>NC_091247.1:209690000-212190000 GCF_042477335.2 Ovis canadensis | reverse complement strand
TTTCCTTTAGGATGGACTGGTTGGATCTCCTTGCAGTCCAAGGGACTCTCAAGAGTCTTCTCCAACACCACAGTTCAAAAGCATCAATTCTTTGGCACCCAACTTTCTTTATAGTCCAAATGTCACATCCATACAAGACTACTGGAAAAACCATAGCTTTGACTAGATGGACCTTTGTTGGCAAAGTAATGTCTCTGCTTTTTAATATGCTGTGTAGATCAGTCATAGCTTTCCTTCTAAGGAGCAAGCGTCTTTTAGTTTCAAGGCTGCAGTCACCATCTACAGTGATCTTGGAGCCCAAGAAAAGAAAGTCTGTCACTCTTTCCACTGCTTCCCCCTCTATTTGCCATGAAGTGATGGGACCAGATGCCATGACCTTAGTTTTTTGAATGTTGAGTTTTAAGCCAGTTTTCTCACTCTCCTCTTTCACCTTCATCAAGAGGCTCTTTAGTCCCTCTTCACTTTCTGCCGTAAGGGTGGTGTCATCTGCATATCTGAGGTTATTGATATTTCTCCTGGAAATCTTAATTATTATTCCTATTAAAGTAAGAATGATAATAATAGGTTAATAAATTTTAGGATACAATACCCTGGATAAAATAACTACTATATACATGTTAAACTTTTCATATAATTAAGTTCTCCTTGTGTATCTAAAGCATAAAATCATACAAATTCAGAAATATGTGAACGTTAAAGAAGAGCATCCCTGGTACACAGGAAAAAATTACTTTGCTAATAGACAAGTAAAGAGATCATCAATATTCCCCAATTCATAAGAATGGAAATAACCTGCTTATTTACAGATGTATGTGTATAAAAGTTCGTACCCCTTGGTGGCAGTATAATACATTGGATTAAACAGGACTTTAGCACAAGAACTGAATTAGGTTGAAATCTCAGTTACCTTATTCAATGAATTCAATACCTTGATTCTATGAATTCAAGCAAATTTTGTAACCTTTCTAAGTCAAGTATATAGTGGAAATAATTATGTCTGTCTTGACTGCATCACCTTAAAGCTGTGAGAATCACTTAAGAATTATGTCAAAGCATCTTCGATTTTAACATACTGTATAGAATGTCCCCAAACTTTCATTCACAGAATCACTGCAGTTATGAGGCTGTCTAGGAAAGTAATAAATGTCAAAAGCAATAGAAGCAAAATTATTCACTGATGAGCTGACACTTGCAATTTGGCTGCCATGCACCTGCTCTTCCCACCTGGCATTAGCCTCCATCTATGTCATGACATCCAGGAAGTTGTTGACTGTATTTCACCAGCTGGCAGATGCTAAAACTTAATGCACAGAGTGTGCTATGCAAAATAACCTTGCTTTCAAAGTATTTAAGATTTTCTGAGAGCTTTGAGATTTCTTTAAATAAAATTAGAAATTTGTTTACATCATAGGCAAATTTACTGAAAAATGGGAGAACAACAGAATTATACAAATTAATACTTTAAATATACAAAATCAACAGGGCCACTAAGATTAGCAGCTGCTTCAAAGGAGAATGAAATGAATATTGAAGTATTAAGAGACACTCAATAAAAATAAAATCAGAGAGGTATTCTACTTTTTTCTGCAAAAGTGACACATTATATGATTATGTTGTAAAACTCAAAGAAGAGCTAGAGTTATGCTACTCTGCTATTATAAAATCAGGTTGAAAAATAATGGCCCTCCTAAAACCTCAACACTTAATTCTTTCCATTCTAAAAATTATTGAATATATACAATTGTAGCTTAAATCTTAAATATAAGATAAACTATTTTCCAACAGTATCGTACTTTATTTTTCAAGATAAAGCCTACTTACCTCTCCTCCCCCACCATTTATTATGAAATGTTAGTTTTTCTTTTAGATCAGTTAATGCAAGTGTACTTTATCTAGTGTTCAATTATACAATGAGGACTTCTAGTACGTTTTAAGATGATTTATTTAGGAAAAAATAAAGTCAGATTTGGAAATTGATAAAATAATTTGATATGGTTAGATACATATCTTGGTGAGGTTTTGTTTTCTTTTTTTTTTTTCACTCTGACTTTGTATTAACTATGCTTTTCTCACAAATGGAGAGACAGCTAATGCTCTCAGATGGACTGTTTATTTATACACATATGAATTTTTTGCTAATGCTTATTGACAATATATTTTCTTTTCTCATAAATTGTTACCTCATGTTTTCTTCTAGTTTTATATTGCTATTTTTTTAACTGATTAGAAAAAACCCCTTGTATTTTAAGACTATGGTTCCTTAATTGACACATACATTTCAAATGTTTTCTGTGTTACTTGTCTTCAATTTTTGTTTTAGTGTACACATGACTTACACTTGGTTTTTGGTATTTTTCTTTATTGTTCCTTTCTTTTTTGACAGTTATGGAGGATCATTCTCTACCTAATGTATTTCTCTTTTGGTCTAGCCTCCACTTGAATCATTGCAAAAGACCCTGATGCTGGGAAAGACCCAAGGCAAAGGAGGGCGGCAGAGGATGAGATATTTAGATAGCATCACTAACTCAATGGACATGAATCTGAGCAAACTCTGGAAGATGGTGAAAAACAGAGAAGCCTGTCATGCTGCAGTCCCTGAGGTTACAAGGAGTTGGACTGGACTTAGCAACCGAAGAGCAACAATCACGTGACTCGGTGCTTTTATGGCTGTACAAAGACCACTTTGTTCTGCTCTCTTTTGCCTAGACACCCTAAATTTTCTAATGCTATTTTTGATTATTTTGCCTGTCACAACGTTGCTTCCTCAGTAATCTGTAATCAGAAGAATGTCATTCTTGGCTGAACCAGATTCACAGTAGGTGATCAAAAATGATGATTATTCAGATGTGAATATTCACTGGTAAAGTTTCTCCTAGGATGAAGGAAAATTAAATAAAGACATTTAGGTGGTGTAGAATAAGTATCTTCGGGAATATTGTTTTAATTAATTTATTTTTTTAATTGAAGGATAATTGCTTTACAGAATTTTGTTGTTTTTTGCCATGAATCAGCCACAGGTATACATAGAAATTATGAAAGAACATGTTGAAGGGTCCAGACACTACATCAGATAACATGGATATAAATTCTAGCTCCAATACTACATTAAGTTGCTCATTCTCCTTGCCACTCAGTTTCCTCACCTGTAAAATGGGAATAATAGCCCTGAGAGAGTGGTTTAAATGGTTGAAGGAGATGGGCATCTCCATAATATTATAAGTATGCAATATTATTTTAATAATGTCATTTAAGTAAATTATAAAAATCTTTATTTTTGCTATTTCCAAGTAGGTGAATACCTCTCTCATCATTTTCATTCTTAGCTCTAATCATTTGTATATTTAAAAGAACAAATTGCTCTTTACATTCCCTGGGCTTTGTCAATTCCATTAGTGTATTTTTTAAAAAAATATAAATTTATTTATTTTAATTGGAGGTTAATTACTTTACAATATTGTATTGGTTTTGCCATACATCAACATGAATCCACCACCGGTATACACGTGTTCCCCATCCTGAACCCCACTCCCTCCTCCTTCCCTGTACCATCCCTCTGGGTCATCTCAGTGCACCAGCCCCAAGCATCCAGTATCATGCATCGAACCTGGACTGGCAATTCGTTTCATATATGATATTATACATGTTTCAATGCCATTCTCCCAAATCATCCCACCCTCGCCCTCTCCCACAGAGTCCAAAAGACTGTTCTATACATCTATGTCTCTGTTGTCTCACACACAGGGTTATCGTTACCATCTTTCTAAATTCCATATATATGCACTAGTATACTGTATTGGTGTTTTTCTTTCTGGCTTACTTCACTCTGTATAATAGACTCCAGTTTCATCCACCTCATTAGAACTGATTCAAATGTATTCTTTTTAATGGCTGAGTAATACTCCATTGTGTATATGTACCACAGCTTTCTTATCCATTCATCTGCTGATGGACATCTAGGTTCCTTCCATGTCCTGGCTATTAGAAACAGTGCTGCGATGAACATTGGGGTACACATGTCTCTTTCAATTCTGGTTTCCTTGGTGTGTATGCCCAGCAGTGGAATTGCTGGGTCATAAGGCAATTCTATTTCCAGTTTTTTAGGGAATCTCCACACTTTTCTCCATAGTGGCTGTACTAGTTTGCATTCCCACCAACAGTGTAAGTTCAGTTCAATTCAGTCACTCAGTCCTGTCCAACTCTTTGTGACCCCATGAATCGCAGCATGCCAGGCCTCCCTGGCCATCACCATCTCCCGGAGATCACTCAGACTCACATCCATCGAGTCCGTCATGCCATCCTTGGTCGTCTCCTTCTCTTCCTGCCCCCAGTCCCTCCCAGCATCAGCATCTTTTCCAATGAGTCAGCTCTTCGCATGAGGTGGCCAAAGTACTGGAGCTTCAGGTTCAGCATCATTCCTTCCAAAGAAACCCCAGGGCTGATCTCCTATTGTACGAGGGCTCCCTTTTCTCCACACCCTCTCCAGCATTTATTGCTTTTGGATAGCAGCCATTCTGACTGGCGTGAAATGGTACCTCATTGTGGTTTTGATTTGCATTTCTCTGATAATGAGTGAGTGAAGGAGAAGGCAATGGCACCCCACTCCAGTACTCTTGCCTGGAAAATCCCATGGATGGAGGAGCCTGGTAGGCTGCAGTCCATGGGGTCGCTAAGGATCAGGCACAACTGAGGGACTTCACTTTTGATTTTCACGTTCATGCTTTGAAGAAGGAAATGGCAACCCACTCCAGTATTCTTGCCTGGAGAATCCCAGAGACAGAGGACCCTAGTGGGCTGCTGTCTATGGGGTCGCACAGAATCGGACATGAGTGAAGCGACCAAGGAGCAGCAGATAATGAGTGATGTTGAGCATCTTTTCAAGTGTTTGTTACCCATTTGTATGTCTTCTTTGGAGAAATGTCTATTTAGTTCTTTGGCCCATTTTTTGATTGGACCATTTATTTTTCTGGAATTGAATTGCAGGAGTTGCTTGTATATTTTTGAGATTAGTTGTTTGTCAGTTGCTTCATTTGCTATTATCATTAGTGTATGTTTTAAAGCTACATTTGTTAGGCATTCTGCTAGATGATCTAAATCCAAAGATTAAAACAAAGTTATCCTTTATATTTACAAAGATAACTTTAATATTCATATATTAAGTAAAAAGATATAAAAATTCATACAGTAACTGAATGATATTGGGGTCAACCTTTAGCTTTTTACTCTGCTCTTTTAGTTAACACCATAAATTCTATTGCTATAATGTTATTATTTCCTTTCTTTCAGGGCTTCCCTAGTAGCTCAGCTCGTAAAGTATCCACCTGAAATGCAGGAGACCCTGGGTGGATTCCTGGGTCAGGAAGATCTGCTGCGGAGGGAATAGGCTACCCATTCCAGTATTCTTGGGCTTCCTGGTGCCTCAGCTGGTAAAGAACCTGCCTGCAATGCAGGTGACCTGGGTTGGGAAGACACCCTGCAGTAGGAAACAGCTACCTACTTCAGTATTCTGGCCTGGAGAATTCCATGGACTGTATAGTTCATGGGGTCATGAAGAGTAATGTTGGAATCTGAATGATATTGGGGTCAACCTTTAGCTCTTACTCTGCTTTTTAAAATTAACACCATAAATTCTATTGCTATAATATTATGGTTTCCTTTCCTTTAAAACTACTATCCTTTTTCTTCACTTCTTTTCCATATTCTGCTCCCTATTTCCCCCTTAATCCCTTATAGCCCCTTGAAGAATAGTCTTGAAAGGATCCTTCCTTTAATTCCAAACCTTCTCTTTTTTCATAGCAATTCTTTTGGCAATACACTTGGCTCTCAACCACTTAGTTTGCTGATTCATATCTACTTAATACACATGCTGATCTAAATTATTATTTTTTGTGCAAAATGTCAAATCAGGAAAGCATATTTGATACAATTTTAGGTGAACCACAGTTTTCAAAATACTTCAGAGAAATGCCATAAGCATTGTTTGAGAGGAAGTAAGCTGCCAGGAAAGGTTATCCTTCCATTGTTACTTTTCTTTGATGTAGAAAAGAATAATTTAGAAATTTGCACACAACTCTTGGCCAAAATTAAACTAAGTGTGTCTAGAATTCAAAGCATAGAATAATCTCTATTCTGTTACAGAGGAAATAATATTTTTGCTCATGTAAAAAGCCAAGCCCACCACTTGTACTCTAGAATCCATCTCCTCTTGATTTTTCTGAAAACATTACATTTACAATTATTTCTCATCCACCCTTTTTTGCAGTATTCATTTTTATCTTTTCACTGATTCATTTCCATCATCAAAAAAAAAAAAAAAAAAGGCAACCTAAGGGAATGAAAACCCCATGCTCTAAGGTCCACCATATTTAAAATAAAATCATTTTCCTTGATCATATATTTTCCTCCAGCTATTATTCCATTATTCCTTCCTTCTTCTCACTATATTTGTCAAAAGATTTGGCTAAATACACACTCTCAAATTCTTCATTTTCTGTTGTCTTTTCAACTCATTCCATTCTCTTCTCTTCACAAAATTATTTCTGATCAATATCACTTGGGACTTCCACATTGCCAAGTTAATGGCCATTTAACTATCCCTGTATTTCTTGACCTCTCAGCATCCTTTGACATAGTTTGCCACCTCTTGCTTAATAAAAACTTTCTTCTCTGTGTTTCCGAACACATCTCTTTCTTTTTTCTCTGACATCCTCAGCTACCCTTTTTTAAAAATTTTATTTATTTATTTTAAAATATAAATTTATTTATTTTAATTGGAGGTTAATTACTTTACAATATTGTATTGGTTTTGCCATACATCAACATGAATCCACCACAGGTATACACGTGTTCCCCATCCTGAACCCCGCTCCCTCCTCCCTCCCTGTACGATCCCTCTGAGTCATCCCAGTGCACCAGCCCCAAGCATCCAGCATCATGCATGCATCAAACATGGACTGGCAATTCATTTCATATATGATATTACACATGTTTTAATGCCATTCTCCCAAATCATCCCACGCTCTCTGTCTCCTACAGAGTCCAAAAGACTGTTCTATACATTTGTGTCTCTTTCGCTGTCTCGAATACAGGGTTATCATTACCATCTTTCTAAATTCCATATATATGCACTAGTATACTGTATTGGTGTTTTTCTTTCTGGCTTACTTCACTCTGTATAATAGGCTCCAGTTTCATCCACCTCATTAGAACTGATTCAAATGTATTCTTTTTAATGGCTGAGTAATACTCCATTGTGTATATGTACCACAGCTTTCTTATACCCTTTCTTAATCTCACATACTTGCTTCCTCTCTATTTTAGCTCTAAATGTTGGAATTTCTCAAGGACAGTACTTAGCACTGTAAGTACACTCTTTGAGTGAGCTCATTCTGCTTCATATATAGTTCTTTTTCTTGAGTTACAGTTACAAATATCTAAATGTATATTAAGCATTTCCATTTGGATGTCTAATAGGCATCTCAAACTTATGTCCAAAATCAGATCACTCTTTTTCCAAATACAATTCCTCATTTCTTTCCTCTTGTCTTCTTGACTTTAGACAAAAGTCATATTTAATTTCTGTTATTACACATTTGGTCTTCTCTTGTGGCTCAGAGGGTAAAGAATCTGCCTATAATGTGAGAAACCGGGTTCGATCCCTGGGTGGGGAAGATCCCCTGGAGAAAGAAATGGTAACCCACTCCAGTATTCTTGCTAGAGAATTCCATGGGCAGAGGAGCCTGGTTGGCTACAGTTCCTGGCGTCATAAAGAGTTGGACTCGACTGAGTGACTAACACACACAAACATACATGACACATTCACTCTTTCTGTAATTTCCTTGGTTTTTCCTCAAAAATAAATTCCAAAGATAGGAATAACTGTATCATGTAGAAAAACACCATTATTATACTTCTATATGTGAGATGCAGTGAGTAGTTAGAGGGAAATCTATGTCGTGAAATGGATACACTTAAGCAAGCAAGATCTAAAATCAGCTTAAAGTCGTTCCCATTAGGGAACTAGAGAAGGGAGAATATTTTAAACCTCAAAGACACAGATTAAAAAAGAAATAGTAAATATTTGAGCAGAGATAAATGAAACAGAAAAACAATAGAGAAAATCAGGGAAACCAAAAGCTAGTTTCAATAAGATTCATTAAGAACCTTGGTATCAATAAGATTCATCAAACTCCAATCAGGATAAGAAGAAAAGGGAGAAGAGAGAAATGACCAATATCAGAATTAAGAGATTTCATGGCAATGAAAAGGTAACCTAGATATACCAGAGACAATTTTATTCCCACAAATTTGATAACAAATAAAATGTGTTAATTCCTGGAAATACACAAATTACCAAAATTCATACAAGGAGAAATAGATAAATTGAATAGTCCACATCTATTGAAGTAATTGAGTCAATTACTAGCATCCTTCTAAACCATTAAAAAAAAAAAAAACAAGGCCAAATGATGTCACTGGTGAATTCTACTAAAGTTGTAAGAAAGATGTAGTACCAATTGTCCACAATCTCATAAAAGAAATAGAAACAGAGAAAACACCTCCTGAGAAGACATTCTATGAAGCCAATATTACTGAAAGTAGAACAAAAACATTATAAAAAAGTAAAACCACAGATTTATATCTCTCATGAACACACCAACAAAACAGTCAAAAAAAATTTACAAATGAAATCCAAAAATCTACAAAGGAAGTATACATCATGGACAGTTGGGTTTTATTTCAGGTTTGCAAAGCAGATTGGACATTCAAAAATCAATAAATATAATCCAATATATCAATAAGCTGAGGAGAAAAAACATGTAATCAAGTCAGCTGGAAGAAAAAAACAAGTGACAAAATCAATACCCATAAGCACTCTGAGCAAATAAAAAGCTTGATAAACAACACTTATTTAAAAATCTACTGTTAACATCATATTTCATGGTGAGGTACTTTTCCTTTTAAGCTCAAGAAAAAGGCAAGGAGTCTACTCTTACTGCTCCTATTCAGCATTGTATTAGAAATTCTAGATCATGCAAGAAAATCAAGAAATAAAAGGCATAAAGATTAGAGAACAAAACATAAACCTATATCTTTTAGCAGATGATATAACTATCCAGTTAGAGAACCCAAAAGAATCAACATAAAAAATTCTTGGAACTAAGAAGTGAGCACAGAACATTTGCAAGGTTCAAGGTTAATACATAAAAAGTCAATTTCATACATACATACCAGCAATGAACAACTTGAATTTAACATTTAAAAATACCATTTACAATAGCTCAAAATTTGAAATATTTAGATATAACTCAAGCAAAATATGTACAAATCTATATGTGGAAAACTATAAAGCACTGATAAAATGAATGACATCAAAGAAGATTTAGATCAATGGAGAGATATTTCATGTTCACATATTGGAAGACTCATTACTGTAAAGATGTTGATTCCTTCTGACTTTATCTATAGACTGTAATCACAAATTCTCTTCGAACCTTTTCATAGGGATCAACAAACTAACTCCAATTATGTAGGAAGACAAAAAGTTCTAGACCAGTCAACACAATGCTGAGGAAGAAGAGCAAAATTGAAGGACTCACAGTACTTGATTTCAAGACTTATTATAAAGCCAAAATAACCGAGACAAAGTGGTATTGGTGAACATATAGACATATAGATCAACAGAACCAAATGAAAACCCCCAAACTAGATACCTTATAATATAGTCAACTCATTTTTGAGAAAGACACAAATACAATTCAGTTGAAAAAGGAATGGGCTCCATTTAAAATAAAAACTTCTGTTCTGTTAAAGACACTTTTAAGTCACAAAGCAGAAAAAAAAACATTTTTTTTTTGCAAAATACATATCTCATTAAAGGACTTGCAGTCAGAGTAAGTAATTCAATACTCAACAAAAAGTAGCCAAACAACTCAATCAAAAAATTGGCAAAAGATTTGAAAAGACACTTCACTCAAGAAGATATAAAAATGGAAAGAGCACATGAAAAGATACACAGCATCACCTGTTGCTAGGAAAATGCAAACTGACATAACACTAAACTTCCATTAGACACCTGCTAGGATGCTAAAATCAAAAGTCCTGACAATACCAATTGCTAATGAGGATGGGAAGCAACAGGGACTCATTCTTTCCTGGTGGAAATGCAAAGACATTCAAATTGAAAGACAATTGGCTTTTTTTTTTTTTAAATAAAACTAAGCATAGTCTATCATATGATTAAGCAACTACCGTTCTAGGTAGTTTTCAAACTGATTTGAAAACTTATATCCGCAAAAAAACTGCACATGAATGTTTATGGCAGATTGGTTTATAATTGCCGCAAACTGGAAGCACTCAAGATGTCTTTCAATAGCTGAATGAGTGTGCAAAGTATGGTACTCAGATGATGGAAAGAGCGATAAAAAAGAATGAGCTATCCAGCCACAAATGTATATAGATAAATCTGAAATGCATATTTCGTATTAAAAGACATCAGTTTGAAAATGCTCTATTTTACATAATTTCATTGATGTGTTATCCGGATAATGCAAAACTGTAAAGAAGGTAAATATTGTCAAGGTTTGCATGAGAAGTAAGGTTGAAAAGTGAAACACAGGGGATATTTCAGGGCAATGAACCTCTATTCTGCATGATATTGTAATGGTGTGTTCATTACGTTATGCTTTAGTCAAAACCCATGAAGCTCACAGAATTTTATGGCAGAAAAAGTGAATTTTAATGTATGCAAATTAAAAAGATAATGAAGTCTACTCTGTAAAATGGACAAGTGTTTTACTTGTTTAGGATGAGTGAGAATGGGTGTGGCTCTCCTATGACATGGAGGTAGAGTAAAAATCACCATGAGGGGATACCAGGCATCTAATGAACCCCCCTACAACTATCCCATTACCTAGATTAATAGTGATGTTGAATGGATGTCCTACAAAAGCATGATTGTAGCAAACTGTGAGAAGCATCCACCACTGTTTAGAGGGATTTTTCTGGTGAAAACTTCCTGCATACCTGTGAATCAGTGTGGACTACCATGCTCTTATCTGATGCCTACTTACTGACTTATCAGCCCAGAAAAACTGGGTGTCAAATTCATGAGATATTAGTAAGGTTTTCCCTATGGTGAACAAGTGATCACTGGTTGAATGGCTACAAAAGGAAAAAAGTAACCCTTCTGCTGCTGCTTGGCAATATAACATCTTTACCTGAAAATTCTTAGTGGAATATGACAGATATAGTTATTGACAAAGAGAAAAGCAAATTCTATATTTTAATGGTCTTTGGTACCATTTCCTTTTCTGTAACAGAGATAGGAGTAAGATGCACTGATGCTGTGAAGAGAACAAAATCTTTAAAGCCTGATGTACAGCTGCCAGGAGTAGGCTAATATTACAGTCATTCAAGATGGGACAGGAAAACACCAGCACAGCACTGGTGTTAAAGGGGAAGTAAGAAAAACCCTGAATGGGTTGAAATGACATATAGAAGAAGAATCAAATGCAACATCATCACATGTACTTCAAAGAACTACCCATCATGATGAAGAGGTCCTGTTATTCAGACCAGAAATTCATTAATGGGGACAGTAAATAGAATTCAAAACAGACACAGACTTTCAAACCTAACTTCATTGCATGTAATTAAAATATTAGAGGAGTATAAAGTGACCAGATATGGGGATTTTTATGCATGATTCCAGTGCTCAAAAATCACACAAAAAATCTTATTTACAGTAATACAACTTAAGACAATATTTGATATTTCAGTGCCAGTATACATTATTCAGTGATGACATCTTCAAGACGACCCCAACAGAGTTCACTCAGTTATTCGCTGTGTATGGAGTAGCACTGGATTTTTCTATGTTGTTGAATTATGCACTAACAATGAAAAAGTAAGAAGACACTTACAGATATGTATAGGAGAAAGCACCTGTGTTTGCACAGGAAATAAACCTCAACATTGTGAGATAAATCACTGTGCATGATGGGTTCTGAGATTGCAAATACAAATACAACTTGACTCTACCAGATGAACAAGGAAAAGGATGCTTGTTTTATTTTTCACAATCACTGTGGCAAAAAAATCTTGTTTGGGGGAGCATATCACTTTCATGCATTGGAGAAGGAAATGGCAACCCACTCCAGTGTTCCTGCCTGGAGAACCCCAGGGATGGGTGAGCCTCGCGGGCTGCCGTCTATGGGGTTGCACAGAGTTGAACGCGACTGAAGCGACTTAGCAGCAGCATGAGTATATGACTATAGTTATTAATAGCCAACACACTAAGTGTTCATCCACGCAGTTTGGAGTTCTATTTCTGCCCTTAGAAGACATAAATGAAATTTTAAATACATTATGGAGAAGGTAGAAGAAAAATTAGATGACTTAGTGGATTATGTTTAGAAGGTATGAGTCTATGGAAGCAAGGCAGAGGCAGAAGAAGATCAAAAGCTCCAAGACTTCCACCAGAAATTTGGAATGTTTACACATCAGTATTAAATGGCAACCACAAGATGAACAACAGAAAGTTGGAATTGCAAATTTCAACAGCTGATGGTAGTTCACCATTCTTCAATTTGGAAAAAAAGGTGAATAGCAAAACAATGAAAAATGATTGCCCAGATTTTTTATATTCACACTCGAATATGGCCACCAACACAAAACACTGTCACAAAGATGGTGACAAAATCTGTATATACAAAATTATTAACAGATACTGCAAATATAAAACCAATAACCAGGTCTGTATACACTTGAGAGCAATCACTTATTGACTTAAAAGTAACCCGACAAACTTCATGGTAAGAAAGTAAAAACATGAAATCCATAACTGGCAATGAATTACAATAAAAATAATTCTAAAAACATTTTAATGAAGTTAATGTTTGTATTATTTAATGAATCATGGACCAAATGTCTCAATGGATGTTTTTGACAGGACCAAATGTCTTGGGAGGGGCAAAGCTCGTATACTAGAATCGAAAAATTAAGGAAGTTACTGGTGATGCTGATAACCATGATTCTCACTATTGAAGTGGGAGGTTGTAGAAATGCAAAGGAAGAGATTAGCATAATCCATGTTGTAACATATTAGATTTGGCAGCATCAGCATAAACTTGTGGAGCCAACTGAAAAGCTCCCGATGGCCAAAGATTGAACCATGTGAAACAATAAAATAAAGTAACGTTAGATTGTCCCTCAAGACATAAAATGAATGTGAATAACTTTCACTGATATAAATGACTGAATGAATAAGTAAAGGGAACACTAGTCAAACATCCTCTGCAGAATAAATCTAAATAATTTATGTAGATTGTCTCTTTTGCAAAAGGTGGAGCATAAATCTCCACTGAAGTGCAGGCTGAGCATTTTGACTTCCTTCTGAAGAGTACTGTGTGGACATGGGAAAAAGCGAGTAATTTTGCAGTAGTGAAACCTGATGAACACCATTATAGTCAAATGATCAAAGTCACCCTCAATAGTTATGTTGATCAAAGTACCCTTCATCAGATGTGCTAAGAATGATTATTTATCCCTGTGGTCTTCCTCCAGAAACCTAGGTGTGTCAGTTGCTCTGTCATGTCTCTTGTGACCTCACGGACTGTAGCCCACCAGGCTCCTCTGCTCCTGAGATTCTCCAGGCAAGAATACCGGAATGTTGCCATTCCCTTCTCCAGGGGATCTTCCCGACCCAGGGATCAAAACGTAGATTTCCTGCATTGCAGACAGATTCTTTACCATCTGAGCTACCAGGGAAGCCCTCTGAAAATGTATGGCCTAGTATAATGATGAGAAAAACATCAGACTACCTCAGCTTAGGAACATTTTGGAAAATATCTAATCAACATTCCTCAAAACTGTCAAAGTTAAAAAAAAAAAAAAAAGGAAAAAAGCGAGAAACTATCACACTAGAGATATCCTAAGGAGATATCAGAACTAAATGTATTGTGGTACCCTGAATGGGATGGATCCTTGAATATAAAAAGGTCTTAGGAAATACTAAGCAAGAGGTACTGGACAAAAAGTGGATAAAGTATAGACTTTAATTAAAAACAATATATTAATATTGACTCATTAGTTCTGACAAATGTACTAATGCAACATGTTAATAATAGAGGAGGTGGAGTGTTGGGTATATGGTAACATTGTAGTGATGTCACAACTCTTCTGTAAATAATGAAACCATCTTGAAAGAAAACATTTATTTGAATAATGAAGTTCCTCTCACTCTTCAACCATATCCTTTGTGGTTTCACAGCTCTAGGCTTTGCTTTAGTGCCACAGCTTGTAGGCACTGACTGCTTTTGATCAAGTGATGTCTCTTTTCATCTCATTCAAAGATAGATTATCCTGTTTATAGGATGTTTGAACAGATGCAAAACACAGAGAAATCAATGATGCAGAAGCCAAGGAAACATCCCTATCATTGCCAAAGTATGTGGACATGCCAAGGTAAGAATCCATAACCTTCCACGAGGCCACAGATTATACAGCTAGAATTTTCTATTGGTCTTTTAGTCTTAGATTTTTAATGGGAACTTTTAAGAACTAGAACTAGAATCTATTATTCAGAAAATTCATAACCTTATTCTGAAATAATTGGTTTACATACATGTCTCCCCATTAGACTGTGCAGTTGTTTATTTCTGCAACCTTTCTATTCAGTCTAGTTTCAGGCATATAATTATATGTTTGTAAATATTGTTACATTGAAAGTAATGAATCAGATCTGACTTGACCTAGGTTGAAGATTAAAAAAGTATTTTAATGCTTATTTTGTTGAAGTAAAGTTATAAAGACTGGCATCTGAGTTTTGCTTCATGAATTGATATAAATATATAACTGTTATAATATTTCAAACAAAATTTAGGAAGATGGATGGCTATAGTACTTAATCTTACTTATGTTCCTACTTTAGAGAGTAATTTTTAATATGATTCAATTCTTTTGATACTTTTGATATATTTTGAAATATTTTTCCTTTTTGGGTGTCAATTCGATATATTTTTCCTTCCTGGGTGTCAGTCTCACTGAATATTATCTGTTTCCAGTCCAGATGTACATAAAGGTAAATGACAAATTTTGGTGGAAATATTTTGACTACTGATTGTCTAATAACCACCCACTTCATTATTATGTGAATTATACTTTTGGAACAGAAGTGTTGACATAAGAATAATATTCATTCACCAGTACTGGTGAACTGTACAGAGTACTTTGGTGGTTGGTAGTGAGAATGGGGGGAAATGTTAAAATGATTACAAAATTCTAGTGATACTAATAAGTTCTGGTGATAACAGTTCTGGGGGTATAATGTACAACATGATGACTATAGATATCAATTCTGTACCATATACTAGAAAGCAGCAGTGAATGTGCATCATAAAAGTTATCACCACATCTACACACAAAATGATAACTATGTGAAATGAGGACTGCATTACTATGGTTGACCCTATGTCTCATGCACATGTCTCCTGCATCGTAGGTACATTCTTTACTGCTGAACCACCAGGGAAGTCCTAATCACAGCCCAGTGTATGTGTATATCAAATCACCCTGTTATAAGCCTTAAACAAAGTGTGATATGTCAATTATATCTTAATCAAGCTGAAAAAAATTTAAAAAACAATGAAATAAATACTTAAAAACCAAAACAAACAAACAAAAAACCAGAAAAATAGAAAAAAGCATACTGGTGTCTTAGACTTCCCTGATGGCTCAGCAGTGAAGAATCCACCTGCAGTGTAGAAGATACAGGACATGTGAGTTCAATTCTGGGGTCAGGAAGATTCCCTGAAAAAGGAAATAGCTATGCACTCCAGTATTCTTGCCTGGAAAATTCCATGGACAGAGGAGTCTGGCGTTCTATAGTCCATAGTGTTGCAAAAAGTAAAACATGACTGGGCACATACACACAATTGATTCACCTCTTATTTTAGAGAATTCACTAATTCTCTAAAGATAACTAAATATGTGTTCATGGTAACATAATATGTATAGAGATTGTAGATTTCTTTCCATCACATTAAGACAATGTGTACTCTCAAAGTTTGACATTTGTATTGTCAAGTACAAGTTGGCACTTGTCGTTGGCACTTGTCATTCACCTCCACAAGAATTAAATCATGTATTGCTGCAGCTGCTGCTTTTCAACACATCCCAAAAAGAGTTCAGGGTAGAGAGCAGAGTGCACACATCTCCTCTGTGCTCGGTGACAAGTATTTAGATAGCTAAATATTTTCACAGTCTGGTTTTCTGAGCCCAATTCTTGTATTTCTCCATAGCTAGAAAAACTTTAAAATCTGTCACGGTGAGATGACTGTTTCTGTGCCTAGCAAAGCTTCACAAGAATAGCATAAGTCTTTTGGAAAAAATACATGCTTGACTGCACACATTCCAAAATCATTTATGTACTGACCTTCCCCTTGCCTCTTTGGAACGACTTTTCAGAGCCATCTGAAATGCTCTCTGCCAGGGTGCAGTCCTCATTTTGCCCCAAAGGAAACTTAACTTGTAACTCTCTAATGTAGTGCATTTTTTAAGTCAACAGTTTGACATATTTTCAAGTTTGTTTTAAATGCTTAAATGTTTTGGAAAGAAAAATTAATCATTATAGATAAGCCCAAATGTTCCAAATGGCATCAGACTGCTCTGAGAGTGACCAGCATTGCTGTGGTTACACTTGTTGCCACAGTATAGGACTAACTGTCTGGGGTGAGTAAATTAAAGCTACACATTCAACTATAGAGATTAATATGTTTCCTTTGGAGTTGTTTTTTTTTTTTTTCTATTTTTATATTTCTCTAACTTTTTCAGAATCATTGTTCACATTTACCTAATATTCTCTTTCAATATTATTTTATTTATGTTGGTATTAAATGACAAGGTTAATAATTTCATTATTAATCATTTCCCCCTATATAGAGAAGGTAATAAATTTGATTTATACTCTGCTAGAAATTTTGTAATTAGTTGGGAAACTGTGGGTCTGACAGTCACAATTTGGTGAAGTTTTATATTTTGGCAAAAGCACTTTGTTGAAAAAGATTTGCACAATGTGAGAGTTGGGAATTAAGTTTTACTTGGGGCAGAAGGAAGACTGACTCCTGGCAGGCCGTGATTCAGAGAGCTCTGAGAAACTGCTCCAAGGGGGAGGGGGAGGAGGAGCTAGGTTATGCAGAAGTTTGGGGACAAAGGGTGGATAATCTGAACACCAAAAGATTATTGTTTATTAAAGAAAATCAGATATCTCAATTAAGGAATTTGGCACTTGTTTATTTGTGGGAAGATGCAAGAGTCTGGGCTCACTGAAATCATTCCTTTCATATGCAACTCAGCTATGTGGGGCCAATACCCTGTGTTTTCATATCCTGAGCTTCTTTGGGACTCACTCTCACAGGGAGTGGCTTCCATCTGATGGCAGTTAGATATCAGGCATCCTCCTTCCTGAGTTCCCCTAGAGCTCACAGGCTCACTTTGGAGGGCTACAATCACTGATGATGGTGACATCTTTGTTTACTGATGAGGAAATATTTTCTCAGTTGGTAAACAATGTAAGTTTGACAGTCCCAATTCTATGAACTGAGGTTTTATATTTTGGTGAAAGTACTTAATTTTATAAAAGCTGATTTGGGAGAATGGCACTGAAACATATATAATACCATATATGAAACGAATCACCAGTCCAGGTTTGATGTATGATACAGGATGCTTGGGGCTGGTGCACTGGGATGACCCAGAGGGATGGTATGGGGAGGGAGGAGGGAGGGGGGTTCAGGATGGGGAGTACATGTACACCCGTGGTGGATTTATGTTGATGTATGGCAAAACCAATATAATATTGTAAACTAATTAGCCTCCAATTAAAATAAATAAATTTATAATTAAAAGAACAACTTACAGAGTTTACATATGATGATATTTTGAAGTTTGACAAAATTTATCAGCTGCTTGAAAATTTAAGGCTGAGTTAAATTTAAGATTTATTGTAAAGTGAGCTCTACTTCAACAAGAGCTACAGTCCTACCTATTATTGATTCAATTTGTTGCATCCTATTACATGTTAGGAGTTGTGACAAATATCTTACACTCACTAACTTTTAGCCTTCCATCAACTCTAAGTTAATTAAATATTTCCCTTTTATATATGAAGAACCTGAGGAAAAGAGAAGCTACATCACTGGTTCAAAATCACACAAAATTCGAATCTATTATACCAAACAGAACTGTTCAACTTCAGCTTCTTCAGTGTTACTGGTTGGGGCACAGACTTGGATTACTCTGATATTGAATGGTTTGCCTTGGAAAGGAACAGAGATCATTCTGTCGTTTTTGAGATTGCATTCAAGTATTGCATTTTGAACTCTTTTGTTGACTACTATGGCTACTCCATTTCTTCAAAGGGTTTTCCGCCCATAGTAATAGATATAATGGTCATCTGAGTTAAATTTGCCCATTCCAGTCCATTTTAGTTCACTGATTCCTAGAATGTCAACGTTCATTCTTGCCATCTCCTGTTTGACCACTTTCAATTTGCCTTGATTCATGGACCAGACATTCCAAGTTCCTATGCAATATTGCTCTTTAGAGCATCAACCTTCCTTCTATCACCAGCCACATCCACAGCTGGGTATTGTTTTTGCTTTGGCTCCATCACTTCACTCTTTCTGGAATTATTTCTCCACTGACCTCCAGTAGCGTATTGGGTACCTACTGACCTGGGGAGTACCTCTTTCAGTATCCTATTAATTTGCCTTTTCATACTGTTCTTGGGGTTCTCAAGGCAAGAATACTGAAGTGGTTTGCCATTCCCTTCTCCAGTGGACCACATTCTGTCAGACCTCTCCACCATGACCTGCCCGTCTTGGGTTGCCCCGTGGGCATGACTTAGTTTCATTCAGTTAGATAAGGCTATGGTCCTAGTGTAATTAGATTGACTCAATTTCTGTGAGTATGGTTTCAGTGTGTCTGCCCTCTCATGCCTTGTTGCAAAACCTACCATCTTCCTTGGGTTTCTCTTACCTTGGGTGTGGGGTATCTCTTCACGGCCGCTCCAGCAAAGCACAGCCACTGCTGCTTACCTTGGATGAAGGGAATCTCCTCCTGCCGCCCTTGCTGACCTTCAACATGAGATGAATCCTCTAGGCCCTCCTGCGCCCGCACAGCCACCACTCCTTGGATGCGGGGTTGCTCCTCCCAGCTGCCGCCCCTGGCCTTTGGGGTGGGGTTCCTCCTCCCGGTCACCGCCCTGGCCTTGGGCATGGGGTTGCTCCTTCCTGCCGCCACCCCTGGCCTCGGGAACGGGGTGGCTCCTCCCAGCTGACACCCCTGACCTCGGAAGCGGGTGGACTCCTCCCGGCTGCCTAACCTTGTCTCGGATGCGGGGTATCTCCTCCCAGCCATCGCCCCTGACCTCGGATGCAAGTTATCTCCTCCCAGCCATCGCCCCTGACCTTGGACGCAGGATAGCTCCTCTCGGCCATTCCTGTGCGGTCATAGCCTGGCACTCTAGGCCGCTGCCCCTGACCTTGGACATGGGGTAGCTCTCGGCTGTGCCTAGGGTGCCGGCTGCCACCGCCACCTGCGCCTGCGCTTAGTGCACTGTCCGCCGCTGCGGCCTGCGCCACTACTGCCGCCTGAGCTTAGTGCACCGGCTGCCGCATGCCGCTGCCTGCTCATGCGCTTAGTCCGCCAGCCGCCGCCTGCGCCTGGGCTTGGTGCGCTGGCAGCCACCTCCGCCTGAGCCTGCACTTAGTGCGCCGGCCGCCGCACGCCGCCACCTGAGCTTAGTGTGCCGCCACCTGCGCATGCACTTAGTGCGCTGAGCGCCGCACGCCTCTGCCTGCTCATGCGCTTAGTCCGCCGGCCACTGTCTGCGCCTGTGCTTGGTGCGCCCCGCCGCCGCTGCCGCCGCTTGCACCTGCGCTTAGTGCGCCGGCCGCCACCTGCGCCTGCGCTTAGTGCACTGGCCGCTGCTGCTGCCTGCGAAAAACACACTTTCATATTTGGGAATGATTTCAGGGTGACTTTGCCTTTCTCTGGTTCATGACTCAATTCACAAGTTATGTTACTTTTGTAACAGCTTTTGTAGCAAATTGCATTGGGTAGCTTTCTCTCTTATTAACTTTCTAAGAGACATTACTTTGCCAACTAAGTTCCGTCTAGTCAAGGCTATGGTTTTTCCTGTGGTCATGTATGGATGTGAGAGTTGGACTGTGAAGAAGGCTGAGCGCCGAAGAATTGATGTGTTTGAACTGTGGTGTTGTTTTTTAAAGCCAATCTGAAAATTTTTGTCTTTTAAGAGATAAAAATATTTACATTTTGTCATGATTTGTGTTATATTTGGATTTATCAATGTTGTGTTTTATTTATTTTTCACTAAATTCTGTTGGATTGGTATTTTTTCTGTCTTTATTTCAATACCTTTTTAAAACATTTTTTTATTCTTTCATGATTACCACTGAATTCTTAAAAAAAATGCCTATCTATATATATATTCTAATTTTTAGATTGTCTATGTCTAAACAATTCTTTAAATAACTGTTTGGACAATTATTCTTTTCTTCAAGGTCTCCAAACTGGGTGCCATAATTTTTTTACATCTCCATAGTTTGTAATTTTATTTCTTAGGCTGAGTAGTCTTTTCTGCTTTTCTGTAATCAATCTTGTCTATTCAGAGAACCAGTTTTCCTCCTGTATATCCTCACTTATTATTTTGTTCTACTCTTTTTCTCTTATGCTTAGTCCATTAATTTAACAAATAAATAACAAAGCTTTTGTTCTGTTTCCATATCCATCTGATATTTCTCATTTTCTCCCTGCTTTAATTTCATAATTTATTATTCTATGGAATATAATGTATAACTTTGGATTTTTCCACCATTCTAATGTCTTCATTTAAATATTTTTACCAGAATTTTCTACGAAATAAATGTTAATGTGGGTCAATTCCTCTTCTGTCTATTCCTAGTAGAGCAAATTGTCATCAAATGTTAAATATGTCCCTATGCTCCTTAAGGTCTTTACCATTCTATCGCTTATCACCTCCGAAATTCTATATCTCTACTGTTTCTGTTTCAAGGCATTTTATATACTACACTTTTGAATTTTTCTACTTTAGACTTTTTTGTACCCCAGAATTCCTAGATCATCTTGGCTATAACAACTCATGTACTAATTCTCTCCAGCATCTCAGACAAACTGTTATGATTCTGCTTATCATTGCTTTCATATAGTCCCACAAAAGGCAACTTTTATTTGATATAAAACAGGTAGATTAATATCAGTTCATACTGAGAGTTTTATTATAACTTTTCAATTCTGAATTGTGAAAATGGTTTTAGTTTTTCTGAGTTTCATTGCTATAAATCCTTTTGAAAATGCTGTTGTTCTTATTGTTATTTAGTCACTAATTGGTTTCCAACTCTTTGTGACCCCCATAGTCTGTTGCCCTCCAGCTCCTCTATCCATGGGATTTCCCAGGCAAGAATACTGGAGTGAGTTGCCATTTCCTTCTCCAGGGGATCTTTCCAACCCAGGCATTGAACCTATGTCTCCCACATTGGCAGGCGCATTCTTTACCACTGAGCCACTAAGGAAGCCCTTGAAAGATACAGCCTAGGTGCTTATGTGGTTGAACTTCTTTGAAGAACAGTTGTGGTCTTTCTCATGAGCAGTAGTATTTAAATTGCTTTACATGGGACCAAGGGAAAATGCCTCAGAGTGTAACTTGTTTCTAAATAGGAAGGGAAAGTCATCTCCTAAATGTTGCCTGATAACTTACCATGAGGGTTCATCTGAGGTGACCTGTGACATGAATGAGATCTGACTTGATATGAGCTCTTTCTACGGTTTGAGTAAATATGAAAGTAGGAAGCCCCTCTCTGCTTATCAGAGGGTCTTTTCTGGACCATTCTTATTCTCCACACCGGCTATAAGCTCTGAAAATATAATTATGGTTCAAAAGCATTGGCTTACCGGTTCTTTCGTGGTGTTGAATACAGCAAGAGCTGCAGCATGAGAGGCACAGAAGTTCTGGCTTGCTTCCCAGGCGGTTGTATTTTCAGAAAAATAGAAGCGCTTTCCTAGGAAACCAATTCAGCCTTCCAGGCATGATATGTGTTCAGAGGAAGATTTTTATTTTTCAACTAAAAATGATTGAATAATATATTAAGTACTGAAGGGGTGGAAATCCCTTAATTTCAAACAGTTGTTCATTTGAATAAAATTCACCAGGTTAGCCTTCTGTCTGAAGGTATTAGACTTCATCATGCCTAAATATCTATACTCCTATTTTGCTAGGTTGAAAGAAAATCTTGATGATTTCCCCTTAAGTAGATGCTGTTATTGCTCAAACTGGGGCTTGATGTACTTCTCAAGTGATATTTCTTTCGAGGAAGTCACTCTCATTTTCATGAACTTAACTATTATATATGTACTGATATTAGCAAACTGATATGTCCAACCCAGGCCTCTCATCAGGCATCTCCTCCATATAACAACCTAATAGATACTCATTCTCTCAACAACAAATATTCAGGAATACACATTATTTAGTATGGCTATTATATTAGATGCATATTTTTAAAAGCATATTAAAAAGCAGAGACATCACTTTGCCAAGTGGTGTCTACAAAGGTCTGTATAGTCAAAGCTATGGTTTTTCATTAGTCATGTAAGGATGTAAGAGTTGGACCATCGAAAAGACTGAGCACCAAAGAACTGATGTTTCAAATTGTGGTGCTGGAGAAGACTCTTGAGAGTCCCTTGGATTGCAAGGAAGTCAAACCAGTCAATCCGAAAGGACATCAAACCTGAATATCAATTGGAAGGACTGTTGCTGAAGCTCCAATACTTTGACCACCTGATGTGAAGAGCTGACTCATTGAAAAGGACTCTGATGCCGGGAAACTCTGAAGGCAAAAGGAGAGGGGGTGGCAGAGGATGAGATGATCAGATAGCATCAACAACTCAATGGACATGAATTTGAGCAAACAATGCCAAAGAATGCTCAAACTCCCACACAATTGCACTCATCTCACATGCTAGTAAAGTAATGTTCAAAATTCTCCAAGCCAGGCTTCAGCAATACGTGAACCGTGAACTCCCTGATGTTCAAGCTGGTTTTAGAAAAGGCAGAGGAACCAGAGATCAAATTGCCAACATCTGCTGGATCATGGAAAAAGCAAGAGAGTTCCAGAAAAAACACCTATTTCTGCTTTATTGATTATGCCAAAGACTTTGACTGTGTGGATCACAATAAACTGTGGAAAATTCAGAGAGAGATGGGAATACCAGATCACCTGACCTGCCTCTTGAGAAATCTGTATGCAGGTCAAGAAGCAACAGTTAGAACTGGACAAGGAACAACAGACTGGTTCCAAATAGGAAAAGGAGTACATCAAGGCTGTATATTGTCACCCTGCTTATTTAACTTCTATGCAGTGTACATCATGAGAAATGCTGGACTGGAAGAAACAAGCTGGAATTAAGATTGCCGGGAGAAATATCAGTCACCTCGGATATGCAGATGACACCACCCTTATGGCAGAAAGTGAAGAGGAACTAAAAAGCCTCTTGATGAAAGTAAAAGAGGAGAGTGAAAAAGTTGGCTTAAAGCTCAACATTCAGAAAACGAAGATCATGGCATCCGGTCCCATCACTCCATGGGAAATAGATGGGGAAACAGTGTCAGATTTTATTTTGGGGGGCTCCAAAATTACTGCAGATGGTGATTGCAGCCATGAAATTAAAAGATGTTTACTCCTTGGAAGGAAAGTTATGACCAACTTAGATAGTATATTCAAAAGCAGGGACATTATTTTGCTGACTAAGGTCCGTCTAGTCAAGGCTATGGTTTTTCCTGTGGTCATGTATGGATGTGAGAGTTGGACTGTGAAGAAGGCTGAGCGCTGAAGAATTGATGCTTTTGAACTGTGGTGTTGGAGAAGACTCTTGAGAGTCCCTTGGACTGCAAGGAGATCCAACCAATCCATTCTGAAGATCAGCCCTGGGATTTCTTTGGGAGGAATGATGCTAAAGCTGAAACTCCAGTACTTTGGCCACCTCATACGAAGTGTTGACTCACTGGAAAAGACTGATGCTGGGAGGTATTGGGGGCAGGAGGAGAAGGGGATGACCGAGGATGACATGGCTGGATGGCATCACGGACTCTATGAACGTGAGTCTGAGTGAACTCTGGGAGTTGGTGATGGACAGGGAGGCCTGGCATGCTGCGATTCATGGGGTCGCAAAGAGTCGGACAGGACTGCACGACTGAACTGAACTGAACTGGGCAGATAGTGAAGGACAGAGGAACCTGGCATGCTACAGTTCATGGGGTTGCAAAGAGTCAGACATTACTTAGGGATTAAAATATAGCAACAACAAAGTTATTCTCATGTTATATAGGAGGAAACATAGGATTATTTCATGTAGGATGTCTGAAATTACCCTTAATTCTGAGCTAAAGTGTGAAAGGCACAAGTACTATGAAACATTTTAGATGAGAGTTAATATGAACATATTTGGGAAATGGACCACCGACCTGCTAAAATTGTGGCCAGTGTAATTATTAGGATCACCAGAAAGATGATGTCTGTGATCATTTTAGTGATCAAAATTTCTTTTTATTTTCTTTTGAGTGTTCTTGTGATTCTATAATAAGATTGGAACAGATAACATCTCCTATAGAAAAATTAATCAGTTCTTTATTGCTTAGAATTTGAGATTAATGTATACAAAGCAACCACATTTCTATATACTAGCATTTATCAATAGGATATTAAAATATAGCTTACCATTTACAATAGCATAAAATATTGAATGCTTACGGATTTATGTCTGACAGAAGACATATAAAACTTGTACAATAAAGATACAAAACATTACTGAAAGAAACTGAAGACATAAATAAATGGCAAGATACGTCTTCATGATTCAGAACACACAGTAATGTTATGATGTCAATCTGCTCAAACTAATCTATACATTATCACAATCATACACAAAGTTCTCAGCGGTTTTTTTTTTTTTTTTTTTTTGAGTAGAAGTAGGTAAGCTGTTGTTAAAATTCCTATTGAAATGTAAAAAGAACTAGAATAGCCACGTTTGAAAGAGAACTAAATTTGAGCACAAGTATTACCTGGCTTAAAGACTTATTATAAAAACTACAGTTGTCAATATAGCAGGAGCAGCAGCAGAAATAGACCCACACGTGTGCAGACACCAAATTTTTGGCAAAGATGCAAAGGAGGATAGTCATTTTGATAAAAAGTACTGGAAATATTGGATATCCACATACAACAAAAGACTTTTTAATTCGTACCACCTCCCATATGTAAAAACTAATTCAAAAAGGATCATAGAAATAAATGTAAAAGCTGAAGCTATAAAAAGTTTCAGAGAAAACAGGAATTTCTTTTTTTGTTGTTGTTATTTTGGACTAGAGAAAGATTCAATCCAACCAAAAAACATGATGTCAAAAAAATAATAAATAAATTGGACTTGTAGTACAATTCTGCTCCTCAAAAAACAGTTTTAACAAAATGAAAAGTCAAATCAGAGACTGGAAGAAATATTTTCAAATTCAAAGTCTGATAAAGGTCTTGGGTCCAGAATATATAAAGAACTTGATACTTAAGAAAACACACAACATAACAAAAATACAAACAAGGTGTAACAGACATTTCATGAAATAAGAAATATATAGATGAAATATATAGATGGCAAATTACCACATAAAAAGATGTTCAGCATTATTAGTCATAAAGAAAGTGCAAATTAAAGCTAGATTCAGAAACTACTACATATCTATTAGAATAATTAAAGTTAAAATGTCCAACCATAGCCAAGTATTAGTGAGAATATAGAACTGGAACTCTCTCATTCATTGTTGGTGAAAACAGCAAGACCATTTTGGAAGGCACTGTAAAAATCTCTTAAAAAGCTAAATATATAGCTAGGATATGATCCATTATTTCTGTACATAGGTACTCCCCCAAGAGAAATGGAAGAGTATGTCCATACAGAGATAGGTACCTAAATTTTTATAGAAGCTTAATTTTAATAACCCCAAACTGTGGCTGAATAAATAAATAGTGTTTTATCTATATGGGGAACACTAGTCAGCAACAAAAAAGAAATGAACTACTGATACAAACAATGACATGGGTGAATTTTATAATAGTTATACTGAACAAAACAAGCCAAACTGAAATGAGTATATACTGTGTGATTCCATCTATATAAAATTCCATAAAATGCAAATCTATCTATAGTGTCAGAAATTTGATGTGTGATTCCTTCAAGGAGTGCATGCTGAAACTAGCAAGAGAAAAATATAATAACGGGAAATGAGAAAATTTTTGGTGTTAATAAATATTTCAATATCTTGAATGCATTTATGGTTTCTTGGATATTGTCATGTACATCAAAATCTATCGGGTTGTACACTTTAAATATGTGCATTTTAATGTAATGTCAGTTTTCTCTCAATAAAGCTGTTAAAATAATATGAAAATCAGGTATCTTTAAGTCACAGTATGTATGTGTTTATAGTGTTTATAAGCTCCCTTAGATACACAGCTGGAAAAAAATTGGCACAGGTAGGAGAAATGAAATGCTGACTCCCTCTGGAGGGTTAGGATTCAGAATTGAAAGCAGAAACTCACAAACTGTAAATTTGTTTATTTCACAAATAGAGCATAGCGCCTGTCACACCTGTGCTTCTTACCTGAAGATTGGAAATCTCCTACACTAGTCAGCCTTTCGTGGTCATTCATGTTTCTTTCTGAGTAAGACAAATACACACACACACACACACACACACACACACACAGGCTGGAGTGAACAGGATTCAAGATTCTAGCTCAGTATCTGAACTTGCTTCAGTAATCTGATGGAAGACAATCTCAAATGAGAATGCAAGTTAAGGCAATCTAAGATGAGAATATCATGTTAGGGAAATCTCAAATGAGAATACAACGGTAGTGTATCAGTTCAGTTCAGTTCAGTCACTCAGTCGTGTCCGACACTTTGCAACCCCATGAACTGCAGCACGCCAGGGCTCCCTGTTCATCACCAACTCCCGGAGTTCACTCAGACTCACATCCATCAAGTCAGTGATGCCATCGAGCCATGTCATCCTCGGTCATCCCCTTCTCCTCCTGCCCCCAATCCCTCCCAGCATCGGAGTCTTTTCCAGTGAGTCAACTCTTCGCATGAGGTGGCCAAAGTACTGGAGTTTCAGCTTTAGCATCATTTCTTCCAAAGAAATCCCAGGGCTGATCTCCTTCAGAATGGACTGGTTGGATCTCCTTGCAGTCCAAGGGACTCTCAAGAGTCTTCTCCAACACCACAGTTCCAATGCATCAATTCTTCAGCGCTCAGCCTTCTTCACAGTCCAACTCTCACATCCATACATGACCACAGGAAAAACCATAGCCTTGACTAGACGGACCTTAGTCAGCAAGTCCCTGCTTTTGAATATACTATCTAGGTTGGTCATAACTTTCCTTCCAAGGAGTAAACGTCTTTTAATTTCATGGCTGCAATCACCATCTACAGTGATTTTGGAGCCCCCCAAAATAAAATCTGACACTGTTTCCACTGTTTCCCCATCTATTTCCCATGGAGTGATGGGACCGGATGCCATGATCTTCGTTTTCTGAATGTTGAGCTTTAAGCCAACTTTTTCACTCTCCTCTTTCACTTTCATCAAGAGGCTTTTTAGTTCCTCTTCACTTTCTGCCATAAGGGTGGTGTCATCTGCATATCTGAGGTTATTGATATTTCTCCATTTCAGAAGAAATGTAGTAGCCATCATGGTCAACAAAAGAGTCCAAAATGCAGTACTTGGATGCAGTCTCAAAAATGACAGAATGATCTCTGTTCATCTCCAAGGCAAACCATTCAATATCACAGTTACCCAAGTCTATGCCCCAACCAGTAATACTGAAGAAGCTGAAGTTGAACGGTTTTATGAAGACCTACAAGACCTTTTAGAACTAACACCCAAAAAAGATGTCCTTTTCATTATAGGGGACTGGAATGCAAAAGTAGGAAGTCAAGAAACACCTGGAATAACAGACAAATTTGGCCTTGGAATGAGGAATGAAGCAGGGCAAAGACTAATAGAGTTTTCCCAAGAAAATGCACTGGTCATAGCAAACACCCTCTTCCAACAACACAAGAGAAGACTCTACACATGGTCAACACTGAAATCAGATTGATTATATTCTCAGCAGCCAAAGATGGACCAGCTCTATACAGTCAACAAAAACAAGACCAGGAGCTGACTGTGGCTCAGATCATGAACTCCTTATTACCAAATTCAGACTGAAATTGAAGAAAGTAGGGAAAACTGCTAGACCATTCAGGTATGACCTAAATCAAATCCCTTATGATTACACAGTGGAAGTGAGAAATAGATTTAAGGGCCTAGATCTGATAGAGTGCCTGATGAACTATGGAATGAGGTTCATGACATTGTATAGGAGACAGGGATCAAGACCATCCCCATGGAAAAGAAATGCAAAAAAGCAAAATGGCTGTCTGGGGAGGCCTTACACATAGCTGTGAAAAAGAGAGAGGCAAAAAGCAAAGGAGAAAAAGAAAGATATAAGCATCTGAATGCAGAGTTCCAAAGAATAGCAAGAAGAGATAAGAAAGCCTTCCACAGCAATCAATGCAAAGAAATAGAGGAAAAGAACAGAATGGGAAAGATTAGAGATCTCTTCAAGAAAATTAGAGCTATCAAGGGAACATTTCATGCAAAGGTGGGCTTGATAAAGGACAGGAATGGTATGGACCTAACAGAAGCAGAAGATATTAAGAAGAGGTGGCAGGAATACATGGAAGAACTGTACATATATATATATATATATATATATATATATATATATTCACGATGGTAGTGTATACATTATTATAAAAGTTCCTCAGAATCAACTGCTTCCTTTTTAGTACATTCTATCCACAAATCATTATCAGTGCAGCTTGAGAAGCTACTAGAGAGGGCTGGGAGCTGAAATAATTCTTCCAATGGCTGGATTCAGTGTGAAGGAAGTGAGGTTCACTGGTTTATGAAGCCAGCAGGTTACGCCTTCATACCATGACCCTGGCCTTCACATACTTATAGTTAATTTGACCATTATAGCATATTAAAAAGCAGAGACATTACTTTGCCAACAAAGGCCCGTCTAGTCAAAGCTATGGTTTTTCCAGTAGTCATGTATGGATGTGAGAGTTGGACTATAAAGCTGAGCACTGAAGAATTGATGCTTTTGAACTGTGGTATTGGAGAAGACTCTTGAGAGTCCCGTGGACTGCAAGGAGATCCAACCTGTCCATCCTAAAGTAAATCAGTCCTGAATATTCATTGGAAGGATGCTGAAGCTGAAACTCCAATATGTTGGCCACCTATTGCAAGGAGCTGACTCATTTGAAAAGACCCTGATGCTGGAAAAGATTGAAGGCAGGAGGAGAAGGGGACAACAGAGGAGGAGACGGTTGGGTGGCATCACCAACTCAATGGATATGAGTTAGAGTAAACTCCGGGATTTGGTGATGGATGGGGAGGCCTGGTGTGCTGCAGTCCATGGGGTCACAAAGAGTGGGACATGACTGAGCGACTGAACTGATTATGGATCCCAGCCACAGATCCAAGCCCCAAAGTTTTAAGAGCAAAATAGCAAGTTGTGAAACTGAAAGTTGCTTAGTCGTGTCTGATTCTTTGTGACACCATGGACTTAGTCCAAAGAATTCTCCAGGCCAGAATACTGGAGTGGGTAGCCTTTCCTTTCTCCAGGGGATCTTCTCAACCCAGGGATAAACCCAGGTCTCCCACATTACAGGTGGATTTTTTTTACCAGCTGAGCCACAAAATAGCAACTCAGACTTCTTGAAAAGAACATGATTTTGCTTTAGTAATAATAATAATAACAGGAAAAAAATCATATCTAATATTTATTGTGTTTCCTTGACAGTAAGTCTAGTTCTAAGCTTTTAACTTTTATGAAGTAATTTAACTCACCATAACATTAAATAAGAGCTTATTATTATTGTTAATTTATAGATGAGATAACTTCTTTAATGTAGCAGAGAGGTTAAAACGTTTTCTTGAACTAATATAGCCAATTCCAGTTGAGCTCTTTCAAATCCTGAAAGATGATGCTGTGAAGGTGCTGCACTCAATATGCCAGCAAATTTGGAAAACTCAGCAGTGGCCATAGGACTGGAAAAGGTCAGTTTTCATTCGAATCCCAAAGGAAGGAAATGCAAAAGAATGCTTAAACTACCACACAATTGCACTCATCTCACATGCTAGTAAAGTAATGCTCAAAATTCTCCAAGCCAGGCTTCAGCAATACGTGAACTGTGAACTCCCTGATGTTCATGCTGCTTTTAGAAAAGGCAGAGGAACCAGAGATCAAATTGCCAACATCCGCTGGATCATGGAAGAAGCAAGAGAGTTCCAGAAAAACATCTACTTCTGCTTTATTGACTATGACAAAGCCTTTGACTTGTGGATCACAATAAACTGTGGAAAATTCTGAAAGAGATGGGAATACCAGACCACCTGACCTGCCTCTTGAGAAATCTGTATGCAGGTCAGGAGGCAACAGTTAGAACTGGCCATGGAACAACAGACTGGTTCCAAATAGGAAAAGGAGTACATCAAGGCTGTATATTGTCATCCTGCTTATTTAACTTATATGCAGAGTACATCATGAGAAACGTTGGACTGGAAGAAACACAAGCTGGAATCAAGATTGCCAGGAGAAATATCAATAAACTCAGATATGCAGATGACACCACCCTCATGGCAGAAAGTGAAGAGGAGCTAAAAAGCCTCTTGATGAAAGTGAAAGAGGAGAGCAAAACAAGTTGGCTTAAAGCTCAGCATTCAGAAAACAAAGATCATGGCATCCAGTCCCATCACTTCATGGGAAATAGATGGGGAAACAGTGGAAACAGTGTCAGATTTTATTTTTGGGGGCTCCAAAATCACTGTAGATGGTGACTGCAGCCATGAAATTAAAAGACGCTTACTCTTTGAAGGAAAAATTATGACCAACCTAGATAGCATATTCAAAAGCAGAGACATTACTTTGCCAAGAAAGGTCGTCTTGTCCACACTATGGTTTTTTCTGCGGTCATGTATGGATGCGAGAGTTGTACTGTGAAGAAAGCTGAGCGCTGAAGAATTGATGCTTTTGAACTGTGGTGTTGGAGAAGACTCTTGAGAGTCCCTTGGACTGCAAGGAAATCCAATCAGTCCATTCTGAAGGAGATCAGCCCTGGGATTTCTTTGGAAGGAATGATGCTAAAGCTGAAACTCCAGTAGTTTGGCCACCTCATGTGAAGATTTGATTCATTGGAAAAGACTCTGATGCTGGGAGGGATTGGGGGCAGGAGGAGAAGGGGACGACAGAGGATGAGATGGCTGGGTGGCATCACGTACTCAATGGACGTGAGTCTGAGTGAACTCCGGGAGTTGGTGATGGACAGGGAGGCCTGGTGTGCTGCGATTCGTGAGGCTGCAAAGAGTTGGACACGACTGAGCGACTGAACTGAACTGAACATAGTATGGGGCAGAGGTTGGCTCTGATCATTTAACCATTTTGCTCTCTTCTACTGCTTCTCTCTGTTTAGGAGTGTTGCCACGAATGCACTGATGTGCTAAGCTTCTCCTTCCAGATTTAGAAAGCAGACCTCCTTCAGGTTCAACAACAACAAAAGTACTATGCTGTGAGAAATTTGCTCAGATAATGATCACCAAGTTATATTATTTGACAGAAGTGAGAATGAAACCATGGCCACCTGGATTTCAAAGTCACCTCCTGGAGAGGCAAGCAAACAGTAATGGGTTGGCATTTTTTCAAAGTTGGATTGTAAGGCATGGAGATCCCTCTAATTTTGTATGTTAAACTTTTTAATGTGTGAACATTATTTTGCATCCCCCAAACAATTATTTCAGGAGCTGGGCAGACTTTGTGTTTGTGTGCACATGTATTTGCATTAAAGAGAGAGAGAGATTGGGGAAACTGATGGCTAGATTATTTCAATCAAGACTTTACCTGGAGCACAAATTATTCCTAAACTTTACATGCTGTCTTATAACTATATGTTTTGCTGGAGTACCACTCAGCTATTGCCACATTAGTGCTCTATTATAAATCACACCCTAAACCCTAAGCACTTACCAGCCTGCGCTGCGTTGGTTGAGTACTGTCCCACAGAAACTGGCAACTCTGCGGCTCTGCCTCACACTGCAGCTTGTCTCTTGTTATCTTTGTTATCCTCCTGTGCAGGTTGAGGCAGCAACAGCTGCTCCAGAAGCACTTCTCCTGGAGATGTCAGAGGTACAAGACACTAATCCTAGCCGCTCACCAAATTATAAGTCACTTGTTACTATCCCATTGGCTGGTGCTCCTTTCTGGCTGACCGCAAACCCATGGGAAGTACCCTTGACTTCTAGTGAAAGCCATACCGCATGTTTACAAGGGCTTTTTTGGGGACATTTGTGCATGCTAGGTCGCTTCAGTTGTGCCTGACTCTGTGAGAGACTATGGCTCTTCTGTTCATGGGATTCTCCAGGCAGGAATACTAGGGTGGGTTACCATGCCCTCCTCCAGGGGATCTTCCCGACCCAGGGATCGAACCCATGTCTCTTACATCTCCTGCATTGTCAGACAGGTTCTTTACCACTAGCAATATCTGGGAAGCCCTTCTTGGGGACAGTAATCCACACAATGCAGCTCGCTGGAGCACTTACGGGGCTCTCCTGCTCAAATCTGCTTTATCTGCCATTGGTCTGCTTTTGTGTTTTAAATCAGTCTTGAAACTTTTTTGTTGGTTTTTTAATTAAGGAGTTTACCTAAAAGATGAGGTGGTTGGATGGCATCGCTGACTCAATGGACATGAGTTTGCGTAAACTCTGGGAGTTGGTGATGGACAGGGAGGCCTGGCATGCTGTTCCATGGGTTCACAGAGTTGGACACGACTGAGCAACTGAACTGAACTTACATAAGAAAGCTGTTTTCAGCCTGTTGGCATCCTTTAGGGACAATAGTTATAGGCAGTTACTTATATAAGGTAAGGTTCATCTTTTTTCAAAATGATTTGCATATAAACTTTTCACATTTCTCCTGTATATTATCAATTTCCTTTCAAATTTATCTTTTGTTAAATAAAGAGTGACCAGAAACACTTAATAATGGGCAGATCACAAGCTTAATTTTATCACAGAATCATCCCATTACATCCGTCTGGTTATATAATTTTGTGTATGCTCATTTTGGAGAAGGCAATGGCAACCCACTCCAGTACTCTTGCCGGGAAGGTCCCATGGATGGAGGAGCCTGGTAGGCTGCAGTCAACAGGAACTCTAGGAGTTGGACACGACTTCACTTTCACTTTCATGCACTGGAGAAGGAAATGGCAACCCACTCCAGTATTCTTGCCTGGAGAATCCCAGGAACGGGAGAGCCGGGTGGGCTGCCGTCTATGGGGTCACACAGAGTCGGACACGACTGAAGTGACCTAGCAGCAGCAGTATGCTCATTTGCTTCAGTCATATCTAAGTCATTGTGACCCTATGGGCTGTAGCCTGCCAGGCTCCTCTGTCCCTGGGGATTCTCCAGACAGTGAGTTGCCATCCTCCAGACAGTGAGTTGCCATCCTCCAGGGGATCTTCCTGACCCAGGGATCGAAGCTGAGTCTCCTAAGTCTCCTGCACTGTAGGCAGATTCTTTACCCTCTGAGCCATCAGGGAAGCCCATATAATTTTGAAATTACTCCTTATTTTAACTTTGAAATTGTTTGCTAAATTGTCTTTAAACTTATTCAATCAACTCAGCAATCACTATTCTACAGGCAATTTAGGAGAAAACTAAGAGAACTCTTTTCTTTCCAAGTCCATTTCTTGCCTTCTGGGCTCATATAGTCACAGATATTCTCTTTGTGGTCCTCTCAAGTGCTATTCAAACTATTTGTAGCTCAGTGATACTTTTACAGGTATTTGACATGTATTAGATAAGTTTCAGAGCACTCTCCCTACAGAGGCAGGATGAGGAATCATAAAAATATTATGTTAGCTCTCCAATTTAATTCTCAGGGTTTCCTGTTCTAAGATCTTACTGAAGCAATAATTAAAACAAACAAACAAAAAACCCTCCCATTTACAGCAGTATAAGGGAAAGAGAGGCTTGGGACAATTACGAGCAGCCAAGAACCTCAGAGCCTAAATGCAATCAAACCTAACCATGGGTCTATATACTTGAGGATAAACAAAAAAGTAAACACATAATCTCCCAAAGAAAAAAGGCAAATGCATGGGTGAGAAGTGCGGACACTGTAGGGGCTGAGCAAACTGGAAATACCTGGAAAAGTCAAGCACAGACCTTAACTCTCTTCCATATCCTCAGGAATGTCTTTCTCCTTATTTGCTCACATTCTAATCTGCCTTTAAGATACTTATTATCCCTTCTCAAAGTGTTGATAAAACTTACTTTGTTGTTGTTATTTAGTCACTCAGTCTTGTCCAACTATTTGCCACCTCATAGACTGTAGTCCGCCAGGCTTCTGTGTCCATGGGACTTCCCAAGGCAAGAATACCAGAGTGGGTTTCTGTTTCCTTCTCCAGGGGCTATTCTCCACCTAGGGGTCAAACTCGTGTCTCCTGCATTGGCAGGCAGATTCTTTACCACTGACTCACCAGGTAAGCCCTAAAACTTATTTGGAACTTTTCATGTATACATTTTATGGGCTTTGTTTTTATGTGTATTCCTTCTTTCTTTTAATAAATATTGTTAGAAAGAATCAATGTATAAAATCCTCCAGGATAAAGAATTTTGTTACATGCCAAAAGAAAGGAAAGACCAGTGCTTCTCAAGTTCTTCATTGCCACCCACCTTCCTCTTAATGTTAAATGAAGTGTACTTGCTACTGCAGATGAGATGTATATTATAAAATGATAGAGGGGGTAGTTTTGCCACTTAAATTACATCACTTTTCATATTTTTAAAATAAATAATGTGAAAACTCACCATGACCAGTCAATGTTATGTGAGATATCTTTTTTCTCATGGAGAAAAAGTATTATTTATTTTAATACTTCTTATTTATTGAATTAATTATTTCATTTGTGCTTTTCTTTACTTCTTCTTTCCCAAAAGGGAAAGTGAAGCGTGAGGTTAAAAGTGTGGTATATAACCCATGGCCTAAAATAATTTGTCCAAGTTTTGGAAAAAATAAATCTAGCTTGTTTTTCTCTTTTTAGAAATTATTCTCTGGGGACTTCCCTAGTGGTCCAGGGGTTAAGACTTCGTCTTCCAATGCAGGAGGTGTGGGTTTGATCCTAGTCAGGGGCCTAAAATCTCATATGCCTCTCGAAGATCTCACATTCCTCTCACCAAAGAAACAAATATAAAACAGAAGCAAAGTTGTAACAGATTCAATAAAGGCTTTAAAAATGGTCCACATCAAAGTAGAAAGAAAGAAAGAGAACCACAACAAAAGAACAAAAGAAAAAGAAAAAAATATTCTCCAAGTCTCATATCATGGGCTTTCAGCTACTTTTCTTCTTTGTGGGCATAGAAAGACTAACTGTTACTCTTTGCTACATAGTAATTTTTCGTGCACAATCTTTGAAGCCACTTCTTTAATTTCTCTCTGCCCTATCTACTTAATTTTCTTTTTTTTTTCACAAGCATGTTTTGTCTGGAAATAGCTTCCAGCATTTTAATTTTCCTTTGAAGCAAATTCTCTCCAAGATCTAATCTGCACCCATTGGAATTGCCACATTTGGGGCTCCCCTACCTGCCAAGGGTTATGCACATAAACTAGACTGATCTGTTAGAGTTTTTCATCTCTCCTAAACAGAAACTATTTCAGAAATAGATATTGTCCTAAACTAAGTCTTTCTTAATTAACTTTTGTGTGTGTGCTTAGTTACTCAGTCATGTCCAGCTCTCTGGGACCCCACAGACTGTAGCCCTCCAGGCTCTTGTGTCAATGGAATTCTCCAGACAGGAATACTGGAGTGGGTTGCCACTTCCTCCTCCAGGGGATCTTTCAGACCCAGGAATCAAACTTCTGTCTCCTGAATTGCAGGCAGATTCTTCACTAGCCCTCTTAATTAACTTACCTGATATTTAACATATGAACTCTGGGAGAGGAAAGGCATCTCTCTTCCTCTAGGATTAGGAAGCATAAAGAGTTAAAATGCAGAAGTTATTTTCCAGTTTCATGGAGAAAGCAATGTACAAATGAAGTCCAGATACATGGGATAAAAAACAAAAATATAGTGGTAAGTGCAGATCCCTGGAAAACCAGTTGAGTTCCCACATCCAGCCAGAAGACAGAGTGGTGAAACAATATGCTTTCTTAGGTATGGCAGAGTTGATGTAACTCCTATGTTTTATAGGTAGGCCATATTTTAGTATATGCATTTTACAGGTCAGAAATCAAAAGACTGAATACGTTAGTTTCATACAGCTAAAAATAGGATATCTGTACCCATCTTATGTGTAACGAAGTGAAGCCTCTTTTTCCAAATTAAAAAAAAAAAATTGCACTTATATGTTTATTATAGTAAGTGTGTACTGGATAGATATCTAGTTCCTGTTTTACTTAAGAAAGAAAATAATGTCTTTGTAGATTGATCTAACCATCCAACCCTAGAGCAGTAGAATATAGTAGCGGAAATTAGAGATTTTTGAAGGAAGTGACTTTATTTCCACCAAACCAGAAAGCTGATTCATAATGAAAACAAATAGTGAGAAGAGATGGAATGTTTTGGAAATAGATTTCTAACCTCAATTCTCAATATTGAAAGACAAACTTCTGGTTTCACTTCTTCCATGGAAATGTGTGAAACTGCAATTTTCTTTCTGGGAAGTCCCTGTTCTACTGCCAGAAAGGAGTTGGAGGTTTGACTGGTTTCTGAGCACCTTTAGATTGAGGATATTCACTTTATTCATTGACTTATTAATTCATTTATTTGAATGCCTCCTCTGTTCATAGCTTTGTGCTTAGTGCTATAGGAGATGCAAAATATACAGTTCCTCAGGGGAGAGTAATAAATCAGGCTCCTTGTATTCAGTAATCTACTGTCAAAACATTCTGGAAGTACTCAGGTATAAATCCCAATCCAGATATCTGCTAATAGGAGAAATATCCTGGAGCTGACTTAAAAAAAGAAATAAAACAAATCGATCCCCACATTTATATCCACAAAATTTTATTTTAAAAGTTTTTGAGTTGATTTGAAAAAACATATACACTTAGAGAAATAGTTATTAATTATCAGGACCAAAGAATGCAGTTTGGTATACTGCCATTTAAAAAGCTAAGCAAACTTGTGATTAGTAAGTAAGGATTAAGTTTCAAGCTTTCAGGTAGTCAGATCTGAGAGGAAAACATGATTGTTTCTATAGCTCTCATTGAAAACATTGAATATGTCAATTCCTTAGGGTTGAGAAATTTATTTTTCTAATATCTGAAAGTATATTTCCTACATGGAATTTTCTGTATTGAGATATAATAACATTAGACCACAAACTTTTATTTTGTTGTCATTCTGTCACCAAAATGCAACTGGTTCCTCTAGGACTAAAATAATTGTTAATAATTGATGCTGTTAAGATTTGTGGATTAAGATGTATATATGATACATGTGATGAATTTGTGCAATGCTGGTCCAAGGCAGACTGCATACCAAGAATGGCCAGGATGTTTGATTTACAGGAACAGGGGTTTTGTCCTACAGGGGTTCAAGTAGAAAACAGCAATATTGATTTTGAATATCCTGCACAAGTTCACCACTGTTCCCCAAACTCTCATCTTCTCTCAACTAAATTTGCCGTCTGGCCATTAAGCACGATATAATCAAATAGCTAAGGATAGACTCTGAAACCAGGCAATCTGAGTTTAAATTTCAGGTCTGGCACTTTCTAGATGTGAGACCTTGTAAAGTTTACTCCAATTCTCCAGAATGTTTCCTTATCTTTAAAATGAAAATAATAGGAACTTTGCTGGTGGTCCAGTGATTAAGACCCTCCACTTTCACTGCAGGGGGAGTGGGTTCAATCCCTGGTTGGGAAACTGAGATCCCATAAGCCCGGTAGCCAAAAAATTGAAAAAATAATTGAAAATGAGAATAATAACAATGTCCCCTTAGTAGTCCCCCCCCCCCCCCCCCGCCCATGAGGTTCAAATATATTTAAGATTTTTAAAGCTCTTAGAACTATGCTAAACAAATACTAAGTGCTATTGTAAGTGGTGATTTTTCAGTATTTGAGCTTGGGACCCCAGAGAGTGAGTTGTTTACAGCAAATATGGGATTATTTGAGTATTAATCTTCTATTTGTTCAGTTAACATCTGAATTACTGTTTATTTCAACTCTTCCAAGTATTCTGTAAAAATGAATTTCTACTTCATATTTCTGTGGTCGATTCTTTTTCCAAAAAGCATCAGTTTCTAGTAGCCATGTTGATTTTGTAATATCCTGGTCTTTCTGTCCTTTAGTTGGCATAGCTCTGACTCTCAATCCTCTTTCTGCTGCCACGATTCTTATTATAACAACCTAATTCTCACCTTCTGTGTGTCAGTTTTATAGTCCATGTCTGTATTTAGAGTCAGGTAATATAATTAATTTCTGGTTAATGATAACTGCAGAACTGTGATGAAAGACTAGCTTACTTACATGTTTTCACCGCTTTTTTTTTTTTCCTTCAAAATTTAAGACTAATTCAACTGTTTGATTGGCCTGTACAAGGAGTTAGGATATTGGGTAGATGGACAAATGGTAATCTAACTAGTGGCGAATGAGCTCTATGTTCTCAACACTTCTACTATTTGGGAACTCAGGATTACCTCCCTCTGTAAATCCTTGACTTGAATTTTAAAACTTGTAAATTGGCCTCAAATTTACTGAGGGATTGATGTGTATGGACATCCATAGTGATGTACGTTGATGTATATGGATTACATATAAATGATAATGACACAAATGGTGACATTTGTACCAAATTTGAGAAAAAGATTCTAATCTAATTGAATGAAAATTCCTTCAGAACCTCAAATTTTGTTGCTTTTGATTTATTCCACTAGATATTTGATGAATGTTCAGTTGATAGTTTCCTAACATAAAAATCACATTGCCACTGGGAGATTATAATTTATAAGCTTCTATAAATGCTTGACTCCTTCCATACATTTATTTATTTTTCTACTCATTCTGCCAAGCATATTCAGTGTATACAGTACTTGAGATGAAATTCATAATATTTGATTAAGCAGATCCTATTCTAAAGCTAATCTTTAGTTCAGTCAGTTCAGTCACTCAGTCATGTCTGACTCTTTGTGACTCCATGGACTGTAGCACCTACATGGACTGTCAGGCTTCCCTGTCCAGAACCAAATCCCGAAACTTACTAAAACTCATGTCTTTTGAGTTGGTGATGCCATCCAACTATCTCATCCTCTGTCATCCACTTCTCTTCCCGCCTTCAATCTTTCCCAGCATCAGGGTCTTTTCCAATGCGCCAGGTCTTCACATCAGGTGGCCAAAGTAATGGAGTTTCAGCTTCAGCATCAGTCCTTCCTATTAATATTTAGGACTTATTTCCTTTCGGATGGACTGGTTGGATCTCCTTGCAGTCCAAGGAACTCTCAAGGTTCTTCTCCAACACTACAGTTCAAAAGTATCAATTCTTCAGAGCTTAGCTTTCTTTACAGTCCAAATGTTACATCCATACATGACTACTGGAAAAACTATAGCTTTGACAAGATGGACCTTTGTTGCCAAAGTAATGTCTCTGCTTTTTAATATGCTGTCTAGGTTGGTCATGATTTTCATTCAAGGAGCAAGTGTCTTTTAATTTCATGGCTGCAATTACCATCTGCAGTGATTTTGGAGCCCAGGAAAATAAAATCTGTCAGTTTCCAGTGTTTCCCCATCTATTTGCCATGAAAGTGATGGGACCAGATGCCATGGTCTTAGTTTTCTGAATGTTGAGTTTTAAGTCAACTTTTTCACTCTCCTCTTTCACTTTCATCAAGAGGTTCTTTAATTCTTCTTCACTTTCTGCCATAAGGGTGGTGTCATCTGCATATCTGAGGTGATTGATATTTCTCCTGGCAATCTTGATTCCAGCTTGTGCTTCATCCAGTCTGGCATTTCTCATGATATATTCTGCATATAAGTTAAATAAGCAGAGTGACAATATACAGCCTTGACGTACTCCTTTTCCTATTTGGAACCAGTCTGTTGTTCCATGTCCAGTTCTAACCTTTGCTTCCTAACCTGCATTCAGATTTCTTAAGAGGCAGGTCAGGTGATCTAGTGCTGCCATCAATTGTAGGATTTTCCAGCTTGTTGTGATCCACATATTCAAAGGCTTTAGCATAGTCAATACAGCAAAAGTAGATGTTTTTCAGGAACTCTCTTGCTTTTTCGATGATCCAATGGATGTTGGCAATTTGATCTCAGGTTCCTCTGCCATTTGTAAATCAAGGTTGACCATCCAGAATTTCATGGTTAATGTAATGTTGAAGCCTGGCTTGGAGAATTTTGAGCATTACTTTGCTAGTGTGTGAGATGAGTGCAACTGTGTGGTAGTTGGAACATTCTTTTGCATTGACTTCCTTTGGGATTAGAATGAAAACTGACCTTTTCCAGTCCTGTGGCCACTGTTCAGTTCAGTTCAGTTCAGTTCAGTCGCTCCATCATGTCCGACTCTGCGAACCCATGAATCGCAGCACGCCAGGCCTCCCTGTTCATCACCAACTCCTGGAGTTCACCCAGACTCACGTCCATCTAGTCCGTGATGCCATCCAGCCATCTCATCCTCGGTCGTCCCCTTCTCGTCCTGCCCCCAATCCCTCCCAGCATCAGTCTTTTCCAATGAGTCAACTCCTCGCATGAGGTGGCCAAAGTACTGGCGTTAGTTTTCCAAATTTGCTGGCATATTGAGTGAAGCACTTTCACAGCATCATCTTTCAGGATTTGAAATAGCTCAGCTGGAATTCCATCATCTCCATTAGCTCTGTTCATAGTGATTCCTCCTAAGACACATTTGACTTCACATTCCAAAATGTCTGGCTCTAGGTGAGTGATTATACCATCGTGGTTATCTGGGTCATGAAGATCTTTTTGTATAGTCCTTCTGTGTATTCTTGCCGCCTCTTAATATCTTCTGCTTCTGTTAGGTCCATACAATTTATGTCCTTTATCAAGCCCATCTTTGCATGAAATGTTCCATTAGTATCTCTAATTTTCTTAAAGAGATCTCTAATCCTTCACATTCTATTGTTTTCTTATATTTCTTTGCACTGATCACCAAGGAAGGCTTTCTTATCTCTCCTTGCTATTCTTTGGAACTCTGCATTCAGATGGGTATATCTTTCCTTTTCTCCTTTGCCTTTTGCTTCCCTTATTTTCACAGCTATCCATAAGGCCTCCTCAGGCAAGCATTTTGCCTTTTTGCATTTCTTTTTCTTGGGGATGGTCTTGATCACTGCCTCCTGTACAATGTCACAAACCTCCATCCATAGTTCATCAGGGACTCTGTCTATCAGATCTGATCCCTTGAATCTATTTGTCACTTCCACTGTATAGTGGAGTGGATAAGGAGTTCCTGATCTGTGCCACAGCCAGCTCCTTGTCTTGTTTTTCCTGACTGTGTAGATCCTCTCCATCTTTGGCTGCAAAAATATAATCACTCTGATTTCGATATTGATCATCTGGTGATTTCCATGTGTAGAGTCTTCTCTTGTGTTGTTGGAAGAGGGTGTTTGCTATGACCAGTGTGTTCTCCTGGCAAAACTCTATTAGTCTTTGCCTTGCTTCATTCTGTACTCCAAGCCCAAATTTGCCTGTCACTCCAGGTATCTCTTGACTAATCTTACAATCTCTTTTTATCTCACAGACTCACGTGTCTGTTTAGGCCATAAAATCAAGTCAGTTTTCTTCTTGGAGGTATTGGATAGAAATCATTCATGTTAGAAAACATGAAATTGAGAGATTAATAAACTCATTGTTGTTAATAATGGAGGGACATGTATTTCGTTTTAGTTTCAATTCTCTTTGTGGTACAAAAAATTAGTATCAAACAATGTATCCAAAATAAATACAGGGTAATATAAAGTTTGATCATTGTTCAGATAAGTATCTGATCTGATCAATATTCACTAAATCATGTTTGATTCTTTTGTGACCTCATGGACTGTAGCCCATCAGGTCCTCTGTCCATGGGCTTTCCCAATCAAAAATACAATGCTGCTTTCAATTTTTCACCATTGAGGATAATGTTTGCTATGGGTTTGTCATATATAGCTTTTATTATGTTGAGGTATGTTCCTTCTATTCCTGCTTTCTGGAGAGTTTTTATCATAAATGGATGTTGAATTTTGTCAAAGGCCTTCTCTGCATCTATTGAGATAATCATATGGTTTTTATTTTTCAATTTGTTAATATGGTGAATTACATTGATTGATTTGCGGATATTGAAGAATCCTTGCATCCCTGGGATAAAGCCCACTTGGTCATGGTGTATGATCTTTTTAATGTGTTGTTGGATTCTGATTGCTAGAATTTTGTTGAGGATTTTTGCATCTATGTTCATCAGTGATATTGGCCTGTAGTTTTCTTTTTTTGTGACATCTTTGTCAGGTTTTGGTATTAGGGTGATGGTGGCCTCATAGAATGAGTTTGGAAGTTTACCTTCCTCTGCAATTTTCTGGAAGAGTTTGAGGAGGATAGGTGTTAGCTCTTCTCGAAATTTTTGGTAGAATTCAGCTGTGAAGCCGTCTGGACCTGGGCTTTTGTTTGCTGGAAGATTTCCGATTACAGTTTCAATTTCCGTGCTTGTGATGGGTCTGTTAAGATTTTCTATTTCTTCCTGGTTCAGTTTTGGAAAATTGTAGTTTTCTAAGAATTTGTCCATTTCTTCCACGTTGTCCATTTTATTGGCATACAACTGCTGATAGTAGTCTCTTATGATCCTTTGTATTTCTGTGTTGTCTGTTGTGATCTCTCCATTTTCATTTCTAATTTTATTGATTTGATTTTTGTCTCTTTGCTTCTTGATGAGTCTGGCTAATGGTTTGTCAATTTTATTTATCCTTTCAAAGAACCAGCTTTTGGCTTTGTTGATTTTTGCTATGGTCTCTTTTGTTTCTTTTGCATTTATTTCTGCCCTAATTTTTAAGATTTCTTTCCTTCTACTAACTCTGGGATTCTCCAACTCTTCCTTTTCTAGTTGCTTTAGTTGTAGAGTTAGGTTGTTTATTTGACTTTTTTCTTGTTTCTTGAGGTATGCCTGTATTGCTATGAACTTTCCTCTTAGCACTGCTTTTATAGTATCCCACAGGTTTTGGGTTGTTGTGTTTTCATTTTCATTAGTTTCTATGCATATTTTGATTTCTTCTGTGATTTGTTGGTTATTCAGAAGTGTGTAGAACTACCTTATGACCCAGCAATCCCCCTGCTGGGCATACACACCGAGGAAACCAGAATTGAAAGAGACACATGTACCCCAATGTTCATCGCAGCACTGTTTATAATAGCCAGGACATGGAAACAACCTAGATGTCCATCAGCAGATGAATGGATAAGAAAGCTGTGGTACATATACACAATGGAGTATTACTCAGCCGTTAAAAAGAATTCATTTGAATCGGTTCTGATGAGATGGATGAAACTGGAGCCAATTATACAGAGTGAAGTAAGCCAGAAAGAAAAACACCAATACAGTATACTAACACATATATATGGAATTTAGGAAGATGGCAATGACGACCCTGTATGCAAGACAGGAAAAAAGACACAGATGTGTATAACGGACTTTTGGACTCAGAGGGAGAGGGAGAGGGTGGGATGATTTGGGAGAATGGGAATTCTAACATGTATACTATCATGTAAGAATTGAATCGCCAGTCCATGTCTGACGTAGGGTGCAGCATGCTTGGGGCTGGTGCATGGGGATGACCCAGAGAGATGTTGTGGGGAGGGAGGTGGGAGGGGGGTTCATGTTTGGGAACGCATGTAAGAATTAAAGATTTTAAAATTAAGAAAAAAAAAGAATAAAATTGTTAAACTGCTAAAAAAATAAAATTAAAAAAAAATAAAGATTAAAAAAAAAATACAATGCTGGGTAGCTATTTCCTTCTCCACAGAATCTTCTCCCAGAGATCGAACCCAGGTCTCCTGCATTGGCAGGCAGATTCTTTACTACTGAGCCACCAATGAAGCTCCCAGAGAATATAATATAGCTCTAAGATTGCAAATACTGACACTGTATTTTATAGCATGTATAGCAACATAGAATAGGTCTATGAAAAGTTGGGAAGTAAAGCACAGAACACAGAATTGTGTAGAAACACTGTTATTCTTCCACTGCATTGTCTGGGTATCATGGTGAATCCTCATATTTCCCAGCTTTTACAGTTTCTGGATTTAGGTATTGTTTCAGCAATGCCAACAGTTTGCCTGACTGCCCGGGCCTTAATATCCCCTCTGTCCCTCTCCCTTCCCCAGTCTCTGGAAGATCCAGATATACTTTCTTTATTTCTGGAAATCACCAGAGATGTTTTCCAGTGTGTGGAATCACACAGTGTATGGCCAAGCTCTGAAGACAGATTAGGGCACACTCTTATGCTCTTGTCTCTGTATCCATGTGCCTCTCTTGAGGTGAGAGTTTTTTAAAGTTTTTTTTTTTTTCTCTTATTTCTTAACCTTCTTATAGGGTATCAACTCATTGCCTTTCCCCTCTTTTCCTTTCTTATTACTCAGCTCTAGTAAGGAAGTCAGTTACCGATTGTTTTTAAATTTTCTGTTTTTAAAATCGAGGTATTCTTGATGTACAACAGGATATTAGTTTCAAGTATATAGCATAGTGATTTGTTATTCATACTGAGAGAGTCATTTTCTAGGCAGGTTGATAAGAAGTCTAAGGGTCCCCAAGGAGAGAGGGGTCTGGACTTCTGAAGGAGGAAGAAAGGACAAACGTTTTCTCCTCTACATTCCTTAGGATTATATAACAATAATGTATCCTGCCTGAGGACAGTCTCTGGATTAAACCTTCTGGCTAATCCTGTTATCTTAAAATGTAAATTATGGGAGTAGGTCTGGTCTTTAAAGTGAAGTCACTCAGTTGTGTCCGACTCTTTGCTACCCCATGGACTGTAACCCACCAGGCTCCTCTGTCCATGGGATTTTCCAGGCAAGAATATGGGTGGGGTTGCCATTCCTTCTCCAGGGCATCTTCTCAACCCAGGGATCGAACCCAGGTCTCCTGCATTGCAGGCAGATGCTTTAACCTCTGCACCACCAGGGTCTTTATAAGGATTATATAATAATAATGTATCCTGTATGAGGACAGTCTCTGGATGAAACCTTCTGGCTAATTATGTTATCTTAAAGTGTAAATTATGGAAGCAGGTCTGGTGAGGTCTTTACAACCTCCAGACATTCTTTGGATTCATTGGAGAGTATATGACTCCATTGCAACACTAGCAAGGGGGTACTCTTTCTACCCCTTTCTGATGACTATGTCAGAAGCTTTCTCTATCTCCTTTATACTTTAATAAAAGTTTATTACACAAAAGCTCTGAGCAATCAAGCCTCATCTCTGGCCCTGGATTGAATTCTTCTCCAGAGGCCAAGAATCTCAGCGTTTTTGCGTGGTTCAGCAACAACCTTTCAATATGCACCATGAAACAATCACAAGTCTAGCTCACATTTGTCAGCACACAGAGTACTTTCTCTTGTGATGAGAAATTTTAAGATCCACTCTCTCAGCAACTTTCAAATATGCAACACAGTGTTATTAACTAGAGTTCCTATGCTTTATATGACAGCTATGGGATTTACAGAATGTATTTGCTTTATAACTGGAAGTTTGTATCCTTGACTTCTTTTATCCTTCAACTTCTTTTGCCCACCTTCCACCCTCTGCCCATGGTAGCCACCAATGTGATTTCTGTATCCATATCCAGGAAATTTTGTTTTTTAGATTTTACATATGAGTGAGATCATATGGTATTTGTCTTTCTCTGCTCTGTCTGATCCATTTCACTTAGCACGATACTCTCAAGGTCCACCCAGTTTGTCACAAATGGTAGTTTCATCCCCTTTTATGGCTGAATTATATTCTATTGTGTATATGCTGCATTTTCTTTGTCCATTCAGACATCAGTGGACACTTAGGTCATTTCCATATCTTGCCTGTTGCAAATAATTCAGCAGTGAGTATGAAGGTGCATATATCTTTTCAAGTTTCTATTTTCTTTTCTTTCTTTTTTTTTTTTTTTTCAGTTGCACTGCAAGGCTTGTGGGATCTTAGTTCCCTGATCAAACATGGGCCTGTGGCAGTGAACATGCAGAGTCCTAACTACTGGACCACCAGGGAGTTCCCTCAAATCAGTGTTTTCATTTTCTTTGAAGTGGGGTTGCAGGATGGCATGGCAGTTCTATTTTTAACTTTTTTTAAAAAGCTTTCTCTTGACTCTTTGATTTTATTTTTAATTTTTTATCTCAGTGTTCTAAGCCTTAGGAAACTAATTTCTGATATTAAAGTTCTAGGAGGTTCCCCCCCCCCCCCCCGAAGGATAGTTGCTTTACAGAATTTTGTTGCTTTCCGTCAAATCTCAGCATGAATCAGCCATAGGTTATATATATCCCCTCCCTTTTGAACCTCCCTCCCATCTCCCTCCCCATCCCATTCCTCTAGGTTGATACAGATCCCCTGTTTGAGTTTCCTGAGCCATATAGCAAATTCCCATTGCTGATCTGTTATACACATGGTAATGTAAGTTTCCATGTTACTCTTTCCATACATCCCACTCTCTTCTCCCCTCCCCATATCCATAAGTCAATTCTCTATGTCTGTTTCTCCATTGCTGTAAATAAATTCTACAGTACCATTTTTGTAGATTCCATATATGTGTGTTAGAATACGATGTTTATCTTTCTCTTTCTGACTCACTTCACGCTGTATAATAGGTTCTAGGTTCATCTACCTCATCAAAACTGACTCAGTTGTGTTCCTTTTTATGGCTGAGTTAATATTCTATTTTGTATATGTACCATAACTTCTTTATCCACTCATCTGTCGATGGACATCTAGATTGCTTCCATGTTCTAGCTATTATAAATAGTGCTGCAATGAACAGTGGGTACGTGTATCTGTTTCAGCCCTAGTTTCCTCAGGGAATATGCCTAGGAGTGAGATTGCTGGGTCATATGGTGCTTTTATTCCTAGTTTTTTAAGGAATCTCCATTCTGTCTTCCATAGTGGTTGTATCAATTTACATTTCCACCAACAGTGCAAGAGCATTTCCTTTTCTCCACACCATCTCCAGCATTTATTGTTTGTAGATTTTTTGATGATGGCCATTCTGACTGGTATGAGATGATATCGCATTGTGGTTTTGATTTGCATTTGTCTAACAATGAGCAATGTTGGGCATCTTTTCATGTGTTTGTTAGCCATCTGTATGTTTTCTTTGGAGAAACGTCTGTTTAGGTCTTTTCCCCACTTTTTGATTGGGTTGTTTGTTTTTCTGACATTGAGTTGTATGAGCTGCTTGTATATTTTGGAAATTTATCCTTTGTCAGTTGTTTTATTAGCTATTATTTTCTCCCATTCAGTGGGTTGTCTTTTCACTTTGCTTATAGTTTCCTTTGCTGTGCAAAAGCTTTTAAGTTTAATCAGGTCCCACTTGTTTACTTTTGTTTTTATTTCTGTTACTCTAGGAAGTGGGTCATAGAGGATCTTGCTTTGATTTATATAATTGAGTGTTCTGCCTATGTTTTTCTCTAAGAGTTTCATAGTTTCTGGTCTTACATTTAGGTCTTTAATCCATTTTGAGTTTATCCTTGTGTGTGGTGTTAGGAAGTGTTCTAGTTTCATTCTTTTATGTATAGCTGTCCAGTTTTTCCAGCACCATTTATTGAAGAGGCTGTCTTTCCCTGGTGGCTCAGACAGTAAAGCGTCTGTCTACAGTGCGGGAGACCGAGGTTCAATCCCTTGGTTGGGAAGATCCCCTGGAGAAGGAAATGGCAATCCATTCCAGGACTATTGCCTGGAAAATCCCATGGACAGAGGAGTCTGGTAGGCTACAGTCCATGAGGTTGCAAAGAGTCAGACACGACGGAGTGACTTCACTTTGTCTTTGCCCCATTGTATATTCTTGTCTTCTTTGTCAAAAACAGGCTACCCATAGGTGCATGGATTTATTTCTGGGCTTTCTATCTTGTTCCATTGTTCTATATTTCTGTTTTTATGCCAGTACCATACTGTCTTGATGACTATAGCTTTGTAGTATAATCTGAAGTCAGGAAGGTTGAGTCCTCCAGCTCCATTCTACTTTCTCAAGACTGCTTTGGCTATTCAGGGTCTTTTCTGTTTCCATATGAATTGTGAAACTTTTTGTTCTAGTTCTGTGAAAAAATGCCATTGGTAATTTGATAGGGACCACATTGAATCTGTGGATTGCATTTGATAGTATAGTCATTTTCACAATGTTGATTCTTCCTACCCAGGAACATGGAATATCTCTCCATCTGTTTATATTGTCTATGATTTCTTTCCTGAGTGTCTTATAATTTTCTCTGTCCAGTTCTCTTGTCTCCTTAGGTAAGTTTATTCCTAGATATTTAATTCTTTTTGTTGCAATGGTGAATGGGATTGATTCTTTAATTTTTCTTTCTGATTTTCCGTTGTTAGTATATAGAAATGCAAGTGATTTCTATGTATTGATTTTGCGTCCTGCATATTTGCTAAATTCACTGTTTGGCTTTAGTAATTTTCTGATAATATCTTTAGGATATTCTATGTACAGTATCATGTCATGTGCAAACAGTGAGAGCTTTACTTCTTCTTTTTCTATCTGGATTCCTTTTATTTCTTTTTCTTTTCTCATTGCTATAGCTAGGACTTCTAGGACTATGTTGAATAATAATGATGACAGTGGGCACCCATGTCTTGTTCCTGATCTTAGGTGGAATGGTTTCAGTTTTTCACCATTGAGAATAATGTTTGCTAGAGGCTTATCAAATACGGCCTTTACAATGTTGAGGTAGGTTCCTTCTTTTTTTTTTTTTTTTCAAATTTTATTTTTTTACTTTATGATACTGTATTGGTTTTGCCATACATTGACATGAATCCACCACAGGTGTACATGAGTTCCCAACCCTGAACCCCCCTCCCACCACCCTCCCCATATCATCTCTCTGGGTCAGCTCAGTGCACCAGCCCCAAGCATCCTGTATCCTGTATCGAACCTAGACTAGTGATTCGTTTCTTACGTGATAGTATAAATGTTTCAATGCCATTCTCCCGAATCATCCCACCCTCTCCCTCTCCCACAGAGTCCAACAGTCTATTCTATAGATCTGTGTCTCTTTTGCTGTCTTGCATATAGGGTTATTATTACCATCTTTCTAAATTCCATATATATGTGTTAGTATACTGTATTGGTGTTTTTCTTTCTGGCTTACTTCACTCTGTATAATCAGCTCCAGTTTCATCCACCTCATTAGAACTGATTCAAATGTATTCTTTTTAATGGCTGAGTAATATTCCATTACTCAGTGTATATGTACCACAGCTTTCTTATCCATTCATCTGTTGATGGACATCTAGGTTGCTTCCATGTCCTGGCTATTGTAAACAGTGCTGCAATGAACATTGGGGTACACGTGTCTGGTACCCCAGTTCTAGTTTCCTTGGTGTGTATGCCCAGCAGTGGGATTGCTGGGTCATAAGGCAGTTCTATTTGCAATTTTTTTAAGGAATCTCCACACTGTTCTCCATAGTGGCTGTACTGGTTTGCATTCCCACCAACAGTGTAAGAAGGTTCCCTTTTCTCCACACCCTCTCCAGCATTTATTGCTTGTGGACTTTTGGATCATAGCCATTCTGACTGGTGTGAAATAGTACCTCATTGTGGTCTTGATTTGCATTTCTCTGATTATGAGTGATGTTGAGCATCTTTTCATGTGTTTGTTAGCCATCCATATGTCTTCTTTGGAGAAATGTCTATTTAGTTTTTTGGCCCATTTTTTGATTGGGTGGTTTATTTTTCTGGAATTGAGTTGCATGAGTTGCTTGTGTATTTTTGAGATTAGTTGTTTGTCAGTTGCTTCACTTGCTATTATTTTCTCCCGTTCCAAAGGCTGTCTTTTCACCGTGCTTATAGTTTCCTTTGTTGTGCAGGAGCTTTTAATTTTAATTAGATCCCATTTGTTTATTTTTGCTTTTATTTCCAGTATTCTGGGAGGTTTATCATAGAGGATCCTGCTGTGATTTATGTCGGAGAGTGTTTTACCTATATTCTCCTATAGGAGTTTTATAGTTTCTGGTCTTACATCTAGATCTTTAATCCATTTTGAGTTTATTTTTGTGACTCCACCAGAAAATTACTAGGACTAATCAATGAGTATAGTAAAGTTGCGGGATACAAAATCAACACACAGAAATCCCTTGCATTCCTATACACTAATAATGAGAAAGCAGAAAAAGAAATTAAGGAAACAATTCCATTCACCATTGCAAAGAAAAGAATAAAATACTTTGGAACTTATCTACCTAAAGAAACTAAAGACCTATATAGAGAAAACTATAAAACACTGATGAAAGAAATCAAAGAGGAGACTAATAGATAGAGAACTATACCATGTTCATGGATCAGAAGAACCAATATAGTGAAAATGAGTATACTACCCAAAGCAATCTACAGATTCAATGCAATCCCTATCAATCTACCAGCAGTATTTTTCACAGAGCTAGAACAAATAATTTCACAATATGTATGGAAATACAAAAAAAACCTTGAATAGCCAAAGCAGTCTTGAGAAAGAAGAATGGAACTGGAGGAATCAACTTGCCTGACTTCAGGCTCTACTATAAAGCCACAATCATCAAGACAGTATGGTACTGGCACAAAGACAGAAATATAGATCAATGGAACATAATAGAAAGCCCAGAGATAAATCCACACACCTATGGACACCTTATCTTTGACAAAGGAGGCAAGAATATACAATGGATTAAAGACAATCTCTTTAACAAGTGGTGCTGGGAAAACTGGTCAACCACTTGTAAAAGAATGAAACTGAGGTAGGTTCCTTCTATGCTCGTTTTTTGAAGAGTTTTAATCATAAATGGGTGTTAGCTTTGTCAAGGGTTTTTTCTGCATCTATTGAGATTATCATATGGTTTTTAATCTTTCAATTTGTTAATGTGGTATATCACATTGATTGATTTGCATATATTGAAGAATCCTTGCATTCCTGGAATAAACCCAACTTGATCATGGTGTATGAGATTTTGATGTGTTACTGAATTCTGTTTGCTAAAATTTATTGAGGATTTTTGCATCTATGTTCATCAGTGATATTGGCCTATAGTTTCCTTCTTTTGTGTTGTCTTTGTCTGATCTTGGTATCAGGGTGATGGTGGCCTCGTGGAAGGAGTTTGGAAGTGTTCCTTCCTCTGCAATTTTTTGAAATACTTTTAGAAAGATAGGCCTTAAATCTTTTGATAGAATTCTGCTGTGAACCCATCTGTTCTTGGGTTTTTGTTTTTGGGGAGATTCTTGATCACAGCTTCAATTTCAGTGCTTATAGTTGGGTTGTTCATAATTTCTATTTCTTACTGGTTCAGTCCTGGAAGATTGAACTTTTCTAAGAATCTGTCCATTACTTCTAGGTTATCTATTTTATTGCCATATAGTTGTTCATAATAGTCTCATAATCCTTTGTATTTCTGCATTGTCTGATGTAACCTCTCCTTTTTCATTTCTTATTTTGTTGATTTGATTCTTCTCTCTTTTTTCCTCAATGAGTCTGGCTAAAAGTTTGTCAGTTTTATCTTCTCAAAGAACCAGCTTTTAATTTTATTAATCTTTACTATTGTTTCTGTCATTTCTTTTCCATTTATATCTGCTCAGAGCTTTATGATTTCTTTCCTTCTACTATTTTTTTGTTGTTGTTATTGTTCTTTTTCCAGTTGTTTTAGGTGTAAAGTTAGGTTGTCTAGTCAATGTTTTTCTTATTTCTTGAGGTAAGATTGTGTGGTTATAAACTTCCCTCTTTGGACTGCTTTTGCTGCATCCCATAGGTTTTGAGTTGTCATGGTTTCATTGTCATCTGTTTCTAGAAAGTTTTTTAAATTTCCCTTTTGATTTCATCAGTAACCTGTTGGTTATTTAGAAACGTGTTGTTTAATCTCCATGTGTTTGTGTTTCTTACAGTGTTTTTCTTGTTATTGATATCTAGTCTCATAGGGTTGTGGCTGAAGAAAATGCTTGATATGATTTCAATTTTCTTAAATTTACTGAGGTTTGATTTGTGACCCAATGTGGTCTATCCTAGAGAATGTTCCATGTGCATTTGAGAAGAAGGTGTATTCTTCTGCATTTGGATGGAATGTCCTGAAGATATCAATGAAATCCATCTCATCTACTGTATCATTTAAGACTTGCATTTCCTTATTAATTTTATGTTTTTATGATCTGTCTATTGGTGTGAGTAGGGTGTTAAAGCCTCCTACTATTATTGTGTTACTGTCAATTTCTCCTTTTATGTCTGTTATTGTTTGTCTTATGTATTGAGGTGCTCCTATGTTGGGTGCATAGATATTTACAATTGTTATATCCTCCTCTTGGATTGATCCCTTGATCACTATGTATTGTCCTTTCTTATCTCTTAGAATCTTCTTTATTTTAAGGTCTATTTTGTCTGATATGAGGATTCCTACTCCAGCTTTTTTTTGCTTCCCACTTGCATGGAATATATTTTTCCATCTATATGTGTCTTTAGGTCTGAGGTGAGTTTCTTGTAGACAGCATATATAGGGTTCTTGTTTTTGCATCCATTCAGCTAGTCTGTGTCTTTTGGTTGGAATATTTAATCAATTTACATTTAAAGTAATTATTGATATATATGTTCCTATTGCCATTTTCTTAATTGTTTGGGGTCAATTTTGTAGATCTTTTTTCTTCTCTTGTATTTCTTGACTATATAAGTTCATTTAACATTTGTTGTAAAGCTGGTTTGGTGGTACTGAATTCTCTTAACTTTTGCTTGTCTGAAAAGCTTTTTATTTTTCCATCAATTTTGAAGGAGATCCTTGCCAGGTACAGTAAGTAATCTTGGTTGTAGATTTCTCCCTTTCAGTACTTTAAATATATCCTGCCATTCCCTTCTGGCCTGCAGAGTTTCTGGTGAAAGATCAGCTGTTAAGTGTATGGGGTCTCCCTTGTATGTTACTTGTTCCTTCTCCCTTGCTGCTTCTTATATTCTTTCATTGTGTTTAGTCTTTGTTAGTTTGATTATTATGCGTCTTGGTGTGTTTCTCCTTGGGTTTTACCTGTACAGGACTCTTTGTGCCTCTTGAACTTGATTGACTATTTCCTTTTCCATGTTGGGGAAATTTTCAACTATAACCTTTTCAAAAATTTTCTCATACCTTTTCTTTTTCTCTTCTTCTTCTGGGAACCCTATTATTCAAATGTTGGTGCATTTGATATTGTCCCAGAGGTCTCTGAGACTATCCTTGTGGAGGAGCTGGAAGGCTTTGAGCAAATACTGAAAATGTATTTGCTCCACTCATGACGAAGGTTGGAAGCTGGAACAAGCATAACAAAGGGTTATGAGCATTCACCGAGTGCCTGAGGCTGGGAATGGATAACGAAGGGTTATACGCATGGCCGTGAAACGTTCGAAGGCTTCCTTCTGACCACCTGTTTCTGAGAGCAAGGACTGCTCTTTCATGATAAGACTCCCTTCAGAGTTTCGCCAAAGCTATGTTATGTCTTGGGCGATGGGAACTGTATTTTATGCTTGAATACTTTAATGTTTATCTGGAATGGCTACGTGCAAGTCTGCCTGATGCTCTATTCCCTGAGAATTATAAAACTGTGCAGTTAGATAATCAACTTTGTCAGTCCACTAGAGGCTGTCCCTGAGTGTCCTTTTCAGAGTGTGGTTCTCTGAGCCTTACATATCCTCAGTTCTTTTCACTCTTTTCACTTTATTCTGCTCCTCAGAAGTTATTTCCACCATTTTTTCTTTCATCTCACTGATTCGTTCTTCTGCTTCAGATATTTTGCTTTTGATTCGTTCTAGAGTATTTTTAATTTCAGCAATTGTGTTGTTTGTCTCTGCATGTGTATTCTTTAATTCTTCTAGGTTTTGTTAATTGATTCTTGCATTTTCTCCATTTTGCTTTCAAGTTTTTGATCATCTTTACTATCATTATTCTGAATTCTTTTTCAGGTAGTTTGGCTATTTCCTTTTCATTTATTTGGATTTCTGTGTTTCTAGTTTGTTCCTTCCTTTTTGTAGTATTTCTCTGCCTTTTCATTATTTTTTTAAACTTACTGTGCTTGAGATATCTTTCTCCCAGGCTTCAAGGTTGAATTCTTTCTTCTTTTGGTTTCTGCCCTCTAAGGTTGGTCCAGTGCTTTGTGTAAGCTTCTGTTAGGGTGAGATTTTGCTGAATTTTGTTTGTTTGTTTGTTTGTTTGTTTGTTTTTCCTCTGATAAGCAAGGCTGAGTGAGGTGGTGATCCTGTCTGCTGATGATTGAGTTTGTATTTTTGTTTTACTTGTTTAGATGAGGTGTCCTGCACCAGGACGGTATTGGTGGTTGGGTGATGCTGGGTCTTGCATTCTAGTGATTTCCTTTGTATGAGTTCTTACTATTTGATACCCCCAAGGGTTAGTCCTTTGGAGTCAGTGCTCCCACTCCAAAGGCTCAGGGGTTGATCGCTGGTAAGGAACGAAGATTTCACAACTGGCTTGTTATGATATTAAGTGAGATTAAAACAAATATCCAAAAGTGAGAAACCAAATATGAACCCCAGAAAAATGGCAGTTACAAAATGCAAATAATAATTAAATTAATGGAATATACACATATACATAAACACCAATAAGCAAAGTCAAAACAGTTCAACAAAAATAAAGTGCAATAGATTGACCCAGTGAACAAAGGAAAGCAAAAATTATATTTTCTAGTTAAGAACAAAACTAACTAAAGCACAAACTGGAAAACAATACTAAAGCAAGGTGCCAAATGGGGAATAAAGCAATGAAAACAAAACTAACAAATATGTTGAGAGGAAAGGAAAGAAAGAAAAGAAAGAATGGATATACAAAGCTAATAGAGGTAGATGAAGAAGATTTACATACATTGAAGATGAACTGCAAAGGGGAAAGAATATTAGGAAAGGCAAACAAAGGAATAAATGTAGAAAAAATATAATAGGTTAAAAAAACCTAGAACCTAAAATTATGAAAAAGATAAAAGAAAAGAAAAATAAACAGAAGAAGATAGAAGAAAGGAAAAAAGGGAAACTCAACAGAACTGCAAAAGTCCAACATAGAGGCAGAGATTTATAACAATAAAAAATGTGACTGAATAAACACATATATACCCATAAGCAAAATCAAAACAGTCCAACAACAAAAAAAAGTACAGTGGAATGACCTGGCGAACAAGGGGGACCTAAAATTATGTTTACCAGAACAAAAATAGCTAAAGTACAAACTGGAAAACAAAACTAAAGCAAGGTGCCAATAGTGGAATAAAACAATGAAAATAAAACTAACAAATATGTTGAGAGGAAAGGAAAGAAAGAAAAGAAATAAAAAAGATATGCAAAGTTAAATAGAAGTAGATAAAGAAGATTTATATACATTAATGATTAACTGCAAGGGGAACAAAATTGTAGGAAAAGCAAACAAAGGAATAAATGTAGAAAAAATAATAATAGGTTAAAAAACTTATAATTAAAAAAAGAGAGGCAAAAAAAAAAAAAAAAAAGGCGGGGGGGGGGGGGTGGGGCGGGAAACTCCCCAGAGCTGCAAAAGCCCAATGTAGAGGCAGAGGTTTATAACAGAAATAAACATGTGATTGAGAAAAAAAGAAAAAGAAAAAAATCTCAAAAGCTTAATTAGATTTCATAGTGCCAATAAAATCAATAACTATAATGGGGGGGAGTGTGGGAGAGGGAAAAAAAAAAAAGAAAAAAGATCCAAAAGAATCTACAGAACAAGTCAAAACGTAAGAATAATGAATGTTTTTCTTGAGTCAAGCTGTCAGAGTCCTTTCCCTCACTGGGAATCACAGTCCACCTCACCTCCCTAGGATGCCCTCCAACACTGTCCTTGATCTCTGAACCTGCTGTAGCGGCAGCTCAGATTCTAATCTGGTCCAACTCCTGTGTGTTCTTGCCTCCAATGTCCACAGCTATCAGAACTAGTGCATTTTCTTTTGTGGAAATTCTCAATGACCTTTTATATATTCCATAGACACAGGGTCTGCTTAGTTGATCATGTGGATTTAAGCTGCAACTTGTACGGCTGGTGGGAAGGTTTTTGGGTCTTCTTCCTTAGCCGCACTGCCCCTGGGTTTCAACTGTGGCTTTATTTCCACCTCTGCATGTGGGTCATCCACTGGGATTTGCTCCTGAGGCTGCCCTGGAGGACTCGGGCTTGCCTCTGTGAGGGCCAGGTGTAGAGGTGGTGCAGCTGCTTGGGTCACAGGGGTTCTGGCAGCGCCAGGTACTCAGGGAAGTCGGCAGCTAAGGCAGCAGGAAACAGTGCTTTAGAAGGGTATGGCAACCAGTATTGGCGAATGCACTCCAGTATTTTTGCCTGGAGAATCCCCCTCCCTGACAGAGAAGCCTAGCAGGCGACAGTCTACAGGGTCACAAAGGATTGGACACAACCGAAGTGACCCTGCGCGAATAGGCACAATACTTTTTTGCCTGTGGCAGCTCTGCCCCAGTGAGAGTTGAGCCTGAAGGTGGCACAGTTGCTTAGCTTGCAGGGGTTCTGGCAACGACAAGTGGACAGGGACACGGGCTGCCTCCACCACAGGAGTTATGGCCCTATCAGTGTCTTTTATCTGAGCCTCTTGTGGCTGGCTATCAGAAGGCTTCTTTGGCTAGCCTTTCTCTGTAGCTCAACCCATTTAGGCACCTAGAAGTTTTCCTTGCCTGGGGTCCTTTTTTGTTGTTTGGCGAGTCAGGCATATAGAGGGTCCCCCCCTGGCTGGGGTCCTACTCTGCAGACTGGCAAGTCAGGCACTTAAGGGGCACCCAGGGTGGGGTCCTACTCTGTAGTACAGTTTATCACTGTACTACACTGCCTCTCTATTGCTCAGCTGCTGATGCTGGTGTGTGGGGGAAGAGAGGCTATGGTGATGGCTCCACCCCCTATGATTGACTCAGTGGTATTGCCTTGCTTCCATGGCTGCTGGCTTTCCTCCACAGGCATTTCCCACACATTTCCCACCACAACCTCCTCCCTCACATCGCCTCCATCCATTTCTCCGCTGCTACGGCAGTCCTCACCCTGGGATTGCTCCACGATCCCTAAACTCCAGCTCCCAGCCACCGCACCTCCCAGGGGATCTGCGGCCCTGTCTGCAGCAAGGACTGTCTGATTCTCATTCTATTTAGGCTGCCACAGATCAGTTGTTTCACTCTCGGCCTTAAATGTTTTTCCTCTGACTCAGGCAATTGCCCCAGTGTAGAGATTGGACCCCCTGCTTCAGTTCCCCCACCTGCTGAGGGCAGGTCCAGTCCTACTAACACTCCTGTCACCCCCCCCCCCCACCACTTCCTTAGTCCTACTGAGTTTTGTGTGGTTCTATATATTCTTTTCCCCTGGTCAGGTACTCCTGTCCACTTTCAGCTGGTGTTCTGCATACACGTCCATGTCTGAAGGTGTATTCCTAATGTATCCGTAGAGAGAGATGTACTCCATGTCTACCTTCTCCTCTGCCATCTTGCTCTCTCCTATTTTTAATTTTTTGGGGAACTTCTGTAGTGTTTTCCACAGTGACTGCAATCATGTGCATTCCCACCAATAGTGCACAAGGATTTTCTTTTCTCTACAGCCTTTCCTGCACTTGTCAGTTCTTGTCTTTTTGATAATAGTCAGTCTAACATGTGTAAATGATATTTCCTCATGGTATTGATTTGCCTTTTCCCTGATGATAAGTGATGTTGAACATCTTCTATTGTACCCATTGACTATCTATCTGTATATCTTTCTTGAAAGATGTCTATGTAGATTCTCTGCCCATTTTGAAATCAGATTTGAATTTTTATTTTATTTTGTTGCTATTCAGTTGTATGTATTCTTTATATATTTTAGATATTAACCTCATATAAGACACAAAATTTGAAAATATTTTCTCCCATTCAGTAGGTTGCCTTTTAGTTTTGTTGATGGTTTTCTTTGCTGTTCAGAGGCTTTTTAGTTTGATGTAGTCTTACTTGTTTATTGTTCACTTTTACCTTCTTTGCTTTGGGTGTCAAATCCAAGAAATCATCACCAAGACTGATGCTAAGGAAATTATTACTTATTTTTTCTTTTAAGAGATTTTTGGTTTCAGGTCTTACACTCACATCTTTAATTCACTTTGCACTAACTTTGTTTATGAAGTAAGGCAGTAGTTCAGCTTCACTACCTTTCATGTGGCTGTCCACTTATCCCCACACCATTTACTGAAGAGATTGTCCCTTCCTTTTGGTTATTCCTCATTCCTCTGTCATGAATTAATTGACCATATACATGTGGCTTTATTTCTGAGATCTCTATTGTGTTCCATTGATCTATATGTCTGTTTTTATGCCAGTATGATACTATTTTGATTACTATAACTTTGTAATGCATTTTGAAATCAGAGAGCATCGTGCCTTCAGTTCTGTTCTTTCTCAGTTTCTTTGGCTAAACTACGTCTTCTGTGTTTCCATACCAATTTTAGGAGTTTTTGGTTCTATTTCTGAAAAATACCATTGCAATTTTAACAGAAGTTACATTGAATCTCCAGATGGCTTTGAGTAGGAGGGACATTTTAACAATATTTATTCTTTCAATGTATAAGCATGGAATGTCTTTCCTTTCATTTGTGTTATTTTATTTCTTTCATCAATGTCTTATAGTTTTCAGTGTATAGGTCTTTCAGCTCCTTGGTTAAATTTATTCCTAGGTATTTTATTCTTTATGATACAATTATAAATGTGATTGTTTTCTTAATTTCTCTTCCTGATTGTTATTAGCATATAGAAATGCAATATATTTCTGTATATTGATTTTATGTCCTGCAACTGTACTGAATTCATTTAATAGTCCTACAGCTTTTTTGGTGGAATCTTTAGGGTTTTCTGTATATAATATCATGTCATCTGCAATAGTGTAAGTTTTACTTCTTCCTTTCCAATATTAAAACATTTTCTTTCTTATCAGTTGGGCTTTCCAGATGGCTCAGTGGTAAAGAGTCTGCCCACCAAAGCAGGAAGCGTTGGTTTGATCCCTGGTGGGGAAGATCCCCTAAAGAAGGAAATAGTAACCTACTCCAGTATTCTTGCCTAGGAAATCCCATGGACAGAGGAGCCTGGTGGGCGACAGTACATGGGGTTGCAAAAAGAGTTGGACACGACTTAGCAACTAAACAAAAACAACACATTTATTAATTATTAATGTTGAGATGCTCTCCATATCCTGAAAACGATAAACAGGAAACCTTTCTTAATAACACCCAAGAATACCTTTGTTGAATGGCTCCCTCTGCTGGCCAGAGTCTGCACTGCTTATTGTTGTCAGACAATGCTGGGACAATCTAGGCACAGCACAAGCAAGTTCCTAAAAATATCTGGAATTTTCTGGGAAATAAGATTTCCTGAAACCACTGTTAGCTGCGTTGTGAGGGGGAGTGGAGAGAGGGTTGTTCTGTGTTCCCAACACTGCAGACCTCTTCTGTTAACATTTCAACAGTAATTAGAAAGGAATGAGGTCTTGAAAACTAGAATGGGGACATATGGGAAGATTCCAAACAAACTAGGGATATGGAACTCTAACTCCTATCGAGCTCTTTTACCATTAGAAGTATCCCTGTGACCCGTGTGTCAGAAGGTTAACCTTATTTTGCCTGAAGAGACTGTAAATGGCCTCCCTTAAGTGAAAGAGTCCTGGGTGAGTGAACAGAATGATAACTTGAATCAACAAAACATTGTCCCCTCAGTCAACTCCTAGACATGAACCGGTTTATAGAGCCAGAACCTCCTTAATTAAGAGTGAGGGGCACGTCCCTTGAGGAAGTGCCCTGCTAAACTGACCGACTTCTTATAGTTAATCTTTTCCCCATGTTTCCCCAAAGAGATCTGTGACCATTTACCTACGTGACTATGATTTGAAGAATCAGACTTTGGGAGAGTTATGGAAACACCAACTCTGACTGACGTTAATTTCAGGAGACCCAAGACATCACTAGCCAGAGTAAGTCAGTAGGTCAGTATAAGAAGTGAGTTCTGTGACCGACTAGACAGTGAGTCCAACGGGTTGTAGAATCAATCATGTGGTTTTTCTCCTGGTTCTCAGTAGGGACCTGAGAGAGAGGGACCAGAAAAGTGTGGGATCCAGCATGGATGCAGAGGGGAGACTTGAGACCATCAAAGGCATTGTCCAAAAGAGCCTTGGGCAAGAGAAAAATCACACCTGGAGTGTGATGCACATTTATTTCTTTAGATGTTACCATTCCAGTATCAGTTTTTGCTAATATTCACGAAAGACATCAATTAGATAAGGGAAATCTAGGCTCAGCCTCTAGCAGATTCTATATTGGTCCTGCAGTCTTCACACTTTTCTACCTCTATTATGTAAACTCAGAAAGACAACGAAGATCGGAACTCTTAGAAAATAGTAGGATATCATTCTTCTCAGAGGACAGATTGCACAAAAAAGGAGCAGTATGGATAGAAGCTCTCAGACCTTCAAGCTAGGTATGGTTTTGGGCTCCAGAATAAAATCCTAAACACAGTGATTCAATGGCTATTATTTATTATAAGAATTCAGAATACTTGAAGAATGAGAGGACTTTATCAATGTTAATCAGTCACTCACCCATATAAAGTATAATCAAAGGTAAAAGTTGACTTGGAATATTGGCACAAGTGGTTTAATTTTATTATATTTTTGATTCCTAATTGAGAAAAAACAAAAACTGGACTCCATACAGAATTATTGTGAGTTTCACATAGGATACTAGATATGTGTATGATTTCTTTGTGTTGTATTAAGCAACTCATACACACATTGTATACACATCTTACTATTTTGATGTTGATCATTTGACCTTGTATACTAAATACTGGAGATACTAAAGTCTAATCTCTCAAGGGTTTTCCCCTAGGACTATGTTCTACTCAGCCTCACATAAGACAGTCTTGAACACTTATAATAGATTCTCTTCATTTCCAGTCTTTGAGAGCTTGACCCAAGATTGGCTTTCTTTTCTGAAAAGCTAATGAACTGACTTTCATTCTTTCCTGTATCCTTCTTCAACACACAAGGTATGAAGTTCCAGAGGCTCAGCACAGTTTGCATTGACACTGAGTAGGGGAAACCACAGGCAAGGCCATATGAAGAAAGTCCTCAGTTGAGAGTAAAAGGGATGAGGGAAGTCGGGGATATGGGGCAAATGACCAGATCCTCCTGTTCCTGTTATGCTTCTGACTGGAGTCTGTTTCTTCTGTTTCTTGCAGCCACCAGAACAAACTCTATCTTAAGGGACACTGTCAGCAACTCTGCTGTAGCAATGGTGGTAGCTGGCTGCTGTGTGAGGAACTTGTGGGGAATGTGTCTTCCTCTTTGTCCTCTTCAGTTTCCTTAGCTCCATGGTTTTAGCCTTCTGTAGCTCTGGTGTCCCCTTTTTTCAGGCAAACACCCCATAGTCACCTTTCCAATCACTAACCACAAGTCCACTAACTCCAGTCACTAACCGTGCCCTGCTGAGCACTGTCTAGTTCTAGTCTTTTTGTCCCCTCTTTCCCTGAGAGCTCTAAAAAAGCTCTTCTTATTGGTTCTAATCTATTCTCCCTCACATCTCCCATCTTCTTATTTTTGTCACAACTTCACACTGGGTTCCAATGATGTGAGTAAAAGGACCCATAGTCCCTTCTTTCCCTGAGACCTCTATACAGGCTCTTCTCATTGGTTCCTATCTCAGTTCTGATCTATTCTTAATCACATCTCCCATCTCCTTATTTTGTCATAGCTTCACACTGGATCCTTTTACTCACATCATTGAGTGTCTCCCTGCTACCAGACACCATTCTGACATTGGTCAACACGTATTAACACATCAATTTCCTCATGTCCAATCAATGGTCTTGCATCCTGTCTCGAGTCTTCGTGGCCACTGGGTTCTGCTAATCTTTCAAGTGCTCTTTGTTGACTTTTATCCTTGTCTTATGAACACTATTGTGTCCCTAAAATGAAACAAATTTTTTTTGTTCGGATGTAGTGCCAACATGTTATTGCTAAGTCATGACTGACCCTTTGTGACCTCATAAACTGCAGCACACAAGGCTTCTCTTCCTTTACTATCTCCCTTAGTTTGCTCAAACTCATGTCCATTGAGTCAGTGATGCCATCCAACCATCTCATCCTCTGTTGCCCCCTTTTCCTCTTGCCTCAGTTTTTCCCGGCATCAGTGCCAACATGCCACAGTTTAAATGCTTTGTTCACCAGTTTATGCACAATGTTCAACTCAGCACATACAAGGTGGTTTGTGTTACACATGATATGCAAGAAAACTTGTACAGATATCATCACCTGTGAGCATAAACTTCACAAGAATGTTTGTCTCTGAAGCACTTAAAGTCCTTTGGTATTTATAAGATTCTCTTTCCATAGATCTTCGTTTTCTGAATGTTGAGCTTTAAGCCAGCTTTTTCGCTCTCCTCTTTCACTTTCATCAAGAGGCTTTTTAGCTTCTCTTCACTTTCTGCCATAAGTGTGGTGTCATCTGCATATCTGAGGTTATTGATATTTCTCCCGGCAATCTTGATTCCAGCTTGTGTTTCTTCCAGTCCAGCCTTTCTCATGATGTACTTTGCATAGAAGTTAAATAAGCAGGGTGACAATATATAGCCTTGATGTACTCCTTTTCCTATTTGGAACCAGTCTGTTGTTCCATGGCCAGTTCTAACTGTTGCTTCCTGACCTGCATACAGATTCAAGAGGCAGGTTAGGTGGTCTGGTATTCCCATCTCTTGAAGAATTTTCCACAGTTTATTGTGATCCACACAGTCAAAGGCTTTGGCATAGTCAATAAAGCAGAGATCGATGTTTTTCTGGAACTCTCTTGCTTTTTCCATGATCCAGCAGATGTTGGCAATTTGATCTCTGGTTCCTCTGCCTTTTCTAAAACCCGCTTGAACATCAGGGTGTTCACGGTTTACGTATTGCTGAAGCCTGGCTTGGAGAATTTTGAGCATTACTTTACTAGCATGTGAGATGAGTGCAATTGTGCGGTAGTTTGAGCGTTCTTTGGCATTGTCTTTCTTTGGGATTGGAATGAAAACTGACCTTTTCCAGTCCTGTGGCCACTGCTGAGTTTTCCAAATTTGCTGGCATATTGAGTGCAGCACTTTCACAGCATCATCTATCAGGATTTGAAAGAGGTGAACTGGAATTCCATCACCTCCACTAGCTTTGTTCATAGTGATGCTTTCTAAGGCCCACTTGACTTCACATTCCAAGATGTCTGGCTCTAAATGAGTGATCACATTGTCATGCTTATCTGGGTCGTGAAGATCTTTTTTGTATAGTTCTTCTGTGTATTCTTGCCACCTCTTCTTAACATCTTCTGTTTCTGTTAGGTCCGTACCATTCTTGTCCTTTATCGAGCCCATCTTTGCATGAAACATTCCCTTGGTATCTCTAATTTTCTTGAAGAGATCTCTAGTCTTTCCCATTCTGTTGTTTTCCTCTATTTCTTTGCATTGATCGCTGAAGAAGGCTTTCTTATCTCTTTTTGCTATTCTTTGGAACTCTGCATTCAGATGCTTATATCTTTCTTTTTCTCCTTTGCTTTTTGCCTCTCTCCTTTTCACAGCTATTTGTAAGGCCTCCCCAGACAGCCATTTTGCTTTTTTTACATTTCTTTTCCATGGGGATGATCTTGATCCCTGTCTCCTGTACAATGTCACGAACCTCATTCCATAGTTCATGAGGCACTCTATCTATCAGATCTAAGCCCTTAAATCTATTTCTCACTTCCACTGTATAATCATAAGGGATTTGATTTAGGTCATACCTGAATGGTCTAGTGGTTTTCCCTACTTTTTTCAATTTGAGTCTGGTCACTTTTCATCAGTCATATAAGCAGACAAATACTTGGATTTTCAGTTGGCTTTTGATGATGTATCAATTAACCTTCTGTTATCTCAGTCTGCTTCTTTTTCACCCCTTCCCCTCAACCACCTATCAGCATTTTTACTTCTGTGGTCTCTTAGGGAAAACTCAATACAATTTTTTTTTGGTAGTTATTATGTAGTAGGTAATTTAAGAGGCAGTAGAAATATAAAAACAGCGATTGGACCCTCATGTTATTTACAGTCAAGTGAGGGCAGAGGATAGTAACCAAATATTCACTCAAAAAATTGGTATAATTAAGAGAAAAAATGTAATAGGTACTGGGGGAGGGGAAAGTAATGTCAGGATATTCAACCTTGTCCTGGAGCTGAAGGGAAAACTCTTAAAAACTGAGCAGAGATGCCGAGAATGTTTGGGAGGTAACTTGATGGAGAAGAGAGGAAAGACTTCCAGGTTGAGAGAGCCACTTCTGTTAAGGCAAAGTGGTGAAATGTATTATGAGTTCCAAACGCTAGTGAGATGAAGTTGTGGTCCTGAGAGTTTGGGTAAGTTTGGTGTGCATGCTCAGTCATGTCTAAATGTTTGAGACCCCATGGACCGTAGCCCACCAGGCTCCTCTGTCCATGGAATTTTCCAGGCAAGAATACTGGGGTGGGCTGCCATTTCCTACTCCAAGGAATCTTCCTGACCCAAGAATCAAACCCGTGTCTTTTGCATCTCCTCTATTGTGAGGCAGATTCTTTACCACTGGGCTACCTGGGAAGCCCAAGTGGAGGAAGAGACAATAAATAAGATTAGACCTGATAGGGATTGCTAGGCTTTGTTACGAAATTTGGTATTATTATAAGGAAGATAGAGGTGTTTTTTAAAGGGAAAAATTGCATTGTCAGTATTTATTTTTTAAATGTTACAGAATTCATGGCAGAGAATGATTGAAATGGAGTGGAGATGTTGTTATTACAGCTATTTAATATTTTAGTGTCTTTGTGTTAAGATCATGAAAGTGGTGATAAAGAGAGGAGGACATGTTTGAGAGATATTTCTGCTGTTTTTCAGTGGCTCAGTAGTGTCCCACTCTGTGACCCCATTGACTGCAGCATGACAGGCATTCCTGTACTTCACCAGAGATATTTAGTTAAAAATAAATAAAACCTGGAATTTTCCCTGGTGGCTTAGAGGGTAAAGAGTCTGTCTGCAATGCGGGACACCTGGGTTCAATCCCTGGGTTGGGGAGAGCCTCTGGAGAAGGAAATGGCAACCCACTCCAATATTCTTGCCTGGAAAATCCCATGGACAGAGGAGCCTCATGGGCTATGATCCATGGGGTCACAAAGAGTCAGACATGACTGAGCGACTAACACACACACAAATAAAACTTGGTGATATGAGGTGAAGGTGGAGAGCAGCCTAGAGGTATGCATGTGAGAGAGTAATATCAAGATGAGATGGTTGGATAGCATCACTAATTCAAGAGACATGATTTTGAACAAACTCCAGGAGATAGTGAAGGGCAGGAATATCTGGTATGCTACAGTTCATGGGGTTGCAGATTCGGACATGATTTAGTAACTGAACAATAACAACAACTGGTTTATAGATGGCATAATTGTCTTGTATGGCATATCGTTTACTGAGATATGGAGTGCTGGAAGATGGTTCCTTTTATGATGAATTTAGTAGACTATTTTTGTAAGTTGGGTTGGAAGTACCTTTGAGGTTTTAGACCTGCTGTGTTAAATGGCCAGTAGGGTATATAGGTCTGGTGATCAGAGAATGATCTGAATGGCAGATATGACTTTGTTATGCATTGCTTTGTATGTGGTAGTTGAAACTGTGAGAATGTAAGAAATTAACTAAGGATATCAAGTTAAGCTAAGTGAAAGTGTGAATCACTCAGTCTGAAGATACAGAAAAGATAAAAGCTAAAGTTCAAAAAGTAGTGGCAAGATGAGATGGATGATTGAATCACCACATCATTCAGAAGTAAAAAATATATTCACCATATACACTCATTTTCTAAAACATTTTATTTTGTGTATCTCCCTTTCTACACTTCTGAGAATAGTACTACAAAAAACACACACACAGCCCTCTGAGCTTTCTTATGATCTGAGCTCAAACTTCATGTGGTGTCTCTTAGTCAGACAAATAGAGACTTATTTTCTGCCAAGTGGATTATAGTTGACAAATCCATGGATAATTTTTCTGACAACTCTCTTTGGTTATCTTGGTAGAAGACACCCAGGCACATTTCATACTCCGGGTCTCTCGTTCATTTGAAAACCTACAGAAAGAAAGCAGATTGTTTTCTTTACATCAGCCATGAGTATATGCATATGGCCAGAGGCTTACAAGGACTTCAGAAAATGTTTTCTATTTTTTTTAATAAAGGATAAATTCATTAAAACTATTTAAATACACAACAATATGACAGGCAAGGCAATTCTTCTCACTTTATGTTTTATTTCTCAAACGTCTCTCCAGAGAAGCTAATAGTTCATTTTTGTTGTTTAGTCTCTTAGTTGTGTCTGACTCTTTGTGACCATATAGACCATAACCTGCCAGACTCCTCTGTCCATGGATTCTTCAGGCAAGAATGCTGAAGTAGGTTGCCATTTCATTCTCCAGGGGATCTTCCTAACCCATGGATTGAACCTGCATCTCTTGCATTGGCAGGCAGATTCTTTACCACTGAGCCACCAGGGAAGCCCTAATAGTTCACTAAAGAGAGCTAAAATATCACCTCTGACTGTTTTTCAGTCCACTCTGAGCAGTGTATGGGATCCTAGTTCTCTGTGATAGGAGATGGGTTTGAATCCATGTCCCCCAAATTGGGAATGGGGAGTCTTAACCACTGGAACGTCAGGGAAGTCCCTCAGCTCTGATATTTTTATTGCTTAAAAATTGATCACTGTAAGAAGTGAGCAGAAAGTTATGCTCTGTAAAACAAACATGTGCACTCATAAAAGAATTTACACTTGCTAATTTACCTTTTATATAAAAAGGTAAAATCAGGCAACAGGGCAATCTTGTTTCATACATAAGTTTTCTGAGTGGATGGAGGGAGATTTCTTTCTCAACTTTCTGTGTGAATCATTTTATAGAAATACTTATCAAACTGTAGCACTCAGGAAATTAATACCCATTAGATCACTTCAAAGCCAATGATGTCATACGTCTCTTTCTTGTCACATACAACATGGGATTAAAAACCACAAAAAGAAAAAATGCAAAAGACTTATAGCTGAGTGTCAAAAGTGCTGTTGTCCAACCAGGTCCATAATTTCCCTCCAGGAGGAATCCTCAAACCAGCCCAAAATGAATCATGTATATTTTGCCATATGAAAGTCTAAAAAGAATAGGAAATGTTGTATGAAATCAAGTGATTCTTACAGATGCAAGATAAAATATGACAGGGGCACCTTCTATGTGGCTGGCACTGCACTAGAAGCTAGGAATAAACAGGTAAGACATGCTTCATGTTTGCAAATAGATCACAGTGGAGGGGGAATCCACAGTAATGCAATGGGATAAGAGCTAAAGAAAAATGATTAAATGTCTATCAAGAAATGAATGGATAAAGATGTGCTGCATATGTACAATGGAATATTACTCAGCCATAAAAAGCATGAAATTTTATCATTTGTCATACAGAGTGAAGTAAGGCAGAAAGAGAAAAACAAATATCATATGTTAACACACACATATATATATAAGGGATCTAAACATAAATTAAAAAAAAAATCTAGATGTACCTATTTGCAAGGCAGGAATACAGACATAGAGAAAGAACGTGTGGACACAAGAAGACAGGGAGAGTGGGAAAAATTGGGAGATTGGGATATCTATCTATCTATCTATCTATCTATCTATCTATCTATCTATCTATCACCATGTGCAAAATAGATAGCTAATGGGAAGCTGTTGTATAGCACAGGGAGCTCAGCTCAGTGCTCTGTGATGACCTAAAGGGGTATTATGGCAGAATGGGAGGGAGGTTCAAGAGGGAGGGAATATACGTATACCAATTATACTCCAATATGAAAACATAAACTGAGACTGTGAAGAAAAAAAAGAAACTATTATGGACAGTGTTAGTAGACACCAAGGCTGTGGAATCAGGCTGCAGCTACTATTACTACTACACATCTTTGCACAGTTATTCATTCTCTTTATTCCTCTATTTTTCCAGTCACTAAAACTCTGACTGTGATAATAGTCATACCTGTCTCAAAGAACTGTTATTGTTTTGTTAATAAGTAATATTAAACACTGTTTAGCACATAATGAATGCTTTTTGCCTAAATAATAGTGATTACTACTAAATACAAGTATTAAATAATAATATAGAAGCAAGAAAACGCACAGGAAGAGTTACAGAAAGAAAACAATCTCTGAGGTGATGGAGCACACATTGTTCAAATGTTATTTTTTTTTTTTAAATTGGAGGACAATTGCTTTACAATATTGTGTTGGTTTCTGCTATACATCAGCATGAATCACTCATAGGTATACATGTGTCCCCTCCCTCTTTAATCTCCCTCCCACCTCCTATCTTATCCCACCTCTCTAGGTTGTCAAAGAACACCTGATTTGAGCTCCTTGCATCATATATAGCAAATTTCCACTGGATATGATAGTCTATGTGTTTGCATGCTACTCTCTCAATTCGTCCCACCTTCTTCTTTCCCGACTATATCCACCAGTCTGTTCTGTATGCCTGCATCTCCATTGCTGAAAATAGGATCATCAGTACCATCTTTCTAGATTCCATATATATGTATTAATATATGATATTTATTTTTCTCTTTCTGACTTTACTTTACTTTGTATAACAGGCTCTAGGTTCATCCACCTTATTAGAACCGACTCAAATGTGTTCTATTTATGGCTAAGTAATATTCCATTGTATATATGTACCATTACTTCTTTATCCATTCATCTATTGATGGACATCTAGGTTGCTTCCTTATCTTAGCTATTGTAAATAATGCTGCAACAAACATTGAGGTTCATGTGTCTCTTTCAATTATGGTTTGCTCAGCGTATATGCCCAGTAGTGGGATTGTTGGGTTATATGGTAGTTTTATTCCTAGTTTTTTTAAGGAATCTTCATACTGTTCTCCACAGTGGCTGTATTAATTAACATTTCCACCAACAGTGAAAGAGCATTCCCTTTTCTCCACACCCTCTCCAGCATTTATTGTTTATAGAGATTTTGATGATGGCCATTCTGACCCTTGTGAGTTGATACCTTATTGTAGTTTTAATTTGCATTTTTCTAATGATGAGCGATGCTGAGCACCTTTTTGTGTGTTTATTAGCCATCTGTATGTCTTTGGAGAAATGTCTGATTAGGTCCTCTGCCCATTTTCTTCTTTGGGCTGTTTGTTTTCCTGATATTGATCTGCTTATATATCCTGGAGATTAATCCTTTGTCAGTTTTTTCCTTTGCAATTATTTTCTCCTATTCTGAGGGTTGTCTTTTAATCTTGTTTCTTTTGCTGTGCAAAAGCTTTTAACTTTAATTTAGTCACATTTGTTTATTTTTGTTTTTATGTCCATTACTCTAGGAGGTGGGTAATATCTCCTTTTTGTACAATACCATAACCCTGAGACAAAGTATATGGCTGGCCATAATGTGCTAAGTTGCTGAAGTTTTGTCCAACTCTCTGTGACTGTAGCCTGCAAGACTCCTCTGTCCATGGGATTTCCAAGGCAAGAATACTGGAGTGAGTTGCCATCTCCTCCTCCAGGAGGTCTTCCCAGTCCAGGGATTGACCTGGTGTCTCTTGTATCTCCTGCATTGGTAGGTAGATTCTTTACCACTGCCCAGTTCACATGTATGCCATGCTGTGCTCAGTTGCTTCACATGTACATTTGACCCCTATGACAGGCTTCAGGGGTCAGAGAATAGAATATTATGGGCTCAACTCTGTCTCTTCAAAATGTGTGCATTTGAAGCTCTAACCCCTAGTGCTTCAAAATGTGACTGCCTTTGGAGACACAGCTTTTAGAGAGGTGACTAAGCAGAAATGAGGCTGTTAGGGTAGATCTTAATCCACTCTGATTATTGTCCTTATAAGGAGCAGAAATTTGGATATACAGAGAGACACAGATGCATGCATACAGAGGAAAGACCATGTGAGGACAGAGCAAGCAGGTGGCCATCTAGAAACTAAGGAGCGAGGCCTTGGAAGAAACCACATCTGCCAACACCTCGATCTTGAACTTCTAGCCTTCAGAGCGGTGAGTAAGAAATTTCTGATGCTTAAGCCGCCGAGTCTGTGGTACTTTGTTATGTTAGCACTGACAAACTCATACAACCCCTTTGAGTGCTTGCATGCTAAGTCACTTCAGTTGTGTCTGACTCTTTGTGACCTCATGGACTGTAGCCACCCAGCTCCTCTATCCATAGGATTCTCCAGGCCAGAATTCTGGAGGGGCTGCCATGCCCTCCTTCAGGAGATCTTCCTGACCCAAGGATCAAACTTGCATGTTCTGCATCGGCAGGCAGGTTCTTTACCACTAGCACCACCTGGAAAGCCTTACAGCCCCTTTATTATTCTGTTGGTGGCTCAGATGGTAAAGAAACTGCTTGCAATGTGAGAGATCTGGGTTCAGTTCCTGGGGAGAAACAGACAATAAATCACTGCATGGAGAAACAGTGCAATGCAGTCTTCCCTAAAAACCTTATCTTTTTCCTGCTCATCATCAAATGGAAAAATGCTGAAATGCAGAAAAGACATGTTTTCTACGCAACAAGAAACCTAACCCATCACTTAAAAATGAGCTGAAACTCCACATTAAAGACCTAGGAGGAACTGTGTGTTCATTTCCAGGCACAAAGCTATGTAACTCAGTCTCTTCTTATTAGATGCTTTCTAATTAGGTCCTTTCAAGTTGATACCTTCTTCCCCTTTTTTGTCTTAAGCTGACTTCTAAGAGAAGAAACAAGTCTCTTTTTAGTTCTTCACCCATTCTGGATTTGGTTCATATTCAAACCAATTTGGACTGGATCTGAAGAAGAGTTTTACAGTTTAATATTTGGGGTTACATTGGTTACACTGAAGATAACTTACTTTCCATTTTGATTTTCTTGTTGTTGTGGATTTCTATGAAACTCAGAGGAATTTTTTCTTCCCCTTACAAAAGTTTCAACAGCTGCCCTGATATAAAATCTCCAGACTTAACCAGGCTTGTAAAGCACTGTTTGTCATTGAGTTTTCTAAAACTGAGCCTTTGACATCGCTTGTAATTTCAACATACTAATTCTTATGCTGAGAATCCTTATTTGATGTTTGCCAACTAATATCTATACTGGCCTTATTTAGGTTTAGTGTCCAACCTTCGTGTAAGAAAATTTCAATTTAAATTAAGCCAGAGTTAGAAAAATATTGGTTTTCTTCAACAAAAAACAAAGTTTAATGAGAAGGGCTATACTGTATTTCCTTTCTCTGAACATGATTTTTAATTTCAGCTGCCATGCTGTCTGACTGAAAACTTTCTGAGCAATGACGGATTAAATATGGGAGATGAGACTGATGTCCTACATTTAAAATGCAATTTGGGAAACGGATCCCTTATAGAGAAGAACTTAGGTATATATTACTAAAAGGATTTCTCCTATCTCTAGCTAAGTGAATGTGAAAGTAAAAGTTGCTCAGTCGTGTTTGACTCTTTGCGACCCCATGGGCTATACAGTTCATGGAATTCTCCAGGCCAGAATACTGGAGTGAGTAGCCTTTCCCTTTTCCAGGGGATCTTCCCAACCCAGGGATTGAACCCAGGTCTCCCGCATTGCAGGCAGATTCTTTACCAGCTGACCCTCAAAGGAAGCAAAAGAAGCTTAAAATAATAATATAGTTTCAAGGATTCATTCAACCAATAATTGTGCAGTTAATATCAATGAGGTTTAAATTTTTTTCACCGAAATTTTCAAATTTGTAGCACAAAGAAGTACTGCAGTTGTGAAGGATGCTATAATCTTAAAATTGTATACCTCACCATATCACTGAAGTCTCGGACCACCAAGAGATGTGATTTTTTTCATGACACGGTCATTTTTACTTTCATTCCAAGATTTCTTATTTTCATGTCCAGCAACCCAGGAGCATTTTCCCCCATGTAGCTTCCAATCTTTGGTGGGGCATGATGTGTAAACAGTGGAAGAATTAAAAGGAACTGGAAGGAAAAAGGATAAGTAATTAAAAGAAACATGAGACTGCATCCCTAATATTGTATAATAATTAAAGCCTCTCAAAATTTGTTAAATTAGGGCCTAAGCTTTCTTTGACAAAAGTATGGGCTCTTCTCAGGATGGATTTTGAAAAAAATAAAACCTAACAGAATTTCAATTGTGTATTTTTTCTTTCTCTCTTTTCTTCTATCTCCCATTTAATTTATTCTCTTTAAAATATGTTATGTTTTCCATAAACTAGGCAATGCATGGACACTAGGATAAAGTGATCAACATCCAAACTTCAGGAAGATAAAAATTTTAGAGGAAAACTAGAAATTAGAGATTTCAACTAGTGATCCACCAATAAATCAAACATTTTGAGAATTATATATCACTATAATTTTGAGAATTATAAAATCATGAGAAGAATTTTTACTGGGCAAAATTTGTATGATAGGTGGTCTATAAAACTCAGGTAGATTGATCTTCTTATGTATAAAAGGGTCTGGACAGCATTTAAAGCAATTTTATTCAATATCATGTTATCACCTCTATCAAAGGTAGGAGGATTATTATGTCCTTTTGTATTGGGAATAATGTCCCAGAAAATTTGCTATCATAGTCTCACTAGTTTAAAAAATTAAAGTTTTTGGAACGAGGTTGAGGAGACTTGGAAAATTTAAAATCCATTTTAAAGTTTTAATGAGTTCCCAGAAGTCGAAATCACTCTATAACCTGGACTGGTAAGTCTTTATAATAACATCATATTATAACATCATATGCAGGTTCAAAAAAAAGAAAGGAATATAGTTTTTCAATATAGAATAGGAACTTAAAACAACAGATTTAGTTCAGTTCAGCTCAGTTCAGTTCAGTCACTCAGTCGTGTCCAACTCTTTGCGACCCCAAAATTGCAGCACGCCAGGCCTCCCTGTCCATCACCAACTCCCAGATTTCACTCAGACTCACGTCCATCGAGTCCGAGATGCCATCCAGGCATCTCATTCTCCATTGTCCCCGTCTCCTCCTGCCCCCAATTCCTCCCAGCATCAGAGTCTTTTCCAGTGAGTCAACTCATTGGCATGAGGTGGCCAAAGTACTGGAATTTCAACTTCAGCATCATTCCTTCCAAGGAAATCCCAGGGCTAATCTCCTTCAGAATGGACTGGTTAGATCTCCTTGCAGTCCAAGGGACTCTCAAAAGTCTTCTCCAACACCACAGTTCAAAAGCATCAATTCTTCAGTGCTCAGCCTTCTTCATGGTCCAACTCTATCATCCATACATGACCACTGGAAAAAACCATAGCCTTGACTAGATGGACCTTTGTTGGCAAAGTAATGTCTCTGCTTTTCAATATGCAATCTAGGTTGGTCATAACTTTTCTTCCAAGGAGTAAGTGTCTTTTAATTTCATGACTGCAATCACCATCTTCAGTGATTTTGGAGCCCCCCAAAATAAAGTCTGACAGTTTTCACTGTTTCCCCATCTATTTCTTATGAAGTGATGGGACCAGATGCCATGATCTTAGTTTTCTGAATGTTGAGCTTTAAGCCAACTTTTTCACTTTCCACTTGAAAATAATAAAGGAAACGGAAAGAAAAATAAAACAGAAAATCTAAATAATTGAGTTTTTTCTTGACTTTTAAAAGTATATAAATACATTCGTATGTGAATGATAAAAACTTTCAAAAAGTGATCATTTATAATATCTATAATATTTATAATATTTAGTACCATTAAAAATTCACCCATTCCAGTCCCTTTTAGTTTGCTGATTTCTAGAATGTTGACGTTCACTCTTGCCATCTCTTGTTTGACCACTTCCAATTTGCCTTGATTCATGGACCTGACATTCCAGGTTCTGATGCAATATTGCTCTTTACAGCATCAGATCTTGCTTCTATCACCAGTCACATCAACAGCTGGGTATTGTTTTTGCTTTGGCTCCATCCCTTCATTCTTTCTAGAGTTATTTGTCCACTGATCTCCAGTAGCATATTGGGCACCTACTGACCTGGGGAGTTCCTCTTTCAGTATCCTATCATTTTGCCTTTTCATACTGTTCATGGGGTTCTCAAGGCAAGAATACTGAAGTGGCTTGCCATTCCCTTCTCCAGTGGACCACATTCTGTCAAACCTCTCCACCATGACCTGCCCATCTTGGGTTGCCCCGCAGGCATGGCTTGGTTTCATTGAGTTAGACAAGGATGTGGCCCTAGTATGATTAGATAGACCAGTTTTCTGTGAGTATGGTCTCACTGTGTCTGCCCTCTGATGCCCTCTTGCAACACCTACCGTGTTACTTGGGTTTCTCTTACCTTGGGCCTGTGGTATCATTTCACGGCTGGCCCAGCAAAGTGCAGCTGCTGCTCCTTACCTTGGATGAGGGGTATCTCCTCACCGTGGCCAGATGACCATTATATCTACTACTGTGGGCAGGAATCCCTCAGAAGAAATGGAGTAGTCATCATGGTCACAAAAGAGTCCAAAATGCAGTACTTGGATGCAATCTCAAAAATGACAGAATGATCTCTGTTCGTCTCCAAGGCAAACTATTCAATATCATGGTAATCCAAGTCTATGCCCCAAACAGTAACACTGAAGAAGCTGAAGTTGAATGGTTCTATGAGGACCTACAAGACCTTTTAGAACTAACACCCAAAAAAGGTGTCCTTTTCATTATAGGGGACTGGATTGCAAAAGTAGGAAGTCAAGAAACACCTGGAGTAACAGACAAATTTGGCCTTGGAATGTGGACTGAAGCAGGGCAAAGACTAATAGAGTTTTGCCAAGAAAATGCACTGGTCATAGCAAACACCCTCTTCCAACAACTCAAGAGAAGACTCTACACATGGACACCATGAGATGGTCAACACCGAAATCAGATTGATTTTATTCTTTGCACCCAAAGATGGAGAAGCACTATACAGTCAACAAAAACAAGACCAGGAACTGACTGTGGCTCAGATCATGAACTCCTTATTACCAAATTCAGACTCAAAATGAAGAAAGTAGGGAAAACCGCTAGACTATTCAGGTATGACCTAAATCAAATCCCTTATGATTATACAGTGGAAGTGAGAAATAGATTTACGGGCCTAGATCTGATAGACAGAATGTCTGATGAACTATGGAATGAGGTTGGTGACATTGTACAGGAGACAGGGATCAAGATCATCCCCATGGAAAACAAATGCAAAAAAGGAAAATGGCTGTCTGGGGAGGCCTTACAAATAGCTGTGAAAAGAAGAGAAGTGAAAAGCAAAGGAGAAAAGGAAAGTGTAAGCATCTGAATGCAGAGTTCCAAAGAATAGCAAGAAGAGATAAGAAAGCCTTCTTCAGCGATCAATGCAAAAAATAGAGGAAAACAACAGAATGTGAAAGACTAGAGATCTCTTCAACAAAATTAGAGATACCAAGGGAACATTTCATGCAAAGATGGGCTGATAAGGGACAGATATGGTATGGACCTAACAGAAGCAGAAGATATTAAGAAGAGGTGGCAAGAGTGCACAGAAGAACTGTAAAAAAAAGATCTTCACAACCTGGATAATCACGATGGTGTGATCACTCACCTAGAACCAGACATCGTGGAATGTGAAGTCAAGTGAGCCTTAGAAAGCATCACTACAAACAAAGCTAGTGGAGGTGATGGAATTCCAGTTCACCTCTTTCAAATCCTGAAAGATGATGCTGTGAAAGTGCTGCAGTCAATATGCCAGCAAATTTGGAAAACTTAGCAGTGGCCACAGGACTGGAAAAGGTCAGTTTCCATTCCATTCCAAAGAAAGACAATGCCAAAGAATGCTCAAAGTACCACACAATCGCATTCATCTCACTTACTAGTAATGCAATGCTCAAAATACTCCAAGCCAGACTTCAGCAATACATGAACCGTGAACTTCCTGATGTTCAAACTGGTTTAAGAAAAGGCAGAGGAACCAAAGATCAAATTGCCAACATCCGCTGGATCATCAAGAAAGCAAGAGAGTTCCAGAAAATCATCTGCTTTATTGACTATGCCAAAGCCTTTGACTGTGTGGATCACAATAAACTGTGGAAAATTCTGAAAGAGATGGGAATACCAGACCACCTGACCTGCCTCTTGAGAAATCTGTATGCAGGTCAGGAAGCAACAGTTAGAACTGGACATGGAACAACAGACTGGTTCCAAATAGGAAAAGGAGTATGTCAAGGCTATATATTGTCACCCTACTTATTTAACTTCTATGCAGAGTACATCATGAGAAACGCTCGACTGGAAGAAACACAAGCTAGAATCAAGATTGCTGGGAGAAGTATCAATAACCTCAGATATGCAGATGACACCACCCATATGGCAGAATGAAGAGGGACTAAAAAGTCTCTTGATGAACATGAAAGAGAAGAGTGAAAAAGTTGACTTAAAGCTCAGCATTCAGAAAATGAAGATCATGGCATTCGGTCCCATCCCTTCATGGGAAATAGATGGGGAAACAGTGGAAACAGTGTCAGACTTTATTTTGGGGGACTCCGAAATCACTGTAGATGGTGACTGCAGCCATGAAATTAAAAGACGCTTACTGCTTGGAAGAAAAGTTATGACCAATCTTGATAGCATATTCAAAAGCAGAGACATTATTTTGCTGACTAAGGTCCATCTAGTCAAGGCTATGGTTTTTCCTGTGGTCATGTATGGATGTGAGAGTTGGATTGTGAAGAAGGCTGAGTGCCGAAGAATTAATGCTTTTGAACTGTGGTGTTGGAGAAGACTCTTAAGAGTCTCTTGGACTGCAAGGAGATGCAACCAGTCCATTCTGAAGGAGATCAGCCCTGGAATTTCTTTGCAAGGAATGGTGCTAAAGCTGAAACTCCAGGTCTTTGGCCACCTCATGAGAAGAGTTGACTCATTGGAAAAGTCTCTGATGCTGAGAGGGTTTGGGGACAGGAGGAGAAGGGGACGACAGAGGATGAGATGGCTGGATGGCATCACGGACTCAATGGACATGAGTCTGAGTGAACTCTGGGAGTTGGTGATGGACAGGGAAGCCTGGCGTGCTGTGATTCATGGGGTCGCAAAGAGTCGGACACGACTGAGTGACTGAACTCAACTGAACTGAACCATTAACAAACTGACAAAAAGCTATGTGGTGCTGATCATGAATTTTAGGAATGAAAATATTTTGACCATATTCTACACCTGCACATGTCCCAGTAGAAATAAAAATACTAATAAAATGCAATGATTTCAACATAGTACCTTTAAATTCATTTAAAACACAGACACGGTTATTTTTCTCATTTGTGTTCAATCTTTAAATAGTTTTGTCAAGGACTGTAATAGGTCCCTGAAAAACAATGGTCTAAACCATCCCTCTATACAGGTAGAGGAATTTCCCCTTTATTCGGATATACCAAAGTAAAATACATGCTACTGCCCTCACTTGCTTATTCAGGAATTCAGTTCAGTGTAGTTCAGTCATTAAGTCATGTCTGACTTCTCAATCCCATGGACTGCAACACGCCAGGCTTCCCTGTCCATTACCAACATCCGGAGTTTACTTAAACTCATGTCCATTGAATTGGTGATGTCATCCAACCATCTTATCCTCTGTTGTCCCCTTCTTCTCCAGCCTTCAATCTTTCACAGCATCAGAGTTTTTCCCAGTGAGCCAGTTCTTCACATCAGGTGGCCAAAATATTGGAGTTTCAGCTTCAGCATCAGTCCTTTCAATGAATATTCAAGACTGATTTCCTTTAGGATAGACTCGTTGAATCTTGCAGTCCAAGGGACTCTCAAGAGTCTTCTCCAACACCACAGTTCAAAAGCATCAATTCTTTGGCACTTAGCTTTCTTTATGGTCCAATTCTCACATCCATACATGACTACTGGAAAAACAATAGCTTTGACTAGATGGATCTTTGATGGCAAAGTAATGTCTCTGCTTTTTAATACGCTCTGTAGATTGGCCATAACTTTTCTTCCAAGGAGCAAGTGTCTGTTAATCTCAGGGCTGCAGTCATCCTCTGCAGTGATTTTGGAGACCAAAATAATAAAGTCTGTCACTGTTTCCATTGTTTTCCCATCTATTTGCCATGAAGTGATGGGACGGGATGCCATGATCTTAGTTTTCTGAACGTTGAGCTTTAAGCCAACTTTTTCACTCTCCTCTTTCACTTTTATCAAGAGGTTCTTTAGTTCTTCTTCACTTTCTGCCATAAGGGTGGTGTCATTTGCATATATGAGGCTATTGATATTTCTCCTGGCAATCTTAATTCCAGCTTGTGCTTCATCCAGCCTGGCATTTCTCATAATGCACTCTGCATATAAGTTAAATAAGCAAGGTGACAATATACAGCCTTGACGTACTTCTTTCCCAATTTGGAACCAGTTTGTTGTTTCAACATAAATTGTATTAAAGATTTACTGTGCATGGCCCCGCCCATCAGAACAAGACCCAGTTTCCCCCTCAGTCAGTCTCTCCCATCAGGAAGCTTCCATAAGCCTCTTATCCTTTTCCATTAGAGGGCAGACAGAATGAAAACCACAATCACAGAAAACTAACCCATCTGATCATATGGACCACAGCCTTGTCTGACTCAGTGAAACCATGAGCCATGCTGTGTAGGGCCACCCAGCACGGATGGGTGATAGTGGAGAGTCCTGAGAAAATGTGGTCCACTGGAGAAAGGAATGGCAGACCACTTCAGTATTCTTGCCTTGAGAGTCCCATGAACAGTATGAAAAGGCAAAAAGATAGGACACTGAAAGATGAACTCCCCTGTTCGGTAGGTGCCCAATATGCTACTGGAGATCAGCGGACAAATAACTCCAGACAGTATGAAGAGACAGAGCCAAAGCAAAAACAACACCCAGTTGTAGATGTGACTGGTAATAGAAGCAAGGTCCGATGCTGTAAAGAGCAATATTGCATAGGATCCTGGAATGTCAGGCCCATGAATCAAGGCAAATTGGAAGGGATCAAACAGGAGATGGCAAGAGTGAACATCGACATTTTAGGAATCAGCAAACTAAAATGGACTGGAATGGGTGACTTTAACTCAGATGACCATTATGTCTACTACTGTGGGCAAGAATCCCTTATAAGAAATGGAGTGGCCATCATAGTCAGGAATTAGGCAATATAAAATAACATACTTATTGAGCTGTTTGCTTCAGATTTACTTTGCTCAGTACAATATTTCTTCTTTGATTCATTATCCACTTCAGTTTGTCTTGCAGATTTGAACTGAATAACTAGTGAAAGAAGACACATCTTTTCTTAATTAAATATAAAACAGAAAACGGTCAGGTTGTAGTGACTCAGTGAAGTTGATTAATTTGGAAACTGCAGGGTAATTAAAGTAATTAAAATTTATGGGGAAAAATCCTTTTTCCAAGATTAGACCTTCTTTTGCACATAGTCCTGTTAATTTTATTAATATCAAATTTAGGGGAATTGGTAAAATATAATCTGGGACCAGAAGGAAACTCACTTGATTTTTTTCTGGAGTTTTCATATTTATTTAATAAACACAAAATAACCAGCTTTGAATGTAGGCTTCATTTGGAGAGTTTGTGTTTGGTAAGTTCCTATTAACTGTACCAGGTGTCACCTGATTCATGGAAAGAGCTTTATGTGTTTTGATTTCAGTTCATAATTCTGTTCCTTTTGAGGTTGTCCATTTAAAGTCTACATATGGAAGGACAGGGTGAGCCCAGAGTATTTTTCTACCATGAGGAAGACATTTGTATTTCTGATGGCCATTTCACTGAAATTACTTTGGGTTATTTATAATCTCACAATAGTGTGTTTCAATCAGTTAAATCTTTAAAATCTATTGTAGTAACAAATCTGTTACTAACAAACTACTGTTTTGATAACAAGCAAATTGATTAGCCTATACCAAAAAGAAACATAGCAGAGAGGGTACTTTTTTTTTTTTTAATGGTCATGACCCATGGCATGTGGGATCATAGTTCCCTGACCAGGGATCAAACCTGCACCCTCTGCAGTGGAAATGCAGAGTCGTTTTAACCATTGGACTGCCAGGGAAGTCCCAGCAGAGGTGTTGAATGTTAAGTATTTTTTGCTTCATCCCCTCAATGTTAAAGTCCCAATTTGGCCACTGCCTAGTTATATTAAACTAGTCAAACCACTTATCACTCTGGGCTGTAGACTGTTCACCTCAACTGGAGGCTTGACTTTGTTGATTTCTAGGGCCCCATCCAGTTCTAGAATTCTGATTCTGCCCATTGACCTCTAGTAACTAGTGACATACATAATTACTAATATCCTTCACAAGGACAATACAGGCAGATACTGTCTTGATCTGTTCTAGGGTTTGGTTCAATCTGGAAACCTGAATTCCTTAGAGTATACATCATCTGGAAGTTTTTCTCCAAGCATTTGCTTAATAAACTATAAAAATAATTGCCATTAAAGTTAGACTATATTTCACTACATCCATGGCATATGAGTATAATTTTAAAGTGCCTGAGTGAATTGATTGGTTTTAGACAAAATTTTCACCCATGGATGCAAGATTGAAGATGCCCCTGAGTAGTTAATGGGGCTTCCTTTGTGGCTCAGCTGGTAAAGAATCCACCTGCAATGCAGGAGGCCCGGTTCAATTCCTGGGTTGGGAAGATCCCTTGGAGAAGGGAAAGGCTACCCACTCCTGTATTCTGGCCCGGAGAATTCCGCAGACTGTATAGTCTATAGGGTAACAAAGAGCTAGACACGACTGAGTGACTTTCAAATCACTTTCAGGATGCCGTGATTTTAGTAAGCTTGAATAAGATCTTGAATAAACTTAAACAGGAATATGCTTCATAGTTTAATTTGCTTTCCCGAACATGGTTCAGAAAAGCTGATTTTGATAATAAAATATAAATCTAGCATCCTTCATATATCAATGAAATGAATCCATAATATATGTAATATCACATGATGAAGTTCTACAGAAAATCTCTAATTTTATTTGTGTATCAAATTTCCTTCTTTTTGTGAAATTGTACTGAATTGTGTAGAAACCACTTTAACAGCAAACACAATTACAACAGATCATGATAAAATAATACTTTGGGGTAAATAAAGGTTATTGGTAATTGCTTACCAAGCATACTCAGCACAATTACTATTACAAGAAGAATGATAATCATTGCACATCCAACTTTCAGGAAAATTTCTTGTTGGTGAGAATCTATAACATTGGATAAATTTCACTAGTAAGCCCAGTAAGTACTTCCTTAGGTGGTAAGAAAGGGCAGAATAAACTTTGCCAGTTATGCTCTTGAGGTACTTTCCTTTGAAATATGCAGACCTAATTTCCTCTTACATACAAATTTGGTCCCCTGATTTGTGAAGAAGAGGGAATTTATAACACTGAATGAATATATTTTTTCCTTTTGATTCACAATTCATAATATTAACTTATGATCTACTCTCTGCATCCCTAAGTTTTATATAAGACTGAAATTCTCAAGATTCTCTAATAAACCTCCTGACAGCCTTCACTTATTTGGGTTGATCCATTCTTTTATGAGAAAGGCAGAGGAACCAGAGATCAAATTGCCAACATCCATTGGATCATGAAAAAAGCAAGAGAGTTCCAGGAAAACATCGATTTCTGCTTTATTGACGATGCCAAAGCCTTTGACTGTGTGGATCACAATCAACTGGAAAATTCTGAAAGAGATGGGAATACCAGACCACCTGACCTGCCTCTTGAGAAACTTATATGCAGGTCAGGAAGCAACAGTTTGAACTAGACATGGAACAACAGACTGGAAAATAGGAAAAGGAGTACATCAAGGCTGTATATTGTATATTGTCACCCTGCTTATTTAACTTCTATGCAGAGTACATCATGAGAAACACTGGACTGGAAGAAACACAAGCTGGAATCAAGATTGCTGGGAGAAATATCAATAACCTCAGATATGCAGATGATGCCACCCTTATGGCAGAAAGTGAAGAGGAACTAAAAAGCCTCTTGATGAAAGTGAAAGAGGAGAGTGAAAAAGTTGGCTTACAGCTCAGCATTCAGAAAACGAAGATCATGGCATCCGGTCCCATCACTTCATGGTAAATAGATGGGGAAACAGTGCAAACAGTGGCAGACTTTATTTTGGGGGGCTCCAGAATCACTGTAGATGGTGTCTGCAGCCATGAAATTAAAAGATGCTTACTGCGTGGAAGAAAAGTTATGACCAACCTAGATAGCATATTCAAAAGCAGAGGCATTACTTTACCAACAAAGGTCTATCTTGTCAAGGCTATGGTTTTTCCTGTGGTCATGTATGGATGTGAGAGTTGGACTGTGAAGAAAGCTGAGCACCGAAGAATTGATGCTTTTGAACTGTGGTGTTGGAGAAGACTCTTGAGAGTCCCTTGGACTGCAAGGAGATCCAACCAGTCCATTCTGAAGATCAGCCCTGGGATTTCTTTGGAAGGAATAATGCTAAAGCTGAAACTCCAGTACTTTGGCCACCTCATGTGAAGAGTTGACTCATTGGAAAAGACTCTGATGCTGGCAGGGATTGGAGGCAGGAGGAGAAGGGGACGACAGAGGATGAGATGGCTGGATGGCGTCACTGACTCGATGGACGTGAGTCTGAGTGAACTCTGGGAGTTGGTGATGGATAGGGAGTCCTGGCATGCCGCCCTGTCCATGGGATCTCAAAGAGTCAGACACGACTGAGCAACTGAACTTACTGATTCTTTTATGTATTCCTATACAATAAACCTATTTCCTGTTATATGTAATTGCAATTTCATAAAATTATACGTTTTAAAATAAAAGTAAGTTTAGGGATAATCTTGTGCAACATTTGAATGTTAAAATGGGGATTTTAAGTCCACAAAACACAGTTACTTGATAGTAGAGTTGAGATCATACCTCAGGTTTCTTGACTACCAAATTAGACCTTTTTTCACTATCCATTCTATCACTTGTAATCAGATAAATAAGTCATAAAAAGAAAGTGACATTTTTAGCTCTGGGCTGATTGATGACTGAAACCAAGAGGCTCTTATCCAAAATCAGTTCGGTTCAGTCCAGTTCGGTCGCTCAGGCGTGCCTGACTCTTTGCAACCCAAGGAATCGCAGCACGCCAGGCCTCCCTGTCCATCACCAACACCCGGAGTTCACCCAGACTCACGTCCATCGAGTCAGTGATGCCATCCAGCCATCTCATCCTCTGTCGTCCCCTTCTCCTCCTGTCCCCAATCCCTCCCAGCATCAGAGTCTTTTCCAATGAGTCAACTCTTCACATGAGGTGGCCAAAGTACTGGAGTTTCAGCTTTAGCATCATTTCTTCCAAAGAAATCCCAGGGCTGATCTCCTTCAGAATGGACTGGTTGCATCTCCTTGCAGTCCAAGGGACTCTCAAGAGTCTTCTCCAACAGCACAGTTCAAAAGCATTAATTCTTCAGCACTCAGCCTTCTTCACAATCCAACTCTCACATCCATACATGACCACAGGAAAAACCATAGCCTTGACTAGCCGGACCGTAGTCGGCAAAGTAATGCCTCTGCTTTTGAATATACTATCTAGGTTGGTCATAACTTTTCTTCCAAGGAGTAAACGTCTTTTAATTTCATGGCTGCAGTCACCATCTACAGTGATTTTGGAGTCCCCCAAAATAAAGTCTGACACTGTTTCCACTGTTTCCCCATCTATTTGCCATGAAGTGATGGGACCAGATGCCATGATCTTTGTTTTCTGAATGTTGAGATTTAAGGCAACTTTTTCACTCTCCTCTTTTACTTTCATCAAGGGGCTTTTTAGTTCCTCTTCACTTTCTGCCATAAGGGTGGTGTCGTCTGCATATCTGAGGTTATTGATATTTCTCCCAGCAATCTTGATTCCAGCTTGTGTTTCTTCCAGTCCAGCATTTCTCATGACGTACTCTTAATATAAGTTAAATAAGCAGGGTGACAATATACAGCCTTGACATACTCCTTTTCCTATTTGGAACCAGTCTGTTGTTCCATGTCTAGTTCAAACTGTTGCCTCCTGACCTGCGTACAGATTTCTCAAGAGGCAGGTCAGGTGGTCTGGTATTCCCATCTCTTGAAGAATTTTCCACAGTTTATTGTTATCCAAACAGTCAAAGGCTTTAGCATAGTCAATAAAGCAGAAATAGATGTTTTTCTGGAACTCTCTTGCTTTTTCCATGATCCAGCAGATGTTGGTATAGTACCGGGAGTATATTCAATATTTTATAATACCCTACATGGCATATAATCTATGAAAATGTCATACTAGGTTGAAGATAATATAATATTGTAAGTCAACTATACAGCAATAAAAAAGATGCTAATATGTTTCAAGGCATGATAGAAGATGGGAAACTATGGTTTATCAATGTAAAGCAAGCATGGAGATGGACTTCCACCTCCTGTGGGTGAATCCAACTCCCAGATCCATGGAGTTGCAGGATTTTTGACAAAGCACCAAAGCCCTGTGTCTGGCCTAGTCTGTAGCATCACATGTTTCTCTGTTCCTGAGTCTTCTGTTTGCTTATTCACCCTTCCTTCCCTATTTCTTCAGTGTACAAAAGTCTGCTTATTCCCTGCACTGCCAACTTGGAAAGTTGTTATATCGTCGCAAAGCAGCATCTGAATCAGAAAGAACAGACATTGTGCTAAGACCACTCCTAAAATCCCCTCAGATCCCTGGAGTGCTTTAATAAGTCTAGTTTGAACAAACTTCAAAGCTACAGTGACTATTTGCTGCTGCTGCTGCTAAGTCGCTTCAGTCATGTCCGACTCTGTGCAACCCCATAGACTGCAGCCCACCAGGCTCCTCTGTCTCTGGGATTCTCCAGGCAAGAATACTGGAGAGGGTTGCCATTTCCTTCTCCAATGCATGAAAATGAAAAGTGAAGGTGAACTCGCTGAGTGGTGCCCGACTCTTAGCGACCCCATGGACTGCAGCCTACCAGGCTCCTCCATCCATGGGATTTTCCAGGCAAGAGTACTGGAGTGGGTTACCATTGCCTTCTCCACAGTGACTGTTTAGACAAACTTAAAAAGAAGGCTGTCTCGGGGAAGAAGGAACCTTTGTTCTAATACTTTAGCAAAATCCTGATTGTGACCGTCAGAAGCCCAGCAATCTTCTCCAGGACTCTAAACAGATGACGTGGAATTCTCTCATATGCCCACCAGCCTCTAAGACACCTTTGCAAGAAGATCCAGGTGGATGCAGACAAAGTGTATTGCTGGCTCAGCAGAGCTTAAGTTGCATTTCTGGCCTTTGGGTCCTTTTATTTTATTCGTTTCTATTTAACAGTAAACACATGGAGCACTTTGAATTTTATACAACCTGTATTATAAATGTTCTGTTGACTCTAATTTTAATTTTCTGTACTGCAGAAGCCAATCAAAGTTTGCAGGAGCAAAAATGGGACCAAAACCTGATCTATGAACCCCTAAAAGGCTGGATACTCCCTAGCTATGAAAACTTAACTTCTTTCTCTGACTGTGAAGGGTCTGAGGAAGCCTCTACCTGCAGTATACAAGGTAACACATCAGCTTACCACAATTTCATGTATCCTGACTAAACCTAGACTCTTGGTTCAGAGACAGTGGACCTTATTATCCTCAGAACAGCAAACAGTATGTTTCACATTTGAGCTTCCCATGGACATTTACCACTAATGCCCTAGTTCTGCTGGAGCTGGATCAGCTAGTCACGTGACTACTGCACATGTAGGGAATTGGAATCAAAAGCTTATGAAACACATTAAAAATATTGGGCTGCAAGGAAACTTGCCTGATCTTTGCCCTAAAAGGTCAAATTGTCTCTTATACTGGAAAACAAATCAGCTTCCTGCTCCTAAAAAAAGAAATATTCTCTATGTCCAGGTCTGTTTTTTCTACAAGTGCCCCTGAAAAGATTTTTGTTGTTGCTTTTCAGTCGCTAAGTCATGTCCTATTCTTTGTGACCGCATGGACTGCAGCATGCCAGGCCTCCATGTCCTTCACTATCTCTCAAAGTTTGCCCAAGTTCATGTCCACTGAGTCGGTGATGCTATCCAAAGATATCCCAGAATGAAAGCTGATGTTCATCTGACTATTAGACATGCAAAAACACCAAGGACTTATGCATAACTGTCTCAGCAATATCCATCCCTTATTTCTATACCATCTTACTTTCTGATGAATTTTCTCACAAATATGCTGCTTCAGTGGGCCACTCTGATTAAGCTGACCACTAGGAACTGGGACCAAATTTTCTCTTCAATATTTAATTAAATAGTCATTTATTTAGCTGCATTAGGTCTTAGTTGTGGCCTGTGGGATCTTAAACTTTTGTTGCAGTATGTAGGACCTTTAGTTGCAGCATATGAGATCTAGTTTCGTGGCTAGAGATCAAATCCAGGCCCCCTGCATTGGGAGCTCAGAGTGTTAAACAGTGGACCACTAGGGAAGTCCCCTAGTATCTATCTAATTAATACACCTATCAACAGAGTGCCAAACAGTGAGATGAGGCCAATTTAAAGTACTGATCTCATCTATGCTCTTCTCAGGATTTTAGATCCAACCAACTAAACAAATCCATAAACTACCAGGGACTCTCTTAGGAAGCCAGAGTCTTTTTTTCTTTAGTTCCTTTGCAGACTTTTGTATTATACTTGCCCTAAGGCATCAATCCAGGTATAAGAGGATGTGTTGATGACTGCACAGGCTCACAAGGAGGAAGGCTAGGGCAATTCTCACATTCTTTAAAAAAAATATTTTATTGCAGTATAGTTGATGACTCTAACTTTCTTAACAGCCTTGGCCAGTGAGCTGAGTTGATCTGAATGCTTTCAAGGGTGAAGGTTTGTGATATTGATCATTTTAGGTAAGTCTAAGCAAATTTTGTACCAAATTATCTAATTGTATCCTTCTTCTTTAAAGACTATGGAACTGAATCAACTTCAGGTTTTTTATATCGTAGATGTCTATTTTACTTTTACTTATTTTTTGGCCATGCCATGCAGCATTCAGAATCTTAGTTTCCCAACCAGGGATGGAACACATACCCCTTACAGTGGAAGCTCAGAGTCCCAACTGCTCTTGGGAACAAATTTCTTCATCTGCAAGATGAGGTAAATCTTTGGTAAATAGTAAAAACTCAATAAACACTGAGACATGCAAGGTAAGGTAAGAGATTGGACTTTAGGAAAATTCTCCTGGCCTCATCTCTGCTTTTGTAGAATATGGTCATTGTATAACACACACTTTGTATGAGTCTTTCTATGTTTATGCATCTTATCTCTGTAGTTAGATTAACTGATATTCCTAGAAACAGAGGGGATCAATTGTTTAGGGAAACAAGAGGCCATTTACTTGTTACTAGGTCAGTGACTTGCATTGTTCCAGGAAGGAGAATCAGTTGTTTGCTGTGACTTTGACTCTGGCTAATTGGCCTGGAATTGTGTCAGTTAGTACAGTGATATTTGATTAATTTATTCCAACACAAACAAGGGGAAGTTTCTTCCTTACCAACTCCATGTACCAGGATTAAAAAAATAATAATAATCCAAGTGTAATCAAGGTCTTAGGAAGCCAGGCATTTTGCTTTATAAACTAAAGATTGTATAGATAAGCAAGCACTTATTTGAGATTAGAAAATATTCTAGTGTCAATAAATCACTAAGGTCCTTTATTGAAAGGCTTTTAAAGATCTGTACTTCCTTTTTTCTGTTAGAGACCTGTGATGTGTTTAAAGTAATATAAAAAAGTAAAGGGAAAACCCAACCTATTCTCCCATATCAAACAAAGAGAAAGAAGCAGGATATTATTTTTTCTTATAAAATCCTTATTTTTCTAGTTATCCCTAGCCAAGAATAATGGACTCTTATTTTTAATCATGATCTAGTTTTGAAGAAATAATATTACACAAATTAATCCCTTGAAGAGCAAGACTTTTGCTCTTCAGCTTGGCAAGTCACTGAGCATTACATGTGAAATGATTTTACTTTTTCAAGATTTTATCCTATTGCATCAAAACTGAGAATATCACATATAATTTCACTCCACATCTCTCACAAACTTTCAAATTTCTTTGCATTCATTTCCTTCAACTTCTTTTTTTGTCAGAAGATTAACTGTCCTTCCTCCTTATTTAAGTCAATTTTTCCCCCATGTATATTGTAGATTCCATCTGTCCACATCCTTTATAAAAACTTTTTATTTTGTATTGGAGTATAGTCAATCAATCCTAAAGGAAATCAACCCTGAATACTCATTGGGAGGATTGATGTTCCAATACTTTGGCCACCTGACTTGAAGAGCTAACTCACTGGGAAAGACCCTGATGCTGGGAAAATTGAGGGCCAGGAGGAGAAGAGGGTGACCGAGGATGAGATGGTTGGATGGCATCATTGGCTCAATGGACATGAATTTGAGCAAACTCCGAGAGATGGTGAAGGATGGGAAGCCTGGTGTGCTGCAGTCTATGGGGTCAAAAAGAGTTGGACATGACTGAGCAACTGAACAACATCATAGCCAACTAACAGTGCTGTGAAAGTTTCAGGTGAATAGAAAAGGGAATCAGCCATATATACTCAGCACAGAGTTCCCTATGCTATGCAGTAGGTGTTTGTCAGTTATCCATTTAAAAAATGTGTGTACATTTGTCCATCAATAGAGGAATGGATAATGACGATGTGGTACATATATACAATGGAATATTACCCAGCCATTAAAAAGAGTAAAATAATGCCATTTGCAGAAACATGGATGTACCTAGAGATTGTCATTACTGAATGAAGAGAGTTACAAAGAGGAGAAATATCATATGCTATCCCTTATATGTGGAATCTAAAAGGAAGTGATACAAATGAGCTTATAAAACAGAAACAGACTCACAGACTTAGGGAGTGAATTTGCTATTGCCTGGGGGAAAGATGGGAGGAAGGGATAGTTAGTTTGGGATGGACATGTACCTACTGTTTATATCTTTGAGATCTTTCTTACACAATTGGTCCATGGCTGAAATAAGCTGATATTTTGAAACACTTAGTTTTTGCTTCATCCTATCTTATATAATCCCAGATCCTGACAATGCCTTTTCAACATGCAGCCAAACAAAAAATGTTAGCCAAAACCAGATGAAATTATTTCCTCTTTCAATATTAAGTCAAATCACATTCATTTCCTTCTCTATTATAACACCTGGGGCTATTGAATTTTTTCTACTTAAGTAGCAATGTCAAGATTAAATTAATTATCAATGTCAAGATTAAACGTGAAGGTGGTAGCTGTTGAGCAGAAGGGAGTTGACCTTGCATGGAGCCAGTGTAACTGAAAGAGGTCAAGATTTTAAAAAAGCAAAGTGTGTCCCTTTGAAGTCGTGGAGAATGGACACTCTGCTTAATATGTATTTCATTTACATTGTTTCAGAATAGAATTTGCTTGTCTTTCAAGATCCGATTTATAATAACAAAATCTGAACTCAACAAAATCCTCTAAGGAAGGCAAATGGATTTTAAAAGTAAAGTAAAGTAAAAATAAAATTTAAAAAAAAAAAAAAAAAAAGACTTCAGACCTGTTGGACTTATTTCAGTTCCTCAAATGAAAATATCTTTGTCATCACAAGACTTTTACCCATCCCGTGCTCTGTAACTAAGGTGTCTTTATCCCTCATTCCCTAGAAAATCTCTACATTTCACCCAAGATGTAAAATGATATATTGTTAAACTAAATCTGCAAATTAGCATAATCCCCTACCACTATATATTTTTTTGCTTGTTTCTTTTTCTTTTTTAAAAATTTATTTTAATTGGAGGATAATTACATTACAATATTGTGATATCTTTTGCCATACATCAACATGAGTTGGCCACGGGTACACACGTGCCCCCCATCTTAAATCCCCTTCTCACCTACCTCCCCACCCCATCACTCTGGGCTGTCCCAGAGCACTGGCTTTGGGTGCCTTGCTTTATGCATTGAACTTGCACTGGTCATCTGTTTTACATACAGCAGTGTACATGTTTCAATGCTGTTTTCTCACATTGCCCCACCCTTGCCTTCTCCCACTGAGTCCAGAAGTCTGTTCTCTACATCTGCGTCTGTCTTGCTGCCCTGCACATAGAATCATCATTATCGTCTTTCTAAATTCTATATATATGCATTAATATATATTTTTAATCACCCAGGTCACCACCTATGATTTCTCCTCTGTATTGCATTGAGTTTGAAATTAACAATGCTGTATTTCTCTTCTTTACTGAAATATAACCTTCATGAGGGCAGGCACTAAAAAAACCTACTTTTTTTTTTTTTTTTTACTCTATTTTCTGTACCTAGAATGACATAACATGTGGTAGTTGCTCAATAAATATTTTTCAATGAATAAATTATGTTATGGCAGAACTGACCAAGCACCATTTATTTTTCAAAATACTTTTATTTATTTTTGGCTGTGCTGGGTATACTTTGTTGTGCAAGGACTTTCTCTAGTTGCAGTGAGCAGAGACTACTCTCTAGTTTCTGTGCACAGGCGTTTCATGGTGGAAGCTTCTCTTGTTTCAGAGCATGGGCTCTAGGGTATGTGGGCTTCAGTAGTCCTGTGACTTATAGAATCTTTCTTGACCAGGGATCGAACCCATATCCCCTGCATTGGCAGGTAGATTCTTTACTACTGGACCACCAGTAAAGTTCCAAAAGTATTGTTTCTTGACATTGGTATGCGTTATGCGCTTCTCCAATGACCCAGCAGTAGAGAATTTGCCTGCAACACAGGAGACACAGATGTCGTTTGGATCCCATGGTTGGGCAGTTACCCTGGAGGAGGAAATGGCAACCCACTGCAGTATTCCTGCCTGAAAAATCCCATGGACAGAGGAGCCTGGTGGCCTACAGTCCATGGGGTGGCAAAAGAGTCGGATATGACTTAGTGACTAAACAACAATGGCAAACTTTTTGTGTCTAGTCCAATGAGTTCATCCTACCAATCAGGGAGCCAAAAGACTAATTTTAGTCTAAATACAATGTTCTCTGGAAAAACTTCTGCTTTATAGAATTTTAGCAATGTTTATCATGATCTGGATATAACAGATTAACATCCTATGACTTATATTCATCTCAGTTCAGTCAGTCAGTTCAGTCACTCAGTCGTGTCCAACTCTTTGCGATCCCATGAATCACAGCACGCCAGGCCTCTCTGTCCATCACCAACTCCCGGAGTTCACTCAGACTCATGTCTGTCGAGTCGGTGATGCCATCCAGCCATCTCATCCTCTATCGTCCCCTTCTCCTCCTGCCCCCAATCCCTCCCATCCTTAGAGGCTTCTCCAATGAGTCAACACTTCGCATGAGGTGGCCAACATATTGGGAGTTTCAGCTTTAGCATCAGTCCTTCCGAAGAACACCCAGGGCTGATCTCCTTTAGAATGGACTGGTTGGATCTCCCTGCAGTCCACGGGACTCTCAAGAGTCTTCTGCAACACCACGGTTCAAAAGCATCAATTCTTCAGCACTCAGCTTTCTTTATAGTCCAACTCTCACATTCATACATGACTACTGGAAAAACCATAGCTTTGACTAGACAGACCTTTGTTGGCAAAGTAATGTCTCTGCTTTTTATTATGCTGTCTAGGTTCATAACTTTCCTTCCAAGGAGCAAGCGTCTTTAAATTTCATGGATGCAGTCACCATCGGCGGTGATTTTTTACACATATAAAGAGAATTTTAACACTCCGAAAAGTGTACTTAACTGAAGTTTAAATTTTTTTTTTCTTTTACTGGAGGATAATTGCCCTACAATGTTGTGGTGGTTTCTGCTGAATGTCAGCTTGAATCAGTGATAAGTATGTATCCTTTCCCTTTTGAGCCTTCCTCCCCCGTCTCCATTCCACCCCTCTAGGTCGTCACAGAGCACCAGGCTGGGCTGTCTGTTATACTGCAGCTCCCCGCTAGTTATCTGTTTTATGCATGACAATCCATATATGTCAATGCTATTTTCTCACTTTGCCCCACCCTCCCCTTCCCCTCTGTGTCCACCAGACCATTGTCTACATCTGCGTCTCCTCTTCTTCTCTGTAAGTAGGTTCATTGGTACTATTTTTTAGATTTCATATATAAAATTTATTTTTCTTTTTCTGACTTCACTCTGTATAACAGGCTCCTGGTTCATTCACCCCACTATAACTGAACTAAATTTATTTCTTTTAAATGAAGTTTAATAGAGGCAAAAGAGCTGATCCTGCAGGAGAAAGAGAACATGGGCAAATATCAGAAAGGTCCTAGACATCCAGGCATATATTTCAGGGTCCTTTTTCCATCATGAAGAACATGCTTTGTCTTTAGAGCATGAACCACCAAGATGTGTGTGGAAATCTCAGTCTCTGGGAAATCAAGGCACAAGTTTGCTAAAAGACTTTTCTTCCCCCACTGGTCACACAGCCAAATCCTACCTGTGTAACCAGGGAAGCCTGGTATAGACCAGCAGTCTATACATTTTTAGCAAAAAAAATGTAGTCAAACTGACATAGGCCAAATACATGTGTTTCTGGCACATTAAACCTCACCTTATAAGTCACTAGCTCATCCATCTCTTTCCTGCCAATGTTTTCAGGGGCTGCTGGATAAAACCATTGTTGTTGTTTAGTCACTAAGTTGTGTTCAACTTTTTTGCAACCTGCATGAACCGTAGACTACCAGGCTCTTCTGTCCATGGGATTTCCCAGAAAGGAATACTGGAGCGGCTTGCCTTTTCCTTCTCCAGGGGATTTTCCTGACCCAGGGATTGAAACTGTGTCTCCTACATTGGCAGGTAGTTTCTTACCATAAAACTACCATAGAGTTTAGAGTTACCATAAAATAGCTGTAAGTGAGCACTCTCCAATATTCAGTAACCTATACAATATTCAATAACCAAGCGAACCAAATTTCCCAGGGAACCAAAATTCTGGTTTCTGACTGCATTCAATCCAGAGCAAGACCCATTTTATCAAACTCTCCCCCAAGTCTCCAAGCACAAGGCCAGGTCCTGTGACTGCAACAGACCCTTCTTAATCCCTTTCTACTGATATTCTCTGCTGTGTGGGATAAAGCTGATTTATAGCTGAACAGGACCAGACAAGACCAGATAAGATGCAGCCTTATCTTTGGCAATTCTTGGTTATCTGACTTTGAATCTTGGTTTAAAAAGGGCAATAGAATTTATACTGTGCTAAAAATGAAGGGTAACAGAATTTATAACTTGATATTCAAATAGGAAACTCTTATGGTGACCCTTAGACCAGTTCATTGATGGACAGTTTCTGACTGGCACAACCAGTTAGACAGCCTGAACTGACAAGTGTGACTGTGGGAATAAGAACCCAGAGGGGAACTTCTGCCTTGACCTTTCCCAGAGCTATGATTTCTTGCATGGATCCTGGTACAGCAAGTCCCCTACATACAATCTTTCAAGTTACAAGCTTTCAAAGATTCCAGTGTCCGTTCACATGTCCAATCCCATATGTTAGTTCACAAGTCTGGCTTATGCTATCATGAGTGTACGTCCTCTACAAGTGGTTGTGCTTTTGTGTACTTTATTGTACTGGACTGTACAGAATACAGTAGTACAGCATCTTTATTTCTTGCCTGTTCACTTGATGCTGGCCCCTGTATGCCAGTCATCGTACTGTACTACTGTACTTTCTGTACTGTAAGATTTAAAATGTTTTCTTTCTTTGTTTTTGTTATATGTTCTTTGAGTGAAAAGTATTATAAACCTATTATGGTATAGTGCTATATAGCTGATTGTGATAGCTGGATACCCAGGCTAATTTTGTTGGACTTACAAATGTGCTCTTAAAATGGAACACATTTGTATGAAGTGAACTTACTGTAGTTCAGTTCAGAGGCAGGACACAGACCATGTGTGAAGAAGAACCCTAAGTGATTGCCCCTGGAAGTCTCCAGCAACCCAGATGCTTGCCTGCATTCTCTCCCTCGTGCTCCACTGTTATCTGTGACCTTTAGATAAAAGCCTTCCATGAGGATGCTCTTTGGAGTCTTGCCATTGCTTGCAAATATCCAAGCTGGCAAAAAACCTTGCACACGCGGGTTCCCATGGTGTGTAGCATCCCCAGATGTAGGGGCTTCCCCAGTGACTCACTGGTCAGTGGGTGACTCACTGGCTGCAATGTAGGAAACTTGCAAGAGAGATGAGTTCCATTCTTGGGTTGGGAAGATCCCCTGGAGAAGGAAATAGCAACCCACTCCAGGATTCTTGCCTGGGAAATTCCATGGACAGAGGGGCCAAAGTCCTTACAATGATCTACAAGTGTTACCTAGTTACTACTTGTCACCTTGCTGTGTCATTTACTCAGCTCCAGTCATTTTCACCTTATTGCTATTTCTGGAACATACCAGCCATACTTTTGTTTTTCATTGACTCTTCCTTCTCGAGAGAACCCTCTTTCACTGGGGGTTATAAATTGCCTAACTCTCTTATCTTTTTGATACTCTGTTGGCTAAATCTCTAATCCACATCTAGCCATTGCTTACTATGTCTGATCTTGACCTTTTTATTATAATACAGCAGTTCACACCTCCATTCCTCACATCCTTGACCTTTTCTTACTTCTTTTTCTCTCCTTAGTACTTATTACTTTTTACACATTTACTTATTTTTATTGTTTATTACTATTCTGAGTGTTTGAGAATGTAAACTCTATAAAACCCAGTATCCTCCTCTATTTGCTTTACTAATGTATCCTAAGAGATAAAAATATTAGTGGGAATTGTAGGTCAATAGCTATTCAATGAATAATTGCTTCTGAATTTTAATACAACAAAAGTATGGAGAAAGAACATGTAAGGACATGTTGTTTTAAAATATATGTGGTACATATGGAAACAAAATTATGATGGGAAGCTTTGCCCTGGCACACATTATACCTGTGAGGTTCACTTGATTAAAGATTCATTAGGCTATAACAGACTATACAAATAGTAGGGAAGATTTATGAGCTTTGTAAATTATGCACCTCATAGAACACATAATTTCTTTTTCAAAATATAGAGTTAAATATTTTGTCATTATTTTAGAAATTACTAGAACGTTTAAACCAAAAGCTCAGTAGTTGGAAGAAAGAAAAATCACTCCTCTAAATATTTCTTGAACTTAGAAGAATTTCAAACAATAACTACAGAGTTCAGTTCAGTTCAGTTGCTCAGTTGTGTCTAACTCTTTGCGACCCCATGGACTGCAGCACGCTAGGCCTCTCTGTCCATCACCAACTCCCAGAGTTTACTCAGACTCATGTCCGTTGAGTCGGTGATGCCATCCAATTATCTCATTCCCTGTCGTCCCCTTCTCCTCCTGCCTTAAATCTTTCCCAGCATCAGGGTCTTTTCCAATGAGTGAGTTCTTTGCATCAGGTGGCCAAAGTATTGGAATTTCAGGTTCAGCATCATTCCTTCCAAAGAAATCCCAGGGCTGATCTCCTTCAGAATGGACTACTTGGATCTCCTTGCAGTCCAAGGGACTCTCAAGAGTCTTCTCCAACACCACAGTTAAAAAGCATCAATTCTTTGGTGCTCAGCTTTCTTTATTGTCCAACTCTCACATCCATACATGACCACTGGGAAATCCAAAGCTTTGACTAGATGAACTTCATTGGCAAAGTAATGTCTCTGCTTTTTTACTATGCTATGTAGGTTGGTCAAAACTTTTCTTTCAAGTAGTAAGCATCTTTGAATTTCATGGCTGCAGTCACCAACAGTGATTTTGGAGCCCCCCCCCCCCCCCAAATAAGGACTGTCACTGTTCCCATTGTTTTCCCATCCATTTGCCATGAAGTGATGGGACCAGATGCCATGATCTTCATTTTTTGAATGTTGAGGTTTAAGCCAGCTTTTTCACTCTCCTCTTTCACTTTCATCAAGAGTCTCTTTAGTTCTTCTTCACTTTCTGCCATAAGAATGGTGTCATCTGCATATCTGAGGTTATTGATATTTCTCCTGGCAATCTTGATTCCAGCTTGTGGCCCATCCAGCCCAGGATTTCTCATGATGTACTCTGCATATAAGTTAAATAAGCAGGGTGACAATATACAGACTTGATGTACTCCTTTCCCTATTTGGAACCAGTCTGTTGTTCCATGAACAGTTCTAACTGTTGCTACTTGACCTGCATACAGGTTTCTCAAGAGGCAGGTCAGGTACTCAGGCATTCCTATCTCTTTAAGAATTTTCCACAGTTTGTTGTGATCCACACAGTCAAAGGCTTTGGCATAGTCAATAAAGCAGAAGTAGATGTTTTCCTGGAACTCTCTTGCTTGTTTGATGATCCAACGGATGTTGGCAATTTTATTAAAAATGATAGTGTCAGCATAAGCTAAATGCATGCAGTTTGGCCTAAACCCTACCCAGAGCAAACATCACTGTCTCAAATGCTTTTTTTTTTTTTTTTAATTGATGAGTAACTTAAATTTCTAAGAGATCTACTCACTTATTTAGGATCACACAGTTCAGGTGGCTGGATTATGACTTGAACCTTCTTATTTTCTCATTGTGTGAACTTATGCTAGTCACGTTTAGAAAAGACTTTCAGATTTAAAAAAAAAAAAAAAAAAACAAAAACAAAAACTGACCAACAGGCTGTCAGAGTTTCTGTCTCATTATTATTCTAAAAAATAAAAAATGAATTGGTGGTCATATTAAAATTCATATAGTGTTCCTGTATAGACTGAAACAAGATTTTGAAAGGTTGTTGGTGAATTACGACGCTGATCCCTGGAGGAGAAGAATTCAATCCGGGGCCAGAGACGAGGCCTGATCGCTCAGAGCTTTTGTGTAACAAAGTTTTATTAAAGTATAAAGGAGACAGAGAAAGCTTCTGACATAGGCATCAGAAGGGGGCAGAAAGAGTACCCCCCTGCTGGTCTTTAGCTGGATGTTATATAGTTATCAGCAGTCTGTTAATGAAAGAAAGGAATGTCTCAAAACTTAGAATGGCACCAGGCCCCTCAGCCATAGGATGTATTTGGGGATAATCTTGGCTCCAAATGGCTCATCTTGGGCCATAAAAGGATTAACTTGAATCTTGAAGAAGGGCAGAGCACCATACAAATAGTGTTATTTACATAGAATAGAGGAACAATATTGGAGTATAACATACTGAGCCAAAAGGCGGAACCGACTTGAAGATAGAGTTTGGGGTAAATGCATAATACATTAGCATAGCTTAAGATAAACATTTCCATAAGAAAAAGGCAATGCTTAACAGGTGTCATGGCAACACAGAATTTTAAGAGAAACCTCCTTTGAAATTTGTATAGAGAAGGAAAAAATATCGCTAGTTTGTTTTCTCCTGCTGCTTAAGAGAGATAAAAATGTCTGACACTTGCAGGCTATTTCCTCCATTTGGAGGCCCCTGGCCTTCCTGCCTGTTACCCTCTCAATTTCATAGGTTGATACTTTTCCTTGAAAATGTAAATACTATAATCACTTTAAATATGAGGATAGGAACCCCTCCAGACCACGAAGTTCTTTTTTTTTTTTTTTTTTTTAGATTGCTGTTTTTTATATGCAGAATTTTTATTTCTTTATTTGGGTCTTTGTTACTGTGCTGGCTTTTCTCTAGTTGCAGCAAATGGGGTTACTGTTCACTGTGGTGCATGGGCTTCTCATTGCATTGGCTTCTCTTACTGCAGAGCATGGGCTCTAGGGTACTCGGGCTTTAGTAGTTGTGGCATGTGAGCTCAGTAGTTGTTCCTGGACTCTAGGGCACAGGCTCAGTAGTTGTGGCACATGAGCTTAGCTGCTCCATGGCATGTGGGATCTTCCCTGAGAAGGGATCAAACGCATGTCTGCTTGCATTGCCAGGCGGATTCTTCATCACTGAGTCATTAGGCAGGCCCTGCTTTGTTTGTTTGTTTGTTTGTTTGTTTTTAGGAAAACAAAGATAACAGGTGGTTATGATGAGACATCATTAGTGTTTTCAGCCTCATGATATGAAGCTGGGGATGGAAAATCAATGTCAATTACAACATCGCAGTTATCTATGGTTGAAACAGAAAGTAGTGGTTTAAAACAACCACAATTATTTTTTCATTGAATAGATTTGACATATAACATTGTGTAAATTTAAGGTGTGCAATATATTACTTTGACACCCATATATTGTAATATCATTGCATTGGTCATAATATTCATTACATAATTTAAACAGTATTGTTGTCTATATTCATTATATGAGATCAGTTCAGTTCAGTTGCTCAGTTGTGTCTGTCTTTTTGCGACCCCATGGACTGCAGCACACCAAGCTTCCCTGCTCATCACAAACTCCTGGAGTTTTAGAGGGAAAATGGTTGGATAAACATGAGGCAAGTTCAGTTCAGTTGCTCAATTGTGTCCAACTCTGCAACCCCACGGACTGCAGCACGCCAGAACCAACTTCCAGAGCTTGTTCAAACTCATGTCCATTCAGTCAGTGATGCCATCCAACCGTCTCATCCTCTGTCGTCCCCTTCTCCTCCTGCCTTCAATCCTTCCCACCATCAGGGTATTTCCCAATGAGTCAGAACTTGGCATCAAGTAGCCAAAGTACTGGAGTTTCAGCTTCAGCATCAGTCCTTTCAGTGAATTTTCAGGACTGATTTCTTTTAGGATAGACTGGTTGAATCTCTTGGTTGTCCTAGGACTCTCAAGAGTCTTCTCCAACACCACAGTTCAAAAGCGTCAATTCTTCAGCACTCAGCTTTCTTTATAGTCCAACTCTCACATCCACACATGAGTACTGGGAAAACCATACCATTGACTAGACGGACCTTTGTTGGCAAAGAAATATGTCTGCTTTTTAATATGCTCTGTAGGTGGGTCACAACTTTTCTTCCAAGGAGTAAGCGGCTTTTAATTCCAAGCTTTGCAGTCACAATCTGCAGTGATTTTTGAGCCCCCCAAAATAAAGTCTGTCACTATTTCCACTGTTTCCCCATCTATTTGCCATGAAGGGATGAACTGGATGCCATGATCTTAGTTTTCTGAATGTTGAGCTTTAAGCCAACTTTTCACTATCACTTTCATCAAGAGGCTCTTTAGTCTTTGCTTTTTGCATAACGGTGGTGTCATCTGCATATTTGAGGCTATTGATATTTTTCCCAGCAATCTTGGTTCCAGCTTGTGGCTCATCCAGCCCAGCATTTCTCATATACTCTGTATATGAGTTAAATAAGCAGGGTGACAATATACAGCCTTGACATACTTACTTCTTTTCCTATTTGGAAACCAGTCTGTTGTTCCAAGTCAGGTTCTAACTGTTGTTTCCTGACCTGCATACAGATTTCTCAAGAGGCAGGTTAGTGGTCTAGTATTCCCATCTCTTGAAGAATTCTCCACGGTTTGTTGTGATCCACACAGTCAAAGTCTTTGGCATAGTCAATAAAGCAGAAGTAGATGTTTTTCTGGAACTCACTTGCTTTTTCGATGATCCAGTGGATGTTGGCAATTTGATCTCTGGTTCCTCTGCTTTTTCTAAAACTAACTTGAGCATTTTGTTCACAGTGCACGTACTGTTGAAGCCTGACTAGAAGCATTTGAGCATTACATTACTAGCATGTGAGATAAGCGAAATTGTGCAGTAGTTTGAGCATTCTTTGGCATTTTGGCATTGCATTTCTTTGGGGTTGGAATGAAAACTGACCTTGGCCAGTCCCATGGCCACTGCTAAGTTGGCTAAATTTCCTGGCATATTGTGTGTAGCACTTTCACAGCATCATCTTTTAGGATTTGAAATAGCTCAACTGAAATTCCGTCACCTCCATTAGCTTTGTTCATCGTGATGCTTCCTAAGGCCCACTTGACTTCACATTCCATGATGTCTGGCTCTATGTCAGTGTGAATGACCACACCATCATGGTTTTCTGGGTTGTGAAGATCTTTTTTGTATAGTTTTTCTGTGTATTCTTGCCACCTCTTCTTAATATCTTCTGCTTCTGTTAGGTTCATATGATTTCTGTCCTTTATTGTGTCCATCTTTGCATGAAATGTTCCCTTGGTATCTAATTTTCTTGAGGAGATCTCTAGTCTTTCCCATTATATTTTTGCCCTCTATTTCTTTGCACTGATCACTGAGGAAGGCTTTCTTATCTCTCCTTGCTATTCTTTGGAACTCTGCACTCAAATGGGTATATCTTTCCTTTTCTCCTTTGCTTTTTGCTTCTCTTCTTTACACAGCTATTTGTGAGGCCTCCTCAGACAGCCATTTTGCTTTTTGATGTTTCTTTTTTGGGGGATGGTTTTGCTCCCTGTCTCCTGTACAATGGCTATAGTTCATCAGGCACTCTATCTATCACATCTACTCTCTTAAATCTATTTCTCACTTCCACTGTATAATCATAAGGGATTTGATTTAGGTTATGCCTGAGTGGTCTAGTGGTTTTCCCTGCTTTCTTTAATTTAAGTATGAATTTGACAATAAGGAGTTCATGATCTGAGCCACAGTCAGCTCCCAGTCTTGTTTTCCTGAGTGTATAGAGCTTCTCCATCTTTAGCTGCAAAGAATATAATCAGTCTGATTTTGCTATTGACCATCTGGTGATGTCCATGTGTAGAGTCTTATCTTGTCTTGTGGGAAGAGGGTGTTTACTATGACCAATGTGTTCTCTTGACAAAACTCTATTAACCTCTGCCCTGCTTCATTCTGTACTCCAAGGCCAAATTTGCCTGTTACTCCAGGTATTTCTTGACTTCCTACTTTTTCATTCCAGTCCCCTATAATGAAAAAGCCATCTTTTTTGGGTGTTAGTTCTAAAAGGTCTTGTAGGTCTTCATAAAACCGTTCAACTTCAGCTTCTTCAGCATTACTGGTTGGGGCATAGACTTGGATTACTGGGATATTGAATGGTTTGCCTTGGAAAAGAACAGAGATCATTCTGTCATTTTTGAGATTGCATGCAAGTACTGCATTTCAGAATCTTTTGTTGACCATAATGGCTTCTCCAATTTTTCTAAGGGATTCCTGCCTGCAGTAGTAGAGATAATGCTCATCTGAGTGAAATTCACCCATTCCAGTGCATTTTAGTTCGCTGATTCCTAGAATGTCGACGTTTACTCTTGGCATCTCCTATTTGACCACTTCCAATTTGCCTTGATACATGGATCTGACATTCCAGGTTCCTATGCAATATTGCTCTTTGCAGCATCGGGTCTTGCTTCTATCACCACTCACATCCACAGCTGGGTATTGTTTCTGCTTTGGCTCCATCCCTTCATTCTTTCTGGAGTTATCTCTCCACTGATCTCCAGCAGCATATTGGGCAACTACCGACCTGGGGAGTTCCTCTTTCAGTATCCTATCATTTTGCCTTTTCACGAGGACCTACAAGACGTTTTATAACTAACACCCAAAAAAGATGTCCTTTTCATTATAGGGGACTGGAATGCTAAAGTAGGAAGTCAAAAAACACCTGGAGTAACAGGCAAATTTGGCCATGGAATGTGGAACGAAGTAGGGCAAAGACTAATAAAGTTGTGCCAAAAAATGCACTGGTCATAGCAAACACCCTCTTCCAACAACACAAGAGAAGACTCTACACATGGACATCACCAGATGGTCAACACCGAAATCAGTTTGATTATATTCTTTGCACCCAAAGATGGAGAAGCTCTATACAGTCAACAAAAACAGGACAAGGAGCTGACTGTGGCTCAGACTATGAACCCCTTATTACCAAATTCAGACTCAAATTGAAGAAAGTAGGGAAAACTGCTAGACCATTCAGGTATGACCTAAATCAAATCCCTTATGATTATACAGTGGAAGTGAGAAATAGATTTAAGTGCCTAGATCTGATAGATAGAGTGCCTGATGAACTATGGAATGAGGCTCGTGATATTGTACAGGAGACAGGGATCAAAATCATCCCCATGGAAAACAAATGCAAAAAAGGAAAATGGCTGTCTGGGGAGGCCTTACAAATAGCTGTGAAAAGAAGAGAAGTGAAAAGCAAATGAGAAAAGGAAAGATGTAAGCATCTGGATGCAGAGTTCCAAAGAATAGCAAGAAGAGATAAGAAAGCCTTCCTCAGCGATCAATGCAAAGAAATAGAGGAGTACAACAAAATGGTAAAGATTAGAGATCTTGTCAAGAAATTTAAAGATACCAAGGGAACATTTCTTGCAAAGATGGGCTGATAAGGGACAGAAATGGTATGGACCTAACAGAAGCAGGCGATTTTAAGAAGAGGTGGCAAGAATACACGGAAGAACTGTACAAAAAAGAGCTTCACGATCCAGATAATCACGATGGTGTGATCACTCATCTAGAGCCAGACATCGTGGAATGTGAAAGCAAGTGGGCCTTAGAAAGCCCACTACAAACAAAGCCAGTGGAGGTGATGGAATTCCAGTTGAGCTATTTCAAATCCTAAAAGATGATGCTGTGAAAGTGCTTCACTCAATATGCCAGCAAATTTGGAAAACTCAGCAGTGGCCACAGGACTGGAAAAGGTCAGTTTCCATTTCAATCCCAAAGAAAGGCAATGCCAAAGAATGCTCAAACTACCACACAATTGCACTCATCTCACATGCTAGTAAAGTAATGCTCAAAATTCTCCAAGCCAGGCTTCAGCAATATGTGAACCGTGAGCTCCTAGAGGTTCAAGCTGGTTTTAGAAAAGGGAGAAGAACCAGAGAACAAATTGCCAACATCTGCTGGATCATGGAAAAAGCAAGAGAGTGCCAGAAAAACATCGATTTCTGCTTTATTGCCTATGCCAAAGCCTTTGACTGTGTGGATCACAATAAACTGTGGACAATTCTGAAAGAGATGGGAATACCCGACCACATGAGCTGCCTCTTGAGAAACCTATGTGCAGGTCTGGATGCAACAGTTAGAATGTACATGGAACAACAGACTGGTTCCAAATAGGAAAATGAGTACGCCAAGGCTGTATATTGTCACTCTGCTTATTTAACTTCTATGGAGAAGGAAATGGCAACCCACTCCAGTATTTTTGCCTGGAGAATCCCAGGGACAGAGGAGCCAGGTGGGCTTCCATCTACAGGGTAGCACAGAGTCGGACACGACTGTTGCAACTTAGCAGCAGCAGCAGCAGCAGCATGAAGAGTATATCATGAGAAACGTTGGGCTGAAAGAAGCACAAGCTAGAATCAAGATTGCTGGGAGAACTATCAATAACCTTAGATATGCAGATGACATCACCCTTATGGCAGAAAGTGCAGAGGAAGTAAAAAGCCTCTTGATGAAAGTGAAAGAGGAGAGTGAAAAGGTTGGGTTAAAGCTCAACATTCAGAAAACTAAGATCATGGAGTCTGGTCCCATCACTTTATGGGAAATAGCTGGGGAAACATTAGAAACAGTGTCAGACTTTATTTTTGGGAGCACCAAAATCACGGCAGATGGTGACTGCAGCCATGAAATTAAAAGACGCTTACTCCTTGGAAGGAAAGTTGTGACCAAACTAGATAGCATGTTCAAACGCAGAGACATTACTTTGCCAACAAAGGTTCATCTAGTCAAGGCTATGGTTTTTCCAGTAGTCATGTATGGATGTGAGAGTTGGACTGTGAAGGAAGCTGAGTGCAGAAGAATTGATGCTTTTGAACTGTGGTGTTGGAGAAGACTCTTGAGAGTGCCTTGGACCTCAAGGAGATCCAACCAGTTCATTGTGAAGGAGGCAGCCCTGGGATTTCTTTGGAATGAATGATGCTAAAGCTGAAACTCCAGTACTTTGGCCACCTCATGTGAAGAGTTGACTCACTGAAAAAGCCTCTGATGCTGGGAGGGATTGGGGGCAGGAGGAGAAGGGGATGACAGAGAATGAGATGACTGGATGGTATCACTGACTCAATGGACATGAGTATGAGTGAACTCCTGGAGTTGGTGATGGACACGGAGGCCTGTCATGCTGTGATTCGTGGGGTTGCAATGAGTAGGACACGACTGAGTGAACTGAACTGAACGACAGCTCAGATGGTAAAGCAATGATCTACCTACAATTCAGGAGACCCAGGTTTGTTCCCAGGTTTGTGAAGATCCCCTGGAGAAGCAAATGGCAACCTACTCCAGTATTCTTGCCTGGAAAATCCCATGGTCGAAGCATCCTGGTAGGCTACAGTTCATGGGGTCACGAAGAGTTGGACATGACTGACCGACTTCACTTTCACTTAGAAAGTGTAGTGGAGGTAATGAAGATAATGGTGACCTCCCTCAAAAGGTCCCATAGATATACTGCTACACTCAGTGCTTCCAACCCTGCAGGCCCCCACCAACCCACACCTCTGCAGGGACTCCTGGACACACACAGGCAATTCCGGGACAGTCTTCTGTGGAGTCACTGATCCTTTCTCCTGGGTCCTGGTGCACAAAGTTCTGTTGTGCCCTCACAAAGTCCATTTCCCAGTCCTGTGTAAAGTCTGGCAGCTCTATGGTGGGGTTAATGGCAACCTCCTCCAAGAGGACTTATACCATACCCATGTCTGCTACACCCAGAGCCCTTGTCCCTGCAATAGACCACTGCCAACCTATACCTTCACAGGAGATGTGCCAACACAGTTCTGTCTCAGTCTCTGTGGGGTCCCTGGGTCCTGGTGTGCACAAGCTTTGTTTGAGCCTTCTGAGCGTCTCTGGCAGGAATGGGATCTGATTCTAAAGGTGAATTCACCCCTCCTACCATCTTGCTGGGGCTTCTCTTTTGCCCTTGGACATGGGGTATCGCCTCACAGCCACTCCAGCGCCTACCATCTTATTGGGGTTTCTCTGATGTATATGAGATCACCATGGCTTATTTACTATTCATTACAAATTTGTACATTTGAATAGCATCAGTCTTATCCCTCAGCTCCATTCCCTGGTAACCACCATTTTAGTCTCTTTTGGAAGTTTAGTTTTTTAGATTCCTCATGTAAGATCATACAGTACTCATCATTCTCTTTTGATATCTCACTCAGCAAAACGTGGTCAAGTTCCATCCATATTGATGCAAATGTTAGGACCTCAACTTCTTTTGTGGCAGAACCACATTGATCATGTTACTTCTTACAGTTCTCACAGAGCTCAACCAGGGGGTTCTCCCTTAGTGTTACTAAGACATTTGCAACCTGATGATGACTGGGTCTGGAATCATTGCAAAGCCTTCCCCATGTACATGTTTAGCTGTTGAGGATGGCATTCACCTGGATCTTCAGCTTGGACTCTTGTCCAGGTTACCTCTATATGGTCTTGGAACCAAAAGTGGGATTCAGGCGTTTGATCCTCCAAAGTCAGGAAAGAGGCAAGGTTTGTTGAAAGGGAAGTTTGCTTTATTTTGGAGGGCAGCTTCCATGGGTAGGGTGGGGTGGGGAGGAAGGGCAGACTCCTGTTCAAAAACTGACTCTTTGCTACTGACAGTCATAGGAGGACAAGGGCTTTTATAGATGGAGTGAAGGTGCTACATGTAAGAACAGCACTTTCAGCTTTGACAGTCATCTTGAAATTGGTCATAGGTCGTCTGACCAGCATCATCTCGACTGTTTTAAGGACAGCTAATCTCCAGTTCTAGGGCTGGTTTGTTCCCATTTTCTTCAGGCCAGTTTCCAGGATAGTGGCAGCTTATGTCATGACTACAGTCTGGTCCTCATGTAGTTAACTTCCCCACTTGGGGTTTCAGGATATGTAACACAGTTCACAGCATATGGCTCAGAATAAAATATATAGCCTTGGAGGAGACACTAAGGGTCCTTGACTTTGCTTATTGGCTAAATTGTTATTTGATCCCTGTTGACTATTGAACTTTGTGTCTGCATTTTCTTACTTCTATGATTATTCTTTGGCTAAAGTTTTTCCATAGACAAAAGGAAGGCTGAGGACCTGATAGTGTGGTGGGGAGGAGCATTGGGTTCTGTTCCATTTCAGTCTCACTTATTCTAAGCTTAGAGGTTGACTTCCAACAGCAAGCTTCCCTAGAACTTCTCAGTGTAGGTGGAAGTGACACTGATTTTCATGATCTAGCAAGAGATGCTACTTTGGTTGAAAACAAATTCAAGGGCAATGGGTACACCTCTATTCTGAGAGGCAAGGTCAAAGAAACTGGAGGTTACCTTTTTAAATTGATGCTAAAATTTGAGGGAACAATCAAATCACTGTCCATAATGGACTCATCTCACATGCTAGCAAAGTAAAGCTCAAAATTCTCCCAAGTCAGGCTTCAATAGTAAGTGAACCGAGAACTTCTAGATGTTCAAGCTGGATTTAGAAAAAGTAGAGGAACCATAGATCAAATTGCCAACATCTGTTGCATCATAGAAAAAGCAAGAGAATTCCAGAAAAACATATACTTCTGCTTCATTAATTATGCTAAAACTTTTCATTGTGTGGACCACAGCAAACTGGAGAAAATGTTCATCTTTTCAAAGGATGGTAATACCAGATCACCATACATGCCTCCTGAGAAGTCTGTATGCAGGTCAAGAAGCAGCAGTTAGAACTGAATGTGAAACAATGGACTGGTTTCAAATTGGGAAAGGAGTACATCAAGGCTGTATATTGTCATCTTGCTTATTTAACTTATATGCAGAGTATATCATGTGAAATGCTAGACTGGATGAAACACAAGTTGAAATCAAGATTTCAAGAAGAAATGTCAATAACCTCAGATATGCAGATGACACCACCCTTATGGCAGAAAGTGAAGAAGAATTAAAGAGCCTCTTGATAAAAGTTAAAGAGGAGAGTGATAAAGCTGGCTTAAAACCCAACATTCAAAAAACGAAGATCATGGCAAATAGATGGGGAAACAATGGAAACACTTTACATTGAGGGGCTCCAAAATCACTGCAGATGGTGATTGCAGCCATGAAATTAAAAGATGCATGCTCCTTGGAAAAAAAGCTATGACAAACCTAGACAGTGTATTAAAAAGCAGAGACATACTTTATAGACAAGGTCCATGTATTCAAAGCTATGGATTTTCCAGTAGTAATGTATGGATGTGAAAGTTGAACTATAAAGAAAGCTGAGCACCAAAGAAGTGATGCTTTTGCACTGTGGTGAAGTTTGGAGAAGACTCTTAAGGGTCCCTTGGACTGCAAGGAGATCCAACCAATCAATCATAAAGGAAATCAGTCTTGAATATTCATTGGAAGGGTTGATGCTGAAGATAAAGTTCCCATACTTTGGCCACCTGATGGGAACAATCAACTCATTGGAAAAGACCCTGATGCTGGGAAAGCTTGAAGGCAGGAGGAGAAGTGGATGACAGAGGATGAAATGGCTGGATGGCATCACCAACTCAATGGCCATGAGTTTGAGCAAGCTCTGGGAGTTGAGGATGGACAAGGAAGCCTGGCATGCTGCAGTCCATGGGGTCACAAAGAGTTGGACAGGAATTAGTGACTGAACTGAACTGATCCATAATGCAGGACACTCTACAATAAAATGGACCTAGACTCTTTAATAAATGAATGCAGTGATAAAACAAGGAAGAGTAGATGGACAATTCTTTAATAAAAGACACCAAAGTAATGTTAAAAACAAGTAAACAAGACTCCAAATGGATTCACTTGCGCTAAGTCCTATGTCACTAAACCAAGATTTAATTACACTTTAGTCTCTCTCGGACTTGAAATCTTAACCAAGTTAATCAGAAATTGTTTGATCAGCACTAGTTAGGTCATCTGCCTGAGAGTTGCCTGTCATCCATTAAAGCTAAATAGCTTTCAATAACCAATCTGCTTTTATGCCTACAACAAATTCCTTGTTCCCGCTCCCTTCTGCCTAATAAAAATTATTTATTTTGCAAAGCACACAGGAGTTCCTTTCTATTCGCTAGATTGGAAACTGCCTGATTTGAATCAATTTTTGCTCAAATTAACTCTTAAGGATTTTAAAATATTCCTCATTTTCTCTTTAAACAAGGACAGTAACTCAATGAAATGTGCAAACTTTCATTAGCTCCTGCATTGGGGAGACAAGGGATTTTAAACATTTTGGGAAGACTTGTCAAATATATCTTCAGTTCGGTTGTTCAGTCGTGTCCGACTCTTTGTGATCCCATGTAACACAGCACACCAGGCCTCTCGGTCCATCAACATCTCCCGGAGTTCACTCAGACTCACGTCCATCGAGTTGGTGATGCCATCCAGCCATCTCATCCTCTGTTGTCCCCTTCTCCTCCTGCCCCCAATCCCTCCCAGCATCAGAGTCTTTTCCAATGAGTCAACCCTTCGCATGAGGTGGCCAAAGTACTGGAGTTTCAGCTTTAGCATCATTCCTTCCAAACAAATCCCAGGGCTGATCTCCTTCAGAATGGACTGGTTGGATCTCCTTGCAGTCCGAGGGACTCTGAAGAGTCTTCTCCAACACCACAGTTCAAAAGCATCAATTCTTCGGCACTCAGCTTTCTTCACAGTCCAACTCTCACATCCATACATGACTACTGGAAAAAACATGGCCTTGACTAGATGGACCTTTGTTTGTAAATAATGTCTCCACTTTTGAATATGCTATCTAGGTTGGTTATAACTTTCCTTCCAAGGAGTAAGCGTCTTTTAATTTCATGGCTGCAGTCACCATCTACCGTGATTGGGGAGCCCCCCAAAATAAAGTCTGACACTATTTCCCCTGTTTCCCCATCTATTTCCCATGAAAGGATGGAACCGGATGCCATGATCTTAATTTTCTGAATGTTGAGCATTAAGCCAACATTTTCACTCTCCACTTTCACTTTCATCAAGAGGCTTTTTAGCTCCTCTTCACTTTCTGCCATAAGGGTGGTGTTATCTGCATATCTGAGGTTATTGATATTTCTCCTAGCAATCTTGATACCAGCTTGTGCTTCTTTCAGCACAGTGTTTCTCATGATGTACTCTGCATAGAAGTTAAATAAGCAGGGTGACAATATACAGCCTTGGCGTACTCCTTTTCCTATTTGGTACCAGTCTGTTGTTCCATGTCCAGTTCTAACTGTTGCTTCCTTACTTGCATATACGTTTCTCAAGAGGCAGGTCAGGTGGTCTGGTATTCCCATCTCTTTCAGAATTTTCCACAGTTTATTGTGATTCACACAGTCAAAGTCTTTGGCATAGTCAATAAAGCAGAAATCAATGTATTTCTGGAACTCTCTTACTTTTTCAAGAATCCAGCGGATGTTGGCAATTTAATCTCTGGTTCCTCTGCCTTTTCTAAAACCAGCTTGGACATCTAGAAGTTCATTGTTCACATACTGCTGAAGCCTGGCTTGGAGAATTTTGTGCATTAGTTTACTAGCGTGTGAGATGAGTGCAATTGTGCAGTAGTTTGAGTACTCTTTGGTATTGCCTTTCTTTGGGATTGGAATGGAAACTGATCTTTTCCAGTCCTGTGGCCACTGCTGAGTTTTCCAAATTTGCTGGCATATTGAGTGAAGCACTTTCACAGCATCATCTTTCACAATTTGAAATAGCTCCACTGGAATTCCATCACCTCCACTGGGTTTGTTCATAGCGGGCTTTCTAAGGCCCCCTTGACTTCACATTCCACGATGTCTGGCTCTAGGTGAGTGATCACACCATCGTGATTATCTGGGTCGTGAAGCTCTTTTTTGTACAGTTCTTCTGTGTATTCTTGCCACCTCTTCTTAATATCATCTGCTTCTGTTAGGTCCATACCATTTCTGTCCCTTATCAGCCCATCTTTACATGAAATGTTCCCTTGGTATCTCTAAATTTCTTGAAGAGATCTCTAGTCTTTCCCATTGTTTTGTTTGCCTCCTGTTTACATGACCACATGAAAAACTATAGCCTTAACTAGACGGAACTTAGTTGGCAAAGTAATGTCTCTGCTTTTGAATATACTATCTAGGTTGGTCATAACTTTTCTTCCTAGGAGTAAGCGTCTTTTAATTTCATGGCTGCAATCACCATCTGCAAGTTATCCCATTTGCAAAACAGAAATAGAGACACAGACATAGAGAACAAATGTAAGGATAGGAAAGGAGAAACGGGGTGGTGGGAGAAATTGGGGGATTTGATTGATACATATAGACTATTGATACTATGTACAGATATATAAACTAGATAACTAATGAGAACATACTGTATAACATGGGTCCCCAATTTCCCATATCTAATGCCTGATGATCTGAGATGGAGCTGATATAATGATAATAGAAATAAACGAGCAAATGTGCAATGAATGTAATGTGCTTGAATCATCCTGAAACCATAAGCCCCTCCCTGATTGGTGGAAAAATTGTCCTCCCGAAATTGGTCAAGTATGGATGTGAGAGTTGGACTGTGAAGAAGGCTGAGCACCGAAGAATTGATGCTTTTGAACTGTGGTGTTGGAGAAGACTCTTGAGAGTCCCTTGGACTGCAAGGAGATCCAACCAGTCCATTCTGAAGGAGATCAGCCCTGGGATTTGTTTGGAAGGAATGATGCTAAAGCTGAAACTCCAGTACTTTGGCCACCTCATGCGAAGAGTTGACTCATTGGAAAAGACTCTGATGCTGGGAGGGATTGGGGGCAGGAGGAGAAGGGGACGACAGAGGATGAGATGGCTGGATGGTATCACTGACTCCATGGACGCGAGTCTGAGTGAACTCCGGGAGTTAGTGATGGACAGGGAGGCCTGGTGTGCTGCAGTTCATGGGGTCGCAAAGAGTCAGACACGACTGAGCGACTGAACTGAACTGAACGCCCCAAAGAAATTGGTACCTGGTGCACAGTGCATATAGCACATGGAACACTAATTAATGCACTGTGGGAAGGAAGTCCTAAAGGGAGGAGATAAATGCATATGTAAGACTGGCTAACACAACATTATAAGGCAATTTTACGCCAATAAAATTAATTTTTGAAGAACCAAGGATACAATTAAAATGGGAAGAACTTTACAATGATGGGGAAGAGTTAACTTCCCTTCCTCAAATTCCTTTAGTAATGAAGCTCTGATATAAGAATCAAGAGAATGGAGTTTAATCAATGCTCTGCCACAAAGCGTAGAAACAAAAAAATAGAGGCTGTGGAAGAAGTAGAAAACTTTAGAAATGTTGACTAAAAGGTTTTGGAGTTGAGATAAGGCACAGAGGGGGATGGATGAGAGCTGCAGGATTAGAAACCATTCCCCTTAGCTGGTCTGGACTTTTATCCATAGCGCATCACTGTCTCTTAAAATGAGACTTTTCATTAGAGTATAGCTATTTTACAGTGTTATGTTAGCTTCTGCTGTACAATGAAATGAATCAGCTATAAGTACACATATATCCCCTCCTTCCTGAGCCTCCCGCCTGCCCCCCTACCCATCCGACTCCTCTAGGTCATCACAGAGTACCGAGATCAGTTCCCTGTGCTATATAGCAGCTTCCCACTAGCTATCCACTTTACATATGGTCGTGTATTTATGTCAAAGCTAACACATCCGTCAGAATGATCATCATGAAAAAATCTACAAACAAGAAATGCTGGAGAGGGTGTAGAGGAAAGGGAACCCTCCTACACTATTGGTGGGAATGTAAATTGATACAGCCACTATGGAGAATGGTATGGCAGTTCTATAAAAAAACCTAAAAAATAGGACTATCATATGATACAGCGATCCGACTCCTGGGCACATGCCCTGAGATATCTTTTCTTTAGGTATATGTTTTCTCAACATGCCCTGAGACATCTTTTTTTAGGTATATAATTTATCAGTTATTCAGTGAGGGGCTTAGACATGAACTTATATAAAATTCACAAAAATTAGAATTCTCAGTGTGTGTTCACAAAATGTGCATGGAGCCACTATGCCAATATATACGGTTAAAATGACAGAAATCTGAAGTGGAAATTAAAGAGATGGAGGGGATGGCTAGTCAACTGGAAAAACATACTACTTTATTTCTGACATGTATTAGTTCTTTTTGGCAGATCAGTCTATTCTCTGCAGCACAGGTTTCAGAAATAAATTGTGTCCTTGATATGCAAATGCAGCTATCTTCTTTAGAATCACCAGAAACTGGTAATCTGCAGAGCAAAAGAAAAGACTCCTTTTAGTGTTCATGATTTTCTCACATAATTCTCCTCATCCAGCCAGTATTTTTTGTAGCTCTCAGGAAATAACGAGATGCTCAGTTATTAAGCATTGGGTAAGTAAACAGTCTGTGGCAGAAAGAGAAGAGGAACTAAAAACCGTCTGAAGGAGGGTGAAAGAGGAGAGTGAAAAAGCTGGCTTGAAACTCAACATTCAAAAACTAAGATTTTAGCATCTGGTCCTATCACTTCATGGCAAATAGAAGGGGAAAAAATGCAAGCAGTGACAGACTTTGTTTTCTTGGGCTTCAAAATCTCTGCAGACAATGACTAAAGCCCTGAAATTAAAAGACACTTGCTACTGGGAATGGCTACCCACTCCAGTATTCTTGTCTGGAGAAATTCCATTTCCGTGGACAGAGGAACCTGGCAGGATACAGTCCATAGGGTGGGAAAGAATCAGACAGGACTGAGGGACTAACACTTTCAATTTTTGTCACTGCTCCTTGGAAAGAAAGCTATGACAAACCTAGACAGCATATTCAAAAGGAAAGACATCACTTTGCCAGCAAATGTCAGTATAGTCAAAGCTATGGCTTTTCCATTACTCATGTACTGATGTGAAATTTATACCATAAAGAGAGTATAGTCAGTATAGTCAAAGCTACATGATTTCTTATGTATTGATATGAAAGTTGCACCATAAAGAGACTAAGTGTTGAAGAACTGGTGCTTTCCATTTGTGGTGCTGGAGAAGATTCTCGAGAGTCCCTTGGATTGCATGCAAATTAAGCCAGTCAATCCTAAAGGAAATCAATCCTGAATATTCCTTGGAAGGACTGATGCTGAAGCTAAAGCTCTAATACTTTGGCCTAATACATGTGATTGGAAAAGCCAACTCATTGGAAAATACCCTGATGCTGGGAAAGACTGAGGCCAAAGGAGAAGGGAGAGACAGAGGATGAGATGGTTAGATAGCATCACTGACTCAAATGGACACGAATTTGAACAAACCGGAAGATATTCGAGCAGAGGAACCTGGCGAGCTGCAGTGCATGGGTCACAAAGAGTTGGACATCGCTTAGCAACTGAACAATAATAACTACACAGTCAGACATAAATATAAGCTTTTAATGGAAAGCTCATATAAATGTCTGGAACTTGCAAGCTATCTTCACTGGAAGAGAAGCATTCTAAATAGAAACGTCATCATGATATACACAAAAAAAGAAGCTTTGAAAGTTGGAAACTGAATCTCCTATTAACATGTCACATGAAAAACTTCTTGCTTTCACCGAACTTTGATTTTCTTAAATATTTAGGATATAACGATCTTGTATTTGGGGAGGCATTGAGATGATACCTATATAAGTGTGATCAGGCTTAAACAGAGTACGTGCTCAGGAAATGTAGTAAGTACATAGATAGATACACAGGGTCTGCAGACTTTGAATGCGGCCAGAAAAGGAGGCTCAGTTCATGTTGTGTGTAGTAGAAGGTTCCTTTTTTCCCTTTCCAAACAGTTCACGAGTGTCTGTTGTGATAAATGTTCTACTAATTCCAAAGACGCAGGAGTCTTGTGGCTCATTGCAGGCGGGGTGTAAGTAGTAGTCAAAGAATGGGATGGCAACACAGAGCTGGCATGCCAGGATGGGGTATGCACAAGATGTTCACCTGCTTATCCTAAATTGAAAGTGAAGGGGTACGATGGGCAGGGCTCCATCACAGATTTTCTTTTTTCCTTTGTTCCAGTTCTTCATAAGGCCCTTTGGCCCTGAGAAGTCCACCTGATTCCCTTCTAGTGCCTGAGAGTCTATTCACATCACCATTTCTTTCAAGAGAGTAATAGCAAAAGTCTCTTTTGATATTTTATCTCTTTCACCTTTCTGGTCCTTTCAACTTTCAAGATAACGTTTTTAATGCTCAACTGACCAAGCCCATTTCCAAAAAGGCCCTTGGTTATTTCCCAGGCTTGCTTTGACCAGATTTCTGACAATTGTTTAGTGTTAGCTTCTTTAATCCCCAAAGCAGTCCTGTGAGAAAAAAAATATTATCACTCTGTGTTTTACTTTACTTGAAAACCAGGGTTCAGTTCAATTCAGTTCAGTCGCTCAGTCATGTCCGACTTTCTGACCCCATGCACTGCAGCACGCCAGGCCTCCCTGTTCATCACCAACTCCCGGAGTTTACTTAAACTCATGTCCGCTGAGCTGGTGATGCCATCCAAACGTCTCATCCTCTGTCGTCCCCTTCTCCTCCTTCCTTCTATCTTTCCCAGCATCAAGGTCTTTTCAAATGAGTCAGTTCTTCGCATCAGGTAGACAAAATATTGGAGTTTCAGCTTCAGCATCAGTCCTTCCAATGAATATTCAGGACTGATTTTCTTTAGGATGGACTGGTTGGATCTCCTTGCAGTCCAAGGGACTCTCAAGAGTCTTCTCTAACACCACAGTTCAAAAGCATCAATTCTTCAGTGCTCAGCTTTCTTTATAGTACCAACTCTCACATCCATACATGACTACTGGAAAAACTATAGCCTTAACTAGACAGACCTTTGTTGGCAAAGTAATGTCTCTGCTTTTGAATATGCTGTCTAGGTTGGTCATAACTTTCCTTCTAGGGAGTAAGTGTCTGTTAATTTCATGGCTGCAATCACCATCTGCAGTGATTTTGAAGTCCAAAAAAATAAAATCTGTCATTGTTTCCATTGTTTGCCCATCTATTTGCAGTGAAGTGATGAGACCAGATGCCATGTAGTCATGTATGGATGTGAGAGTTGGACTATAAAGAAAACTCAGCACCAAAGAATTGATGCTTTTGAACTTGATGTTGCAGAAGACTCTTGAGAACCTGAATATACTTTGGAAGGACTGATGCTGAAGCTGAAGCTCTGATACTTTGGCCACCTGATACAAAGAACTGACTCACTGAAGAAAACCGTGATGCTGGGAAAGATTGAAAACAGGAGGAGAAGGGAACGACAGAGGATGAGATGGTTGGATGGCATCACTGCCTCAGTGGACATGAGTTTGAGCAAGCTCTGGGAGTTGGTGATGGACAGGGAATCCTGGTGTGCTGCAGTCCATGGGTTCGCAAAGAGCCGGACATGACTGAGTAACTGAACTGAACTGAGATACTCACACATTATAAAGCAATTATACTCCAACAAAAAATAATTTAAAAAAAGCAGGGAGGAGGCAAGAATATACAATGGAGAAAAGACAATCTCTTTAACAAGTGGTGCTGGGAAAACTGGTCAACCACTTGTAAGAGAATGAAACTTTCTAACACCATACACAAAAATAAACTCAAAGTGGATTAATGATCTAAAAATAAGACCAGAAGCTATAAAACTCCTAGAGGACAACGTAAGCAAAACACTCTCTGACATAAATCACATCAGGATCCTCTATGACCCACCTCCCACAATACTGGAAATAAAAGCAAAAATAAACAAATGGGACCTAATTAAAATTAAAGGCTGCTGCACAATAAAAGAAACTATAAGCAAGATGAAAAGACAGCTTTCAGAATGGGAGAAAATAATAGCAAATGAAGCAACTGACAAACAACTAATCTCAAAAATATACAAGCAACTCCTACAGCTCAACTCCAGAAAAATAAACGACCCAATCAAAAAATGGGCCAAAAAACTAAATAGACATTTCTCCAAAGGAGACATACAGATGGCTAATAAATACACGAAAAGATGCTCAACATCACTCATTATCAGAGAAATGCAAATCAAGGCCACAACGAGGTACCATTTCACACCAGTCAGAATGGCTGCGATCCAAATGTCTACAAGCAATAAATGCTGGAGAGGGTATGGAGAAAAGGGAACCCTCTTACACTGTTGATGGGAATGCAAACTAGTACAGCCACTATGGAGAACAGTGTGGAGATTCCTTAAAAAAAATTGGAAATGGAATTGCCATACGACCCAGCAATCCCACTGCTGGGCACACACACCAAGGAAACCAGAATTGAAAGAGACACATGTACCCTAATGTTCATCACAGCACTGTTTACAATAGCCAGGACATGGAAGCAACCTAGATGTCCATCAGCTGATGAATGGATAAGAAAGCTGTGGTACATATACACTATGGAGTATTACTCAGCCATTAAAAAGAATACACTCGAATCAGTTCTAATGAGGTCGATGAAACTAGAGCCTATTATAGTGAAGTAAGCCAGAAAGAGAAACAACAATATAGTATACTAACACACACATATATATATGGAATTTAGAAAAATGGTAATGATAATCCTGTATGCAAGATGGCAAAAGAGACACAGATTTATAGAAAAGTCTTTTGGACTCTGTTGGAGAATGTGAGGGTGGGATGATTTGAGAGAACAGCACTGAAACATGTACATTATCATATGTGAAATGAAAAAGAATTTTGCAACGATGAGGAAGAGTCAAGTTCCCTTCCCCAAATTGCTTTAGCAATGGAACTCTGATATAAGAGTCCAGAGAATGGATATTAAACAGTTCTCTACCACAAAATATAAATGCAAAAAATAGAGGCTGTGGAAGAAGCAGAAGACTTCAGAAATACTGACTAAAATGTTTCAGAGGTGAGATAAGGCACAGAAGGGGGTAGACGAAAGCTGTGGGATTATAAACCACTCCCCTTAGCTGGTCTGGGCTATTCTCCATAGTGCATCATTATCTCTTAAAATGAGGCTTTTCATTCAGTTCAGTTCAGTTCAGTTCAGTCACTCAGTCGTGTGCGACTCTTTGCAACCCCATAAATCACAGCACGCCAGGCCTCCCTATCCAGCACCAACTCCCGGAGTTCACCGAGGCTCACGTCCATCAAGTCAGTGATGCCATCCAGCCATCTCATCCTCTGTCGTCCCCTTCTCCTCCTGCCCCCAATCCCTCCTAGCATCAGAGGCTTTCCAAATGAGTCAATACTTTGCATGAGGTTGCCAAAGTACTGGAGTTTCAGCTTTAGCATCATTCCTTCCAAAGAAATCCCAGGGTTGATCTCCTTCAGAATGGACTGGTTGGATCTCCTCGCAGTCCAAGGGACTCTGAAGAGTCTTCTCCAACAACACAGCTCAAAAGCATCAATTCTTCAGTGCTCAGCTTTCTCCACAGTCCACCTCTCACATCCATACATGACCACAGGAAAAACCATAGCCTTGACTAGAGGGATCTTTGTTTGCAAAGTCATGTCTCTGCTTTTGAAATGCTATCTAGCTTGGTCATAAATTTTCTTCCAAGCAGTAAGCGTCTTTTAATTTCATGGCTGCAATCACCATCTGCCGTGATTTTGGAGCAGCGAAAAATAAAGTCTGGCACTGTTTCCAATGTTTCCCCAGCTATTTCCCATGAAGTGATGGGACCAGATGCCACGATCTTAGTTTTCTAAATGTTGAGCTTTAAGCCAACTTTTCCAGTCTCCACTTTCACTTTCATCAAGAGGCTTTTTAGTTCCTCTTCACTTTCTGCCATAAGGGTGGTGTCATCTGCATATCTGAGGTTATTGATATTTCTCCCAGCAATCTTGATTCCAGCTTGTGCTTCTTCCAGCCCAGCGTTTCTCATGATGTACTCTGCATAGAAGTTAAGTAAGCAGGGTGACAATATACAGCCATGATGTGCTCCTTTTCTTATTTGGAACCAGTCTGTTGTTCCATGTCCAGTTCTAACTGTTGCTTCCTGACCTGCATATAGCTTTCTCAAGAGGCAGGTCACGTGGTCTGGTATTCCCATCTCTTTCAGAATTTTCCACAGTTTATTGTGATCCACACAGTCAAAGTCTTTGGCATAGTCAATAAAGCAGAGATCGTTGTTTTTCTGGAACTCTCTTGCTTTTTCGATGATCCAGTGGATGTTGGCAATCTGCTTCCACGATCTTTTCTAAAACCAGCTTGAACATCTGGAAGTTCACGGTTCACATATTGCTGAAGCCTAGCTTGGAGAATTTTGAGCATTCCTTTACTAGCATGACTTTCATTAGAGTATAGCTATTTTACAGTGTTGTGTTAGTTTCTGCTGTACAATGAAATGAATCAGCTATATATCCCCTCTCTCCAGACCCCCACCTGCCCCCCTCCCCATCAGATTCTTCTAGGTCATCACAGAGCACCGAGCTCAGTTCTCTGTGCTATATAGCAGCTTCCCACTAGCTCTCCATTTTTCATATGGCTGTGTATTTATGTCAAGGCTAACACACCTGTCAGAATGACCACCATGAACAAAATCTACAAACTGGAAATGCTGGAGAAGGTGTGGAGGAAAGGGAACCCTTCTGCACTATTGGTGGGAATGGAAATTAATACAGCCACTATGGAGAAAGGTATGGCAGTTCCTAAAAAAACTGAAAAATAGAACTATCATATGATACAGCAAATCCGCTCCTGGGCACACGCCCTGAGACATCTTTTCTTTAGGTATATTTTTTCTCAGTTCTTGAAAGGGGCAATTAGGCATGAACTTTTGTAAAATTCACAAAAATTAGAATTCTCACTGTGTGTTCACTTTGAACCAGAAAATGTGCATGCAGTCACTATGAGAATATATACAATCAAAATGGCAGTATTCTGAAATGGAAATTAAAGAGATGGAGGGGGATGTCTAGTCAAATAGAAGAACATACTACTTTATTTCTGACAGGTATTAGTTCTTTTTGGCAGATCAGTCTATTCTCTGCAGCACAGGTTTCAGAAATAAATTGTGTCCTTGATATGCAAATGCAGCTATCTTCTTTAGAATCACCAGAAACTGGTAATCTGCAGAGCAAAAGAAAAGACTCCTTTTAGTGTTCATGATTTTCTCACATAATTCTCCTCATCCAGCCAGTATTTTCTGTAGCTCTCAGGAAACAACGAGATGCTCAGTTATTAAGCATTGGGTAAGTAAACAGTCTGTGGCAGAAAGAGAAGAGGAACTAAAAACCGTCTGAAGGAGGGTGAAAGAGGAGAGTGAAAAAGCTGGCTTGAAACTCAACATTCAAAAACTAAGATTTTAGCATCTGGTCCTATCACTTCATGGCAAATAGAAGGGGAAAAAATGCAAGCAGTGACAGACTTTGTTTTCTTGGGCTTCAAAATCTCTGCAGACAATGACTAAAGCCCTGAAATTAAAAGACACTTGCTACTGGGAATGGCTACCCACTCCAGTATTCTTGTCTGGAGAAATTCCATTTCCGTGGACAGAGGAACCTGGCAGGATACAGTCCATAGGGTGGGAAAGAATCAGACAGGACTGAGGGACTAACACTTTCAATTTTTGTCACTGCTCCTTGGAAAGAAAGCTATGACAAACCTAGACAGCATATTCAAAAGGAAAGACATCACTTTGCCAGCAAATGTCAGTATAGTCAAAGCTATGGCTTTTCCATTACTCATGTACTGATGTGAAATTTATACCATAAAGAGAGTAAGTGCCGAAGAATTGATGCTTTCAAATTGTGGTGCTGGAGACGATTCTTGAGAGTCCCTTGGACTGCATGCGAATCAGGCCAGTCAATCCTAAAAGAAATCAACCCTGAATATTCCTTGGAAGGACTGATGCTCCAATACTTTGACCACCTGATGGGAAAAGCCAACTCATTGGAAAATACCCTGATGCTGGGAAAGACTGAGGCCAAAGGAGAAGGCGGGGCGGGGGGTGGCGGCAGAGGATGACATAGTTAGATAGCATCACTGACTCAAATGGACATGAATTTGAGCAAACTGGGAGACACTGGAGGACAGAGGAACCTGGGGAGCTGCAGTCCCTGGGGGTCACAAAGGGTTGGACATGACTTAGCAACTGAACAATGATAACTACACAGTCAGTCACAAATACAAACTTTTAATAGGAAGCTAATATAAACATCTGGAACTTGCAAGTTCATCTTCACCGGAAGAGAAGCATTCTAAACAGAAATGTCATCATGATATATACAAAAAAGAAGCTTTGAAAGTTGGAAACTGAATCTCCTATTAACATGTCACATGAAAAACTTCTTCCTTTCATTGAACTTTAATTTTCTTAAATATTTAGGATATAATGACCTAGTATTTGGGGAGGTATTGAGATGATACCTATAGAAGTGTGATCAGGCTTAAAAAGAGTATGTGCTCCGGAAATATAGTAAGTAAGAATAGATACACAGGGTCTCAGAATTTGAATGTGGCCAGAAAAGGAGGCTCAGTTCATGTTGTGTGTAGTAGAAGGTTCCTTTTCTCCCATTCCAAATAGTTTATGAGTGATCAGTGTTCTATTAGTTCCAAAGACGCAGGAGTCTTGTGGCTCATTGCAAATGTGGTGTGAGTAGCAGTCAAAGAATGGGATGGCAATGCAGAGCTGGCATGCTAGGAAGGGATATGCGTAAGACGTTCACTTGCTTGTCCTAAACTGAAAGTGAAGTAGTACAGTGGGCAGGACTCCATCACAGATTTTCTTTGTTCCTTTGTTCCAGTTCTTCATAAGGGCCCTTGACCCTGAGAAGTCCACCTGATTCCCTCCTAGTGCCGGACACTCTAGTCACATCAGCATTTCTTTCAAGCGAGTAATAGCAAAAGTCCCCTGTGTTTTATCTCTTCCACCCTTCTGGTCCCCTTCTTGAACTTTCAAAGTAACTTTTTTAATGCTCAACTGACCAAGCCCATTTCCAAAAGGCCCTTGGGTGACTTGTCAGGCTCGCTTTGACCAGATCTCTGCCTAGTTCCTTAGTGTTATCTTCTTTAACCCCAAAGGGGTTTTGTTAAAAAATTATTATACCTCTTTATGTTTTTCTTTACTTGAAAACCAGGGTTCAGTTCAGTTCAGTTCAGTCACTCAGTCATGTCTGACTCTTTCTGAACTCATGGACTGCAGCATGCCAGGCCTCTCTGTCCAGCACCAACTCCCAGAGTTTACTGAAACTCATGTCCACTGAGTTGGTGATGCCATCCATCCATGTCATCCTCTGTCATCCTTCTCCTCCGGCCTTCGATCTTTCCCAGCATCAGGGTCTTTTCAAATTAGTCAGTTCTTCACATCAGATGGACAAAATATTGGAGTTTCAGCTTCAACATCAGTCCTACCAATGAACACCCAGGACTAATTTCCTTTAGGATGGACTGGTTGGATCTCCTTGCAGTCCAAGGGATTCTCAAGGGTCTTTTCCAACACCAGAGCTCAAAAGCATCAATTCTTTGGTGCTCAGCTTTCTTTATAGTCCAACTCTCACATCCATACATGACCACTGGAAAAATCATAGGCTTGACTAGATGGACCTTTGTTGGCAAAGTAATGTCTCTGCTTTATAATATGCTGTCTAGTTTAGAGCACTAAATAAAAGTGGTATCTAACTGCTGCTCTTATTACTATCATATGATACCTTCCAGACTTACCTGATCACAGTCTTAATAAAACCATTACTTTACTCTTCAGAATAAAGTAGAATGTTCACTCACATTTAATCTGTCAACTATGCCTGTATTTCTTGTCATAAACATCTCAGAGATTTCCAATTTTATAATAAACCTTAATAAAATAAACATAATGCCCCAGTAAGAAACATACACACAGGTAACCAAAATTAACCTTTCCTAATGACAAAGAAATAAAAGTAAGCTAATATCAGAGTTGCATTTATATGTCAATGAAGTATAGATAATAATCCCTGTGAAACAAATAAAAATTCAGAAGATTTTATTTAACAAAATACATTTGCCTTTTAATATGTTTATTCTAGTTCAGAACACTTTATTTAAAAATAATATTCATGTGTGGCAAAACCAATACAGTATTGTAAAGTAAAATAAAAAAAAATAACAACATTGGTTTTTAAAATACTTTAAAAAATACTGTATTTTAGAATGAGTCAAATACATGAAAACTTGGTCATTAAACCAACATATCTCAAGTTTGGTAACTTTCCACACAAGAAAGTAATACTATATTTTGGATAAACTTGAATATGCTCCTGCATCTTAAACTTCAATGTCTTGGTGTTTTGAATGAGAGAAAGAATTGATTTTAACTGTAATTTATACAAATGTCAATAAATCTTTTGCAGACTCCAAAAAGCATAACACAATGTCATGTGTGCTGAAAAACTCAACAAAAATTCTTTTCAGAAACTGGGTTGGATGCCTGCACACTTTCACTTTCTAGGGAAAAATAGTGTCCTGCCCTTTGATGTACAAAAATGATGAAGTCCATTAAAGATTTGTAATTTAATTTGTAACATCAATCCTAAAACACTCACGGTTATCCTGACCATGTTGCAGTAAGAGACTATAGTGAGACAACCAGAAAGAAATTGCAAGGGCTTCCCTAACGACTCAATGAAGAAGCGACCTGCCAAAGCAGGAGACACAGGTTCGATCCCTAATCTGGGAAGATCCTACATGCTGTGGAGCAACTAATCCTGTGCAACACAACTGTCATGTCTGTGCCCTAGAGCCCGTACACTGCAACTACTGAAGCCCGAGTGCCCTAGAAGCTGTGCTCTGCAGCAAGAGCAGCTACCACAGTGAGAAGCCCGCACACCACAGCTAGAGAGTGGCCTCCACTCTGAGCCACTAAAGAAAACTCTGAGCAGCAATGAACACCCAGCACAGACAAAAATAAATCAATAAAATGGAAGAAAAAGCAATGGCAAATAGCTCTGTTGTGGCTTATGCAGGTTTATTACATCTCCTCAAACAACTCTTTTTCTACACTACTGGTTAAAATAGGCTCCAATATTTATCACAGTTTGGCTAGTTCCCAAATATCTGGATTCCACATACTCTGATATGTGCTGTATTTTTCTTCTTGTATTTATCGTTCTAGCATGGCCCACTAAGGTATGTGGTCCCACGGGTTGAAAAACTATTTAACAATTCTTTGTGTCAGTATCTTCTAGCTAGAAATTTCTTTATTTTTAAATTTTATTCTTTGAAAAACTTTTGTGTGTGTGTCCCTCCCAAAGGAATTGGTCTATTCCTCCTTGTCTCTTAAAACTCCATTTCAGATAAAATATATGTTGTGACAAAGGGTTGGTGTGTTTTCATATATAGAACTTTTTAACCAACTTCAGAATCATTCTTCTTCTCAGGCTGTTAACTATAAATCTCAGTCTTCAATAACAATGTTACTATCTTGCCAATTGATGTAAATGCTGTGAATTGAATATTAAAGTTAGCTTATCTAATACTCACATATTAGAGTTTAAAAGGATCCATTTATCCACTTCCAGTTCTTCTCTGATAATGTAAAGTTTAATCCAATCCAAAACAGAATTGCTTCTTTGTTTATCAGGTTTTGTATGAGTCTCTGTAAATGAAACAGAAGAAATGACTGAATATTGAATCTGTTTATCTGTTGCTGGTTTGCATTCTTATGCTCATCCTCTGAAACCCAGTTCAAGTATCACCTCTTCTATGAGGCCTTTTCTGACTCCCTGTTGGCGTTAATTAATCCTTATTTGTGATATTTCTATTTGTTCATTTATATATTAATATATACAATGTTTATGTTTATATTGTTGTATCCATTAAATTATATTTATTTTGTTTACATGTCTATTTGGCCTCTCAGATTGTGAGCTTCTTGAAGTCAAGGTTGATATTTTCATCTGCATAGAACCCTTAAGGCTAAAGCACAAAGATCTTGATGTGGCTAGAAGTCAGTGCTAAGTTGTATTAAAGTATTTTACTTAATTATTTACCAGTTCTTCCTTATCTTGAATAAGCAGTAGACTGGATTCTCTTGTGGAATAGTCAGGTTGACTGTCATTCCAAGGTTTGGAAGTTTCAGGAAAATACAAGCGTTTATCTCAGATTTGTTGCCAATGCATTGGGCACGTTAACAGAACTGGTCTCTCTAAAGTAAGAAAGAAGGGGAACAATTAAGTAAGAAAGAGGAAGAAGAAATAAATGTTATGTTTCTAACCTGTCCCCACCCCACTAACACTAACCATGCATGCACTAGTCGTCATAAATTCAGGAAAGACTTTGCTCATCGCTGTGAGGACAATTATGTATTTAGATTTTAATATAACTGTGAGGCTTTTGAGACCATTGTTCATTCTACTACTAAGATTTGAGAAACAGTGACCCATTAAAACACTAACAGACAGAATAACTTGCTCAAGTCCACACAAGCAGATGGTGATAGACACAATACTCTTTTTAGGATTCCTTAAATTCCTCACCAGTGCTCTTTCTACTCCATGGACAACAATATCAAAATCATCTAAAAAATACACTTGAAACAATATACTTGGAAGCAAATAATAATTCATAAGTTAATGACAAATACCATGGAGAAAAATCATAAAAAAATTTCCTGTGCTAAATTATATATCTGCCTGTTCAGTTCAACTCAGTTACTCAATCTTGTCCAACTCTGTGCACCTATGGATGGCAGCATGGGGATTCCTTGTCCATCACCAACTCCCAGAGCTAGCTCAAATTCATGTCCATCAAGTTGGCGATGCCATCCAACCATCTCAACCTCCGTCATCCCCTTCTCCTCCTGCCTTCAATCTTTCCCAGCATCAGGGTCTTTTCCAGTGAGTCAGCTCTTTGCATCACTTAGCCAAAGTATTGGAGCTTCAGCTTCAGCATCAGTTCTTTCAATGAACATTCTGGATTGATTTCCTTTGGATTGACTGGTTTGATATCCTTGCAGTCTAAGAGATTCTCAGGAGTCTTCTCCAACACCATAGTTCAAAAACATCAATTCTGAAGCACTCAGCTATCTTTATGGTATGAGTCTCACATCCATACAACACCACTGGAAAAGCCACAGCTTTGATTAGAAGGACCTCTGTTGGCAAAGTAATGTCTTGGATTTTTAATATGTTGTCTAAGACGGTCACAGCTTTTCTTCCAAGGGGGCGCATGTCTTAATTTCATGGCTGTAGTCACCATCTGCAGTGATTTGGGAGCCCTAGAAAATAAAGTCTGTCACTGTTCCCATTGTTTCCCCATCTATTTGCCATGAAGTCACCTCATGCGAAGAGTTGACTCATTGGGAATGACTCTGATGCTGGGAGGGATTGGGGGCAGGAGGGAAGGGAATGACAGAGGATGAGATGACTGGATTGCATCACTGACTCGATGGGCATGAGTCTGAGTGAATTCCAGCAGCTTGTGATGGACAGGGAAGCCTGGCGTGCTGCGATTCACGGGGTCGCAAAGAGTTGGACATGACTGAGTGACTGAACTGAACTGAAATGAAGGGACCAGATGCCAAGATCTTAATTTTTTGAATGTTGAGTTTTAAGCCAACTTTTTCGCTCTCCTCTTTCACTTTCATCAAGAGGCTCTTTAGTTCTTCTTCACTTTTTGCCATAAGGGTGGTGCCATCTGCATATCTAAGATTACTGATATCTCTCCCAGTAATCTTGATTCCAGCTTGTGCTTCATCTAGCCCGGCATTCACATGATGTACTCTGCACATAAGTTAAATAAGCAGAATGACAACATACAGCCTTGATGTACTCCTTTCCCAAATTGGAATCAGTCCATTGTTTTTTGCATTTCTGCTTCTTGGGGATGGGTTATTAACAGGATCTATTGGATAGCATTTCCTGAAGGATTTCCCAAGTTTCTTAACATTTCTGTTCTGTACAAGGTATATAATAAATGATCACTTTCTGCTGCAGTCACTCATCAATAGTGTATTAACACACACTACTTAGAAACTATAAGAACATGATCAATGTCTTAATGATTAATACAATAAATTTAAAGAATTCATTTCACATTTGTGTTTCCTTAATTAACTTCAGGCAAAAGTTAACTGCTTGTCATATTCATTCAAATCACCAAATAGCCCATGTAAATGAATATTTGACTATACCTTGGTTTTTGACTAGTAGTTAATTCTTGACTATCCTGGCAGGAGGATTCATTAAGACAGTATTATCTGGTTAAGATCATAGGCGCTGAATATAGACCACCAAAGTCTCAGTGTCACTTCTTAGGACTTGTATGACTCTGAGTGAGAGGCTTAATCTTTCCATGTCTCAGTTTTGTCAAAGGTAAAATCAGAGTGATAAGTTCTTGTGCAGCCTTGATGTACAATAAATTTAAATAATTCATTTCACATTTGTGTTTCATTAATTAACTTCAGGCAAAAGTTAACTGCTTGACATATTCATTGAAATTACCAAATAGCCCATGTAAGTGAATATTTGACTATAGCTTGGTTTTTGACTATTTATTAATTCTTGACTCTCCTGGCAGGAGCATTCATAAAGACAGTATTATCTGGTTAAGATCATAGGCTCTGAATACAGACCACCAAAGTCTCAGTGTCACCTCATAGGACTTGTATGACTCTGATGAGTGGCTTAATCTTTCCATGTCTCAGTTTAGTCAAAAGTAAATTCAGAGTGATAATACTGTCTTAATGTATTGGTTGTTACTAGTCTGAACTAAGATAAGGCAATGGTATCTGTCAAAATTTAGCCATTATTCTTAGGAAATTCAAGGCACAAAATATACCTGTTGTTTCCTTCCTGTTTTCTTGGGAATCCACACTGCTTTTTTCCTTTGGTGAGTTTAGTATTAAGGATATCATTGGTAAATAAAGAGAAACTATTAAAAACATTAATGCTAAAAGCTGCAGTGAAATGGATACACTATGTTTATCATTCTGGAAATGATTTCAACAAGCTTGAAATGAACAGAAGATAAAAGTAATAGTAATGTAGTAACAGAGAGTGCACTTAGAAGACAATGTAAACAAACACATAACAAGTAAACCCACAGAAAGATTGAGTTACTTTCTTCTACTATAAATAAGACTTTACTTATTGACTGAAACTTTCTTTGCTTGCTTATCAGCCTGCAATGCAGGGGGCCCCGATTGGATTCCAGGGTGGCAAAGATCTGCTGGAGAAGGGATAGGCTACCTACTCCAGTATTCTTGGGCTTCCCTGTGGCTCAGCTGGCAAAGAATCCAAGAGGCCCTGGAGAAGGAAAAGGCTACTCATTCCACTATTCTGACCTGGAGAATTCCATGGACTATATAGGCCATGGGGTTCCAAAGAGTCAGACACCGCTGAGCGACTTTCACTTTCACATGTTTTTACTTGCTTTCAGTAACCCGGTGTTACTTAAACTTTTATATTGCTTCCACTCGTGTCTGCATGCTCCATCTTCAGAATGAGTATAATTGTGCCTATCCTATATGAGACATTGCCCAGGATAATCTGAAATTTCGTAGGCACTTAAGAAACTGTAGGGACTTCCTAAGCCATCCAGTGTTAAGCCTGCCTTCCAGTGCATGGGCAGTAGGTGTGATCCCTGGTTGGAAAACTGAGATCCCACAAGCATCTTGGCCAAAAACAAAGAACAAAAACGAGTACCCAGAACATAGGAACAACAGAAGCAATATTGTAACAAGTTCAATAAAGACTTTAAAACTGTAAGCTTTACAAAATCTAAATATAAATCAAGTATTTCTGATGAATCAGTTCAGTTCAGTTCAGTCGCTCAGTAGTGTCTAACTCTTCTAACTCTTTGCCACCCCATGAATCACAGCACTCCAGGCCTCCCTGTCCATCACCAACTCCCGGAGTTCACTCAAACTCATGTCCATCAGGTCAGTGATGCCATCCAGCCATCTCATCCTCTGCGTCCCCTTCTCCTCCCGTCCCCAGTCCCTCCCAGCATCAGGGTCTTTTCCAAAGATCAACTCTTTGCATGAGGTGGCCAAATTATTGGAGTTTCAGCTTCAGCATCAGTCCTTTCAAAGAACATCCAGGACTGATCCCCTTTAGGATGGACTGGTTGGACCTCCTTGCAGCCCAAGGAACTCTCAAGAGCCTTCTCCAATACCACAGTTCAAAAGCATGAATTCTTCAGTGCTCAGATTTCTTTATAGTCCAACTCTCACATCCATACATGACTACTGGAAAAACCATAGCTTTGACTAGATGGAGCTTTGTTGGCAAAGTAATGTCTCTGCTTTTTAATATGCAATCTAGGTTGGTCATAAGTTTCCTTCCAAGGAGTAAGCGTCTTTTAATTTCATGGCTGCAATGACCATCTGCAGTGATTTTGGAGCCCCCAAAAACAAAGCCTGACACTGTTTCCACCATTTCCACATCTATTTCCAATGAAGTGATGGGACCAGATGCCATGATCTTAGTTTTCTGAATGTTGAGCTTTAAGCCAACTTTTTCACTCTCCTCTTTCACTTTCATCAAGAGGCTTTTTAGTTCCTCTTCACTTTCTGCCATAAGGGTGGTGTCGTCTGCATATCTGAGGTTATTGATATTAGTGGCTAATTTGAAATGTACTGTAGATAATAAAAAATACACACTAGATTTCAAAGATCTAAAACAATCTGTAAAAATAATGTAAAATAGCTCAATAATTTTTTGTATTAGTATGCATTGAAAAACATGGTGTAGTACATAAAATATATTTTAAAATAAAAAATCTGTAAATAATTCTGTGTTATTGTCACCTTTTAATCGTAATTACAATTAAAACAAATTCTTGGAGCACATGTGAAATCTCTTGTGATGACTTCGAACAATTAGGAAGAGAAATACCCGAGGGAAAGCTTGCAGAATAAATATGGGCTGAGCACTAATAGAGCACTGTTTTGTGACTTTTTTTTATTTCACTGGTCTTTCAGTAAGTTTGGGGTAGTCATATTGATGGTATAAGTAGAATAAATGGAAAAATAAAAATAAATGATCTTGTACCACTTACCTGAAATTTTTAACCCAATCAGAGTCAAGGCAAGAAGAATAATCCCAGCACATCCAAGTTTCTGAGCAAATATATGCTGGCATGGACCCGGACAAACATCTGAGAGGTTAAGATGTAGGGAACAAGGTATAAAGAAGGTTGAGAAGTGCTTGCAAATAAGACTCTCAACCAGGGCTGAACATTCTTGCAAACGAGATGTTCTGCCCAGTGTAGGGAACTAGGTTTAAAGAAGGTTGAGAAGTGCTTGCAAACGAGACTCTCAACCAGGGCTGAACATTCTTGCAAACGAGATGTTCTGCCCAGTGTAGGGAACTAGGTTTAAAGAAGGTTGAGAAGTGCTTGCAAACGAGACTCTCAACCAGGGCTGAACATTCTTGCAAACGAGATGTTCAGCTAAGAATCCTGTTTGTTCCCATGGGAAAAGAACATTGCTTGCACACAAGGATGTTTCTCTGATTCCTCAAAAGGAACAGACCTTGGGACGAAACGGATTCTAAGTTGATAAGGAAGTTCCCCAAAACAAAGTCTTAGCTGCAGTAAATAAGCCAACGTAAAGGTTATCTCGCCCTGCGCCTGCGCACTGTATAGTCTCTGAATCGTAGTGCTTGGCAGCTTGCCCTGTAGGTTGTTGTGCAAGGGATATAAAATAAAGCAGCTGTAAGAAGCAAGTGTTAAAATATAAAGATTTAAACCACTCTGCAGTGTTGGTGTTTCATTCCGTCGCCGGCATCTGGCGCCCAACGTGGGGCTCGACTGAACCGAAAGGATAAGCACCCCGGGGCAAAAGGCTAAAAGGGGGACTTTCGGGAAAAAGAGAAAAGAATAAAAATCCGAAAGGGTAAACACCCCGGAGCAAAAGGCTGAAAGGGGGACTTTCGAGAAAATAAGAAAAATAAGAGAAAAAGAACAGAAAAAAGAAAAAGAAAAAACTATGGGGAATTCCCCATCTTTAAAGTCACAATATATGGAGCTGGTTAAGGGGCTCCTGCATTTTATAGGAATTAAAATGTCTACTCGCCGCTTGAGTGAGTTATTCTGTCTTATAGAGCAGCATTGTTATTGGTTTCAATATCAAACAGAAGTACAGCTGAATTTGAAGGAACGGAAAGTGGTGCAGAAAGAGTTAAGAAGGCAGCATCAAAAAGGAAATGTGATTCCTTTAAGGCTGTGGACTCTATGTAGCGCTATAACGCAGGCTTTAAAATTAATGGCTGCTAATAGTGAGGCCGCCTCATGTTATCTTGAGGAGGGGGCTTCACCTCGGCCTCTGCCCAAACCTCCGGATGATAGTAAAGATTCATCCACTGAGTCAGATAGAGATGTAAGTTCTGGGGAGGATTCAGATTCTGTAGAGGCAATGACTACTGCCTTTCGGAAGGTTTTATTAAATAGAAAACAAACTTCCAAGGCTGTTAACCCTTCTGCACCACCTTACGCCTCCCTATTTCTAGTAGCTGCTGACAAGGCTGAGGTAGGGAGAGAGAGTCAGTGGTTTTAGAAGAGGGAAAAAGTATATTTTGAGAAATGCTTATTAATGACTCTCGTCCTTTAATGTCACTGATTATTGAAGGTAAACAGTTTGAAGGATTAGTGGATACAGGAGCAGATGTTTCGGTTATTTCTCTCCAGCAGTGGCCTAATGACTGGAAAAAAGAAAAAATTCCTCTTGTTTTAACAGGCTTAGGATCAATAGCAGATGTGTGGAGAAGCACTCAACCTTTGTCATGCCAATTGTCTAATGGAAAGAAAGTATCTATTTCTTTTTACATTGTTAATATACCTATTAATATCTGGGGAAGAGATCTTTTATTTTCTTTAGGAACAACACTCACCATCGTCGGAAAACTTGTAGCCACTGCTCAGATTCCTCGAGCTCTCCCATTGAAATGGTTAACTGATGTCCCTAAATGGGTTGAGCAGTGGCCGCTTCCAAAAGTGAAGCTCAAGGCTTTAGAACAATTAGTAAAAGAACAGCTTCAATCTGGCCATATTGAACCTTCTATGTCTCCTTGGAATTCTCCTGTTTTTGTCATTAAGAAAAAATCTGGTAAATGGAGAATGTTAACTGATTTAAGGGCAGTTAACAAATGTATAGAACCTATGGGAGCTTTGCAATTAGGTCTCCCTTCTCCTGCTTTGATTCCACAGGATTGGTCTTTGATGGTTTTAGGTTTGAAGGATTGTTTTTTAATATTCCTTTGCAAATAAAAGATAGAAATAAATTTGCTTTTACTATTCCAGTGTATAATCATGGGCAGCCCGTAAAACGTTATCAGTGGACAGTGTTGCCTCAAGGAATGATTAATAGCCCTACACTTTGTCAGGAGTTTGTTAATCGTGCTCTTATTACTGTGAGACAACAATTTTCTAATTGTCTTCTCTATCATTATATGGATGATCTTCTATTGGTAGCTCCTAGTAAAGAGAAACGAGATAAATTTTTTATTCATGTAAAAAAAAGCTTTAAGTGATTTTAATCTTCAAATTGCTCCTGAAAAAATTCAAACTGAATTTCCTATTTCATATTTAGGTGCTATTTTGGAACGGCAAAGAATAAAACCTCAAAAAGTCCAAATTAGACGAGATAATTTGAAAACTTAATGATTTTCAGAAGCTTTTGGGTGATATTAAATGGTTACGTCCCATGTTAGGGATTCCTACACATCAATTGCGTCATTTATTTTCTACTTTAGAGGGTGATACTGCTCTTAACAGTCCTCGATCTCTTACTTCTCAAGCAAAAGAGGAATTACACTTTGTAGAGCAACGGTTAAATGAAGGGTTTCTTATCTACAACAGGATCAACCTATATATTTCATAGTGTTCCATAATCCCTATTGTCCTACTGGAGTTATTGCTCAATCTGCAGGGTTGATTGAGTGGGTATTTTTACCCAATAACTATACAAAAAAGCTTACTACTTATATGGATAGAATTGCTTTCCTTATTTTGAAAGGTCGAGGCCGTATTACTCAGTTAATTGGAAGTGACCCTCAAACAATTATTACTCAGCTTACTTCCACCCAAATTTCTAATTGCTTACAGTTTAATCAAAATTGGCAGATAGCTCTTGCATCTTATTCAGGGACTTTTTCTAATCAATATCCTCAATCTAAAATGATAGATTTTCTTCGACATACATCAATGGTTTATAAATCTCTTATATCTAATATTCCAGTTGAAGGAAAAACTATTGTTACAGATGCCAATAAAAATACTGCTGGCTATTGGACTGATACTACTTCTAAAGTTGTTCCACATTCCTTTTCTTCTGTGCAGCCTGCTGAACTTTGGGCCATTTGTTTGGCATTACAGGATTTTTTTGATATTCCTATTAATATTGTTTCTGATTCTAAATATGCAGTCTTTTCATGTATTTATCTTCCTGAAGCCGCTCTACCGGTAACTTTAAAAACTAATATTGATAAATTATTTTTTCAGGTTCAACAATTATTAATTAGGCGAACTAACCCTGTCTTTTTTACTCATATTCGAGCTCATTCTTCTCTCCCCGGACCATTATCTCAAGGAAATGCAAATATAGATGCCTTACTTTATCCTTTACAGTCTGCAACACAAGAACATTGCTTACATCATACTAATTCTAAAGGGTTACAAAAAACTTATTCGTTAACACGAAAACAAGCTCAACACATTGTTCGTTCTTGTTCCATATGTGCACCGTTTATTTTGCCCTTTGCCCCTCCTGGAGTAAATCCCAGAGGACTACAATCTAACCAAATCTGGCAAATGGATGTTGTTTTTATTTCTTCATTCGGTAAACAGAAATGTGTTCATCATACTATAGATACTTATTCTCATTTTCAATGGACTACAGCTTTAAGTTCAGAAAAGGCAGATTCTGTTATTACTCATTTACTATTTTGTTTTGCTATTATGGGCATACCCATAGAATTAAAAACTGATAATGCTCCCGCATATCAATCCTCTAAATTATCTCAATTTTTAGAACAATATCATATTAAGCACACTTTGGGTATTCCTTAAAATAGTCAAGGACAAGCTATAATTGAAAGAGCTAATCGGACTCTTCGAGAATACATTGAAAAAATAAGAAAGGGGGAGAAAGGTGTGATATCACCAAGGGATGTATTAAATAAAACACTATTAACTCTTAACTTTTTGAATGTCTGGGGAAAAAGTAAGATTACTCCAGCAGAACAGCATTTTGGCAATTCAGAAAAGAAGACAAAAGCTTTGAACATTCCCAGGTATGGTATAAGGATGAGATAAAGGGATGGGTTCCAGCAGTACTTCACTTCTTGGGGCGAGGGTATGCTTTTATTTCTGTGAATAATTCCAGGATCTGGGTTCCATTGAGATTGGTGAAGTTGCAGAATGAGCGACCCAATCATGCGCCAGTTTCAGGAACGGTCAATGCAGAGGACTTTCACCTTTGCGACAAGAGAGGCAGGTCCACCGACATGGGGACAGTTAAAGAAGCTGACTCAAGAAGCTGAGAAAACATTGCAGGGATCATGACCCTCGTCTAGTTATGAATTTCTGATTGTAACTTGACTCAATGTATAAATCGTTCCTGGTGGGAAAATGTTAAAAACAAGATGGTCCATTCCAGTAATTATTCTTTGGTCATTGTGAAAGCACGGACTGAACTTTGGTTGCCTGTTAATCTTACTCGACCTTGGTCGGACTCTTTTGCTGTCACTCATCTTGTGAATGCTGTACAAACTCTTCTCCATCGATCTCGAAGAATGCTTGGCATTGTCATTGCATCAATTCTCGCCGTGGCTTCAGTAACAGCAACAGCAACTGTAGCAGGTCTTGCTTTGCATCAAGGCATACAGACTGCTGATTTTGTCAGGGAATGGCATAAAGATGCTCATTTATTGTGGCAACAACAGCATGATTTGGACGCTCAATTGGCTACTGATGTATTGAATTTACCACACACAGTTTCCTGGTTAGGAGATCAAGTGACTGTGTTAGCTACAAAGAGTGTGTTAAAATGTGATTGGAACTCATCTCACCTATGTGTAACCCCTGTTCCCTTTAATATGAGTGAGGGTTGGGAAAAGGTGAAAAGGTCTTTAGTGAGACACCAGAATTTAACTGCTGAAATTATGGAATTGGAACAAACTATATTGTCAACTTTTAGTAAGACGCTGCCTGATATTCTTGGTTCTGATATACTGAAAAGTCTTCAAGAAGGATTAGACAACCTTAATCCTTTAGGGCATGTATCTACATTGTTAACAACATCCTTTGTGAATACTTTGTTAATTGTTGCTTTATGTTTTATTGCTTTTATAGTCTACCGGCTCTGGCGAAAAGGGAAACAATTGAAAGAAGAAGCTTTGCATATTCAAGCACTTATTCAGCATCTACAAGAAAAGAAAGGGGGAGATGTAGGGAACAAGGTATAAAGAAGGTTGAGAAGTGCTTGCAAACGAGACTCTCAACCAGGGCTGAACATTCTTGCAAACGAGATGTTCAGCTAAGAATCCTGTTTGTTCCCATGGGAAAAGAACATTGCTTGCACACAAGGATGTTTCTCTGATTCCTCAAAAGGAACAGACCTTGGGACGAAACGGATTCTAAGTTGATAAGGAAGTTCCCCAAAACAAAGTCTTAGCTGCAGTAAATAAGCCAACGTAAAGGTTATCTCGCCCTGCGCCTGCGCACTGTATAGTCTCTGAATCGTAGTGCTTGGCAGCTTGCCCTGTAGGTTGTTGTGCAAGGGATATAAAATAAAGCAGCTGTAAGAAGCAAGTGTTAAAATATAAAGATTTAAACCACTCTGCAGTGTTGGTGTTTCATTCCGTCGCCGGCATAAGAAAATATACCAGGTTAATTCAGTTGAGTTCATTTGGTACAAAACACAAAGGTTGTTAGGATCACATAAGAAAGAGCTAGATTTCAGATGAGGGCTAGGGGCAGGAAAGAACATTTACCAATCATGTTAAAGTAGGATTCTGAAGACTTACCTGGTGGTCCAGTGGTTAAGAATTTGCCTGCCAGTGCAAGGCCTGGAGTTGGATCTCTGGTCCAGGAAGATTTCACGTGCCACAGCACAACTAAGTCCATGCTCCACAACAAGAGAAGCCGCCACAGTGAGAAGGCCACGCATTGCAAGTGAAGAATAGTCCCCCTCACCACAACCAGAGAAAGGCTGCATGCAGCAACAAAGCCCCAGTGCAGCTAAAATAAACAAGCCAGAGACCAAGGGGGTGGAAATGATAAATACATATAGTTTTCTCTTTTGCACTTCATAGCATCCAAGATATAATATACTTATTCATTTATATGTATGTCTTCCTAGCAGTATAATATAAACACAAGAATAGAAAAAAATTTTTCACTATTTTGTTCACTTACAGTCGCCCCGACACCAGGGCACATCTGCCTCAGGTGCTTATTTTTGGATGAAAAGATAAACACTAGAGGCATTTTGCCAACACTTATCTAGTTTTATAAGAAATTATAAACTAAATAATTCACAACTCACATCGCTGTCTGGTTTTCCCGAATGTCTTTAATATAATCACTATTCCACAGTTCCCACAGCCTGAACAGTTCAGCCAAAGAGCTCAGGGTTAGTTTCACAATAACTGTAATACCAGGTCAATGTGCAGAGAAAGAATGTCACCTGCCATTTCAAGAAACAAGAGATGTTGCTACCAAAAAGCCATCAACCTGGGCAGCTGCCCTGATGGTGAAGCTTGACGTGAATTCAGGATAGAGGAAAAACAGGAAAAAAGCCTGGGTATTTAAAATACATGTGGATGATTAATTTCAATAAGAATGATTGATTTCTTGTGTCTTCCCACATGTAGAAAAGCACTAAAATCATTAACTTGAGATATCTGTTTTTGTGATCAGCAGTTGTCTTTTGGTAGTCAACTACATGTTTTTCATTTTGTTTTAAGCAAAAACTCCTACAAATCCTGGCTCCTCCATCACCTTTTGGGAAAGTTCCTTTGAGTTTTCCAAGAGGCTACCTTCTTGGCTATGGTTCTCAGTAAAGTCACCAAATATGTAATTCTCAACTTTTAGGTTGTGCATTTTTTCAGTCAAGTGTTTCATAATCACGCATTTTGTTCTGACTTTTTTCTATTTTGTTTTTCAAATTTACTTTTAGAATGATATGTTGTGGAATAATGATTGCAATCAAAAGAGACATATTTTCTGGCCCCATTGATTTGGGATCATAGATAGCAGCTTTTGAGGAAAACCTTGCCATCTTTCTGTATACTCATTCTCCAAAATGTCCTTTCAACACCATCCACCTTTCCTGCACCTTTGCTTGATTTGAATAGGGAACAGAAAGCCTTGCTCTTTCACATCAAAAAAATACCCGTAGCTTAATCAAACTCTCATTGTAGTTATCAAAATTCCCCAAATTTCCATTATTCCATATGAAAGGATCATCAAACTCTTTTGTAACCCTAAGACTTTTTAATCTCCAATTTAGAATGTTGATAATTTAACAGTTTCAAATTATACCAAACGATCTTAAAAAGATACAACCCATGTGCTAAGTACACTATGAAATGAATATCACGTGGGATAAAAATTGCAATATTAGAAAATTTGGTTAGACATCAGAAGGCAGTCCTATATTATGATGATTTTATACATTTTTCTTCTTAGTTTCTAGTTTCTTTTCATCCATCCCCAGCCCACGGAATCCATTACCTCATGTTATAATCCCTATCTCCTCCACTCAGAATACTAGATCACACTCACACAAAATTGCCAACTTCAGCAAATGTCAAATAGTTTCATCAGTGATATTCTCCCATGTCCTGTGGCTTACCTCCTTCTAAGTGGATATACATTTTAATTTAAAAAACATCAGATTGTGATTATATTCAAGTCTTTGATCTTGAATATCATTTTTTTTCAGAACATTTTTTCCCTTCCTGTTGTAGAGTGAAAGATGTCAATCATTAAGACTACACTCCAGTGTTTTGAAGGGAACATCATGGATGCAAATGCATTGGAACTTACAGTAATTATATAAAGGAATTTGGAATAAAGTAGGTTACTATTACAGCAAGGTAGTAAAGTATCTCTAAACATACTCCTTTGTTAAAAAACAAACAAACTAAAAAACAAAAGAGGACTTTCTGGTGGTTCAGTGGTTAAGCCTCCAAGCTTCCTCTGCAGGGAGCATAGATTTGAACCCTGGTCTGGGAACGGAGATCATGCATTGTGCATGGTGAAGCAAAAAAAAAAAAAAAAAAAAAAAGACAAAGAAAAATACTTCTTTGTTCATATGTTCATAGATGTAGAATATTTCTTAAAGAATCTTTTTGCCGAGGCTCAGTGATAACAGTGAGGTTCACTTTTCACAAAATTATCTTGATAAAAAGCAAACCTACAAGATGTGGGTTTTTTCCCATATCTGTGATTACCTATAGACAGGCCATGCTATATTTATTTAACATTAGCATATGACTGCTGCTCATCTTCAAAGTCATGATTTAAAACCACAAATCTAAGAGAAAAATATAAGTATTGGAAGATATACCAATGCCAGACAGAAAATTAAAGTCACTTACTCTGATGAAGAGAAGAGGGTGATGACCTTTCCATGGCAGAATCCCTGGGTAGGATTGAATTTACATAAATCGACTGATTGTCCATTGCAAATGGCAAAATGTGGCACTAATGTTGTATAAAAGAAAAAAACTCTAAGTTCTATGAGGCAAGATCAGCTAAAAGAAGTGCCCATTCTTGAAAAGCTCTCTTGTCTTCCAATGTTATCACCTACTCACACCTACCCACACAGCTGTGGGTTTTCTATGAATTAGTGAGAAAACCCACTTACTGGGTGTCAAGCATACTTAGACACGCGATATTGGGATAGCCAAAAAGTTCATTTGAGTTAAAATGCAAACGAATTTTTTGGCCAACCCAATATCTACTTTTTTTTTTTTAATTAACTGTCCCGTTTGACAAATTCTAAGAAGGTTTGCTGTTGTCTTCACAGCCATCTTTTTGAATACCTTTCTCTGTACTGGGACCAGAGTGAAGGAAATGAAGCACTCTAAATTGGCTCAAAAAAAGTTAGAATTAAGATAAATAATATTTAGTACAAGGTTGTAAAACCTAAACACTAATGCAAAAACCAAATCAAACCAAAACCCTGCAGGACACCTTTCAAAATCTCTAAAATCTTCTTTAAATATTTGTCCTCTGCCCTCCAGGATTTGAAATGTAGAAAATGAAGTTATAATCGTGGAAAAGGCCACTGAGTAATAGAACAGAGAAAACAAAGAGCCAAACATCCAGACTATGCTTAGCTTAAAAGCATGCTGTGTTTCAATGCCATCGTCCTAAATCATCCCGCCCTCTCCCTCTCCCACAGAGTCAAAAAGTCTGTTCTGTACATGGGAACTTATGTACACGCGTGGTGGATTAATGTTGATGTATGGCAAAACCAATACAGTATTGCAAAGTAAAAAAAAATTAAAAAAATTTTTAAAAAGACAGAAAAAAAAAAGAATGCTGTGCACTGAAGTTTAATTTCAAGTTATGCAGCATGACTATGACCACATGGAATCCACAATGGCCACATTAAAAAGAGTTGATGAGGAAAAAGTATTCTTTTGATCGAGAATCTTGCAAAATTATGTGAGCTTCAAAAGTATAAACTGGCCAGAAATATAAACCAAAGGAGAGTCTTCATTTGTCCATATGTAGTGTGAAACATATTGATGGATCTTTCTGTTTCACCATTTTCACAACTATGTAATTGAAAAGACCCTTATTATTCAATTACCTTTATATACATATAAAATAAATTCCTCAAGAGAACTTACATTTGGAGACTTTTTCAGTTGTGATATTGAATTCATTGATCATCTAATCTCCTCTGTAACCCTTTCCACAGCTTCTTAGAAATTAGAAATTTACTGCCACTAGTAGAGGTAGAAAGATAAATGCAGATGATACACACACACACACAGCAGAGAACCATGACCAACATGACAAAACATAGCACATAAAGCAAGAAAAGAGAAACTCCAGGAGCTGATTCCAAAAGAGTCAGATCAATGAGCTACCTGGCAAAGAATTTAAAATAATTGACGAGGGTATAGGGATATATTAAAGAAGAGAATATTATGAATAATTGAATACCGACAAATTGGATAATCTAGAAGAAATGGATATTGCTCTAGAAATGTACTAAGACGAAAACAGGAAGAAACAGAAAATGTCAACAATTCAACAATGGGTAAGATTTAAACACTATTTAAGAAGAAAATAGTATTTTTAAATCTCATAGCAAAGAAAAGATCAATTGGTTGGAAACGTCTACCTAACATTAAATAAAAATTAACACTAATTCTCATGAAATCTGAAGACGATGGAACACGTCCAGCTCTAGGAGAACAGCATTGCCCTGATACCAAAGCCATATAAAGACACTAGAGGAAGACTATACTAATATTCCTGATGAACACTGATAAAAATTGCAGCAACCTACAAATGCACTGAGTTCAACAGCACAATGAAAAGATTATATATCATGACTAAGTGGATTTATTTCTGGGATAGTTGAATGGTTTAACATAGGAAAATCAGCCAATGTAATAAACCATATTAATAAAATGAGGGACAAAAACCACATGAATTTTTTAATTGATGGAGAAAAAACCATTTGAAAAATTCCATACATGTTTATGACAAAAACACTCAACAAACTAGGAACAGAACAGAATAAAGATCACTTATGAAAAGGCCACAGCTGACAGCACAAAAATACACAGAAGAACTGTACAAAAAAGGATCTCCTAACCCAGATAACCATGATGGTGTGATCTCTCACCTAGAGCCAAACATCCTGGAGTGTGAAGTAAAGAGGGCCTTAAGAAGTATTACTTCAAACAAAGCTAGTACAGGTGATGGGATTCCAGTTGAGCTATTTCAAATCCTAAAAGATGATGCTGTGAAAGTGCTGCACTCAATATGCCAGCAAATTTGGAAAACTCAGCAGTGGCCACAGGACTGGAAAATATCTGTTTTCATTCCAATCCCAAAGAAAGGTAATGCCAAAGAATGTCCAAACCACATAATTGCACTCATTTCACATGCTAGCAAGGTTACTCTCAAAATCATCCAAGTTAGGCTTTGGCAGTATCCAAACAGAATTTTCAGGTATACAGGCTGGATTTAGAAAAGGCAGAGGAGGGGCGGTCCTAAAACGACTGAGGAATAGGAAGGGAAGACCACTGTCTCCCTCACAAATTCCTCAAAAGAACATTTCAACGCTGAGTAAACTCCACAAAACAACTTCTGTAGGCTGGCAGAGGACATCAGGCAACCAGAAAAGCAGACCATTGTCTTCAAAAACAGCTAGGAAAAAATATAAAAGACGAGAATGGAGACAAAGGAGGTGGGGAGGGAGCTCCGTCCAGGGAAGGGAAGCCCATCCTAGGAAGGGAATTTTAAGAAGAGAGGTTTCCAAACACCAGGAAACACTCTCCCTGCCAAGTCTGTGGCAAGCCTTGGAAACACAGAGGGCAACATAACAGGAAGGAAAAATAAATAAATAATTAATTAAAACCAACAGATTACAAGCCCAACAGTAACTCCCCCAGCGGAAAAGCAGCACAGACGCCTGCATCCGCCACTAGGAAGTGGGGGCAGGGCAGGGAAGCGCGGGAGGCGCAGGCTGCAGTGCCTTGTAAGAATCAGGCAGGAACGCCCCACGCACAACCAGAACGATCTAACTTGGGCTAGCAAACCAGACTGTGGGATAGCTGCCACGCGAAAAGCTCGAACGTAAAACACAGCCAGGACCGCGCACAGAACAAAGAATAGAACTGAAAAAGCCGGCTGCAGACCATCCCCTGCCAGGGACAGGCAGCCAGAGCCATAAGGGCTGGAAAGGGGCAATTGCAGACCCGGAGAGACTCTACCTACCAAACTGCAAGCAGGCTTCTTTGCTAAGATTTCTGGGGGTGCTGGACAGTCACCATCTGCCTCACAAGGGGCGCCAGCAGTCCACCCAGAAAATTGAGCAGCAGAGGCAGAAAAGGCGACAAGTCGCAGCGATTGCGCTCCCCAAACGCCTGAGCTACTCGGACCTGGGAAGGGCACAAAACGCAGTCCCAACTGAATCTGTGCCTCTGAGGGCTACCTGAGCACCAAACCTGAGTGGCTTAGACCGGGGAAGTGCGCACAGCCTAGGGCCTGCCTCAGATGGTTCCCGGCTGAGCATCGTAGAGTTGGAGCGGTTTGTGTGCCGCGAGAAGGGACAGGTCCAGCGGGGCTGAGACACTGTGTGCACACGACAACGCTATTTGTTTGCAGCATCCCCCCTCCCCACAGCGCGACTGAACTAGTGAGCCTGAAAAACCAGCAAACAGAAGAAGTTAAACAGAGGGAACCGCCTTGGAAGTGACCCCACACTGCCCACAACATCAGAGGAGGGTTAGATATATTTTTACTATTTTTAAAATCATTCCTATTTTTTTCCTTTTTTTTCTTGTTTTTCTAACTCTTTTTTTAAATTGTTAAGTCTTCTATTTCTCCTCTAAGTTTTATTTATATAACCTACTATTACTATTCAAAAAAAAAAGACTTTTTTTTTTTTTTTTTAAAGGCAAACACCATATATAGTCTTTGGGTGGTTGTTGTTGGTGTTTTTTTTTAAGTAATTCTTGTGACTTGTTTTCCCCCTTTTTTCCTTTTTCCTTCTTCTTCTTTTCTTTAATATTGTATTTTTGAAAATCCAACCTCTTCTCTAGATTTTTAATCTTTGCTTTTTGTTTTTTGTTGGCAATTTTGTACTTTTAAAAACCCAAACTTCATTACCCAATTTTACCTGAGAGATTACTGGCTTGACCAGTCTCTCCTCCTTTGGACTCTCCTTTTTCTCCACCAGGTGGCCTCTGTCTCTTTCCTCCCCCATCTCTTCACTATCCAACTCTGTGAATCTCTGTGTGTTCCAGACGTGGAGAACACTTAAGGAACTGGTTACTGGCAGGATTTGTCTCTCTCCTTCTCATTCCTCTCTCTTATCCTCCTGGCCACCTCTATCTACTTCCTCCCTCTCCTCTTCCCTGTATAACTCCGTAAATACCTCTGAGCAGTCCAGACTATGGAGCGCACATAAGGAAGTGACTACTGGCTAGCTTGCTCTCTCCTCTTTTGATCTCACCACATCTCATTCCAGTCACCTCTAACTACCCCCTCCCTCTTCTCTTCTCCTTGTAACTCAGTGAACCTCTCTGGGTGTCCCTCAACGTGGAGAAACTTTTCATCTTTAACCTAGATGTTTTATCATCAGTGCTGGATAGATGCAGAAGTCTAGAGGCTACTGTAAAAATAAAACTGAAAACCAGAAGCAGGAGGCTTAAGTCCAAAGCCTGAAAACATCAGAGAACTCCTGAATTCAGGGAACATTAAGCAATAGGAGCTCATGAAACGCCTCCATACCTACACTGAAACCAAGCTCCACCCAAAGGGCCAACAAGTTCCAGAACAAGACATACCACACAAATTCTCCAGCAACACAGGAACACACCCCTGAGCTTCAATATACAGGCAACTCAAAGTTACTCCAAAACCTTTGACGTCTCATAACCCGTTACTGGTCACTCCACTGCACTCCAGAGAAGAAACCTAGCTCCACCCACCAGAACTCCAACACAAGCCTTCCTAACCAGGAAACCTTGACAAGCCACTGATAGAACCCCACCCACAGTGAGGAAGCTCCATAATAAAGAGAACTCCACAAATTACCAGAATATTAAAAGGCCACCCCAAACGCAGCAATATAACCAAGATGAAGAGACAGAGGAATACTCAGCAGGTAAAGGAACAGGAGAGTTGCCCACCAAGCCAAACAAAAGAGGAAGAGGTAGGGAATCTACCTGAGAAAGAATTCCGAATATTGATAGTGAAAATGATCCAAAATCTTGAAATCAAAATGGAATCACAGATAAATAGCCTAGAGACAAGGATTGAGAAGATGCAAGAAAGGTTTAACAAGGACCTAGAAGAATTAAAAAAAGAGTCAATATATAATGAATAACACAATAAATGAGATCAGAAACACTCTGGAGGCAACAAATAGTAGAATAACAGAGGCAGAAGATAGGATTAGTGAAATAGAAGATAGAATGGTAGAAATAAATGAATCAGAGAGGAAAAGAGAAAAATGAATTAAAAGAAATGAGGACAATCTCAGAGACCTCCAGGACAATATGAAATGCTCCAACATTCGAATTATAGGAGTCCCAGAAGAAGAAGACAAAAAGAAAGACCATGAGAAAATCCTTGAGGAGATAATAGTTGAAAACTTTCCTAAAATGGGGAAGGAAATAATCACCCAAGTGCAAGAAACACAGAGAGTTCCAAATAGGATAAACCCAAGGCGAAACACCCCAAGACGCATATTAATCAAATTAACAAAGATCAAACACAAAGAACAAATATTAAAAGCAGCAAGGGAAAAACAACAAATAACACACAAGGGGATTCCCATAAGGATAATAGCTGATCTTTCAATAGAAACTCTTCAGGCCAGGAGGGAATGACAAGACATACTTAAAGTGATGAAAGAAAATAAACTACAGCCCAGATTACTGTACCCAGCAAGGATCTCATTCAAATTCGAAGGAGAAATCAAAAGCTTTACAGACAAGCAAAAGCTGAGAGAATTCAGCACCACCAAACCAGCTCTCCAACAAATTCTAAAGGATATTCTCTAGACAGGAAACACAAAAAGGGTGTATAAACCCGAACCCAAAACAATAAAGTAAATGGTAACGGGATCATACTTATCAATAATTACCTTAAACGCAAATGGGTTGAATGCCCCAACCAAAAGGCAAAGACTGGCCAAATGGATACAAAAACAAGACCCCTCTATATGTTGCTTACAAGAGACCCACCTCAAAACAAGGGACACATACAGACTGAAAGTGAAGGGCTAGAAAAAGATATACCACTCTAATAGAGACCAAAAGAAAGCAGGAGTGGCAATACTCATATCCGATAAAATAGACTTTAAAACAAAGGCTGTGAAAAGAGACAAAGAAGGCTACTACATAATGATCAAGGGATCAATCCAAGAAGAAGATATAACAATTATAAATATATATGCACCCAATATAGGAGCACCGCAATATGTAAGACAAATGCTAACAAGTATGAAAGGGGAAATTAACAATAACACAATAATAGTGGGAGACTTTAATACCCCACTCACACCTATGGACAGATCAACTAAACAGAAAATTAACAAAGAAATGCAAACTTTAAATGATACATTAGACCAGTTAGACCTAATTGATATCTATAGGACATTTCACCTCAAAACAATGAATTTCACCTTTTTCTCAAGTGCTCATGGAACCTTCTCCAGGATAGATCACATCCTGGGCGATAAATCAAAACTTGATAAATTCAAAAAAATCGAAATCATTTCAAGCATCTTTTCTGACCATAATGCATTAAGATTAGATCTCAATTACAGGAGAAAAACTATTAAAAATTCCAACATATGGAGGTTGAACAACACATTTCTGAATAACCAACAAATCACAGAAGAAATCAAAAAAGAAATCAAAATATGCATAGAAACTAATGAAAATGAAAACACAACAATCCAAAACCTGTGGGACACTATAAAAGCAGTGCTAAAAGGAAAGCTCATAGCACTACAGGCATACCTCAAGAAACAACAAAAAAGTCAAATAAATAACCTAACTCTACAACTAAAGCAACTAGAAAAGGAAGAATTGGAGAACCCCAGAGTTAGTAGAAGGAAAGAAATCTTAAAAATTAGGGCAGAAATAAATGCAAAAGAAACAAAAGAGACCATAGCAAAAATCAACAAAGCCAAAAGCTGGTTCTTTGAAAGGATAAATAAAATTGACAAACCATTAGCCAGACTCATCAAGAAGCAAAGAGAGAAAAATCAAATCAATAAAATTAGAAATGAAAATGGAGAGATCGCAACAGACAACACAGAAATACAAAGGATCATAAAAGACTACTATCAGCAGTTGTATGCCAATAAAATGGACAACGTGGAAGAAATGGGCAAATTCTTAGAAAAGTGCAATTTTCCAAAACTGAGTGAGGAAGAAATAGAAAATCTTAACAGGCCCATCACAAGCACGGAAATTGAAACTGTAATCAGAAATCTTCCAGCAAACAAAAGCCCAGGTCCAGACGGCTTCACAGCTGAATTCTACCAAAAATTTCGAGAAGAGCTAACACCTATCCTACTCAAACTCTTCCAGAAAATTGCAGAGAAAGGTAAACCTCCAAACTCATTCTATGAGGCCACCATTACCCTAATACCAAAACCTGACAAAGATACTACAAAAAAAGAAAACTACAGGCCAATATCACTGATGAACATAGATGCAAAAATCCTCAATAAAATTCTATCAATCAGAATCCAACAACACATTAAAAAGATCATACACCATGACCAAGTGGGCTTTATCCCAGGGAGGCAAGGATTGTTCAATAGCCGCAAATCAATCAATGTAATTCACCACATTAACAAAGTGAAAAATAAAAGCCATATGATTATCTCAATAGATGCAGAGAAGGTCTTTGACAAAATTCAACATCCATTTATGATAAAAACTCTCCAGAAAGCAGGAATAGAAGGAACATACCTCAACATAATAAAAGCTATATATGACAAACCCACAGCATACATTATCCTCAATGGTGAAAAATTGAAAGCATTTCCCCTAAAGTCAGGAACAGGAAAATGGTGCCCACTTTCACCGCTACTATTCAACATAGTTCTGGAAGTTTTGGCCACAGCAATCAGAACAGAAAAAGAAATAAAAGGAATCCAAATTGGAAAATAAGAAGTAAAACTCTCACTGTTTGCAGATGACATGATCCTCTACATAGAAAACCCTAAAGACTCCACCAGAAAATTACTAGAGCTAATCAATGAATATAGTAAAGTTGCAGGATATAGAATCAACACTCAGAAATCCCTTGCATTCCTATACACTAATAATGAGAACGTAGGAAAAGAAATTAAGGAAACAATTCCATTCACCATTGCAACGAAAAGAATAAAATACTTAGGAATATATCTACCTAAAGAAACTAAAGACCTATATATAGAAAACTATAAAACACTGATGAAAGAAATCAAAGAGGACACTAATAGATGGAGAAATATACAATGTTCATGGATCGGAAGAATCAATATAGTGAAAATGAGTATACTACCCAAAGCAATTTACAAATTCAATGCAATCCCTATCAAGCTACCAGCGATATTTTTCACAGAACTAGAGCAAATAATTTCAAGATTTGTATGGAAAAAAAAAAAAAAAAACTCAAATAGCCAAAGCAATCTTGAGAAAGAAGAATGGAACTGGAGGAATCAACTTGCCTGACTTCAGGCTCTACTACAAAGCCACAGTCATCAAGATAGCATGGTACTGGCACAAAGACAGAAATATAGATTAATGGAACAAAATAGAAAGCCCAGAGATAAATCCACACACATATGTCTTCTCCAACACCACAGTTCAAAAGCATCAATTCTTTGGCACTCAGCCTTCTTCCCAGTCCAACTCTCACATCCATACATGACCACAGGAAAAACCAGAGCCTTGACTAGATGGACCTTAGTCTGCAAAGTAATGTCTCTGCTTCTGAATATGCTATCTAGGTTGGCCATAATTTTTCTTCCAAGCAGTAAGTGTGTTTTAATTTCATGGCTGCAATCACCATCTGCAGTGATTTTGGAGCCCCCCAAAATAGAGTTTGACACTGTTTCCACTGTTTCCCCATCTATTTCCCATGAAGTGATGGGACCAGATGCCATGATCTTCGTTTTCTGAATGTTGAGCTTTAAGCCAACTTTTTCACTTTCCTCTTTCACTTTCATCAAGAGGCTTTTTAGCTCCTCTTCACTTTCTGCCATAAGGGTGGTGTCATCTGCATATCTGAGGTTGTTGATATTTCTCTGGCAATCTTGATTCCAGCTTGTGTTTCTTCCAGTCCAGCCTTTCTCATGATTTACTCTGCATATAAGTTAAATAAGCAGGGTGACAATATACAGCCTTGACATACTCCTTTTCCTATCTGGAACCAGTCTGTTGTTCTATGTCCAGTTCTAACTGTTGCTTCCTGACCTACATACAGATTTCTCAAGAGGCAGGTCAGATGGTCTGGTATTCCCATCTCTCTCAGAATTTTCCACAGTTTATTGTGATCCACACAGTCAAAGGCTTTGGCATAGTCAAGAAAGCAGAGATCGATGTTTTTCTGGAAATCACTTGCTTTTTCGATGATCCAGTATATGTTGGCAATTTGATCTCTGGTTCCTCTGCGTTTTCTAAAACCAGCATGAACATCAGGGAGTTCACGGTTCACGTATTGCTGAAGCCTGGCTTGGAGAATTTTGAGCATTGCTTTACTAGCATGTGAGATGAGTGTAATTGTGTGGTAGTTTGAGCATTCTTTGGCATTGCCTTTCTTTGGGATTGGAATGAAAACTGACCTTTTCCAGTCCTGTGGCCACTGCTGAGCTTTCCAAAAGTGCTGGCATATTGAGTGCACTTTCAAAGCATCATCTTTCAGGATTTGAAATAGCTCCACTGGAATTCCATCACCTCCACTAGCTTTGTTTGTAGTGATGCTTTCTAAGGCCCAGTTGACTTCACATTCCAGAATGTCTGGCTCTAGATGAGTGATCACACCGTCATGATTATTTGGGTCATGAAGATATTTTTTGTACAGTTCTTCTGTGTATTCTTGCCACCTCTTCTTAATATCTTCTGCTTCTGTTAGGTCCATACCATTTCTGTCCTTTATTGAGCCCATCTTTGTATGAAATGTTCCCTTGGTAGCTCTAATTTCCTTGAAGAGATCTCTAGTCTTTTCCATAGTTATGGTCAATAAATGTGTCAGGGAACAGAGTCCTAATTTAACATTTGTCTAAAGTTCAATCACTAAAATGTGTATTAATATTCCTAAATATAACTTTCATAGTCTAGAATTGCATTTGTTTTTATGATAATACTCTAATGACAGAAAGTGAAGAGGGACGAAAGAGCCTCTTAATGAGGGTGAAAGAGGAGAGTGGAAAAAGTTGGCTTAAAATGCAACATTCAAAAAACGAATATCATGGCATCCAGTGCCATCACTTCATGGCAAGGAGAAGTGAAAAGGTGGAAACAGTGACAGATTTTCTTTTCTTGGACTCCCAAATCCCTGAAGACAGTGACTTCAGCCATGAAATTAAAAGACACTTCTTCCTTGGAAGGGAAGCTATAACAAACTGAGACAGCATATTAAAAATCTGAAACATCACTTTGCCGGCAAAGGTCCAGGTCATCAAAGCTATGGTTTTTCAGGTAGTCATGTAAGATGTGAAAGATGGATTATAGAGAAGGTTGAGCAGAGAAGCACTGATGCTTTTGAGCTGTGGTGCTGGAGAAGAATCTTGAAAGTCCCTTGGACTGCAGAGAGATCAAACCAGGCAATCCTAAAGGAGGGCAACCCTGAATATTCACTGGAAGGACTGATGCTGAAGCTGAAGCCTCAATACTTTGGCCACCATATGCAAAGAGCTGTATCTTTGGAAAAGACCCTGATGCTTGCAAAGATTGAGAGCGGGAAGAGAAGTGGGCAACAGAGGATGTGATGGCTAGATAGCATTGCTCAGTCTGAGCAAACTCTGGGAGATGTTGAAAGACAAGGAAACCGGGCAAGGTTGCAATGAGTCAGACACAATAATACCAAGGGAAAATATAAAGAGTTTCCATTTGTTTTTGAAAATTTTGACCTTGAATGCTAGACTCAACCAAGTTATCAAGCTGTCAATAGACTTAATAAAGTATGCTATATAACATCTTTCCTGGAAAAAAAAAATCATCATTTGATGCACTTCCTTCCTCTTGGTAACACTTCTTCACTTGCCCAGCAGGACAACGGCCTCTATGGTTTTCCTTCTCCTCAGTGTTGTCTTATCCACAGTCTGTTTTGTTGATCCCTGCAATTCTCCCCAATTTTGCAGTATTGGTGGTACCACCAGGGCTAAGTCCAATGCCCCTTGTCCATCAATATTCTCTCTCTTATGATCTCATTTAGTTCCTTAGTTTTATATGCTATTGAAGTGAAGTGAAGTGAAAGTCACTCAGTCGTTTCTGACTCTTTGTAACCCCAGGGACTGTTGCCAGCCAGGCCCCTCTGTCCATGGAATTCTCCAGGCTAGAACACCGGAGTGGGTAGTCGTTCCCTTCTCCAGGGAATCTTCTCAAGCCAGCCAGGCTTGAACCCAGTCTCCAGTATTGCAGGCAGATTCTTTACCATCTGAGCCACCAGGGAAGCCCAGAATACTGAAGTGGGTAGTCTATCCCTTCTCCAGTGGATTTTCCTGACCCAAGAATTGAATCGGGATTTCCTGTATTGCAGAAGGATTCTTTACCAGTTGCGCTATGTTAACCCCCAGAAACTCAGCTGTAGTCCGGAGTTTTCTCCCTAACTGCAAACTCATGCACTGAGTTATGTCCTAGGAATCTGGAGTTGCGTATCTAATGGATATCTTGATTTCATTCAAATGAATGAATGGAGGTGCTAAAGCATCTCCAAAACTGCTCTATCCAAAGCCTTTCCACATTTCACTTGATAAGTCTCCCTTTCTCCTGTTCCATAACATCTGGACTCACTCTCAGCTGTCCATTATCTCTCATATCCCACACCAGTCTGTCAGCAAATGCTGTTAATTTTGCCTTCAAAATACATCTGTAACCCAAGAACCTCTGATGATCCCCAAGGCTATCACACTGCTTGGAACCTCAATCATCTCCTCCTTATTTTATTATTATTGCACCATAAACTTCATCTTGATTTTTTTTTAATTTGGTCCATGCCATGTAGCATGTGGTATCTTAGTTCCTCAGAAGGGATGGAACCCTTATCCTTGTGGTGGGACCACAGATTATTAACACTGGACCCCCAGGGAAGTTCCTAGAGAAGGGAAAGCCTAAAGTAAAATTTCCCCCCTTAAACCCAACTTTGCCCTCCGCAGTCTTTTGTCAACACAGAAACCAAACTGATCCTCTAAATCTAAAAGACAAGCCAGATCAAGTTCTTACTGTGTCCTTCAGCCCCACCTGGGTTTTCCATTCTCTTCAGAGGAAAAGCCTTACAATAACCTACAGGTATTATATGGTCTGACCTTGTCGCCTTGCTGTGTCATTTACTCAGCTCCAGTGGTTTTCACCTTCTCCCTGTTTCTGGAACATACCAGCCATATTTTTATTTTTGTTGGCTCATCGTTCTCCCTAAAACTCTCTTTCATAGGGGGATATTGCCTAACTCTCTTATCTTTTTGATATTCTGTTGGCTAAATCTCTCACCCACTCCTAGTCCTTGTTTGCTATGTCTGATCTTCACCATTTTACTTAGTACAGCAGTCCACACCTCCATCCTTCACATCTTTCACCTTTTCTTACCTTTTTTTTCTGTCCTTCGTACTTATTTGGAGAAGGAAATAGCAACCCCCTCCAGTACTTCTGCCTGGAAAATTCCACAGATGGAGGAGCCTTGTATGCTACAGTCCCTGGTGTCACAAAGAGTCAGACACAACTGAGCGACTTGACTTTCACTTTCATACTTATTACCTTTTACACGTTTACTTATTGTTATTATTTATTGTTACTCCGTTTGAGAATGTAAACTCTATGAAACCTGGGATCTTCATGTATTATCTTCACTGATATATCCCAAGAGACAAAAATATTGGTGTCAATTGTATGTCAATAGCTATTCAATGAATAATTGCTTCTGAACTTCAATGGAACACACGTATATAGTAAGAATATCTACAGAAATGTTGTTCTAAAATATATGTGGAAGATTCAGGGACAAAATTATGGTGGGAAGCTTTGCTCTAGCACACGTTATACTTGTGAGTTTCACTTGATAAAAGATTTACTAGGATCAGTTCAGTTAAACATAGTTCAGTCACTCAGTCATGTCCGACTCTTTGCCACCCCATGAATCCCAGCACGCCAGGCCTCCCTGTCCAACACCATCTTCTGGAGTTCACTCAAACTCACATCCGTAAAGTCGGTGATGCCATCCAGCCATCTCATCCTCTGTCGTCCCCTTCTCCTCCTGCCCCCAATCCGTCCCAGCATCAGAGTCTTTTCCAATGAGTCAACTCTTCGCATGGGTGGCCAAAGTCCTGGAGTTTCAGCTTCAGCATCATTCCATCCAAAGAACACCCAGGGCTGATCTCCTTCAGAATGTACTGGTTGGATCTCCTTGCAGTCCAAGGGACTCTCAAGAGTCTTCTCCAACACCACAGTTCAATAGCATCAATTCTTTGGCATTCAGCTTTCTTCAGAGTCTAACTCTCGCATCCATACATGACCACTGGAAAGACCATAGCCTTGACTAGACGGACCTAGGATATAACAGACCAAACAAATATTTATGAGCTTTGCGAATTGTGCACTTTTATGAGCACAGTTATGAGCAAATTTATGAGCTTTGTGAATTGTGCACCTCATAGAGCATATAATTTCTTTCAAATATAGACTTAAATATTTTGTAATTATTTTAGAAATTACTAAAACAGTTCAAATAAAAACCTCAGTAGTTGGAAGAAAGAAAAATCACTCCTCTAAATATTTCTTGAACTGAGAAGAATTTCAAATGATAAGTACGGAGTACGTCAAGGCTGTATTTTGTCACCCTGCTTATTTAACTTTTATGCAGAGTACATTATGAGAAACTCTGGACTGGAAGAAACACAAGCTGGTATCAAGATTTCTGGGAGGAATATCAATAAACTCAGATATGGAGATGACACCACCTTTATGGCAGAAAGTGCTGAGGAACTAAAAAGCCTCTTGATAAAAGTGAAAGAGGAGAGTGAGAAAGTTGGCTTCAAGCTCAACACTCAGAAAAAGAAGATCATGGAATCCAGTTCCATCACTTCATGGGAAATAGTGGGGTAACAGTGGAAAGAGTGTCAGTCTTTATTTTTTAGGGCTCCAAAATCACTGCAGATGGTGACTACAGCCATGAAATTAAAAGACGCTTACCACTTAGAAGAAAAGTTATGACCAACCTAGACAGTATATTCAAAAGCAGAGACATTACTTTGCCGACTAAGGTCCATCTAGTCAAGGCTATGGTTTTTCCAGTAGTCATGTATGGACGTGAGAGTTGGACTGTGAAGAAGGCTGAGTGCCGAAGAATTGATGCGTTTGAACTGTGGTGTTGGAGAAGACTCTAGAGAGTCCCTTGGACTGCAAGGAGATCCAACCATTGCATTCTAAAGGAGATCAGCCCTGGGGTTTCTTTGGACGGAATGATGCTGAAGCTGAAACTCTAGTACTTCGGCCACCTCATGTGAAGAGTTGACTCATCAGAAAAGACTCTGATGCTGGGAGGGATTGGAGGTAGGAGGAGAAGGGGACTACAGAGGATGAGATGGCTGGATGGCATCACTGACTCGATGGACATGAGTCTGAGCGAACTTCTGGATGAAGGACAGGGAGGCCTGGTGTGCTGCAATTTATGGGGTCGCAAAGAGTTGGATAAGACTGAGTGACTGAACTGAACTGAACCGAGTACTTATATAAAAAATGATAATGTCAGCATAATCTAAATGTGTCCCTTGTGACCTACGTCTATCCAGAACAAACATCACTGTCTCAAATGCTTTTATTATTGATGAGCAAACTAAATTTCTAAGATATCTACATACCTATTTAGCATCACACAGTTCAGTTGGCTGGATTAGGACTTGAACCTACTTATTTTCTCATTTTGTTGAGAAAAGTCAGTAAAGAGACAAGGTTTGTTGAAAAGGAAGTTTGCTTTATTTCAGGGGCCAGCTACCTGGGGCAGCGGGGTGGAGGTGGGGTTGGGGGTGGGGGTGGGGAGACTCGTGTTCAAAGGCTGACTCCTTGTTGCTGACGATCACTTGACAAGGGCTTTTATAGATGGAGGGAAGGTACTACATGCAGGAACAGTGCAGTCAGTTCTGATGGTCATCAAGAAATCCGTCATTGCAGTCTGACCAGTGTCACCTTGATTGTTTCAAAGACCATCCATCTTCAGTTCCAGGGTTGGATTGTTTCCATTTCCTTGAGGCCATTTTTCAGAACTGTGCCAGCTTATGTCATGACTACAGTCTGCTCCTCATGTAGTTCACTTCTCCACTTGGGGTTTCAGGGTATGTAACACAGCTCACAGTATATGGCTCAGAATAACATCTATAGCCTTGGAGGAGGAGCAAAGGGTCCTGGAAGAGGAAGACGATAGGGCTCTGCTCCATTTCAGCCTTGCTTATAAGCTTAGAGGCTGACTTCCAACAGCAAGCCTCCCAGGAACTTCTCAGTGGAAGTTGAAGCAATACTGATTTTCATGATCTAGCAAGAGATGTTATGTTGGTTGAAAACACATTCAAGGGCAGTGCGCACAGACCTCTAATCTCAATGGCAAATGTCAAAGAAACTGGAGGTTTCATTTTAAAATTGATGCTAACATTTAAAGAAACAATCAAACCACGGTCCATAATGCAACAATGCGTTTTTATTTTAATGCAATTTTATTGACAATAATATTGACCTCGACTCCTTAAGAAATGAATTCCAAGGTAAAACGAGCAAGAGTAGAGGGACAATTCTTTAATAAAACACACCAAAGTGATGTTGGAGACAAGTAAAGAAAAATCCAAATGGATTCACTTGTGTTAAGCACGATGTCACTAAACCAAGATTTAATTACTGTTTATTCCTAGGTTTCTTTTAAACAGTGACAGTAACCAAATGCAAAGTGTAAACTTTGATTGGCTCCTGCATTGAGGAGGAAAGGGGTTCTAAAAAACATTTTGGAAGGACTAGGATATAAAATATATATTAGAATATATATTAGAATATTTTGATTTCCTTATAAAGTGAAGTTGCTCAGTCGTGTCCGACTCTTTGCGACCCTGTGGACTGTAGCCCACCAGGCTCCTCTGTCCATGGGATTCTCCAGGCAAGAATACTGGAGTGGGTTGCCATTTCCTTCCCCACGGGATTTTGCCCACCCAGGGATTGAACCCAGGTCTCCTGCATTGCAGGCAGACGCTTTAACCTCTGAGCCACCAGGGAATTTTATGTATATATGCAACTTACTAATCATCACATTCAGAAAAAAAGGTAATAGAAAGCAAGTGAGAAGAGGTAAAGGCTATACAGGAAAACTGTAATAATTGTTCAATCTAGGTGAGGAAAGCATTGGTAGTGAACAAACTATTCTTGAACCTTTTTGTGCACATGAAACTGCTTCTACGGTTACAGAAACACTCCTGTGAAAGGAGAGTCCAGAAAGAAATATTTCTCAACATAACATCCTTAAATGCTGGCTCTACGAGGAGAAATGTGAAAATCCCAGAAGGCAAAAATCATGGAGAAAATTCATGCCTTATTTGAGTAGTTAACATTGAAATAAGTGTTGGAAAGTAGAAAAAACCCTGAAGTAGGAAGAAGGGATACTTGCTTCAGAGAAAACCTAGTCTCTAGTCGTGGCTTCATTAATGTCTCATTCTGTGGCCTTACTCAAGTCGGAAATGAGTAGCTGTCATGTGGAACATGAGGGACATATCTGAAGAAAAACTTGGAGAGTGACTTCAGTTAGAATTGGAATTGCCTTTGAAAATTATGCTTATTAGAGGACTTTGCTTAGAAATTTTTAGCCACGTAGCAGTTACCTAATTCTTAAAGTATAACATTGACAATTTCTCATGAATCACAGAGAGTAAATCCAAAGCACATTGTGATTATGCAGCCTTCTAAGTTTATTTTGAAAGGACCCTTACAGATTGTTCTGATAGAGAGTGCAGTTGGATCCATACATCTGGGTGGTTGTATTTGGGTTCTAACCCTGTTAGTGGCTCACCTCCTGTGCTCACATCCTCAGTTGTGTCAGACTGTTTGCAGCTTCATGGAATGTAGTCTCCAGGCACCTCTGTCCATGGAAATTTTGCAGGCAAGAATATTGGGGTGGGTTGCCATTTCCTCCTCCAGGGTGTCTTCCTGACCCAGGGATCAAACCTTCATCTCTTGCATCTTCTGCTTTGGCAGGTGGATTCTTTAGCACCACCACCTGGAGAGACTCAGATCACCTCCTAAATGCTGATGCATCATTCTATGCTGCTTATTATTTGAAGAATGATCCTTTCAGAAAACTGCTCTTGTAACTCAGTCATCCTCCTGAGGTTTCCAGTAATCAGTCACCACATATACGAGCAACACAGACTTTGAACTAACCCCAGTCCAGTAACCATCTTACTCCCATTGCACGAGAGGCCTCAAGCAAGAATCATCTAGGAGAGCTCGTTCAGTAAACAAATTCCATCTGATAATTATGTGTTTGTTGTTCAGGAAATACTTACTGAACAACTACTATGTGCCAAAACCATGCATTGACTTACAATACTACAAAGGTACTTGATCTCATGGAGCTCAAATGGCAATAGTGGTATGCAAAATAACAATAGTAAAATGAGAGATAAATAAATTATCAAATCTCATATGTGATGAAGGAAATAGATAAGCTGTGCAAAAGGACAAAACAGATTAAGCACTTCTTTTTGATATACAATTTTCTTTTCTTTTTTTTACTTTGGTTTTGCTTTGTCGCAAGGGAACAAGCATACTTACACACACACACACACACACACACACACACACACACACACACACACAACAAAACCCAATAAGCCAACAAGAGGACAGAATGGAGTTTACCAAACACCTGCAGATGCAAACCAGCTGCTGTCAAGGCGTGAATTAAAAACTATGCCCATCACACCTGGTTACTTTAGTTGCTTCAAGAGTTTCTAAATGTTTAGAATTTAAAACTATTTTATAATTAACTCATAATCTTAGATTTTCCTCTCCCACACTGCTTGATAAGAATGTAAAAACTTACTCTTGTTTATCCATACCTGAAACAGAATTTAATTGGCGGCTACTTACACATAATAGATCGGAAAAAAATGGCTTAAAAAAAGCTAGGCTCTTGTGCTATGCTTTATTTTTAATTTTTCCCATGATAATTGATTTTTTTTAAAAAATTGAAATACGGTTACTTTACAATGCTGTGTTAGTTTCCAGCGTACAGCAAAGGGATATACAGTATGTCCTTGCTGTTTATTTTACATGTAATAGTGTATATATGTTAACCATGATACTTGCTTGAACACAGACTGTGTATATGGAGGAGCTCTGTCAATGGGTAGAACATGAAGGTAAAATAGTGGGAAATGAATTTCAAATTCAAATACATGGCCCAGAAAATAAACGGAAGATATGTCACTGGTCCAGTCTCAAGGGTGATTCAATGCAGCATAAACAGACAATTGTTATGCCCTTACTCTTGTAATTGAGTCAGAGACCTCCATTCATTGTTCTATCATGATATTTGTCCAACTTTAGCCAGGAAAGAAGCAGAGCCAGTCTTACAATCATAAAATGATCAGATTATAACATGGCAAAAGTGAAAGGAAAGTGAAAGTGAAGTCGCTCAGTCGTGTCCGACTCTTTGCGACCCCATAGACTGTAGCCTACCAGGCTCCTCTGTCCATGGGATTTTCCAGGCAATAGTACTGGAGTGGATTGCCGTTTCCTTCTCCAGCGGTTCTTCCAAACCCAGGGATGGAACCCAGGTCTCCCACATTGTAGACAGACGCTTTCCTGTCTGAGCCACCAGGAAAGCCCATATAACATGGCAAAGAAGAAGCTAAATCCTGTTTTAGAAAAGTGGGGAGAAGAAGATTAAAAATGATGAGAACCAGGGAGATTTGAGGAAAGTTCAGAAAGAAATGAACCTTCGATTAGCGCTTTCTACAATTCCTAGGCTTTTCCTAGGCAAAGCATCAAAGGGTTATATGAAAGGAATGTGTTATACATATGGGGCAAAAGTGAAATCCTTAAACATCAGGATCCGTTTGGAGAGTGGTCAGGAACCTGCATCTGAAGCATGGGCTCCACAGAGGAAGTGTAAATGGCTGATCCTGGATGACATAATAGGTTGACATGACTTGGCTTTGCAGAGTTTATTGTCAGGAAACGTTGACTCAATACTGCAAACAAAAACAGGTTCTCCTATCTGATATTTTTTTAATCTGTCTATAATATGGTTTAGACTAACCTTCCTCCTGGAATTGCATCTTTATAGTTTGAATTTCAGAGATGACCTCAGCCTTAATATATCCAAGAATGAATTCACATAATTATCTAATAGTGCAATAGCAAACGACAGAGGAAGAACCTAACTTCTTGGGCTTCGTTTCATTGTAAAAGGTTCATACAGATGTGTGCTTTAGGGGTGCTTGATTTCAAATCTCAGAAGTATAGGAGAATGAACTTAGCTTTACCCTGATTTGCTTTAGAAGGTTACTTTGAACGTCATTCCAAGGAGGTAGGAATGTATATTGTCAATTGTGGGAACATTTTTTTCTAAAGTATCTGTTCTTTACAGATCTTTTCCCCCAAAGTATCAAACACTTCAAAAATCTCACTTTTATCATGTATTACTTTGTAATGATACTCTTGTCTAGAATCTGTTTCTAAAAACTGATTAATATTCCCTAAGTAATTGGTACAAAATGAATTATACTTTGAATTTTTGATGTGTTCAAAATTTTATATGAATAATTATTATAAATCAACATGCATGGAAAGCAGAAACTCAAATTTTATTTTGGTCTTTATACTATTATTTGAATTTATATGATTCAGGTTGGCATTGACTTACCAGAGTAAATAGATATCTATTTTTCAGGAATTTTATTATGAGTCTCCTTAAAGGATAAATTCAATATTACCATTTATTTGGTTTCCACAGAAAATTTGCCACGTGTTTTTTGTTAAACAGAATACTCGAGCGATCTATCAGAATAAACATGTCTTTTCTGTAACTTTAGCTTCCCCAACTGTGGAGATGGAAAATAAAAGTCACATTTTCCACGATAGCAATGAAAGGTTTGATTACATATTTCCTATATCATGAACCATAGAAAGAAGTAACAAAAAAAAGAAGTAAACATAGAAGAAAAATAAGCATTGAAGAGAAAATCATAATTGAAAAAGACACATGCAGTACAATGTGTACAGCAGCACTATCTGCAGTAGCGAGGACACAGAAACAACCCAAATGTTCATTAGCAGAAGTGTGAATAAGAAGATGTGGTGCATGTCTACAATGGACTATTACTCTGTCATATCAAGGAATGAAGTTGGGTTGCTTGTAGAGAGATGGATGGATCTAGAGACTGTCATATAAAGTGAAGTAAGACAGAAAGAGAAACATAAATTTTGTATTATTGCATACATGTGGAATCTAGAAAAATGGTACTGGTGATCATATTTGCAAAACAGAAGTAGAGACACAGACATAGAGAACAAACGTTTGGACACCAAAGGAGAAAGGGGATGGTGGGAGGAAATGAGGCATTTGATTGACATATACCCACTATTGATACTATGTAGAAAACAGATAACTAATGTGGATATACAGTATGGCAGGGCCCCCAACATCCTGGATCTAATGCCTGATGATCTGATGTAAAACCAGGTGGAGCTGATATAATAATATAGAAGTAAATAAACAAATGAATAATAAAAATCACGTACTTGAATCATCCTGAAACATACCCCCTTCCCTAATGATGCCAAAAAGGTGTAGCACAGTGCATAGCACATGGAACAGTACTTAATGCACTGTTGGAAGGAAGTCCTAAAGGGAGGGAATATATGTATATGTATGGTTGGTTCATTTTACTGTACAGTAAAAACTAATACTGTACCAAAAAGATCTTCATGACCCAGATAACCATGATGGTGTGATCACTCACCTAGAGTTAGACATCCTGGAATGCAAAGTCAAGTGTGCCTTAGGAAATATCGCTATGAACAAAGCTAGTGGAAGTGGTGGATTTCCAGCTGAGCTATTTCAAATCCTAAAAATGATGCTGTGAAAGTGCTGCACTCAATATGCCAGCAAATTTGGACAACTCAGCAGTGGCCACAGGACTGGAAAAGGTCCGTTTTTATTTCAATCCCAAATAAAGGCATGACAAAATTACTCAAACTACCACACAATTGCACTCTTCTCACAATGCTAGCAAAGTAATGCTCAAAATTCTCCAAGCCAGACTTCAATAGCACATGAACCAAGAACTTGCAGATGTTCAAGCTGTATTTAGAAAAGGCAAAGAAACCAGAGATCAAATTGCCAACATCTGTTGCATAATCCAAAAGCAAGAGAATTAGAGAAAAACATCTACTTCGGCTTTATTGACTGTGCCAAAGCGACTTTATTATCTTGGGCTCCCAAATTACTGCAGATGATGGTTGCAGCCATGAAATTAAAAGACTCATGCTCCTTGGAAGAAAAGCTATGATGAACCTTAAAAGAATATGAAAAAGCAGAGATGTTACTTTGCCAATGAAAGTCTGTCTAGTCAAAGCTATGGTTTTTCCAGTAGTTATGTATGAATGTGACAGCTGGCTATAAAGAAAGCTGAGCAGTGAAGAACTGGTGTGGTTTTATTTTAATTGGAGGTTAATTACATTACAATAATGTATTGGTTTTGCCATACATCAACATGTATCTACCACAGGTATACACGTGTTCCCCATCCTGAACCCCCCTCCCTCCTCCCTCCTCGTACCATCCCTCTGGGTCATCTAAGTGCACAAACTGTGGTGTCGTTGAAGATTCTTGATAGTCCCTTGGACTGCAAGGTCAAATCAGTCAATTCTAAAGGTAATCAGTTCTGAAAATTCACTGGAAGGACTATTGCTGAAGATGATAGTCACAATACTTTGGCTATCTGATATGAAAACTGATTCACTGAAAAAAACCATGATGCTGGGAAAGATTGAAGCAGGAGGAGAAGGGAACGACAGAGGATGAAATGGTTGGATGGCATCACTGACTCGATGGACATGAGTTTGAGTAAAATCCGGGAGTTGGTGATGGACAGGGAAGCCTGGTGTGCTGAAGTCCATGGGTTCGCAAAGAGTCAGACATGGCTGAGCAACTGAACTGAACTGAGAAACTAACACAACATTTTAAAGTGATTACACTACAACAAAATTTAATTTAAAAAAAAGCAGGGATAAAATTAAAATGAAAAGAACTTTGCAATGATGGGGAAGAGTTAAGTCCCCTTCTTCAAATTCCTTTAGTAATGGATCTCTGATATAAAAATCCAGAGAATTGATTTTAGTCAGTCCTCTACCACAAAATATAAAAGCAAAACATAGAGGCTGTGGAAGAAGCAGAAGACTTTAGAAATATTGACTAAAACTTTTTGGAGGTGAGATAAGGCAGAGAAGGGGGTGGGTGAAAGCTGCTGGATTAGAAATCATTCCCCTTAGCTGGTTTGGGGTTTTATCCATAGTGCATCACTGTCTCTTAAAATGAGACTTTTCATGAGAGTATAATTATTTTACAATATTGTGTTAGCTTCTGCTGTACAATGAAGTGGATCAGCTATAAGTATATATATGTATCCCCTCCTTCCTGGGCCTCCTGCCTGCCCCCCTCCTCATCAGACTCTTCTAGGTCATCACAGAGCACTGAGCTCAGTTCTCTGTGCTGTATAGTAGCTTCCCACTAGCTATCCATTTTACATATGGTTGTGTACTTATGTCCAAGCTAACACACCGGTCAGAATGACCATCATGAAGAAAATCTACAAACAGGAAATGCTGGAGAGCATGTGGAGGAAATGGAGCCCTCCTGCACTACTGGTGGGAATGCTTGATACAGCCACTATGGAGAATGGTATGGCAGTTCCTTAAAATACTGATAAATAGAACTACCATATGACACACCTATCCGATTCCTCAGCACATGCCCTGAGACATCTTTTCTTTAGGTATATGTTTTCTCAGTTATTTAATGAGGAGGTTAGACATGAACTTTTGTAAAATTCACAAAAATTAGAATCCTCAGTGTGTGTTCACTTTGTACCACAAAATGTACATGGAGCCACTATCACAATATATACAGTTAAAATGACAGAGATCTGAAATGGAAATTAAAGAGATGGAGGGGGATATCTGCTGGGGTCCAGTCCCAGTGGATCTAGGGTGATTCGAAGGGGAGATGGATAGGCGAGGAAAACTTAATTTAATTAGAAATATAAGATTAGATTTGGAAAAAAATGGTGTAGTAGGAAAATGAGTGGAGGAAAGAGGCTGATTAACTTGGTTTATGTGGAAAACCAAAGTTTCAGACAAGGAACTTGCACCATCTATGCTGGGCCACAGGCTCCCGCTTAAATAGCAGAGGGTGCCCCACCTTGGACTCCCTCTCACATGGGTCTCAGAAGCCCGGGCAAGTAAGTAGACTCGGTGAGCCTCCACGTTCCAAGGGATCGGCCTGAAAAGGAGAGGGAGGGAGAGGGAGCAAGAGAAAGAATTGACACCGGGGAGGCCAGGCTTGTGCAAAAACCCCCTCCAACTTTATTATTCAAAAGGTGTTTATATACCCTAAATTTTACCTAATGGAAGATACAGAGTCATGCAGGGGCAGCAGTCCTGACCCTTTCTGTATATCTTTTTGTATACAAAAGGTCTCAGGTGATTTACATTATCTACTGGCCAAGAGGCTTGTTAACAATTTTTGGCTCTCTTTCTTAATGAATGTTGATCTCCTTTCCCCTGAAGTGTTTTTCTTTAATCTGCATCTCCTTAAAGCACTAAAGTTACATCTCTATAGAACAAAGGTGCAGTGGGTTATAACAAAGAAGGTACTTAACTCAAAGATCTAATGTTGCTACTTGTTTTTTCTATATACCAACTATATCAACAAATAAAAGATATGAAAATTTGGCAGCACCGTTTGGCTCAACAATGAAGCGCTTAATCAGTTTTATTCTAATGATCTTGACATCTCAAAAGCCCCTGCATTTCTAGGATGTTTTAAGCTTCCTGTGCCTCTGATGGTTGGGAGACTGTAAGCAATTCACAAGCTGTAAAAATTCCGGGGGAACCTGTTAGGCAAGCTAGAGAGTTATCAGAGGGGGTTTTAAGCTGAGACATTCTTTTGCAGGAGACTGAAGCCCTGAATTAACTTTTTCCAGAGAGTGTCAGAAAAGTAGAAAAGCACAATACAATAAGGCAGGTGTATTCTTATTTTGGGGGGGTACATGCTCAGGAAATACCAGGGGGAAAACCTGAGGCCTGATTCGCCTTGCCCATCAGGCCTCTGCCACATGACCTTGTCATGGGTGGGATTCCTCACGCTGGCTCCTGGCAGATATCTAGTCAATTGGAGGAACGTATGACTTTACTTCTAACAGGTTTAGTTCTTTTTGGCAGATCCCTCTATATTTTACAGCACAGTAATCAGAAATAAGTTGTGTCCTTGATAGGCAAACACAGCCGTCTTCTTTAACATCACCAGAAATGGGTAATCTGTAGAGCAAAAGAAAAGACTCTCTTTAGTGTTCATGATTTTCTCACATAATTCTCCTCATCCAGCCAGTATTTTCTGTAACTTTCAGGAAACAATGAGATGCTCAGTTACTAAGCACTGGGTAAGTAAACAGTCTAATGGCAGAAAGTGAAGAGGAACTAAAAAGCCTCTGAAAGAGGGTGAAAGAGGAGAGTGAAAAAGTTGGCTTGCAACTCAATATTCAAAAGCTAAGATTTCAGCATACAGTTCCATCACTTCATGGCAAATAGCAGGGGAAAAAATGCAAGCAGTGACAGACTTTGTTTGCTTGGGCTCCAAAATCTTTGTAGACAATGACTAAAGCTCTGAAATTAAAAGACACTTGCTCATGGGAATGGCTACCCACTCCAGTATTCTTGTCTGGAAAATTCCATTTCTGTGGACAGAGGAACCTGGAGGGATATATCCATAGCATGGGAAAGAGTCAGACCGGACTGAGGGACTAACACTTCCACTTTCATTTTCTTTTCACTTGCTCCTTGGAAGGAAAGCTATGACAAACCTAGACAGCATATTCAAAAGCAAAGACATCATTTTGCCAGCAAATGTCAGTATAGTCAAAGCTACGGCTTTTCCATTACTCATGTGCTGATGTGAAATTTATACCATAAAGAGAGTAAGTGCTGAAGGATTGATGCTTTCAAATCGTGATGCTGGAGAAGATTCTTGAGAGTCCCTTGGACTGCATGCAAATCAAGTCAGTCAATCCTAAAAGAAATCAACACTGAATTTTCCTTGGAAGGACTGGTGCTCCAATACTTTGACCACCTGATGGGAAAAGCCAACTCATTGGAAGAGACTCTGATGCTGGGAAAGACTGAGGCCAAAGGAGAAGGGGAAGGCAGAGAATGAGATGGTTAGATAGCATCACTGACTCAAATGGACATGAATTTGAGCAAACTGGGAGACACTGGAGGACAGAGGAACCTAGGGAGCTGCAGTCCATGGGGGCCACAAAGGGTTGGACATGACTTAGCAACTGAACAGTGATAACTACACAGTCAGTCATAAATATAAACTTTTAATAGAAAGCTAATATAAACATCTGGAACTTGTAAGTTCATCTTCACTGGAAGTGAAGCATTCTAAATAGAAATATTATCATGATAGATACAAAATGAAGCTTTGAAAATTGGAAACTGAATCTATTAACATATCACACGAAAAACTTATTGCTTTCACTGAACTTTGATTTTCTTAAATATTTAGGATATAATAATCTAGTATTTGGGGAGGCATCGAGATGATACCTATAGAAGTATGATCAGGCTTAAACAGAGTATGTGCTCAGGAAATGTAGTAAGTATGTATAGATATGCAGGGTCTGCAGAATTTGAATGTGGCCAGAAAAGGAGGCTCAGTTCATGTTGTATGTAGTGGAAGGTTCCTTTTTTCCCGTTCCAAACAGTTCACGAGTGTCTGCTGTGATCAATGTTCTCTTAGTTCCAAAGATGCAGGAGTGTTGTGGCTTATTGCAGATGTGGTGTGAGTAGCAGTCAAAGAATGGGATGGCAACACAGAACTGGCATGCTAGGATGGGGTATGGGCAAGACGTTCACCTGCTTGTCCTAAATTGAAAGTGAAGTGGTATGGTGGGCAGGGCTCCATCACAGATTTCCTTTGTTCCTTTGTTTCTTTTCTTCATAAGGGCCCCTGGCCCTGAGAAGTCCACCTGATTCCCTCCTAGCGCCTGACAGTCTAGTCACATCAGTATTTCTTTCAAGCGAGTAATAGCAAAAGTCCCCTGTGTTTTATCTCTTTCACCCTTCTGGTCCCCTTCTTCAAACTTCAAGATAACTTTTTAAATGCTCATTTGACTTTTTTCAAAAGACCGTCAGTGACTTCCCAGGCCTTCTTTGACCAGATCTCTGCCTAGTTCTTTAGTATTATCTTCTTAATCCCCAAAACAGTGAAAAAAAAAATACTGTTTATGTTTTTCATTACTTGAAAACCAGGGTAGAGAACGAAATAAAAGCAGAATCTAACTGCAACTCTTTCTACTATCATATGATACCTTTCAGGGTTACCTGATCACTGTCTTAACCAAAGCATCCTTTCAGTCTTCAGAATAGAATAGAATGTTAATTGAATTTAGTTCATTAACTTTGCCTATATTTCTTCTCATAGACACTACAGAGATTTCTAATTTTATCATAAAGTTTAATAGAATAAACGTAATGACCCAATAAGAAACATACCCACGCAGAAACCAAAGTTAACCCTTTCTATGTTCAGAAAAATAGAAATAAGTTAATATCAGAATTGCATTTATATGTAAATAAAGTAGAGAATATAATCCCTGGAAAACAAATAAAAACCAGAATAGATTTTATGTAACAAAATATATTTGCCTTTTCATACATTTATTCTTGTCCAGGACCCTTTATTTTAAACTGATATTCATTTTTAAGTACTATATTTAAAAATATTATATTTTAGAACATGAGCAAAACAACATAAAAATTTGCTAATTAAAGCAATATGTCTATCAAATTTTTGTAAGTTTCCACATAACAAAGTATTGCTCTGTTTTAGATAAATTTTTACCTGCTCCTGTGTCTTCAATTTTAATGTCTTATTTTTTTGAATGATAAAAAATCAATTTTAACTGTACTTTATACAAATGTAAATAAATCATTCACAGACTCAAAAATCATAACAGGATATCATCTGTTCTGAAACGCTCATCAGAATTTCTTTATAGAGCCTGTGCTCTGCAGCAAGAGAAGCCACTCCAAGGAGAAGCCCACACACTACAGCTAGAGAGTGGCCCCTACTCTGAGCAACTAGAGAAAAGTCTGAGCAGCAGTGAGACCCAGCACTGCCAAAAATAAATACAGAAATAAAAAGTTTAAAGAAATAGCAAATAGCTCTTTTGTGGCTTATGCAGTGTCATTGCATCTCCTCAAACAACTCTCTCTCTACACCACTGATTAAAATAGGCTACAATATTTGTCACAAGTTGGCCAATTCTCTCAAATGCCTGGATTCCACAATTAGATATTTACTATACTTTTTTCTTCTCATATTCATATTTCAATGCTGTATGTGGCCTACTTATTTGGTCCCACAGTTTGAAAAGTTCTACTTAAATTCTTTATATTTAATAATATTGGCACAAAAATTCTTTTTCCAATAGCATCCAGCTAGAAATTTCTTTATTTTTAAATTTTGTTATTAGAATTTTTTTTTTGGTGTCCCTCCCAAAGGAGTTGGTTTATCCCCTGTTTCCTAAAACTCCACTGCAATTAAAAATATACATTGTGACAAAGAGTGATGTCTTTTCATATATGGAGATTTTCAACTAACTTCAAAGTCATTCTTCTTCTCAGACTATACTGCTTCTTTTGAAAATTTCTAAACTAAATTAAAACTATAAATCTCAGTCTTCAATAGCAATGATACTATCTTGCCTTGCAAACCTGATACAAATAGAATATTCAAATTAGCTTATCTAATACTTACATATTAGAATTTAAAATGGATCCATTTATCCACTTCCAGTTCTTCTCTGATAATGTAAAATTTAATCCAATCCAAAACAGAATTCCTTCTTTGTTTATCAGGTTTTGTATGAGTCTCTGCAAATGAAACAGAAGAAATGAGTATTGAATCCATCTATCTATTGCTGGTTTGCATTCTTCTATTCATCCTCTGAAACCCAGTTCAAGTATCACTTCCTCACAAAGCCTTTCCTGACACCCCATTGGAGTTAATTATTCCTTACTTGTGATATTTCTATTCCATTCATTTATACATCCAAATATTTATGTTTATATTTTTGTATTCATTAAATAATATTTATTTTGCTTATATGTCCATTTAGTCTCTCAGATTGTAAGCTCCTTGAAGTCAAGGTTAATACTTCCATCTGCATAGAACCCTCGAGACTAGAGCACAAAAATCTTGATATGGTTAGAAGCCAATGCTGAGTGTTATTGAAGTATTTTACTTATTAATAATTATTTACCAATTCTTCATGATCTTGAATAAGCAGTAGACTGGATTCTCTTGTGTAACAGTCAGCTAGACTGTCATTTGAAAGTTTGAAAGTTTCAGTAAAATATAAGCATTTATCTCAGATTTGTTGCCAGTGCATTGGACACCTTAACAGAACTGGTCTCTCTAAAGTAACAAAGAAGAGGGAAAATAAAAATAAAGTAAGAAAGAGGAAGAAAAGAAATGAATGTTATATTTCTAACCTGTCCCCATCCCACTAACACTAACCACACATACACAGTTCAGTTCAGTCACTCAGCAGTGTTCAACTCTTTGTGACCCCATGGACTGCAGCACGCCAGGCCTCCCTGTCCATCAAAAACTCCCAGAGTTTACTCAAACTCACGCCCATTGAGTCGGTAATGCCATTCAACCGTCTTATCCTTTGTCATCCTCTTCTTCTCTGGCCTTCAAACTTTCCCAGCATCAGGGTCTTTTCAAATGAGTCAGTTCTTTGCATCAGGTGGACAAAGTATTGAAGTTTCAGCTTCAATATCAGTCCTTTCAATGAATATTCAGGATTGATTTCCTTTAGGATGGACTGGTTGGATCTCATACAAGTTATTATAAATTCAGGAAAGTCTTTGTCATTGTGAGAACAATTCATGAATTTAATATAACTGAGGGTTTTGAGACCACTGTTCATTCTGCTATTAAAATTTGAAAATTAGTGACCAGCTAAAACACTGACAGACAGAATAACTTGTTCAATTCCACACAAGCAGGTAGTGATAGAGCCAAAACTCTTTTTGAGATTCCTTAAATTCCTTATCATTGCTCTTCCTACTCCATGGACAACTATATCAAATGCTCTTTAAAAAAAGTCTACTTGAAACAACATGTAAAATGTAAAGCAAATAATAATTCGTACCCACAATTAATGGCAAGTATCATGGAGAGAAATTATTTGAAAGTTTCTAATTGCTAAATTATATATTTGCCTAATAATGAGATCTATTGGATAGCATTTTTTAGAGGGATATTCTCATTTTCTTAAAATTTCTCTTCTATACAAATGTATATAATAAATGATCGCATTTTGCTATAGTCTCTCAACAATAGAGTATTAACACACACTGCTTAGTAAGCATAAGGACAAGATCAATATCTTAATGATTAATACAATAAGTATTAACGAATTCATTACATGTTTGTGTTCTATTCATTAGCTTTAGTCAAAGGTTAGCTGTTTGACATATTAAAATCACCAAATATCTCACTTAATGTATATTTTACTTTATGGCTTGGATTTTGACTAATAATTATTGACTCTCCTAGCCTGAGTACTCAGAAGGCAGTATTATCTGGTAGTTAAGGTCATAGGCTCTGACAATAGACCACTGAAGTACAATTCTCAGTGTCACCCCTTAGCACATGTATGACCCCAGATGAATTGCTTAACCTTTCCATGCCTCAGCTTTGTCAAACATAAAATCAGAGTGATAAAACTAATCTTAACACATGGGTTGTAATGAGCCTTAACAAAAATAATACAATGATAACCATCAAATTTTAGCTGTTATTCTTAGAAAATTCAACCACAAAATATACCTGTTGCTTCCTTGCTGTTCTCTTGAGCATCCATGCTGGTTTTTTCTATTGATGTATTTTGTCTTATGAGTATCACTGGTAAATAAAGAAACACCATTAAGAAGATAAAATGCTAAAAGGTGCAATGAAGTGGATATGCTATATTTATCACTTCAGGAAATTGTTGTCTTAGTACTATCTCAACAAGCTTGAAATGAACAGAAGATAAGAGCAATAGCAATTTAGTAACAGTGGGTCTGCTTAGAAGACAACATAAACAAACACATAAGTAAACATGGAGTTACTTGCATCTAATATATAAGTAATCTGGAGAAGGGAATGGCAACCCATTCCAGTATTCTTGCCTGGAGAATCCCATGAACAGAGGAGCCTGGAGGGCTATGGTCCCTAAGATCTCAAAGAGTCAGAAATGACTGAAGTGACTTAGCATGCACACACCCACTATATAAGTAAAATCCCAGGTGTTATTTAAATTCTTAAATTGCTTACACTCCTATCTACATGTTCCATTTTCAGAATGAGTATAATAGTGTCTGTCCTATGGGAGACATTGCCTAGGACAATCTAGAATTTAGTAGGCACCTAAGAAACTGTAGGGATGTCCCAGGAAGTCCAGTGGTTAAGACTTCACCTTCCAATGCAGAGGATGCTGGTTTGATACCTGGTGGGGAAGCTAAGATCCCACATGCCTTGGGGCCAAAAAACAAACAAATAACAACAACAACAAGAAAAACCCAGAACATAAAAACAGCAGAAGCAGTATTGTAACATATTCAATAGACTTTAAAAATGGTCCACGTTAAAAAAAAAAAAAAAAAAACTCTAAGCAATTATAAACTTATTTTCTTTGTTATTATCAAGCTTTTATCATAATTGCAATTTTTAAAAAAGTTCTTGGAGCACATGTAAATCCCCTATGAAGATTCTCAGAATAATTAGGAAGAGAAATGTGAAAGCCTAGGGTTTGCAAAGTGGATGTGGGCTGGGCACTGTTAGAGCACTCTTTTATAACTGTTTTTATTTCATCAATCTTCCACTAAGTTTGGGGTGGCCAAAGATGTTTAACATACTTTACTATTTATGGCAGAAGGAGAATAAGTAGAACAAGAAATAAATGGTCTTGCATCACTTACCTGAAATACTCAACCCAGTCACAGTCAAGGCAAGAAGTATAATCACAGCACAACCAAATTTCAGGGAAAAGTTGTGCCAACGTGGACCCTGACGAAGATCTGAGACATTAAGAAAACATGCTTGGTTAACTTAGTTGAGTTCATCTGGTACAAAAAGCAAAGGCTGTTTGGCTCACATAAGAAAGAGCTAGATTCAGGTTGGGGGTTAGGGGCAGAAAAGAACATTTATCAGTTAACTTACAGTAGGGTCCTAAGGACTTTCCTGGTGGTCCAGTGGTTAAGAATCTTCCTGCTAATGCAGGGGACACAGGTTCAATCCCTGATCCAGGAAGACCCCACCTACTGTGGCAGGGTAACTGAGCCTGTGGGCCACAAGTATTGAAACCCAAGCACCCTAGAGCCTGTGCTCCACAATAAGAGAAGCCACTGCAATGAGAAGCAACTAAAGAGTTGCTCACTACAACTAGAGAAAGCCCACACAGCAACAAAGATCCAGCACAGCCAAAAATAAATAAAATTAATTAATTGATTAAAAAATAATGTTCCAGAGTGACCTGCAAGTCCATTTATTTCTACTTTAGTTTTTCACAGTCCCCCAGGCGACTGAGTTGTGTGATCCAGTTTTCAGCCAACTACTACAGATCTCTATTGTTAGGATGTTGACATTTGTATAAGATTTAGCCCTTTCTAAAACATCCTTGTAGAGATGGAATTTTAAGATAGCTATATGTGATAAAAGATTAAGGTAGGAAACAGAATGTATTAAATTTTAGATAGTGACACGTGGATAATCATGTGGAGGAGAGAGAGAAAAGATAACACCTAAAGGAGCTCCAAGGTCCCGGGTGTAATCTGAAAATGAGAGAAACCGCACTGGAGAATATTGACCTAGAACTTCTAATGTGATCCTGTGTGACACAGAGCAGCTAAACTTAGTGAGCCTGAGACTTAGTCCTAGGTGAACTTTCCTGACAGCTGTATGGTATTTTACCTTTCTGTCTCTTTTCTTCCTTATTCTTTCCTGCCTTGAAATTTTGAAACATGGAGAAAGTTTCATATAGTCACTATCTTATTTATTACTGAAGGAGAGCAGTGGTTAAGAGCAAAGGCTCTCAAATGTAACAGATTTGTATTTGAGCATGTTGCTTTAAGCCTGTAACCTTCATAAAATACTAACTTCCTCACTTGTGAAACATAACATAAGTTACTTGGTGAGGTTTTGGAAAGGGTTAAATGAAAAAATTCTTCTCAACATGGAGTCTAGTACACAATAACTGTTCATTGAAAATTTATGGAATTGAGAGGAGGGTTTTATGACTCTTCTGAGTTGTTTTTCTGCAACACTTCATGACTTTAGAAATAACGAACTTACAACAAATTGAAGATGCCAGGTAAATTTTCAGTTCACTTCAGGTCAGTCGCTCAGTCGTGTCTGACTCTTTGCGACCCCATGAACCTCAATATGCTAGGCCTTCCTGCCCATCACCAACTCCTGGAGTTTACCCAACCTCATGTCCATTGAGTCGGTGATGCCATCCAAGCATCTCATTCTGTCATCCCCTTCTCCTCCTTTAGTCATCTGGAAATATCCATGCAGGGCTATTTTTTGTTTGAATATAAACAATATGCCAAGGATTTCCTGGTGGTGTGGTGGATAAGAATCTGCCTGCTAATGTAGGGGACTCACGTTCAATCCCTGGTCTGGGAAGATTCTGCCACAATTACTGACCCCATGCTCTACAGCCCACAAGCCCCAGCTGCTGAGATCCCATTCTGCAACTACTGAAGCTGTGATCCATAACAATGAGAAGCCCTTGGACTGCCACGAAGACCCAGTGCAGCCAAAAATAAATAAATACATAAAATTAAAAAAATAATAAACAGTATGCCAAATCATCTCACTCCATTGCTCTAAACCTTTCCTTGGCCTTCTCTCAAGCAGATTTAAGACTGTATATCTGTAAAAGAGTCTACAAGTTCCTGTTCAATCCATTTCCCATTACATCTCTGACTTTATCTCCTGCTGCTTTCAACACAGACATGCTCCATCATTTCACACCCAACCTATGTGCTCCTCCTACAAAAGGACAGGAACATTCTCATCCCAGGGAACTTGCCCTTGCCCTGGTCCATCTTCTAAAAAGCTCTTCTCCAAGGAAACATATCTTTGTCCTTTAATTCTTTCAGGTCTTGGCTCAGATGTCATCTTGTGAGGCAGGCCTTCTTCTACTTGATATCATACCCTCTCTGAAGTTAACTCTCAATTCCATCACAAATAAAAACAGTTTCTCAGGACTTTTCTAGTGGTCCAGTGGTTAAGAATCCACCTGCCAAAGCAGGGGACAGGGATTCTATCCCTGATCTGGGAAGATTCCACATGCTGTGGAACGACTAAGCAGTGCACATCTGGTACCAAGTCTGAGCCCTGCAACAAGAAAAGCCACCACAATGAGAAGCCTGTGTACTACAGCTAGCGAGGAGCCCTTGAATAGCCCACAACTCGATAAAGTCCACAGGCAGCAGCAAAGTCCCAGTGCAGCCATAAATAAATAAATAAAGGATAAAAAAAGCAGAGGGGTGAATATTAGAGTACAAAATATAGATAAAATTTTCTCTCTTGCGTTTAATATTATCTAACCCACATATATGTATATACTTAGTTTTTTGTTTATTTGTATGTCTTCCTAGCAGTATAAAATAAACACACAAAAAAGAAAATATTTTTCAACTATTTTTTTCACTTGTCCTAACCTCAGCACCAGGGCATGCCTGGCACAGGTGCTTATTTTTGGATGAATAGATAGACTCTAGAGGCATTTTGTGAACACTTATCTACTTTTTTAAGAAATCAAGTGCTGGGCCATAAACTAGGTGGCGACTCACATCTCTGGTTTACCTGAATGCCTTTGATATGATCACTGTTCTACAGTTCCCACAATGGCACCCCACTCCAGGACTCTCGTCTGGAAAATCCCATGGACGGAGGAGCCTGGTCAGCTGCAGTCCATGGGGTCGCTAAGAGTCGGAGATGACTGAGCGACTTCACTTTCACTTTTCACTTTCATGCATTGGAGAAGGAAAAGGCAACCCACTCCAGTGTTCTTGCCTGGAGAATCCCAGGGATGGGGGCAGCCTGGTGGGCTGCCGTCTATGGGGTCGCACAGATCGGACACGACTGAAGCGACTTAGCAGCAGCAGCAACACAGTTCCCACAGGCTGAACAGTTCAGCCAAAGAGCTCAGGGGTAGTTTCACAATAATTGTAATAACAGGTCAATCTGTGGAGAAAGAATGTCACCTGCCATTTCAATAGACAAGGGACATTGTGACCATAAAGCCATCAGCCAGGGTAGCTGCCCCGATGTTGAAACCCGAGTGGAATTCAGAGTGAAGGAACACAGGATACTAGCGCTAGATAGTTAAAATGGGCATCACGGGAATGATTTCAGTAAGCCCAGACTCTTGCGTCTTCTCACACATAAGAAAACACTAAAATCATTAACTCGATATGTCTGTTTTTGTGATTAGCAGTCATCTTTTGGTAGTCAACTATATATTTTTTTTTGTTTGCAGCAAAAACTCCTATATGTCCTGGCTTCTCCCTTACCAATGGGAACAGTTCCTCGGAGTTATCTAAGAGGCTGCCTTCCCAGGTATGGTCCTTGATAAAACCACCAAATACAAAATTCTCAACTTATAGGTTATACATTTTTTGCAGTCAAGTGTTTTGTAACCACATATTTTGTTCTGACTTTATTCTGCTTTGTTTTTCAGATTTACTTTTATAATGATATTTTGAGGAATAATGATTATGAGCAGAAGAGACACATTTTCTGACCCCTTTGATTTGGGATCTTAGATCATAGCTTTTGAGGAAAATCTTGCTTTTTCTATATTCATCCTGCCACATCTCCTTTCAACACCATCCTCCTTTCTCTCTACTTTTGCTAGATTTGAATAGGGAACAGAAAGCTTTGCTATTTCCCACCAAAAAATATAGCTTGACCAAACTGTCACTGTAGTTATCAAAATTCTCCAATTTTCCATAACCCCCATTTGAAGGGTCTCGTGAAACTATTTGCTAACCCTAAGACTTTTCAGTCTCCAATTTAGAATGTTGATAACTGAATAGTTTGAAATTATCCCACGTCATCCTGAAAGGATGCAGCACACCTGCTAAGCACACAATGGAATGAATATCAGGTGGCATAAAAATTGCAATAGTAGTAAATTTGGTTTGACATCAGAAGGCAGTACTATATTATGATCATTTTATACATTTTTCTACTTAGTTTCTAGTTTCTTTTCAGCCATGGAATCCATCACCTGTTACCTCTCATTAGAATCCTCATCTCCTTCACTCAGAATACTAGCTCCTCTGACACACAGAAAATTGCCAAATTCAACAAATATCAAGTAGGTTTATCAGGGATATTCTCCTGTGTCTTGTGGCTTATCTCCTTCTAAACTGATACATTTTTAAATTTAAAAAATAATCAGATTGTGAGTATATTCACATCAATCTTGAATATAATTTTCTTTTGGAACATTTTTTCCTTCCCTTTGAAAAGTGGAAGATGTTCATCATTAACATCTTTAACACTTTGTGTTAATTAATTAGCAAAGTGTTAATCATTAACACTTTGTATTCTGAAAGGAATGCTATGGGTGCAAATGCATTGGAACTTAACCAGTATTTTACAGAGAGATTTGAAATAAAGTAGGTTACTATTACAACAAGGTAGCAGAATATTTCTAAAAACATTTCTTTGTTAAAAACAAAAACAAAAAAGGGACTTCCTGGCTGTTCCAGTGATTAAGACTCCATGCTTCCACTGCAGGGAGCACGGGTTTCATCCTTGGTTGGGGAACAAAGATCCTGCATGCCACATGGGATGGCAAAAAATAAAACAAATATTGGATGCTTGGGGCTGGTTCACTGAGACAACCCAGAGGGATGGTACGGGGAGAGATGAGGGAGGAGGGCTCAGGATGGGGAACACATATATACCTGCAGTGGATTCATGTTAATGTATGGCAAAGCCAATACAGTATTGTCAAGTAAAATAAAGTAAAATTAAAAAAAATAAATTTATATTAAAAAGCCCAAGAACAAAAATAGAAAAACTGCTTTTATTTCCAAATAAAATAAAAATACTCCTTTGTTCACACTTGTAAAATATTTATTCAGGTTCTTTTAGCCAAGGCTCAGTAACAGGAATGATGTTCACTTTTCACAAAAGTATCTTCACAAAAAGAAATCTAAAGGTATGCACTTTTTTCCACACCTGTGATTACCTACAGACAGGCCATGCTATATCAACTTAATACATGACTACTGCTCATCTTCAAAGTCATGATTTAAAGCCACAAATTTACAGGAACATCTAACTATTGGAAGATACACAAATGCCAAAAGGAAAATTAAAGCCACTTACTCTGAAGACAAGATGGAGGTGATGACCTTCCAATGCCAGAATCCCTGGGTAAGTTTAAATCAGCATATGCCACCTGACTCTCCATTGCAAACAGAAGAATGTAGTACTATACTCGTATAAGAGGAAAAACTCCAACTTCTCTGAGGCAAGATCAGCTGAAGGAAGTGACCAATTTAAAAAGTTTTGCTGGTCTCTCTTATAATCAGCACCTAACCACAATGGTTACTGTGGGCTTTGTCTATAAATTAGTGAGGAAGTCCACTTACTGGGTGTCCAGTGTACTTAGACATGTAATATTAGGTTGGCCAAAAAGTTTGTTCAAGTTTTCCATAACATGGAAAACTCCAAAGGAACTTTTTCACTATTTTCAATATCTGCTTTGTTTAGTTAATTGGCCTATTGTTTGACAATATTCTGGAAAGATTGTTTGTTGTCTTTGTAAGTATCTTTTTTCAACAACTTTTTCTGGGCCAGGACCAGAGTGAAGGAAATAAAGCACTCTGATTTGGCTCAAACACACACACACACGCACACACACACACACAGAATCAAGATAAACTATATTTAATGCCAGGTTGTAAAAAGTAAACACTAACACACAAAAAAACTGTAGGACACTTTTCTAAAGCTCTCAAATCTTCCTGAAATATTTGTGCCCCTGGCAAGAGCTGAAAAATGTGGGAAAAGGAGCTGTAAATGTGGAAAAGGTCACTGAGTAATACAACAGAGACAGCAAAGAGCCAACGATCCAGACTATTCTTAGCTTAAAAGAATGCTTTCAGTGCACTGAGGTTTAACTTCAAGTTAGGAAGCGTGACTATGACCACGAGGAGTCCACAATGGCCATGTTAAAAACAGCTGACTGAGGAAAGAGTATTCTCTTCAACCAGAAGCTTGCAAAATTATGTGAGCTTCAAAAGTACAAACCAGCCAGAAATATAAACCAAAGGAGACTTTTCACTTGTGCATATGCAGTGCAAAACATATTGATGGATGTTTTCATTCGTTACAACCATTTTATAGGACGGAAGAACCTTACTATGCAATCACTATTGTATACATATAAAATGGACTTCCTAGGTGGCTCAGTGGTAAAGAAGCCGCCAGCCAAAGCAGGAGATGCAGGAGACAGGGGTTCGATTCCTGGGACAAGAAAAGCCCCTGGAGAAGGGAGTGGCTACTTACTCCATTGTTCTTGTCTGGACCACCCCATGGACCAGAGGAACCTGGCAGGCTACAGTCCATTGGATCACAAAATGTCAGACACAACTGAGTGACTAACATACCTCAACATAATAAAGACCATTTATGAAAAGCCCACAGCACAGTCAGTGGTGAAAAAAGAAATAAAAGCATTTCTTCTGAGGTCAGGAACAAGCAAGGATATCTGTTCTCACCACTCCTATTCAACACAGGTATGGAAGTTCTAGCCAAACTAATTAGACATGGAAAAGAAATGAAGTCATCAAAGTTGAGAAAAAAGAAGCAAAATTACATCTGTTCAGAGAACACCTTATGTGTAGAAAATCATCAAGACTCCAGACACACACACTCACAAACTATTAGACTAATAAGTGAATTTGCTTAAGTTTCAGAATAAAAAGTCAATACACAGGAATCAGTTGCTATACACTGATTAATGATTTGGAAAGAAAATGAAATTCATTGGCAACAGTATCAAAAAGAATAAACTACTTCAGAAAAAAACCCGATTAAAACTTGTACTGAAAACTGTAGAATATTGCTGAAAGAAATTTAAAAAGACATAACTAAATGAAGAGACATCCCATGTTTGTTACTTGGAAGATTACTATTGTTAACATATGTCTACTAGAACTACCATATGACCAAGCAATTCCAGTCCTGGGTATATGTCACAAAAAAACAAAAACACTAATTTGAAAAGATACATACCCCTCAATGTTTATAGCAGCATTACTTATACAATTGCCAAGATATGGAATAAACCTATGTCTAGGGCTTCCCAGGTGGTGCCAGTTGTAAAGAATCTGCCTGCCAATTCAGAAGACATAACAGATGTGGGTTGGATCCTTAATTTGGGAAGATCCCTGGAGAAGGTCATGGCAACCCGCTCTATTCTTCTTCCCTGGAGAATCCCCATGGATAGCAGAGATGGGCGGGGTATAGTCCATGGGGTCGCAAAGAGTAGGACGCAACTGAGCACCCGTGCATGCACGCACATAGAGTATTGATTGCTACAGTAAAACTTGCGTAGTTGCTCCAAAAACTCAAGTGTTTTTTGCTTTGCAGGTTTTGTTGTTGTTGTTGTTGTTGTTGTTGTTATTGTTGTCTGGTTGGCTGGTTGGTTTTTGTTTGGGGGTTGCTTTTTGTAGTTCAATGTTTTTAAAAACCTGAGTTCATCTACTAACAGTTCCTACCAGGGGGCGCTGCTGGCCTTTCTTTTTTATATCCTTAAACCTTCTGTATACTGAAATCAGAAAGCTCAAGTTATTGGTAAATGCTTCAATCCACATTGTTTCATTTGATACATTAATATCTGCCTTATCCAAGCATTGGATTTTTTTGAATTTACAGAGAAGCCTGTTGGGCTTCTGTCTATGGGGTCGCACAGAGTCGGACACAACTGACGCAACTTAGCAGCAGCAGCAGTAGCCGCTCGGATGAGTAAGGAGCAAGAATGATCATCTGTTTCCTACCTCAAAACCCAGGCTCTTTTTTACAACCTACCGAAACACATTTTGCTCCTGTAATACCTACAAAACCAAGTTATAGAGAGGGAAGAAAAGCTAAAATAAATTTTGCTCAAGGCTGGCAATTATACTGCAAACAGTAGCTCTGCTCCTGGATAGGTAGTTTGTCTAAATTCGAGTGGATGAAAACAATATTTACTGTGTTGCTTATTGTGCCAGGGTACCTCTGAACAAGATTGATGTATATGTATATGGTGACCTGGACAGCCTTGATATTTCTTTAACTTTGTTTACACTTTGTGTTTAGTCATTCAGTCATGTCTGACTCTTTTGTGATGTTATGTACTGCAGCCCGCCAGGCTCTTCTGTCCATAAGGATTCTCCAGGAAAGAACACTGGAGTGGGTTGCCATGCCCTCCTTCAGGGATCTTCCCAACCCAGGGATCTAACCCAAATCTCCTGCATTGAAAGAGGATTCTTTACTGTCTGAGCCACCAAGGAAGCCCATGGATAATGGAGTGGGTAGCCTATCCCTTCTCCAGGGGATCTTCCTGACCCAGAAATCGAACTGGGGTCTCACACATTGCAGGCAAAGTCTTCACCAGCTAAGCTACCAGGGAAGCCCCTTGTTTAAGCTCTGGACAGGTGTTTGCCTAAGTCAAAAGATACCTTCTCCAGGAGATCTTCCCCACCCAGGTATCAAACCCACAATTTCTGCAGTGGCAGGTGGATTCTTCACCAAAGCGCCACCTGGGAAGCCCAACTTTATAGATGGATACCACCATCAGATTAATTATATTATTTGCAGCTGAAGATGGAGAAGCTCTATGGTGGTGGTGGTTTAGTTGTTAAGTGAGTCTTAGTTGCAGCATGCAGGGTCTTTTTTTGTGGCACGGCTATTCTCTAGTTGCAGCCTGAGGGTTTAATTACTCCACAGCATGTGGGATGTTAGTTCCCTGAGCAGTGACTGAATCTGCTTTCCCTGGATTGGTAGGTGAATTCTTAACTACTAAATCACTGGGAAAGTCCCAATTATACTTACCCTTCAGCAAGGGTAGTTGGATGGATAACAATTCTGTTTCAAAGGTTACTGTGGTCATAGCAAAGCAAAAGTAGAGATTTCAGCCTCTCTTTTTCTCTTGATGGCTTCGTGCTTTGATTTGCTCAGCATTGTCTCCAGTGGTTTCTAACGTGCCTTTTTCAGACTTACACTTTAAGTTTAGAGGATTCTGACAGCAAATAATCACTGACCCTTAACTCATGTCACACAGAACACACTAGAGCTCCGTATATGTCGCATGTTTAACTCCCAGTTCTAGTTTAAGGATGAGAGCGGGTTCCTAGGTCACTGAGCTAAAAACATGATAATGCTGACTAAGAGTCAACTGCTCTTTTAAGTTAAGAGACTCCATTTTAGGTTTATGGGGAAAAAAAAAAAAGCACTTTTAAGTTCGGGTAAAAAGCAGAAATGCAGAGTTTCCACAGGCATTTCTTCCTCATACACAGTTTCCCCTGTTTTAAACACATTGCATTAGTTTGTTTTATTGGTTAAAGCTGATGAACAAATTTTGCTCCAATATTATGAACTGAAGTCCATAGACTACATTAGGGTTTGCTCTTTATGTTCTATATGCTATGGCAAGCTTGGGCTTTCCTGTTGGCTCAGACAGTAAAGAATTGGCCTGCGAGGCAGGAGGCTGGGGTTCAATCCTGGGTCAGGAAGAGCCTCTGGAAAAAGGAATGGCTATCCACTCCAATATTCTTGCCAGAATTCCTTGGACAGAGAAGCCTGGTGGGCTACTGTCCACGGGGTCGCAAAAAGTCAGACACGACTGAGCAACTAACACTTTCACTTTTATAATGACATGAATTTGATAGGGATAGAGTAAAGGGACAAACAGGGTAATTAAATGGTTAATCCCACTGGGGATTGTAAGTAAAAAAGTATGAGAATGGGAAACCCCTGTATGTTAATGATTGCTTAAAAAAGCAGGTTTGCTTAATTACAAAACCAAGCAGGGTTGTTTAGCAACAAAACCTTGCAAAACAGAAGCATGAGACATCTCTGAAAACAATAGAACAATGACGGCATGAGACCCACATCCCACCTAGTGAGCTCAGTAAGTTAATGGCCCACAGGACAAGCTCTTTGCACATAGGTATGGGGAGGGAGGTGGGAGGGGAGTTCAGGACTGGGAACTCATATACACCCGTGGTGGATTCATGTTGATGTATGGCAAAATCAATACAGTATTGTAAAGTAAAATAAAGTAAAAAAAAAAAAAAAAAACAACACAACAACAACAACAATAAAATAGAAAGGTGACATTCAAAGTGAAAGAGCCTCATGGTACTGAGACTTGAAACAATTTTCCCATAGTGCCATGACTGTCCTGGCTTAACCATGTAGGGACAAGAAAACTCCCCAGCCTGACGTGAAGGCAGAGCTGACTATGGAAGCTTGACATCTACTCAAGAATGAGGGAAAAAGTGGTATTTTCCCCTCCCCATTTTTCCTTTGATTTTTAAAATAAAACTATAGCCCACTAAGTTCTCAGGCACAGCACCCTCTCATCCATCCACTTGTTAACCTCACAAACCTCCTATTCTAATAAATCACTTCTCATCTATCACTTTGCCTCTCACTGGATTCTTTCTGTGCTGAGACATAAAGAACTAGAGATCTTGAGAATCCCCCCAAACACCACCTAGTAGTTTTAAATCCATCATTACAGAATCACAGAGTGTAGTTTCATTGAATAAAAACCCCCTGGCCTCCCCCATTCATCCCTCTCAATCTCTCCACCTTGGCCCTTCAGACATGTCTTTTCAACATCTCCATAGTTTTGCCTTTACGTAAGTGTCAAATTGTTGCAATCTTACAGTATGTAGATTTATCAGATTGCCTTCTTTCACTTAATAACCTGCATAAAAGCTTCTTTTTATGTTTTTTTTTTTTCTTCACTTGAGAACTTTTCTTAAAGTCCCGGAACATTATGCCATTGTTTGGAGAGTCTACAGTGTGTTTAGCCATTTATATATTAACAGGCATCTTGGTTGCTTCCAAGTTTTGGCAATCATAATTACAGCTGCTATAAACACACCTGTGTAAGTGTGCATAAACATCAGTTTTCAACTCATTTCTGTAAATGCCCAAAAGTGAGACTGTTGGATCACCTGGCAAGTATATTAATTTCATAAGAAACTGACAAACTGTCTTCTGAAGAGTCAGCTTTTTATTGTCACCACTTGGTGAAACTTCTAAATCACTTCAAGGATCAAAATAATTCACCAGGAAAAAAATTTTTTGTTCGTCAAAGACTGATTTCTGCCATTACTGTCTTGTTTTAAGAATCTGTTTGTAAACTCTGTTCCAACTGGACCAAATCTCACTGTAGCAGATCCTCAGGGTTGAAATCTTATCACCCCACAAAAGTCCAAAAAAGGGTAATGTAGACATTATATATATTATATTATATTATATTATATATATATTATATATATATATATAATATATATATATATATTTGCTGCTGCTGTTGTTTAGTCACTAGTCCAGTTCAGTTCAGTTCAGTCGCTCAGTCGTGTCCGACTCTTTGTGACCCCATGAATTGCAGCACCCCAGGCCTCCCTGTCCATCACCATCTCCCTGAGTTCACTCAGACTCATGTCAACTCTTCACATGAGGTGGCCAAAGTACTGGAGTTGTTTAGTCGCTAAGTTCTGTCCAATTCTTTTGCGACCCCATGGACTTTAGCCCACCAGGCTCCTCTGTCCATGGGATTTCGCCAGCAAGAATATTGGACTGGGTTGCCATTTTCTTCACCAAAGGATCTTCCTGGACTGAGGATTGAACCTGCTTCTCCTGCATTGTCAGGAAGGTTCTTCATCACAGAGCCACCAGGGAAGCCTGATTATGTATTTAAGATCTTTCGAAAATAAAAATGGAGTAACTATAGTTCACACATACAAAATGGAGCCAGATGGCCTTAGGTGGAGGTAGTTTCAGATGCAGTCTTGCATCTGAGAACTTGCAGATGCATCACTGAGAACTTAAACTTTCTGAATTCTATCAAACTCAAGACCATCACCAGACATTTTCAAAATAGTATCTGCAGGCAGTGCCAGGTGCAAACACAGTTTCAAAGTGCCTCCCTCCTACACCTGCAAATGTGTAACCGTTTTGAACCCCAAACAACTCCTGTTTAAACAAGCATTCCTATTTCTTCCCAACTCTAGTCCTAGTTCCTAACAATTTATATGACCTTGTAGTTTTTGGCCTTTATAACCTTTCCTCATTTTGTAGCCTCAGAACATATTAGCCTGGGGTTTTGATCTGTGTATGATCCCCTGAGAACAGTGGTGCTAACAAGCCACAAATCAACACCTTTTAGAGGAGGTTTGTGTGTGGGTGACTACATACAACAGGGTTTCTGTTCTCAGGGGTCTTGGTTACCACAGGTTGAACCTCAGAGAGACAGACAGAGCCTTGTCCCCATCTCTGCTAGGCCAGGGAGACTCGCAGGCTGTGGAGCTTCATGCAGACTTTCTCCTGCTAGGAAGGGACCCAGCCTGGCAGACAGCCTGAGCAGAGGGCTGTCCTCTTAGATCCCCCGTTAGTCCACCAGGTCCCCATCAGGTGTTTGGCAGGTTGGAAAGGAGCCAAAGACCTTTCAACGGCAGGCATACTGTTTACAAGTGTTCTGACTTTCTTTTCTGCCTCAGCATCCTGAGAAATGAAACACAGGAAGTGGGGCCTAACATCTAGGGCGGAGCACGGAAGGTGGAGGGTGGTGGGGAGGGAGCATTATCTAGTACCATCCGCTCTATGGGCGTAATTTCCCACGCCCTGCATCCGGTGTCTCTCTTAGACCTTGGCAGACAGTTGTAACCTGAATGTGGGAGACAGCCGCGGATGGAGAGGGATGTGGTCACCCCACAGGGAAGCTAGAGGTGCCGGGAGAGGGTGGCTGTTGCAGCCCTGAGACGCCGCATCCCCCTGTTTGGCCACCTCTGGTCCAGAGCAAAGCCATAGTGAAAAAGAAACCGCTACCGAGAGGAGAAGAGAAAGAAGAAACTGCCTTCTTGGTCTCAAGTAGGTTGCACTCTCCAGGGCTGTCCCAATACGGGGTGAACATCTGGCCTGGTTGCGTGATTTGAAAAATATTTGACTTGATTTCTCCCCAGATGGCTGTGCACCTAAGCTTCCCTCTTCATAGGAGTTTGCACAACTTTAGTGGGTGACTGGGAGATTCCTTAGGGTGAGCTCTGTGGTCTAGGGATTAAGGGCTTTGAAAGGCTGAGAGGGGGCAGCAGGTGTTCTTAGGGACCTGGTTCAGTCTTTCCCCTTTTTATGTCTCTGTCTGCCTAGCTCCCATGATTGTATCTTAATTGAAAAGTTGAGATCCCTTTGGAGCTGGCCTGAATTATGCTCCTTTCCAGAAACACGAAGGTCCCAGTGTTCTTGGGGAAACTTGTCTTTCCGCTTTGACTGAAGAGCCTTAAGCTTCCCGGGACAGAATAAGGGTGTGTTAAAAAAAAAAAAAAAAGTTCCCTTCCTGGTGTCATGCAGGTTAAGTATGTCGCCATTTTCATAATGCATTGCTTTTAGTAACTGAAATTTCAGAAACAAAGACCTGATTGAGAATAAGAGGCATTTTTTTTGGCTGGATTGTTAGAGCCCCAGCTTGGAGACACAGATGCAGGAAGCTCTGAGTTGTGACTGACACACTTAAAAAAAAGGAGGAAGTTTATTTATTTTTCTAAATGAGAGAAGCCATGGGTTCATTACAGAACTTGTTTCTCAAGCATTAAAACTTCAGTTGATGAGAAGTGAAGTGTGTTAAGCAAGGACTTGTTCCATGAACACAGGAAAGGGAGGGAGGGAGATCTTTAGGGAGACAACAAGATTTCTCGGGTACCATGAGGCCACAGAAATCGGCAGGTGTTGCTCTGTCCTTTTTTATGGCACAATACAAAGATACAAAGAAGTTCTAGTCCTTGAATTCTGAAATTGGACCCATGCCTTCCAACTCCATTTTTGTATGCTGACCACTTCATTATAATTATAATGATCACTATTATAATTTCAATTTGTCATTGCTCTTAGCTCTGTCAGGTTTTCGGTGGTACTATAAACCGTGATCTTTTAAAATGTTCCTGTCTTCACTAGACACCAGAGAAGATAATAACCTTGCCTCAGCTATTCTGGAAAATCCATCCAGACCTCTCCCACACAAGACCCAGGTGCCTGCTTCATCCTCTTCATCAGAATTTGCAGAGCTTTTGTTTCTCAGCACCTACCATAGTAGTAACAATCTGCAGATATTTGGTGACTGGATAAGATGCAAAAAACTATGGAAAAAATGAGGCTGCCACTCTGACTAGATATATTACACAGCTGCTACAATAGATAACCTAAATTTTGTTGATAGCACAGTGTATATTTACTTAACACTCATGTAGCTGTGAAATATAGGTGTTTCTAGTTAGAACGCAGCTTTCTTCCACATGGAAATTCAGGGACATAAGTTTCTTTTATCTTGAGGCTGTGCTACCTCTAAGGTCTCCTTGTTGTTGTTGTTGTTGTTGTTGTTGTTTTCACGAACAGAGAAAGACAAAGGTTTTTGTGAAGACATATCTGAGCTTAGGTGACCTCAACCTGCAGGGACTTGAAATAGGACTTTGGTTTCTGGCCAGAGATTGAAGTCTGGCCAAGTGCTGAATCCTGGCCATTAGGATTCGTTTCCAGAAAATGAATTTCCACAGAGAAACAAAAACTAGTGAAACAAGTGAAGCATTTATTAGGAGGGAAAAGAGTACACGTGCATAGGCACACACTGGCAAGTCCAGAGCATCAGGTCCTTGTAGTTCGAATCACTTTTATGCGATTTTCTTCTGGGTTTCCTGTGGCCAAACATCTTGCTTTGGCTGATTCTGAGTCCGTATTTGGTATATATCAGTGTCTTCCCATGTGCGTACCCACATTTCTTAGCCAAGATGGGTTCTAGTGAAGAGGCCTGTGGACAGGTTGACATTACTCCCTTTTTGATCTACAAAGAGCCTTGCTGCAGGTGTATCCTTGGAAAGGTCCTCTGAACCTTGAGAATGAGAAAAGTACTATCTCATATCTGGGCAGGGCTCAGCTCCTCCTCCTCTTTATCTTGGGGTATCTATCCACAGGGGACAAAGTCCAGCTGTACAGCCCCAGGTCCATTTAGCTCCTGCCTCATGTACATTTCCGAAAGCACAAGAGATGACTCTACATATGGCCACCTGATGTGAAGAGTCCAGTCATTGGAAAAGACCCTGATTCTGGGAAAGATTGAAGGCAGGAGGAGAAGGGGATGACAGAGGATGAGATGGTTGGATGACATCACTGATTCAACAGACATGAGTTTGAGCAAGCTCCAGGAGATGGTGAAGGACAGGGAAACCTGGTGTGTTGCAGTCCACGGGGTCACAAAGAGTTGGACATGACTGAGTGACTGAACAACAAAAACATGTACATTTTTGGAAGGTCTGCACCCAGTGACATAGTGACTAGTTGCTAAGTCACGTCCAACTCTTTGTAACCTCGAGGACTGTAGCACACCAGGCTCCTCGGTCCTCCAGTTTCCTCCAGAGTTTGCTCAGATTCATGTTCATTGACTCAGTGATACTATCTGACCATCTGATCCTCTGGCACCCCTTTCCCCTTTTGCTTTCTGAAAAGACCCATCATTGGGGTCTTTTCCAATGAGTAAGTTCTTCACATCAGGTGGCCACAGTATTGTAGCTTCAGCAACAGTCCTTCCAATGAATGTTCAGGACTGATTTGCTTTAGAATTGACTGGTGTGATCTTCTTGCCATCCAAGGGACTCTCAAGAGTCTTATCCAACACCACAGTTTAAATGCATCAGTTCTTTGGTGCTCAGCTTTCTTTATAGTCCAACTCTCACATCCATACATGACTACTGGAAGAAACATAGCTTTGACTAGATGGACCTTTGTTGGCAAAGTAATGTCTCTGCTTTTTAATATGCTGTCTAGGTTGGTCATAGCTTTTCTTCCAAGGAGGAAGCATCTTTGAATTTCATGGCTGCAGTCACCATCTGCAATGATTTTGGAGGCCAAGAAAATAAAGACTGTCACTGATTCCATTGTTTCCCCATCTATTTGCCATGAAATAATGGGACTGGATGCCATAATCTTAGATTTTTGAGTGTTGAATTTTAAGCCAGCTTTTTCACTCACTTTCATCAAGAGGCTCTTTTGCAATGAGAGGTGGAGTCTAAACTGAGAGGTTACTAGTTTCCTTTTCAGCCAAATGTTAACAGAAGTTCCTTTCAATTCACATTTCCTGCTTTGCAACTACTGAGGAAAGATACCACCAAATCCCTTTTTTCAAACAGAAACATGACAACGACAGAGGTGTCTTTAAAAATCTTAGAGACAGACCCTACCTATAGAGCGAACATGGAGGAGAGGAGATCTGGTAAGGTAAAATTGATAAACTTTGGCAAAACAAAACAGGAGTTGGGGAGGGGAGTTCTTATACTACTGATCACTGACAGCATAGTAGCAATTGTGCTTCAGAGGTATCAGTACTTCACAGTTAACCTCCATAGCAGAAGAGATGTTTTGAGGGACTAGAGGTGGGTGAGAGGGCAGGTGTGTAATTGTTACGTTAGTTATTCTAGTACTGGATATGTTACTTAAATATTACTGCCCAGTGAATTATGTTATAGGAGGTTAAGAGAAAAATGGTCTGTGGCTTTTGTTTTCAATTAGTCTTCGTATTTTCTCCAGGTTGCTGGCTACTTGCATTCTGGCAACTCACATTATGATGTTAAATAACAGATGATTATATCCCAGAGTGATGGCAAACAGACACCAACAATTTTGTAATGCATAAACTAATAAAAGTTACCCATACCTCCTATATAGCACAGGGAACTCTGCTCAATATTATGTGACAACCTAAGTGAGAAAAGAATTTGAAAAAGAATAAACACATGTATATGTTAAAAAAAATTAACCATTATGCTGTAGTCTGTTTGAAACTAGTAATAATATATTTGGAATCTGTTATTTGTTAGACACAGAGCTGCAAAGACAAATTGTATTTAGACTCTGCCTGCAGGGCTTCATTACCTCAGGGACAGACAAATTAGTTACTACAATTTGATGTGATTTGTACTACAAGGTATTTAATAAAACCTAGGGAATTGGTGATGGCTTTACTTGTGAAGTGACTTTTGATCTGGGCTTTGAATGAGTCGTCACATTTTCTGGAAGAAATATGAGTAAAAGTCACAATTTTTTGTTAAAAAAAAAAAAACTAAACAAATATATATTTTCTTACCCTTGGGCACAAAACTGTCCTGAAAAATTTCCTTTTGGAATTAAGGGTAAATGTGATTTTCAGTGATATCATTAAGTGTTCCAGATGAAATCTATTGAGGCTCATTTATGTGTTCAAATGACTTTCCCTTTGTCTCTCCCTCTGGCTTTCTCCAGCTTTCCCAAGTGGTTCAGTAGGTAAAGAATCTTCCTACAATTGAGGAGATGCAGGTTTGATCACTGGTTGGGGAAGATCCTCTGGAGTAGGGCATGGCAACCCACCCCAGTATTCTTGCCTGGAGAATCCCATGGACAGTGGAGCCTGGCGGTCTATAGACCATGCGGTCACAAAGAGTCAGACATGACTGAAGTGACTGAGCATGCATGCACTGTCTCTCTCTTGCTTTATGTCTCTCTCTGTCTCATGGGCTCTGGTGTACTTCTGTGTTCTCTCTCTTGTTTTTCATTCTCTGGACTTTTGATTATAGCACATCTTCAGCTAAGCTTTATATCATCCTATTTAGAATACATTACCAAAGTAGTTTATATAATGTGTCTTACCAGAAATTTTCAGAAGTGATCATAAAAATGAAATGAGCATCTTTTAAACATAACCATTTTAGTTAAATTAAGAGATTTCCTGGTGGCTCAGATAGTATAGAGTCTGCCTGCATGTGGGAAACCTAAGTTTGATCCCTGGGTCAGGAAGATTCCCTGGAGAAGGAAATGGCAACCCACTCCAGTATTCTTGTCTGGAAAATCCCCTAGAAGAGGACACCAGTCTCTTCTGTTTATGAGAATCTAAAGGCAAGAATCCTGGAGTGGGTTGCCATGTCCTCCTCCAGGGGATCTTCTGGACCCAGCGATCAAACCTGGGTCTCTAATGTCTCCTGCATTGGCAGGTGGGTTCTTTACTACTAGTGCAACTTGGGAGCTGAGAATTAATTTCTTATTGTTCTCTAAAGAGACTTTGTTTGATAAAATCATGAATAATTATTGACTTTTAAAAAGTTACCTGCAAAAACTGAGACTATTGGTGTATAGATCCTTTGTAATTTAATTTCTGTTTTTTTAAATTTTAATCTTTGATAATTTAAAAGCAGATGTAGAGTTTGAAAGTAGGAATTGGACCTAAATCTATCCACCAGCAAATTCTTTAGCATTTTTAGTTTATATTAAATTTGATGATGAAGAGAAAGAACATAGCTTATGCATGTTTGCTCTTCAGTCCAGTAGAAAGGATACTTTTTATAGCTTTTACTGAACTTCTATTTTCTGCTCAAAATTTGCATTTCCTTCTTTCTTCTTCCATTCTCCCCTCTCTCTGAGCTTAACTTTTTATCTGGGACAATAGGATATTGTAGTTCCTGAAACACAAGGGCTCATGCTTAATGCTTAGTGAAAGCAAAAGTTCTTGCCAAATGTTGATGTCTTACTAGCTAAGCCACGTAGGTGAAACTACTTGAGCAGCGCAAAGGTGAAATCTATTTTCTTTTAAATTTAAACTGTCCCTGTAAGTTAAATAAGTTTTCTAGGACATGAAACTAAAAATTAAAACCAGTAGATCAGTAATTATGCTCCAATTAATATAAATAAATAAATTTAAAAAGCAAGCATCATTCGGTTCAGTTCAGTCACTCAGTCGTGTCCGACTTCTTTGCGACCCCATGAATCGCAGCACATCAGGCCTCCTTGTGCATCTCCAACTCCTGGAGTTGACCCAAACTCATGTGTATCGAGTCAGTGATGGCATCCAGCCATCTCATCATCTGTCGTCCCCTTCTCCTCCTGCCCCCAATCCCTCCCAGCATCAGGGTTTTTTCCAATGAGTCAACTCTTTGTATGAGGTGGCCAATGCATTGGAGTTTCAGCCTCAGCATCAGTCCTTCCAGTGAACACCCAGGAGTGGTCTCCTTTAGGATGGACTCGTTGGATGTCATATATTAATGCATATGTATGGAATCTAGAAAAATGGTACTGATGAATGCATTTACAGGGCAGGAATGGAGACCCAGGGGAAGGCGAGTAGGACAAACTGAGAGAGTAGCATGGACATATATACACTACCATCTGCAAAATGGATAGCTAGTGGGAAGCAAATTGAATATTCAAATTAGCTTATCTAATACTCACATATTAGAGTTTAAAAAGGATCCATTTATCCACTTCCAGTTCTTCTCTGACAATGTAAAATTTAATCCAATCCAAAACAGAATTTCTTCTTTGTTTATCAGATTTTGTATGAGTCTCTGTAAATGAAACAGAAGAAATGACTGAATATTGAATTTGTTTATCTGTTCCTGGTTTGCATTCTTATGCTCATCCTCTGAAACTATCACTTCTTCTATGAGGCCTTTCCTGACTCCCTGTTGGAGTTAATTAATCCTTATTTGTGATATTTCTATTTGTTCATTTATATATTAATATATACAAATGTTTATGTTTATATTGTTGTATTCGTTACATTATATTTATTTTGTTTTCATGTCTATTTAGTCTCTCAGATTGTGAACTTCTTGAAGTCAAAGTTGATATTTTCATCTGCATAGAACCCTTAAGGCTAAAGCACAAAGATCTTGATGTGGCTAGAAGTCAGTGCTAAGTTGTATTAAGGTATTTTAGTTAATTATTTACCAGTTCTTCCTTATCTTGAATAAGCAGCAGACTGGATTCTCTTGTGGAACAGTCAGCTAGACTGTCATTCCAAGGTTTGGAAGTTTCATGAAAATACAAGCATTTATCTCGGATTTGTTGCCAAGGCATTGAGCACATTAACGGAACTGATCTCTCTAAAGTAAGAAAGAAGGGGGATAATAAAGTAAGAAAGAGGAAGAAGAAATAAATGTAATGTTTCTAACCTGTCCCCACCCCACTAACACTAACGCATGCACTAGTCATCATAAATTCAGGAAAGACTTTGCTCATCACTGTGAGGACAAGTATGTATTTAGAATTTAATATAACTGTGAAGCTTTTGAGACCATTGTTCATTCTGCTACTAAGGTTTGAAAAATAGTGACCAGTTAAAACACTAACAGACAGAATAACTTGTTCAAGTCCACACAAGCAGTTGGTGATAGAGACAAAACTCTTTCTAGGATTCCTTAAATTTCTCACCTGTGCTCTTTCTACTCCATGGACAACAATATCAAAATCATCTAAAAAATACACTTGAAACAATATAACTTGAAAGCAAATAATAATTCATAAGTTTATGGCAAATACCATGGAGAAAAATTATAAAAAATTTCTGATGCTAAATTATATATTTGAATATCCAGTTCAACTCAGTTACTCAGTCTTGTCTGACTCTGTGAACCCATGGATTGAAGCATGGGGGTTCCTTGTCCATCATCAACTCCCAGAGCTAGTTCAAACTCATGTCCATCAAGTCGGTGATGCCATCCAACCATCTCAACCTCTGTCATCCCCTTCTCCTTCTGCCTTCAATCTTTCCCAGCATCAGGGTCTTACTTTGGTCAGGGCTCTGTGATGATCTAGAGGGGTGGGATGGGAGGGTGGGAGGAGGCTCAAGAGGGAGGGGATATATGTATATTATAGCTGATTCATGCTGTTGTATAGCAGAAACCAGCACAACATTGTAAAACAACTATCCTTCAATTAGAAATAAATTTTTTTAAAAAGTCATTCTTTTGGTATACACTTCTAGTTTTGACAAATACATATAGTTGTGTAGCCACATCACAATCATTATAAAGAACAGTTCCACCCGCACCCACACCTTTGTAAACATTGCTTTCCTCCTTTAATAAAAACTGATCTGTTATCTTTTCTTATACTCTTGCTTTAGAAGAATGTCGAGGGGGTCTGACTTTTTTCACTAAGCATCGTGCATTTGAAATTCATCCATATTGTACTGTGTTATCAATAGCGTAGTGTTAAGAAAGAGAGAGATTATTTACAAGGACTCCTGCAATAGGAAGAATGCTCTAAAAAAGGTTCTCATTTTATAAATAGGTCAAGAAGTGGGTTGGACACTTGTGGGGGAAGAGAGCATGAAGTGTAAAGAGTAGATGATATCCTGAAGTTGGCACTTCCCACTTTGTGCCGGGGACACGAACTCATGGTCACACATGAGCTATGATGCATCTCACTTCTCTTTTTAGAGCTGGTTTACATTTTCAGGCAAGCCAGAGTTTGGGAATTTTGAGGGGAGACTGAGCCACACTAAAATTTAGCAAGCCAAAGAAAAACAAGAAATGAGCAATTGTGAATATAAAGTCAAGTTTTTCTTTTCTCCTAGTATCAAATGGTATTTATTTGTCTTTCTATCAGCTGAAGGATATTTGAATTGTTGCCAGTTTTGGTGATGATGAATAAAAAGGTAAAGCGAAAGCCACTCAGTTGTGTCTGACTCTTTGTGACCCCATGGGCTATATAGTCCATTGAATTCTGCAGGCCAGAATCCTGGAGTGGGTAGCCTTTCCCTTCTCCAGGGGATCTTTCCAAGCCAGGGATCGAATTCAGGTCTCCCACATTTACAGGTGGATTCTTTACCAGCTGAACCACGAGGGAAGCCTGATAATGAATAAAGTTAATATAAATATTCAAGTCTAGGTTTTTGTGTAAATGGAAGTTTTCATTCCTCTTGCATAGATACCAAGGGATTCTTACATTGCTAGGGCATATGGTAAGGATATGTTCACCACACCTAACTGCCAAGCTGTTTTCCAAAGTGGCTATATAGTTATATTTCCAACAGTTCATGAGAATTCCATTTGTATCTTTTCTTCCCTGTCACTTAGTTTTGTTATTTTAACTTGCCACTTTGATGCACATATTGTGGCAGCTCACTGTATTTTCTGTTTCCCTAATGACTAATTATATTGGTTTCTTGATTGGTGGCAGCCAGCAGGGAAGTCACAGGAGCTGCCTAGGGCTGCTAGAGTCAGCAGTCACTGGGGTGAAAGGAGGCCTAGTTCCCAGAAGCCTGCTGGGGACCTGGTGTCACAGGACTCACTTGGGTCACTGGAGCTGGTAGGCACCTGAGAGAGGGGGGCCTTGGTTGGTGAGTCTGCAGGGAGTCACACAGGGCTGCAGGAGTCAGACGGCTGGGAAAGGCAGATCTGGGATGTGTAGTGAAGGCAGGTGCTGTCTTCCTCCCCTTTTCCCACGGGGAATGGGTCTCTCTCTGTGCTGGACTGCCCAGTCCTGAGGGAAGAGTTTCGGGGGCTTGGTCCCCAGGAGTTCACTAGGAGCCAGTGTCACAGGAGCCCCACCTGGAGCTGCTGGAGTTGGCAGGTGCATGGGGAAGACAGGAGCCTGGAGCCCACAGGAAGCTCTGGGTGGAAGCTGTTGAAGGCTGCATTATCTGCCTGGAATTGCTAGAGTACACAGGAGCTGGGATGAGGCAGGGGGCGGGTGTACCTGGCTCTGGGGAAGGTATTTTAATGTGCAGATAATTTTCAAATTGATATTTCTACTGGGAGGAGAGTGGATGTGACTTCTTGAAACATTTTCACTTCTTTCTAATCTCTTTGCCTTTTTAACTTTTGCCTTATTTACTTTTCTTGCCTTATTGGTACTCATAGAAACCCTAGTAAAACGTTAAATTGGATTGGTGAGAACAGGCATCCTTGCCTTGTTCCTGACCTTTGGAGGAAGGCCTTCACTTTTTCACCATTAAGTATCATGTTAGCTGCACTATTTCTATGAAAGAGAAAGTTCAGTTCATAATTTGTTGGGCTTTGTTATTTTGTATGACTGTTACATTTTTCCATATTTTATGTCATACTTACCGACATGGTCATATCCATTTCTCTTCTCTTATTCTGTTAATATGATGAATTATAGTGATTAATTTTCTAATGCTCTTCTCAGAACTTCTATTTGTTATTTAAGGAGGTAAATCTGGATTGTTTATATGTTTCATTTTCATTCTGATTTCTGCTCTTTTCATTTCTTACTCTCTTATTAGCTCTCCAGGGGAAAAAGCTTCAGTTTCTCTTCTCTCTAGTCGCTTTTGGGCTGTGCTCATCTCTCCTGGACATGGACCTTTCGTGAGAGAGTTTGGCAATAGGGGAGGTGAGGTACAGTGGACTTTGCATGTTGATTCTGTGATAAATTTAAGTTTTTCTTTCTAATACCTCCGTGAGATTGAGATTATGACATTTGTATTTACAGGTAAAGATCTCCGAAAGAAATGCCCAGCAATTGGCTCTCCTGTTACACCTGCCAAGCTTTGCTGCTACATCCTGATTATCTTTATCCTTGTGGCTCTAAATGTGGTGACACTTTCCACTCTTGTGGCAGGTGAGTTACCTGTTCTCCAAACCGTACCATGTTCTTTGCACATTCACATTGTCAATAAATATTTATTGAGCTCCACTATGTGCCAGGGTGTGTGAAATGCTTGAGGTGTATCAGTGAACAAAACACTCCTATTCTATTAATAGTAGGAAGATGCAGATGTTATAATATAGGGTAACATATTGAGTTGAATGTAAGTGTCCAGGGCAAGCCTCCTTGAGAAAACGACTTTTCAGCAAACTTGAAGGAGATGAAGAAGCCATTGGGTTTGTGGGGAAAGCATTCCAGATGGCAGTAGAATGAAAGGAGGAATCTCCTGGTAGGTTTGAGGAACAGCATGGAGGCTTCTACAGCTGAAGCAAGGTAAGAATGAGGAAGAGTAATGGGCTGAGGATCAGGGAGCTCACAGCCTAATGAGTCAGGTAAAAACTGTGGCTTTTAATCTGAGTGCAGTAGGGGGTATCAGGAAGAGGGAAATTATAGGAGAGAAATGCCATGATCTGAATTCCATTGTAGAATAATATTTTGACTGCTACATTGAGAATCATGTACTGTGTATATTTATTAACATAATAGTTTTCATGGAACATTCTATTCTAAGGCAAATCCTCAATATAATAAAATCACTTGGGAAAAGCAACTGCCGCTAGTTTGTACTCAGCAAGTGATCACAGATCTCAATATTCCATTTCCCCAGAAACTGAAAAGAGTTGTTGTTTTGGCAAGCAGTGAAGTGAAGTGCAAACACATTTCCAAGTATTGAGTTTAACAGTTGGTGTTTTATAAATGACTAAGGCTGATAACATTCTAAGAGGCATTAGAAATGCACTTGAGAATATGTTCCTGGAAGTAAAATGAGAGAAAATTATGTAATTGATGGTGCCAAAATACATAAAAAGGAAAACTGTTCATTTGGAAAAAACAGACAAATTTGGGCTTGGAAAACATTTCTAAGAGTCTGTCTACCTATAGAAAATAGGCCCTGTTCAGATTTTGAGAAGAGCAAAAGATTATTAGCCAAGGCCATGAAAGTACAAGAGTCTAGTTGTTCTTTAGCATGCTCTTCTTCAAACCCCTCATTTTGGAATTCAGTTATACTGTACCTACATATACATGTACACACATGTATATTTGCATATATTAATACATACATATGTAAAAAAAGACTGACCTCAGGATGGTAAGTGGAAAAATAGATAAAATGGAAGGGAAAATTTATTTGTTATGCTTCACTGTGTCTGTCCAACTTTTAGTGAGAAGCAGAGCAACAGACTTACAAGTTCTGCTTGCCGCCTGCCCAGAAGGGTGGATTGGATTTGGGAGTAAGTGTTTTTATTTTTCTGAAGACTCAGAAAATTGGACATTCAGTCAGACATCCTGTACTTCAGTGGGAGCTGTTCTTGCTCAGTTTGAAACGGAGGAGGAGTTGGTAAGGAATATTTTTGGATCATGTTCTTTGTTAAATACTTAGCCCCTGAGAAGGATATAGGCTGCACAGGGTGACAGCTGAAAGAAGAGGAAGGCTCCCATTCCAGGCAGACTTACGGGCTTGGAGTGCATATTAGTGCCTGATATTTCTTGGGTATGTTCTCTGCCTGGAACTCTGTGAGTCAATTTGGACACACTCTCTCATGTAATCCTCATAGTTAACCTTCAAATTAGATATATTCTTACCATTGTAAAAAAGAAGTATGGTGATCATGTAATTTATCATCCAAGTTGGGACATTTTGGGGAGTGAAAGTGACAATATTATGTTGGAACCACAGGCATAACCTGGGACTTTACCAGTCAAATTGAGATGTGTGATCACTTTAATGTAATTTAGGGTCAGAGACATTTGAGTGATTTAAGCTGAGAACTGGGGACTAGTCTTCTCCCTTCAATGTCTAAGCTTCTCAACCTTACCAGGCTGTCATCCAAAGAGAGAAGGCTGGGGGAAGAGGACTCAAGGGTAAAATGAAGGAGACATGTGTTTTTGCTTTCTGTGTTTTATAATAGAACTTCCTGCAAAGATACAAAGGCCCTTTTGACCATTGGATTGGCCTTATCGGAGAACCATCACATCATGCTTGGAAGTGGACAGACAACTCTAAACTTGATGCCTCGTAAGTTTTTAGGCTGCCTTCTATTGTAGGAATATGTAGTTATGGGTGTGAGTTGTACTTATGGGAATGTAAATTTAATATCATGGAAGGTTTCAGGTGTAAGAAATAGAAATCCTTTGTATGCTCTTCTGTTTATTAGCAGTGCCTTTGGGAAAAGTTTGCATATCATGTTTTCAATTGAAATCTTTAGCATGAGGATGACATTAGACATAGTTCTGCATTCACTCACTGACTTAAGCTGTGCTGAAATCCATATTTAGAATGTAGAGAGAACAGCTGAGGCACTCCAGGGTCCTACAGTCTTGGAAAGCCAGGGAAGAATTGGTATCTGCAGACCCTCAGTCCACTCTGCCAGCTGCTATGTTTATTACTAAAAGGAAGGTTGTCAGGGACCCAGAGGGAATCCCTCCTGTGATAATTTATCCCTGGAAGAAACTTAGTAACACACCTTTGGTTCTGAACACTTCAGTGAAGAGATCTTCACTGTAACCATTACACTGGGACAGACAGAATGAAAAAGGGCAATTGCTTCCCTCAATCAAAGCCAAGCCTGTTTAAGAATTTACTAGTAAGTACATAATTTTATTTTCACACAGGTATAGAACAGGTCAGAAGAACAATGAAAATCATCTTCATTGAAGGCCAATGAAAATAATCAATAATGAACAAAAATAAAATAATAGGGAAGAGTTTTATATGAGCCAAGCTGAGGACTAGGCTGGAAGGCCACCTCCCAGATCACTCTGAGAAACTGCTTCAGAGAAACAGGGTTTCTAGCCCAGTTTTATATTTTATCAGAAGAGAGAACATTAAACAAGTCAGGATCACATTCCTTCAAGATTTCAAATGAAAAAAATTGACCAGCATATACAAGCGGGTCAGTATGGCCTTGGCACCTGGGAAGGGAGTCTTATCACTGAAGGAGGACCAGCACTAGTGTCCCCAGAAGAGAGACATTTAATCTTTATTTTTAACATGGACACTTTTTTACTTCTGGTCAATGTGCACTTTTCTTTAGTCGTTAAAGCAAAACTACAATATATGTTTGATAGGCCACAAACAGGGTATTATAGATGGCCTAAAATTCAAGTTAACTCATGTATAAGCCAGAATGACTTCCCTATATTTCAACATATGAAATTTTTTTTAAATCTCCACCATGGCAGCAGTTCACTTGGCCACAACAGCGAGCACTAAATTACTAGTCAATAGAATAACTGGATTTGGGATGGGCGATGATCAGTTCAGTTCAGTCGCTCAGTCGTGTCCGACTCTTTGTGACCCCATGAATCACAGCACGTCAGGCCTACCTGTCCATCACCAACTCCTGGAGTTCACTCAGACTCACGTCCATCGAGTCTGTGATGTCATCCAGCCATCTCATCCTGGGTCGTCCACTTCTCCTCCTGGCCCCAATCCCTCCCAGCACCAGAGTTTTTTCCAATGAGTCAACTCTTCGTGTGAGTTGGCCAAAGTACTGGAGCTTCAGGTTTAGCATCATTCCTTCCAAAGAAATCCCAGGGCTGATCTCCTTCCGAATGGACTGGTTGGATCTCCCTGCAGTCCGAGGGACTCTCAAGAGTTCTCTCCAATACCACAGTTCAAAAGCATCAATTCTTCGGTGCTCAGCCTTCTTCACAGTCCAACTCTCACATTCATACATGACCACAGGAAAAACCATAGCCTTGACTAGATGGACCTTAGTTGGCAAAGTAATGTCTCTGCTCTTGAATATACTGCCTAGGTTGGTCATAACTTTTCTTCTAAGGAGTAAGCATCCTTTAATTTCTTCTGATATTCAAGTAGGGAGTTTGAGAATATAAGGGGAATTAAGTATAAAAATGATGTATATGTACTAAGAAGCCATATGAAGACAGATTTTCACATTTCTCTGGTTCACATTAAAAATACCTGGAGTGGGGGTGTGGAAGAATATGAGGAAGAAAGAATGCAGATGTCCAACCTATGCTTTTTAAAATTTTTGTGTTTGGTTTTAGGTTTGTCGTCAGAGGAAATGGGGAATATGCCTTCCTGAATAACTTTGGAATTACTGCTAGTATCAACAGAGCTATACAGAGAAGATGGATTTGCAGCAAGACAAACAGTAATGTCTCCATACCCTTACATACTTCAAGGCCTTTTTAGGGAATTTCACACACCATTTCCAAGAGATGCATTATAGATTGCTATATACAGTTGCCACTGTATTGCCTCATCTGCCAAAAATTTATCATCAAAATTCATTTATAATATTTGCTAACAGTTAAGAAGTAAGCTATTCTAAAAAAAAAAGAAAAAGAAAAAGAAAAAGAAATAAGCTATTCTTGAATGATATAGGGATTTGGAAGAGCATAATTCTAAGTGTCAGACTTTATTTTGGGGGGCTCCAAAATCACTGCAGATGGTGATTGCAGCCATGAAATTAAAAGACGCTTACTCCTTGGAAAGAAAGTTATGACCAACCTAGGTAGCATGTTAAAAAGCAGAGTTTGCCAACAAAGGTCCGTCTAGTTAAGGCTGTGGTTTTTCCAGTGGTCATGTATGGATGTGAGAGTTGGACTGTGAAGAAAGCTGAACGCCAAAGAATTGATGCTTTTGAACTGTGGTGTTGGAGAAGACTCCTAAGAGTCACTTGGACTGCAAGGAGATCCAACCAATCCATTCTAAAGGAGATCAGTCCTGGTGTTTATTGGAAGGACTGATGCTAAAGCTGAAACTCCAATACTTTGGCCACCTCATGCGAAGAGTTGACTCATTGGAAAAGCCTCTGGTGCTGTGAGGAACTGGGGACAGGAAGAGAAGGGGACGACAGAGGATGATATGGCTGGATGGCATCACCGACTCTATGGACATGAGTCTGAGTGAACTCTGGGGGTTGGTGATGGACAGCGAGATCTAGCATACTGTGATTCATGGGGTCGCAAAGAGTTGGACACAACAGAGCAACTGAAGTGAACTGAACTGAACTGAATTCTAAGTGTTAAATATTGTATATGCTAAGTTACTTCAGTTGTGTCTGACTCTTTGTGACCCTATGGGCAGTAGCCCATCAGGCTCTTCTGTCCATGGGATTCTCCAGGCAAGAACTCTAGAGTAGGTTCCATGTCCTCCTCCAGGGGTTGAAAAATATGAGTTGATACTAATATTTGAACCTCATAACTGTGAATGGATAGAGAAGCCTGACATGCTGCTGTCCATGGGGTCACAAAAATTTGGACATGACTTAGTGACTGAACAACAAAATATGAATGAATTCCTCTTTTGTTAGACAGACAGCACTTTTCTTTGCACAAATGGGACTATAAAAATGACTATGATAGCTGAAGCCATGCAAAATGATAATGAGAAATTTATAACTGACCAACGTAGATAGCATGTTGAAAAGCAGAGACATTACTTTGCCAACTAAGGTCCGTCTAGTCAAGGCTATGGTTTTTCCTGTGGTCATGTATGGATGTGAGAGTTGGACTGTGAAGAAGGCTGAGCACTGAAGAATTGATATTTTTGAACTGTGGGGTTGGAGAAGACTCTTGAGAGTCCCTTGGACTGCAAGGAGATCCAACCAGTCCATTCTGAAGGAGATCAGCCCTGGGATTTCTTTGGAAGGAATGATGCTAAAGCTGAAACTCCAGTACTTTGGCCACCTCATGTGAAGAGTTGACTCATTGGAAATGGCTCTGATGCTGGGAGGGATTGGGGGCAGGAGGAGAAGGGGACGACAGGATGAGATGGCTGGGTGGCATCACTGACTTGATGGACGTGAGTCTGAGTGAACTCCGGAAGTTGGTGATGGACAGGGAGGCCTGGCGTACTGCGATTCATGGTGTCGCAGAGAGTCGGACACGACTGAGCGACTGAAATGAGTTGCTTCTGCTGCTAAGTCACTTCAGTCGTGTCCGACTCTGTGTGACCCCATAGACAGCAGCCCACTAGGCTCCTCTGTCCCTTGGATTCTCCAGGCAAGAATACTGGAGTGGGTTGCCATTTCATTCAAAATTCTCTTACTATCATTTACAAATATATAGGGAAATTTTCAAGAGCACTGAGACTAAGGACTCCCTGGTGGTCCAGTGGCTAAGACTCCATGTTCCCAATTCAAGGGGTCTGGGTTTGACCCCTGGCCAGGGAACTAGCTCCCACGTGCCACAACTAGAAGATCCCATGTGCTGCAACTAAAGATTCCCACATACTGTACAACAAAGTGAATTAGCTGTACAGCAAATGGAATCTTTAGTTGCGGCATGTGGGATTATACTCCAATGGCGGTGGGGGGGGGGGGAACTTTACCACCAAAAGCAAAAAAAATAAAAAAATATCACAGAAATTGGCAAAAAAAAAAAAAAAGATTCCACATGTTGCAAGGAAAATTGGAGATCCCACATGCCATGACTAACATGTGATGCAGCCAAATAAATTTTTTAAAAATTACCAAGACTGGAACACATGTATACCTGTGGCAGATTCATGTTGATGTATGGTAAAACCAATACAATATTGTAAAGTAATTAACCTCCAATTAAAATAAATAAATTTATATTAAAAAATTGCCAAGACTAACATTTCTTTTATATTTTGTATTTTAAAACAGTAGTATTAGAAACACTGAAAAAAAAAAAGCTTTTTACACTTATTCTCAGTGTTCATGCTTTTACATGTTTTACAGTGTGCTAAATAAATGTATATAAATATCAATGTTTTATTTTTTACTAGATTTAAAACATCCTGCTTTTATCCCACTTAAATCACGAATAGTTAAATACTTCTACTAATGAAGGCTGTGATACCCAAATCTCAGAACTGTTACATATTATTGAGTTTTAAGAAACAAAATATTTTAAATTTTACAGCATTAGCTACACTGTACTGATGAGTCCCAAAAAGGATGAAATAGCAATTTATAATGCATTCTCTCTTTCTGTGTTATTGGGTTGGCCAAAAAGTTTGTTCCAGTTTTTCCATAAGATTTTATGGAATGGAAAAACCAGAATGAACTTTTTGGTCAATCCAATACTTCCATTTCTCCCATCTCACTTGTATATTTCTTGGTTTCTTCTTTTGTAAAATTTTTGATTTACAGCTATACTCTAATAAAAATTGTTAATTTCAGGTATACAGCAGAGTTAATTAGCTATGCACGTATACATGTGCACTCTTTTATAGACTATTTCCCCTATAGGAATTCACAGAGTATAGGGTAATGTTCCCTGTGCAATATAGTACATCCTTACCAATCATCTCTTTTGTAGAGAGTTGTGTGTATACGTCAGTCTCAATCTCCCAATTTATCCCTTTCCACTCCTTTACCACCAGGTAACCATAAGTTTGATTTCTACACCTGTGACTCTATTTCTATTTTGTAGATCAGTTCATTTGTACCGTTCTTTCATATGATGTTTGTCTTATCAGTTTCTTCTTGTTGTGCAGTCACCCAGTGATGTCCGACTTTTTGTGACCCCATGGACTGCAGAACTGGAGAAGAAAATGGTAACACACTCCATTATTCTTGCCTGGAGAATCCCATGGACAGAGGAGCCTGATGGGGTCGCAAAGAGTCAGGCACAACTGTAATGACTTGGTTTGGTGTGGCAGGGACTGCAGAACACGAGGCTTTGTAATTCTATGCAGTTTTTGACAATATTTAGTTTTGTATCTATATTTATATATTGTATACCAATATTTTTATACATACTTGAGATTATGTCTTTGTTTTATTTTTTTCTTGTCTTACAATCATTTTGCCTTAGGTTTTCTTAGATGCCTAGACTATATCTAGCTCAATTCTATATTCTATTTTCTTGGTTTCTGCTACTTTTTTTTTTATAAAGAAAGCTAAATTTCCACAGAAATCTGGAAGATAAAATAAATTAATGAATAGATTTTGTATTGATAAACTTGATGTGATTAGCTTACAAATGATATTTCAGTCAAATTGTGACCCTAAATGACTTAGTATTCTTTTACATACTAGTTTTCAAACCATGTGTCTAAAGCATGCATTCCATTTTTTAGCTATGAACTTTAAAATTATATAGCCACTCAAAGCAGAGTTTCTTCACATGAAAAATAAATACAATTACTAGTTTCACAGGATAGGCTCCCCTCTAGTTGCAGTATGGGGGCTACTCTCTAGTTGTGGTGTGTGGGCTTCTCATTGCAGTGGCTTCTCTTGTTGCAGAAAGTGGGCCCTAGGGCACCAGGGCTCAATAATTTTGGTACACAGTCTTTGTTGCCCCAAGGCACATGGAATCCTCTCAGACCAGGGATCAGACCTGTGTCCCCTGTCTTGGCAGGCAGATTCTTAACCACTGGTCCACGAGGGAAGACCAATAAATAGTTTTCTCCTATCACTGCTCTATGGAAATAAAATTGAAAAGAACAGCAATTATTCTGGAACATCTAAGAGATGACAAGTCCACTGTCACTTTCCTATCGGCACTAGCAGAAAGTCAAGGAAGAGAATGAATCAGTTTCTAACACATCAGTGGAAATCACTGCTGATTGAATTAATCATTCAAATGTCATGTAGGAACAAGCTTGTAAAATTACACAGAAACACATCTATATCATTTGAGACTTACCCATTCTTCCTCTTTACGTTTATTTTGATTCATTCTTTATCTTATAACCAGAGGGATTATTCCAATCCAAAGTATGATCTGGTCACTCCTTTGAATAAAATATTTTAATGACTTCTCCTTTACTCTCACTATACTACGCAAACTCCTAATAGTAATCACGGTCATATAATATAATTATGTCACTGCCTCCCCCAAATATAAAAAAGAAAAGCCTCCTAGAATTAATGAGTGAACCCAGCAAGATTACAGAATACAAGTCCAAGACACAAAAAATTAATCAGATTTTATATACTAATAGTTAACATGGAAACAAGTGAAAAACACAATAGTATCTATAATCATTCCTAAGAAATGAAATACTTGTGTACAAAATTTAAACATTTTCAGGATATGAATGCCAAAATTTTAAATTGCCAATGAAAAAATGAAACAAAACTAGATAAATGGAGCTGAAGACTGTATTTGTGGATTTGAAGGCTTTGTTGTTGCTGTTCAGTCACTAAGTTGTGTCCAACTCTTTGTGATCCCATGGGCTGCAGCATGCCAGGCTTGCCTGTCCTTCACGGTCTCTCTGAGTTTGCTCAAACTCATGTCCACTGAGTTGGTGATGCCATCCAGCCATCTCATCCTCAGTCACCCCCTTCTCCTGCTGCCCTCAATCTTTCAGAGTATCAGAGTCTTTTTCATTGCCTCAGGTGGCCAAAGTTTGGGGCATCAGCTTCAGCGTCAGTTTTTCCAGTGAATACTCAGGGTTGATCTCCTTTAGGATTGACTAGTTTGATCTCTTCATTGTCCAAGGGACTCTCAAGAGTCTTCTTCAGCACCACAATTCAAAAGCGTCAATTCTTTGGTGTTCATCCTTCATTATGATCCAACTCACATAATTTATACATGACTACTGGAAAAAACATAACTTTCACTATATAGACCTTTGTCGGCAAAGTGATGTCTCTGCTTTTTAATATGCTGTCTAGCTTTCTCAGCTTTTCTTCCAAGGAACAAGTGTCTTTTGATTTCATGGCTGCAGTCACTGTCTGCAGTGATTTTGGAGCCCAAGAAATAAAATTTGCCACTGTTTCCATTTTCTCCACATCTATTTGCCATGAAGTAATGAGATCAGTTGCCAGGATCTTAGTTTCGTGCCAGGATCCAGCATGGGCCATCCCACCCATGACAAGGTCATGCAGAAGAGACCTGATAAGCAAGGCTTAAAGCTCAATATTCAGAAAACAAAGATCATGGCATCTGGTCCCATCACTTCATGGGAAATAGATGGGGAAACAGTGGAAGCAGTGTCAGACTTTATTTTTTTGGGCTCCAAAATCACTGCAGATGGTGACTGAAGCCATGAAATTAAAAGATGCTTACTCCTTGGAAGAAAAAGTTATGACCAACCTAGATAGCATATTCAAAAGCAGACTCCGTCTAGTCAAGGCTATGGTTTTTCCAGTGGTCATGTATGGATGTGAGAGTTGGACTGTGAAGAAGGCTGAGTGCTGAAGAATCGATGCTTTTGAACTGTAGTGTTGGAGAAGACTCTTGAGAGTCCCTTGGACTGCAAGGAGGTCCAACCAGTCCATTCTGAAGGAGATCAGCCCTGGGGTTCCTTTGGAAGGAATGATACTAAAGCTGAAACTCCAGTACTTTGGCCACCTCATGTGAAGAGTTGACTCACTGGGAAAGACTTTGATGCTGGGAAGCATTGGGGGCAGGAGGAGAAGGGGACAACAAAAGATGAGATGGCTGGATGGCATCACTGACTTGATGGATGTGAGTCTGAGTGAACTCAGAATGTAAGTAAGAAATGGAATATAAGAAAAACAAGCGTAGCCTTGAAATTAACCACATCAGACCTTTGACCTAATTGGTTCTTTCTTGTAACTCACTGTACCTTTGCTCCGTGAGAAATGTAACTCTGTTTAGCATTTTCTGAGGCTGACATAGATTAGAACTATAAAGAAAAAACACTTTGAGGGAAAGTAAGTTTTCTGGTTGAGCAGCCTTTATCAAAAGAGGGTCATAAAATGTCCACAGGCCTCCAAGGCCAGAAGGTAATGTACACAACATCATTTGTGGGAAAGGTATGCAGAAAAAATCCTGGCTTCAATAAGGGCAAAACTGCTGGAGTGTTTGGGCTGATTCTGCATGACCTTGTATCTTTCATTTCCCTCTATGTACAAGTCAAGGTATAAAAGTCCCTTTTGAAAATAAAGTTACAGGCCTCACTCACTGAAGCTTTTTCACCCTGTGTCTTTTTTTTTTTTTTCTTTCTCTCTCTTACTCTCTTTTTCAGGCTGATCCCTTGGAGCATAGAGGCTCTCTGCATTCACTTATCTACCTGGGTTTCTAAGACCTGTACGGGAAGGCATTCTGCATCTTCACTCCCTCGGGAGACCGAGGAGTGAAGGACTGAACTGAAGGACTCAAGGGGCTCCCTAGACCAGCTCGAGCATCTACCCCCAAACCATAATCTGTCTGTCTTACTATTTTGTGCCTTTCACCAACTCTCCTGACATTAACAGGGGGCTATCCTGTTAGGTAAGTGATGCTTTAGTTTTGTTGCAAAAGCCTGTAATCACAGCCCCTGCTCATAGAGGGATAGCCATGCCTAAGTTTATTGATAGTTGTGTGGTTGGTGTTAATGAGCGGGGTAATAGGCCTAATAGGTTTGTTGACCCAATAAATAGAATTAAGGATATTAACATTAATGCCCATGTTTGTCCTTTGGCATTGTGAATACTTATCATTTGTTTTGACACAAGTTGAAGCATTCATTGTTGGAGGGAGATGAGGCGGTTATTAACTAGTCGATTTGATGTTGGAAATAATAAGCTAGGAAATAAAACAATGAGGGTAACAAGGGGGAGGCCTAGTATTATAGGGGCAATGAAAGAGGCAAATAGATTTTCGTTCATTTTGTTTCTCAAGGGGTGTTTTGTTTTGGTGTTTTGTTGATGTTAATTCTGGGTTGTAGTAGAAATTATGTTTTGAAATTTTTAATTGGAAAATAATAAAGAGGACTAAGAATATTGATAGGATTATTGTAAATCATGTTGATGTGTCTAGCTGTGGCATGTCACCAAGGAGAGTATTGTGCTCTCAGTCTTTAACTTAACAGGTTAACGCTGGCATAACTTCTTGATGATTTTATAGTATTGATACAGATCATTTTTCAAAATATTTTAGTGGAACTAGTTCAAGAACAATTAGCATAAAGCTATGATTTGATCCACAGATTTCTGAGCATTGGCCATAGTATAAGCCTGGTCAGGTTGATATAAGAGTTGTTTGATTTAAACAACCTGGAATTGTGTCTGTTTTTAGTCCTAAGGAAGGTACAGCCCATGAGTGTAATACGTCTTCTGAGGAGATTAACATTCGAATTGTTATCTCTACAGGTAATACAATTTGGTTATCTATTTCCAGTAGTCATAATTCTCCTGGTTTCAATTCTGATGTTGGAATTATGTAGGAGTCGAAGCTCAAGTCTTCATAGTCTGTATATTCATAGCTTCAGTATCATTGATGTCCTATAGTTTTTACTGTGAGAGATGGGTTATTAATCTCATCTATTATGTACAGAATTCCTAAAGATGGAAGGGCAATTAGAATCAAAATAATGGCTAGTAAAATGGTTCAGATTGTTTCTACTTCTTGTGCATCTATAGTGCTGGTATGAGTTAATTTTGTTGTTAGTATTAGTGAAATAATATAAAGTACTAGTGAGCTGATTAAAAAGACGATTATTAGCGTATGGTCATGGAAATGCAATAGTTCTTCTATAATAGGTGATGTTGCATCTTGAAATCCTAGTTGTATAGGATATGCCATATGAGGTGTACAGGATTTTCACCTGTAATTTAACCTTGACAAGGTTACGTAATGTTTTAACATCTCATTAATTGAGAGAGACATAGTGGCTATGGTGTTGGCTTGAAACCAATAGCAGGGGGTTCGATTCCTTCCTTTCTTATTTTAGGTTAACATATGTAGGTTCTTCAAATGTGCGGTATGGTGGAGGACATCCGTTTGATCACTCTAGGTTTGTTGTGGTTAGGTCTACAGTTAGGACTTCTCATTTAGATGCGACTGCTTCTCAAATACTGAAAATTATTAGTATTACTGCTGTTAGTGAGATAAAGGAGCCTATGGATGAAATAGTATTTCATATTGTGTATGGGTCTGGGTAGTCAGAGTATCGTCGTGGTATACCAGATAGTCCTAAGAAATGCTGTGGGAAGAAAGTTATGTTTACACCTACAAATATTATTGCAAAGTGGATTTTGGCTCATGTAGTGTTAAGGGTATAGCCTGAGAATAGTGGGAATCAATGTACAAACCCTCCTATGATGGCAAATACAGCTCCTATTGATAGTACATAGTGGAAGTGTGTGACTACAGAATATGTGTCGTGAAGGACAATATCAAGGGAAGAGTTGGCTAGGATGATTCCAGTTAGGCCTCCAACCGTAAAAAGGAAGATGAAGCCCAGGGCTCATATTATAGTGGGAGATCATTTGATATTGCCTCCGTGAAGTGTAGCTAATCAACTAAAGACGTTCACTCTGGTTGGAATAGCAATAATCATAGTAGCTGACGTGAAGTAGGCCTGTGTGGCCACATCTATTCCAACTGTAAACATATGATGAGCTCATACAATGAATCCTAGGAATCCAATTGATATTATAGCTCATACTATTCCTATGTACCCAAATGGTTCCTTTTTCCCTGAATAATAGGTCACGATATGAGAAATTATTCCAAACCCAGGTAGAATAAGAATGTATACTTCAGGATGTCCAAAGAATCAGAATAGGTGTTGATACAGGATAGGGTCTCCTCCTCCTGCTGGGTCAAAGAAGGTTGTGTTTAGATTTTGATCTGTTAGTGGTATTGTAATACTGGCCGCTAATATAGGAAGTGAGAAGAATAGTAGTACGGCAGTGATCAGTACAGATCACACGAACAGAGGAGTTTGATATTGTGATATTGCAGGGGGTTTTACGTTAATAATTGTTGTAATAAAATTAATGGCCCCTAGGATTGAGGAAACACCTGCCAAGTGTAAAGAAAAAATGGTTAAGTCTACTGAGGCTTTTGCATGGGCTAGGTTGCCTGCTAGAGGTGGGTATATGGTTCAGCCTGTTCCTGCTCCAGCTTCGGCTATAGAAGATGCTAGAAGTAACAGGTAAGAAGGGGGGAGGAGTCAAAAACTTATGTTGTTTATCCGAGGAAATGCCATATCAGGAGCTCCAGTTATTAGGGGAACTAGTCAGTTGCCGAATCCTCCAATTATAATAGGCCTTACTATAAAGAAAATTATTACGAATGCATGTGAAGTTACAACTACATCGTAGATTTGATCATCTCCAAGTAGGGTTCCGGGTTGGCCTAGTTCAGCGCAAATTTGCAGGCTTAGGGAGGTTCCTACTGTGCCAGCTCAGGCACCAAATAGAAGATATAAGGTACTGATGTCTTTATGGTTAGTTGAAAATAATCAGCGGTTGATGAACATGGGTAAAATGGCTGAGTAAAGCATTAGACTGTAAATCTAAGGACAGAGGTTTGATCCCTCTTTTTACCAAGCCCTGTGGTGAATTAACATATTGAATTGCAAATTCAAAGAAGCTGCTTCAATTCTGCCAGGGCTTTTCTGGCCTTTTTTTTCTCCCAGTGGGAGAAGTAGATTGAAGCCAGTTGTTTAGGGTATTTAGCTGTTAACTAAAGTTTCGTGGGGGTGGAACCCACCAATCTAGTGAGGACTTGGCTTAATTAAAGTGGTTGATTTGCATTCAGTTGATGTAAGATGTGATCTTGCAGTCCTTATCAGGAATTAAGTAAATTATACTTGCTTAGGGCTTTGAAGGCTCTTGGTCTGTTTAACCTAAATTCCTATTCTAGGACTGATAGAATTGGTGTGAGTGGCAGTAGTAGAGTAGATAGTACGACTATTGTTGGTAAGAGGGTTATTTGTTTTGTGGTAGAGAATTGTCATTTTATCTTTATGTTATTTGTGGAGGGGAATATTGTAAGTGCAGTGGAGTATGTAAGTCATATGTAGAAATACAGATTTAGTAGGGCTGTGATTGCTATAAGGGTAGGTAAAATAATATTGTCATTTTTTGTTATTTCTTGGATAATTATTCATTTTGGTATAAATCCTGATAGTGGGGGGAGTCCTCCTATTGATAGGAGGGTAATAAGGACTAGGACTGTTATGATGGGTGCTTTGTTTCATGTATGTGATAGTGATGGGGTAGTTGTGGTTGAGTTAGCTATAAATAGTGTGAATATAGTAGAGGTTATAATAATATAAATGATTAGGTTTAGTAGTATTATGGTGGGGTTACATAGTAAAACTGCTATTATTCAGCCTATGTGGGTGATTGATGAGTAGGCTATGATTTTTCGCAGCTGGTTTAGTCCTCCCCAGCCTCCAATTATAATTGACAGGATTGACAGGGTTAGGATTAGATTTAGGTTAATGGATGGAGAGATCTGGTAGAGTACTGATATAGGTGCTAGTTTTTGCCATGTGAGTAGGATTAGGCCTGGGGATAAGGAGATGTCTTGTGTTACTTCTGGGACTCAGAAGTGGAATGGAGCTATTCCTAGTTTTATGGTAAGGGCTATTGTTATGAGTATAGAGGCTGTTGGGTTGAAGAGTTTTATTACAGTCCACCAGCCTGAAAATATTGTTAATAATGCAGCTATTATTAATAGATTGAGGCTGTTGATTGGGTCAGGAAGTATTTGGTTGATGCTTCTGTGGCTCATGGGTTATATTTTTTTGTTATAATAGGAATGATGGTGAGTATATTTATTTCAAATCCGATTCAGATAAGTAGTCACTGGGAGCTAATTATAACGATAATGGTTCCAAACATAATGGTTGCTAGGATGATAATAAAAATGATTGGGTTTATTAGTACAGGAAGGATAAAACCAACATTTTCGGGGTATGGGCCCGATAGCTTAATTAGCTGACCTTACTGTTAGAATTTGGTGTAATTGGGAGCACGAAGAGTTTTGGGTTCTTAGGAGTAGGTTCAATTCCTATAGTTCTAGAAATAAGAGGGTTTAAACCTCTATTATTTACTCTATCAAAGTAACTCTTTTATCAGACATATTTCTTATGTTTGTGGAGGGATGCTTGATAGAAGAATAGGTAGTGATACATGTCATATGCATAGAGCTAGTGTTAGGGGCAGGAAACTTTTTCATAGTAAGTGTATCAGTTAATCATAGTGGAATCAGGGGTAGGATGCTCGGATTCACAGGAAAATGACTGTGAGTAGTAGTGATTTAATGGTGAAGTTGATTGTGTAGACTTCTGGTATATATGGGTTGTGAAATGCTCCTAGGAATAGGGTTGTTGTGAAAATATTTATTATGATGATATTTGCATATTCTGCTATGAAAAATAAGGCAAATGGTCCTGCTGCATATTTTATGTTAAAGCCTGAGACTAGTTCCGATTCTCCTTCGGTAAGGTCAAATGGTGCTCGGTTTGCTTCTGCTAGCATTGAGATAAATCATACTATTGCTAAGGGTCATGCTGGGAAGATTAATCATACTTGTTCTTGTGTAGTACTTAATGTGGAGAGAGTGAAGGATCCATTTATTAGAAGAACTGATAATAAGATGATTACTAGCGTTACTTCATACGAGATTATGCTACTGCCCGTGGGGCTCCGATAAGTGGGTATTTTGAGTTGGAGGCTCAGCCTGATCAAAGGATTGAATATACGGCTAAGCTTGATATGGCTAATATAAATAGGACTCCTAAGTTTATGTTGATGAGGGGGTAGGGGATGGGTAGGGGAATTCATATGGTTAGGGCTAGGCTTAGGGCTAGAATGGGTGCTAAAATAAATATTGAGATTGAGGATGTGGCAGGTCGTAGGGGTTCTTTAATGAAAAGTTTGATTGCATCAGCGATAGGTTGAGGTAGGCCACATGGACCCACAAGATTTGGGCCCTTTCGGAATTGTATGTAGCCTAGGACTTTTCGTTCAACTAGTGTGAGAAAGGCTATGGCTAGAAGAATGGGAATGATTAGTATTAGAATATTAACTATAAATATTTTGTTAAGGAGAGGATTTGAATCTCTGAATATAAAGGGTTAAGTTTTATGCAATTACTGGGCTCTGCCACCTTAACTAAGCCCTTTTCTAGGTCAGGGTTTATTTGTGAGGTTAATTGAGATGAGGTCATTAATTAGTTTAAGGCGCTTTATTGAAGTTGGCCTTATTGCTCTTGTCCTTTCCTACTGGGAGAAATACATAACAGATAGAAACCGCCCTGGATTACTCCGATCTGAACTCAGATCACGTAGGACTTTAATCGTTGAACAAACGAAACTTTGATAGCGGTTGCACCATCGGGGTGTCCTGATCCAACACCGAGGTCGTAAACCCTATTGTCGATATGGACTCTTGAATAGGATTGCACTGTTATCCCTAGAGTAACTTGTTCCGTTGATCAAATTTTTGGATCAATAAGTGATAGTTTGATTTGACTTGTGGGTCTAGTCTTTAAAATCACTCGGAGGATTTTTTGTTCTCCGAGGTCACCCCAACCAAAACTGCTAGTCCATAAAGAGTATTGTTATCCCCTAATGGTTAAGTCTATTTTCTTTGGGCTAGTTAAAGCTCCACAGGGTCTTCGTCTTGTTTGTTTATTCCCGCCTCTTCACGGGGAGGTCAATTTCACTGATTGATTGGAAGTAAGAGACAGTAAAACCCTCGTGTGGCCATTCATACAAGTCCTTATTTAGAGAACAAATGATTACGCTACCTTTGCATGGTCAGGATACCATGGCTGTTTAACGTTTGTTACAGTATTGGAGGCAGGCAGTGCCTCCAATACTGGGAATGCTGGAGGTGATGTTTCTGGTAAACAAGCGGGGTTTGTGTTTGCCGAGTTCTTTTTACTTCTTTTAATCTTTCCTAGGTGCACTCCTGTGTCGGGTCAACAATGTAATTAATACATTATTTATTGTTGGGTTATTTTTATTTACTGTTAATAGGGTATTATCAGATACTGACTTAAACTTATGCAAGGAGAAAATATTTCTTGTTACTCATATTAACATTATTGCTTCTATTTTATAATAGTCCAGTATTAGGGCTAGGAGTTAGCTGTTTGTTGTTGGGATTAATATTTTTATTGTTGAGCTTTAACACTTTCTTAATTGATGGCTGCTTTTAGGCCCACTATGGTGTTGTTAGATCTTACTCTCTAGTGAAGGTTGTACCCATTTCTAAAAGGCTGTACCTTTTTAGACTAACTTTTAAAGATACAGTGAGATTTGTTTAGATTTTTGGTATCTTTAAAGCTGAACTAAAATTCATTTTCTGGACAACCAGCTATCACCAGGCTCCTTAGGCGTGTCACCTCTACTTATGGATCTTCTCACTATTTTGCCACATAGATGAGTTGGTTCTAATAAACTGTCCATGAGTAGCTCGTCTGGTTTTGGGTTACTTAGCTAAAATTCATTTTGTTAAGTTTTTTGCTAGTTAACTCATTATGCAAAAGGTACAAGGGTTAGTCTTTGCTTTTTTGTACTTTGATTTTTTCTTTCATCATTCCCTTGCGGTACTTTCTCTATAGTGCCATACTTAGAATTTCTATCTCCTATATTCTAAATTAGGATAAATGTTTTCTTTTATTTTGGTTGCTTAATTGAAAGATGGGAATTTTGGGCTAGGTATAGTTCAAGATATTCATAGTGTGTGAAATCTTCTAGGTGTAAACTAGATGCTTTACTTAAGCTATATCTTGGTTTGTCCAAGCACACTTTCCAGTATGCTTACCTTGTTACGACTTGTCTCCTCTCATATGGCTGGTGCATGTAAATAGGTTTGAGTGCATCATAGTTACTTGAGGATGACGGGCGGTGTGTGCGTGCTTCATGGCCTGATTCAACTAAGCACTCTATTCTTAGTTTACTACTAAATCCTCCTTTGGTCATTAGTTTCATAATAACTTTCGTATTGGGTTTTCTTGAGATAGAAAATGTAGCCCATTTCTTCCCATTCCATAGGTTACACCTTGACCTAACGTTTTTATGTGCTATGGTTGTGCTTACTTTTATTCTTTTTCAGGGTTTGCTGAAGATGGCGGTATATAGACTGTATTAGCAAGGATTGGTGAGGTCTATCGGGTTTATCGATTATAGAACAGGCTCCTCTAGAAGGGTATAAAGCACCGCCAAGTCCTTTGAGTTTTGGGCTGTTACCGGTAGTACTCTGGCGAATAATTTTGTTTTTATAATTATTTGTGTTTAGGGCTGAGCATAGTGGGGTATCTAATCCCAGTTTGGGTCTTAGCTATAGTGTGTCAGCTGTTATAGAGTTACTTTCGTCATTTATTTTTATTGTAATTATGGCTTTTTACAGTTTAATTAAAATTTAACTCTATTTGATGTAGCGCTTTCACACGTTTTATGCCGTATTCCTGTTAGCTCGGGTTAATCGTATGACCGCGGTGGCTGGCACAAGATTTACCAACCCTAGTCAATATAACTTAGTCAAACTTTCGTTTATGGCTTAATTTTTGTCACTGCTGTCTCCCGTGGGGGTGTGGTTAAGCAAGGTGTTATGAGCTACAGATGTGTGCTTGCTACCCGCTCCTCTTAGTCTTACTGACTCAGAGGGCATTCTCACCGGGGTGTGGATGCTTGCATGTGTAAGTCTATTGAAAGTTAACAGGAAGGCTGGGACCAAACCTATATGTTTACGGAGTTGATATACTCATCTAGGCATTTTCGGTGCCTTGCTTTAATTTCAAGCTACATTAACTATGTGTCATGGGGGAGACCCAGGCACTTATATACTTACTTTGGTTGGAGTGCTAATTTGAGTATTGAAGGTGTGATAAGTTTAAATAAGTATCTAGGGGGAAGCATGTTGAAAATAATGGTAGGTATTTAAGGGGGAAAAAGAAACCGGGGGGAAAGTAGTAAGGTAATGTACGATACAACATTATATGTCCTGCGACCCTTAACTACGATGCTCGTGCCTACCATTATGGTGATGCTCAAGATGCAGTTAAGCCCAGCTACAATACATGCTCCGGGTCAGGGCCTCAGATGGTCATAGCTGAGTCCAAGCATCCCCAGACATTAAAAAATACCAAATGTATGACAGCACAGTTATGTGTGAGCATGGGTTGATTAGCCATTAGTCCATCGAGATGGCTTATTTAAGGGGAAAGAATGGGCGATTTTAGATGAGATGGCCCTGAAGAAAGAACCAGATGTCTGATAAAGTTCATTAAATAGTGACCGCCACGATTAATGGGCCCAGAGGGAGAAGAGGGATCCTTGCCAAGCGGGTTGCTGGTTTCACGTGGCATGGTTGTTAAGCTCGTGATCTAATGGACGGGATATGCATGTTGACAAGAATGGATTTGACTTGGATGCGCTATGTACGATGAACAGTTATATGTCCTATGTACTATCAATAGGTTTCATGTACTTGCTTATATGTGTAGGGTAAATCATGTAATGTACTATATACATATTATGTCTATATTACATTAATGTTTATGTGCTTGCTTATATGCATGGGGCAAGTCATGTAATGTGGTATATACATACTATGTCTGTGTTACATTAATACTTATGTCCTTACCCGCATGCATGGTAGACCATGTGATGTGCTGTATACATGTTATGTTTTTGTCACATAAACGCTATATACATATATTTCGAGTGGCGCTATGTAATATATGTATGGGAGTGTAAGCATGTACTATTGGGTATGCGATCACGTGTGCAGGGTTATGGAGTGTGAAACTTGTGTTGAATTTTTAGAAGTTTTGGTGAATTTAACACTGGGAAGGCTCTTGATGTTTGTGAGGGTATATTGATAGTGCCTCAGGGAATAGTTTAAATAGAACTTCAGCTTTGGGTGTTGATAGTGGGACTATAGCTTCGTCCTTGAGTCTTAGGGAGGTTAGTTGTTCTCCTTCTCTGGTTTACAAGACCAGTATATTTAATGTACTACAAAGACTTGTCTTCATTTTAAGAGGTTATTTTCAATAGTGCTAGCCATTGGCATTAGTACTAGAATGAGTAGGAAATATATAATAGATGCTAGTTGTCCAATGATGATATATGGGTGTTCAACTGGTTATCCTCCAATTCATGTGAGTGTTAGTAGGTCTGCTACTAAAATTCAGACTAGACATTGACTAATTGGCTGGAATATTATGCTTCATTGTTTGGATGTGTGGAGTAGAGGTATAAGCACTAGGATCAGAATTGAGAGGACTAGGGCTAGAACTCCTCCTAGTTTTTTGGGAATTGATCGTAGAATTGCATATGTGAATAGGAAGTATCATTCAGGTTTGATGTGAGGGGGTGTGTTGAGTGGATTTGCTGGGGTGTAGTTATCTGGATCCCCAAGTAAGTCAGGTGTGAATAGTACTAGGAGTATGAGGGCTAGGACTAGCAGTAAGGTGCCTAGAATGTCTTTAATGGTGTAGTAAGGGTGAAATGGGATTTTGTCTGCATCTGATGAGATTCCTGTAGGGTTGTTGGATCCTGTTTCGTGGAGAGAGAGTAGATGGACTATGGTGAGGGCTGCGATGATAAATGGAAGGATAAAGTGAAAGGCAAAAAATCGGGTGAGGGATGCTTTGTCTACTGAGAATCCTCCTCAGATTCACTTGACTAGGTTTGTGCCAATGTATGGGATTGCTGAGAGGAGGTTGGTAATGACTGTTGCTCCTCAAAATGATATTTGTCCTCATGGTAGGACATACCCTGTGAATGCTGTGGCTATTGTTGCAAATAGAAGGCCTACTCCGATATTTCATGTTTCTAGGAAGGTATATGATCCGTAGTATAGGCCTCGTCCTACATGCATGAATAGACAAATGAAAAACACTGATGCTCCATTTGTGTGTATGTACCAGATGATTCAGCTGTAATTAACATCTCGGCAAATGTGAGTGACAGAAGAAAATGCTGTTATTGTATCAGATGTGTAGTGTGTTGCTATGAATAGGCCTGTTAGGATTTGTAGGATTAGGCAGATGCCTAGGAGAGAGCCAAAATTTCATCATGATGAGATGTTTGATGGGGCTGGGAGATCAATGAATGCGTTATTTACAATTTTTATCACTGGGTGAGTCTTCCGAATGTTGGTCATTAGTGTTCTTGTAGTTGAATGACAATGATGGTTTTTCATATCATTAGTTGTGGTTAAATTCCATGAGAGAATAATGATAACATACATTGTATTTATTTTGAGTATCATTTTTGTGATTGGTTTTGTAGGGTTTTCTTCAAAACCGTCACCTATTTATGGGGGGTTAGGTTTAATTGTGAGTGGTGGAGTTGGTTGTGGTATTGTATTAAATTTTGGCAGGTCTTTTTTAGGCTTAATGGTTTTCTTAATTTATTTGGGGGGGTATGATGGTGGGTTTTGGTTACACAACGTCTATGGCTACTGAGCAGTATCCTGAGATTTGAGTCTCCAATAAGACTGTTTTGGGGGCATTTATTACTGGTTTGTTAATGGAGTTTTTGATAGTCTATTATGTATTGAAGGATGAGGAGGTGGAGATTGTATTTAAATTTAATGGTTTAGGGGATTGGGTTATTTATGACACAGGGGATTCTGGGTTTTTTAGTCAAGAAGCCATAGGAATTGCTGCTTTATACAGCTATGGTACTTGATTGGTTATTGTGACTGGTTGATCTTTGTTAATTGGTGTTGTAGTTATTATGGAGATTACTCGTGGAAATTAAATAAGATTGTGCTGATGAGGATTGTGACTAGGAAAGAGAGGAAATACAATTTGATTTGGCCCTTTTGGCTTGTAATTATGGTGGATATTTTTATTTGGGTTAGTGAAGTAGTCTTTGGTAAAATATTTTCTAGTCAGATTAGATCTAGAAGGGAAGATACTGATTTTTGGCTTATTGTTAAATTTATGTAAGGAGTTAGGCGGTGTATGATTGTGGGGTAGTATCCTAACAGGTTGGAGAATTTGAAAATATTTGATGGATAACTAAATTTTAGGTTGCAAGTTATGTTGCTGATTTCCAGTGCTAGGATAAAACCTAAGATTACAACTGCTAGGGCTGCTATTTTTAGGTAGTAGGGTATGGTGATTTGGGGAATTGTTGTTGGAGGAATATTGTTGGAGATAATAAATCCTGCAAAAAGGCTTCCAATTGGCAGGCGTTTGATTGAATTAATTAGGAAGGGGTTGTTTTCATTGATAATAATGAGGGTTGGGAATCGGGGTTGTTCTAGGAGTGCAAAGAAAATAATACAAGTACTGTAGATGGCTGTGAAAGAGGTGGCGATTAGTGTTATTAAAAGGGCTCAGGCGTTGGTATATGACATGTTGGAGGATTCAATGATTAGATCTTTAGAGTAGAATCCAGTGAGGAAAGGTATTCCTGTTAGTGGGAGACTGCCAATAACGAGGGCTGTTGTGGTAAATGGTATTGCTTTGAATAGGCCTCCTATTTTTCGAATGTCTTGTTCATCATTTAGGCTGTGAATAATAGAACCAGAGCATATAAATAGCATGGCTTTGAAGAAGGCGTGGGTGCAAATGTGGAGAAACGCCAAGTAGGGCTGGTTGATGCCAATTGTTACTATTATAAGGCCTAGTTGGCTGGATGTGGAGAAGGCAACAATCTTTTTAATGTCATTCTGGGTGAGGGTGCGTATTGCTGTGAATAGTGTGGTGATAGCTCCTAGGCATAATATAATGGATTGGGCAAATTTATTGTTTTCTGTTAATGGGTGGAAATAGATTAGTAGAAAAATACCCGCTACTACTATTGTGCTTGAGTGAAGTAATGCTGAGACAGGAGTTGGGCCTTCTATTGCAGAAGGTAATCATGGGTGTAGGCCGAATTGTGCGGATTTTCCCGTTGTGGCTAGTACCAGGCCTATGATGGATAGATTTGAGTTGTCTGGTTTTAATATGAAGATTTGTTGAAGGCCTCAGGTGTTAAGATTGGCTAGGAATCATGCTATTGCTAGGATAAATCCAATATCGCCAATGTGGTTATACAGAATTGCTTGTAAGGCTGCTGTGTTTGCATCTGCTCGCCCATACCATCATCTGATAAGTAAAAATGACATAATTTCAACTCCTCAGCTGATAGATAGTTTAAAGAGGTTATTTGCAGTGACAAGAATGAGTATTGTGATGAGAAATAGAAGTAGATATTTGAAAAATTGGTTGATGTTGGGGTCTAAGTGTATATATCATATTGAGAACTCTATGATGGATCATGTGACGAATAGCACTACTGGAACAAATATTATTGAGAAGTAATCTATTTTGAAACTAAGTGATAATTTAAGGGTTTGGATGGTCAGTCAGTGTCAGTTTGAAATGACTATTTCTTGTCCTGTGTGAATAAATATTATTGTGGGAATTATGCTGGTAATAAAAGCACGAGATGGTTGTTTATACGTAGAGTGGGTAATTAGAAGTTTTGTAGGTGTTGGAGCTTGTTATTATGATGGGTACGGTTAGTAGAAGTAGGGTTGTTAATGTGAAGGAAGAGAATATGTTTATTACTTTTATTTGGAGTTGCACCAATTTTTTGGTTCCTAAGACCAATGGATAACTACCATCCTTTAAAAGTTTGAAAAAGCCATGTTGTTAGACATGGGGGCATAGAATTAGCAGTTCTTGCATACTTTTTCGGTAAATAAGAAGATAATGGGCTTCTGTTGTTAGATTCACAATCTAATGTTTTTTTTTTTTTTAAACTATACTTACAGTACAGGGGTCCTAGAATAATTTTTGGGTTCAGGGATAGAAGTAGTAGTGGTAGAATGTGTAATGATATGAGTGTATTTTCTCGTGTAAAGGAAGGTGAAATGTTATTGACATGGTGAGTGTATTTACCCCATTGTGTTGTGATTAGCATATAAAGGGAGTATAGGGCAGTAATTACCATGTTAAGTCCTATTAAAATAATTGTAATATTAGATCATGAGAAGGTTGATATTACTACAAATAGTTCTCCAATTAGGTTAATTGTTGGGAGTAGAGCCAGGTTAGTTAGGCTCGCTAGGAGTCATCAGGTAGCTATTAGTGGGAGAAATGTTTGTAGGCTGTGGGCTAAAATTATTGTTTGGCTGTGGATTCATTCGTAGTTGGAGTTTGCTAGGCAGAAAAGTATGGAGGATGTAAGGCCATGGGCAGTTATCAGGGCGGTGGCTCCTATGTAGCTTCAAGGTGTTTGGATGAGAATAACTACAATAACACGTGCTATGTGGCTGACAGAAGAGTATGTGATGAGCAACTTCAGGCCCATTTGGCGAAGGCAAATTGAACTAGTCATGATTATGCCTCATAAGGATAGTATGATGAATGGATATGCTATAAAGTCGGTTACTGGATTTAGGAGTAGTGTGACTCGTAGTACGCCGTATCCTCCTAGTTTTAGTAGGACTGCTGCAAGGACTATGGAGCCTACAATGGGGGCTTCTACATGGGCTTTGGGTAGTCAAAGGTGGAGGCCGTATAGTGGTATTTTTACTATGAAAGCTATTATGCATGCTAGTCATATAAAAACATTGGATCAGGAATTGGGTATTGGTTGCACTCAGTATTGGAGGATTAGGAAGTGTAAGGATCCTACTGTATTTTGAATATAAATTAGTGCAACTGGTAGGGGTAGGGATCCTGCCAGTGTATAAAATAGGAAATAAAGGCCAGCATTTAGGCGTTCTGTTTGGTTTCCTCATCGAGTAATAATAATGAGTGTTGGGACTAGTGTTGCTTTGAATAGGATATAAAAAATGATTAGTTCTGCAGCAGTGAATGTTATGATTAGAAAGAGTTGTAATAGGGTTAATATAGTGATAAATAGTTTTTTTCGGATTAGGTTTTCTTTTGACAAGTGATGGTGACTGGCCATTAATATCAAGGGAAGAAGTCATATGGTTAGGATTAGCAGTGGTGTGGATAAAGAGTCGGAGAAGAAGATTAATGCAAAGTTAAGGCTGTTATCACTGAACTGATTTATAAGGTGCAGACTTGTGAGGCTAATTAGTAGGCTATGTAGTGTGGAATTAACTCAGATTATATTATTTTTTGATAGTCAGGTTAGGGGTATAAGTATTACTGTGAGGACAATATATTTTAGCATTGTAGTAGGTTAAGGTTTTGTCAGTACCATATGTGTTTGATACCATTACTAGTAGAGATAGGCCTAGGGCTGCTTCACAGGCTGTGAAAACTAGTAAGATGATGGGTATCATGCTGGCTAAGGTAAAGTGTGAGTTTAGGATTATTAGGGTGGCTATAATGAATAGGGACAATATCATTCCTTCTAGGCATAAAAGGGATGATATTAGGTGGGATTGATATATTAGTAGTCCTGCAAGAGATACTGTAAATGCTATTATAATATTTATATATACAAGGGACATTTGGTAATTATGGGCTTAATCATAATCTAATGAGTTGAAATCATTTATTTTGCTTTAAACTAAATACCATATTCTGTTCATTCTAGTCGTTTTTGGGTTCATTCGTAGGCTAGGCTTACAGCTAGTAGGAAACTTAGGAAAAGGGCTATGGTGAGCATTGTGTTTAGGTTAGTTGTTTGTGAGGCTCATGGTAGTGGCAGGAGTAGTGCAATTTCTAGGTCAAATGGGAGGAATGTGATGGCTACCAGAAAAAATTTTATGGAGAAAGGGAGGCGGGCTGATCCTATGGGGTCAAATCCGCACTCATATGGGCTTGTTTTTTCTGAATATACGTTCAGTTGAGGGAGTCAGAATGTGATAGTGACAAGTAGTGTAGCTAGTGTGAGATTGGTTAGGAGAGCTATTATTAGGTTTATTGTTCTTTTTCAGATTAGACCAAAACTAACTAACTGACTGATTGGAAGTCAGTCGTACTGATTGATACTAAAAGGACATGAGCCTCATCAATAGATAGAAACATAAAGGAAAAGTCATACTACGTCTACAAAATGTCAGTATCAGGCAGCAGCTTCAAAACCAAAGTGGTAACTAGAGGTAAAATGGAATTTTAGTTGGCAGAAAAAGCAGATGATTAAGAAAGTGGATCTGATGATGACATGGAGGCCATGGAATCCTGTGGCTACGAAGAATGTTGAACTGTAAACTCCGTCTGAGATGGTAAAGGGTGCTTCATAATACTCTGAGGCTTGTAGTAATGTAAAATACACACCTAGGGCGATGGTGATAAACAGGGCTTGTAGTATGTGGTTACGGTTTCCTTCTATAAGACTATGGTGGGCTCAGGTAATAGAGACTCCTGAGGCCAGAAGAACGGAGGTGTTGAGTAGTGGGACTTCTAGGGGATTAAGTGGGTGAATGCCTGCTGGGGGTCAGCAGCCGCCTAGTTCGGGTGTAGGGGCAAGACTTGAGTGATAGAATCCTCAGAAAAATCCAGTAAAGAATAAGACTTCAGAAATAATGAAGAGAATTATTCCGTAGCGAAGACCTTTTTGAACAGTTGGAGTATGATGTCCTTGAAAGGTACTCTCTCGGATAACATCTCGTCATCATTGATATATTGTGAGTATGTTTGTTGTTAGGCCGAGCATTAGTAAGGTTGTTGAGTTGAAGTGGAATCATATAATTAGGCCAGATGTTATTAAGAGGGTGGATAGTGCTTCTGTGAGGGGTCAGGGGCTTGGGTTTACTATGTGGTAAGCACGGGTTTGGTGTGTCATTATGTGTTGTCATGCAGGTATAGGCTAACTAGGAGGGTAAACACATAGGCTTGAATAATCGCTACTGCGAATTCGAGAATCATTAGTAGGACTAAAATAATAAATGTAATAAGAGCTGTTGCAGCCTCTGTGAACAGAGCAAGCTCCTTGTCTCTGGGCTTTATTGGCTTTCTGTGTAAACCAAGGAATATCAGCTTTTTTTCTCTCCTCTATTTTCTTATCTACAACATCTTTTCTTTATTTCTCTCTAAATCATTCACCAACACCGTTTCTCTTGAGGGTTCCCCTGGATCCTGCGGGGGCTGGACCATGGCAGTTTTGTGAATTTTGAGTTTTAGGCCAGCTTTTTCGCTTTCCTCTTTCACCTTCATCAAATAGCTCTTTAGTTCCTCTTTGCTTTCTGCCATTAAGGTGGTATCATGTGCATATCTGAGGCTGTCGATATGTCTCCTGGCAGTCTTGACTGCAGCTTGTGTTTCATCCAGTCTGGCATTTTGCCTGATGTACTCAAGTTAAATAAGCTAAGGTGACAATATACAGCCTTGGCATACTCCTTTCCCAATTTTGAACCAGTCCATTGAAGATTTAACTGGTAGTAAAATATTAGTTTTTCTCAAAGTGATCTATAGGTTTTATGAATTTTTTTTTCAAAATCCAGCAGGATTTCCATAGACATAGACTATGGACAAACTTATTTCTGAATTCAAATGGAAAGATAATAGGCCCTAGGATAACAAAACAACCTTGAAAAATAAGAGAAAATTGGGAGGAATTATTTTATATGATGTTGAGGCTTACTATATATTTAAGGTCATTATACAATATTGGCAAAGTGCTGAACACATAGATTAATACAACAGAATAGAGAACCAATAAATAGACCCTTGCAAATATGACCAATTAAATTTTCACAAGCGTACCAAAGAAATTCAGAAACTAAATAATTTGGAGGACTTGGGCATCTACTGGCCAAAAATTTAAAAAATGAACTTTGACCTAAACCTTACATTTGAAACCAGTATTAGCCCCCCAAAGGGATGCTAGGCTTAAATCTAAAATAGAAAATTAGAAAACCTTTAGAAAAAAATATAGGATAAAATCTTTTGGATATAGAGCTAGGCAATAAATTCTTGGGCTTCCTTGGTGGGTTAGATGGTAAAGATTCTGCCTGCAATGCAGGAGACCTGGACTCGATCCCTGGGTCAGGAAGATCCCCTGGAGAAGGGGATGACTACCCACTCCAGTATTCTTGCCTGGAGAATTCTATGGACAGAGGAGCCTGGCTGGCTACAGTCCATGGGGGTTGCAACAGTCAGACATGACTGAGCGACTAACAATCTCACTTCAATAAATTCTTAGACCTGACACCAAAAACATGATTCATAAAAGAAAACATTAATAAACTAGACTTCATCAAAACTGTTTTTTGATTTTTGTGTGTGTGTGTGTGTGTGTGTGTGTGTTTTTTTTTTTGCCTGATACCCTGAGGAGAGAATGAAAAGACAAGTTAGAAATTGGGAAAAAAATTTGCACAAAGAACCAGTATGTGACAAAGAACTAGTAACTAGACAAAGAACTAGTATGTGACAAAGAACTAGTAACTAGAATATAGAAAGAACTCTCAAAACTCAGTAATAAAAAATCCAACTAGAAAATAGATAACTTTTTAAAAAAAGTTTTTTTTTTTTTTTAGGTAAGTGTCAGGTTTACAATGAAATTGAGAGAAAGGGATAGTTATTGCATATACGCCCTAAAAAAAACCCACATACATAGCCTCCCTCATTATGAATAATACCCACTAGAATGGTATATTTTTCATGAAGGATGAACCTACATTGACACATTACAATCACACAAACTCCACAGTTTACTTTTGGGTTCATTCTTGCTGTTGTGCATTCTATGGGTTTTGGCAAAATATATCAATGTACCAATATAGGCACAATAACATTTCCACTGTGGTAAAAATCCTTTTGGTTTTTGTCAGTTTAATATCCTTCCATTCCACAACCCCATAATCATCAGTTTTTAAAATTTGTCTCCTGGAGTCAAACAGCATTTTCAGATTGATTTCTTTCATTTAGTAATATGCATTTCAGTATTCTTCAGTATACTTCCAGAACCCCATTAACAGTATGAAAAGGCAAAAAGATATGACACTGAAAGATGAACTCCCTAGGTCAGTAGGTGCCCAATATGCTACTGGAAATCAGTGGAGAAATAACTCCAGAAAGAATGAATGGAAGAAGCCAAAGCAGAAACAACACCCAGTTGTGGATGTGACTGGTGAAAGAAGCAAGGTCCAATGATGTAAAGAGCAATATTGCATAGGAACCTGGATGTTAAGTCCATGAATCAAGGCAAATTGGAAGTGTCAAACAGGAGATGGCAAGAGTGAACATCAACATTCTAGTAATCAGTGAACCAAAAAGGACTGAAATGGGTGAATTTAACTCAGATGACCATTATATCTATTAGTGTGGGTGGGAATCCCTTAGAAGAAATGGAGTAGCCATAGTAGTCAACAAAAGAGTTCAAAATGTAGTACTTGGATGCAATCTCAAAAACGACAAAATGATCTCTGTTCCTTTCCAAGGCAAACCATTCAATATCACAGTAATCCAAGTCTATGCCCTGACCAGTAATGCTGAAGAAGCTGAAGTTGAATGGTTCTATGAAGACCTGCAAGACCATTTAGAACTAACATCCAAAAAAAAGATGTCCTTTTCACTATAGGGGACTGGAATACAAAAGCAGGAAGTGAAGAAACACCTGGAGTAACAGACAAATTTGGCCTTGGAGTACAGAATGAAGCAAGGCAAACGCAAATAGAGTTTGGTCAAAAGAACACACTGGTCATAGAAAACACCCTCTTCCAACAACACAAGAGAAGACTCTACACATGGACATCACCAGATGGCCAACAGTGAAATCAAATTGATTATATTCTTTGCAGCCAAAGATGGAGAAGCTCTATACAGTCAGCAAAAACAAGACCAGGAGCTGACTGGCTCAGACCATAAACTCCTTATTGCCAAATTCAGTCTGAAATTGAAGAAAGTGGGGAAAATCATTAGACTGTTCAGGTATGACCTAAATCAAATCCCTTATGATTATACAGTAGAAGTGAGAAATAGATTTAAGGGACTAGATCTGATAGACAGAGTGCCTGATAAACTGTGGACAGAGGTTCATGACATTGTACACGAGACAGGGATCAAGGCCATCCCCAAAAAAAGAAATGAAAAAAGGCACAATGGCTGGCTGAGGAGGCATTACAAATAGCTGTGGAAAGAAGAGAAGCAGAAAAAAAAGGAGAAAAGGAAAGATATAAGCATCTGGGTGTAGAGTTGCAAAGAACAGCAAGGAGAGATAAGAAAGCCTTCCTCAGCGATCAGTGCAAAGAAATGGAGGAAAACAACAGAATGGGAAAGACTAGAGATCTCTTCAAGAAAATTAGAGATATGAAGGGAACACTTCATGCAAAGATGGGCTCAATAAAGGATGGAAATTGTATGAACCTAATAGAAGCAGAAGATATTAAGAAGATGTGGCAAGAATACACAGAAGAACTGTACAAAAAAAAGATCTTCACTACCCAGATAATCATGATGGTTAGATCACTCACCTAGAACCAGACATCCTGGAATGTGAAGTCAAGTGGGCCTTAGGAAGCATCACTATGAACAAAGCTAGTGGAGGTGATGGAATTCCAGTTGAGCTCTTTCAGATCCTAAAGATGATGCTGTGAAAGTACTGTGCTCAATATGTCAGCAAATTTGGAAAACTCAGCAGTGGCCACAGGACTGGAAAAGGTCAGTTTTCATTCCAATTCCAAAGAAAGGCAATGCCAAAGAATGGTCAAACTACGTCACAGTTGCACTCATCTCATACACTAGTAAAGTAATGTTAAAATTCTCCAAGCCAGGCTTCAGCAATACATGAACTGTGAACCTTCAGATGTTCAAGCTGGTTTTAGAAAAGGCAGAGGAAATAGAAATCAAATTGCCAATATCCTTTGGATCATCGAAAAAGCAAGATAGTTTCAGAAAAACATCTACTTCTGCTTTCTTGACTATGCCAAAAGTGGATCACAAACTGTGGAAAATTCTTCAAGAGATGGGAATACCCGACCACCTGACCTGCCTCTTGAGAAAACTGTATGCAGGTCAGAAAGCAATAGTTAGAACTGGACATGGAACAACAGACTGGTTCCAAATAGGAAAAGGAGTACATCAAGGGTATATATTGTCACCCTGCTTATTTACGTTATATGCAGAGTACATCATGAGAAACACTGGGCTGGAAGAAGCACAATTTAGAATCAAGATTGCTCTGAAAAATATCAATAACCTCAGATAGGCAGATGACACCATCCTTATTGCAGAAAGTGAAGAACTAAAGAGCCTCTTGATGAAAGTGAAGGAGCAGAGTGAAAAACTTGGCTTAAAGCTCAACATTTAGAAAACTAACATCATGGCATCCAGTCCCATCACTTCATGGCAAATAGATGGGGAAACACTGGAAACGGTGGCTGACTTTATTTTGGGGGGTTCCAAAATCACTGCAGATGGTGACTGCAGCCATGAAATTAAAAGATGCTTACTCCTTGGAAGAAAAGTTATGACCAACCTAGATAGCATATTCAAAAGCAGAGACATTACTTTGCCAACTAAGATCTGTCTAGTCAAGGCTATGGTTTTTCCTGTGGTCATGTATGGATGTGAGAGTTGTACCGTAAAGAAGGCTGAGCGCTGAAGAATTAATGCTTTTGAACTGTGGTGTTGGAGAAGATTCTTGAGAGTCCCTTGGCCTGCAAGGAGATCCAACCAGTCCATTCTGAAGGAGATCAGCCCTGGGATTTCTTTGGAAGAAATGATGCTAAAGCTGAAACTCCAGTACTTTGGCCACCTCATGCGAAGAGTTGACTCATTGGAAAAGACTCTGATGCTGGGAGGGATTGGGGGCAGGAGGAAAAGGGGACGACTGAGGATGAGATGGCTGGATGACATCACTGACTCGATGGACGTCAGTCTGAGTGAACTCCGGAAGTTGGTGATGGACAGGGAGGCCTGGCGTGCTGCGATTCATGGGGTCACAAAGAGCTGGACACAACTGAGTGACTGAACTGAACTGAAGATACAAGAATCTGGACTCATTGAAATTATTCCTTTGATAGGCATTTAAACTATGTAGGACCAGTGTCCTAATTTTCTCCTTGAATTTCTATCAGAAAGCACTGCTTTGGGCAACTGTTGTGATTGATAGAGTTATGGCCACTGCATCCTTTGTTTACTGAAATGACAGGTGTCATTCTTTCTCTACTCTAACCAGTATGTTCCTGTTAGTTGGGAAAATCTGAAAGTTTTGAAGTTACCTCAGGGAACTGGGACAAAGGCCAGACCATGGGCAAGAGACATGAGCAGACATTTCCCAGAAGAGGCATAGTAAACATTTTCCAGAAACGACGTGAACAGACATTTCCCAGAAGAGAATATCCATAGAGCAACAACCAAGAATAGATGCTTATGGCCATTAATCACTATAGAAGTAAAAATTGAAACCATATGATAAATAGGTAAAACTTGCCAGAATTTAAAAAAAAAAAAGAAAGAAAGAAAGAAAAGACAATGTGAAATTCTGATGAGGATGCAGAGAAACTGCGTTGCTGATGGGAGTATAAAATATTACAGATACTCAGGGAAATAATTTGACAATTTTTTTTTAAATTGTGATAAGAATACTTAACAGGAGACCTCCTCTCTTAACAGATTTTTAAATACATAACATAGCATTTTAATCTATAGGTACAATGTTATACAGCAGATATCTAAAATTTATTCATCTCGCATAACTGAAATTTTATGCATGTTTATTAGCAACTCCAGTTTTTCCTTCCCTCCAGTTTCTGGCAACCACCATTCTATCCTTGGAATCTATGAGTCTGATTATTGTAGATACCTCAGGTAACTGGAATCATGCAGTTTGTCCTTCTATGATTGGCTTGTAGAACTCCTGGGGATTCTCCAGGCAAGACTACTGGAGTGGGTTGCTATTTCTTACTCCAGGGGTTCTTTCTGATCCAGGGATCGAACTCATGTCTCTTGGGTCTCCTGCATGGTAGGCAAATTCTTTACCACTGCACCTCCTGGGAAGACCTCTGGCTTTCTTTAATTAACAACAATCTGGGATATCTGGTTCTCTTTAATTAACAACAATTGTTTGACGTTCAGATTACCTGCCCTTTGTTGTAAAACTTCCATTTAACCAGGCTCCTTACTCTCCTCAGAGCAATTCTCTCAGGGCCACTTGAGAGGTTGCCTCCAAGACTTGAAGTCCTAAAAATTCCCACCAAATAAAACATAACTCTCAACTTTTAGGTTGTGAATATTTCTCTAAGGTGACAGCAGGAGGCTCCTTCCTTCTCTTTTTAGCAAGCCTTATTATAACTAAATTTAATTGGGTACCCCTTACTTGCCTGGTGGCTTAGACGGTAAAGTGTCTGCCTACAAAGCGGGAGACCCAGGTTCAATCCCTGGGTTGGGAAGATCTCCTGGAGAAGGAAATGGCAACCCACTCCAGTATTCTTGCCTGGAGAATCCCATGGATGGAGGAGCCTAGTAGGCTACAGTCCATGGGGTTGCAAGGAGTCGGGCATGACTGAGCGCCCTCACTTTCACTTTCACTGTTCTACTCATTTCTGACCTAAGCCCGACTTTCAAATCTTTTAATCACACAACAGCTTGCCTAGCTTGTCGGTTCTTCCCATAGATCAAAGAAGTAGGTATGAAGAATAAGATGACCAGGTCTCTTCTGTAGCTTCCCATTATATGACCTCCCAAACAAACCATGTGACTAACCTGTGATCAAGATAAAGGAACAGGTCTAGAGGAAGATCAGGAAGAGACAGGCCTGTACTCAGTGGAGGATGGTGATGACTCTGATCCACTTCCTCAATGATTAACTGAGGTTACTTCCCCCTTTTTCTTTAAGACTTTCATGGCTAGCAGCATCTTTGGAGGTGGTTCTGATTAAAGACACCTTGTCACTGTACCAATGTCCATGAGTTTGATTTTTGTAAGCAATGAGCAGTCACCCTCAATTCAGTTGGTAACTTGCTGAGAGCTCTTTCCTGCAAAGAACTCTTTCCTGCCAAAAGATGCTTACAAAACAAACAAACAAACAAACAAACAAAAACAAACAAAAAAACTAGATAAAGCTATATATATATATATATATATATATATATATATATATATATATATCCCTTTCAAAATTTCAAGCTCATATGTAGTAAAAAAACCTGCCTGCCAATGCAGGAGATATAAGAGACATGGGTTCAGTCCCTGGGTTGGGAAGATCCCCTGGAGGAGGGCATGGAAACCCACTCCAGAATTCTTGCCTGGAAAAGCCCATAGACAGAGGAGCCTGGTGGGCTACAGTGCATTGGGTCACAAAGAGTCAGACATGGCTGAAGCCACTTAGCACATATGATCATATAGTCAGAACCTGCTACCTAATTTGTAAGTGTAAAATAAAAAGATTGGAGTTCTTTGTTTAAAAAATCATTAATAATTTCAAGATATTGATGGCAGGGCATTAAGCCAAGTATGAAACCCTTTTTAGCCAGAGAACTGTGCTCCTGAATGGTCTGTATGTCCACATAGCTGATGGTGCATACAGAATCATTTTTATGTCCAGTTCCAGTTCACCATTTTCTGTGAAATTTTAGTATTCTTGCTTCTTGAAGAGTGCACTTTTCTCTGCTACCTAACAAGAGTTGTTTGGCTTAGCAAGAGGCAGGAAATAAATGGACTTAGGGTTGTCATTTATACCTAGCCTTCTTTTTTAAAAAAAATAAATTAATTACTAATTAATTTACAATTACAACTAATTTACAATTACTAATTACTTCACAATATTGTAGTGGTTTTTGCCATACATTGACATGAATCAGCCATGGGTGTACAGGTGTTCCCCATTCTGAACCTCCCTCCCACCTCCCTCCTCATCCCGTCCCTCAGGGTCATCCCAGTGCACCAGCCCTGAGCACCCTGTCTCATGCATCGAACCTGTACTGGCTATCTGTTTCACATATGATAATATACATGTTTCAATGCTGTTCTCTCAAATCATCCCACCCTCACCTTCTCCCACAGAGTCCAAAACAATGTTCTATACATCTGTGTCTCTTTTGCTGTCTCACATATAGGGTCATCATTACCATCTTTCTAAATTCCATATATATGTGTTAGTATACTGTTCACTCTGTATAATAGGTTCCAGTTTCATCCACCTCATTGGAACTGATTCAAATGTATTCTTTTCAATGGCTGAGTAATACTCCATTGCGTATATGTACCACAGCTTTCTTATCCATTCGTCTGCTGATGGACATCTAGGTTGCTTCCATGTCCTAGCTATTATAAACAGTGCTGCGATAAACATTGGGGTACATGTGTCTCTTTCAATTCTGGTTTCCTTGGTGTGTATGCCCAGCGGTGGGATTGCTGGGTCATAAGACAGTTCTATTTCCAGATTTTAAAGGAATCTCCACACTGTTCTCCATAGTGACTGTACTAGTTTGCCTTCCCATCAGCAGTGTAAGAGGGTTCCCTTTTCTCCACACCTTCGTCAGCATTTATTGTTTGTAGACTTTTGGATACTAGCCATTCTGACCAGTGTGAGATATTACCTCATTGTGGTTTTGATTTGCATTTCTCTGATAATGAGTGATATTGAGCATCTTTTCATGTGTTTGTTAGCCATCTGTATGTCTTCTTTGGAGAAAAGTCTGTTTAGTTCTTCGGCCCATTTTTTTGATTGGGTCATTTATTTTTGTGGAATTGAGCTACAGGAGCTGCTTGTATATTTTTGAGATTAAGTCTTTGTCAGTTACTTCATTTGCTATTATTTTCTCCCATTCTGAAGGCTGCCTTTTCACCTTGCTCATAGTTTCCTTCATTGTGCAAAAGCTTTTAAGTTTAATTAGGTCTCATTTGTTTATTTTCGCTTTTATTTCCATTACTTTGGGAGGTGGAGCCTGCTGTGATTTATGTCAGAGAATGTTTTGCCTATGTTTTCCTCTAGGAGTTTTACAGTTTCTGGCCTTACATTTAGATCTTTAATCCATTTTGAGTTTACTTTAGTGTATGGTGTATAATTAGCCTTCTATTCCAACTTGCTGAGACAAGAAACAAGTTGTCTCCAGACTACATACTTATGATCAACTTTCTGTCTGCATTTTGAGATAATAATAGCCACAGGAAAAGGCTGAATAGCTGGGCTTTGCTTCTCATGTTCACCTTAAGATAACAATTATGGCAGTGATAAAGAAGGGCTAAACCTTGTTTGAGTAAAAGATCAAGAGATCACATATTTCCCATCCTTGAAGAAAGAAAAATCTCCCCATCTACACATGTGCAGAAAGGCTCCTTGCGGTTCCAAGAGGAGGGAGCACCCCCAGAAAATATGTGATGCTAAGCCCCTCCCCTCCCCAGGCCTCTGGGTGAGAATCCATCTTGGAAAAAAAGTTGTGCATTCATGTTGGGGACGGGCCTTGGGTATGGCAGCTGTGCAAAAAGAAGCGAGATAATTAACCAAAGATAATCAAAGACCCAGTAGAACTGCCCTGTATAAATCATTTAACCACCTCTTTACTGAACTCCTCCTCATGCAGGGGGATGTCCACACCCTCTCTCTTTGGGTGCATATCTCTGCCTTGTTTCTCCCTTAAACTGTTTTTCTGAGGGGTTTCCACTTGTACTGTGTCTCTAATTAAACTTTACACCTGGTTTTACAGTTTTTGCCTCCTTGAGAAATGCATTTTTCATTGAGGGTAAGTGGAATTTTGCTTCTGTCTTCTAACCCCTAGTGGACTATCAGCCAGGATTCCAGGTTTCCATCCAAGCTGTGCTGTGTGCTAAGTCGCTTCAGTTGTTTCCTATTCTTGCAACCCTATGTAATGTAGCCTGCCAAGCTCCTCTGTCTATGGGATTCTCCAGGCAAGAATACTGGAGTGGGTTGCCTTTCCCTCCTCCAAGGAATCTTCCTGACCTCAGGGATCAAACCTGTGTCTCTTATGTCTTCTGCATTGGCAGGTAGGGCTACCTAGGTTCAATTACTGAGCAGGGATGTAAGATCTCGCTTGTTTTAAGCCATCAGTTACTGCTGTCTCACTGAGATCAAGTGGGCTTTGCTCATTTCTCTAAAATTCTTTGCATGATGCACTAGGGTGAAATATACCATTTCTCCTACTCTTGAAGAAACACTGCTGCTGCTGCTGCTAGTGTTCAGAGTATTTAAACACAGGCACTTGTCAATCAGAAGAGTCTCTAGTCTGTGTTCTAACCTGAGGGTTATAGCTTTATCTGAGCCCTGAAGAAAAAAGGTTGTAGGTATTCCCCAGACCAAACTTCACTGGGATTTTAGATAATAAAGTTCATAATATTTCCTTAAGCAGGCATGAATAATTGTAACTGAGCAGGACCCTATGGTGGCACAGTCGTAAAGAATCCACTTGCCAAAGCAGGAAACACAAGAGACCTGGGTTCTATCCCTGGGTTGGGATGATACCCTGGAAAACAGGAAATGGCAACCCCCTCCAGTATTCTTTCTGGAAAATTCTTTGGACAAGAGAGCCTGGCAGGCTATAGTCCATGGGGTTGCAAAGAGTTGGACATGACTGAGTGTGCACACACACACAGGACCCTATGGTATCTTCCTGGGACAGACCCTCCCCTCATGTCCTCTGCCCACATCTCCTTTGCAGAAAAGGTGTAGTCTCCAAGCCTCCCCGAGTCACAAAAGCCTGGCTCAAGAATAAATGATTGAATAGATGTAAACATTTAGTAATAAATAGCTGTTGGGTGGAAGGAATGGATAACATTTAAAACAGTTCAGTTCAGTCGCTCAGTGGTGTCCAACTCTTTGCGACCCCATGAATCACAGCACGCCAGGCCTCCCTGTCCATCACCAGCTCCCAGAGTTCACTCAGACTCACAGCCATTGAGTCAGTGATGCCATCTAGCCATCTCATCCTCTGCCGTCCCCTTCTCCTCCTGCCCCCAATCCCTCCCAGTATCAGAGTCTTTTCCAATGAATCAGCTCTTTGCATGAGGTGTCCAAAGTACTGAAGTTTCAGCGTTATCATCATTCCTTCCATAGAAATCCCAAGGCTGCCGCCCCTGGCCTCAGGAGTGGGGTGGCTCCTCAGGGCCACCGCCCCTGGCCTCGGGCGCAAGGTGGCTTCTCCCGGCCGCCCCTGGCCTCGAACGCGGGGTAGCTCCTTGTGGCTGCCGCTCCTGACCTCGGATGCGGGGTGTCTCCTCCCAGCCGCCACTGACCTCGGACGCGGGGTAGCTGCTCTCGGCTGCCGCCCCTGGCCCCAGACACGAGGTAGCTCCTCTCGGCCGCTGCCCCTGGCCTCCGACACGGGGTAGCTCCTTTCGGCTGCCACCCCTGACCTGGGACACGGGGTAGCTCCTGCCCGCCGCCGCTGACTTCGGACATGGGGTAGCTCCTCCCAGCCACCTCTGACATCGGATGTGGGGTAGCTCCTCTGGGCCGCCGCCCCTGACCTCGGACTTGGGCACCTCCTCTCGGCCGTTCCTGCGTGCAGCCTGGCACAGCCGCTGCCCCTGACCTCGGACGTGGGGTAACTCCTCTCGGCCTCGCCGCCCGCGCCCAGCACGCCGGGTGGCAGCCGCCCGCGCCTAGCGCTCTGGGATCAGCCATATGGTGGTCACAGAGTCTTACGTCCTCTCTGAATTACCTAGGTAGTAACATCTGACCCCATATCCTGATTGGTTTCACAGATGCTTAACTCTCTACCAAATAGAAGAAGTTAACTGCTTGTTGCCCCATGAGTAGTAGCCCCCAGAGCTACTGGAGCTCTAGGGTTGATAATGTTAACCCCTGTTCCTCACCACCCTGGTTCTTCACCATCAATCAGAGAATTGAGAGGATCACACATCCTTACTCCCCTCCCTTGCTTGGCCTTTAAAAATGCTTTTCTGAAATGCATCAGAGAATTTGGGTTTTCCGAGCACTAACTGCCCTGGACTATTTGTCTGGTGACCTCAGTAAACTTGGTACTTTCCTTCATCACAACCTGATGTGAGTAAATTGGCTTTATTGCATATGGGTGAGCAGACTCAAGTATGGTTTGGTAACATTATTAGTAATTGAATAATAAATGTATTAACAGCTAAAGTTTTTTGGACACCTTTAACAAAATCATAATTTCTCAGAACACTCCTGTCACCATACAGATCATGAGTGAAAGAACTTAATGTGCTGTGATAATTTGCATGTATGCTCTGTGGCTCAGTCATGTCAGACTCTTTGCGACCTCATGGACTGTAGCCCGCCAGGGTGCCCTGTCCAGAGAGTTTTCCAGGTGAGAATACTGGGATGGGTTGTCATTTCCTACTCCAAGTGATCTTCCCATCCCAGAGATGGATCACACATCTCCTGTGTCTCCTGTTATGGCAGGCAGATTCTTTATCACCGAGCCACCTGGGAATCCTGTAACAATTTAAGCAATAATAAATTACCAGGAAGCCCCTGATTGTCCAATGGTTGGGACTCTGTACTACCTTTACCGAAGGCCTCAGTTCAATCTTTGAAGGAGGAACTAAGATCCTTCAAGCCACACAGCACTGCCAAAAATAAATTAATTAACCTTAAAAAGTTAATGAGTTGCAACAATTTAGTGGTTTCAAACCTACACTAATGATTATTTTACAGTTCTGGAGGTCAGCAGTTCAAAATGAATCTTACTGAATGAAGGTTAAGATATATTAGTAGGGCTGAGTTCCTTTTGCAGGCTTTAGGAAGGAATATGTCTCCTTGTTTCTTATAGCTTCTAGAGGTCACCTGAATCCCTCAGCTCTGGCCTCTTGCTTCATCTTCAATGCCATCAGCAGAGCATCATCAAATCTCTCCATGATTATGACACTGCTATCTTCCTCTAATAAGGAGCTGTGTGACTAAATGTGACCAACCTAGGTAATCCAGGATAATCTCCCCATCTCAAGATCCTTAATTAATTACATCTTCAAAGATTCTTTTTTTTTTTTTTTTTCATGTAAGGTAACAAATCCACATGTTTAGGGGCTTGGGACATGGTATCTTTGATGACGGGCATCCATTGCTTTGTCTACCACATATGTGTAAAGTAAAACATTTAACAAGCTAAAGATTTGTTACTTACATTGAGTTTATTTTGCTCCAAAGACTGTTTTTTTCCTGTCTCTTACATTGAGTATATTCCTCTTTCATCAGCTACATTAACCATCCATTCTGTTGTCAAAGTTAGAAAGGCCCAAGGGAAGCAGGGCAGAGGTAAACTGGGAGTAAATTTTCATGCTCTTTGTGCTCAGTCATGTCCAACTCATTGTGACCTCTGGACTATTGCCCGCCAGGCTAAAAATCCATGGGATTTTTCAGGCAAGAATACTGGAGTGGGTTGCCATGTCCTTCTCCAGGAGATCTTCCCGACCCAGGGATTGAACCCAGGTCTCCCGCATTGTAGGCAGACGCTGTACCATCTGAGCCACCAGGGAAGTCCACTGCTCTTATGTAATCACATCTCACTGATTATTTTATTTTTATGTTACTCATTTAGACAGTCACTTCTGTTGGGTTTGTTGACTTAAAAAATAGTCACAGTCTAAAAGTTGAGAGTTATGTTTTAGTTGGTGGGAATTTTTAGGACTTCAAGCCCAGGAGACAGCATTTCAAGTAACCCTGAGAGAACTGCTCTGAGGAGGTGAGGAGAAGGGCCAGGTTACATAGAAGTTTTACAACAAAGGGCAGGTAGTCAGAACATCCAAAGATTATTGTTAATCAAAGAAAACAAGATATTCCAAGATGAGGAGTTTGATGTTTTTCTATGTCTGGGAGGATGCAAGAATCTGGGCTCAACTGAAATCATTCCTTTCAAATGTGTTTCAGTTCTCTGGGACCAATATTTTGTGTTTTAACATCTTGAAGTTGTTGGAGTTCACCTTAGGAAGTGTGGCAGCAGCCTGATGGCTGTTAGAGGGCAGGTATTCTTCTCCTTCCTGAGTTCCCTTAGTGCTCACAGGCTCACATTGGATGGCTACGATCACTGACAACTGTGACATTCTTTTTTACTGATCTGGCAGGAAATCCTCCATTTCTCAGGTGGTAATGTGTAACTTGAAGAACTTTTTCTTACCTTTTCACACTCAATTAGTTACTCACTTCCATCTCCTAAATGTAGGCCCAATTAAATTCTTTTGGAAAATAAAAAAAGTGTTTATCCTCAATAAAATTAAAATAACTCTCCTTGTACTTTCTTCCCTCACACTGCAGCCCCCCACGAACCACGTAAAACAATGTCACTTCATCTTATGTGTCATGTCGGGTATCAGGTATAGGGTTTCATAACAAAGTAAATAAGACAATAAGATTTAGGAATTATAAAATTCACATATTTAATAAAGAGCCTTTGGGTTATTTGGAAAGTTATTTTCTCATATGTTTTCTTTCCTAATGTGTGGTTGAGTTATTTTTAATTTTAGGGGGTTTCCTAACAGCCAGATACATTCTCTTCTCTTTTGCAGTTCCCTTCAGATGAAATATTTCCTTCTTCAAACTCAATTGCCTTGCCCTTTCATATAGCAAATGTCTACTCAAGTTATTGGTTTGGAAATTTATTTAACACTTCCTTGGAAGACTTTCCACTGAGTAGATATATCTCATTAAGTTCTCTCATAATATACTTATTCCACTGTCTTTTGCAATTTGTCACAATGAATCATTTATACCCTGTTAACTTTGCAGTTTCCTATTAAACTGCTCAGCGAGGCCTGGTGACTCAAAGGTATTATTTTCAAAAATATGTTCTAAATGGCAAGTGAGTAACCATACAAATATTCAAGTACTTAGTTTTCAGTTTCTTGTTCTCAGAAAGGAGAGAAGTTAAGCAATGTGGAGCAGAGCTTTCATGATAAAGGTGCTCTGTGTCTAATTCAGAAATCCCATGACCTGGTTTAGTCACTGACCTTTTACTGCCTTAATGGAATTTCCAAAACAGACCATTTACTCTGTTGCTGTCAACTTACAACAAATTTACTTGGTTTCTCACTCAAGGAGCTCATCTTCAATGTAGTTGAACCAATTATATGAGATACATTTAAATCTTTTATCAATGTTTCTGGCTCATGGTAAATGATGATAAACTGTAGCTTTATGTTACCATGTCATGATAATAATGGTCAAAGTAATGTTATTAGTTCTGTCAATTATTTGGGAATTCCAAGAATATGAAATTTACTAGGGTTTGTTCCATTTCTCTTTGACAGCAAAATGATGAAATATGTAAAAAGGATAAACTTGAAAGCTCATAAGTACTTCTGTTTATAATAAACAAGCTGAGAGAGGCCAAGCTGATGCTGCGAAGAATTAGAGGAGCCAGATTCAAACAAACAAGTTTTTAAAAAGGCATTGGAAAATTTCCAAGGTAATTGGAGGAGCAGTAAAGATTCAAAGTGAATAAAGATTTTGAGGGTCACTCTTCTAGCAGTATCTTGGTGAAGGATCACCTGCTCAGAATCTGAGCAGGGTCATGGCCAGCAGGCACTCTGCTAGGTGAGATAAAAATTGCTACCAATGCGTTTGAAGGACCAAAATCCTGAAGCGAAAAATGGGTCAAAGAAAGCTTGATATTTTTCCTTTAAGCCATTTGCCAAATTATTAACCTTCACAGGGAAAGAGGCTAAGAAGAAAAATGTGACAAGCAGAGTGGCATTTTGACCATCATGTAGTTTTGAGAAGAAAAAAAAAAAATCAGATTCACTCTCCAACAAGACAAGGAACTTTAGTAATAGTCCATGCTCTGAGATGGAATTTCTAGAGGGTTTAGCCACAGGTGCTAGGATAAATAAGAAATGGTGGAATGGTTGATAAATGGAAGATAAAATCTTGCAGAAACTGCAATAGATGCAAATCAACTCAGTCTTTATTGGCTTCAATATCAATGAATGTAATACTTAGCAGAGGATAATGTGAATACTTTCTGGAAGCAGGTTTCATATTTCATACATGTGTAGGTACACTGACAACATTCAAGCAAAAATTTTCTTATTGTACCAACAGCTAAAACAAACAGATGCATAAATAAATAATAGACACATAGATGACTCAGGTATAAGAATCACCAAACTCAGACTTTAAAATAACTATGATTAACACATTCTAGAAAGTAGTTAACAAAAATGATGCATTTTGCTAGAGAAGTGGAATCCCTAAATATAAATCAAATGGAAATTTTATAAACAAAAATGGCAATAAAAATTGATGGTTTAATAAGTTTAAAAGCAGATTGATCTCAGCAGAAGACACAATTACAAAAATGTAAGGTAGGTCAGCAAAAATTCCACACTGAAGCACAGAGAAGCAATAGAGAAAATATTATTCAGATATAAGGACAATAATAAAAAATACTATAGACAACATATATAGGGGTCATGTTTTTGTATCCAATCAGCCAGTCTTTATCTTTTGGTTGGGGCATTTCTGCACAACAAAGGAAACTATAAGCAAGGTGAAAAGACAGCCTTCAGAATGGGAGAAAATAATAGCAAATGAAGCAAATGACAAACAACCAATCTCAAAAATATACAAGCAGCTCCTGTGGCTCAATTCCACAAAAATAAATGACCCAATCAAAAAATGGGCCAAAGAACTAAATAGACATTTCTCCAAAGAAGACATACGGATGGCTAACAAACACATGAAAAGATGCTCAACATCACTCATTATCAGAGATATGCAAATCAAAACACAATGAGGTACCATTTCACACCAGTCAGAATGGCTATGATCCAAAGGACTACAAGCAATAAATGCTGGAGAGGGTGTGGAGAAAAGGGAATCCTCTTACACTATTGGTAGGAGTGCAAACTAGTACACCCACGATGGAGAACAGTGTGGAGAGTCCTTAAAAAACTGGAAATAGAACTGCCTTATGACCCAGCAATCCCACTGCTGGGCATACACACCAAGGAAACCAGGATTGAAAGAGACATGTGTACCCCAATGTTCATTGCAGCACTGTTTACAATAGCCAGGACAGGGAAGCAACCTAGATGTCCATCAGCAGGCGAATGGATAAGAAAGCTGTGGTACATATACACAATGGAGTATTACTCAGCCATTAAAAAGAATACATTTGAATCATTTCTAATGAGGTAGATTAAACTGGAGCCGATTATACAGAGTGAAGTAAGCCAGAAAGAAAAACACCAATACAGTATACTAACACATATATATGGAATTTAGAAAGATGGTAATGATAACCCTGTATGTGAGACAGCAAAAGAGACATAGATGTATAGAACAGTCTTTTGGACTCTGTGGGAGAGAGAGAGTGTGGGATGATTTGGGAGAATGGCATTGGAACATGTATAATATCATATATGAAACGAGTCACCAGCCCAGGTTCAGTGCATGATACTGGATGCTAGGGGCTGGTGCACTGGGATGACCCAGAGGGATGGTACAAGGAGGGAGGAAGGAGGGGGATTCAGGATGGGGAACACGTGTATACCTGTGGCGGATAGATGCTGATGTATGGCAAAATCAATGCAATATTGTAAAGTAATTAACCTCCAATTAAAATAAATAAATTAAAAAAAATCTTAATATAGATGCAATTGTATACTCAGAAGTGAAAAAACTGGAGAAAGGCAAAAGCAGTAATTTAAGAGATAGCAATCAATAAGTTTTCAAAAGAGAAGAAAGACATCAAGCTATAAATTTAAGAAGCTTGGCAAATTAGAAACAAGATAGACTTTTGAAAATCTTACCTAGGAAAATTATAATAAAATTATTGCAAAATTAAAAGAAAAAACAGCAAGAAAGTAGGTATAGTAAGAATGCCCAGTGCCTTCACAATGGAAACAATGACAAAATGACTTTTTTTTTTTTACAGTGGTGAAAGAAAACAACAGGGTTCTATCCCTGGGTCAGGAAGATACCTTGGAGAAGAAAATGGCAACCCATTCCAGTATTCTTGCCTGGGAAATTCCATGGACAGAGGAAACTTGTGGGCTATTGTCCATGGGGTCACAAAGAGAGTCAGACACTAGTTAGTGACTAAATAAAAGCAACAAACAACAACAAAATAAGATTATAAAACATGGTACTTGGAAAACTATAAGACACTGATGAAAGAAAGTGAAGATGACTCAAACAGATGGAAAGATATACTATGTGTATGAATGAAAACAATTAGTATTGTTAAAATGACCAAACTACCCAAGAAGATCTACACATTCAATGCAATATCTATCAAAATATGAATGGCATTTTTTCACACAGAACTAGAATAGATAGTTCTAACATTTGTTCAGAAGCATGAGGCCACCTGCTAAATAGTAAAAACAATTTTGAGCAAGAACAAGAGTATCACACTCTCTGTTTTCAAACTGTACTGCAAAGCTATAGTAATCAAAACAGTATGTCAGTGGCACAAAAACAGACACATAGATCAGTTAAATAGAGTAAGATCACAGTAATTAATCCATACTTATATGGACAATTAATCTATGACAAATGAGGCTAGGATATACCATGGCGGGGGGGGGGGGGACATCATCTTCAACAAATGGTGTTGGGAAAACTGGACATTTATATGTGAGAGCATCAAACTAGACTACTCTCTCACACCACACACAAGAATAAGTTTGAAATAGATTAAAAACTTAAGTGTAAGACCTGAAGTGATAAATCTAGAAGGCAGCATAGGCAATATACATTTTGACACTGATATTTATAATATTTTTTCATATGTATCCTCAGGCAAGGGAAGCAAAAAGCAAAAGTAAACAAACAGGACAACATCAAACTAAAGAGTTTTTGCAAGCAAAGGAAACTATCAACAAAATGAAAAAGACACCTACTGATTGGGAAAAGATATTTGCAAAATATAAATAAGAAGGGATTAATATCCAAAACACAACTCAACATTAAAAAAAAAAGACATACAAATCATCAACAGGTACACTAAAAGATATTCAACATTACTAATCACCAGGGAAAAGCAAGGCAAGCAAAGATTAGATATCACTTCACACCTCTCAGTGGAGAAGGCAATGGCAACCCACTCCAGTACTCTTGCCTGGAAAATCCCATGGGCAGAGGAGCCTGGTGGGCTGCAGTCCATGGGGTCACTAAGAGTCGGACACGACTGAACGACTTCATGTTCATTTTTCACTTTCATGCATTGGAGAAGGAAATGGCAACCCACTCCAGCATTCTTGCTGGGAGAATCCCAGGGACGGTGGAGCCTGGTGGGCTGCTGTCTATGGGGTCGCACAGAGTCAGACACAACTGAGGTGATTTAGCAGCAGCAGCAGCAGCACACCTGTCAAAGACAGCAAATAACAAGTGCTATCAAGGAGACTGAGAAAAGGGAAATATCATGCACTATTTATGGGAATGTAAATTTGTGCAGCCACCATGAAAAACAGTATGGAGATTCCTCAAAAAATTTAAAATAGAGCTGTCATGTGATCCATCATTAGTATTCCTGTGTACTTATCTGATGGAAAAAAATACTAATTAGAAAAGGTACATGCACCCCTAGTTTAATTGAAGCATTATTTACAATAGCCAAGATATGGAAGCAAGCTAAGAGTATGGATAGATAAATGGATAAAAAAGATGTGATATATAGAATACAATGGAGTATTAGTCATAAAAAGGAATTAAATCTTGTCAATTATAATAAAATAGATGAACCTAGAGGGTATGATGATAAGTGAAATTAGACAGAGAAAGACAAATACTGGATGGCTTCACTTTTATATAGAATCTAAAACAAGCATAACAAAACATAAACATAAACAGCTATAAATTTTGTATAGTGTTACTGATATTGAGAAAAAAATAAAAAACACAGTGTTTTCCAAAAAAGAATGGGGGGTGGGGTGCACAGAAGGGAAGACATAGCTGAGAGAGATTGAGAGATAAAACCTCTAGTTACAAAATAAATGAGTTACAGTAAGTCCCCGACATACAAAACTTCAAGTTGCAAACTTTCAAAGATGCAAACGTGTTGACATGTCTAATCATGTAAATTAGTTCACATGTTTATCATATATTGTCACTCTCAGTCATGTCTGACTCTTGCGACCCGATGGACAGTATCCAGCAAGGCTTCTGTATCCATGGAATTTTCCAGGCAAGAATAGTGGAATGGGCTGTTATTTCCTACTCCAGGGCATCTTCCTGACCTAGGGATCAAACCCACATCTCTTGAGTCTCCTGCATTAGCTGGCAGATTCTTTACCATTGCATGCTTGGGAAGCCCACAAGGTCCTGTACTATAAGGTTAAAATTGCTTTCTTTATTTTTTGTGTTTTTTTTTTCTTGGTGTACTATTTGTCTGAAAATTATTCTAAATCTATTACAGTACAGTATAGTACTATAAAGCTAATTGTGCTGGTTGAGTACCTAGGCTGTTTGACTTATGAACAAACTGGATGAACATGCTCTCAAGCAGATCTTATAGGGGACTTACTACATATAGGTATGCTGCTGCTGCTAAGTCACTTCAGTTGTGTCCGACTCTGTGCGACCCCATAGACGGCAGCCCACTAGGCTCCCCCGTCCCTGGGATTCTCCAGGCAAGAACACTGGAGTGGGTTGTCATTTCCTTCTCCAATGCATGAAAGTGAAAAGTGAAAGTGAAGTCGCTCAGTGGTGTCCGACTTGTAGCGACCCCATGGACTGCAGCCTACCAGGCTCCTCCATCCATGGGATTTTCCAGGCAAGAGTACTGGAGTGGGGTGCCATCGCCTTCTCCTATGTATATATATACATTTTTTTGTGTGGCAAGGAACCTTATAAAAACGTGAGTCTTTGATCAATTTAACTTCACTTGACATTTTTAGTTACTCGGGAATTTCTGAATCAAATGGTTACCTGTGGTCTTAGTTCTCTCATGAAAACCTGAGGCAAAATTAACGACATTAATATTGTAGAGGAAGACTTTCTTCCAACTGGATGGACTGCAAATTGAGCTAAGTTGGGCTGTACGGAATGAGGGTGGGATTTGAGGTGATAAGGCAATGATGCTGATGGACTCTAGTTTCTACACAGGGAAAATGGTTGATGGGTACAGAGCATTCAAAGATGAGAGATGGAGTGCTAAAAGTCATATATATGCTTATAATTTGTGTAAAAATAGGCAGATATTGAAATTCTTGTCCTAACAGGGAAGGAAAGGGGACTATTAAGAGAAAGAGGATATAATCAGGTTAAATTTATAACTGAGAATGAAATGATTAATTTCACAGAGAACAACACATACTGTAAAGTGTTACACAGATGCAACATATTATTATTATGAAATAAGATAGAAAATTCTATCATGGAAGATTATAGGAGAGAAAACATTACAAGGTAAGTAAAGAACAGTTACAAAAAAAGAAAAGTGCGCAAGTCCAAGTAAAAACTTAGAAGAATGAAATATATTCCAGGTACTATAAAAAGAAAAAATATTTTGTGTGTGTGTATGTGTATATATATATATATATATACACATGCACACACTTGAAATTAAAAGAAGAAACTTGTATTTGAGATTTTCTATAATGATTTAATGAATGGAAAAAGTGATTTTTGCCTGTTGGGGAAATTTGAGGTGTCATAATTTAGGATGGAAATTTTTATTTTTCCTTGATAAAAGTAGATAGAATTGCAATTCAGGTGAGGGGAAAAAATTATTTCCAATTCATGTTAAATGATTTATTTCTTCATTCTTCTGGTATTTTGAGTAACTATAAAAGCTGCTTATATTTGCTAGATAATTCCAACATTTGTGTCACCTCGTCACAGCTTCTGTTGATTGTCTTTCCCCATGCGAGTCCAAATTTTCATGGCTATTCATATGCTGAACAACTTTGGATTGTCTTTTGGACATTTTGCTGTGAGACTCTTGATGTTTAAATGTATGCAGCATATTCAAATTTTTTGCTTAAGTAGGCAGTCACTCTGGCTAGTTTCAGGCCTTCTGGGGACTCTGGTTCCAGTTCAGTTTTCAGAGCTTTTATACTGTTTGGGGATATTTCTTGCAAGTGGGTTTTCACCCAATGACCAATATGGACTTTAAGCAATGGTCTAATATGAAGAGTTCAGGTCTCAGTGTCTTGGCACATTAGAGTAAAATGTGCAACTTCTGCATGTGTGAGCAGGGGGAGCACAGGAGCTTGTTAATAAGATTCAGAGGTCTCTTTACAAAGTTCCTCTCTCTTCATCATCTGCCCAATACTCAGTTGTTCCCAGAAACTTCTCTTTTTTTCCATCCTCCTGCTAGAAGTTTGTGACTGTAATTATCCTGGTCTACCATGCACTTTTCAATTGTGGCTGCATCTGTAAGACCATATCACAGGGAGAAAGAAAGAAAGGAGGGGAAAAAAGCAGAGGATTTGATTGAACCTTGCTGGAACTACAGCTCATCTATACAAATAAGAAAAAATCTGAAAACCCAAAAATCAGTATCTCTTCTTAGATTGAACAGAGGACTAAGGTTACATGGAAAACCATTGCTGACAAATTGAAGAGAGACAGTGGTGGATACAGAGACCACAACTCACTGGAGCAGAAGCCTGGGAACTGGAAAGTACCAGCTTCCTTTTACAGCATATCTTCTCTAGCTTTGTGTTCTTACACAACTGGGTGTTCTATAACTCAATCCAATTCAGTTCTGACACTAACTGTAGTTTGTACCAAATCCCGCAAATTAAAGACCAATGTCCCTAACAAGACTGACAGCCACAAGTCAGGTCCACAGGCTATTCACACTTCTGCCTGGATGACTACAAATTTAAGGCTTCCCACAACCCCCTTAGGTTTGATACAACTCTCAGAGCTTACTGAATGTACTAGACACGTGATAATAGTTTTGTTATAAAGACTGCAACTCAGGAATAGCCAAATGAAAGAGGCGCAAGAAGCAAGGTTTGAGATGGGGGTAATGATTTAATCACTTATGCCTATAGAGTAATACTTGGATAAAATGCCCTTTCTTGGCAGAACACAGGTGCATGAGAATGCCAGCATGGAGTCTGTGTCTGGAGTTTTATCCAAGTGTTACTGTATAGGCATAACTGAGTAAGTCATTGGTTACATGATTAAATGTAATGTTCAGTCTCCCTCTGTCTTTGAAGGTCACAGATCAGGAGGCTGAAAGACTCTACCCTCTAATCACATGGTAGTTGGTTTTCCTGGGGACTAGCCCCCATGCTAAACTTATTTAAAACCTCCACAATGAGTAATCATATTAGCATAACAAAGATACTTCTCTATCACTCAAGAAATTATAACACTGTTTGAAATTCTTTACCAGGAATAAGGGGTAAAGACCAGGTATATTTACTGCAACACAGGTTTTAAACCACAAATTATAGCCATACTAAACCACAAAAACAAAACAAAACAAAAAATGAAGCACAGTTTGAAAAGTATCAGAACTTAGATATGGCAGCAATATTGGAATTATCAGACTGGAAATATTTAAAAAACTGTGACCAATATGCTAATGACTTTAATGCAAAAGAATAGAGACCATGCAAGGATAAATAGGTAACGTAAGGAGAGAAATAAAAATTATAAGAAAGAAAAATAGAGAAAGTCCGGAAAATAAAAAACACTAACAAAAATGAAGAGTGTCTTTCGTGAACTCATTAATAGATGACACATGGTTGAGCAGAGAATCTCTGAGTTTAGACTATGGTAAGAGAAACTTCCAAAACTGAAAAGTTAAAAGAAAAAGATTAAGAAAAAAAGCCCCAAAATCCAAGAGCTGTGGGACAGCTACAAAAAGTGTAGCATCTATAATGGGGACACCAAAAGGAGAGGAAAGAAATAGAAGCAATATTTGAAATCATAATGACTGCGAATTTCTCCAAATTAATCTGAACCATACATCCAGGAAGCTCTGAGATCACCAAGCAGGACAATTGTCAAAAAACAAAACAAAAACAAGAAAACACAAACCAAATACACCTAGGTATATTATAGTTAAACTGCAGAAAATCAAAGATTAAGAAACATTTTTGAAAGAAGACTAAAGGAAAAAGATGCCTTACCACTTTTCTTTACCTAAGAAACAATGTAAATAAGAAGAGAGTGAAGGGAAATGTTGAAACTTTGAAAGAAAAAAATACAGCAACCCAGGATTCTATGTCCTGTGAAATCACCCTTCAAGGTTAAGAAGAAATACTTTCCCAGACAAACAAACATTAAGGGAGTTAGTAGCCAGGAGACTAGTCTTGAAAGAATTACTAAAAGAAGGAAGAAGAAGGAAAGAGAGAAGGAAAATGATACAGGTCAGAAACTCAGATCTACTTAAAGAATATTACAGAAAGAATAATGAAGAGAAAATTAAAAATGTATCTTTTGTTCTTAATTGATCAAACTAATAAAAGCTTGTTCAAAATAATAATAGTAACTGTATTTCTTGTAGTTTATGCATCAGTGGAATGAATGACAGTTATGATATAAGGGATAAGAATATAATTAGGATTATTTTGTTATTATAAGATATTATGCCACTCTTGAGGTTTTATAATGTTACTTGAAAGCAGACTTGAATTAGCTATAATTTTGTGTTACAAGTTCTAGGACAATCAATAACAATATTTTTTGAAAGAGAAATAAGTCCAGTGAATATAAGATAGAGAAAATGAAATAATCTAAACTGCCCAACTAAAACCATGTAAGGCAGAAAAATGAAGGCAAAAATGGAAACAAAGAACAACAGCAACAAATAGAAAATTCTTACACACATATTCAATATTAATTCATCTGTATAAATAATCACCTTCATGTCGATGGTTAAATACACCAGCTAAAAGGCAAAAATTGTTAGAGTGGAATAGAAATAAGATCCAATTATCTGTTGTCTATAAGAAATCCATTTTAAATATATAAAGGCACATGTAGATTTAAAAATAAGAAAGGGATGGAGAAAGATATTCCATATGAACACTAATTAAAAGAAAGCTGGAGTAGCTATGCTTTATTAATTTCATGCAGAGCAACTCCTAAACAAGAAAAATTATCAGGGATAAAATTATCAGGGACATTATATAATTATAAAACAGTTAATTCTCCACAAAGACCTAAGAATTCTTTACATATGTGCATCTAAGAACAGAGTCAAGATGTACGGCAAAAACTGATAGAACTGCTAGGAGAAACAGGTGAATTTGCTGTTATATTACTCATTGAAGACTTCTATAACCCTCTATTAGAAATGGACAGATCCAGCAGACAAAATCAAAAGGAGGTAGTTGTATTAACAACACCACCAGCAAACTGTATATAAAATAATTGACATTTATAGGCTACCGTATTTCACGTTGAACATCTGCCAAGTTAGACCGTATTCTGAGCTTCAAATCATACAATGTATGCTCTCAGTCTAGTATCTGTCTGTGGCCTGGGGATTGAGGACACCTACATTAAGGGATTGCAACTGAAACAACAAAGCGACCACTCCATGTCTATTAGAACAGCTGAAATCCAAATGACCAAATGCTGATGATGTAGAGCAACAGAAAGTCTCATTCACTGCTGGTGAAGTGCACAGTTACCTTGGAAGATAGTTTGGTAGTGTTTTACAAAACTAAACATATTAATCATATAACTGGAAAATTGCATTCCTCGGTATTTATCCAAATGAATTGAAAACCTACATCCACACAAAAATCTGAACATGATTATATATAGTCACTATTCATGATTGCCAAACCTAGAAGCAATCAACATGTCCTTCAATAAATGAATTCATAAGCTAGTGCATCTATACTATAGAGTATGTTAAATGACAATAAGAAATAAACTACTGCTGCTGCAGCTGGTGCTAAGCTGCTTGAGTCATGTCCGACTCTGTGCAACCCCATAGATGGCAGCCCACCAGGCTCCCCCGTCCCTGGGATTCTCCAGGCAAGAACACTGGAGTGGGTTGCCATTTCCTTCTCCAATGCATGAAAGTGAAAAGTGAAAGTGAAGTTGCTCAGTCCTATCCGATTCTTAGCGACCCCATGGACTGCAGCCGACCAGGCTCCTCTGCCCATGGGATTTTCCAGGCAAGAGTACTGGAGTGGGGTGCCATTGCCTTCTCTGAAGAAATAAACTGTCAAGCTACAAAAAGATATGAAGGAACTTTAAATATTAATACCTATTGCTAAGGGAAAGATGGCCATTTGAAAAGTCGTATAGTATAACTCCAGCTATATGATAATCTGGAAAAGGCAAAGGAGATAGTAAAAAGATTATTCCCTCATAGGCCAATGGTTTAAGAATCTGCCTCGCAAAGTAGGGGGCATTGGTTCGATTCCTGGTCTGGGAGGGTTCCATATGCCACAAGGCAATTAAGTCTGTGCATCAGAACTACTGAGCCTGCATGCAGCAACTACTGAAGCCTGCACACCTAGGGCCCATGCTCTACAAGAGAAGTCATTGCAATGAGAAGCCTGAAAACCACAGCTAGAGAGTCGCTCTTGCTCTCCTGAAACTAGAGAAAGCCTGCACATAACGGCAAAGACCCAGGCAGCAAAAATAGATAAATAAATACTTTTTAAAAAGATTAATGGTTGCCAAGGTTTTGGGTTGGGAAGAGAGAGAGAAGAATGCATAAGTCCTAAGCACATAGATTTTGGGAGCAGTGGAAACATTCTGTTGTTCAGTCACTCAGTCATTTCTGACTCTTTGCAACCCCATGGACTGCAGCATGCCAGGCTTCCCTGTCCTTCACCATCTCCTGGCATTTGCTTAAACTCATGTCCATTGAGACGGTGATGCCATCCAACTATCTCATCCTCCATCGTCCCCTTCTTCTTCAGTGAACTGACTTTTCTTTGCTTTTCTTTAAAATATAAATTTATTTATTTTAATTGGAGGTTAATTACTTTACAACATTTTATTGGCTTTGCCATACATCAACATGAATCCACCACAGATATACACGTGTTCCCCATCCTGAACTCCCCTCCCCCATCCCTCCCCGTACCATCCCTCTGGTTCGTCTCAGTGCACCAGCCCCAAGCATCCAGTATCATGCATCAAACCTGGACTGGCGACTCATTTCATATTATACGTTTCAATGCCATTCTCCCAAATCATCCCACCCTCGCCCTCTTCCACAGAGTCCAAAAGACTGTTCTATACATCTGTGTCTCTTTTGCTGTCATTTAAGGGTCTTTTCCAATGAATTGACTCATTGCATCAGGTGGCCAACGTATTGGAGCTTTAGCTTCAGCATCAGTCCATCAGAATATTCAAGGTTGATATCCTTTAAGATTGACTGCTTTGCTCTCTTTGCTCTCCAAGGGACTCTCAAGAGTCTTCTCCAGCACCACAGTTCAAAAGCATCAATTCTTTGGCACTTGGCCTTTTTTATTGTCCAGTTGTTACATCCATAAGTGACTACTGGAAAAAATCATAGCTTTGACTATAAGGACTTTTGTAGGCTAAGTAATGTCTCTGCCTTTTTAACACACTGTCTAGGTTTGCCATAGCTTTTCTTCTAAGAAGGAAGTGTTTTTTAATTTCATGGCTGCAGTCACCATCCACAGTGATTTTAGAGCCCAAGAAAAGAAAGTCTGTCACTGTTTCCATTGTTTTCCTATCTATTTGCCATGAACTGATGGGACTGGATGCCATGATCATCTTCTTTTGAATGTTGAGTTTTAAGCCAGCATTTTCACTCTCCTCTTTCACCTTCATCAAGAAGCTCTTTAATTCCCCTTTGCTTTCTGTCATAAGGGTGGTGTCATCTGCATATCTGAGGTTACTGATGTTTCTCCCTGCAATCTTGACTCCAGCTTGTGTTTCATCCAGCCTGGCATTCACATGATATACTCTGCATGTAAGTTAAGTAAGCATGGTGACAATATACAGCCTTGACATACTCCTTTCCGAGAACCATTCTGTATAATATTGTAGTGGTGGGCACCCGTCATTATTCATCTGTCAAAACTCAGAATATGCAACCAGAAGAGTGAATTCTAATGTGCACTGTTGTGCAGTCTTAGTCACTCAGTCATGTCTGACTTTCTGTGACCCCATAGACTTGGGCTCACCAGGCTCCTCTGTCCATGGGGATTCTCCAGGCAAGAATACTGGAGTATGTTGCCATACCTTCCTTCAAGGGATCTTCCCAACCCAGGGATCGAACCCGAGTCTCCTGCATTGCAGGTGGATTCTTTACTGTCTGAGACACCAGGGAAGCCCATGAATACTGGAGTGGGTAGCCTATCCCTTCTCTAGGGGATCTTCCCATCCCAGGAACTGAACCAAGCTCTATTGCATTGCAGGTGAATTCTTTACCAGCTGAGCTAGCAGGTAAGACCCTAATGAACTTCAACTAATAAGCAAAAGATATTAAGAAGAGGTGGCAAGAATATTCAGAAGAACTACACAAAAAAGATCTTAATGGCCCAGATAACCAAGATGGTGGGATCACTCACCTAGAGCCAGACATCCTGGAGTCTGAAGTCAAGTGGGCTTTAAGAAGCATTACTATGACCAAGGCTAGTGGAGGTGATGGAATTCCAGCTGAGCTATTTCAAGTGCTAAAAGATGATGCTGTTATAAAGTGCTGCATTCAATATGTCAGCAAATTTGGAAAACTCAGCAGTGGCCACAAGAATGAAAAGTTTAGTTTTCATTCCAGTCTCAAAGAAAAATGATGCTAAAGAAGGTTCAAAATATGATACAATTGCAGTCATTTCATGTGCTAGCAAGGTAGTGCTCAAAATCCTTCAAGCTAGGCTTTAGTAGTACATGAACCAAGAAATTCCAGATGTACAAGCTGGACATGAGTTTGAGAAAACCCAGGGTAATAGTGAAGGACAAGGAATCCTGGCATGCTGCAGTCCATGGGGTCACAAAGAGTCCAACACAACTTAGCAACTGGATAGCAAGAATAAATGCATTGATATTTCTCATGATTTGTGACAAATGTACCAAACTAGTTCAAGGTGTAGCAAGGTTAATCCATAGTTTGTGTGTTTGGGGTCAGTTTTGGCCTCCATGAACACTTAAACTTTGAAGATGCAATTTTAAATTCATAAAATGATAGGATAATTGACTCCCTGGTCAAAAGGGAAGAATTAGGTGGAAGTAATATTTTGATGGTTAATGTTTCTAGTAGTCTGTAACTAATACAAACATGTTTTCGAATAATTTTTTCAAGTTGTCTGATTTCAAAAAAGCATTTGGATAAATTTATCCTGAATCCAGTTTTGGTTTTTCCTATAATCATATGTCTGACTGCTGCAATATGTGTAACGGGTACTGTCTTTGGTCAGAGAATTTCAATTTTTGTTTATCTACAGAATTTCACTTTTTTGAGAAGTTTTGATGTTAACAGAATAATTCAGAAGTGTATAACTTTGGGTAATTTAAGACAAAATCCATAATAGCTTATGGAGATGCATGCTCAGGCTTTCCCATATTTTTATGCCTTTTATTATCCTCATCACACCTAAATACATACAGGTTCATCCTTTATCAAATTCTTCTTAGGTCCCTAAGTTGCCAGGTAAATTATAAATGAGAAAGTACAGAGTTTGAAAACCCAGATTTGAGTGTAGATTCTAGATTTACATTGCCTGGGCTTGAATTTCAGCTCTTTTGCTTGTGATGCCCTGTTACCTTGGACAGCTCTAATAACTACTCTGTGCTTCAGGTTAGTCATTGTTGTTGTAATGATTAAATGAATGTATATGAATGAGGTTGGACAATAGAAGATAATTTCTTTACCACTAGCACCACCTGGGTAGCCCAATTAAGTATGTTCAGTTCAGTTCATTCACTCAGTCGTGTCCGAATCTTTGCGACCCCATGGACTGCAGCATGCCAAGCCTCCCTGTCTATCACCAGCTTCCAGAATCTATTCAAACTCATGTCCATTGAGTCCATTCACGACAATTAAGTATGTAGTGAATATTATTACTGGTCAGAAAACTTAAATTGTTTTTAGTTAAAACACAATACTGAAGCTATTGGCATATTGCTAAAAAAGTCAAAATTTTCTAAAATTATGTGAATCCACAGTATAATGACATCTGATGAAAATCAGAAATGGCAAAAATTGGCCCAAAGCCATATAGTTCACATACAACATAGAAAATATTTTGGGCCAGTTATTGTAAATGCACTAGAATTTGCTTCCCAAGATGGAGTGACTTCACTTTCACTTTTCACTTTGATGCATTGGAGGAGGAAATGGCAACCCACTCCAGTGTTCTTGCCTGGAGAATCCCAGGGATGGGGGAGCAAGGTTGGCTGCCGTCTATGGGGTAACAGACTCGGACACGACTCAAGTGACTGAGCAAAGCAAATTTATTTTCCAACAAATTTATAAAGTACTTCTATATTTCAGAAAAAAATTAATGAATATTAATTGCAGCCTCTGAGTTATCATAGAATTTGTTACCTGATAGTGTAATTTTCCATTTATCTTTGAGCTTATTATGCTTGCTATAAGCAATTTGAGGGAAAAGTATTATACTTTTCTATATCTTTAGTCTCTAGCCTAGTCCCTAGCACAGACTAAACATTCAATAAATGATCACCAGTTGAAAAAGTATCTAATATTTTATCCTTTTTAATACAATTTTAAAAATCTGTACTTTAGTTTTCAGTTTCTCTGACCATACTCTGTTGTGTGTTCAGTCATTTTTTTCCCCATCTAGAGTTAGGAAAAGATTGTAATCCAGTATTTAGCCATATGTACATTTTACCACTAAGTTATCTGTTTTCATATCCCAAAAGTGTGAACTGTGGAATTTTGAGAAAATTAATTAAACTCTTATTCCTAATTTCTTTGTGAAATGAGCATGATAAATAGACTTCATAGGGTTGTTTTGAGGATAAATAAGCTATTATAAATAAAATATATAGATAATGTTGCTGTTGTTTTTGTGCCTGACTCTTTTGTGACTCCATGGACTATAGCTCACCAGACTCCTCTCTCTATGGGATTTCTCACGGAAGATTACTGGAGCGGGTTGCCATTTCTTTCTCCAGGAGATCTTCCTGACTCAGGGACCAGACCCACATCTCTCGCATTGCAGGTGGAGTCTTTACTAACGAGGCACTTGGGAAGTCTGACATAGACAATGCCTGACATCTAATAATACACTTAAAAGACAATTTTTGTCATTTTTTTTCTTTGGCTTTCTTTTGCATAGTCTGTAAAACCATTATGGCTGATTTTCAAGGAGCTAACTTTCTAATCCTGTGTAGACTATACTCTTGCTTATTTGTCTCAAATTTCTTATGTAGAGTAAGACATATGGTACAACCTCAGCAAGATATGTCATGCAAAACAACGTCCTAATAATATCTGTGACTTTTGCTTTCGTTCAGTTACACCATAAACTTTGAAATCTGTGACTCTGCCCTTTGCTGTCAGTAGGAGATTTTGCAATTTTAGAATTGAAAAAAAATCTATTTTTTAGTGTCTGGGTTATAAAAGGCCACTAGTAGACAAGGGTTACAGAGTTTATACTTAGCTTTAGCATAAAAAGGTAATGGAATAAATTTGTAAATTTAGTGTATTAAAATTTAATTAAATGATTATATACTTCATGCGTTTGCAGTGATTCAGTACAGTTCAGTCGCTCAGTTGTGTCTGACTCTTTGCGACCCCATGAATTGCAGCACACCAGGCCTCCCTGTCCATCACCATCTCCCGGAGTTCACTCAAACTCACATCCATTGAGTCAGTGATGCCATCCAGCCATCTCATCCTCTGTCGTCCCCTTCTCCTCCTGCCCCCAATCCCTCCCAGCATCAGAGACTTTTCCAATGAGTTAACTCTTCGCATGAAGTGGCCAAAGTACTGGAGTTTCAGCTTTAGCATCAGTCCTTCCAAAGAACACCCAGGACTGATCTCCTTTAGAATGGACTGGTTGAATCTCCTTGCAGTCCCAGGGACTCTCAAGAGTCTTCTCCAACACCACAGTTCAAAAGTATCAATTCTTCAGTGCTCAGCCTTCTTCACAGTCCAACTCTTACATCCATACATGACTACTGGAAAAACCATAGCCTTGACTTGATGGACCTTTGTTGGCAAAGTAATGTCTCTGCTTTTGAATATGCTGTCTAGGTTGGTCATAACTTTCCTTCCAAGGAGTAATGGTCTCTTAATTTCATGGCTGCAATCACCATCTGCAGTGATTTTGGAGCCCCTAAAAATAAAGTCAGCCACCGTTTCTGCTGTTTCCCCATCTATTTGCCATGAAATGATGGGACCAGATACCATGCTCTTAGTTTTCTGAATGTTGAGCTTTAAGCCAACTTTTTCACTCTCCTCTTTCACTTTCATCAAGAGGCTTTTTAGTTCCTCTTCACCTTCTGCCATAAGTGTGGTATCATCTGCATATCTGAGGTTACTGATATTTCTCCCAGCAATCTGGATTCCAGTTTGTGCTTCTTCCATCCCAGTGCTTCTTATGATGTACTCTGCATATAAGTTAAATAAAAAGGGTGACAATATACAGCCTTAATGTACTCCTTTTCCTATTTGGAACCAGTCTGTTGCTCCATGTTCACTTCTAACTGTTGCTTCCTGACCTGCATATAGGTTTCTCAAAAGGCAGGTCAGGTGGTCTGGTATTCCCATCTCTTTCAGAATTTTCCATAGTTTATTTTGATCCACACAATAGATGATACCACCCTGAATAAAAATAAAGCCTCCAAAACTATTTTATGCTATTTTTATTACCATGAGCAATATCACCACCACCATTATCATTTTTAGTAGAAATATTTTAAAGTTGCTGCTGCTGCTAAGTCGCTTGCATATTTAATAAATAGAAGTAATATTTAACTCATTATGGTCATCCTCATGGTTAGCTATCAAAGATTTCTCAATGTGATATTTGCTCAGAGTCACCTCTGGACAGAAATCTGGAGCAGAGTGATTACTCATTACTTTCTCTAGCAAAACTTGAATTTTTTAAAAACAAATATGAAAAGGAAAGATGTGTTTGGATTTGGCCAATATGTTTGTCATTTGTTATCTATAGTATTCTCTACTCCGTGAGAGACAGAGTTAAAGACTTTATTTTACTTCAGCAATATACATGCAGTGTGAATAAGAGTGGATCAGATGGTATTTTTAATATTTCACAAGACTATTAGACTACTGCAAAGGCCTTGTGTTACTGAATTGAACTTGGGTCTACTCATCTGATGCACAGCAAAGCCAACTTACTGACATCACCTTGTGGTGAAGGAAAGTAGTGTAGACTACAAAACATCGAGCAAGGAGAATGAGAAACTGATGCTCAAACTTGAACTTCCTGACCCCTTTCAGAGAAGACACAGAGAAGACACTTTCAGAGAAGATACAGAAAGAGGTTGCAGGGTGCATGATCAGCTCCTACACCATTCTCTGATTGGCTGATAGTAAGTTACCTGGATACTGTTTCAGGAATCGCAAACAAAGCTAGTGTATGTGAACTATTTCAAATCCTAAAAGATGATGCAGTGAAAGTGCTTCACTCAATATGCCAGCAAATTTGGAAACCTCAGCAGTAGCCACAGGACTGGAAAGGTCCGTTTTCATTCCAATACCAAAGAAAGTCAATGCCAAAGAATGCTCAAACTATTGCACAATTGCACTCATCTCACACGCTAGTAAAGTGATGCTCAAAATTCTCCAAGCTAGGCTTCAGCAATATGTGAACCATGAAATTACAGACGTCCAAGCTGGTTTTAGAAAAGGCAGAGTAACCAGACATCAAATTGCCAACATCTGCTGAGTCATTGAAAAAGCAAGAGAGTTCCAAAAATAATAATAATAAAAAAATCTATTTCTGCTTTATTGACTATGCCAAACCATTTGACTGTGTGGATCACAGTAAACTGCGGAAAATTCTGAAAGAGATGGGAATACCAGACCACCTGACATGCCTCTTGAGAAACCTATATGCAGGTCAGGAAGCAACAGTTAGAACTAAACATGGAACAACAGACTGGTTCCAAATAGGAAAAGGAGTACATCAAGGCTGTATATTGTCACCCTGCTTATTTAACTTATATACAGAGTATATCATGAGAAGTGCTGGGCTGGATGAAGCACAAGCTAAATCAAGATCGCTGGGAGAAATATCAATAACCTCATATATGCAGATGATACCACCCTTATGGCAGAAAGGGAAGAAGAACTAAAGAACCTCTTGATGAAAGTGAAAGAGGACAGTGAAAAAGTTGGCTTAAAGCTCAACATTCAGAAAACTAAGAGCATGGTATCTGGTCCCATCATTTCATGGCAAATAGATGGGGAAACAGCGGAAACGGTGGCTGATTTTATTTTTGAGGGCTCCAAAATCACTGCAGATGGTGATTGCAGCCATGAAATTAAAAGACACTTGCTCCTTGGAAGGAAAGTTATGACCAACCTAGACAGCATATTCAAACGCAGAGACATTACTTTGCCAACAAAGTTCTGTCTAAGGCTATGGTTTTTCCAGTAGTCATGTATGGATATGAGAGTTGGACTATAAAGAAAGCTGAACGCTGTACTAATGCATATATACGGAATTTAGAAAGATGGTAATGATAACCCTGTATGTGAGACAGCAAAAGAGACACAGATGTATAGAACAGTGTTTTGGACTCTGTGGGAGAGGGAGAGGGTGGGATGATTTGGGAGAATGGCATTGAAACACGTGTAATATCATATATGAAATGAATCACCAGTCCAGGTTCGATGCATGATACTGGATGCTTGGGGCTGGTGCACTGAGATGACCCAGAGGGATGGTACAGGGAGGGAGGGGGGAGAGGGGGTTCAGGATGGGGAACATGTGTACATTTGTGGTGGATTCATGTTGATGTATGGCAAAACCAATACAACATTGTAAAGTAATTAACCTCCAATTAAAATAAATAAATTTAAAAAAGAAAAAAGAAAACAAACAAAAGAATTGATGCTTTTGAACTGTGGTGTTGGAGAAGACTCTTGAGAGTCCCTTGGACAGCAAGGAGGCCAAGCCAGTCAATCCTAAAGAAATCAGTCCTGAATATTCATTGGAAGGACTGATGTTGAAGCTGAAACTCTAACATTTTGTCCACCTGAAAGAAGAACTGACTCATTTGAAAAAACCCTGATTCTGGGCAAGATCAAAGGCAGGAGGAGAAGGGAATGACAGAAGATGAGATGGTTGGATGGTAGCACTGACTGAATAGACATGAGTTTGAGTAAATTCCAGGAGTTGGTGATGGACAGGGAGGCCTGGTGTGCTGCAGTCCGTGGGGTCACAAAGAGTCGAACACAACTGAGCGACTGAACTGAACTGAAGCACCCTGGACTGGACATTGGTAGGTTCTGAAAACTAGATCTTATCATTAGCTCTTTGACCTTGGACAGATGGCAAGTTTTAATAATTAGAACTTATACACCATGGTATCTGCACTGCCTAACACATGGTGGATACTTGTATGTATGCATCCTATGTTGTTTCATTCATGTACAACTCTCTGCGACCCTATGGACTGTAGCCCACCAGGTTTCTTTGTCCATGGGATTCTCCTGGAAGGAGTACTGGAATGGGTTGCTATGCCCTTCTCCAAGGGATCTTCCTGACCCAGGGATTGAACCGTATCTTCTTTCTACCTGCATTGGCAGACACGTTCTTTATCACTAGCACCACCTGGGAAGCCTGATGCTTGATGAGTACTTAAAATTAACCTTTATTTCTTCCTTTACAATACTGAGATAGTAATATTTAGTCTGTCTAATTCTTAAAGTGTTGTAAGATTCACATACATTATTAACTAGTCAGTTGTTGAAAAGGGATCATTACTATAGAAAAGAAAAGTATTATATTTCTTAAGACCTAGCATGTCTCAATAATTAGCAAACCCAATCAGACTATCACTATTTTAACCAGCAAGAGGAGAAACTTAGAGTCTAAATGCTGAGCCAAATGTTTGTGTCAGGCTGTTGAAATTCAGCTGAAAACACTGAATTTTCAGGACTGGAAATATAGGGAAGCAAGAAGACTATAAAGAAACATAGAAAAGAAGAAGCTATTGAGATAATCAATTTTTAAAGGAAAAAGCTTAGAAAAAGCTGCTGAAGTCTTCAGTTACATAAGGAAATAGAATACTGCTGAAACTCTGGACAGAAAACAAGTGTCTGAAGACAATTTCCATGAGTGCTTTGGATGTAGTTGGAAAAACACTATGGTTACAGATGTAAGACAGATTTGATTCACTGTCCCTATGATTGATTTATTATATGTCCAGATTATTAAAGCCCATCAACTAGTCAGTGGTAAATGTATAAGCCAGGAGGAAATCTAAGTCTATGAACATAAAAAGTTACCTGCAACATAGCAAGATTTCTTCACTCTTCTCTTTCCCAGAGTAAAGAAGATAGATATAGCCCTGTCTCTATAGTTTCATCAAGTTAGGTATGAATCTTAGTTTTAGTTTTTAATGACACTTTGGGGAATTCAGTTTCTTTTTGGTTATAAAAAAGATAATAATACATATCTTACAGGATAGTCACTAATATTAAAGAGATGATTTGTGTGTCTTGTTTAATAAACTTAAATTTTTAAAATTTTTATTTATTTTTGGCTGCATTGGATCTTAATTGCAGCATGTGGGGTTTTCGCTGTGGACACAGACTTCTTCCTGCTTGTGTGGGCTCCAGAGCACATGGGCTCTGTGGTTTGCAAGATACAGGCTCTCTAGTTGAGGTGCGCAGATTCAGTAGATGCAGAGTGTGAGCATAGTTGGCCTGAGGCATGTGGGATCTTCATTCCCTACCCAGGGATTGAACATGCATTTCCTGCATTGCCAGGTGAACTCTTAACTGTTGGGCCACCAGTGAAGCCCCATGTGTAATGCATCTTATATTTAAAGGCTGAATTAATGTTTGCTTATTTTCCCATCTCTATTCTCTCCACTCTCGAGAAAGTATCCAGTGGCCAGCCAATTAATTCTGCTTCTTTCATTGCAGTTTTCCAATATAAGGAGGGGCAAATGTGCCTATTTGAACGACAAGGGGGCCAGTAGTGCCAGGCACTACTGGGAGGAAGTGGATTTGTTAAAAAACAAAATGCATATGCCCAGATGAGGAAGTAAAGCTCTCTAACTGATTTTCACACACACAAATAAGATACAGAGTAAATTGCTAATTTCTTTTTAAAAACATTTACTTATTTTTAAATTGAAGGATAATTGCTTTACAGAATTGTGTTGGTTTCTGCCAAATATCAACATGAATCAACCACAGGTATACATATGTCCCCTCCCTCTTGAACCTCCCTCTCACCTCCCTCCCCGTCCCACCCCTCTAGGTTGTTACAGAGCTTTGGTTTGAATTCCCTGAGTCATACAGAAAATTCCCATTGCCTATCTATTTTACTTATGGTAATGTACACTTCCATGTTACTCTCTCAATACATCCCACCCTCTCTTTCCTCTCCCAACCACCATGTCCATAGTCTGTTCTCTATGTCTGTGTCTCCATTGCTGCCCTTCAAACAATTTCATCAATACCATCTTTCTAGATTCCATATATATGTATTCGTATATGGTAGTTGTTTTTCTCTTTCTGATTTACTTCACTCTGTATAATAGGCTCTAGGTTCATCCACCTCATTAGAACTGACTCAAATGCATTCCTTTTTATGGCTGAGTAATATTCCATTATATATATGCTTCTTTATCCATTCGTCTGTCAGGAAACTATAAACAAAGTGAAAAGACAAGCCTCAGAAGAGGAGAAAATAATAGCAAATGAAGGAACTGACAAAGGATCAACTTCTATTTCCAGAGTATACAAGCAGCTCATACAGGTCAATACCAGAAAAACAAACAACCCAATTAAAAAGTGGGGAAAAAACCTAAACAGACATTTCTCTGAGGAAGACATACAGATGGCTAACGAACACATGAAAAGCTACCCAACATCACTCATTATTAGAGAAATGCAAATCAAAACTACAATGAGATATCACCTCACACCGGTCAGAATGGTTGTCATCAAAAAGTCTACAAACAATAAATTCTGGAGAGGGTGTGGAGAAAAGGGTACCTCTTGCTAATTTCTATTTCCATTCTTATACACTGATAAATAAATAAAGATGTTTCTGATAATGTTTCTAAGTAAAGACACTGTTTAGCTCCTGTTTTCAATCTTTCTTTCATTTGTTTTCATTGTTCAGTCCCTCAGTTGTGTCCGATTCTTTGCGATCCCATGGACTGCAGCATGCCAGGCTTTCCTGTACTTCACTTGTCTCAGAGCTTGCTCAAAATCATGCCCATTGAGTTGGTGATGCCAACAACCATCTCTTCCTCTGTCACCTCCTTCTCTTCCTGCTTTCAATCTTTCACAGCAACAGGTCTTTTCTAATGAGTCGGCTCTTCACATCAGGTGGCTAAAGTATTGGAGCTTCAGTTTCAGCATCAGTTCTTCCAATGAATATTCAGGATTGCTTTCCTTTAGAATTGACTGGTTTGATGTCCTTACAGTCCAAAAGATTCTCAAGAATCTTCTCCAACAGCACAGTTCAAAAGCACCAATTCTTCTGTTCTTGAAATTCAGTGCTACTTTCCTTGAAATTCAGTGTTTTCAATTTTTTCAGATTTCTAGGTTTATAATCCTGATTGTCAGCTGAAAGTCTGTTGTAATTATTGTTTTTATAGTGAGCCCCTTTTGTCACACCAAGCAAAATAGACAATGTGTGTTGGGCTTTACCCAGCGGTCTCCTGGAGCCATTCTGTGTGTACTTGCACATGTCTGTCACTTGAGGCCTCAACCTGGGGCTTCTTTCTGCTTCCATTGCTTTTCAATCTGGAGAAAGCGCTATGATTCATGGCAGGGAATTTGACTCATGTTTTCTACTCTGTTGAAGTGAGAAGACCCATCACTATTGCAGAGTGTGATGCTTAAATTAGTGTCAACTTGGCTCAGCCAAATATATTTAAATCAAATGTCTTTGGTCAAGCATTGTTTCGGACAGTTTTGCAAGGACTTTTTAAGATGAAATTTAAATCAGTGGAGATTGAGTAAAGATTTCCCTCAGTAATGTGGATGGGTCTCATCCAATCTGTTGAAGGCCTTAATAAAACAAAGACCGACTACTTCCAAGCAAGAGGAAATTCTGGCAGCAGATGGTCTTTGAACTTGAACTGAAATATCAACTCTTACTTCATTTTGACGGTCTTTGGACTTGAACTGCAACTCTGACCCTTCCCTGAGTCTCCAGTCCGTTGACCTTCCCTGCTGACTTTAAATTTACCAGCCTTTGTAATCACATGAACCATTCTTCAAAGTAAATCTCATACACATTCTATCACTTTTGTTTGGAGAACCCTAACTGTTATAGGGAATTATTTCCCTACCAAGAAAACTTACTAAAGGGGATAGGAGACAGCAAGAATGCAACATGTAATCTCTATTTCCTTGGCTTCTTTGGCTGGATGATTTGAAAGCATAGGTGTTTGATAGAGGCTCGCTGGAAACATTGGAAAGAATGCTTAGCTCTTTCTAAAGTCATAACATTAAACAACTTATCTCTTTAAAATTTATCTATTTATATGCTTATGTGTTAGATTTATTCATATTCATTATGCATTTAACTGTATAAAATTTCAAACTACAGAAAACATAATCTACATCAATAGAAGTGCTGCTAAATAAAAAGTGATATTTCCATAAAGTGAAAATAATATGCAGCATTAGTGTTAAACTGTAATGCTGTCATGGAAAGAGCTACAAGACATCGAGGAACTTACCTGGTCATATGATTGTTCTATTTTATATCTTTTTGTGGAAACTCCATACTGTTTTCCACAGTGATTGTACCAATTTACACTTTTACGAACAGTGCACAAGGGTTCCATTTTCTACACATTCTTGCCAACACTTGTCTCTTGTCTTTCTGATAATGGCCATTCTAACAACTGTGAGCAGTATTTCATGGTGCTTTTGAAATTTTCCTCTGATGATTAGTGATGTAGAATGTCTTTTCATGAGTCTGTTGGCCACAAGCTCCTCTGCTTATGTTTTAATTAAAGTATCTGTTTTTGTATCTGTAGAATTTTTTAACAGAAAATATGTGGTTATTGATAAAAGTAAATTCATTAAACAAATTTTAATCTCACTTAGATTTGTTTTAGTCCTTATTCAGGTATTTGCTTTTTCTCATACGTGGTCACATATCATATGATTCTATGTGTATGAAATATCCAGAATAGGCAAAGCAGTAGACACAGAACAGATGGGGATTTGACAGGGGCTGGATGTCCTGGTGGAGAATGGGAAGCAACTTCTTAATGGGTATGAGGTTTCTTCTTGAGGTGATTAAAACGTTTGGGAAATAGACAGAGATGGTGGTTGTATAACATTGTGGATATACTTCATACCACTAAATTGTTCGGTTTAAAAGATCGAATTTTACATTACTGTAACTCTCCTGCGTACCAACTTTTAAATTGTGAACTTTCAAAGATGTGAACACGCACTGAAGACCTGATAAAACCAGAGGCCCGGAGTAAGGATGAAGAGAGACAAGAAGAAGAAGTAACTTAAGAAATTAAGAGATTCATGACACAGAAAATGGCAAGAGGTTTTTCTTTATTTGAGGAGGCACTGTTAGTTTTTAATAGTATGGACCCAAATGTAGATGGGGACATGAAGTTTGTAGCAGCCATTCAGAATGAAATAAAGTGCTACCATATCATCTATGATAAGAAAAGAATTACTACCCAGACACCACCGAACTGTTTTTTTTTTTTTTTTTTTTTTTAAGGGGGAAGAGAGAATTGAATCGAGCAAGGAACCAGAACTTGTGCCATGAATGTCAGGTGTTCATGAAGCTGCAATTTGCCCTCCATCTCCTATTGCTGACAATCCTTCAACTCTACCATTCCCCACCTCCTCTCCCCACTCCAGTCAGTAACTCTTCTTGCCTGGTTTCACTTGATGCCAGCCCTTCTATGCCAGCTGTTGTACTGTACTACTAAACTTTTCAAGGTAATGTTCTATCAGACTAAGATTATTTTCCTTTTTTTTTTTGCTTTATGATTTATTTATTTATTTTAATATAAATTTATGTATTTTAATTGAAGGTTAATTGCTTTACAATATTGTATTGGTTTTGCCATACATCAACATGAATCTGCTACAGATATACACGTGTTCTCCATCCTGAACCCTCCTCCCTCTCCCTCCCTGTACCATCCGTCTGTGTCGTCTCAGTGTACCAGCCTTGTTTTTTATGTATTATTTGTCTGAAAAATATTATACACCCATTACAGTTCCGCATCATATAGCCGCTTATGTTTGTTGGGTGCCTATGCTAACTTTTTTTGACTTCTGAACAAATTATTCTTATGAATATGCTCTCAGAACAGAACTTGTCTGTATGTAGAGGTATTACTGCATTCCAATTTTATTTTAAAATTTTTAAAAATCTCCTCCAGAGTGGCACTTCTGCAATGTGGGAAAATCCACATTTGGGGTGATTTCACAACAGAAAATTTAAAAATATATATTGTTTAAGAGAGTCAAATGAAGCAACAAACAGGAAGATTCAAATCAGAAGGACCCAATATTATGTAAGGAATGACCTGAAAGAATATATTACAAAATAAAGGAAACAAGAGCAGAACTTTTTTTTTTTTTTTTTGCAAGGAGAATTCAAGGGCTTAATTCCTGGACCAGACTCCAGCTGTGACACCTTGACTTCACATTTTTAAAATAACTAAATGGAACTTTTAGAAATGAACAATCTATTAACTCTTTAATAAATCAAATAAATAGCTAATTGATCTGAAGTGGTAATTAAAGTACTGCAACTTAAAGCTGAGGATAATAAAGAGATTTTAAAAATGTGAGACATTTAAAAAACTTGGAAGATAGAATGAGAAGATGCCAGAAAACATTTAATAAGCATCCCATAAGAAATAAGTGAAATAAAAAGATAGAGAGGCAATCTTTGAGGTTGTTGCTGTTTAGTTGTTAAGTCATGTCCAACACTTTTGAGACCTCATGGACTGTAGCCCACCAGGATCCTCTGTCCATGGGATTTCCCAGGCAAGAATGCTGGAGTGGGTTGTTATTTCCTTCTCCAGGAGATCTTCCCAACCCAGGGATCCACTCTGCCTCTCCTGGACTGGCAGGCAGATTCTTTACTGTTGAGTTACCAGAGAAGCCCAGTTTTTGAGGTGTCAATGACAAATAATTTTCTAGAATTCTCATTATTGGCTAATGAAAATATTAGTTGCTACAATTTCTTCTAAGAAAAATTTGTCAATATCTAATGAAGTTGAAGAATGTGCATGTTCTATAAACTTGTAGTTTTCTACTGGAAAGAAATTCTCAGAATAAGCACCTGTGCAGTAATGTACTTTGCAGCTTTGTTTGTAGCAGAGAAATTATAGAACTGCATTGGCTGAGTCTTCCACAGGGGAAATCTCCTGACATACTCTGCTTTCACACATTAGGAGATCTGCATTTCATCATGGGGGACAGAGTACAACTCAAAAATTAATCACTATGCTAATTAATTTAACTGAGAGGAAAACCTCACTAATAGAGTTAAGAATCAAGTATATGAATAATACTTAAGTCCATCAAATAATTTATTAATTTTATAGAGACCTGCTGAAACATTGTGCTCAGAATAAAGCTCTTAAAATAAGTACTATTCAGAAGTGTGTACCATTCTGATCCTGGTTCAAAATCAGTTATGTAGTTACATTATGCACAATTCTGATGGGTTTGATTATTTGAGTAGTTCACAAACTATAAATGGTAGATTAGAATAAGGGATGAAAATATGCCTAGGGTGAAACATAAGACTACACAGCAGGAAATGACGGTTGGGAAAAAAGAGAGAAAACAATGTAAAGAAGAGGTATTTAACAAAAAATCTTGTCATTTTGAATCCCTTCCTTTGGAGGTGTATAGTAGTAGGTATTTCTATTTGTCTTAAGTCCATGTTCGTAGAAGCAATCCAAATGTCCATCAACAGATGAGTGCATTAGGAAGATATGGCACATATATACAATGGAATATTACTCAGCCATTAAAAAGAATGAATAATGCCATTTGCAGCAACATGGATGGAACTAGAGATTATCATATTAAGTAAAGTAAATCAGGCAAAGAAAGACAAATATCATATGATATTTCTTGTATGTGGAATCTAAAAAATGATACAAATAAATTTATTTACAAAACAGAACAAACATGATTACCAGGGGGAAGAGTGGAGGGAGAGGAGGGAGATAGATTGGGAGTTTAGGATTGACATACATACATATATATGGGTTTCCTTGGTGGCGCAAGTGATAAAGAACCTGCCTGCCATATGAGAGACTTAAAAAGACTCTGGTTTGATCCCTGGGTCAGGACGATTCCCTGGAGGAGGGTACGGCAACCCACTCCAGTATTCTTACATGGAGAATCCCTTGGACAGAGGAGCCTGGCAGGCTATGGTCCATAGGCTGTATATACAGGGAGGATGGAGATGGACATTTCAACCAAGATGTATTCAGTACGGTGCTGGCTCTGGTTTGGAATGCAGGTAGATACGGCCACTCTAAGGGTGGTCACTTCCAGGCAGGCCATTCTGCCTAGCTTGGAGGACCTACTGTACCACATCTTCCCACTGGACAATTGATAATCTTCTGAGTCCAGGCAGGAGCCCCTGGTGCAGACAGATGTACTCCAGCCATTCTCCTCATCAGTTCTGTGTGTTCTGGGCCCTGGATCCATGGGAACAGAACTGTGGTTGCTCCATGCTGTGGCTCACTCCTCATCTTCATCTTTGTTTTCTAATGGTGGGTCTGACAAATGAAGCCCCAGGGCTCGCAGAGCCAGAGAAGACAGTTAAGGGCCTTCAGGGACTTCAGTTCCATCTGCTCAGGAACAATGCCTCCTCCATCACACATGGATCTGATCCTGGATATCAGCAACTACATCTTCTCCGTCACCCACTGGTGCTGGCTCTACCTCTTTCTGTTCAGGATCTTGGTTCAGGAGTAGCCAGCTGGTCTTGCTCTCATTTCCTCTGGTTCCTCACTGCTCCAATCCCCAGTGCCTTCTGTAGGGCCTCGGTGTAGTCTGAGTTCCTCCGTCTGATTTCAGGACACATGGTATCTCCCCCCTAGAACTAGAACTGCTGCTGGCAATGGGCAGGTGCCACTCAGAGCCGAAGGTTGAATCCCAGGCCCACTCTTTTCAATGATCCTGTGTGCCTGCATCAGCTCCTGGTCCGTCATTAACCATTCCATCCAAACTCACCTGTCTCATTACCTAGGACCTTGGCTCTCTAGTGAGAATGAAACAATGGTTTCAAACTATCTGATTTAACTCCTAAATAAGTTAACAAAAAAATAGCGTCTGGAACTAAAATTAAGGATCCCTTTGTGTTAAACACCTTTAACCACAATTTCACTGTAATGATTACAATTTTCAGCTATCTTGGTACTCTTTTTTTTTTTTTTTTGCAAAATATGTCTTCTAAAGAGTTGTCTATAATCCCCTCTCGACTTACTCCTCTTAGTCTCTTCCTTGAACCCACATGAATGTCTGGTTTTGTTTTTTTGTGTATGGTGTTCTTCTTTTTCTCTACCTCTTCCCCAAAACTGCTCCTGTCAGAGTCACGGGTGACCTCCCCTAACTTCTGACCCTCTCTCTGGCCAGATGTATCCCTTGGTGGAATGGAATCAACCTCACCCTCCCTTCTGACTGATGGTTGGAGGAGGTGTGATCACATCCTGAGTTCTGATAAGAAAATGCTGTGGTTGGGGAAGCCCTCACAGTGCCTTGCAAATGTGTGAGAACCTTGTGATCTGCACTGAACTACAAAGCAGCCCCCAGCCACAGCCACCACTCTTTCCAGCTGAAGTTGACCTGTTGTATTTTTTGTTGAAAGTTCTGTGAAATCTCCTTTCACCAGAAAAATAAGGCCAATGTGATAGACATTGGCCTCTCTACAGGAAGCACTGAAAACCTACTATACCTCCAAGCAGTAAAGACTCGTTGACACTCCTGTATGCACAGCATCATTAAAACTTTTAATCTGCATGGTTGATCTTCTGCCAGTTGTAAACCTCACTATCTGTCTCTAAGCCAAATACTCCAATTGGAATTTTGGAAGTGGACAAGGTAATTTTTAAGCAAACAATGTTGGATTTTAAAAGTGCCCTGCACCCATAAAGAAGAAAACTGTGGTAAGCATGATCTATTATAAGAAAACTCAGAGAAATTCTATATCTCCGTGGGTTGGGGTGGCTCTGTCTCAGCCCTGAAGGGACAGACGAGACACACTTTAAAAAGCACGTTTACCACCAAAGAAGTGCTTTTTCTCATGTGTACAAAGGGGACCTCATGGCTAGCAGGGATCTTGTCTCAGCCCTTCAGTGTTCACAGAGGTTGGCCTTGGAGATAAATTTGTTCCAGGCTTATTTGGAACAACTTCAAACCATGGGTCTCCCGGGGCTTACTTGAGGCAGATACATTGACAACAGCACCTCAAAATGCCAGAGGGAGGGTTTCAATTAAGACAGGGAAGGCTCCTCTGAAGATAAGTGGCTTTGCCAAGAGCACCAGCATGTGTGTGTCTGTGTGTGTGTGTCTATGTGTGTGTGTAGGAGGTGGTAGTGGTACATCTTACAGTTAGTTGTTTGGGATAATAGTGTAGGAACCAGGTTTCCTGGTGGAAATTCTTGACTGTTTGCTTATTGCTTCTGTGACCCTGGGCAAACTACTCAACTTCCATGTAGTCCAATTTTTTTGTGTGTGCTCAGTCGCTAAGTTGTGTCTGACTCTTCTGCAACCCCATGGACTATAGCCCATCTGACACCTCTGTTTACAGGATTTCCCAGGCAAGAATAGTGGAGTGGGTTGTCATTTCCTTTTCCAGGGCATCTTCCTGACCCAGAGATAGAACCCGCGTCTCCTGCATTGGCAGGCAGAGTCTTTACCACTGTACCAGCTGGGAAGCCCCACTCCAATTTTACCTGTTGTAAAATGAGCAAAAAAATGTATCTATGGAGAAGGCAATGGCACCCCACTCCAGTACTCTTGCCTGGAAAATCCCACGGATGGAGGAGCCTGGTAGGCTGCAGACCATGGGGTCGCTAGGAGTCAGACACGACTGAGCAACTTCACTTTCACTTTTCACTTTTATGCATTGGAGAAGGAAATGGCAACCCAGTCCAGTGTTCTTACCTGGAGAAACCCAGAGATGAGGGAGCCTGGCGGGTTGCCGTCTATGAGGTTGCACAGAGTCAGACAGGACTGAAGCAACTTAGCAGCAGCACCATCCATCTACAGGCAGTTCTGTTTTATTCTGATGCTTATACAAAGGGCCTGAAACCAGCTAGAGGCCAGAATTGAAGAAGTAGCACCTTTGAGCCCCATGGAAGAACACAGAACCAGACACCTCAAAGTCCCCAAACTCCCCCTCCAAACAATAGACTTTTGGGGACAGGCTTCTGATGTGCTTACTTGGACAATATTCAAATCTTTCTAGTGTGTTGATCAAAATTTCCAGAACTCTTTTTAATTAAGAAGCAACTTCATGAAACTGCTGACCAAAAGTCCAGTGGAATAATTAATACCTTGGTTTGATCCCTTGGAAGATTCCCTGGAGAAACGAATGGCAACCCACTTCAGTATTCTTGCCTGGAAAATCCCATTAACAGAGGAGCCTGGCAGGCTACAGTACATCAGATTGCAAAGAGTCAGACATGACTGATTAACTGACATTTCATTTTCATTTAAGGCTAAATGAACTGATGAGGGATATTTTACTGTGGTTGTTTGGAATACTATTAATGGTTTCTAATGCTTGAGGTTTCTGTATCTATAAAGAAGCCTTTTTTTTTTCCATTCCCTGTAACTCTTAACAATCTAATAGATTCTTTGGTAAACTGAAAATGACACATTTCAAAATGATTTTCCGATTTTTACTGTCTACCCTTGTCCACCCCAACCTCAGAAATGTTTTGTCTTTACTTCTCATGGAAATACAGTCATCACAAAGTTTCAAAGAAAAGGAAACCCAGAAGCAATACCACATTCTTAGAAAACTCATCTTTTTTTTTTTTTAATTCGTCTTTGAGAAGAACAAAGCAAAAAGCATCATCTCCATCCTCTGAAATACTACTCATGAATGAAGAACCATGTGAATTCTCTTTCAGTCTGTAGAATCTGTGGATGACTTGGAAACAAATTATCCTGAAAAGTTACCCAACACAGATGTCTGCCTTAGCTTATGGGATAACAAATCATGAAAGGTGCCCAGTGTCCACAATGACAAGTGCTACTTCTGTTTCTGATTGCCCAGAAATGACTGATACAATTTTAGCATTGCATGCTGAAATCTGGAATAAGCTCTTATCCAGGCTTTAAGAGGTAGCTAAAAAGAAGCTAAGTGCAAAGCCTAAATGAGGCTGAAAACATTCTCTGAATCCACAAGGTATTCCCTTTGTATCTTTGTGAGATATATGTCAAAATGATCTGACTCAGTCCTTGGCAATTACACTGGAGAGTCCTCACAAAACTCCATGGGACAAATACCAAGAAACTAGAAATATAGATAGAGAAAGCACACATGTTATGATAGGACAAGATGGCAGTTGGCTGTGTAAGAAAATAGAAGTTATTGAAACCAAACCAAGAAAATGATAAAATGAATTGTTTCTTTTCAATTAACACAAAAGATAAAATGACAAATGGAGCGAGGAGAACAGAAACCAGTGTAGGGATGTTGGAGACAATAACAATGTGGTCATGAGTTGACAGCCTACCAAGCTATCAGACATGTAAAACTGATGTTTCAATTGTTACAAGGAAAACATTCTAGCAGCTTCATTAGTACTGCATTAAAAAATGGAATCAACTCCAAGTAGAAAGGACACAAGGCAAGATGCACTGTATAATAATGATTTTTTGACTCCTTTAAATTGAATTGATAAAAAATAGCAGCTGCTTCTTATATGAAAAAGCATTCATTTTATAGACAAGACTACAAACCCAAGTAAGACGTTCAAATGAAATTATAAGAGAGTATACATCCAGATTCAGAATGGCTACTCATTTAAACCGAAGTCTCACGTTGTCATGGGGTCTCAGGAGCACAGTGCCATGACCATGACTAATGGCAAAGTGGCTCATTTCTGAAATCAACTTCCAGGTCACTTAGAGATGCTGGTTCAAAAGTCCATTTGTGCCAAATTTGGAAGATGCAAAAACAATGTTTAAACAATATTTTGGAACTAACACTTTCGATCAAAGTTTTCAAATTACCAGGACAAATCAAGTTTTTTTTTTTACCTTTTCTTGTGGAAGCAGAAAAGACAATGTGACACCCACAGCTGCTCGAGGTGTCAATACTCCTCCTAACCCTGCTCAAAATGAATAAAATACAGTAGTGGGAAGAAATGTGTGGTTTTCGCTGGGATAAACTCCTTCTCTCTCATTAATTCATTGAACAACTAATTTTCCTCCCCATTCTCATATTAAAAAAAAATAAAACAGGAAAAAGCAAACTAATGATGGCATCAGCTGGAAACCTGTAGACATCTATATCCCTCCAATAACTCTAAAAACTGCTCTTCCATGACCATTCTGAGTTTCTTTGCCTTCAATTTTTACCCTTTCTGTAGTGGAAAGGTCACAGTCTTTCTGCAACAAATTTCTTTTACATTTCAAAAATCTGACCTAATACATATTCAAATGTATTTTTTTTTCTTATTACAGTCCATTCTAAAGAATCCCATCCTGTCAAATCAAAAGAAGTTACTTTCCTTTAAATAAAATATATGAATAGATGATTAAGACACATGTCTCCTGAAGTACAAGAGAACTGTTAAATATTTCACAAGCCCACCTCATGCTACTGGAGCCTATTGACAAAATTCCATGAACTTGATCTATCTCTTTATTGAAGTCTTCTTATATATTTTTATTGCTATTGTTGTTAAGCTGCTCAGTAATGTCTGGCTCTTTGTGACCCCACAGACTACAGCCCACCAGATTCTTCTATCCATGACAAGGATACCAAAGTGGGTTTCCACTTCCTTCTCCAGGGGATCTTCTTGACCCAAGCATTGAACCTGCGACTCCTGCATTGGCAGGCAGATTCTTTACTGCCAGGAGCCAGCGTGAGGAACTCCGCCCATGGCAAAGGTCATGAGGAAGGAGGCTTGGCATACGCAAAGGCGTGATCAAGCCTCAGGAGACCCCCTGTTCCTGAGCATCTAACCCCCAAACCAGAGTCTGTTTTATGCTCTCACCTACACCTCTGACTTTACGGGGGCTCTCCCCCATAACCGTTTCTCTCAGAGAAGGAGTAAACGTGCAGCTCCAAGGCAATAAAAATTCTTGGGCGTGACAAGAGTGTTTCAGCTTACGGACTCCTCTGAAGGTTATCTAGCCCACCTGTATAGGTTCCTAAGGCCACATGTGATTGATTACAGCCTCCCAACCTGAGAGGCACAAGATGTTTTAGACTTACTAAAGGCAAATTCTTTTGGGGAGTTAGAAATTATTAGTATAGTGGGTTGGTTAGGAATTATATTGGTGAAGGGTTTTTCATTTGTTGTGTCAATAACTGCTGCTAATTCCCTGCTCTGGGTGGGACAAGGATGTCTCAGGTCAAACCTCTCTGCTGACAGACTAGCTTGTGTGACAGGATTATCCATACTCCTGCCACATGACTGTTTACTACCTCTCAACCATAAATAGCACAGAGAGTTTTGGAGTATTTTGAGAGTCTTAATTAGCACAGGGCTTTTTCTTCTTGTTGAGTCAATGATTACCGCCAGGCCTCCATATCCTTAGGCACCTGGAAATATATTAATCAATATATTTGGACTATAGAAAAGGAAATATAGTAGTTTTTAAGGTTAGCAATACTAGACTTTTTGAGTTAATGAATTTTCTCCTTTGTAATAGGTCACTGTGCTTTGTCATAAATCACTGTGTCCTTGTTATGTAAAAATGTAGCTTTATCACTATCTTAAGACCAAATAGATCTTAAGGGGAACATTGGTGAAAGGATTTTCATTTGTTGGGCTGATGTTTGCTGCTAAATCTCCATGTTCCCTACCCTTATAATGAATATAACTAACATATAGGAGAAATAAGTATTAACCTTTAAGCATATAGGAGAAATAAGTATTAACCTTTAAGACTAATCATGTTAACCTTGGGTTAAATAAATTCCTTTCTTGATTGTAACTCACTACACCCTCACCCTATAGGAATGTAACTTTATTTGGAGGGTGGTGCCTGGTTTAAGAAAAAACACCCTTGGAAGAAATAAGTTTTTTGGTTATCAGAAAGAAAGGATCATAAAATGTCAGCAGGTCTCACTCATGGCCAGAAGATGATGTACCTTTTTCATACATTTATGTGAAGCACCTGATTTTGATAAAGGTCAGGACTGCTGACTCCCATGTGACTCTGTATTCATCCCTATGTGTAACAAAAGGTATATAAGCAAACCCAAAAATAAAGAAATCGGATCAGTTTCCAGAAAGAGTGATTCCCCCATGTCGCTTCTTTCTTGCTCCCGCTTTTCTGGCTGAATTCTCATCAGGAGCATGGATGCAATTCCACGTAATCCAAGTTATTCAGCCTCTTTTTCTCCACTAATCTTCCTACTACACTATCCGTTTCTAATATCTCTATATATCTGTATTTAAATATGTATTTTTCCAAAGACGCCGACTCCGTCCCCACCTTCAAATTCCCTGGATCCACCGGGGCTAGACCCCGGCACTTTACTACTGAGCTACGAGGGAAACGCCATCTTTTATTACCATTTTGTAAGTATTAGGACTCATATCTTATAGACATATTGTTAGATTTCTACTTACTTCATTTTCTTTAGAATAATCATAAATAGTATTCCCACCAGGAATCCTGCACAAACCTCTACACCAGCCTCATCTACTAGGGGTCAAACATTAGAAGCAAGAAAAATACAGTGTCACAGCCTTTGAAACTAGCCAAATATGGAATTTTTCATGAAAAGGAATGTTACTCTAACATTCAATATTTAAGCGAAAAAAATAAATGTGCAGGAAAGGAGGATAGTCCAGTGAGAAAGTAAGAAAAGATAGAAAATTTATTTGGTGGCCAATCAGTGTTTTCTAGGGAAGAGGGAATCTTGACAAAAGACATACATTATCTCATTGGAAAGTGTCTCTGTAAATATTTGCTGAGAGACTTTTAGTAAGTTAGATGTCCTGTACACAGTCTTTTATATCTTCCAGTCAGATAGTCAGATTCTTGATCTGGGTATCCAGTTCACCTGGAGCTAGTTTTCTCTTATTGTGAGAAGGACAAAAGCTGCCTTTGAAATGTATGAAATGCTGCCCCCAACTGACAGGAATAGCTAGACCTTGACATTGCTAGGAGATGACGCAGCAGTCACAGTCAGGACTGCATATTTTTCTGTTGGAGAGGTGGGAACATCACAGGACACCAACCTCATCAAAGCCACTCTGTGACCATAAGAAAATGAAAGAAAAATCTCCAAAACAGTGCCAAAAAAGCCAAGGCCATCTTATAATTTTCTAATTGGACACGACATTATCTGATTTTTAATTTCTAAGTTTCATCATTCTACAGTGGGGGGGGTTGGGTAGTTATCTTGAGAATTAATGCTTTTGAACTGTGGTGTTGGAGAAGACTCTTGAGAGTCCCTTGCACTTCAAGGAGATCAAACCAGTCAATCCTGAAGGAAAATTGATCCTGAATATTCTTTGGAAGGACTGATGCTGAAACTGAAGCTCCAATACTTTGGCCACCTGGGGCAAAAAGCCAACTCATTAGAAAAGGCCCTGATGTTAGGGAAAGATTGAAAGCAGGAGGAAAGGGGGATGACAGATGATCAGATGGTTGGATGGCATCACCAACTGAATGGACATGAGTTTGAGCAAGCTCCAGGAGATGGTGAAGGAGAGGGAAGCCTGGCATGTTGCAGTCCATGGGGTCTCAAAGAGTTGGACACGACTGAGTGTCTGAACAGAAACAATGATTTTATTGATTGCATCATATTCTATCAGTTGAATTTCCCATAGTTTACTTCATCATTCTCTTATTGTTGGATACAGAGTATTTCCACGTGTTTATTTTTATAATTATTGAGACAATAAATGTACCTGTTCAAATTGTTTTTACATTTATGATTTCTTAAAGTTATAGATTCCTGGGCTTCCTTGGTGGTCAAGTAGTTAAGAATCTGTCTGGCAATGCAGGGGACACTGGTTTGATCCCTGGTACAGGGTGATCCCACATGCTGTGGGGCAAATAACCCCATGTGCCACAACTACTGAGCCAGCACTGTAGAGCCCTTGAGCTGCAATGACTGAGCCCACGCGTCACAACTAAAGAAAGTCTGGGTGCAGTAACAAAGGCCCACCACAGCCAATAAACAAATAAATCTTTACAAAGATACACATTCCTAAGAGTATAACTTCTTGGCCAAATTATTTAAACATCTAAAATCCTAAGTAACTAATAGCGAGTTATACAACAATAAGTAATGATTTATTATCACTTTATTTATTGCCAAATTATTTTTAAAACAACTTACATGACCACAAACTATTTCAGAACAGTTAAAGGATACAATTTAGCATCATTTTCATGTTAATTTGATAGAGCATTGTAGATATAACTTCACTGAGAGTATGATTTTATTGTCTTTGATTAATAAAATTGAGTTGTACCTCATCAATTGAATTATTATTTGTATTTCCCATTTTATTCCTTTTTAAAAATTTTTTTCCCATAAATCTATTGGAATGTTAATGTTTCTCTTTTCAATTTGTAAGTGTTATTTAGAAACTTTGTTTTGAGGTTCCAGAAGCAGAAGAGCAATGTACAAGGACAGAGTATTTAACATTAAAAGAAAATCTTTTTTAACTCAGAAAAACTTTCTCTTTAAACATAAATCTTTGGGAGGGAGATCATGGAAGAGTTATAAACAAAAAGAGCAATTGTCTGAGCATCCAGGTTGGCCAAAATGAATCTTAACACATTTATAACACTGATATCACAGAAAATGAAGTGAAAGTGAAAGTTGCTCAGTCGTGCCCGACACTTTGCAACCCCATGGACTATATGGTTCATGGAATTCTCCAGGTCAGAGTACTGGCATGGGTAGCCTTTCCCTTCTCCAGGGGATCTTCCCAAACCAGGGATTGAACCCATGTCTCCCACATTGCTGGCAGATTCTTTACCAGCTGAGCCACAAGGGAAGCCCAAGAATGCTGGAGTGGGTAGCCTATCCCTTCTCTGGAGGATCTTCCCAACCCAGGAATTGAACCAGGGTCTCCTGCATTGCCAGTGGATTCTTTACCAACTGAGCTATCAGGGAATCCCCTGGTCCCTTCATATCCTGCCTGAGTTCTTTATATAACTGATGTACTGGGGCTTCCCTGCTGGCTCAGCAGTAAAGAACCTGCCTGTAGGAAACAAGGGTTCAATCACTAATCCAGGAAGATTCCACATGCCATGGAGCAACTAAGCCCATTGCCACAACAATTGAGCCTGTGCTCTAGAGCATGGGAACCGCAATTACTGAAACCCTCTTGCCCTAGAGCCCATGCTCCACAAGAGAAGCCGCCACAGTAAGATGCCTGTGCACTGCAATGACAGAGTAGCCCCTGCAGCAATGAAGACCTAGCATAGCCAAAAGTAGATAAATAAATTAAAAAAAAATTGAAGTATTAATTCATTATCAATAGTCCTGAAAATTCTGGATAATTATTGTTCCATTTAAAATTTAGTTATTTTCATCTATATAGTTCAATATACTGAGTTTAAGTGAGCCATTTTTCTATTATGCAATTTTTAAAAATATAAGTTTATTTATTTTCATTAGAAGTTAATTACTTTACAATATTGTATTGGTTTTGCCATACATCAACTTTTTTTTTTTTTTTAATGTTTTCTTAGCTTATAAGGCATCGGTGAAAGTGAAAGTTGCTCAGTTCTGTCTGACTCTTTGCCACCCCATGGACGATACAGTCCATGGAATTCTCCAGGTCAGAACACTGGAGTGGGTAGCCTTTCCCTTGACAAGCATAAGGTAATGGTATTCCTAGAATATTCCTTTTAAATTTATACCCATGTATAGAGTTCATTCATTCAGAAATGACTCTCTGCTAAGTCACTTCAGTCGTATCCGACTCTGTGTGACCCCATAGACGGCAGCCCATCAGGCTTCCCTGTCCCTGGGATTCTCCAGGCAAGAACACTGGAGTGGGTTGCCATTTCCGTCTCCAATGCATGAAAGTGAAAAGTGAAAGTGAAGTCGCTCAGGCGTTTCCGACTCTTAGCGACCCCATGGACTGCAGCCTACCAGGCTCCTCCGTCCATGGGATTTTCCAGGCAAGAGTACTGGAGTTGGTTGCCATTGCCTTCTCCAGAAATGACTTTGATGTTTAGTAAAAAATAAAATATTTTATTTCACAAAACTTTCATCCATTTGACTCAAGGCCCTGAGCAACGTCTTTTTTCTCCATCAATTTATTTCATCATCTTTAAAAGAAACTTAATAGTAATATAAAATAATACATTTATAGATGATCTCTTTTGTTTCATTTATCTGTCTCATGTCAGATTCACATAGAAAACTTGCTTAAATATTGAAACATGTTTAGTGTCTGAGGAGAGTATTCACTTGTTATTCCTTTCAGCATTATCTTTGAAATTTTTGATGTCTATTCTTTTTATCTCAAGTATTCCAAACACTCAAAATTTTCAAATTTGGGGTTAGCTGAAATACATACTTTTCAGAGTAACATATCTCTTCTTTTTGTTTTTATAATGTTATTTGTCATCTGCACAGAAAAGTGTGTTGACAAAATGCATATTTTTTCCTGTTTTCTCTTCATTGAATTGAGTTATATCTTGCTATGAGATGGGATGCTATTAAATTGGAAAGGAGAGCCCTCAGCTTTTGGATGTTTTCATTAAAGAACTGTCAACCTTCTTTAATATAAAACTGGAGAACAGTTTGATCATGTAGTGATATGAAAATTCTTACTGATGGTGTTACCAAATGTTGCTACTCTTCTCCACAGGTAAACCTCAGCAGCCTCTTGAGGCCAGTAGAAATTGTGGATTCAATTCAGAGAAGGAGGCAGGCAGCAGAGACAAGACCAAGCCCAAGCAAAGGGGCTTTTTGCTGAAATCTATATTCCAGCTCTCTAAATGGAGGTATGAGCTGTCTTCTACACTCAGTTGTGAGAATTCTATGACTTACTTATTCCATCTCAGAGTTGTGGTGAAGCAAGTGTGCAAAGGAATCCTCAATTCAAGCAGGGACTCTTCACTGACTTTCTGCACTGTCCTTGTGCCATTTCCTAAGTCAACAAAGCTTTTTTCATCTGGACAGTTTCTCCTTCAATCCTCCAGGCCTGGTTTAAAGACTGTGGTTAGAAGTGCTCAAAAACTACCTTTAGGTCACTTCCCCAAACTCTGTGTGTCATGTTCAGGTGGGAAAACTGCCAGTCATGAAGGAACTTGATGAATATATCCCATCAACTACATAGCTCTAGAAATTTCTGACATATTCTGACACATATTCAATTTAAATTTTAATTTATGGTACCATGCTGGACTTTCCAGGACTTTCAGCTGGGTCAGACAGTAAAGAATCTGCCTGTATTGCAGGAGACATGTGTTCAATCTCTGGGTTGAAAAGATCCCCTGGAGGAGGACATGGCAACCCACTCCAGTGTTCTTGCCTGGAGAATTCCATGGACAGAGGAGCCTGGCAGGCTACGGTCCATGGGGTTGCAAAGAATCGGACATGACTGAGTGACTAACACACTGGACTTTCCGTAAGTCATATATATTCAGGAGTATTTTACTGAGAAATTCTAAGAGCAGACAAATCATTCTTCACCAAAAGTCTCTATCATTTTGAGACATGTGTTGTTATTTACTTTAAGGGTATTTACCTGATCTCAGTAAAGTATTAAAAAATGAGCATACACATGCTATTGCTCTCCTGTATTCAAGTTCTGTCTCTCTTTTTTTTAAGATATTTTTGATTATAAGGTCTTTATTGAATTTATTACAATATTGAGTCCATTTGCTCTTTTGTTTTTTTTTTTTGGCTGCAACTCGCCAGGCTTCCCTGCCTGTCACCAACTCCCAGAGCTTGCTCAAACTCATGTCCACTGAGTCAGTGATGCCATCCAACCATCTCATCCTCTGTCATCCTCTTCTCCCCCACCCCATTCCCCTGCCTCTGCTGCCTTCAATCTTTCCCAGCATCAAGGTCTTGTCAGATGAGTCAGTTCTTCACAGAAGGTGACCAAAGTATTGGAGTTTCAGGTTAAGCATCAGTCCTTCCAATGAATATTCAAGACTGATTTCCTTTAGGATGGACTGGTTGGATCTCCTTGCAGTCCAAGGGACTCTCAAGAGTCTTCTCCAACACCACAGTTCAAAAGCATCAATTCTTTGGCACCCAACTTTCTTTATAGTCCAAATGTCACATCCATACAAGACTACTGGAAAAACCATAGCTTTGACTAGATGGACCTTTGTTGGCAAAGTAATGTCTCTGCTTTTTAATATGCTGTGTAGATCAGTCATAGCTTTCCTTCTAAGGAGCAAGCGTCTTTTAGTTTCAAGGCTGCAGTCACCATCTACAGTGATCTTGGAGCCCAAGAAAAGAAAGTCTGTCACTCTTTCCACTGCTTCCCCCTCTATTTGCCATGAAGTGATGGGACCAGATGCCATGACCTTAGTTTTTTGAATGTTGAGTTTTAAGCCAGTTTTCTCACTCTCCTCTTTCACCTTCATCAAGAGGCTCTTTAGTCCCTCTTCACTTTCTGCCGTAAGGGTGGTGTCATCTGCATATCTGAGGTTATTGATATTTCTCCTGGAAATCTTAATTATTATTCCTATTAAAGTAAGAATGATAATAATAGGTTAATAAATTTTAGGATACAATACCCTGGATAAAATAACTACTATATACATGTTAAACTTTTCATATAATTAAGTTCTCCTTGTGTATCTAAAGCATAAAATCATACAAATTCAGAAATATGTGAACGTTAAAGAAGAGCATCCCTGGTACACAGGAAAAAATTACTTTGCTAATAGACAAGTAAAGAGATCATCAATATTCCCCAATTCATAAGAATGGAAATAACCTGCTTATTTACAGATGTATGTGTATAAAAGTTCGTACCCCTTGGTGGCAGTATAATACATTGGATTAAACAGGACTTTAGCACAAGAACTGAATTAGGTTGAAATCTCAGTTACCTTATTCAATGAATTCAATACCTTGATTCTATGAATTCAAGCAAATTTTGTAACCTTTCTAAGTCAAGTATATAGTGGAAATAATTATGTCTGTCTTGACTGCATCACCTTAAAGCTGTGAGAATCACTTAAGAATTATGTCAAAGCATCTTCGATTTTAACATACTGTATAGAATGTCCCCAAACTTTCATTCACAGAATCACTGCAGTTATGAGGCTGTCTAGGAAAGTAATAAATGTCAAAAGCAATAGAAGCAAAATTATTCACTGATGAGCTGACACTTGCAATTTGGCTGCCATGCACCTGCTCTTCCCACCTGGCATTAGCCTCCATCTATGTCATGACATCCAGGAAGTTGTTGACTGTATTTCACCAGCTGGCAGATGCTAAAACTTAATGCACAGAGTGTGCTATGCAAAATAACCTTGCTTTCAAAGCATTTAAGATTTTCTGAGAGCTTTGAGATTTCTTTAAATAAAATTAGAAATTTGTTTAAATCATAGGCAAATTTACTGAAAAATGGGAGAACAACAGAATTATACAAATTAATACTTTAAATATACAAAATCAACAGGGCCACTAAGATTAGCAGCTGCTTCAAAGGAGAATGAAATGAATATTGAAGTATTAAGAGACACTCAATAAAAATAAAATCAGAGAGGTATTCTACTTTTTTCTGCAAAAGTGACACATTATATGATTATGTTGTAAAACTCAAAGAAGAGCTAGAGTTATGCTACTCTGCTATTATAAAATCAGGTTGAAAAATAATGGCCCTCCTAAAACCTCAACACTTAATTCTTTCCATTCTAAAAATTATTGAATATATACAATTGTAGCTTAAATCTTAAATATAAGATAAACTATTTTCCAACAGTATCGTACTTTATTTTTCAAGATAAAGCCTACTTACCTCTCCTCCCCCACCATTTATTATGAAATGTTAGTTTTTCTTTTAGATCAGTTAATGCAAGTGTACTTTATCTAGTGTTCAATTATACAATGAGGACTTCTAGTACGTTTTAAGATGATTTATTTAGGAAAAAATAAAGTCAGATTTGGAAATTGATAAAATAATTTGATATGGTTAGATACATATCTTGGTGAGGTTTTGTTTTCTTTTTTTTTTTTCACTCTGACTTTGTATTAACTATGCTTTTCTCACAAATGGAGAGACAGCTAATGCTCTCAGATGGACTGTTTATTTATACACATATGAATTTTTTGCTAATGCTTATTGACAATATATTTTCTTTTCTCATAAATTGTTACCTCATGTTTTCTTCTAGTTTTATATTGCTATTTTTTTAACTGATTAGAAAAAACCCCTTGTATTTTAAGACTATGGTTCCTTAATTGACACATACATTTCAAATGTTTTCTGTGTTACTTGTCTTCAATTTTTGTTTTAGTGTACACATGACTTACACTTGGTTTTTGGTATTTTTCTTTATTGTTCCTTTCTTTTTTGACAGTTATGGAGGATCATTCTCTACCTAATGTATTTCTCTTTTGGTCTAGCCTCCACTTGAATCATTGCAAAAGACCCTGATGCTGGGAAAGACCCAAGGCAAAGGAGGGCGGCAGAGGATGAGATATTTAGATAGCATCACTAACTCAATGGACATGAATCTGAGCAAACTCTGGAAGATGGTGAAAAACAGAGAAGCCTGTCATGCTGCAGTCCCTGAGGTTACAAGGAGTTGGACTGGACTTAGCAACCGAAGAGCAACAATCACGTGACTCGGTGCTTTTATGGCTGTACAAAGACCACTTTGTTCTGCTCTCTTTTGCCTAGACACCCTAAATTTTCTAATGCTATTTTTGATTATTTTGCCTGTCACAACGTTGCTTCCTCAGTAATCTGTAATCAGGAGAATGTCATTCTTGGCTGAACCAGATTCACAGTAGGTGATCAAAAATGATGATTATTCAGATGTGAATATTCACTGGTAAAGTTTCTCCTAGGATGAAGGAAAATTAAATAAAGACATTTAGGTGGTGTAGAATAAGTATCTTCGGGAATATTGTTTTAATTAATTTATTTTTTAAATTGAAGGATAATTGCTTTACAGAATTTTGTTGTTTTTTGCCATGAATCAGCCACAGGTATACATAGAAATTATGAAAGAACATGTTGAAGGGTCCAGACACTACATCAGATAACATGGATATAAATTCTAGCTCCAATACTACATTAAGTTGCTCATTCTCCTTGCCACTCAGTTTCCTCGCCTGTAAAATGGGAATAATAGCCCTGAGAGAGTGGTTTAAATGGTTGAAGGAGATGGGCATCTCCATAATATTATAAGTATGCAATATTATTTTAATAATGTCATTTAAGTAAATTATAAAAATCTTTATTTTTGCTATTTCCAAGTAGGTGAATACCTCTCTCATCATTTTCATTCTTAGCTCTAATCATTTGTATATTTAAAAGAACAAATTGCTCTTTACATTCCCTGGGCTTTGTCAATTCCATTAGTGTATTTTTTAAAAAAATATAAATTTATTTATTTTAATTGGAGGTTAATTACTTTACAATATTGTATTGGTTTTGCCATACATCAACATGAATCCACCACCGGTATACACGTGTTCCCCATCCTGAACCCCACTCCCTCCTCCTTCCCTGTACCATCCCTCTGGGTCATCTCAGTGCACCAGCCCCAAGCATCCAGTATCATGCATCGAACCTGGACTGGCAATTCGTTTCATATATGATATTATACATGTTTCAATGCCATTCTCCCAAATCATCCCACCCTCGCCCTCTCCCACAGAGTCCAAAAGACTGTTCTATACATCTATGTCTCTGTTGTCTCACACACAGGGTTATCGTTACCATCTTTCTAAATTCCATATATATGCACTAGTATACTGTATTGGTGTTTTTCTTTCTGGCTTACTTCACTCTGTATAATAGACTCCAGTTTCATCCACCTCATTAGAACTGATTCAAATGTATTCTTTTTAATGGCTGAGTAATACTCCATTGTGTATATGTACCACAGCTTTCTTATCCATTCATCTGCTGATGGACATCTAGGTTGTTTCCATGTCCTGGCTATTAGAAACAGTGCTGCGATGAACATTGGGGTACACATGTCTCTTTCAATTCTGGTTTCCTTGGTGTGTATGCCCAGCAGTGGAATTGCTGGGTCATAAGGCAATTCTATTTCCAGTTTTTTAGGGAATCTCCACACTTTTCTCCATAGTGGCTGTACTAGTTTGCATTCCCACCAACAGTGTAAGTTCAGTTCAATTCAGTCACTCAGTCCTGTCCAACTCTTTGTGACCCCATGAATCGCAGCATGCCAGGCCTCCCTGGCCATCACCATCTCCCGGAGATCACTCAGACTCACATCCATCGAGTCCGTCATGCCATCCTTGGTCGTCTCCTTCTCTTCCTGCCCCCAGTCCCTCCCAGCATCAGCATCTTTTCCAATGAGTCAGCTCTTCGCATGAGGTGGCCAAAGTACTGGAGCTTCAGGTTCAGCATCATTCCTTCCAAAGAAACCCCAGGGCTGATCTCCTAGTGTACGAGGGCTCCCTTTTCTCCACACCCTCTCCAGCATTTATTGCTTTTGGATAGCAGCCATTCTGACTGGCGTGAAATGGTACCTCATTGTGGTTTTGATTTGCATTTCTCTGATAATGAGTGAGTGAAGGAGAAGGCAATGGCACCCCACTCCAGTACTCTTGCCTGGAAAATCCCATGGATGGAGGAGCCTGGTAGGCTGCAGTCCATGGGGTCGCTAAGGATCAGGCACAACTGAGGGACTTCACTTTTGATTTTCACGTTCATGCTTTGAAGAAGGAAATGGCAACCCACTCCAGTATTCTTGCCTGGAGAATCCCAGAGACAGAGGACCCTAGTGGGCTGCTGTCTATGGGGTCGCACAGAATCGGACATGAGTGAAGCGACCAAGGAGCAGCAGATAATGAGTGATGTTGAGCATCTTTTCAAGTGTTTGTTACCCATTTGTATGTCTTCTTTGGAGAAATGTCTATTTAGTTCTTTGGCCCATTTTTTGATTGGACCATTTATTTTTCTGGAATTGAATTGCAGGAGTTGCTTGTATATTTTTGAGATTAGTTGTTTGTCAGTTGCTTCATTTGCTATTATCATTAGTGTATGTTTTAAAGCTACATTTGTTAGGCATTCTGCTAGATGATCTAAATCCAAAGATTAAAACAAAGTTATCCTTTATATTTACAAAGATAACTTTAATATTCATATATTAAGTAAAAAGATATAAAAATTCATACAGTAACTGAATGATATTGGGGTCAACCTTTAGCTTTTTACTCTGCTCTTTTAGTTAACACCATAAATTCTATTGCTATAATGTCATTATTTCCTTTCTTTCAGGGCTTCCCTAGTAGCTCAGCTCGTAAAGTATCCACCTGAAATGCAGGAGACCCTGGGTGGATTCCTGGGTCAGGAAGATCTGCTGCGGAGGGAATAGGCTACCCATTCCAGTATTCTTGGGCTTCCTGGTGCCTCAGCTGGTAAAGAACCTGCCTGCAATGCAGGTGACCTGGGTTGGGAAGACACCCTGCAGTAGGAAACAGCTACCTACTTCAGTATTCTGGCCTGGAGAATTCCATGGACTGTATAGTTCATGGGGTCATGAAGAGTAATGTTGGAATCTGAATGATATTGGGGTCAACCTTTAGCTCTTACTCTGCTTTTTAAAATTAACACCATAAATTCTATTGCTATAATATTATGGTTTCCTTTCCTTTAAAACTACTATCCTTTTTCTTCACTTCTTTTCCATATTCTGCTCCCTATTTCCCCCTTAATCCCTTATAGCCCCTTGAAGAATAGTCTTGAAAGGATCCTTCCTTTAATTCCAAACCTTCTCTTTTTTCATAGCAATTCTTTTGGCAATACACTTGGCTCTCAACCACTTAGTTTGCTGATTCATATCTACTTAATACACATGCTGATCTAAATTATTATTTTTTGTGCAAAATGTCAAATCAGGAAAGCATATTTGATACAATTTTAGGTGAACCACAGTTTTCAAAATACTTCAGAGAAATGCCATAAGCATTGTTTGAGAGGAAGTAAGCTGCCAGGAAAGGTTATCCTTCCATTGTTACTTTTCTTTGATGTAGAAAAGAATAATTTAGAAATTTGCACACAACTCTTGGCCAAAATTAAACTAAGTGTGTCTAGAATTCAAAGCATAGAATAATCTCTATTCTGTTACAGAGGAAATAATATTTTTGCTCATGTAAAAAGCCAAGCCCACCACTTGTACTCTAGAATCCATCTCCTCTTGATTTTTCTGAAAACATTACATTTACAATTATTTCTCATCCACCCTTTTTTGCAGTATTCATTTTTATCTTTTCACTGATTCATTTCCATCATCAAAAAAAAAAAAAAAAAGGCAACCTAAGGGAATGAAAACCCCATGCTCTAAGGTCCACCATATTTAAAATAAAATCATTTTCCTTGATCATATATTTTCCTCCAGCTATTATTCCATTATTCCTTCCTTCTTCTCACTATATTTGTCAAAAGATTTGGCTAAATACACACTCTCAAATTCTTCATTTTCTGTTGTCTTTTCAACTCATTCCATTCTCTTCTCTTCACAAAATTATTTCTGATCAATATCACTTGGGACTTCCACATTGCCAAGTTAATGGCCATTTAACTATCCCTGTATTTCTTGACCTCTCAGCATCCTTTGACATAGTTTGCCACCTCTTGCTTAATAAAAACTTTCTTCTCTGTGTTTCCGAACACATCTCTTTCTTTTTTCTCTGACATCCTCAGCTACCCTTTTTTAAAAATTTTATTTATTTATTTTAAAATATAAATTTATTTATTTTAATTGGAGGTTAATTACTTTACAATATTGTATTGGTTTTGCCATACATCAACATGAATCCACCACAGGTATACACGTGTTCCCCATCCTGAACCCCGCTCCCTCCTCCCTCCCTGTACGATCCCTCTGAGTCATCCCAGTGCACCAGCCCCAAGCATCCAGCATCATGCATGCATCAAACATGGACTGGCAATTCATTTCATATATGATATTACACATGTTTTAATGCCATTCTCCCAAATCATCCCACGCTCTCTGTCTCCTACAGAGTCCAAAAGACTGTTCTATACATTTGTGTCTCTTTCGCTGTCTCGAATACAGGGTTATCATTACCATCTTTCTAAATTCCATATATATGCACTAGTATACTGTATTGGTGTTTTTCTTTCTGGCTTACTTCACTCTGTATAATAGGCTCCAGTTTCATCCACCTCATTAGAACTGATTCAAATGTATTCTTTTTAATGGCTGAGTAATACTCCATTGTGTATATGTACCACAGCTTTCTTATACCCTTTCTTAATCTCACATACTTGCTTCCTCTCTATTTTAGCTCTAAATGTTGGAATTTCTCAAGGACAGTACTTAGCACTGTAAGTACACTCTTTGAGTGAGCTCATTCTGCTTCATATATAGTTCTTTTTCTTGAGTTACAGTTACAAATATCTAAATGTATATTAAGCATTTCCATTTGGATGTCTAATAGGCATCTCAAACTTATGTCCAAAATCAGATCACTCTTTTTCCAAATACAATTCCTCATTTCTTTCCTCTTGTCTTCTTGACTTTAGACAAAAGTCATATTTAATTTCTGTTATTACACATTTGGTCTTCTCTTGTGGCTCAGAGGGTAAAGAATCTGCCTATAATGTGAGAAACCGGGTTCGATCCCTGGGTGGGGAAGATCCCCTGGAGAAAGAAATGGTAACCCACTCCAGTATTCTTGCTAGAGAATTCCATGGGCAGAGGAGCCTGGTTGGCTACAGTTCCTGGCGTCATAAAGAGTTGGACTCGACTGAGTGACTAACACACACAAACATACATGACACATTCACTCTTTCTGTAATTTCCTTGGTTTTTCCTCAAAAATAAATTCCAAAGATAGGAATAACTGTATCATGTAGAAAAACACCATTATTATACTTCTATATGTGAGATGCAGTGAGTAGTTAGAGGGAAATCTATGTCGTGAAATGGATACACTTAAGCAAGCAAGATCTAAAATCAGCTTAAAGTCGTTCCCATTAGGGAACTAGAGAAGGGAGAATATTTTAAACCTCAAAGACACAGATTAAAAAAGAAATAGTAAATATTTGAGCAGAGATAAATGAAACAGAAAAACAATAGAGAAAATCAGGGAAACCAAAAGCTAGTTTCAATAAGATTCATTAAGAACCTTGGTATCAATAAGATTCATCAAACTCCAATCAGGATAAGAAGAAAAGGGAGAAGAGAGAAATGACCAATATCAGAATTAAGAGATTTCATGGCAATGAAAAGGTAACCTAGATATACCAGAGACAATTTTATTCCCACAAATTTGATAACAAATAAAATGTGTTAATTCCTGGAAATACACAAATTACCAAAATTCATACAAGGAGAAATAGATAAATTGAATAGTCCACATCTATTGAAGTAATTGAGTCAATTACTAGCATCCTTCTAAACCATTAAAAAAAAAAAAACAAGGCCAAATGATGTCACTGGTGAATTCTACTAAAGTTGTAAGAAAGATGTAGTACCAATTGTCCACAATCTCATAAAAGAAATAGAAACAGAGAAAACACCTCCTGAGAAGACATTCTATGAAGCCAATATTACTGAAAGTAGAACAAAAACATTATAAAAAAGTAAAACCACAGATTTATATCTCTCATGAACACACCAACAAAACAGTCAAAAAAAATTTACAAATGAAATCCAAAAATCTACAAAGGAAGTATACATCATGGACAGTTGGGTTTTATTTCAGGTTTGCAAAGCAGATTGGACATTCAAAAATCAATAAATATAATCCAATATATCAATAAGCTGAGGAGAAAAAACATGTAATCAAGTCAGCTGGAAGAAAAAAACAAGTGACAAAATCAATACCCATAAGCACTCTGAGCAAATAAAAAGCTTGATAAACAACACTTATTTAAAAATCTACTGTTAACATCATATTTCATGGTGAGGTACTTTTCCTTTTAAGCTCAAGAAAAAGGCAAGGAGTCTACTCTTACTGCTCCTATTCAGCATTGTATTAGAAATTCTAGATCATGCAAGAAAATCAAGAAATAAAAGGCATAAAGATTAGAGAACAAAACATAAACCTATATCTTTTAGCAGATGATATAACTATCCAGTTAGAGAACCCAAAAGAATCAACATAAAAAATTCTTGGAACTAAGAAGTGAGCACAGAACATTTGCAAGGTTCAAGGTTAATACATAAAAAGTCAATTTCATACATACATACCAGCAATGAACAACTTGAATTTAACATTTAAAAATACCATTTACAATAGCTCAAAATTTGAAATATTTAGATATAACTCAAGCAAAATATGTACAAATCTATATGTGGAAAACTATAAAGCACTGATAAAATGAATGACATCAAAGAAGATTTAGATCAATGGAGAGATATTTCATGTTCACATATTGGAAGACTCATTACTGTAAAGATGTTGATTCCTTCTGACTTTATCTATAGACTGTAATCACAAATTCTCTTCGAACCTTTTCATAGGGATCAACAAACTAACTCCAATTATGTAGGAAGACAAAAAGTTCTAGACCAGTCAACACAATGCTGAGGAAGAAGAGCAAAATTGAAGGACTCACAGTACTTGATTTCAAGACTTATTATAAAGCCAAAATAACCGAGACAAAGTGGTATTGGTGAACATATAGACATATAGATCAACAGAACCAAATGAAAACCCCCAAACTAGATACCTTATAATATAGTCAACTCATTTTTGAGAAAGACACAAATACAATTCAGTTGAAAAAGGAATGGGCTCCATTTAAAATAAAAACTTCTGTTCTGTTAAAGACACTTTTAAGTCACAAAGCAGAAAAAAAAAACATTTTTTTTTTTTGCAAAATACATATCTCATTAAAGGACTTGCAGTCAGAGTAAGTAATTCAATACTCAACAAAAAGTAGCCAAACAACTCAATCAAAAAATTGGCAAAAGATTTGAAAAGACACTTCACTCAAGAAGATATAAAAATGGAAAGAGCACATGAAAAGATACACAGCATCACCTGTTGCTAGGAAAATGCAAACTGACATAACACTAAACTTCCATTAGACACCTGCTAGGATGCTAAAATCAAAAGTCCTGACAATACCAATTGCTAATGAGGATGGGAAGCAACAGGGACTCATTCTTTCCTGGTGGAAATGCAAAGACATTCAAATTGAAAGACAATTGGCTTTTTTTTTTTTAAATAAAACTAAGCATAGTCTATCATATGATTAAGCAACTACCGTTCTAGGTAGTTTTCAAACTGATTTGAAAACTTATATCCGCAAAAAAACTGCACATGAATGTTTATGGCAGATTGGTTTATAATTGCCGCAAACTGGAAGCACTCAAGATGTCTTTCAATAGCTGAATGAGTGTGCAAAGTATGGTACTCAGATGATGGAAAGAGCGATAAAAAAGAATGAGCTATCCAGCCACAAATGTATATAGATAAATCTGAAATGCATATTTCGTATTAAAAGACATCAGTTTGAAAATGCTCTATTTTACATAATTTCATTGATGTGTTATCCGGATAATGCAAAACTGTAAAGAAGGTAAATATTGTCAAGGTTTGCATGAGAAGTAAGGTTGAAAAGTGAAACACAGGGGATATTTCAGGGCAATGAACCTCTATTCTGCATGATATTGTAATGGTGTGTTCATTACGTTATGCTTTAGTCAAAACCCATGAAGCTCACAGAATTTTATGGCAGAAAAAGTGAATTTTAATGTATGCAAATTAAAAAGATAATGAAGTCTACTCTGTAAAATGGACAAGTGTTTTACTTGTTTAGGATGAGTGAGAATGGGTGTGGCTCTCCTATGACATGGAGGTAGAGTAAAAATCACCATGAGGGGATACCAGGCATCTAATGAACCCCCCTACAACTATCCCATTACCTAGATTAATAGTGATGTTGAATGGATGTCCTACAAAAGCATGATTGTAGCAAACTGTGAGAAGCATCCACCACTGTTTAGAGGGATTTTTCTGGTGAAAACTTCCTGCATACCTGTGAATCAGTGTGGACTACCATGCTCTTATCTGATGCCTACTTACTGACTTATCAGCCCAGAAAAACTGGGTGTCAAATTCATGAGATATTAGTAAGGTTTTCCCTATGGTGAACAAGTGATCACTGGTTGAATGGCTACAAAAGGAAAAAAGTAACCCTTCTGCTGCTGCTTGGCAATATAACATCTTTACCTGAAAATTCTTAGTGGAATATGACAGATATAGTTATTGACAAAGAGAAAAGCAAATTCTATATTTTAATGGTCTTTGGTACCATTTCCTTTTCTGTAACAGAGATAGGAGTAAGATGCACTGATGCTGTGAAGAGAACAAAATCTTTAAAGCCTGATGTACAGCTGCCAGGAGTAGGCTAATATTACAGTCATTCAAGATGGGACAGGAAAACACCAGCACAGCACTGGTGTTAAAGGGGAAGTAAGAAAAACCCTGAATGGGTTGAAATGACATATAGAAGAAGAATCAAATGCAACATCATCACATGTACTTCAAAGAACTACCCATCATGATGAAGAGGTCCTGTTATTCAGACCAGAAATTCATTAATGGGGACAGTAAATAGAATTCAAAACAGACACAGACTTTCAAACCTAACTTCATTGCATGTAATTAAAATATTAGAGGAGTATAAAGTGACCAGATATGGGGATTTTTATGCATGATTCCAGTGCTCAAAAATCACACAAAAAATCTTATTTACAGTAATACAACTTAAGACAATATTTGATATTTCAGTGCCAGTATACATTATTCAGTGATGACATCTTCAAGACGACCCCAACAGAGTTCACTCAGTTATTCGCTGTGTATGGAGTAGCACTGGATTTTTCTATGTTGTTGAATTATGCACTAACAATGAAAAAGTAAGAAGACACTTACAGATATGTATAGGAGAAAGCACCTGTGTTTGCACAGGAAATAAACCTCAACATTGTGAGATAAATCACTGTGCATGATGGGTTCTGAGATTGCAAATACAAATACAACTTGACTCTACCAGATGAACAAGGAAAAGGATGCTTGTTTTATTTTTCACAATCACTGTGGCAAAAAAATCTTGTTTGGGGGAGCATATCACTTTCATGCATTGGAGAAGGAAATGGCAACCCACTCCAGTGTTCCTGCCTGGAGAACCCCAGGGATGGGTGAGCCTCGCGGGCTGCCGTCTATGGGGTTGCACAGAGTTGAACGCGACTGAAGCGACTTAGCAGCAGCATGAGTATATGACTATAGTTATTAATAGCCAACACACTAAGTGTTCATCCACGCAGTTTGGAGTTCTATTTCTGCCCTTAGAAGACATAAATGAAATTTTAAATACATTATGGAGAAGGTAGAAGAAAAATTAGATGACTTAGTGGATTATGTTTAGAAGGTATGAGTCTATGGAAGCAAGGCAGAGGCAGAAGAAGATCAAAAGCTCCAAGACTTCCACCAGAAATTTGGAATGTTTACACATCAGTATTAAATGGCAACCACAAGATGAACAACAGAAAGTTGGAATTGCAAATTTCAACAGCTGATGGTAGTTCACCATTCTTCAATTTGGAAAAAAAGGTGAATAGCAAAACAATGAAAAATGATTGCCCAGATTTTTTATATTCACACTCGAATATGGCCACCAACACAAAACACTGTCACAAAGATGGTGACAAAATCTGTATATACAAAATTATTAACAGATACTGCAAATATAAAACCAATAACCAGGTCTGTATACACTTGAGAGCAATCACTTATTGACTTAAAAGTAACCCTGACAAACTTCATGGTAAGAAAGTAAAAACATGAAATCCATAACTGGCAATGAATTACAATAAAAATAATTCTAAAAACATTTTAATGAAGTTAATGTTTGTATTATTTAATGAATCATGGACCAAATGTCTCAATGGATGTTTTTGACAGGACCAAATGTCTTGGGAGGGGCAAAGCTCGTATACTAGAATCGAAAAATTAAGGAAGTTACTGGTGATGCTGATAACCATGATTCTCACTATTGAAGTGGGAGGTTGTAGAAATGCAAAGGAAGAGATTAGCATAATCCATGTTGTAACATATTAGATTTGGCAGCATCAGCATAAACTTGTGGAGCCAACTGAAAAGCTCCCGATGGCCAAAGATTGAACCATGTGAAACAATAAAATAAAGTAACGTTAGATTGTCCCTCAAGACATAAAATGAATGTGAATAACTTTCACTGATATAAATGACTGAATGAATAAGTAAAGGGAACACTAGTCAAACATCCTCTGCAGAATAAATCTAAATAATTTATGTAGATTGTCTCTTTTGCAAAAGGTGGAGCATAAATCTCCACTGAAGTGCAGGCTGAGCATTTTGACTTCCTTCTGAAGAGTACTGTGTGGACATGGGGAAAAGCGAGTAATTTTGCAGTAGTGAAACCTGATGAACACCATTATAGTCAAATGATCAAAGTCACCCTCAATAGTTATGTTGATCAAAGTACCCTTCATCAGATGTGCTAAGAATGATTATTTATCCCTGTGGTCTTCCTCCAGAAACCTAGGTGTGTCAGTTGCTCTGTCATGTCTCTTGTGACCTCACGGACTGTAGCCCACCAGGCTCCTCTGCTCCTGAGATTCTCCAGGCAAGAATACCGGAATGTTGCCATTCCCTTCTCCAGGGGATCTTCCCGACCCAGGGATCAAAACGTAGATTTCCTGCATTGCAGACAGATTCTTTACCATCTGAGCTACCAGGGAAGCCCTCTGAAAATGTATGGCCTAGTATAATGATGAGAAAAACATCAGACTACCTCAGCTTAGGAACATTTTGGAAAATATCTAATCAACATTCCTCAAAACTGTCAAAGTTAAAAAAAAAAAAAAAAGGAAAAAAGCGAGAAACTATCACACTAGAGATATCCTAAGGAGATATCAGAACTAAATGTATTGTGGTACCCTGAATGGGATGGATCCTTGAATATAAAAAGGTCTTAGGAAATACTAAGCAAGAGGTACTGGACAAAAAGTGGATAAAGTATAGACTTTAATTAAAAACAATATATTAATATTGACTCATTAGTTCTGACAAATGTACTAATGCAACATGTTAATAATAGAGGAGGTGGAGTGTTGGGTATATGGTAACATTGTAGTGATGTCACAACTCTTCTGTAAATAATGAAACCATCTTGAAAGAAAACATTTATTTGAATAATGAAGTTCCTCTCACTCTTCAACCATATCCTTTGTGGTTTCACAGCTCTAGGCTTTGCTTTAGTGCCACAGCTTGTAGGCACTGACTGCTTTTGATCAAGTGATGTCTCTTTTCATCTCATTCAAAGATAGATTATCCTGTTTATAGGATGTTTGAACAGATGCAAAACACAGAGAAATCAATGATGCAGAAGCCAAGGAAACATCCCTATCATTGCCAAAGTATGTGGACATGCCAAGGTAAGAATCCATAACCTTCCACGAGGCCACAGATTATACAGCTAGAATTTTCTATTGGTCTTTTAGTCTTAGATTTTTAATGGGAACTTTTAAGAACTAGAACTAGAATCTATTATTCAGAAAATTCATAACCTTATTCTGAAATAATTGGTTTACATACATGTCTCCCCATTAGACTGTGCAGTTGTTTATTTCTGCAACCTTTCTATTCAGTCTAGTTTCAGGCATATAATTATATGTTTGTAAATATTGTTACATTGAAAGTAATGAATCAGATCTGACTTGACCTAGGTTGAAGATTAAAAAAGTATTTTAATGCTTATTTTGTTGAAGTAAAGTTATAAAGACTGGCATCTGAGTTTTGCTTCATGAATTGATATAAATATATAACTGTTATAATATTTCAAACAAAATTTAGGAAGATGGATGGCTATAGTACTTAATCTTACTTATGTTCCTACTTTAGAGAGTAATTTTTAATATGATTCAATTCTTTTGATACTTTTGATATATTTTGAAATATTTTTCCTTTTTGGGTGTCAATTCGATATATTTTTCCTTCCTGGGTGTCAGTCTCACTGAATATTATCTGTTTCCAGTCCAGATGTACATAAAGGTAAATGACAAATTTTGGTGGAAATATTTTGACTACTGATTGTCTAATAACCACCCACTTCATTATTATGTGAATTATACTTTTGGAACAGAAGTGTTGACATAAGAATAATATTCATTCACCAGTACTGGTGAACTGTACAGAGTACTTTGGTGGTTGGTAGTGAGAATGGGGGGAAATGTTAAAATGATTACAAAATTCTAGTGATACTAATAAGTTCTGGTGATAACAGTTCTGGGGGTATAATGTACAACATGATGACTATAGATATCAATTCTGTACCATATACTAGAAAGCAGCAGTGAATGTGCATCATAAAAGTTATCACCACATCTACACACAAAATGATAACTATGTGAAATGAGGACTGCATTACTATGGTTGACCCTATGTCTCATGCACATGTCTCCTGCATCGTAGGTACATTCTTTACTGCTGAACCACCAGGGAAGTCCTAATCACAGCCCAGTGTATGTGTATATCAAATCACCCTGTTATAAGCCTTAAACAAAGTGTGATATGTCAATTATATCTTAATCAAGCTGAAAAAAATTTAAAAAACAATGAAATAAATACTTAAAAACCAAAACAAACAAACAAAAAACCAGAAAAATAGAAAAAAGCATACTGGTGTCTTAGACTTCCCTGATGGCTCAGCAGTGAAGAATCCACCTGCAGTGTAGAAGATACAGGACATGTGAGTTCAATTCTGGGGTCAGGAAGATTCCCTGAAAAAGGAAATAGCTATGCACTCCAGTATTCTTGCCTGGAAAATTCCATGGACAGAGGAGTCTGGCGTTCTATAGTCCATAGTGTTGCAAAAAGTAAAACATGACTGGGCACATACACACAATTGATTCACCTCTTATTTTAGAGAATTCACTAATTCTCTAAAGATAACTAAATATGTGTTCATGGTAACATAATATGTATAGAGATTGTAGATTTCTTTCCATCACATTAAGACAATGTGTACTCTCAAAGTTTGACATTTGTATTGTCAAGTACAAGTTGGCACTTGTCGTTGGCACTTGTCATTCACCTCCACAAGAATTAAATCATGTATTGCTGCAGCTGCTGCTTTTCAACACATCCCAAAAAGAGTTCAGGGTAGAGAGCAGAGTGCACACATCTCCTCTGTGCTCGGTGACAAGTATTTAGATAGCTAAATATTTTCACAGTCTGGTTTTATGAGCCCAATTCTTGTATTTCTCCATAGCTAGAAAAACTCTAAAATCTGTCACGGTGAGATGACTGTTTCTGTGCCTAGCAAAGCTTCACAAGAATAGCATAAGTCTTTTGGAAAAAATACATGCTTGACTGCACACATTCCAAAATCATTTATGTACTGACCTTCCCCTTGCCTCCTTGGAACGACTTTTCAGAGCCATCTGAAATGCTCTCTGCCAGGGTGCAGTCCTCATTTTGCCCCAAAGGAAACTTAACTTGTAACTCTCTAATGTAGTGCATTTTTTAAGTCAACAGTTTGACATATTTTCAAGTTTGTTTTAAATGCTTAAATGTTTTGGAAAGAAAAATTAATCATTATAGATAAGCCCAAATGTTCCAAATGGCATCAGACTGCTCTGAGAGTGACCAGCATTGCTGTGGTTACACTTGTTGCCACAGTATAGGACTAACTGTCTGGGGTGAGTAAATTAAAGCTACACATTCAACTATAGAGATTAATATGTTTCCTTTGGAGTTGTTTTTTTTTTTTTTCTATTTTTATATTTCTCTAACTTTTTCAGAATCATTGTTCACATTTACCTAATATTCTCTTTCAATATTATTTTATTTATGTTGGTATTAAATGACAAGGTTAATAATTTCATTAATTATTAATCATTTCCCCCTATATAGAGAAGGTAATAAATTTGATTTATACTCTGCTAGAAATTTTGTAATTAGTTGGGAAACTGTGGGTCTGACAGTCACAATTTGGTGAAGTTTTATATTTTGGCAAAAGCACTTTGTTGAAAAAGATTTGCACAATGTGAGAGTTGGGAATTAAGTTTTACTTGGGGCAGAAGGAAGACTGACTCCTGGCAGGCCGTGATTCAGAGAGCTCTGAGAAACTGCTCCAAGGAGGAGGGGGAGGAGGAGCTAGGTTATGCAGAAGTTTGGGGACAAAGGGTGGATAATCTGAACACCAAAAGATTATTGTTTATTAAAGAAAATCAGATATCTCAATTAAGGAATTTGGCACTTGTTTATTTGTGGGAAGATGCAAGAGTCTGGGCTCACTGAAATCATTCCTTTCATATGCAACTCAGCTATGTGGGGCCAATACCCTGTGTTTTCATATCCTGAGCTTCTTTGGGACTCACTCTCACAGGGAGTGGCTTCCATCTGATGGCAGTTAGATATCAGGCATCCTCCTTCCTGAGTTCCCCTAGAGCTCACAGGCTCACTTTGGAGGGCTACAATCACTGATGATGGTGACATCTTTGTTTACTGATGAGGAAATATTTTCTCAGTTGGTAAACAATGTAAGTTTGACAGTCCCAATTCTATGAACTGAGGTTTTATATTTTGGTGAAAGTACTTAATTTTATAAAAGCTGATTTGGGAGAATGGCACTGAAACATATATAATACCATATATGAAACGAATCACCAGTCCAGGTTTGATGTATGATACAGGATGCTTGGGGCTGGTGCACTGGGATGACCCAGAGGGATGGTATGGGGAGGGAAGAGGGAGGGGGGTTCAGGATGGGGAGTACATGTACACCCGTGGTGGATTTATGTTGATGTATGGCAAAACCAATATAATATTGTAAACTAATTAGCCTCCAATTAAAATAAATAAATTTATAATTAAAAGAACAACTTACAGAGTTTACATATGATGATATTTTGAAGTTTGACAAAATTTATCAGCTGCTTGAAAATTTAAGGCTGAGTTAAATTTAAGATTTATTGTAAAGTGAGCTCTACTTCAACAAGAGCTACAGTCCTACCTATTATTGATTCAATTTGTTGCATCCTATTACATGTTAGGAGTTGTGACAAATATCTTACACTCACTAACTTTTAGCCTTCCATCAACTCTAAGTTAATTAAATATTTCCCTTTTATATATGAAGAACCTGAGGAAAAGAGAAGCTACATCACTGGTTCAAAATCACACAAAATTCGAATCTATTATACCAAACAGAACTGTTCAACTTCAGCTTCTTCAGTGTTACTGGTTGGGGCACAGACTTGGATTACTCTGATATTGAATGGTTTGCCTTGGAAAGGAACAGAGATCATTCTGTCGTTTTTGAGATTGCATTCAAGTATTGCATTTTGAACTCTTTTGTTGACTACTATGGCTACTCCATTTCTTCAAAGGGTTTTCCGCCCATAGTAATAGATATAATGGTCATCTGAGTTAAATTTGCCCATTCCAGTCCATTTTAGTTCACTGATTCCTAGAATGTCAACGTTCATTCTTGCCATCTCCTGTTTGACCACTTTCAATTTGCCTTGATTCATGGACCAGACATTCCAAGTTCCTATGCAATATTGCTCTTTAGAGCATCGACCTTCCTTCTATCACCAGCCACATCCACAGCTGGGTATTGTTTTTGCTTTGGCTCCATCACTTCACTCTTTCTGGAATTATTTCTCCACTGACCTCCAGTAGCGTATTGGGTACCTACTGACCTGGGGAGTACCTCTCTCAGTATCCTATTAATTTGCCTTTTCATACTGTTCTTGGGGTTCTCAAGGCAAGAATACTGAAGTGGTTTGCCATTCCCTTCTCCAGTGGACCACATTCTGTCAGACCTCTCCACCATGACCTGCCCGTCTTGGGTTGCCCCGTGGGCATGACTTAGTTTCATTCAGTTAGATAAGGCTATGGTCCTAGTGTAATTAGATTGACTCAATTTCTGTGAGTATGGTTTCAGTGTGTCTGCCCTCTCATGCCTTGTTGCAAAACCTACCATCTTCCTTGGGTTTCTCTTACCTTGGGTGTGGGGTATCTCTTCACGGCCGCTCCAGCAAAGCACAGCCACTGCTGCTTACCTTGGATGAAGGGAATCTCCTCCTGCCGCCCTTGCTGACCTTCAACATGAGATGAATCCTCTAGGCCCTCCTGCGCCCGCACAGCCACCACTCCTTGGATGCGGGGTTGCTCCTCCCAGCTGCCGCCCCTGGCCTTTGGGGTGGGGTTCCTCCTCCCGGTCACCGCCCTGGCCTTGGGCATGGGGTTGCTCCTTCCTGCCGCCACCCCTGGCCTCGGGAACGGGGTGGCTCCTCCCAGCTGACACCCCTGACCTCGGAAGCGGGTGGACTCCTCCCGGCTGCCTAACCTTGTCTCGGATGCGGGGTATCTCCTCCCAGCCATCGCCCCTGACCTCGGATGCAAGTTATCTCCTCCCAGCCATCGCCCCTGACCTTGGACGCAGGATAGCTCCTCTCGGCCATTCCTGTGCGGTCATAGCCTGGCACTCTAGGCCGCTGCCCCTGACCTTGGACATGGGGTAGCTCTCGGCTGTGCCTAGGGTGCCGGCTGCCACCGCCACCTGCGCCTGCGCTTAGTGCACTGTCCGCCGCTGCGGCCTGCGCCACTACTGCCGCCTGAGCTTAGTGCACCGGCTGCCGCATGCCGCTGCCTGCTCATGCGCTTAGTCCGCCAGCCGCCGCCTGCGCCTGGGCTTGGTGCGCTGGCAGCCACCTCCGCCTGAGCCTGCACTTAGTGCGCTGAGCGCCGCACGCCTCTGCCTGCTCATGCGCTTAGTCCGCCGGCCACTGTCTGCGCCTGTGCTTGGTGCGCCCCGCCGCCGCTGCCGCCGCTTGCACCTGCGCTTAGTGCGCCGGCCGCCACCTGCGCCTGCGCTTAGTGCGCCGGCCGCCACCTGCGCCTGCGCTTAGTGCACTGGCCGCTGCTGCTGCCTGCGAAAAACACAGACTTTCATATTTGGGAATGATTTCAGGGTGACTTTGCCTTTCTCTGGTTCATGACTCAATTCACAAGTTATGTTACTTTTGTAACAGCTTTTGTAGCAAATTGCATTGGGTAGCTTTCTCTCTTATTAACTTTCTAAGAGACATTACTTTGCCAACTAAGTTCCGTCTAGTCAAGGCTATGGTTTTTCCTGTGGTCATGTATGGATGTGAGAGTTGGACTGTGAAGAAGGCTGAGCGCCGAAGAATTGATGTGTTTGAACTGTGGTGTTGTTTTTTAAAGCCAATCTGAAAATTTTTGTCTTTTAAGAGATAAAAATATTTACATTTTGTCATGATTTGTGTTATATTTGGATTTATCAATGTTGTGTTTTATTTATTTTTCACTAAATTCTGTTGGATTGGTATTTTTTCTGTCTTTATTTCAATACCTTTTTAAAACATTTTTTTATTCTTTCATGATTACCACTGAATTCTTAAAAAAAATGCCTATCTATATATATATTCTAATTTTTAGATTGTCTATGTCTAAACAATTCTTTAAATAACTGTTTGGACAATTATTCTTTTCTTCAAGGTCTCCAAACTGGGTGCCATAATTTTTTTACATCTCCATAGTTTGTAATTTTATTTCTTAGGCTGAGTAGTCTTTTCTGCTTTTCTGTAATCAATCTTGTCTATTCAGAGAACCAGTTTTCCTCCTGTATATCCTCACTTATTATTTTGTTCTACTCTTTTTCTCTTATGCTTAGTCCATTAATTTAACAAATAAATAACAAAGCTTTTGTTCTGTTTCCATATCCATCTGATATTTCTCATTTTCTCCCTGCTTTAATTTCATAATTTATTATTCTATGGAATATAATGTATAACTTTGGATTTTTCCACCATTCTAATGTCTTCATTTAAATATTTTTACCAGAATTTTCTACAAAATAAATGTTAATGTGGGTCAATTCCTCTTCTGTCTATTCCTAGTAGAGCAAATTGTCATCAAATGTTAAATATGTCCCTATGCTCCTTAAGGTCTTTACCATTCTATCGCTTATCACCTCCGAAATTCTATATCTCTACTGTTTCTGTTTCAAGGCATTTTATATACTACACTTTTGAATTTTTCTACTTTAGACTTTTTTGTACCCCAGAATTCCTAGATCATCTTGGCTATAACAACTCATGTACTAATTCTCTCTAGCATCTCAGACAAACTGTTATGATTCTGCTTATCATTGCTTTCATATAGTCCCACAAAAGGCAACTTTTATTTGATATAAAACAGGTAGATTAATATCAGTTCATACTGAGAGTTTTATTATAACTTTTCAATTCTGAATTGTGAAAATGGTTTTAGTTTTTCTGAGTTTCATTGCTATAAATCCTTTTGAAAATGCTGTTGTTCTTATTGTTATTTAGTCACTAATTGGTTTCCAACTCTTTGTGACCCCCATAGTCTGTTGCCCTCCAGCTCCTCTATCCATGGGATTTCCCAGGCAAGAATACTGGAGTGAGTTGCCATTTCCTTCTCCAGGGGATCTTTCCAACCCAGGCATTAAACCTATGTCTCCCACATTGGCAGGCGCATTCTTTACCACTGAGCCACTAAGGAAGCCCTTGAAAGATACAGCCTAGGTGCTTATGTGGTTGAACTTCTTTGAAGAACAGTTGTGGTCTTTCTCATGAGCAGTAGTATTTAAATTGCTTTACATGGGACCAAGGGAAAATGCCTCAGAGTGTAACTTGTTTCTAAATAGGAAGGGAAAGTCATCTCCTAAATGTTGCCTGATAACTTACCATGAGGGTTCATCTGAGGTGACCTGTGACATGAATGAGATCTGACTTGATATGAGCTCTTTCTACGGTTTGAGTAAATATGAAAGTAGGAAGCCCCTCTCTGCTTATCAGAGGGTCTTTTCTGGACCATTCTTATTCTCCACACCGGCTATAAGCTCTGAAAATATAATTATGGTTCAAAAGCATTGGCTTACCGGTTCTTTCGTGGTGTTGAATACAGCAAGAGCTGCAGCATGAGAGGCACAGAAGTTCTGGCTTGCTTCCCAGGCGGTTGTATTTTCAGAAAAATAGAAGCGCTTTCCTAGGAAACCAATTCAGCCTTCCAGGCATGATATGTGTTCAGAGGAAGATTTTTATTTTTCAACTAAAAATGATTGAATAATATATTAAGTACTGAAGGGGTGGAAATCCCTTAATTTCAAACAGTTGTTCATTTGAATAAAATTCACCAGGTTAGCCTTCTGTCTGAAGGTATTAGACTTCATCATGCCTAAATATCTATACTCCTATTTTGCTAGGTTGAAAGAAAATCTTGATGATTTCCCCTTAAGTAGATGCTGTTATTGCTCAAACTGGGGCTTGATGTACTTCTCAAGTGATATTTCTTTCGAGGAAGTCACTCTCATTTTCATGAACTTAACTATTATATATGTACTGATATTAGCAAACTGATATGTCCAACCCAGGCCTCTCATCAGGCATCTCCTCCATATAACAACCTAATAGATACTCATTCTCTCAACAACAAATATTCAGGAATACACATTATTTAGTATGGCTATTATATTAGATGCATATTTTTAAAAGCATATTAAAAAGCAGAGACATCACTTTGCCAAGTGGTGTCTACAAAGGTCTGTATAGTCAAAGCTATGGTTTTTCATTAGTCATGTAAGGATGTAAGAGTTGGACCATCGAAAAGACTGAGCACCAAAGAACTGATGTTTCAAATTGTGGTGCTGGAGAAGACTCTTGAGAGTCCCTTGGATTGCAAGGAAGTCAAACCAGTCAATCCGAAAGGACATCAAACCTGAATATCAATTGGAAGGACTGTTGCTGAAGCTCCAATACGTTGACCACCTGATGTGAAGAGCTGACTCATTGAAAAGGACTCTGATGCCGGGAAACTCTGAAGGCAAAAGGAGAGGGGGTGGCAGAGGATGAGATGATCAGATAGCATCAACAACTCAATGGACATGAATTTGAGCAAACAATGCCAAAGAATGCTCAAACTCCCACACAATTGCACTCATCTCACATGCTAGTAAAGTAATGTTCAAAATTCTCCAAGCCAGGCTTCAGCAATACGTGAACCGTGAACTCCCTGATGTTCAAGCTGGTTTTAGAAAAGGCAGAGGAACCAGAGATCAAATTGCCAACATCTGCTGGATCATGGAAAAAGCAAGAGAGTTCCAGAAAAAAACACCTATTTCTGCTTTATTGATTATGCCAAAGACTTTGACTGTGTGGATCACAATAAACTGTGGAAAATTCAGAGAGAGATGGGAATACCAGATCACCTGACCTGCCTCTTGAGAAATCTGTATGCAGGTCAAGAAGCAACAGTTAGAACTGGACAAGGAACAACAGACTGGTTCCAAATAGGAAAAGGAGTACATCAAGGCTATATATTGTCACCCTGCTTATTTAACTTCTATGCAGTGTACATCATGAGAAATGCTGGACTGGAAGAAACAAGCTGGAATTAAGATTGCCGGGAGAAATATCAGTCACCTCGGATATGCAGATGACACCACCCTTATGGCAGAAAGTGAAGAGGAACTAAAAAGCCTCTTGATGAAAGTAAAAGAGGAGAGTGAAAAAGTTGGCTTAAAGCTCAACATTCAGAAAACGAAGATCATGGCATCCGGTCCCATCACTCCATGGGAAATAGATGGGGAAACAGTGTCAGATTTTATTTTGGGGGGCTCCAAAATTACTGCAGATGGTGATTGCAGCCATGAAATTAAAAGATGTTTACTCCTTGGAAGGAAAGTTATGACCAACTTAGATAGTATATTCAAAAGCAGGGACATTATTTTGCTGACTAAGGTCCGTCTAGTCAAGGCTATGGTTTTTCCTGTGGTCATGTATGGATGTGAGAGTTGGACTGTGAAGAAGGCTGAGCGCTGAAGAATTGATGCTTTTGAACTGTGGTGTTGGAGAAGACTCTTGAGAGTCCCTTGGACTGCAAGGAGATCCAACCAATCCATTCTGAAGATCAGCCCTGGGATTTCTTTGGGAGGAATGATGCTAAAGCTGAAACTCCAGTACTTTGGCCACCTCATACGAAGTGTTGACTCACTGGAAAAGACTGATGCTGGGAGGTATTGGGGGCAGGAGGAGAAGGGGATGACCGAGGATGACATGGCTGGATGGCATCACGGACTCTATGAACGTGAGTCTGAGTGAACTCTGGGAGTTGGTGATGGACAGGGAGGCCTGGCATGCTGCGATTCATGGGGTCGCAAAGAGTCGGACAGGACTGCACGACTGAACTGAACTGAACTGGGCAGATAGTGAAGGACAGAGGAACCTGGCATGCTACAGTTCATGGGGTTGCAAAGAGTCAGACATTACTTAGGGATTAAAATATAGCAACAACAAAGTTATTCTCATGTTATATAGGAGGAAACATAGGATTATTTCATGTAGGATGTCTGAAATTACCCTTAATTCTGAGCTAAAGTGTGAAAGGCACAAGTACTATGAAACATTTTAGATGAGAGTTAATATGAACATATTTGGGAAATGGACCACCGACCTGCTAAAATTGTGGCCAGTGTAATTATTAGGATCACCAGAAAGATGATGTCTGTGATCATTTTAGTGATCAAAATTTCTTTTTATTTTCTTTTGAGTGTTCTTGTGATTCTATAATAAGATTGGAACAGATAACATCTCCTATAGAAAAATTAATCAGTTCTTTATTGCTTAGAATTTGAGATTAATGTATACAAAGCAACCACATTTCTATATACTAGCATTTACCAATAGGATATTAAAATATAGCTTACCATTTACAATAGCATAAAATATTGAATGCTTACGGATTTATGTCTGACAGAAGACATATAAAACTTGTACAATAAAGATACAAAACATTACTGAAAGAAACTGAAGACATAAATAAATGGCAAGATACGTCTTCATGATTCAGAACACACAGTAATGTTATGATGTCAATCTGCTCAAACTACTCTATACATTATCACAATCATACACAAAGTTCTCAGCGGTTTTTTTTTTTTTTTTTGAGTAGAAGTAGGTAAGCTGTTGTTAAAATTCCTATTGAAATGTAAAAAGAACTAGAATAGCCACGTTTGAAAGAGAACTAAATTTGAGCACAAGTATTACCTGGCTTAAAGACTTATTATAAAAACTACAGTTGTCAATATAGCAGGAGCAGCAGCAGAAATAGACCCACACGTGTGCAGACACCAAATTTTTGGCAAAGATGCAAAGGAGGATAGTCATTTTGATAAAAAGTACTGGAAATATTGGATATCCACATACAACAAAAGACTTTTTAATTCGTACCACCTCCCATATGTAAAAACTAATTCAAAAAGGATCATAGAAATAAATGTAAAAGCTGAAGCTATAAAAAGTTTCAGAGAAAACAGGAATTTCTTTTTTTGTTGTTGTTATTTTGGACTAGAGAAAGATTCAATCCAACCAAAAAACATGATGTCAAAAAAATAATAAATAAATTGGACTTGTAGTACAATTCTGCTCCTCAAAAAACAGTTTTAACAAAATGAAAAGTCAAATCAGAGACTGGAAGAAATATTTTCAAATTCAAAGTCTGATAAAGGTCTTGGGTCCAGAATATATAAAGAACTTGATACTTAAGAAAACACACAACATAACAAAAATACAAACAAGGTGTAACAGACATTTCATGAAATAAGAAATATATAGATGAAATATATAGATGGCAAATTACCACATAAAAAGATGTTCAGCATTATTAGTCATAAAGAAAGTGCAAATTAAAGCTAGATTCAGAAACTACTACATATCTATTAGAATAATTAAAGTTAAAATGTCTGACCATAGCCAAGTATTAGTGAGAATATAGAACTGGAACTCTCTCATTTGGTGAAAACAGCAAGACCATTTTGGAAGGCACTGTAAAAATCTCTTAAAAAGCCAAATATATAGCTAGGATATGATCCATTATTTCTGTACATAGGTACTCCCCCAAGAGAAATGGAAGAGTATGTCCATACAGAGATAGGTACCTAAATTTTTATAGAAGCTTAATTTTAATAACCCCAAACTGTGGCTGAATAAATAAATAGTGTTTTATCTATATGGGGAACACTAGTCAGCAACAAAAAAGAAATGAACTACTGATACAAACAATGACATGGGTGAATTTTATAATAGTTATACTGAACAAAACAAGCCAAACTGAAATGAGTATATACTGTGTGATTCCATCTATATAAAATTCCATAAAATGCAAATCTATCTATAGTGTCAGAAATTTGATGTGTGATTCCTTCAAGGAGTGCATGCTGAAACTAGCAAGAGAAAAATATAATAACGGGAAACGAGAAAATTTTTGGTGTTAATAAATATTTCAATATCTTGAATGCATTTATGGTTTCTTGGATATTGTCATGTACATCAAAATCTATCGGGTTGTACACTTTAAATATGTGCATTTTAATGTAATGTCAGTTTTCTCTCAATAAAGCTGTTAAAATAATATGAAAATCAGGTATCTTTAAGTCACAGTATGTATGTGTTTATAGTGTTTATAAGCTCCCTTAGATACACAGCTGGAAAAAAATTGGCACAGGTAGGAGAAATGAAATGCTGACTCCCTCTGGAGGGTTAGGATTCAGAATTGAAAGCAGAAACTCACAAACTGTAAATTTGTTTATTTCACAAATAGAGCATAGCGCCTGTCACACCTGTGCTTCTTACCTGAAGATTGGAAATCTCCTACACTAGTCAGCCTTTCGTGGTCATTCATGTTTCTTTCTGAGTAAGACAAATACACACACACACACACACACACACACACACACACACACACACAGGCTGGAGTGAACAGGATTCAAGATTCCAGCTCAGTATCTGAACTTGCTTCAGTAATCTGATGGAAGACAATCTCAAATGAGAATGCAAGTTAAGGCAATCTAAGATGAGAATATCATGTTAGGGAAATCTCAAATGAGAATACAACGGCTTCTGTGAGCTCGCTGGATTTGCCCGAACAGAAGTCATGCAGAAGAGCTGCAGCTGCAAGTTCTTATTCGGAGTCGAGACCAATGAACAGCTGATGCTTCAGATAGAGAAGTCCTTGGAGGAGAAAACAGAATTCAAAGGAGAAATTATGTTCTACAAGAAGAATGGGTCTCCATTTTGGTGCCTGTTGGATATTGTTCCCATAAAGAATGAGAAGGGAGATGTGGTCCTTTTTCTGGCCTCGTTCAAAGATATAACAGACACGAAAGTGAAGATTACTCCAGAAGATAAAAAAGAAGGTTTGTGCTGTTTTCAGAAAACATTGACAGATGGAATAACATTTTGAAATTGTTTACTCAGAAACTCCAGTAGGAAAAAGGGTGTTTTTAATAACAGCAACAGATAAATATTCATAACTCAGCAGTCAGTATCTGGCGCTTTTCCCGAAATCACAGACTCACGCGAATTTACTTTCTCCTGTTTGTAACAAAGATTCACTTGACAGGAACCAGAAGTTTGTATTCTGATTCCAAGAGGATGAGGATGGAAAAATTTGTATTAGAGTACACAGATTCATACCACCTGGTTTTATCAGGGAAAAATACAAACTGATAGCAATAAGTGAAGTTAAATGAGGCAATTAAAAATATACCTCTCAGTTTAAACTAATGTACAGCAGCTCAGAACTCAGAACTGCAAGATTTCAGTTTAGGTACAAAACCCAGAACTCGATTTAGCGCTTTGTTAGAGTGGAACATTGCCGATGTATCTGTATCTTGCAATAACAATTTGTGTTGACATAGACAAGATTTTCAATGATTTTTAAAGGATTCTAAGACTTCATATTGCTTACCCTATAGCTTCTGCTTATAGTTTATGAGGAAATTCCCTGAATTTATGTAAGCAGACAAAAATTAACACTGGAAAAATGCCCCATATTGTTTCGTTTAAACAGAAGTAGAGTTGGGTGTTTTGATGACCAGAGAAAAAGCAGTTGTCATCGTAGGCATTTCCTACAAAGCTCTTTATAAGAATCAGCTATTTGACATTTTAACAGCTATGTCTTCTTAAAAATGTATCTGTGTGTTTTATATATATTCTGTCTTTTGAATGACAACACAGAGAGCTAAAAAAAAAAAAAAAGAATACAACGGTAGTGTATCAGTTCAGTTCAGTTCAGTCACTCAGTCGTGTCCGACACTTTGCAACCCCATGAACTGCAGCACGCCAGGGCTCCCTGTTCATCACCAACTCCCGGAGTTCACTCAGACTCACATCCATCAAGTCAGTGATGCCATCGAGCCATGTCATCCTCGGTCATCCCCTTCTCCTCCTGCCCCCAATCCCTCCCAGCATCGGAGTCTTTTCCAGTGAGTCAACTCTTCGCATGATGTGACAAAAGTACTGGAGTTTCAGCTTTAGCATCATTTCTTCCAAAGAAATCCCAGGGCTGATCTCCTTCAGAATGGACTGGTTGGATCTCCTTGCAGTCCAAGGGACTCTCAAGAGTCTTCTCCAACACCACAGTTCCAATGCATCAATTCTTCAGCGCTCAGCCTTCTTCACAGTCCAACTCTCACATCCATACATGACCACAGGAAAAACCATAGCCTTGACTAGACGGACCTTAGTCAGCAAGTCCCTGCTTTTGAATATACTATCTAGGTTGGTCATAACTTTCCTTCCAAGGAGTAAACGTCTTTTAATTTCATGGCTGCAATCACCATCTACAGTGATTTTGGAGCCCCCCAAAATAAAATCTGACACTGTTTCCACTGTTTCCCCATCTATTTCCCATGGAGTGATGGGACCGGATGCCATGATCTTCGTTTTCTGAATGTTGAGCTTTAAGCCAACTTTTTCACTCTCCTCTTTCACTTTCATCAAGAGGCTTTTTAGTTCCTCTTCACTTTCTGCCATAAGGGTGGTGTCATCTGCATATCTGAGGTTATTGATATTTCTCCATTTCAGAAGAAATGTAGTAGCCATCATGGTCAACAAAAGAGTCCAAAATGCAGTACTTGGATGCAGTCTCAAAAATGACAGAATGATCTCTGTTCATCTCCAAGGCAAACCATTCAATATCACAGTTACCCAAGTCTATGCCCCAACCAGTAATGCTGAAGAAGCTGAAGTTGAACGGTTTTATGAAGACCTACAAGACCTTTTAGAACTAACACCCAAAAAAGATGTCCTTTTCATTATAGGGGACTGGAATGCAAAAGTAGGAAGTCAAGAAACACCTGGAATAACAGACAAATTTGGCCTTGGAATGAGGAATGAAGCAGGGCAAAGACTAATAGAGTTTTCCCAAGAAAATGCACTGGTCATAGCAAACACCCTCTTCCAACAACACAAGAGAAGACTCTACACATGGTCAACACTGAAATCAGATTGATTATATTCTCAGCAGCCAAAGATGGACCAGCTCTATACAGTCAACAAAAACAAGACCAGGAGCTGACTGTGGCTCAGATCATGAACTCCTTATTACCAAATTCAGACTGAAATTGAAGAAAGTAGGGAAAACTGCTAGACCATTCAGGTATGACCTAAATCAAATCCCTTATGATTACACAGTGGAAGTGAGAAATAGATTTAAGGGCCTAGATCTGATAGAGTGCCTGATGAACTATGGAATGAGGTTCATGACATTGTACAGGAGACAGGGATCAAGACCATCCCCATGGAAAAGAAATGCAAAAAAGCAAAATGGCTGTCTGGGGAGGCCTTACACATAGCTGTGAAAAAGAGAGAGGCAAAAAGCAAAGGAGAAAAAGAAAGATATAAGCATCTGAATGCAGAGTTCCAAAGAATAGCAAGAAGAGATAAGAAAGCCTTCCACAGCAATCAATGCAAAGAAATAGAGGAAAAGAACAGAATGGGAAAGATTAGAGATCTCTTCAAGAAAATTAGAGCTATCAAGGGAACATTTCATGCAAAGGTGGGCTTGATAAAGGACAGGAATGGTATGGACCTAACAGAAGCAGAAGATATTAAGAAGAGGTGGCAGGAATACATGGAAGAACTGTACATATATATATATATATATATATATATATATATATATATATATTCACGATGGTAGTGTATACATTATTATAAAAGTTCCTCAGAATCAACTGCTTCCTTTTTAGTACATTCTATCCACAAATCATTATCAGTGCAGCTTGAGAAGCTACTAGAGAGGGCTGGGAGCTGAAATAATTCTTCCAATGGCTGGATTCAGTGTGAAGGAAGTGAGGTTCACTGGTTTATGAAGCCAGCAGGTTACGCCTTCATACCATGACCCTGGCCTTCACATACTTATAGTTAATTTGACCATTATAGCATATTAAAAAGCAGAGACATTACTTTGCCAACAAAGGCCCGTCTAGTCAAAGCTATGGTTTTTCCAGTAGTCATGTATGGATGTGAGAGTTGGACTATAAAGCTGAGCACTGAAGAATTGATGCTTTTGAACTGTGGTATTGGAGAAGACTCTTGAGAGTCCCGTGGACTGCAAGGAGATCCAACCTGTCCATCCTAAAGTAAATCAGTCCTGAATATTCATTGGAAGGATGCTGAAGCTGAAACTCCAATATGTTGGCCACCTATTGCAAGGAGCTGACTCATTTGAAAAGACCCTGATGCTGGAAAAGATTGAAGGCAGGAGGAGAAGAGGACAACAGAGGAGGAGACGGTTGGGTGGCATCACCAACTCAATGGATATGAGTTAGAGTAAACTCCGGGATTTGGTGATGGATGGGGAGGCCTGGTGTGCTGCAGTCCATGGGGTCACAAAGAGTGGGACATGACTGAGCGACTGAACTGATTATGGATCCCAGCCACAGATCCAAGCCCCAAAGTTTTAAGGGCAAAATAGCAAGTTGTGAAACTGAAAGTTGCTTAGTCGTGTCTGATTCTTTGTGACACCATGGACTTAGTCCAAAGAATTCTCCAGGCCAGAATACTGGAGTGGGTAGCCTTTCCTTTCTCCAGGGGATCTTCTCAACCCAGGGATAAACCCAGGTCTCCCACATTACAGGTGGATTTTTTTTACCAGCTGAGCCACAAAATAGCAACTCAGACTTCTTGAAAAGAACATGATTTTGCTTTAGTAATAATAATAATAACAGGAAAAAAATCATATCTAATATTTATTGTGTTTCCTTGACAGTAAGTCTAGTTCTAAGCTTTTAACTTTTATGAAGTAATTTAACTCACCATAACATTAAATAAGAGCTTATTATTATTGTTAATTTATAGATGAGATAACTTCTTTAATGTAGCAGAGAGGTTAAAACGTTTTCTTGAACTAATATAGCCAATTCCAGTTGAGCTCTTTCAAATCCTGAAAGATGATGCTGTGAAGGTGCTGCACTCAATATGCCAGCAAATTTGGAAAACTCAGCAGTGGCCATAGGACTGGAAAAGGTCAGTTTTCATTCGAATCCCAAAGGAAGGAAATGCAAAAGAATGCTTAAACTACCACACAATTGCACTCATCTCACATGCTAGTAAAGTAATGCTCAAAATTCTCCAAGCCAGGCTTCAGCAATACGTGAACTGTGAACTCCCTGATGTTCATGCTGCTTTTAGAAAAGGCAGAGGAACCAGAGATCAAATTGCCAACATCCGCTGGATCATGGAAGAAGCAAGAGAGTTCCAGAAAAACATCTACTTCTGCTTTATTGACTATGACAAAGCCTTTGACTTGTGGATCACAATAAACTGTGGAAAATTCTGAAAGAGATGGGAATACCAGACCACCTGACCTGCCTCTTGAGAAATCTGTATGCAGGTCAGGAGGCAACAGTTAGAACTGGCCATGGAACAACAGACTGGTTCCAAATAGGAAAAGGAGTACATCAAGGCTGTATATTGTCATCCTGCTTATTTAACTTATATGCAGAGTACATCATGAGAAACGTTGGACTGGAAGAAACACAAGCTGGAATCAAGATTGCCAGGAGAAATATCAATAAACTCAGATATGCAGATGACACCACCCTCATGGCAGAAAGTGAAGAGGAGCTAAAAAGCCTCTTGATGAAAGTGAAAGAGGAGAGCAAAACAAGTTGGCTTAAAGCTCAGCATTCAGAAAACAAAGATCATGGCATCCAGTCCCATCACTTCATGGGAAATAGATGGGGAAACAGTGGAAACAGTGTCAGATTTTATTTTTGGGGGCTCCAAAATCACTGTAGATGGTGACTGCAGCCATGAAATTAAAAGACGCTTACTCTTTGAAGGAAAAATTATGACCAACCTAGATAGCATATTCAAAAGCAGAGACATTACTTTGCCAAGAAAGGTCGTCTTGTCCACACTATGGTTTTTTCTGCGGTCATGTATGGATGCGAGAGTTGTACTGTGAAGAAAGCTGAGCGCTGAAGAATTGATGCTTTTGAACTGTGGTGTTGGAGAAGACTCTTGAGAGTCCCTTGGACTGCAAGGAAATCCAATCAGTCCATTCTGAAGGAGATCAGCCCTGGGATTTCTTTGGAAGGAATGATGCTAAAGCTGAAACTCCAGTAGTTTGGCCACCTCATGTGAAGATTTGATTCATTGGAAAAGACTCTGATGCTGGGAGGGATTGGGGGCAGGAGGAGAAGGGGACGACAGAGGATGAGATGGCTGGGTGGCATCACGTACTCAATGGACGTGAGTCTGAGTGAACTCCGGGAGTTGGTGATGGACAGGGAGGCCTGGTGTGCTGCGATTCGTGAGGCTGCAAAGAGTTGGACACGACTGAGCGACTGAACTGAACTGAACATAGTATGGGGCAGAGGTTGGCTCTGATCATTTAACCATTTTGCTCTCTTCTACTGCTTCTCTCTGTTTAGGAGTGTTGCCACGAATGCACTGATGTGCTAAGCTTCTCCTTCCAGATTTAGAAAGCAGACCTCCTTCAGGTTCAACAACAACAAAAGTACTATGCTGTGAGAAATTTGCTCAGATAATGATCACCAAGTTATATTATTTGACAGAAGTGAGAATGAAACCATGGCCACCTGGATTTCAAAGTCACCTCCTGGAGAGGCAAGCAAACAGTAATGGGTTGGCATTTTTTCAAAGTTGGATTGTAAGGCATGGAGATCCCTCTAATTTTGTATGTTAAACTTTTTAATGTGTGAACATTATTTTGCATCCCCCAAACAATTATTTCAGGAGCTGGGCAGACTTTGTGTTTGTGTGCACATGTATTTGCATTAAAGAGAGAGAGAGATTGGGGAAACTGATGGCTAGATTATTTCAATCAAGACTTTACCTGGAGCACAAATTATTCCTAAACTTTACATGCTGTCTTATAACTATATGTTTTGCTGGAGTACCACTCAGCTATTGCCACATTAGTGCTCTATTATAAATCACACCCTAAACCCTAAGCACTTACCAGCCTGCGCTGCGTTGGTTGAGTACTGTCCCACAGAAACTGGCAACTCTGCGGCTCTGCCTCACACTGCAGCTTGTCTCTTGTTATCTTTGTTATCCTCCTGTGCAGGTTGAGGCAGCAACAGCTGCTCCAGAAGCACTTCTCCTGGAGATGTCAGAGGTACAAGACACTAATCCTAGCCGCTCACCAAATTATAAGTCACTTGTTACTATCCCATTGGCTGGTGCTCCTTTCTGGCTGACCGCAAACCCATGGGAAGTACCCTTGACTTCTAGTGAAAGCCATACCGCATGTTTACAAGGGCTTTTTTGGGGACATTTGTGCATGCTAGGTCGCTTCAGTTGTGCCTGACTCTGTGAGAGACTATGGCTCTTCTGTTCATGGGATTCTCCAGGCAGGAATACTAGGGTGGGTTACCATGCCCTCCTCCAGGGGATCTTCCCGACCCAGGGATCGAACCCATGTCTCTTACATCTCCTGCATTGTCAGACAGGTTCTTTACCACTAGCAATATCTGGGAAGCCCTTCTTGGGGACAGTAATCCACACAATGCAGCTCGCTGGAGCACTTACGGGGCTCTCCTGCTCAAATCTGCTTTATCTGCCATTGGTCTGCTTTTGTGTTTTAAATCAGTCTTGAAACTTTTTTGTTGGTTTTTTAATTAAGGAGTTTACCTAAAAGATGAGGTGGTTGGATGGCATCGCTGACTCAATGGACATGAGTTTGCGTAAACTCTGGGAGTTGGTGATGGACAGGGAGGCCTGGCATGCTGTTCCATGGGTTCACAGAGTTGGACACGACTGAGCAACTGAACTGAACTTACATAAGAAAGCTGTTTTCAGCCTGTTGGCATCCTTTAGGGACAATAGTTATAGGCAGTTACTTATATAAGGTAAGGTTCATCTTTTCTCAAAATGATTTGCATATAAACTTTTCACATTTCTCCTGTATATTATCAATTTCCTTTCAAATTTATCTTTTGTTAAATAAAGAGTGACCAGAAACACTTAATAATGGGCAGATCACAAGCTTAATTTTATCACAGAATCATCCCATTACATCCGTCTGGTTATATAATTTTGTGTATGCTCATTTTGGAGAAGGCAATGGCAACCCACTCCAGTACTCTTGCCGGGAAGGTCCCATGGATGGAGGAGCCTGGTAGGCTGCAGTCAACAGGAACTCTAGGAGTTGGACACGACTTCACTTTCACTTTCATGCACTGGAGAAGGAAATGGCAACCCACTCCAGTATTCTTGCCTGGAGAATCCCAGGAACGGGAGAGCCGGGTGGGCTGCCGTCTATGGGGTCACACAGAGTCGGACACGACTGAAGTGACCTAGCAGCAGCAGTATGCTCATTTGCTTCAGTCATATCTAAGTCATTGTGACCCTATGGGCTGTAGCCTGCCAGGCTCCTCTGTCCCTGGGGATTCTCCAGACAGTGAGTTGCCATCCTCCAGGGGATCTTCCTGACCCAGGGATCGAAGCTGAGTCTCCTAAGTCTCCTGCACTGTAGGCAGATTCTTTACCCTCTGAGCCATCAGGGAAGCCCATATAATTTTGAAATTACTCCTTATTTTAACTTTGAAATTGTTTGCTAAATTGTCTTTAAACTTATTCAATCAACTCAGCAATCACTATTCTACAGGCAATTTAGGAGAAAACTAAGAGAACTCTTTTCTTTCCAAGTCCATTTCTTGCCTTCTGGGCTCATATAGTCACAGATATTCTCTTTGTGGTCCTCTCAAGTGCTATTCAAACTATTTGTAGCTCAGTGATACTTTTACAGGTATTTGACATGTATTAGATAAGTTTCAGAGCACTCTCCCTACAGAGGCAGGATGAGGAATCATAAAAATATTATGTTAGCTCTCCAATTTAATTCTCAGGGTTTCCTGTTCTAAGATCTTACTGAAGCAATAATTAAAACAAACAAACAAAAAACCCTCCCATTTACAGCAGTATAAGGGAAAGAGAGGCTTGGGACAATTACGAGCAGCCAAGAACCTCAGAGCCTAAATGCAATCAAACCTAACCATGGGTCTATATACTTGAGGATAAACAAAAAAGTAAACACATAATCTCCCAAAGAAAAAAGGCAAATGCATGGGTGAGAAGTGCGGACACTGTAGGGGCTGAGCAAACTGGAAATACCTGGAAAAGTCAAGCACAGACCTTAACTCTCTTCCATATCCTCAGGAATGTCTTTCTCCTTATTTGCTCACATTCTAATCTGCCTTTAAGATACTTATTATCCCTTCTCAAAGTGTTGATAAAACTTACTTTGTTGTTGTTATTTAGTCACTCAGTCTTGTCCAACTATTTGCCACCTCATAGACTGTAGTCCGCCAGGCTTCTGTGTCCATGGGACTTCCCAAGGCAAGAATACCAGAGTGGGTTTCTGTTTCCTTCTCCAGGGGCTATTCTCCACCTAGGGGTCAAACTCGTGTCTCCTGCATTGGCAGGCAGATTCTTTACCACTGACTCACCAGGTAAGCCCTAAAACTTATTTGGAACTTTTCATGTATACATTTTATGGGCTTTGTTTTTATGTGTATTCCTTCTTTCTTTTAATAAATATTGTTAGAAAGAATCAATGTATAAAATCCTCCAGGATAAAGAATTTTGTTACATGCCAAAAGAAAGGAAAGATCAGTGCTTCTCAAGTTCTTCACTGCCACCCACCTTCCTCTTAATGTTAAATGAAGTGTACTTGCTACTGCAGATGAGATGTATATTATAAAATGATAGAGGGGGTAGTTTTGCCACTTAAATTACATCACTTTTCATATTTTTAAAATAAATAATGTGAAAACTCACCATGACCAGTCAATGTTATGTGAGATATCTTTTTTCTCATGGAGAAAAAGTATTATTTATTTTAATACTTCTTATTTATTGAATTAATTATTTCATTTGTGCTTTTCTTTACTTCTTCTTTCCCAAAAGGGAAAGTGAAGCGTGAGGTTAAAAGTGTGGTATATAACCCATGGCCTAAAATAATTTGTCCAAGTTTTGGAAAAAATAAATCTAGCTTGTTTTTCTCTTTTTAGAAATTATTCTCTGGGGACTTCCCTAGTGGTCCAGGGGTTAAGACTTCGTCTTCCAATGCAGGAGGTGTGGGTTTGATCCTAGTCAGGGGCCTAAAATCTCATATGCCTCTCGAAGATCTCACATTCCTCTCACCAAAGAAACAAATATAAAACAGAAGCAAAGTTGTAACAGATTCAATAAAGGCTTTAAAAATGGTCCACATCAAAGTAGAAAGAAAGAAAGAGAACCACAACAAAAGAACAAAAGAAAAAGAAAAAAATATTCTCCAAGTCTCATATCATGGGCTTTCAGCTACTTTTCTTCTTTGTGGGCATAGAAAGACTAACTGTTACTCTTTGCTACATAGTAATTTTTCGTGCACAATCTTTGAAGCCACTTCTTTAATTTCTCTCTGCCCTATCTACTTAATTTTCTTTTTTTTTTTCACAAGCATGTTTTGTCTGGAAATAGCTTCCAGCATTTTAATTTTCCTTTGAAGCAAATTCTCTCCAAGATCTAATCTGCACCCATTGGAATTGCCACATTTGGGGCTCCCCTACCTGCCAAGGGTTATGCACATAAACTAGACTGATCTGTTAGAGTTTTTCATCTCTCCTAAACAGAAACTATTTCAGAAATAGATATTGTCCTAAACTAAGTCTTTCTTAATTAACTTTTGTGTGTGTGCTTAGTTACTCAGTCATGTCCAGCTCTCTGGGACCCCACAGACTGTAGCCCTCCAGGCTCTTGTGTCAATGGAATTCTCCAGACAGGAATACTGGAGTGGGTTGCCACTTCCTCCTCCAGGGGATCTTTCAGACCCAGGAATCAAACTTCTGTCTCCTGAATTGCAGGCAGATTCTTCACTAGCCCTCTTAATTAACTTACCTGATATTTAACATATGAACTCTGGGAGAGGAAAGGCATCTCTCTTCCTCTAGGATTAGGAAGCATAAAGAGTTAAAATGCAGAAGTTATTTTCCAGTTTCATGGAGAAAGCAATGTACAAATGAAGTCCAGATACATGGGATAAAAAACAAAAATATAGTGGTAAGTGCAGATCCCTGGAAAACCAGTTGAGTTCCCACATCCAGCCAGAAGACAGAGTGGTGAAACAATATGCTTTCTTAGGTATGGCAGAGTTGATGTAACTCCTATGTTTTATAGGTAGGCCATATTTTAGTATATGCATTTTACAGGTCAGAAATCAAAAGACTGAATACGTTAGTTTCATACAGCTAAAAATAGGATATCTGTACCCATCTTATGTGTAACGAAGTGAAGCCTCTTTTTCCAAATTAAAAAAAAAAAAATTGCACTTATATGTTTATTATAGTAAGTGTGTACTGGATAGATATCTAGTTCCTGTTTTACTTAAGAAAGAAAATAATGTCTTTGTAGATTGATCTAACCATCCAACCCTAGAGCAGTAGAATATAGTAGCGGAAATTAGAGATTTTTGAAGGAAGTGACTTTATTTCCACCAAACCAGAAAGCTGATTCATAATGAAAACAAATAGTGAGAAGAGATGGAATGTTTTGGAAATAGATTTCTAACCTCAATTCTCAATATTGAAAGACAAACTTCTGGTTTCACTTCTTCCATGGAAATGTGTGAAACTGCAATTTTCTTTCTGGGAAGTCCCTGTTCTACTGCCAGAAAGGAGTTGGAGGTTTGACTGGTTTCTGAGCACCTTTAGATTGAGGATATTCACTTTATTCATTGACTTATTAATTCATTTATTTGAATGCCTCCTCTGTTCATAGCTTTGTGCTTAGTGCTATAGGAGATGCAAAATATACAGTTCCTCAGGGGAGAGTAATAAATCAGGCTCCTTGTATTCAGTAATCTACTGTCAAAACATTCTGGAAGTACTCAGGTATAAATCCCAATCCAGATATCTGCTAATAGGAGAAATATCCTGGAGCTGACTTAAAAAAAGAAATAAAACAAATCGATCCCCACATTTATATCCACAAAATTTTATTTTAAAAGTTTTTGAGTTGATTTGAAAAAACATATACACTTAGAGAAATAGTTATTAATTATCAGGACCAAAGAATGCAGTTTGGTATACTGCCATTTAAAAAGCTAAGCAAACTTGTGATTAGTAAGTAAGGATTAAGTTTCAAGCTTTCAGGTAGTCAGATCTGAGAGGAAAACATGATTGTTTCTATAGCTCTCATTGAAAACATTGAATATGTCAATTCCTTAGGGTTGAGAAATTTATTTTTCTAATATCTGAAAGTATATTTCCTACATGGAATTTTCTGTATTGAGATATAATAACATTAGACCACAAACTTTTATTTTGTTGTCATTCTGTCACCAAAATGCAACTGGTTCCTCTAGGACTAAAATAATTGTTAATAATTGATGCTGTTAAGATTTGTGGATTAAGATGTATATATGATACATGTGATGAATTTGTGCAATGCTGGTCCAAGGCAGACTGCATACCAAGAATGGCCAGGATGTTTGATTTACAGGAACAGGGGTTTTGTCCTACAGGGGTTCAAGTAGAAAACAGCAATATTGATTTTGAATATCCTGCACAAGTTCACCACTGTTCCCCAAACTCTCATCTTCTCTCAACTAAATTTGCCGTCTGGCCATTAAGCACGATATAATCAAATAGCTAAGGATAGACTCTGAAACCAGGCAATCTGAGTTTAAATTTCAGGTCTGGCACTTTCTAGATGTGAGACCTTGTAAAGTTTACTCCAATTCTCCAGAATGTTTCCTTATCTTTAAAATGAAAATAATAGGAACTTTGCTGGTGGTCCAGTGATTAAGACCCTCCACTTTCACTGCAGGGGGAGTGGGTTCAATCCCTGGTTGGGAAACTGAGATCCCATAAGCCCGGTAGCCAAAAAATTGAAAAAATAATTGAAAATGAGAATAATAACAATGTCCCCTTAGTAGTCCCCCCGCCCCCCCCCGCCCATGAGGTTCAAATATATTTAAGATTTTTAAAGCTCTTAGAACTATGCTAAACAAATACTAAGTGCTATTGTAAGTGGTGATTTTTCAGTATTTGAGCTTGGGACCCCAGAGAGTGAGTTGTTTACAGCAAATATGGGATTATTTGAGTATTAATCTTCTATTTGTTCAGTTAACATCTGAATTACTGTTTATTTCAACTCTTCCAAGTATTCTGTAAAAATGAATTTCTACTTCATATTTCTGTGGTCGATTCTTTTTCCAAAAAGCATCAGTTTCTAGTAGCCATGTTGATTTTGTAATATCCTGGTCTTTCTGTCCTTTAGTTGGCATAGCTCTGACTCTCAATCCTCTTTCTGCTGCCACGATTCTTATTATAACAACCTAATTCTCACCTTCTGTGTGTCAGTTTTATAGTCCATGTCTGTATTTAGAGTCAGGTAATATAATTAATTTCTGGTTAATGATAACTGCAGAACTGTGATGAAAGACTAGCTTACTTACATGTTTTCACCGCTTTTTTTTTTTTTTTCCTTCAAAATTTAAGACTAATTCAACTGTTTGATTGGCCTGTACAAGGAGTTAGGATATTGGGTAGATGGACAAATGGTAATCTAACTAGTGGCGAATGAGCTCTATGTTCTCAACACTTCTACTATTTGGGAACTCAGGATTACCTCCCTCTGTAAATCCTTGACTTGAATTTTAAAACTTGTAAATTGGCCTCAAATTTACTGAGGGATTGATGTGTATGGACATCCATAGTGATGTACGTTGATGTATATGGATTACATATAAATGATAATGACACAAATGGTGACATTTGTACCAAATTTGAGAAAAAGATTCTAATCTAATTGAATGAAAATTCCTTCAGAACCTCAAATTTTGTTGCTTTTGATTTATTCCACTAGATATTTGATGAATGTTCAGTTGATAGTTTCCTAACATAAAAATCACATTGCCACTGGGAGATTATAATTTATAAGCTTCTATAAATGCTTGACTCCTTCCATACATTTATTTATTTTTCTACTCATTCTGCCAAGCATATTCAGTGTATACAGTACTTGAGATGAAATTCATAATATTTGATTAAGCAGATCCTATTCTAAAGCTAATCTTTAGTTCAGTCAGTTCAGTCACTCAGTCATGTCTGACTCTTTGTGACTCCATGGACTGTAGCACCTCCATGGACTGTCAGGCTTCCCTGTCCAGAACCAAATCCCGAAACTTACTAAAACTCATGTCTTTTGAGTTGGTGATGCCATCCAACTATCTCATCCTCTGTCATCCACTTCTCTTCCCGCCTTCAATCTTTCCCAGCATCAGGGTCTTTTCCAATGCGCCAGGTCTTCACATCAGGTGGCCAAAGTAATGGAGTTTCAGCTTCAGCATCAGTCCTTCCTATTAATATTTAGGACTTATTTCCTTTCGGATGGACTGGTTGGATCTCCTTGCAGTCCAAGGAACTCTCAAGGTTCTTCTCCAACACTACAGTTCAAAAGTATCAATTCTTCAGAGCTTAGCTTTCTTTACAGTCCAAATGTTACATCCATACATGACTACTGGAAAAACTATAGCTTTGACAAGATGGACCTTTGTTGCCAAAGTAATGTCTCTGCTTTTTAATATGCTGTCTAGGTTGGTCATGATTTTCATTCAAGGAGCAAGTGTCTTTTAATTTCATGGCTGCAATTACCATCTGCAGTGATTTTGGAGCCCAGGAAAATAAAATCTGTCAGTTTCCAGTGTTTCCCCATCTATTTGCCATGAAAGTGATGGGACCAGATGCCATGGTCTTAGTTTTCTGAATGTTGAGTTTTAAGTCAACTTTTTCACTCTCCTCTTTCACTTTCATCAAGAGGTTCTTTAATTCTTCTTCACTTTCTGCCATAAGGGTGGTGTCATCTGCATATCTGAGGTGATTGATATTTCTCCTGGCAATCTTGATTCCAGCTTGTGCTTCATCCAGTCTGGCATTTCTCATGATATATTCTGCATATAAGTTAAATAAGCAGAGTGACAATATACAGCCTTGACGTACTCCTTTTCCTATTTGGAACCAGTCTGTTGTTCCATGTCCAGTTCTAACCTTTGCTTCCTAACCTGCATTCAGATTTCTTAAGAGGCAGGTCAGGTGATCTAGTGCTGCCATCAATTGTAGGATTTTCCAGCTTGTTGTGATCCACATATTCAAAGGCTTTAGCATAGTCAATACAGCAAAAGTAGATGTTTTTCAGGAACTCTCTTGCTTTTTCGATGATCCAATGGATGTTGGCAATTTGATCTCAGGTTCCTCTGCCATTTGTAAATCAAGGTTGACCATCCAGAATTTCATGGTTAATGTAATGTTGAAGCCTGGCTTGGAGAATTTTGAGCATTACTTTGCTAGTGTGTGAGATGAGTGCAACTGTGTGGTAGTTGGAACATTCTTTTGCATTGACTTCCTTTGGGATTAGAATGAAAACTGACCTTTTCCAGTCCTGTGGCCACTGCTCAGTTCAGTTCAGTTCAGTTCAGTCGCTCCATCATGTCCAACTCTGCGAACCCATGAATCGCAGCACGCCAGGCCTCCCTGTTCATCACCAACTCCTGGAGTTCACCCAGACTCACGTCCATCTAGTCCGTGATGCCATCCAGCCATCTCATCCTCGGTCGTCCCCTTCTCGTCCTGCCCCCAATCCCTCCCAGCATCAGTCTTTTCCAATGAGTCAACTCCTCGCATGAGGTGGCCAAAGTACTGGCGTTAGTTTTCCAAATTTGCTGGCATATTGAGTGAAGCACTTTCACAGCATCATCTTTCAGGATTTGAAATAGCTCAGCTGGAATTCCATCATCTCCATTAGCTCTGTTCATAGTGATTCCTCCTAAGACACATTTGACTTCACATTCCAAAATGTCTGGCTCTAGGTGAGTGATTATACCATTGTGGTTATCTGGGTCATGAAGATCTTTTTGTATAGTCCTTCTGTGTATTCTTGCCGCCTCTTAATATCTGCTTCTGTTAGGTCCATACAATTTATGTCCTTTATCAAGCCCATCTTTGCATGAAATGTTCCATTAGTATCTCTAATTTTCTTAAAGAGATCTCTAATCCTTCACATTCTATTGTTTTCTTATATTTCTTTGCACTGATCACCAAGGAAGGCTTTCTTATCTCTCCTTGCTTTTCTTTGGAACTCTGCATTCAGATGGGTATATCTTTCCTTTTCTCCTTTGCCTTTTGCTTCCCTTATTTTCACAGCTATCCATAAGGCCTCCTCAGGCAAGCATTTTGCCTTTTTGCATTTCTTTTTCTTGGGGATGGTCTTGATCACTGCCTCCTGTACAATGTCACAAACCTCCATCCATAGTTCATCAGGGACTCTGTCTATCAGATCTAATCCCTTGAATCTATTTGTCACTTCCACTGTATAGTGGAGTGGATAAGGAGTTCCTGATCTGTGCCACAGCCAGCTCCTTGTCTTGTTTTTCCTGACTGTGTAGATCCTCTCCATCTTTGGCTGCAAAAATATAATCACTCTGATTTCGATATTGATCATCTGGTGATTTCCATGTGTAGAGTCTTCTCTTGTGTTGTTGGAAGAGGGTGTTTGCTATGACCAGTGTGTTCTCCTGGCAAAACTCTATTAGTCTTTGCCTTGCTTCATTCTGTACTCCAAGCCCAAATTTGCCTGTCACTCCAGGTATCTCTTGACTAATCTTACAATCTCTTTTTATCTCACAGACTCACGTGTCTGTTTAGGCCATAAAATCAAGTCAGTTTTCTTCTTGGAGGTATTGGATAGAAATCATTCATGTTAGAAAACATGAAATTGAGAGATTAATAAACTCATTGTTGTTAATAATGGAGGGACATGTATTTCGTTTTAGTTTCAATTCTCTTTGTGGTACAAAAAATTAGTATCAAACAATGTATCCAAAATAAATACAGGGTAATATAAAGTTTGATCATTGTTCAGATAAGTATCTGATCTGATCAATATTCACTAAATCATGTTTGATTCTTTTGTGACCTCATGGACTGTAGCCCATCAGGTCCTCTGTCCATGGGCTTTCCCAATCAAAAATACAATGCTGCTTTCAATTTTTCACCATTGAGGATAATGTTTGCTATGGGTTTGTCATATATAGCTTTTATTATGTTGAGGTATGTTCCTTCTATTCCTGCTTTCTGGAGAGTTTTTATCATAAATGGATGTTGAATTTTGTCAAAGGCCTTCTCTGCATCTATTGAGATAATCATATGGTTTTTATTTTTCAATTTGTTAATATGGTGAATTACATTGATTGATTTGCGGATATTGAAGAATCCTTGCATCCCTGGGATAAAGCCCACTTGGTCATGGTGTATGATCTTTTTAATGTGTTGTTGGATTCTGATTGCTAGAATTTTGTTGAGGATTTTTGCATCTATGTTCATCAGTGATATTGGCCTGTAGTTTTCTTTTTTTGTGACATCTTTGTCAGGTTTTGGTATTAGGGTGATGGTGGCCTCATAGAATGAGTTTGGAAGTTTACCTTCCTCTGCAATTTTCTGGAAGAGTTTGAGGAGGATAGGTGTTAGCTCTTCTCGAAATTTTTGGTAGAATTCAGCTGTGAAGCCGTCTGGACCTGGGCTTTTGTTTGCTGGAAGATTTCCGATTACAGTTTCAATTTCCGTGCTTGTGATGGGTCTGTTAAGATTTTCTATTTCTTCCTGGTTCAGTTTTGGAAAATTGTAGTTTTCTAAGAATTTGTCCATTTCTTCCACGTTGTCCATTTTATTGGCATACAACTGCTGATAGTAGTCTCTTATGATCCTTTGTATTTCTGTGTTGTCTGTTGTGATCTCTCCATTTTCATTTCTAATTTTATTGATTTGATTTTTGTCTCTTTGCTTCTTGATGAGTCTGGCTAATGGTTTGTCAATTTTATTTATCCTTTCAAAGAACCAGCTTTTGGCTTTGTTGATTTTTGCTATGGTCTCTTTTGTTTCTTTTGCATTTATTTCTGCCCTAATTTTTAAGATTTCTTTCCTTCTACTAACTCTGGGATTCTCCAACTCTTCCTTTTCTAGTTGCTTTAGTTGTAGAGTTAGGTTGTTTATTTGACTTTTTTCTTGTTTCTTGAGGTATGCCTGTATTGCTATGAACTTTCCTCTTAGCACTGCTTTTATAGTGTCCCACAGGTTTTGGGTTGTTGTGTTTTCATTTTCATTAGTTTCTATGCATATTTTGATTTCTTTTTTGATTTCTTCTGTGATTTGTTGGTTATTCAGAAGTGTGTAGAACTACCTTATGACCCAGCAATCCCCCTGCTGGGCATACACACCGAGGAAACCAGAATTGAAAGAGACACATGTACCCCAATGTTCATCGCAGCACTGTTTATAATAGCCAGGACATGGAAACAACCTAGATGTCCATCAGCAGATGAATGGATAAGAAAGCTGTGGTACATATACACAATGGAGTATTACTCAGCCGTTAAAAAGAATTCATTTGAATCGGTTCTGATGAGATGGATGAAACTGGAGCCAATTATACAGAGTGAAGTAAGCCAGAAAGAAAAACACCAATACAGTATACTAACACATATATATGGAATTTAGGAAGATGGCAATGACGACCCTGTATGCAAGACAGGAAAAAAGACACAGATGTGTATAACGGACTTTTGGACTCAGAGGGAGAGGGAGAGGGTGGGATGATTTGGGAGAATGGGAATTCTAACATGTATACTATCATGTAAGAATTGAATCGCCAGTCCATGTCTGACGTAGGGTGCAGCATGCTTGGGGCTGGTGCATGGGGATGACCCAGAGAGATGTTGTGGGGAGGGAGGTGGGAGGGGGGGTCATGTTTGGGAACGCATGTAAGAATTAAAGATTTTAAAATTAAGAAAAAAAAAGAATAAAATTGTTAAACTGCTAAAAAAATAAAATTAAAAAAAATAAAGATTAAAAAAAAAATACAATGCTGGGTAGCTATTTCCTTCTCCACAGAATCTTCTCCCAGAGATCGAACCCAGGTCTCCTGCATTGGCAGGCAGATTCTTTACTACTGAGCCACCAATGAAGCTCCCAGAGAATATAATATAGCTCTAAGATTGCAAATACTGACACTGTATTTTATAGCATGTATAGCAACATAGAATAGGTCTATGAAAAGTTGGGAAGTAAAGCACAGAACACAGAATTGTGTAGAAACACTGTTATTCTTCCACTGCATTGTCTGGGTATCATGGTGAATCCTCATATTTCCCAGCTTTTACAGTTTCTGGATTTAGGTATTGTTTCAGCAATGCCAACAGTTTGCCTGACTGCCCGGGCCTTAATATCCCCTCTGTCCCTCTCCCTTCCCCAGTCTCTGGAAGATCCAGATATACTTTCTTTATTTCTGGAAATCACCAGAGATGTTTTCCAGTGTGTGGAATCACACAGTGTATGGCCAAGCTCTGAAGACAGATTAGGGCACACTCTTATGCTCTTGTCTCTGTATCCATGTGCCTCTCTTGAGGTGAGAGTTTTTTAAAGTTTTTTTTTTTTTTTCTCTTATTTCTTAACCTTCTTATAGGGTATCAACTCATTGCCTTTCCCCTCTTTTCCTTTCTTATTACTCAGCTCTAGTAAGGAAGTCAGTTACCGATTGTTTTTAAATTTTCTGTTTTTAAAATCGAGGTATTCTTGATGTACAACAGGATATTAGTTTCAAGTATATAGCATAGTGATTTGTTATTCATACTGAGAGAGTCATTTTCTAGGCAGGTTGATAAGAAGTCTAAGGGTCCCCAAGGAGAGAGGGGTCTGGACTTCTGAAGGAGGAAGAAAGGACAAACGTTTTCTCCTCTACATTCCTTAGGATTATATAACAATAATGTATCCTGCCTGAGGACAGTCTCTGGATTAAACCTTCTGGCTAATCCTGTTATCTTAAAATGTAAATTATGGGAGTAGGTCTGGTCTTTAAAGTGAAGTCACTCAGTCGTGTCCGACTCTTTGCTACCCCATGGACTGTAACCCACCAGGCTCCTCTGTCCATGGGATTTTCCAGGCAAGAATATGGGTGGGGTTGCCATTCCTTCTCCAGGGCATCTTCTCAACCCAGGGATCGAACCCAGGTCTCCTGCATTGCAGGCAGATGCTTTAACCTCTGCACCACCAGGGTCTTTATAAGGATTATATAATAATAATGTATCCTGTATGGGGACAGTCTCTGGATGAAACCTTCTGGCTAATTATGTTATCTTAAAGTGTAAATTATGGAAGCAGGTCTGGTGAGGTCTTTACAACCTCCAGACATTCTTTGGATTCATTGGAGAGTATATGACTCCATTGCAACACTAGCAAGGGGGTACTCTTTCTACCCCTTTCTGATGACTATGTCAGAAGCTTTCTCTATCTCCTTTATACTTTAATAAAAGTTTATTACACAAAAGCTCTAAACAATCAAGCCTCATCTCTGGCCCTGGATTGAATTCTTCTCCAGAGGCCAAGAATCTCAGCGTTTTTGCGTGGTTCAGCAACAACCTTTCAATATGCACCATGAAACAATCACAAGTCTAGCTCACATCTGTCAGCACACAGAGTACTTTCTCTTGTGATGAGAAATTTTAAGATCCACTCTCTCAGCAACTTTCAAATATGCAACACAGTGTTATTAACTAGAGTTCCTATGCTTTATATGACAGCTATGGGATTTACAGAATGTATTTGCTTTATAACTGGAAGTTTGTATCCTTGACTTCTTTTATCCTTCAACTTCTTTTGCCCACCTTCCACCCTCTGCCCATGGTAGCCACCAATGTGATTTCTGTATCCATATCCAGGAAATTTTGTTTTTTAGATTTTACATATGAGTGAGATCATATGGTATTTGTCTTTCTCTGCTCTGTCTGATCCATTTCACTTAGCACGATACTCTCAAGGTCCACCCAGTTTGTCACAAATGGTAGTTTCATCCCCTCTTATGGCTGAATTATATTCTATTGTGTATATGCTGCATTTTCTTTGTCCATTCAGACATCAGTGGACACTTAGGTCATTTCCATATCTTGCCTGTTGCAAATAATTCAGCAGTGAGTATGAAGGTGCATATATCTTTTCAAGTTTCTATTTTCTTTTCTTTCTTTTTTTTTTTTTTTTTTCAGTTGCACTGCAAGGCTTGTGGGATCTTAGTTCCCTGATCAAACATGGGCCTGTGGCAGTGAACATGCAGAGTCCTAACTACTGGACCACCAGGGAGTTCCCTCAAATCAGTGTTTTCATTTTCTTTGAAGTGGGGTTGCAGGATGGCATGGCAGTTCTATTTTTAACTTTTTTTAAAAAGCTTTCTCTTGACTCTTTGATTTTATTTTTAATTTTTTATCTCAGTGTTCTAAGCCTTAGGAAACTAATTTCTGATATTAAAGTTCTAGGAGGTTCCCCCCCCCCCCCCCCCCCGAAGGATAGTTGCTTTACAGAATTTTGTTGCTTTCCGTCAAATCTCAGCATGAATCAGCCATAGGTTATATATATCCCCTCCCTTTTGAACCTCCCTCCCATCTCCCTCCCCATCCCATTCCTCTAGGTTGATACAGATCCCCTGTTTGAGTTTCCTGAGCCATATAGCAAATTCCCATTGCCGATCTGTTATACACATGGTAATGTAAGTTTCCATGTTACTCTTTCCATACATCCCACTCTCTTCTCCCCTCCCCATATCCATAAGTCAATTCTCTATGTCTGTTTCTCCATTGCTGTAAATAAATTCTACAGTACCATTTTTGTAGATTCCATATATGTGTGTTAGAATACGATGTTTATCTTTCTCTTTCTGACTCACTTCACGCTGTATAATAGGTTCTAGGTTCATCTACCTCATCAAAACTGACTCAGTTGTGTTCCTTTTTATGGCTGAGTTAATATTCTATTTTGTATATGTACCATAACTTCTTTATCCACTCATCTGTCGATGGACATCTAGATTGCTTCCATGTTCTAGCTATTATAAATAGTGCTGCAATGAACAGTGGGTACGTGTATCTGTTTCAGCCCTAGTTTCCTCAGGGAATATGCCTAGGAGTGAGATTGCTGGGTCATATGGTGCTTTTATTCCTAGTTTTTTAAGGAATCTCCATTCTGTCTTCCATAGTGGTTGTATCAATTTACATTTCCACCAACAGTGCAAGAGCATTTCCTTTTCTCCACACCATCTCCAGCATTTATTGTTTGTAGATTTTTTGATGATGGCCATTCTGACTGGTATGAGATGATATCGCATTGTGGTTTTGATTTGCATTTGTCTAACAATGAGCAATGTTGGGCATCTTTTCATGTGTTTGTTAGCCATCTGTATGTTTTCTTTGGAGAAACGTCTGTTTAGGTCTTTTCCCCACTTTTTGATTGGGTTGTTTGTTTTTCTGACATTGAGTTGTATGAGCTGCTTGTATATTTTGGAAATTTATCCTTTGTCAGTTGTTTTATTAGCTATTATTTTCTCCCATTCAGTGGGTTGTCTTTTCACTTTGCTTATAGTTTCCTTTGCTGTGCAAAAGCTTTTAAGTTTAATCAGGTCCCACTTGTTTACTTTTGTTTTTATTTCTGTTACTCTAGGAAGTGGGTCATAGAGGATCTTGCTTTGATTTATATAATTGAGTGTTCTGCCTATGTTTTTCTCTAAGAGTTTCATAGTTTCTGGTCTTACATTTAGGTCTTTAATCCATTTTGAGTTTATCCTTGTGTGTGGTGTTAGGAAGTGTTCTAGTTTCATTCTTTTATGTATAGCTGTCCAGTTTTTCCAGCACCATTTATTGAAGAGGCTGTCTTTCCCTGGTGGCTCAGACAGTAAAGCGTCTGTCTACAGTGCGGGAGACCGAGGTTCAATCCCTTGGTTGGGAAGATCCCCTGGAGAAGGAAATGGCAATCCATTCCAGGACTATTGCCTGGAAAATCCCATGGACAGAGGAGTCTGGTAGGCTACAGTCCATGAGGTTGCAAAGAGTCAGACACGACGGAGTGACTTCACTTTGTCTTTGCCCCATTGTATATTCTTGTCTTCTTTGTCAAAAACAGGCTACCCATAGGTGCATGGATTTATTTCTGGGCTTTCTATCTTGTTCCATTGTTCTATATTTCTGTTTTTATGCCAGTACCATACTGTCTTGATGACTGTAGCTTTGTAGTATAATCTGAAGTCAGGAAGGTTGAGTCCTCCAGCTCCATTCTACTTTCTCAAGACTGCTTTGGCTATTCAGGGTCTTTTCTGTTTCCATATGAATTGTGAAACTTTTTGTTCTAGTTCTGTGAAAAAATGCCATTGGTAATTTGATAGGGACCACATTGAATCTGTGGATTGCATTTGATAGTATAGTCATTTTCACAATGTTGATTCTTCCTACCCAGGAACATGGAATATCTCTCCATCTGTTTATATTGTCTATGATTTCTTTCCTGAGTGTCTTATAATTTTCTCTGTCCAGTTCTCTTGTCTCCTTAGGTAAGTTTATTCCTAGATATTTAATTCTTTTTGTTGCAATGGTGAATGGGATTGATTCTTTAATTTTTCTTTCTGATTTTCCGTTGTTAGTATATAGAAATGCAAGTGATTTCTGTGTATTGATTTTGCGTCCTGCATATTTGCTAAATTCACTGTTTGGCTTTAGTAATTTTCTGATAATATCTTTAGGATATTCTATGTACAGTATCATGTCATGTGCAAACAGTGAGAGCTTTACTTCTTCTTTTTCTATCTGGATTCCTTTTATTTCTTTTTCTTTTCTCATTGCTATAGCTAGGACTTCTAGGACTATGTTGAATAATAATGATGACAGTGGGCACCCATGTCTTGTTCCTGATCTTAGGTGGAATGGTTTCAGTTTTTCACCATTGAGAATAATGTTTGCTAGAGGCTTATCAAATACGGCCTTTACAATGTTGAGGTAGGTTCCTTCTTTTTTTTTTTTTCAAATTTTATTTTTTTACTTTATGATACTGTATTGGTTTTGCCATACATTGACATGAATCCACCACAGGTGTACATGAGTTCCCAACCCTGAACCCCCCTCCCACCACCCTCCCCATATCATCTCTCTGGGTCAGCTCAGTGCACCAGCCCCAAGCATCCTGTATCCTGTATCGAACCTAGACTAGTGATTCGTTTCTTACGTGATAGTATAAATGTTTCAATGCCATTCTCCCGAATCATCCCACCCTCTCCCTCTCCCACAGAGTCCAACAGTCTATTCTATAGATCTGTGTCTCTTTTGCTGTCTTGCATATAGGGTTATTATTACCATCTTTCTAAATTCCATATATATGTGTTAGTATACTGTATTGGTGTTTTTCTTTCTGGCTTACTTCACTCTGTATAATCAGCTCCAGTTTCATCCACCTCATTAGAACTGATTCAAATGTATTCTTTTTAATGGCTGAGTAATATTCCATTACTCAGTGTATATGTACCACAGCTTTCTTATCCATTCATCTGTTGATGGACATCTAGGTTGCTTCCATGTCCTGGCTATTGTAAACAGTGCTGCAATGAACATTGGGGTACACGTGTCTGGTACCCCAGTTCTAGTTTCCTTGGTGTGTATGCCCAGCAGTGGGATTGCTGGGTCATAAGGCAGTTCTATTTGCAATTTTTTTAAGGAATCTTCACACTGTTCTCCATAGTGGCTGTACTGGTTTGCATTCCCACCAACAGTGTAAGAAGGTTCCCTTTTCTCCACACCCTCTCCAGCATTTATTGCTTGTGGACTTTTGGATCATAGCCATTCTGACTGGTGTGAAATAGTACCTCATTGTGGTCTTGATTTGCATTTCTCTGATTATGAGTGATGTTGAGCATCTTTTCATGTGTTTGTTAGCCATCCATATGTCTTCTTTGGAGAAATGTCTATTTAGTTTTTTGGTCCATTTTTTGATTGGGTGGTTTATTTTTCTGGAATTGAGTTGCATGAGTTGCTTGTGTATTTTTGAGATTAGTTGTTTGTCAGTTGCTTCACTTGCTATTATTTTCTCCCGTTCCAAAGGCTGTCTTTTCACCATGCTTATAGTTTCCTTTGTTGTGCAGGAGCTTTTAATTTTAATTAGATCCCATTTGTTTATTTTTGCTTTTATTTCCAGTATTCTGGGAGGTTTATCATAGAGGATCCTGCTGTGATTTATGTCGGAGAGTGTTTTACCTATATTCTCCTATAGGAGTTTTATAGTTTCTGGTCTTACATCTAGATCTTTAATCCATTTTGAGTTTATTTTTGTGACTCCACCAGAAAATTACTAGGACTAATCAATGAGTATAGTAAAGTTGCGGGATACAAAATCAACACACAGAAATCCCTTGCATTCCTATACACTAATAATGAGAAAGCAGAAAAAGAAATTAAGGAAACAATTCCATTCACCATTGCAAAGAAAAGAATAAAATACTTTGGAACTTATCTACCTAAAGAAACTAAAGACCTATATAGAGAAAACTATAAAACACTGATGAAAGAAATCAAAGAGGAGACTAATAGATAGAGAACTATACCATGTTCATGGATCAGAAGAACCAATATAGTGAAAATGAGTATACTACCCAAAGCAATCTACAGATTCAATGCAATCCCTATCAATCTACCAGCAGTATTTTTCACAGAGCTAGAACAAATAATTTCACAATATGTATGGAAATACAAAAAAAACCTCGAATAGCCAAAGCAGTCTTGAGAAAGAAGAATGGAACTGGAGGAATCAACTTGCCTGACTTCAGGCTCTACTACAAAGCCACAATCATCAAGACAGTATGGTACTGGCACAAAGACAGAAATATAGATCAATGGAACATAATAGAAAGCCCAGAGATAAATCCACACACCTATGGACACCTTATCTTTGACAAAGGAGGCAAGAATATACAATGGATTAAAGACAATCTCTTTAACAAGTGGTGCTGGGAAAACTGGTCAACCACTTGTAAAAGAATGAAACTGAGGTAGGTTCCTTCTATGCTCGTTTTTTGAAGAGTTTTAATCATAAATGGGTGTTAGCTTTGTCAAGGGTTTTTTCTGCATCTATTGAGATTATCATATGGTTTTTAATCTTTCAATTTGTTAATGTGGTATATCACATTGATTGATTTGCATATATTGAAGAATCCTTGCATTCCTGGAATAAACCCAACTTGATCATGGTGTATGAGCTTTTGATGTGTTACTGAATTCTGTTTGCTAAAATTTATTGAGGATTTTTGCATCTATGTTCATCAGTGATATTGGCCTATAGTTTCCTTCTTTTGTGTTGTCTTTGTCTGATCTTGGTATCAGGGTGATGGTGGCCTCGTGGAAGGAGTTTGGAAGTGTTCCTTCCTCTGCAATTTTTTGAAATACTTTTAGAAAGATAGGCCTTAAATCTTTTGATAGAATTCTCCTGTGAACCCATCTGTTCTTGGGTTTTTGTTTTTGGGGAGATTCTTGATCACAGCTTCAATTTCAGTGCTTATAGTTGGGTTGTTCATAATTTCTATTTCTTACTGGTTCAGTCCTGGAAGATTGAACTTTTCTAAGAATCTGTCCATTACTTCTAGGTTATCTATTTTATTGCCATATAGTTGTTCATAATAGTCTCATAATCCTTTGTATTTCTGCATTGTCTGATGTAACCTCTCCTTTTTCATTTCTTATTTTGTTGATTTGATTCTTCTCTCTTTTTTCCTCAATGAGTCTGGCTAAAAGTTTGTCAGTTTTATCTTCTCAAAGAACCAGCTTTTAATTTTATTAATCTTTACTATTGTTTCTGTCATTTCTTTTCCATTTATATCTGCTCAGAGCTTTATGATTTCTTTCCTTCTACTATTTTTTTGTTGTTGTTATTGTTCTTTTTCCAGTTGTTTTAGGTGTAAAGTTAGGTTGTCTATTCAATGTTTTTCTTATTTCTTGAGGTAAGATTGTGTGGTTATAAACTTCCCTCTTTGGACTGCTTTTGCTGCATCCCATAGGTTTTGAGTTGTCATGGTTTCATTGTCATCTGTTTCTAGAAAGTTTTTTAAATTTCCCTTTTGATTTCATCAGTAACCTGTTGGTTATTTAGAAACGTGTTGTTTAATCTCCATGTGTTTGTGTTTCTTACAGTGTTTTTCTTGTTATTGATATCTAGTCTCATAGGGTTGTGGTTGAAGAAAATGCTTGATATGATTTCAATTTTCTTAAATTTACTGAGGTTTGATTTGTGACCCAATGTGGTCTATCCTAGAGAATGTTCCATGTGCATTTGAGAAGAAGGTGTATTCTTCTGCATTTGGATGGAATGTCCTGAAGATATCAATGAAATCCATCTCATCTACTGTATCATTTAAGACTTGCATTTCCTTATTAATTTTATGTTTTTATGATCTGTCTATTGGTGTGAGTAGGGTGTTAAAGCCTCCTACTATTATTGTGTTACTGTCAATTTCTCCTTTTATGTCTGTTATTGTTTGTCTTATGTATTGAGGTGCTCCTATGTTGGGTGCATAGATATTTACAATTGTTATATCCTCCTCTTGGATTGATCCCTTGATCACTATGTATTGTCCTTTCTTATCTCTTAGAATCTTCTTTATTTTAAGGTCTATTTTGTCTGATATGAGGATTCCTACTCCAGCTTTTTTTTGCTTCCCACTTGCATGGAATATATTTTTCCATCTATATGTGTCTTTAGGTCTGAGGTGAGTTTCTTGTAGACAGCATATATAGGGTTCTTGTTTTTGCATCCATTCAGCTAGTCTGTGTCTTTTGGTTGGAATATTTAATCAATTTACATTTAAAGTAATTATTGATATATATGTTCCTATTGCCATTTTCTTAATTGTTTGGGGTCAATTTTGTAGATCTTTTTTCTTCTCTTGTATTTCTTGACTATATAAGTTCATTTAACATTTGTTGTAAAGCTGGTTTGGTGGTACTGAATTCTCTTAACTTTTGCTTGTCTGAAAAGCTTTTTATTTTTCCATCAATTTTGAAGGAGATCCTTGCCAGGTACAGTAAGTAATCTTGGTTGTAGATTTCTCCCTTTCAGTACTTTAAATATATCCTGCCATTCCCTTCTGGCCTGCAGAGTTTCTGGTGAAAGATCAGCTGTTAAGTGTATGGGGTCTCCCTTGTATGTTACTTGTTCCTTCTCCCTTGCTGCTTCTTATATTCTTTCATTGTGTTTAGTCTTTGTTAGTTTGATTATTATGCGTCTTGGTGTGTTTCTCCTTGGGTTTTACCTGTACAGGACTCTTTGTGCCTCTTGAACTTGATTGACTATTTCCTTTTCCATGTTGGGGAAATTTTCAACTATAATCTTTTCAAAAATTTTCTCATACCTTTTCTTTTTCTCTTCTTCTTCTGGGAACCCTATTATTCAAATGTTGGTGCATTTGATATTGTCCCAGAGGTCTCTGAGACTATCCTTGTGGAGGAGCTGGAAGGCTTTGAGCAAATACTGAAAATGTATTTGCTCCATTCATGACGAAGGTTGGAAGCTGGAACAAGCATAACAAAGGGTTATGAGCATTCACCGAGTGCCTGAGGCTGGGAATGGATAACGAAGGGTTATACGCATGGCCGTGAAACGTTCGAAGGCTTCCTTCTGACCACCTGTTTCTGAGAGCAAGGACTGCTCTTTCATGATAAGACTCCCTTCAGAGTTTCGCCAAAGCTATGTTATGTCTTGGGCGATGGGAACTGTATTTTATGCTTGAATACTTTAATGTTTATCTGGAATGGCTACGTGCAAGTCTGCCTGATGCTCTATTCCCTGAGAATTATAAAACTGTGCAGTTAGATAATCAACTTTGTCAGTCCACTAGAGGCTGTCCCTGAGTGTCCTTTTCAGAGTGTGGTTCTCTGAGCCTTACATATCCTCAGTTCTTTTCACTCTTTTCACTTTATTCTGCTCCTCAGAAGTTATTTCCACCATTTTTTCTTTCATCTCACTGATTCGTTCTTCTGCTTCAGATATTTTGCTTTTGATTCCTTCTAGAGTATTTTTAATTTCAGCAATTGTGTTGTTTGTCTCTGCATGTGTATTCTTTAATTCTTCTAGGTTTTGTTAATTGATTCTTGCATTTTCTCCATTTTGCTTTCAAGTTTTTGATCATCTTTACTATCATTATTCTGAATTCTTTTTCAGGTAGTTTGGCTATTTCCTTTTCATTTATTTGGATTTCTGTGTTTCTAGTTTGTTCCTTCCTTTTTGTAGTATTTCTCTGCCTTTTCATTATTTTTTTAAACTTACTGTGCTTGAGATATCTTTCTCCCAGGCTTCAAGGTTGAATTCTTTCTTCTTTTGGTTTCTGCCCTCTAAGGTTGGTCCAGTGCTTTGTGTAAGCTTCTGTTAGGGTGAGATTTTGCTGAATTTTGTTTGTTTGTTTGTTTGTTTTTCCTCTGATGAGCAAGGCTGAGTGAGGTGGTGATCCTGTCTGCTGATGATTGAGTTTGTATTTTTGTTTTACTTGTTTAGATGAGGTGTCCTGCACCAGGACGGTATTGGTGGTTGGGTGATGCTGGGTCTTGCATTCTAGTGATTTCCTTTGTATGAGTTCTTACTATTTGATACCCCCAAGGGTTAGTCCTTTGGAGTCAGTGCTCCCACTCCAAAGGCTCAGGGGTTGATCTCTGGTAAGGAACGAAGATTTCACAACTGGCTTGTTATGATATTAAGTGAGATTAAAACAAATATCCAAAAGTGAGAAACCAAATATGAACCCCAGAAAAATGGCAGTTACAAAATGCAAATAATAATTAAATTAATGGAATATACACATATACATAAACACCAATAAGCAAAGTCAAAACAGTTCAACAAAAATAAAGTGCAATAGATTGACCCAGTGAACAAAGGAAAGCAAAAATTATATTTTCTAGTTAAGAACAAAACTAACTAAAGCACAAACTGGAAAACAATACTAAAGCAAGGTGCCAAATGGGGAATAAAGCAATGAAAACAAAACTAACAAATATGTTGAGAGGAAAGGAAAGAAAGAAAAGAAAGAATGGATATACAAAGCTAATAGAGGTAGATGAAGAAGATTTACATACATTGAAGATGAACTGCAAAGGGGAAAGAATATTAGGAAAGGCAAACAAAGGAATAAATGTAGAAAAAATATAATAGGTTAAAAAAACCTAGAACCTAAAATTATGAAAAAGATAAAAGAAAAGAAAAATAAACAGAAGAAGACAGAAGAAAGGAAAAAAGGGAAACTCAACAGAACTGCAAAAGTCCAACATAGAGGCAGAGATTTATAACAATAAAAAATGTGACTGAATAAACACATATATACCCATAAGCAAAATCAAAACAGTCCAACAACAAAAAAAAGTACAGTGGAATGACCTGGCGAACAAGAGGGACCTAAAATTATGTTTACCAGAACAAAAATAGCTAAAGTACAAACTGGAAAACAAAACTAAAGCAAGGTGCCAATAGTGGAATAAAACAATGAAAATAAAACTAACAAATATGTTGAGAGGAAAGGAAAGAAAGAAAAGAAATAAAAAAGATATGCAAAGTTAAATAGAAGTAGATAAAGAAGATTTATATACATTAATGATTAACTGCAAGGGGAACAAAATTGTAGGAAAAGCAAACAAAGGAATAAATGTAGAAAAAATAATAATAGGTTAAAAAACTTATAATTAAAAAAAGAGAGGCAAAAAAAAAAAAAAAGGCGGGGGGGTGGGGTGGGGCGGGAAACTCCCCAGAGCTGCAAAAGCCCAATGTAGAGGCAGAGGTTTATAACAGAAATAAACATGTGATTGAGAAAAAAAGAAAAAGAAAAAAATCTCAAAAGCTTAATTAGATTTCATAGTGCCAATAAAATCAATAACTATAATGGGGGGGAGTGTGGGAGAGGGAAAAAAAAAAAAGAAAAAAGATCCAAAAGAATCTACAGAACAAGTCAAAACGTAAGAATAATGAATGTTTTTCTTGAGTCAAGCTGTCAGAGTCCTTTCCCTCACTGGGAATCACAGTCCACCTCACCTCCCTAGGATGCCCTCCAACACTGTCCTTGATCTCTGAACCTGCTGTAGCGGCAGCTCAGATTCTAATCTGGTCCAACTCCTGTGTGTTCTTGCCTCCAATGTCCACAGCTATCAGAACTAGTGCATTTTCTTTTGTGGAAATTCTCAATGACCTTTTATATATTCCATAGACACAGGGTCTGCTTAGTTGATCATGTGGATTTAAGCTGCAACTTGTACGGCTGGTGGGAAGGTTTTTGGGTCTTCTTCCTTAGCCGCACTGCCCCTGGGTTTCAACTGTGGCTTTATTTCCACCTCTGCATGTGGGTCATCCACTGGGATTTGCTCCTGAGGCTGCCCTGGAGGACTCGGGCTTGCCTCTGTGAGGGCCAGGTGTAGAGGTGGTGCAGCTGCTTGGGTCACAGGGGTTCTGGCAGCGCCAGGTACTCAGGGAAGTCGGCAGCTAAGGCAGCAGGAAACAGTGCTTTAGAAGGGTATGGCAACCAGTATTGGCGAATGCACTCCAGTATTTTTGCCTGGAGAATCCCCCTCCCTGACAGAGAAGCCTAGCAGGCGACAGTCTACAGGGTCACAAAGGATTGGACACAACCGAAGTGACCCTGCGCGAATAGGCACAATACTTTTTTGCCTGTGGCAGCTCTGCCCCAGTGAGAGTTGAGCCTGAAGGTGGCACAGTTGCTTAGCTTGCAGGGGTTCTGGCAACGACAAGTGGACAGGGACACGGGCTGCCTCCACCACAGGAGTTATGGCCCTATCAGTGTCTTTTATCTGAGCCTCTTGTGGCTGGCTATCAGAAGGCTTCTTTGGCTAGCCTTTCTCTGTAGCTCAACCCATTTAGGCACCTAGAAGTTTTCCTTGCCTGGGGTCCTTTTTTGTTGTTTGGTGAGTCAGGCATATAGAGGGTCCCCCCCTGGCTGGGGTCCTACTCTGCAGACTGGCAAGTCAGGCACTTAAGGGGCACCCAGGGTGGGGTCCTACTCTGTAGTACAGTTTATCACTGTACTACACTGCCTCTCTATTGCTCAGCTGCTGATGCTGGTGTGTGGGGGAAGAGAGGCTATGGTGATGGCTCCACCCCCTATGATTGACTCAGTGGTATTGCCTTGCTTCCATGGCTGCCGGCTTTCCTCCACAGGCATTTCCCACACATTTCCCACCACAACCTCCTCCCTCACATCGCCTCCATCCATTTCTCCGCTGCTACGACAGTCCTCACCCTGGGATTGCTCCACGATCCCTAAACTCCAGCTCCCAGCCACCGCACCTCCCAGGGGATCTGCGGCCCTGTCTGCAGCAAGGACTGTCTGATTCTCATTCTATTTAGGCTGCCACAGATCAGTTGTTTCACTCTCGGCCTTAAATGTTTTTCCTCTGACTCAGGCAATTGCCCCAGTGTAGAGATTGGACACCCTGCTTCAGTTCCCCCACCTGCTGAGGGCAGGTCCAGTCCTACTAACACTCCTGTCCCCCCCCCCCACCACTTCCTTAGTCCTACTGAGTTTTGTGTGGTTCTATATATTCTTTTCCCCTGGTCAGGTACTCCTGTCCACTTTCAGCTGGTGTTCTGCATACACGTCCATGTCTGAAGGTGTATTCCTAATGTATCCGTAGAGAGAGATGTACTCCATGTCTACCTTCTCCTCTGCCATCTTGCTCTCTCCTATTTTTAATTTTTTGGGGAACTTCTGTAGTGTTTTCCACAGTGACTGCAATCATGTGCATTCCCACCAATAGTGCACAAGGATTTTCTTTTCTCTACAGCCTTTCCTGCACTTGTCAGTTCTTGTCTTTTTGATAATAGTCAGTCTAACATGTGTAAATGATATTTCCTCATGGTATTGATTTGCCTTTTCCCTGATGATAAGTGATGTTGAACATCTTCTATTGTACCCATTGACTATCTATCTGTATATCTTTCTTGAAAGATGTCTATGTAGATTCTCTGCCCATTTTGAAATCAGATTTGAATTTTTATTTTATTTTGTTGCTATTCAGTTGTATGTATTCTTTATATATTTTAGATATTAACCTCATATAAGACACAAAATTTGAAAATATTTTCTCCCATTCAGTAGGTTGCCTTTTAGTTTTGTTGATGGTTTTCTTTGCTGTTCAGAGGCTTTTTAGTTTGATGTAGTCTTACTTGTTTATTGTTCACTTTTACCTTCTTTGCTTTGGGTGTCAAATCCAAGAAATCATCACCAAGACTGATGCTAAGGAAATTATTACTTATTTTTTCTTTTAAGAGATTTTTGGTTTCAGGTCTTACACTCACATCTTTAATTCACTTTGCACTAACTTTGTTTATGAAGTAAGGCAGTGGTTCAGCTTCACTACCTTTCATGTGGCTGTCCACTTATCCCCACACCATTTACTGAAGAGATTGTCCCTTCCTTTTGGTTATTCCTCATTCCTCTGTCATGAATTAATTGACCATATACATGTGGCTTTATTTCTGAGATCTCTATTGTGTTCCATTGATCTATATGTCTGTTTTTATGCCAGTATGATACTATTTTGATTACTATAACTTTGTAATGCATTTTGAAATCAGAGAGCATCGTGCCTTCAGTTCTGTTCTTTCTCAGTTTCTTTGGCTAAACTACGTCTTCTGTGTTTCCATACCAATTTTAGGAGTTTTTGGTTCTATTTCTGAAAAATACCATTGCAATTTTAACAGAAGTTACATTGAATCTCCAGATGGCTTTGAGTAGGAGGGACATTTTAACAATATTTATTCTTTCAATGTATAAGCATGGAATGTCTTTCCTTTCATTTGTGTTATTTTATTTCTTTCATCAATGTCTTATAGTTTTCAGTGTATAGGTCTTTCAGCTCCTTGGTTAAATTTATTCCTAGGTATTTTATTCTTTATGATACAATTATAAATGTGATTGTTTTCTTAATTTCTCTTCCTGATTGTTATTAGCATATAGAAATGCAATATATTTCTGTATATTGATTTTATGTCCTGCAACTGTACTGAATTCATTTAATAGTCCTACAGCTTTTTTGGTGGAATCTTTAGGGTTTTCTGTATATAATATCATGTCATCTGCAATAGTGTAAGTTTTACTTCTTCCTTTCCAATATTAAAACATTTTCTTTCTTATCAGTTGGGCTTTCCAGATGGCTCAGTGGTAAAGAGTCTGCCCACCAAAGCAGGAAGCGTTGGTTTGATCCCTGGTGGGGAAGATCCCCTAAAGAAGGAAATAGTAACCTACTCCAGTATTCTTGCCTAGGAAATCCCATGGACAGAGGAGCCTGGTGGGCGACAGTACATGGGGTTGCAAAAAGAGTTGGACACGACTTAGCAACTAAACAAAAACAACACATTTATTAATTATTAATGTTGAGATGCTCTCCATATCCTGAAAACGATAAACAGGAAACCTTTCTTAATAACACCCAAGAATACCTTTGTTGAATGGCTCCCTCTGCTGGCCAGAGTCTGCACTGCTTATTGTTGTCAGACAATGCTGGGACAATCTAGGCACAGCACAAGCAAGTTCCTAAAAATAGGAATTTTCTGGGAAATAAGATTTCCTGAAACCACTGTTAGCTGCGTTGTGAGGGGGAGTGGAGAGAGGGTTGTTCTGTGTTCCCAACACTGCAGACCTCTTCTGTTAACATTTCAACAGTAATTAGAAAGGAATGAGGTCTTGAAAACTAGAATGGGGACATATGGGAAGATTCCAAACAAACTAGGGATATGGAACTCTAACTCCTATCGAGCTCTTTTACCATTAGAAGTATCCCTGTGACCCGTGTGTCAGAAGGTTAACCTTATTTTGCCTGAAGAGACTGTAAATGGCCTCCCTTAAGTGAAAGAGTCCTGGGTGAGTGAACAGAATGATAACTTGAATCAACAAAACATTGTCCCCTCAGTCAACTCCTAGACATGAACCGGTTTATAGAGCCAGAACCTCCTTAATTAAGAGTGAGGGGCACGTCCCTTGAGGAAGTGCCCTGCTAAACTGACCGACTTCTTATAGTTAATCTTTTCCCCATGTTTCCCCAAAGAGATCTGTGACCATTTACCTACGTGACTATGATTTGAAGAATCAGACTTTGGGAGAGTTATGGAAACACCAACTCTGACTGACGTTAATTTCAGGAGACCCAAGACATCACTAGCCAGAGTAAGTCAGTAGGTCAGTATAAGAAGTGAGTTCTGTGACCGACTAGACAGTGAGTCCAACGGGTTGTAGAATCAATCATGTGGTTTTTCTCCTGGTTCTCAGTAGGGACCTGAGAGAGAGGGACCAGAAAAGTGTGGGATCCAGCATGGATGCAGGGGGGAGACTTGAGACCATCAAAGGCATTGTCCAAAAGAGCCTTGGGCAAGAGAAAAATCACACCTGGAGTGTGATGCACATTTATTTCTTTAGATGTTACCATTCCAGTATCAGTTTTTGCTAATATTCACGAAAGACATCAATTAGATAAGGGAAATCTAGGCTCAGCCTCTAGCAGATTCTATATTGGTCCTGCAGTCTTCACACTTTTCTACCTCTATTATGTAAACTCAGAAAGACAACGAAGATCGGAACTCTTAGAAAATAGTAGGATATCATTCTTCTCAGAGGACAGATTGCACAAAAAAGGAGCAGTATGGATAGAAGCTCTCAGACCTTCAAGCTAGGTATGGTTTTGGGCTCCAGAATAAAATCCTAAACACAGTGATTCAATGGCTATTATTTATTATAAGAATTCAGAATACTTGAAGAATGAGAGGACTTTATCAATGTTAATCAGTCACTCACCCATATAAAGTATAATCAAAGGTAAAAGTTGACTTGGAATATTGGCAAGTGGTTTAATTTTATTATATTTTTGATTCCTAATTGAGAAAAAACAAAAACTGGACTCCATACAGAATTATTGTGAGTTTCACATAGGATACTAGATATGTGTATGATTTCTTTGTGTTGTATTAAGCAACTCATACACACATTGTATACACATCTTACTATTTTGATGTTGATCATTTGACCTTGTATACTAAATACTGGAGATACTAAAGTCTAATCTCTCAAGGGTTTTCCCCTAGGACTATGTTCTACTCAGCCTCACATAAGACAGTCTTGAACACTTATAATAGATTCTCTTCATTTCCAGTCTTTGAGAGCTTGACCCAAGATTGGCTTTCTTTTCTGAAAAGCTAATGAACTGACTTTCATTCTTTCCTGTATCCTTCTTCAACACACAAGGTATGAAGTTCCAGAGGCTCAGCACAGTTTGCATTGACACTGAGTAGGGGAAACCACAGGCAAGGCCATATGAAGAAAGTCCTCAGTTGAGAGTAAAAGGGATGAGGGAAGTCGGGGATATGGGGCAAATGACCAGATCCTCCTGTTCCTGTTATGCTTCTGACTGGAGTCTGTTTCTTCTGTTTCTTGCAGCCACCAGAACAAACTCTATCTTAAGGGACACTGTCAGCAACTCTGCTGTAGCAATGGTGGTAGCTGGCTGCTGTGTGAGGAACGTGTGGGGAATGTGTCTTCCTCTTTGTCCTCTTCAGTTTCCTTAGCTCCATGGTTTTAGCCTTCTGTAGCTCTGGTGTCCCCTTTTTTCAGGCAAACACCCCATAGTCACCTTTCCAATCACTAACCACAAGTCCACTAACTCCAGTCACTAACCGTGCCCTGCTGAGCACTGTCTAGTTCTAGTCTTTTTGTCCCCTCTTTCCCTGAGAGCTCTAAAAAAGCTCTTCTTATTGGTTCTAATCTATTCTCCCTCACATCTCCCATCTTCTTATTTTTGTCACAACTTCACACTGGGTTCCAATGATGTGAGTAAAAGGACCCATAGTCCCTTCTTTCCCTGAGACCTCTATACAGGCTCTTCTCATTGGTTCCTATCTCAGTTCTGATCTATTCTTAATCACATCTCCCATCTCCTTATTTTGTCATAGCTTCACACTGGATCCTTTTACTCACATCATTGAGTGTCTCCCTGCTACCAGACACCATTCTGACATTGGTCAACACGTATTAACACATCAATTTCCTCATGTCCAATCAATGGTCTTGCATCCTGTCTCGAGTCTTCGTGGCCACTGGGTTCTGCTAATCTTTCAAGTGCTCTTTGTTGACTTTTATCCTTGTCTTATGAACACTATTGTGTCCCTAAAATGAAACAAATTTTTTTTGTTCGGATGTAGTGCCAACATGTTATTGCTAAGTCATGACTGACCCTTTGTGACCTCATAAACTGCAGCACACAAGGCTTCTCTTCCTTTACTATCTCCCTTAGTTTGCTCAAACTCATGTCCATTGAGTCAGTGATGCCATCCAACCATCTCATCCTCTGTTGCCCCCTTTTCCTCTTGCCTCAGTTTTTCCCGGCATCAGTGCCAACATGCCACAGTTTAAATGCTTTGTTCACCAGTTTATGCACAATGTTCAACTCAGCACATACAAGGTGGTTTGTGTTACACATGATATGCAAGAAAACTTGTACAGATATCATCACCTGTGAGCATAAACTTCACAAGAATGTTTGTCTCTGAAGCACTTAAAGTCCTTTGGTATTTATAAGATTCTCTTTCCATAGATCTTCGTTTTCTGAATGTTGAGCTTTAAGCCAGCTTTTTCGCTCTCCTCTTTCACTTTCATCAAGAGGCTTTTTAGCTTCTCTTCACTTTCTGCCATAAGTGTGGTGTCATCTGCATATCTGAGGTTATTGATATTTCTCCCGGCAATCTTGATTCCAGCTTGTGTTTCTTCCAGTCCAGCCTTTCTCATGATGTACTTTGCATAGAAGTTAAATAAGCAGGGTGACAATATATAGCCTTGATGTACTCCTTTTCCTATTTGGAACCAGTCTGTTGTTCCATGGCCAGTTCTAACTGTTGCTTCCTGACCTGCATACAGATTCAAGAGGCAGGTTAGGTGGTCTGGTATTCCCATCTCTTGAAGAATTTTCCACAGTTTATTGTGATCCACACAGTCAAAGGCTTTGGCATAGTCAATAAAGCAGAGATCGATGTTTTTCTGGAACTCTCTTGCTTTTTCCATGATCCAGCAGATGTTGGCAATTTGATCTCTGGTTCCTCTGCCTTTTCTAAAACCCGCTTGAACATCAGGGTGTTCACGGTTCACGTATTGCTGAAGCCTGGCTTGGAGAATTTTGAGCATTACTTTACTAGCATGTGAGATGAGTGCAATTGTGCGGTAGTTTGAGCATTCTTTGGCATTGTCTTTCTTTGGGATTGGAATGAAAACTGACCTTTTCCAGTCCTGTGGCCACTGCTGAGTTTTCCAAATTTGCTGGCATATTGAGTGCAGCACTTTCACAGCATCATCTATCAGGATTTGAAAGAGGTGAACTGGAATTCCATCACCTCCACTAGCTTTGTTCATAGTGATGCTTTCTAAGGCCCACTTGACTTCACATTCCAAGATGTCTGGCTCTAAATGAGTGATCACATTGTCATGCTTATCTGGGTCGTGAAGATCTTTTTTGTATAGTTCTTCTGTGTATTCTTGCCACCTCTTCTTAACATCTTCTGTTTCTGTTAGGTCCGTACCATTCTTGTCCTTTATCGAGCCCATCTTTGCATGAAACATTCCCTTGGTATCTCTAATTTTCTTGAAGAGATCTCTAGTCTTTCCCATTCTGTTGTTTTCCTCTATTTCTTTGCATTGATCGCTGAAGAAGGCTTTCTTATCTCTTTTTGCTATTCTTTGGAACTCTGCATTCAGATGCTTATATCTTTCTTTTTCTCCTTTGCTTTTTGCCTCTCTCCTTTTCACAGCTATTTGTAAGGCCTCCCCAGACAGCCATTTTGCTTTTTTTACATTTCTTTTCCATGGGGATGATCTTGATCCCTGTCTCCTGTACAATGTCACGAACCTCATTCCATAGTTCATGAGGCACTCTATCTATCAGATCTAAGCCCTTAAATCTATTTCTCACTTCCACTGTATAATCATAAGGGATTTGATTTAGGTCATACCTGAATGGTCTAGTGGTTTTCCCTACTTTTTTCAATTTGAGTCTGGTCACTTTTCATCAGTCATATAAGCAGACAAATACTTGGATTTTCAGTTGGCTTTTGATGATGTATCAATTAACCTTCTGTTATCTCAGTCTGCTTCTTTTTCACCCCTTCCCCTCAACCACCTATCAGCATTTTTACTTCTGTGGTCTCTTAGGGAAAACTCAATACAATTTTTTTTTTGGTAGTTATTATGTAGTAGGTAATTTAAGAGGCAGTAGAAATATAAAAACAGCGATTGGACCCTCATGTTATTTACAGTCAAGTGAGGGCAGAGGATAGTAACCAAATATTCACTCAAAAAATTGGTATAATTAAGAGAAAAAAATGTAATAGGTACTGGGGGAGGGGAAAGTAATGTCAGGATATTCAACCTTGTCCTGGAGCTGAAGGGAAAACTCTTAAAAACTGAGCAGAGATGCCGAGAATGTTTGGGAGGTAACTTGATGGAGAAGAGAGGAAAGACTTCCAGGTTGAGAGAGCCACTTCTGTTAAGGCAAAGTGGTGAAATGTATTATGAGTTCCAAACGCTAGTGAGATGAAGTTGTGGTCCTGAGAGTTTGGGTAAGTTTGGTGTGCATGCTCAGTCATGTCTAAATGTTTGAGACCCCATGGACCGTAGCCCACCAGGCTCCTCTGTCCATGGAATTTTCCAGGCAAGAATACTGGGGTGGGCTGCCATTTCCTACTCCAAGGAATCTTCCTGACCCAAGAATCAAACCCGTGTCTTTTGCATCTCCTCTATTGTGAGGCAGATTCTTTACCACTGGGCTACCTGGGAAGCCCAAGTGGAGGAAGAGACAATAAATAAGATTAGACCTGATAGGGATTGCTAGGCTTTGTTACAAAATTTGGTATTATTATAAGGAAGATAGAGGTGTTTTTTAAAGGGAAAAATTGCATTGTCAGTATTTATTTTTTAAATGTTACAGAATTCATGGCAGAGAATGATTGAAATGGAGTGGAGATGTTGTTATTACAGCTATTTAATATTTTAGTGTCTTTGTGTTAAGATCATGAAAGTGGTGATAAAGAGAGGAGGACATGTTTGAGAGATATTTCTGCTGTTTTTCAGTGGCTCAGTAGTGTCCCACTCTTTGTGACCCCATTGACTGCAGCACGACAGGCATTCCTGTACTTCACCAGAGATATTTAGTTAAAAATAAATAAAACCTGGAATTTTCCCTGGTGGCTTAGAGGGTAAAGAGTCTGTCTGCAATGCGGGACACCTGGGTTCAATCCCTGGGTTGGGGAGAGCCTCTGGAGAAGGAAATGGCAACCCACTCCAATATTCTTGCCTGGAAAATCCCATGGACAGAGGAGCCTCATGGGCTATGATCCATGGGGTCACAAAGAGTCAGACATGACTGAGCGACTAACACACACACAAATAAAACTTGGTGATATGAGGTGAAGGTGGAGAGCAGCCTAGAGGTATGCATGTGAGAGAGTAATATCAAGATGAGATGGTTGGATAGCATCACTAATTCAAGAGACATGATTTTGAACAAACTCCAGGAGATAGTGAAGGGCAGGAATATCTGGTATGCTACAGTTCATGGGGTTGCAGATTCGGACATGATTTAGTAACTGAACAATAACAACAACTGGTTTATAGATGGCGTAATTGTCTTGTATGGCATATCGTTTACTGAGATATGGAGTGCTGGAAGATGGTTCCTTTTATGATGAATTTAGTAGACTATTTTTGTAAGTTGGGTTGGAAGTACCTTTGAGGTTTTAGACCTGCTGTGTTAAATGGCCAGTAGGGTATATAGGTCTGGTGATCATAGAATGATCTGAATGGCAGATATGACTTTGTTATGCATTGCTTTGTATGTGGTAGTTGAAACTGTGAGAATGTAAGAAATTAACTAAGGATATCAAGTTAAGCTAAGTGAAAGTGTGAATCACTCAGTCTGAAGATACAGAAAAGATAAAAGCTAAAGTTCAAAAAGTAGTGGCAAGATGAGATGGATGATTGAATCACCACATCATTCAGAAGTAAAAAATATATTCACCATATACACTCATTTTCTAAAACATTTTATTTTGTGTATCTCCCTTTCTACACTTCTGAGAATAGTACTACAAAAAACACACACACAGCCCTCTGAGCTTTCTTATGATCTGAGCTCAAACTTCATGTGGTGTCTCTTAGTCAGACAAATAGAGACTTATTTTCTGCCAAGTGGATTATAGTTGACAAATCCATGGATAATTTTTCTGACAACTCTCTTTGGTTATCTTGGTAGAAGACACCCAGGCACATTTCATACTCCGGGTCTCTCGTTCATTTGAAAACCTACAGAAAGAAAGCAGATTGTTTTCTTTACATCAGCCATGAGTATATGCATATGGCCAGAGGCTTACAAGGACTTCAGAAAATGTTTTCTATTTTTTTTAATAAAGGATAAATTCATTAAAACTATTTAAATACACAACAATATGACAGGCAAGGCAATTCTTCTCACTTTATGTTTTATTTCTCAAACGTCTCTCCAGAGAAGCTAATAGTTCATTTTTGTTGTTTAGTCTCTTAGTTGTGTCTGACTCTTTGTGACCATATAGACCATAACCTGCCAGACTCCTCTGTCCATGGATTCTTCAGGCAAGAATGCTGAAGTAGGTTGCCATTTCATTCTCCAGGGGATCTTCCTAACCCATGGATTGAACCTGCATCTCTTGCATTGGCAGGCAGATTCTTTACCACTGAGCCACCAGGGAAGCCCTAATAGTTCACTAAAGAGAGCTAAAATATCACCTCTGACTGTTTTTCAGTCCACTCTGAGCAGTGTATGGGATCCTAGTTCTCTGTGATAGGAGATGGGTTTGAATCCATGTCCCCCAAATTGGGAATGCGGAGTCTTAACCACTGGAACGTCAGGGAAGTCCCTCAGCTCTGATATTTTTATTGCTTAAAAATTGATCACTGTAAGAAGTGAGCAGAAAGTTATGCTCTGTAAAACAAACATGTGCACTCATAAAAGAATTTACACTTGCTAATTTACCTTTTATATAAAAAGGTAAAATCAGGCAACAGGGCAATCTTGTTTCATACATAAGTTTTCTGAGTGGATGGAGGGAGATTTCTTTCTCAACTTTCTGTGTGAATCATTTTATAGAAATACTTATCAAACTGTAGCACTCAGGAAATTAATACCCATTAGATCACTTCAAAGCCAATGATGTCATACGTCTCTTTCTTGTCACATACAACATGGGATTAAAAACCACAAAAAGAAAAAATGCAAAAGACTTATAGCTGAGTGTCAAAAGTGCTGTTGTCCAACCAGGTCCATAATTTCCCTCCAGGAGGAATCCTCAAACCAGCCCAAAATGAATCATGTATATTTTGCCATATGAAAGTCTAAAAAGAATAGGAAATGTTGTATGAAATCAAGTGATTCTTACAGATGCAAGATAAAATATGACAGGGGCACCTTCTATGTGGCTGGCACTGCACTAGAAGCTAGGAATAAACAGGTAAGACATGCTTCATGTTTGCAAATAGATCACAGTGGAGGGGGAATCCACAGTAATGCAATGGGATAAGAGCTAAAGAAAAATGATTAAATGTCTATCAAGAAATGAATGGATAAAGATGTGCTGCATATGTACAATGGAATATTACTCAGCCATAAAAAGCATGAAATTTTATCATTTGTCATACAGAGTGAAGTAAGGCAGAAAGAGAAAAACAAATATCATATGTTAACACACACATATATATATAAGGGATCTAAACATAAATTAAAAAAAAAATCTAGATGTACCTATTTGCAAGGCAGGAATACAGACATAGAGAAAGAACGTGTGGACACAAGAAGACAGGGAGAGTGGGAAAAATTGGGAGATTGGGATATCTATCTATCTATCTATCTATCTATCACCATGTGCAAAATAGATAGCTAATGGGAAGCTGTTGTATAGCACAGGGAGCTCAGCTCAGTGCTCTGTGATGACCTAAAGGGGTATTATGGCAGAATGGGAGGGAGGTTCAAGAGGGAGGGAATATACGTATACCAATTATACTCCAATATGAAAACATAAACTGAGACTGTGAAGAAAAAAAAGAAACTATTATGGACAGTGTTAGTAGACACCAAGGCTGTGGAATCAGGCTGCAGCTACTATTACTACTACACATCTTTGCACAGTTATTCATTCTCTTTATTCCTCTATTTTTCCAGTCACTAAAACTCTGACTGTGATAATAGTCATACCTGTCTCAAAGAACTGTTATTGTTTTGTTAATAAGTAATATTAAACACTGTTTAGCACATAATGAATGCTTTTTGCCTAAATAATAGTGATTACTACTAAATACAAGTATTAAATAATAATATAGAAGCAAGAAAACGCACAGGAAGAGTTACAGAAAGAAAACAATCTCTGAGGTGATGGAGCACACATTGTTCAAATGTTATTTTTTTTTTTTAAATTGGAGGACAATTGCTTTACAATATTGTGTTGGTTTCTGCTATACATCAGCATGAATCACTCATAGGTATACATGTGTCCCCTCCCTCTTTAATCTCCCTCCCACCTCCTATCTTATCCCACCTCTCTAGGTTGTCAAAGAACACCTGATTTGAGCTCCTTGCATCATATATAGCAAATTTCCACTGGATATGATAGTCTATGTGTTTGCATGCTACTCTCTCAATTCGTCCCACCTTCTTCTTTCCCGACTATGTCCACCAGTCTGTTCTGTATGCCTGCATCTCCATTGCTGAAAATAGGATCATCAGTACCATCTTTCTAGATTCCATATATATGTATTAATATATGATATTTATTTTTCTCTTTCTGACTTTACTTTACTTTGTATAACAGGCTCTAGGTTCATCCACCTTATTAGAACCGACTCAAATGTGTTCTATTTATGGCTAAGTAATATTCCATTGTATATATGTACCATTACTTCTTTATCCATTCATCTATTGATGGACATCTAGGTTGCTTCCTTATCTTAGCTATTGTAAATAATGCTGCAACAAACATTGAGGTTCATGTGTCTCTTTCAATTATGGTTTGCTCAGCGTATATGCCCAGTAGTGGGATTGTTGGGTTATATGGTAGTTTTATTCCTAGTTTTTTTAAGGAATCTTCATACTGTTCTCCACAGTGGCTGTATTAATTAACATTTCCACCAACAGTGAAAGAGCATTCCCTTTTCTCCACACCCTCTCCAGCATTTATTGTTTATAGAGATTTTGATGATGGCCATTCTGACCCTTGTGAGTTGATACCTTATTGTAGTTTTAATTTGCATTTTTCTAATGATGAGCGATGCTGAGCACCTCTTTGTGTGTTTATTAGCCATCTGTATGTCTTTGGAGAAATGTCTGATTAGGTCCTCTGCCCATTTTCTTCTTTGGGCTGTTTGTTTTCCTGATATTGATCTGCTTATATATCCTGGAGATTAATCCTTTGTCAGTTTTTTCCTTTGCAATTATTTTCTCCTATTCTGAGGGTTGTCTTTTAATCTTGTTTCTTTTGCTGTGCAAAAGCTTTTAACTTTAATTTAGTCACATTTGTTTATTTTTGTTTTTATGTCCATTACTCTAGGAGGTGGGTAATATCTCCTTTTTGTACAATACCATAACCCTGAGACAAAGTATATGGCTGGCCATAATGTGCTAAGTTGCTGAAGTTTTGTCCAACTCTCTGTGACTGTAGCCTGCAAGACTCCTCTGTCCATGGGATTTCCAAGGCAAGAATACTGGAGTGAGTTGCCATCTCCTCCTCCAGGAGGTCTTCCCAGTCCAGGGATTGACCTGGTGTCTCTTGTATCTCCTGCATTGGTAGGTAGATTCTTTACCACTGCCCAGTTCACATGTATGCCATGCTGTGCTCAGTTGCTTCACATGTACATTTGACCCCTATGACAGGCTTCAGGGGTCAGAGAATAGAATATTATGGGCTCAACTCTGTCTCTTCAAAATGTGTGCATTTGAAGCTCTAACCCCTAGTGCTTCAAAATGTGACTGCCTTTGGAGACACAGCTTTTAGAGAGGTGACTAAGCAGAAATGAGGCTGTTAGGGTAGATCTTAATCCACTCTGATTATTGTCCTTATAAGGAGCAGAAATTTGGATATACAGAGAGACACAGATGCATGCATACAGAGGAAAGACCATGTGAGGACAGAGCAAGCAGGTGGCCATCTAGAAACTAAGGAGCGAGGCCTTGGAAGAAACCACATCTGCCAACACCTCGATCTTGAACTTCTAGCCTTCAGAGCGGTGAGTAAGAAATTTCTGATGCTTAAGCCGCCGAGTCTGTGGTACTTTGTTATGTTAGCACTGACAAACTCATACAACCCCTTTGAGTGCTTGCATGCTAAGTCACTTCAGTTGTGTCTGACTCTTTGTGACCTCATGGACTGTAGCCACCCAGCTCCTCTATCCATAGGATTCTCCAGGCCAGAATTCTGGAGGGGCTGCCATGCCCTCCTTCAGGAGATCTTCCTGACCCAAGGATCAAACTTGCATGTTCTGCATCGGCAGGCAGGTTCTTTACCACTAGCACCACCTGGAAAGCCTTACAGCCCCTTTATTATTCTGTTGGTGGCTCAGATGGTAAAGAAACTGCTTGCAATGTGAGAGATCTGGGTTCAGTTCCTGGGGAGAAACAGACAATAAATCACTGCATGGAGAAACAGTGCAATGCAGTCTTCCCTAAAAACCTTATCTTTTTCCTGCTCATCATCAAATGGAAAAATGCTGAAATGCAGAAAAGACATGTTTTCTACGCAACAAGAAACCTAACCCATCACTTAAAAATGAGCTGAAACTCCACATTAAAGACCTAGGAGGAACTGTGTGTTCATTTCCAGGCACAAAGCTATGTAACTCAGTCTCTTCTTATTAGATGCTTTCTAATTAGGTCCTTTCAAGTTGATACCTTCTTCCCCTTTTTTGTCTTAAGCTGACTTCTAAGAGAAGAAACAAGTCTCTTTTTAGTTCTTCACCCATTCTGGATTTGGTTCATATTCAAACCAATTTGGACTGGATCTGAAGAAGAGTTTTACAGTTTAATATTTGGGGTTACATTGGTTACACTGAAGATAACTTACTTTCCATTTTGATTTTCTTGTTGTTGTGGATTTCTATGAAACTCAGAGGAATTTTTTCTTCCCCTTACAAAAGTTTCAACAGCTGCCCTGATATAAAATCTCCAGACTTAACCAGGCTTGTAAAGCACTGTTTGTCATTGAGTTTTCTAAAACTGAGCCTTTGACATCGCTTGTAATTTCAACATACTAATTCTTATGCTGAGAATCCTTATTTGATGTTTGCCAACTAATATCTATACTGGCCTTATTTAGGTTTAGTGTCCAACCTTCGTGTAAGAAAATTTCAATTTAAATTAAGCCAGAGTTAGAAAAATATTGGTTTTCTTCAACAAAAAACAAAGTTTAATGAGAAGGGCTATACTGTATTTCCTTTCTCTGAACATCATTTTTAATTTCAGCTGCCATGCTGTCTGACTGAAAACTTTCTGAGCAATGACGGATTAAATATGGGAGATGAGACTGATGTCCTACATTTAAAATGCAATTTGGGAAACGGATCCCTTATAGAGAAGAACTTAGGTATATATTACTAAAAGGATTTCTCCTATCTCTAGCTAAGTGAATGTGAAAGTAAAAGTTGCTCAGTCGTGTTTGACTCTTTGCGACCCCATGGGCTATACAGTTCATGGAATTCTCCAGGCCAGAATACTGGAGTGAGTAGCCTTTCCCTTTTCCAGGGGATCTTCCCAACCCAGGGATTGAACCCAGGTCTCCCGCATTGCAGGCAGATTCTTTACCAGCTGACCCTCAAAGGAAGCAAAAGAAGCTTAAAATAATAATATAGTTTCAAGGATTCATTCAACCAATAATTGTGCAGTTAATATCAATGAGGTTTAAATTTTTTTCACCGAAATTTTCAAATTTGTAGCACAAAGAAGTACTGCAGTTGTGAAGGATGCTATAATCTTAAAATTGTATACCTCACCATATCACTGAAGTCTCGGACCACCAAGAGATGTGATTTTTTTCATGACACGGTCATTTTTACTTTCATTCCAAGATTTCTTATTTTCATGTTCAGCAACCCAGGAGCATTTTCCCCCATGTAGCTTCCAATCTTTGGTGGGGCATGATGTGTAAACAGTGGAAGAATTAAAAGGAACTGGAAGGAAAAAGGATAAGTAATTAAAAGAAACATGAGACTGCATCCCTAATATTGTATAATAATTAAAGCCTCTCAAAATTTGTTAAATTAGGGCCTAAGCTTTCTTTGACAAAAGTATGGGCTCTTCTCAGGATGGATTTTGAAAAAAATAAAACCTAACAGAATTTCAATTGTGTATTTTTTCTTTCTCTCTTTTCTTCTATCTCCCATTTAATTTATTCTCTTTAAAATATGTTATGTTTTCCATAAACTAGGCAATGCATGGACACTAGGATAAAGTGATCAACATCCAAACTTCAGGAAGATAAAAATTTTAGAGGAAAACTAGAAATTAGAGATTTCAACTAGTGATCCACCAATAAATCAAACATTTTGAGAATTATATATCACTATAATTTTGAGAATTATAAAATCATGAGAAGAATTTTTACTGGGCAAAATTTGTATGATAGGTGGTCTATAAAACTCAGGTAGATTGATCTTCTTATGTATAAAAGGGTCTGGACAGCATTTAAAGCAATTTTATTCAATATCATGTTATCACCTCTATCAAAGGTAGGAGGATTATTATGTCCTTTTGTATTGGGAATAATGTCCCAGAAAATTTGCTATCATAGTCTCACTAGTTTAAAAAATTAAAGTTTTTGGAACGAGGTTGAGGAGACTTGGAAAATTTAAAATCCATTTTAAAGTTTTAATGAGTTCCCAGAAGTCGAAATCACTCTATAACCTGGACTGGTAAGTCTTTATAATAACATCATATATGCAGGTTCAAAAAAAAGAAAGGAATATAGTTTTTCAATATAGAATAGGAACTTAAAACAACAGATTTAGTTCAGTTCAGCTCAGTTCAGTTCAGTCACTCAGTCGTGTCCAACTCTTTGCGACCCCAAAATTGCAGCACGCCAGGCCTCCCTGTCCATCACCAACTCCCAGATTTCACTCAGACTCACGTCCATCGAGTCCGAGATGCCATCCAGGCATCTCATTCTCCATTGTCCCCGTCTCCTCCTGCCCCCAATTCCTCCCAGCATCAGAGTCTTTTCCAGTGAGTCAACTCATTGGCATGAGGTGGCCAAAGTACTGGAATTTCAACTTCAGCATCATTCCTTCCAAGGAAATCCCAGGGCTAATCTCCTTCAGAATGGACTGGTTAGATCTCCTTGCAGTCCAAGGGACTCTCAAAAGTCTTCTCCAACACCACAGTTCAAAAGCATCAATTCTTCAGTGCTCAGCCTTCTTCATGGTCCAACTCTATCATCCATACATGACCACTGGAAAAAACCATAGCCTTGACTAGATGGACCTTTGTTGGCAAAGTAATGTCTCTGCTTTTCAATATGCAATCTAGGTTGGTCATAACTTTTCTTCCAAGGAGTAAGTGTCTTTTAATTTCATGACTGCAATCACCATCTTCAGTGATTTTGGAGCCCCCCAAAATAAAGTCTGACAGTTTTCACTGTTTCCCCATCTATTTCTTATGAAGTGATGGGACCAGATGCCATGATCCTAGTTTTCTGAATGTTGAGCTTTAAGCCAACTTTTTCACTTTCCACTTGAAAATAATAAAGGAAACGGAAAGAAAAATAAAACAGAAAATCTAAATAATTGAGTTTTTTCTTGACTTTTAAAAGTATATAAATACATTCGTATGTGAATGATAAAAACTTTCAAAAAGTGATCATTTATAATATCTATAATATTTATAATATTTAGTACCATTAAAAATTCACCCATTCCAGTCCCTTTTAGTTTGCTGATTTCTAGAATGTTGACGTTCACTCTTGCCATCTCTTGTTTGACCACTTCCAATTTGCCTTGATTCATGGACCTGACATTCCAGGTTCTGATGCAATATTGCTCTTTACAGCATCAGATCTTGCTTCTATCACCAGTCACATCAACAGCTGGGTATTGTTTTTGCTTTGGCTCCATCCCTTCATTCTTTCTAGAGTTATTTGTCCACTGATCTCCAGTAGCATATTGGGCACCTACTGACCTGGGGAGTTCCTCTTTCAGTATCCTATCATTTTGCCTTTTCATACTGTTCATGGGGTTCTCAAGGCAAGAATACTGAAGTGGCTTGCCATTCCCTTCTCCAGTGGACCACATTCTGTCAAACCTCTCCACCATGACCTGCCCATCTTGGGTTGCCCCGCAGGCATGGCTTGGTTTCATTGAGTTAGACAAGGATGTGGCCCTAGTATGATTAGATAGACCAGTTTTCTGTGAGTATGGTCTCACTGTGTCTGCCCTCTGATGCCCTCTTGCAACACCTACCGTGTTACTTGGGTTTCTCTTACCTTGGGCCTGTGGTATCATTTCACGGCTGGCCCAGCAAAGTGCAGCTGCTGCTCCTTACCTTGGATGAGGGGTATCTCCTCACCGCGGCCAGATGACCATTATATCTACTACTGTGGGCAGGAATCCCTCAGAAGAAATGGAGTAGTCATCATGGTCACAAAAGAGTCCAAAATGCAGTACTTGGATGCAATCTCAAAAATGACAGAATGATCTCTGTTCGTCTCCAAGGCAAACTATTCAATATCATGGTAATCCAAGTCTATGCCCCAAACAGTAACACTGAAGAAGCTGAAGTTGAATGGTTCTATGAGGACCTACAAGACCTTTTAGAACTAACACCCAAAAAAGGTGTCCTTTTCATTATAGGGGACTGGATTGCAAAAGTAGGAAGTCAAGAAACACCTGGAGTAACAGGTAAATTTGGCCTTGGAATGTGGACTGAAGCAGGGCAAAGACTAATAGAGTTTTGCCAAGAAAATGCACTGGTCATAGCAAACACCCTCTTCCAACAACTCAAGAGAAGACTCTACACATGGACACCATGAGATGGTCAACACCGAAATCAGATTGATTTTATTCTTTGCACCCAAAGATGGAGAAGCACTATACAGTCAACAAAAACAAGACCAGGAACTGACTGTGGCTCAGATCATGAACTCCTTATTACCAAATTCAGACTCAAAATGAAGAAAGTAGGGAAAACCGCTAGACTATTCAGGTATGACCTAAATCAAATCCCTTATGATTATACAGTGGAAGTGAGAAATAGATTTAAGGGCCTAGATCTGATAGACAGAATGTCTGATGAACTATGGAATGAGGTTGGTGACATTGTACAGGAGACAGGGATCAAGATCATCCCCATGGAAAACAAATGCAAAAAAGGAAAATGGCTGTCTGGGGAGGCCTTACAAATAGCTGTGAAAAGAAGAGAAGTGAAAAGCAAAGGAGAAAAGGAAAGTGTAAGCATCTGAATGCAGAGTTCCAAAGAATAGCAAGAAGAGATAAGAAAGCCTTCTTCAGCGATCAATGCAAAAAATAGAGGAAAACAACAGAATGTGAAAGACTAGAGATCTCTTCAACAAAATTAGAGATACCAAGGGAACATTTCATGCAAAGATGGGCTGATAAGGGACAGATATGGTATGGACCTAACAGAAGCAGAAGATATTAAGAAGAGGTGGCAAGAATGCACAGAAGAACTGTAAAAAAAAGATCTTCACAACCTGGATAATCACGATGGTGTGATCACTCACCTAGAACCAGACATCGTGGAATGTGAAGTCAAGTGAGCCTTAGAAAGCATCACTACAAACAAAGCTAGTGGAGGTGATGGAATTCCAGTTCACCTCTTTCAAATCCTGAAAGATGATGCTGTGAAAGTGCTGCAGTCAATATGCCAGCAAATTTGGAAAACTTAGCAGTGGCCACAGGACTGGAAAAGGTCAGTTTCCATTCCATTCCAAAGAAAGACAATGCCAAAGAATGCTCAAAGTACCACACAATCGCATTCATCTCACTTACTAGTAATGCAATGCTCAAAATACTCCAAGCCAGACTTCAGCAATACATGAACCGTGAACTTCCTGATGTTCAAACTGGTTTAAGAAAGGGCAGAGGAACCAAAGATCAAATTGCCAACATCCGCTGGATCATCAAGAAAGCAAGAGAGTTCCAGAAAATCATCTGCTTTATTGACTATGCCAAAGCCTTTGACTGTGTGGATCACAATAAACTGTGGAAAATTCTGAAAGAGATGGGAATACCAGACCACCTGACCTGCCTCTTGAGAAATCTGTATGCAGGTCAGGAAGCAACAGTTAGAACTGGACATGGAACAACAGACTGGTTCCAAATAGGAAAAGGAGTATGTCAAGGCTATATATTGTCACCCTACTTATTTAACTTCTATGCAGAGTACATCATGAGAAACGCTCGACTGGAAGAAACACAAGCTAGAATCAAGATTGCTGGGAGAAGTATCAATAACCTCAGATATGCAGATGACACCACCCATATGGCAGAATGAAGAGGGACTAAAAAGTCTCTTGATGAACATGAAAGAGAAGAGTGAAAAAGTTGACTTAAAGCTCAGCATTCAGAAAATGAAGATCATGGCATTCGGTCCCATCCCTTCATGGGAAATAGATGGGGAAACAGTGGAAACAGTGTCAGACTTTATTTTGGGGGACTCCGAAATCACTGTAGATGGTGACTGCAGCCATGAAATTAAAAGACGCTTACTGCTTGGAAGAAAAGTTATGACCAATCTTGATAGCATATTCAAAAGCAGAGACATTATTTTGCTGACTAAGGTCCATCTAGTCAAGGCTATGGTTTTTCCTGTGGTCATGTATGGATGTGAGAGTTGGATTGTGAAGAAGGCTGAGTGCCGAAGAATTAATGCTTTTGAACTGTGGTGTTGGAGAAGACTCTTAAGAGTCTCTTGGACTGCAAGGAGATGCAACCAGTCCATTCTGAAGGAGATCAGCCCTGGAATTTCTTTGCAAGGAATGGTGCTAAAGCTGAAACTCCAGGTCTTTGGCCACCTCATGAGAAGAGTTGACTCATTGGAAAAGTCTCTGATGCTGAGAGGGTTTGGGGACAGGAGGAGAAGGGGACGACAGAGGATGAGATGGCTGGATGGCATCATGGACTCAATGGACATGAGTCTGAGTGAACTCTGGGAGTTGGTGATGGACAGGGAAGCCTGGCGTGCTGTGATTCATGGGGTCGCAAAGAGTCGGACACGACTGAGTGACTGAACTCAACTGAACTGAACCATTAACAAACTGACAAAAAGCTATGTGGTGCTGATCATGAATTTTAGGAATGAAAATATTTTGACCATATTCTACACCTGCACATGTCCCAGTAGAAATAAAAATACTAATAAAATGCAATGATTTCAACATAGTACCTTTAAATTCATTTAAAACACAGACACGGTTATTTTTCTCATTTGTGTTCAATCTTTAAATAGTTTTGTCAAGGACTGTAATAGGTCCCTGAAAAACAATGGTCTAAACCATCCCTCTGTACAGGTAGAGGAATTTCCCCTTTATTCGGATATACCAAAGTAAAATACATGCTACTGCCCTCACTTGCTTATTCAGGAATTCAGTTCAGTGTAGTTCAGTCATTAAGTCATGTCTGACTTCTCAATCCCATGGACTGCAACACGCCAGGCTTCCCTGTCCATTACCAACATCCGGAGTTTACTTAAACTCATGTCCATTGAATTGGTGATGTCATCCAACCATCTTATCCTCTGTTGTCCCCTTCTTCTCCAGCCTTCAATCTTTCACAGCATCAGAGTTTTTCCCAGTGAGTCAGTTCTTCACATCAGGTGGCCAAAATATTGGAGTTTCAGCTTCAGCATCAGTCCTTTCAATGAATATTCAAGACTGATTTCCTTTAGGATAGACTCGTTGAATCTTGCAGTCCAAGGGACTCTCAAGAGTCTTCTCCAACACCACAGTTCAAAAGCATCAATTCTTTGGCACTTAGCTTTCTTTATGGTCCAATTCTCACATCCATACATGACTACTGGAAAAACAATAGCTTTGACTAGATGGATCTTTGATGGCAAAGTAATGTCTCTGCTTTTTAATACGCTCTGTAGATTGGCCATAACTTTTCTTCCAAGGAGCAAGTGTCTGTTAATCTCAGGGCTGCAGTCATCCTCTGCAGTGATTTTGGAGACCAAAATAATAAAGTCTGTCACTGTTTCCATTGTTTTCCCATCTATTTGCCATGAAGTGATGGGACGGGATGCCATGATCTTAGTTTTCTGAACGTTGAGCTTTAAGCCAACTTTTTCACTCTCCTCTTTCACTTTTATCAAGAGGTTCTTTAGTTCTTCTTCACTTTCTGCCATAAGGGTGGTGTCATTTGCATATATGAGGCTATTGATATTTCTCCTGGCAATCTTAATTCCAGCTTGTGCTTCATCCAGCCTGGCATTTCTCATAATGCACTCTGCATATAAGTTAAATAAGCAAGGTGACAATATACAGCCTTGACGTACTTCTTTCCCAATTTGGAACCAGTTTGTTGTTTCAACATAAATTGTATTAAAGATTTACTGTGCATGGCCCCGCCCATCAGAACAAGACCCAGTTTCCCCCTCAGTCAGTCTCTCCCATCAGGAAGCTTCCATAAGCCTCTTATCCTTTTCCATTAGAGGGCAGACAGAATGAAAACCACAATCACAGAAAACTAACCCATCTGATCATATGGACCACAGCCTTGTCTGACTCAGTGAAACCATGAGCCATGCTGTGTAGGGCCACCCAGCACGGATGGGTGATAGTGGAGAGTCCTGAGAAAATGTGGTCCACTGGAGAAAGGAATGGCAGACCACTTCAGTATTCTTGCCTTGAGAGTCCCATGAACAGTATGAAAAGGCAAAAAGATAGGACACTGAAAGATGAACTCCCCTGTTCGGTAGGTGCCCAATATGCTACTGGAGATCAGCGGACAAATAACTCCAGACAGTATGAAGAGACAGAGCCAAAGCAAAAACAACACCCAGTTGTAGATGTGACTGGTAATAGAAGCAAGGTCCGATGCTGTAAAGAGCAATATTGCATAGGATCCTGGAATGTCAGGCCCATGAATCAAGGCAAATTGGAAGGGATCAAACAGGAGATGGCAAGAGTGAACATCGACATTTTAGGAATCAGCAAACTAAAATGGACTGGAATGGGTGACTTTAACTCAGATGACCATTATGTCTACTACTGTGGGCAAGAATCCCTTATAAGAAATGGAGTGGCCATCATAGTCAGGAATTAGGCAATATAAAATAACATACTTATTGAGCTGTTTGCTTCAGATTTACTTTGCTCAGTACAATATTTCTTCTTTGATTCATTATCCACTTCAGTTTGTCTTGCAGATTTGAACTGAATAACTAGTGAAAGAAGACACATCTTTTCTTAATTAAATATAAAACAGAAAACGGTCAGGTTGTAGTGACTCAGTGAAGTTGATTAATTTGGAAACTGCAGGGTAATTAAAGTAATTAAAATTTATGGGGAAAAATCCTTTTTCCAAGATTAGACCTTCTTTTGCACATAGTCCTGTTAATTTTATTAATATCAAATTTAGGGGAATTGGTAAAATATAATCTGGGACCAGAAGGAAACTCACTTGATTTTTTTCTGGAGTTTTCATATTTATTTAATAAACACAAAATAACCAGCTTTGAATGTAGGCTTCATTTGGAGAGTTTGTGTTTGGTAAGTTCCTATTAACTGTACCAGGTGTCACCTGATTCATGGAAAGAGCTTTATGTGTTTTGATTTCAGTTCATAATTCTGTTCCTTTTGAGGTTGTCCATTTAAAGTCTACATATGGAAGGACAGGGTGAGCCCAGAGTATTTTTCTACCATGAGGAAGACATTTGTATTTCTGATGGCCATTTCACTGAAATTACTTTGGGTTATTTATAATCTCACAATAGTGTGTTTCAATCAGTTAAATCTTTAAAATCTATTGTAGTAACAAATCTGTTACTAACAAACTACTGTTTTGATAACAAGCAAATTGATTAGCCTATACCAAAAAGAAACATAGCAGAGAGGGTACTTTTTTTTTTTTTAATGGTCATGACCCATGGCATGTGGGATCATAGTTCCCTGACCAGGGATCAAACCTGCACCCTCTGCAGTGGAAATGCAGAGTCGTTTTAACCATTGGACTGCCAGGGAAGTCCCAGCAGAGGTGTTGAATGTTAAGTATTTTTTGCTTCATCCCCTCAATGTTAAAGTCCCAATTTGGCCACTGCCTAGTTATATTAAACTAGTCAAACCACTTATCACTCTGGGCTGTAGACTGTTCACCTCAACTGGAGGCTTGACTTTGTTGATTTCTAGGGCCCCATCCAGTTCTAGAATTCTGATTCTGCCCATTGACCTCTAGTAACTAGTGACATACATAATTACTAATATCCTTCACAAGGACAATACAGGCAGATACTGTCTTGATCTGTTCTAGGGTTTGGTTCAATCTGGAAACCTGAATTCCTTAGAGTATACATCATCTGGAAGTTTTTCTCCAAGCATTTGCTTAATAAACTATAAAAATAATTGCCATTAAAGTTAGACTATATTTCACTACATCCATGGCATATGAGTATAATTTTAAAGTGCCTGAGTGAATTGATTGGTTTTAGACAAAATTTTCACCCATGGATGCAAGATTGAAGATGCCCCTGAGTAGTTAATGGGGCTTCCTTTGTGGCTCAGCTGGTAAAGAATCCACCTGCAATGCAGGAGGCCCGGTTCAATTCCTGGGTTGGGAAGATCCCTTGGAGAAGGGAAAGGCTACCCACTCCTGTATTCTGGCCCGGAGAATTCCGCAGACTGTATAGTCTATAGGGTAACAAAGAGCTAGACACGACTGAGTGACTTTCAAATCACTTTCAGGATGCCGTGATTTTAGTAAGCTTGAATAAGATCTTGAATAAACTTAAACAGGAATATGCTTCATAGTTTAATTTGCTTTCCCGAACATGGTTCAGAAAAGCTGATTTTGATAATAAAATATAAATCTAGCATCCTTCATATATCAATGAAATGAATCCATAATATATGTAATATCACATGATGAAGTTCTACAGAAAATCTCTAATTTTATTTGTGTATCAAATTTCCTTCTTTTTGTGAAATTGTACTGAATTGTGTAGAAACCACTTTAACAGCAAACACAATTACAACAGATCATGATAAAATAATACTTTGGGGTAAATAAAGGTTATTGGTAATTGCTTACCAAGCATACTCAGCACAATTACTATTACAAGAAGAATGATAATCATTGCACATCCAACTTTCAGGAAAATTTCTTGTTGGTGAGAATCTATAACATTGGATAAATTTCACTAGTAAGCCCAGTAAGTACTTCCTTAGGTGGTAAGAAAGGGCAGAATAAACTTTGCCAGTTATGCTCTTGAGGTACTTTCCTTTGAAATATGCAGACCTAATTTCCTCTTACATACAAATTTGGTCCCCTGATTTGTGAAGAAGAGGGAATTTATAACACTGAATGAATATATTTTTTCCTTTTGATTCACAATTCATAATATTAACTTATGATCTACTCTCTGCATCCCTAAGTTTTATATAAGACTGAAATTCTCAAGATTCTCTAATAAACCTCCTGACAGCCTTCACTTATTTGGGTTGATCCATTCTTTTATGAGAAAGGCAGAGGAACCAGAGATCAAATTGCCAACATCCATTGGATCATGAAAAAAGCAAGAGAGTTCCAGGAAAACATCGATTTCTGCTTTATTGACGATGCCAAAGCCTTTGACTGTGTGGATCACAATCAACTGGAAAATTCTGAAAGAGATGGGAATACCAGACCACCTGACCTGCCTCTTGAGAAACTTATATGCAGGTCAGGAAGCAACAGTTTGAACTAGACATGGAACAACAGACTGGAAAATAGGAAAAGGAGTACATCAAGGCTGTATATTGTATATTGTCACCCTGCTTATTTAACTTCTATGCAGAGTACATCATGAGAAACACTGGACTGGAAGAAACACAAGCTGGAATCAAGATTGCTGGGAGAAATATCAATAACCTCAGATATGCAGATGATGCCACCCTTATGGCAGAAAGTGAAGAGGAACTAAAAAGCCTCTTGATGAAAGTGAAAGAGGAGAGTGAAAAAGTTGGCTTACAGCTCAGCATTCAGAAAACGAAGATCATGGCATCCGGTCCCATCACTTCATGGTAAATAGATGGGGAAACAGTGCAAACAGTGGCAGACTTTATTTTGGGGGGCTCCAGAATCACTGTAGATGGTGTCTGCAGCCATGAAATTAAAAGATGCTTACTGCGTGGAAGAAAAGTTATGACCAACCTAGATAGCATATTCAAAAGCAGAGGCATTACTTTACCAACAAAGGTCTATCTTGTCAAGGCTATGGTTTTTCCTGTGGTCATGTATGGATGTGAGAGTTGGACTGTGAAGAAAGCTGAGCACCGAAGAATTGATGCTTTTGAACTGTGGTGTTGGAGAAGACTCTTGAGAGTCCCTTGGACTGCAAGGAGATCCAACCAGTCCATTCTGAAGATCAGCCCTGGGATTTCTTTGGAAGGAATAATGCTAAAGCTGAAACTCCAGTACTTTGGCCACCTCATGTGAAGAGTTGACTCATTGGAAAAGACTCTGATGCTGGCAGGGATTGGAGGCAGGAGGAGAAGGGGACGACAGAGGATGAGATGGCTGGATGGCGTCACTGACTCGATGGACGTGAGTCTGAGTGAACTCTGGGAGTTGGTGATGGATAGGGAGTCCTGGCATGCCGCCCTGTCCATGGGATCTCAAAGAGTCAGACATGACTGAGCAACTGAACTTACTGATTCTTTTATGTATTCCTATACAATAAACCTATTTCCTGTTATATGTAATTGCAATTTCATAAAATTATACGTTTTAAAATAAAAGTAAGTTTAGGGATAATCTTGTGCAACATTTGAATGTTAAAATGGGGATTTTAAGTCCACAAAACACAGTTACTTGATAGTAGAGTTGAGATCATACCTCAGGTTTCTTGACTACCAAATTAGACCTTTTTTCACTATCCATTCTATCACTTGTAATCAGATAAATAAGTCATAAAAAGAAAGTGACATTTTTAGCTCTGGGCTGATTGATGACTGAAACCAAGAGGCTCTTATCCAAAATCAGTTCGGTTCAGTCCAGTTCGGTCGCTCAGGCGTGCCCGACTCTTTGCAACCCAAGGAATCGCAGCACGCCAGGCCTCCCTGTCCATCACCAACACCCGGAGTTCACCCAGACTCACGTCCATCGAGTCAGTGATGCCATCCAGCCATCTCATCCTCTGTCGTCCCCTTCTCCTCCTGTCCCCAATCCCTCCCAGCATCAGAGTCTTTTCCAATGAGTCAACTCTTCACATGAGGTGGCCAAAGTACTGGAGTTTCAGCTTTAGCATCATTTCTTCCAAAGAAATCCCAGGGCTGATCTCCTTCAGAATGGACTGGTTGCATCTCCTTGCAGTCCAAGGGACTCTCAAGAGTCTTCTCCAACAGCACAGTTCAAAAGCATTAATTCTTCAGCACTCAGCCTTCTTCACAATCCAACTCTCACATCCATACATGACCACAGGAAAAACCATAGCCTTGACTAGCCGGACCGTAGTCGGCAAAGTAATGCCTCTGCTTTTGAATATACTATCTAGGTTGGTCATAACTTTTCTTCCAAGGAGTAAACGTCTTTTAATTTCATGGCTGCAGTCACCATCTACAGTGATTTTGGAGTCCCCCAAAATAAAGTCTGACACTGTTTCCACTGTTTCCCCATCTATTTGCCATGAAGTGATGGGACCAGATGCCATGATCTTTGTTTTCTGAATGTTGAGATTTAAGGCAACTTTTTCACTCTCCTCTTTTACTTTCATCAAGGGGCTTTTTAGTTCCTCTTCACTTTCTGCCATAAGGGTGGTGTCGTCTGCATATCTGAGGTTATTGATATTTCTCCCAGCAATCTTGATTCCAGCTTGTGTTTCTTCCAGTCCAGCATTTCTCATGACGTACTCTTAATATAAGTTAAATAAGCAGGGTGACAATATACAGCCTTGACATACTCCTTTTCCTATTTGGAACCAGTCTGTTGTTCCATGTCTAGTTCAAACTGTTGCTTCCTGACCTGCGTACAGATTTCTCAAGAGGCAGGTCAGGTGGTCTGGTATTCCCATCTCTTGAAGAATTTTCCACAGTTTATTGTGATCCAAACAGTCAAAGGCTTTAGCATAGTCAATAAAGCAGAAATAGATGTTTTTCTGGAACTCTCTTGCTTTTTCCATGATCCAGCAGATGTTGGTATAGTACCGGGAGTATATTCAATATTTTATAATACCCTACATGGCATATAATCTATGAAAATGTCATACTAGGTTGAAGATAATATAATATTGTAAGTCAACTATACAGCAATAAAAAAGATGCTAATATGTTTCAAGGCATGATAGAAGATGGGAAACTATGGTTTATCAATGTAAAGCAAGCATGGAGATGGACTTCCACCTCCTGTGGGTGAATCCAACTCCCAGATCCATGGAGTTGCAGGATTTTTGACAAAGCACCAAAGCCCTGTGTCTGGCCTAGTCTGTAGCATCACATGTTTCTCTGTTCCTGAGTCTTCTGTTTGCTTATTCACCCTTCCTTCCCTATTTCTTCAGTGTACAAAAGTCTGCTTATTCCCTGCACTGCCAACTTGGAAAGTTGTTATATCGTCACAAAGCAGCATCTGAATCAGAAAGAACAGACATTGTGCTAAGACCACTCCTAAAATCCCCTCAGATCCCTGGAGTGCTTTAATAAGTCTAGTTTGAACAAACTTCAAAGCTACAGTGACTATTTGCTGCTGCTGCTGCTAAGTCGCTTCAGTCATGTCCGACTCTGTGCAACCCCATAGACTGCAGCCCACCAGGCTCCTCTGTCTCTGGGATTCTCCAGGCAAGAATACTGGAGAGGGTTGCCATTTCCTTCTCCAATGCATGAAAATGAAAAGTGAAGGTGAACTCGCTGAGTGGTGCCCGACTCTTAGCGACCCCATGGACTGCAGCCTACCAGGCTCCTCCATCCATGGGATTTTCCAGGCAAGAGTACTGGAGTGGGTTACCATTGCCTTCTCCACAGTGACTGTTTAGACAAACTTAAAAGAAGGCTGTCTCGGGGAAGAAGGAACCTTTGTTCTAATACTTTAGCAAAATCCTGATTGTGACCGTCAGAAGCCCAGCAATCTTCTCCAGGACTCTAAACAGATGACGTGGAATTCTCTCATATGCCCACCAGCCTACAAGACACCTTTGCAAGAAGATCCAGGTGGATGCAGACAAAGTGTATTGCTGGCTCAGCAGAGCTTAAGTTGCATTTCTGGCCTTTGGGTCCTTTTATTTTATTCGTTTCTATTTAACAGTAAACACATGGAGCACTTTGAATTTTATACAACCTGTATTATAAATGTTCTGTTGACTCTAATTTTAATTTTCTGTACTGCAGAAGCCAATCAAAGTTTGCAGGAGCAAAAATGGGACCAAAACCTGATCTATGAACCCCTAAAAGGCTGGATACTCCCTAGCTATGAAAATTTAACTTCTTTCTCTGACTGTGAAGGGTCTGAGGAAGCCTCTACCTGCAGTATACAAGGTAACACATCAGCTTACCACAATTTCATGTATCCTGACTAAACCTAGACTCTTGGTTCAGAGACAGTGGACCTTATTATCCTCAGAACAGCAAACAGTATGTTTCACATTTGAGCTTCCCATGGACATTTACCACTAATGCCCTAGTTCTGCTGGAGCTGGATCAGCTAGTCACGTGACTACTGCACATGTAGGGAATTGGAATCAAAAGCTTATGAAACACATTAAAAATATTGGGCTGCAAGGAAACTTGCCTGATCTTTGCCCTAAAAGGTCAAATTGTCTCTTATACTGGAAAACAAATCAGCTTCCTGCTCCTAAAAAAAGAAATATTCTCTATGTCCAGGTCTGTTTTTTCTACAAGTGCCCCTGAAAAGATTTTTGTTGTTGCTTTTCAGTCGCTAAGTCATGTCCTATTCTTTGTGACCGCATGGACTGCAGCATGCCAGGCCTCCATGTCCTTCACTATCTCTCAAAGTTTGCCCAAGTTCATGTCCACTGAGTCGGTGATGCTATCCAAAGATATCCCAGAATGAAAGCTGATGTTCATCTGACTATTAGACATGCAAAAACACCAAGGACTTATGCATAACTGTCTCAGCAATATCCATCCCTTATTTCTATACCATCTTACTTTCTGATGAATTTTCTCACAAATATGCTGCTTCAGTGGGCCACTCTGATTAAGCTGACCACTAGGAACTGGGACCAAATTTTCTCTTCAATATTTAATTAAATAGTCATTTATTTAGCTGCATTAGGTCTTAGTTGTGGCCTGTGGGATCTTAAACTTTTGTTGCAGTATGTAGGACCTTTAGTTGCAGCATATGAGATCTAGTTTCGTGGCTAGAGATCAAATCCAGGCCCCCTGCATTGGGAGCTCAGAGTGTTAAACAGTGGACCACTAGGGAAGTCCCCTAGTATCTATCTAATTAATACACCTATCAACAGAGTGCCAAACAGTGAGATGAGGCCAATTTAAAGTACTGATCTCATCTATGCTCTTCTCAGGATTTTAGATCCAACCAACTAAACAAATCCATAAACTACCAGGGACTCTCTTAGGAAGCCAGAGTCTTTTTTTCTTTAGTTCCTTTGCAGACTTTTGTATTATACTTGCCCTAAGGCATCAATCCAGGTATAAGAGGATGTGTTGATGACTGCACAGGCTCACAAGGAGGAAGGCTAGGGCAATTCTCACATTCTTTAAAAAAAATATTTTATTGCAGTATAGTTGATGACTCTAACTTTCTTAACAGCCTTGGCCAGTGAGCTGAGTTGATCTGAATGCTTTCAAGGGTGAAGGTTTGTGATATTGATCATTTTAGGTAAGTCTAAGCAAATTTTGTACCAAATTATCTAATTGTATCCTTCTTCTTTAAAGACTATGGAACTGAATCAACTTCAGGTTTTTTATATCGTAGATGTCTATTTTACTTTTACTTATTTTTTGGCCATGCCATGCAGCATTCAGAATCTTAGTTTCCCAACCAGGGATGGAACACATACCCCTTACAGTGGAAGCTCAGAGTCCCAACTGCTCTTGGGAACAAATTTCTTCATCTGCAAGATGAGGTAAATCTTTGGTAAATAGTAAAAACTCAATAAACACTGAGACATGCAAGGTAAGGTAAGAGATTGGACTTTAGGAAAATTCTCCTGGCCTCATCTCTGCTTTTGTAGAATATGGTCATTGTATAACACACACTTTGTATGAGTCTTTCTATGTTTATGCATCTTATCTCTGTAGTTAGATTAACTGATATTCCTAGAAACAGAGGGGATCAATTGTTTAGGGAAACAAGAGGCCATTTACTTGTTACTAGGTCAGTGACTTGCATTGTTCCAGGAAGGAGAATCAGTTGTTTGCTGTGACTTTGACTCTGGCTAATTGGCCTGGAATTGTGTCAGTTAGTACAGTGATATTTGATTAATTTATTCCAACACAAACAAGGGGAAATTTCTTCCTTACCAACTCCATGTACCAGGATTAAAAAAATAATAATAATCCAAGTGTAATCAAGGTCTTAGGAAGCCAGGCATTTTGCTTTATAAACTAAAGATTGTATAGATAAGCAAGCACTTATTTGAGATTAGAAAATATTCTAGTGTCAATAAATCACTAAGGTCCTTTATTGAAAGGCTTTTAAAGATCTGTACTTCCTTTTTTCTGTTAGAGACCTGTGATGTGTTTAAAGTAATATAAAAAAGTAAAGGGAAAACCCAACCTATTCTCCCATATCAAACAAAGAGAAAGAAGCAGGATATTATTTTTTCTTATAAAATCCTTATTTTTCTAGTTATCCCTAGCCAAGAATAATGGACTCTTATTTTTAATCATGATCTAGTTTTGAAGAAATAATATTACACAAATTAATCCCTTGAAGAGCAAGACTTTTGCTCTTCAGCTTGGCAAGTCACTGAGCATTACATGTGAAATGATTTTACTTTTTCAAGATTTTATCCTATTGCATCAAAACTGAGAATATCACATATAATTTCACTCCACATCTCTCACAAACTTTCAAATTTCTTTGCATTCATTTCCTTCAACTTCTTTTTTTGTCAGAAGATTAACTGTCCTTCCTCCTTATTTAAGTCAATTTTTCCCCCATGTATATTGTAGATTCCATCTGTCCACATCCTTTATAAAAACTTTTTATTTTGTATTGGAGTATAGTCAATCAATCCTAAAGGAAATCAACCCTGAATACTCATTGGGAGGATTGATGTTCCAATACTTTGGCCACCTGACTTGAAGAGCTAACTCACTGGGAAAGACCCTGATGCTGGGAAAATTGAGGGCCAGGAGGAGAAGAGGGTGACCGAGGATGAGATGGTTGGATGGCATCATTGGCTCAATGGACATGAATTTGAGCAAACTCCGAGAGATGGTGAAGGACGGGAAGCCTGGTGTGCTGCAGTCTATGGGGTCAAAAAGAGTTGGACATGACTGAGCAACTGAACAACATCATAGCCAACTAACAGTGCTGTGAAAGTTTCAGGTGAATAGAAAAGGGAATCAGCCATATATACTCAGCACAGAGTTCCCTATGCTATGCAGTAGGTGTTTGTTAGTTATCCATTTAAAAAATGTGTGTACATTTGTCCATCAATAGAGGAATGGATAATGACGATGTGGTACATATATACAATGGAATATTACCCAGCCATTAAAAAGAGTAAAATAATGCCATTTGCAGAAACATGGATGTACCTAGAGATTGTCATTACTGAATGAAGAGAGTTACAAAGAGGAGAAATATCATATGCTATCCCTTATATGTGGAATCTAAAAGGAAGTGATACAAATGAGCTTATAAAACAGAAACAGACTCACAGACTTAGGGAGTGAATTTGCTATTGCCTGGGGGAAAGATGGGAGGAAGGGATAGTTAGTTTGGGATGGACATGTACCTACTGTTTATATCTTTGAGATCTTTCTTACACAATTGGTCCATGGCTGAAATAAGCTGATATTTTGAAACACTTAGTTTTTGCTTCATCCTATCTTATATAATCCCAGATCCTGACAATGCCTTTTCAACATGCAGCCAAACAAAAAATGTTAGCCAAAACCAGATGAAATTATTTCCTCTTTCAATATTAAGTCAAATCACATTCATTTCCTTCTCTATTATAACACCTGGGGCTATTGACTTTTTTCTACTTAAGTAGCAATGTCAAGATTAAATTAATTATCAATGTCAAGATTAAACGTGAAGGTGGTAGCTGTTGAGCAGAAGGGAGTTGACCTTGCATGGAGCCAGTGTAACTGAAAGAGGTCAAGATTTTAAAAAAGCAAAGTGTGTCCCTTTGAAGTCGTGGAGAATGGACACTCTGCTTAATATGTATTTCATTTACATTGTTTTAGAATAGAATTTGCTTGTCTTTCAAGATCCGATTTATAATAACAAAATCTGAACTCAACAAAATCCTCTAAGGAAGGCAAATGGATTTTAAAAGTAAAATAAAGTAAAAATAAAATTAAAAAAAAAAAAAAAGACTTCAGACCTGTTGGACTTATTTCAGTTCCTCAAATGAAAATATCTTTGTCATCACAAGACTTTTACCCATCCCGTGCTCTGTAACTAAGGTGTCTTTATCCCTCATTCCCTAGAAAATCTCTACATTTCACCCAAGATGTAAAATGATATATTGTTAAACTAAATCTGCAAATTAGCATAATCCCCTACCACTATATATTTTTTTGCTTGTTTCTTTTTCTTTTTTAAAAATTTATTTTAATTGGAGGATAATTACATTACAATATTGTGATATCTTTTGCCATACATCAACATGAGTTGGCCACGGGTACACACGTGCCCCCCATCTTAAATCCCCTTCTCACCTACCTCCCCACCCCATCACTCTGGGCTGTCCCAGAGCACTGGCTTTGGGTGCCTTGCTTTATGCATTGAACTTGCACTGGTCATCTGTTTTACATACAGCAGTGTACATGTTTCAATGCTGTTTTCTCACATTGCCCCACCCTTGCCTTCTCCCACTGAGTCCAGAAGTCTGTTCTCTACATCTGCGTCTGTCTTGCTGCCCTGCACATAGAATCATCATTATCGTCTTTCTAAATTCTATATATATGCATTAATATATATTTTTAATCACCCAGGTCACCACCTATGATTTCTCCTCTGTATTGCATTGAGTTTGAAATTAACAATGCTGTATTTCTCTTCTTTACTGAAATATAACCTTCATGAGGGCAGGCACTAAAAAAACCTACTTTTTTTTTTTTTTTTTTACTCTATTTTCTGTACCTAGAATGACATAACATGTGGTAGTTGCTCAATAAATATTTTTCAATGAATAAATTATGTTATGGCAGAACTGACCAAGCACCATTTATTTTTCAAAATACTTTTATTTATTTTTGGCTGTGCTGGGTATACTTTGTTGTGCAAGGACTTTCTCTAGTTGCAGTGAGCAGAGACTACTCTCTAGTTTCTGTGCACAGGCGTTTCATGGTGGAAGCTTCTCTTGTTTCAGAGCATGGGCTCTAGGGTATGTGGGCTTCAGTAGTCCTGTGACTTATAGAATCTTTCTTGACCAGGGATCGAACCCATATCCCCTGCATTGGCAGGTAGATTCTTTACTACTGGACCACCAGTAAAGTTCCAAAAGTATTGTTTCTTGACATTGGTATGCGTTATGCGCTTCTCCAATGACCCAGCAGTAGAGAATTTGCCTGCAACACAGGAGACACAGATGTCGTTTGGATCCCATGGTTGGGCAGTTACCCTGGAGGAGGAAATGGCAACCCACTGCAGTATTCCTGCCTGAAAAATCCCATGGACAGAGGAGCCTGGTGGCCTACAGTCCATGGGGTGGCAAAAGAGTCGGATATGACTTAGTGACTAAACAACAATGGCAAACTTTTTGTGTCTAGTCCAATGAGTTCATCCTACCAATCAGGGAGCCAAAAGACTAATTTTAGTCTAAATACAATGTTCTCTGGAAAAACTTCTGCTTTATAGAATTTTAGCAATGTTTATCATGATCTGGATATAACAGATTAACATCCTATGACTTATATTCATCTCAGTTCAGTCAGTCAGTTCAGTCACTCAGTCGTGTCCAACTCTTTGCGATCCCATGAATCACAGCACGCCAGGCCTCTCTGTCCATCACCAACTCCCGGAGTTCACTCAGACTCATGTCTGTCGAGTCGGTGATGCCATCCAGCCATCTCATCCTCTATCGTCCCCTTCTCCTCCTGCCCCCAATCCCTCCCATCCTTAGAGGCTTCTCCAATGAGTCAACACTTCGCATGAGGTGGCCAACATATTGGGAGTTTCAGCTTTAGCATCAGTCCTTCCGAAGAACACCCAGGGCTGATCTCCTTTAGAATGGACTGGTTGGATCTCCCTGCAGTCCACGGGACTCTCAAGAGTCTTCTGCAACACCACGGTTCAAAAGCATCAATTCTTCAGCGCTCAGCTTTCTTTATAGTCCAACTCTCACATTCATACATGACTACTGGAAAAACCATAGCTTTGACTAGACAGACCTTTGTTGGCAAAGTAATGTCTCTGCTTTTTATTATGCTGTCTAGGTTGTTCATAACTTTCCTTCCAAGGGTCAAGCGTCTTTAAATTTCATGGATGCAGTCACCATCGGCGGTGATTTTTTACACATATAAAGAGAATTTTAACACTCCGAAAAGTGTACTTAACTGAAGTTTAAAATTTTTTTTTTCTTTTACTGGAGGATAATTGCCCTACAATGTTGTGGTGGTTTCTGCTGAATGTCAGCTTGAATCAGTGATAAGTATGTATCCTTTCCCTTTTGAGCCTTCCTCCCCCGTCTCCATTCCACCCCTCTAGGTCGTCACAGAGCACCAGGCTGGGCTGTCTGTTATACTGCAGCTCCCCGCTAGTTATCTGTTTTATGCATGACAATCCATATATGTCAATGCTATTTTCTCACTTTGCCCCACCCTCCCCTTCCCCTCTGTGTCCACCAGACCATTGTCTACATCTGCGTCTCCTCTTCTTCTCTGTAAGTAGGTTCATTGGTACTATTTTTTAGATTTCATATATAAAATTTATTTTTCTTTTTCTGACTTCACTCTGTATAACAGGCTCCTGGTTCATTCACCCCACTATAACTGAACTAAATTTATTTCTTTTAAATGAAGTTTAATAGAGGCAAAAGAGCTGATCCTGCAGGAGAAAGAGAACATGGGCAAATATCAGAAAGGTCCTAGACATCCAGGCATATATTTCAGGGTCCTTTTTCCATCATGAAGAACATGCTTTGTCTTTAGAGCATGAACCACCAAGATGTGTGTGGAAATCTCAGTCTCTGGGAAATCAAGGCACAAGTTTGCTAAAAGACTTTTCTTCCCCCACTGGTCACACAGCCAAATCCTACCTGTGTAACCAGGGAAGCCTGGTATAGACCAGCAGTCTATACATTTTTAGCAAAAAAAATGTAGTCAAACTGACATAGGCCAAATACATGTGTTTCTGGCACATTAAACCTCACCTTATAAGTCACTAGCTCATCCATCTCTTTCCTGCCAATGTTTTCAGGGGCTGCTGGATAAAACCATTGTTGTTGTTTAGTCACTAAGTTGTGTTCAACTTTTTTGCAACCTGCATGAACCGTAGACTACCAGGCTCTTCTGTCCATGGGATTTCCCAGAAAGGAATACTGGAGCGGCTTGCCTTTTCCTTCTCCAGGGGATTTTCCTGACCCAGGGATTGAAACTGTGTCTCCTACATTGGCAGGTAGTTTCTTACCATAAAACTACCATAGAGTTTAGAGTTACCATAAAATAGCTGTAAGTGAGCACTCTCCAATATTCAGTAACCTATACAATATTCAATAACCGAACGAACCAAATTTCCCAGGGAACCAAAATTCTGGTTTCTGACTGCATTCAATCCAGAGCAAGACCCATTTTATCAAACTCTCCCCCAAGTCTCCAAGCACAAGGCCAGGTCCTGTGACTGCAACAGACCCTTCTTAATCCCTTTCTACTGATATTCTCTGCTGTGTGGGATAAAGCTGATTTATAGCTGAACAGGACCAGACAAGACCAGATAAGATGCAGCCTTATCTTTGGCAATTCTTGGTTATCTGACTTTGAATCTTGGTTTAAAAAGGGCAATAGAATTTATACTGTGCTAAAAATGAAGGGTAACAGAATTTATAACTTGATATTCAAATAGGAAACTCTTATGGTGACCCTTAGACCAGTTCATTGATGGACAGTTTCTGACTGGCACAACCAGTTAGACAGCCTGAACTGACAAGTGTGACTGTGGGAATAAGAACCCAGAGGGGAACTTCTGCCTTGACCTTTCCCAGAGCTATGATTTCTTGCATGGATCCTGGTACAGCAAGTCCCCTACATACAATCTTTCAAGTTGCAAGCTTTCAAAGATTCCAGTGTCCGTTCACATGTCCAATCCCATATGTTAGTTCACAAGTCTGGCTTATGCTATCATGAGTGTACGTCCTCTACAAGTGGTTGTGCTTTTGTGTACTTTATTGTACTGGACTGTACAGAATACAGTAGTACAGCATCTTTATTTCTTGCCTGTTCACTTGATGCTGGCCCCTGTATGCCAGTCATTGTACTGTACTACTGTACTTTCTGTACTGTAAGATTTAAAATGTTTTCTTTCTTTGTTTTTGTTATATGTTCTTTGAGTGAAAAGTATTATAAACCTATTATGGTATAGTGCTATATAGCTGATTGTGATAGCTGGATACCCAGGCTAATTTTGTTGGACTTACAAATGTGCTCTTAAAATGGAACACATTTGTATGAAGTGAACTTACTGTAGTTCAGTTCAGAGGCAGGACACAGACCATGTGTGAAGAAGAACCCTAAGTGATTGCCCCTGGAAGTCTCCAGCAACCCAGATGCTTGCCTGCATTCTCTCCCTCGTGCTCCACTGTTATCTGTGACCTTTAGATAAAAGCCTTCCATGAGGATGCTCTTTGGAGTCTTGCCATTGCTTGCAAATATCCAAGCTGGCAAAAAACCTTGCACACGCGGGTTCCCATGGTGTGTAGCATCCCCAGATGTAGGGGCTTCCCCAGTGACTCACTGGTCAGTGGGTGACTCACTGGCTGCAATGTAGGAAACTTGCAAGAGAGATGAGTTCCATTCTTGGGTTGGGAAGATCCCCTGGAGAAGGAAATAGCAACCCACTCCAGGATTCTTGCCTGGGAAATTCCATGGACAGAGGGGCCAAAGTCCTTACAATGATCTACAAGTGTTACCTAGTTACTACTTGTCACCTTGCTGTGTCATTTACTCAGCTCCAGTCATTTTCACCTTATTGCTATTTCTGGAACATACCAGCCATACTTTTGTTTTTCATTGACTCTTCCTTCTCGAGAGAACCCTCTTTCACTGGGGGTTATAAATTGCCTAACTCTCTTATCTTTTTGATACTCTGTTGGCTAAATCTCTAATCCACATCTAGCCATTGCTTACTATGTCTGATCTTGACCTTTTTATTATAATACAGCAGTTCACACCTCCATTCCTCACATCCTTGACCTTTTCTTACTTCTTTTTCTCTCCTTAGTACTTATTACTTTTTACACATTTACTTATTTTTATTGTTTATTACTATTCTGAGTGTTTGAGAATGTAAACTCTATAAAACCCAGTATCCTCCTCTATTTGCTTTACTAATGTATCCTAAGAGATAAAAATATTAGTGGGAATTGTAGGTCAATAGCTATTCAATGAATAATTGCTTCTGAATTTTAATACAACAAAAGTATGGAGAAAGAACATGTAAGGACATGTTGTTTTAAAATATACGTGGTACATATGGAAACAAAATTATGATGGGAAGCTTTGCCCTGGCACACATTATACCTGTGAGGTTCACTTCATTAAAGATTCATTAGGCTATAACAGACTATACAAATAGTAGGGAAGATTTATGAGCTTTGTAAATTATGCACCTCATAGAACACATAATTTCTTTTTCAAAATATAGAGTTAAATATTTTGTCATTATTTTAGAAATTACTAGAACGTTTAAACCAAAAGCTCAGTAGTTGGAAGAAAGAAAAATCACTCCTCTAAATATTTCTTGAACTTAGAAGAATTTCAAACAATAACTACAGAGTTCAGTTCAGTTCAGTTGCTCAGTTGTGTCTAACTCTTTGCGACCCCATGGACTGCAGCACGCTAGGCCTCTCTGTCCATCACCAACTCCCAGAGTTTACTCAGACTCATGTCCGTTGAGTCGGTGATGCCATCCAATTATCTCATTCCCTGTCGTCCCCTTCTCCTCCTGCCTTAAATCTTTCCCAGCATCAGGGTCTTTTCCAATGAGTGAGTTCTTTGCATCAGGTGGCCAAAGTATTGGAATTTCAGGTTCAGCATCATTCCTTCCAAAGAAATCCCAGGGCTGATCTCCTTCAGAATGGACTACTTGGATCTCCTTGCAGTCCAAGGGACTCTCAAGAGTCTTCTCCAACACCACAGTTAAAAAGCATCAATTCTTTGGTGCTCAGCTTTCTTTATTGTCCAACTCTCACATCCATACATGACCACTGGGAAATCCAAAGCTTTGACTAGATGAACTTCATTGGCAAAGTAATGTCTCTGCTTTTTTACTATGCTATGTAGGTTGGTCAAAACTTTTCTTTCAAGTAGTAAGCATCTTTGAATTTCATGGCTGCAGTCACCAACAGTGATTTTGGAGCCCCCCCCCCCCCCAAATAAGGACTGTCACTGTTCCCATTGTTTTCCCATCCATTTGCCATGAAGTGATGGGACCAGATGCCATGATCTTCATTTTTTGAATGTTGAGGTTTAAGCCAGCTTTTTCACTCTCCTCTTTCACTTTCATCAAGAGTCTCTTTAGTTCTTCTTCACTTTCTGCCATAAGAATGGTGTCATCTGCATATCTGAGGTTATTGATATTTCTCCTGGCAATCTTGAGTCCAGCTTGTGGCCCATCCAGCCCAGGATTTCTCATGATGTACTCTGCATATAAGTTAAATAAGCAGGGTGACAATATACAGACTTGATGTACTCCTTTCCCTATTTGGAACCAGTCTGTTGTTCCATGAACAGTTCTAACTGTTGCTACTTGACCTGCATACAGGTTTCTCAAGAGGCAGGTCAGGTACTCAGGCATTCCTATCTCTTTAAGAATTTTCCACAGTTTGTTGTGATCCACACAGTCAAAGGCTTTGGCATAGTCAATAAAGCAGAAGTAGATGTTTTCCTGGAAGTCTCTTGCTTGTTTGATGATCCAACGGATGTTGGCAATTTTATTAAAAATGATAGTGTCAGCATAAGCTAAATGCATGCAGTTTGGCCTAAACCCTACCCAGAGCAAACATCACTGTCTCAAATGCTTTTTTTTTTTTTTTTAATTGATGAGTAACTTAAATTTCTAAGAGATCTACTCACTTATTTAGGATCACACAGTTCAGGTGGCTGGATTATGACTTGAACCTTCTTATTTTCTCATTGTGTGAACTTATGCTAGTCACGTTTAGAAAAGACTTTCAGATTTAAAAAAAAAAAAAAAACAAAAACAAAAACAAAAACTGACCAACAGCCTGTCAGAGTTTCTGTCTCATTTTATTATTATTCTAAAAAATAAAAAATGAATTGGTGGTCATATTAAAATTCATATAGTGTTCCTGTATAGACTGAAACAAGATTTTGAAAGGTTGTTGGTGAATTACGACGCTGATCCCTGGAGGAGAAGAATTCAATCCGGGGCCAGAGACGAGGCCTGATCGCTCAGAGCTTTTGTGTAACAAAGTTTTATTAAAGTATAAAGGAGACAGAGAAAGCTTCTGACATAGGCATCAGAAGGGGGCAGAAAGAGTACCCCCCTGCTGGTCTTTAGCTGGATGTTATATAGTTATCAGCAGTCTGTTAATGAAAGAAAGGAATGTCTCAAAACTTAGAATGGCACCAGGCCCCTCAGCCATAGGATGTATTTGGGGATAATCTTGGCTCCAAATGGCTCATCTTGGGCCATAAAAGGATTAACTTGAATCTTGAAGAAGGGCAGAGCACCATACAAATAGTGTTATTTACATAGAATAGAGGAACAATATTGGAGTATAACATACTGAGCCAAAAGGCGGAACCGACTTGAAGATAGAGTTTGGGGTAAATGCATAGTACATTAGCATAGCTTAAGATAAACATTTCCATAAGAAAAAGGCAATGCTTAACAGGTGTCATGGCAACACAGAATTTTAAGAGAAACCTCCTTTGAAATTTGTATAGAGAAGGAAAAAATATCGCTAGTTTGTTTTCTCCTGCTGCTTAAGAGAGATAAAAATGTCTGACACTTGCAGGCTATTTCCTCCATTTGGAGGCCCCTGGCCTTCCTGCCTGTTACCCTCTCAATTTCATAGGTTGATACTTTTCCTTGAAAATGTAAATACTATAATCACTTTAAATATGAGGATAGGAACCCCTCCAGACCACGAAGTTCTTTTTTTTTTTTTTTTTAGATTGCTGTTTTTTATATGCAGAATTTTTATTTCTTTATTTGGGTCTTTGTTACTGTGCTGGCTTTTCTCTAGTTGCAGCAAATGGGGTTACTGTTCACTGTGGTGCATGGGCTTCTCATTGCATTGGCTTCTCTTACTGCAGAGCATGGGCTCTAGGGTACTCGGGCTTTAGTAGTTGTGGCATGTGAGCTCAGTAGTTGTTCCTGGACTCTAGGGCACAGGCTCAGTAGTTGTGGCACATGAGCTTAGCTGCTCCATGGCATGTGGGATCTTCCCTGAGAAGGGATCAAACGCATGTCTGCTTGCATTGCCAGGCGGATTCTTCATCACTGAGTCATTAGGCAGGCCCTGCTTTGTTTGTTTGTTTGTTTGTTTGTTTTTAGGAAAACAAAGATAACAGGTGGTTATGATGAGACATCATTAGTGTTTTCAGCCTCATGATATGAAGCTGGGGATGGAAAATCAATGTCAATTACAACATCGCAGTTATCTATGGTTGAAACAGAAAGTAGTGGTTTAAAACAACCACAATTATTTTTTCATTGAATAGATTTGACATATAACATTGTGTAAATTTAAGGTGTACAATATATTACTTTGACACCCATATATTGTAATATCATTGCATTGGTCATAATATTCATTACATAATTTAAACAGTATTGTTGTCTATATTCATTATATGAGATCAGTTCAGTTCAGTTGCTCAGTTGTGTCTGTCTTTTTGCGACCCCATGGACTGCAGCACACCAAGCTTCCCTGCTCATCACAAACTCCTGGAGTTTTAGAGGGAAAATGGTTGGATAAACATGAGGCAAGTTCAGTTCAGTTGCTCAATTGTGTCCAACTCTGCAACCCCACGGACTGCAGCACGCCAGAACCAACTTCCAGAGCTTGTTCAAACTCATGTCCATTCAGTCAGTGATGCCATCCAACCGTCTCATCCTCTGTCGTCCCCTTCTCCTCCTGCCTTCAATCCTTCCCACCATCAGGGTATTTCCCAATGAGTCAGAACTTGGCATCAAGTAGCCAAAGTACTGGAGTTTCAGCTTCAGCATCAGTCCTTTCAGTGAATTTTCAGGACTGATTTCTTTTAGGATAGACTGGTTGAATCTCTTGGTTGTCCTAGGACTCTCAAGAGTCTTCTCCAACACCACAGTTCAAAAGCGTCAATTCTTCAGCACTCAGCTTTCTTTATAGTCCAACTCTCACATCCACACATGAGTACTGGGAAAACCATACCATTGACTAGACGGACCTTTGTTGGCAAAGAAATATGTCTGCTTTTTAATATGCTCTGTAGGTGGGTCACAACTTTTCTTCCAAGGAGTAAGCGGCTTTTAATTCCAAGCTTTGCAGTCACAATCTGCAGTGATTTTTGAGCCCCCCAAAATAAAGTCTGTCACTATTTCCACTGTTTCCCCATCTATTTGCCATGAAGGGATGAACTGGATGCCATGATCTTAGTTTTCTGAATGTTGAGCTTTAAGCCAACTTTTCACTATCACTTTCATCAAGAGGCTCTTTAGTCTTTGCTTTTTGCATAACGGTGGTGTCATCTGCATATTTGAGGCTATTGATATTTTTCCCAGCAATCTTGGTTCCAGCTTGTGGCTCATCCAGCCCAGCATTTCTCATATACTCTGTATATGAGTTAAATAAGCAGGGTGACAATATACAGCCTTGACATACTTACTTCTTTTCCTATTTGGAAACCAGTCTGTTGTTCCAAGTCAGGTTCTAACTGTTGTTTCCTGACCTGCATACAGATTTCTCAAGAGGCAGGTTAGTGGTCTAGTATTCCCATCTCTTGAAGAATTCTCCACGGTTTGTTGTGATCCACACAGTCAAAGTCTTTGGCATAGTCAATAAAGCAGAAGTAGATGTTTTTCTGGAACTCACTTGCTTTTTCGATGATCCAGTGGATGTTGGCAATTTGATCTCTGGTTCCTCTGCTTTTTCTAAAACTAACTTGAGCATTTTGTTCACAGTGCACGTACTGAGGCCAAAGGAGAAGGGAGAGACAGAGGATGAGATGGTTAGATAGCATCACTGACTCAAATGGACACGAATTTGAACAAACCGGAAGATATTCGAACAGAGGAACCTGGCGAGCTGCAGTGCATGGGTCACAAAGAGTTGGACATCGCTTAGCAACTGAACAATAATAACTACACAGTCAGACATAAATATAAGCTTTTAATGGAAAGCTCATATAAATGTCTGGAACTTGCAAGCTATCTTCACTGGAAGAGAAGCATTCTAAATAGAAACATCATCATGATATACACAAAAAAAGAAGCTTTGAAAGTTGGAAACTGAATCTCCTATTAACATGTCACATGAAAAACTTCTTGCTTTCACCGAACTTTGATTTTCTTAAATATTTAGGATATAACGATCTTGTATTTGGGGAGGCATTGAGATGATACCTATATAAGTGTGATCAGGCTTAAACAGAGTACGTGCTCAGGAAATGTAGTAAGTACATAGATAGATACACAGGGTCTGCAGACTTTGAATGCGGCCAGAAAAGGAGGCTCAGTTCATGTTGTGTGTAGTAGAAGGTTCCTTTTTTCCCTTTCCAAACAGTTCACGAGTGTCTGTTGTGATAAATGTTCTACTAATTCCAAAGACGCAGGAGTCTTGTGGCTCATTGCAGGCGGGGTGTAAGTAGTAGTCAAAGAATGGGATGGCAACACAGAGCTGGCATGCCAGGATGGGGTATGCACAAGATGTTCACCTGCTTATCCTAAATTGAAAGTGAAGGGGTACGATGGGCAGGGCTCCATCACAGATTTTCTTTTTTCCTTTGTTCCAGTTCTTCATAAGGCCCTTTGGCCCTGAGAAGTCCACCTGATTCCCTTCTAGTGCCTGAGAGTCTATTCACATCACCATTTCTTTCAAGAGAGTAATAGCAAAAGTCTCTTTTGATATTTTATCTCTTTCACCTTTCTGGTCCTTTCAACTTTCAAGATAACGTTTTTAATGCTCAACTGACCAAGCCCATTTCCAAAAAGGCCCTTGGTTATTTCCCAGGCTTGCTTTGACCAGATTTCTGACAATTGTTTAGTGTTATCTTCTTTAATCCCCAAAGCAGTCCTGTGAGAAAAAAAATATTATCACTCTGTGTTTTACTTTACTTGAAAACCAGGGTTCAGTTCAATTCAGTTCAGTCGCTCAGTCATGTCCGACTTTCTGACCCCATGCACTGCAGCACGCCAGGCCTCCCTGTTCATCACCAACTCCCGGAGTTTACTTAAACTCATGTCCGCTGAGCTGGTGATGCCATCCAAACGTCTCATCCTCTGTCGTCCCCTTCTCCTCCTTCCTTCTATCTTTCCCAGCATCAAGGTCTTTTCAAATGAGTCAGTTCTTCGCATCAGGTAGACAAAATATTGGAGTTTCAGCTTCAGCATCAGTCCTTCCAATGAATATTCAGGACTGATTTTCTTTAGGATGGACTGGTTGGATCTCCTTGCAGTCCAAGGGACTCTCAAGAGTCTTCTCTAACACCACAGTTCAAAAGCATCAATTCTTCAGTGCTCAGCTTTCTTTATAGTACCAACTCTCACATCCATACATGACTACTGGAAAAACTATAGCCTTAACTAGACAGACCTTTGTTGGCAAAGTAATGTCTCTGCTTTTGAATATGCTGTCTAGGTTGGTCATAACTTTCCTTCTAGGGAGTAAGTGTCTGTTAATTTCATGGCTGCAATCACCATCTGCAGTGATTTTGAAGTCCAAAAAAATAAAATCTGTCATTGTTTCCATTGTTTGCCCATCTATTTGCAGTGAAGTGATGAGACCAGATGCCATGTAGTCATGTATGGATGTGAGAGTTGGACTATAAAGAAAACTCAGCACCAAAGAATTGATGCTTTTGAACTTGATGTTGCAGAAGACTCTTGAGAACCTGAATATACTTTGGAAGGACTGATGCTGAAGCTGAAGCTCTGATACTTTGGCCACCTGATACAAAGAACTGACTCACTGAAGAAAACCGTGATGCTGGGAAAGATTGAAAACAGGAGGAGAAGGGAACGACAGAGGATGAGATGGTTGGATGGCATCACTGCCTCAGTGGACATGAGTTTGAGCAAGCTCTGGGAGTTGGTGATGGACAGGGAATCCTGGTGTGCTGCAGTCCATGGGTTCGCAAAGAGCCGGACATGACTGAGTAACTGAACTGAACTGAGATACTCACACATTATAAAGCAATTATACTCCAACAAAAAATAATTTAAAAAAAGCAGGGAGGAGGCAAGAATATACAATGGAGAAAAGACAATCTCTTTAACAAGTGGTGCTGGGAAAACTGGTCAACCACTTGTAAGAGAATGAAACTTTCTAACACCATACACAAAAATAAACTCAAAGTGGATTAATGATCTAAAAATAAGACCAGAAGCTATAAAACTCCTAGAGGACAACGTAAGCAAAACACTCTCTGACATAAATCACATCAGGATCCTCTATGACCCACCTCCCACAATACTGGAAATAAAAGCAAAAATAAACAAATGGGACCTAATTAAAATTAAAGGCTGCTGCACAATAAAAGAAACTATAAGCAAGATGAAAAGACAGCTTTCAGAATGGGAGAAAATAATAGCAAATGAAGCAACTGACAAACAACTAATCTCAAAAATATACAAGCAACTCCTACAGCTCAACTCCAGAAAAATAAACGACCCAATCAAAAAATGGGCCAAAAAACTAAATAGACATTTCTCCAAAGGAGACATACAGATGGCTAATAAATACACGAAAAGATGCTCAACATCACTCATTATCAGAGAAATGCAAATCAAGGCCACAACGAGGTACCATTTCACACCAGTCAGAATGGCTGCGATCCAAATGTCTACAAGCAATAAATGCTGGAGAGGGTATGGAGAAAAGGGAACCCTCTTACACTGTTGATGGGAATGCAAACTAGTACAGCCACTATGGAGAACAGTGTGGAGATTCCTTAAAAAAAATTGGAAATGGAATTGCCATACGACCCAGCAATCCCACTGCTGGGCACACACACCAAGGAAACCAGAATTGAAAGAGACACATGTACCCTAATGTTCATCACAGCACTGTTTACAATAGCCAGGACATGGAAGCAACCTAGATGTCCATCAGCTGATGAATGGATAAGAAAGCTGTGGTACATATACACTATGGAGTATTACTCAGCCATTAAAAAGAATACACTCGAATCAGTTCTAATGAGGTCGATGAAACTAGAGCCTATTATAGTGAAGTAAGCCAGAAAGAGAAACAACAATATAGTATACTAACACACATATATATATATGGAATTTAGAAAAATGGTAATGATAATCCTGTATGCAAGATGGCAAAAGAGACACAGATTTATAGAAAAGTCTTTTGGACTCTGTTGGAGAATGTGAGGGTGGGATGATTTGAGAGAACAGCACTGAAACATGTACATTATCATATGTGAAATGAAAAAGAATTTTGCAACGATGAGGAAGAGTCAAGTTCCCTTCCCCAAATTGCTTTAGCAATGGAACTCTGATATAAGAGTCCAGAGAATGGATATTAAACAGTTCTCTACCACAAAATATAAATGCAAAAAATAGAGGCTGTGGAAGAAGCAGAAGACTTCAGAAATACTTACTAAAATGTTTCAGAGGTGAGATAAGGCACAGAAGGGGGTAGACGAAAGCTGTGGGATTATAAACCACTCCCCTTAGCTGGTCTGGGCTATTCTCCATAGTGCATCATTATCTCTTAAAATGAGGCTTTTCATTCAGTTCAGTTCAGTTCAGTTCAGTCACTCAGTCGTGTGCGACTCTTTGCAACCCCATGAATCACAGCACGCCAGGCCTCCCTATCCAGCACCAACTCCCGGAGTTCACCGAGGCTCACGTCCATCAAGTCAGTGATGCCATCCAGCCATCTCATCCTCTGTCGTCCCCTTCTCCTCCTGCCCCCAATCCCTCCTAGCATCAGAGGCTTTCCAAATGAGTCAATACTTTGCATGAGGTTGCCAAAGTACTGGAGTTTCAGCTTTAGCATCATTCCTTCCAAAGAAATCCCAGGGTTGATCTCCTTCAGAATGGACTGGTTGGATCTCCTCGCAGTCCAAGGGACTCTGAAGAGTCTTCTCCAACAACACAGCTCAAAAGCATCAATTCTTCGGTGCTTAGCTTTCTCCACAGTCCACCTCTCACATCCATACATGACCACAGGAAAAACCATAGCCTTGACTAGAGGGATCTTTGTTTGCAAAGTCATGTCTCTGCTTTTGAAATGCTATCTAGCTTGGTCATAAATTTTCTTCCAAGCAGTAAGCGTCTTTTAATTTCATGGCTGCAATCACCATCTGCCGTGATTTTGGAGCAGCGAAAAATAAAGTCTGGCACTGTTTCCAATGTTTCCCCAGCTATTTCCCATGAAGTGATGGGACCAGATGCCACGATCTTAGTTTTCTAAATGTTGAGCTTTAAGCCAACTTTTCCAGTCTCCACTTTCACTTTCATCAAGAGGCTTTTTAGTTCCTCTTCACTTTCTGCCATAAGGGTGGTGTCATCTGCATATCTGAGGTTATTGATATTTCTCCCAGCAATCTTGATTCCAGCTTGTGCTTCTTCCAGCCCAGCGTTTCTCATGATGTACTCTGCATAGAAGTTAAGTAAGCAGGGTGACAATATACAGCCATGATGTGCTCCTTTTCTTATTTGGAACCAGTCTGTTGTTCCATGTCCAGTTCTAACTGTTGCTTCCTGACCTGCATATAGCTTTCTCAAGAGGCAGGTCACGTGGTCTGGTATTCCCATCTCTTTCAGAATTTTCCACAGTTTATTGTGATCCACACAGTCAAAGTCTTTGGCATAGTCAATAAAGCAGAGATCGTTGTTTTTCTGGAACTCTCTTGCTTTTTCGATGATCCAGTGGATGTTGGCAATCTGCTTCCACGATCTTTTCTAAAACCAGCTTGAACATCTGGAAGTTCACGGTTCACATATTGCTGAAGCCTAGCTTGGAGAATTTTGAGCATTCCTTTACTAGCATGACTTTCATTAGAGTATAGCTATTTTACAGTGTTGTGTTAGTTTCTGCTGTACAATGAAATGAATCAGCTATATATCCCCTCTCTCCAGACCCCCACCTGCCCCCCTCCCCATCAGATTCTTCTAGGTCATCACAGAGCACCGAGCTCAGTTCTCTGTGCTATATAGCAGCTTCCCACTAGCTCTCCATTTTTCATATGGCTGTGTATTTATGTCAAGGCTAACACACCTGTCAGAATGACCACCATGAACAAAATCTACAAACTGGAAATGCTGGAGAAGGTGTGGAGGAAAGGGAACCCTTCTGCACTATTGGTGGGAATGGAAATTAATACAGCCACTATGGAGAAAGGTATGGCAGTTCCTAAAAAAACTGAAAAATAGAACTATCATATGATACAGAAAATCCGCTCCTGGGCACACGCCCTGAGACATCTTTTCTTTAGGTATATTTTTTCTCAGTTCTTGAAAGGGGCAATTAGGCATGAACTTTTGTAAAATTCACAAAAATTAGAATTCTCACTGTGTGTTCACTTTGAACCAGAAAATGTGCATGCAGTCACTATGAGAATATATACAATCAAAATGGCAGTATTCTGAAATGGAAATTAAAGAGATGGAGGGGGATGTCTAGTCAAATAGAAGAACATACTACTTTATTTCTGACAGGTATTAGTTCTTTTTGGCAGATGAGTCTATTCTCTGCAGCACAGGTTTCAGAAATAAATTGTGTCCTTGATATGCAAACGCAGCTATCTTCTTTAGAATCACCAGAAACTGGTAATCTGCAGAGCAAAAGAAAAGACTCCTTTTAGTGTTCATGATTTTCTCACATAATTCTCCTCATCCAGCCAGTATTTTCTGTAGCTCTCAGGAAACAACGAGATGCTCAGTTATTAAGCATTGGGTAAGTAAACAGTCTGTGGCAGAAAGAGAAGAGGAACTAAAAACCGTCTGAAGGAGGGTGAAAGAGGAGAGTGAAAAAGCTGGCTTGAAACTCAACATTCAAAAACTAAGATTTTAGCATCTGGTCCTATCACTTCATGGCAAATAGAAGGGGAAAAAATGCAAGCAGTGACAGACTTTGTTTTCTTGGGCTTCAAAATCTCTGCAGACAATGACTAAAGCCCTGAAATTAAAAGACACTTGCTACTGGGAATGGCTACCCACTCCAGTATTCTTGTCTGGAGAAATTCCATTTCCGTGGACAGAGGAACCTGGCAGGATACAGTCCATAGGGTGGGAAAGAATCAGACAGGACTGAGGGACTAACACTTTCAATTTTTGTCACTGCTCCTTGGAAAGAAAGCTATGACAAACCTAGACAGCATATTCAAAAGGAAAGACATCACTTTGCCAGCAAATGTCAGTATAGTCAAAGCTATGGCTTTTCCATTACTCATGTACTGATGTGAAATTTATACCATAAAGAGAGTATCGTCAGTATAGTCAAAGCTACATGATTTCTTATGTATTGATATGAAAGTTGCACCATAAAGAGACTAAGTGTTGAAGAACTGGTGCTTTCCATTTGTGGTGCTGGAGAAGATTCTCGAGAGTCCCTTGGATTGCATGCAAATTAAGCCAGTCAATCCTAAAGGAAATCAATCCTGAATATTCCTTGGAAGGACTGATGCTGAAGCTAAAGCTCTAATACTTTGGCCTAATACATGTGATTGGAAAAGCCAACTCATTGGAAAATACCCTGATGCTGGGAAAGACTGAGGCCAAAGGAGAAGGGAGAGACAGAGGATGAGATGGTTAGATAGCATCACTGACTCAAATGGACACGAATTTGAACAAACCGGAAGATATTCGAACAGAGGAACCTGGCGAGCTGCAGTGCATGGGTCACAAAGAGTTGGACATCGCTTAGCAACTGAACAATAATAACTACACAGTCAGACATAAATATAAGCTTTTAATGGAAAGCTCATATAAATGTCTGGAACTTGCAAGCTATCTTCACTGGAAGAGAAGCATTCTAAATAGAAACATCATCATGATATACACAAAAAAAGAAGCTTTGAAAGTTGGAAACTGAATCTCCTATTAACATGTCACATGAAAAACTTCTTGCTTTCACCGAACTTTGATTTTCTTAAATATTTAGGATATAACGATCTTGTATTTGGGGAGGCATTGAGATGATACCTATATAAGTGTGATCAGGCTTAAACAGAGTACGTGCTCAGGAAATGTAGTAAGTACATAGATAGATACACAGGGTCTGCAGACTTTGAATGCGGCCAGAAAAGGAGGCTCAGTTCATGTTGTGTGTAGTAGAAGGTTCCTTTTTTCCCTTTCCAAACAGTTCACGAGTGTCTGTTGTGATAAATGTTCTACTAATTCCAAAGACGCAGGAGTCTTGTGGCTCATTGCAGGCGGGGTGTAAGTAGTAGTCAAAGAATGGGATGGCAACACAGAGCTGGCATGCCAGGATGGGGTATGCACAAGATGTTCACCTGCTTATCCTAAATTGAAAGTGAAGGGGTACGATGGGCAGGGCTCCATCACAGATTTTCTTTTTTCCTTTGTTCCAGTTCTTCATAAGGCCCTTTGGCCCTGAGAAGTCCACCTGATTCCCTTCTAGTGCCTGAGAGTCTATTCACATCACCATTTCTTTCAAGAGAGTAATAGCAAAAGTCTCTTTTGATATTTTATCTCTTTCACCTTTCTGGTCCTTTCAACTTTCAAGATAACGTTTTTAATGCTCAACTGACCAAGCCCATTTCCAAAAAGGCCCTTGGTTATTTCCCAGGCTTGCTTTGACCAGATTTCTGACAATTGTTTAGTGTTATCTTCTTTAATCCCCAAAGCAGTCCTGTGAGAAAAAAAATATTATCACTCTGTGTTTTACTTTACTTGAAAACCAGGGTTCAGTTCAATTCAGTTCAGTCGCTCAGTCATGTCCGACTTTCTGACCCCATGCACTGCAGCACGCCAGGCCTCCCTGTTCATCACCAACTCCCGGAGTTTACTTAAACTCATGTCCGCTGAGCTGGTGATGCCATCCAAACGTCTCATCCTCTGTCGTCCCCTTCTCCTCCTTCCTTCTATCTTTCCCAGCATCAAGGTCTTTTCAAATGAGTCAGTTCTTCGCATCAGGTAGACAAAATATTGGAGTTTCAGCTTCAGCATCAGTCCTTCCAATGAATATTCAGGACTGATTTTCTTTAGGATGGACTGGTTGGATCTCCTTGCAGTCCAAGGGACTCTCAAGAGTCTTCTCTAACACCACAGTTCAAAAGCATCAATTCTTCAGTGCTCAGCTTTCTTTATAGTACCAACTCTCACATCCATACATGACTACTGGAAAAACTATAGCCTTAACTAGACAGACCTTTGTTGGCAAAGTAATGTCTCTGCTTTTGAATATGCTGTCTAGGTTGGTCATAACTTTCCTTCTAGGGAGTAAGTGTCTGTTAATTTCATGGCTGCAATCACCATCTGCAGTGATTTTGAAGTCCAAAAAAATAAAATCTGTCATTGTTTCCATTGTTTGCCCATCTATTTGCAGTGAAGTGATGAGACCAGATGCCATGTAGTCATGTATGGATGTGAGAGTTGGACTATAAAGAAAACTCAGCACCAAAGAATTGATGCTTTTGAACTTGATGTTGCAGAAGACTCTTGAGAACCTGAATATACTTTGGAAGGACTGATGCTGAAGCTGAAGCTCTGATACTTTGGCCACCTGATACAAAGAACTGACTCACTGAAGAAAACCGTGATGCTGGGAAAGATTGAAAACAGGAGGAGAAGGGAACGACAGAGGATGAGATGGTTGGATGGCATCACTGCCTCAGTGGACATGAGTTTGAGCAAGCTCTGGGAGTTGGTGATGGACAGGGAATCCTGGTGTGCTGCAGTCCATGGGTTCGCAAAGAGCCGGACATGACTGAGTAACTGAACTGAACTGAGATACTCACACATTATAAAGCAATTATACTCCAACAAAAAATAATTTAAAAAAAGCAGGGAGGAGGCAAGAATATACAATGGAGAAAAGACAATCTCTTTAACAAGTGGTGCTGGGAAAACTGGTCAACCACTTGTAAGAGAATGAAACTTTCTAACACCATACACAAAAATAAACTCAAAGTGGATTAATGATCTAAAAATAAGACCAGAAGCTATAAAACTCCTAGAGGACAACGTAAGCAAAACACTCTCTGACATAAATCACATCAGGATCCTCTATGACCCACCTCCCACAATACTGGAAATAAAAGCAAAAATAAACAAATGGGACCTAATTAAAATTAAAGGCTGCTGCACAATAAAAGAAACTATAAGCAAGATGAAAAGACAGCTTTCAGAATGGGAGAAAATAATAGCAAATGAAGCAACTGACAAACAACTAATCTCAAAAATATACAAGCAACTCCTACAGCTCAACTCCAGAAAAATAAACGACCCAATCAAAAAATGGGCCAAAAAACTAAATAGACATTTCTCCAAAGGAGACATACAGATGGCTAATAAATACACGAAAAGATGCTCAACATCACTCATTATCAGAGAAATGCAAATCAAGGCCACAACGAGGTACCATTTCACACCAGTCAGAATGGCTGCGATCCAAATGTCTACAAGCAATAAATGCTGGAGAGGGTATGGAGAAAAGGGAACCCTCTTACACTGTTGATGGGAATGCAAACTAGTACAGCCACTATGGAGAACAGTGTGGAGATTCCTTAAAAAAAATTGGAAATGGAATTGCCATACGACCCAGCAATCCCACTGCTGGGCACACACACCAAGGAAACCAGAATTGAAAGAGACACATGTACCCTAATGTTCATCACAGCACTGTTTACAATAGCCAGGACATGGAAGCAACCTAGATGTCCATCAGCTGATGAATGGATAAGAAAGCTGTGGTACATATACACTATGGAGTATTACTCAGCCATTAAAAAGAATACACTCGAATCAGTTCTAATGAGGTCGATGAAACTAGAGCCTATTATAGTGAAGTAAGCCAGAAAGAGAAACAACAATATAGTATACTAACACACATATATATATATGGAATTTAGAAAAATGGTAATGATAATCCTGTATGCAAGATGGCAAAAGAGACACAGATTTATAGAAAAGTCTTTTGGACTCTGTTGGAGAATGTGAGGGTGGGATGATTTGAGAGAACAGCACTGAAACATGTACATTATCATATGTGAAATGAAAAAGAATTTTGCAACGATGAGGAAGAGTCAAGTTCCCTTCCCCAAATTGCTTTAGCAATGGAACTCTGATATAAGAGTCCAGAGAATGGATATTAAACAGTTCTCTACCACAAAATATAAATGCAAAAAATAGAGGCTGTGGAAGAAGCAGAAGACTTCAGAAATACTTACTAAAATGTTTCAGAGGTGAGATAAGGCACAGAAGGGGGTAGACGAAAGCTGTGGGATTATAAACCACTCCCCTTAGCTGGTCTGGGCTATTCTCCATAGTGCATCATTATCTCTTAAAATGAGGCTTTTCATTCAGTTCAGTTCAGTTCAGTTCAGTCACTCAGTCGTGTGCGACTCTTTGCAACCCCATGAATCACAGCACGCCAGGCCTCCCTATCCAGCACCAACTCCCGGAGTTCACCGAGGCTCACGTCCATCAAGTCAGTGATGCCATCCAGCCATCTCATCCTCTGTCGTCCCCTTCTCCTCCTGCCCCCAATCCCTCCTAGCATCAGAGGCTTTCCAAATGAGTCAATACTTTGCATGAGGTTGCCAAAGTACTGGAGTTTCAGCTTTAGCATCATTCCTTCCAAAGAAATCCCAGGGTTGATCTCCTTCAGAATGGACTGGTTGGATCTCCTCGCAGTCCAAGGGACTCTGAAGAGTCTTCTCCAACAACACAGCTCAAAAGCATCAATTCTTCGGTGCTTAGCTTTCTCCACAGTCCACCTCTCACATCCATACATGACCACAGGAAAAACCATAGCCTTGACTAGAGGGATCTTTGTTTGCAAAGTCATGTCTCTGCTTTTGAAATGCTATCTAGCTTGGTCATAAATTTTCTTCCAAGCAGTAAGCGTCTTTTAATTTCATGGCTGCAATCACCATCTGCCGTGATTTTGGAGCAGCGAAAAATAAAGTCTGGCACTGTTTCCAATGTTTCCCCAGCTATTTCCCATGAAGTGATGGGACCAGATGCCACGATCTTAGTTTTCTAAATGTTGAGCTTTAAGCCAACTTTTCCAGTCTCCACTTTCACTTTCATCAAGAGGCTTTTTAGTTCCTCTTCACTTTCTGCCATAAGGGTGGTGTCATCTGCATATCTGAGGTTATTGATATTTCTCCCAGCAATCTTGATTCCAGCTTGTGCTTCTTCCAGCCCAGCGTTTCTCATGATGTACTCTGCATAGAAGTTAAGTAAGCAGGGTGACAATATACAGCCATGATGTGCTCCTTTTCTTATTTGGAACCAGTCTGTTGTTCCATGTCCAGTTCTAACTGTTGCTTCCTGACCTGCATATAGCTTTCTCAAGAGGCAGGTCACGTGGTCTGGTATTCCCATCTCTTTCAGAATTTTCCACAGTTTATTGTGATCCACACAGTCAAAGTCTTTGGCATAGTCAATAAAGCAGAGATCGTTGTTTTTCTGGAACTCTCTTGCTTTTTCGATGATCCAGTGGATGTTGGCAATCTGCTTCCACGATCTTTTCTAAAACCAGCTTGAACATCTGGAAGTTCACGGTTCACATATTGCTGAAGCCTAGCTTGGAGAATTTTGAGCATTCCTTTACTAGCATGACTTTCATTAGAGTATAGCTATTTTACAGTGTTGTGTTAGTTTCTGCTGTACAATGAAATGAATCAGCTATATATCCCCTCTCTCCAGACCCCCACCTGCCCCCCTCCCCATCAGATTCTTCTAGGTCATCACAGAGCACCGAGCTCAGTTCTCTGTGCTATATAGCAGCTTCCCACTAGCTCTCCATTTTTCATATGGCTGTGTATTTATGTCAAGGCTAACACACCTGTCAGAATGACCACCATGAACAAAATCTACAAACTGGAAATGCTGGAGAAGGTGTGGAGGAAAGGGAACCCTTCTGCACTATTGGTGGGAATGGAAATTAATACAGCCACTATGGAGAAAGGTATGGCAGTTCCTAAAAAAACTGAAAAATAGAACTATCATATGATACAGAAAATCCGCTCCTGGGCACACGCCCTGAGACATCTTTTCTTTAGGTATATTTTTTCTCAGTTCTTGAAAGGGGCAATTAGGCATGAACTTTTGTAAAATTCACAAAAATTAGAATTCTCACTGTGTGTTCACTTTGAACCAGAAAATGTGCATGCAGTCACTATGAGAATATATACAATCAAAATGGCAGTATTCTGAAATGGAAATTAAAGAGATGGAGGGGGATGTCTAGTCAAATAGAAGAACATACTACTTTATTTCTGACAGGTATTAGTTCTTTTTGGCAGATCAGTCTATTCTCTGCAGCACAGGTTTCAGAAATAAATTGTGTCCTTGATATGCAAACGCAGCTATCTTCTTTAGAATCACCAGAAACTGGTAATCTGCAGAGCAAAAGAAAAGACTCCTTTTAGTGTTCATGATTTTCTCACATAATTCTCCTCATCCAGCCAGTATTTTCTGTAGCTCTCAGGAAACAACGAGATGCTCAGTTATTAAGCATTGGGTAAGTAAACAGTCTGTGGCAGAAAGAGAAGAGGAACTAAAAACCGTCTGAAGGAGGGTGAAAGAGGAGAGTGAAAAAGCTGGCTTGAAACTCAACATTCAAAAACTAAGATTTTAGCATCTGGTCCTATCACTTCATGGCAAATAGAAGGGGAAAAAATGCAAGCAGTGACAGACTTTGTTTTCTTGGGCTTCAAAATCTCTGCAGACAATGACTAAAGCCCTGAAATTAAAAGACACTTGCTACTGGGAATGGCTACCCACTCCAGTATTCTTGTCTGGAGAAATTCCATTTCCGTGGACAGAGGAACCTGGCAGGATACAGTCCATAGGGTGGGAAAGAATCAGACAGGACTGAGGGACTAACACTTTCAATTTTTGTCACTGCTCCTTGGAAAGAAAGCTATGACAAACCTAGACAGCATATTCAAAAGGAAAGACATCACTTTGCCAGCAAATGTCAGTATAGTCAAAGCTATGGCTTTTCCATTACTCATGTACTGATGTGAAATTTATACCATAAAGAGAGTAAGTGCCGAAGAATTGATGCTTTCAAATTGTGGTGCTGGAGACGATTCTTGAGAGTCCCTTGGACTGCATGCGAATCAGGCCAGTCAATCCTAAAAGAAATCAACCCTGAATATTCCTTGGAAGGACTGATGCTCCAATACTTTGACCACCTGATGGGAAAAGCCAACTCATTGGAAAATACCCTGATGCTGGGAAAGACTGAGGCCAAAGGAGAAGGCGGGGCGGGGGGTGGCGGCAGAGGATGACATAGTTAGATAGCATCACTGACTCAAATGGACATGAATTTGAGCAAACTGGGAGACACTGGAGGACAGAGGAACCTGGGGAGCTGCAGTCCCTGGGGGTCACAAAGGGTTGGACATGACTTAGCAACTGAACAATGATAACTACACAGTCAGTCACAAATACAAACTTTTAATAGGAAGCTAATATAAACATCTGGAACTTGCAAGTTCATCTTCACCGGAAGAGAAGCATTCTAAACAGAAATGTCATCATGATATATACAAAAAAGAAGCTTTGAAAGTTGGAAACTGAATCTCCTATTAACATGTCACATGAAAAACTTCTTCCTTTCATTGAACTTTAATTTTCTTAAATATTTAGGATATAATGACCTAGTATTTGGGGAGGTATTGAGATGATACCTATAGAAGTGTGATCAGGCTTAAAAAGAGTATGTGCTCCGGAAATATAGTAAGTAAGAATAGATACACAGGGTCTCAGAATTTGAATGTGGCCAGAAAAGGAGGCTCAGTTCATGTTGTGTGTAGTAGAAGGTTCCTTTTCTCCCATTCCAAATAGTTTATGAGTGATCAGTGTTCTATTAGTTCCAAAGACGCAGGAGTCTTGTGGCTCATTGCAAATGTGGTGTGAGTAGCAGTCAAAGAATGGGATGGCAATGCAGAGCTGGCATGCTAGGAAGGGATATGCGTAAGACGTTCACTTGCTTGTCCTAAACTGAAAGTGAAGTAGTACAGTGGGCAGGACTCCATCACAGATTTTCTTTGTTCCTTTGTTCCAGTTCTTCATAAGGGCCCTTGACCCTGAGAAGTCCACCTGATTCCCTCCTAGTGCCGGACACTCTAGTCACATCAGCATTTCTTTCAAGCGAGTAATAGCAAAAGTCCCCTGTGTTTTATCTCTTCCACCCTTCTGGTCCCCTTCTTGAACTTTCAAAGTAACTTTTTTAATGCTCAACTGACCAAGCCCATTTCCAAAAGGCCCTTGGGTGACTTGTCAGGCTCGCTTTGACCAGATCTCTGCCTAGTTCCTTAGTGTTATCTTCTTTAACCCCAAAGGGGTTTTGTTAAAAAATTATTATACCTCTTTATGTTTTTCTTTACTTGAAAACCAGGGTTCAGTTCAGTTCAGTTCAGTCACTCAGTCATGTCTGACTCTTTCTGAACTCATGGACTGCAGCATGCCAGGCCTCTCTGTCCAGCACCAACTCCCAGAGTTTACTGAAACTCATGTCCACTGAGTTGGTGATGCCATCCATCCATGTCATCCTCTGTCATCCTTCTCCTCCGGCCTTCGATCTTTCCCAGCATCAGGGTCTTTTCAAATTAGTCAGTTCTTCACATCAGATGGACAAAATATTGGAGTTTCAGCTTCAACATCAGTCCTACCAATGAACACCCAGGACTAATTTCCTTTAGGATGGACTGGTTGGATCTCCTTGCAGTCCAAGGGATTCTCAAGGGTCTTTTCCAACACCAGAGCTCAAAAGCATCAATTCTTTGGTGCTCAGCTTTCTTTATAGTCCAACTCTCACATCCATACATGACCACTGGAAAAATCATAGGCTTGACTAGATGGACCTTTGTTGGCAAAGTAATGTCTCTGCTTTATAATATGCTGTCTAGTTTAGAGCACTAAATAAAAGTGGTATCTAACTGCTGCTCTTATTACTATCATATGATACCTTCCAGACTTACCTGATCACAGTCTTAATAAAACCATTACTTTACTCTTCAGAATAAAGTAGAATGTTCACTCACATTTAATCTGTCAACTATGCCTGTATTTCTTGTCATAAACATCTCAGAGATTTCCAATTTTATAATAAACCTTAATAAAATAAACATAATGCCCCAGTAAGAAACATACACACAGGTAACCAAAATTAACCTTTCCTAATGACAAAGAAATAAAAGTAAGCTAATATCAGAGTTGCATTTATATGTCAATGAAGTATAGATAATAATCCCTGTGAAACAAATAAAAATTCAGAAGATTTTATTTAACAAAATACATTTGCCTTTTAATATGTTTATTCTAGTTCAGAACACTTTATTTAAAAATAATATTCATGTGTGGCAAAACCAATACAGTATTGTAAAGTAAAATAAAAAAAAAATAACAACATTGGTTTTTAAAATACTTTAAAAAATACTGTATTTTAGAATGAGTCAAATACATGAAAACTTGGTCATTAAACCAACATATCTCAAGTTTGGTAACTTTCCACACAAGAAAGTAATACTATATTTTGGATAAACTTGAATATGCTCCTGCATCTTAAACTTCAATGTCTTGGTGTTTTGAATGAGAGAAAGAATTGATTTTAACTGTAATTTATACAAATGTCAATAAATCTTTTGCAGACTCCAAAAAGCATAACACAATGTCATGTGTGCTGAAAAACTCAACAAAAATTCTTTTCAGAAACTGGGTTGGATGCCTGCACACTTTCACTTTCTAGGGAAAAATAGTGTCCTGCCCTTTGATGTACAAAAATGATGAAGTCCATTAAAGATTTGTAATTTAATTTGTAACATCAATCCTAAAACACTCACGGTTATCCTGACCATGTTGCAGTAAGAGACTATAGTGAGACAACCAGAAAGAAATTGCAAGGGCTTCCCTAACGACTCAATGAAGAAGCGACCTGCCAAAGCAGGAGACACAGGTTCGATCCCTAATCTGGGAAGATCCTACATGCTGTGGAGCAACTAATCCTGTGCAACACAACTGTCATGTCTGTGCCCTAGAGCCCGTACACTGCAACTACTGAAGCCCGAGTGCCCTAGAAGCTGTGCTCTGCAGCAAGAGCAGCTACCACAGTGAGAAGCCCGCACACCACAGCTAGAGAGTGGCCTCCACTCTGAGCCACTAAAGAAAACTCTGAGCAGCAATGAACACCCAGCACAGACAAAAATAAATCAATAAAATGGAAGAAAAAGCAATGGCAAATAGCTCTGTTGTGGCTTATGCAGGTTTATTACATCTCCTCAAACAACTCTTTTTCTACACTACTGGTTAAAATAGGCTCCAATATTTATCACAGTTTGGCTAGTTCCCAAATATCTGGATTCCACATACTCTGATATGTGCTGTATTTTTCTTCTTGTATTTATCGTTCTAGCATGGCCCACTAAGGTATGTGGTCCCACGGGTTGAAAAACTATTTAACAATTCTTTGTGTCAGTATCTTCTAGCTAGAAATTTCTTTATTTTTAAATTTTATTCTTTGAAAAACTTTTGTGTGTGTGTCCCTCCCAAAGGAATTGGTCTATTCCTCCTTGTCTCTTAAAACTCCATTTCAGATAAAATATATGTTGTGACAAAGGGTTGGTGTGTTTTCATATATAGAACTTTTTAACCAACTTCAGAATCATTCTTCTTCTCAGGCTGTTAACTATAAATCTCAGTCTTCAATAACAATGTTACTATCTTGCCAATTGATGTAAATGCTGTGAATTGAATATTAAAGTTAGCTTATCTAATACTCACATATTAGAGTTTAAAAGGATCCATTTATCCACTTCCAGTTCTTCTCTGATAATGTAAAGTTTAATCCAATCCAAAACAGAATTGCTTCTTTGTTTATCAGGTTTTGTATGAGTCTCTGTAAATGAAACAGAAGAAATGACTGAATATTGAATCTGTTTATCTGTTGCTGGTTTGCATTCTTATGCTCATCCTCTGAAACCCAGTTCAAGTATCACCTCTTCTATGAGGCCTTTTCTGACTCCCTGTTGGCGTTAATTAATCCTTATTTGTGATATTTCTATTTGTTCATTTATATATTAATATATACAATGTTTATGTTTATATTGTTGTATCCATTAAATTATATTTATTTTGTTTACATGTCTATTTGGCCTCTCAGATTGTGAGCTTCTTGAAGTCAAGGTTGATATTTTCATCTGCATAGAACCCTTAAGGCTAAAGCACAAAGATCTTGATGTGGCTAGAAGTCAGTGCTAAGTTGTATTAAAGTATTTTACTTAATTATTTACCAGTTCTTCCTTATCTTGAATAAGCAGTAGACTGGATTCTCTTGTGGAATAGTCAGGTTGACTGTCATTCCAAGGTTTGGAAGTTTCAGGAAAATACAAGCGTTTATCTCAGATTTGTTGCCAATGCATTGGGCACGTTAACAGAACTGGTCTCTCTAAAGTAAGAAAGAAGGGGAACAATTAAGTAAGAAAGAGGAAGAAGAAATAAATGTTATGTTTCTAACCTGTCCCCACCCCACTAACACTAACCATGCATGCACTAGTCGTCATAAATTCAGGAAAGACTTTGCTCATCGCTGTGAGGACAATTATGTATTTAGATTTTAATATAACTGTGAGGCTTTTGAGACCATTGTTCATTCTACTACTAAGATTTGAGAAACAGTGACCCATTAAAACACTAACAGACAGAATAACTTGCTCAAGTCCACACAAGCAGATGGTGATAGACACAATACTCTTTTTAGGATTCCTTAAATTCCTCACCAGTGCTCTTTCTACTCCATGGACAACAATATCAAAATCATCTAAAAAATACACTTGAAACAATATACTTGGAAGCAAATAATAATTCATAAGTTAATGACAAATACCATGGAGAAAAATCATAAAAAAATTTCCTGTGCTAAATTATATATCTGCCTGTTCAGTTCAACTCAGTTACTCAATCTTGTCCAACTCTGTGAACCTATGGATGGCAGCATGGGGATTCCTTGTCCATCACCAACTCCCAGAGCTAGCTCAAATTCATGTCCATCAAGTTGGCGATGCCATCCAACCATCTCAACCTCCGTCATCCCCTTCTCCTCCTGCCTTCAATCTTTCCCAGCATCAGGGTCTTTTCCAGTGAGTCAGCTCTTTGCATCACTTAGCCAAAGTATTGGAGCTTCAGCTTCAGCATCAGTTCTTTCAATGAACATTCTGGATTGATTTCCTTTGGATTGACTGGTTTGATATCCTTGCAGTCTAAGAGATTCTCAGGAGTCTTCTCCAACACCATAGTTCAAAAACATCAATTCTGAAGCACTCAGCTATCTTTATGGTCTGAGTCTCACATCCATACAACACCACTGGAAAAGCCACAGCTTTGATTAGAAGGACCTCTGTTGGCAAAGTAATGTCTTGGATTTTTAATATGTTGTCTAAGACGGTCACAGCTTTTCTTCCAAGGGGGCACATGTCTTAATTTCATGGCTGTAGTCACCATCTGCAGTGATTTGGGAGCCCTAGAAAATAAAGTCTGTCACTGTTCCCATTGTTTCCCCATCTATTTGCCATGAAGTCACCTCATGCGAAGAGTTGACTCATTGGGAATGACTCTGATGCTGGGAGGGATTGGGGGCAGGAGGGAAGGGAATGACAGAGGATGAGATGACTGGATTGCATCACTGACTCGATGGGCATGAGTCTGAGTGAATTCCAGCAGCTTGTGATGGACAGGGAAGCCTGGCGTGCTGCGATTCACGGGGTCGCAAAGAGTTGGACATGACTGAGTGACTGAACTGAACTGAAATGAAGGGACCAGATGCCAAGATCTTAATTTTTTGAATGTTGAGTTTTAAGCCAACTTTTTCGCTCTCCTCTTTCACTTTCATCAAGAGGCTCTTTAGTTCTTCTTCACTTTTTGCCATAAGGGTGGTGCCATCTGCATATCTAAGATTACTGATATCTCTCCCAGTAATCTTGATTCCAGCTTGTGCTTCATCTAGCCCGGCATTCACATGATGTACTCTGCACATAAGTTAAATAAGCAGAATGACAACATACAGCCTTGATGTACTCCTTTCCCAAATTGGAATCAGTCCATTGTTTTTTGCATTTCTGCTTCTTGGGGATGGGTTATTAACAGGATCTATTGGATAGCATTTCCTGAAGGATTTCCCAAGTTTCTTAACATTTCTGTTCTGTACAAGGTATATAATAAATGATCACTTTCTGCTGCAGTCACTCATCAATAGTGTATTAACACACACTACTTAGAAACTATAAGAACATGATCAATGTCTTAATGATTAATACAATAAATTTAAAGAATTCATTTCACATTTGTGTTTCCTTAATTAACTTCAGGCAAAAGTTAACTGCTTGTCATATTCATTCAAATCACCAAATAGCCCATGTAAATGAATATTTGACTATACCTTGGTTTTTGACTAGTAGTTAATTCTTGACTATCCTGGCAGGAGGATTCATTAAGACAGTATTATCTGGTTAAGATCATAGGCGCTGAATATAGACCACCAAAGTCTCAGTGTCACTTCTTAGGACTTGTATGACTCTGAGTGAGAGGCTTAATCTTTCCATGTCTCAGTTTTGTCAAAGGTAAAATCAGAGTGATAAGTTCTTGTGCAGCCTTGATGTACAATAAATTTAAATAATTCATTTCACATTTGTGTTTCATTAATTAACTTCAGGCAAAAGTTAACTGCTTGACATATTCATTGAAATTACCAAATAGCCCATGTAAGTGAATATTTGACTATAGCTTGGTTTTTGACTATTTATTAATTCTTGACTCTCCTGGCAGGAGCATTCATAAAGACAGTATTATCTGGTTAAGATCATAGGCTCTGAATACAGACCACCAAAGTCTCAGTGTCACCTCATAGGACTTGTATGACTCTGATGAGTGGCTTAATCTTTCCATGTCTCAGTTTAGTCAAAAGTAAATTCAGAGTGATAATACTGTCTTAATGTATTGGTTGTTACTAGTCTGAACTAAGATAAGGCAATGGTATCTGTCAAAATTTAGCCATTATTCTTAGGAAATTCAAGGCACAAAATATACCTGTTGTTTCCTTCCTGTTTTCTTGGGAATCCACACTGCTTTTTTCCTTTGGTGAGTTTAGTATTAAGGATATCATTGGTAAATAAAGAGAAACTATTAAAAACATTAATGCTAAAAGCTGCAGTGAAATGGATACACTATGTTTATCATTCTGGAAATGATTTCAACAAGCTTGAAATGAACAGAAGATAAAAGTAATAGTAATGTAGTAACAGAGAGTGCACTTAGAAGACAATGTAAACAAACACATAACAAGTAAACCCACAGAAAGATTGAGTTACTTTCTTCTACTATAAATAAGACTTTACTTATTGACTGAAACTTTCTTTGCTTGCTTATCAGCCTGCAATGCAGGGGGCCCCGATTGGATTCCAGGGTGGCAAAGATCTGCTGGAGAAGGGATAGGCTACCTACTCCAGTATTCTTGGGCTTCCCTGTGGCTCAGCTGGCAAAGAATCCAAGAGGCCCTGGAGAAGGAAAAGGCTACTCATTCCACTATTCTGACCTGGAGAATTCCATGGACTATATAGGCCATGGGGTTCCAAAGAGTCAGACACCGCTGAGCGACTTTCACTTTCACATGTTTTTACTTGCTTTCAGTAACCCGGTGTTACTTAAACTTTTATATTGCTTCCACTCGTGTCTGCATGCTCCATCTTCAGAATGAGTATAATTGTGCCTATCCTATATGAGACATTGCCCAGGATAATCTGAAATTTCGTAGGCACTTAAGAAACTGTAGGGACTTCCTAAGCCATCCAGTGTTAAGCCTGCCTTCCAGTGCATGGGCAGTAGGTGTGATCCCTGGTTGGAAAACTGAGATCCCACAAGCATCTTGGCCAAAAACAAAGAACAAAAACGAGTACCCAGAACATAGGAACAACAGAAGCAATATTGTAACAAGTTCAATAAAGACTTTAAAACTGTAAGCTTTACAAAATCTAAATATAAATCAAGTATTTCTGATGAATCAGTTCAGTTCAGTTCAGTCGCTCAGTAGTGTCTAACTCTTCTAACTCTTTGCCACCCCATGAATCACAGCACTCCAGGCCTCCCTGTCCATCACCAACTCCCGGAGTTCACTCAAACTCATGTCCATCAGGTCAGTGATGCCATCCAGCCATCTCATCCTCTGCGTCCCCTTCTCCTCCCGTCCCCAGTCCCTCCCAGCATCAGGGTCTTTTCCAAAGATCAACTCTTTGCATGAGGTGGCCAAATTATTGGAGTTTCAGCTTCAGCATCAGTCCTTTCAAAGAACATCCAGGACTGATCCCCTTTAGGATGGACTGGTTGGACCTCCTTGCAGCCCAAGGAACTCTCAAGAGCCTTCTCCAATACCACAGTTCAAAAGCATGAATTCTTCAGTGCTCAGATTTCTTTATAGTCCAACTCTCACATCCATACATGACTACTGGAAAAACCATAGCTTTGACTAGATGGAGCTTTGTTGGCAAAGTAATGTCTCTGCTTTTTAATATGCAATCTAGGTTGGTCATAAGTTTCCTTCCAAGGAGTAAGCGTCTTTTAATTTCATGGCTGCAATGACCATCTGCAGTGATTTTGGAGCCCCCAAAAACAAAGCCTGACACTGTTTCCACCATTTCCACATCTATTTCCAATGAAGTGATGGGACCAGATGCCATGATCTTAGTTTTCTGAATGTTGAGCTTTAAGCCAACTTTTTCACTCTCCTCTTTCACTTTCATCAAGAGGCTTTTTAGTTCCTCTTCACTTTCTGCCATAAGGGTGGTGTCGTCTGCATATCTGAGGTTATTGATATTAGTGGCTAATTTGAAATGTACTGTAGATAATAAAAAATACACACTAGATTTCAAAGATCTAAAACAATCTGTAAAAATAATGTAAAATAGCTCAATAATTTTTTGTATTAGTATGCATTGAAAAACATGGTGTAGTACATAAAATATATTTTAAAATAAAAAATCTGTAAATAATTCTGTGTTATTGTCACCTTTTAATCGTAATTACAATTAAAACAAATTCTTGGAGCACATGTGAAATCTCTTGTGATGACTTCGAACAATTAGGAAGAGAAACACCCGAGGGAAAGCTTGCAGAATAAATATGGGCTGAGCACTAATAGAGCACTGTTTTGTGACTTTTTTTTATTTCACTGGTCTTTCAGTAAGTTTGGGGTAGTCATATTGATGGTATAAGTAGAATAAATGGAAAAATAAAAATAAATGATCTTGTACCACTTACCTGAAATTTTTAACCCAATCAGAGTCAAGGCAAGAAGAATAATCCCAGCACATCCAAGTTTCTGAGCAAATATATGCTGGCATGGACCCGGACAAACATCTGAGAGGTTAAGATGTAGGGAACAAGGTATAAAGAAGGTTGAGAAGTGCTTGCAAATAAGACTCTCAACCAGGGCTGAACATTCTTGCAAACGAGATGTTCTGCCCAGTGTAGGGAACTAGGTTTAAAGAAGGTTGAGAAGTGCTTGCAAACGAGACTCTCAACCAGGGCTGAACATTCTTGCAAATGAGATGTTCTGCCCAGTGTAGGGAACTAGGTTTAAAGAAGGTTGAGAAGTGCTTGCAAACGAGACTCTCAACCAGGGCTGAACATTCTTGCAAACGAGATGTTCAGCTAAGAATCCTGTTTGTTCCCATGGGAAAAGAACATTGCTTGCACACAAGGATGTTTCTCTGATTCCTCAAAAGGAACAGACCTTGGGACGAAACGGATTCTAAGTTGATAAGGAAGTTCCCCAAAACAAAGTCTTAGCTGCAGTAAATAAGCCAACGTAAAGGTTATCTCGCCCTGCGCCTGCGCACTGTATAGTCTCTGAATCGTAGTGCTTGGCAGCTTGCCCTGTAGGTTGTTGTGCAAGGGATATAAAATAAAGCAGCTGTAAGAAGCAAGTGTTAAAATATAAAGATTTAAACCACTCTGCAGTGTTGGTGTTTCATTCCGTCGCCGGCATCTGGCGCCCAACGTGGGGCTCGACTGAACCGAAAGGATAAGCACCCCGGGGCAAAAGGCTAAAAGGGGGACTTTCGGGAAAAAGAGAAAAGAATAAAAATCCGAAAGGGTAAACACCCCGGAGCAAAAGGCTGAAAGGGGGACTTTCGAGAAAATAAGAAAAATAAGAGAAAAAGAACAGAAAAAAGAAAAAGAAAAAACTATGGGGAATTCCCCATCTTTAAAGTCACAATATATGGAGCTGGTTAAGGGGCTCCTGCATTTTATAGGAATTAAAATGTCTACTCGCCGCTTGAGTGAGTTATTCTGTCTTATAGAGCAGCATTGTTATTGGTTTCAATATCAAACAGAAGTACAGCTGAATTTGAAGGAACGGAAAGTGGTGCAGAAAGAGTTAAGAAGGCAGCATCAAAAAGGAAATGTGATTCCTTTAAGGCTGTGGACTCTATGTAGCGCTATAACGCAGGCTTTAAAATTAATGGCTGCTAATAGTGAGGCCGCCTCATGTTATCTTGAGGAGGGGGCTTCACCTCGGCCTCTGCCCAAACCTCCGGATGATAGTAAAGATTCATCCACTGAGTCAGATAGAGATGTAAGTTCTGGGGAGGATTCAGATTCTGTAGAGGCAATGACTACTGCCTTTCGGAAGGTTTTATTAAATAGAAAACAAACTTCCAAGGCTGTTAACCCTTCTGCACCACCTTACGCCTCCCTATTTCTAGTAGCTGCTGACAAGGCTGAGGTAGGGAGAGAGAGTCAGTGGTTTTAGAAGAGGGAAAAAGTATATTTTGAGAAATGCTTATTAATGACTCTCGTCCTTTAATGTCACTGATTATTGAAGGTAAACAGTTTGAAGGATTAGTGGATACAGGAGCAGATGTTTCGGTTATTTCTCTCCAGCAGTGGCCTAATGACTGGAAAAAAGAAAAAATTCCTCTTGTTTTAACAGGCTTAGGATCAATAGCAGATGTGTGGAGAAGCACTCAACCTTTGTCATGCCAATTGTCTAATGGAAAGAAAGTATCTATTTCTTTTTACATTGTTAATATACCTATTAATATCTGGGGAAGAGATCTTTTATTTTCTTTAGGAACAACACTCACCATCGTCGGAAAACTTGTAGCCACTGCTCAGATTCCTCGAGCTCTCCCATTGAAATGGTTAACTGATGTCCCTAAATGGGTTGAGCAGTGGCCGCTTCCAAAAGTGAAGCTCAAGGCTTTAGAACAATTAGTAAAAGAACAGCTTCAATCTGGCCATATTGAACCTTCTATGTCTCCTTGGAATTCTCCTGTTTTTGTCATTAAGAAAAAATCTGGTAAATGGAGAATGTTAACTGATTTAAGGGCAGTTAACAAATGTATAGAACCTATGGGAGCTTTGCAATTAGGTCTCCCTTCTCTTGCTTTGATTCCACAGGATTGGTCTTTGATGGTTTTAGGTTTGAAGGATTGTTTTTTAATATTCCTTTGCAAATAAAAGATAGAAATAAATTTGCTTTTACTATTCCAGTGTATAATCATGGGCAGCCCGTAAAACGTTATCAGTGGACAGTGTTGCCTCAAGGAATGATTAATAGCCCTACACTTTGTCAGGAGTTTGTTAATCGTGCTCTTATTACTGTGAGACAACAATTTTCTAATTGTCTTCTCTATCATTATATGGATGATCTTCTATTGGTAGCTCCTAGTAAAGAGAAACGAGATAAATTTTTTATTCATGTAAAAAAAAGCTTTAAGTGATTTTAATCTTCAAATTGCTCCTGAAAAAATTCAAACTGAATTTCCTATTTCATATTTAGGTGCTATTTTGGAACGGCAAAGAATAAAACCTCAAAAAGTCCAAATTAGACGAGATAATTTGAAAACTTAATGATTTTCAGAAGCTTTTGGGTGATATTAAATGGTTACGTCCCATGTTAGGGATTCCTACACATCAATTGCGTCATTTATTTTCTACTTTAGAGGGTGATACTGCTCTTAACAGTCCTCGATCTCTTACTTCTCAAGCAAAAGAGGAATTACACTTTGTAGAGCAACGGTTAAATGAAGGGTTTCTTATCTACAACAGGATCAACCTATATATTTCATAGTGTTCCATAATCCCTATTCTCCTACTGGAGTTATTGCTCAATCTGCAGGGTTGATTGAGTGGGTATTTTTACCCAATAACTATACAAAAAAGCTTACTACTTATATGGATAGAATTGCTTTCCTTATTTTGAAAGGTCGAGGCCGTATTACTCAGTTAATTGGAAGTGACCCTCAAACAATTATTACTCAGCTTACTTCCACCCAAATTTCTAATTGCTTACAGTTTAATCAAAATTGGCAGATAGCTCTTGCATCTTATTCAGGGACTTTTTCTAATCAATATCCTCAATCTAAAATGATAGATTTTCTTCGACATACATCAATGGTTTATAAATCTCTTATATCTAATATTCCAGTTGAAGGAAAAACTATTTTTACAGATGCCAATAAAAATACTGCTGGCTATTGGACTGATACTACTTCTAAAGTTGTTCCACATTCCTTTTCTTCTGTGCAGCCTGCTGAACTTTGGGCCATTTGTTTGGCATTACAGGATTTTTTTGATATTCCTATTAATATTGTTTCTGATTCTAAATATGCAGTCTTTTCATGTATTTATCTTCCTGAAGCCACTCTACCGGTAACTTTAAAAACTAATATTGATAAATTATTTTTTCAGGTTCAACAATTATTAATTAGGCGAACTAACCCTGTCTTTTTTACTCATATTCGAGCTCATTCTTCTCTCCCCGGACCATTATCTCAAGGAAATGCAAATATAGATGCCTTACTTTATCCTTTACAGTCTGCAACACAAGAACATTGCTTACATCATACTAATTCTAAAGGGTTACAAAAAACTTATTCGTTAACACGAAAACAAGCTCAACACATTGTTCGTTCTTGTTCCATATGTGCACCGTTTATTTTGCCCTTTGCCCCTCCTGGAGTAAATCCCAGAGGACTACAATCTAACCAAATCTGGCAAATGGATGTTGTTTTTATTTCTTCATTCGGTAAACAGAAATGTGTTCATCATACTATAGATACTTATTCTCATTTTCAATGGACTACAGCTTTAAGTTCAGAAAAGGCAGATTCTGTTATTACTCATTTACTATTTTGTTTTGCTATTATGGGCATACCTATAGAATTAAAAACTGATAATGCTCCCGCATATCAATCCTCTAAATTATCTCAATTTTTAGAACAATATCATATTAAGCACACTTTGGGTATTCCTTAAAATAGTCAAGGACAAGCTATAATTGAAAGAGCTAATCGGACTCTTCGAGAATACATTGAAAAAATAAGAAAGGGGGAGAAAGGTGTGATATCACCAAGGGATGTATTAAATAAAACACTATTAACTCTTAACTTTTTGAATGTCTGGGGAAAAAGTAAGATTACTCCAGCAGAACAGCATTTTGGCAATTCAGAAAAGAAGACAAAAGCTTTGAACATTCCCAGGTATGGTATAAGGATGAGATAAAGGGATGGGTTCCAGCAGTACTTCACTTCTTGGGGCGAGGGTATGCTTTTATTTCTGTGAATAATTCCAGGATCTGGGTTCCATTGAGATTGGTGAAGTTGCAGAATGAGCGACCCAATCATGCGCCAGTTTCAGGAACGGTCAATGCAGAGGACTTTCACCTTTGCGACAAGAGAGGCAGGTCCACCGACATGGGGACAGTTAAAGAAGCTGACTCAAGAAGCTGAGAAAACATTGCAGGGATCATGACCCTCGTCTAGTTATGAATTTCTGATTGTAACTTGACTCAATGTATAAATCGTTCCTGGTGGGAAAATGTTAAAAACAAGATGGTCCATTCCAGTAATTATTCTTTGGTCATTGTGAAAGCACGGACTGAACTTTGGTTGCCTGTTAATCTTACTCGACCTTGGTCGGACTCTTTTGCTGTCACTCATCTTGTGAATGCTGTACAAACTCTTCTCCATCGATCTCGAAGAATGCTTGGCATTGTCATTGCATCAATTCTCGCCGTGGCTTCAGTAACAGCAACAGCAACTGTAGCAGGTCTTGCTTTGCATCAAGGCATACAGACTGCTGATTTTGTCAGGGAATGGCATAAAGATGCTCATTTATTGTGGCAACAACAGCATGATTTGGACGCTCAATTGGCTACTGATGTATTGAATTTACCACACACAGTTTCCTGGTTAGGAGATCAAGTGACTGTGTTAGCTACGAAGAGTGTGTTAAAATGTGATTGGAACTCATCTCACCTATGTGTAACCCCTGTTCCCTTTAATATGAGTGAGGGTTGGGAAAAGGTGAAAAGGTCTTTAGTGAGACACCAGAATTTAACTGCTGAAATTATGGAATTGGAACAAACTATATTGTCAACTTTTAGTAAGACGCTGCCTGATATTCTTGGTTCTGATATACTGAAAAGTCTTCAAGAAGGATTAGACAACCTTAATCCTTTAGGGCATGTATCTACATTGTTAACAACATCCTTTGTGAATACTTTGTTAATTGTTGCTTTATGTTTTATTGCTTTTATAGTCTACCGGCTCTGGCGAAAAGGGAAACAATTGAAAGAAGAAGCTTTGCATATTCAAGCACTTATTCAGCATCTACAAGAAAAGAAAGGGGGAGATGTAGGGAACAAGGTATAAAGAAGGTTGAGAAGTGCTTGCAAACGAGACTCTCAACCAGGGCTGAACATTCTTGCAAACGAGATGTTCAGCTAAGAATCCTGTTTGTTCCCATGGGAAAAGAACATTGCTTGCACACAAGGATGTTTCTCTGATTCCTCAAAAGGAACAGACCTTGGGACGAAACGGATTCTAAGTTGATAAGGAAGTTCCCCAAAACAAAGTCTTAGCTGCAGTAAATAAGCCAACGTAAAGGTTATCTCGCCCTGCGCCTGCGCACTGTATAGTCTCTGAATCGTAGTGCTTGGCAGCTTGCCCTGTAGGTTGTTGTGCAAGGGATATAAAATAAAGCAGCTGTAAGAAGCAAGTGTTAAAATATAAAGATTTAAACCGCTCTGCAGTGTTGGTGTTTCATTCCGTCGCCGGCATAAGAAAATATACCAGGTTAATTCAGTTGAGTTCATTTGGTACAAAACACAAAGGTTGTTAGGATCACATAAGAAAGAGCTAGATTTCAGATGAGGGCTAGGGGCAGGAAAGAACATTTACCAATCATGTTAAAGTAGGATTCTGAAGACTTACCTGGTGGTCCAGTGGTTAAGAATTTGCCTGCCAGTGCAAGGCCTGGAGTTGGATCTCTGGTCCAGGAAGATTTCACGTGCCACAGCACAACTAAGTCCATGCTCCACAACAAGAGAAGCCGCCACAGTGAGAAGGCCACGCATTGCAAGTGAAGAATAGTCCCCCTCACCACAACCAGAGAAAGGCTGCATGCAGCAACAAAGCCCCAGTGCAGCTAAAATAAACAAGCCAGAGACCAAGGGGGTGGAAATGATAAATACATATAGTTTTCTCTTTTGCACTTCATAGCATCCAAGATATAATATACTTATTCATTTATATGTATGTCTTCCTAGCAGTATAATATAAACACAAGAATAGAAAAAAATTTTTCACTATTTTGTTCACTTACAGTCGCCCCGACACCAGGGCACATCTGCCTCAGGTGCTTATTTTTGGATGAAAAGATAAACACTAGAGGCATTTTGCCAACACTTATCTAGTTTTATAAGAAATTATAAACTAAATAATTCACAACTCACATCGCTGTCTGGTTTTCCCGAATGTCTTTAATATAATCACTATTCCACAGTTCCCACAGCCTGAACAGTTCAGCCAAAGGGCTCAGGGTTAGTTTCACAATAACTGTAATACCAGGTCAATGTGCAGAGAAAGAATGTCACCTGCCATTTCAAGAAACAAGAGATGTTGAGACCATAAAGCCATCAACCCGGGCAGCTGCCCTGATGGTGAAGCCTGAGGGGAATTCAGGATAGAGGAAAAACAGGAAAAAAGCCTGGGTATTTAAAATACATGTGGATGATTAATTTCAATAAGAATGATTGATTTCTTGTGTCTTCCCACATGTAGAAAAGCACTAAAATCATTAACTTGAGATATCTGTTTTTGTGATCAGCAGTTGTCTTTTGGTAGTCAACTACATGTTTTTCATTTTGTTTTAAGCAAAAACTCCTACAAATCCTGGCTCCTCCATCACCTTTTGGGAAAGTTCCTTTGAGTTTTCCAAGAGGCTACCTTCTTGGCTATGGTTCTCAGTAAAGTCACCAAATATGTAATTCTCAACTTTTAGGTTGTGCATTTTTTCAGTCAAGTGTTTCATAATCACGCATTTTGTTCTGACTTTTTTCTATTTTGTTTTTCAAATTTACTTTTAGAATGATATGTTGTGGAATAATGATTGCAATCAAAAGAGACATATTTTCTGGCCCCATTGATTTGGGATCATAGATAGCAGCTTTTGAGGAAAACCTTGCCATCTTTCTGTATACTCATTCTCCAAAATGTCCTTTCAACACCATCCACCTTTCCTGCACCTTTGCTTGATTTGAATAGGGAACAGAAAGCCTTGCTCTTTCACATCAAAAAATACCCGTAGCTTAATCAAACTCTCATTGTAGTTATCAAAATTCCCCAAATTTCCATTATTCCATATGAAAGGATCATCAAACTCTTTTCTAACCCTAAGACTTTTTAATCTCCAATTTAGAATGTTGATAATTTAACAGTTTCAAATTATACCAAACGATCTTAAAAAGATACAACCCATGTGCTAAGTACACTATGAAATGAATATCACGTGGGATAAAAATTGCAATATTAGAAAATTTGGTTAGACATCAGAAGGCAGTCCTATATTATGATGATTTTATACATTTTTCTTCTTAGTTTCTAGTTTCTTTTCATCCATCCCCAGCCCACGGAATCCATTACCTCATGTTATAATCCCTATCTCCTCCACTCAGAATACTAGATCACACTCACACAAAATTGCCAACTTCAGCAAATGTCAAATAGTTTCATCAGTGATATTCTCCCATGTCCTGTGGCTTACCTCCTTCTAAGTGGATATACATTTTAATTTAAAAAACATCAGATTGTGATTATATTCAAGTCTTTGATCTTGAATATCATTTTTTTTCAGAACATTTTTTCCCTTCCTGTTGTAGAGTGAAAGATGTCAATCATTAAGACTACACTCCAGTGTTTTGAAGGGAACATCATGGATGCAAATGCATTGGAACTTACAGTAATTATATAAAGGAATTTGGAATAAAGTAGGTTACTATTACAGCAAGGTAGTAAAGTATCTCTAAACATACTCCTTTGTTAAAAAACAAACAAACTAAAAAACAAAAGAGGACTTTCTGGTGGTTCAGTGGTTAAGCCTCCAAGCTTCCTCTGCAGGGAGCATAGATTTGAACCCTGGTCTGGGAACGGAGATCATGCATTGTGCATGGTGAAGCAAAAAAAAAAAAAAAAAAAAAAAAGACAAACAAAAATACTTCTTTGTTCATATGTTCATAGATGTAGAATATTTCTTAAAGAATCTTTTTGCCGAGGCTCAGTGATAACAGTGAGGTTCACTTTTCACAAAATTATCTTGATAAAAAGCAAACCTACAAGATGTGGGTTTTTTCCCATATCTGTGATTACCTATAGACAGGCCATGCTATATTTATTTAACATTAGCATATGACTGCTGCTCATCTTCAAAGTCATGATTTAAAACCACAAATCTAAGAGAAAAATATAAGTATTGGAAGATATACCAATGCCAGACAGAAAATTAAAGTCACTTACTCTGATGAAGAGAAGAGGGTGATGACCTTTCCATGGCAGAATCCCTGGGTAGGATTGAATTTACATAAATCGACTGATTGTCCATTGCAAATGGCAAAATGTGGCACTAATGTTGTATAAAAGAAAAAAAACTCTAAGTTCTATGAGGCAAGATCAGCTAAAAGAAGTGCCCATTCTTGAAAAGCTCTCTTGTCTTCCAATGTTATCACCTACTCACACCTACCCACACAGCTGTGGGTTTTCTATGAATTAGTGAGAAAACCCACTTACTGGGTGTCAAGCATACTTAGACACGCGATATTGGGATAGCCAAAAAGTTCATTTGAGTTAAAATGCAAACGAATTTTTTGGCCAACCCAATATCTACTTTTTTTTTTTTTAATTAACTGTCCCGTTTGACAAATTCTAAGAAGGTTTGCTGTTGTCTTCACAGCCATCTTTTTGAATACCTTTCTCTGTACTGGGACCAGAGTGAAGGAAATGAAGCACTCTAAATTGGCTCAAAAAAAGTTAGAATTAAGATAAATAATATTTAGTACAAGGTTGTAAAACCTAAACACTAATGCAAAAACCAAATCAAACCAAAACCCTGCAGGACACCTTTCAAAATCTCTAAAATCTTCTTTAAATATTTGTCCTCTGCCCTCCAGGATTTGAAATGTAGAAAATGAAGTTATAATCGTGGAAAAGGCCACTGAGTAATAGAACAGAGAAAACAAAGAGCCAAACATCCAGACTATGCTTAGCTTAAAAGCATGCTGTGTTTCAATGCCATCGTCCTAAATCATCCCGCCCTCTCCCTCTCCCACAGAGTCAAAAAGTCTGTTCTGTACATGGGAACTTATGTACACGCGTGGTGGATTAATGTTGATGTATGGCAAAACCAATACAGTATTGCAAAGTAAAAAAAATTTTTAAAAAGACAGAAAAAAAAAAGAATGCTGTGCACTGAAGTTTAATTTCAAGTTATGCAGCATGACTATGACCACATGGAATCCACAATGGCCACATTAAAAAGAGTTGATGAGGAAAAAGTATTCTTTTGATCGAGAATCTTGCAAAATTATGTGAGCTTCAAAAGTATAAACTGGCCAGAAATATAAACCAAAGGAGAGTCTTCATTTGTCCATATGTAGTGTGAAACATATTGATGGATCTTTCTGTTTCACCATTTTCACAACTATGTAATTGAAAAGACCCTTATTATTCAATTACCTTTATATACATATAAAATAAATTCCTCAAGAGAACTTACATTTGGAGACTTTTTCAGTTGTGATATTGAATTCATTGATCATCTAATCTCCTCTGTAACCCTTTCCACAGCTTCTTAGAAATTAGAAATTTACTGCCACTAGTAGAGGTAGAAAGATAAATGCAGATGATACACACACACACACAGCAGAGAACCATGACCAACATGACAAAACATAGCACATAAAGCAAGAAAAGAGAAACTCCAGGAGCTGATTCCAAAAGAGTCAGATCAATGAGCTACCTGGCAAAGAATTTAAAATAATTGACGAGGGTATAGGGATATATTAAAGAAGAGAATATTATGAATAATTGAATACCGACAAGTTGGATAATCTAGAAGAAATGGATATTGCTCTAGAAATGTACTAAGACGAAAACAGGAAGAAACAGAAAATGTCAACAATTCAACAATGGGTAAGATTTAAACACTATTTAAGAAGAAAATAGTATTTTTAAATCTCATAGCAAAGAAAAGATCAATTGGTTGGAAACGTCTACCTAACATTAAATAAAAATTAACACTAATTCTCATGAAATCTGAAGACGATGGAACACGTCCAGCTCTAGGAGAACAGCATTGCCCTGATACCAAAGCCATATAAAGACACTAGAGGAAGACTATACTAATATTCCTGATGAACACTGATAAAAATTGCAGCAACCTACAAATGCACTGAGTTCAACAGCACAATGAAAAGATTATATATCATGACTAAGTGGATTTATTTCTGGGATAGTTGAATGGTTTAACATAGGAAAATCAGCCAATGTAATAAACCATATTAATAAAATGAGGGACAAAAACCACATGAATTTTTTAATTGATGGAGAAAAAACCATTTGAAAAATTCCATACATGTTTATGACAAAAACACTCAACAAACTAGGAACAGAACAGAATAAAGATCACTTATGAAAAGGCCACAGCTGACAGCACAAAAATACACAGAAGAACTGTACAAAAAAGGATCTCCTAACCCAGATAACCATGATGGTGTGATCTCTCACCTAGAGCCAAACATCCTGGAGTGTGAAGTAAAGAGGGCCTTAAGAAGTATTACTTCAAACAAAGCTAGTACAGGTGATGGGATTCCAGTTGAGCTATTTCAAATCCTAAAAGATGATGCTGTGAAAGTGCTGCACTCAATATGCCAGCAAATTTGGAAAACTCAGCAGTGGCCACAGGACTGGAAAATATCTGTTTTCATTCCAATCCCAAAGAAAGGTAATGCCAAAGAATGTCCAAACCACATAATTGCACTCATTTCACATGCTAGCAAGGTTACTCTCAAAATCATCCAAGTTAGGCTTTGGCAGTATCCAAACAGAATTTTCAGGTATACAGGCTGGATTTAGAAAAGGCAGAGGAGGGGCGGTCCTAAAACGACTGAGGAATAGGAAGGGAAGACCACTGTCTCCCTCACAAATTCCTCAAAAGAACATTTCAACGCTGAGTAAACTCCACAAAACAACTTCTGTAGGCTGGCAGAGGACATCAGGCAACCAGAAAAGCAGACCATTGTCTTCAAAAACAGCTAGGAAAAAATATAAAAGACGAGAATGGAGACAAAGGAGGTGGGGAGGGAGCTCCGTCCAGGGAAGGGAAGCCCATCCTAGGAAGGGAATTTTAAGAAGAGAGGTTTCCAAACACCAGGAAACACTCTCCCTGCCAAGTCTGTGGCAAGCCTTGGAAACACAGAGGGCAACATAACAGGAAGGAAAAATAAATAAATAATTAATTAAAACCAACAGATTACAAGCCCAACAGTAACTCCCCCAGCGGAAAAGCAGCACAGACGCCTGCATCCGCCACTAGGAAGTGGGGGCAGGGCAGGGAAGCGCGGGAGGCGCAGGCTGCAGTGCCTTGTAAGAATCAGGCAGGAACGCCCCACGCACAACCAGAACAATCTAACTTGGGCTAGCAAACCAGACTGTGGGATAGCTGCCACGCGAAAAGCTCGAACGTAAAACACAGCCAGGACCGCGCACAGAACAAAGAATAGAACTGAAAAAGCCGGCTGCAGACCATCCCCTGCCAGGGACAGGCAGCCAGAGCCATAAGGGCTGGAAAGGGGCAATTGCAGACCCGGAGAGACTCTACCTACCCAACTGCAAGCAGGCTTCTTTGCTAAGATTTCTGGGGGTGCTGGACAGTCACCATCTGCCTCACAAGGGGCGCCAGCAGTCCACCCAGAAAATTGAGCAGCAGAGGCAGAAAAGGCGACAAGTCGCAGCGATTGCGCTCCCCAAACGCCTGAGCTACTCGGACCTGGGAAGGGCACAAAACGCAGTCCCAACTGAATCTGTGCCTCTGAGGGCTACCTGAGCACCAAACCTGAGTGGCTTAGACCGGGGAAGTGCGCACAGCCTAGGGCCTGCCTCAGATGGTTCCCGGCTGAGCATCGTAGAGTTGGAGCGGTTTGTGTGCCGCGAGAAGGGACAGGTCCAGCGGGGCTGAGACACTGTGTGCACATGACAACGCTATTTGTTTGCAGCATCCCCCCTCCCCACAGCGCGACTGAACTAGTGAGCCTGAAAAACCAGCAAACAGAAGAAGTTAAACAGAGGGAACCGCCTTGGAAGTGACCCCACACTGCCCACAACATCAGAGGAGGGTTAGATATATTTTTACTATTTTTAAAATCATTCCTATTTTTTTCCTTTTTTTTCTTGTTTTTCTAACTCTTTTTTTAAATTGTTAAGTCTTCTATTTCTCCTCTAAGTTTTATTTATATAACCTACTATTACTATTCAAAAAAAAAAAGACTTTTTTTTTTTTTTTTTTAAGGCAAACACCATATATAGTCTTTGGGTGGTTGTTGTTGGTGTTTTTTTTTAAGTAATTATTGTGACTTGTTTTCCCCCTTTTTTCCTTTTTCCTTCTTCTTCTTTTCTTTAATATTGTATTTTTGAAAATCCAACCTCTTCTCTAGATTTTTAATCTTTGCTTTTTGTTTTTTGTTGGCAATTTTGTACTTTTAAAAACCCAAACTTCATTACCCAATTTTACCTGAGAGATTACTGGCTTGACCAGTCTCTCCTCCTTTGGACTCTCCTTTTTCTCCACCAGGTGGCCTCTGTCTCTTTCCTCCCCCATCTCTTCACTATCCAACTCTGTGAATCTCTGTGTGTTCCAGACGTGGAGAACACTTAAGGAACTGGTTACTGGCAGGATTTGTCTCTCTCCTTCTCATTCCTCTCTCTTATCCTCCTGGCCACCTCTATCTACTTCCTCCCTCTCCTCTTCCCTGTATAACTCCGTAAATACCTCTGAGCAGTCCAGACTATGGAGCGCACATAAGGAAGTGACTACTGGCTAGCTTGCTCTCTCCTCTTTTGATCTCACCACATCTCATTCCAGTCACCTCTAACTACCCCCTCCCTCTTCTCTTCTCCTTGTAACTCAGTGAACCTCTCTGGGTGTCCCTCAACGTGGAGAAACTTTTCATCTTTAACCTAGATGTTTTATCATCAGTGCTGGATAGATGCAGAAGTCTAGAGGCTACTGTAAAAATAAAACTGAAAACCAGAAGCAGGAGGCTTAAGTCCAAAGCCTGAAAACATCAGAGAACTCCTGAATTCAGGGAACATTAAGCAATAGGAGCTTATGAAACGCCTCCATACCTACACTGAAACCAAGCTCCACCCAAAGGGCCAACAAGTTCCAGAACAAGACATACCACACAAATTCTCCAGCAACACAGGAACACACCCCTGAGCTTCAATATACAGGCAACTCAAAGTTACTCCAAAACCTTTGACGTCTCATAACCCGTTACTGGTCACTCCACTGCACTCCAGAGAAGAAACCTAGCTCCACCCACCAGAACTCCAACACAAGCCTTCCTAACCAGGAAACCTTGACAAGCCACTGATAGAACCCCACCCACAGTGAGGAAGCTCCATAATAAAGAGAACTCCACAAATTACCAGAATATTAAAAGGCCACCCCAAACGCAGCAATATAACCAAGATGAAGAGACAGAGGAATACTCAGCAGGTAAAGGAACAGGAGAGTTGCCCACCAAGCCAAACAAAAGAGGAAGAGGTAGGGAATCTACCTGAGAAAGAATTCCGAATATTGATAGTGAAAATGATCCAAAATCTTGAAATCAAAATGGAATCACAGATAAATAGCCTAGAGACAAGGATTGAGAAGATGCAAGAAAGGTTTAACAAGGACCTAGAAGAATTAAAAAAAGAGTCAATATATAATGAATAACACAATAAATGAGATCAGAAACACTCTGGAGGCAACAAATAGTAGAATAACAGAGGCAGAAGATAGGATTAGTGAAATAGAAGATAGAATGGTAGAAATAAATGAATCAGAGAGGAAAAGAGAAAAATGAATTAAAAGAAATGAGGACAATCTCAGAGACCTCCAGGACAATATGAAATGCTCCAACATTCGAATTATAGGAGTCCCAGAAGAAGAAGACAAAAAGAAAGACCATGAGAAAATCCTTGAGGAGATAATAGTTGAAAACTTTCCTAAAATGGGGAAGGAAATAATCACCCAAGTGCAAGAAACACAGAGAGTTCCAAATAGGATAAACCCAAGGCGAAACACCCCAAGACACATATTAATCAAATTAACAAAGATCAAACACAAAGAACAAATATTAAAAGCAGCAAGGGAAAAACAACAAATAACACACAAGGGGATTCCCATAAGGATAATAGCTGATCTTTCAATAGAAACTCTTCAGGCCAGGAGGGAATGGCAAGACATACTTAAAGTGATGAAAGAAAATAAACTACAGCCCAGATTACTGTACCCAGCAAGGATCTCATTCAAATTCGAAGGAGAAATCAAAAGCTTTACAGACAAGCAAAAGCTGAGAGAATTCAGCACCACCAAACCAGCTCTCCAACAAATTCTAAAGGATATTCTCTAGACAGGAAACACAAAAAGGGTGTATAAACCCGAACCCAAAACAATAAAGTAAATGGTAACGGGATCATACTTATCAATAATTACCTTAAACGCAAATGGGTTGAATGCCCCAACCAAAAGGCAAAGACTGGCCAAATGGATACAAAAACAAGACCCCTCTATATGTTGCTTACAAGAGACCCACCTCAAAACAAGGGACACATACAGACTGAAAGTGAAGGGCTAGAAAAAGATATACCACTCTAATAGAGACCAAAAGAAAGCAGGAGTGGCAATACTCATATCCGATAAAATAGACTTTAAAACAAAGGCTGTGAAAAGAGACAAAGAAGGCTACTACATAATGATCAAGGGATCAATCCAAGAAGAAGATATAACAATTATAAATATATATGCACCCAATATAGGAGCACCGCAATATGTAAGACAAATGCTAACAAGTATGAAAGGGGAAATTAACAATAACACAATAATAGTGGGAGACTTTAATACCCCACTCACACCTATGGACAGATCAACTAAACAGAAAATTAACAAAGAAATGCAAACTTTAAATGATACATTAGACCAGTTAGACCTAATTGATATCTATAGGACATTTCACCTCAAAACAATGAATTTCACCTTTTTCTCAAGTGCTCATGGAACCTTCTCCAGGATAGATCACATCCTGGGCGAAAAATCAAAACTTGATAAATTCAAAAAAATCGAAATCATTCCAAGCATCTTTTCTGACCATAATGCATTAAGATTAGATCTCAATTACAGGAGAAAAACTATTAAAAATTCCAACATATGGAGGTTGAACAACACATTTCTGAATAACCAACAAATCACAGAAGAAATCAAAAAAGAAATCAAAATATGCATAGAAACTAATGAAAATGAAAACACAACAATCCAAAACCTGTGGGACACTATAAAAGCAGTGCTAAAAGGAAAGTTCATAGCACTACAGGCATACCTCAAGAAACAACAAAAAAGTCAAATAAATAACCTAACTCTACAACTAAAGCAACTAGAAAAGGAAGAATTGGAGAACCCCAGAGTTAGTAGAAGGAAAGAAATCTTAAAAATTAGGGCAGAAATAAATGCAAAAGAAACAAAAGAGACCATAGCAAAAATCAACAAAGCCAAAAGCTGGTTCTTTGAAAGGATAAATAAAATTGACAAACCATTAGCCAGACTCATCAAGAAGCAAAGAGAGAAAAATCAAATCAATAAAATTAGAAATGAAAATGGAGAGATCGCAACAGACAACACAGAAATACAAAGGATCATAAAAGACTACTATCAGCAGTTGTATGCCAATAAAATGGACAACGTGGAAGAAATGGGCAAATTCTTAGAAAAGTGCAATTTTCCAAAACTGAGTGAGGAAGAAATAGAAAATCTTAACAGGCCCATCACAAGCACGGAAATTGAAACTGTAATCAGAAATCTTCCAGCAAACAAAAGCCCAGGTCCAGACGGCTTCACAGCTGAATTCTACCAAAAATTTCGAGAAGAGCTAACACCTATCCTACTCAAACTCTTCCAGAAAATTGCAGAGAAAGGTAAACCTCCAAACTCATTCTATGAGGCCACCATTACCCTAATACCAAAACCTGACAAAGATACTACAAAAAAAGAAAACTACAGGCCAATATCACTGATGAACATAGATGCAAAAATCCTCAATAAAATTCTATCAATCAGAATCCAACAACACATTAAAAAGATCATACACCATGACCAAGTGGGCTTTATCCCAGGGAGGCAAGGATTGTTCAATATCCGCAAATCAATCAATGTAATTCACCACATTAACAAAGTGAAAAATAAAAGCCATATGATTATCTCAATAGATGCAGAGAAGGTCTTTGACAAAATTCAACATCCATTTATGATAAAAACTCTCCAGAAAGCAGGAATAGAAGGAACATACCTCAACATAATAAAAGCTATATATGACAAACCCACAGCATACATTATCCTCAATGGTGAAAAATTGAAAGCATTTCCCCTAAAGTCAGGAACAGGAAAATGGTGCCCACTTTCACCGCTACTATTCAACATAGTTCTGGAAGTTTTGGCCACAGCAATCAGAACAGAAAAAGAAATAAAAGGAATCCAAATTGGAAAATAAGAAGTAAAACTCTCACTGTTTGCAGATGACATGATCCTCTACATAGAAAACCCTAAAGACTCCACCAGAAAATTACTAGAGCTAATCAATGAATATAGTAAAGTTGCAGGATATAGAATCAACACTCAGAAATCCCTTGCATTCCTATACACTAATAATGAGAACGTAGGAAAAGAAATTAAGGAAACAATTCCATTCACCATTGCAACGAAAAGAATAAAATACTTAGGAATATATCTACCTAAAGAAACTAAAGACCTATATATAGAAAACTATAAAACACTGATGAAAGAAATCAAAGAGGACACTAATAGATGGAGAAATATACAATGTTCATGGATCGGAAGAATCAATATAGTGAAAATGAGTATACTACCCAAAGCAATTTACAAATTCAATGCAATCCCTATCAAGCTACCAGCGATATTTTTCACAGAACCAGAGCAAATAATTTCAAGATTTGTATGGAAAAAAAAAAAAAAAAAAACTCAAATAGCCAAAGCAATCTTGAGAAAGAAGAATGGAACTGGAGGAATCAACTTGCCTGACTTCAGGCTCTACTACAAAGCCACAGTCATCAAGATAGCATGGTACTGGCACAAAGACAGAAATATAGATTAATGGAACAAAATAGAAAGCCCAGAGATAAATCCACACACATATGTCTTCTCCAACACCACAGTTCAAAAGCATCAATTCTTTGGCACTCAGCCTTCTTCCCAGTCCAACTCTCACATCCATACATGACCACAGGAAAAACCAGAGCCTTGACTAGATGGACCTTAGTCTGCAAAGTAATGTCTCTGCTTCTGAATATGCTATCTAGGTTGGCCATAATTTTTCTTCCAAGCAGTAAGTGTGTTTTAATTTCATGGCTGCAATCACCATCTGCAGTGATTTTGGAGCCCCCCAAAATAGAGTTTGACACTGTTTCCACTGTTTCCCCATCTATTTCCCATGAAGTGATGGGACCAGATGCCATGATCTTCGTTTTCTGAATGTTGAGCTTTAAGCCAACTTTTTCACTTTCCTCTTTCACTTTCATCAAGAGGCTTTTTAGCTCCTCTTCACTTTCTGCCATAAGGGTGGTGTCATCTGCATATCTGAGGTTGTTGATATTTCTCTGGCAATCTTGATTCCAGCTTGTGTTTCTTCCAGTCCAGCCTTTCTCATGATTTACTCTGCATATAAGTTAAATAAGCAGGGTGACAATATACAGCCTTGACATACTCCTTTTCCTATCTGGAACCAGTCTGTTGTTCTATGTCCAGTTCTAACTGTTGCTTCCTGACCTGCATACAGATTTCTCAAGAGGCAGGTCAGATGGTCTGGTATTCCCATCTCTCTCAGAATTTTCCACAGTTTATTGTGATCCACACAGTCAAAGGCTTTGGCATAGTCAAGAAAGCAGAGATCGATGTTTTTCTGGAAATCACTTGCTTTTTCGATGATCCAGTATATGTTGGCAATTTGATCTCTGGTTCCTCTGCGTTTTCTAAAACCAGCATGAACATCAGGGAGTTCACGGTTCACGTATTGCTGAAGCCTGGCTTGGAGAATTTTGAGCATTGCTTTACTAGCATGTGAGATGAGTGTAATTGTGTGGTAGTTTGAGCATTCTTTGGCATTGCCTTTCTTTGGGATTGGAATGAAAACTGACCTTTTCCAGTCCTGTGGCCACTGCTGAGCTTTCCAAAAGTGCTGGCATATTGAGTGCACTTTCAAAGCATCATCTTTCAGGATTTGAAATAGCTCCACTGGAATTCCATCACCTCCACTAGCTTTGTTTGTAGTGATGCTTTCTAAGGCCCAGTTGACTTCACATTCCAGAATGTCTGGCTCTAGATGAGTGATCACACCGTCATGATTATTTGGGTCATGAAGATATTTTTTGTACAGTTCTTCTGTGTATTCTTGCCACCTCTTCTTAATATCTTCTGCTTCTGTTAGGTCCATACCATTTCTGTCCTTTATTGAGCCCATCTTTGTATGAAATGTTCCCTTGGTAGCTCTAATTTCCTTGAAGAGATCTCTAGTCTTTTCCATAGTTATGGTCAATAAATGTGTCAGGGAACAGAGTCCTAATTTAACATTTGTCTAAAGTTCAATCACTAAAATGTGTATTAATATTCCTAAATATAACTTTCATAGTCTAGAATTGCATTTGTTTTTATGATAATACTCTAATGACAGAAAGTGAAGAGGGACGAAAGAGCCTCTTAATGAGGGTGAAAGAGGAGAGTGGAAAAAGTTGGCTTAAAATGCAACATTCAAAAAACGAATATCATGGCATCCAGTGCCATCACTTCATGGCAAGGAGAAGTGAAAAGGTGGAAACAGTGACAGATTTTCTTTTCTTGGACTCCCAAATCCCTGAAGACAGTGACTTCAGCCATGAAATTAAAAGACACTTCTTCCTTGGAAGGGAAGCTATAACAAACTGAGACAGCATATTAAAAATCTGAAACATCACTTTGCCGGCAAAGGTCCAGGTCATCAAAGCTATGGTTTTTCAGGTAGTCATGTAAGATGTGAAAGATGGATTATAGAGAAGGTTGAGCAGAGAAGCACTGATGCTTTTGAGCTGTGGTGCTGGAGAAGAATCTTGAAAGTCCCTTGGACTGCAGAGAGATCAAACCAGGCAATCCTAAAGGAGGGCAACCCTGAATATTCACTGGAAGGACTGATGCTGAAGCTGAAGCCTCAATACTTTGGCCACCATATGCAAAGAGCTGTATCTTTGGAAAAGACCCTGATGCTTGCAAAGATTGAGAGCGGGAAGAGAAGTGGGCAACAGAGGATGTGATGGCTAGATAGCATTGCTCAGTCTGAGCAAACTCTGGGAGATGTTGAAAGACAAGGAAACCGGGCAAGGTTGCAATGAGTCAGACACAATAATACCAAGGGAAAATATAAAGAGTTTCCATTTGTTTTTGAAAATTTTGACCTTGAATGCTAGACTCAACCAAGTTATCAAGCTGTCAATAGACTTAATAAAGTATGCTATATAACATCTTTCCTGGAAAAAAAAAAATCATCATTTGATGCACTTCCTTCCTCTTGGTAACACTTCTTCACTTGCCCAGCAGGACAACGGCCTCTATGGTTTTCCTTCTCCTCAGTGGTGTCTTATCCACAGTCTGTTTTGTTGATCCCTGCAATTCTCCCCAATTTTGCAGTATTGGTGGTACCACCAGGGCTAAGTCCAATGCCCCTTGTCCATCAATATTCTCTCTCTTATGATCTCATTTAGTTCCTTAGTTTTATATGCTATTGAAGTGAAGTGAAGTGAAAGTCACTCAGTCGTTTCTGACTCTTTGTAACCCCAGGGACTGTTGCCAGCCAGGCCCCTCTGTCCATGGAATTCTCCAGGCTAGAACACCGGAGTGGGTAGTCGTTCCCTTCTCCAGGGAATCTTCTCAAGCCAGCCAGGCTTGAACCCAGTCTCCAGTATTGCAGGCAGATTCTTTACCATCTGAGCCACCAGGGAAGCCCAGAATACTGAAGTGGGTAGTCTATCCCTTCTCCAGTGGATTTTCCTGACCCAAGAATTGAATCGGGATTTCCTGTATTGCAGAAGGATTCTTTACCAGTTGCGCTATGTTAACCCCCAGAAACTCAGCTGTAGTCCGGAGTTTTCTCCCTAACTGCAAACTCATGCACTGAGTTATGTCCTAGGAATCTGGAGTTGCGTATCTAATGGATATCTTGATTTCATTCAAATGAATGAATGGAGGTGCTAAAGCATCTCCAAAACTGCTCTATCCAAAGCCTTTCCACATTTCACTTGATAAGTCTCCCTTTCTCCTGTTCCATAACATCTGGACTCACTCTCAGCTGTCCATTATCTCTCATATCCCACACCAGTCTGTCAGCAAATGCTGTTAATTTTGCCTTCAAAATACATCTGTAACCCAAGAACCTCTGATGATCCCCAAGGCTATCACACTGCTTGGAACCTCAATCATCTCCTCCTTATTTTATTATTATTGCACCATAAACTTCATCTTGATTTTTTTTTTTAATTTGGTCCATGCCATGTAGCATGTGGTATCTTAGTTCCTCAGAAGGGATGGAACCCTTATCCTTGTGGTGGGACCACAGATTATTAACACTGGACCCCCAGGGAAGTTCCTAGAGAAGGGAAAGCCTAAAGTAAAATTTCCCCCCTTAAACCCAACTTTGCCCTCCGCAGTCTTTTGTCAACACAGAAACCAAACTGATCCTCTAAATCTAAAAGACAAGCCAGATCAAGTTCTTACTGTGTCCTTCAGCCCCACCTGGGTTTTCCATTCTCTTCAGAGGAAAAGCCTTACAATAACCTACAGGTATTATATGGTCTGACCTTGTCGCCTTGCTGTGTCATTTACTCAGCTCCAGTGGTTTTCACCTTCTCCCTGTTTCTGGAACATACCAGCCATATTTTTATTTTTGTTGGCTCATCGTTCTCCCTAAAACTCTCTTTCATAGGGGGATATTGCCTAACTCTCTTATCTTTTTGATATTCTGTTGGCTAAATCTCTCACCCACTCCTAGTCCTTGCTTGCTATGTCTGATCTTCACCATTTTACTTAGTACAGCAGTCCACACCTCCATCCTTCACATCTTTCACCTTTTCTTACCTTTTTTTTCTGTCCTTCGTACTTATTTGGAGAAGGAAATAGCAACCCCCTCCAGTACTTCTGCCTGGAAAATTCCACAGATGGAGGAGCCTTGTATGCTACAGTCCCTGGTGTCACAAAGAGTCAGACACAACTGAGCGACTTGACTTTCACTTTCATACTTATTACCTTTTACACGTTTACTTATTGTTATTATTTATTGTTACTCTGTTTGAGAATGTAAACTCTATGAAACCTGGGATCTTCATGTATTATCTTCACTGATATATCCCAAGAGACAAAAATATTGGTGTCAATTGTATGTCAATAGCTATTCAATGAATAATTGCTTCTGAACTTCAATGGAACACACGTATATAGTAAGAATATCTACAGAAATGTTGTTCTAAAATATATGTGGAAGATTCAGGGACAAAATTATGGTGGGAAGCTTTGCTCTAGCACACGTTATACTTGTGAGTTTCACTTGATAAAAGATTTACTAGGATCAGTTCAGTTAAACATAGTTCAGTCACTCAGTCATGTCCGACTCTTTGCCACCCCATGAATCCCAGCATGCCAGGCCTCCCTGTCCAACACCATCTTCTGGAGTTCACTCAAACTCACATCCGTAAAGTCGGTGATGCCATCCAGCCATCTCATCCTCTGTCGTCCCCTTCTCCTCCTGCCCCCAATCCGTCCCAGCATCAGAGTCTTTTCCAATGAGTCAACTCTTCGCATGGGTGGCCAAAGTCCTGGAGTTTCAGCTTCAGCATCATTCCATCCAAAGAACACCCAGGGCTGATCTCCTTCAGAATGTACTGGTTGGATCTCCTTGCAGTCCAAGGGACTCTCAAGAGTCTTCTCCAACACCACAGTTCAATAGCATCAATTCTTTGGCATTCAGCTTTCTTCAGAGTCTAACTCTCGCATCCATACATGACCACTGGAAAGACCATAGCCTTGACTAGACGGACCTAGGATATAACAGACCAAACAAATATTTATGAGCTTTGCGAATTGTGCACTTTTATGAGCACAGTTATGAGCAAATTTATGAGCTTTGTGAATTGTGCACCTCATAGAGCATATAATTTCTTTCAAATATAGACTTAAATATTTTGTAATTATTTTAGAAATTACTAAAACAGTTCAAATAAAAACCTCAGTAGTTGGAAGAAAGAAAAATCACTCCTCTAAATATTTCTTGAACTGAGAAGAATTTCAAATGATAAGTACGGAGTACGTCAAGGCTGTATTTTGTCACCCTGCTTATTTAACTTTTATGCAGAGTACATTATGAGAAACTCTGGACTGGAAGAAACACAAGCTGGTATCAAGATTTCTGGGAGGAATATCAATAAACTCAGATATGGAGATGACACCACCTTTATGGCAGAAAGTGCTGAGGAACTAAAAAGCCTCTTGATAAAAGTGAAAGAGGAGAGTGAGAAAGTTGGCTTCAAGCTCAACACTCAGAAAAAGAAGATCATGGAATCCAGTTCCATCACTTCATGGGAAATAGATGGGGTAACAGTGGAAAGAGTGTCAGTCTTTATTTTTTAGGGCTCCAAAATCACTGCAGATGGTGACTACAGCCATGAAATTAAAAGACGCTTACCACTTAGAAGAAAAGTTATGACCAACCTAGACAGTATATTCAAAAGCAGAGACATTACTTTGCCGACTAAGGTCCATCTAGTCAAGGCTATGGTTTTTCCAGTAGTCATGTATGGACGTGAGAGTTGGACTGTGAAGAAGGCTGAGTGCCGAAGAATTGATGCGTTTGAACTGTGGTGTTGGAGAAGACTCTAGAGAGTCCCTTGGACTGCAAGGAGATCCAACCATTGCATTCTAAAGGAGATCAGCCCTGGGGTTTCTTTGGACGGAATGATGCTGAAGCTGAAACTCTAGTACTTCGGCCACCTCATGTGAAGAGTTGACTCATCAGAAAAGACTCTGATGCTGGGAGGGATTGGAGGTAGGAGGAGAAGGGGACTACAGAGGATGAGATGGCTGGATGGCATCACTGACTCGATGGACATGAGTCTGAGCGAACTTCTGGATGAAGGACAGGGAGGCCTGGTGTGCTGCAATTTATGGGGTCGCAAAGAGTTGGATAAGACTGAGTGACTGAACTGAACTGAACCGAGTACTTATATAAAAAATGATAATGTCAGCATAATCTAAATGTGTCCCTTGTGACCTACGTCTACCCAGAACAAACATCACTGTCTCAAATGCTTTTATTATTGATGAGCAAACTAAATTTCTAAGATATCTACATACCTATTTAGCATCACACAGTTCAGTTGGCTGGATTAGGACTTGAACCTACTTATTTTCTCATTTTGTTGAGAAAAGTCAGTAAAGAGACAAGGTTTGTTGAAAAGGAAGTTTGCTTTATTTCAGGGGCCAGCTACCTGGGGCAGCGGGGTGGAGGTGGGGTTGGGGGTGGGGGTGGGGAGACTCGTGTTCAAAGGCTGACTCCTTGTTGCTGACGATCACTTGACAAGGGCTTTTATAGATGGAGGGAAGGTACTACATGCAGGAACAGTGCAGTCAGTTCTGATGGTCATCAAGAAATCCGTCATTGCAGTCTGACCAGTGTCACCTTGATTGTTTCAAAGACCATCCATCTTCAGTTCCAGGGTTGGATTGTTTCCATTTCCTTGAGGCCATTTTTCAGAACTGTGCCAGCTTATGTCATGACTACAGTCTGCTCCTCATGTAGTTCACTTCTCCACTTGGGGTTTCAGGGTATGTAACACAGCTCACAGTATATGGCTCAGAATAACATCTATAGCCTTGGAGGAGGAGCAAAGGGTCCTGGAAGAGGAAGACGATAGGGCTCTGCTCCATTTCAGCCTTGCTTATAAGCTTAGAGGCTGACTTCCAACAGCAAGCCTCCCAGGAACTTCTCAGTGGAAGTTGAAGCAATACTGATTTTCATGATCTAGCAAGAGATGTTATGTTGGTTGAAAACACATTCAAGGGCAGTGCGCACAGACCTCTAATCTCAATGGCAAATGTCAAAGAAACTGGAGGTTTCATTTTAAAATTGATGCTAACATTTAAAGAAACAATCAAACCACGATCCATAATGCAACAATGCGTTTTTATTTTAATGCAATTTTATTGACAATAATATTGACCTTGACTCCTTAAGAAATGAATTCCAAGGTAAAACGAGCAAGAGTAGAGGGACAATTCTTTAATAAAACACACCAAAGTGATGTTGGAGACAAGTAAAGAAAAATCCAAATGGATTCACTTGTGTTAAGCACGATGTCACTAAACCAAGATTTAATTACTGTTTATTCCTAGGTTTCTTTTAAACAGTGACAGTAACCAAATGCAAAGTGTAAACTTTGATTGGCTCCTGCATTGAGGAGGAAAGGGGTTCTAAAAAACATTTTGGAAGGACTAGGATATAAAATATATATTAGAATATATATTAGAATATTTTGATTTCCTTATAAAGTGAAGTTGCTCAGTCGTGTCCGACTCTTTGCGACCCTGTGGACTGTAGCCCACCAGGCTCCTCTGTCCATGGGATTCTCCAGGCAAGAATACTGGAGTGGGTTGCCATTTCCTTCCCCACGGGATTTTGCCCACCCAGGGATTGAACCCAGGTCTCCTGCATTGCAGGCAGACGCTTTAACCTCTGAGCCACCAGGGAATTTTATGTATATATGAAACTTACTAATCATCACATTCAGAAAAAAAGGTAATAGAAAGCAAGTGAGAAGAGGTAAAGGCTATACAGGAAAACTGTAATAATTGTTCAATCTAGGTGAGGAAAGCATTGGTAGTGAACAAACTATTCTTGAACCTTTTTGTGCACATGAAACTGCTTCTACGGTTACAGAAACACTCCTGTGAAAGGAGAGTCCAGAAAGAAATATTTCTCAACATAACATCCTTAAATGCTGGCTCTACGAGGAGAAATGTGAAAATCCCAGAAGGCAAAAATCATGGAGAAAATTCACGCCTTATTTGAGTAGTTAACATTGAAATAAGTGTTGGAAAGTAGAAAAAACCCTGAAGTAGGAAGAAGGGATACTTGCTTCAGAGAAAACCTAGTCTCTAGTCGTGGCTTCATTAATGTCTCATTCTGTGGCCTTACTCAAGTCGGAAATGAGTAGCTGTCATGTGGAACATGAGGGACATATCTGAAGAAAAACTTGGAGAGTGACTTCAGTTAGAATTGGAATTGCCTTTGAAAATTATGCTTATTAGAGGACTTTGCTTAGAAATTTTTAGCCACGTAGCAGTTACCTAATTCTTAAAGTATAACATTGACAATTTCTCATGAATCACAGAGAGTAAATCCAAAGCACATTGTGATTATGCAGCCTTCTAAGTTTATTTTGAAAGGACCCTTACAGATTGTTCTGATAGAGAGTGCAGTTGGATCCATACATCTGGGTGGTTGTATTTGGGTTCTAACCCTGTTAGTGGCTCACCTCCTGTGCTCACATCCTCAGTTGTGTCAGACTGTTTGCAGCTTCATGGAATGTAGTCTCCAGGCACCTCTGTCCATGGAAATTTTGCAGGCAAGAATATTGGGGTGGGTTGCCATTTCCTCCTCCAGGGTGTCTTCCTGACCCAGGGATCAAACCTTCATCTCTTGCATCTTCTGCTTTGGCAGGTGGATTCTTTAGCACCACCACCTGGAGAGACTCAGATCACCTCCTAAATGCTGATGCATCATTCTATGCTGCTTATTATTTGAAGAATGATCCTTTCAGAAAACTGCTCTTGTAACTCAGTCATCCTCCTGAGGTTTCCAGTAATCAGTCACCACATATACGAGCAACACAGACTTTGAACTAACCCCAGTCCAGTAACCATCTTACTCCCATTGCACGAGAGGCCTCAAGCAAGAATCATCTAGGAGAGCTCGTTCAGTAAACAAATTCCATCTGATAATTATGTGTTTGTTGTTCAGGAAATACTTACTGAACAACTACTATGTGCCAAAACCATGCATTGACTTACAATACTACAAAGGTACTTGATCTCATGGAGCTCAAATGGCAATAGTGGTATGCAAAATAACAATAGTAAAATGAGAGATAAATAAATTATCAAATCTCATATGTGATGAAGGAAATAGATAAGCTGTGCAAAAGGACAAAACAGATTAAGCACTTCTTTTTGATATACAATTTTCTTTTCTTTTTTTTACTTTGGTTTTGCTTTGTCGCAAGGGAACAAGCATACTTACACACACACACACACACACACACACACACACACACACACACAACAAAACCCAATAAGCCAACAAGAGGACAGAATGGAGTTTACCAAACACCTGCAGATGCAAACCAGCTGCTGTCAAGGCGTGAATTAAAAACTATGCCCATCACACCTGGTTACTTTAGTTGCTTCAAGAGTTTCTAAATGTTTAGAATTTAAAACTATTTTATAATTAACTCATAATCTTAGATTTTCCTCTCCCACACTGCTTGATAAGAATGTAAAAACTTACTCTTGTTTATCCATACCTGAAACAGAATTTAATTGGCGGCTACTTACACATAATAGATCGGAAAAAAATGGCTTAAAAAAAGCTAGGCTCTTGTGCTATGCTTTATTTTTAATTTTTCCCATGATAATTGATTTTTTTAAAAAAATTGAAATACGGTTACTTTACAATGCTGTGTTAGTTTCCAGCGTACAGCAAAGGGATATACAGTATGTCCTTGCTGTTTATTTTACATGTAATAGTGTATATATGTTAACCATGATACTTGCTTGAACACAGACTGTGTATATGGAGGAGCTCTGTCAATGGGTAGAACATGAAGGTAAAATAGTGGGAAATGAATTTCAAATTCAAATACATGGCCCAGAAAATAAACGGAAGATATGTCACTGGTCCAGTCTCAAGGGTGATTCAATGCAGCATAAACAGACAATTGTTATGCCCTTACTCTTGTAATTGAGTCAGAGACCTCCATTCATTGTTCTATCATGATATTTGTCCAACTTTAGCCAGGAAAGAAGCAGAGCCAGTCTTACAATCATAAAATGATCAGATTATAACATGGCAAAAGTGAAAGGAAAGTGAAAGTGAAGTCGCTCAGTCGTGTCCGACTCTTTGCGACCCCATAGACTGTAGCCTACCAGGCTCCTCTGTCCATGGGATTTTCCAGGCAATAGTACTGGAGTGGATTGCCGTTTCCTTCTCCAGCGGTTCTTCCAAACCCAGGGATGGAACCCAGGTCTCCCACATTGTAGACAGACGCTTTCCTGTCTGAGCCACCAGGAAAGCCCATATAACATGGCAAAGAAGAAGCTAAATCCTGTTTTAGAAAAGTGGGGAGAAGAAGATTAAAAATGATGAGAACCAGGGAGATTTGAGGAAAGTTCAGAAAGAAATGAACCTTCGATTAGCGCTTTCTACAATTCCTAGGCTTTTCCTAGGCAAAGCATCAAAGGGTTATATGAAAGGAATGTGTTATACATATGGGGCAAAAGTGAAATCCTTAAACATCAGGATCCGTTTGGAGAGTGGTCAGGAACCTGCATCTGAAGCATGGGCTCCACAGAGGAAGTGTAAATGGCTGATCCTGGATGACATAATAGGTTGACATGACTTGGCTTTGCAGAGTTTATTGTCAGGAAACGTTGACTCAATACTGCAAACAAAAACAGGTTCTCCTATCTGATATTTTTTTAATCTGTCTATAATATGGTTTAGACTAACCTTCCTCCTGGAATTGCATCTTTATAGTTTGAATTTCAGAGATGACCTCAGCCTTAATATATCCAAGAATGAATTCACATAATTATCTAATAGTGCAATAGCAAACGACAGAGGAAGAACCTAACTTCTTGGGCTTCGTTTCATTGTAAAAGGTTCATACAGATGTGTGCTTTAGGGGTGCTTGATTTCAAATCTCAGAAGTATAGGAGAATGAACTTAGCTTTACCCTGATTTGCTTTAGAAGGTTACTTTGAACGTCATTCCAAGGAGGTAGGAATGTATATTGTCAATTGTGGGAACATTTTTTTCTAAAGTATCTGTTCTTTACAGATCTTTTCCCCCAAAGTATCAAACACTTCAAAAATCTCACTTTTATCATTTATTACTTTGTAATGATACTCTTGTCTAGAATCTGTTTCTAAAAACTGATTAATATTCCCTAAGTAATTGGTACAAAATGAATTATACTTTGAATTTTTGATGTGTTCAAAATTTTATATGAATAATTATTATAAATCAACATGCATGGAAAGCAGAAACTCAAATTTTATTTTGGTCTTTATACTATTATTTGAATTTATATGATTCAGGTTGGCATTGACTTACCAGAGTAAATAGATATCTATTTTTCAGGAATTTTATTATGAGTCTCCTTAAAGGATAAATTCAATATTACCATTTATTTGGTTTCCACAGAAAATTTGCCACGTGTTTTTTGTTAAACAGAATACTCGAGCGATCTATCAGAATAAACATGTCTTTTCTGTAACTTTAGCTTCCCCAACTGTGGAGATGGAAAATAAAAGTCACATTTTCCACGATAGCAATGAAAAGTTTGATTACATATTTCCTATATCATGAACCATAGAAAGAAGTAACAAAAAAAGAAGTAAACATAGAAGAAAAATAAGCATTGAAGAGAAAATCATAATTGAAAAAGACACATGCAGTACAATGTGTACAGCAGCACTATCTGCAGTAGCGAGGACACAGAAACAACCCAAATGTTCATTAGCAGAAGTGTGAATAAGAAGATGTGGTGCATGTCTACAATGGACTATTACTCTGTCATATCAAGGAATGAAGTTGGGTTGCTTGTAGAGAGATGGATGGATCTAGAGACTGTCATATAAAGTGAAGTAAGACAGAAAGAGAAACATAAATTTTGTATTATTGCATACATGTGGAATCTAGAAAAATGGTACTGGTGATCATATTTGCAAAACAGAAGTAGAGACACAGACATAGAGAACAAACGTTTGGACACCAAAGGAGAAAGGGGATGGTGGGAGGAAATGAGGCATTTGATTGACATATACCCACTATTGATACTATGTAGAAAACAGATAACTAATGTGGATATACAGTATGGCAGGGCCCCCAACATCCTGGATCTAATGCCTGATGATCTGATGTAAAACCAGGTGGAGCTGATATAATAATATAGAAGTAAATAAACAAATGAATAATAAAAATCACGTACTTGAATCATCCTGAAACATACCCCCTTCCCTGGTTGGTGGAAAAAATGTCTTCTCAAAATTGGTCCCTGATGCCAAAAAGGTGTAGCACAGTGCATAGCACATGGAACAGTACTTAATGCACTGTTGGAAGGAAGTCCTAAAGGGAGGGGATATATGTATATGTATGGTTGGTTCATTTTACTGTACAGTAAAAACTAATACTGTACCAAAAAGATCTTCATGACCCAGATAACCATGATGGTGTGATCACTCACCTAGAGTTAGACATCCTGGAATGCAAAGTCAAGTGTGCCTTAGGAAATATCGCTATGAACAAAGCTAGTGGAAGTGGTGGATTTCCAGCTGAGCTATTTCAAATCCTAAAAATGATGCTGTGAAAGTGCTGCACTCAATATGCCAGCAAATTTGGACAACTCAGCAGTGGCCACAGGACTGGAAAAGGTCCGTTTTTATTTCAATCCCAAATAAAGGCATGACAAAATTACTCAAACTACCACACAATTGCACTCTTCTCACAATGCTAGCAAAGTAATGCTCAAAATTCTCCAAGCCAGACTTCAATAGCACATGAACCAAGAACTTGCAGATGTTCAAGCTGTATTTAGAAAAGGCAAAGAAACCAGAGATCAAATTGCCAACATCTGTTGCATAATCCAAAAGCAAGAGAATTAGAGAAAAACATCTACTTCGGCTTTATTGACTGTGCCAAAGCGACTTTATTATCTTGGGCTCCCAAATTACTGCAGATGATGGTTGCAGCCATGAAATTAAAAGACTCATGCTCCTTGGAAGAAAAGCTATGATGAACCTTAAAAGAATATGAAAAAGCAGAGATGTTACTTTGCCAATGAAAGTCTGTCTAGTCAAAGCTATGGTTTTTCCAGTAGTTATGTATGAATGTGACAGCTGGCTATAAAGAAAGCTGAGCAGTGAAGAACTGGTGTGGTTTTATTTTAATTGGAGGTTAATTACATTACAATAATGTATTGGTTTTGCCATACATCAACATGTATCTACCACAGGTATACACGTGTTCCCCATCCTGAACCCCCCTCCCTCCTCCCTCCTCGTACCATCCCTCTGGGTCATCTAAGTGCACAAACTGTGGTGTCGTTGAAGATTCTTGATAGTCCCTTGGACTGCAAGGTCAAATCAGTCAATTCTAAAGGTAATCAGTTCTGAAAATTCACTGGAAGGACTATTGCTGAAGATGATAGTCACAATACTTTGGCTATCTGATATGAAAACTGATTCACTGAAAAAAACCATGATGCTGGGAAAGATTGAAGCAGGAGGAGAAGGGAACGACAGAGGATGAAATGGTTGGATGGCATCACTGACTCGATGGACATGAGTTTGAGTAAAATCCGGGAGTTGGTGATGGACAGGGAAGCCTGGTGTGCTGAAGTCCATGGGTTCGCAAAGAGTCAGACATGGCTGAGCAACTGAACTGAACTGAGAAACTAACACAACATTTTAAAGTGATTACACTACAACAAAATTTAATTTAAAAAAAAGCAGGGATAAAATTAAAATGAAAAGAACTTTGCAATGATGGGGAAGAGTTAAGTCCCCTTCTTCAAATTCCTTTAGTAATGGATCTCTGATATAAAAATCCAGAGAATTGATTTTAGTCAGTCCTCTACCACAAAATATAAAAGCAAAACATAGAGGCTGTGGAAGAAGCAGAAGACTTTAGAAATATTGACTAAAACTTTTTGGAGGTGAGATAAGGCAGAGAAGGGGGTGGGTGAAAGCTGCTGGATTAGAAATCATTCCCCTTAGCTGGTTTGGGGTTTTATCCATAGTGCATCACTGTCTCTTAAAATGAGACTTTTCATGAGAGTATAATTATTTTACAATATTGTGTTAGCTTCTGCTGTACAATGAAGTGGATCAGCTATAAGTATATATATGTATCCCCTCCTTCCTGGGCCTCCTGCCTGCCCCCCTCCTCATCAGACTCTTCTAGGTCATCACAGAGCACTGAGCTCAGTTCTCTGTGCTGTATAGTAGCTTCCCACTAGCTATCCATTTTACATATGGTTGTGTACTTATGTCCAAGCTAACACACCGGTCAGAATGACCATCATGAAGAAAATCTACAAACAGGAAATGCTGGAGAGCATGTGGAGGAAATGGAGCCCTCCTGCACTACTGGTGGGAATGCTTGATACAGCCACTATGGAGAATGGTATGGCAGTTCCTTAAAATACTGATAAATAGAACTACCATATGACACACCTATCCGATTCCTCAGCACATGCCCTGAGACATCTTTTCTTTAGGTATATGTTTTCTCAGTTATTTAATGAGGAGGTTAGACATGAACTTTTGTAAAATTCACAAAAATTAGAATCCTCAGTGTGTGTTCACTTTGTACCACAAAATGTACATGGAGCCACTATCACAATATATACAGTTAAAATGACAGAGATCTGAAATGGAAATTAAAGAGATGGAGGGGGATATCTGCTGGGGTCCAGTCCCAGTGGATCTAGGGTGATTCGAAGGGGAGATGGATAGGCGAGGAAAACTTAATTTAATTAGAAATATAAGATTAGATTTGGAAAAAAATGGTGTAGTAGGAAAATGAGTGGAGGAAAGAGGCTGATTAACTTGGTTTATGTGGAAAACCAAAGTTTCAGACAAGGAACTTGCACCATCTATGCTGGGCCACAGGCTCCCGCTTAAATAGCAGAGGGTGCCCCACCTTGGACTCCCTCTCGCATGGGTCTCAGAAGCCCGGGCAAGTAAGTAGACTTGGTGAGCCTCCACGTTCCAAGGGATCGGCCTGAAAAGGAGAGGGAGGGAGAGGGAGCAAGAGAAAGAATTGACACCGGGGAGGCCAGGCTTGTGCAAAAACCCCCTCCAACTTTATTATTCAAAAGGTGTTTATATACCCTAAATTTTACCTAATGGAAGATACAGAGTCATGCAGGGGCAGCAGTCCTGACCCTTTCTGTATATCTTTTTGTATACAAAAGGTCTCAGGTGATTTACATTATCTACTGGCCAAGAGGCTTGTTAACAATTTTTGGCTCTCTTTCTTAATGAATGTTGATCTCCTTTCCCCTGAAGTGTTTTTCTTTAATCTGCATCTCCTTAAAGCACTAAAGTTACATCTCTATAGAACAAAGGTGCAGTGGGTTATAACAAAGAAGGTACTTAACTCAAAGATCTAATGTTGCTACTTGTTTTTTCTATATACCAACTATATCAACAAATAAAAGATATGAAAATTTGGCAGCACCGTTTGGCTCAACAATGAAGCGCTTAATCAGTTTTATTCTAATGATCTTGACATCTCAAAAGCCCCTGCATTTCTAGGATGTTTTAAGCTTCCTGTGCCTCTGATGGTTGGGAGACTGTAAGCAATTCACAAGCTGTAAAAATTCCGGGGGAACCTGTTAGGCAAGCTAGAGAGTTATCAGAGGGGGTTTTAAGCTGAGACATTCTTTTGCAGGAGACTGAAGCCCTGAATTAACTTTTTCCAGAGAGTGTCAGAAAAGTAGAAAAGCACAATACAATAAGGCAGGTGTATTCTTATTTTGGGGGGGTACATGCTCAGGAAATACCAGGGGGAAAACCTGAGGCCTGATTCGCCTTGCCCATCAGGCCTCTGCCACATGACCTTGTCATGGGTGGGATTCCTCACGCTGGCTCCTGGCAGATATCTAGTCAATTGGAGGAACGTATGACTTTACTTCTAACAGGTTTAGTTCTTTTTGGCAGATCCCTCTATATTTTACAGCACAGTAATCAGAAATAAGTTGTGTCCTTGATAGGCAAACACAGCCGTCTTCTTTAACATCACCAGAAATGGGTAATCTGTAGAGCAAAAGAAAAGACTCTCTTTAGTGTTCATGATTTTCTCACATAATTCTCCTCATCCAGCCAGTATTTTCTGTAACTTTCAGGAAACAATGAGATGCTCAGTTACTAAGCACTGGGTAAGTAAACAGTCTAATGGCAGAAAGTGAAGAGGAACTAAAAAGCCTCTGAAAGAGGGTGAAAGAGGAGAGTGAAAAAGTTGGCTTGCAACTCAATATTCAAAAGCTAAGATTTCAGCATACAGTTCCATCACTTCATGGCAAATAGCAGGGGAAAAAATGCAAGCAGTGACAGACTTTGTTTGCTTGGGCTCCAAAATCTTTGTAGACAATGACTAAAGCTCTGAAATTAAAAGACACTTGCTCATGGGAATGGCTACCCACTCCAGTATTCTTGTCTGGAAAATTCCATTTCTGTGGACAGAGGAACCTGGAGGGATATATCCATAGCATGGGAAAGAGTCAGACCGGACTGAGGGACTAACACTTCCACTTTCATTTTCTTTTCACTTGCTCCTTGGAAGGAAAGCTATGACAAACCTAGACAGCATATTCAAAAGCAAAGACATCATTTTGCCAGCAAATGTCAGTATAGTCAAAGCTACGGCTTTTCCATTACTCATGTGCTGATGTGAAATTTATACCATAAAGAGAGTAAGTGCTGAAGGATTGATGCTTTCAAATCGTGATGCTGGAGAAGATTCTTGAGAGTCCCTTGGACTGCATGCAAATCAAGTCAGTCAATCCTAAAAGAAATCAACACTGAATTTTCCTTGGAAGGACTGGTGCTCCAATACTTTGACCACCTGATGGGAAAAGCCAACTCATTGGAAGAGACTCTGATGCTGGGAAAGACTGAGGCCAAAGGAGAAGGGGAAGGCAGAGAATGAGATGGTTAGATAGCATCACTGACTCAAATGGACATGAATTTGAGCAAACTGGGAGACACTGGAGGACAGAGGAACCTAGGGAGCTGCAGTCCATGGGGGCCACAAAGGGTTGGACATGACTTAGCAACTGAACAGTGATAACTACACAGTCAGTCATAAATATAAACTTTTAATAGAAAGCTAATATAAACATCTGGAACTTGTAAGTTCATCTTCACTGGAAGTGAAGCATTCTAAATAGAAATATTATCATGATAGATACAAAATGAAGCTTTGAAAATTGGAAACTGAATCTATTAACATATCACACGAAAAACTTATTGCTTTCACTGAACTTTGATTTTCTTAAATATTTAGGATATAATAATCTAGTATTTGGGGAGGCATCGAGATGATACCTATAGAAGTGTGATCAGGCTTAAACAGAGTATGTGCTCAGGAAATGTAGTAAGTATGTATAGATATGCAGGGTCTGCAGAATTTGAATGTGGCCAGAAAAGGAGGCTCAGTTCATGTTGTATGTAGTGGAAGGTTCCTTTTTTCCCGTTCCAAACAGTTCACGAGTGTCTGCTGTGATCAATGTTCTCTTAGTTCCAAAGATGCAGGAGTGTTGTGGCTTATTGCAGATGTGGTGTGAGTAGCAGTCAAAGAATGGGATGGCAACACAGAACTGGCATGCTAGGATGGGGTATGGGCAAGACGTTCACCTGCTTGTCCTAAATTGAAAGTGAAGTGGTATGGTGGGCAGGGCTCCATCACAGATTTCCTTTGTTCCTTTGTTTCTTTTCTTCATAAGGGCCCCTGGCCCTGAGAAGTCCACCTGATTCCCTCCTAGCGCCTGACAGTCTAGTCACATCAGTATTTCTTTCAAGCGAGTAATAGCAAAAGTCCCCTGTGTTTTATCTCTTTCACCCTTCTGGTCCCCTTCTTCAAACTTCAAGATAACTTTTTAAATGCTCATTTGACTTTTTTCAAAAGACCGTCAGTGACTTCCCAGGCCTTCTTTGACCAGATCTCTGCCTAGTTCTTTAGTATTATCTTCTTAATCCCCAAAACAGTGAAAAAAAAAAATACTGTTTATGTTTTTCATTACTTGAAAACCAGGGTAGAGAACGAAATAAAAGCAGAATCTAACTGCAACTCTTTCTACTATCATATGATACCTTTCAGGGTTACCTGATCACTGTCTTAACCAAAGCATCCTTTCAGTCTTCAGAATAGAATAGAATGTTAATTGAATTTAGTTCATTAACTTTGCCTATATTTCTTCTCATAGACACTACAGAGATTTCTAATTTTATCATAAAGTTTAATAGAATAAACGTAATGACCCAATAAGAAACATACCCACGCAGAAACCAAAGTTAACCCTTTCTATGTTCAGAAAAATAGAAATAAGTTAATATCAGAATTGCATTTATATGTAAATAAAGTAGAGAATATAATCCCTGGAAAACAAATAAAAACCAGAATAGATTTTATGTAACAAAATATATTTGCCTTTTCATACATTTATTCTTGTCCAGGACCCTTTATTTTAAACTGATATTCATTTTTAAGTACTATATTTAAAAATATTATATTTTAGAACATGAGCAAAACAACATAAAAATTTGCTAATTAAAGCAATATGTCTATCAAATTTTTGTAAGTTTCCACATAACAAAGTATTGCTCTGTTTTAGATAAATTTTTACCTGCTCCTGTGTCTTCAATTTTAATGTCTTATTTTTTTGAATGATAAAAAATCAATTTTAACTGTACTTTATACAAATGTAAATAAATCATTCACAGACTCAAAAATCATAACAGGATATCATCTGTTCTGAAACGCTTATCAGAATTTCTTTATAGAGCCTGTGCTCTGCAGCAAGAGAAGCCACTCCAAGGAGAAGCCCACACACTACAGCTAGAGAGTGGCCCCTACTCTGAGCAACTAGAGAAAAGTCTGAGCAGCAGTGAGACCCAGCACTGCCAAAAATAAATACAGAAATAAAAAGTTTAAAGAAATAGCAAATAGCTCTTTTGTGGCTTATGCAGTGTCATTGCATCTCCTCAAACAACTCTCTCTCTACACCACTGATTAAAATAGGCTACAATATTTGTCACAATTTGGCCAATTCTCTCAAATGCCTGGATTCCACAATTAGATATTTACTATACTTTTTTCTTCTCATATTCATATTTCAATGCTGTATGTGGCCTACTTATTTGGTCCCACAGTTTGAAAAGTTCTACTTAAATTCTTTATATTTAATAATATTGGCACAAAAATTCTTTTTCCAATAGCATCCAGCTAGAAATTTCTTTATTTTTAAATTTTGTTATTAGAATTTTTTTTTTGGTGTCCCTCCCAAAGGAGTTGGTTTATCCCCTGTTTCCTAAAACTCCACTGCAATTAAAAATATACATTGTGACAAAGAGTGATGTCTTTTCATATATGGAGATTTTCAACTAACTTCAAAGTCATTCTTCTTCTCAGACTATACTGCTTCTTTTGAAAATTTCTAAACTAAATTAAAACTATAAATCTCAGTCTTCAATAGCAATGATACTATCTTGCCTTGCAAACCTGATACAAATAGAATATTCAAATTAGCTTATCTAATACTTACATATTAGAATTTAAAATGGATCCATTTATCCACTTCCAGTTCTTCTCTGATAATGTAAAATTTAATCCAATCCAAAACAGAATTCCTTCTTTGTTTATCAGGTTTTGTATGAGTCTCTGCAAATGAAACAGAAGAAATGAGTATTGAATCCATTTATCTATTGCTGGTTTGCATTCTTCTATTCATCCTCTGAAACCCAGTTCAAGTATCACTTCCTCACAAAGCCTTTCCTGACACCCCATTGGAGTTAATTATTCCTTACTTGTGATATTTCTATTCCATTCATTTATACATCCAAATATTTATGTTTATATTTTTGTATTCATTAAATAATATTTATTTTGCTTATATGTCCATTTAGTCTCTCAGATTGTAAGCTCCTTGAAGTCAAGGTTAATACTTCCATCTGCATAGAACCCTCGAGACTAGAGCACAAAAATCTTGATATGGTTAGAAGCCAATGCTGAGTGTTATTGAAGTATTTTACTTATTAATAATTATTTACCAATTCTTCATGATCTTGAATAAGCAGTAGACTGGATTCTCTTGTGTAACAGTCAGCTAGACTGTCATTTGAAAGTTTGAAAGTTTCAGTAAAATATAAGCATTTATCTCGGATTTGTTGCCAGTGCATTGGACACCTTAACAGAACTGGTCTCTCTAAAGTAACAAAGAAGAGGGAAAATAAAAATAAAGTAAGAAAGAGGAAGAAAAGAAATGAATGTTATATTTCTAACCTGTCCCCATCCCACTAACACTAACCACACATACACAGTTCAGTTCAGTCACTCAGCAGTGTTCAACTCTTTGTGACCCCATGGACTGCAGCACGCCAGGCCTCCCTGTCCATCAAAAACTCCCAGAGTTTACTCAAACTCACGCCCATTGAGTCGGTAATGCCATTCAACCGTCTTATCCTTTGTCATCCTCTTCTTCTCTGGCCTTCAAACTTTCCCAGCATCAGGGTCTTTTCAAATGAGTCAGTTCTTTGCATCAGGTGGACAAAGTATTGAAGTTTCAGCTTCAATATCAGTCCTTTCAATGAATATTCAGGATTGATTTCCTTTAGGATGGACTGGTTGGATCTCATACAAGTTATTATAAATTCAGGAAAGTCTTTGTCATTGTGAGAACAATTCATGAATTTAATATAACTGAGGGTTTTGAGACCACTGTTCATTCTGCTATTAAAATTTGAAAATTAGTGACCAGCTAAAACACTGACAGACAGAATAACTTGTTCAATTCCACACAAGCAGGTAGTGATAGAGCCAAAACTCTTTTTGAGATTCCTTAAATTCCTTATCATTGCTCTTCCTACTCCATGGACAACTATATCAAATGCTCTTTAAAAAAAGTCTACTTGAAACAACATGTAAAATGTAAAGCAAATAATAATTCGTACCCACAATTAATGGCAAGTATCATGGAGAGAAATTATTTGAAAGTTTCTAATTGCTAAATTATATATTTGCCTAATAATGAGATCTATTGGATAGCATTTTTTAGAGGGATATTCTCATTTTCTTAAAATTTCTCTTCTATACAAATGTATATAATAAATGATCGCATTTTGCTATAGTCTCTCAACAATAGAGTATTAACACACACTGCTTAGTAAGCATAAGGACAAGATCAATATCTTAATGATTAATACAATAAGTATTAACGAATTCATTACATGTTTGTGTTCTATTCATTAGCTTTAGTCAAAGGTTAGCTGTTTGACATATTAAAATCACCAAATATCTCACTTAATGTATATTTTACTTTATGGCTTGGATTTTGACTAATAATTATTGACTCTCCTAGCCTGAGTACTCAGAAGGCAGTATTATCTGGTAGTTAAGGTCATAGGCTCTGACAATAGACCACTGAAGTACAATTCTCAGTGTCACCCCTTAGCACATGTATGACCCCAGATGAATTGCTTAACCTTTCCATGCCTCAGCTTTGTCAAACATAAAATCAGAGTGATAAAACTAATCTTAACACATGGGTTGTAATGAGCCTTAACAAAAATAATACAATGATAACCATCAAATTTTAGCTGTTATTCTTAGAAAATTCAACCACAAAATATACCTGTTGCTTCCTTGCTGTTCTCTTGAGCATCCATGCTGGTTTTTTCTATTGATGTATTTTGTCTTATGAGTATCACTGGTAAATAAAGAAACACCATTAAGAAGATAAAATGCTAAAAGGTGCAATGAAGTGGATATGCTATATTTATCACTTCAGGAAATTGTTATCTTAGTACTATCTCAACAAGCTTGAAATGAACAGAAGATAAGAGCAATAGCAATTTAGTAACAGTGGGTCTGCTTAGAAGACAACATAAACAAACACATAAGTAAACATGGAGTTACTTGCATCTAATATATAAGTAATCTGGAGAAGGGAATGGCAACCCATTCCAGTATTCTTGCCTGGAGAATCCCATGAACAGAGGAGCCTGGAGGGCTATGGTCCCTAAGATCTCAAAGAGTCAGAAATGACTGAAGTGACTTAGCATGCACACACCCACTATATAAGTAAAATCCCAGGTGTTATTTAAATTCTTAAATTGCTTACACTCCTATCTACATGTTCCATTTTCAGAATGAGTATAATAGTGTCTGTCCTATGGGAGACATTGCCTAGGACAATCTAGAATTTAGTAGGCACCTAAGAAACTGTAGGGATGTCCCAGGAAGTCCAGTGGTTAAGACTTCACCTTCCAATGCAGAGGATGCTGGTTTGATACCTGGTGGGGAAGCTAAGATCCCACATGCCTTGGGGCCAAAAAACAAACAAATAACAACAACAACAAGAAAAACCCAGAACATAAAAACAGCAGAAGCAGTATTGTAACATATTCAATAGACTTTAAAAATGGTCCACATTAAAAAAAAAAAAAAAAAACAAAAAACCTCTAAGCAATTATAAACTTATTTTCTTTGTTATTATCAAGCTTTTATCATAATTGCAATTTTTAAAAAAGTTCTTGGAGCACATGTAAATCCCCTATGAAGATTCTCAGAATAATTAGGAAGAGAAATGTGAAAGCCTAAGGTTTGCAAAGTGGATGTGGGCTGGGCACTGTTAGAGCACTCTTTTATAACTGTTTTTATTTCATCAATCTTCCACTAAGTTTGGGGTGGCCAAAGATGTTTAACATACTTTACTATTTATGGCAGAAGGAGAATAAGTAGAACAAGAAATAAATGGTCTTGCATCACTTACCTGAAATACTCAACCCAGTCACAGTCAAGGCAAGAAGTATAATCACAGCACAACCAAATTTCAGGGAAAAGTTGTGCCAACGTGGACCCTGACGAAGATCTGAGACATTAAGAAAACATGCTTGGTTAACTTAGTTGAGTTCATCTGGTACAAAAAGCAAAGGCTGTTTGGCTCACATAAGAAAGAGCTAGATTCAGGTTGGGGGTTAGGGGCAGAAAAGAACATTTATCAGTTATCTTACAGTAGGGTCCTAAGGACTTTCCTGGTGGTCCAGTGGTTAAGAATCTTCCTGCTAATGCAGGGGACACAGGTTCAATCCCTGATCCAGGAAGACCCCACCTACTGTGGCAGGGTAACTGAGCCTGTGGGCCACAAGTATTGAAACTCAAGCACCCTAGAGCCTGTGCTCCACAATAAGAGAAGCCACTGCAATGAGAAGCAACTAAAGAGTTGCTCACTACAACTAGAGAAAGCCCACACAGCAACAAAGATCCAGCACAGCCAAAAATAAATAAAATTAATTAATTGATTAAAAAATAATGTTCCAGAGTGACCTGCAAGTCCATTTATTTCTACTTTAGTTTTTCACAGTCCCCCAGGCGACTGAGTTGTGTGATCCAGTTTTCAGCCAACTACTACAGATCTCTATTGTTAGGATGTTGACATTTGTATAAGATTTAGCCCTTTCTAAAACATCCTTGTAGAGATGGAATTTTAAGATAGCTATATGTGATAAAAGATTAAGGTAGGAAACAGAATGTATTAAATTTTAGATAGTGACACGTGGATAATCATGTGGAGGAGAGAGAGAAAAGATAACACCTAAAGGAGCTCCAAGGTCCCGGGTGTAATCTGAAAATGAGAGAAACCGCACTGGAGAATATTGACCTAGAACTTCTAATGTGATCCTGTGTGACACAGAGCAGCTAAACTTAGTGAGCCTGAGACTTAGTCCTAGGTGAACTTTCCTGACAGCTGTATGGTATTTTACCTTTCTGTCTCTTTTCTTCCTTATTCTTTCCTGCCTTGAAATTTTGAAACATGGAGAAAGTTTCATATAGTCACTATCTTATTTATTACTGAAGGAGAGCAGTGGTTAAGAGCAAAGGCTCTCAAATGTAACAGATTTGTATTTGAGCATGTTGCTTTAAGCCTGTAACCTTCATAAAATACTAACTTCCTCACTTGTGAAACATAACATAAGTTACTTGGTGAGGTTTTGGAAAGGGTTAAATGAAAAAATTCTTCTCAACATGGAGTCTAGTACACAATAACTGTTCATTGAAAATTTATGGAATTGAGAGGAGGGTTTTATGACTCTTCTGAGTTGTTTTTCTGCAACACTTCATGACTTTAGAAATAACGAACTTACAACAAATTGAAGATGCCAGGTAAATTTTCAGTTCACTTCAGGTCAGTCGCTCAGTCGTGTCTGACTCTTTGCGACCCCATGAACCTCAATATGCTAGGCCTTCCTGCCCATCACCAACTCCTGGAGTTTACCCAACCTCATGTCCATTGAGTCGGTGATGCCATCCAAGCATCTCATTCTGTCATCCCCTTCTCCTCCTTTAGTCATCTGGAAATATCCATGCAGGGCTATTTTTTGTTTGAATATAAACAATATGCCAAGGATTTCCTGGTGGTGTGGTGGATAAGAATCTGCCTGCTAATGTAGGGGACTCACGTTCAATCCCTGGTCTGGGAAGATTCTGCCACAATTACTGACCCCATGCTCTACAGCCCACAAGCCCCAGCTGCTGAGATCCCATTCTGCAACTACTGAAGCTGTGATCCATAACAATGAGAAGCCCTTGGACTGCCACGAAGACCCAGTGCAGCCAAAAATAAATAAATACATAAAATTAAAAAAATAATAAACAGTATGCCAAATCATCTCACTCCATTGCTCTAAACCTTTCCTTGGCCTTCTCTCAAGCAGATTTAAGACTGTATATCTGTAAAAGAGTCTACAAGTTCCTGTTCAATCCATTTCCCATTACATCTCTGACTTTATCTCCTGCTGCTTTCAACACAGACATGCTCCATCATTTCACACCCAACCTATGTGCTCCTCCTACAAAAGGACAGGAACATTCTCATCCCAGGGAACTTGCCCTTGCCCTGGTCCATCTTCTAAAAAGCTCTTCTCCAAGGAAACATATCTTTGTCCTTTAATTCTTTCAGGTCTTGGCTCAGATGTCATCTTGTGAGGCAGGCCTTCTTCTACTTGATATCATACCCTCTCTGAAGTTAACTCTCAATTCCATCACAAATAAAAACAGTTTCTCAGGACTTTTCTAGTGGTCCAGTGGTTAAGAATCCACCTGCCAAAGCAGGGGACAGGGATTCTATCCCTGATCTGGGAAGATTCCACATGCTGTGGAACGACTAAGCAGTGCACATCTGGTACCAAGTCTGAGCCCTGCAACAAGAAAAGCCACCACAATGAGAAGCCTGTGTACTACAGCTAGCGAGGAGCCCTTGAATAGCCCACAACTCGATAAAGTCCACAGGCAGCAGCAAAGTCCCAGTGCAGCCATAAATAAATAAATAAAGGATAAAAAAAGCAGAGGGGTGAATATTAGAGTACAAAATATAGATAAAATTTTCTCTCTTGCGTTTAATATTATCTAACCCACATATATGTATATACTTAGTTTTTTGTTTATTTGTATGTCTTCCTAGCAGTATAAAATAAACACACAAAAAAGAAAATATTTTTCAACTATTTTTTTCACTTGTCCTAACCTCAGCACCAGGGCATGCCTGGCACAGGTGCTTATTTTTGGATGAATAGATAGACTCTAGAGGCATTTTGTGAACACTTATCTACTTTTTTAAGAAATCAAGTGCTGGGCCATAAACTAGGTGGCGACTCACATCTCTGGTTTACCTGAATGCCTTTGATATGATCACTGTTCTACAGTTCCCACAATGGCACCCCACTCCAGGACTCTCGTCTGGAAAATCCCATGGACGGAGGAGCCTGGTCAGCTGCAGTCCATGGGGTCGCTAAGAGTCGGAGATGACTGAGCGACTTCACTTTCACTTTTCACTTTCATGCATTGGAGAAGGAAAAGGCAACCCACTCCAGTGTTCTTGCCTGGAGAATCCCAGGGATGGGGGCAGCCTGGTGGGCTGCCGTCTATGGGGTCGCACAGATCGGACACGACTGAAGCGACTTAGCAGCAGCAGCAACACAGTTCCCACAGGCTGAACAGTTCAGCCAAAGAGCTCAGGGGTAGTTTCACAATAATTGTAATAACAGGTCAATCTGTGGAGAAAGAATGTCACCTGCCATTTCAATAGACAAGGGACATTGTGACCATAAAGCCATCAGCCAGGGTAGCTGCCCCGATGTTGAAACCCGAGTGGAATTCAGAGTGAAGGAACACAGGATACTAGCGCTAGATAGTTAAAATGGGCATCACGGGAATGATTTCAGTAAGCCCAGACTCTTGCGTCTTCTCACACATAAGAAAACACTAAAATCATTAACTCGATATGTCTGTTTTTGTGATTAGCAGTCATCTTTTGGTAGTCAACTATATATTTTTTTTTGTTTGCAGCAAAAACTCCTATATGTCCTGGCTTCTCCCTTACCAATGGGAACAGTTCCTCGGAGTTATCTAAGAGGCTGCCTTCCCAGGTATGGTCCTTGATAAAACCACCAAATACAAAATTCTCAACTTATAGGTTATACATTTTTTGCAGTCAAGTGTTTTGTAACCACATATTTTGTTCTGACTTTATTCTGCTTTGTTTTTCAGATTTACTTTTATAATGATATTTTGAGGAATAATGATTATGAGCAGAAGAGACACATTTTCTGACCCCTTTGATTTGGGATCTTAGATCATAGCTTTTGAGGAAAATCTTGCTTTTTCTATATTCATCCTGCCACATCTCCTTTCAACACCATCCTCCTTTCTCTCTACTTTTGCTAGATTTGAATAGGGAACAGAAAGCTTTGCTATTTCCCACCAAAAAATATAGCTTGACCAAACTGTCACTGTAGTTATCAAAATTCTCCAATTTTCCATAACCCCCATTTGAAGGGTCTCGTGAAACTATTTGCTAACCCTAAGACTTTTCAGTCTCCAATTTAGAATGTTGATAACTGAATAGTTTGAAATTATCCCACGTCATCCTGAAAGGATGCAGCACACCTGCTAAGCACACAATGGAATGAATATCAGGTGGCATAAAAATTGCAATAGTAGTAAATTTGGTTTGACATCAGAAGGCAGTACTATATTATGATCATTTTATACATTTTTCTACTTAGTTTCTAGTTTCTTTTCAGCCATGGAATCCATCACCTGTTACCTCTCATTAGAATCCTCATCTCCTTCACTCAGAATACTAGCTCCTCTGACACACAGAAAATTGCCAAATTCAACAAATATCAAGTAGGTTTATCAGGGATATTCTCCTGTGTCTTGTGGCTTATCTCCTTCTAAACTGATACATTTTTAAATTTAAAAAATAATCAGATTGTGAGTATATTCACATCAATCTTGAATATAATTTTCTTTTGGAACATTTTTTCCTTCCCTTTGAAAAGTGGAAGATGTTCATCATTAACATCTTTAACACTTTGTGTTAATTAATTAGCAAAGTGTTAATCATTAACACTTTGTATTCTGAAAGGAATGCTATGGGTGCAAATGCATTGGAACTTAACCAGTATTTTACAGAGAGATTTGAAATAAAGTAGGTTACTATTACAACAAGGTAGCAGAATATTTCTAAAAACATTTCTTTGTTAAAAACAAAAACAAAAAAGGGACTTCCTGGCTGTTCCAGTGATTAAGACTCCATGCTTCCACTGCAGGGAGCACGGGTTTCATCCTTGGTTGGGGAACAAAGATCCTGCATGCCACATGGGATGGCAAAAAATAAAACAAATATTGGATGCTTGGGGCTGGTTCACTGAGACAACCCAGAGGGATGGTACGGGGAGAGATGAGGGAGGAGGGCTCAGGATGGGGAACACATATATACCTGCAGTGGATTCATGTTAATGTATGGCAAAGCCAATACAGTATTGTCAAGTAAAATAAAGTAAAATTAAAAAAAATAAATTTATATTAAAAAAGCCCAAGAACAAAAATAGAAAAACTGCTTTTATTTCCAAATAAAATAAAAATACTCCTTTGTTCACACTTGTAAAATATTTATTCAGGTTCTTTTAGCCAAGGCTCAGTAACAGGAATGATGTTCACTTTTCACAAAAGTATCTTCACAAAAAGAAATCTAAAGGTATGCACTTTTTTCCACACCTGTGATTACCTACAGACAGGCCATGCTATATCAACTTAATACATGACTACTGCTCATCTTCAAAGTCATGATTTAAAGCCACAAATTTACAGGAACATCTAACTATTGGAAGATACACAAATGCCAAAAGGAAAATTAAAGCCACTTACTCTGAAGACAAGATGGAGGTGATGACCTTCCAATGCCAGAATCCCTGGGTAAGTTTAAATCAGCATATGCCACCTGACTCTCCATTGCAAACAGAAGAATGTAGTACTATACTCGTATAAGAGGAAAAATTCCAACTTCTCTGAGGCAAGATCAGCTGAAGGAAGTGACCAATTTAAAAAGTTTTGCTGGTCTCTCTTATAATCAGCACCTAACCACAATGGTTACTGTGGGCTTTGTCTATAAATTAGTGAGGAAGTCCACTTACTGGGTGTCCAGTGTACTTAGACATGTAATATTAGGTTGGCCAAAAAGTTTGTTCAAGTTTTCCATAACATGGAAAACTCCAAAGGAACTTTTTCACTATTTTCAATATCTGCTTTGTTTAGTTAATTGGCCTATTGTTTGACAATATTCTGGAAAGATTGTTTGTTGTCTTTGTAAGTATCTTTTTTCAACAACTTTTTCTGGGCCAGGACCAGAGTGAAGGAAATAAAGCACTCTGATTTGGCTCAAACACACACACACATGCACACACACACACACAGAATCAAGATAAACTATATTTAATGCCAGGTTGTAAAAAGTAAACACTAACACACAAAAAAACTGTAGGACACTTTTCTAAAGCTCTCAAATCTTCCTGAAATATTTGTGCCCCTGGCAAGAGCTGAAAAATGTGGGAAAAGGAGCTGTAAATGTGGAAAAGGTCACTGAGTAATACAACAGAGACAGCAAAGAGCCAAAGATCCAGACTATTCTTAGCTTAAAAGAATGCTTTCAGTGCACTGAGGTTTAACTTCAAGTTAGGAAGCGTGACTATGACCACGAGGAGTCCACAATGGCCATGTTAAAAACAGTTGACTGAGGAAAGAGTATTCTCTTCAACCAGAAGCTTGCAAAATTATGTGAGCTTCAAAAGTACAAACCAGCCAGAAATATAAACCAAAGGAGACTTTTCACTTGTGCATATGCAGTGCAAAACATATTGATGGATGTTTTCATTCGTTACAACCATTTTATAGGACGGAAGAACCTTACTATGCAATCACTATTGTATACATATAAAATGGACTTCCTAGGTGGCTCAGTGGTAAAGAAGCCGCCAGCCAAAGCAGGAGATGCAGGAGACAGGGGTTCGATTCCTGGGACAAGAAAAGCCCCTGGAGAAGGGAGTGGCTACTTACTCCATTGTTCTTGTCTGGACCACCCCATGGACCAGAGGAACCTGGCAGGCTACAGTCCATTGGATCACAAAATGTCAGACACAACTGAGTGACTAACATACCTCAACATAATAAAGACCATTTATGAAAAGCCCACAGCACAGTCAGTGGTGAAAAAAGAAATAAAAGCATTTCTTCTGAGGTCAGGAACAAGCAAGGATATCTGTTCTCACCACTCCTATTCAACACAGGTATGGAAGTTCTAGCCAAACTAATTAGACATGGAAAAGAAATGAAGTCATCAAAGTTGAGAAAAAAGAAGCAAAATTACATCTGTTCAGAGAACACCTTATGTGTAGAAAATCATCAAGACTCCAGACACACACACTCACAAACTATTAGACTAATAAGTGAATTTGCTTAAGTTTCAGAATAAAAAGTCAATACACAGGAATCAGTTGCTATACACTGATTAATGATTTGGAAAGAAAATGAAATTCATTGGCAACAGTATCAAAAAGAATAAACTACTTCAGAAAAAAACCCGATTAAAACTTGTACTGAAAACTGTAGAATATTGCTGAAAGAAATTTAAAAAGACATAACTAAATGAAGAGACATCCCATGTTTGTTACTTGGAAGATTACTATTGTTAACATATGTCTACTAGAACTACCATATGACCAAGCAATTCCAGTCCTGGGTATATGTCACAAAAAAACAAAAACACTAATTTGAAAAGATACATACCCCTCAATGTTTATAGCAGCATTACTTATACAATTGCCAAGATATGGAATAAACCTATGTCTAGGGCTTCCCAGGTGGTGCCAGTTGTAAAGAATCTGCCTGCCAATTCAGAAGACATAACAGATGTGGGTTGGATCCTTAATTTGGGAAGATCCCTGGAGAAGGTCATGGCAACCCGCTCTATTCTTCTTCCCTGGAGAATCCCCATGGATAGCAGAGATGGGCGGGGTATAGTCCATGGGGTCGCAAAGAGTAGGACGCAACTGAGCACCCGTGCATGCACGCACATAGAGTATTGATTGCTACAGTAAAACTTGCGTAGTTGCTCCAAAAACTCAAGTGTTTTTTGCTTTGCAGGTTTTGTTGTTGTTGTTGTTGTTGTTGTTGTTATTGTTGTCTGGTTGGCTGGTTGGTTTTTGTTTGGGGGTTGCTTTTTGTAGTTCAATGTTTTTAAAAACCTGAGTTCATCTACTAACAGTTCCTACCAGGGGGCGCTGCTGGCCTTTCTTTTTTATATCCTTAAACCTTCTGTATACTGAAATCAGAAAGCTCAAGTTATTGGTAAATGCTTCAATCCACATTGTTTCATTTGATACATTAATATCTGCCTTATCCAAGCATTGGATTTTTTTGAATTTACAGAGGAGCCTGTTGGGCTTCTGTCTATGGGGTCGCACAGAGTCGGACACAACTGACGCGACTTAGCAGCAGCAGCAGTAGCCGCTCGGATGAGTAAGGAGCAAGAATGATCATCTGTTTCCTACCTCAAAACCCAGGCTCTTTTTTACAACCTACCGAAACACATTTTGCTCCTGTAATACCTACAAAACCAAGTTATAGAGAGGGAAGAAAAGCTAAAATAAATTTTGCTCAAGGCTGGCAATTATACTGCAAACAGTAGCTCTGCTCCTGGATAGGTAGTTTGTCTAAATTCGAGTGGATGAAAACAATATTTACTGTGTTGCTTATTGTGCCAGGGTACCTCTGAACAAGATTGATGTATATGTATATGGTGACCTGGACAGCCTTGATATTTCTTTAACTTTGTTTACACTTTGTGTTTAGTCATTCAGTCATGTCTGACTCTTTTGTGATGTTATGTACTGCAGCCCGCCAGGCTCTTCTGTCCATAAGGATTCTCCAGGAAAGAACACTGGAGTGGGTTGCCATGCCCTCCTTCAGGGATCTTCCCAACCCAGGGATCTAACCCAAATCTCCTGCATTGAAAGAGGATTCTTTACTGTCTGAGCCACCAAGGAAGCCCATGGATAATGGAGTGGGTAGCCTATCCCTTCTCCAGGGGATCTTCCTGACCCAGAAATCGAACTGGGGTCTCACACATTGCAGGCAAAGTCTTCACCAGCTAAGCTACCAGGGAAGCCCCTTGTTTAAGCTCTGGACAGGTGTTTGCCTAAGTCAAAAGATACCTTCTCCAGGAGATCTTCCCCACCCAGGTATCAAACCCACAATTTCTGCAGTGGCAGGTGGATTCTTCACCAAAGCGCCACCTGGGAAGCCCAACTTTATAGATGGATACCACCATCAGATTAATTATATTATTTGCAGCTGAAGATGGAGAAGCTCTATGGTGGTGGTGGTTTAGTTGTTAAGTGAGTCTTAGTTGCAGCACGCAGGGTCTTTTTTTGTGGCACGGCTATTCTCTAGTTGCAGCCTGAGGGTTTAATTACTCCACAGCATGTGGGATGTTAGTTCCCTGAGCAGTGACTGAATCTGCTTTCCCTGGATTGGTAGGTGAATTCTTAACTACTAAATCACTGGGAAAGTCCCAATTATACTTACCCTTCAGCAAGGGTAGTTGGATGGATAACAATTCTGTTTCAAAGGTTACTGTGGTCATAGCAAAGCAAAAGTAGAGATTTCAGCCTCTCTTTTTCTCTTGATGGCTTCGTGCTTTGATTTGCTCAGCATTGTCTCCAGTGGTTTCTAACGTGCCTTTTTCAGACTTACACTTTAAGTTTAGAGGATTCTGACAGCAAATAATCACTGACCCTTAACTCATGTCACACAGAACACACTAGAGCTCCGTATATGTCGCATGTTTAACTCCCAGTTCTAGTTTAAGGATGAGAGCGGGTTCCTAGGTCACTGAGCTAAAAACATGATAATGCTGACTAAGAGTCAACTGCTCTTTTAAGTTAAGAGACTCCATTTTAGGTTTATGGGGGAAAAAAAAAAGCACTTTTAAGTTCGGGTAAAAAGCAGAAATGCAGAGTTTCCACAGGCATTTCTTCCTCATACACAGTTTCCCCTGTTTTAAACACATTGCATTAGTTTGTTTTATTGGTTAAAGCTGATGAACAAATTTTGCTCCAATATTATGAACTGAAGTCCATAGACTACATTAGGGTTTGCTCTTTATGTTCTATATGCTATGGCAAGCTTGGGCTTTCCTGTTGGCTCAGACAGTAAAGAATTGGCCTGCGAGGCAGGAGGCTGGGGTTCAATCCTGGGTCAGGAAGAGCCTCTGGAAAAAGGAATGGCTATCCACTCCAATATTCTTGCCAGAATTCCTTGGACAGAGAAGCCTGGTGGGCTACTGTCCACGGGGTCGCAAAAAGTCAGACACGACTGAGCAACTAACACTTTCACTTTTATAATGACATGAATTTGATAGGGATAGAGTAAAGGGACAAACAGGGTAATTAAATGGTTAATCCCACTGGGGATTGTAAGTAAAAAAGTATGAGAATGGGAAACCCCTGTATGTTAATGATTGCTTAAAAAAGCAGGTTTGCTTAATTACAAAACCAAGCAGGGTTGTTTAGCAACAAAACCTTGCAAAACAGAAGCATGAGACATCTCTGAAAACAATAGAACAATGACGGCATGAGACCCACATCCCACCTAGTGAGCTCAGTAAGTTAATGGCCCACAGGACAAGCTCTTTGCACATAGGTATGGGGAGGGAGGTGGGAGGGGAGTTCAGGACTGGGAACTCATATACACCCGTGGTGGATTCATGTTGATGTATGGCAAAATCAATACAGTATTGTAAAGTAAAATAAAGTAAAAAAAAAAAAACAAAAACAACACAACAACAACAACAATAAAATAGAAAGGTGACATTCAAAGTGAAAGAGCCTCATGGTACTGAGACTTGAAACAATTTTCCCATAGTGCCATGACTGTCCTGGCTTAACCATGTAGGGACAAGAAAACTCCCCAGCCTGACGTGAAGGCAGAGCTGACTATGGAAGCTTGACATCTACTCAAGAATGAGGGAAAAAGTGGTATTTTCCCCTCCCCATTTTTCCTTTGATTTTTAAAATAAAACTATAGCCCACTAAGTTCTCAGGCACAGCACCCTCTCATCCATCCACTTGTTAACCTCACAAACCTCCTATTCTAATAAATCACTTCTCATCTATCACTTTGCCTCTCACTGGATTCTTTCTGTGCTGAGACATAAAGAACTAGAGATCTTGAGAATCCCCCCAAACACCACCTAGTAGTTTTAAATCCATCATTACAGAATCACAGAGTGTAGTTTCATTGAATAAAAACCCCCTGGCCTCCCCCATTCATCCCTCTCAATCTCTCCACCTTGGCCCTTCAGACATGTCTTTTCAACATCTCCATAGTTTTGCCTTTACGTAAGTGTCAAATTGTTGCAATCTTACAGTATGTAGATTTATCAGATTGCCTTCTTTCACTTAATAACCTGCATAAAAGCTTCTTTTTATGTTTTTTTTTTTCTTCACTTGAGAACTTTTCTTAAAGTCCCGGAACATTATGCCATTGTTTGGAGAGTCTACAGTGTGTTTAGCCATTTATATATTAACAGGCATCTTGGTTGCTTCCAAGTTTTGGCAATCATAATTACAGCTGCTATAAACACACCTGTGTAAGTGTGCATAAACATCAGTTTTCAACTCATTTCTGTAAATGCCCAAAAGTGAGACTGTTGGATCACCTGGCAAGTATATTAATTTCATAAGAAACTGACAAACTGTCTTCTAAAGAGTCAGCTTTTTATTGTCACCACTTGGTGAAACTTCTAAATCACTTCAAGGATCAAAATAATTCACCAGGAAAAAAATTTTTTGTTCGTCAAAGACTGATTTCTGCCATTACTGTCTTGTTTTAAGAATCTGTTTGTAAACTCTGTTCCAACTGGACCAAATCTCACTGTAGCAGATCCTCAGGGTTGAAATCTTATCACCCCACAAAAGTCCAAAAAAGGGTAATGTAGACATTATATATATTATATTATATTATATATATATTATATATATATATATAATATATATATATATATTTGCTGCTGCTGTTGTTTAGTCACTAGTCCAGTTCAGTTCAGTTCAGTCGCTCAGTCGTGTCCGACTCTTTGTGACCCCATGAATTGCAGCACCCCAGGCCTCCCTGTCCATCACCATCTCCCTGAGTTCACTCAGACTCATGTCAACTCTTCACATGAGGTGGCCAAAGTACTGGAGTTGTTTAGTCGCTAAGTTCTGTCCAATTCTTTTGCGACCCCATGGACTTTAGCCCACCAGGCTCCTCTGTCCATGGGATTTCGCCAGCAAGAATATTGGACTGGGTTGCCATTTTCTTCACCAAAGGATCTTCCTGGACTGAGGATTGAACCTGCTTCTCCTGCATTGTCAGGAAGGTTCTTCATCACAGAGCCACCAGGGAAGCCTGATTATGTATTTAAGATCTTTCAAAAATAAAAATGGAGTAACTATAGTTCACACATACAAAATGGAGCCAGATGGCCTTAGGTGGAGGTAGTTTCAGATGCAGTCTTGCATCTGAGAACTTGCAGATGCATCACTGAGAACTTAAACTTTCTGAATTCTATCAAACTCAAGACCATCACCAGACATTTTCAAAATAGTATCTGCAGGCAGTGCCAGGTGCAAACACAGTTTCAAAGTGCCTCCCTCCTACACCTGCAAATGTGTAACCGTTTTGAACCCCAAACAACTCCTGTTTAAACAAGCATTCCTATTTCTTCCCAACTCTAGTCCTAGTTCCTAACAATTTATATGACCTTGTAGTTTTTGGCCTTTATAACCTTTCCTCATTTTGTAGCCTCAGAACATATTAGCCTGGGGTTTTGATCTGTGTATGATCCCCTGAGAACAGTGGTGCTAACAAGCCACAAATCAACACCTTTTAGAGGAGGTTTGTGTGTGGGTGACTACATACAACAGGGTTTCTGTTCTCAGGGGTCTTGGTTACCACAGGTTGAACCTCAGAGAGACAGACAGAGCCTTGTCCCCATCTCTGCTAGGCCAGGGAGACTCGCAGGCTGTGGAGCTTCATGCAGACTTTCTCCTGCTAGGAAGGGACCCAGCCTGGCAGACAGCCTGAGCAGAGGGCTGTCCTCTTAGATCCCCCGTTAGTCCACCAGGTCCCCATCAGGTGTTTGGCAGGTTGGAAAGGAGCCAAAGACCTTTCAACGGCAGGCATACTGTTTACAAGTGTTCTGACTTTCTTTTCTGCCTCAGCATCCTGAGAAATGAAACACAGGAAGTGGGGCCTAACATCTAGGGCGGAGCACGGAAGGTGGAGGGTGGTGGGGAGGGAGCATTATCTAGTACCATCTGCTCTATGGGCGTAATTTCCCACGCCCTGCATCCGGTGTCTCTTAGACCTTGGCAGACAGTTGTAACCTGAATGTGGGAGACAGCCGCGGATGGAGAGGGATGTGGTCACCCCACAGGGAAGCTAGAGGTGCCGGGAGAGGGTGACTGTTGCAGCCCTGAGACGCCGCATCCCCCTGTTTGGCCACCTCTGGTCCAGAGCAAAGCCATAGTGAAAAAGAAACCGCTACCGAGAGGAGAAGAGAAAGAAGAAACTGCCTTCTTGGTCTCAAGTAGGTTGCACTCTCCAGGGCTGTCCCAATACGGGGTGAACATCTGGCCTGGTTGCGTGATTTGAAAAATATTTGACTTGATTTCTCCCCAGATGGCTGTGCACCTAAGCTTCCCTCTTCATAGGAGTTTGCACAACTTTAGTGGGTGACTGGGAGATTCCTTAGGGTGAGCTCTGTGGTCTAGGGATTAAGGGCTTTGAAAGGCTGAGAGGGGGCAGCAGGTGTTCTTAGGGACCTGGTTCAGTCTTTCCCCTTTTTATGTCTCTGTCTGCCTAGCTCCCATGATTGTATCTTAATTGAAAAGTTGAGATCCCTTTGGAGCTGGCCTGAATTATGCTCCTTTCCAGAAACACGAAGGTCCCAGTGTTCTTGGGGAGACTTGTCTTTCCGCTTTGACTGAAGAGCCTTAAGCTTCCCGGGACAGAATAAGGGTGTGTTAAAAAAAAAAAAAAAAAAGTTCCCTTCCTGGTGTCATGCAGGTTAAGTATGTCGCCATTTTCATAATGCATTGCTTTTAGTAACTGAAATTTCAGAAACAAAGACCTGATTGAGAATAAGAGGCATTTTTTTTGGCTGGATTGTTAGAGCCCCAGCTTGGAGACACAGATGCAGGAAGCTCTGAGTTGTGACTGACACACTTAAAAAAAAAGGAGGAAGTTTATTTATTTTTCTAAATGAGAGAAGCCATGGGTTCATTACAGAACTTGTTTCTCAAGCATTAAAACTTCAGTTGATGAGAAGTGAAGTGTGTTAAGCAAGGACTTGTTCCATGAACACAGGAAAGGGAGGGAGGGAGATCTTTAGGGATACAACAAGATTTCTCGGGTACCATGAGGCCACAGAAATCGGCAGGTGTTGCTCTGTCCTTTTTTATGGCACAATACAAAGATACAAAGAAGTTCTAGTCCTTGAATTCTGAAATTGGACCCATGCCTTCCAACTCCATTTTTGTATGCTGACCACTTCATTATAATTATAATGATCACTATTATAATTTCAATTTGTCATTGCTCTTAGCTCTGTCAGGTTTTCGGTGGTACTATAAACCGTGATCTTTTAAAATGTTCCTGTCTTCACTAGACACCAGAGAAGATACTAACCTTGCCTCAGCTATTCTGGAAAATCCATCCAGACCTCTCCCACACAAGACCCAGGTGCCTGCTTCATCCTCTTCATCAGAATTTGCAGAGCTTTTGTTTCTCAGCACCTACCATAGTAGTAACAATCTGCAGATATTTGGTGACTGGATAAGATGCAAAAAACTATGGAAAAAATGAGGCTGCCACTCTGACTAGATATATTACACAGCTGCTACAATAGATAACCTAAATTTTGTTGATAGCACAGTGTATATTTACTTAACACTCATGTAGCTGTGAAATATAGGTGTTTCTAGTTAGAACGCAGCTTTCTTCAACATGGAAATTCAGGGACATAAGTTTCTTTTATCTTGAGGCTGTGCTACCTCTAAGGTCTCCTTGTTGTTGTTGTTGTTGTTGTTGTTGTTTTCACGAACAGAGAAAGACAAAGGTTTTTGTGAAGACATATCTGAGCTTAGGTGACCTCAACCTGCAGGGACTTGAAATAGGACTTTGGTTTCTGGCCAGAGATTGAAGTCTGGCCAAGTGCTGAATCCTGGCCATTAGGATTCGTTTCCAGAAAATGAATTTCCACAGAGAAACAAAAACCAGTGAAACAAGTGAAGCATTTATTAGGAGGGAAAAGAGTACACGTGCATAGGCACACACTGGCAAGTCCAGAGCATCAGGTCCTTGCAGTTCGAATCACTTTTATGCGATTTTCTTCTGGGTTTCCTGTGGCCAAACATCTTGCTTTGGCTGATTCTGAGTCCGTATTTGGTATACATCAGTGTCTTCCCATGTGCGTACCCACATTTCTTAGCCAAGATGGGTTCTAGTGAAGAGGCCTGTGGACAGGTTGACATTACTCCCTTTTTGATCTACAAAGAGCCTTGCTGCAGGTGTATCCTTGGAAAGGTCCTCTGAACCTTGAGAATGAGAAAAGTACTATCTCATATCTGGGCAGGGCTCAGCTCCTCCTCCTCTTTATCTTGGGGTATCTATCCACAGGGGACAAAGTCCAGCTGTACAGCCCCAGGTCCATTTAGCTCCTGCCTCATGTACATTTCCGAAAGCACAAGAGATGACTCTACATATGGCCACCTGATGTGAAGAGTCCAGTCATTGGAAAAGACCCTGATTCTGGGAAAGATTGAAGGCAGGAGGAGAAGGGGATGACAGAGGATGAGATGGTTGGATGACATCACTGATTCAACAGACATGAGTTTGAGCAAGCTCCAGGAGATGGTGAAGGACAGGGAAACCTGGTGTGTTGCAGTCCACGGGGTCACAAAGAGTTGGACATGACTGAGTGACTGAACAACAAAAACATGTACATTTTTGGAAGGTCTGCACCCAGTGACATAGTGACTAGTTGCTAAGTCACGTCCAACTCTTTGTAACCTCGAGGACTGTAGCACACCAGGCTCCTCGGTCCTCCAGTTTCCTCCAGAGTTTGCTCAGATTCATGTTCATTGACTCAGTGATACTATCTGACCATCTGATCCTCTGGCACCCCTTTCCCCTTTTGCTTTCTGAAAAGACCCATCATTGGGGTCTTTTCCAATGAGTAAGTTCTTCACATCAGGTGGCCACAGTATTGTAGCTTCAGCAACAGTCCTTCCAATGAATGTTCAGGACTGATTTGCTTTAGAATTGACTGGTGTGATCTTCTTGCCATCCAAGGGACTCTCAAGAGTCTTATCCAACACCACAGTTCAAATGCATCAGTTCTTTGGTGCTCAGCTTTCTTTATAGTCCAACTCTCACATCCATACATGACTACTGGAAGAAACATAGCTTTGACTAGATGGACCTTTGTTGGCAAAGTAATGTCTCTGCTTTTTAATATGCTGTCTAGGTTGGTCATAGCTTTTCTTCCAAGGAGGAAGCATCTTTGAATTTCATGGCTGCAGTCACCATCTGCAATGATTTTGGAGGCCAAGAAAATAAAGACTGTCACTGATTCCATTGTTTCCCCATCTATTTGCCATGAAATAATGGGACTGGATGCCATAATCTTAGATTTTTGAGTGTTGAATTTTAAGCCAGCTTTTTCACTCACTTTCATCAAGAGGCTCTTTTGCAATGAGAGGTGGAGTCTAAACTGAGAGGTTACTAGTTTCCTTTTCAGCCAAATGTTAACAGAAGTTCCTTTCAATTCACATTTCCTGCTTTGCAACTGCTGAGGAAAGATACCACCAAATCCCTTTTTTCAAACAGAAACATGACAACGACAGAGGTGTCTTTAAAAATCTTAGAGACAGACCCTACCTATAGAGCGAACATGGAGGAGAGGAGATCTGGTAAGGTAAAATTGATAAACTTTGACAAAACAAAACAGGAGTTGGGGAGGGGAGTTCTTATACTACTGATCACTGACAGCATAGTAGCAATTGTGCTTCAGAGGTATCAGTACTTCACAGTTAACCTCCATAGCAGAAGAGATGTTTTGAGGGACTAGAGGTGGGTGAGAGGGCAGGTGTGTAATTGTTACGTTAGTTATTCTGGTACTGGATATGTTACTTAAATATTACTGCCCAGTGAATTATGTTATAGGAGGTTAAGAGAAAAATGGTCTGTGGCTTTTGTTTTCAATTAGTCTTCGTATTTTCTCCAGGTTGCTGGCTACTTGCATTCTGGCAACTCACATTATGATGTTAAATAACAGATGATTATATCCCAGAGTGATGGCAAACAGACACCAACAATTTTGTAATGCATAAACTAATAAAAGTTACCCATACCTCCTATATAGCACAGGGAACTCTGCTCAATATTATGTGACAACCTAAGTGAGAAAAGAATTTGAAAAAGAATAAACACATGTATATGTTTAAAAAAATTAACCATTATGCTGTAGTCTGTTTGAAACTAGTAATAATATATTTGGAATCTGTTATTTGTTAGACACAGAGCTGCAAAGACAAATTGTATTTAGACTCTGCCTGCAGGGCTTCATTACCTCAGGGACAGACAAATTAGTTACTACAATTTGATGTGATTTGTACTACAAGGTATTTAATAAAACCTAGGGAATTGGTGATGGCTTTACTTGTGAAGTGACTTTTGATCTGGGCTTTGAATGAGTCGTCACATTTTCTGGAAGAAATATGAGTAAAAGTCACAATTTTTTGTTAAAAAAAAAAAAAACTAAACAAATATATATTTTCTTACCCTTGGGCACAAAACTGTCCTGAAAAATTTCCTTTTGGAATTAAGGGTAAATGTGATTTTCAGTGATATCATTAAGTGTTCCAGATGAAATCTATTGAGGCTCATTTATGTGTTCAAATGACTTTCCCTTTGTCTCTCCCTCTGGCTTTCTCCAGCTTTCCCAAGTGGTTCAGTAGGTAAAGAATCTTCCTACAATTGAGGAGATGCAGGTTTGATCACTGGTTGGGGAAGATCCTCTGGAGTAGGGCATGGCAACCCACCCCAGTATTCTTGCCTGGAGAATCCCATGGACAGTGGAGCCTGGCGGTCTATAGACCATGCGGTCACAAAGAGTCAGACATGACTGAAGTGACTGAGCATGCATGCACTGTCTCTCTCTTGCTTTATGTCTCTCTCTGTCTCATGGGCTCTGGTGTACTTCTGTGTTCTCTCTCTTGTTTTTCATTCTCTGGACTTTTGATTATAGCACATCTTCAGCTAAGCTTTATATCATCCTATTTAGAATACATTACCAAAGTAGTTTATATAATGTGTCTTACCAGAAATTTTCAGAAGTGATCATAAAAATGAAATGAGCATCTTTTAAACATAACCATTTTAGTTAAATTAAGAGATTTCCTGGTGGCTCAGATAGTATAGAGTCTGCCTGCATGTGGGAAACCTAAGTTTGATCCCTGGGTCAGGAAGATTCCCTGGAGAAGGAAATGGCAACCCACTCCAGTATTCTTGTCTGGAAAATCCCCTAGAAGAGGACACCAATCTCTTCTGTTTATGAGAATCTAAAGGCAAGAATCCTGGAGTGGGTTGCCATGTCCTCCTCCAGGGGATCTTCTGGACCCAGCGATCAAACCTGGGTCTCTAATGTCTCCTGCATTGGCAGGTGGGTTCTTTACTACTAGTGCAACTTGGGAGCTGAGAATTAATTTCTTATTGTTCTCTAAAGAGACTTTGTTTGATAAAATCATGAATAATTATTGACTTTTAAAAAGTTACCTGCAAAAACTGAGACTATTGGTGTATAGATCCTTTGTAATTTAATTTCTGTTTTTTTAAATTTTAATCTTTGATAATTTAAAAGCAGATGTAGAGTTTGAAAGTAGGAATTGGACCTAAATCTATCCACCAGCAAATTCTTTAGCATTTTTAGTTTATATTAAATTTGATGATGAAGAGAAAGAACATAGCTTATGCATGTTTGCTCTTCAGTCCAGTAGAAAGGATACTTTTTATAGCTTTTACTGAACTTCTATTTTCTGCTCAAAATTTGCATTTCCTTCTTTCTTCTTCCATTCTCCCCTCTCTCTGAGCTTAACTTTTTATCTGGGACAATAGGATATTGTAGTTCCTGAAACACAAGGGCTCATGCTTAATGCTTAGTGAAAGCAAAAGTTCTTGCCAAATGTTGATGTCTTACTAGCTAAGCCACGTAGGTGAAACTACTTGAGCAGCGCAAAGGTGAAATCTATTTTCTTTTAAATTTAAACTGTCCCTGTAAGTTAAATAAGTTTTCTAGGACATGAAACTAAAAATTAAAACCAGTAGATCAGTAATTATGCTCCAATTAATATAAATAAATAAATTTAAAAAGCAAGCATCATTCGGTTCAGTTCAGTCACTCAGTCGTGTCCGACTTCTTTGCGACCCCATGAATCGCAGCACATCAGGCCTCCTTGTGCATCTCCAACTCCTGGAGTTGACCCAAACTCATGTGTATCGAGTCAGTGATGGCATCCAGCCATCTCATCGTCTGTCGTCCCCTTCTCCTCCTGCCCCCAATCCCTCCCAGCATCAGGGTTTTTTCCAATGAGTCAACTCTTTGTATGAGGTGGCCAATGCATTGGAGTTTCAGCCTCAGCATCAGTCCTTCCAGTGAACACCCAGGAGTGGTCTCCTTTAGGATGGACTCGTTGGATGTCATATATTAATGCATATGTATGGAATCTAGAAAAATGGTACTGATGAATGCATTTACAGGGCAGGAATGGAGACCCAGGGGAAGGCGAGTAGGACAAACTGAGAGAGTAGCATGGACATATATACACTACCATCTGCAAAATGGATAGCTAGTGGGAAGCAAATTGAATATTCAAATTAGCTTATCTAATACTCACATATTAGAGTTTAAAAAGGATCCATTTATCCACTTCCAGTTCTTCTCTGACAATGTAAAATTTAATCCAATCCAAAACAGAATTTCTTCTTTGTTTATCAGATTTTGTATGAGTCTCTGTAAATGAAACAGAAGAAATGACTGAATATTGAATTTGTTTATCTGTTCCTGGTTTGCATTCTTATGCTCATCCTCTGAAACTATCACTTCTTCTATGAGGCCTTTCCTGACTCCCTGTTGGAGTTAATTAATCCTTATTTGTGATATTTCTATTTGTTCATTTATATATTTATACAAATGTTTATGTTTATATTGTTGTATTCATTACATTATATTTATTTTGTTTTCATGTCTATTTAGTCTCTCAGATTGTGAACTTCTTGAAGTCAAAGTTGATATTTTCATCTGCATAGAACCCTTAAGGCTAAAGCACAAAGATCTTGATGTGGCTAGAAGTCAGTGCTAAGTTGTATTAAGGTATTTTAGTTAATTATTTACCAGTTCTTCCTTATCTTGAATAAGCAGCAGACTGGATTCTCTTGTGGAACAGTCAGCTAGACTGTCATTCCAAGGTTTGGAAGTTTCATGAAAATACAAGCATTTATCTCGGATTTGTTGCCAAGGCATTGAGCACATTAACGGAACTGATCTCTCTAAAGTAAGAAAGAAGGGGGATAATAAAGTAAGAAAGAGGAAGAAGAAATAAATGTAATGTTTCTAACCTGTCCCCACCCCACTAACACTAACGCATGCACTAGTCATCATAAATTCAGGAAAGACTTTGCTCATCACTGTGAGGACAAGTATGTATTTAGAATTTAATATAACTGTGAAGCTTTTGAGACCATTGTTCATTCTGCTACTAAGGTTTGAAAAATAGTGACCAGTTAAAACACTAACAGACAGAATAACTTGTTCAAGTCCACACAAGCAGTTGGTGATAGAGACAAAACTCTTTCTAGGATTCCTTAAATTTCTCACCTGTGCTCTTTCTACTCCATGGACAACAATATCAAAATCATCTAAAAAATACACTTGAAACAATATAACTTGAAAGCAAATAATAATTCATAAGTTTATGGCAAATACCATGGAGAAAAATTATAAAAAATTTCTGATGCTAAATTATATATTTGAATATCCAGTTCAACTCAGTTACTCAGTCTTGTCTGACTCTGTGAACCCATGGATTGAAGCATGGGGGTTCCTTGTCCATCATCAACTCCCAGAGCTAGTTCAAACTCATGTCCATCAAGTCGGTGATGCCATCCAACCATCTCAACCTCTGTCATCCCCTTCTCCTTCTGCCTTCAATCTTTCCCAGCATCAGGGTCTTACTTTGGTCAGGGCTCTGTGATGATCTAGAGGGGTGGGATGGGAGGGTGGGAGGAGGCTCAAGAGGGAGGGGATATATGTATATTATAGCTGATTCATGCTGTTGTATAGCAGAAACCAGCACAACATTGTAAAACAACTATCCTTCAATTAGAAATAAATTTTTTTAAAAAGTCATTCTTTTGGTATACACTTCTAGTTTTGACAAATACATATAGTTGTGTAGCCACATCACAATCATTATAAAGAACAGTTCCACCCGCACCCACACCTTTGTAAACATTGCTTTCCTCCTTTAATAAAAACTGATCTGTTATCTTTTCTTATACTCTTGCTTTAGAAGAATGTCGAGGGGGTCTGACTTTTTTCACTAAGCATCGTGCATTTGAAATTCATCCATATTGTACTGTGTTATCAATAGCGTAGTGTTAAGAAAGAGAGAGATTATTTACAAGGACTCCTGCAATAGGAAGAATGCTCTAAAAAAGGTTCTCATTTTATAAATAGGTCAAGAAGTGGGTTGGACACTTGTGGGGGAAGAGAGCATGAAGTGTAAAGAGTAGATGATATCCTGAAGTTGGCACTTCCCACTTTGTGCCGGGGACACGAACTCATGGTCACACATGAGCTATGATGCATCTCACTTCTCTTTTTAGAGCTGGTTTACATTTTCAGGCAAGCCAGAGTTTGGGAATTTTGAGGGGAGACTGAGCCACACTAAAATTTAGCAAGCCAAAGAAAAACAAGAAATGAGCAATTGTGAATATAAAGTCAAGTTTTTCTTTTCTCCTAGTATCAAATGGTATTTATTTGTCTTTCTATCAGCTGAAGGATATTTGAATTGTTGCCAGTTTTGGTGATGATGAATAAAAAGGTAAAGCGAAAGCCACTCAGTTGTGTCTGACTCTTTGTGACCCCATGGGCTATATAGTCCATTGAATTCTGCAGGCCAGAATCCTGGAGTGGGTAGCCTTTCCCTTCTCCAGGGGATCTTTCCAAGCCAGGGATCGAATTCAGGTCTCCCACATTTACAGGTGGATTCTTTACCAGCTGAACCACGAGGGAAGCCTGATAATGAATAAAGTTAATATAAATATTCAAGTCTAGGTTTTTGTGTAAATGGAAGTTTTCATTCCTCTTGCATAGATACCAAGGGATTCTTACATTGCTAGGGCATATGGTAAGGATATGTTCACCACACCTAACTGCCAAGCTGTTTTCCAAAGTGGCTATATAGTTATATTTCCAACAGTTCATGAGAATTCCATTTGTATCTTTTCTTCCCTGTCACTTAGTTTTGTTATTTTAACTTGCCACTTTGATGCACATATTGTGGCAGCTCACTGTATTTTCTGTTTCCCTAATGACTAGTTATATTGGTTTCTTGATTGGTGGCAGCCAGCAGGGAAGTCACAGGAGCTGCCTAGGGCTGCTAGAGTCAGCAGTCACTGGGGTGAAAGGAGGCCTAGTTCCCAGAAGCCTGCTGGGGACCTGGTGTCACAGGACTCACTTGGGTCACTGGAGCTGGTAGGCACCTGAGAGAGGGGGGCCTTGGTTGGTGAGTCTGCAGGGAGTCACACAGGGCTGCAGGAGTCAGACGGCTGGGAAAGGCAGATCTGGGATGTGTAGTGAAGGCAGGTGCTGTCTTCCTCCCCTTTTCCCACGGGGAATGGGTCTCTCTCTGTGCTGGACTGCCCAGTCCTGAGGGAAGAGTTTCGGGGGCTTGGTCCCCAGGAGTTCACTAGGAGCCAGTGTCACAGGAGCCCCACCTGGAGCTGCTGGAGTTGGCAGGTGCATGGGGAAGACAGGAGCCTGGAGCCCACAGGAAGCTCTGGGTGGAAGCTGTTGAAGGCTGCATTATCTGCCTGGAATTGCTAGAGTACACAGGAGCTGGGATGAGGCAGGGGGCGGGTGTACCTGGCTCTGGGGAAGGTATTTTAATGTGCAGATAATTTTCAAATTGATATTTCTACTGGGAGGAGAGTGGATGTGACTTCTTGAAACATTTTCACTTCTTTCTAATCTCTTTGCCTTTTTAACTTTTGCCTTATTTACTTTTCTTGCCTTATTGGTACTCATAGAAACCCTAGTAAAACGTTAAATTGGATTGGTGAGAACAGGCATCCTTGCCTTGTTCCTGACCTTTGGAGGAAGGCCTTCACTTTTTCACCATTAAGTATCATGTTAGCTGCACTATTTCTATGAAAGAGAAAGTTCAGTTCATAATTTGTTGGGCTTTGTTATTTTGTATGACTGTTACATTTTTCCATATTTTATGTCATACTTACCGACATGGTCATATCCATTTCTCTTCTCTTATTCTGTTAATATGATGAATTATAGTGATTAATTTTCTAATGCTCTTCTCAGAACTTCTATTTGTTATTTAAGGAGGTAAATCTGGATTGTTTATATGTTTCATTTTCATTCTGATTTCTGCTCTTTTCATTTCTTACTCTCTTATTAGCTCTCCAGGGGAAAAAGCTTCAGTTTCTCTTCTCTCTAGTCGCTTTTGGGCTGTGCTCATCTCTCCTGGACATGGACCTTTCGTGAGAGAGTTTGGCAATAGGGGAGGTGAGGTACAGTGGACTTTGCATGTTGATTCTGTGATAAATTTAAGTTTTTCTTTCTAATACCTCCGTGAGATTGAGATTATGACATTTGTATTTACAGGTAAAGATCTCCGAAAGAAATGCCCAGCAATTGGCTCTCCTGTTACACCTGCCAAGCTTTGCTGCTACATCCTGATTATCTTTATCCTTGTGGCTCTAAATGTGGTGACACTTTCCACTCTTGTGGCAGGTGAGTTACCTGTTCTCCAAACCGTACCATGTTCTTTGCACATTCACATTGTCAATAAATATTTATTGAGCTCCACTATGTGCCAGGGTGTGTGAAATGCTTGAGGTGTATCAGTGAACAAAACACTCCTATTCTATTAATAGTAGGAAGATGCAGATGTTATAATATAGGGTAACATATTGAGTTGAATGTAAGTATCCAGGGCAAGCCTCCTTGAGAAAATGACTTTTCAGCAAACTTGAAGGAGATGAAGAAGCCATTGGGTTTGTGGGGAAAGCATTCCAGATGGCAGTAGAATGAAAGGAGGAATCTCCTGGTAGGTTTGAGGAACAGCATGGAGGCTTCTACAGCTGAAGCAAGGTAAGAATGAGGAAGAGTAATGGGCTGAGGGTCAGGGAGCTCACAGCCTAATGAGTCAGGTAAAAACTGTGGCTTTTAATCTGAGTGCAGTGGGGGTATCAGGAAGAGGGAAATTATAGGAGAGAAATGCCATGATCTGAATTCCATTGTAGAATAATATTTTGACTGCTACATTGAGAATCATGTACTGTGTATATTTATTAACATAATAGTTTTCATGGAACATTCTATTCTAAGGCAAATCCTCAATATAATAAAATCACTTGGGAAAAGCAACTGCCGCTAGTTTGTACTCAGCAAGTGATCACAGATCTCAATATTCCATTTCCCCAGAAACCGAAAAGAGTTGTTGTTTTGGCAAGCAGTGAAGTGAAGTGCAAACACATTTCCAAGTATTGAGTTTAACAGTTGGTGTTTTATAAATGACTAAGGCTGATAACATTCTAAGAGGCATTAGAAATGCACTTGAGAATATGTTCCTGGAAGTAAAATGAGAGAAAATTATGTAATTGATGGTGCCAAAATACATAAAAAGGAAAACTGTTCATTTGGAAAAAACAGACAAATTTGGGCTTGGAAAACATTTCTAAGAGTCTGTCTACCTATAGAAAATAGGCCCTGTTCAGATTTTGAGAAGAGCAAAAGATTATTAGCCAAGGCCATGAAAGTACAAGAGTCTAGTTGTTGTTTAGCATGCTCTTCTTCAAACCCCTCATTTTGGAATTCAGTTATACTGTACCTACATATACATGTACACACATGTATATTTGCATATATTAATACATACATATGTAAAAAAAGACTGACCTCAGGATGGTAAGTGGAAAAATAGATAAAATGGAAGGGAAAATTTATTTGTTATGCTTCACTGTGTCTGTCCAACTTTTAGTGAGAAGCAGAGCAACAGACTTACAAGTTCTGCTTGCCGCCTGCCCAGAAGGGTGGATTGGATTTGGGAGTAAGTGTTTTTATTTTTCTGAAGACTCAGAAAATTGGACATTCAGTCAGACATCCTGTACTTCAGTGGGAGCTGTTCTTGCTCAGTTTGAAACGGAGGAGGAGTTGGTAAGGAATATTTTTGGATCATGTTCTTTGTTAAATTCTTAGCCCCTGAGAAGGATATAGGCTGCACAGGGTGACAGCTGAAAGAAGAGGAAGGCTCCCATTCCAGGCAGACTTACGGGCTTGGAGTGCATATTAGTGCCTGATATTTCTTGGGTATGTTCTCTGCCTGGAACTCTGTGAGTCAATTTGGACACACTCTCTCATGTAATCCTCATAGTTAACCTTCAAATTAGATATATTCTTACCATTGTAAAAAAGAAGTATGGTGATCATGTAATTTATCATCCAAGTTGGGACATTTTGGGGAGTGAAAGTGACAATATTATGTTGGAACCACAGGCATAACCTGGGACTTTACCAGTCAAATTGAGATGTGTGATCACTTTAATGTAATTTAGGGTCAGAGACATTTGAGTGATTTAAGCTGAGAACTGGGGACTAGTCTTCTCCCTTCAATGTCTAAGCTTCTCAACCTTACCAGGCTGTCATCCAAAGAGAGAAGGCTGGGGGGAAGAGGACTCAAGGGTAAAATGAAGGAGACATGTGTTTTTGCTTTCTGTGTTTTATAATAGAACTTCCTGCAAAGATACAAAGGCCCTTTTGACCATTGGATTGGCCTTATCGGAGAACCATCACATCATGCTTGGAAGTGGACAGACAACTCTAAACTTGATGCCTCGTAAGTTTTTAGGCTGCCTTCTATTGTAGGAATATGTAGTTATGGGTGTGAGTTGTACTTATGGGAATGTAAATTTAATATCATGGAAGGTTTCAGGTGTAAGAAATAGAAATCCTTTGTATGCTCTTCTGTTTATTAGCAGTGCCTTTGGGAAAAGTTTGCATATCATGTTTTCAATTGAAATCTTTAGCATGAGGATGACATTAGACATAGTTCTGCATTCACTCACTGACTTAAGCTGTGCTGAAATCCATATTTAGAATGTAGAGAGAACAGCTGAGGCACTCCAGGGTCCTATAGTCTTGGAAAGCCAGGGAAGAATTGGTATCTGCAGACCCTCAGTCCACTCTGCCAGCTGCTATGTTTATTACTAAAAGGAAGGTTGTCAGGGACCCAGAGGGAATCCCTCCTGTGATAATTTATCCCTGGAAGAAACTTAGTAACACACCTTTGGTTCTGAACACTTCAGTGAAGATATCTTCACTGTAACCATTACACTGGGACAGACAGAATGAAAAAGGGCAATTGCTTCCCTCAATCAAAGCCAAGCCTGTTTAAGAATTTACTAGTAAGTACATAATTTTATTTTCACACAGGTATAGAACAGGTCAGAAGAACAATGAAAATCATCTTCATTGAAGGCCAATGAAAATAATCAATAATGAACAAAAATAAAATAATAGGGAAGAGTTTTATATGAGCCAAGCTGAGGACTAGGCTGGAAGGCCACCTCCCAGATCACTCTGAGAAACTGCTTCAGAGAAACAGGGTTTCTAGCCCAGTTTTATATTTTATCAGAAGAGAGAACATTAAACAAGTCAGGATCACATTCCTTCAAGATTTCAAATGAAAAAAATTGACCAGCATATACAAGCGGGTCAGTATGGCCTTGGCACCTGGGAAGGGAGTCTTATCACTGAAGGAGGACCAGCACTAGTGTCCCCAGAAGAGAGACATTTAATCTTTATTTTTAACATGGACACTTTTTTACTTCTGGTCAATGTGCACTTTTCTTTAGTCGTTAAAGCAAAACTACAATATATGTTTGATAGGCCACAAACAGGGTATTATAGATGGCCTAAAATTCAAGTTAACTCATGTATAAGCCAGAATGACTTCCCTATATTTCAACATATGAAATTTTTTTTAAATCTCCACCATGGCAGCAGTTCACTTGGCCACAACAGCGAGCACTAAATTACTAGTCAATAGAATAACTGGATTTGGGATGGGCGATGATCAGTTCAGTTCAGTCGCTCAGTCGTGTCCGACTCTTTGTGACCCCATGAATCACAGCACGTCAGGCCTACCTGTCCATCACCAACTCCTGGAGTTCACTCAGACTCACGTCCATCGAGTCTGTGATGTCATCCAGCCATCTCATCCTGGGTCGTCCACTTCTCCTCCTGGCCCCAATCCCTCCCAGCACCAGAGTTTTTTCCAATGAGTCAACTCTTCGTGTGAGTTGGCCAAAGTACTGGAGCTTCAGGTTTAGCATCATTCCTTCCAAAGAAATCCCAGGGTTGATCTCCTTCCGAATGGACTGGTTGGATCTCCCTGCAGTCCGAGGGACTCTCAAGAGTTCTCTCCAATACCACAGTTCAAAAGCATCAATTCTTCGGTGCTCAGCCTTCTTCACAGTCCAACTCTCACATTCATACATGACCACAGGAAAAACCATAGCCTTGACTAGATGGACCTTAGTTGGCAAATTAATGTCTCTGCTCTTGAATATACTGCCTAGGTTGGTCATAACTTTTCTTCTAAGGAGTAAGCATCCTTTAATTTCTTCTGATATTCAAGTAGGGAGTTTGAGAATATAAGGGGAATTAAGTATAGAAATGATGTATATGTACTAAGAAGCCATATGAAGACAGATTTTCACATTTCTCTGGTTCACATTAAAAATACCTGGAGTGGGGGTGTGGAAGAATATGAGGAAGAAAGAATGCAGATGTCCAACCTATGCTTTTTAAAATTTTTGTGTTTGGTTTTAGGTTTGTCGTCAGAGGAAATGGGGAATATGCCTTCCTGAATAACTTTGGAATTACTGCTAGTATCAACAGAGCTATACAGAGAAGATGGATTTGCAGCAAGACAAACAGTAATGTCTCCATACCCTTACATACTTCAAGGCCTTTTTAGGGAATTTCACACACCATTTCCAAGAGATGCATTATAGATTGCTATATACAGTTGCCACTGTATTGCCTCATCTGCCAAAAATTTATCATCAAAATTCATTTATAATATTTGCTAACAGTTAAGAAGTAAGCTATTCTAAAAAAAAAAGAAAAAGAAAAAGAAAAAGAAGTAAGCTATTCTTGAATGATATAGGGATTTGGAAGAGCATAATTCTAAGTGTCAGACTTTATTTTGGGGGGCTCCAAAATCACTGCAGATGGTGATTGCAGCCATGAAATTAAAAGACGCTTACTCCTTGGAAAGAAAGTTATGACCAACCTAGGTAGCATGTTAAAAAGCAGAGTTTGCCAACAAAGGTCCGTCTAGTTAAGGCTGTGGTTTTTCCAGTGGTCATGTATGGATGTGAGAGTTGGACTGTGAAGAAAGCTGAACGCCAAAGAATTGATGCTTTTGAACTGTGGTGTTGGAGAAGACTCCTAAGAGTCACTTGGACTGCAAGGAGATCCAACCAATCCATTCTAAAGGAGATCAGTCCTGGTGTTTATTGGAAGGACTGATGCTAAAGCTGAAACTCCAATACTTTGGCCACCTCATGCGAAGAGTTGACTCATTGGAAAAGCCTCTGGTGCTGTGAGGAACTGGGGACAGGAAGAGAAGGGGACGACAGAGGATGATATGGCTGGATGGCATCACCGACTCTATGGACATGAGTCTGAGTGAACTCTGGGGGTTGGTGATGGACAGCGAGATCTAGCATACTGTGATTCATGGGGTCGCAAAGAGTTGGACACAACAGAGCAACTGAAGTGAACTGAACTGAACTGAATTCTAAGTGTTAAATATTGTATATGCTAAGTTACTTCAGTTGTGTCTGACTCTTTGTGACCCTATGGGCAGTAGCCCATCAGGCTCTTCTGTCCATGGGATTCTCCAGGCAAGAACTCTAGAGTAGGTTCCATGTCCTCCTCCAGGGGTTGAATAATATGAGTTGATACTAATATTTGAACCTCATAACTGTGAATGGATAGAGAAGCCTGACATGCTGCTGTCCATGGGGTCACAAAAATTTGGACATGACTTAGTGACTGAACAACAAAATATGAATGAATTCCTCTTTTGTTAGACAGACAGCACTTTTCTTTGCACAAATGGGACTATAAAAATGACTATGATAGCTGAAGCCATGCAAAATGATAATGAGAAATTTATAACTGACCAACGTAGATAGCATGTTGAAAAGCAGAGACATTACTTTGCCAACTAAGGTCCGTCTAGTCAAGGCTATGGTTTTTCCTGTGGTCATGTATGGATGTGAGAGTTGGACTGTGAAGAAGGCTGAGCACTGAAGAATTGATATTTTTGAACTGTGGGGTTGGAGAAGACTCTTGAGAGTCCCTTGGACTGCAAGGAGATCCAACCAGTCCATTCTGAAGGAGATCAGCCCTGGGATTTCTTTGGAAGGAATGATGCTAAAGCTGAAACTCCAGTACTTTGGCCACCTCATGTGAAGAGTTGACTCATTGGAAATGGCTCTGATGCTGGGAGGGATTGGGGGCAGGAGGAGAAGGGGACGACAGGATGAGATGGCTGGGTGGCATCACTGACTTGATGGACGTGAGTCTGAGTGAACTCCGGAAGTTGGTGATGGACAGGGAGGCCTGGCGTACTGCGATTCATGGTGTCGCAGAGAGTCGGACACGACTGAGCGACTGAAATGAGTTGCTTCTGCTGCTAAGTCACTTCAGTCGTGTCCGACTCTGTGTGACCCCATAGACAGCAGCCCACTAGGCTCCTCTGTCCCTTGGATTCTCCAGGCAAGAATACTGGAGTGGGTTGCCATTTCATTCAAAATTCTCTTACTATCATTTACAAATATATAGGGAAATTTTCAAGAGCACTGAGACTAAGGACTCCCTGGTGGTCCAGTGGCTAAGACTCCATGTTCCCAATTCAAGGGGTCTGGGTTTGACCCCTGGCCAGGGAACTAGCTCCCACGTGCCACAACTAGAAGATCCCATGTGCTGCAACTAAAGATTCCCACATACTGTACAACAAAGTGAATTAGCTGTACAGCAAATGGAATCTTTAGTTGCGGCATGTGGGATTATACTCCAATGGCGGTGGGGGGGGGGGGAACTTTACCACAAAAAGCAAAAAAAATAAAAAAAATCACAGAAATTGGCAAAAAAAAAAAAAAGATTCCACATGTTGCAAGGAAAATTGGAGATCCCACATGCCATGACTAACATGTGATGCAGCCAAATAAATTTTTTAAAAATTACCAAGACTGGAACACATGTATACCTGTGGCAGATTCATGTTGATGTATGGTAAAACCAATACAATATTGTAAAGTAATTAACCTCCAATTAAAATAAATAAATTTATATTAAAAAATTGCCAAGACTAACATTTCTTTTATATTTTGTATTTTAAAACAGTAGTATTAGAAACACTGAAAAAAAAAAAGCTTTTTACACTTATTCTCAGTGTTCATGTTTTTACATGTTTTACAGTGTGCTAAATAAATGTATATAAATATCAATGTTTTATTTTTTACTAGATTTAAAACATCCTGCTTTTATCCCACTTAAATCACGAATAGTTAAATACTTCTACTAATGAAGGCTGTGATACCCAAATCTCAGAACTGTTACATATTATTGAGTTTTAAGAAACAAAATATTTTAAATTTTACAGCATTAGCTACACTGTACTGATGAGTCCCAAAAAGGATGAAATAGCAATTTATAATGCATTCTCTCTTTCTGTGTTATTGGGTTGGCCAAAAAGTTTGTTCCAGTTTTTCCATAAGATTTTATGGAATGGAAAAACCAGAATGAACTTTTTGGTCAATCCAATACTTCCATTTCTCCCATCTCACTTGTATATTTCTTGGTTTCTTCTTTTGTAAAATTTTTGATTTACAGCTATACTCTAATAAAAATTGTTAATTTCAGGTATACAGCAGAGTTAATTAGCTATGCACGTATACGTGTGCACTCTTTTATAGACTATTTCCCCTATAGGAATTCACAGAGTATAGGGTAATGTTCCCTGTGCAATATAGTACATCCTTACCAATCATCTCTTTTGTAGAGAGTTGTGTGTATACGTCAGTCTCAATCTCCCAATTTATCCCTTTCCACTCCTTTACCACCAGGTAACCATAAGTTTGATTTCTACACCTGTGACTCTATTTCTATTTTGTAGATCAGTTCATTTGTACCGTTCTTTCATATGATGTTTGTCTTATCAGTTTCTTCTTGTTGTGCAGTCACCCAGTGATGTCCGACTTTTTGTGACCCCATGGACTGCAGAACTGGAGAAGAAAATGGTAACACACTCCATTATTCTTGCCTGGAGAATCCCATGGACAGAGGAGCCTGATGGGGTCGCAAAGAGTCAGGCACAACTGTAATGACTTGGTTTGGTGTGGCAGGGACTGCAGAACACGAGGCTTTGTAATTCTATGCAGTTTTTGACAATATTTAGTTTTGTATCTATATTTATATATTGTACACCAATATTTTTATACATACTTGAGATTATGTCTTTGTTTTATTTTTTTCTTGTCTTACAATCATTTTGCCTTAGGTTTTCTTAGATGCCTAGACTATATCTAGCTCAATTCTATATTCTATTTTCTTGGTTTCTGCTACTTTTTTTTTTTTATAAAGAAAGCTAAATTTCCACAGAAATCTGGAAGATAAAATAAATTAATGAATAGATTTTGTATTGATAAACTTGATGTGATTAGCTTACAAATGATATTTCAGTCAAATTGTGACCCTAAATGACTTAGTATTCTTTTACATACTAGTTTTCAAACCATGTGTCTAAAGCATGCATTCCATTTTTTAGCTATGAACTTTAAAATTATATAGCCACTCAAAGCAGAGTTTCTTCACATGAAAAATAAATACAATTACTAGTTTCACAGGATAGGCTCCCCTCTAGTTGCAGTATGGGGGCTACTCTCTAGTTGTGGTGTGTGGGCTTCTCATTGCAGTGGCTTCTCTTGTTGCAGAAAGTGGGCCCTAGGGCACCAGGGCTCAATAATTTTGGTACACAGTCTTTGTTGCCCCAAGGCACATGGAATCCTCTCAGACCAGGGATCAGACCTGTGTCCCCTGTCTTGGCAGGCAGATTCTTAACCACTGGTCCACGAGGGAAGACCAATAAATAGTTTTCTCCTATCACTGCTCTATGGAAATAAAATTGAAAAGAACAGCAATTATTCTGGAACATCTAAGAGATGACAAGTCCACTGTCACTTTCCTATCGGCACTAGCAGAAAGTCAAGGAAGAGAATGAATCAGTTTCTAACACATCAGTGGAAATCACTGCTGATTGAATTAATCATTCAAATGTCATGTAGGAACAAGCTTGTAAAATTACACAGAAACACATCTATATCATTTGAGACTTACCCATTCTTCCTCTTTACGTTTATTTTGATTCATTCTTTATCTTATAACCAGAGGGATTATTCCAATCCAAAGTATGATCTGGTCACTCCTTTGAATAAAATATTTTAATGACTTCTCCTTTACTCTCACTATACTACGCAAACTCCTAATAGTAATCACGGTCATATAATATAATTATGTCACTGCCTCCCCCAAATATAAAAAAGAAAAGCCTCCTAGAATTAATGAGTGAACCCAGCAAGATTACAGAATACAAGTCCAAGACACAAAAAATTAATCAGATTTTATATACTAATAGTTAACATGGAAACAAGTGAAAAACACAATAGTATCTATAATCATTCCTAAGAAATGAAATACTTGTGTACAAAATTTAAACATTTTCAGGATATGAATGCCAAAATTTTAAATTGCCAATGAAAAAATGAAACAAAACTAGATAAATGGAGCTGAAGACTGTATTTGTGGATTTGAAGGCTTTGTTGTTGCTGTTCAGTCACTAAGTTGTGTCCAACTCTTTGTGATCCCATGGGCTGCAGCATGCCAGGCTTGCCTGTCCTTCACGGTCTCTCTGAGTTTGCTCAAACTCATGTCCACTGAGTTGGTGATGCCATCCAGCCATCTCATCCTCAGTCACCCCCTTCTCCTGCTGCCCTCAATCTTTCAGAGTATCAGAGTCTTTTTCATTGCCTCAGGTGGCCAAAGTTTGGGGCATCAGCTTCAGCGTCAGTTTTTCCAGTGAATACTCAGGGTTGATCTCCTTTAGGATTGACTAGTTTGATTTCTTCATTGTCCAAGGGACTCTCAAGAGTCTTCTTCAGCACCACAATTCAAAAGCGTCAATTCTTTGGTGTTCATCCTTCATTATGATCCAACTCACATAATTTATACATGACTACTGGAAAAAACATAACTTTCACTATATAGACCTTTGTCGGCAAAGTGATGTCTCTGCTTTTTAATATGCTGTCTAGCTTTCTCAGCTTTTCTTCCAAGGAACAAGTGTCTTTTGATTTCATGGCTGCAGTCACTGTCTGCAGTGATTTTGGAGCCCAAGAAATAAAATTTGCCACTGTTTCCATTTTCTCCACATCTATTTGCCATGAAGTAATGAGATCAGTTGCCAGGATCTTAGTTTCGTGCCAGGATCCAGCATGGGCCATCCCACCCATGACAAGGTCATGCAGAAGAGACCTGATAAGCAAGGCTTAAAGCTCAATATTCAGAAAACAAAGATCATGGCATCCGGTCCCATCACTTCATGGGAAATAGATGGGGAAACAGTGGAAGCAGTGTCAGACTTTATTTTTTTGGGCTCCAAAATCACTGCAGATGGTGACTGAAGCCATGAAATTAAAAGATGCTTACTCCTTGGAAGAAAAAGTTATGACCAACCTAGATAGCATATTCAAAAGCAGACTCCGTCTAGTCAAGGCTATGGTTTTTCCAGTGGTCATGTATGGATGTGAGAGTTGGACTGTGAAGAAGGCTGAGTGCTGAAGAATCGATGCTTTTGAACTGTGGTGTTGGAGAAGACTCTTGAGAGTCCCTTGGACTGCAAGGAGGTCCAACCAGTCCATTCTGAAGGAGATCAGCCCTGGGGTTCCTTTGGAAGGAATGATACTAAAGCTGAAACTCCAGTACTTTGGCCACCTCATGTGAAGAGTTGACTCACTGGGAAAGACTTTGATGCTGGGAAGCATTGGGGGCAGGAGGAGAAGGGGACAACAAAAGATGAGATGGCTGGATGGCATCACTGACTTGATGGATGTGAGTCTGAGTGAACTCAGAATGTAAGTAAGAAATGGAATATAAGAAAAACAAGCGTAGCCTTGAAATTAACCACATCAGACCTTTGACCTAATTGGTTCTTTCTTGTAACTCACTGTACCTTTGCTCCGTGAGAAATGTAACTCTGTTTAGCATTTTCTGAGGCTGACATAGATTAGAACTATAAAGAAAAAACACTTTGAGGGAAAGTAAGTTTTCTGGTTGAGCAGCCTTTATCAAAAGAGGGTCATAAAATGTCCACAGGCCTCCAAGGCCAGAAGGTAATGTACACAACATCATTTGTGGGAAAGGTATGCAGAAAAAATCCTGGCTTCAATAAGGGCAAAACTGCTGGAGTGTTTGGGCTGATTCTGCATGACCTTGTATCTTTCATTTCCCTCTATGTACAAGTCAAGGTATAAAAGTCCCTTTTGAAAATAAAGTTACAGGCCTCACTCACTGAAGCTTTTTCACCCTGTGTCTTTTTTTTTTTTTTTTCTTTCTCTCTCTTACTCTCTTTTTCAGGCTGATCCCTTGGAGCATAGAGGCTCTCTGCATTCACTTATCTACCTGGGTTTCTAAGACCTGTACGGGAAGGCATTCTGCATCTTCACTCCCTCGGGAGACCGAGGAGTGAAGGACTGAACTGAAGGACTCAAGGGGCTCCCTAGACCAGCTCGAGCATCTACCCCCAAACCATAATCTGTCTGTCTTACTATTTTGTGCCTTTCACCAACTCTCCTGACATTAACAGGGGGCTATCCTGTTAGGTAAGTGATGCTTTAGTTTTGTTGCAAAAGCCTGTAATCACAGCCCCTGCTCATAGAGGGATAGCCATGCCTAAGTTTATTGATAGTTGTGTGGTTGGTGTTAATGAGCGGGGTAATAGGCCTAATAGGTTTGTTGACCCAATAAATAGAATTAAGGATATTAACATTAATGCCCATGTTTGTCCTTTGGCATTGTGAATACTTATCATTTGTTTTGACACAAGTTGAAGCATTCATTGTTGGAGGGAGATGAGGCGGTTATTAACTAGTCGATTTGATGTTGGAAATAATAAGCTAGGAAATAAAACAATGAGGGTAACAAGGGGGAGGCCTAGTATTATAGGGGCAATGAAAGAGGCAAATAGATTTTCGTTCATTTTGTTTCTCAAGGGGTGTTTTGTTTTGGTGTTTTGTTGATGTTAATTCTGGGTTGTAGTAGAAATTATGTTTTGAAATTTTTAATTGGAAAATAATAAAGAGGACTAAGAATATTGATAGGATTATTGTAAATCATGTTGATGTGTCTAGCTGTGGCATGTCACCAAGGAGAGTATTGTGCTCTCAGTCTTTAACTTAACAGGTTAACGCTGGCATAACTTCTTGATGATTTTATAGTATTGATGCAGATCATTTTTCAAAATATTTTAGTGGAACTAGTTCAAGAACAATTAGCATAAAGCTATGATTTGATCCACAGATTTCTGAGCATTGGCCATAGTATAAGCCTGGTCAGGTTGATATAAGAGTTGTTTGATTTAAACAACCTGGAATTGTGTCTGTTTTTAGTCCTAAGGAAGGTACAGCCCATGAGTGTAATACGTCTTCTGAGGAGATTAACATTCGAATTGTTATCTCTACAGGTAATACAATTTGGTTATCTATTTCCAGTAGTCATAATTCTCCTGGTTTCAATTCTGATGTTGGAATTATGTAGGAGTCGAAGCTCAAGTCTTCATAGTCTGTATATTCATAGCTTCAGTATCATTGATGTCCTATAGTTTTTACTGTGAGAGATGGGTTATTAATCTCATCTATTATGTACAGAATTCCTAAAGATGGAAGGGCAATTAGAATCAAAATAATGGCTAGTAAAATGGTTCAGATTGTTTCTACTTCTTGTGCATCTATAGTGCTGGTATGAGTTAATTTTGTTGTTAGTATTAGTGAAATAATATAAAGTACTAGTGAGCTGATTAAAAAGACGATTATTAGCGTATGGTCATGGAAATGCAATAGTTCTTCTATAATAGGTGATGTTGCATCTTGAAATCCTAGTTGTATAGGATATGCCATATGAGGTGTACAGGATTTTCACCTGTAATTTAACCTTGACAAGGTTACGTAATGTTTTAACATCTCATTAATTGAGAGAGACATAGTGGCTATGGTGTTGGCTTGAAACCAATAGCAGGGGGTTCGATTCCTTCCTTTCTTATTTTAGGTTAACATATGTAGGTTCTTCAAATGTGCGGTATGGTGGAGGACATCCGTTTGATCACTCTAGGTTTGTTGTGGTTAGGTCTACAGTTAGGACTTCTCATTTAGATGCGACTGCTTCTCAAATACTGAAAATTATTAGTATTACTGCTGTTAGTGAGATAAAGGAGCCTATGGATGAAATAGTATTTCATATTGTGTATGGGTCTGGGTAGTCAGAGTATCGTCGTGGTATACCAGATAGTCCTAAGAAATGCTGTGGGAAGAAAGTTATGTTTACACCTACAAATATTATTGCAAAGTGGATTTTGGCTCATGTAGTGTTAAGGGTATAGCCTGAGAATAGTGGGAATCAATGTACAAACCCTCCTATGATGGCAAATACAGCTCCTATTGATAGTACATAGTGGAAGTGTGTGACTACAGAATATGTGTCGTGAAGGACAATATCAAGGGAAGAGTTGGCTAGGATGATTCCAGTTAGGCCTCCAACTGTAAAAAGGAAGATGAAGCCCAGGGCTCATATTATAGTGGGAGATCATTTGATATTGCCTCCGTGAAGTGTAGCTAATCAACTAAAGACGTTCACTCTGGTTGGAATAGCAATAATCATAGTAGCTGACGTGAAGTAGGCCTGTGTGGCCACATCTATTCCAACTGTAAACATATGATGAGCTCATACAATGAATCCTAGGAATCCAATTGATATTATAGCTCATACTATTCCTATGTACCCAAATGGTTCCTTTTTCCCTGAATAATAGGTCACGATATGAGAAATTATTCCAAACCCAGGTAGAATAAGAATGTATACTTCAGGATGTCCAAAGAATCAGAATAGGTGTTGATACAGGATAGGGTCTCCTCCTCCTGCTGGGTCAAAGAAGGTTGTGTTTAGATTTTGATCTGTTAGTGGTATTGTAATACTGGCCGCTAATATAGGAAGTGAGAAGAATAGTAGTACGGCAGTGATCAGTACAGATCACACGAACAGAGGAGTTTGATATTGTGATATTGCAGGGGGTTTTACGTTAATAATTGTTGTAATAAAATTAATGGCCCCTAGGATTGAGGAAACACCTGCCAGGTGTAAAGAAAAAATGGTTAAGTCTACTGAGGCTCTTGCATGGGCTAGGTTGTCTGCTAGAGGTGGGTATACGGTTCAGCCTGTTCCTGCTCCAGCTTCGGCTATAGAAGATGCTAGAAGTAACAGGTAAGAAGGGGGGAGGAGTCAAAAACTTATGTTGTTTATCCGAGGAAATGCCATATCAGGAGCTCCAGTTATTAGGGGAACTAGTCAGTTGCCGAATCCTCCAATTATAATAGGCCTTACTATAAAGAAAATTATTACGAATGCATGTGAAGTTACAACTACATCGTAGATTTGATCATCTCCAAGTAGGGTTCCGGGTTGGCCTAGTTCAGCGCAAATTTGCAGGCTTAGGGAGGTTCCTACTGTGCCAGCTCAGGCACCAAATAGAAGATATAAGGTACTGATGTCTTTATGGTTAGTTGAAAATAATCAGCGGTTGATGAACATGGGTAAAATGGCTGAGTAAAGCATTAGACTGTAAATCTAAGGACAGAGGTTTGATCCCTCTTTTTACCAAGCCCTGTGGTGAATTAACATATTGAATTGCAAATTCAAAGAAGCTGCTTCAATTCTGCCAGGGCTTTTCTGGCCTTTTTTTTCTCCCAGTGGGAGAAGTAGATTGAAGCCAGTTGTTTAGGGTATTTAGCTGTTAACTAAAGTTTCGTGGGGGTGGAACCCACCAATCTAGTGAGGACTTGGCTTAATTAAAGTGGTTGATTTGCATTCAGTTGATGTAAGATGTGATCTTGCAGTCCTTATCAGGAATTAAGTAAATTATACTTGCTTAGGGCTTTGAAGGCTCTTGGTCTGTTTAACCTAAATTCCTATTCTAGGACTGATAGAATTGGTGTGAGTGGCAGTAGTAGAGTAGATAGTACGACTATTGTTGGTAAGAGGGTTATTTGTTTTGTGGTAGAGAATTGTCATTTTATCTTTATGTTATTTGTGGAGGGGAATATTGTAAGTGCAGTGGAGTATGTAAGTCATATGTAGAAATACAGATTTAGTAGGGCTGTGATTGCTATAAGGGTAGGTAAAATAATATTGTCATTTTTTGTTATTTCTTGGATAATTATTCATTTTGGTATAAATCCTGATAGTGGGGGGAGTCCTCCTATTGATAGGAGGGTAATAAGGACTAGGACTGTTATGATGGGTGCTTTGTTTCATGTATGTGATAGTGATGGGGTAGTTGTGGTTGAGTTAGCTATAAATAGTGTGAATATAGTAGAGGTTATAATAATATAAATGATTAGGTTTAGTAGTATTATGGTGGGGTTACATAGTAAAACTGCTATTATTCAGCCTATGTGGGTGATTGATGAGTAGGCTATGATTTTTCGCAGCTGGTTTAGTCCTCCCCAGCCTCCAATTATAATTGACAGGATTGACAGGGTTAGGATTAGATTTAGGTTAATGGATGGAGAGATCTGGTAGAGTACTGATATAGGTGCTAGTTTTTGCCATGTGAGTAGGATTAGGCCTGGGGATAAGGAGATGTCTTGTGTTACTTCTGGGACTCAGAAGTGGAATGGAGCTATTCCTAGTTTTATGGTAAGGGCTATTGTTATGAGTATAGAGGCTGTTGGGTTGAATAGTTTTATTACAGTCCACCAGCCTGAAAATATTGTTAATAATGCAGCTATTATTAATAGATTGAGGCTGTTGATTGGGTCAGGAAGTATTTGGTTGATGCTTCTGTGGCTCATGGGTTATATTTTTTTGTTATAATAGGAATGATGGTGAGTATATTTATTTCAAATCCGATTCAGATAAGTAGTCACTGGGAGCTAATTATAACGATAATGGTTCCAAACATAATGGTTGCTAGGATGATAATAAAAATGATTGGGTTTATTAGTACAGGAAGGATAAAACCAACATTTTCGGGGTATGGGCCCGATAGCTTAATTAGCTGACCTTACTGTTAGAATTTGGTGTAATTGGGAGCACGAAGAGTTTTGGGTTCTTAGGAGTAGGTTCAATTCCTATAGTTCTAGAAATAAGAGGGTTTAAACCTCTATTATTTACTCTATCAAAGTAACTCTTTTATCAGACATATTTCTTATGTTTGTGGAGGGATGCTTGATAGAAGAATAGGTAGTGATACATGTCATATGCATAGAGCTAGTGTTAGGGGCAGGAAACTTTTTCATAGTAAGTGTATCAGTTAATCATAGTGGAATCAGGGGTAGGATGCTCGGATTCACAGGAAAATGACTGTGAGTAGTAGTGATTTAATGGTGAAGTTGATTGTGTAGACTTCTGGTATATATGGGTTGTGAAATGCTCCTAGGAATAGGGTTGTTGTGAAAATATTTATTATGATGATATTTGCATATTCTGCTATGAAAAATAAGGCAAATGGTCCTGCTGCATATTTTATGTTAAAGCCTGAGACTAGTTCCGATTCTCCTTCGGTAAGGTCAAATGGTGCTCGGTTTGCTTCTGCTAGCATTGAGATAAATCATACTATTGCTAAGGGTCATGCTGGGAAGATTAATCATACTTGTTCTTGTGTAGTACTTAATGTGGAGAGAGTGAAGGATCCATTTATTAGAAGAACTGATAATAAGATGATTACTAGCGTTACTTCATACGAGATTATGCTACTGCCCGTGGGGCTCCGATAAGTGGGTATTTTGAGTTGGAGGCTCAGCCTGATCAAAGGATTGAATATACGGCTAAGCTTGATATGGCTAATATAAATAGGACTCCTAAGTTTATGTTGATGAGGGGGTAGGGGATGGGTAGGGGAATTCATATGGTTAGGGCTAGGCTTAGGGCTAGAATGGGTGCTAAAATAAATATTGAGATTGAGGATGTGGCAGGTCGTAGGGGTTCTTTAATGAAAAGTTTGATTGCATCAGCGATAGGTTGAGGTAGGCCACATGGACCCACAAGATTTGGGCCCTTTCGGAATTGTATGTAGCCTAGGACTTTTCGTTCAACTAGTGTGAGAAAGGCTATGGCTAGAAGAATGGGAATGATTAGTATTAGAATAGTAACTATAAATATTTTGTTAAGGAGAGGATTTGAATCTCTGAATATAAAGGGTTAAGTTTTATGCAATTACTGGGCTCTGCCACCTTAACTAAGCCCTTTTCTAGGTCAGGGTTTATTTGTGAGGTTAATTGAGATGAGGTCATTAATTAGTTTAAGGCGCTTTATTGAAGTTGGCCTTATTGCTCTTGTCCTTTCCTACTGGGAGAAATACATAACAGATAGAAACCGCCCTGGATTACTCCGATCTGAACTCAGATCACGTAGGACTTTAATCGTTGAACAAACGAAACTTTGATAGCGGTTGCACCATCGGGGTGTCCTGATCCAACACCGAGGTCGTAAACCCTATTGTCGATATGGACTCTTGAATAGGATTGCACTGTTATCCCTAGAGTAACTTGTTCCGTTGATCAAATTTTTGGATCAATAAGTGATAGTTTGATTTGACTTGTGGGTCTAGTCTTTAAAATCACTCGGAGGATTTTTTGTTCTCCGAGGTCACCCCAACCAAAACTGCTAGTCCATAAAGAGTATTGTTATCCCCTAATGGTTAAGTCTATTTTCTTTGGGCTAGTTAAAGCTCCACAGGGTCTTCGTCTTGTTTGTTTATTCCCGCCTCTTCACAGGGAGGTCAATTTCACTGATTGATTGGAAGTAAGAGACAGTAAAACCCTCGTGTGGCCATTCATACAAGTCCTTATTTAGAGAACAAATGATTACGCTACCTTTGCATGGTCAGGATACCATGGCTGTTTAACGTTTGTTACAGTATTGGAGGCAGGCAGTGCCTCCAATACTGGGAATGCTGGAGGTGATGTTTCTGGTAAACAAGCGGGGTTTGTGTTTGCCGAGTTCTTTTTACTTCTTTTAATCTTTCCTAGGTGCACTCCTGTGTCGGGTCAACAATGTAATTAATACATTATTTATTGTTGGGTTATTTTTATTTACTGTTAATAGGGTATTATCAGATACTGACTTAAACTTATGCAAGGAGAAAATATTTCTTGTTACTCATATTAACATTATTGCTTCTATTTTATAATAGAATAGTCCAGTATTAGGGCTAGGAGTTAGCTGTTTGTTGTTGGGATTAATATTATTTTTATTGTTGAGCTTTAACGCTTTCTTAATTGATGGCTGCTTTTAGGCCCACTATGGTGTTGTTAGATCTTACTCTCTAGTGAAGGTTGTACCCACTTCTAAAAGGCTGTACCTTTTTAGACTAACTTTTAAAGATACAGTGAGATTTGTTTAGATTTTTGGTATCTTTAAAGCTGAACTAAAATTCATTTTCTGGACAACCAGCTATCACCAGGCTCCTTAGGCGTGTCACCTCTACTTATGGATCTTCTCACTATTTTGCCACATAGATGAGTTGGTTCTAATAAACTGTCCATGAGTAGCTCGTCTGGTTTTGGGTTACTTAGCTAAAATTCGTTTTGTTAAGTTTTTTGCTAGTTAACTCATTATGCAAAAGGTACAAAGGTTAGTCTTTGCTTTTTTGTACTTTGATTTTTTCTTTCATCATTCCCTTGCGGTACTTTCTCTATAGCGCCATACTTAGAATTTCTATCTCCTATATTTTAAATTAGGATAAATGTTTTCTTTTATTTTGGTTGCTTAATTGAAAGATGGGAATTTTGGGCTAGGTATAGTTCAAGATATTCATAGTGTGTGAAATCTTCTAGGTGTAAACTAGATGCTTTACTTAAGCTATATCTTGGTTTGTCCAAGCACACTTTCCAGTATGCTTACCTTGTTACGACTTGTCTCCTCTCATATGGCTGGTGCATGTAAATAGGTTTGAGTGCATCATAGTTACTTGAGGATGATGACGGGCGGTGTGTGCGTGCTTCATGGCCTGATTCAACTAAGCACTCTATTCTTAGTTTACTACTAAATCCTCCTTTGGTCATTAGTTTCATAATAACTTTCGTATTGGGTTTTCTTGAGATAGAAAATGTAGCCCATTTCTTCCCATTCCATAGGTTACACCTTGACCTAACGTTTTTATGTGCTATGGTTGTGCTTACTTTTATTCTTTTTCAGGGTTTGCTGAAGATGGCGGTATATAGACTGTATTAGCAAGGATTGGTGAGGTCTATCAGGCTTTATCGATTATAGAACAGGCTCCTCTAGAAGGGTATAAAGCACCGCCAAGTCCTTTGAGTTTTGGGCTGTTACCGGTAGTACTCTGGCGAATAATTTTGTTTTTATAATTATTTGTGTTTAGGGCTGAGCATAGTGGGGTATCTAATCCCAGTTTGGGTCTTAGCTATAGTGTGTCAGCTGTTATAGAGTTACTTTCGTCATTTATTTTTATTGTAATTATGGCTTTTTACAGTTTAATTAAAATGTAACTCTGTAGCGCTTTCACACGTTTTACGCCGTATTCCTGTTAGCTCGGGTTAACCGTATGACCGCGGTGGCTGGCACGAGATTTACCAACCCTAGTCAATATAACTTAGTCAAACTTTCGTTTATGGCTTAATTTTTGTCACTGCTGTCTCCCGTGGGGGTGTGGTTAAGCAAGGTGTTATGAGCTACAGATGTGTGCTTGCTACCCGCTCCTCTTAGTCTTACTGACTCAGAGGGCATTCTCACCGGGGCGTGGATGCTTGCATGTGTAAGTCTATTGAAAGTTAACAGGAAGGCTGGGACCAACCCTATATGTTTATGGAGTTGATATACTCACCTAGGCATTTTCGGTGCCTTGCTTTAATTTTAAGCTGCATTAACTATGTGTCATGGGGGAGACCCAGGCACTTATATACTTACTTTGGTTGGAGTGCTAATTTGAGTATTGAAGATGTGATAAGTTTAAATAAGTATCTAGGGGGAAGCATGTTGAAAATAATGGTAGGTATTTAAGGGGGAAAAAGAAACCGGGGGGAAAGTAGTAAGGTAATGTACGATACAACATTATATGTCTTGTGACCATTAACTATGATGCTCGTGCCTACCATTATGGTGATGCTCAAGATGCAGTAAGTCCAGCTACAATACATGCTCTGGGTCAGGGCCTCAGATGGCCATAGTTGAGTCCAAGCATCCCCAGAAATTAAAATATACCAAATGTATGACAGCACAGTTATGTGTGAGCATGGGTTGATTAGCCATTAGTCCATTGAGATGGCTTATTTAAGGGGAAAGAATGGGCGATTTTAGATGAGATGGCCCTGAAGAAAGAACCAGATGTCTGATAAAGTTCATTAAATAGTGACTGCCATGATTAATGGGCCCAGAGTGAGAAGAGGGATCCTTGCCAAGTGGGTTGCTGGTTTCACGTGGCATGGTTGTTAAGCTCGTGATCTAATGGACGGGATATGCGTGTTGACAAGAATGGATTTGACTTGGATGCGCTATGTATGATGAACAGTTATATGTCCTATGTACTATCAATAGGTTTCATGTACTTGCTTATATGTGTAGGGTAAATCATGTAATGTACTATATACGTATTATGTCTATATTGCATTAATGTTTATATGCTTGCTTATATGCATGGGGCAAGTCATGTAATGTGGTATATACATACTATGTCTGTGTTACATTAATACTTATGTCCTTACCCGCATGCATGGTAGACCATGTGATGTGCTGTATACATGTTATGTTTTTGTCACATAAACACTATATACGTATATTTCGAGTGGCGCTATGTAATATATGTATGGGAGTGTAAGCATGTACTATTGGGTATACAATCACGTGTGCAGGGTTATGGAGTGTGAAACTTGTGTTGAATTTTTAGAAGCTTTGGTGAATTTAACACTGGGAAGGCCCTTGATGTTTGTGGGGGTATATTGATAGTGCCTCAGGGAATAGTTTAAATATAACTTCAGCTTTGGGTGTTGATAGTGGGACTATAGCTTCGTCCTTGAGTCTTAGGGAGGTTAGTTGTTCTCCTTCTCTGGTTTACAAGACCAGTATATTTAATGTACTACAAAGACTTGTCTTCATTTTAAGAGGTTATTTTCAATAGTGCTAGCCATTGGTATTAGTACTAGAATGAGTAGGAAATATATAATAGATGCTAGTTGTCCGATGATGATATATGGGTGTTCAACTGGTTGTCCTCCAATTCATGTGAGTGTTAGTAGGTCTGCTACTAAAATTCAGACTAGACATTGACTAATTGGCTGGAATATTATGCTTCATTGTTTGGATGTGTGGAGTAGAGGTATAAGCACTAGGATCAGAATTGAGAGGACTAGGGCTAGAACTCCTCCTAGTTTTTTGGGAATTGATCGTAGAATTGCGTATGTGAATAGGAAGTATCATTCAGGTTTGATGTGAGGGGGTGTGTTGAGTGGATTTGCTGGGGTGTAGTTATCTGGATCCCCAAGCAAGTCAGGTGTGAATAGTACTAGGAGTATGAGGGCTAGGACTAACAGTAAGGTGCCTAGAATGTCTTTAATGGTGTAGTAGGGGTGAAATGGGATTTTGTCTGCATCTGATGAGATTCCTGTAGGGTTGTTGGATCCTGTTTCGTGGAGAGAGAGTAGATGGACTATGGTGAGGGCTGCGATGACAAATGGAAGGATAAAGTGAAAGGCAAAAAATCGGGTGAGGGATGCTTTGTCTACTGAGAATCCTCCTCAGATTCACTCGACTAGGTTTGTGCCAATGTATGGGATTGCTGAGAGGAGGTTGGTAATGACTGTTGCTCCTCAAAATGATATTTGTCCTCATGGTAGGACATACCCTGTGAATGCTGTGGCTATTGTTGCAAATAGAAGGATATTTCATGTTTCTAGGAAGGTATATGATCCATAGTATAGGCCTCGTCCTACATGCATGAATAGACAAATGAAAAACATTGATGCTCCATTTGTGTGTATGTACCAGATGATTCAGCTGTAATTAACATCTCGGCAAATGTGAGTGACAGAAGAAAGTGCTGTTATTGTATCAGATGTGTAGTGTGTTGCTATGAATAGGCCTGTTAGGATTTGTAGGATTAGGCAGATGCCTAGGAGAGAGCCAAAATTTCATCATGATGAGATGTTTGATGGGGCCGGGAGATCAATGAATGTGTTATTTACAATTTTTATCAGTGGGTGAGTCTTTCGAATGTTGGTCATTAGTGTTCTTGTAGTTGAATGACAACGATGGTTTTTCATATCATTAGTCGTGGTTAAATTCCATGAGAGAATAATGATAACATACATTGTATTTATTTTGAGTATCATTTTTGTGATTGGTTTTGTAGGGTTTTCTTCAAAACCTTTACCTATTTATGGGGGGTTAGGTTTAATTGTGAGTGGTGGAGTTGGTTGTGGTATTGTATTAAATTTTGGCAGGTCTTTTTTAGGCTTAATGGTTTTCTTAATTTATTTGGGGGGTATGATGGTGGTTTTTGGTTACACAACGTCTATGGCTACTGAGCAGTATCCTGAGATTTGAGTCTCCAATAAGACTGTTTTGGGGGCATTTATTACTGGTTTGTTAATGGAGTTTTTGATAGTCTATTATGTATTGAAGGATGAGGAGGTGGAGATTGTATTTAAATTTAATGGTTTAGGGGATTGGGTTATTTATGACACAGGGGATTCTGGGTTTTTTAGTCAAGAAGCCATAGGAATTGCTGCTTTATATAGCTATGGTACTTGGTTGGTTATTGTGACTGGTTGACCTTTGTTAATTGGTGTTGTAGTTATTATGGAGATTACTCGTGGAAATTAAATAAGATTTTGCTGATGAGGATTGTGACTAGGAAAGAGAGGAAATACAATTTGATTAGGCCCTTTTGGCTTGTAATTATGGTGGATATTTTTATTTGGGTTAGTGAAGTAGTCTTTGGTAAAATATTTTCTAGTCAGATTAGATCTAGAAGGGAAGATGCTGATTTTTGGCTTATTGTTAAATTTATGTAAGGAGTTAGGCAGTGTATGATTGTGGGGTAGTATCCTAACAGGTTGGAGAATTTGAAAATATTTGATGGATAACTAAATTTTAGGTTGCAAGTTATGTTGCTGATTTCTAGTGCTAGGATAAAACCTAAGATTGTAACTGCTAGGGCTGCTATTTTTAGTAGTAGGGTATGGTGATTTGGGGAATTGTTGTTGGAGGAATATTGTTGGAGATAATAAATCCTGCAAAAAGGCTTCCAATTAGCAGGCGTTTGATTGAGTTAATTAGGAAGGGGTTGTTTTCATTGATAATAATGAGGGTTGGGAATCGGGGTTGTCCTAGGAGTGCAAAGAAAATAATACGAGTACGGTAGATGGCGGTGAAAGAGGTGGCGATTAGTGTTATTAAAAGGCCTCAGGCGTTGGTATATGACATGTTGGAGGATTCAATGATTAGATCTTTAGAGTAGAATCCGGTGAGGAAGGGTATTCCTGTTAGTGGGAGACTGCCAATAACGAGGGCTGTTGTAGTAAATGGTATTGCTTTGAATAGGCCTCCTATTTTTCAAATGTCTTGTTCATCATTTAGGCTGTGGATAATAGAACCAGAGCATATAAATAGCATGGCTTTGAAGAAGGCGTGGGTGCAAATGTGGAGAAACGCCAAGTAGGGCTGGTTGATGCCAATTGTTACTATTATAAGGCCTAGTTGGCTGGATGTGGAGAAGGCAACAATCTTTTTAATGTCATTCTGGGTGAGGGTGCGTATTGCTGTGAATAATGTGGTGATAGCTCCTAGGCATGATATAATGGATTGGGTAAATTTATTGTTTTCTGTTAACGGGTGGAAATAGATTAGTAGAAAAATACCCGCTACTACTATTGTGCTTGAGTGAAGTAATGCTGAGACAGGACTTGGGCCTTCTATTGCAGAAGGTAGTCATGGGTGTAGGCCGAATTGTGTGGATTTTCCAGTTGTGCCTAGTACCAGGCCTATGAGGGGTAGATTTGAGTTGTCTGGTTTTAATATGAAGATTTGTTGAAGGCCTCAGGTGTTAAGATTGGCTAGGAATCATGCTATTGCTAGGATAAATTCAATATCGCCAATGTGGTTATACAGAATTGCTTGTAAGCCTGCTGTGTTTGCATCTGCTCACCCATACCATCATCCGATAAGTAAAAATGACATAATTTCAACTCTTCAGCTGATAGATAGTTTAAAGAGGTTATTTGCAGTGACAAGAATGAGTATTGTGATGAGGAATAGAAGTAGATATTTGAAAAATTGGTCGATGTTGGGGTCTGAGTGTATATATCATATTGAGAACTCTATGATGGATCATGTGACAAATAGCGCTACTGGAACAAATATTATTGAGAAGTAGTCTATTTTGAAACTAAGTGATAATTTAAGGGTTTGGGTGGTCAGTCAGTGTCAGTTTGAAATGACTATTTCTTGTCCTGTGTGAATAAATATTATTGTGGGAATTATGCTGGTAATAAAAGCATGAGATGGTTTTTTTTTTACGTAGAGTGGGTAATTAGAAGTTTTGTAGGTGTTGGAGCTTGTTATTATGATGGGTACGGTTAGTAGAAGTAGGGTTGTTAATGTGAAGGAAGAGAATATGTTTATTACTTTTATTTGGAGTTGCACCAATTTTTTGGTTCCTAAGACCAATGGATAACTACCATCCTTTAAAAGTTTGAAAAAGCCATGTTGTTAGATATGGGGGCATAGAATTAGCAGTTCTTGCATACTTTTTCGGTAAATAAGAAAATAATGGGCTTCTGTTGTTAGATTCACAATCTAATGTTTTTTTTTTTTTAAACTATACTTACAGTACAGGGGTCCTACAATAATTTTTGGGTTCAGGGATAGAAGTAGTAGTGGTAGAATGTGTAATGATATGAGTGCATTTTCTTGTGTAAAGGAAGGTGAAATGTTATTGACATGGTGAGTGTATTTACCCCGTTGTGTTGTGATTAGCATATAAAGGAGTATAGGGCAGTAATTACCGTGTTAAGTCCTATTAAAATAATTGTAATATTAGATCATGAGAAGGTTGATATTACTACAAATAATTCTCCAATTAGGTTAATCATTGGGAGTAGAGCCAGGTTAGTTAGGCTCGCTAGGAGTTATCAGGTAGCTATTAGTGGGAGAAATGTTTGTAGGCCATGGGCTAAAATTATTGTTTGGCTGTGGATTCATTCGTAGTTGGAGTTTGCTAGGCAGAAAAGTATGGAGGATGTAAGGCCATGGGCAATTATCAGGGTGGTGGCTCCTATATAGCTTCAAGGTGTTTGGATGAGAATAGGTACAATAACAAGTGCTATGTGGCTGACAGAAGAGTATGTGATGAGAGACTTCAGGCCCATTTGGCGAAGGCAAATTGAGCTAGTCATGATTATGCCTCATAAGGATAGTATGATGAATGGATATGCTATAAAGTCAGTTACTGGATTTCGGAGTAGTGTGACTCGTAGTACGCCGTATCCTCCTAGTTTTAGTAGGACTGCTGCAAGGACTATGGAGCCTGCAATGGGGGCTTCTACATGGGCTTTGGGTAGTCAAAGGTGGAGGCCATATAGTGGTATTTTTACTATGAAAGCTATTATGCATGCTAGTCATATGAAAACATTGGATCAGGAGTTGGGTATTGGTTGCACTCAGTATTGGAGGATTAGGAAGTGTAAGGATTCTACTGTATTTTGAATATAAATTAGTGCTACTAGTAGGGGTAGGGATCCTGCCAGTGTATAAAATAGGAAATAAAGGCCAGCATTTAGGCGTTCTGTTTGGTTTCCTCATCGAGTAATAATAATGAGTGTTGGGACTAGTGTTGCTTCGAATAGGATATAAAAAAAGATTAGTTCTGCAGCAGTGAATGTTATGATTAGAAAGAGTTGTAATAGGGTTAATATAGTGATAAATAGTTTTTTTTTTTCGGATTAGGTTTTCTTTTGACAAGTGATGTTGACTGGCCATTAACATCAAGGGAAGAAGTCATATGGTTAGGATTAGCCGTGGTGTGGATAAAGAGTCAGAGAAGAAGATTAATGCAAAGTTAAGGCTGTTATCACTGAACTGATTTATAAGGTGCAGACTTGTGAGGCTAATTAGTAGGCTATGTAGTGTGGAATTAACTCAGATTATATTATTTTTTGATAGTCAGGTTAGGGGTATAAGTATTACTGTGAGGACAATATATTTTAGCATTGTAGTAGGTTAAGGTTTTGTCAGTACCATATGTGTTTGATACCATTACTAGTAGAGATAGGCCTAGGGCTGCTTCACAGGCTGTGAAAACTAGTAAGATGATGGGTATCATGCTGGCTAAGGTAAAGTGTGAGTTTAGGATTATTAGGGTGGCTATAATGAATAGGGACAATATCATTCCTTCTAGGCATAAAAGGGATGATATTAGGTGGGATTGATATATTAGTAGTCCTACAAGAGATACTGTAAATGCTATTATAATATTTATATATACAAGGGACATGTGGTAATTATGGGCTTAATCATAATCTAATGAGTCGAAATCATTTATTTTGCTTTAAACTAAATACCATATTCTGTTCATTCTAGTCGTGTTTGGGTTCATTCGTAGGCTAGGCTTACAGCTAGTAGGAAAATTAGGAAAAGAGCTATGGTGAGCATTGTGTTTAGGTTAGTTGTTTGTGAGGCTCATGGTAGTGGCAGGAGTAGTGCAATTTCTAGGTCAAATGGGAGGAATGTGATGGCTACCAGAAAAAAATTTTATGGAGAAAGGGAGGCGGGCTGATCCTATGGGGTCAAATCCGCACTCATATGGGCTTGTTTTTTCTGAATATACGTTGAGTTGAGGGAGTCAGAATGTGATAGTGACAAGTAGTGTAGCTAGTGTGAGATTGGTTAGGAGAGCTATTATTAGGTTTATTGTTCTTTTTCAGATTAGACCAAAACTAACTGACTGATTGGAAGTCAGTCGTACTGATTGATACTAAAAGGACATGAGCCTCATCAATAGATAGAAACATAAAGGAAAAGTCATACTACGTCTATGAAATGTCAGTATCAGGCAGCAGCTTCAAAACCAAAGTGGTGACTAGAGGTAAATGGAATTTTAGTTGGCAGAAAAAGCAGACGATTAAGAAAGTGGATCTGATGATGACATGGAGGCCATGGAATCCTGTGGCTACGAAGAATGTTGAACCGTAAACTGCGTCTGAGATGGTAAAGGGTGCTTCATAATACTCTGAGGCTTGTAGTAATGTAAAATATACACCTAGTGCGATGGTGATAAACAGGGCTTGTAGTATGTGGTTACGGTTTCCTTGTATAAGACTATGGTGGGCTCAGGTAATAGAGACTCCTGAGGCCAGAAGAACGGAGGTGTTGAGTAGTGGGACTTCTAGGGGATTAAGTAGGTGAATGCCTGCTGGGGGTCAGCAGCCACCTAGTTCGGGTGTAGGGGCAAGACTTGAGTGATATAATCTTCAGAAAAATCCAGTAAAGAATAAGACTTCGGAAATAATGAAGAGAATTATTCCGTAGCGAAGACCTTTTTGAACAGTTGGAGTATGATGTCCTTGAAAGGTACTCTCTCGGATAACATCTCGTCATCATTGATATATTGTGAGTATGTTTGTTGTTAGGCCGAGCATTAGTAAGGTTGTTGAGTTGAAGTGGAATCATATAATTAGGCCGGATGTTATTAAGAGGGTGGATAGTGCTTCTGTGAGGGGTCAGGGGCTTGGGTTTACTATGTGGTAAGCACGGGTTTGGTGTGTCATTATGTGTTGTCATGCAGGTATAGGCTAACTAGGAGGGTAAACACATAGGCTTGAATAATCGCTACTGCGAATTCGAGAATCATTAGTAGGACTAAAATAATAAATGTAATAAGAGCTGTTGCAGCCTCTGTGAACAGAGCAAGCTCCTTGTCTCTGGGCTTTATTGGCTTTCTGTGTAAACCAAGGAATATCAGCTTTTTTTCTCTCCTCTATTTTCTTATCTACAACATCTCTTCTTTATTTCTCTCTAAATCATTCACCAACACCGTTTCTCTTGAGGGTTCCCCTGGATCCTGCAGGGGCTGGACTGTGGCAGTTTTGTGAATTTTGAGTTTTAGGCCAGCTTTTTCACTTTCCTCTTTCACCTTCATCAAATAGCTCTTTAGTTCCTCTTTGCTTTCTGCCATTAAGGTGGTATCATGTGCATATCTGAGGTTGTCGATATGTCTCCTGGCAGTCTCGACTGCAGCTTGTGTTTCATCCAGTCTGGCATTTTGCCTGATGTACTCAAGTTAAATAAGCTAAGGTGACAATATACAGCCTTGGCATACTCCTTTCCCAATTTTGAACCAGTCCATTGAAGATTTAACTGGTAGTAAAATATTAGTTTTTCTCAAAGTGATCTATAGGTTTTATGAATTATTTTTTCAAAATCCAGCAGGATTTCCATAGACATAGACTATGGACAAACTTATTTCTGAATTCAAATGGAAAGATAATAGGCCCTAGGATAACAAAACAACCTTGAAAAATAAGAGAAAATTGGGAGGAATTATTTTATATGATGTTGAGGCTTACTATATATTTAAGGTCATTATACAATATTGGCAAAGTGCTGAACACATAGATTAATACAACAGAATAGAGAACCAATAAATAGACCCTTGCAAATATGACCAATTAAATTTTCACAAGCGTACCAAAGAAATTCAGAAACTAAATAATTTGGAGGACTTGGGCATCTACTGGCCAAAAATTTAAAAAATGAACTTTGACCTAAACCTTACATTTGAAACCAGTATTAGCCCCCCAAAGGGATGCTAGGCTTAAATCTAAAATAGAAAATTAGAAAACCTTTAGAAAAAAATATAGGATAAAATCTTTTGGATATAGAGCTAGGCAATAAATTCTTGGGCTTCCTTGGTGGGTTAGATGGTAAAGATTCTGCCTGCAATGCAGGAGACCTGGACTCGATCCTTGGGTCAGGAAGATCCCCTGGAGAAGGAGATGACTACCCACTCCAGTATTCTTGCCTGGAGAATTCCATGGACAGAGGAGCCTGGCTGGCTACGGTCCATGGGGGTTGCAACAGTCAGACATGACTGAGCGACTAACAATCTCACTTCAATAAATTCTTAGACCTGACACCAAAAACATGATTCATAAAAGAAAACATTAATAAACTAGACTTCATCAAAACTGTTTTTTGATTTGTGTGTGTGTGTGTGTGTGTGTGTGTGTGTGTGTTTTGCCTGATACCCTGAGGAGAGAATGAAAAGACAAGTTAGAAACTGGGAACAAAATTTGCACAAAGAACCAGTATGTGACAAAGAACTAGTAACTAGAATATAGAAAGAACTCTCAAAACTCAGTAATAAAAAATCCAACTAGAAAATAGATAACTTTTTAAAAAAAGTTTTTTATTTTTTTTAGGTAAGTGTCAGGTTTACAATGAAATTGAGAGAAAGGGATAGTTATTGCATATACGCCCTAAAAAAACCCCACATACATAGCCTCCCTCATTATGAATAATACCCACTAGAATGGTACATTTTTCATGAAGGATGAACCTACACTGACACATTACAATCACACAAACTCCACAGTTTACTTTTGGGTTCATTCTTGCTGTTGTGCATTCTATGGGTTTTGGCAAAATATATCAATGTACCAATATAGGCACAATAACATTTCCACTGTGGTAAAAATCCTTTTGGTTTTTGTCAGTTTAATATCCTTCCATTCCACAACCCCATAATCATCAGTTTTTTAAATTTGTCTCCTGGAGTCAAACAGCATTTTCAGATTGATTTCTTTCATTTAGTAATATGCATTTCAGTATTCTTCAGTATACTTCCAGAACCCCATTAACAGTATGAAAAGGCAAAAAGATATGACACTGAAAGATGAACTCCCTAGGTCAGTAGGTGCCCAATATGCTACTGGAAATCAGTGGAGAAATAACTCCAGAAAGAATGAATGGAAGAAGCCAAAGCAGAAACAACACCCAGTTGTGGATGTGACTGGTGAAAGAAGCAAGGTCCAATGATGTAAAGAGCAATATTGCATAGGAACCTGGATGTTAAGTCCATGAATCAAGGCGAATTGGAAGTGTCAAACAGGAGATGGCAAGAGTGAACATCAACATTCTAGTAATCAGTGAACCAAAAAGGACTGAAATGGGTGAATTTAACTCAGATGACCATTATATCTATTACTGTGGCTGGGAATCCCTTAGAAGAAATGGAGTAGCCATAGTAGTCAACAAAAGAGTTCAAAATGCAGTACTTGGATGCAATCTCAAAAACGACAAAATGATCTCTGTTCCTTTCCAAGGCAAACCATTCAATATCACAGTAATCCAAGTCTATGCCCTGACCAGTAATGCTGAAGAAGCTGAAGTTGAATGGTTCTATGAAGACCTGCAAGACCATTTAGAACTAACACCCCAAAAAAAGATGTCCTTTTCACTATAGGGGACTGGAATACAAAAGCAGGAAGTGAAGAAACACCTGGAGTAACAGACAAATTTGGCCTTAGAGTACAGAATGAAGCAAGGCAAAGGCAAATAGAGTTTGGTCAAAAGAACACATTGGTCATAGAAAACACCCTCTTCCAACAACACAAGAGAAGACTCTACACATGGACATCACCAGATGGCCAACAGTGAAATCAAATTGATTATATTCTTTGCAGCCAAAGATGGAGAAGTTCTATACAGTCAGCAAAAACAAGACCAGGAGCTGACTGGCTCAGACCATAAACTCCTTATTGCCAAATTCAGTCTGAAATTGAAGAAAGTGGGGAAAATCATTAGACTGTTCAGGTATGACCTAAATCAAATCCCTTATGATTATACAGTAGAAGTGAGAAATAGATTTAAGGGACTAGATCTGATAGACAGAGTGCCTGATAAACTGTGGACAGAGGTTCATGACATTGTACACGAGACAGGGATCAAGACCATCCCCAAAAAAAGAAATGAAAAACGGCACAATGGCTGGCTGAGGAGGCATTACAAATAGCTGTGGAAAGAAGAGAAGCAGAAAACAAAGGAGAAAAGGAAAGATATAAGCATCTGGGTGTAGAGTTGCAAAGAACAGCAAGGAGAGATAAGAAAGCCTTCCTCAGCGATCAGTGCAAAGAAATAGAGGAAAACAACAGAATGGGAAAGACTAGAGATCTCTTCAAGAAAATTAGAGATATGAAGGGAACACTTCATGCAAAGATGGGCTCAATAAAGGATGGAAATTGTATGAACCTAATAGAAGCAGAAGATATTAAGAAGATGTGGCAAGAATACACAGAAGAACTGTACAAAAAAAAAGATCTTCACTACCCAGATAATCATGATGGTTAGATCACTCACCTAGAACCAGTCATCCTGGAATGTGAAGTCAAGTGGGCCTTAGGAAGCATCACTATGAACAAAGCTAGTGGAGGTGATGGAATTCCAGTTGAGCTCGTTCAGATCCTAAAAGATGATGCTGTGAAAGTACTGTGCTCAATATGTCAGCAAATTTGGAAAACTCAGCAGTGGCCACAGGACTGGAAAAGGTCAGTTTTCATTCCAATTCCAAAGAAAGGCAATGCCAAAGAATGGTCAAACTACGTCACAGTTGCACTCATCTCATACACTAGTAAAGTAATGTTAAAATTCTCCAAGCCAGGCTTCAGCAATACATGAACTGTGAACCTTCAGATGTTCAAGCTGGTTTTAGAAAAGGCAGAGGAAATAGAAATCAAATTGCCAATATCCTTTGGATCATCGAAAAAGCAAGATAGTTTCAGAAAAACATCTACTTCTGCTTTCTTGACTATGCCAAAAGTGGATCACAAACTGTGGAAAATTCTTCAAGAGATGGGAATACCCGACCACCTGACCTGCCTCTTGAGAAAACTGTATGCAGGTCAGAAAGCAATAGTTAGAACTGGACATGGAACAACAGACTGGTTCCAAATAGGAAAAGGAGTACATCAAGGGTATATATTGTCACCCTGCTTATTTACGTTATATGCAGAGTACATCATGAGAAACACTGGGCTGGAAGAAGCACAATTTAGAATCAAGATTGCTCTGAAAAATATCAATAACCTCAGATAGGCAGATGACACCATCCTTATTGCAGAAAGTGAAGAACTAAAGAGCCTCTTGATGAAAGTGAAGGAGCAGAGTGAAAAACTTGGCTTAAAGCTCAACATTTAGAAAACTAACATCATGGCATCCAGTCCCATCACTTCATGGCAAATAGATGGGGAAACACTGGAAACGGTGGCTGACTTTATTTTGGGGGGTTCCAAAATCACTGCAGATGGTGACTGCAGCCATGAAATTAAAAGATGCTTACTCCTTGGAAGAAAAGTTATGACCAACCTAGATAGTATATTCAAAAGCAGAGACATTACTTTGCCAACTAAGATCTGTCTAGTCAAGGCTATGGTTTTTCCTGTGGTCATGTATGGATGTGAGAGTTGTACCGTAAAGAAGGCTGAGTGCCGAAGAATTAATGCTTTTGAACTGTGGTGTTGGAGAAGATTCTTGAGAGTCCCTTGGCCTGCAAGGAGATCCAACCAGTCCATTCTGAAGGAGATCAGCCCTGGGATTTCTTTGGAAGAAATGATGCTAAAGCTGAAACTCCAGTACTTTGGCCACCTCATGCGAAGAGTTGACTCATTGGAAAAGACTCTGATGCTGGGAGGGATTGGGGGCAGGAGGAAAAGGGGACGACCGAGGATGAGATGGCTGGATGACATCACTGACTCGATGGACGTCAGTCTGAGTGAACTCCGGAAGTTGGTGATGGACAGGGAGGCCTGGCGTGCTGCGATTCATGGGGTCACAAAGAGCTGGACACGACTGAGTGACTGAACTGAACTGAAGATACAAGAATCTGGACTCATTGAAATTATTCCTTTGATAGGCATTTAAACTATGTAGGACCAGTGTCCTAATTTTCTCCTTGAATTTCTATCAGAAAGCACTGCTTTGGGCAACTGTTGTGACTGATAGAGTTATGGCCACTGCATCCTTTGTTTACTGAAATGACAGGTGTCATTCTTTGTCTACTCTAACCAGTATGTTCCTGTTAGTTGGGAAAATCTGAAAGTTTTGAAGTTACCTCCGGGAACTGGGACAAAGGCCAGACCATGGGCAAGAGACATGAGCAGACATTTCCCAGAAGAGGCATAGTAAACATTTTCCAGAAACGACGTGAACAGACATTTCCCAGAAGAGAATATCCATAGAGCAACAACCAAGAATAGATGCTTATGGCCATTAATCACTATAGAAGTAAAAATTGAAACCATATGATAAATAGGTAAAACTTGCCAGAATTTAAAAAAAAAAAAAGAAAGAAAGAAAAGACAATGTGAAATTCTGATGAGGATGCAGAGAAACTGCATTGCTGATGGGAGTATAAAATATTACAGATACTCAGGGAAACAGTTTGACAATTTTTTTTTTAAATTGTGATAAGAATACTTAACAGGAGACCTCCTCTCTTAACAGATTTTTAAATACATAACATAGCATTTTAATCTATAGGTACAATGTTATACAGCAGATACCTAAAATTTATTCATCTCGCATAACTGAAATTTTATGCATGTTTATTAGCAACTCCAGTTTTTCCTTCCCTCCAGTTTCTGGCAACCACCATTCTATCCTTGGAATCTATGAGTCTGATTATTGTAGATACCTCAGGTAACTGGAATCATGCAGTTTGTCCTTCTATGATTGGCTTGTAGAACTGGGGATTCTCCAGGCAAGACTACTGGAGTGGGTTGCTATTTCTTACTCCAGGGGTTCTTTCTGATCCAGGGATCGAACTCATGTCTCTTGGGTCTCCTGCATGGTAGGCAAATTCTTTACCACTGTACCTCCTGGAAAGACCTCTGGCTTTCTTTAATTAACAACAATCTGGGATATCTGGTTCTCTTTAATTAACAACAATTGTTTGACGTTCAGATTACCTGCCCTTTGTTGTAAAACTTCCATTTAACCAGGCTCTTTACTCTCCTCAGAGCAGTTCTCTCAGGGCCACTTGAGAGGTTGCCTCCAAGACTTGAAGTCCTAAAAATTCCCACCAAATAAAACATAACTCTCAACTTTTAGATTGTGAATATTTCTCTAAGGTGACAGCAGGAGGCTCCTTCCTTCTCTTTTTAGCAAGCCTTATTATAACTAAATTTAATTGGGTACCCCTTACTTCCCTGGTGGCTTAGACGGTAAAGTGTCTGCCTACAAAGCGGGAGACCCAGGTTCAATCCCTGGGTTGGGAAGATCTCCTGGAGAAGGAAATGGCAACCCACTCCAGTATTCTTGCCTGGAGAATCCCATGGATGGAGGAGCCTAGTAGGCTACAGTCCATGGGGTTGCAAGGAGTCGGGCATGACTGAGCGCCCTCACTTTCACTTTCACTGTTCTACTCATTTCTGACCTAAGCCCGACTTTCAAATCTTTTAATCACACAACAGCTTGCCTAGCTTGTCGGTTCTTCCCATAGATCAAAGAAGTAGGTATGAAGAATAAGATGACCAGGTCTCTTCTGTAGCTTCCCATTATATGACCTCCCAAACAAACCATGTGACTAACCTGTGATCAAGATAAAGGAACAGGTCTAGAGGAAGATCAGGAAGAGACAGGCCTGTACTCAGTGGAGGATGGTGATGACTCTGATCCACTTCCTCAATGATTAACTGAGGTTACTTCCCCCTTTTTCTTTAAGACTTTCATGGCTAGCAGCATCTTTGGAGGTGGTTCTAAGGGGACTAAGCCCACAGACTTCCCAGATTGTGGGCATTCTGATTAAAGACACCTTGTCACTGTACCAATGTCCATGAGTTTGATTTTTGTAAGCAATGAGCAGTCACCCTCAATTCAGTTGGTAACTTGCTGAGAGCTCTTTCCTGCAAAGAACTCTTTCCTGCCAAAAGATGCTTACAAAAAACACAAACAAACAAACAAAAACCTAGATAAAGCAATATATATATATATATATATATATATATATATATATATATATATATATATATATCCCTTTCAAAATTTCAAGCTCATATGTAGTAAAAAACCTGCCTGCCAATGCAGGAGATATAAGAGACATGGGTTCAGTCCCTGGGTTGGGAAGATCCCCTGGAGGAGGGCATGGAAACCCACTCCAGAATTCTTGCCTGGAAAAGCCCATGGACAGAGGAGCCTGGTGGGCTACAGTGCATTGGGTCACAAAGAGTCAGACATGGCTGAAGCCACTTAGCACATATGATCATATAGTCAGAACCTGCTACCTAATTTGCAAGTGTAAAATAAAAAGATTGGAGTTCTTTGTTTAAAAAATCATTAATAATTTCAAGATATTGATGGCAGGGCATTATGCCAAGTATGAAACCCTTTTTAGCCAGAGAACTGTGCTCCTGAATGGTCTGTATGTCCACATAGCTGATGGTGCATACAGAATCATTTTTATGTCCAGTTCCAGTTCACCATTTTCTGTGAAATTTTAGTATTCTTCCTTCTTGAAGAGTGCACTTTTCTCTGCTACCTAACAAGAGTTGTTTGGCTTAGCAAGAGGCAGGAAATAAATGGACTTAGGGTGGTCATTTATAACTAGCCTTCTTTTTTTAAAAAAATAAATTAATTACTAATTAATTTACAATTACAACTAATTTACAATTACTAATTACTTCACAATATTGTAGTGGTTTTTGCCATACATTGACATGAATCAGCCATGGGTGTACAGGTGTTCCCCATTCTGAACCTCCCTCCCACCTCCCTCCTCATCCCGTCCCTCAGGGTCATCCCAGTGCACCAGCCCTGAGCACCCTGTCTCATGCATCGAACCTGTACTGGCTATCTGTTTCACATATGATAATATACATGTTTCAATGCTGTTCTCTCAAATCATCCCACCCTCACCTTCTCCCACAGAGTCCAAAACAATGTTCTATACATCTGTGTCTCTTTTGCTGTCTCACATATAGGGTCATCATTACCATCTTTCTAAATTCCATATATATGTGTTAGTATACTGTTCACTCTGTATAATAGGTTCCAGTTTCATCCACCTCATTGGAACTGATTCAAATGTATTCTTTTCAATGGCTGAGTAATACTCCATTGCGTATATGTACCACAGCTTTCTTATCCATTCGTCTGCTGATGGACATCTAGGTTGCTTCCATGTCCTAGCTATTATAAACAGTGCTGCGATAAACATTGGGGTACATGTGTCTCTTTCAATTCTGGTTTCCTTGGTGTGTATGCCCAGCGGTGGGATTGCTGGGTCATAAGGCAGTTCTATTTCCAGATTTTAAAGGAATCTCCACACTGTTCTCCATAGTGACTGTACTAGTTTGCCTTCCTATCAACAGTGTAAGAGGGTTCCCTTTTCTCCACACCTTCGTCAGCATTTATTGTTTGTAGACTTTTGGATACTAGCCATTCTGACCAGTGTGAGATATTACCTCATTGTGGTTTTGATTTGCATTTCTCTGATAATGAGTGCTATTGAGCATCTTTTCATATGTTTGTTAGCCATCTGTATGTCTTTGGAGAAAAGTCTGTTTAGTTCTTCGGCCCATTTTTTTGATTGGGTCATTTATTTTTGTGGAATTGAGCTACAGGAGCTGCTTGTATATTTTTGAGATTAAGTCTTTGTCAGTTACTTCATTTGCTATTATTTTCTCCCATTCTGAAGGCTGCCTTTTCACCTTGCTCATAGTTTCCTTCATTGTGCAAAAGCTTTTAAGTTTAATTAGGTCTCATTTGTTTATTTTCGCTTTTATTTCCATTACTTTGGGAGGTGGAGCCTGCTGTGATTTATGTCAGAGAATGTTTTGCCTATGTTTTCCTCTAGGAGTTTTACAGTTTCTGGCCTTACATTTAGATCTTTAATCCATTTTGAGTTTACTTTAGTGTATGGTGTATAATTAGCCTTCTATTCCAACTTGCTGAGACAAGAAACAAGTTGTCTCCAGACTACATACTTATGATCAACTTTCTGTCTGCATTTTGAGATAATAATAGCCACAGGAAAAGGCTGAATAGCTGGGCTTTGCTTCTCATGTTCACCTTAAGATAACAATTATGGCAGTGATAAAGAAGGGCTAAACCTTGTTTGAGTAAAAGATCAAGAGATCACATATTTCCCATCCTTGAAGAAAGAAAAATCTCCCCATCTACACATGTGCAGAAAGGCTCCTTGCGGTTCCAAAAGGAGGGAGCACCCCCAGAAAATATGTGATGCTAAGCCCCTCCCCTCCCCAGGCCTCTGGGTGAGAATCCATCTTGGAAAAAAAGTTGTGCATTCATGTTGGGGACGGGCCTTGGGTATGGCAGCTGTGCAAAAAGAAGCGAGATAATTAACCAAAGATAATCAAAGACCCAGTAGAACTGCCCTGTATAAATCATTTAACCACCTCTTTACTGAACTCCTCCTCATGAAGGGGGATGTCCACACCCTCTCTCTTTGGGTGCATATCTCTGCCTTGTTTCTCCCTTAAACTGTTTTTCTGAGGGGTTTCCACTTGTACTGTGTCTCTAATTAAACTTTACACCTGGTTTTACAGTTTTTGCCTCCTTGAGAAATGCATTTTTCATTGAGGGTAAGTGGAATTTTGCTTCTGTCTTCTAACCCCTAGTGGACTATCAGCCAGGATTCCAGGTTTCCATCCAGGCTGTGCTGTGTGCTAAGTCGCTTCAGTTGTTTCCTATTCTTGCAACCCTATGTAATGTAGCCTGCCAAGCTCCTCTGTCTATGGGATTCTCCAGGCAAGAATACTGGAGTGGGTTGCCTTTCCCTCCTCCAAGGAATCTTCCTGACCTCAGGGATCAAACCTGTGTCTCTTATGTCTTCTGCATTGGCAGGTAGGGCTACCTAGGTTCAATTACTGAGCAGGGATGTAAGATCTCGCTTGTTTTAAGCCATCAGTTACTGCTGTCTCACTGAGATCAAGTGGGCTTTGCTCATTTCTCTAAAATTCTTTGCATGATGCACTAGGGTGAAATATACCATTTCTCCTACTCTTGAAGAAACACTGCTGCTGCTGCTGCTAGTGTTCAGAGTATTTAAACACAGGCACTTGTCAATCAGAAGAGTCTCTAGTCTGTGTTCTAACCTGAGGGTTATAGCTTTATCCGAGCCCTGAAGAAAAAAGGTTGTAGGTATTCCCCAGACCAAACTTCACTGGGATTTTAGATAATAAAGTTCATAATATTTCCTTAAGCAGGCATGAATAATTGTAACTGAGCAGGACCCTATGGTGGCACAGTCGTAAAGAATCCACTTGCCAAAGCAGGAAACACAAGAGACCTGGGTTCTATCCCTGGGTTGGGATGATCCCCTGGAAAACAGGAAATGGCAACCCCCTCCAGTATTCTTTCTGGAAAATTCTTTGGACAAGGAAGCCTGGCAGGCTATAGTCCATGGGGTTGCAAAGAGTTGGACATGACTGAGTGTGCACACACACACAGGACCCTATGGTATCTTCCTGGGACAGACCCTCCCCTCATGTCCTCTGCCCACATCTCCTTTGCAGAAAAGGTGTAGTCTCCAAGCCTCCCCGAGTCACAAAAGCCTGGCTCAAGAATAAATGATTGAATAGATGTAAACATTTAGTGATAAAACAGCTGTTGGGTGGAAGGAATGGATAACAATTTAAAACAGTTCAGTTCAGTCGCTCAGTGGTGTCCAACTCTTTGCGACCCCATGAATCACAGCACGCCAGGCCTCCCTGTCCATCACCAGCTCCCAAAGTTCACTCAGACTCACGGCCATTGAGTCAGTGATGCCATCCAGCCATCTCATCCTCTGCCGTCCCCTTCTCCTCCTGCCCCCAATCCCTCCCAGCATCAGAGTCTTTTCCAATGAATCAGCTCTTTGCATGAGGTGTCCAAAGTACTGAAGTTTCAGCGTTATCATCATTCCTTCCATAGAAATCCCAAGGCTGCCGCCCCTGGCCTCAGGAGTGGGGTGGCTCCTCAGGGCCACCGCCCCTGGCCTTGGGCGCAAGGTGGCTTCTCCCGGCCACCCCTGGCCTCGAACACGGGGTAGCTGCTCTCGGCTGCCGCCCCTGGCCCTAGACACGAGGTAGCTCCTCTCGGCCGCTGCCCCTGGCCTCCGACACGGGGTAGCTCCTCTCGGCCGCCGACCCTGACCTGGGACACGGGGTAGCTCCTGCCCGCCGCCGCTGACTTCGGACACGGGGTAGCTCCTGCCCGCCGCCGCTGACTTTGGACACGGGGTAGCTCCTCCCAGCCACCTCGGACATCGGATGTGGGGTAGCTCCTCTCGGCCGCGCCGCCCGCGCCTAGCGCGCCGGGTCGCAGCCGCCCGCGCCTAGCGCTCTGGGATCAGCCATATGGTGGTCACAGAGTCTTACGTCCTCTCTGAATTACCTAGGTAGTAACATCTGACCCCATATCCTGATTGGTTTCACAGATCCTTAACTCTCTACCAAATAGAAGAAGTTAACTGCTTGTTGCCCCATGAGTAGTAGCCCCCAGAGCTACTGGAGCTCTAGGGTTGATAATGTTAACCCCTGTTCCTCACCACCCTGGTTCCTCACCATCAATCAGAGAATTGAGAGGATCACACATCCTTACTCCCCTCCCTTGCTTGGCCTTTAAAAATGCTTTTCTGAAATGCATCAGAGAATTTGGGTTTTCCGAGCACTAACTGCCCTGGACTATTTGTCTGGCGACCTCAGTAAACTTGGTGTTTTCCTTCATCACAACCTGATGTGAGTAAATTGGCTTTATTGCATATGGGTGAGCAGACTCAAGTATGGTTTGGTAACATTATTAGTAATTGAATAATAAATGTATTAACAGCTAAAGTTTTTTGGACACCTTTAACAAAATCATAATTTTCTTTCTCAGAACACTCCTGTCACCATACAGATCATGAGAGTGAAAGAACTTAATGTGCTGTGATAATTTGCATGTATGCTCTGTGGCTCAGTCATGTCAGACTCTTTGCGACCTCATGGACTGTAGCCCGCCAGGGTGCCCTGTCCAGAGACTTTTCCAGGTGAGAATACTGGGATGAGTTGTCATTTCCTACTCCAAGTGATCTTCCCATCCCAGAGATGGATCACACATCTCCTGTGTCTCCTGTTATGGCAGGCAGATTCTTTATCACTGAGCCACCTGGGAATCCTGTAACAATTTAAGCAATAATAAATTACCAGGAAGCCCCTGATTGTCCAATGGTTGGGACTCTGTACTGCCTTTACAGAAGGCCTGAGTTCAATCTTTGAAGGAGGAACTAAGATCCTTCAAGCCACACAGCACTGCCAAAAATAAATTAATTAACCTTAGAAAGTTAATGAGTTGCAACAATTTAGTGGTTTCAAACCTACACTAATGATTAGTTTACAGTTCTGTAGGTCAGCAGTTCAAAATGAATCTTACTGAATGAAGGTTAAGATATATTAGTAGGGCTGAGTTCCTTTTGCAGGCTTTAGGAAGGAATATGTCTCCTTGTTTCTTATAGCTTCTAGAGGTCACCTGCATCCCTCAGCTCTGGCCTCTTGCTTCATCTTTAATGCCATCAGCAGAGCATCATCAAATCTCTCCATGACAATGACACTGCTATCTTCCTCTAATAAGGAGCTGTGTGACTAAATGTGACCAACCTAGGTAATCCAGGATAATCTCCCCATCTCAAGATCCTTAATTAATTACATCTTCAAAGATTCTTTTTTTTTTTTTTTTCATGTAAGGTAACAAATCCACATGTTTAGGGGCTTGGGACATGGTATCTTTGATGACGGGCATCCATTGCTTTGTCTACCACATATGTGTAAAGTCAAACACTTAACAAGCTAACGATTTGTTACTTACATTGAGTTTATTTTGCTCCAAAGACTGTTTTTTTCCTGTCTCTTACATTGAGTATATTCCTCTTTCATCAGCTACATTAACCATCCATTCTGTTGTCAAAGTTAGAAAGGCCCAAGGGAAGCAGGGCAGAGGTAAACTGGGAGTAAATTTTCATGCTCTTTGTGCTCAGTCATGTCCAACTCATTGTGACCTCTGGACTATTGCCCGCCAGGCTAAAAATCCATGGGATTTTTCAGGCAAGAATACGGGAGTGGGTTGCCATGTCCTTCTCCAGGAGATCTTCCCGACCCAGGGATTGAACCCACGTCTCCCGCATTGTAGGCAGACGCTGTACCATCTGAGCCACAGGGAAGTCCACTGCTCTTATGTAATCACATCTCACTGATTATTTTATTTTTATGTTACTCATTTAGACAGTCACTTCTGTTGGGTTTGTTGACATAAAAAATAGTCACAGTCTAAAAGTTGAGAGTTATGTTTTAGTTGGTGGGAATTTTTAGGACTTCAAGCCCAGGAGACAGCATTTCAAGTAACCCTGAGAGAACTGCTCTGAGGAGGTGAGGAGAAGGGCCAGGTTACATAGAAGTTTTACAACAAAGGGCAGGTAGTCAGAACATCCAAAGATTATTGTTAATTAAAGAAAACAAGATATTCCAAGATGAGGAATTTGATGTTTTTCTATGTCTGGGAGGATGCAAGAATCTGGGCTCAACTGAAATCATTCCTTTCAAATGTGTTTCAGTTCTCTGGGACCAATATTTTGTGTTTTAACATCTTGAAGTTGTTGGAGTTCACCTTAGGAAGTGTGGCAGCAGCCTGATGGCTGTTAGAGGGCAGGTATTCTTCTCCTTCCTGAGTTCCCTTAGTGCTCACAGGCTCACATTGGATGGCTACGATCACTGACAACTGTGACATTCTTTTTTACTGATCTGGCAGGAAATCCTCCATTTCTCAGGTGGTAATGTGTAACTTGAAGAACTTTTTCTTACCTTTTCACACTCAATTAGTTACTCACTTCCATCTCCTAAATGTAGGCCCAATTAAATTCTTTTGGAAAATAAAAAAAGTTTTTATCCTCAATAAAATTAAAATAACTCTCCTTGTACTTTCTTCCCTCACACTGCAGCCCCCCCACGAACCACGTAAAACAATGTCACTTCATCTTATGTGTCATGTCGGGTATCAGGTATAGGGTTTCATAACAAAGTAAATAAGACAATAAGATTTAGGAATTATAAAATTCACATATTTAATAAAGAGCCTTTGGGTTATTTGGAAAGTTATTTTCTCATATGTTTTCTTTCCTAATGTGTGGTTGAGTTATTTTTAATTTTAGGGGGTTTCCTAACAGCCAGATACATTCTCTTCTCTTTTGCAGTTCCCTTCAGATGAAATATTTCCTTCTTCAAACTCAATTGCCTTGCCCTTTCATATAGCAAATGTCTACTCAAGTTATTGGTTTGGAAATTTATTTAACACTTCCTTGGAAGACTTTCCACTGAGTAGATATATCTCATTAAGTTCTCTCATAATATACTTATTCCACTGTCTTTTGCAATTTGTCACAATGAATCATTTATACCCTGTTAACTTTGCAGTTTCCTATTAAACTGCTCAGCGAGGCCTGGTGACTCAAAGGTATTATTTTCAAAAATATGTTCTAAATGGCAAGTGAGTAACCATACAAATATTCAAGTACTTAGTTTTCAGTTTCTTGTTCTCAGAAAGGAGAGAAGTTAAGCAATGCGGAGCAGAGCTTTCATGATAAAGGTGCTCTGTGTCTAATTCAGAAATCCCATGACCTGGTTTAGTCACTGACCTTTTACTGCCTTAATGGAATTTCCAAAACAGACCATTTACTCTGTTGCTGTCAACTTACAACAAATTTACTTGGTTTCTCACTCAAGGAGCTCATCTTCAATGTAGTTGAACCAATTATATGAGATACATTTAAATCTTTTATCAATGTTTCTGGCTCGTGGTAAATGATGATAAACTGTAGCTTTATGTTACCATGTCATGATAATAATGGTCAAAGTAATGTTATTAGTTCTGTCAATTATTTGGGAATTCCAAGAATATGAAATTTACTAGGGTTTGTTCCATTTCTCTTTGACAGCAAAATGATGAAATATGTAAAAAGGATAAACTTGAAAGCTCATAAGTACTTCTGTTTATAATAAACAAGCTGAGAGAGGCCAAGCTGATGCTGCGAAGAATTAGAGGAGCCAGATTAAAACAAACAAGTTTTTAAAAAGGCATTGGAAAATTTCCAAGGTAATTGGAGGAGCAGTAAAGATTCAAAGTGAATAAAGATTTTGAGGGTCACTCTTCTAGCAGTATCTTGGTGAAGGATCACCTGCTCAGAATCTGAGCAGAGTCATGGCCAGCAGGCACTCTGCTAGGTGAGATAAAAATTGCTACCAATGCGTTTGAAGGACCAAAATCCTGAAGCGAAAAATGGGTCAAAGAAAGCTTGATATTTTTCCTTTAAGCCATTTGCCAAATTATTAACCTTCACAGGGAAAGAGGCTAAGAAGAAAAATGTGACAAGCAGAGTGGCATTTTGACCATCATGTAGTTTTGAGAAGAAAAAAAAATCAGATTCACTCTCCAACAAGACAAGGAACTTCAGTAATAGTCCATGCTCTGAGATGGAATTTCTAGAGGGTTTAGCCACCGGTGCTAGGATAAATAAGAAATGGTGGAATGGTTGATAAATGGAAGATAAAATCTTGCAGAAACTGCAATAGATGCAAATCAACTCAGTCTTTATTGGCTTCAGTATCAATGAATGTAATACTTAGCAGAGGATAATGTGAATACTTTCTGGAAGCAGGTTTCATATTTCATACATGTGTAGGTACACTGACAACATTCAAGCAAAAATTTTCTTATTGTACCAACAGCTAAAACAAACAGATGCATAAATAAATAATAGACACATAGATGACTCAGGTATAAGAATCACCAAACTCAAACTTTAAAACAACTATGATTAACACATTCTAGAAAGTAGTTAACAAAAATGATGCATTTTGCTAGAGAAGTGGAATCCCTAAATATAAATCAAATGGAAATTTTATAAACAAAAATGGCAATAAAAATTGATGGTTTAATAAGTTTAAAAGCAGATTGATCTCAGCAGAAGACACAATTACAAAAATGTAAGGTAGGTCAGCAAAAATTCCACACTGAAGCACAGAGAAGCAATAGAGAAAATATTATTCAGATATAAGGACAATAATAAAAAATACTATAGACAACATATATAGGGGTCATGTTTTTGTATCCAATCAGCCAGTCTTTATCTTTTGGTTGGGGCATTTCTGCACAACAAAGGAAACTATAAGCAAGGTGAAAAGACAGCCTTCAGAATGAGAGAAAATAATAGCAAATGAAGCAAATGACAAACAACCAATCTCAAAAATATACAAGCAGCTCCTGTGGCTCAATTCCACAAAAATAAATGACCCAATCAAAAAATGGGCCAAAGAACTAAATAGACATTTCTCCAAAGAAGACATACGGATGGCTAACAAACACATGAAAAGATGCTCAACATCACTCATTATCAGAGATATGCAAATCAAAACCACAATGAGGTACCATTTCACACCAGTCAGAATGGCTATGATCCAAAAGACTACAAGCAATAAATGCTGGAGAGGGTGTGGAGAAAAGGGAATCCTCTTACACTATTGGTAGGAGTGCAAACTAGTACACCCACGATGGAGAACAGTGTGGAGAGTCCTTAAAAAACTGGAAATAGAACTGCCTTATGACCCAGCAATCCCACCGCTGGGCATACACACCAAGGAAACCAGGATTGAAAGAGACATGTGTACCCCAATGTTCATTGCAGCACTGTTTACAATAGCCAGGACAGGGAAGCAACCTAGATGTCCATCAGCAGGCGAATGGATAAGAAAGCTGTGGTACATATACACAATGGAGTATTACTCAGCCATTAAAAAGAATACATTTGAATCATTTCTAATGAGGTAGATTAAACTGGAGCCGATTATACAGAGTGAAGTAAGCCAGAAAGAAAAACACCAATACAGTATACTAACACATATATATGGAATTTAGAAAGATGGTAATGATAACCCTGTATGTGAGACAGCAAAAGAGACATAGATGTATAGAACAGTCTTTTGGACTCTGTGGGAGAGAGAGAGTGTGGGATGATTTGGGAGAATGGCATTGGAACATGTATAATATCATATATGAAACGAGTCACCAGCCCAGGTTCAGTGCATGATACTGGATGCTAGGGGCTGGTGCACTGGGATGACCCAGAGGGATGGTACGAGGAGGGAGGAAGGAGGGGGATTCAGGATGGGGAACACGTGTATACCTGTGGCGGATAGATGCTGATGTATGGCAAAATCAATGCAATATTGTAAAGTAATTAACCTCCAATTAAAATAAATAAATTAAAAAAAATCTTAATATAGATGCAATTGTATACTCAGAAGTGAAAAAACTGGAGAAAGGCAAAAGCAGTAATTTAAGAGATAGCAATCAATAAGTTTTCAAAAGAGAAGAAAGACATCAAGCTATAAATTTAAGAAGCTTGGCAAATTAGAAACAAGATAGACTTTTGAAAATCTTACCTAGGAAAGTTATAATAAAATTATTGCAAAATTAAAAGAAAAAACAGCAAAAAAGTAGGTATAGTAAGAATGCCCAGTGCCTTCACAATGGAAACAATGACAAAATGACTTTTTTTTTTTTTACAGTGGTGAAAGAAAACAACAGGGTTCTATCCCTGGGTCAGGAAGATACCTTGGAGAAGAAAATGGCAACCCATTCCAGTATTCTTGCCTGGGAAATTCCATGGACAGAGGAAACTTGTGGGCTATTGTCCATGGGGTCACAAAGAGAGTCAGACACTAGTTAGTGACTAAATAAAAGCAACAAACAACAACAAAATAAGATTATAAAACATGGTACTTGGAAAACTATAAGACACTGATGAAAGAAAGTGAAGATGACTCAAACAGATGGAAAGATATACTATGTGTATGAATGAAAACAATTAGTATTGTTAAAATGACCAAACTACCCAAGAAGATCTACACATTCAATGCAATATCTATCAAAATATGAATGGCATTTTTTCACACAGAACTAGAATAGATAGTTCTAACATTTGTTCAGAAGCACGAAGCCACCTGCTAAATAGTAAAAACAATTTTGAGCAAGAACAAGAGTATCACACTCTCTGTTTTCAAACTGTACTGCAAAGCTATAGTAATCAAAATAGTATGTCAGTGGCACAAAAACAGACACATAGATCAGTTAAATAGAGTAAGATCACAGTAATTAATCCATACTTATATGGACAATTAATCTATGACAAATGAGGCTAGGATATACCATGGCGGGGGGGGGGGGGGACATCATCTTCAACAAATGGTGTTGGGAAAACTGGACATTTATATGTGAGAGCATCAAACTAGACTACTCTCTCACACCACACACAAGAATAAGTTTGAAATAGATTAAAAACTTAAGTGTAAGACCTGAAGTGATAAATCTAGAAGGCAGCATAGGCAATATACATTTTGACACTGATATTTATAATATTTTTTCATATGTATCCTCAGGCAAGGGAAGCAAAAAGCAAAAGTAAACAAACAGGACAACATCAAACTAAAGAGTTTTTGCAAGCAAAGGAAACTATCAACAAAATGAAAAAGACACCTACTGATTGGGAAAAGATATTTGCAAAATATAAATAAGAAGGGATTAATATCCAAAACACAACTCAACATTAAAAAAAAAAGACATACAAATCATCAACAGGTACACTAAAAGATATTCAACATTACTAATCACCAGGGAAAAGCAAGGCAAGCAAAGATTAGATATCACTTCACACCTCTCAGTGGAGAAGGCAATGGCAACCCACTCCAGTACTCTTGCCTGGAAAATCCCATGGGCAGAGGAGCCTGGTGGGCTGCAGTCCATGGGGTCACTAAGAGTCGGACACGACTGAACGACTTCATGTTCATTTTTCACTTTCATGCATTGGAGAAGGAAATGGCAACCCACTCCAGCATTCTTGCTGGGAGAATCCCAGGGACGGTGGAGCCTGGTGGGCTGCTGTCTATGGGGTCGCACAGAGTCAGACACGACTGAGGTGATTTAGCAGCAGCAGCAGCAGCACACCTGTCAAAGACAGCAAATAACAAGTGCTATCAAGGAGACTGAGAAAAGGGAAATATCATGCACTATTTATGGGAATGTAAATTTGTGCAGCCACCATGAAAAACAGTATGGAGATTCCTCAAAAAATTTAAAATAGAGCTGTCATGTGATCCATCATTAGTATTCCTGTGTACTTATCTGATGGAAAAAAATACTAATTAGAAAAGGTACATGCACCCCTAGTTTAATTGAAGCATTATTTACAATAGCCAAGATATGGAAGCAAGCTAAGAGTATGGATAGATAAATGGATAAAAAAGATGTGATATATAGAATACAATGGAGTATTAGTCATAAAAAGGAATTAAATCTTGTCAATTATAATAAAATAGATGAACCTAGAGGGTATGATGATAAGTGAAATTAGACAGAGAAAGACAAATACTGGATGGCTTCACTTTTATATAGAATCTAAAACAAGCATAACAAAACATAAACATAAACAGCTATAAATTTTGTATAGTGTTACTGATATTGAGAAAAAAATAAAAAACACAGTGTTTTCCAAAAAAGAATGGGGGGTGGGGTGCACAGAAGGGAAGACATAGCTGAGAGAGATTGAGAGATAAAACCTCTAGTTACAAAATAAATGAGTTACAGTAAGTCCCCGACATACAAAACTTCAAGTTGCAAACTTTCAAAGATGCAAACGTGTTGACATGTCTAATCATGTAAATTAGTTCACATGTTTATCATATATTGTCACTCTCAGTCATGTCTGACTCTTGCGACCCGATGGACAGTATCCAGCAAGGCTTCTGTATCCATGGAATTTTCCAGGCAAGAATAGTGGAATGGGCTGTTATTTCCTACTCCAGGGCATCTTCCTGACCTAGGGATCAAACCCACATCTCTTGAGTCTCCTGCATTAGCTGGCAGATTCTTTACCATTGCATGCTTGGGAAGCCCACAAGGTCCTGTACTATAAGGTTAAAATTGCTTTCTTTATTTTTTGTGTTTTTTTTTTTCTTGGTGTACTATTTGTCTGAAAATTATTCTAAATCTATTACAGTACAGTATAGTACTATAAAGCTAATTGTGCTGGTTGAGTACCTAGGCTGTTTGACTTATGAACAAACTGGATGAACATGCTCTCAAGCAGATCTTATAGGGGACTTACTACATATAGGTATGCTGCTGCTGCTAAGTCACTTCAGTTGTGTCCGACTCTGTGCGACCCCATAGACGGCAGCCCACTAGGCTCCCCCGTCCCTGGGATTCTCCAGGCAAGAACACTGGAGTGGGTTGTCATTTCCTTCTCCAATGCATGAAAGTGAAAAGTGAAAGTGAAGTCGCTCAGTGGTGTCCGACTTGTAGCGACCCCATGGACTGCAGCCTACCAGGCTCCTCCATCCATGGGATTTTCCAGGCAAGAGTACTGGAGTGGGGTGCCATCGCCTTCTCCTATGTATATATATACATTTTTTTGTGTGGCAAGGAACCTTATAAAAACGTGAGTCTTTGATCAATTTAACTTCACTTGACATTTTTAGTTACTCGGGAATTTCTGAATCAAATGGTTACCTGTGGTCTTAGTTCTCTCATGAAAACCTGAGGCAAAATTAACGACATTAATATTGTAGAGGAAGACTTTCTTCCAACTGGATGGACTGCAAATTGAGCTAAGTTGGGCTGTACGGAATGAGGGTGGGATTTGAGGTGATAAGGCAATGATGCTGATGGACTCTAGTTTCTACACAGGGAAAATGGTTGATGGGTACAGAGCATTCAAAGATGAGAGATGGAGTGCTAAAAGTCATATATATGCTTATAATTTGTGTAAAAATAGGCAGATATTGAAATTCTTGTCCTAACAGGGAAGGAAAGGGGACTATTAAGAGAAAGAGGATATAATCAGGTTAAATTTATAACTGAGAATGAAATGATTAATTTCACAGAGAACAACACATACTGTAAAGTGTTACACAGATGCAACATATTATTATTATGAAATAAGATAGAAAATTCTATCATGGAAGATTATAGGAGAGAAAACATTACAAGGTAAGTAAAGAACAGTTACAAAAAAAGAAAAGTGCGCAAGTCCAAGTAAAAACTTAGAAGAATGAAATATATTCCAGGTACTATAAAAAGAAAAAATATTTTGTGTGTGTGTATGTGTATATATATATATATACACATGCACACACTTGAAATTAAAAGAAGAAACTTGTATTTGAGATTTTCTATAATGATTTAATGAATGGAAAAAGTGATTTTTGCCTGTTGGGGAAATTTGAGGTGTCATAATTTAGGATGGAAATTTTTATTTTTCCTTGATAAAAGTAGATAGAATTGCAATTCAGGTGAGGGGAAAAAATTATTTCCAATTCATGTTAAATGATTTATTTCTTCATTCTTCTGGTATTTTGAGTAACTATAAAAGCTGCTTATATTTGCTAGATAATTCCAACATTTGTGTCACCTCGTCACAGCTTCTGTTGATTGTCTTTCCCCATGCGAGTCCAAATTTTCATGGCTATTCATATGCTGAACAACTTTGGATTGTCTTTTGGACATTTTGCTGTGAGACTCTTGATGTTTAAATGTATGCAGCATATTCAAATTTTTTGCTTAAGTAGGCAGTCACTCTGGCTAGTTTCAGGCCTTCTGGGGACTCTGGTTCCAGTTCAGTTTTCAGAGCTTTTATACTGTTTGGGGATATTTCTTGCAAGTGGGTTTTCACCCAATGACCAATATGGACTTTAAGCAATGGTCTAATATGAAGAGTTCAGGTCTCAGTGTCTTGGCACATTAGAGTAAAATGTGCAACTTCTGCATGTGTGAGCAGGGGGAGCACAGGAGCTTGTTAATAAGATTCAGAGGTCTCTTTACAAAGTTCCTCTCTCTTCATCATCTGCCCAATACTCAGTTGTTCCCAGAAACTTCTCTTTTTTTCCATCCTCCTGCTAGAAGTTTGTGACTGTAATTATCCTGGTCTACCATGCACTTTTCAACTGTGGCTGCATCTGTAAGACCATATCACAGGGAGAAAGAAAGAAAGGAGGGGAAAAAAGCAGAGGATTTGATTGAACCTTGCTGGAACTACAGCTCATCTATACAAATAAGAAAAAATCTGAAAACCCAAAAATCAGTATCTCTTCTTAGATTGAACAGAGGACTAAGGTTACATGGAAAACCATTGCTGACAAATTGAAGAGAGACAGTGGTGGATACAGAGACCACAACTCACTGGAGCAGAAGCCTGGGAACTGGAAAGTACCAGCTTCCTTTTACAGCATATCTTCTCTAGCTTTGTGTTCTTACACAACTGGGTGTTCTATAACTCAATCCAATTCAGTTCTGACACTAACTGTAGTTTGTACCAAATCCCGCAAATTAAAGACCAATGTCCCTAACAAGACTGACAGCCACAAGTCAGGTCCACAGGCTATTCACACTTCTGCCTGGATGACTACAAATTTAAGGCTTCCCACAACCCCCTTAGGTTTGATACAACTCTCAGAGCTTACTGAATGTACTAGACACGTGATAATAGTTTTGTTATAAAGACTGCAACTCAGGAATAGCCAAATGAAAGAGGCGCAAGAAGCAAGGTTTGAGATGGGGGTAATGATTTAATCACTTATGCCTATAGAGTAATACTTGGATAAAATGCCCTTTCTTGGCAGAACACAGGTGCATGAGAATGCCAGCATGGAGTCTGTGTCTGGAGTTTTATCCAAGTGTTACTGTATAGGCATAACTGAGTAAGTCATTGGTTACATGATTAAATGTAATGTTCAGTCTCCCTCTGTCTTTGAAGGTCACAGATCAGGAGGCTGAAAGACTCTACCCTCTAATCACATGGTAGTTGGTTTTCCTGGGGACTAGCCCCCACGCTAAACTTATTTAAAACCTCCACAATGAGTAATCATATTAGCATAACAAAGATACTTCTCTATCACTCAAGAAATTATAACACTGTTTGAAATTCTTTACCAGGAATAAGGGGTAAAGACCAGGTATATTTACTGCAACACAGGTTTTAAACCACAAATTATAGCCATACTAAACCACAAAAACAAAACAAAACAAAAAATGAAGCACAGTTTGAAAAGTATCAGAACTTAGATATGGCAGCAATATTGGAATTATCAGACTGGAAATATTTAAAAAACTGTGACCAATATGCTAATGACTTTAATGCAAAAGAATAGAGACCATGCAAGGATAAATAGGTAACGTAAGGAGAGAAATAAAAATTATAAGAAAGAAAAATAGAGAAAGTCCGGAAAATAAAAAACACTAACAAAAATGAAGAGTGTCTTTCGTGAACTCATTAATAGATGACACATGGTTGAGCAGAGAATCTCTGAGTTTAGACTATGGTAAGAGAAACTTCCAAAACTGAAAAGTTAAAAGAAAAAGATTAAGAAAAAAAGCCCCAAAATCCAAGAGCTGTGGGACAGCTACAAAAAGTGTAGCATCTATAATGGGGACACCAAAAGGAGAGGAAAGAAATAGAAGCAATATTTGAAATCATAATGACTGCGAATTTCTCCAAATTAATCTGAACCATACATCCAGGAAGCTCTGAGATCACCAAGCAGGACAATTGTCAAAAAACAAAACAAAAACAAGAAAACACAAACCAAATACACCTAGGTATATTATAGTTAAACTGCAGAAAATCAAAGATTAAGAAACATTTTTGAAAGAAGACTAAAGGAAAAAGATGCCTTACCACTTTTCTTTACCTAAGAAACAATGTAAATAAGAAGAGAGTGAAGGGAAATGTTGAAACTTTGAAAGAAAAAAATACAGCAACCCAGGATTCTATGTCCTGTGAAATCACCCTTCAAGGTTAAGAAGAAATACTTTCCCAGACAAACAAACATTAAGGGAGTTAGTAGCCAGGAGACTAGTCTTGAAAGAATTACTAAAAGAAGGAAGAAGAAGGAAAGAGAGAAGGAAAATGATACAGGTCAGAAACTCAGATCTACTTAAAGAATATTACAGAAAGAATAATGAAGAGAAAATTAAAAATGTATCTTTTGTTCTTAATTGATCAAACTAATAAAAGCTTGTTCAAAATAATAATAGTAACTGTATTTCTTGTAGTTTATGCATCAGTGGAATGAATGACAGTTATGATATAAGGGATAAGAATATAATTAGGATTATTTTGTTATTATAAGATATTATGCCACTCTTGAGGTTTTATAATGTTACTTGAAAGCAGACTTGAATTAGCTATAATTTTGTGTTACAAGTTCTAGGACAATCAATAACAATATTTTTTGAAAGAGAAATAAGTCCAGTGAATATAAGATAGAGAAAATGAAATAATCTAAACTGCCCAACTAAAACCATGTAAGGCAGAAAAATGAAGGCAAAAATGGAAACAAAGAACAACAGCAACAAATAGAAAATTCTTACACACATATTCAATATTAATTCATCTGTATAAATAATCACCTTCATGTCGATGGTTAAATACACCAGCTAAAAGGCAAAAATTGTTAGAGTGGAATAGAAATAAGATCCAATTATCTGTTGTCTATAAGAAATCCATTTTAAATATATAAAGGCACATGTAGATTTAAAAATAAGAAAGGGATGGAGAAAGATATTCCATATGAACACTAATTAAAAGAAAGCTGGAGTAGCTATGCTTTATTAATTTCATGCAGAGCAACTCCTAAACAAGAAAAATTATCAGGGATAAAATTATCAGGGACATTATATAATTATAAAACAGTTAATTCTCCACAAAGACCTAAGAATTCTTTACATATGTGCATCTAAGAACAGAGTCAAGATGTACGGCAAAAACTGATAGAACTGCTAGGAGAAACAGGTGAATTTGCTGTTATATTACTCATTGAAGACTTCTATAACCCTCTATTAGAAATGGACAGATCCAGCAGACAAAATCAAAAGGAGGTAGTTGTATTAACAACACCACCAGCAAACTGTATATAAAATAATTGACATTTATAGGCTACCGTATTTCACGTTGAACATCTGCCAAGTTAGACCGTATTCTGAGCTTCAAATCATACAATGTATGCTCTCAGTCTAGTATCTGTCTGTGGCCTGGGGATTGAGGACACCTACATTAAGGGATTGCAACTGAAACAACAAAGCGACCACTCCATGTCTATTAGAACAGCTGAAATCCAAATGACCAAATGCTGATGATGTAGAGCAACAGAAAGTCTCATTCACTGCTGGTGAAGTGCACAGTTACCTTGGAAGATAGTTTGGTAGTGTTTTACAAAACTAAACATATTAATCATATAACTGGAAAATTGCATTCCTCGGTATTTATCCAAATGAATTGAAAACCTACATCCACACAAAAATCTGAACATGATTATATATAGTCACTATTCATGATTGCCAAACCTAGAAGCAATCAACATGTCCTTCAATAAATGAATTCATAAGCTAGTGCATCTATACTATAGAGTATGTTAAATGACAATAAGAAATAAACTACTGCTGCTGCAGCTGGTGCTAAGCTGCTTGAGTCATGTCCGACTCTGTGCAACCCCATAGATGGCAGCCCACCAGGCTCCCCCGTCCCTGGGATTCTCCAGGCAAGAACACTGGAGTGGGTTGCCATTTCCTTCTCCAATGCATGAAAGTGAAAAGTGAAAGTGAAGTTGCTCAGTCCTATCCGATTCTTAGCGACCCCATGGACTGCAGCCGACCAGGCTCCTCTGCCCATGGGATTTTCCAGGCAAGAGTACTGGAGTGGGGTGCCATTGCCTTCTCCGAAGAAATAAACTGTCAAGCTACAAAAAGATATGAAGGAACTTTAAATATTAATACCTATTGCTAAGGGAAAGATGGCCATTTGGAAAGTCGTATAGTATAACTCCAGCTATATGATAATCTGGAAAAGGCAAAGGAGATAGTAAAAAGATTATTCCCTCATAGGCCAATGGTTTAAGAATCTGCCTCGCAAAGTAGGGGGCATTGGTTCGATTCCTGGTCTGGGAGGGTTCCATATGCCACAAGGCAATTAAGTCTGTGCATCAGAACTACTGAGCCTGCATGCAGCAACTACTGAAGCCTGCACACCTAGGGCCCATGCTCTACAAGAGAAGTCATTGCAATGAGAAGCCTGAAAACCACAGCTAGAGAGTCGCTCTTGCTCTCCTGAAACTAGAGAAAGCCTGCACATAACGGCAAAGACCCAGGCAGCAAAAATAGATAAATAAATACTTTTTAAAAAGATTAATGGTTGCCAAGGTTTTGGGTTGGGAAGAGAGAGAGAAGAATGCATAAGTCCTAAGCACATAGATTTTGGGAGCAGTGGAAACATTCTGTTGTTCAGTCACTCAGTCATTTCTGACTCTTTGCAACCCCATGGACTGCAGCATGCCAGGCTTCCCTGTCCTTCACCATCTCCTGGCATTTGCTTAAACTCATGTCCATTGAGACGGTGATGCCATCCAACTATCTCATCCTCCATCGTCCCCTTCTTCTTCAGTGAACTGACTTTTCTTTGCTTTTCTTTAAAATATAAATTTATTTATTTTAATTGGAGGTTAATTACTTTACAACATTTTATTGGCTTTGCCATACATCAACATGAATCCACCACAGATATACACGTGTTCCCCATCCTGAACTCCCCTCCCCCATCCCTCCCCGTACCATCCCTCTGGTTCGTCTCAGTGCACCAGCCCCAAGCATCCAGTATCATGCATCAAACCTGGACTGGCGACTCATTTCATATTATACGTTTCAATGCCATTCTCCCAAATCATCCCACCCTCGCCCTCTTCCACAGAGTCCAAAAGACTGTTCTATACATCTGTGTCTCTTTTGCTGTCATTTAAGGGTCTTTTCCAATGAATTGACTCATTGCATCAGGTGGCCAACGTATTGGAGCTTTAGCTTCAGCATCAGTCCATCAGAATATTCAAGGTTGATATCCTTTAAGATTGACTGCTTTGCTCTCTTTGCTCTCCAAGGGACTCTCAAGAGTCTTCTCCAGCACCACAGTTCAAAAGCATCAATTCTTTGGCACTTGGCCTTTTTTATTGTCCAGTTGTTACATCCATAAGTGACTACTGGAAAAAATCATAGCTTTGACTATAAGGACTTTTGTAGGCTAAGTAATGTCTCTGCCTTTTTAACACACTGTCTAGGTTTGCCATAGCTTTTCTTCTAAGAAGGAAGTGTTTTTTAATTTCATGGCTGCAGTGACCATCCACAGTGATTTTAGAGCCCAAGAAAAGAAAGTCTGTCACTGTTTCCATTGTTTTCCTATCTATTTGCCATGAACTGATGGGACTGGATGCCATGATCATCTTCTTTTGAATGTTGAGTTTTAAGCCAGCATTTTCACTCTCCTCTTTCACCTTCATCAAGAGGCTCTTTAATTCCCCTTTGCTTTCTGTCATAAGGGTGGTGTCATCTGCATATCTGAGGTTACTGATGTTTCTCCCTGCAATCTTGACTCCAGCTTGTGTTTCATCCAGCCTGGCATTCACATGATATACTCTGCATGTAAGTTAAGTAAGCATGGTGACAATATACAGCCTTGACATACTCCTTTCCGAGAACCATTCTGTATAATATTGTAGTGGTGGGCACCCGTCATTATTCATCTGTCAAAACTCAGAATATGCAACCAGAAGAGTGAATTCTAATGTGCACTGTTGTGCAGTCTTAGTCACTCAGTCATGTCTGACTTTCTGTGACCCCATAGACTTGGGCTCACCAGGCTCCTCTGTCCATGGGGATTCTCCAGGCAAGAATACTGGAGTATGTTGCCATACCTTCCTTCAAGGGATCTTCCCAACCCAGGGATCGAACCCGAGTCTCCTGCATTGCAGGTGGATTCTTTACTGTCTGAGACACCAGGGAAGCCCATGAATACTGGAGTGGGTAGCCTATCCCTTCTCTAGGGGATCTTCCCATCCCAGGAACTGAACCAAGCTCTATTGCATTGCAGGTGAATTCTTTACCAGCTGAGCTAGCAGGTAAGACCCTAATGAACTTCAACTAATAAGCAAAAGATATTAAGAAGAGGTGGCAAGAATATTCAGAAGAACTACACAAAAAAGATCTTAATGGCCCAGATAACCAAGATGGTGGGATCACTCACCTAGAGCCAGACATCCTGGAGTCTGAAGTCAAGTGGGCTTTAAGAAGCATTACTATGACCAAGGCTAGTGGAGGTGATGGAATTCCAGCTGAGCTATTTCAAGTGCTAAAAGATGATGCTGTTATAAAGTGCTGCATTCAATATGTCAGCAAATTTGGAAAACTCAGCAGTGGCCACAAGAATGAAAAGTTTAGTTTTCATTCCAGTCTCAAAGAAAAATGATGCTAAAGAAGGTTCAAAATATGATACAATTGCAGTCATTTCATGTGCTAGCAAGGTAGTGCTCAAAATCCTTCAAGCTAGGCTTTAGTAGTACATGAACCAAGAAATTCCAGATGTACAAGCTGGACATGAGTTTGAGAAAACCCAGGGTAATAGTGAAGGACAAGGAATCCTGGCATGCTGCAGTCCATGGGGTCACAAAGAGTCCAACACAACTTAGCAACTGGATAGCAAGAATAAATGCATTGATATTTCTCATGATTTGTGACAAATGTACCAAACTAGTTCAAGGTGTAGCAAGGTTAATCCATAGTTTGTGTGTTTGGGGTCAGTTTTGGCCTCCATGAACAGTTAAACTTTGGAGATGCAATTTTAAATTCATAAAATGATAGGATAATTGACTCCCTGGTCAAAAGGGAAGAATTAGGTGGAAGTAATATTTTGATGGTTAATGTTTCTAGTAGTCTGTAACTAATACAAACATGTTTTCGAATAATTTTTTCAAGTTGTCTGATTTCAAAAAAGCATTTGGATAAATTTATCCTGAATCCAGTTTTGGTTTTTCCTATAATCATATGTCTGACTGCTGCAATATGTGTAACGGGTACTGTCTTTGGTCAGAGAATTTCAATTTTTGTTTATCTACAGAATTTCACTTTTTTGAGAAGTTTTGATGTTAACAGAATAATTCAGAAGTGTATAACTTTGGGTAATTTAAGACAAAATCCATAATAGCTTATGGAGATGCATGCTCAGGCTTTCCCATATTTTTATGCCTTTTATTATCCTCATCACACCTAAATACATACAGGTTCATCCTTTATCAAATTCTTCTTAGGTCACTAAGTTGCCAGGTAAATTATAAATGAGAAAGTACAGAGTTTGAAAACCCAGATTTGAGTGTAGATTCTAGATTTACATTGCCTGGGCTTGAATTTCAGCTCTTTTGCTTGTGATGCCCTGTTACCTTGGACAGCTCTAATAACTACTCTGTGCTTCAGGTTAGTCATTGTTGTTGTAATGATTAAATGAATGTATATGAATGAGGTTGGACAATAGAAGATAATTTCTTTACCACTAGCACCACCTGGGTAGCCCAATTAAGTATGTTCAGTTCAGTTCATTCACTCAGTCGTGTCCGAATCTTTGCGACCCCATGGACTGCAGCATGCCAAGCCTCCCTGTCTATCACCAGCTTCCAGAATCTATTCAAACTCATGTCCATTGAGTCCATTCACGACAATTAAGTATGTAGTGAATATTATTACTGGTCAGAAAACTTAAATTGTTTTTAGTTAAAACACAATACTGAAGCTATTGGCATATTGCTAAAAAAGTCAAAATTTTCTAAAATTATGTGAATCCACAGTATAATGACATCTGATGAAAATCAGAAATGGCAAAAATTGGCCCAAAGCCATATAGTTCACATACAACATAGAAAATATTTTGGGCCAGTTATTGTAAATGCACTAGAATTTGCTTCCCAAGATGGAGTGACTTCACTTTCACTTTTCACTTTGATGCATTGGAGGAGGAAATGGCAACCCACTCCAGTGTTCTTGCCTGGAGAATCCCAGGGATGGGGGAGCAAGGTTGGCTGCCGTCTATGGGGTAACAGACTCGGACACGACTCAAGTGACTGAGCAAAGCAAATTTATTTTCCAACAAATTTATAAAGTACTTCTATATTTCAGAAAAAAATTAATGAATATTAATTGCAGCCTCTGAGTTATCATAGAATTTGTTACCTGATAGTGTAATTTTCCATTTATCTTTGAGCTTATTATGCTTGCTATAAGCAATTTGAGGGAAAAGTATTATACTTTTCTATATCTTTAGTCTCTAGCCTAGTCCCTAGCACAGACTAAACATTCAATAAATGATCACCAGTTGAAAAAGTATCTAATATTTTATCCTTTTTAATACAATTTTAAAAATCTGTACTTTAGTTTTCAGTTTCTCTGACCATACTCTGTTGTGTGTTCAGTCATTTTTTTCCCCATCTAGAGTTAGGAAAAGATTGTAATCCAGTATTTAGCCATATGTACATTTTACCACTAAGTTATCTGTTTTCATATCCCAAAAGTGTGAACTGTGGAATTTTGAGAAAATTAATTAAACTCTTATTCCTAATTTCTTTGTGAAATGAGCATGATAAATAGACTTCATAGGGTTGTTTTGAGGATAAATAAGCTATTATAAATAAAATATATAGATAATGTTGCTGTTGTTTTTGTGCCTAACTCTTTTGTGACTCCATGGACTATAGCTCACCAGACTCCTCTCTCTATGGGATTTCTCACGGAAGATTACTGGAGCGGGTTGCCATTTCTTTCTCCAGGAGATCTTCCTGACTCAGGGACCAGACCCACATCTCTCGCATTGCAGGTGGAGTCTTTACTAACGAGGCACTTGGGAAGTCTGACATAGACAATGCCTGACATCTAATAATACACTTAAAAGACAATTTTTGTCATTTTTTTTCTTTGGCTTTCTTTTGCATAGTCTGTAAAACCATTATGGCTGATTTTCAAGGAGCTAACTTTCTAATCCTGTGTAGACTATACTCTTGCTTATTTGTCTCAAATTTCTTATGTAGAGTAAGACATATGGTACAACCTCAGCAAGATATGTCATGCAAAACAACGTCCTAATAATATCTGTGACTTTTGCTTTCGTTCAGTTACACCATAAACTTTGAAATCTGTGACTCTGCCCTTTGCTGTCAGTAGGAGATTTTGCAATTTTAGAATTGAAAAAAAATCTATTTTTTAGTGTCTGGGTTATAAAAGGCCACTAGTAGACAAGGGTTACAGAGTTTATACTTAGCTTTAGCATAAAAAGGTAATGGAATAAATTTGTAAATTTAGTGTATTAAAATTTAATTAAATGATTATATACTTCATGCGTTTGCAGTGATTCAGTACAGTTCAGTCGCTCAGTTGTGTCTGACTCTTTGCGACCCCATGAATTGCAGCACACCAGGCCTCCCTGTCCATCACCATCTCCCGGAGTTCACTCAAACTCACATCCATTGAGTCAGTGATGCCATCCAGCCATCTCATCCTCTGTCGTCCCCTTCTCCTCCTGCCCCCAATCCCTCCCAGCATCAGAGACTTTTCCAATGAGTTAACTCTTCGCATGAGGTGGCCAAAGTACTGGAGTTTCAGCTTTAGCATCAGTCCTTCCAAAGAACACCCAGGACTGATCTCCTTTAGAATGGACTGGTTGAATCTCCTTGCAGTCCCAGGGACTCTCAAGAGTCTTCTCCAACACCACAGTTCAAAAGTATCAATTCTTCAGTGCTCAGCCTTCTTCACAGTCCAACTCTTACATCCATACATGACTACTGGAAAAACCATAGCCTTGACTTGATGGACCTTTGTTGGCAAAGTAATGTCTCTGCTTTTGAATATGCTGTCTAGGTTGGTCATAACTTTCCTTCCAAGGAGTAATGGTCTCTTAATTTCATGGCTGCAATCACCATCTGCAGTGATTTTGGAGCCCCTAAAAATAAAGTCAGCCACCGTTTCTGCTGTTTCCCCATCTATTTGCCATGAAATGATGGGACCAGATACCATGCTCTTAGTTTTCTGAATGTTGAGCTTTAAGCCAACTTTTTCACTCTCCTCTTTCACTTTCATCAAGAGGCTTTTTAGTTCCTCTTCACCTTCTGCCATAAGTGTGGTATCATCTGCATATCTGAGGTTACTGATATTTCTCCCAGCAATCTGGATTCCAGTTTGTGCTTCTTCCATCCCAGTGCTTCTTATGATGTACTCTGCATATAAGTTAAATAAAAAGGGTGACAATATACAGCCTTAATGTACTCCTTTTCCTATTTGGAACCAGTCTGTTGCTCCATGTTCACTTCTAACTGTTGCTTCCTGACCTGCATATAGGTTTCTCAAAAGGCAGGTCAGGTGGTCTGGTATTCCCATCTCTTTCAGAATTTTCCATAGTTTATTTTGATCCACACAATAGATGATACCACCCTGAATAAAAATAAAGCCTCCAAAACTATTTTATGCTATTTTTATTACCATGAGCAATATCACCACCACCATTATCATTTTTAGTAGAAATATTTTAAAGTTGCTGCTGCTGCTAAGTCGCTTGCATATTTAATAAATAGAAGTAATATTTAACTCATTATGGTCATCCTCATGGTTAGCTATCAAAGATTTCTCAATGTGATATTTGCTCAGAGTCATCTCTGGACAGAAATCTGGAGCAGAGTGATTACTCATTACTTTCTCTAGCAAAACTTGAATTTTTTAAAAACAAATATGAAAAGGAAAGATGTGTTTGGATTTGGCCAATATGTTTGTCATTTGTTATCTATAGTATTCTCTACTCCGTGAGAGACAGAGTTAAAGACTTTATTTTACTTCAGCAATATACATGCAGTGTGAATAAGAGTGGATCAGATGGTATTTTTAATATTTCACAAGACTATTAGACTACTGCAAAGGCCTTGTGTTACTGAATTGAACTTGGGTCTACTCATCTGATGCACAGCAAAGCCAACTTACTGACATCACCTTGTGGTGAAGGAAAGTAGTGTAGACTACAAAACATCGAGCAAGGAGAATGAGAAACTGATGCTCAAACTTGAACTTCCTGACCCCTTTCAGAGAAGACACAGAGAAGACACTTTCAGAGAAGATACAGAAAGAGGTTGCAGGGTGCATGATCAGCTCCTACACCATTCTCTGATTGGCTGATAGTAAGTTACCTGGATACTGTTTCAGGAATCGCAAACAAAGCTAGTGTATGTGAACTATTTCAAATCCTAAAAGATGATGCAGTGAAAGTGCTTCACTCAATATGCCAGCAAATTTGGAAACCTCAGCAGTAGCCACAGGACTGGAAAGGTCCGTTTTCATTCCAATACCAAAGAAAGTCAATGCCAAAGAATGCTCAAACTATTGCACAATTGCACTCATCTCACACGCTAGTAAAGTGATGCTCAAAATTCTCCAAGCTAGGCTTCAGCAATATGTGAACCATGAAATTACAGACGTCCAAGCTGGTTTTAGAAAAGGCAGAGTAACCAGACATCAAATTGCCAACATCTGCTGAGTCATTGAAAAAGCAAGAGAGTTCCAAAAATAATAATAATAAAAAAATCTATTTCTGCTTTATTGACTATGCCAAACCATTTGACTGTGTGGATCACAGTAAACTGCGGAAAATTCTGAAAGAGATGGGAATACCAGACCACCTGACATGCCTCTTGAGAAACCTATATGCAGGTCAGGAAGCAACAGTTAGAACTAAACATGGAACAACAGACTGGTTCCAAATAGGAAAAGGAGTACATCAAGGCTGTATATTGTCACCCTGCTTATTTAACTTATATACAGAGTATATCATGAGAAGTGCTGGGCTGGATGAAGCACAAGCTAAATCAAGATCGCTGGGAGAAATATCAATAACCTCATATATGCAGATGATACCACCCTTATGGCAGAAAGGGAAGAAGAACTAAAGAACCTCTTGATGAAAGTGAAAGAGGACAGTGAAAAAGTTGGCTTAAAGCTCAACATTCAGAAAACTAAGATCATAGCATCCGGTCCCATCATTTCATGGCAAATAGATGGGGAAACAGCGGAAACGGTGGCTGATTTTATTTTTGAGGGCTCCAAAATCACTGCAGATGGTGATTGCAGCCATGAAATTAAAAGACACTTGCTCCTTGGAAGGAAAGTTATGACCAACCTAGACAGCATATTCAAAAGCAGAGACATTACTTTGCCAACAAAGTTCTGTCTAAGGCTATGGTTTTTCCAGTAGTCATGTATGGATATGAGAGTTGGACTATAAAGAAAGCTGAACGCTGTATTAATGCATATATACGGAATTTAGAAAGATGGTAATGATAACCCTGTATGTGAGACAGCAAAAGAGACACAGATGTATAGAACAGTGTTTTGGACTCTGTGGGAGAGGGAGAGGGTGGGATGATTTGGGAGAATGGCATTGAAACACGTGTAATATCATATATGAAATGAATCACCAGTCCAGGTTCGATGCATGATACTGGATGCTTGGGGCTGGTGCACTGAGATGACCCAGAGGGATGGTACAGGGAGGGAGGGGGGAGAGGGGGTTCAGGATGGGGAACATGTGTACATTTGTGGTGGATTCATGTTGATGTATGGCAAAACCAATACAACATTGTAAAGTAATTAACCTCCAATTAAAATAAATAAATTTAAAAAAGAAAAAAGAAAACAAACAAAAGAATTGATGCTTTTGAACTGTGGTGTTGGAGAAGACTCTTGAGAGTCCCTTGGACAGCAAGGAGGCCAAGCCAGTCAATCCTAAAGAAATCAGTCCTGAATATTCATTGGAAGGACTGATGTTGAAGCTGAAACTCTAACATTTTGTCCACCTGAAAGAAGAACTGACTCATTTGAAAAAACCCTGATTCTGGGCAAGATCAAAGGCAGGAGGAGAAGGGAATGACAGAAGATGAGATGGTTGGATGGTAGCACTGACTGAATAGACATGAGTTTGAGTAAATTCCAGGAGTTGGTGATGGACAGGGAGGCCTGGCGTGCTGCAGTCCATGGGGTCACAAAGAGTCGAACACAACTGAGTGACTGAACTGAACTGAAGCACCCTGGACTGGACATTGGTAGGTTCTGAAAACTAGATCTTATCATTAGCTCTTTGACCTTGGACAGATGGCAAGTTTTAATAATTAGAACTTATACACCATGGTATCTGCACTGCCTAACACATGGTGGATACTTGTATGTGTGCATGCTATGTTGTTTCATTCATGTACAACTCTCTGTGACCCTATGGACTGTAGCCCACCAGTTTGCTTTGTCCATGGGATTCTCCTGGAAGGAGTACTGGAATGGGTTGCTATGCCCTTCTCCAAGGGATCTTCCTGACCCAGGGATTGAACCTTATCTTCTTTCTACCTGCATTGGCAGACACGTTCTTTATCACTAGCACCAGCTGGGAAGCCTGATGCTTGATGAGTACTTAAAATTAACCTTTATTTCTTCCTTTACAATTCTGAGATAGTAATATTTAGTCTGTCTAATTCTTAAAGTGTTGTAAGATTCACATACATTATTAACTAGTCAGTTGTTGAAAAGGGATCATTACTATAGAAAAGAAAAGTATTATATTTCTTAAGAACTAGCATGTCTCAATAATTAGCAAACCCAATCAGACTATCACTATTTTAACCAGCAAGAGGAGAAACTTAGAGTCTAAATGCTGAGCCAAATGTTTGTGTCAGGCTGTTGAAATTCAGCTGAAAACACTGAATTTTCAGGACTAGAAATATAGGGAAGCAAGAAGACTATAAAGAAACATAGAAAAGAAGAAGCTATTGAGATAATCAATTTTTAAAGGAAAAAGCTTAGAAAAAGCTGCTGAAGTCTTCAGTTACATAAGGAAATAGAATACTGCTGAAACTCTGGACAGAAAACAAGTGTCTGAAGACAATTTCCATGAGTGCTTTGGATGTAGTTGGAAAAACACTATGGTTACAGATGTAAGACAGATTTGACTCACTGTCCCTATGATTGATTTATTATATGTCCAGATTATTAAAGCCCATCAACTAGTCAGTGGTAAATGTATAAGCCAGGAGAAAATCTAAGTCTATGAACATAAAAAATTACCTGCAACATAGCAAGATTTCTTCACTCTTCTCTTTCCCAGAGTAAAGAAGATAGATATAGCCCTGTCTCTATAGTTTCATCAAGTTAGGTATGAATCTTAGTTTTAGTTTTTAGTGACACTTTGGGGAATTCAGTTTCTTTTTGGTTATAAAAAAGATAATAATACATATCTTACAGGATAGTCACTAATATTAAAGAGATGATTTGTGTGTCTTGTTTAATAAACTTAAATTTTTTAAATTTTTATTTATTTTTGGCTGCATTGGATCTTAATTGCAGCATGTGGGGTTTTCGCTGTGGACACAGACTTCTTCCTGCTTGTGTGGGCTCCAGAGCACATGGGCTCTGTGGTTTGCAAGATACAGGCTCTCTAGTTGAGGTGCGCAGATTCAGTAGATGCAGAGTGTAAGCATAGTTGGCCTGAGGCATGTGGGATCTTCATTCCCTACCCAGGGATTGAACATGCATTTCCTGCATTGCCAGGTGAACTCTCAACCGTTGGGCCACCAGTGAAGCCCCATGTGTAATGCATCTTTTATTTAAAGGCTGAATTAATGTTTGCTTATTTTCCCATCTCTATTCTCTCCACTCTCGAGAAAGTATCCAGTGGCCAGCCAATTAATTCTGCTTCTTTCATTGCAGTTTTCCAATATAAGGAGGGGCAAATGTGCCTATTTGAATGACAAGGGGGCCAGTAGTGCCAGGCACTACTGGGAGGAAGTGGATTTGTTAAAAAACAAAATGCATATGCCCAGATGAGGAAGTAAAGCTCTCTAACTGATTTTCACACACACAAATAAGATACAGAGTAAATTGCTAATTTCTTTTTAAAAACATTTACTTATTTTTAAATTGAAGGATAATTGCTTTATAGAATTGTGTTGGTTTCTGCCAAATATCAACATGAATCAACCACAGGTATACATATGTCCCCTCCCTCTTGAACCTCCCTCTCACCTCCCTCCCCATCCCACCCCTCTAGGTTGTTACAGAGCTTTGGTTTGAATTCCCTGAGTCATACAGAAAATTCCCATTGCCTATCTATTTTACTTATGGTAATGTACACTTCCATGTTACTCTCTCAATACATCCCACCCTCTCTTTCCTCTCCCAGCCACCATGTCCATAGTCTGTTCTCTATGTCTGTGTCTCCATTGCTGCCCTTCAAACAATTTCATCAATACCATCTTTCTAGATTCCATATATATGTATTCGTATATGGTAGTTGTTTTTCTCTTTCTGATTTACTTCACTCTGTATAATAGGCTCTAGGTTCATCCACCTCATTAGAACTGACTCAAATGCATTCCTTTTTATGGCTGAGTAATATTCCATTATATATATGCTTCTTTATCCATTCGGCTGTCAGGAAACTATAAACAAAGTGAAAAGACAAGCCTCAGAAGAGGAGAAAATAATAGCAAATGAAGGAACTGACAAAGGATCAACTTCTATTTCCAGAGTATACAAGCAGCTCATACAGGTCAATACCAGAAAAACAAACAACCCAATTAAAAAGTGGGGAAAAAACCTAAACAGACATTTCTCTGAGGAAGACATACAGATGGCTAACGAACACATGAAAAGCTACCCAACATCACTCATTATTAGAGAAATGCAAATCAAAACTACAATGAGATATCACCTCACACCGGTCAGAATGGTTGTCATCAAAAAGCCTACAAACAATAAATTCTGGAGAGGGTGTGGAGAAAAGGGTACCTCTTGCTAATTTCTAGTTACATTCTTATACACTGATAAATAAATAAAGATGTTTCTGATAATGTTTCTTTTCTAATGAGTTGGCTCTTCACATCAGGTGGCTAAAGTATTGGAGCTTCAGCTTCAGCATCAGTCCTTCCAATGAATATTCAGGATTGCTTTCCTTTAGAATTGACTGGTTTGATGTCCTTACAGTCCAAAAGATTCTCAAGAATCTTCTCCAACAGCACAGTTCAAAAGCACCAATTCTTCTGTTCTTGAAATTCAGTGCTACTTTCCTTGAAATTCAGTGTTTTCAATTTTTTTCAGATTTCTAGGTTTATAATCCTGATTGTCAGCTGAAAGTCTGTTGTAATTATTGTTTTTATAGTGAACCCCTTTTGTCACACAAAGCAAAAGAGACAATGTGTGTTGGGCTTTACCCAGCTGTCTTCTTGAGCCATTCTGTGTGTACTTGCACATGTCTGTCACTTGAGGCCTCAACCTGGGGCTTCTTTCTGCTTCCATTGCTTTTCAATCTGGAGAAAGCGCTATGATTCATGGCAAGGAATTTGACATGTTTTCTACTCTGTTGAAGTGAGAAGACCCATCACTATTGCAGAGTGTGATGCTTAAATTAGTGTCAGCTTGGCTCAGCCAAATATATTTAAATCAAATGTCTTTGGTCAAGCATTGTTTCGGACAGTTTTGCAAGGACTTTTTAAGATGAAATTTAAATCAGTGGAGATTGAGTAAAGATTTCCCTCAGTAATGTGGATGGGTCTCATCCAATCTGTTGAAGGCCTTAATAAAACAAAGACCGACTACTTCCAAGCAAGAGGAAATTCTGGCAGCAGATGGTCTTTGAACTTGAACTGAAATATCCACTCTTACTTCATTTTGATGGTCTTTGGACTTGAACTGCAACTCTGACCCTTCCCTGAGTCTCCAGTCCGTTGACCTTCCCTGCTGATTTTAAATTTACCAGCCTTTGTAATCACATGAACCATTCTTCAAAGTAAATCTCATACACATTCTATCACTTTTGTTTGGAGAACCCTAACTGTTATAGGGAATTATTTCCCTACCAAGAAAACTTACTAAAGGGGATAGGAGACAGCAAGAATGCAACATGTATTCTCTATTTCCTTGGCTTCTTTGGCTGGATGATTTGAAAGCATAGGTGTTTGATAGAGGCTCGCTGGAAACATTGGAAAGAATGCTTAGCTCTTTCTAAAGTCATAACATTAAACAACTTATCTCTTTAAAATTTATCTATTTATATGCTTATGTGTTAGATTTACTCATATTCATTGTGCATTTAACTGTATAAAATTTTAAACTGCAGAAAACAATCTACATCAATAGAAGTGCTGCTAAATAAAAAGTGATATTTCCATAAAGTGAAAATAATATGCAGCATTAAAGTTAAACTGTAATGCTGTCATGGAAATAGCTACAAGACATTGAGGAACTTACTTGGTCATATGATTGTTCTATTTTATATCTTTTTGTGGAAACTCCATACTGTTTTCCACAGTGGTTGTACCAATTTACACTTTTACGAACAGTGCACAAGGGTTCCCTTTCCTACACATTCTTGCCAACACTTGTCTCTTGTCTTTCTGATAATGGCCATTCTAACAACTGTGAGCAGTATTTCATGGTGCTTTTGAAAATTTCCTCTGATGATTAGTGATGTACAATGTCTTTTCATGTGTCTGTTGGCCATCTGTATATCTTCTTTAGAAAACTGTCTATTCAGCTCCTCTGCTCATGTTTTAATTAAAGTATCTGTTTTTGTATCTGTAGAATTTTTTAACAGAAAATATGTGGTTATTGATAAAAGTAAATTCATTAAACAAATTTTAATCTCACTTAGATTTGTTTTAGTCCTTATTCAGGTATTTTCTTTTTCTCGTACGTGGTCACACATCATATGATTCTATGTGTATGAAATATCCAGAATAGGCAAAGCAGTAGACACAGAACAGATGGGGATTTGACAGGGGCTGGATGTCCTGGTGGAGAATGGGAAGCAACTTCTTAATGGGTATGAGGTTTCTTCTTGAGGTGATTAAAATGTTTGGGAAATAGACAGAGATGGTGGTTGTATAACATTGTGGATATACTTCATACCACTAAATTGTTCGGTTTAAAAGATCGAATTTACATTACTGTAACTCCCCTGCATACCAACTTTTAAATTGTGAACTTTCAAAGATGTGAACACGCGCTGAAGACCTGATAAAACCAGAGGCCCGGAGTAAGGATGAAGAGAGACAAGAAGAAGAAGTAACTTAAGAAATTAAGAGATTCATGACACAGAAAATGGCAAGAGGTTTTTCTTTATTTGAGGAGGCACTGTTAGTTTTTAATAGTATGGACCCAAATGTAGACGGGGACATGAAGTTTGTAGCAGCCATTCAGAATGAAATAAAGTGCTACCATATCATCTATGATAAGAAAAGAATTACTACCCAGGCACCACTGAACTGTTTGTCTTTTTTTTTTTTTTTTAAGAGGGAAGAGAGAATTGAATCGAGCAAGGAACCATAACTTGTGCCATGAATGTCAGGTGTTCGTGAAGCTGCAATTTGCCCTCCATCTCCTATTGCTAACAATCCTTCAGCTCTACCATTTCCCGCCTCCTCTCCCCACTCCAGTCAGTAACTCTTCTTGCCTGGTTTCACTTGATGCCAGCCCTTCTATGCCAGCTGTTGTACTGTACTACTAAACTTTTCAAGGTAATGTTCTATAAGACTAAGATTATTTTCCTTTTTTTTTTTTGCTCTATGATTTATTTATTTTTAATATAAATTTATTTATTTTATTTTGCTCTATGATTTATTTATTTTTAATATAAATTTATTTATTTTAATTGAAGGTTAATTGCTTTACAATATTGTATTGGTTTTGCCATACATCAACATGAATCTGCTACAGGTATACACGTGTTCTCCATCCTGAACCCTCCTCCCTCTCACTCCCCGTACCATCCGTCTGTGTCGTCTCAGTGTACCAGCCTTGTTTTTTATGTATTATTTGTCTGAAAAATATTATACACCCATTACAGTTCAGCGTCATATAGCCACTTATGTTTGTTGGGTGCCTATGCTAACTTTTTGTGACTTCTGAACAAATTATTCTTATGAATATGCTCTCAGAACAGAACTTGTCTGTATGTAGAGGTATTACTGCATTCCAATTTTATTTTAAAATTTTTAAAAGAACTCCTCCAGAGTGGCACTTCTGCAATGTGGGAAAATCCACGTTTGGGGTGATTTCACAATAGAAAATTTAAAAATATATATTGTTTAAGAGAGTCAAATGAAGCAACAAACAGGAAGATTCAAATCAGAAGGACCCAATATTATATAAGGAATGACCTGAAAGAATATATTACAAAATAAAGGAAACAAAAGCAGAACTTTTTTTTTTTTTCAAGGAGAATTCAAGGGCTTAATTCCTGGACCAGACTCCAGCTGTGACACCTTGACTTCACATTTTTAAAATAACTAAATGGAACTTTTAGAAATGAACCATCTATTAACTCTTTAATAAATGAAATAAATAGCTAATTGATCTGAAGTGGTAATTAAAGTACTGCAACTTAAAGCTGAGGATAATAAAGAGATTTTAAAAATGTGAGACATTTAAAAAACTTGGAAGATAGAATGAGAAGATGCCAGAAAACATTTAATAAGCATCCCATAAGAAATAAGTGAAATAAAAAGATAGAGAGGCAATCTTTGAGGTTGTTGCTGTTTAGTTGTTAAGTTATGTCCAACACTTTTGAGACCTCATGGACTGTATGTAGCCCACCAGGATCCTCTGTCCATGGGATTTCCCAGGCAAGAATGCTGGAGTGGGTTGTTATTTCCTTCTCCAGGAGATCTTCCCAACCCAGGGTTCCACTCTGCCTCTCCTGGGCTGGCAGGCAGATTCTTTACTGTTGAGTTACCAGAGAAGCCCAGTTTTTGAGGTGTCAATGACAAATAATTTTCTAGAATTCTCATTATTGGCTAATGAAAATATAAGTTGCTACAATTTCTTCTAAGAAAAATTTGTCAATATCTAATGAAGTTGAAGAATGTTCATGTTCTATAAACTTGTAGTTTTCTACTGGAAAAAAATTCTCAGAATAAGCACCTGTTCAGTAATGTACTTTGCAGCTTTGTTTGTAGCAGAGAAATTATAGAACTGCATTGGCTGAGTCTTCCACAGGGGAAATCTCCTGACATATTCTGCTTTCACACATTAGGAGATCTGCATTTCATCATGGGGGACAGAGTACAACTCAAAAGTTAATCACTATGCTAATTGATTTAACTGCGAGGAAAACCTCACTAATAGAGTTAAGAATCAAGTATATGAATAATACCTAAATCCATCAAAGAATTTATTAATTTTATAGAGACCTGCTGAAACATTGTGCTCAGAATAAAGCTCTTAAAATAAGTACTATTCAGAAGTGTGTACCATTCTGATCCTGGTTCAAAATCAGTTATGTAGTTACATTATGCACAATTCTGATGGGTTTGATTATTTGAGTAGTTCACAAACTATAAATGGTAGATTAGAATAAGGGATGAAAATATGCCTAGGGTGAAACATAAGACTACACAGCAGGAAATGACGGTTGGGAAAAAAGAGAGAAAGCAATGTAAAGAAGAGGTATTTAACAAAAAATCTTGTCATTTTGAATCCCTTCCTTTGGAGGTGTATAGTAGTAGGTATTTCTATTTGTCTTAAGTCCATGTTCGTAGAAGCAACCCAAATGTCCATCAACAGATGAGTGCATTAGGAAGATATGGCACATATATACAATGGAATATTACTCAGCCATTAAAAAGAATGAATAATGCCACTTGCAGCAACATGGATGGAACTAGAGATTCTCATATTAAGTAAAGTAAATCAGGCAAAGAAAGACAAATATCATCTGATATTTCTTGTATGTGGAATCTAAAAAATGATACAAATAAATTTATTTACAAAACAGAACAAACTTATGATTACCAGGCAGAAGAGTGGAGGGAGAGGAGGGAGATAGATTGGGAGTTTAGGATTGACATACATACATATATATGGGTTTTCTTGGTGGCGCAAGTGATAAAGAATCTGCCTGCCATATGAGAGACTTAAAAAGACTCTGGTTTGATCCCTGGGTCAGGAAGATTCCCTGGAGGAGGGTACGGCAACCCACTCCAGTATTCTTACATGGAGAATCCCTTGGACAGAGGAGCCTGGCAGGCTATGGTCCATAGGCTGTATATACAGGGAGGATGGAGATGGACATTTCAACCAAGATGTATTCAGTACGGTGCTGGTTCTGGTTTGGAATGCAGGTAGATACGGCCACTCTAAGGGTGGTCACTTCCAGGCAGGCCATTCTGCCTAGCTTGGAGGACCTACTGTACCACATCTTCCCACTGGACAATTGATAATCTTCTGAGTCCAGGCAGGAGCCCCTGGTGCAGACAGATGTACTCCAGCCATTCTCCTCATCAGTTCTGTGTGTTCTGGGCCCTGGGTCCATGGGAACAGAACTGTGGTTGCTCCATGCTGTGGCTCACTCCTCATCTTCATCTTTGTTTTCTAATGGTGGGTCTGACAAATGAAGCCCCAGGGCTCGCAGAGCCTGAGAAGACAGTTAAGGGCCTTCAGGGACTCCAGTTCCATCTGCTCAGGAACAATGCCTCCTCCATCACACATGGATCTGATCCTGGATATCAGCAACTACATCTTCTCCGTCACCCACTGGTGCTGGCTCTACCTCTTTATGTTCAGGATCTTGGTTCAGGAGTAGCCAGCTGGTCTTGCTCTCATTTCCTCTGGTTCCTCACTGCTCCAATCCCCAGTGCCTTCTGTAGGGCCTCGGTGTAGTCTGAGTTCCTCAGTCTGATTTCAGGACACATGGCATCTGCCCCCTAGAACTAGAACTGCTGCTGGCAATGGGCGGGTGCCACTCAGAGCCGAAGGTTGAATCCCAGGCCCACTCTTCAATGATCCTGTGTGCCTGCATCAGCTCCTGGTCCGTCATTAACCATTCCATCCAAACTCACCTGTTTCATTACCTAGGACCTTGGCTCTCTAGTGAGACTAAAACAATGGTTTCAAACTATCTGATTTAACTCCTAAATAAGTTAACAAAAAATAGCGTCTGGAACTAAAATTAAGGATCCCTTTGAGTTAAATACCTTTAACCACAATTTCACTGTAATGATTACAATTTTCAGCTATCTTGGTACTCTTTTTTACAAAATACGTCTTCTAAAGAGTTGTCTATAATCCCCTCTCGACTTACTCCTCTTAGTCTCTTCCTTGAACCCACATGAATGTCTGGTTTTGTTCGTTTGTGTATAGTGTTCTTTTTCTCTACCATTTCCCCAAAACTGCTCCTGTCAGAGTCACAGGTGACCTTCCCTAACTTCTGACCCTCTCTCTGGCCAGATGTATCCCTTGGTAGGATGGAATCAACCTCACCCTCCCTTCTGACTGATGGTTGGAGGAGGTGTGATCACATCCTGAGTTCTGATAAGAAAATGCTGTGGTTGGGGAAGCCCTCACAGTGCCTTGCAAATGTGTGAGAACCTTGTGGTCTGCACTGAACTACAAAGCAGCCCCCAGCCACAGCCACCACTCTTTCCAGCTGAAGTTGACCTGTTGTATTTTTTGTTGAAAGTTCTGTGAAATCTCCTTTCACCAGAAAAATAAGGCCAACGTGATAGACATTGGCCTCTCTACAGGAAGCACTGAAAACCTACTATGCCTCCAAGCAGTAAAGACTCGTTGACACTCCTGTATGCACAGCATCATTAAATCTTTCAATCTGCATGGTTGATCTTCTGCCAGTTGTAAACCTCACTATCTGTCTCTAAGCCAAATACTCCAACTGGAATTTTGGAAGTGGACAAGGTAATTTTTAAGCAAATAATGTTGGATTTAAAAAGTGCCCTGCACCCATAATAGAAGAAAGGCATGATCTATTATAAGAAAACTCAGAGAAATTCTATATCTCCGTGGGTTGGGGTGGCTCTGTCTCAGCCCTGAAGGGACAGACGAGACACACTTTAAAAAGCACGTTCACCACCAAAGAAGTGCATTTTTCTCATGTGTACAAAGGGGACCTCATGGCTAGCAGGGATCTTGTCTCAGCCCTTCAGTGTTCACAGAGGTTGGCCTTGGAGATAAATTTGTTCCAGGCTTATTTGGAACAACTTCAAACCATGGGCCTCCCGGGGCTTACTTGAAGAAGATACATCGACAACAGCACCTCAAAATGCCAGAGGGAAGGTTTCAATTGAGATAGTGAAGGCTCCTCAGAAGATAAGTGGCTTTGCCAAGTGCACCAGCATGTGTGTGTGTGTGTCTGTGTGTGTGTGTAGGAGGTGGTAGTGGTACATCTTACAGTTAGTTGTTTGGGATAATAGTATAGGAACCAGGTTTCCTGGTGGGAATTCCTGACTCTTTGCTTATTGCTTCTGTGACCCTGGGCAAAGTACTCAACTTCCATGTAGTCCAATTTTTTGTGTGTGTGCTCAGTCGCTAAGTTGTGTCTGACTCTTCTGCAACCCCATGGACTATAGCCCATCTGGCTCCTCTGTTTACAGGATTTCCCAGGCGAGAATAGTAGAGTGGGTTGTCATTTCCTTTTCCAGGGAATCTTCCTGACCCAGAGATAGAACCCATGTCTCCTGCATTGGCAGGCAGAGTCTTTACCACTCTACCAGCTGGGAAGCCCCACTCCAATTTTACCTGTTGTAAAATGAGCAAAAAAAATGTATCTATGGAGAAGGCAATGGCACCCGACTCCAGTACTCTTGCCTGGAAAATCCCATGGATGAAGGAGTCTGGTAAGCTGCAGTCCATGGGGTCGCTAGGAGTCAGACACGACTGAGCAACTTCATTTTCACTTTTCACTTTCATGCATTGGAGAAGGAAATGGCAACCCACTCCAGTGTTCTTGCCTGGAGAAACTCAGAGACGGGGGAGCCTGGTGGGCTGCCGTCTATGGGGTTGCAGAGTCGGACACAACTGAAGCAACTTAGCAGCAGCAGCATCCCTCTACAGGCAGTTCTGTTTTATTCTGATGCTTATACAAAGAGCCTGAAACCAGCTAGAGGCCAGAATTGAAGAAGTAGCACCTTTGAGCCCCATGGAAGAACACAGAAGCAGACACCTCAAAGTCCCCAAACTCCCCCTCCAAACAATAGACTTTTGGGGAGAGGCTTCTAATGTGCTTACTTGGACAATATTCAAATCTTTCTAGTGTGTTGATCAAGATTTCCAGAACTCTTTTTAATTAAGAAACAACTTTATGAAACTGCTGACCAAAAGTGCAGTAGAATAATTAATACCTTGGTTTGATCCCTTGGAAGATTCCCTGGAGAAACGAATGGCAACCCACTTCAGTCCCATTAACAGAGGAGCCCGGCAGGCTACAGTCCATCAGATTGCAAAGAGTCAGACATGACTGATTGACTGACATTTCATTTTCATTTAAGGCTAAATGAACTGATGAGGGATGTTTTACTGTGGTTGTTTGGAATAGTATTGATGGTTTCTAATGCTTGATGTTTCTGTATCTATAAAGAAGCCTTTTTTTTTTTTTCATTCCCTGTAACTCTTAACAATCTAATAGATTATTTGGTAAACTGAAAATGACACATTTCAAAATGATTTTCCAGTTTTTACTGTCTACCCTTGTCTACCGCAACCTCAGAAATGTTTTGTCTTTACTTCTCATGGAAATACAGTCATCACAAAGTTTCAAAGAAAAGAAAACCAAGAAGCAATACCACATTCTTAGAAAATTCATCTTTTTTTTTTTAATTCATCTTTGAGAAGAACAAAGCAAAAAGCATCATCTCCATCCTCTGAAATACTACTCATGAATGAAGAGCCATCTGAATTCTATTTCAGTCTGTAGAATGTGTGGATGACTTGGAAACAAATTATCCTGAAAAGTTACCCAACACAGATGTCCGCCTTAGGTTATGGGATAACAAATCATGAAAGGCACCCAGTGTCCACAATGACAAGTGCTACTTCTGTTTCTGATTGCCCAGAAACGACTGATACAATTTTAGCATTGCATGCTGAAATCTGGAATAAGCTCTTATCCAGCCTTTAAGAGGTAGCTAAAAATAAGCTAAGTGCAAAGCCTAAATGAGGCTGAAAACATTCTCTGAATCCACAAGGTATTCCCTTTGTATCTTTGTGAGATATATGTCAAAATGATCTGACTCAGTCCTTGGCAATTACACTGGAGAGTCCTCACAAAACTCCATGGGAAAAATACCAAGAAACTAGAAATATAGATAGAGAAAGCACACATGTTATGATAGGACAAGATGGCAGTTGGCTGTGTAAGAAAATAGAAGTTATTGAAACCAAACCAAGAAAATGATAAAATGAATTGTTTCTTTTCAATTAACACAGAAGATAAAATGACAAATGGAGCGAGGAGAACAGAAACCAGTGTAGGGATGTTGGAGAAAATAACCATGTGGTCATGAAGTTGACAGCCTACCAAGCTATCAGACATGTAAAACTGATGTTTCAATTGTTACAAGGAAAACATTCTAGCAGCTTCATTAGCACTGGATTAAAAAATGGAATCAACTCCAAGTAGAAAGGACATAAGGCAAGATGCACTGTATAATAACAATTTTTTGACTCCTTTAAATTGAATTGATAAAAATTATCAGCTGCTTCTTATATGAAAAAGCATTCATTTTATAGACAAGACTACAAACCCAAGTAAGACGTTCAAATGAAATTATAAGAGAGTATACATCCAGATTCAGAATGGCTACTCATTTAAACAGAAGTCTTACGTTGTCATGGGGTCTCAGGAGCACAGTGCCATGAGCATGACTAATGGCAAAGTGGCTCATTTCTGAAATCAACTTCCAGGTCACTTAGAGATGCTGGTTCAAAAGTCCATTTGTGCCAAATTTGGAAGACGCAAAAACAATGTTTAAACAATATTTTGGAACTGACACTTTCGATCAAAGTTTTCAAATTACCAGGACAAATCAAGCTTGTTTTTTACCTTTTCTTGTGGAAGCAGAAAAGGCAATGTGACACCCACAGCTGCTCGAGGTGTCAATACTCCTCCTAACCCTGCTTAAAGTGAATAAAATACAGTAGTGGGAAGAAATATGTGGTTTTCACCGGGGTAAACTCCTTCTCTCTCATTAATTCATTGAACAACTAATTTTCCTCCCCATTCTCATATTAAAAAAAAATAAAACAGGAAAAAGCAAACTAATGATGGAATCAGCTGGAAACCTATAGACATCTATATCCCTCCAATAACTCTAAAAACTGCTCTTCCATGACCATTCTGAGTTTCTTTGCCTTCAATTTTTACCCTTTCTGTAGTGGAAAGGTCACAGTCTTTCTGCGACAAATTTCTTTTACATTTCAAAAATCTGACCTAATACATATTCAAATGTATTTTTTTTCTTATTACAGTCCATTCTAAAGAATCCCATCCTGTCAAATCAAAAGAAGTTACTTTCCTTTAAATAAAATATATGAATAGATGATTAAGACACATGTCTCCTGAAGTACAAGAGAACTGTTAAATATTTCACAAGCCCACCTCATGCTACTGGAGCCTATTGACAAAATTCCATGAACTTGATCTATCTCTTTACTGAAGTCTTCTTATATATTTTTATTGCTATTGTTGTTCAGCTGCTCAGTAATGTCTGGCTCTTTGTGACCCCATGGACTACAGCCCACCAGATTCTTCTATCCATGACAAGGATACCAAAGTGGGTTTCCACTTCCTTCTCCAGGGGATCTTCTTGACCCAAGCATTGAACCTGCGACTCCTGCATTGGCAGGCAGATTCTTTACTGCCAGGGGCCAGTGTGAGGAACTCCGCCCATGGCAAAGGTCATGAGGAAGGAGGCTTGGCATACGCAAAGGCATGATCAAGCCTCAGGAGACCCCCTGTTCCTGAGCATCTAACCCCAAAACCAGAGTCTGTTTTATGCTCTCACCTACACCTCTGACTTTACGGGGGCTCTCCCCCATAACCGTTTCTCTCAGAGAAGGAGTAAACGTGCAGCTCCAAGGCAATAAAAATTCTTGGGCGTGACAAGAGTGTTTCAGCTTACGGACTCCTCTGAAGGTTATCTAGCCCACCTGTATAGGTTCCTAAGGCCACATGTGATTGATTACAGCCTCCCAACCTGAGAGGCACAAGATGTTTTAGACTTACTAAAGGCAAATTCTTTTGGGGAGTTAGAAATTATTAGTATAGTGGGTTGGTTAGGAATTATATTGGTGAAGGGTTTTTCATTTGTTGTGTCAATAACTGCTGCTAATTCCCTGCTCTGGGTGGGACAAGGATGTCTCAGGTCAAACCTCTCTGCTGACAGACTAGCTTGTGTGACAGGATTATCCATACTCCTGCCACATGACTGTTTACTACCTCTCAACCATAAACAGCACAGAGAGTTTTAGAGTATTTTGAGAGTCTTAATTAGCACAGGGCTTTTTCTTCTTGTTGAGTCAATGATTACCGCCAGGCCTCCATATCCTTAGGCACCTGGAAATATATTAATCAATATATTTGGACTATAGAAAAGGAAATATAGTAGTTTTTAAGGTTAGCAATACTAGACTTTTTGAGTTAATGAATTTTCTCCTTTGTAATAGATCACTGTTCTTTGTCATAAATCACTGTGTCCTTGTTATGTAAAAATGTAGCTTTATCACTATCTTAAGACCAAATAGATCTTAAGGGGAACATTGGTGAAAGGATTTTCATTTGTTGGGCTGATGTTTGCTGCTAAATCTCCATGTTCCCTACCCTTATAATGAATATAACTAACATATAGGAGAAATAAGTATTAACCTTTAAGCATATAGGAGAAATAAGTATTAACCTTTAAGACTAATCATGTTAACCTTGGGTTAAATAAATTCCTTTCTTGATTGTAACTCACTACACCCTCACCCTATAGGAATGTAACTTTATTTGGAGGGTGGTGCCTGGTTTAAGAAAAAACACCCTTGGAAGAAATAAGTTTTTTGGTTATCAGAAAGAAAGGATCATAAAATGTCAGCAGGTCTCACTCATGGCCAGAAGATGATGTACCTTTTTTATACATTTATGTGAAGCACCTGATTTTAATAAAGGTCAGGACTGCTGACTCCCACCTGACTCTGTATTCATCCCTATGTGTAACAAAAGGTATATAAGCAAACCCAAAAATAAAGAAATCGGATCAGTTTCCAGAAAGAGTGATTCCCCCATGTCGCTTCTTTCTTGCTCCCATTTTTCTGGCTAAATTCCCATCAGGAGCATGGATGCAATTCCACGTAATCCAAGTTATTCAGCCTCTTTTTCTCCACTAATCTTCCTCCTGCACTATCCGTTTCTAATATCTCTATATATCTGTATTTAAATATGTAGTTTTCCAAAGACAGCGACTCTGTCCCCACCTTCGAATTCCCTGGATCCACCGGGGCTGGACCCTGGCACTTTACTTCTGAGCTACGAGGGAAACCCTATCTTTTAGTACCATTTTGTAATTATTAGGACTCACATCTTATACACATATTGTTAGATTTCTACTTACTTCATTTTCTTTAGAATAATCATAAATAGTATTCCCACCAGGAATCCTGCACAAGCCTCTACACCAGCCTCATCTACTAGGGGTCAAACATTAGAAGCAAGAAAAATACAGTGTCACAGCCTTTGAAACTAGCCAAATATGGAATTTTTCATGAAAAGGAATGTTACTCTAACATTCAATATTTAAGGGAAAAAAATAAATGTGCAGGAAAGGAGGATAATCCAGTGAGAAAGTAAGAAACGATAGAAAATTTATTTGGTGGTCAATCAGTGTTTTCTAGGGAAGAGGGAATCTTGACAAAAGACATACATTATCTCATTGGAAAGTGTCTCTGTAAATATTGGCTGAGAGACTTTTAGTAAGTTAGATGTCCTGTACACAGTCTTTTATGTCTTCCAGTCAGATAGTCAGATTCTTGATCTGGGTATCCAGTTCACCTGGAGCTAGTTTTCTCTTATTGTGAGAAGGACAAAAGCTGCCTTTGAAATGTATGAAATGCTGCCCCCAGCTGACAGGAATAGCTAGACCTTGACGTCGCTAGGAGATGACGTGGCAGTCACAGTCAGGACTGGATATTTTTCTGTTGGAGAGGTAGTAACATCATAGGACACCAACCTCATCAAAGCCGCTCTGTGACCATAAGAAAATGAAAGAAAATCTCCAAAACAGTGACAAAAAAGCCAAGGCCATCTTATAATTTTCTAATTGGACACAACATTACCTGATTTTTGATTTCTAAGTTTCATCATTCTACAGTGGGGGGTGGGGGGTGGGGGTGGGGGTTGGGTAGTTATCTTGAGAATTAATGCTTTTGAACTATGGTGTTGGAGAAGACTCTTGAGAGTCCCTTGCACTTCAAAGAGATCAAACCAGTCAATCCTGAACGAAATTGATCCTGAATATTCTTTGGAAGGACTGATGCTGAAACTGAAGCTCCAATACTTTGGCCACCTGGGGCAAAAAGCCAACTCATTAGAAAAGGCCCTGATGTTAGGGAAAGATTGAAAGCAGGAGGAAAGGGGGATGACAGATGATCAGATGGTTGGATGGCATCACCAATTGAATGGACATGAGTTTGAGCAAGCTCCAGGAGATGGTGAAGGAGAGGGAAGCCTGGCATGTTGCAGTCTATGGGGTCTCAAAGAGTTGGACACGACTGAGTGTCTGAACAGAAACAATGATTTTATTGATTCCATCATATTCTATCAATTGAATTTCCCATAGTTTACTTCATCATTCTCTTATTGTTGGATACAGAGTATTTCCATGTGTTTACTTTTATAATTATTGAGACAATAAATGTACCTGTGCAAATTGTTTTTACATTTATGATTTCTTAAAGTTGTAGATTCCTGGGCTTCCTTGGTGGTCAAGTGGTTAAGAATCTGTCTGGCAATGCAGGGGACACTGGTTTGATCCCTGGTGCAGGGTGATCCCACAAGCTGTGGGGCAAATAACCCCAGGTGCCACAACTACTGAGCCAGCACTGTAGAGCCCTTGAGCTGCAATGACTGAGCCCACGCGTCACAACTAAAGAAAGTCTGGGTGCAGTAACAAAGGCCCACCACAGCCAATAAACAAATAAATCTTTACAAAGATATACATTCCTAAGAGTATAACTTCTTGGCCAAATTATTTAAACATCTAAAATCCTAAGTAACTAATAGTTATTACTTAAACAATAAGTAATGATTTGTTATCATTTTAATTATTGCCAAATTATTTTTAAAACAACTTACATGACCTCAAACTATTTCAGAACAGTTAAAGGATAAAATTTAGCATCTTTCCATGTTAATTTGATAGAACATTGTAGATGTAACTTCACTGAGAGTATGATTTTATTGTCTTTGATTAATAAAATTGAGTTGTACCTCATCAATTGAATTATTTGTATTTCCCATTTTATTCTTTTTTTTTTTAACTTTTTTTCCCATAAATCTATTGGGATGTTAATGTTTCTCTTTTCAATTTGTAAGTGCTATTTAGAAACTTTGTTTTGAGGTTCCAGAAGCAGAAGAGTAATGTACAAGGACAGAGTATTTAACATTAAAGGAAAATCTTTTTTAACTCAGAAAAACTTTCTCTTTAAACGTAAATGTTTGGGAGGGAGATCATGGAAGAGTTATAAACAAAAAGAGCAATTGTCTGAGCATCCAGGTTGGCCAAAATGAATCTTAACACATTTATAACACTGATATCACAGAAAATGAAGTGAAAGTGAAACTTGCTCAGTTGTGCCTGACACTTTGCATCCCCATGGACTATACGGTTCATGGAATTCTCCAGGTCAGAGTACTGGCATGGGTAGCCTTTCCCTTCTCCAGGGGATCTTCCCAAATCAGGGACTGAACGCATGTCTCCCACGTTGCTGGCAGATTCTTTACCAGCTGAGCCACAAGGGAAGCCCAACAATGCTGGAGTGGGAAGCCTATTCCTTCTCTGGAGGATGTTCCCAACCCAGGAATTGAACCAGGGTCTCCTGCATTACCAGTGGATTCTTTACCAACTGAGCTATCAGGGAATCCCCTGCTCCCTTCATATCCTGCCTGAGTTCTTTATATAACTGATGTACTGGGGCTTCCCTGCTGGCTCAGCAGTAAAGAATCTGCCTGTAGGGAACAAGGGTTCAATCACTAATCCAGGAAGATTCCACATGCCATGGAGCAACTAAGCCCATGTGCCACAACTATTGAGCCTGTGCTCTAGAGCATGGGAACCGCAATTACTGAAACCCTCCTGCCCTAGAGCTCATGCTCCACAAGAGAAGCCACCACAGTGAGATGCCTGTGCACTGCAATGAGAGAGTAGCCCCTGCAGCAATGAAGACCTAGTATAGCCAAAAGTAGATAAATAAATTAAAAAAAAATTGAAGTATTAATTTGTTGTCAATAGTCCTGAAAATTCTTGATACTTATTGTTCCATTTAAAAATTTAGCTATTTTCATCTATATAGTTCAATATACTGAGGTTAAGTGAGCCATTTTTCTATTATGCAATTTTTTAAAATATACGTTTAACCCACCTCAAAACAAGGGACACATACAGACTGAAAGTGAAGGGCTAGAAAAAGATATACCACGCAAATAGAGACCAAAAGAAAGCAGGAGTGGCAATACTCATATCCGATAAAATAGACTTTAAAACAAAGGCTGTGAAAAGAGACAAAGAAGGCCACTACATAATGATCAAAGGAACAATCCAAGAAGAAGATATAACAATTATAAATATATATGCACCCAATATAGGAGCACTGCAATATGTAAGACAAATGCTAACAAGTATGAAAGGGGAGATCAACAATAACACAATAATAGTGGGAGACTTTAATACCCCACTCACACCTATGGACAGATCAACTAAACAGAAAATTAACAAAGAAACGCAAACTTTAAATGATACATTAGATCAGTTAGACCTAATTGATATCTATAGGACATTTCACCCCAAAACAATGAATTTCACCTTTTTTCCAAGTGCTCATGGAACCTTCTCCAGGATAGATCACATCCTGGGCCATAAATCTAAACTTGATAAATTCAAAAAAATCGAAATCATTCCAAGCATCTTTTCTGACCATAATGCATTAAGATTAGATCTCAATTACAGGAGAAAAACTATTAAAAATTCCAACATATGGAGGATGAACAACACACTTCTGAATAACCAACAAATCACAGAAGAAATAAAAAAAGAAATCAAAATATGCATAGAAACTAATGAAAATGAAAACACAACAACCCAAAACCTGTGGGACACTATAAAAGCAGTGCTAAGAGGAAAGTTCATAGCACTACAGGCATACCTCAAGAAACAAGAAAAAAGTCAAATAAATAACCTAACTCTACAGCTAAAGCAACTAGAAAAGGAAGAGTTGGAGAACCCCAGAGTTAGTAGAAGGAAAGAAATCTTAAAAATTAGGGCCGAAATAAATGCAAAAGAAACAAAAGAGACCATAGCAAAAATCAACAAAACCAAAAGCTGGTTCTTTGAAAGGGTAAATAAAATTGACAAACCATTAGCCAGACTCATCAAGAAGCAAAGAGACAAAAATCAAATCAATAAAATTAGAAATGAAAATGGAGAGATCACAACAGACAACACAGAAATACAAAGGATCATAAGAGACTACTATCAGCAGTTGTATGCCAATAAAATGGACAACGTGGAAGAAATGGACAAATTCTTAGAAAACTACAATTTTCCAAAACTGAACCAGGAAGAAATAGAAAATCTTAACAGACCCATCACAAGCATGGAAATTGAAACTGTAATCAGAAATCTTCCAACAAACAAAAGCCCAGGTCCAGATGGCTTCACAGCTGAATTCTACCAAAAATTTCGAGAAGAGCTAACACCTATCCTCCTCAAACTCTTCCAGAAAATTGCAGAGGAAGGTAAACTTCCAAACTCATTCTATGAGGCCACCATCACCCTAATACCAAAACCTGACAAAGATGTCACAAAAAAAGAAAACTACAGGCCAATATCACTGATGAACATAGATGCAAAAATCCTCAACAAAATTCTAGCAATCAGAATCCAACAACACATTAAAAAGATCATACACCATGACCAAGTGGGCTTTATCCCAGGGATGCAAGGATTCTTCAATATCCGCAAATCAATCAATGTAATTCACCACATTAACAGATTGAAAAATAAAAACCATATGATTATCTCAATAGATGCAGAGAAGGCCTTTGACAAAATTCAACATCCATTTATGATAAAAACTCTCCAGAAAGCAGGAATAGAAGGAACATACCTCAACATGATAAAAGCTATCTATGACAAACCCACAGCAAACATTATCCTCAATGGTGAAAAATTGAAAGCATTTCCCCTAAAGTCAGGAACAAGACAAGGGTGTCCACTTTCACCGCTACTATTCAACATAGTTCTGGAAGTTTTGGCCACAGCAATCAGAGCAGAAAAAGAAATTAAAGGAATCCAAATGGGAAAAGAAGAAGTAAAACTCTCACTGTTTGCAGATGACATGATCCTCTACATGGAAAACCCTAAAGACTCCACCAGAAAATTACTAGAGCTAATCAATGAATATAGTAAAGTTGCAGGATATAAAATCAACACACAGAAATCCCTTGCATTCCTATACACGAATAATGAGAAAGCAGAAAAAGAAATTAAGGAAACAATTCCATTCACCATTGCAACGAAAAGAATAAAATACTTAGGAATATATCTACCTAAAGAAACTAAAGACCTATATATAGAAAACTATAAAACACTGATGAAAGAAACCAAAGAGGACACTAATAGATGGAGAAATATACCATGTTCATGGATCGGAAGAATCAATATAGTGAAAATGAGTATACTACCCAAAGCAATTTACAAATTCAATGCAATCCCTATCAAGCTACCAGCCACATTTTTCACAGAACTAGAACAAATAATTTCAAGATTTGTATGGAAATACAAAAAACCTCGAATAGCCAAAGCAATCTTGAGAAAGAAGAATGGAACTGGAGGAATCAACTTGCCTGACTTCAGGCTCTACTACAAAGCCACAGTCATCAAGACAGTATGGTACTGGCACAAAGACAGACATATAGATCAATGGAACAAAATAGAAAGCCCAGAGAGAAATCCACACACATATGGACACCTTATCTTTGACAAAGGAGGCAAGAATATACAATGGAGTAAAGACAATCTCTTTAACAAGTGGTGCTGGGAAAACTGGTCAACCACTTGTAAAAGAATGAAACTAGATCACTTTCTAACACCGCACACAAAAATAAACTCAAAATGGATTAACGATCTAAATGTAAGACCAGAAACTATAAAACTCCTAGAGGAGAACATAGGCAAAACACTCTCAGACATAAATCACAGCAGGATCCTCTATGATCCACCTCCCAGAATTCTGGAAATAAAAGCAAAAATAAACAAATGGGATCTAATTAAAATTAAAAGCTTCTGCACAACAAAGGAAAATATAAGCAAGGTGAAAAGACAGCCTTCTGAATGGGAGAAAATAATAGCAAATGAAGCAACTGACAAACAACTAATCTCAAAAATATACAAGCAACTCCTGCAGCTCAATTCCAGAAAAATAAACGACCCAATCAAAAAATGGGCCAAAGAACTAAAGAGACATTTCTCCAAAGAAGACATACGGATGGCTAACAAACACATGAAAAGATGCTCAACATCACTCATTATTAGAGAAATGCAAATCAAAACCACAATGAGGTACCACTTCACACCAGTCAGAATGGCTGTGATCCAAAAATCTGCAAGCAATAAATGCTGGAGAGGGTGTGGAGAAAAGGGAACGCTCCTACACTGTTGGTGGGAATGCAAACTAGTACAGCCACTATGGAGAACAGTGTGGAGATTCCTTAAAAAATTGCAAATAGAACTACCTTATGACCCAGCAATCCCACCGCTGGGCATACACACCTAGGAAACCAGAATTGAAAGAGATACATGTACCCCAATGTTCATAGCAGCACTGTTTATAATAGCCAGGACATGGAAACAACCTAGATGTCCATCAGCAGATGAATGGATAAGAAAGCTGTGGTACATATACACAATGGAGTATTACTCAGCCATTAAAAAGAATTCATTTGAATCAGTTCTGATGAGATGGATGAAACTGGAGCCGATTATACAGAGTGAAGTAAGCCAGAAAGAAAAACACCAATACAGTATACTAACACATATATATGGAATTTCGGAAGATGGCAATGACGACCCTGTATGCAAGACAGGAAAAAAGACACAGATGTGTATAACGGACTTTTGGACTCAGAGGGAGAGGGAGAGGGTGGGATGATTTGGGAGAATGGCATTCTAACATGTATACTATCATGTAAGAATTGAATCGCCAGTCTATGTCTGACACAGGATACAGCATGCTTGGGGCTGGTGCATGGGGATGACCCAGAGAGATGTTATGGGGAGGGAGGTGGGAGGGGGGTTCATGTTTGGGAACGCATGTAAGAATTAAAGATTTTAAAATTTAAAAAATAAAAAACTAAAAAAAAAAAATATATATATATATGTTTATTTATTTTCATTGGGGGTTAATTACTTTACAATATTGTATTGGCTTTGCCATACATCAACTTTTTTTTTTATGTTTTCTTAGCTTATAAGGCATCGGTGAAAGTGAAAGTTGCTCAGTTCTGTCTGACTCTGCCACCCCATGGACGATACAGTCCATCGAATTCTCCAGGTCAGAACACTGGAGTGGGTAGCCTTTCCCTTGACAAGTATAAGGCACTGGTATTCCTAGAATATTCCTTTTAAATTAATACCTATGTATAGATTTCATTCATTCAGAAATGACTTTCTGCCAAGTTACTTCAGTTGTATCCGACTCTGTGTGACCCCACAGACGGCAGCCCATCAGGCTCCCCCGTCCCTGGGATTCTCCAGGCAAGAACACTGGAGTGGGTTGCCATTTCCGCCTCCAATGCATGAAAGTGAAAAGTGAAAGTGAAGTCTCCCTGGCGTTTCCAACTCTTAGCGACCCCATGGACTGCAGCCTACCAGGCTCCTCTGTCCATGGGATTTTCCAGGCAAGAGTACTGGAGTTGGGTGCCATTTCCTTTTCCAGAAATGACTTTGGTGTTTAGTAAAAAATAAAATATTTTATTTCACAAAATTTTCACCCATTTGACTCAAGACACTGAGCAACGTCTTTATTCTCCATCAATTTATTTCATCATCTTTAAAAGAAACTTAATAGTAATATAAAATAATACATTTATAGATGATCTCTTTTGTTTCATTTATCTGTCTCATGTCAGATTCACATAGAAAACTTGCTTAAATATTGAAACATGTTTAGTGTCTGAGGAGAGTATTCACTTGTTATTCCTTTCAGCATTATCTTTGAAATTTTTGATGTCTATTCTTTTTATCTCAAGTATTCCAAACACTCAAAATTTTCAAATTTGGGGTTAGCTGAAATACACACTTTTCAGAGTAACATATCTCTACTTTTTGTTTTTATAACGTTATTTGTCATCTGCACAGAAATGTGAGTTCACAAAATGCATATTTTTTTCTGTTTTCTCATCATTGAATTGAGTTATATCTTGCTACAAAATGGGACGCTATTAAATTGGAAAGGAGAGCCCTCAGTTTTAGGATGTTTTCATTAAAGAGCTGTCAACTTTCTTTAATATAAAACTGGAGAACAGTTTGATCATGTAGTGATATGAAAATTTTTACTGATGGTGTTACCAAATGTTGCTACTCTTCTCCACAGGTAAACCTGAGCAGCCTCTTGAGGCCAGTAGAAGACCATAAATTGTGGATTCAATTCAGAGAAGGAGGCAGGCAGCACAGATAAGACCAAGCCCAAGCAAAGGGGCTTTTTGCTGAAATCTATATTCCAGCTCTCTAAATGGAGGTATGAGCTGTCTTCTACACTCAGTTGTGAGAATTCTATGACTTACTTATTCCATCTCAGAGTTGTAGTGAAGCAAGTGTGCAAAGGAATCCTCAATTCAAGCAGGGACTCTTCACTGACTTTCTGCACTGTCCTTATGCCATTTCCTAAGTCAACAAAGCTTTTTTCATCTGGGCAGTTTCTCCTTCAATCCTCCAGGCTTAGTTTAAAGACTGTGGTTAGAAGTGCTCAAAAACTACCTTTAGGTCACTTCCCCAAACTCTGTGTGTCATGGTTCAGGTGGGAAAACTGCCAGTCATGAAGGAATTTGATGAATATATCCCATCAACTGCATAGCTCTAGAAATTTCTGACATATTCTGACACATATTCAATTTAAATTTTAATTTATGGTACCATGCTGGACTTTCCAGGACTTTCAGCTGGTTCAGACAGTAAAGAATCTGCCTGTATTGCAGGAGAACTCTGTTCAATCTCTGGGTTGAAAAGATCCCCTGGAGGAGGACATGGCAACCCACTCCAGTGTTCTTGCCTGGAGAATTCCATGGACAGAGGAGCCTGGCAGGCTACAGTCCATGGGGTTGCAAAGAATCGGACATGACTGAGTGACTAACACACTGGACTTTCCATAAGTCATATATATTCAGGAGTATTTTACTGAGAAATTCTAAGAGTAGACAAATCATTCTTCACCAAAAGTCTCTATCATTTTGAGACATGTGTTGTTATTTACTTTAAGGGTATTTACCTGATCTCAGTAAAGTATTAAAAACTGAGCACACACATGCTATTGCTCTCCTGTATTCAAGTTCTGTCTCTCTTTTTTTAAGATATTTTTGATTATAAGGTCTTTATTGAATTTATTACAATATTGAGTCCATTTGCTCTTTTGTTTTTTTGGGCTGCAACCCGCCAGGCCTCCCTGCCAGTCACCATCTCCCAGAGCTTGCTCAAACTCATGTCCATTGAGTCAGTGATGCCATCCAACCATCTCATCCTCTGTCGTCCTCTTCTCCCCCACCCCATTCCCCTGCCCCCGCCACCTTCAATCTTTCTCAGCATCAAGGTCTTTTCAGATGAGTCAGTTCTTCAGAGCAGGTGACCAAAGTATTGGAGTTTCAGCTTAAGCATCAGTCCTTCCAATGAATATTCAAGATTGATTTCCATTAGGATGGACTGGTTGGATCTCCTTGCAGTCCAAGGGACTCTCAAGAGTCTTCTCCAACACCACAGTTCAAAAGCATCAATTCTTCAGTGCTCAGCGTTCTTCACAGTCCAACTCTCACATCCATACAAGACTACTGGAAAAACCATAGCTTTGACTAGATGGACCTTTGTTGGCAAAGTAATGTCTCTGCTTTTTAATATGCTGTGTAGATCAGTCATAGCTTTCCTTCTAAGGAGCAAGCGTCTTTTAGTTTCAAGGCTGCAGTCACCATCTACAGTGATTTTGGAGCCCAAGAAAAGAAAGTCTGTCACTCTTTCCACTGCTTCCCCCTCTATTTGCGATGAAGTGATGGGACCAGATGCCATGACCTTAGTTTTTTGAATGTTGAGTTTTAAGCCAGTTTTCTCACTCTTCTCTTTCACCTTCATCAAGAGGCTCTTTAGTCCCTCTTCACTTTCTGCCGTAAAGGTGGTGTCATCTGCATATCTGAGGTTATTGCTATTTCTCCTGGAATCTTGATTATTATTCCTATTAAAGTAAGAATGGTAATAATAGGTTAATAAATTTTAGGATATAATACCTTGGATAAAATAAATACTATACATGTTAACCTTTTCATATAATTAAGTTCTCCTTGTGTATCTAAAGCATAAAATCATACAAATTCAGAAATATGTGAACGTTAAAGAAGAGCATCCCTGGTACAGAGGAAAAAATTACTTTGCTAATAGACAAGTAAAGAGATCGTCAATATTCCCCAGTTCATAAGAATGGAAATAACCTGTTTATTTACAGATGTATGCGAATAAAAGTTCATACCCCTTGGTGGCAGTATAATACATTGGATTAAACAGGAATTTAGCACAAGAACTGAATTAGGTTCAAATCTCAGTTACCTTATTCAATGATTCTATGAATTCAAGCAAATTTTGTAACCTTTCTAAGTCAAGTATATAGTGGAAATAATTATGTCTGTCTTGACGGCATCACCTTAAAGCTGTGAGAATCACTTAAGAATTATGTCAAAGCATCTTCAATTTTAACATACTGTATAGAATGTCCCCAAACTTTCATTCACAGAATCACTGCAGTTATGAGGCTGTATAAGAAAGTAATAAATGTCAAAAGCAATAGAAGCAAAATTATTCACTGAGGAGCTGACACTTGCAAAATTGGCTGCCACGCACCTGCTCTTCCCACCTGGCATTAGCCTCCATCTATGTCATGACATCCAGGAAGTTGTTGACTGTATTTCACCAGCTGGCAGATGCTAAAACTTAATGCACACAGAGTGTGCTATGCAAAATAACCTTGCTTTCAAAGTATTTAAGATATTCTGAGAGCTTTGAGATTTGTTTAATAAAATTAGAAACTTGTTTAAATCACAGGCACATTTACTGAAATATGGGAGAGCAACAGAATTATACAAATTAATACTTTAAATATACAAAATCAACAGGGACACTAAGATTAGTAGCTGCTTCAAAGGAGAATGAAATGAAGATTGAAGTATTAAGAGACACTCAATAAAAATAAAATCAGAGAGGTATTCTATTTTTTTCTGCAAAAATGACACATTATATGATTATGTTGTAAAACTCAAATAAGAGCTAGAGTTATGCTACTCTGCTATTATAAAATCAGGTTGAAAAATAATGGCCCTCCTTAAATCTCAACACTTAATTCTTTCCATTCTAAAAATTATTGAATATATACAATTGTAGCTTAAATCTTAAATATAAGATAAAACATTTTCCAATAGTATCGTACTTTACTTTTCAAGATAAAGCCTACTTAACTCTCCTCCCCCACCATTTATTATGAAATGTTAGTTTTTCTTTTAGATCAGTTTATGCAAGTGTACTTTATCTAGTATTCAATTATACAATGAGGACTTCTAGTACGTTTTAAGATGATTTATTTAGGAAAAAAATTAAGTTAGATTTGGAAATTGATAAAATAATTTGATATGGTTAGATACATATCTTGGTGAGGTTTTGTTTTCTTGTTTTTTTTTTTTTTTTCACTCTGACTTTGTATTAACTGTGCTTTTCTCACAAACAAATGGAGAGACAGCTAATGCTCTCAGATGGACTGTTTATTTATACACATATGAATTTTTTGCAAAAGCTTATTGACAATATTTTTTTCTCATAAATTGTCACCTCATGTTTTCTTCTAGTTTTATATTGCTATTTTTTAACTGATTAGAAAGAACCCCTCGTATATTAAGACTATGATTCCTTAATTGACATATACATTTCAAATGTTTTCTGTGTTACTTGTCTTCAATTTTTGTTATAGTGTACACATGATTTACACTTGGTTTTCGGTATTTTTCTTTATTGTTCCTTTCTTTTTTGACAGTTACGGAGGATCATTCTCTACCTAATGTATTTCTCTTTTGGTCTAGCCTCCACTTGAATCATTGCAAAAGACCCTGATGCTGGGAAAGACCCAAGGCAAAAGGAGGGCGGCAGAGGATGAGATATTTAGATAGCATCACTAACTCAATGGACATGAATCTGAGCAAACTCTGGGAGATGGTGAAGAACAGAGAAGCCTGTCATGCTGCAGTCCCTGAGGTTACAGAGAATTGGACTGGACTTAGCAACTGAAGAGCAACAATCACATGACTCGGTGGTTTTATGGCTGTACAAAGACCACTTTGTTCTGCTCTCTTTTGCCTAGACACCCTAAATTTTCTAATGCTCTTTTTGATTATTTTACCTGTCACAACGTTGCTTCCTCAGTAATCTGTAATCAGGAGAATGTCATTCTTGGCTGAACGAGATTCACAGTAGGTAATCAAAAATGATGATTATTCAGATGTAAATATTCACTGGTAAAGTTTCTCCTAGGATGAAGGAAAATTAAACAAAGACATTTAGGTGGTGTAGAATAAGTATCTTTGGGAATATTGCTTTAATTAATTTTTTTTTAATTGAAGGATAATTGCTTTACAGAATTTTGTTGGTTTTTGCCATGAATCAGCCACAGGTATACACAGAAATTATGAAAGAACATGTTGAAGGGTCCAGACACTACATCAGATAACATGGATATAAATTCTAGCTTCAACACTACATTAAGTTGCTCATTCTCCTTGCCACTCAGTTTCCTCACCTGTAAAATGGGAATAATAGCCCTGAGAGAGTGGTTTAAATGGTTGAAGGGGATGGGGCATCTCCATAATATCATAAGTATGCAATATTATTTTAATAATGCCATTTAAGTAAATTATAAAAATCTTTATGTTTGCTATTTCCAAGTAGGTGAATGCCTCTCTCATCCTTTTCATTCTTAGCTCTAATCATTTGTATATTTAAAAGAACAAATTACTCTTTACATTCCCTGGGCTTTGTCAACTCCATTAGTGTATTTTTAAATATAAATTTTTTTATTTTAATTGGAGGTTAATTACTTTATAATATTATATTGGTTTTGTCATACATCAACATGAATCCACCACAGGTATACACGTGTTCCCCATCCTGAACCCCACTCCCTCCTCCTTCCCTGTACCACCCCTCTGAGTCATCCCAGTGCACCAGCCCGAAGCATCCAGTATCATGCGTCGAACCTGGACTGGCAATTCCGTTCATAAATGATATTATACATATTTCAATGCCATTCTCCCAAATGATACCACGCTCTCCGTCTCCCACAGAGTCCAAAAGACTGTTCTATACATCTGCATCTCTTGCTGTCTCACACACAGGGATATCGTTACCATCTTTCTAAATTCCATATATATGCATTAGTATACTGTATTGGTGTTTTTCTTTCTGGCTTACTTCACTCTGTATAATAGGCTCCAGTTTAATCTACCTCATTAGAAATGATTCAAATGTATTCTTTTTAATGGCTGAGTAATACTCCATTGTGTATATGTACCACAGCTTTCTTATCCATTCATCTGCTGATGGACATCTAGGTTGTTTCCATGTCCTTGCTATTATAAACAGTGCTGCGATGAACATTGGGGTACATGTGTCTCTTTCAATTCTGGTTTCCTTGGTGTGTATGCCCAGCAGTGGAATTGCTGGGTCATAAAGCAGTTCTATTTCCAGTTTTTTAAGGAATCTCCACACTTTTCTTCATAGTGGCTGTACTAGTTTGCATTCCCACCAACAGTGTAAGTTCAGTTCAGTTCAGTTGCTCAGTCATGTCGGACTCTTTGTGACCCCATGAATCGCAGCACGCCAGGCCTCCCTGTCCATCACCATCTCCCAGAGATCACTCAGACTCACATCCATTGAGTCCATCATGCCATCCTCGGTTGTCCCCTTCTCCTGCCCTCAGTCCCTCACAGCATCAGAGTCTCTTCCAATGAGTCAGCTCTTCGCATGAGGTGGCCAAAGTACTGGAGCTTCAGCTTTAGCATCATTCCTTCCAAAGAAATCCCAGGGCTGATCTCCTAGTGTAAGAGGGCTCCCTTTTCTCCACACCCTCTCCAGCATTTATTGCTTTTGGATCACAGCAGTTCTGACTGGCATGAAATGGTAACTCATTGTGGTTTTGATTTGTGTTTCTCTGATAATGAGTGAGTGAAGGAGAAGGCAATGGCATCCCACTCCAGTATTCTTGCCTGGAAAATCCCATGGACAGAGGAACCTGGTAGGCTGCAGTCCACGGGGTCGCTAAGGGTCAGGCACAACTGAGCGACTTCACTTTTGATTTTCACTTTCATACTTTGGAGAAGGAAATGGCAACCCACTCCAGTATTCTTGCCTGGAGAATCCGAGAGACAGAGGACCCTAGTGGGCTGCTGTCTATGGGGTCGCACAGAATCAGACACGAGTGAAGTGACCTAGCAGCAGCAGATAATGAATGATGTTGAGCATCTTTTCATGTGTTTGTTACCCATTTGTATGTCTTCTTTGGAGAAATGTCTATTTAGTTCTTTGACCCATTTTTTGATTGGACCATTTATTTCTCTGGAATTGAGTTGCAGGTGTTGCTTGTATATTTTTGAGATTAGTTGTTTGTCAGTTGCTTCATTTGCTATTATCATTAGTGTATGTTTTAAAGCTACATTTGTTAGGTATTCTGCTAGATGATCTAAATCTAAAGTTTAAAACAAAGTTATCCCTTATATTTACAAAGATAACTTTAATAATCATATACTAAGTAAAAAGATTTAAAAATTCATACAGTAACTGAATGATATTGGGGTCAACGTTTAGCTTTTTACTCTGCTCTTTTAGTTAACACCATAAATTATATTGCTATAATATTATTATTTCCTTTCTTTCAGGGCTTCCCTAGTAGCTCAGCTGGTAAAGTATCCACCTGCAATGCGGGTGACCTGGGTTGGGAAGAACCCCTGCAGTAGGAAACAGCTACCTACTTCAGTATTCTGGCCTGGAGAATTCCATGGACTGTATAGTTCCTGAGGTTGCAAAGAATAATGTTGGAATTTGAATGCTATTGGGGTCAACCTTTAGCTCTTACTCTGCTTTTTAAAATTAACACCATAAATTCTATTGCTATAATATTATGGTTTCCTTTCCTTTAAAGCTACTATCCTTTTTCTTCACTTCTTTGCCATATTCTGCTCCCTATTTCCCCCTTAATCCCTTACAGCCCCTTGAAGAATAGTCTTGAAAGATCCTTCCTTTAATTCCAAACCTTCTCTTTTTTCATAGCAATTCTTTTGGCAATACACTTGGCTCTCAACCACTTAGTTTGCTGATTCATATCTACTTAACACACATGCTGATCTAAATTATTATTTTTTGTGCAAAATGTCAAACAAATCAGGAAAGCATATTTGATAAAATTTTAAGTGAACCACAGTTTTCAAAATACTTCAGAGAAATGCCATAAGCATTGTTGGAGAGGAAGTAAGCTGCCAGGAAAGGTTATCCATCCATAGTTACTTTTCTTTGATGTAGAAAAGAATAATTTAGAAATTTGCACACAACTCTTGGCCGAAATTAAACTAAGTGTGTCTAGAATTCAAAGCATAGAATAATCTCTATTCTGTTACAGTGGAAATAATATTTTTGCTCATGTAAAAAGCCAAGCCCACCACTTATACTCTAGAATCCATCTCCTCTTGATTTTTCTGAAAACATTACTTTTGCAATTATTTCTCACCCACCCTTTTTTACAGTATTCATTTTAATCTTTTCACTGATTCATTTCCATCATCCAAAAAAAAAAAAGCAACCTAAAGAAACAAAACCCCCATGCTCTAAAGTCCACCATATTTAAAATAAAATCATTTTCCTTGATCATATATTTTCCTCCAGCTATTATTCCATTATTCCTTCCTTCTCACTATATTTGTCAAAAGATTTGGCTAAATACACACTCTCAAATTCTTCATTTTCTGTTGTCTTTTCAACTCATTCCATTCTCTTGTCTTCAAAAAACCATTTCTAATCAATATCACTTGGGACTTCCACATTGCCAAGTTAATGGCCATTTAACTATCCCTGTATTTCTTGACCTCTCAGCATCCTTTGACATAGTTTGCCACCTCTTGCTTAATAAAAACTTTCTTCTCTGTGTTTCCGATCACATCTCTTTCTTTTTTCTCTGACATCCACAGCTACCCTTTATTTTTTTTAAACAAAATGTATTTATTTATTTTAAAATATAAATTTATTTATTTTAATTGGAGGTTAATTACTTTACAATATTATATTGGTTTTGCCATACATCAACATGAATCCACCACAGGTATACACGTGTTCCCCATCCTGAACCGCACTCCCTCCTCCCTCCCTGTACCATCCCTCTGGGTCATCCCAGTGTATCAGTCCCAAGCATCCAGCATCATGCATTGAACATGGACTGGCAATTCGTTTCATATATGATACTATACATGTTTCAATGCCATTCTCCCAAATCATCCCACACTCTCTGTTTCCCACAGAGTCCAAAAGACTGTTCTATACATCTGTGTCTCCTTTGCTGTCTTGCATACAGGGTTATCGTTACCATCTTTCTAAATTCCATATATATGCATTAGTATACTGTATTGGTGTTTTTCTTTCTGGCTTACTTCACTCTGTATAATAGGCTCCAGTTTCATCCACCTTATTAGAACTGATTCAAATGTATTCTTTTTAATGGCTGAGTAATACTCCATTGTGTATATGTACCACAGCTTTCTTATACCCTTTCTTAATCTCACTTACTTGCTTCCTCTCTATTTTAGCTCTAAATGTTGGAGTTTCTCAAGGACAGTACTTAGCACTGTAAGTACACTCTTTGAGTGAGCTCATTCTGCTTCATATATTGTTCTTTTTCTTGAGTTACAGTTACAAATATCTAAATGCATATTAAGCATTTCCATTTGGATGTCTAATAGGCATCTCAAACTTATGTCCAAAATCAGATCACTCTTTTTACAAACACAGTTCCTCCTTTCTTTCCTCTTGTCTTCTTGATTTTAGACAAAAGTCATATTTAATTTCTGTTATTACACATTTGGTCTTTTCTTGTGGCTCAGAGGGTAAAGAATCTGCCTATAATGTGAGAAACTGGATTCGATTCCTGGGTGGGGAAGATCCCCTGGAGAAAGCAATGGTAACTCACTCCAGTATTCTTGCTAGAGAATTCCATGGGCAGAGGAGCCTGGTTGGCTGCAGTTCCTCGGGTCATAAAGAGTTGGACTCGACTGAGTGACTAACACACACAAACATACATGACACATTCACTCCTTCTGTAATTTCCTTGGTTTTTCCTCAAAAATAAATTCCAAAGATAGGAATAACTGTATCATGTAGAAAAACGCCATTATTATACTTCTATATGTGAGATGCAGTGAGTAGTTAGAGTGAAATCTATGTCTTGAAATGGATACACTGAAAAAGAAGTAAGTAAGATCTAAAATCAGTTTAAAGTTGTTTCCATTAAGGAACTAGAGAAGGGAGAATATTTTAAACCTAAAAGACACAGAAAAAAAGAAATAGTAAATATTTGAGCAGAAATAAATGAAACAGAAAAACAATAGAGAAAATCAGGGAAACCAAAAGCTAGTTTCAATAAGATTCATTAAGAACCTTGGTATCAGTGAGATTCATCAAACTCCAATCAGGATAAGAAGAAAAGGGAGAAGAGAGAAATTACCAATATCAGGAATAAGAGATTTCATGGCAATGAAAAGGTAACCTAGATATACCAGAGACAATTTTATTCCCACAAATTTGATAACAAATAAAATGTGTTAATTCCTGGAAATACACAAATTACCAAAATTCATATGAGGAGAAATAGATAAATTGAATAGTCCACATCTATTGAAGTAACTGAGTCAATTACTAGTATCCTTCCAAGCTATTAAAAAAAAAAAAAAGGCCAAATGATGTCACTGGTGAATTCTACTAAAGGTGTCAGAAAGATGTAGTACCAATTCTCCACAATCTCATAAAGGAAATAGAAACAGAGAAAATACCTCCTGAGAAGACATTCTATGAAGCCAATATTACTGAAAGTAGAACAAAGACATTAAAAGAAAGTAAAACCACAGATTTATATCTCTCATGAACACACCAACAAAACAGTCAAAAAAAATTTACAAATGAAATCCAAAAATCTACAAAGGAAGTATACATCATGGACAGCTGGGTTTTATTTCAGGTTTGCAAAGCAGATTGGACATTCAAAAATCAATAAATATAATCCAATATATCAATAAGCTGAGAAGAAAAAGCATGTAATCAAATCAGCTGGAAGAAAAAAAAAGTGACAAAATTAATACCCATAAGCACTCTGAGCAAATAGAAAGCTTGATAAACAACTCTTATTTAAAAATTTACTGTTAACATCATATTTCATGGTGAGGTACTTTTCCTTTTAGGCTCAAGAAAAAGGCAAGGTGTCTACTCTTACCACTCCTATTCAGCATTGTATTACAAATTCTAGATCATGCAAGAAAATCAAGAAATAAAACGCATACAGATTAGAGAACAAAAAATAAACCTATTTCTTTTAGCAGATGATATAACTATCCAGTTAGAGAACCCAAAAGAATCAACATAAAAAATTCTTGGAACTAAGAAGTGAGCACAGAATATTTGCAAGGTTCAAGGTTAATACATAAAAAGTCAATTTCATACATACACACCAGCAATGAACAACTTGAATTTAACATTTAAAAATACCATTTACATTAGCTCAAAATTTGAAATATTTAGATATAAATCAAGCAAAATATGTACAGAATCTATATGTGGAAAACTATAAAGCACTGACAAAATGAATGACATCAAAGAAGATTTAGATCAATGGAGAGATATTTCATGTTCACATATTGGAAGACTCATTACTGTAAAGATGTTGATTCCTTCTGACTTTATCTATAGACTGTAATCACAAATTCTCTTCGAACCTTTTCATAGAGATCAACAAACTAACTCCAATTATGTAGGAAGACAAAAAGTTCTAGACCAGTCAACACAATGCTGAGGAAGAAGAGCAAAATTGAAGGACTCACAGTACTTGATTTCAAGACTTATTATAAAGCCAAAATAACTGAGACAAAGTGGTATTGGTGAACATATAGACATATAGATCAACAGAACAAAATGAAAACCCCTAAACTAGATACCTTATAATATAGTCAACTCATTTTTGAGAAAGACACAAATACAATTCAATTGAAAAAGGAATGGGCTCCATTTTAAATAAAAACTTCTGTTCTGTTAAAGACACTTTTAAGTCACAAAGCAGTAAAATTTTTTTTGCAAAATACAAATCTCATTAAAGGACTTGCAGTTAGAGTAAGTAATTCAATACTCAACAAAAAGTAGCCGAACAACTCAATCAAAAAATTGGCAAAAGATTTGAAAAGACACTTCACCCAAGAACATATAAAAATGGAAAGAGCACATGAAAAAATACAGAGCATCACCTGTTGCTAGGAAAATGCAGACTGAAATAACACTGAACTTCCATTAGACACCTGCTAGGATGCTAAAATCAAAAGTCCTGACAATACCAATTGCTAATGAGGATGGGAAGCAACAGGGACTCATTCATTCCTGGTGGAAATGCAAAGACATTCAAATTGAAAGACAACTGGCATTTTTTTTTTTTAAAATAAAACTAAGCATAGTCTATAATGTGATCAAGCAACTACCATTCTAGGTAGTTACAAACTGATTTGAAGACTTATATCCGCAAAAAAACTACACATGAATGTTTATGGCAGATTGGTTTATAATTGCCCCAAACTGGAAGCACTCAAGATGTCTTTCAATAGGTGAATGAGTGTGCAAAGTATGGTACTCAGATGATGGAAAGAGCGATAAAAAAAGAATGAGCTATCCAGCCACAAATGTATATAGATAAATCGGAAATGCATATTTCATATTAAAAGCCATCAGTTTGAAAATGCTCTATTTTACATAACTTCATTGATGTGTTATCTGGATAATGCAAAACTGTAAAGAAGGTAAATATTGTCAAGGTTTGCATGAGAAGGTTGAAAAGTGAAACACGGGATATTTCAGGGCAATGAACCTTTATTCTGCATGATATTGTAATGGTGTGTTCATTACGTTATGCTTTAGTCAAAACCCATGAAACTCACAGAATTTTATGGCAGAAAAAGTGAATTTTAATGTATGCAAATTAAAAAGATAATGAAGTCTACTCTGCAAAATGGACAAGTGTTTAGCTTGTTTAGGGTGAGTGAGAATGGGTGTGGCTCTCCTACGACATGGAGGTAGAGTAAAAATCACCATGAGGGGATACCAGGCATCTAATGAACCCCCCTACAACTATCCCATTACCTAGATTAATAGTGATGTTGAATGGATGTCCTACAAAGGCATGATTGTAGCAAACTGTGAGAAGCATCCACCACTGTTTAGAGGGATTTTTCTGGTGAAAACTTCCTGCATACCTGTGAATCAGTGTGGACTACCATGCTCTTATCTGGTGCCTACTTACTGACTTATCAGCCCAGAAAAAATGGGTGTCAAATTCATGAGACATTAGTAAGGTTTTCCCTATGGTGAACAAGTGATCACTGGTTGAATGGCTACATAAGGAAAAAAGTAACCCTTCTGCTGCTGCTTGGCAATATGACATCTTTACCTGAAAATTCTTAGTGGAATATGACAGATATAGTTATTGACAAAGAGAAAAGCCAATTCTATATTTTAATGGGTTTTGGTACCATTTCCTTTTCTGTAACAGAGATAGGAGTAAGATGCACTGATGCTGTGAAGAGAACAAAATCTTCAAAGCCTGATGTACAGCTGCCAGGAGTAGGCTAATATTACAGTCATTCAAGATGGGATAGGAAAACACCAGCACAGCACTGGTGTTAAAGGGGAAGTAAGAAAAACCCTGAATGGGTTGAAATGGCATATAGAAGAAGAATCAAATGCAACATCATCACATGTACTTCAAAGAACTACCCATCATGATGAAGAGGTCCTGTTATTCAGACCAGCAATTCATTAATAGGGACAGTAAGTAGAATTCAAAACAGACACAGACTTTCAAACTTAACTTCATTGCATGTAATTAAAATCTCAGAGGAGTATAAAGTGACCAGATATGGGGATTTTTATGCATGATTCCAGTGCTCAAAAATCACACAAAAAATCGTATTTATAGTAATACAACTTAAGACAATATCTGATATTTCAGTGCCAGTATACATTATTCAGTGATGACATCTTCAAGACGACCCCAACAGAGTTCACTCAGTTATTTGCTGTGTATGGAGTAGCACTGGGTTTTTCTATGTTGTTGAATTATGCACTAACAATGAAAAAGTAAGAAGACACTTACAGATATGTATAGTAGAAAGTACCTGTGTTTGCACAGGAAATAAACCTCAACATTGTGAGATAAATCACTGTGTGTGATGGGTTCTGAGACTGCAAATACAAATACAACTTGAATCTACCAGATGAACAAGGAACAGGATGCTTGTTTTATTTTTCACAATCACTGTGGCAAAAAAAAAAATCTTGTTTGGGGGAGCATATCACCTTCATGCCTTGGAGAAGGAAATGGCAACCCACTCCAGTGTTCTTGCCTGGAGAGCCCCAGGGATGGGGGAGCTTCGTGGGCTGCCATCTGTGGGGTCGCACAGAGTTGGACACAACTGAAGTGACTTAGTAGCAGCATGAGTATATGACTATAGTTATTAATAGCTAACACACTAAGTGTTCATCCACGCAGTTTGGAGTTCTATTTCTGCCCTTAGAAGACATAAATGAAATTTTAAATGCATTATGAAGAAGGTAGAAGAAAAATTAGATGACTTAGTGGATTATGTTTAGAAAGTATGAGTCTATGGAAGCAAGGCAGAGGCAGAAGAAGATCAAAAGCTCCAAGACTTCCACCAGAAACTTGGAATGTTTACACATCAGTATTAAATGGCAACCACAAGATGAACAACAGAAAGTTGGAATTGCAAATTTCAACAGCTGATGGTAGTTCGTCATTCTTCAATTTGGAAAAAAAAAAGGTGAATAGGAAAACAATGAAAAATGATTGCCCAGATTCTTTGTACTCACACTCGAATATGGCGACCAACAGATAACATTGTCACAAAGATGATGACAGAATCTGTGTATACAAAATTATTAACAGATACTGCAAATATAAAACCAATCACCAGGTCCGTATACACTTGAGAGCAATCACTTATTGACTTAGAAGTAACCGTGCCAAACTTCATGGCAAGAAAGTAAAAACATGAAATCCATAACTGGCAATGAATTACAATAAAAATAAGTCTAAAAACATTTCAATGAAGTTAATGTTTGTATTATTTAATGAATCATGGACCAAATGTCTCAATGGATGTTTTTGACAGGACCAAATGTCTTGGGAGGACAAAGCATGTATACTAGAATCAAAAAATTAAGGAAGTTGCTGGTGATGCTGATAACCATGATTCTCACTATTGAAGTGGGAGGTTGTAGAAATGCAAAGGACGAGATTAGCATAATCCATGTTGTAACATATTAGATTTGGCAGCATCAGCATAAACTTGTGGAGCCAACTGAAAAGCTCCCGATGGCCAAAGATTGAACCATGTGAAACAATAAAATAAAGTAACGTTAGATTGTCCCTCAAGACATAAAATGAATGTGAATAACTTTCACTGATATAAATGACTGAATGAATAAGTAAAGGGAACACTAGTCAAACATCCTCTGCAGAATAAATCTAAATAATTTATGTAGATTGTCTCTTTTGCAAAAGGTGGAGCATAAATCTCCACTGAAGTGCAGGCTGAGCATTTTGACTTCCTTCTGAAGAGTACTGTGTGGACATGGGGAAAAGCGAGTAATTTTGCAGTAGTGAAACCTGATGAACACCATTATAGTCAAATGATCAAAGTCACCCTCAATAGTTATGTTGATAAAAGTACCCTTCATCAGATGTGCTAAGAATGATTATTTATCCCTGTGGTCTTCCTCCAGAAACCTAGGTGTGTCAGTTGCTCTGTCATGTCTCTTACGACCTCACGGACTGTAGCCCACCAGGCTCCTCTGCTCCTGAGATTCTCCAGGCAAGAATACCGGAATGTTGCCATTCCCTTCTCCAGGGGATCTTCCCGACCCAGGGATCAAAACGTAGATTTCCTGCATTGCAGACAGATTCTTTACCATCTGAGCTACCAGGGAAGCCCTCTGAAAATGTATGGCCTAGTATAATGATGAGAAAAACATCAGACTACCTCAGCTTAGGAACATTTTGGAAAATATCTAATCAACATTCCTCAAAACTGTGAAAGTTTAAAAAAAAAAAAAAAAGGAAAAAAGCGAGAAACTATCACACTAGAGATATCCTAAGGAGATATCAGAACTAAATGTATTGTGGTACCCTGAATGGGATGGATCCTTGAATATAAAAAGGTCTTAGGAAATACTAAGCAAGAGGTACTGGACAAAAAGTGGATAAAGTATAGACTTTAATTAAAAACAATATATTAATATTGACTCATTAGTTCTGACAAATATACTAATGCAACATGTTAATAATAGAGGAGGTGGAGTGTTGGGTATATGGTAACATTGTAGTGATGTCACAACTCTTCTGTAAATAATGAAACCATCTTGAAATAAAACATTTATTTAAATAATGAAGTTCCTCTCACTCTTCAACCATATGCTTTGTGGTTTCACAGCTCTAGGCTTTGTTTCAGTGCCACAGCTTGTAGGCACTGACTCCTTTTGATCAAGTGATGTCTGTTTTCATCTCATTCAAAGATGGATTATCCTGTTTATAGGATGTTTGAACAGATACAAAACACAGAGGAATCAATGATGCAGAAGCCAAGGAAACATCCCTATCATTGCCAAAGTATGTGGACATGCCAAGGTAAGAATCCATAACCTTCCACGATGCCACAGATTATACAGCTAGAATTTTCTATTGGTCTTTTAGTCTTAGATTTTTAATGGGAACTTTTAAGAACTAGAATTAGAATCTATTATTCAGAAAATTCATAACCTTATCCTGAAACAATCGGTTTACATACATGTCTCCCCATTAGACTGTGCAGTTGTTTATTTCTGCAACCTTTCTATTCAGTCTAGTTTCAGGCATATAATTATATGTTTGTAAATATTGTTACATTGAAAGTAATGAATCAGATCTGACTTGACCTAGGTTGAAGATTAAGAAAGTATTTTAATGCTTACTTTGTTGAAGTAAAGTTATAAAGACTGGCATCTGAGTTTTGCTTCATGAACTGATATATAACTGTTATAATATTTCAAACAAAATTTAGGAAGATGGATGGCTATAGTACTTAATCTTACTTATGTTCCTACTTTAGAGAGTAATTTTTAATATGATTCAATTCTTTTGATACTTTTGATATATTTTGACATATTTTTCCTTTTTGGGTGTCAATTTGATATATTTTTCCTTCCTGGGTGTCAGTCTCACTGAATATTATCTGTTTCCAGCCCAGATGTACATAAAGGTAAATGACAAATTTTAGTGGAAATATTTTGACTACTTGATTGTCTAATAACCACCCACTTCATTATTATGTGAATTATACTTTTGGAACAGAAGTGTTGACATAAGAATAATATTCATTCACCAGTACTGGTGAACTGTACAGAGTACTTTGGTGGTTGGTAGTGAGAATGGGGGGAAATGTTAAAATGATTACAAAATTCTAGTGATACTAATAAGTTCTGGTGATAACAGTTCTGGGGGTATAATGTACAACATGATGACTATAGATATTAATTCTGTACCATATACTAGAAAGCAACAGTGAATGTGCATCATAAAAGTTATCACCACATCTACACACAAAATGATAACTATGTGAAATGAGGACTGCATTACTATGGTTGAACCCATGTCTCATGTACATGTCTCCTGCATCGTAGGCACATTCTTTACTGCTGAACCACCAAGGAAGCCCTAATCATAGCCCAATGTATGTGTATATTAAATCACTCTGTTATAAACCTTAAACATAGTGTGATATGTCAATTATATCTTAATCAAGCTGAAAAAAATTTAAAAAACAATGAAATAAATACTTAAAAACCAAAACAACAACAACAAAAAAAAAACCCAGAAAAATAGAAAGACATTTAATTATTAGATAAAGCATACTGGTGTCTTAGACTTCCCTGATGGCTCAGCAGTGAAGAATCCACCTGCAGTGCAGAAGATACAGATGTGAGTTCAATTCCAGGGTCAGGAAGATCCCCTGGAAAAGGAAATAGCTACGCACTCCAGTATTCTTGCCTGGAAAATTCCATGGACAGAGGAGTCTGGCGTTCTATAGTCCATAGTGTTGCAAAAAGTAAAACATGACTGGGCACATACACACAATGATTCACCTCTTATTTTGAATTGATAAAACCAATTCTCTAAAGATAACTAAATATGTGTCTGTGGTAACATAATATGTATAGAGATTGTAGATTTCTTTCCATCGCATTAAGACAATGTGTACTCTCAAAGTTTGACATTTGTATTGTCAAGTACAAGTTGGCACTTGTCGTTGGCACTTGTCATCCACCTCCACAAGAATTAAATCATGTGTTGCTGCAGCTGCTGCTTTTCAACACATCCCAAAAAGAGTTTAGGGTAGATAGCAGAGTGCACACATCTCCTCTGTGCTCGAGTGACAAGTCTTCAGATAGTTAATATTTTCACGGTCCGGTTTTCTGAGCCCAATTCTTGTATTTCTCCATAGCTAGAAAAACTCTAAAATCTGTCACGGTGAGATGACTGTTTCTGTGACTAGCAAAGCTTCACAAGAATAGCATAAGTCTTTTGGAAAAAATACATGCTTGATTGCACACATTCCACCTTCACCAAAATCATTTATGTACTGACCTTCCCCTTGCCTCTTTGGAACAAGTTTTCAGAGCCATCTGAAATGCTCTCTGCTAGGCTGCAGTCCTCATTTTGCCCCAAAGGAAACTTAACTTGTAACTCTCGAATGTAGTGCATTTTTTTTAAGTCAACAGTTTGACATAGTTTCAAGTTTGTCTTAAATGCTTAAATGTTTTGCAAAGAAAAATTAATCATTATAGATAAGCCCAAATGTCCCAAATGGCATCAGACTGCTCTGAGAGTGACCAGCATTGCTGTGGTTACACTTGTTGCCACAGTGATAGGACTAACTGTCTGGGGTGAGTAAATTAAAGCTACACATTCAACTATAGAGATTAATATGTTTCCTTTGGAGTTGTTTTTTTCTTTTTTTTGTATTTCTCTGACTTTTTCAGAATCATTGTTCACATTTACCTAATATTCTCTTTCAATATTGTTTTATTTATGTTGGTATTAAATGACAAGGTTGATAATTTCAGTAATTATTCATCATTTCCCCCTATATACAGGAGGTAATAAATGTGATTTATACTCTGCTAGAAATTTTGTAATTAATCGGCAAACTGTGGGTCTGACAGTCACAGTTTGCTGAAGTTTTATATTTTGGCAAAAACACTTTGTTGAAAAAGATTTGCACAATGTGAGAGTTGGGAATTAAGTTTTACTTGTGGCAGGAGGAAGACTGACTCCTGGCAGGCCATGATTCAGAGAGCTCTGAGAAACTGCTCCAAGGAGGAGGGGGAAGAGGAGCTAGGTTATGCAGAAGTTTGGGGACAAAGGGTGGATAATCTGAACACCAAAAGATTATTGTTAATTAAAGAAAATCAGATATCTCAATTAAGGAATTTGGCACTTGTTTATTTGTGGGAAGATGCAAGAGTCTGGGCTCACTGAAATCATTCCTTTCATATGCATCTCAGCTATGTGGGGCCAATACCCAGTGTTTTCATATCCTCAGCTTCTTTGGGGCTCACTCTCACAGGGAGTGGCTTCCATCTGATGGCAGTTAGATATCAGGCATTCTCCTTCCTGAGTTCCCTTAGAGCTCACAGGCTCACTTTGGAGGGCTACAATCACTGATGATGGTGACATCTTTGTTTACTGATAAGGAAATATTTTGTTTCTCAGTTGGTAAACAATGTAAGTTTGACAGTCCCAATTCTATGAACTGAGGTTTTATATTTTGGTGAAAGTACTTAATTTTATGAAAGCTGATTTAGGAGAATGGCATTGAAACATATATAATATCATATATGAAATGAATCACCAGTCCAGGTTTGATGCATGATACAGGATGCTTGGGGCTGGTGCATTGGGATGACCCAGAGGGATGGTATGGGGAGGGAGGAGGGAGGGGGGTTCAGGATGGGGAGTACATGTACACCCGTGGTGGATTCATGTTGATGTATGGCAAAACCAATATAATATTGTAAAGTAATTAGGCTCCAATTAAAATAAATAAATTTATAATTAAAAGAACAACTTACAGTTTACAATGATGATATTTTGAAGTTTGACAAAATTTAACAGCTGCTTGAAAATTTAAGGCTGAGTTAAATTTAAGATTTATTGTAAAATGAGCTCTATTTCAACAAGAGCTACAGTCCTACCTATTATTGATTCAATTTGCTGCATCCTATCACATGTTAGGAGTTGTGACAAATATCTTACACTCACTAACTTTTAGCCTTCCATCAACTCTAAGTTAATTAAATATTTCCCCTTTTTATATATGAAGAACCTGAGGAAAAGAGAAGCTACACCACTAGTTCAAAACCACACAAAATTCGAATCTATTATACCAAACAGAACTGTTCAACTTCAGCTTCTTCAGTGTTAATGGTTGGGGCATAGACTTGGATTACTGTGATATTGAATGGTTTGCCTTGGAAACCAACAGAGATCATTCTGTCGTGTTTGAGAGTGCATCCAAGTACTGCATTGTGGACCCTTCTGTGGACCATGATGGCTACTCCATTTCTTCTAAGGGATTCCTGCTCACAGTAGTAGATATAATGGTCATCTGAGTTAAATTCATCCATTTCAATCCATTTTAGTTCACTGATTCCTGGAATGCTGACGTTCACTCTTACCATCTCCTGTTTGACCACTTCCAATTTGCCTTGATTCATGGACCTGACATTCCAGGTTCCTATGCAATATTGCTCTTTATAGCATCAGACCTTGCTTCCATCACTAGTCATATCCACAGCTGGGTATTGTTTTTGCTTTGGCTCCATCCCTTCATTCTTTCTGGAGTTATTTCTCCACTGATCTCCAGTAGCATATTGGGCACCTACTGACCTGGGGAGTTCCTCTTTCAGTATCCTATCATTTTGCCTTTTCATACTGTTCATGGGGTTCTCAAGGCAAGAAAACTGAAGTGGTTTGCCATTCCCTTCTCCAATGGACCACATTCTGTCAGACCTCTCCACCATGACCCACCCGTCTTGGGTGGCCCCAAAGAGCGTGGCTTAGTTTCACTGAGTTAGACAAGGCTGTGGTCTGTGTGATTAGATTGACTAGTTTTCTGTGCGTATGGTTTCAGTGTGTCTGCCCTCTGATGCCCTCTTGCAACACCTACCATCTTACTTGGGTTTCTCTTACATTGGACGAGGGGTATCTCCTCACCACTGCCCCTCCTGACCTTGAACATGGAGTAGTTCCTCTCGGCCTTCCTGGGCCCATGCAGCCTGGCACTCTCAGCTACTGCTCCTGACCTCAGATGTGGGGTAGCTCCTCTCGGCTGCTGCCCCTGACCTCGGACGTGGGGTAGCTCCTCTCGGCCATGCTACTGTGAGGTCTGTCACAGCCGGCAGGCTTCTGCCGTGCAGTCCATACAAGACCTTTTAGAACTAACACCCAAAAGATGTCCTTCTCATTAGAGGAGACTGGAATGCAAAAGTAGGAAGTCAAGAAACACCTGGAGTAACAGGCAAATTTGGCCTTGAAATATGGAATGAAGCAGGGCAAGAATGAAGCATTGCCAAGAGAATGCACTGGTCACAGCAAACACCCTCTTCAAACAACACAAGTCAAGACTCTACACATGGACATCACCAGATGGTCAACACTGAAATCAGATTGATTATATTCTTTGCAGCCAAAGGTGGAGAAGCTCTATACAGTCAGCAAAAACAAGACCAGGAGCTGACTGTGGCTCAGATCATGAACTCCTTGTTGGCAAGTTCAGACTTAAATTGAAGAAAGTAGGGAAAACCACTAGACCATTCAGGTATGACCTAAATCAAATCCCTTATGATTATACAGTGAAAGTAAGAAATAGATTTAAGGGCCTAGATCTGATAGATAGAGTGCCTGATGAACTATGGACAGAGGTTCATGACATTGTACAGGAGACAGGGATGAAGATCATCCCCATGGAAAAGAAATGCAAAAATGCAAAATGGCTGTCCAGAGAGGTCTTACAAACAGCTGTGAAAAGAAGAGAAGAGAAAAGCAAAGGAAAGATATAAGCATCTGAATGCAGAGTTCCAAAGAATAGCAAGAAGAGATAAGAAAGCCTTCCTCAGCGATCAATGCAAAGAAATAGAGGAAAACAACAGAATGCGAAAGACTAGAGATCTCTTCAAGACAATTAGAGATAGCAAGGGAACATTTCATGCAAAGATGGGCTCAATAAAGGACAGAAATGATATGGACCTAACAGAAGCAGAAGATATTAAGAAGAGGTGGCAAGAATACACAGAAGAACTGTCCAAAAAAGATCTTCATGACCCAGATAATCACAATGGTGTGATCACTCATCTAGAGCCAGACATCCTGGAATATGAAGTCAAGTGGGCCTTAGAAAGCATCACTACAAACAAAGCTAGTGGAGGTGATGGAATTCCAGTTGAGCTATTTCAAATCCTGAAAGATGATGCTGTGAAAGTTCTGCACTCAATATGCCAGCAAGTTTGGAAAACTCAGCAGTGGCCACAGGACTGGAAAAGGTCAGTTTTCATTCCAATCCCAAAGAAAGACAATGCCAAAGAATGCTCAAACTACCGCACAATTGCACTCATCTCACATGCTAGTAAAGTAATACTCAAAATTCTCCAAGCCAGCCTTCAGCAATACGTGAACTATGAACTCCCTGTTGTTCAAGCTGGTTTTAGAAAAGGCAGAGGAACCAGAGATCAAATTGCCAACATCTGCTGGGTCATGGAAAAAGCAAGAGAGTTCCAGAAAAGCATCTATTTCTGCTTTATTGACTATGCCAAAGTCTTTCACTCTGTGGATGACAATAAACTGTAGAAAATTCTGAAAGAGATGGGAATACTAGACCACCTGACCTGCCTCTTGAGAAACCTATATGCAGGTCAGGAAGCAACAATTAGAACTGGACATGGAACAACAGACTGGTCCCAAATAGGAAAAGGAGTATGTCAAGGCTGTATATTGTCACCCTGCTTATTTAACTTATATGCAGAGTACATCTTGAGAAATTCTGGGCTGGAAGAAGCACAAGCTGGAATTAAGATTGTCAGGAGAAATATCAATAACCTCAGATATGCAGATGACACCACCCTTTTGGCAGAAAGTGAAGAGGAACTAAAAAGCCTCTTGGTGAAAATGAAAGAGGAGAGTGAAAAAGTTGGCTTAAAGCTTAATTTTCAGAAAACTAAGATCATGGCATCTGGTCCCATCACTCCATGGGAAATAGATGGGAAAACAGTGAAAACAGTGTCAGAGTTTATTTTGGGGGCTCCAAAATCACTGCAGATGGTGATAGCTGCCATGAAATTAAAAGACGCTTACTCCTTGGAAGAAAAGTTATGACCAACCGAGATAGTATATTCAAAAACAGAAACATTACTTTGCCAACAAAGGTACGTCTAGTCAAGGCTATGGTTTTCCAGTGGTTATGTATGGATGTGAGAGTTGGACTGTGAAGAAAGCTGAGTGCTGAAGAATTGATGCTTTTGAACTGTGGTGTTGGAGAAGACTCTTGAGAGTCCCTTGGACTGCAAGGAGATCCAACCAATCCATTCTGAAGATCAACCCTGGGATTTCTTTGGAAGGAATGATGCTGAAGCTGAAACTCCAGTACTTTGGCCACCTCATGTGAAGAGTTGACTCACTGGAAAAGACTGTGATGCTGGGAGGGATTGGGGGCAGGAGAAGAAGGGGACGACAGAGGATGAGATAGCTGGATGACATCACTGACTCGATGGACGTGAGTTTGAGTGAACTCAAGGAGTTGGTGATGGACAGGGAGGCCTGGCATGCTGCAACTCATGGAATAGCAGAGTCAGACATGACTGAACGTTTTCCTAAGTGGAAATTCTCTGAGTCCCTAAGCTTATCATCCTTTGTCAAATTATAAGGCTAAAGCACTCTAAACAGATGTCCTCTCAATCAGTATTTTGTAAATTTATTTGCAGTTTCATATTATCCAATGCAATGGACATGAACTTGGGCAAACTTTGGGAGATGGTGAGGGACAGGAAAGCCTGGCATGTTGCTGTCCATGGGGTTGCAAAGAGTAGGCAAGTGAACAACAACACTGACAAATAATTAAAAGGCCAAGGCTTATATTGTAGGAATCTAACTAGTGTTACTTCTTTTCTTCATTTCTTAGTAAGTCACCTAAGCATATATTCCTGCAGTGACAACCCCCAGTGAGAGGTTCACTAGTGAGAATGGAACCAAAGATTGCAACTGCATGAATCCCAGGAAGCCACAGAACAGTGCAAACTTCATTAAGTAAGTGGTTTTATTTCATTGTGTTTTGGGGGAGGAAAACACCAGTTAACAAGAGAAAATGGTTCATCTGTGTGCATATGAGAACTAACAGAAGAAGTGGCTAGCTAAATGGTCAAAGTTAATTGTTTATATACCTATGCTTCAATAAGGAAAAGAATTGTTGCTTAGTCACTAAGTCGTGTCCAACACTTTGTGACCTCATGGACTGTAAGCTGCCAGTCTCCTCTATCCATGGAATTTCTCAGGCAAGAATATTGGAGCAGATTGCCATTTTCTTCTCCAGGGGATCTTCCCAACCCAAGGATCAAACCCACATCTTCTGTACTGGCAGTGGACTCTTTATCACTGAGCCACCGGGGGAAAGAAAGACAGAAGAAATGACTCTGATGGGAAAAACAATATGGGTTTTTGGGAAAGACAAGCGGGTTTTTTCAGAACACATTGGAACTAACAAAGTTTGTGACAGTGTCTATTTAAGCAGGCATGAGTAGTCTTTCCCTTTTCTTCATGGCCATAAAATTTCCCCAGAAAAGGAACTTAAGGTAGGTTTCCTATCAGTCTCTTTCATGGGAGTTGTTTTTACCCTAAAGAGGGGATTCATGGCAGCCTCACTTCTCAGAAGGTAACTGAGCGGGACCCCATGGGGTCTTCCTGGGTGGGACAGAACTTTCCCCAAATCCTCTGCTTCAGCTTCTCTCTGAAGGGTCTAGCTAATAGTATTTGATACATATTTCCAGAGGTGTTTTGTAGATGTTAAAAAACCTCCCCCTCTCCAACAAATGGAAGATGCTAACTACTTGATGACCTTGAGTACAGAGCCCCAGGCCTGCTGGAGCCTAAGAACTGGTGATGTTCACCCTTGTAACACTGCCCTGTTCCCTCACTGTTAGCCATCAGAGAACTATGCATGAGCTGATCACAGACCTTGCAACCTCCCTTCCTTATCTGGCTTCCAAAAGTCCTTTGCGAAAACCCTTCAGGGAGCTGTGGTTTTTTTTTTTTTTTTTTTTTTTTAGGGCAGAAGCCACCCTTCCTTGCATGGCCTTTCAATAAACCTTGCTCTGCTCCAGACTGATGCTTTGCTTTGCTTGACACGTGAACTGGAATTAACAAGATATGTTTACTTTTTGTCTGATAAGCAAAGCTCAGAGGAGGCTTCTTCCTGCATCTGTTCAATCTCAAGTTGTCTTTCAGCTTAAAATAATTCTCATATAAAAATGGAATATTTTAGGCTGGTGAATTCAGATCCTTTTCAGTATTTTGAAGATGGTTTTCTTATTGTAATTATTCACTTTGGTTCCTGGAACGAAAATTCCAGGAACTCTGGTTCCTGTTAATCTGCTCAGGTTCACTACTTTACTATACTGTACTGCTCACTTACATTGCAGCTGCTAAAACTCTTCAATACCACTGTCTTCAGCAGTCAACTTGCTGCTACTTCGAATGTTATAATTCTTACTAGTCAACAAACATGTCACTGTCTCTTCCTACTTTTCAAATTCTTAATTTATTAATTTGACATCACATACTTATTAGGCAAATATAAAATACTTGGTAAAACTGATACAATATTGTAAAGTAAAAAAATAATAATAAAAAAAGAAAAATATACTTGGTTTAATGATGAGATGGTGAAAAGCTTAAGAAAAAGTCCCTACCCACAAGATGCATATGTGTGTATGAGAAATAGTGAAGATATAATCAAATGCCCTTTTCATGTGAGGTTTAACTGATGAAACGTTTTCCTGTCAGAGGTCTAGAGTAGCTTCTTGTGTGAGGCATTAGAAACTTGAAAGGTTAGGTGAGCCCAGGATGTGGAGTGTGGTTAAGGATGATATGATAATAGATATTGTTTTGGAGAAAAGGGTTTGCTGCCTAACACACGTAAAATTCAATACTTGGCATCAGCTTTTGAGAGAAGGAGACGCTTTATCGTGAGGTCAACCAATAAGGAGATAGCAGACATGTCTGTTTATCTGTCTTCCTAATCTGAGTTTCAATCATGCTTCCATGAATTAGGGGAGGAGGGTTTTATGTGAAATTTCTGATATGGCATGTGTTGACTAAAGAAATATTCACAATCTGAAAGTCGAGAGTTATGTTTTATTCGGTGGGGATTTTTGGAACTCTGAGCCTGAGAGGCAGCATCTCCAGTAACCCTAAGAGAATTGCTCCGGGGAGGTGATTGGAGGGTTAGGATATATAGGAGTTTTGCATCAAAGGGCAGGTAATCAGGCAGTCAAAAGATTGCTGTTAAATAAAGAAATCCAGAAATCACAAGTTAAGGAATTTAGCCCTTTTCTATGTATTTGTTGCTGTTGTTCAGTAACTCAGTCATTTCTGATTCTTTGCAATGACCTTGGACTGCAGCACCACTTCCCTGTCCTTCACTATCTCCTAGAGTTTGCTCAGACTCATGTCCTTCATGTCAATGATGCCATCTAACCATCTCATCCTCTGTCAACCCCTTCTCATAGTTTCATTTAAAAACTTAATCATACACTACTTTGTATAAAATATGTAACTAAAGAGAACTTGCTGAATAGCACATTTAGTGCTCTGTGGTGACCTACATAGGAAGGAGATCCAAAAAAAAGAAGAGATATATGTATATATGGGCTTTCCAGGTGCTGCAATGGTAAAGAATCCGCCTGCCAGTGCAGGAGGCACAAAAGACATGGATTCAATCTCTCGATTGGGAAGATCTCCAGAGTAGGAAATGGCAACCCACTCCAGTATCCTTGCCTAAAAAATTCCATGGACAAAGGAGTCTGGCAGGCTAGAGTCTGTGGGGTCACAAAGAGTCAGACAAGACTGAGCACACACACGTGTGTATGTATAGCTGATTCACGTTGCTATACAGCAGAAACGAATACATTTCAAACCAATAAAAATTGATTAAAAAACAGTCATGAATCAGTCATGAGTACAAAACTCACTATTTTTAAAAAATATAGTGGGAAAAAGTTAAATTTTAAAAAGTCTCTTTACCCCTTCCTTTCTTCCCTCCCTTAGTCTCAGGAATTAGAGATGATCTAGATAAAATATTCTTGAGAAGGGTGTTAGAATATTTACATCTCAAGGTGCACAGAGAGAAATGCACGTTTCTCCTAGAAAATTAGCTTCCACTAACTGAATATGCGGACTTCCCAGGTGGCTTAGTGGTAAAGAATTCAGCTGCCAATGCAGGAGATGCAGACTTGATCCCTGGGTCTGAAGATCCCCTGCAGAAGGAAATGGCAATCCACTCTAGTACTCTTTCTTGGAAAATTCCATGGACAGAGGAGCCTGGTCGGCTAAAGTCCATGTGATCAAAAAGAGTTGTTCATGACTTACCATTAAACAACAACAGAAACTGAATACACAAAAACCAGTTTTAGGATGCTCAACGAGTTCCATCTCGAGCATTTGGGGGGCAAGATTTCCTTCAATTTCTAAATAGCCATTCTTGTCTCCAGGGGATATTCTCAACCCAGGGATCAAGCCCCCATCTTCTGCGTTGCAGGTAGATTCTTTACTGCCTGAGCCACCAGGGGGTTATGTTTCTAAATAGCCAATTCAGTTTAAATTTGAAAGTAACATCACTCACTCACACTCACATACCTCTCCTCAGATGAACTTGAATCAGCATTCAAGTTACCATAAGGACTTGCTAAGGAAGGTCAATACCAGGACTAGAGAGCAGGATTTGGACTCTCTCTCTATCTCACGCACACCCACATGCACACAGAGAGTTCAGATTATATGTGCTAATATACTATGATAAAAGTACACATAGTTGATTTTAGTTGCTTTCTTATATAACAGAGAAATTAAATGCAAAATTGCACATATTAGATATTTTTATTTTTATTCCATAAAATGCCTGTTCATTCTCTTTGCCCTTTTTTGCAAAAAAAAAAAAAGAGTGCCTATTTTTTCTTATTTATGTTTATTGTAAAATATGAAAATTAACCTTTCTCATAAGTTATAATCATTTTCTAAGTAAAAAGCCCACCTAAAGCTATAAGCTTTTGCATAGTTAGATGCCATGAGTTATGCTAAAATATATGTATAGTCTTGATGTTGAGTTGGGACTGTTGATGGCCAAAATCCTGGCTTTCTCTGCCCACCAAAGCCTAATAAAAAATATGGAGAGTTTGGAGGAGATAGAAAGGTGGTTTTAATTCCCAACCAGTGGAGAGGGCAAAACAGTAGGCTCATGCCTCAAAGACTGTGCCCCACTTCCCATGAAGAAGTGAAAGTGTTATTCACTCAGTCTTGTCCCGCTCTTTGCAGCCCCATGGACTGAAGCCCACCAGGATTCCCTCTGTCCATGGAATCCAGGCAAGAATACTGGAGTGGGTAGCCATTTCTTTCTCCAGGGTATCTTCTAGATGCAAGGACTCAGCTTGAAGTACAAATATTACTAATTTTCTGAAAATAGAAATGAATTTCTGAATATAGATTTATTTTCTGAGTATAGATTTATTTTAATGCTTTTTTTTTTCCCCAAGTTTTTCCTTTTCATGGTGATATGTCTGGAGGTCCTTGGGGCATAGAGATATTGGGATCATGGTAAACATTTTGTTTTACAAAGTTACTGATAAAGTATGCTGTGAAATGTATTATTCTGCATCAAATGTGACTCTGAAAAGGACATTTTATTTTTCAGAGTGGTTTTCCCCTAATGCCTTTTAGATATCTAAGCTTTAGTCTCTCTGTTTAAGTTTTTCTATCTCCTATCTATTTCTAAACTGTATGACCTTTCAGCTCAGTTCAGTTCAGTCGCTCAGTCGTGTCCGACTCTTTGCAACCCAATGAATAGCAGCACACCAGGCCTCTCTGTCCATCACCATCTCCCGGAGTTCACTCAGACTCATGTCCATCGAGTCCGTGATGCCATCCAGCCATCCAATACTCGGTCGTCCCCTTCTCCTACTGCCCCCAATCGTTTCCAGCATCAGAGTCTTTTCCAATGTGTCAACTCTTCGCGTGAGGTGGTCAAAGTACTGGAGTTTCAGCTCTAGCATCATTCCCTCCAAAGAAATCCCAGGGTTGATCTCCTTCAGAATGGACTGGTTGGATCTCCTTGCAGTCCAAGGGACTCTCAAGAGTCTTCTCCAACACCACAGTTCCAATGCATCAATTCGTTGGCGCTCAGCCTTCTTCACAGTCCAACTCTCACATCCATACATGACCACAGGAAAAACCATAGCCTTGACTAGACGGACTTTAGTCGGCAAAGTAATGTCCCTGCTTTTGAATATGCTATCTAGGTTGGTCATAATTTTTCTTCCAAGCAGTAAGCGTCTTTTAATTTCATGGCTGCAGTCACCATCTGAGGTGATTTTGGAGCCCCCAAAAAGAAAGTCTGACACTGTTTCCACTGTTTCCCCATCTATTTCCCATGAAGTGATGGGACCGGATGCCATGATCTTCGTTTTCTGAATGTTGAGCTTTAAACCAACTTTTTCACTCTCCTCTTTCACTTTCATCAAGAGGCTTTTTAGCTCTTCTTCACTTTCTGCCATAAGGGTGGTGTCATCTGCATATCTGAGGTTGTTGATATTTCTCCCGGCAATCTTGATTCCAGCTTGTGTTTCTTCCAGTCCAGCCTTTCTCATGATGTACTCTGCACAGAAGTTAAATAAGCAGGGTGACAATATACAGCCTTGATGTACTCCTTTTCCTATTTGGAACCAGTCTGTTGTTCCATGTCCAGTTCTAACTATTGCTTCCTGACCTGCATACAGATTTCTCAAGAGGCAGGTCAGGTAGTCTGGTATTCCCATCTCTTTCAGAATTTTCCACAGTTTATTGTGATCCACACAGTCAAAGGCTTTGACATAGTCAATAAAGCAGAAATCGATGCTTTTCTGGCACTCTCTTGCTTTTCCCATGATCCAGCGGATGTTGGCAATTTGACCTCTGGTTCCTGTGCCTTTTCTAAAACCAGCTTGAACATCAGGGAGTTCACAGTTCACGTATTGCTGAAGCCGGCTTGGAGAATTTTGAGCATTACTTTACTAGCGTGTGAGATGAGTGCAATTGTGCAGCAGTTTTAGCATTCTCTGGCATTGCCTTTCTTTGGGATTGGAATGAAAACTGACCTTTTCCAGTCCTGTGGCCACTGCTGTGTTTTCCAAATTTGTTGGCATATTGAGTGCAGAACTTTCACAGCATCATCTTTCAGGATTTGAAATAGCTCAACTGGAATTCCATCACCTCCACTAGCTTTGTTTGTAGTGATGCTTTGTAAGGCCCACTTGACTTCACATTCCAGGATGTCTGGCTCTAGATGAGTGATCACATCATTATGATTATCTGGGTTATGAAGATGTTTTTTGTACATTTCTTCCGTGTATCCTTGCCACCTCTTCTTAATATCTTCTGCTTCTCTTCGATCCATACCATTACTGTCCTTTATCGAGCCCATCTTTGCATGAAATGTTCCCTTGCTATCTCTAATTGTCTTGAAGAGATCTCTAGTCTTTCACATTCTGTTCTTTTCCTCTATTTCTTTGCATTGATCGCTGAGGAAGGCTTTCTTATCTCTCCTTGCTATTCTTTGGAACTCTGCATTCAGATGCTTATATCTTTCCTTTTCTCCTTGGCTTTTTTGCCTCTCTCCTTTTCACAGCTATTTGTAAGGCCTCCCCAGACAGCCATTTTGCTTTTTTGCATTTCTTTTCCATGGAGATGGTCTTGATCCCTGTCTCCTGTACAATGTCACGAACCTCATTCCATAGTTCATCAGGCACTCTATCTATCAGATCTAGGCCCTTAAATCTATTTCTCACTTCCACTGTATAATCATAAGGGATTTGATTTAGGTCATACCTGAATGGTCTAGTGGTTTTCCCTACTTTCTTCAATTTCAGTCTGAATTTGGTAATAAGGAGTTCATGATCTGAGCCACAGTCAGCTCCTGGTCTTGTTTTTGTTGACTGTATACAGCTTCTCTATCTTTGGCTGCAAAAAATATAATCAATCTGATTTCGGTGTTGACCATCTGGTGATGTCCATGTGTAGAGTCTTCTCTTGTGTTGTTGGAAGAGGGTGTTTGCTATGACCATTGCGTTCTCTTGGCAAAACTCTATTAGTCTTTGCCCTGCTTCATTCCATATTTCAAGGCCAAATTTGCCTGTTACTCCAGGTGTTTCTTGACTTCCTACTTTTGCATTCCAGGCCTGTATAATGAAAAGGACATCTTTGGGGGGTGTTAGTTCTAACAGGTCTTGTAAGTCTTCATAAAACCATTCAACTTCAGCTTCTTCAGCATTACTGGTTGGGGCATAGACTTGGGTAACTGTGGTATTGAAATGTTTGCCTTGGAGACAAACAGAGATCATTCTGTCGTTTTTTAGATTGCATCCAAGTACTGCATTTTGGACTCTTTTGTTGACCATGATGGCTACTCCATTTCTTCTCAGAGATTCTTTAGTAAGTTATTTTAGTTGCCCTCTTTATTCTTTGCTTAACCTTAGCTTTAGTGCCTTTATTTATGAAATGTGGAACATGAAGTTAATAATTTTATGTCATAAATGTCATATAAAGAAAAACATTTCATACATTCATATGAATAAAGAACTCAGGAAATTACTTAATTGTAGCCCTTAATAGTCAGAGAAGGCAATGGCAACCCACTCCCAGTACTCTTGCCTGGAAAATCCCATGGACGGAGGAGCCTGGTGGCCTGCAGTCCATGGGGTCTCGAAGAGTCGGACTCGACTGAGCGACTTCACTTTCACTTTTCACTTTCATGCATTGGAGAGGGAAATGGCAACCCACTCCAGCGTTCTTGCCTGGAGAATCCCAGGGATGGTGGAGCCTGGTGGGCTGCTGTCTATGGGGTCGCACAGAGTCGGACACGGCTGAAGTGACTTCAGCAGCAGCAGCAGCCCTTAATAGTAAGGACAGGGAAGAGTGGCGGGCTGCAGTCCATGGGTTTACAAAGAGTTGGACACCACTTGTGTGCTTAGTCATGTCTTACTCTTTGTGACCCCATAGACTGTAGCCCACCAGGCTCCTCAGTCCATGGGGATTCTTCGGGCAAGAATACTGGAGTGGGTTACCATGCCCTCCTCCAGGAGATCTTCTCAATCTAAGGATTAAACCCAGGTCTCCTGCATTGCAGGCAGATTCTTTGCTGTCTGAGCCACAAGGGAAGCCCAAGAATACTGGAGTGGGTAGCCTATCCCTTCTCCAGGGGATTTTCCTGACCCAGGAATCATACTGGGGTCTCCTGCATTGCAGGTGGATTCTTTATCAGCTGAGCTACCACTTAGCTACTGAGTAACAAAAATGACTATTTCTGGCATTTATCTCTTTGTCTGCAAAGAGTCAGAGGTGACTTACCAACTGAACAACAACAACAACAATCTCTTTAAAGACTATCAGTGGAGGAGGCGTTCATCTCTTAAAAGTGAGACAAAATTTTTTTTTAAAGAAATTGTTTACAAAATTAGTGCCAAAATTGATTTTGATATTCAAACCTTGTTTTCGAGTCTACTTCTTCTTTTTTATGTTTTAGGAAACCCTAGCCAAATCTTACGCCCTAATGGCTGGGTGCAGAAGAAAGGGAAATGCTGTAACTTTTTCAAAACCTATCAATCGTGGATCGATAGCCAAAAATTCTGTTCAACAATGAAATCACATCTCTTGGTGATCCAAGATAAGGCTGAGTTGGTAAGAGCTCATTTGCCATGAAAAAGGGGGGGGGGGGAAGCCCTTTTAAAACAAAGAGAAGAGCTTCTGTGTACTCAGTGGTGTCTGACTCTTTGTGATCCCATGGACTATAGCCCACCAGGTTCATCTGTCCATGGATTTCCCAGGCGAGAATACTGGAATGGGTTGCCATTTCCTTCTCCAGGGAAATCTTCCCAACCCAGGGATCAAACCTGGGTCTCCTGCACTACAGGCAGATTCTTTACCGACTGAACCACCAGGGAAGCCCAGAGAGGTACTCATCAAAGGCACTACCCATATCTGACAATATTCCTGGTATCTTGGGTAGGACAGATGGAGGCTCCTTAGTGTTATTATTTATTTTCCCCATAAACATCAGTCTTCTTCAAGACTGCACATTGGTAGGAAAAGGATAGATATCTCTCCTTTGGAAAGACATTAATTCCCAGTTTTTGCTTCAAATTCTCTTTGCACCCCTTCATCAGTTGCTGTTTATATCATCCTCATGAATTCCATTAAGTAGCAAATACCTTTACACAATATATGCAAGAATACTTTGGAAACCTTTCCATATTAATTTCCTACCTTAAGTATGTAGAAAACCTCTTCAACCTTCTTAAGATTTTCCTGAGTAAGAGGATAAATATCAAATTTTTTAAAGTCTGAACAAAGGTCAGAAGAAGCTGTTTTAATAGTGTAAGAGTTCATTTCCTCTGGATCCCTGTCACAGGATTTCTTACAGAGCAGTATACAAGATGGAATTTACTTCTGGATTGGATTGAACATTTCTCATCCACAAAATACGTGGAGCTGGCTGGATGGCACCCCATTAAATCTAACACTGTGAGTGTTTGGCATTTGAGTGTGTGTGTATGGCCAGTCATGTCCAACTCTTTGCGACCCTATGGACTGTAGCCTGTCAGGCTGCCCTGTCCATGGAATTTTCCAGGCAGGAGTCCTGAAGTGGGTTACACTCCAGAGGATCTCCCCAGCCCAGGGATTAAACCAGAGTCTCTTGCATCTCCTTCATTAGTAGGCAGATTATTTAACACTGCATCACCTGGCATTGGAGTACTTTTGGGGGAATTTAATAGTTCAACAGCCAATCCCTACTGGGGGCTGCCTGAACCTGCAGGGAGCCAACTTGTTCCTACAGAATGAAGACTTTAATCTTTGTTAGTGTGTAAATGATCAGGAAATTTGCCTTAGAGAAACAGACTCCTAAACTAATTTATTTTCATATATTCTGCTTTCTTTTAGCTTACAGATAATGCTAGAGGTATAAATGGAAAATCATAATCAATGCAAAATTCTCTAAATTTAAATTCTTATTACATATTTCTTCAGAAAAGAGGTTTACAGAATAATTCTTATTTTTTTTTAATTGGAGTACAACTGCTTTACAATGATGCGTTAGCTCTTGCTGTAGCACAGCATGAAATGGTCACATGTATACATATATCTCCTCTCTCACAGCAAAATAAAGATCTTAGAAGACTGCTATGATCTGCATGTTTGTATTACCCAAAAATTCATGTGTTAAAATCCTAACCACGATGTATTAATACACCATGATATATTAAGAAATAGGACCTTTGAGAGATGCTTAAATCATGACAGTGGAGCTTTCACAAAGGTAGCTTCCCCACCCCAATAACTGAGAAATATTAAGGAAGAAGTTATATGTAACACAACAGACAACTATTTGACTCTTTTCAAATTCTATTATCCCAATAAACAATATCTGTATCTATTTTATGTACCTCATTCATTTCTGTTTAAATTCTATGGGTAGAGAGTACTGAATCTTCGGGGATTCTGTGCTAATCCTCAAAACACAGGCAGGTTTGGAGTGCCCAGGGCAAAAACTTCTACTCTCATTATCAAGGCTTGGGGGATCATTAAAAGTTGATTTAACTACTTGAAAATTTGAAATGTTGTGGTATCTCTTAAAGAGATGTGATGTGGAGGAAATGAAGAAAGAAAATAGAGATGTTCGAGAGTGATACAGCAGCTTTATCAGGTTGGCTGAGGGGAAGTAAAAATTGCTCAAAAGAAGAAAGTCACCCAGCAAACGAATATTCTTAACCAGAGACTATTTACAATATCTTTTGTTAAAATTCATACTCTGTACTCACATATACCGCAATTTCTGTACACCCTCCACACTAAATTAACTTAAAAAATTTATCGTTGATTATTTTTAATGGCTATCTCCCAGCATATTTTTACTAGAAAATCAGCATGACCCTTTTTTATTTTTTAAATATTTTATTTTTAAGTTTTGTTGGAGTATGTATAATTGATTTAACATGTCCTATTAGCTTCAGACAGAGAAGGTGATGGCACCCACTGCCGTACTCTTGCTTGGAAAATCCCATGGATGGAGGAGCCTGGTGGGCTGCTGTCTATGGGGTAGCAAAGCGTTGGACACGACTGAAGTGACTTAGCAGCAGCAGCACCACCACCACCAGCAGCAGCATTAGCTTCAGGTGTATAGCAAAGTGAACCAGTTCTACATATATCCACTCCTTCTACCATTATATTTTTCATATAGAATGTGATGCTCTGCCACCCAAATGTAAACCTGCTTAGAATTATTAATTTGCTAATCTGATTCTTTGTGTATTTTCTGATTTCTAAGATATTTTGCAGCTTATTTGTTTAAGACAGGAAAAGTTGGTTTGAACATCATGGAAAACAGAATTTAGGGGAAGTTTCCTTCTTTTACGTTAAGGATAAAGAATCTGGGTATATCCTTATACACCGGCATTTACAGAAATGTTCTTGTTGAGGTGTCTATGTGAGTTTACAAATTTTAAAAGGGGGTTGATCTTTTGTAGAAGCAAAGAGGCTCATTACAAACAGTGAAAAAAGATTTTTGAAAAGTGTCATTTTATTCTGGCTCCTATAACAAAATACCACAGGCTGGGTAGCTTATAAGCAACAGAAATGTATTTCCCACAGTTCTGGAGTGTGGGATTCCAAGATAAAAGTACCTGAATGATCCTGTTTTGTTAAGAGGATTCTTCTTGGTTTGCAGCCAGAGCCTTCTCAACATGTTCTCACATAGTGGAAGGGGCTCGAGATCTGTCTAGAACCTCCTTTGTAAGGAAAGAATCGCATTCGTGAAGGTTCCACCCTCATGACTTAAGCATCTCTCAAAGGTCCTAATTCCTAATATATCATTTTGAGGTTAGGATTTTAACATATGAATTTTGGGGTGATACAAACATGCAGATCCTAGTAGTCTCCTAAAATCTTTAGTTTTCACATGATGGAATGGATTGGGAAACCAATGTTTCTTACATTTTAATTTTCATTTTAATTCCACATAGTAATGATATTTACAAATGACTGTTTAGGTTAGACAACTATTTGGAGGAACTCCTTCATTAAATAAATTGCTTTTAATGTGCATTTGCTCTCTAAATATTGCAATGTCTCACACCTCCAGATTGGAGAGTACACTCTTCCTAAGAAGAGAGAAAGCACAGAATACAGAGAGTTGTGCTTTTAGCAGAGTGAGAACAGATGTCTGGGAAAGAGTCCAGCTTTCATGGCAGTCACTAGCATGTTGCGTTTTCCTCTATAGATTTCAAGTTCTTGACGAGATTGAAGATGATGCTTGTGCCTTAATAACAAAGAAGGGGTGTTGTTGTTTTTTTTTTTTTCTTCTGAAAAGTGCCTCATTTAGAATTACTGGATTTGTCAAGGTGTCATTCCTTCATCTACACACAATGACCTCTGAATTGATCACAGGTATAAATCTTCCTGTTTAAAATAATTATACATTTTTGTGGAAACACTTTGTTTCTACAACAAATATTATGTGATAGTGCTGATAATAGTGTGGATGTGGGTCACTACCCATCAAGGCAATCAGCCTTGAGTTCTTGACTCTACCTGAGGACTGAAATGACATTTTCATAGTCATCTCTCATGAACGATACTAGCTGTTTCAGACAGAAACTACTGCTTTGTCTCCTCAAGAATTCTCTTCCTACACCTTGCTTTCACCATTAATGGAAAAGATTTTACTTTTTCAAAGACAAGCCACTGGATATTACATTTTCGAATTTTCTACCATTGAATCTACACGTTTGTCTGTGTCTTGTCTGTCACTTTTTTTCTCTCCATTTCCAAAAAAACCAAAAAAAGCCACACTTCTTTCTATCTAAATCAGATCTCCAAGTCTATGGTCAGGATTGCATCCACTTAATTTTTTTCAAGGAGATCCCTTCCTTGATTCTGTCTTCTTTACCCTCTCTCTTCTTATGCCTTCCTTTACGAGAAAATTGTTCATTAACCACATGCGTCTTTTGGTTTCCACCCAGTTTTCCTCATCCCTTTTAAGTCAAATTTCCTACAAATTTTTATGCTTGCCTTCCTCTTTCTGTTTCTCAGTCCACATTCTATAATGTAGTTTCTGCTTTTCCTACTATTGCACTGAAGTGTTCTCTCCACACTTTTGACAAAATACAGTCAGGACTGTTTACTTTCACTTTATCTCTCAGCAGTGTTGCTCATTGTTGACCCGGCATTCATTTTTGAAATATTTTTTAACTTTAGCATCTATGATGCAAAGTTTTCTTGAAATTCTCTCTACCTCTCCAACTATTCCTCCTCAGTATTTTCTGCAACATCTATTCTCTCGTCTGATCTCTTAAATAATGATATTCCTCAGAGTTCTTGAGGGTCCTCTATTACATGAAAATATTGGCTGAACTCATCCAGTCTATAACTTCAATTGCTATCAATTTATTTTATTTTTAGATAATTTTTATTGACATGTAGTTGATTTACAATGTGCTAGTTTCAAGTGTACAGCAAAGTGAATCAGTTATCAGTTCAGTTCAGTTCAGTTCAGTTGCTCAGTCATGTCCGACTCTTTGTGACCCCATGGACTGAGGCATGCCAGGCTACCCTGTTCATCACCAACTCCCAAAGCTTGCTCAAACTTATGTCCATCAAGTCAGTGATGCTATACAACCGTCTCATCTTCTGTCATCCCCTTCTCCTCCTGCCTTCAATGTTTCCCAGCGTCATGATCTTTTCCAGTGAGTCAGTACTTTGCATCATGTGGCTAGAGTTTCAGCTTTATCATCAGTCCTTCCAGTGAATATTCAGGACAGATTTCCTTTAGGATTAACTGGTTTGATCTTGCAGTCCAAGGGACTCTCAAGAGTCTTCTCCAACACCACACTTAGAGTTATACATATATTCATTCTTTTTTTAAAGAGTCTTTTTACATACAGGTCATTACAGAGTATTAAGTAGAGTTCCTTGTTCTATACAGCAGATTCTTATCAGTTATACATATAAAACAACTAATTTTATATGTAGTTGTGTGTATATGTTGGGGCTTCCCTGGTAGCTCTGTCATAAAGAATTTGCCTTCAATACATGCAGATTTGACCGCTGGGTCAGGAAGATCCCCTAGAGAAAATCCAGTCCAGTATTCTTGCCTTTGAAACCCCATGGATGGAGCAGCCTGGCAGGCTACAGTCCTTGGGGTCACAAAAGAGTCGGACACGACTGATCTACTAGACAAGGGTGTATATGTCAGCCACAGTCTCCCCAATTCATTGACCACTCCCAAACCCATACTTCTAGCCCAGACCTTATTATAGAGGATTGCCCATTGGACATCTCTATATACATCTACATCTCAAGACCCGTCAACTAATGAACTTAAACAGATTAGCTTAGTGGATTGGTAGCAACATGCTCACTCTAGTTCAAGCCAGAACTTTTGGAGTCAACCATGACTTCTTCCTTCTTCTCTCTCTCAATATTCAAAAAATTCATTTAAACCCTGTCAATTTTATCACACGATTATTTCTGGAGTCTGTCTCTATATAGACTTTATTAATCACCCAATCATCTTCGATTATTGCTCTAGCTTTTCTGTCTGCTGCAGTCCATTCTCCAAGTTGTCATCATGGTTTAGATTCTTTGAACCTCACATCCCCCACATTACTCACTACCTAATTTCCTTCAGTGGCTTTTCACTGTTTAAACCTTTCACCAACTTCTCCAGCCACTCTTTATTCCTCCCCCAGCTCCATGCTGGTAATGATGCAAGCACACTAATCCTGTTTCAGTTCCTCAAATGTGGCATGCTGTCTTTTGCCTCTAATCTAATCATATGTTTGCCTCAGCTCAACAAACACTGTTCCCTTTCTCACTCTTCTGTTCAACTCTTCCTTATTTTTCAGGTCACCAGTGAAATGTCATCTGCAAGAAAATACTTCTGTGACTATTGTCCACTCCAGGCTAAACTGTAAGGATTTCATATATATTTTCGTAGTTCCCTGTGCTGATTTTAATCTTAACATTTAAAATTTTTTTTTCCTTAACCATTGTTTAATTATTCATATTTCTTCATGTGCTGTAAACTCTGTAAAGTGAATAATCCTCATCATTGTGCAAACAAGATGTGTGATTCATACTGGTAGATAAGTACTTTTTATGTTGCTGCTGCTACTGCTGCTAAGTCACATCAGTCGTGTCTGACTCTGTGTGACCCCATAGACGGCAGCCCACCACGCTCCTCTGTCCATGGGAGTTTCCAGGCAGTAGTACTGGAGTGGGGTGCCATTGCCTTCTCCAACTTTTTATGTTATCAAGTATGTATTTGCTACATGTTCCCCAGCATCATTTTAGGCAGAGCTTCCCCTAGTTTTGATAAACAAAACCTGCATACAGAGAAATAAAGTCACTGCTGGTTTTTTTTTTTTTCTTTTTTGATAAATATCAGTGTTAGATTTACAGACTAATAAATAAAAATTTCCAGGTTTCTTGCTTGTTTGTGCTTTTAACCAAGAGGCTTGGAGCTGAGAGATTACTAATGTTTGCTGATTGACTTTAAATTCACCAACAGAACTATTTTAAGATCTTGGATCCATTAACAACAAAATTTAAAGATTATAAAAAAAATTTAAAATTTTATTTTAAATTCATATGTATAAACAGAAATAATTATAGCTTTGTAGGGAAAGAAATATAAAATGTTCAACTCAAAAAATTTAAATGCAAAGAGCATAAAACCATGCTTACTTAGTATAATAAGTGCAAAAATATGTACAGTTTTATTAACATGAACATTTGAGAAATGTCAAAAAAAATGATAAACGTTACAATTGAAGGGAAGAGGAGAAAGATTAAGAGATCTGAGGATCTCTTGTTTCAGTGATTTTTGAAACACTGATTTTGATGTAAATGTTTAAACATTTAAATATTAAAATATGAAAGAATTAGTCTGCACGTTGAGTATTGCCTTGGAAAGAAAATGAAAGTCACTCAGTCGTGTCCGACTCTTTGCTGTCCGATTCTCTTTGCTGTCCGACTCTTTGTTTGTTGTCTGTCAGACTCTTTGCTGTCCATCCGACTCTTTGCTGTCCGACTCTGCGACCCCATGGATTATACAGTCCATGGAAATCTCCAGGACAGAATGCTTGAGTGGGTAGTCTTTCCCTTCTCCAAAGGATCTTCCCAACCCAGGGATTGAACCCAGGTCTCCCGCATTGTGGGCGAATTCTTTACCAGCTGAGCCACAAGGGAAACCTGAAAATACTGGAGTGGGCAGCCTATCCGTTCTCCAGCAGATCTTTTCCACCCAGGAATTGAACCAGGGTCTTCTGCACTGCAGTCTAAGTATTGTCTTCAGTTCAGTTCAGTTCAGTCGCTCAGTCGTGTCCGACTCTTTGCGACCCCATGAATTGCAGCACGCCAGGCCTCCCTGTCCATCACCAACTCCCGGAGTTCACTCAGACTCACATCCATTGAGTCAGTGATGCCATCCAGCCATCTCATCCTCTGTCATCCCCTTCTCCTCCTGCCCCCAATCCCTCCCAGCATCAGAGACTTTTGCAATGAGTCATCTCTTCGCATGAGGTGGCCAAAGTACTGGAGTTTCAGCTTTAGCATCATTCCTTCCAAAGAAATCCCAGGGCCAATCTCCTTCAGAATGGACTGGTTGGATCTGCTTGCAGTCCAAGGGACTCTCAAGAGTCTTAGATCACACCAAAAACACAACTCCAAGAAGATAAGAGAATCAATAACTAAAATCTTACTAGTAAGCTACCCATAAGTATTGACTTACTATTCTGGGAACATATGTCCATAGATACCACATATTAATGGAGTTCATATTCCCATTTCCAAGTGAGACCTCTTTTTTTTTTTTTTTCAGCAAATTGAATGATAAGGTTTGAAGATTTATTAACAACTCTTGCTGTTGAGTCACTTAAATCCTGTCTGACTCTTTGTGACCCCATGGACTGCAGCACACCAAGCTGCATGTGGTTCTCCAGGCAAGAGTACTGGAGGGGATTGCCATTTCCTTCTCCTAAGTGATTCCTCTCAAGTCAAGTGCAGTGTCACGTGTTCACCCTCATGCAATGATGAAGTTATAGTTCTCATTTTTCTCCACTTATATTCAGTAGTGTTGAACACTTTGGGTTTCCCATTAATCACTGTAAAAATTAGCATGTTACTTTCCTGCTTTGTTTATGCTTATTAGTATATAATACATATATACATGTGTATCTTTATATTTACATGCATATGCATTAAAGCATAATAAAAATTATAATCAAGGATAAAAAAGTTTTCATGCTTAGAAGTTGGCTTCTCATAATTTGAGAAATTAAATGTCCAATCCTCACCATATTTATCTATTATTGCCCCCAGTGGCCATGTGAGAGAATATTTGTGACTTTATTAAAAAAACACCAAAACTCTCAATCTGTTTTTACAAAGTAACAACTTTATTTTAATACTAATTCATACACTTAGGGCAGGCTTTTAAAAAATCTAAGTCACTAAGTAATGAAAGAGCATTAGGTCCCATAAAAGCCATGAGTCATACAAAGGGATTTTTTGACATTGTTACTCTATTGTTAGAGAAGGCTGATACAATGACCATATAATTTTTTAAATTATAACTTGAAACAGTGTGTTTTTCTATTTGATTTTGGACACTCCAGTATTAGAAGGCTTACAGGTCTAATATGTGAGTATTGCAGCATCTATATCCTAGAAAATATGCATTGTTCTCATTTTGTGCTTCTGCAAATATGCGTGAACAGATTTATGTGTCTGAAGTTAAACTGTTGCTGCACTGGTGCTCTCAGAGGCCCAGATTCAGCTCTCTGACCAAACCAAAATGACCTTAAACTTCACCTAAAAAGCAATAAGTACTATAGAAGCAAGTGATGTTTTCACTGGGCAGATAATTGTCATCTTTGCCACCACGCACTTTTCCTCGTTTTGTCATGTGAGCTTACACCTGAGGTCTGTGCACCTCTGTCTGCATCCGAGTCACATACCAGCCCAGACTCTCTCCTGAATTCTAGAACTGTACATCCCACTTCCTGTGAAGCATTTCCCCCTGGAATTCCTGCCACCTCCTAAAATTCAGTAATTCCAAAATATCCTTTTCCTGCTGTGTCAGTTAGTAACCCCACTGTTCCTCTGATTGACTTCCTAAAGGGAAACATGGAATTTATTATTTTTTTTTAACATCTATTCTTCATCTCATTGTCTGATATTTTCTGGGAGTTTATCTCTGAAAGAGTTTCTGAGTTACTTCACTCTTCTCTATTCTTCCTACCACAATTTCTGACACTGCTCTTATCATTTCTTCTTTCAATCAATTGAAAAGACTTTCAGATAATTTCTTGACCCATCAAATATCTAGTATCTTTAGAGAAATAACCTAAAGGTACTAGAAGTTTAGAGCATCAGTTCCAAACTTCATTACTTCAGTTAGTATAGCAAATAATTCCCCCTGAATCTGGCCCTGGGTCTCCTTCCCTCTCTTCTTCCCTCCCCGACCCCCTCTCTCAGCTCCAAATCTTATTCTTTCCTCTCTCATTCTGGTGCTTCCAGACAATTATAGCTTCTCAATTTTGTAGCATTTGCTATCCTCATATATGCTTTTCACTCTGCTGCCAGTGTTTTTCCTGAAAATGTTCTTCCTTGAATATCTCCACTTTCGTAACTTGTCAATTAAAAAATATCTTCTCTAGGCACCTCTTTCTCAAATTTTGGACACTTTCTTTCTTGTGCTACCAGTGAACCTTGCATACTTCATATCCATTTGATATGGTAGTTCTTACACTGTTTGGTGATTCAATGTTTGAAGGTTCATCTATTCAGTGTCTGCTTTTCTAAACAAATTATAGGCAATGCTGTTTCTTGTCCCATTTATTCTATTCTAGTTTTCAATTAAAATAATTTTATTTACTCCTGATACAGGAGAACAATGAAGTAATAATACAGCACCAGCTGTTAAAATTAAGACCTTAAGAACAAAGTCCTGAGTTTTCTAAGGAACCATGCAATGGTTGGTTTTAATTAGGAAACAGATTTTCTCTTTTTGTCTTTTATGTGACTCTGTATGGTTCTTTCCCCTATTCATGTTGAGATTGAAATAATCAAATAAACATTTATAAACAATGGGAACGAGGAGAGAACACAGAGGAGAACAAAATGAGAATGAGGGTGAGAAGAGAGCTTAGTAAGATGGAAATTGATATGGTCGATAACAGAAGATGCAACAATGAGACTCTGCTAAGTTATTTTCCTAAATTCTTAGAAGTCCAGTATGTGTTCTCTTTTTACAACTATTTAAATTTCTATCAATGAGTATACATGAAGCACCCATAGGATGCAGAACACAGATTTCACAATTATTTCAAGAAAACAATGTTTTACAAAGAGATATTGTTAACCTTGAGTAAACATGAAGATGATATCTATTTTCTCAAACAGAGAGCAGTTTGTGCAGCAAGGTTTACATCACTTCCTCACCCACCTGCCCCCCAAATTTGTACTATTCATGATGTCCATCGCAAAATAGGTCCTTGGAATTGACAAATAGCACTCTGCAAGTTCAGAATTGTTTACTCATCACCTTGATTCTGTCACATGACAGTCTGAATGTGAAATCTTTTTATTATTGTTTCATCTTTTCTTCTATGTGTTCAGTGTGTAAAAGAGATTCACTCAACGAGTAAGTCAACATGTTATGCACTATTCTTGTGTTGAACTACACTACATTACTCATGAGTGAATCTCACAAAGTTATGCAAATATTGCAAAACTAAGAGAAAATCAACTAGGACTGATAATGAAATTAACAGTAAAAATATCAGAATTCTTACCTAACAAAACAAGCAATTTTGAATGACATTAGTCAATTCATATTATTAAATCTCTTGAAATGGCATCTAAAATTTTCATACATATTTTAATGTATTTCCTATCAGATTTGATTCTAAAAGCAATTTGGAACTTTTAAATACACTGTGGCATATATATCTTGAATGCCAAGAATCTAACAGATTTATAAAAATGGACTTAGAGGTTTTGAGTGAAATATCAATGAACATTTCTAAGCATGAATTTCATGTACATTTATATTAATATATTTCTTTCTGAAGGAATAAAAATTACATTTTATGTAAAATATGTTAAATCTAGGGTGTCTTAACTTTTTGATGTGCATATGTCTGGTTTGCTGCAAATCTATTTTCTAACTAAATGGGTACTGTACACAGTTTTGTGTAAATAGGCACATTCACCAATCCCAATTATTTTAAACCTGAAACAAAACACAAAGGGGAAAAAAAGGGGGCCACAGAATGAGTGGATACTGAAGAAAATTATCGTCTGCTCTCAGATCTTATTCTAACCCAACATCATATTATTTGAATATAAAGCAAACTGAATTCATATGGTTTGCCTGTCCTAAAACATAGCTTTATAAACTGTATGGTCCACGGAATTCTCCTGACCAAAATACTGGAGTGGGTAGCCATTCCCTTCTCCAGGGGATCTTCCCAACCCAGGAATCAAACCCAGCTCTTCCACACTTGTAGGCAGATTCTTTGCCTTCTGAGCCACAAAGGAAGACCGAGAATACTGGAGTGGATAGCCTATCTCTTCTCTAGGTGATCTTCCCAACCCACTAATCGAACTGGGGTCTCCTGCATTGCAGGTGGATTCTTTACCAGCTGAGCTACCAAGGAAGCCCTTAGACACTCAAAATATCAATAATCTATATGATGAAGAAGGGAATGATCTATTGCCAAGTATATTTTAAACTTTGCATAATATTCTAATTATTTAACATCTTTGAAAACTAATTTTTTTTTCACCTGTATTATTATGGAACAATACATATTACACCTCTCACAGTTTCTGTACAGATTGGATGGTACAATGATTATATGAAGCATTGTTTGGAATATTATAGGCATTAAATAATTTGTATAATATCTTGTGTTGCCATTTTGTTTCCGGGGCTCATTTTTTCTCCATCAAAGGGAAACTTCTAGGAGAACGGTGTGTATGGATTATAACTCAAATCTCTCCATGATGGGAAAGGTTCTAAGCCCCAGTTTCAGGTGTGTCAGTTATATACTCAGGACTTACCAATCCTGATTGTATAGCATTCCATCGATCCACTTCCAAGTCTGCTCTGGTTTTCGCCTCAAACAATCCAATATTGAAAATGGTCAGAATATCTCCTCAGGAAATTCTTTAATAAAGAATATTTATAGAATAAATAGCAAATGCTGTCTTCTCCTGAAATTTGCGGTCTAAGTCATTATCAGTTCAGTTCAGGTCAGTTCAGTCGCTCAATCGTGTCTGACTCTTTGCGACCCCAAAATCGCAGCACGCCAGGCCTCTCTGTCCATCAGCAACTCCCAGAGTTCACTCAGACTCACGTCCATCACGTCAGTGATGCTATCCAGCCATCCCATTCTAGGTCGTCCCCTTCTCTTCCTTCCCCCAATCCCTCCCAGGATCAGAGTCTTTTCCAATGAGTCAACCCTTCGCATGAGGTGGCCAAAGTACTGGAGTTTCAGCTTTAGCATCATAACTTCCAAAGAAATCCCAGGGTTGATCTCCTTCAGAATGGACTAGTTGGATCACTTTGCAGTCCAAGGGACTCTCAAGCGTCTTCTCCAACACCACAGTTCAAAAGCATCAATTCTTCAGTGTTCAGCCTTCTTCACAGTCCAACTCTCATATCCGTACATGACTTCTGGAAAGACCATCGCCTTGACTAGATGGAGCTTAGTGGGCAAAATCATGTCTCTGCTTTTGAATATGCTATCTAGGTTGGTCATAACTTTTCTTCCAAGCAGTAAGTGTCTTTTAATTTCATGGCTGCAGTCACCATCTACGGTAATTTTGGAGCCCCCCAAAATAAAGTCTGACACTGTTTCTACTGTTTCCCCATCTATTTCCCATGAAGTGATGGGACTGGATGCCATGATCTTTGTTTTCTGAATGTTGAGCTTTAAGCCAACTTTTTCACTCTCCTCTTTCACTTTCATCAAGAGGCTTTTTAGTTCCTCTTCACTTTCTGCCATAAGGGTGGTGTCATCTGCATATCCGAGGTGACTGATATTTCTCCCAGCAATCTTGATTCCAGCTTGTGTTTCTTCCAGTCTAACGTTTCTCATGATGTACTCTGCACAGAAGTTAAATAAGCAGGGTGACAATATACAGCCTTGATGTACTCCTTTTCCTATTCGGAACCAGTGTGTTGTTCCATGTCCAGTTCTAACTGTTGCTTCCTGACCTGCATACAGATTCAAGACGCAGGTCAGGTGGTCTGGTATTCCCATCTCTTTCAGAATTTTCCACAGTTTATTGTGATCCACACAGTCAAAGGCTTTGGCATAGTCAATAAAGCAGAAATAGATGTTTTTCTGGAACTCTCTTGCTTTTTCCCTGATCCAGCAGATGTTGGCAATTTGATCTCTGGTTCCTCTGCCTTTTCTAAAACCAGCTTGAACATCAGGGAGTTCATGGTTCACGTATTGCTGAAGCCTGGCTTGGAGAATTTTGAGCATTACTTTACTAGCGTGTGAGATGAGTGCAATTTGTGGTAGTTTGAGCCTTCTTTGGCATTGCCTTTCTTTGGGATTGGAATGAAAACTGAACTTTTCCAGTCCTGTGGCCACTGCTGAGTTTTCCAAGTTTGCTGGCATACTGAGTGCAGCACTTTCACAGCAACATCTTTCAGGATTTGAAATAGCTCTATTGGAATTCCATCACCTTCACTAGATTTGTTCGTAGTGATGCTTTCTAAGGCCCACTTGACTTCACATTCCAGAATGTCTGGCTCTAGATGAGTGATCACACTATCGTGATTATCTGGGTCGTGAAGATCCTTTCTGTACAGTTCTTCTGTGTATTCTTGCCATCTCTTCTTAATATCTTCTGCTTCTGTTAGGTACATACCATTTCTGTCCTTTGTTGAGCCCACCTTTGCATGAAAGGTTCCCTTGGTATCTCTAATTTTCTTGAAGAGATCTCTAGTCTTTGCCATTCTGTTGTTTTCCTCTATTTTTTTGCTGAAGAAGGCTTTCTTATCTCTTCTTGCTATTCTTTGGAACTCTGCATTCAGATGCTTATATCTTTCCTTTCCTCCTTTGCTTTGCACTTCTCTTCTTTTCACAGCTATTTGTAAGGCTTCCCCGGACAGCCATGTTGCTTTTTTGCATTTCTTTTCCATGGGGATGGTCTTGATCCCTGTCTCCTGCACAATGTCATGAACCTCCACCCATAGTTCATCAGGCACTCTGTCTATCAGATCTAGGCCCTTAAATCTATTTCTCACTTCCACTGTATAATCATAAGGGATTTGATTTATGTCATACCTGAATGGTCTAGCGGTTTTCCCTACTTTCTTCAATTTCAGTCTGAATTTGGTAATAAGGAGTTCCTGATCTGAGCCACAGTCAGCTCCTGGTCTTGTTTTTATTGACTGTATAGAGCTGCTCCATCTTTGGCTGCTGAGAATAGAATCAATCTGATTTCGGTGTTGACCATCTGGTGATGTCCATGTGTAGAGTCTTCTCTCGTGTTGTTGGAAGAGGGTGTTTGCTATGACCAGTGCATTTTCTTGGCAAAGCTCTATTAGTCTTTGCCGTGCTTCATTCCATATTCCAAGGCCAAATTTTCCTGTTACTCCAGGTGTTTCTTGACTTCCTACTTTTGTATTCCAGTCCCTTATAATGAAAAGAACATCTTTTGGGGGCGTTAGTTCTACACGGTCTTGTAGGTCTTCATAGAACCGTTCAACTTCAGCTTCTTCAGCATTACTGGTTGGGGCATAGACTTGGATTACTCTGATATTGAATGGTTTGCCTTGGAAAGGAACAGAGATCATTCTGTCGTTTTTGAGATTGCATCCAAGTATTGCATTTTGAACTCTTTTGTTGACTACTATGGCTACTCCGTTTCTTCTAAGGGTTTTCCGCCCATAGTAATAGATATAATGGTCATCTGAGGTAAATTTGCCCGTTCCAGTCCATTTTAGTTCACTGATTCCTAGAATGTCAACGTTCATTCTTGCCATCTCCTGTTTGACCACTTTCAATTTGCCTTGATTCATGGACCTGACATTCCAAGTTCCTATGCAATATTGCTCTTTAGAGCATCGACTTTGCTTCTAAGGTGTGTATTGTTTTTGCTTTGGCTCCATCACTTCACTCTTTCTGGAATTATTTCTCCACTGACCTCCAGTAGCATACTGGGCACCTACTGACCTGGGGAGTACCTCTTTCAGTATCCTATTATTTTGCTTTTCATACTGTTCATGGGGTTCTCAAGGCAAGAATACTGAAGTGGTTTGCCATTCCCTTCTCCAGTGGACCACATTCTGTCAGACCTCTCCACCATGACCTGCCCGTCTTGGGTTGCCCCGTGGGCATGACTTAGTTTCATTCAGTTAGATAAGGCTATGGTCCTAGTGTAATTAGATTGACTCAATTTCTGTGAGTATGGTTTCAGTGTGTCTGCCCTCTCATGCCTTGTTGCAACACCTACCATCTTACCTGGGTTTCTCTTACCTTGGGTGTGGGGTATCCCTTCACGGCTGCTCCAGCAAAGCACAGCCACTGCTCCTTACCTTGGATGAAGGGAATCTCCTCCTGCCGCCCTTGCTGACCTTCAACATGAGATGGATCCTCTAGGCCCTCCTGCGCCCGCACAGCCACCACTCCTTGGATGTGGGGTTGCTCCTCCCAGCTGCTGCCCCTGGCCTTTGGTGTGGGGTTCCTCCTCCCAGTCACCGCCCTGGCCTCGGGACGGGGTGGCTCCTCCCAGCTGTCGCCCCTGACATCGGAAGCGGGTTGACTCCTCCTGGCCGCCTAACCTTGTTTCGGACGGGGTATCTCCTCCCGGCCATCACCCGTGACCTCGGACGCAAGTTATCTCCTCCCAGCCATCGCCCCTGACCTTGGACGCAGGGTAGCTCCTCTCGGCCATTCCTGTGCCGTCATAGCCTGGCACTCTAGGCCGCTGCCCCTGACCTCGGAAGTGGGGTAGCTCTCGGCTGTGCCTAGTGTGCCGGCCGCCACCGCCACCTGCGCCTGAGCTTAGTGCACTGGCCGCCGCTGCAGCCTGCGCCACTACTGCCGCCTGAGCTTAGTGCACCGGCCGCCGCATGCCGCCGCCTGCTCATGCGCTTAGTCCGCCAGCCGCCGCCTGCGCCTGGGCTTGGTGCCCTGGCAGCCACCGCCGCCTGCGCCTGCACTTAGTGCGCCGGCTGCCACCGCCGCCTTCGCTTAGTGCGCCGGCCACCGCACGCCGCCACCTGAGCTTAGTGTGCCGCCACCTGCACATGCGCTTAGTGCGCTGAGCGCCACACGCCTCTGCCTGTTCATGCGCTTAGTCCGCCGGCCACTGTCTGCGCCTGTGCTTGGTGCGCTGGCCGCCGCCTGCGCCTGCGCTTGGTGCGCCCCGCCACCGCCGCCGCTTGCACCTGCACTTGGTGCGCTGGCCGCCACCTGCGCCTGTGCTTAGTGCACTGGCCGCTGCTGCTGCCTGCGAAAAACACAGACTTTCATATTTGGGAATGATTTCAGGGTGACTTTGCCTTTCTCTGGTTCATGACTCAATTCACAAGTTATGTTACTTTTGTAACAGCTTTTGTAGCAAATTGCATTGGGTAGCTTTCTCTCTTATTAACTTTCTAAGAGACATTACTTTGCCAGCTAAGTTCCGTCTAGTCAAGGCTATGGTTTTTCCTGTGGTCATGTATGGATGTGAGAGTTGGACTGTGAAGAAGGCTGAGCGCCGAAGAATTGATGTGTTTGAACTGTGGTGGTGTTTTTTAAAGCCAATCTGAAAATTTTTGTCTTTTAAGAGATAAATTAAAAATATTTACATTTTGTCATGATTTGTGTTATATTTGGATTTATCAATGTTGTGTTTTATTTATTTTTCATATTTATTTTTTACTAAATTCTGTTGGATTGGTATTTTTTATGTCTTTATTTCAATACCTTTTTAAAACATTTTTTATTCTTTCATGATTACCACTGAATTCTTAAAAAAACTATATATATATTCTAATTGTTAGATTGTCTATGTCTAAAGAATTCTTTAACTGTTTGGACAATTATTCTTTTCTTCAAGGCCTTCTAACTGGGTGCCATAATTTTTTTACATCTCCATAGTTTGTAATTTTATTTCTTAGGCTGAGTAGTCTTTTCTGCTTTTCTGTAATCAATCTTGTCTATTCAGAGAACCAGTTTTCCTCCTGTATATCCTCACTTATTATTTTGTTCTACTCTTTTTCTCTTATGCTCAGTCCATTAATTTAACAAATAAATAACAAAGCTTTTGTTCTGTTTCCATATCCATCTGATATTTCTCATTTCCCCCCTGCTTTAATTTCATAATTTATTATTCTATGGAATATAATGTATAACTTTGGATTTTCCCACCATTCTAATGTATTCATTTAAATATTTTTACCAGAATTTTCTACAAAATTAATGTTAATGTGGGTCAATTCCTCTTCTGTCTATTCCTAGTAGAGCAAATTGTCAGCAAATGTTAAATATGTCCCTATGCTCCTTAAGGTCTTTACCATTCTATCGCTTATCACCTCCGAAATTCTACATCTCTACTGTTTCTGTTTCAAGGCATTTCATATAGTACACTTTTGAATTTTTCTACTTTAGGCTTTTTTGTACCCCAGAATTCCTAGATCATCTTGGCTATAACAACTCATGTACTAATTCTCTCCAGCATCTCTGACAAACTGTTATGATTCTGCTTATCATTGCTTTCATATAGTCCCACAAAAGGCAACTTTTATTTGATATAAAACAGGTAGATTAATATCAGTTCATACTGAGAATTTTATTATAACTTTTCAATGCTGAATTGTGAAAATGGTTTAGTTTTTCTGAGTTTCATTGCTATAAATCCTTTTGAAAATGCTGTTGTTCCTATTGTTATTTAGTCACTAATTGGTTTCCAACTCTTTGTGATCCCCATAGTCTGTTGCCCTCCAGCTCCTCTATCCATGGGATTTCCCAGGCAAGAATACTGGAGTGAGTTGCCACTTCCTTCTCCAGGGGGTCTTTCCAACCCAGGCATTGAACCTATGTCTCCCACATTGGCAGGCACATTCTTTACCACTGAGCCACTAAGGAAGCCCTTGAAAGATACAGCCTAGGTGCTTATGTGGTTGAACTTCTTTGAAGAACAGCTGTGGTCTTTCTCATGGGCAGTAGTATTTAAATTGCTTTACATGGGGCCAAGGGAAAATGCCTCAGAGTGTAACTTGTTTCTAAATAGGAAGGGAAAGTCATCTCCTAAATGTTGCCTGATAACTTACCATGAGGGGTCATCTGAGGTGACCTGTGACATGAATGAGATCTGACTTGATATGAACTCTTTCTACGGTTTGAGTAAATATGAAAGCAGGACTCCCCTCTCTGCTTATCAGAGGGTCTTTTCTGGACCATTCTTATTCTCCACACCAGCTATAAGCTCTGAATATATAATTATGGTTCAAAAGCATTGGCTTACCAGTTCTTTCGTGGTGTTGAATACAGCAAGAGCTGCAGCATGAGAGGCACCGAAGTTCTGGCTTGCTTCCCAGGTGGTTGTGTTTTCAGAAAAACAGAAGCACTTTCCTAGGAAACCAATCCAGCCTTCCAGGCATGATATGTGTTCAGTGGAAGATTTTTATTTTTCAAATAAAAATGATTGAATAATATATTAAGTACTGAAGGGGTGGAAATCCCTTAATTTCAAACAGTTGTTCATTTGAATAAAATTCACCAGGTTAGCCTTCTGTCTGAAGGTATTAGACTTCATCATGCCTAAATATCTATACTCCTATTTTGCTAGGTTGAAAGAAAATTTGATGAATGCCCTTTAAGTAGATGCTGTTATTGCTCAAACTGGGGCTTGATGTACTTCTCAAGTGATATTTCTTTCGAGGAAGTCACTCTCATTTTCATGAACTTAACTATTATATATGTACTGATATTAGCAAACTGATATGTCCAACCCAGGCCTCTCATCAGGCATCTCCTCCATATAACAACCTAATAGATACTCATTCTCTCAACAACAAATATTCAGGAATACACATTATTTAGTATGGCCATTATATTAGATGCATATTTTTAAAAGCATATTAAAAGTGTATAAAAAAAGCATATTAAAAAGCAGAGACATCACTTTGCCAAGTGGTGTCTACAAAGGTCTGTATAGTCAAAGCTATGGTTTTTCACTAGTCATGTAAGGATGTAAGAGTTGGACCATTGAAAAGACTGAGCACCAAAGAACTGATGTTTCAAATTGTGGTGCTGGAGAAGACTCTTGAGAGTCCCTTGGATTGCAAGGAAGTCAAACCAGTCAATCCGAAAGGACATCAAACCTGAATATCAATTGGAAGGACTGTTGCTGAAGCTCCAATACTTTGACCACCTGATGTGAAGAGCTGACTCATTGAAAAGGACTCTGATGCCAGGAAAGACTGAAGGCAAAAGGAGAGGGGGTGGCAGAGGATGAGGCGATCAGATAGCATCACCAACTCAATGGACATGAATTTGAGCAAACAGTGCCAAAGAATGCTCAAACTACCGCAGAACTGCACTCATCTCACATGCTAGTAAAGTAATGCTCAAAATTCTCCAAGCCAGGCTTCAGCAATACGTGAACCTTGAACTCCCTGATGTTCAAGCTGGTTTTAGAAAAGGCAGAGGAACCAGAGATCAAATTGCCAACATCTGCTGGATCATGGAAAAAGCAAGAGAGTTCCAGAAAAACATCTATTTCTGCTTTATTGACTATGCCAAAGCCTTTGACTGTGTGGATCACAATAAACTGTGGAAAATTCTGAGAGAGATGGGAATACCAGACCACCTGACCTGCCTCTTGAGAAATCTGTATGCAGGTCAGGAAGCGACAGTTAGAACTGGCCATGGAACAACAGACTGGTTCCAAATAGGAAAAGGAGTACATCAAGGCTGTATATTGTCACCCTGCTTATTTAACTTCTATGCAGAGTACGTCATAAGAAACGCTGGACTGGAAGAAACAAGCTGGAATGAAGATTGCCGGGAGAAATATCAATAACCTCAGATATGCAGATGACACCACTCTTATGGCAGAAAGTGAAGAGGAACTAAAAAGCCTCTTGATGAAAGTGAAAGAGGAGAGTGAAAAAGTTGGCTTAAAGCTCAACATTCAGAAAACAAAGATCATGGCATCCGGTCCCATCACTCCATGGAAAATAGATGGGGAAACAGTGGAAACAGTGTCAGATTTTATTTTGGGGGGCTCCAAAACCACTGCAGATGGTGATTGCAGCCATGAAATTAAAAGACGTTTACTCCTTGGAAGGAAAGTTATGACCAACTTAGATAGTATATTCAAAAGCAGGGACATTACTTTGCTGACTAAGGTCCGTCTAGTCAAGGCTATGGTTTTTCCTGTGGTCATGTATGGATGTGAGAGTTGGACTGTGAAGAAGGCTGAACACTGAAGAATTGATGCTTTTGAACTGTGGTGTTGGAGAAGACTCTTGAGAATCCCTTGGACTGCAAGGAGATCCAACCAATCCATTCTGAAGGAGATCAGCCCTGGGATTTCTTTGGAAGGAATGATGCTAAAGCTGAAACTCCAGTACTTTGGCCACCTCATGCGAAGAGTTGACTCACTGGAAAAGACTCTGATGTTGGGAGGGATTGGGGGCAGGAGGAGAAGGGGACGACCGAGGATGACATGGCTCGATGGCATCACGGACTCTATGAACGTGAGTCTGAGTGAACTCTGGGAGTTGCTGATGGACAGGGAGGCCTGGAGTGCTGCGATTCATGGGGTCGCAAAGAGTCGGTCATGACTGCACGACTGAACTGAACTGAACTGGGCAGATAGTGAAGGACAGAGGAACCTGGCATGCTACAGTCCATGGGGTTGCAAAGAGTCAGACATTACTTAGGGACTAAAAAATAACAACAACAAAGTTATTCTCATGTTATATAGGAGGAAACATAGGATTATTTCATGTAAGATGTCTGAAATTACCCTTAATTCTGAGCTAAAGTGTGGAAGGCACAAGTACTATGAAACATTTTAGAGGAGAGTTAATATGAACATATTTGGGAAATGGACCATGACCTGCTAAAATTGTGGCCAGTGTAATTATTAGGATCACCAGAAAGATGATGTCTGTGATCATTTTAGAGATCAAAATTTCTTTTTATTTTCTTTTGAGTGTTCTTGTGATTCTATAATAAGATTGGAACAGATAACATCTCCTATAGAAAAATTATTCAGTTCTTTATTACTTAGAATTTGAGATTAATGTATACAAAGCAACCACATTTCTATATACTAGCATTTATCAATAGGATATTAAAATATAGCTTACCATTTACAATAGCATAAAATATTGAATGCTTATGGATTTATGTCTGACAGAAGACATATAAAACTTGTACATTAAAGATACAAAACATTACTGAAAGAAACTGAAGACATAAATAAATGGAAAGATATTGTCTTCATGATTCAGAACACACAGTAATGTTATGATGTCAATCTGCTCAAACTAATCTATACATTATCACAATCATACACAAAGTTCTCAGCGTGGTTTTTTTTTTTTTTTTTTTTGAGTAGAAGTAGGTAAGCTGTTGTTAAAATTCCTATTGAAATGTAAAAAGAACTAGAATAACCATGTTTGAAAGAGAACTAAATTTGAGCACAAGTATTACCTGGCTTAAAGACTTATGATAAAAACTACAGTTGTCAATATAGCAGGAGCAGCAGCAGAAATATACCCACACGTGTGCAGACACCAAATTTTTGGCAAAGATGCAAAGGAGGATAGTCATTTTGATAAAAAGTACTGGAAATATTGGATATCCACATACAACAAAAGACTTTTTAATTCGTACCACCTCCCATATGTAAAAACTAATTCAAAAAGGATCATATAAATAAATGTAAAAGCTGAAGCTATAAAAAGTTTCAGAGAAAACAGGAATTTTTGTTGTTGTTGTTGTTATTTTGGACTAGAGAAAGATTCAATCGAACCAAAAAACATGATGTCAAAAAATAATAAATAAATTGGACTTGTAGTAAAATTCTGCTCCTCAAAAAACAGTTTTAACAAAATGAAAAGTCAAATCAGAGACTGGAAGAAATATTTTCAAATTCAAAGTCTGATAAAGGTCTTGGGTCCAGAATATATAAAGAACTTGGTACTTAAGAAAACACACAACATAACAAAAATACAAACAAGGTGTAACAGACATTTCATGAAATAAGAAATATATAGATGAAATATATAGATGGCAAATTACCACATAAAAAGATGCTCAGCATTATTAGTCATAAAGAAAGTGCAAATTAAAGCTAGATTCAGAAACTACTACATATCTATTAGAATAATTAAAGTTAAAATGTCTGACCATAGCCAAGTATTAGTGAGAATATAGAAGAACTGGAACTCTCTCATTCATTGTTGGTGAAAACAGCAAGACCATTTTGGAAGGCACTGTAAAAATCTCTTGAAAAGATAAATATATACCTAGGATATGATCCATTATTTCTGCACATAGGTACTCCCCCAAGAGAAATGGAAGAGTATGTCCATACAGAGATAGGTACCTAAATTTTTATAGAAGCTTAATTTTAATAACCCCAAACTGTGGCTGAATAAATAAATAGTGTTTTATCTATATGGGGAACACTAGTCAGCAACAAAAAAGAAATGAACTACTGATACAAACAATGACATGGGTGAATTTTATAATAGTTATACTGAACAAAACAAGCCAAACTGAAATGAGTATATACTGTGTGATTCCATCTATATAAAATTCCATAAAATGCAAATCTATCTATAGTGTCAGAAATTTGATGTGTGATTCTTTCAAGGAATGCATGCTGAAACTAGCAAGAGAAAAATATAATAACGGGAAATGAGAAAATTTTTGGTGTTAATAAATATTTCAGTATCTTGAATGCATTTACGGTTTCTTGGATATTGTCATGTACATCAAAATCTATCGGGTTGTACACTTTATGTGCATTTTAATGTAATGTCAGTTTTCTCTCAATAAAGCTGTTAAAATAATATAAAAATCAGGTATCTTTAATTCACAGTATGTGTGTGTTTATAGTGTTTATAATCTCCCTTAGATACACAGCTGGAAAAAATTTGGCACAGGTAGGAGAAATGAAATGCTGACTCCCTCTGGAGGGTTAGGATTCAGAATTGAAAGCAGAAACTCACAAACTGTAAATTTGTTTATTTCACAAATAGAGCATAGCGCCTGTCACACCTGTGCTTCTTACCTGAAGATTGGAAATCTCCTACACTAGTCAGCCTTTCGTGGTCATTCATGTTTCTTTCTGAGTAAGACATACACACACACACACACACACACACACACACACACACACACACACACAGGCTGGAGTGAACAGGATTCAAGATTCCAGCTAGTATCTGAACTTGCTTCAGTAATCTGATGGAGGACAATCTCAAATGAGAATGCAAGTTAAGGCAATCTAAGATGAGAATATCATGTTAGGGAAATCTCAAATGAGAATACAACGGTAGTGTTTCAGTTCAGTTCACTCAGTCGTGTCCGACACTTTGCGACCCCATGAACTGCAGCACGCCAGGGCGCCCTGTTCATCACCAACTCCCAGAGTTCACTCAGACTCACATCCATCGAGTCCGTGATGCCATCGAGCCATGTCATCCTCGGTCGTCCCCTTCTCCTTCTGCCCCTAATCCCTCCCAGAATCAGAGTCTTTTCCAATGAGTCAACTCTTCGCATGAGGTGGCCAAAGTACTGGAGTTTCAGCTTTAGCATCATTCCTTCCAAAGAAATCCCAGGGCTGATCTCCTTCAGAATGGATTGGTTGGATCTCCTTGCAGTCTAAGGGACTCTTAAGAGTCTTCTCCAGCACCACAGTTCAAAAGCATCAATTCTTCGGCGCTCAGCGTTCTTCACAGTCCAACTCTCACATCCATACATAACCACAGGAAAAACCATAGCCTTGACTAGACTGACCTTAGTCGGCAAAGTAATGTCTCTGCTTTTGAATATACTATCTCGGTTGGTCATAACTTTTCTTCCAAGGAGTAAGCGTCTTTCAATTTCATGGCTGCAGTCACCATCTGCAGTGATTTTGGAGCCCCCCAAAATAAAATCTGACACTTTTTCCACTGTTTCCCCATCTATTTCCCATGAAGTGATGGGACCGGATGTCATGATCTTCGTTTTCTGAATGTTGAGTTTTAAGCCAACTTTTTCACTCTTCTCTTTCACTTTCATCAAGAGGCTTTTTAGTTCCTCTTCACTTTCTGCCATAAGAGTGGTGTCATCTGCATATCTGAGGTTATTGATATTCCTCCATTTCAGAAGAAATGTAGTAGCCATCATGGTCAACAAAAGAGTCCGAAATGCAGTACTTGGATGCAGTCTCAAAAATGACAGAATGATCTCTGTTCGTCTCCAAGGCAAACCATTCAATATCACAGTTACCCAAGTCTATGCCCCAACCAGTAATGCTGAAGAAGCTGAAGTTGAATGGTGTTATGAAGACCTACAAGACCTTTTAGAACTAACACCCAAAAAATATGTCCTTTTCATTATAGGGGCCTGGAATGCAAAAGTAGGAAGTCAAGAAACACCTGGAGTAACAGGCAAATTTGGCCTTGAAATGAGGAACGAAGCAGGGCAAAGACTAATAGAGTTTTCCCAAAAAAATGCACTGGTCATAGCAAACACCCTCTTCCAACAACACAAGAGAAGACTCTACACATGGTCAAGACCGAAATCAGATTGATTATATTCTCTGCAGCCAAGATGGAACAGCTCTATACAGTCAACAAAAACAAGACCAGGAGCTGACTGTGGCTCAGATCAGGAACTCCTTATTACCAAATTCAGACTGAAATTGAAGAAAGTATGGAAAACTGCTAGACCATTCAGGTATGACCTAAATCAAATCCCTTATGATTACACAGGGGAAGTGAGAAATAGATTTAAGGGCCTAGATCTGATAGATAGAGTGCCTGATGAACTATGGAATGAGGTTCATGACATTGTACAGGAGACAGGGATCAAGACCATCCCCATGGAAAAGAAATGCAAAAAAGCAAAATGGCTGTCTGGGGAGGCCTTACACATAGCTGTGAAAAGGAGAGAGGCAAAAAGCAAAGGAGAAAAAGAAAGATATAAACATCTGAATGCAGAGTTCCAAAGAATAGCAAGACGAGATAAGAAAGCCTTCCACAGCAATCAATGCAAAGAAATAGAGGAAAAGAACAGAATGTGAAAGATTAGAGATCTCTTCAAGAAAATTAGAGATACCAAGGGAACATTTCATGCAAAGGTGGGCTTGATAAAGGACAGGAATGGTATGGACCTAACAGAAGCAGATATTAAGAAGAGGTGGCAAGAATACACAGAAGAACTGTACTATATATATATATATATATATATATATATATATATATATATATATATATATATCTTCATGACGGTAGTGTATAAATTATTATAAAAGTTCCTCAGAATCAACTGCTTCCTTTTTAGCACATTCTATCCACAAATCATTATCAGCGCAGCTTGAGAAGCTACTAGAGAGGGCTGGCAGCTGAAATAATTCTTCCAATGGCTGGATTCAGTGTGAAGGAAGTGAGGTTCACTGGTTTATGAAGCCAGCAGGTTACGCCTTCATACCATGACCCTGACCTTCACATACTTTTAGTTAATTTGACCACTATAGCATCTTAAAAAGCAGAGACATTACTTTGCCAACAAAGGCCCATGTAGTCAAAGCTATGGTTTTTCCAGTAGTCATGTATGGATGTGAGAGTTGAACTATAAAGCTGAGCACCGAAGAATTGATGCTTTTGAACTGTGGTATTGGAGAAGACTCTTGAGAGTCCCGTGGACTGCAAGGAGATCCAACCTGTCCATCCTAAAGTAAATAAGTCCTGAATATTCATTGGAAGGATGCTGAAGCTGAAACTCCGACACTTTGGCCACCTGTTGCAAGGAGCTGACTCATTTGAAAAGACCCTGATGCTGGAAAAGATTGAAGGCAGGAGGAGAAAGGGACAACAGAGGAGGAGATGGTTGGGTGGCATCACCAACTCAATGGATATGAGTTAGAGTAAACTCCGGGATTTGGTGATGGATGGGGAGGCCTGGTGTGCTGCAGTCCGTGGGGTCACAAAGAGTGGGACATGACTGAGCGACTGAACTGATTATGGATCCCAGCTGCAGATCCAAGCCCCAAAGTTTTAAGGGCAAAATAGCAAGTTGTGAAACTGAAAGTTGCTCAGTCGTGTCTGATTCTTTGCGACACCATGGACTTAGTCCAAAGAATTCTCCAGGCCAGAATACTGGAGTGGGTAGCCTTTCCTTTCTCCAGGGGATCTTCCCAACCCAGGGATAAACCCAGGTCTCCCACATTACAGGTGGATTTTTTTACCAGCTGAGCCACAAAATAGCAATTCAGACTTCTTGAAAAGAACATGATTTTGCTTTAGTAATAATAATAATAACAGGAAAAAAATCTAATATTTATTGTGTTTCCTTGACAGTAAGTCTAGGTCTAAGCTTTTAACTTTTATGAAGTAATTTAAACTCACCATAACATCAAATAAGAGCTTATTATTATTGTTAATTTATAGATGAGATAACTTCTTTAATGCAGCAGAGAGGTTAAAACGTTTTCTTGAACTAACATAGCCAATTCCAGTTGAGCTCTTTCAAATCCTGAAAGATGATGCTGTGAAGGTGCTGCACTCAATATGCCAGCAAATTTGGAAAACTCAGCAGTGGCCATAGGACTGGAAAAAGTCAGTTTTCATTCCAATCCCAAAAGAAGGAAATGCAACAGAATGCTCAAACTACCACACAATTGCACTCATCTCACATGCTAGTAAAGTAATGCTCAAAATTCTCCAAGCCAGGCTTCAGCAATACGTGAACCATGAACTCCCTGATGTTCAAGCTGGTTTTAGAAAAGGCAGAGGAACCAGAGATCAAATTGCCAACATCTGCTGGATCATGGAAGAAGCAAGATAGTTCCAGAAAAACATCTACTTCTGCTTTATTGACTATGTCAAAGCCTTTGACTGTGTGGATCACAATAAACTGTGGAAAATTCTGAGAGAGATGGGAATACCAGACCACCTGACCTGCCTCTTGAGAAATCTGTATGCAGGTCAGGAAGCAACAGTTAGAACTGGCCATGGAACAACAGACTGGTTCCAAATAGGAAAAGGAGTACATCAAGGCTGTATATTGTCATCCTGCTTATTTAACTTCTATGCAGGGTACAGCATGAGAAACGTTGGACTGGAAGAAACACAAGCTGGAATCAAGATTGCCAGGAGAAATATCAATAAACTCAGATATGCAGATGACACCACCCTCGTGGCAGAAAGTGAAGAGGAACTAAAAAGTCTCTTGATGAAAGTGAAAGAGGAGAGAAAAAAAGTTGGCTTAAAGCTCAGCATTCAGAAAACAAAGATCATGGCATCCAGTCCCATCACTTCATGGGAAATAGATGGGGAAACAGTGGAAACAGTGTCAGATTTTTTTGGGGGGTGGGGGGGCTCCAAAATCACTGTAGATGGTGACTGCAGCCATGAAATTAAAAGACTCTTACTCTTTGAAGGAAAAATTATGACCAACCTAGATAGCATATTCAAAAGCAGAGACATTATTTTGCCAAGAAAGGTCCGTCTCGTCCACGCTATGGTTTTTCTTGTGGTCATGTATGGATGCGAGAGTTGGACTGTGAAGAAAGCTGAACGCTGAAGAATTGATGCTTTTGAACTGTGGTGTTGGAGAAGACTCTTGAGAGTCCCTTGGACTGCAAGGAAATCCAATCAGTCCGTTCTGAAGGAGATCAGCCCTGGGATTTCTTTGGAAGGAATGATGCTAAAGCTGAAACTCCAGTACTTTGGCCACCTCATGTGAAGATTTGATTCACTGGAAAAGACTCTGGGAGTTGGTGATGGACATGGAGGCCTGGTGTGCTGCGATTCGTGAGGTCGCAAAGAGTCGGACACGACTGAGCGACTGAACTGAACTGAGCATAGTATGGGGCAGAGGTTGGCTCTGATCATTTAACCATTTTGCTCTCTTCTATTGCTTCTCTCTGTTTAGGAGTGTTGCCACGAATGTGCTGATGTGCTAAGCTTCTCCTTCCAGATTTAGAAAGCACACCTCCCTCAGGTTCAACAACAACAAAAGTACTATGCTGTGAGAATTTTGCTCAGATAATGATCACCAAGTTATATTATTTGACAGAAGTGAGGATGAAATCATGGCAACCTGGATTTCAAAGTCACCTCCTGGAGAGGCAAGCAAACAGTAATGGGTTGGCATTTTTTCAAAGTTGGATTGTAAGGCATAGAGATCCCTCTAATTTTGTATGTTAAACTTTTTAATGTGTGAACATTATTTTGCATCCCCCAAACAATTATTTCAGGAGCTGGGCAGACTTTGTGTTTGTGTGCACATGTATTTGCATTAAAGAGAGAGAGAGATTGGGGAAACTGATGGCTAGATTATTTCAATCAAGACTTTACCTGGAGCACAAATTATTCCTAAACTTTACATGCTGTCTTATAACTTTATGTTTTGCTGGAGCACCACTCAGCTATTGCCACATTAGTGCTCTATTATAAATCACACCCTAAACCCTAAGCACTTACCAGCCTGCGCTGCATTGGTTGAGTACTGTCCCACAGAAGCTGGCAACCCTGCGGCTCTGCCTCATACTGCAGCTTGTCTCTTGTTATCTTTGTTATCCTCCTGTGCAGGTTGAGGCAGCAACAGCTGCTCCAGAAGCACTTCTCCTGGAGATGTCAGAGGTACAAGACACTAATCCTAGCCGCTCACCAAATTATGTCACTTGTTACTATCCCATTGGCTGGTGCTCCTTTCTGGCTGACCGCAAACCCATGGGAAGTACCCTTGACTTCTAGTGAAAGTCATACCACATGTTTACAAGGGCTTTTTGGGGGACACTTGTGCATGCTAGGTCGCTTCAGTTGTGCCTGACTCTGTGAGACCCTATGGCTCTTCTGTCCATGGGATTCTCCAGGCAGGAATACTAGGGTGGGTTACCATGCCCTCCTCCAGGGGATCTTCCCGACCCAGGGATCGAACCCATGTCTCTTACATCTCCTGCATTGTCAGACAGGTTCTTTACCACTAGCAATATCTGGGAAGCCCTTCTTGGGGACAGTAATCCATACAATGCAGCTCGCTGGAGCACTTACGGGGCTCTCCTGCTCAAATCTGCTTTATCTGCCATTGGTCTGCATTTGTGTTTTAAATCAGTCTTGAAACTTTTTTGTTTGTTTTTAAATTAAGGAGTTTACCTAAAGGATGAGGTGGTTGGATGGCATCACTGACTCAATGGACATGAGTTTGCGTAAACTCCGGGAGTTGGTGATGGACAGGGAGGCCTGGCATGCTGGTCCATGGGTTCAAAGAGTTGGACACGACTGAGCAACTGAAATGAACTTACATAAGAAAGCTGTTTTCAGCCTGTTGGCATCCTTTAGGGACAATAGTTATAGGCAGTTACTTATATAAGGTAAGGTTCATCTTTTTTCAAAATGATTTGCATATAAACTTTTCACATTTCTCCTGTATATTATCAATTTCCTTTCAAATTTATCTTTTGTTAAACAAAGAGTGACCAGAAACACTTAATAATGGACAGATCATAAGCTTAACTTTATCACAGAATCATCCCATTACATCCATCTGGTTATATAATTTTGTGTATGCTCATTTTGGAGAAGGCAATGGCAACCCACTCCAGTACTCTTGCCGGGAAGGTCCCATGGATGGAGGAGCCTGGTAGGCTGCAGTCAACAGGATCGCTAGGAGTCGGACACGACTTCACTTTCACTTTCATGCATTGGAGAAGGAAATGGCAATCCACTCCAGTATTCTTGCCTGGAGAATCCCAGGGACGGGAGAGCCGGGTGGGCTGCCGTCTATGGGGTCGCACAGAGTCGGACACGACTGAAGCGACCTAGCAGCAGCAGTATGCTCATTTGCTTCAGTCATATCTAAGTCATTGTGACCCTATGGGCTGTAGCCTGCCAGGCTCCTCTGTCCCTGGGGATTCTCCAGACAGTGAGTTGCCATCCTCCAGGGGATCTTCCTGACCCAGGGATCGAACCTGAGTCTCCTAAGTCTCCGGCACTGTAGGCAGATTCTTTACCCTCTGAGCCATCAGGGAAGCCCATATAATTTTGAAATTATTCCTTATTTTAACTTTGAAATTGTTTGCTATATTGTCTTTAAACTTATTCAATCAACTCAGCAATCACTATTCTACAGGCAATTTAGGAGAAAACTAAGAGAACTCTTTTCTTTCCAAGTCCATTTCTTGCCTTCTGGGCTCATATAGTCACAGATATTCTCTTTGTGGTCCTCTCAAGTGCTATTCAAACTATTTGTAGCTCAGTGATACTTTTACAGGTATTTGACATGTATTGGATAAGTTTCAGAGCACTCTCCCTACAGAGGCAGGATGGGGAATCATAAAAATATTATGTTAGCTCTCCAATTTAATTCTCAGGGTTTCCCGTTCCAAGGTCTTACTGAAGCAATAATTAAAACAACAACAACAACAACAAAAAAAAAACCCTCCCATTTACAGCTGTATGAGGGAAAGAGAGGCTTGGGACAATTACGAGCAGCCAAGAACCTCAGAGCCTAAATGCAATCAAACCTAACCATGGGTCTATATACTTGAGGATAAACAAAAAAGCAAACACATAATCTCCCAAAGAAAAAAGGCAAATGCATGGGTGAGAAGTGCGGACACCGTAGGGGCTGAGCAAACTGGAAATACCTGGAAAAGTCAAGCACAGACCTTAACTCTCTTCCATATCCTCAGGAATGGCTTTCTCCTTATTTGCTCACATTCTAATCTGCCTTTAAGATACTTATTATCCCTTCTCAAAGTGCTGATAAAACTTACTTTGTTCTTGTTATTTAGCCACTCAGTCTTGTCCAACTATTTGCCACCTCATAGACTGTAGTCCGCCAGGCTTCTGTGTCCATGGGACTTCCCAAGGCAAGAATACCAGAGTGGGTTTCCGTTTCCTTCTCCAGGGGCTATTCTCCACCTAGGGGTCAAACTCGTATCTCCTGCATTGGCAGGCAGATTCTTTACCACTGAGTCACCAGGGAAGCCCTAAAACTTATTTGGAACTTTTCATGTATACATTTTATGAGCTTTGTTTTTATATGTGTATTCCTTCTTTCTTTTAATAAATATTGTTAGAAAGAATCAATGTATAAAATCCTCCAGGATAAAGAATTTTGTTACATGCCAAAAGAAAGGAAAGATCAGTGCTTCTCAAGTTCTTCATTGCCACCCACCTTCCTCTTAATGTTAAGTGAAGTGTACTTGCTACTGCAGATGAGATGTATATTATAAAATGATAGAGGGGGTAGTTTTGCCACTTAAATTACATCACTTTTCATATTTTTAAAATAAATAATGTGAAAACTCACCATGACCAGTCATTGTTATGTGAGATATCTTTTTTCTCATGGAGAAAAAGTATTATTTATTTTAATACTTCTTATTTATTGAATTAATTATTCCATTTGTGCTTTTCTTTACTTCTTTCCCAAAAGGGAAAGTGAAGCGTGAGGTTAAAAGTGTGGTATATAACCCATGGCCTAAAATAATTTGTCCAAGTTTTGGAAAAAATAAATTTAGCTTGTTTTTCTCTTTTTAGAAATTATTCTCCGGGGATTTCCCTAGTGGTCCAGGGGTTAAGACTTCGTCTTCCAATGCAGGAGGTGTGGGTTTGATCCTAGTCAGGGGCCTAAGATCTCATATGCCTCTCGAAGATCTCACATTCCTCTCACCAAAGAAACAAATGTAAAACAGAAGCAAAGTTGTAACAGATTCAATAAAGGCTTTAAAAATGGTCCACATCAAAGTAGAAAGAAAGAAAGAGAACCACAACAAAAGAACAAAAGAAAAAGAAAAAAATTATTCTCCAAGTCTCATATCATGGGCTTTCAGCTACTTTTTTTCTTTGTGGGCATTTCTAACAGTAACTAACTGTTACTCTTTGCTACATAGTAATTTTTCATGCACAATCTTTGAAGCCACTTCTTTAATTTCTCTCTGCCCTATCTACTTAATTTTCTTATTTTTTCCACAAGCATGTTTTGTCTGGGAATAGCTTCCAGCATTTTAATTTTCCTTTGAAGCAAATTCTCTCCAAGATCTAATCTGCACCCATTGGAATTGCCACATATGGGGCTCCCCTACCTGCCAAGGGTTATGCATATAAACTAGACTGATCTGTTAGAGTTTTTCATCTCTCCTAAACAGAAACTATTTCAGAAATAGATATTGTCCTAAACTAAGTCTTTCTTAATTAACTTTTGTGTGTGTGCTTAGTTGCTCAGTCATGTCCAGCTCTCTGGGATCCCACAGACTATAGCCCTCCAGGCTCTTGTGTCAATGGAATTCTCCAGACAGGAATACTGGAGTGGGTTGCCACTTCCTCCTCCAGGGGATCTTTCAGACCCAGGAATCAAACTTCTGTCTCCTGCATTGCAGGCAGATTCTTCACTAGCCCTCTTAATTAACTTACCTGATATTTAACATATGAACTCTGGGAGAGGAAAGGCATCTCTCTTCCTCTAGGATTAGGAAACATAAAGAGTTAAAATGCAGAAGTTATTTTCCAGTTTCATGGAGAAAGCAATGTACAAATGAAGTCCAGATACATGGGATAAAAAACAAAAATATAGAGGTAAGTGCAGATCCCTGGAGAAACCAGTTGAGTTCCCACATCCAGCCAGAAGACAGAGTGGTGAAACAATATGCTTTCTTAGGTATGGCAGAGTTGATGTAACTCCTATGTTTTATAGGTAGGCCATATTTTAGTATATGCATTTTACAGATCAGAAATCAAAAGACTGAATAAGTTAGTTTCATACAGCTAAAAATAGGATATCTGTACCCATCTTATGTGTAACGAAGTGAAGCCTCTTTTTCCAAATTAAAAAAAAATCGCACTTGTATGTTTATTATAGTAAGTGTGTACTGGATAGATATCTAGTTCCTGTTTTACTTAAGAAAGAAAATAATGTCTTTGTAGATTGATCTAACCATCCAATCCTAGAGCAGTAGAATATAGTAGCGGAAATTAGAGATTTTTGAAGGAAGTGACTTTATTTCTACCAAACCAGAAAGCTGATTCATAATGAAAACAAATAGTGAGAAGAGATGGAATGTTTTGGAAATAGGTTTCTAACCTCAATTCTCAATATCGAAAGACAAACTTCTGGTTTCACTTCTTACATGGAAATGTGTGATACTGCAATTTTCTTCCTGGGAAGTCCCTGTTCTACTGCCAGAAAGGAGTTGGAGGTTTGACTGGTTTCTGAGCACCTTAAGGTTGAGGATATTCACTTTATTCATTGACTTATTAGTTAATTTATTTGAATGCCTCCTTTGTTCATAGCTTTGTGCTTAGTGCTATAGGAGATGCAAAATATACAGTTCCTCAGGGGAGAGTAATAAATCAGGCTTCTTGTATTCAGTAATCTACTGTCAAAACATTCTGGAAGTACTCAGGTATAAATCCCAATCTAGATATCTGCTAATAGGAGAAATATCCTGGAGCTGACTTAAAAAAAGAAATAAAACAAATCAATCCCCACATTTATATCCACAAAATTTTATTTTAAAAGTTTTTGAGTTGATTTGAAAAAAACATATATACTTAGAGAAATAGTTATTAATTATCAGGACCAAAGAATGCAGTTCGGTATACTGCCATTTAAAAAGCTAAGCAAACTTGTGATTAGTAAGTAAGGATTAAGTTTCAAGGTTTCAGATGGTCAGATCTGAGAGGAAAACATGATTATTTCTATAGCTCTCATTGAAAACATTGAATATGTCAATTCCTTAGGGTTGAGAAATTTAGTTTTCTAATATCTGAAAGTATATTTCTTACATGGAATTTTCTGTATTGAGATATAATAACATTAGACCACAAACTTTTATTTTGTTGTCATTCTGTCACCAAAATGCAAATGGTTCCTCCAGGACTAAAATAATTGTTAATAATTGATGCTGTTAAGATTTGTGGATTAAGATGTATATATGATACATGTGATGAATTTGTGCAATGCTGGTCCAAGGCAGACTGCATACCAAGAATGGCCAGGATGTTTGATTTACAGGAACAGGGGTTTTGTCCTACAGGGGTTCAAGTAGAAAACAGCAATATTGAGTTTGAATATCCTGCACAAGTTCACCACTGTTCCCCAAACTCTCATCTTCTCTCAACTAAATTTGCCGTCTGGCCATTAAGCACGATATAATCAAATAGCTAAGGATAGACTCTGAAACCAGGCAATTTGAGTTTAAATTTCAGGTCTGACACTTTCTAGATGTGAGACCTTGTAAAGTTTACTCCAATTCTCCAGAATGTTTCCTTATCTTTAAAATGAAAATAATAGGAACTTTGCTGGTGGTCCAGTGATTAAGACCCTCCACTTTCACTGCAGGGGGAGTGGGTTCAATCCCTGGTTGGGAAACTGAGATCCCATAAGCCCGGTAGCCAAAAAATTGAAAAAATAATTGAAAATGAGAATAATAACAATGTCCCTTTAGTAGTCTCCCCCCCCCCCCATGAGGTTCAAATATATTTAAGATTTTTAAAGCTCTTAGAACTATGCTAAACAAATACTAAGTGCTATTGTAAGTGGTGATTTTTCAGTATTTGAGCTTGGGACCCCAGAGAGTGAGTTGTTTACAGCAAATATGGGATTATTTGAGTATTAATCTTCTATTTGTTCAGTTAACATCTGAATTACTGTTTATTTCAACTCTTCCAAGTATTCTGTAAAAATGAATTTCTACTTCATATTTCTGTGGTCGATTCTTTTTCCAAAAAGCATCAGTTTCTAGTAGCCATGTTGATTTTTTAATATCCTGGTCTTTCTGTCCTTTAGTTGGCATAGCTCTGACTCTCAATCCTCTTTCTGCTGCCACGATTCTTATTATAACAACCTAATTCTCACCTTCTGTGTGTCAGTTTTATAGTCCATGTCTGTATTTAGAGTCAGGTAATATAATTAATTTCTGGTTAATGATAACTGTAGAACTGTGATGAAAGACTAGCTTACCTACATGTTTTCACCGCTTTTTTTTTTTTTCTTCAAAATTTAAGACTAATTCAACTGTTTGATTGGCCTGTACAAGGAGTTAGGAGATTGGGTAGATGGACAAATGGTAATCTAACTAGTGGCGAATGAGCTCTATGTTCTCAACACTTCTGCTATTTGGGAACTCAGGATTACCTCCCTCTGTAAATCCTTCACTTGAATTTTAAAACTTGTAAATTGGCCTCAAATTTACTGAGGGATTGATGAGTATGGATGTCCATAGTGATGTACGTTGATGTATATGGATTACATATAAATGATAATGACACAAATGGTGACATTTGTACCAAATTTGAGAAAAAGATTCTAATCTAATTGAACGAAAATTCCTTCAGAACTTCAAATTTTGTTGCTTTTGATTTATTCCACTAGATATTTGATGAATGTTCAGTTGATCGTTTCCTAACATAAAAATCACATTGCCACTGGGAGATTATAATTTATAAGCTTCTATAAATGCTTGACTCCTTCCATGCATTTATTTATTTTTCTACTCATTCTGCCAAGCATATTCAGTGTATACAGTACTTGAGATGAAATTCATAATATTTGATTAAGCAGATCCTATTCTAAAGCTAATCTTTAGTTCAGTCAGTTTGGTCACTCAGTCATGTCTGACTCTTTGTGACTCCATGGACTAGCACCTCCATGGACTGTCAGGCTTCCCTGTCCAGAACCAACTCCCAAAACTTACTAAAACTCATGTCTTTTGAGTTGGTGATGCCATCCAACTATCTCATCCTCTGTCATCCACTTCTCTTCCCGCCTTCAATCTTTCCCAGCATCAGGGTCTTTTCCAATGCGCCAGGTCTTCACATCAGGTGGCCAAAGTAATGGAGTTTCAGCTTCAGCATCAGTCCTTCCTATTAATATTTAGGACTTATTTCCTTTCAGATGGACTGGTTGGATCTCCTTGCAGTCCAAGGAACTCTCAAGGTTCTTCTCCAACACTACAGTTCAAAAGTATCAATTCTTCAGAGCTTAGCTTTCTTTACAGTCCAAATGTTACATCCATACATGAATACTGGAAAAACTATAGCTTTGACAAGATGGACCTTTGTTGCCAAAGTAATGTCTCTGCTTTTTAATATGCTGTCTAGGTTGGTCATGATTTTCATTCAAGGAGCAAGTGTCTTTTAATTTCATGGCTGCAATTACCATCTGCAGTGATTTTGGAGCCCAGGAAAATAAAATCTGTCACTGTTTCCAGTGTTTCCCCATCTATTTGCCATGAAAGTGATGGGACCAGATACCATGACCTTAGTTTTCTGAATGTTGAGTTTTAAGTCAACTTTTTCACTCTCCTCTTTCACTTTCATCAAGAGGTTCTTTAATTCTTCTTCACTTTCTGCCATAATGGTGGTGTCATCTGCATATCTGAGGTGATTGATATTTCTCCTGGCAATCTTGATTCCAGCTTGTGCTTCATCCAGTCTGGCATCTCATGATATATTCTGCATATAAGTTAAATAAGCAGAGTGACAATATACAGCCTTGACGTACTCCTTTTCCTATTTGGAACCAGTCTGTTGTTCCATGTCCAGTTCTAACCGTTGCTTCCTGACCTGCATTCAGATTTCTTAAGAGGCAGGTCGGGTGATCTAGTTCTGCCATCAATTGTAGGATTTTCCAGCTTGTTGTGATCCACATAGTCAAAGGCTTAAGCATAGTCAATACAGCAAAAGTAGATGTTTTTCAGGAACTCTCTTGCTTTTTCGATGATCCAGTGGATGTCGGCAATTTGATCTCAGGTTCCTCTGCCATTTGTAAATCAAGCTTGACCATCCAGAATTTCACAGTTAACATAATGTTGAAGCCTGGCTTGGAGAATTTTGAGCATTACTTTGCTAGTGTGTGAGATGAGTGCAACTGTGTGGTAGTTGGAACATTCTTTTGCATTGACTTCCTTTGGGATTAGAATGAAAACTGACCTTTTCCAGTCCTGTGGCCACTGCTCAGTTCAGTTCAGTTCAGTTCAGTCGCTCCATCATGTCTGACTCTGCGAACCCATGAATCGCAGCACGCCAGGCCTCCCTGTCCATCACCAACTCCCGGAGTTCACCCAGACTCACGTCCATCGAGTCCGTGATGCCATCCAGCCATCTCATCCTCGGTCGTCCCCTTCTCGTCCTGCCCCCAATCCCTCCCAGCATCAGAGTCTTTTCCAATGAGTCAACTCCTCGCATGAGGTGGCCAAAGTACTGGAGTTAGTTTTCCAAATTTGCTGGCATATTGAGTGAAGCACTTTCACAGCATCATCTTTCAGGATTTGAAATAGCTCAGCTGGAATTCCATCATCTCCATTAGCTCTGTTCATAGTGAGTCCTCCTAAGACACATTTGACTTCACATTCCAAAATGTCTGGCTCTAGGTGAGTGATTATACCATCGTGGTTATCTGGGTCATGAAGATCTTTTTGTATAGTCCTTCTGTGTATTCTTGCCGCCTCTTCTTAATATCTTCTGCTTCTGTTAGGTCCATACCATTTATGTCCTTTATCGAGCCCATCTTTGCATGAAATGTTCCATTGGTATCTCTAATTTTCTTAAAGAGATCTCTAATCCTTCACATTCTATTGTTTTCTTATATTCCTTTGCACTGATCACCAAGGAAGGCTTTCTTATCTCTCCTTGCTATTCTTTGGAACTCTGCATTCAGATGGGTATATCTTTCCTTTTCTCCTTTGCCTTTTGCTTCCCTTCTTTTCACAGCTATCTGTAAGGCCTCCTCAGGCAAGCATTTTGCCTTTTTGCATTTATTTTTCTTGGGGATGGTCTTGATCACTGCCTCCTGCACAATGTCAAAAACCTCCATCCATAGTTCATCAGGCACTCTGTCTATCAGATCTAATCCCTTGAATCTATTTGTCACTTCCACTGTATAGTGGAGTGGATAAGGAGTTCATGATCTGAGCCACAGCCAGCTCCTGGTCTTGTTTTTCCTGACTGTGTAGATCCTCTCCATCTTTGGCTGCAAAAATATAATCAGTCTGATTTCGATATTGACCATCTGGTGACTTCCATGTGTAGAGTCTTCTCTTGTGTTGTTGGAAGAGGGTGTTTACTATGACCAATGTGTTCTCTTGGCAAAACTCTATTAGTCTTTGCCCTGCTTCATTCTGTACTCCAAGCCCAAATTTGCCTGTCACTCCAGGTATCTCTTGACTAATCTTATAATCTCTTTTTATCTCACAGACTCACGTGTCTGTTTAGGCCATAAAATCAAGTCAGTTTTCTTCTTGGAGGTATTGGATAGAAATCATTTATGTTAGAAAACATGAAATTGAGAGATTAATAAACTCATTGTTGTTAATAATGGAGGGACATGTATTTTGTTTTAGTTTCAATTCTGTTTGTGGTACAAAAAATTAGTATCAAACAATGTATCCAAAATAAATAAAGGGTAATATAAAGTTTGATCATTGTTCAGATAAGTATCTGATCTGATCAATATTCACTAAATCATGTTTGATTCTTTTGTGACCTCATGGACTGTAGCCCATCAGGTCCTCTGTCCATGGGCTTTCCCAGTCAAGAATACCATGCTGGGTAGCTATTTCCTTCTCCAGAGAATCTTCTCCCAGAGATCGAACCCAGGTCTCCTGCATTGGCAGGCAGATTCTTTACTACTGAGCCACCAATGAAGCTCCCAGAGAATATAATATAGCTCTAAGATTGCAAATACTGACACTGTATTTTATAGCATGTATAGCAACATAGAATAGGTCTATGAATGTTGGGAAGTAAAGCACAGAACACAGAATTGTGTAGAAACACTGTTATTCTTCCACTGCATTGTCTGGGTATCATGGTGAATCCTCATATTTCCCAGTTTTTACAGTTTCTGGATTTAGGTATTGTTTCAGGAATACCAACAGTTTGCCTGACTGCCCGGGCCTTAATATCCCCTCTGTCCCTCTCCCTTCCCCAGTCTCTGGAAAATCCAGATATACTTTCTTTATTTCTGGAAATCACCAGAGATGTTTTCCAGTGTGTGGAATCACACAGTGTATGGCCAAGCTCTGAAGACAGATTAGGGCACACTCTTATGCTCTTGTCTCCATATCCATGTGCCTCTCTTGAGGTGAGAGTTTTTTAAAGGTTCCCCCCCCCCTTATTTCTTAACCTTCTTATAGGGTATCAACTCATTGCCTTTCCCCTCTTTTCCTTTCTTATTACTCAGCTCTAGTAAGGAAGTCAGTTACCGATTGTTTTTAAATTTTCTGTTTTTGAAAATCGAGGTATTCTTGATGTACAACAGGATATTTGTTTCAAGTATATAGTATAGTGATTTGTTATTCATATTAAGAGAGTCATTTCCTAGGCAGGTTGATAAGAAGTCTAAGGGTCTCCAAGGAGAGAGGGGTCTGGACTTCTCAAGGAGGAAGACAGGACAAACGTTTTCTCCTCTACATTCCTTAGGATTATGTAACAATAATGTATCCTGCCTGAGGACAGTCTCTGGATTAAACCTTCTGGCTAATCCTGTTATCTTAAAATGTAAATTATGGGAGTAGGTCTGGTCTTTAAAGTGAAGTCACTCAGTCGTGTCCGACTCTTTGCTACCCCATGGACTGTAGCCCACCAGGCTCCTCTCTCCATGGGATTTTCCAGGCAAGAATACGGGTGGGGTTGCCATTTCCTTCTCCAGGGGATCTTCTCAACCCAGGGATCGAACCCAGGTCTCCTGCATTGTAGGCAGATGCTTTAACCTCTGCACCACCAGGGTCTTTACAAGGACTATATAATAATAATGTATCCTGTATGAGGACAGTCTCTGGATGAAACCTTCTGGCTAATTATGTTATCTTAAAGTGTAAATTATGGAAGCAGGTCTGGTGAGGTCTTTACAACCTCCAGACATTCTTTGGATTCATTGGAGAGTATATGACTCCATTGCTAACACTAGCAAGGGGGTACTCTTTCTACCCCTTTCTGATGACTATGTCAGAAGCTTTCTCTATCTCCTTTATACTTTAATAAAAGTTTATTACACAAAAGCTCTGAGCAATCAAGCCTCATCTCTGGCCTGGATTGAATTCTTCTCCAGAGGCCAAGAATCTCAGCGTTTTTGCGTGGTTCAGCTACAACCTTTCAATACGCACCATGAAACAATCACAAGTCTAGTTCACATCTGTTAGCACACAGAGTACTTTCTCTTGTGATGAGAAATTTTAAGATCCACTCTCTCAGCAACTTTCAAATATGCAACACAGTGTTATTAACTAGAGTTCCTATGCTTTATATGACAGCTATGGGATTTACAGAATGTATTTGCTTTATAACTGGAAGTTTGTATCCTTGACTTCTTTTATCCTTCAACTTCTTTTGCCCACCATCCACCCTCTGCCCATGGTAGCCACCAATGTGATTTCTGTATCCGTATCCAGGAAATTTTGTTTTTTAGATTTTACATATGAGTGAGATCATATGGTATTTGTCTTTCTCTGCTCTGTCTGATTCATTTCACTTAGCACGATACTCTCAAGGTCGATCCAGTTTGTCACAAATGGTAGTTTCATCCCTTTTTATGGCTGAATTATAGTCTATTGTGTATATACTGCATTTTCTTTATCCATTCAGACATCAGTGGACACTTAGGTCATTTCCATATCTTGCCTGTTGCAAATAATTCAGCAGTGAGTATGAAGGTGCATATATCTTTTCAAGTTTCTATTTTCTTTTTCTTTTTTTTTCAGTTGCACTGCAAGGCTTGTGGCATCTTAGTTCCCTGATCAAACATGGGCCTGTGGCAGTGAACATGCAGAGTCCTAACTACTGGACCACCAGGGAGTTCCCTCAAATTGGTGTTTTCATTTTCTTTGAAGTGGGGTTGCAGGATGGCATGGCAGTTCTATTTTTAACTCTTTTTTAAAAAGCTTTCTCTTGACTCTTTGATTTTATTTTTAATTTTTTATCTCAGTGTTCTAAGCCTTAGGAAACTAATTTCTGATATTAAAGTTCTAGGAGTTTTTTTTTTTTTCTTTTTTTTTTTCTTTTTTTTTTTTTTTTCCCCTGAAGGATAGTTGCTTTACAGAATTTTGTTGCTTTCTGTCAAATCTCAGCATGAACCAGTCATAGGTTATATATATCCCCTCCTTTTTGAACCTCCCTCCCATCTCCCTCCCCATCCCATTCCTCTAGGTTGATACAGATCCCCTGTTTGAGTTTCCTGAGCCATATAGCAAGTTCCTATTGCCGATCTGTTATACACATGGTAATGTAAGTTTCCATGTTACTCTTTCCATATATCCCACTCTCTACTCCCCTCCCCATATCCATAAGTCAATTCTCTATGTCTGTTTCTCCATTGCTGTAAATAAATTCTACAGTACCATTTTTGTAGATTCCATATATGTGTGTTAGAATATGATATTTATCTTTCTCTTTCTGACTCACTTCATGCTGTATAATAGGTTCTAGGTTCATCTACCTCATCAAAACTGACTCAGTTGTGTTCCTTTTTATGGCTGAGTTAATATTCCATTTTGTATATGTACCATAACTTCTTTATCCACTCATCTGTCGATGGACATCTAGATTGCTTCCATGTTCTAGCTATTATAAATAGTGCTGCAATGAACAGTGGGTATGTGTGTCTGTTTCAACCCTAGTTTCCTCAGGGAATATGCCTAGGAGTGAGATTGCTGGGTCATATGGTGCTTTTATTCCTAGTTTTTTAAGGAATCTCCATTCTGTCTTCCATAGTGGTTGTATCAATTTACATTTCCACCAACAGTGCAAGAGCATTTCCTTTTCTCCACACCATCTCCAGCATTTATTGTTTGTAGATTTTTTGATGATGGCCATTCTGACTGGTATGAGGTGATATCGCATTGTGGTTTTGATTTGCATTTGTCTAACAATGAGCAATGTTGGGCATCTTTTCATATGTTTGTTAGCCATCTGTATGTTTTCTTTGGAGAAACGTCTGTTTAGGTCTTTTCCCCACTTTTTGATTGGGTAGTTTGTTTTTCTGACATTGAGTTGTATGAGCTGCTTGTATATTTTGGAAATTTATCCTTTGTCAGTTGTTTTATTAGCTATTATTTTCTCCCATTCAGTGGGTTGTCTTTTCACTTTGCTTATAGTTTCCTTTGCTGTGCAAAAGCTTTTAAGTTTAATCGGGTCCCACTTGTTTACTTTTGTTTTTATTTTTGTTACTCTAGGAAGTGGGTCATAGAGGATCTTGTTTTGATTTATATAATCGAGTGTTCTGCCTATGTTTTCCTCTAAGAGTTTCATAGTTTCTGGTCTTACATTTAGGTATTTAATCCATTTTGAGTTTATCCTTGTGTGTGGTGTTAGGAAGTGTTCTAGTTTCATTCTTTTATGTATAGCTGTCCAGTTTTCCCAGCACCATTTATTGAAGAGGCTGTCTTTCCCTGGTGGCTCAGACGGTAAAGCATCTGTCTACAGTGCGGGAGACCCAGGTTCAATCCCTGGGTTGGGAAGATCCCCTGGAGAAGGAAATGGTAATCCACTCCAGGACTATTGCTTGGAAAATCCCATGGACAGAGGAGTCTGGTAGGCTACAGTCCATGAGGTCACAAAGAGTCAGACACGACTGAGCGACTTCATTTTGTCTTTGCCCCATTGTATATTCTTGTCTTCTTTGTCAAAAACAGGCTACCCATAGGTGCATGGATTTATGTCTGGGCTTTCTATCTTGTTCCATTGTTCTATATTTCTGTTTTTATGCCAGTACCATACTGTCTTGATGACTGTAGCTTTGTAGTATAATCTGAAGTCAGGAAGGTTGATTCCTCCAGCTCCATTCTACTTTCTCAAGACTGCTTTGGCTATTCAGGGTCTTTTCTGTTTCCATATGAATTGTGAAACTTTTTGTTCTAGTTCTGTGAAAAAAAAATGCCATTGGTAATTTGATAGGGACCACATTGAATCTGTGGATTGCATTTGATAGTATAGTCATTTTCACAATATTGATTCTTCCTACCCAGGAACATGGAATATCTCTCCATCTGTTTATATTGTCTATGATTTCTTTCCTGAGTGTCTTATAATTTTCTGTGTCCAGTTCTCTTGTCTCCTTAGGTAAGTTTATTCCTAGATATTTAATTCTTTTTGTTGCAATGGTGAATGGGATTGATTCTTTAATTTTTCTTTCTGATTTTCCATTGTTAGTATATAGAAATACAAGTGATTTCTGTGTATTGATTTTGCATCCTGCAAATTTGCTAAATTCACTGTTTGGCTTTAGTAATTTTCTGATAATATCTTTAGGATATTCTATGTACAGTATCATGTCATGTGCAAACAGTGAGAGCTTTACTTCTTCTTTTTCTATCTGGATTCCTTTTATTTCTTTTTCTTTTCTCATTGCTATAGCTAGGACTTCTAGGACTATGTTGAATAATAATGATGACAGTGGGCACCCATGTCTTGTTCCTGATCTTAGGTGGAATGGTTTCCATTTTTCACCATTGAGAATAATGTTTGCTAGAGGCTTATCATATACGGCCTTTACAATGTTGAGGTAGGTTCCTTCTTTTTTTTTTTTTTTTCAAATTTTATTTTTTTACTTTACAATACTGTATTGGTTTGCCATACATTGACATGAATCCACCACAGGTGTACATGAGTTCCCAACCCTGAACCCCCCCCTCCCACCACCCTCCCCATAACATCTCTCTGGGTCAGCCCAGTGCACCAGCCCCAAGCATCCTGTATCCTATATCGAACCTAGACTAGTGATTCGTTTCTTACATGATAGTATAAATGTTTCAATGCCATTCTCCCAAATCATCCCACCCTCTCCCTCTCACACAGAGTCCAACAGTCTATTCTATAGATCTGTGTCTCTTTTGCTGTCTCGCATATAGGGTTATTATTACCATCTTTCTAAATTCCATATATATGTGTTAGTATACTGTATTGGTGTTTTTCTTTCTGGCTTACTTCACTCTGTATAATCGGCTCCAGTTTCATCCACCTCATTAGAACTGATTCAAATGCATTCTTTTTAATGGCTGAGTAATATTCCATAGTGTATATGTACCACAGCTTTCTTATCCATTCGTCTGTTGATGGACATCTAGATTGCTTCCATGTCCTGGCTATTGTAAACAGTGCTGTGATGAACATTGGGGTACATGTGTCTCTTTCAATTCTGGTTTCCTCAGTGTGTGTGCCCAGCAGGGGGATTGCTGGGTCATAAGGTAGTTCTATTTGCAACTTTTTAAGGAATCTCCACACTGTTCTCCATAGTGGCTGTACTAGTTTGCATTCCCACCAACAGTGTAAGAGGGTTCCCTTTTCTCCACACCCTCTCCAGCATTTATTGCTTGTGGACTTTTGGATCACAGCCATTCTGACTGGTGTGAAATAGTACCTCATTGTGGTCTTGATTTGCATTTCTCTGATTATGAGTGATGTTGAGCATCTTTTCTTGTGTTTGTTAGCCATCTGTATTTTTTCTTTGGAGAAATGACTATTTAGTTCTTTGGCCCATTTTTTGATTGGGTCGTTTACTTTTCTGGAATTTAGTTGCATGAGTTGCTTGTATATTTTTGAGATTCGTTGTTTGTCATTTGCTTCATTTGCTATTATTTTCTCCCATTCCAAAGGCTGTCTTTTCACCTTGCTTATATTTTCCTTTGTTGTGCAGAAGCTTTTAATTTTAATTAGATCCCATTTGTTTATTTTTGCTTTTATTTCCAGTATTCTGGGAGTTGGATCATAGAGGATCCTGCTGTGATTTATGTCAGAGAGTGTTTTACCTATGTTCTCCTATAGGAGTTTTATAGTTTCTGGTCTTACATCTAGATCTTTAATCCATTTTGAGTTTATTTTTGTGACTCCACCAGAAAATTACTAGGACTAATCAATGAATATAGTAAATTTGCGGGATACAAAATCAACACACAGAAATCCCTTGCATTCCTATACACTAATAATGAGAAAGCAGAAAAAGAAATTAAGGAAACAATTCCATTCACCATTGCAACGAAAAGAATAAAATACTTGGGAACATATCTACCTAAAGAAACTAAAGACCTATATAGAGAAAACTATAAAACACTGATGAAAGAAATCAAAGAGGAGACTAATAGATAGAGAACTATACCGTGTCCATGGATCGGAAGAATCAATATAGTGAAAATGAGTATACTACCCAAAGCAATCTACAGATTCAATGCAATCCCTATCAATCTACCAGCAGTATTTTTCACAGAGCTAGAACAAATAATTTCACAATATGTATGGAAATACAAAAAAACCTCGAATAGCCAAAGCAGTCTTGAGAAAGAAGAATGGAACTGGAGGAATCAACCTGCCTGACTTCAGGCTCTACTACAAAGCCACAATCATCAAGACAGTATGGTACTGGCACAAAGACAGAAATATAGATCAATGGAACAAAATAGAAAGCCCAGAGATAAATCCACACACCTATGGACACCTTATCTTCGACAAAGGAGGCAAGAATATACAATGGAGTAAAGACAATCTCTTTAACAAGTGGTCCTGGGAAAACTGGTCAACCACTTGTAAAAGAATGATACTGAGGTAGGTTCCTTCTATGCTCGTTTTTTGAAGAGTTTTAATCATAAATGAGTGTTAGCTTTGTCAAGGGCTTTTTCTGCATCTATTGAGATTATCATATGGTTTTTAATCTTTCAATTTGTTAATGTGGTGTATCACATTGATTGATTTGCATATCTTGAAGAATCCTTGCATTCCTGGAATAAACCCAACTTGATCATGGTGTATGAGCTTTTGATGTGTTACTGAATTCTGTTTGCTAAAATTTTATTGAGGATTTTTGCATCTATGTTCATCAGTGATATTGGCCTGTAGTTTCCTTTTTTTGTGTTGTCTTTGTCTGATCTTGGTATCAGGGTGATGGTGGCCTCTTGGAAGGAGTTTGGAAGTGTTCCTTCCTCTGCAATTTTTTGAAATACTTTTAGAAAGATAGGCCTTAAATCTTTTAATGGAATTCTCCTGTGAACCCATCTGGTCTTGGGTTTTTGTTTTTGGGGAGAATCTTGATCACAGCTTCAATTTCAGTGCTTATAGTTGGATTGTTCATAATTTCTACTTCTTACTGGTTCAGTCCTGGAAGATTGAACTTTTCTAAGAATCTGTCCATTACTTCTAGGTTATCTATTTTATTGCCACATAGTTGTTCATATTAGTCTCATAATCCTCTGTATTTCTGCATTGTCTGATGTAACCTCTCCTTTTTCATTTCTTATTTTGTTGATTTGATTCTTCTCTCTTTTTTCCTCAATGAGTCTGGCTAAACGTTTGTCAATTTTATCTTCTCAAAGAACCAGCTTTTAGTTTTATTAATCTTTACTATTTTTTCTGTCATTTCTTTTCCATTTATATCTGCTCAGAGCTTTATGATTTCTTTCCTTCTACTATTTTTTTTTTTTTTTGGTTGTTGTTCTTTTTCCAGTTGTTTTAGGTGTAAAGTTAGGTTGTCTATTCAATGTTTTTCTTATTTCTTGAGGTAGGATTGTGTGGTTATAAACTTCCCTCTTAGGACTGCTTTTGCTGCATCCCATAGGTTTTGAGTTGTCATGGTTTCATTGTCATCTGTTTCTAGAATTTTTTAAAATTTCCCTTTTAATTTCATCAGTAACCTGTTGGTTATTTAGAAACGTGTTGTTTAATCTCCATGTGTTTGAGTTTCTTACAATGTTTTTCTTGTAATTGATATCTAGTCTCATAGTTGTGGTTGAAGAAAATGCTTGATATGATTTCAATTTTCTTAAATTTACTGAGGTTTGATTTGTGACCCAATGTGGTCTATCCTAGAGAATGTTCCATGTGCATTTGAGAAGGTGTATTCTTCTGCATTTGGATGGAATGTCCTGAAGATATCAATGAGATCCATCTCATCTAATGTATCATTTAAGACTTGCATTTCCTTATTAATTTTATGTTTTTATGGACTGTCTATTGGTGTGAGTGGGGTGTTAAAGCCTCCTACTATTATTGTGTTACTGTCAATTTCTCCTTTTATGTCTGTTATTGTTTGTCTTATGCATTGAAGTGCTCCTATGTTGGGTGCATAGATATTTACAATTGTTATATCCTCCTCTTGGATTGATCCTTTGATCACTATGTAGTGTCCTTTCTTATCTCTTATAATCTTCTTTATTTTAAGGTCTATTTTGTCTGATATGAGGATTCCTACTCCAGCTTTTTTTTTGCTTCCCACTTGCATGGAATATATTTTTCCATCCTTCACTTTCCATCTATATGTGTCTTTAGGTCTGAGGTGGGTTTCTTGTAGACAGCATATATAGGGTTCTTGTTTTTGTATCCATTCAGCTAGTCTGTGTCTTTTGGTTGGAATATTTAATCAATTTACATTTAAAGTAATTATTGATATATATGTTCCTATTGCCATTTTCTTAATTGTTTGGGGTCAGTTATGTAGATCTTTTTTCTTCTCTTGTATTTCTTGACTATATAAGTTCATTTAACATTTGTTGTAAAGCTGGTTTGGTGGTACTGAATTCTCTTAACTTTTGCTTGTCTGAAAAGCTTTTTATTTTTCCATCAATTTTGAAGGAGATCCTTGCCAGGTACAGTAAGTAATCTTGGTTGTAGATTTCTCCCTTTCAGTACTTTAAATATATCCTGCCATTCCCTTCTGGACTGCAGAGTTTCTGGTGAAAGATCAGCTGTTAAGTGTATGGGGTCTCCCTTGTATGTTACTTGTTCCTTCTCCCTTGCTGCTTCTTATATTCTTTCATTGTGTTTAGTCTTTGTTAGTTTGATTAGTATGTGTCTTGGTGTGTTTCTCCTTGGGTTTTTCCTGTACGGAACTCTTCATGCCTCTTGAACTTGATTGACTATTTCCTTTTCCATGTTGGGGAAATTTTCAACTATAATCTTTTCAAAAATTTTCTCATACGTTTTCTTTTTCTCTTCTCCTTCTGAGACCCCTATTATTTGAATGTTGGTGCATTTGGTATTGTCCCAGAGGTCTCTGAGACTATCCTTGTGGAAGAGCTGGAAGGCTTTGAGCAAATACTGAAAATGTATTTGCTCCACTCATGACGAAGGTTGGAAGCTGGAACGAGCATAACAAAGGGTTATGAGCATTCACCGAGTGCCTGAGGCTGCGAATGGATAACGAAGGGTTATACGCCTGGCTGTGAGGCGTTCAATGGCTTCCTTCTGACCACCCGTTTCTGAGAGCAAAGACTGCTGTTTCATGATAAGACTCCCTTCAGAGTTTCGCCAAAGCTATGTTATGTCTTGGGCGGTGGGAACTGTATTTTATGCTTGAATACTTTAATGTTTATCTGGAATGGCTATGTGCAAGTCTGCCTTATGCTCTATTCCCTGAGAATTACAAAACTGCGCAGTTAGATAATCAACTTTGTCAGTCCACTAGAGGCTGTCCCTGAGTGTCCTTTTCAGAGTGTGGTTCTCTGAGCTTTACATATCCTCAGTTCTTTTCACTCTTTTTACTTTATTCTGCTCCTCAGAAGTTATTTCCACCATTTTTTCTTTCATCTCACTGATTCGTTCTTCTGCTTCAGATATTTTGCTTTTGATTCCTTCTAGAGTATTTTTAATTTCAGCAATTGTGTTGTTTGTCTCTGCATGTGTATTCTTTAATTCTTCTAGGTTTTGTTAATTGATTCTTGCATTTTCTCCATTTTGGTTTCAAGTTTTTGATCATCTTTACTATCATTATTCTGAATTCTTTTTCGGGTAGTTTGGCTATTTCCTTTTCATTTATTTGGATTTCTTTGTTTCTAGTTTGTTCCTTCCTTTTTGTAGTATTTATCTGCCTTTTCATTATTTTTTTAAACTTACTGTGCTTGAGATATCTTTCTCCCAGGCTTCAAGGTTGAATTCTTTCTTCTTTTGATTTCTGCCCTCTAAGATTGGTCCAGTGCTTTGTGTAAGCTTCTGTTAGGGTGAGATTTTTGCTGAATTTTGTTTGTTTGTTTGTTTTTCCTCTGATGGGCAAGGCTGAGTGAGGTGGTGATCCTGTCTGCTGATGATTGAGTTTGTATTTTTGTTTTACTTGTTGTTTAGATGAGGTGTCCTGCACCAGGATGGTATTGGTGGTTGGGTGATGCTGGGTCTTGTATTCTAGTGGTTTCCTTTGTGTGAGTTCTTACTATTTGATACCCCCAAGGGTTAGTCCTCTGGAGTCAGTGCTCCCACTCCAAAGGCTCAGGGGTTGATCTCTGGTAAGGAACGAAGATTTCACAACTGGCTTGTTATGATATTAAGTGAGATTAAAACAAATATCCAAAAATGAGAAACCAAATATGAACCCCAGAAAAATGGCAGTTACAAAATGCAAATAATAATTAAATTAATGGAATATACACATATACATAAACACCAATAAGCAAAATCAAAACAGTTCAACAAAAATAAAGTGCAATAGATTGACCCAGTGAACAAAGGAAAGCAAAAATTATATTTTCTAGTTAAGAACAAAACTAACTAAAGCACAAACTGGAAAACAATACTAAAGCAAGGTGCCAAATGGGGAATAAAGCGATGAAAACAAAACTAACAAATATGTTGAGAGGAAAGGAAAGAAAGAAAAGAAAGAATGGATATGCAAAGCTAATAGAGGTAGATGAAGAAGATTTACATACATTAAAGATGAACTGCAAAGGGGAAAGAATATTAGGAAAGGCAAACAAAGGAATAAATGTAGAAAAAATATAATAGGTTAAAAAAAACTAGAACCTAAAATTATGAAAAAGAGAAAAGAAAAGAAAAATAAACAGAAGAAGATAGAAGAAAGGAAAAAAGGGAAACTCAACAGAACTGCAAAAGTCCAACATAGAGGCAGAGGTTTATAACAACAATAAAAAATGTGACTGAATAAACACATATATACCCATAAGCAAAATCAAAACAGTCCAACAACAAAAAAACGTACAATAGAATGACCTGGTGAATAAGGGGGACCAAAAATTATGTTTACCAGAACAAAAATAGCTAAAGTACAAATTGGAAAACAAAACTAAAGCAAGGTGCCAATAGTGGAATAAAACAGTGAAAATAAAACTAACAAATATGTTGAGAGGAAAGGAAAGAAAGAAAAGAAATAAAAAAAACAGATATGCAAAGTTAAATAGAGGTAGATAAAGAAGATTTATATACATTAACGATTAACTGCAAGGGGAACAAAATTGTAGGAAAGGGGAACAAAATTGTAGGAAAAGCAAACAAAGGAATAAATGTAGAAAAAAAATAATAGGTTTAAAAACTTATAATTAAAAAAAGAGAGGCAAAAAAAAAAAGGCGGGGGGGAAACTCCCCAGAGCTGCAAAAGCCCAATGTAGAGGCAGAGGTTTATAACAGCAATAAACATGTGATTGAGAAAAAAAGAAAAAGAAAAAAAAAATCTCAAAAGCTTAATTAGATTTCATAGTGCCAATAAAATCAATAACTATAATTGGGGGGAGGGTGGGAGAGGGAAAAAAAAAAGAAAAAAAATCCAAAAGAATCTACAGAACAAGTCAAAACATAAGAATAATGAATGTTTTTCTTGAGTCACAGCTGTCAGAGTCCTTTCCCTCACTGGGAGTCACAGTCCACCCCACCTCCCTAGGATGCCCTCCAACACTGTCCTTGATCTCTGAACCTGCTGTAGGGGCAGCTCAGATTCTAATCTGGTCCTACTCCTGTGTGTTCTTGCCTCCAATGTCCACAGCTATCAGAACTAGTGCATTTTCTTTTGTGGGAGTTCTCAATGACCTTTTATATATTCCATAGACACAGGGTCTGCCTAGTTGATCATGTGGATTTAATGTACAACTTGTACAGCTGGTGGGAAGGTTTTTGGGTCTTCTTCCTTAGCTGCACTGCCCCTGGGTTTCAATTGTGGCTTTATTTCCACCTCTGCATGTGGGTCGTCCACTGGGGTTTGCTCCAGAGGCTGCCCTGGAGGACTCAGGCTTGCCTCTGTGAGGGCCAGGTGTAGAGGTGGTGCAGCTGCTTGGATCACAGGGGTTCTGGCAGTGCCAGGTAGTCAGGGAAGTCGGCAGCTAAGGCAGCAGGAAACACAGTGCTTTAGAAGGGTATGGCAACCAGTATTGGCCAATGCACTCCAGTATTTTTGCCTGGAGAACCCCCCTCCCTGACAGAGAAGCCTAATAGGCAACAGTGTACAGGGTCACAAAGGATTGGACACAACCGAAGTGACCCTGCGCGAATAGGCACAATACTTTTTTGCCTGTGGCAGCTCTGCCCCAGTGAGAGTTGAGTCTGAAGGTGGCGCAGTTGCTTAGCTTGCAGGGGTTCTGGCAACGACAAGTGTACAGGGACATGGGCTGCCTCCACCACGGGAGTTATGGCCCTATCAGTGTTTTTTATCTGAGCCTCTTGTGGCTGGCTATCAGAAGGCCTCTTTGGCTAGTCTTTCTCTGTAGCTCAACCCATTTAGGCACCTAGAAGTTTTCCTTGCTTGGGGTCCTTTTTTGTTGTTTGGCGAGTCAGGCACATAGAGGGTCCCCACCCCTGGCTGGGGTCCTACTCTGCAGACTGGCAAGTCAGGCACTTAAGGGGCACCCAGGGTGGGGTCCTACTCTGTAGTACAGTGCATCAGGTGTTTGATGGGCCTACCTCTCTATTGCTCAGCTGCTGATGCTGGTGTGTGGGGGAAGAGAGGCTATGGTGATGGCTCCATGCCCTATGATTGACTCAGTGGTATTACCTTGCTTCCATGGCTGCCTGGCTTTCCTCCACAGGCATTTCCCACACATTTCCCACCACAACCTCCTCCCTCACATCGCCTCCATCCATTTCTCCACTGCTACAGCAGTCCTCACCCTGGGATTGCTCCATGATCCCTAAACTCCAGCTCCCAGCCACCGCACCTCCCAGGGGATCTGCGGCCCTGTCTGCAGCAAGGACGGTCTGATTCTCATTCTATTTAGGCTGCTACAGATCAGCTGTTTCACTCTCGGCCTTAAATGTTTTTCCTCTGACTCAGACAATTGCCCAAGTGTAGAGATTGGACACCCTGCTTCAGTTCCCCCACCTGCTGAGGGCAGGTCCAGTCCTACTAACACTCCTGTCACCCCCCCCACCCCCCCCCCACCACCACTTCCTTAGTCCTACCCAGTTTTGTGTGGTTCTATATATTCTTTTCCCCTGGTCAGGTACTCCTGTCCACTTTCAGCTGGTGTTCTGCATACACGTCCATGTCTGAAGGTGTATTCCTAATGTATCCGTGGAGAGAGATGTACTCCATGTCTACCTTCTCCTTGCCATCTTGCTCTCTCCTATTTTTAATTTTTTGGGGAACTTCTATAGTGTTTTCCACAGTGACTGCAATCATGTACATTCCCACCAATAGTGCACAAGGATTTTCTTTTCTCTACAGCCTTTCCTGCACTTGTCAGTTCTTGTCTTTTTGATAATAGTCAGTCTAACATGTGTAGATGATATTTCCTCATGGTATTGATTTGCCTTTTCCCTGATGATTAGTGATGTTGAACATCTTCTATTGTACCCATTGACTATCTATCTGTATATCTTTCTTGAAAGATGTCTATGTAGATTCTCTGCCCATTTTAAAATCAGATTTGAATTTTTATTTTATTTTGTTGCTATTCAGTTGTATGTATTCTTTATATATTTTAGATATTAACCTCATATAAGACACAAAATTTGAAAATATTTTCTCCCATTCAGTAGGTTGCCTTTTAGTTTTGTTGATGGTTTTCTTTGCTGTTCAGAGGCTTTTTAGTTTGATGTAGTCTTACTTGTTTATTGTTCACTTTTACCTTCTTTGCTTTGGGTGTCAAATCCAAGAAATCATCACCAAGACTGATGCTAAGGAAATTATTACTTATTTTTTCTTTTAAGAGATTTTTGGTTTCAGGTCTTACACTCACATCTTTAATTCACTTCGCACTAACTTTGTTTATGAAGTAAGGCAGTGGTTCAGCTTCACTACCTTTCATGTGACTGTCCACTTATCTCCACACCATTTACTGAAGAGATTGTCCCTTCCTTTTGGTTATTCCTCGTTCCTCTGTCATGAATTAATTGACCATATACATGTGGCTTTATTTCTGAGATCTCTATTGTGTTCCATTGATCTATATGTCTGTTTTTATGCCAGTATGATACTATTTTGATTATTATAACTTTGTAATGCATTTTGAAATCAGAGAGCATCATGCCTTCAGTTCTGTTCTTTCTCAGTTTCTTTGGCTAAACTACGTCTTCTGTGTTTCCATACCAATTTTAGGATTTTTTGGTTCTATTTCTGAAAAATACCATTGCAATTTTAACAGAAGTTACATTGAATCTCCAGATGGCTTTGAGTAGGAGGGACATTTTAACAATATTTATTCTTTCAATGTATAAGCATGGAATGTCTTTCCTTTTATTTGTGTTATTTTATTTCTTTCATCAATGTCTTATAGTTTTCAGTGTATAGGTCTTTCAGCTCCTTGGTTAAATTTATTCCTAGGTATTTTATTCTTTATGATACAATTATAAATGTGATTGTTTTCTTAATTTCTCTTCCTGATTGTTATTAGCATATAGAAATGCAACATATTTCTGTATATGGATTTTATGTTCTACAACTGTACTGAATTCATTTATTAGTCCTACAGCTTTTTTGGTGGAATCTTTAGGGTTTTCTGTATATAATATCATGTCATCTTCAATAGTGTAAGTTTTACTTCTTCCTTTCCAATATTAACGCATTTTCTTTCTTATCAGTTGGGCTTTCCAGATGGCTCAGTGGTAAAGAGTCTGCCCACCAAAGCAGGAAGCGTGGGTTTGATCCCTGGTGGGGAAGATCCCCTAAAGAAGGAAATAGTAACCTACTCCAGTATTCTTGCCTAGGAAATCCTGTGGACAGAGGAGCCTGGTGGGCTACAGTACATGGGGTTGCAAAAAGAGTTGCAACTAAACAACTTAGCAACTAAACAATAACAACACATTTATTAATTATTAATGTTGAGTTGCTCTCCATATCCTGAAAACGATGGAGAAACTGGAAACCTTTCTTAATAACACCCAAGAATACCTTTGTTGAATGGCTCCCTCTGCTGGCCAGAGTCTGCACTGCTTATTGTTGTCAGACAATGCTGGGACAATCTAGGCACAGCACAAGCAAGTTCCTAAAAATATCTGGAATTTTCTGGGAAATAAGATTTCCTGAAACCACTGTTAGCTGCGTTGTGAGGGGGAGTGCAGAGAGGGTTGTTCTGTATTCCCAACACTGCAGACCTCTTCTGTTAACATTTCAACAGTAATTAGAAAGGAATGAGGTCTTGAAAACTAGAATGGGGACATGGGAAGATTCCAAACAAACTAGGGATATGGAACTCTAACTCCTATCGAGCTCTTTTACCATTAGAAGTATCCCTGTGACCCGTGTGTCAGCAGGTTAACCTTATTTTGCCTGAAGAGACTGTAAATGGCCTCCCTTAAGTGGAAGAGTCCTGGGTGAGTGAACAGAATGATAACTTGAATCAACAAAACATCGTCCCCTCAGTCAACTCCTAGACACCAGCCGGCTTATAGAGCCAGAACGTCCTTAATTAAGAGTGAGGGGCACGTCCCTTGAGGAAGTGCCCTGCTAAACTAATAGACTTCTTATAGTTAATCTTTTCCCCATGTTTCCCCAAAGAGATCTGTGACCATTTACCTACGTGACTATGATTTGAAGAATCAGACTTTGGGAGAGTTATGGAAACACCGACTCTGACTAACATTAATTTCAGGAGACCCAAGACAGCACTAGCCAGAATAAGTCAGTAGGTCAGTATAAGAAGTGAGTTCTGTGACCGACTAGACATTGAGTCCAACGGGTTGTAGAATCAATCATGTGGTTTTCCTCCTAGTTCTTAGTAGGGACCTGAGAAAGAGGGACCAGAAAAGTGTGGGATCCAGCATGGATGGAGACGGGAGACTTGAGACCATTAAAGGCAGAGTCCAAAAGAGCCTTGGGCAAGAAAAAAATCACACCTGGAGTGTGATGCACATTTATTTCTCTAGATGTTACCATTCCAGTATCAGTTTTTGCTAATATTCACGAAAGACATCAATTAGATAAGGGCTCTGCCTCTAGCAGATTCTATATTGGTCCTGCAGTCTTCACACTTTTCTACCTCCATTACGTAAACTGAGAGAGACAACGAAGATGGGAACTCTTAGAAAATAGTAGGATATCATTCTTCTCAGAGGACAGATTGCACAAAAAAGGAGCAGTATGGATAGAAGCTCTCAGACCTTCAAGCTAGGTATGGTTTTGAGCTCCAGAATAAAATCCTAAACACAGTGACTCAATGGCTATTATTTATTATAAGAATTCAAAATACTTGAAGAATGAGAGGACTTTATCAATGTTAATCAGTCACTCACCCATATCAAGTATAATCAAAGGTAGAATATTGGCTTGGAATATTGACTTGGAATATTGGCACAAGTGGTTTAATTTTATATCTTTGATTCCTAATTGGGAAAAAAACAAAAACTGGACTCCATACAGAATTACTGTGAGTTTCACATAGGATACTAGATATGTGTATGATTTCTTTGTGTTGTATTAAGCAACTCATACACACATTGTATACACATCTTACTACTTTGATGTGGATCATTTGACCTTGTATACTAAAGACTGGAGATACTAAAGTCTAATCTCTCAAGGGTTTTCCCCTAAGACTATGTTCTACTCAGCCTCACATAAGACAGTCTTGAACACTTGTAATAGAGTCTCTTCATTTCCAGTCTTTGAGAGCTTGACCCAAGATTGGCTTTCTTTTCTGAAAAGGTAACGAACTGACTTTCATTCTTTCCTGTATCCTTCTTCAACACACAAGGTATGAAGTTCCAGAGGCCCAGCACAGTTTGCATTGACACTGAGTAGGGGAAACCACAGGCCAGGCCATATGAAGAAAATCATCAGCTGAGAGTAAAAGGGATGAGGGAAGTCAGGGATATGGGGCAAATGACCAGATCCCTCCTGTTCCTGTTCTGCTTCTGGCTGGAGCCTGTATCTTCTGTTTCTTGCAGCCACCAGAACAAACTCTATCTTAAGGGACACTGTCAGCAACTCTGCTGTAGCAATGGTGGCAGCTGGCTGCTGCGTGAGGAACTTGTGGGGAATGTGTCTTCCTCTTTGTTCTCTTTAGTTTCCTTAGCTCCATGGTTTTAGCCTTCTGTAGCTCTGGTGTCCTCTTTTTTTGGGCAAACACCCCATAGTCACCTTTCCAACCACTAACCACGAGTCCACTAACTCCAGTCGCTAACCATGCCCTGCTGAGCACTGTCTAGTTCTGGTCTTTTTGTCCCCTCTTTCCCTGAGAGCTCTAAAAAAGCTCTTCTTATTGGTTCTGATCTATTCTCCCTCACATCTCCCATCTTCTTATTTTTGTCACAACTTCACACTGGGTTCCAATGATGTGAGTAGAAGGACCTATTGTCGCTTCTTTCCCTGAGACCTCTATACAGGCTCTTCTCATTGGTTCCTATCTCAGTTCTGATCTATTCTTTATCACATCTCCCATCTATTTATTTTGTCATAGCTTCACACTGGATCCTTTTACTCACATCATTGAGTGTCTCCCTGCTACCAGACACCATTCTGACGTTGGTCAACATGTATTAACACATCAATTTCTTCACGTCCAACCAACGGTCTTATATCCTGTCTTGAGTCTTCTTGGCCACTGTGTTCTGCTAATCTTTCAAGTGTTCTTTGTTGACTTTTATCCTTGTCTTATGAACACTATTGTGTCCCTAAAATGAAACAATTTTTTTTTGTTGCGATATAGTGCCAACATGTTATTGTTAAGTCATGTCTGACCCTTTGCGACCTCATGAACTGCAGCGCACAAGGCTTCTCTTCCTTTACTATCTCCCTTAGTTTGCTCAAACTCATGTCCATTGAGTGAGTGATGCCATCCAACCATCAAATCCTCTGTTGCCCCCTTTTCCTCTTGCCTCAGTTTTTCCCAGCATCAGTGCCAACATGCCACAGTTTAAATGCTTTGCTCACCAGTTTATGCACAATGTTCAACTCAGCACATACAAGGTGGTTTGTGTTACACATGATATGCAAAAAACTTGTACAAATATCATCACCTGTGAGCATAAACATCACAAGAAAGTTTGTCTCTGAAGCACTTAAAGTCCTTTGGTATTTATAAGATTCTCTTTCCATATCAGTCACACAAGCAGACAAATACTTGGATTTTCAGTTGGCTTTTAATGATGTAGCAATTAAACTTCTGTTAACTCAGTCTGCTTCTTTTACACCCCTTCCCCCCAACCACCTATCGGCATTTTTACTTCTGTGGTCTCTTAGGGAAAACTCAATATGAAAAATTTTTTTTTTTTGTAGTTATTATGTAGTAGGTAATTTAAGAGGCAGTAGAAATATAAAAACAGTGATTGGACCCTCATGTTATTTACAGTCAAGTGAGGGCAGAGGATAGTAATCAAATATTCACTCAAAAAACTGGTATAATTAAGAGTAAAAATGTAATATGTGCTGGGGAGGGGAATGTAATGTCAGGATATTCAACCTTGTCCTGGAGCTGAAGGGAAAACTCTTAAAAACTGAGCAGAGATGCAGAGAAGTTTGGGAGGTAACTTGATGGTGAAGAGAGGAAAGACTTCCAGGTTGAGAGAGCCATTTCTGTCAAGGCAAAGTGGTGAAATGTATTATGAGTTCCAAACGCTAGTTAGATGAAGTTGTTTTCCTGAGAGTTTGGATAAGTTTGGTGTGCATGCTCAGTCATGTCTAAATCTTTGAGACCACATGGACTGTAGCCCACCAGGCTCCTCTGTCCATGGAATTTTCCAGGCAAGAATACTGGGGTGTGCTGGGGGCCAGTGTGAGGAACTCCGCCCATGGTAAAGGTCATGAGGAAGGAGGCTTGGCATACGCAAAGGCGTGATCAAGCCTCAGGAAACCCCCTGTTCCCGAGCATCTAACCCCCAAACCAGAGTCTGTTTTATGCTCTCACCTACACCTCTGACTTTACGGGGGGCTCTCCCCCATAACCGTTTCTCTCTGAGAAGGAGTAAACGTGCAGCTCCAAGGCAATAAAAATTCCTGGGCGTGACAAGAGTGTTTCAGCTTACAGACTCCTCTGAAGGTTATCTAGCCCACCTGTATAGATTCGTCCGGCCACATGTGATTGTTTACAACCTCCCAATCTGAGAGGCACGAGATATTTTAGACTTACTAAAGGCAATTTCTTTGGGGGAGTTATAAATTATTAGTATAGTGGGTTGGTTAGGAATTATATTGGTGAAGGGTTTTTCATTTGTTGTGTCAATAATTGCTGCTAATTCCCTGCTCTGGGTGGGACCAGGATGTCTCAGGTCAAACCTCTCTGCTGACAGACTAGCTTGTGTGACAGGATTATCCATACTCCTGCTATTACGCACATGATTGTTTACTACCTCTCAACCATAAACAGCACAGAGAGTTTTGGACTATTTTGAGAGTCTTAATTAGCATAGGGCTTTTCTCATTGTTGGGTCAATGATTGCCACCAGGCCTCCATATCCTTAGGCACCTGGGAATATATTAATCAATGTATTTGGAATATAGAAAAGGAAATACAGTAGTTTTTGATGTTAGCAATACTAGACTTTTTGAGTTAATGAATTTTCTCTTTTGTAATAGATCACTGTACTTTGTTATAAATCACTGTGTCCTTGCTATGTAAAAATGTAACTTTATCACTATCTTAAGACTAAATAGATCTTAAGGGGAGCATTGGTGAAAGGATTTTCATTTGTTGGGCTGATGTTTGCTGCTAAATCTCCATATTCCCTGCCCTTATAATGAATATAACTAGCATATAGGAGAAATAAGCATTAACCTTTAAGCATATAGGAGAAATAAGTATTAACCTTTAAGATTAATCATATTAACCTTGGGTTAAATAAATTCCTTTCTTGATTGTAACTCACTACACCCTCACCCTATAGGAATGTAACTTTATTTGGAGGGTGGTGCCTGGTTTAAGAAAAAACACCCTTGGAAAAAATAAGTTTTTGGTTATCAGAAAGAAAGCATCATAAAGCCTCCTTTTCTCCACTAATCTTCCTACTACACTATCCGTTTCTAATCTCTCTATATATCTGTAATTAAATATGTATTTTTCCAAGGACACTGACGCTGTCCCCACCTTCGAATTCCCTGGATTCACCGGGGCTGGACCCCGGCAGGGGTGGGCTACCGTTTCCTACTCCAAGGAATCTTCCTGACCCAAGAATCAAACCCATGTCTTTTGCATCTCCCCTATTGTGAGGCAGATTCTTTACCACTGGGCTACCTGGGAAGCCCAAGTGGAGGAAGAGACAATAAAGATTAGACCTGATAGGGATTGCTAGGCTTTGTTATGGAATTTGGTATTATTATAAGGAAAATAGAGGTGTTTTTTAAAGAGAAAAATTGCATTGTCAGTATTTATTTTTAAAATGTCACAGAATTAATGGCAGAGAATGATTGAAATGGAGTGAAGATGTTGTTATTACAGCTATTTAATATTTTAGAGTCTTTGTGTTAAGATCATGAAAGTGGTGATAAAGAGAGGAGGACATGTTTGAGAGATATTTCTGCTGTTTTTCAGCTACTCAGTAGTGTCCCACTCTTTGTGACCCCATTGACTACAGCATGACAGGCATTCCTGTACTTCACCAGAGATATTTAGTTAAAAATAAATAAAACCTGGAATTTTCCCTGGTGGCTCAGAGGGTAAAGAGTCTGTCTGCAATGCGGGACACCTGGGTTCAATCCCTGGGTTGAGGAGAGCCTCTGGAGAAGGAAAAGGCAACCCACTCCAATATTCTTGCCTGGAAAATCCCATGGACAGAGGAGCCCCATGGGCAATGATCCGTGGGGTCGCAAAGAGTCAGACATGACTGAGCGACTAACACACACACAAATAAAACTTGGTGATATGAGATGAAGGTGGAGAGCAGCCTAGAGGTAAGCATATGAGAGAGAGTAATATCAAGATGAGATGGTTGGATAGCATCACTGATTCAAGAGACATGATTTTGAACAAACTCCAGGAGATAGTGAAGGGCAGGGATGCCTGGTATGCTGCAGTTCATGGGGTTGCAGATTCGGACATGATTTAGTAACTGAACAACAACTGGTTTATAGATGGCATAATTGTCTTGTATGGCATATCCTTTACTGAGATATGGAGTGCTGGAAGATGGTTCCTTTTATGTTGAATTTAGTAGACTATTTTTGTAAGTTGGGTTGGAAGTACCTTTGAGGTTTTAGACCTGCTGTGTTAAATGGCCAGTAGGGTATATAGGTCTGGTGATTAGAGAATGATCTGAATGGCAGATATGACTTTGTTATGCATTGCTTTGTATGTGGTAGTTGAAACTGTGAGAATGTAAGAAATTAACTAAGGATATCAAGTTAAGCTAAGTGAAAGTGTGAATCACTCAGTCTGAAGATACAGAAAAGATAAAGGCTAAAGTTCAAAAAATACTGGCAAGATAAGATGGATGATTGAATCACCACATCATTCAGAGGTAAAAATATATTCATCATACACACTCATTTTCTAAAACATTTTATTTTGTGTATCTCCCTTTCTACACTTCTGAGAATAGTACTATAAAAAACTCACATACACAGCCCTCTGAGCTTTCTTATGATCTGAGCTCAAACTTCATGTGGTGTCTCTTAGTCAGAAAAATAGAGACTTATTTTCTGCCAAGTGGATTATAGTTGACAAATCCATGGATAATTTTTCTGACAACTTTCTTTGGTTATCTTGGTAGAAGATACCCAAGCACATTTCATACTCCGGGTCTCTCGTTCATTTGAAAACCTACAGAAATAAAGCAGATTGTTTTCTTTACATCAGCCATGAGTATATGCATATGGCCAGAGGCTTACAAGGACTTCAGAAAATGTTTTCTATATTTTTTTTAATAAAGAATAAACTCATTAAAACTATTTAAATGCACAACAATATGATAGGCAAAGCAATTCTTCTCACTTTATGTTTTATTTCTCAAACGTCTCTCCAGAGAAGTTAATAGTTCATTTTTGTTGTTTAGTCTCTTAGTCGTGTCTGACTCTTTGTGACCATATAGACCATAACCTGCCAGACTCCTCTGTCCATGGATTCTTCAGGCAAGAATACTGCAGTAGGTTGCCATTTCATTCTCCAGGGGATCTTCCTAACCCAGGGATTGAACCTGCATCTCTTGCATTGGCAGGCCGATTCTTTACCACTGAGCCACCAAGGAAGCCCTAATAGTGCATTAAAGAGAGCTAAAATATCACCTCTGACTTTTTTTTAGTCCACTCTGAGCAGTGTGTGGGATCCTAGTTCCCCGTGATAGGAGATGGGTTTGAATCCATGTCCCCTGCATTGGGAATGCAGAGTCTTAACCACTAGAACGTCAGGGAAGTCCCTCAGCTCTGAAATTTTTATTGCTTAAAAATTGATCACTGTAAGAAGTGAGCAGAAAGTTATGCTCTGTAAAACAAACATGTGCACTCATAAAAGAATTTATACCTGCTAATTTACCTTTTATATAAAAAGGTAAAATCAGGCAGCAGGGCAATCCTGTTTAATACATAAGTTTTCTGAGTAGATGGAGGGAGATTTCTTTCTCAACTTTCTGTGTGAACCATTTTATAGAAATATTTATCAAACTGTAGCAGTCAGGAAAATAATACTCATTAGATCACTTCAAAGCAATGATGTCATATGTCTCTTTCTTGTCACATATAACATGGGATTAAAAACCACAAAAAGAAAAAATGCAAAAGACTTACAGCTGAGTGTCAAAAGTGCTGTTGTCCAACCAGGTCCATAATTTCCCTCCAGGAGGAATCCTCAAACCAACCCAAAATGAATCATGTATATTTTGCCATATGAAAGTCTAAAAAGAATAGGAAATGTATGAATTCAAGTGATTCTTACAGATGCAAGATAAAATACCACAGGAGCACCTTCTATGTGGCTGGCACTGCACTAGAAGCTAGGAATGAACAGGTAAGACATGCTTCATGTTTGCAAATAGATCACAGTGGAGAGGAAATCCATAGTAATGCAATGGGATAAAAGCTAAAGAAAAATTACTAAGTGTCTATCGACAAATGAATGGATAAAGATGTGCCACATATGTACAGTGGAATATTACTCAGCCACAAAAAGAATGAAATTTTATCATGTGTCATACAGAGTGAAGTAAGGCAGAAAGAGAAAAACAAATATCATATGTTAACACACACATATATATAAGGGATCTAAACACAAATTTAAAAAAATCTAAATGTACCTATTTGCAAGGCAGGAATGCAGACATAGAGAAAGCACATGCGGACACAAGACAGGGAGAGTGGGAAAAACTGGGAGATTGGGATATATATATATATATTACCGTGTGCAAAATAGGTAGCTAATGGGAAGCTGTTGCATAGCACAGGGAGCTCAGCTCAGTGCTGTGATGACCTAAAGGGATATTATGGCAGAGTGGAAGGGAGGTTCAAGAGGGAGGGAATATATGTATACCAATTATACTCCAATATAAAAACATAAACTGAGGCTGCGAAGAAAAAAAGAACTATTATGGACAGTGTTAGTAGACACCAAGGCTGTGGAATCAGGCTGCAGCTACTATTACTACTACACATCTTTGCACAGTTATTCATTCTCTTTATTTCTGTATTTTTCCAGTCACTAAAACTCTGACTGTGATAATAGTCATACCTATCTCAAAGAACTGTTATTGTTTTGTTAATAAGTAATATTAAACACTGTTTAGCACATAATGAATGCTTCTTGCCTAAATAATAGTGATTACTACTAAATACAAGTATTAAACAATAATCTAGAAGCAAGAAAACACACAGGAAGAGTTACAGAAAGAAAACAATCTCTGAGCTGATGGAGCACATATTGTTCAAAAGTTTTTTGTTTTATTTATTTATTTTTAATTGGAGGACGATTGCTTTACAATATTGTGTTGGTTTCTGCTATACATCAACATGAATCACCCATAGGTATACATGTGTCCCCTCCCTCTTTAATCTCCGTCCCACCTCCTATCCTATCCCACCTCTCTAGGTTGTCAAAGAACACCTAATTTGAGCTCCTTCTATTACATATAGAAAATTTCTACTGGACATGGTAATCTATGTGCGTGCATGCTACTCTCTCAATTCCTCCCACCCTCTCCTTTCCCGACTATGTCCACCAATCTGTTCTGTATGTCTGCATCTCCATTGCTGAAAATAGGATCATCAGTACCATCTTTCTAGATTCCATATATATGCATTAATATATGATATTCATTTTTCTCTTTCTGCCTTAACTTTACTTTGTATAACAGGCTCTAGGTTCATCCACCTTATTAGAACCGACTCAAATGTGTTCTATTTACGGCTGAGTAATATTCCATTGTATATACATACCATAACTTCTTTATCCATTCATCTACTGATGGACATCTAGGTTGCTTCCTTATCTTAGCTATTGTAAATAGTGCTGCAACAAACATTGAGGTACATGTGTCTCTTTCAATTATGGTTTTCTCAGCATATATGCCCAGTAGTGGGATTGTTGGGTTATATGGTAGTTTTATTCCTATTTTTTTAAAGTAATCTTCATACTGTTCTCCACAGTGGCTGTATTAATTGACATTTCCACCAACAGCGAAAGAGCATTCTCTTTTCTCTACACCCTCTCCAACATTTATTGTTTATAGAGATTTTGATGATGGCCATTCTGACCCTTGTGAGTTGATACCTTATTGTAGTTTTGATTTGCATTTCTCTAATGATGAGCGATGCTGAGCACCTCTTCATGTGTTTATTAGCCATCTGTATGTCTTTGGAGAAATGTCTGATTAGGTCCTCTGCCCATTTTTCTCTTTGGGCTGTTTGTTTTCCTGATATTGAGCTGCATGAGCTGCTTATATATCCTGGAGATTAATCCTTTGTCAGTTTTTTCCTTTGCTATTATTTTCTCCTATTCTGAGGGTTGTCTTTTAATCTTGTTTCTTTTGCTGTGCAAAAGCTTTTAAGTTTAATTAAGTCCCATTTGTTTATTTTTGTTTTTATGTCCATTACTCTAGGAGGTGGGTAATATCTCCTTTTTGTACAATACCATAACCCCTGATACAAAGTATATGGCTGGCCATAATGTGCTAAGTTGCTGAAGTTTTATCTGACTCTTTGTGACTCTAGCCTGCAAGACTCCTCTGTCCATGGGATTTCCAAGGCAAGAATACTGGAGTGAGTTGCCATCTCCTCCTCTAGGAGGTCTTCCCAGCCCAGGTATCGACCCCGTGTCTCTTGTATCTCCTGCATTGGTAGGTAGATTCTTTACCACTGCCCAATTCACATGTATGCCATGCCGTGCTCAGTTGCTTCACATGTACGATTGACCCCTATTACAGGCTTCAGGGGCCAGAGGATAGAATATTATGGGCTCAACTATGTCTCTTCAAAATGTATGCATTTGAAGCTCTAACCCCTAGTGCTCCAAAATGTGGCTACCTTTGGAGACACAGCTTTTAGAGAGGTGACTAAGCAGAAATGAGGCTGTTAGGGTAGATCTTAATCCACTCTGATTATTGTCCTTATAAGGAGCGGAAATTTGGACATACAGAGAGACACAGATGCATGCATACAGAGGAAAGACCATGTGAGGACAGAGCAAGCAGGGGGCCATCTAGAAACTAAGGAGCGAGGCCTTGGAAGGAACCACATCTGCCAACACCTCGATCTTGAACTTCTAGCCTTCAGAGCGGTGAGTAAGAAATTTCTGATGCTTAAGCCGCCAAGTCCATGGTACTTTGTTATGTTAGCTCTGACAAACTCATACAACCCCTTTGAGTGCTTGCATGCTAAGTCACTTCAGTTGTGTCTGACTCTTTGTAACCTCATGGACTGTAGCCACCCAGCTCCTCTATCCATAGGATTCTCCAGGCCAGAATTCTGGAGGGGCTGCCATGCCCTCCTTCGGGAGATCTTCCTGACCCAAGGATCAAACTTGCATGTCCTGCTTCGGCAGGCAGGTTCTTTACCACTAGCACCACCTGGAAAGCCTTACAGCCCCTTTATTATTCTGTTGGTGGCTCAGATGGTAAAGAAACTGCTTGCAGTGTGAGAGATCTGGGTTTAATTCCTGGATAGAAACAGACAATAAATCACTGCATGGAGAAACAGTGCAATGAAGACTTCCCTAAAAACCTTATCTTTTTCCTGCTCATCATCAAATGGAAAAAATGTTGAAATGCAGAAAAGACATGTTTTCTGAGCAACAAGAAACCTAACCCATCACTTAAAAATGAACTGAAACTCCACATTAAAGACCTAGGAGGAACTGTGTGTTCATTTCCAACCACAAAGCTATGTAACTCAGTCTCTTCTTATTAGATGCTTTCTTATTAGCTCCTTTCAAGTTGATACCTTCTTCCCCTTTGTTTTAAGCTGACTTCTAAGAGAAGAAAAAAGTCTCTTTTTAGTTCTTCACCCATTCTGGATTTGGTTCATATTCAAACCAACTTGGACTGGATCTGACAAAAAGTTTTACAGTTTAATATTTGGGGTTACATTGCTTACACTGAAGATAACTTACTTTCCATTTTGATTTTCTTGTTGTTGTGGATTTCTATGAAACTCAGAGGAATTTTTTCTTCCCCATACAAAAGTTTCAACAGCTGCCCTTATATAAGCACTCCAGACTTAACCAGGCTTGTAAAGCCCTGTTTGTCATTGAGTTTTCTAAAACTGAGCCTTTGACATCACTGGTAATTTCAAAATACTAATTCTTATGCTGAGAATCCTTATTTGATGTTTGCCAACTAATATCTATACTGGCCTTATTAAGGTTTAGTGTCCAACCTTTGTGTAAGAAAATTTCAATTTAAATTAAGCCAGAGTTAGAAAAATATTGGCTTTCTTCAACAAAAAACAAAGTTTAATGAGAAGGGCTATACTGTATTTCCTTTCTCTGAACATTATTTTTAATTTCAGCTGCCATGCTGTCTGACTACAAACTTTCTGAGCAATGATGGATTAAATATGGGCGATGAGACTGATGTCATACATTTAAAATGCAATCTGGGAAATGGATCCCTTATAGAGAAGAACTTAGGTATATATTACTAAAAGGATTTCTCCTATCTCTAGCTAAGTGAATGTGAAAGTAAATGTTGCTCAGTCGTGTTTGACTCTTTGCGACCCCATGGGCTATACAGTTCATGGAATTCTCCAGGCCAGAATACTGGAGTGGGTAGCCTTTCCCTTTTCCAGGGGATCTTCCCAACCCAGGGATCGAACCCAGATCTCCCGCATGGCAGGCAGATTCTTTACCAGCTGAGCCACAAAGGAAGAAAACGAAGTTTAAAATAATACTATAGTTTCAAGTATTCATTCAACCAATAATTGTGCAGTTAATATCAATGAGGTTTAATTTTTTTTTCACCGAAATTTTCAAATTTGTAGCACAAAGAAGTACTGAAGTTGTGAAGGATGCTATAATCTTAAAATTTTATACCTTACCATATCACTGAAGTCTCGGACCACCATGAGATGTGATTCTTTCATGACACAGTCATTTTTACTTTCATTCCAAGATTTCTTATTTCCATGTTCAGCAACCCAGTAGCATTTCCCCCCATGTAGCTTCCAATCTTTGCTGGGGCATGATGTATAAACAGTGGAAGAATTGAAAGGAACTGGAAAGAAAAAGGACAAGAAATTAAAAGAAACATGAGAATGCACCCCTAATATTGTATAATAATTAAAGCCTCTCAAAATTTGTTAAATCAGGGCCTAAGCTGTGGTCATGTATGGATGTGAGAGTTGGACTGTGAAGAAGGCTGAATGCCAAAGAATTGATGCTTTTGAACTGTGGTGTTGGAGAAGACCCTTGAGAGTCCCTTGGACTGCAAGGAGATCCAACCAGTCCATTCTGAAGGAGATCAACCCTGGGATTTCTTTGAAAGGAATGATGCTAAAGCTGAAGCTCCAGTACTTTGGCCACCTCATGCAAAGAGTTGACTCATTGGAAAAGACTTTGATGCTGGGAGGCATTGGGGGCAGGAGGAGAAGGAGACGACCCAGGATGAGATGGCTGGATGGCATCACAGACTCGATGGAGGTGAGTCTGAGTGAACTCTGGGAGATGGTGATGGACAGGGAGGCCTGGTGTGCTGCGATTCATGGGGTCCCAAAGAGTTGGACACGACTGAGCAACTGAACTGAACTGAACTGAACTGAACTGAACTGAACTGAACTGAAGCTTTCTTTAACAAAAGTATGGGCTTTTCTCAGGATGGATTTAGAAGAAAATAAAACCTAACAGAATTTCAATCGTGTATTTATTTCTTTCTCTCTTTTCTTCTTTCTCCCATTTAATTTATTCTCTTTAAAATATGTTATGTTTTCCATAAACTAGGCAATGCACAGACACTAGGATAAAGTGATCAGCATCCAAACTTCAGGAAGACAAAAATTTTGGAGGAAAACTAGAAATTAGAGATTTCAACTAGTGATCCATCAAAAAACCAGACATTTTGAGAATTATATATCACTATAATTTTGAGAATTAGAAAATCATGAGAAGAATTTTCATTGGGCAAAATTTGTATGATAGGTGGTCTCTAAAACTCAGGTAGATTGATCTTTCTATGTATAAAAGGGTCTGGACAGAATTTAAAGCAATTTTATTCAATACCATGTTATCACCTCTATCAAGGGTAGGAGGACTATTATGTGCTTTTGTATTGGGAATAATGTCCCAGAAAATTTGCTATCATAGTCTCAATAGTTTAAAAAAATTAAAGTTTTTGGAAAGAGGTTGAAGAGACTTTGAAAAATTAAAATCCATTTTAAAGTTTTAATGATTTCCCGGAAGTCAAAATCACTCTATAACATGGACTGGTAAGTCTTAATATTAACATTATATATGCAGGTTCAAAAAAAGAAAGGAATATAGTTTTTCAATATAGAATACAAACTTAACAGATTTAGTTCAGTTCAGCACAGTTCAGTGCAGTTGCTCAGTTGTGTCTGACTCTTTGTGACCCCAGGAATCACAGCACGCCAGGCCTCCCTGTACATCACCAACTCCCGGAGTTCATTCAGACTCACATCCTTCGAGTCAGTGATGCCACCAGCCATCTCATTCTCCATTGCCCCCTTCTCTTCCTGCTCCGAATTCCTCCCAGCATCAGAGTCTTTTCCAATGAGTCAACTCTTCACATGAGGTGGCCAAAGTACTGGAATTTCAGCTTCAGCATCATTCCTTGCAAAGAAATCCCAGGGCTGATCTCCTTCAGAATAAGCTGGTTGGATCTCCTTGTAGTCCAAGGGACTCTTAAAAGTCTTCTCCAACACCACAGTTCAAAAGCATCAATTCTTCGGTGCTCAGCCTTCTTCACAGTGCAACTCTCACATCCATATATGACCACTGGAAAAAACCATAGCCTTGACTAGATGGACATTTGTTGGCAAAGTAAGTCTCTGCTTTTCAATATGCTATCTAGGTTGGTCATAACTTTTCTTCCAAGGAGTAAGTTTCTTTTAATTTCATGGCTGCAATCACCATCTGCAGTGATTTTGGAGCCCCCGAAAATAAAGTCTGACACTGTTTCCACTGTTTGCGCATCTATTTCTTATGAAGTGATGGGACCAGATGCCATGATCTTAATTTTCTGAATGTTGAGCTTTAAGCTAACTTTTTCACTCTCCACTTTAAATTAATAAAGAAAACAGAAAGAAAAATAAAACAGAAAATCTAAATAATTGAGTGTTTTCTTGACTTTTAAAAGTATATAAATACATTCATATGTGAAAGATAAAAACTTGCATAAAGTGATCATTTATAATATTTTTCATTTCAGTTCAGTCGCTCAGTTGTGTCCGACTCTTTGCGACCGCATGAATCGCAGCACGCCAGGCCTCCCTGTCCATCACCAACTCCCAAAGTTCACTCAAACTCACGTCCATCGAGTCAGTGATGCCATCCAGCCATCTCATCCTGGGTCGTCCCCTTCTCCTCCTGCCCCCAATCCCTCCCAGCATCAGAAGTTTATCCAATGAGTCAACTCTTCTCATGAGGTGGCCAAAGTATTGGAGTTTCAGCTTTAGCATCATTCCTTTCAAAGAAATCCCAGGGTTGATCTCCTTCAGAATGGACAGGTTGGATCTCCTTGCAGTCCAAGGGACTCCAAGAGTCTTCCTCAACACCACAGTTCAAAAGCATCAATTCTTCAGTGCTCAGCCTTCTTCACAGTCCAACTCTCACATCCATACATGACAACAGGAAAAACCATAGCCTTGACTAGATGGACCTTAGTTGGCAAAGTAATGTCTCTGCTTTTGAATACACTATCTAGGTTGATCAAAACTTTTCTTCCAAGAAGTAAGCGTCTTTTAATTTCATGGCTGCAGTCACCATCTGCAGTGATTCTGGAGCCCCCAAAAATAAAGTCTGACACTGTTTCTACTGTTTCCCCATCTATTTCCCATGAAGTGATGGTACTGGATGCCATGATCTTCGTTTTCTGAATGTTGAGCTTTAGGCCAACTTTTTCGCTCTCCTCTTTACTTATATCAAGAGGCTTTGAATCATTTAGTACCATTGAAAATTCACCCATTCCAGTCCATTTTAGTTCACTGATTCCTAGAATGTCGACGTTCACTCTTGCCATCTCTTGTTTGAACACTTCCAATTTGCCTTGATTCATGGACCTGACATTCCAGGTTCCTATGCAATATTGCTCTTTACAGCATCAGACCTTGGTTCTATCACCAATCACATCCACAGCTGGCTATTGTTTTTGCTTTGGTTCCATCCCTTCATTCTTTCTAGAGTTATTTCTCCACTGATCTCCAGTAGCATATTGGGCACCTACTGACCTGGGGAGTTCCTCATTCAGTATCCTATCATTTTGCCTTTTCGTACTGTTCATGGGGTTCTCAAGGCAAGAATATTGAAGTGGTTTGCCATTCCCTTCTCTAGTGGACCACATTCTATCAGACATCTCCACCATGACCCGCCTGTCTTGAGTTGCCCCGCAGGCATGGCTTGGTTTCATTGAGTTAGACAAGGCTGTGGTCCCAGTGTGATTAGATTGACTAGTGTTCTGTGAGTATGGTTTCAGTGTGTCTGCCCTCTGATGCCCTCTTGCAACACCTACCATCTTACTTGGGTTTCTCATTCCTTGGGCATGGGGTATTGCTTCACGGTTGCCCCAGCAAAGCGCAGCTGCTGCTTCTTACCTTGGATAAGGGGTATCTCCTCACCACCGCCAGATGACCATTATATCTACTACTGTGGGCAGGAATCCCTCAGAAGAAATGGAGTAGCCATCATGGTCAACAAAAGATTCTGAAATACAGTACCTGGATGCAATCTCAAAAACGACAGAATGATCTCTGTTCGTCTCCAAGGCAAACAATTCAATGTCACGGTAATCCAAGTCTATGCCCCAACCACTAATGCTGAAGAAGCTGAAGTTCAATGGTTCTATGAAGACCTACAAGACCTTTTAGAACTAACACTCCCCAAAATATGTTCTTTTCATTATAGGGGACTGGAATGCAAAAGTAGGAAGCCAAGAAACACCTGGAGTAACAGGCAAATTTGGCCTTGGAATTCAGAATGAAGTAGGGCAAAGACTAATAGAGTTTTGCCAAGAAAATGCACTGGTCATAGCAAACACCCTCTTCCAACAACAGAAGAGAAGACTCTACACATGGACATCACCAGATGGTCAACACTGAAATCAGATTGATTATATTCTTTGCAGCCAAAGATGGAGAAGCCCTATACAGTCAACAAAAACAAGACCAGAAACTGACTGTGGCTCAGATCATGAACTCCTTATTACCAAATTCAGACTGAAATTGAAGAAAGCAGGGAAAACCGCTAGACCACTCAGGTATGACCTAAATCAAATCCATTATGATTATACAGTGGAAGTGAGAAATAGATTTAAGGGCCTAGATCTGATATATAGAGTGCCTGATGAACTATGGAGTGAAGTTCATGACATTGTACAGGAGACAGGGATCAAGACCACCCCATGGAAAAGAAATGCAAAAAAGCAAAATGGCTGTCTGGGGAGGCCTTACAAATAGCTGCAAAGAGAAGATAAGTGAAAAGCCAAGGAGAAAAGGAAAGATATAAACATTTGAATGCAGAGTTCCAAAGAATAACAAGAAGAGGTAAGGACATTTTTCAGTCATCAGTGCAAAGAAATAGAGGAAAACAACAGAATGGGAAAAACTAGAGATCTCTTCAAGAAAATGAGAGATAGCAAGGGAACATTTCATGCAAAGATGGGCTCAATAAAGGACAGAAATGGTCTGGACCTAACAGAAGAAGAAGATATTAAGAAGAGGTGGCAAGAATACATAGAAGAACTGTACAAAAAAGATCTTCACAACACAGATGATCAAAATGGTGTGATCACTCACATAGAGCCAGACATCCTGAAATGTGAGGTCAAGTGGGCCTTAGAAAGCATCACTACGAACAAAGTTAGTGGAGGTGATGGAATTCCAGTTGAGCTGTTTCAAATCCTGAAAGATGATGCTGTGAAAGTTCTGCACTCAATATGCCAGCAAATTTGGACAACTCAGCAGTGGCGACAGGACTGGAAAAGGTCAGTTTTCATTCCAATCCCAAAGAAAGGCAATGTCAAAGAATGCTCAAACTACCGCACAATTGCACTCATCACACATGCTAGTAATGTAATGCTCAAAATTCTCCAAGCCAGGCTTCAGCAATATGTGAATCATGAACTTCCTGATGTTCAAGCTGGTTTTAGAAAAGGCAGAGGAACCAGAGATCAAATTGTCAACATCCCCTGGATCATCGAAAAAGCAAGAGAGTTCCAAAAAAGCATCTGCTTTATTGGCTATGCCAAAGCCTTTGACTGTGTGGATCACAATAAACTGTGGAAAATTCTGAAAGAGATGGGAATACCAGACCACCTGACCTGCCTCTTGAGAAATCTATATGCAGGCCAGGAAGCAACTGTTAGAACTGGACATGGAACAACAGACTGGTTCCAAATAGGAAAAGGAGTACATCAAGGCTGAATATTGTCACCCTGCTTATTTAACTTCTATGCAGAGTACATCATGAGAAATGCTGGACTGGAAGATACACAAGCTGGAATCAAGTTTGCTGGGAGAAATATCAATAACCTCAGATATGCAGATGACACTACTCTTATGGCAGAAAGTGAAGAGGAGCTAAAAAGCCTCTTGATGAAAGTGAAAGAGGAGAGTGAAAAAGTTGGCTTAAAGCTCAGCATTCAGAAATTGAAAATCATGGCATTTGGTCCGATCACTTCATGGGAAATAGATGGGGAAACAGTGGAAACAGTGGCAGACTTTATTTTGGGGGGAGGCTCCAAAACCACTGCAGATGGTGATTGCAGCCATGAAATTAAAAGATACTTACTCCTTGGAAGAAAAGGTATGACCAACTTAGTTAGTATATTCAAAAGCAGAGACATTACTTTGCCAACTAAGGTCCGTCTAGTCAAGGCTATGGTTTTTCCTGTGGTCATGTATGGATGTGAGAGTCTGACTGTGAAGAAGGCTGAGCACTGAAGAATTGATGCTTTTGAACTGTGGTATCGGGGAAGACTCTTGAGAGTCCCTTGGACTGCAAGGAGATCCAACCTGTCCATTCTGAAGGAGATCAACCGTGGGATGTCTTTGGAAGTAATGATGCTAAAGCTGAAACTCCAGTACTTTGGCCACCTCATGTGAAGTGTTGACTCATTGGAAAAAACTCTGATGCTGGGAGGGATTGGGGGCAGGAGGAGAAGGGGACGACAGAGGATGAGATGGCTGGATGGCATCACGGACTTGATGGACGTGAGTCTGAGTGAACTCCGGGAGTTGGTGATGGACAGGGAGGCCTGGTATACTGCGATTCATGGGGTCACAAAGAGTCGGACACGACTGAGTGACTGAACTGAACTGAACTGAACCATTAAACAACTGACAAAAACTATGTGGTGTTGATCATGAATTTTAGGAAAGGAAATATTTTGACCAGCATTCTACACCTGCCATGTCCCAGTAGAATTAAAAATACTAATAAAATGCAACAATTTCAACATAGTACCTTTAAATTCATTTAAAACACAGAGAAGTTTATTTTTCTCATTTGTCTTCAATCTTTAAATACTTTTGTCAAGGACTGTAATAGGCCCATGAAAAACAATGGCCTAAACCATCCCTCTGTACAGGTAGAGGAATTTCCCCTTTATTCAGATATACCCGAGTAAAATACATGCTACTGTCCACACTTGCTTTTTCAGGAATTCAGTTCAGTTCAGTTCAGTCATTCAGTCATGTCTGACTTTGCAATCCCATGGACTGCAACACACTAGGCTTGCCTGTCCATTACCAACACCTGGAGTTGACTCAAACTCATGTCCATTGAATTGGTGATGTCGTCCAACCATCTTATCCTCTATTGTCCCCTTCTTCTCCTGCCTTCAATCTTTCCCAGCATCAGAGTTTTTTTCCAGTGAGTCAGTTCTTCACATCAGGTGGGCAAAATATTGGAGTTTCAGCTTCAGTATTAGTCCTTTCAATGAATATTCAGAACTGATTTCCTTTAGGATAGACTGGTTGGATCTTGCAGTCCAAGGGACTCTCAAGAGTCTTCTCCAACACCACACTTCAAAAGCATCAATTCTTTGGCGCTTAGCTTTCTTTATGGTCCAACTCTCGCATCCATACATGACTACTGGAAAAACAATAGCTTTGACTAGATGGATCTTTGATGGCAAAGTAATGTCTCCACTTTTTAATACGCTCTCTAGATTGGCCATAACGTTTCTTCCAAGGAGCAAGCGTCTGTTAATTTCAGGGCTGCAGTCACCCTATACAGTGATTTTGGAGACCGAAATAATAAAGTCTGTCACTGTTTCCATTGTTTCCCCATCTATTTGCCATGAAGTGATGGGACGGGATGCCATGACGTTAGTTTTCTGAACGTTGAGCTTTAAGCCAACTTTTTCACTCTCCTCTTTCACTTTTATCAAGAGGCTCTTTAGTTCTTCTTCACTTTCTACTATAAGGGTGGTGTCATCTGCATATCTGAGGCTATTGATATTTCTCCCGGCAATCTTGATTCCAACTTGTGCTTCATCCAGCCTGGCATTTCTCATGATGCACTCGGCATATAAGTTAAATAAGCAGGGTGACGGTATACAGCCTTGACATACTCCTTTCCCGATTTGGAACCAGTCTGTTGTTTCAACAGAAAATTGGATTAAAGATTTAGTGCACATGACCCTGCCCATCAGAACAATACCCAGTTTCCCCCTCAGTCAGTCTCTCCCATCAGGAAGCTTCCATAAGCCTCTTATCCTTCTCCATTAGAGGACAGACAGAATGAAAACCACAATCACAGAAAAGTAACCCATCTGATCATATGGACCTCAGCTTTGTCTAACTCAGTGAAACTATGAGCCATGCTGTGTAGGGCCACCCAGCACGGATGGGTGATAGTGGAGAGTCCTGACAAAATGTGGTCCACTGGAGAAAGGAATGGCAGACCACTTCAGTATTCTTGCCTTGAGAGTCTCATGAACAGTATGAAAAGGCAAAAAGATAGGACACCGAAAGATGAACTCCCCTGGTCGGTAGGTGCCCAATATGCTACTGGAGATCAGTGGACAAATAACTCCAGACAGTATGAAGAGACAGAGCCAAAGCAAAAACAACACCCAGTTGTAGATGTGACTGGTGATAGAAGCAAGGTCCGATGCTGTAAAGAGCAATATTGCATAGGATCCTGGAATGTTAGGTCCATGAATCAAGGCAAATTGAAAGTGATCAAACAGGAGATGGCAAGAGTGAACATCGACATTTCAGGAATCAGCAAACTAAAATGGACTGGAATGGGTGACTTTAACTCAGATGACCATTATGTCTACTACTGTGGGCAAGAATCCCTTACAAGAAATGGAGTAGCCATCACAGTCAACTCAGGAATTAGGCAATATAAAATAACATTACCTATTGAGCTACTTGCTTCAGATTTATCTTGCTCAGTACAATATTTCTTCTTTGATTCATTATCCACTTCAGTTTGTCTTGCAGATTTGAACTGAATAACTAGTGAAAGAAGACACATCTTTTCATAATTAAATATAAAGCAGAAAACGGTCAAGTTGTAGTAACTCAGTGAAGTTGATTAATGTGGAAACTCCAGAGCAATTAAAGTGATTAAAATTTATGGGAAAAAATTCCTTTTTCCAAGATTGGACCTTCTTTTGCACATAGTCCTGTTAATTTTATTAATATCAAATTTAGGGAAATTGGTAAAATATGATCTGGGACCAGAAGGAAACTCACTTGATTTTTTCTGGAGTTTTCATATTTATTTTAATAAACACAAAATAACCAGCTTTGAATGTAAGCTTCATTTGGAGAATTTGTGTTTGGTAAGTTCCTATTAACTGTACCAGGTGTCACCTGATTGATGGAAAGAGCTTTATGTGTTTTGATTTCAGTTCATGATTCTGTTCCTTTTGAGGTTGTCCATTTAAAGTCTACAAATGGAAGGACAGGGTGAGCCCAGAGTATTTTTCTACCATGAGGAAGACATTTGTCTTTCTGATGGCCATTTCACTAAAATTACTTTGGGTTATTTATAATCTCACAATAGTTTGTATTAAACAGTTAAGTCTTTAAAATCTATTGTAGTAACAAATCTGTTACTAACAAACTACTGTTTTGATAACAAGCAAATTGATTAGCCTATACCAAAAAGAAACATAGCAGAGAGGGTACTTTTTTTTTTTTTTTAATGGTCATGCCCCATGGCATGTGGGATCATAGTTCTCTGACCAGGGATCAAACCTGCACCCTCTACAGTGGAAATGCAGAGTCGTTTTAACCATTGGACTGCCAGGGAAGTCCCAGCAGAGGTGTTGAATGTTAAGTATTTTTTGCTTCATTCCCTCAATGCTAAAGTCCCAATTTGGCCACTGCCTAGTTATATTAAACTAGTCAAACCACTTATCAGTCTGGGCTGTAGACAGTTCACCTCAACTGGAGGCTTGAACTTGTTGATTTCTAGGGCCCCATCCAGTTCTAGAATTCTGATTCTGCCCCTTGACCTCTAGTAACAAATGACATGCATAATTACTAATATCCTTCACAAGGACAATACAGGCAGATACTGCCTTGATCTGTTCTAGGGTTTGGTTCAACCTGGAAACCTGAATTCCTTAGAGTATACATCATCTGGAAGTTTTTCTCCAAGCATTTGCTTAATGAACTATTAAAATAATTGCCATATAAAGTTGGACTATATTTCACTACATCCATGGCATATGAGTATAATTTTAAAGTGCCTGATTGAATTGATTGGTTTTAGACAAAATTTTCACCCATGGATGCAAGATTGAGGATGCCCCTGAGTAGTTAATGGGGCTTCCTTTGTGGCTCAGCTGGTAAAGAATCCACCTGCAATGCAGGAGGCCCTGTTCAATTCCTGGGTTGGGAAGATCCCCTGAGGGAGGGAAAGGCTACCCACTCCAGTATTCTGGCCTGGAGAATTCCACAGACTGTATAGTCTATGGGGTAACAAAGAGCTGAACACGACTGAGTGACTTTCACTTCACTTTCAGGATGCCGTGATTTTAGTAAGCTTGAATAAGATCTTGAATAAACTTAAACAGAAATACGCTTCATAGTTTAGTTTGCTTTCCAGAACATGGTTCAGAAAAGCTGATTTTGATCATAAAATATAAACCTAGCATCCTTCATATATCAATGAAATGAATCCATAATATATGTAATATCACATGATGAAGTTCTATGGAAAATCTCTAATTTTATTTGTGTATCAAATTTCTTTCTTTTTGTGAAATTGTACTGAATTGTGTAGAAACCACTTTAACAGCAAACACAATTACAACAGGTCATGATAAAATAATACTTTGGGGTAAATAAAGGTTATTGGTAATTACTTACCAAGCATGCTCAGCACAATTACTATTACAAGAAGAATGATAATCATTGCACATCCAACTTTCAGGAAAATTCCATGGTGGTGAGAATCTATAAAATTGGATAAATTTCACTAATAAGCCCAGTAAGTACTTCCTTAGGTGGTAAGGAAGGGCTGAATAAACTTTGTCAGTTATGCTCTTGAGGTACTTGCCTTTGAAATATGCAGACCTAACTTCCTCTTACATACAAATTTGGTCCCCTGATTTGTGAAGAAGGCGGAATTTATAAAACTGAATGAATATATTTTTTTCCTTTTGATTCACAATTCATAATCTTAAATTATGATCTACTCTGCATCCCTAAGTTTTTATATAAGACTGAAATTCTCAAGATTCTCTAATAAACATACTGACAGCCCTCACTCATTTGGGTCAATCCATTCTTTTATGAAAAACGCAGAGGAACCAGAGATCAAATTGTCAACATCCGCTGGATCATCGAAAAAGCAAGAGAGTTCCAGAAAAACATGTATTTCTGCTTTATTGACTATGCCAAGTCCTTTGACTGTGTGGATCACAATCAACTGTGGAAAATTCTGAAAGAGATGGGAATACCAGACCACCTGACCTGCCTCTTGAGAAACTTATATGCAGGTCAGGAAGCAACAGTTAGAACTGGACATGGAACAACAAACTGGTTCCAAATAGGAAAAGGAGTACATCAAGGCTGTATGTTGTATATTGTCACCCTGCTTATTTAACTTCTATGCAGAGTACATCATGAGAAATGCTGGACTGGAAGAAACACAAGCTGGAATCAAGATTGCTGGGAAAGATATCAATAACCTCAGATATGCAGATGACACCACCCTTATGGCAGAAAGTGAAGAGGAACTAAAAAGCCACTTGATGAAAGTGAAAGAGGAGAGTGAAAAAGTTGGCTTAAAGTTCAGCATTCAGAAAACGAAGATCATGGCATCCAGTCCCTTCACTTCATGGGAAATAGATGGGGAAACAGTGGAAACAGTGGCAGACTTTATTTTTTTGAGCTCCAAAATCACTGCGGACGGTGACTGCAGACATGAAATTAACAGACGCTTACTCCTTGGAAGAAAAGGTATGACCGACTTAGATAGCATATTGAAAAGCAGAGACATTACTTTACCAACAAAAGTCCATCTTGTCAAGGCTATGGTTTTTCCTGTGGTCATGTATGGATGCGAGAGTTGGACTGTGAAGAACGCTGAGCACCGAAGACTTGATGCTTTTGAACTGTGGTGTTGGAGAAGACTCTTGAGAGTCCCTTGGACTGCAAGGAGATCCAACCAGTTCATCCTGAAGGAGATCAACCGTGGGATGTCTTTGGAAGTAATGATGCTAAAGCTGAAACTCCAGTCCTTTGGCCACCTCATGAGAAGAGTTGACTCATTGGAAAAGACTTTGATGCTGGGAGAGATTGGGGGCAGGAGGAGAAGGGGACGACAGAGGATGAGATGGCTGGATGGCATCACGGACTCGATGGACATGAGTCTGAGTGAACTCCGGGAGTTGGTGATGGACAGGGAGGCCTGGCGTGCCGCCCTGTCCATGGGGTTGCAAAGAGTTGGACACGACTGAGCAACTGAACTTACTGATTCTTTTATGCTTTCTTATACAATAAATCTATTTCCTGTTATATGTAATCGCAGTTTCATAAAATTATACGTTTTAAAATAAAAGTAATTTAGAGATAATCTTGTGCAATATTTGAATGTTAAAATGGGGATTTTAAGTCCACAAAACACAGTACTTGATAGCAGAGTTGAGATCATACCTCAGGTTTCTTGACTACCAAATTAGACCTTTGTTCACTATCCATTCTATCACTTGTAATCAGATAAATAAGTCATAAAAAGAAAATGACATTTTTAGCTCTGGGCTGATTGATGACTAAAACCAAGAGGCTCTTATCCAAAGTAGTTCAGTTCAGTTCAGTTCAGTTCAGTCACTCAGGCGTGTCCGACTCTTTGCAACCCCATGAATGGCAACACGCCAAGCTTCCCAGTCCATTACCAACTGCCAGAGTTCACCCAGACTCACCTCCATCGAGTCAATGATGCCATCCAGCCATCTCATCCTCTGTCGTCCCCTTCTCCTCCTGCCCCCAATTCCTCCCAGCATCAAAGTCTTTTCCAATGAGTCAACTCTTCTCATGAGGTGGCCAAAGGACTGGAGTTTCAGCTTTAGCATCATTCCTTCCAAAGAAATCCCACGGTTGATCTCCTTCAGGATGAACTGGTTGGATCTCCTTGCAGTCCAAGGGACTCTCAAGAGTCTTCTCCAACACCACAGTTCAAAAGCATCAATTCTTCAGTGCTCAGCCTTCTTCACAGTCCAACTCTCGCACCCATACATGACCACAGGAAAAACCGTAGCCTTGACTAGGCGGACCTTAGTTGGTAAAGTAATGTCTCTGCTTTTCAATATGCTATCTAAGTCGGTCATAACTTTTCTTCCAAGGAGTAAGCGTCTTTTAATTTCATGGCTGCAATCACTATCTGCAGTGATTTTGGAGCCCCAAAAAGTAAAGTCTGACACTGTTTCTACTGTTTCCCCATCTATTTCCCATGAAGTGATGGGACCGGATGCCATGATCTTCACTTTCTGAATGTTGAGCTTTAAGCCAACTTTTTCATTCTCCTCTTTCACTTTCATCAAGAGGCTTTTTAGTTCCTCTTCACTTTCTGCCATAAGGGTGGTGTCATCTGCATATCTGAGGTTATTGATATTTCTCCCAGCAATCTTGATTCCAACTTGTGTTTCTTCCAGTCCAGCGTTCCTCATGGTATACTCTACATATTATCTTTTACAAATTAATTTTTATTGGAATATAGCTGATTTGCATGCTTAGTCACTTAGTTGTGTCCGACCCTTCATGACCCTTTGGACTGTAGCCTGACAGCCTCCTCTGTCCATGGGATTCTCCAGGCAAGAATACTGGAGTGGGTTGCCATTTCCTTCTCCAGGGGATCTTCCCAACCCAAGGATCAAACCCATGTCTCCTGCATTCGTAGGCTGATTCTTTGCCACTGAGCCACCAGAGAAGTCCATTTGATAAATTTGTATGTCAATCCCAATCTCCCAATTTTTCCCTTCCTTCTTTTCCCCTTGGTAACCATAAATTTGTTTACTAAGTCTGTGACTCTGTATCTGTTTTGTAAATGGGTTCATTTATACCATTTTCTTTCTTTCTTTTTTTGACCAGGAAAAAAGTAATGTTCTTTCCATGAACAGACAAAATTAAATCCTGGTATGCAGAATCAAAAATATTGATCTTGTAGCTTGAAGTGAGTTAAAATACCCTCAGGAAAAATCGACCAATTATATGAGATTTGTGGAAAACAGAGGAATAAGAATACAGGTTTCATCCATATTACTTCTCAAACTAAGTTCCATTAGCGCACACAAAATGAAAGCTCCCAGTCTGTCAAGAAAAGAAAGCAGATAAGCCCATATTGAGCAAGTTGTGCTGTGCTGTGTTAAGTCGCTTCAGTCATGTCTAACTCTTTATGATGCTATGGACTGTAGCCCAGCAGGTTCCTCTGTCTCTGGGATTCTCTAGACAGGAATACTGGAGTGGTTTGCCATGCCCTCCTCTAAATCTGCCTGACCCAGGGACCAAACCCACGTCTCTTACATCTCCTGCATTGGCAGGTAGGTTCTTTATTACTAATACCACCTGGGAAGCCCCATTGAGCAAGTTAGAGAGAGAGCATTTAAACACAGGAAATTTCTTTCAACTGGAGAAAACCATACATAAGATCCACTTGAAAACTGCAAACTTAAAGATATGAAAGAAGAAATGGATTCTTGGGAATAAAAGGAAAGTAAGACATCAGTTTTGCTCCACAAGGACAAGCTTGTGGAGACTTTAGACATTTTATGTAACCTTTACAATACAAAAATTCTTACCCTAGAGGATATAATATAAATGCAACATGGAATTTTCCCTAAAGCTTCATTTGTATAGAATGTATGTAGAACATACATTGGATTTGAAAAAGCTATTGGTTTTGAGGTGATTTGTGATTAAGGTACAATCTTATCTTTAGCTGTATGCCTATCTACTTGTGCTCCAAAAATATTCTATTACTCAGATAATCATTAATTCTAAACTTCAGGAAATAAGATATTAACACTTTATGTCTTTTTATTTTAGTTTAACATTTTTATCCTACCAATACACAACTTCCAAAAGGCTAGATAACAATGTGAATAATTGCCAGAGATATTTTCCTCAGTGTGAATGAGTTTATTATATTATTTTCAAAGGGCAGATTCGGATGAGTAAAATTATAGAACAGAAAGAGGTTATGAGTATCAGTGTTACCACAGGAATATAATAAATGTCCGCCACAAGAAATATAAGGAATAGAGTTCATAGAAGCCAAAAGCAAAGGTCTACATATTAAGACTAAAGTTACAATTAACTTCACAAACACTTTGTGTCATTAAAATCCTTCACTTTCTCCCTGGCATTCAGTAGATTTTGCTTTGAATCCAGTCTCCTATTTCCAGTAAATCTCCTGGAGAAGGAAGTGGCAACCAAACTCCAGGATTCTTGCCTAGAGAATCCCACGGACAGAGGAGACTGGTGGGCTACAGTCCACAAGGTCACAAAGAGTTGGACACGATGAAGTGACTTAGCACATTTTTAGTAAGACTAATGTAAACACAGGACAGAAACAAGGGAGATTTAAAGTAAAACATTAATTTTAACAGGAGTTCTAGATCCAGCTTACCAGATCTCTGAAGTGAAGATGAATGTTCTGAAGATGTACGTTTGATATCAGCATAGACTATCTCTTCAGCCATTGCATAAATTAAAAAGAATCCTATATTTTTTCAAACTTCCTATAAATGAGATATATTGAGACAGATAATTTCCTTCCTCTCTCCCAAGTTTGGTAGATTCCCTCAATGAATAAATAAAAACAATGTGCTCAGCCTTATCAATCACGGCAATAGATTATTGAACACTTGCATGATCTGGAAGAAAACTACTATCCACGCAGTAGTTTCTTGCACTTCAGTTAGTTTTCTGCCCTCAGTTGGAATGATTTTGACCTTTATTAGTACCAGAAAAGAGATTGCATCACTTTCTTCTATAAACCACTTCCTCTTTTAGGTTAGACATATTTTCAGGCAGAAACCCTTTGACCTTCTAGCATTTTCTCCAAAGTGGAATAGCAACTTGGAAGGATGGACAAGAAAAGGAGGATTTTTTTTTTTTTTTAATGAAAGTAGTAGAAAGAATTGACAGAATCCTCATCTTTGAAATGCATTGTAATTACTTAGGCAATACTTTAAAATGCCCTTAAAGCTATTTCTTCTCTTGTACACTTTATAATATTAACAGCAAGCTAAGTTGAAGCATAGATTATGCAGAGGATTTCCAAACTGAAAAATAATCTATATGAAATAGAAATAACTCTATGTCAAAATATCTCGAGGTTTTGTCATAAAAGAAAATAAATCTTATTTTTTAAATGAAGTTCACAGAAATTTAACACTGAATGCAATGTATTAAGCATAGATTTTAATTTCCCATTTCTTCTGTGCTGTGCTGTGCTCAGTCTCTCAGTTGTGTTCAACTCTTTTGTGAATCCCATGGATTGTAATCTGTCAGGCTCCTCTGTTCATGGGATTTCCCAGGCAAAAATACCAGAGTGGGTTGTTGTTTTCTTCTCCAGGAACCACAAATTTTTTAATTGACTATGTCTAATTCTTGTTATTCCATTGTGGCTGATAGTATTTACATTTTAAACCCATTTTCATTCATATTGTATTCTGTAAACAAAAGTTAGAAAAGTTGAATATTATAAGGCTAAATTGTTTTAGTTTCATTTTTTTCAATATTATTTGATTATAAGTTTCCATCTCGGTCTATTGTAAGCTAGATTTGGAACTCTAAAAGCCTGGGCCTAAATCTTGACTTCAAAATGTAACAGCTAAACCCCTTTGGACAAATTTATCTTTTCAATGCCAAAGTTCTAATCTATAACAGATATAATGAGAGTACTATTATTGAACATTGCAATGTATAATAAACTATATGATATAGTTTAATAAACTATAAATAAAGTATACAAATATTCCTACTTTTTCTTGTACACCACTGGCTTCCTTTGCCAGTATTTTTCTAACTTCTTCCTTATCCTTTTGTGGTACTTTACTTTTCCTCTACTTACCTCTGAAAGAGGTACCTTTGTGTTTAGAAAAAGAGACTAAAAATAGTAATGCTTAAGGAAGACTGATTATTTAACAATAGCTTGCATGCATCCTTAAGAATTTAGAAAGTCCCTTTTTCTACCAACATTGTTAAAGTGCAGTGAAGAAAAATAAGATGCAACAGCATAATAAAAAAAAAATGAAGGTCTGTAATGGTTAACGTCCAAGACATAGATAATACAGTGGGTTGAGTAATTAACCACATTTTGGGGAGTTGTAAGAAAAGGAAAGTGTGCAAATCAGGAATGTGAGATGGTTACAAAAACAGGAAATACGTTCTAAGATGAAGAGTGAAATTTTACATTAAAAGAAAAAAATAGAATCTTTAACTTCAAGTACACGAAATGAGATTAAGGTTTAAACAAAAATGAACAGACCAGTAGTCTCTAACTAGTAATTGATTTAAAATACCTAAGACATCTTTTATTTATCAGCACAGAAATTTGTTCAAAATAGTGAGATTGTTGCTGAACCACAAAAGATGCCGGGATTCTTGGCCTCTGGAGAAGGATTCAATCCGGGTTCAGAGACGAGGCTTGATTGCTCAGAGCTTTTGTGTAATAAAGTCTTATGAAAGTATAAAAAAGATAGAGAAAGCTTCTGACATAGACATCAGAAGGGGGCAGAAAGAGTGCCCCCTCACCAGCATTAGAAATGGAGTTATATACTTTCAATTAGTTATTACAGTGAATCAAAAGAATGTCTGGAGGTTGTAAAGACCTCACTAGACCCACTCCCATAATTTACATTTTAAGATAACAGGATTTGCCAGAAGGTTTTTTTTTCCCCAGAAACTGTTTTCAAGCAGGAAACATTATTATTATGTAATCCTAAGGAATGTAGAGGGGAAAAAAATGTTCTTTTTCTCTTCCTTGAGAATTCCAGACCCCTCTCTCCTTGGGGACCCCCAGACTTCTTATCAACCTGCCTAGGAATTGACTCTCTCAATCGAATAAAAAGATTTTTGTCAACAAATACAACATAAATGTTGTCAGAGAAATGACAATTTTCAGTAATTTGAATAGGTTTTTATATTGTGAACTTAAAATGTAGTTTGAAAGTTTAGATGGATTGTCACAATTCCCCTGTATTTTAGTGGCACTTTCTGTCAGATGACACATTGTTGTTAAAATATACAGAATCATTCCAATTTATTTTCCTGTGCCTGCCTGGATTTATTTATATGTTGTGAGGTATGCATCAAAAGAGAAAGAGCTCTCCAAATATTTTCTGTTCAGGGAAACATTGGGTGTATTTCCATTAGTAGATCAATTTTCATGAAATATATATAAAGCTTATAATATTTTATAAAATTTTCACAAGTTTAATCTAAAGATATTCTCATAAAGACAGTAAAGTCAATTTGCATTAAATCTGTAAATATATACTGGAGATTGCACTAGCTAAAAATTAACATTTATTAAGATCATCATGTGTTTCAGATATTAGCTCATTTAAACCTCACATATTGCAACAAATATAAAAAGCTAGGTGACTTATTATCCCTATTTATTGATGAGGAAGCAAAGTAACTTACCTAAAATCATACAGGATAGGAGCTGATCAGAAATCTGAAAGATTATTTGACACCAACACATATAAACTCACTGGGTAAACTCAATGGCTTCTCTTGGAACCAGAAGCTGAGATTCAAAAGAATATCCTCTCCCCAGGGAGCTGAGTTTTTAGTGGGTTAGACAAACCATTTACTTAATATATGAATAAAAAAATTATCCAGCAGAGCAAGCACGAGGTTCTACTGCAGCCTAGCAGTTCATCAGAGAGAAACTTGAAATGAGATGTGAATATCAAAGAAAAAAACGAATTTAGTTTTAGTAACAAATAAGGCTGATGAACAAATGGACCAGCCGGACAGAAAGGTACCTTAAAGAAGTACCTTCAGTATTTGGAGCAACCCTTGTTACTCCAGGGTTTCAAAGAGCTTCATAAAAATAGAATTGCACAGTTTGTAGTCTTTTTATAAAGTAATTAGCCTCCAGTTAAAATGAATAAATTTATATTAAAAAAATAGAATCGCACAGTTTGTAGTCTTTTATTTCAAGCTACTCCGCTCATCAGATTTTCAGTCCTTATTTGTGCTGTCACAGATACAGAGCATCATAGTACCATTGCACCACAACTGATCTGTTTTACAGCTGCTGGACATCTGTGTTGTTTCCAGTTCAGGGCTGTGATGAATAAAACTGCTGTGAATTTTTTTGCACCATTCTTCAAGTGGAGAAGGAAATGGCAACCCACGCCAATATTCTTGCCTGGAGAATCCCATGGATGGAGGAGCGTGGTGGGATACAGTCCGTGGGGTTGCAAGGAGTCGGACATGACTGAGTAACTTCATTTAGCCTCATATGCATACCACATTTATTTTTGTTAGCAAATAAGTCAAATTTCTGGATCCTGAGCTACCTGCACGTTCAGTTATAGTATATATTGTCAAACCGAGGGTGTCCTCCTCAATTTACACTCCCTTTAGAAGTTTTTCTTCCTTTTTCCAACTAGAACAAATTCTCACTAACACTTGGTATTCTCTTTTTATTCTTGTTCGTTTTTTAATTAAAATTTTGATACTGTAGTAGATGTGCAGTCACTTCTTTTAGTTTTCGTGTCATTTCTCTGATGACAATTTTGAGGGTTTGAGAAAGCTGATGTGTCATTTTGATGTCTATTTTTTGTGCAACTCCCTTTCAAGTCTTTTGCCCCCTTAAAAATTTGCATTTTCTTGTCTGTCTCTTTCTTATTGATTTTTCGGTTTTTTTTTAAGGTGTAAATCTCAGTCTTTGTTAAGAGAATCTGGGCGGCTATGGAGACAGCTTCATCACTTACACAGACACCTAAAAACTTCCCTTGGCCTTCAATTCCTATTCGTACAGCATCTCAAGGTCAGTCAGAAGTGAGAGTTTTGAGCTTTTTGAAATCATTCTTGGACATGCATACTCTAAATGTGCATGACCTTCCAGATTACTAGGAATAGGTTCAAAGTCCACTTTTCAAAATCCACACGCAACAAGCAGCACAATAAGTATCAAAAACTTACCAATGAGCAAAATTTTTCCTTTTAAATTTTGGTCAGCTTTTTGTCTCCACGGATAGTATTGCTGCTTTAGAAAATGAAGCAGTTGTCGCTGATGTTTTTGACAGACACCTATAGGAATTATGGAAAGAGTTGTTGTTGTGTTAGTCACTCAATCATCTCTGACTCTGTAAACCCATGGACTGTTGCCCACCAGGCTCCTCTGTCCATGGGAATCTCCAGGCAAGAATACTGGAGTAGGTTGCCATTCCCTTCTCCAGGGGACCTTCCCAACCCAGGGATCAAACCTAGGTTTCCTGCATTGCAGGCAGATTCTTTACCGTTTGAGCCACTAGAGAAGCCTAGGAAAAGAGTAGATGGTTTTAAAAGGATCTCAACTGAAGAGCTCCTTCCCTGGTGGCTCAGACAGTAAGGGTTCATCCCTGGGTCAGGAAGATCTCTTGGAGAAGGAAATGACAACCCACTCCAGTATTCCTGCTTGGAAAATCCCATGGATGGAGGAGCCTGGTAGGCTACAGTCCATAGGGTTGCAAAGAGTCGTACACGACTGAGTGACTTCACTTACACTTTCACACCTGAAGAACTGAAAGTTTTAGAAAGTGGAAACTGCGGCGGAAAAAACCTCCTACCAGCAGAGGGTGCTGTGAGATTGTGGTTACCATAAACAATAACAGCAATCTGCGACCCCATGAGCTATAGCCTGCCAGGCTCCTCAGTCCATGGGATTTCACTCAGTTTTAAGTATTCCTTGGGGCTGGTGCACTGGGATGACCCGGAGGGATGGTGTGTGTGGGGGAGGGGGCGGTGGGTGGTTCTGGATTGGGAACACGTGTACACCCGTGATGGATTCATGTTGATGTGTGGCAAAACCAATACAATATTATAAAGTAAAAAATAATAATAATAATAAATTTTTCAAAATTATAAATATTCCATATTTTTATATGCCTAAATAAGCCAAATTTCCCCCAGTCTGGCTATGGGTCCTAGATCTGAAATGTAAAGACTTGGGCAAAGTACTTAATTCCCTTGTGACTTAGTTTCCTTTTACATAAAACGCAATAGCAGTAACACTGAAGTCAGAGTTGTGAGAATTAAGTAAATTGATCATATTTATTTAGTCACTGATATATATAATAGTTAGTTGCTCAGTCATGTCTGACTCTTTGCGACTCCATAGCTGTAGCTCGCCAGGCTCCTCTGTCCATGGAATCCTCCAGGCAAGAATACCGGAGAGACGCACCAAATAGAGCTGCTATAATTATTGCCATTTAAAAATTATGTTTATTGGAACAATATCATCATTCAGTGTGAACTTTTGTCACTTTTATATTTTTGGTGCTTTGGATAATATAAGGAACAGATGTCCTCAAACTTAGTCAGGTAGTGTGAACTGAAACTTGCGCCACATGGAATCTGGTATAATTCAGCAAAATGTGACTAAGGAAAGCCTGGAACAACAGTTCAGTGTCAGAGATAGAAAATAACCAACAAGTGTCTAAGCACTCTCCAATAAGTTTGAGAGTTATTCAGAAGAAATTTCTTAGAGGCAGCATGAGACTTCAAGTAGTCTTATTTGGCTAATCATAAAAGGCATGGATAATCATTCAATAGGTCATACTAAGCCTGTCCCTACTGAGGGCAACTTATAAAGTAGGTAAAATATTTTAAACCATATTAAAGGCATCAGTGAGATGGCAAAGTAATGAAAACTGGCATAATGCAAACCTAGAAGAAGCTGAAACCAGGAAAGAAGAGCTCCTTTATCTATAGAAGATTTTCAAAGACGGACAAAAGAAACTGAGCTCCTGAACAAGGCTTTGGTGTCTTAGAAGTGAGAATAATTCTGGTCTTCGAGTGGGAATGAGGGACTGAAAAATCAGTATATCTGGCTGGGTTGGTTCACCAAAATCTACACCCAAGGACATGAGTTTGCAGTCTGGAAACTACTGACAGTTTAAGTCAGATGATTCTTTGTTGTTGCGGGATGTTCAGAAGCTTCCTTTACTTCTACCTTCTGGATGCCAGGAGCAAACCTCTTCCTGATTTTACTCCGTACCATGTTGAAGAATCAAAAATATCTCTAGACATGGCTAAATATCCTCTGAGAAACAAAATCCTCTCAGGTTGAAAAACACCACTCTAGGAGGAAGACTGATCTGAAAGCAGGCTCATCTTTGAAGGAGACCAAGCTCAACTTCAAGTCCCTTCAGTGTCTAAAGTTAAAGGAAGGGATCCTAGATTGTTCATGACTGATGATTTGCTAGAAGCAAATTTAACTTCTGCCAGATGCCAAAGAAAAATTATACTGAATGAGTTGTATAGGAGAGGAAGAGTTTATTGAAGCCTATTTTAGTAAGTGAAGAAATTGAAATCAATTCTACTGAAACAAAAGGCAAGAGGATTTCTGAGTGTTGGAGTCAGAAGGTGCTGGAGAATGTTAGAAGGTAGTCAATGTACTTAGGCCATTTGTGTTGGCTAATTGGTGCTTATTTACTCAACAGTATTTTAGCCACATTGTTTTATGGTGGTTCCATGGTTTAAAAAATCTGCCAGCAATGGGAAAGACCTGGGTTTGATCCCTGGGTGGAGAAGACCCCCTGGGGAAGGAAATGGCAACCCACTCCTGTATTCTTGCCTGGGAGATACCATAGACAGAGGAGCTTGTGGGCTACAATCTCTGGGGTCAGAAAAAGTTGAATACAACTGAGCACAGCACATACATTTTGCTCTTAGGTTAGATTCCTACCCTTCTATTGAGACTGAGAGGCAGCGGTGCTCTCTCCTTGGTGATCATACTTCAAAGGGATGGCTCACAGGTGCTTGAGAAAAGTATTTCTTGGCTGCCAAACTTGCAAGAGGCTGGAAGAAAATTTATATCTCAAAGCAACAGAGAAAGAAATTTCAATTACAAAATTTTTTTAAATAAATGCTCTAAGAAGAGGGAGGTCAGGAGTCTGCAGTCAGGAAGAAACCTAAGATTTAGTTACTGTAAGAGGAATGCTAAGTCTCGCTTGGTCACAGGATATAATATTATTTTAGCTCTAAGACATTTATTACAGTTTTTCATAGACAAAAGCTAGTACTCCACAACAGTGGTACAAAATGGGTATTTGAGTAAATAAGGTAACATGAAAAATAACAATTAGAAATAATAGTGGTTAAAGACCTCCAAGGGCTCTAAGTAAAGTAAGTGAAGGTCACTCAGTCATGTCCAGCTCTTTGTGACCCCATGGACAGTAATCCATGGAATTCTTCAGGCCAAAATACTGGATTGGGTAGCCTTTCCCTTCTCCAGGGATCTTCTCAACTCAGGGATCGAACCCAGGTCTACCACATTGCAGGTGGATTCTTTGCCAGCTGAGCCACAAGTATTAGTAATCTTGAAAGTATTAATACAAATTCAAGCAGACCTTGACATAGGAAAATCCAAATATAATTTAAAGATAATTAGACTTGCATATAATTATTTCTTAAATATACATATTTTGTATTTTTAAAAGAAATACAAATAGTTGAAATAATAGCATACTTAAAATGAGTTCAAGGAAATAAAATACATTAGAATTTAGGCTGAAACTTGGAAATTACAAAAAAATGATGAAAATGGAATTTTAGAACTAAAAGCTATAAAGACAAAATTAATATCTCAGAAGAAAAAGAATTTTTTCTTAGTTTGATAATATGTATCACTACCACCACCCCTCCAAAAAGAACAAACAACCAAACAAGCAAATAATACTATATTAAACATCATGTTAAAGGTAATTGTTGAAAACTTTCTCTTTGAGATTGAGAACAAGACAAAATATTCACTGTCATCACATTTACTTAACATGATTACTGATGGCTTTAGCAAATACAATAAGGTTTTCAAAGTTATAAAGATTTGAAAGGAAGAAACACAGCACACATCAGCCATAGATGCAATCCCACTTACAGAAAATCCAAGTAACCCTACTAATAAATTATTAGAATTAATAAGTGAGTTGAGAGGTCCCTGCATATGCAAAATGAATATAAAAAATCAATTGTATTTTTATTCAACAGAAACTAGCTGAAAATGAAAATTATTAGTTTTCTGTTGGTGCCATAACAAACTCCTACAAATCCTGCATTTTAAAACTACACATATTTATTATCTGCCATTTCTATAACTCAGAAGTTCAGGCTCAGTGTGACTCAGTTCTCTCTGTTTAGGGTTTATGAGGCCAAAATCAAGGTGTCAGCAGGGTTTCCCTTCCCTGTGGAGAACCTCAGAAAGAAACACTTTGAAGCTTGTGTAAGCAGTTGGGAATGCCAGTTTCTTTGGCTGAAGTGGTTTAATTTTCACTTACTTGCTGACTGCCCATCTCTCATCTTCTTAAGGCTAATGGCCTCCTTTATCCTGCTGCCTGCTCCATCATCAAGCCAGCAAAAATGCTTCTAACCTCTCTGACCTCTCCTTCAGGCCAGTCTTTCGTAACTCTAGCCAGAGACATTTCTCTGCTTTTAAAGTCTCATACACAGGCAGAGTTCAGAGATAGTACAGGTTTGTTTTCAGACCACCACAATAAAGGATATACCACAAGGAAAAAAGCCAGGCAGAATTTTTGGTTTCCTGATGTATATAAAAGTTATATTCACATCATACTGTAGTCTATTAAGTGAGCAATAGTATTGTGTCTAAAGAAAAAAAATCAATGAACATACCTTAATTTAAAAATATTTTACTTTTGGGACTTCCCTGCCACTCCAGTGGTTAGGACTTTGCCTTCCAGGGCAGAGGATGTGAGTTCCATCCCTGGTTGGGGAGCCAAGATCACACATGCCTTGAGGCAATAAATAAATAAATAAGTAAAACAGAGACAAATTCAACAAAGACTTTAAAAATGGTCCACAGCAAAAGAAAAATCTTAAATAAATACTGCTGATAAATTCTAGTCATCATCTGGACAATCAGTGAGTCAAAATCTTTTTGCAATAGAAACACCCGGGATCACTGACCCCAGATCATCATAATAAATATAAAGAAATATTGTTAGAATTACTAAAAAGTGACACAGAGACATGAAATGAGAAAATTCTGTTGAAAATATGGCACTGATAAGTTTGTTTGATGCAGAGTTGCCAAAAGACTTCAAGATGTGAAAAATGCAGTAGTCAAAGCACAATAAAACGAAGTATGTTTGTAATTAGTTTGGGGCTACCTAGACAATTCAGGGTAATCTATCTGACAGTTTATAACATTAACTCCGTCAGAATTTCTTGCTTGTAATATGAAGCAGGGCAAAGGCTAATAGAGTTTTACCAAGAAAATGCACTGGTCATAGCAAACACCCTCTTCCAACAACAAAAGAGAAGACTCTACAAATGGACATCACCATATGGTCAACACCGAAATCAGATTGATTATATTCTTTGCAACAAAAGATGGAGAAGCTCTATACAGTCAACAAAAACAAGACCAGGAGCTGACTGTGGCTCAGATCATGAACTCCCTATTGCCAAATTCAGACTTAGATTGAAGAAAGCAGGGAAAACCGCTAGACCATTCAGGTATGACCTAAATCAAATCCCTTATGATTGTACAGTGGAAGAGAGAAATAGATTTCAGGGCCTAGATCTGATAGATAGAGTGCCTGATGAACTATGGTATGATGTTCGTGACACTGTACAGGAGACAGGGATCAAGACCATCCCCATGGAAAAGAAATGCAAAAAAGCAAAATGGCTGTCTGGCGAGGCCTTACAAATAGCTGTGAAAAGAAGAGAAGCGAAAAGCCAAGGAGAAAAGGAAAGATATAAGCATCTGAATGCAGGGTTCCAAAGAATAGCAAGAAGAAATAAGAAAGTCTTCAGTGATCGGCGCAAAGAAATAGAGGAAAACAACAGAATGGGAAAAACTAGAGATCTCTTCAAGAAAATTAGAGATACCAAAGAAACATTTCATGCAAAGATGGGCTCGATAAAGGACAGACATGGTATGGACCTAACAGAAGCAGAGGATATTAAGAAGAGATGGCAAGAATACACAGAAGAACTGTACAAAAAAGATCTTCACAACCCGGATAATCACAATGGTATGATCACTCACCTAGAGCCAGACATCCTGAAATGTGAAGTCAAGTAGGCCTTAGGAAGCATCACTATGAACAAAGCTAGTGGAGGTGATGGAATTCCAGTTGAGCTGTTTCAAATCCTGAAAGATGATGCTGTGAACGTGCTGCACTCAATTTGCCAGCACATTTGGACAACTCAGCAGTGGCCACAGGACTGGAAAAGGGCCGTTTTCATTCCAATCCCAAAGAAAGGCAAAGCCCAAGAATGCTCAAACTACCGCACATTTGCACTCATCTCACATGCTAGCAAAGTAATGCTCAAAATTCTCCAAGCCAGGCTTCAGCAATACGTGAACCGTGAACTTCCTGATGTTCAAGCTGGTTTTAGAAGAGGCAGAGGAACCAGAGATCAAATGGCCAACATCCACTGGATCATCCAAAAAGCAAGAGAGTTCCAGAAAAACATCTATTTCTGCTTTATTGACTATGTCAAAGCCTTTGACTGTGTGGATCACAATAAACTGTGGAAAATTCTGAAAGAGATGGGAATATCAGATCACCTAACCTACCTCTTCAGAAATCTGTATGCAGGCCAAGAAGCAACAGTTAGAACTGGACATGGAACAACAGACTGGTTCCAAATAGGAAAAGGAGTACATCAAGGCTGTATATTGTTACCCTGCTTATTTAACTTCTATGCAGAGTACATCATGAGAAATGCTGGAGTGGAAGAAGCACAAGCTGGAATCAAGATTGCTGGGAGAAATATCAATAACCTCAGATATGCAGATGACACCACCCTCATGGCAGAAAGTGAAGAGGAGCTGAAAAGCCTCTGGATGAAAATGAAAGAGGAGAGTGAAAAAGTTGGCTTAAAGCTCAACATTCAGAAAACGAAGATCATGGCCTCCACTTCCATCACTCCATGGGAAATAGATGGAGTGACAGTGGAAACAGTGTCATACTTTATTTTTGGGGCTCCAAAATCACTGCAGATGGTGACTGCAGCCATGAAATTAAAAGACATTTACTCCTTGGAAGAAAAGTTATGACCAACCTAGATAGCATATTCAAAAGCAGAGAAATCACTTTGCCGACTAAGGTTCGTCTAGTCAAGGCTATGGTTTTTCCAGCAGTCATGTATGGATGTAAGAGTTGGACTGTGAAGAAGGCTGAGCACCGAAGAATTGATGCTTTTAAACTGTGGTGTTGGAGAAGACACTTGAGAGTCCCTTGGACTGCAAGGAGATCCAACCTGTCCATTCTGAAGGCGATCAGCCCTGGGATTCCTTTGGAAGGACTGATGCTAAAGCTGAAAGTCCAGTACTTTGACCACCTCATGCGAAGAGTTGACTCATTGGAAAAGACTCTGATGCTGGGAGGGATTTGGGACAGGAGATGAAGCGGACAATCGAGGATGAGATGGCTGGATGGCATCACAGACTTGATGGACGTGAGTCTGAGTGAAGTCCAGGAGTTGGTGATGGACAGGGAAGCCTGGCGTGCTGCGATTCATGGGGTCACAAAGAGTCGGACATGACTGAGCGACTGAACTGAACTGAATATGACATATTCATATTTTCCAAAATCATTAATTTTTTGGGGGGGTGGGGAATTATCTTGCCTAATGTAAGGGTGTGTGCTAAGCTACTTCAGTTATACCTGGCTCTTTGCAACCCTGTGGGCCATATAATTATTGCCAAATTCAGACTTAAATTGAAGTAAGTTGGGAAAACCACAAGACCTTTCAGGTATGACCTAAATCAAATCTCTTATGGTTATAAGTGGAAGCGACAAATAGATTCAAGGGATTAGATCTGATAGACAGAGTGCCTGAAGAAACTATGAATGGAGGTTTGTGATGTACAGGAAGCAGTGATCAAGACCAACCCCAATAAAAAGAAATGCAAAAATATGAAAAGGTTGTCTGAGGAGGCCTTACAAATAGCTGAGAAAAGAAGAGAAGTGAAAGGCAAAGAAGAAAAGGAAAGATATACCCATTTGGATGCAGAGTTCCAAAAAATAGCAAGGAGAGATAAGAAAGCCTTCCTCAATGATCAATACAAATAAATAGAGGAAAACAATAGAATGGGAAAGCCTAGAGATCTCTTTAAGAAAACTACAGTTGCCAAGGGAACATTTCATGCAAAGGTGGGCACAATAAAGGACAGAAATGGTATGGACCTAACAGAAGCAGAAGATATCAAGAAGATATGGCAAGAATATCAGATTTAATCCCTTGAATCTATTTGTCACTTCCACTTATAACCGTAAAAGATTTGATTTAGATCAACCCAAATCCAAGGAGCGGTGGCTGCGCTGGCACAGGAGGGCTTAGAGGGGGTATCCCACGTTGAAGGACAGGAAGGACGGTGGTGAAGATATACCCCTCATCCAAGATAAGAAGCAGTGGCTGCAATTTGCTGGGGCAGCTGTGAAGCGATACCCCACACCCAAGGTAAGAGAAACTCAAGTAAAATGGTAGGTGTTGCAAGAGGGAACAGAGGGCAGACACATTGAAACCATACTCACAGAAAACTAGTCAATCTAATCACACTGGGATCACAGCCTTGTCTAACTCAATGAAACCAAGCCATGCCCATGGGGCAACCTAAGACGGGAGGGTCATGGTGGAGAGGTCTGACAGAATGTGGTCCACTGGAGAAGGGAATGGCAAACCACTTCAGTATTCTTGCCTTGAGAACCCCATGAACAGTATGAAAAGGCAAAATAATAGGATACTGAATAAGGAACTCCCCAGGTCAGTAGGTGCCCAATATGCTACTGGAGATCAGTGGAGAAATAACTCTAGAAAGAATGAAGGGATGGAACCAAAGCAAAAACAATACCAGCTGTGGATGTGAATGGTGATAGAAACAAAGTCCAATGCTGTAAAGAGCAATATTGCATAGGAACCTGGAATGTCAGGTACATGAATCAAGGCAAATTGGAAGTGGTCGAACAAGAGATGGCAAGAGTGAATGTCGACATTCTAGGAATCAGTGAACTAAAATGGACTGGAATGGGTGAAGTTAACTCAGATGACCATTATATCTACTACTGTGGGCAGGAATCCCCCAGAAGAAACGGAGTAGCCATCCTGGTCAGCAAAAGAGTCCGAAATGCAGTACTTGGATGCAGTCTCAAAAATGACAGAATGATCTCTGTTCGTTTCCAAGGCAAACCATTCAATATCACCACAATCCAAGTCTATGCCCCAACTAGTAATGCTGAAGAAGCTGAAGTCGAATGGTTCTATGAAGGCCTACAAGACCTTTTAGAACTAACACCCAAAAGAGATGTCCTTTTCAGTATAGGGGACTGGAATGCAAAAGTAGGAAGTCAGAAACACCTGGAATAATGGGCAAATTTGGCCTTGGAATGCAGAATGAAGCAGGGCAAAGACTAATAGAGTTTTACCAAGAAAATGCACTGGTCATAGCAAACACCCTCTTCCAACAACAAAAGAGAAGACTATGCACATGGAAATCACCAGATGGTCAACACCGAAATCAGATTGATTATATTTTCAGCAGCCAAAGATGGAGAAGCTCTATACAGTCAGCAAAAACAAGACCGGGAGCTGACTGTGGCTCAGATCATGAACTCCCTATTGCCGAATTCAGACTTAAATTGAAGAAAGTAGGGAAAACCGCTAGACCATTCAGGTATGACCTAAATCAAATCCCTTATGATTGTACAGTGGAAGAGAGATTTAGAATTAAGGGCCTAGATCTGATAGATAGAGTGCCTGATGAACTATGGAGTGAGGTTCGTGACATTGTACAGGAGACAGGGATCAAGACCATCCCCATGGAAAAGAAATGCAAAAAAGCAAAATGGCTGTCTGGTGAGGACTTACAAATAGCTGTGAAAAGAAGAGAAGCGAAAAGCCAAGGAGAAAAGGAAAATATAAGCATCTGAATGCAAAGTTTCAAAGAATAGCAAGAAGAAATAAGAAAATCTTACTCAGAGATCAATGCAAAGAAATAGAGGAAAACAACAGAATGGGAAAAACTAGAGATCTCTTCAAGAAAATTAGAGATACCAAAGGAAAATTTCGTGCAAAGATGGGCTCGATAAAGGACAGAAATGGTCTGGACCTAACAGAAGCAGAGGATATTAAGAAGAGATGGCAAGAATACACAGAAGAACTGTACAAAAAAGATCTTCACAACCCGGATAATCACAATGGTGTGATCACTCACCTAGAGCCAGACATCCTGAAATGTGAAGTCAAGTGGGCCTTAGGAAGCATCACTATGAACAAAGCTAGTGGAGGTGATGGAATTCCAGTTGAGCTGTTTCAAATCCTGAAAGATGATGCTGTGAACGTGCTGCACTCAATTTGCCAGCACATTTGGACAACTCAGCAGTGGCCACAGGGCTGGAAAAGGGCCCAATCCCAAAGAAAGGCAAAGCCCAAGAATGCTCAAACTACCGCACATTTGCACTCATCTCACACGCTAGTAAAGTAGTGCTGAAAATTCTCCAAGCCAGGCTTCAGCAATACGTGAACTGTGAACTTCCTGATGTTCAAGCTGGTTTTAGAAGAGGCAGAGGAACCAGAGATCAAATGGCCAACATCCACTGGATCATCCAAAAAGCAAGAGAGTTCCAGAAAAACATCTATTTCTGTTTTATTGACTATGCCAAAGCCTTTGACTCTGTGGATCACAATAAACTGTGGAAAATTCTGAGAGAGATGGGAATACCAAACCACCTTACCTCCTGAGAAATCTGTGCGCAGGTCAAGAAGCAACAGTTAGAACTAGACATGGAGCAACACACTGGTTCCAAATAGGAAAAGGAGTACATCAAGGCTGTATATTGTCACTCTGCTTTTTTAACTTCTATGCAGAGTACATCATGAGAAATGCCAGGCTGAATGAAGCACAAGCTGGAATCAAGATTGCTGGGAGAAATATCAATAACCTCAGATATGCAGTTGACACCACCCTTGTGGCAGAAAGTGAAGAACTAAAGAGCCTCTTGATGAAAGTGAAAGAAGAGAGTGAATAAGTTGGTTTAGAACCCAACATTCAGAAAAGTAAGATCATGGCACCCAGTCCCATCATTTCATGGCGAATAGATGGGGAAGCAATGGAAACAGTGACAGACTTTATTTTGGGGGAGCTCCAAAATCACTGCAGATGATGACTGCAGCCATGAAATTAAAAGACGCTTGCTCCTTGAAGAAAAGCTATGACCATCCTAGACAGCATATTAAAAAGCAGAGACATTACTTTGCCAACAAATATCCATCCAGTCAAAGCTATGGTTTTTCCAATAGTCATGCATGGATGTGAGAGTTGGACTATAAACAAAGCTGAGCGCTAAAAAAATGGATACTTTTGATCTGTGATATTGGAGAAGACTCTTGAGAGTCCCTTGGACTGAAAGGAGATCAATCGCTCTATCCTAAAGAAATCAGCCCTGAATATTCATTGGAAGGACTGATGCTGAAGCTGAAACTCCAATACTTTGGCCAGCTGATGTGAAGAACTGACTCATTTGAAAAAACCCTGATGCTGGGAAAGATTGAAGGCAGGGGGAAAAGGGGATGACAGAGGATGAGCTGGTTGAATGGCATCACCGATTCAATGGACATGAGTTTGAGCAAGCTCCAGGTGTTGGTGATGGACAGGACAGCCTGGTGTGCTGTAGTCCATGTGGTCCAAAGTGTCGGATATGACTGAGAGACTGAACTGAACTAGGATTCAGTTTGAGCTAAGTACTGCTCTAAGTCCATTTTCTTGTATTAGTTAACTTAATTTCTAGCTAATAATAAAATTTCTACCAAATTCTAAATAAACAGCTGGTCAACTAGAGAGGTAGAGATGAAACTCATGAAAGGTTGTTGTTGAACCACTCAAAGATGCCAGGATCCTTGGCCCCTAGAGGAGAAGAATTCAATCCTGGGCCAGAAATGAGGCTTGATTGCTCAGAGCTTTTGTGTAATAAAGTTTTATTAAAGTATAAAGGAGATAGAGAAAGCTTCTGACATAGACATCAGAAGGGGGTAGAAAGAGTACCCCCTTGCTAGTGTTAGCAATGGAGTTATATACTCTCCAATGACTCCAAAGAGTGTCTGGAAGTTGTAAAGATCTCACCAGACCTACTCTCATAACATACATTATAAGATAACAGAATTAGCCAGAAGGTTTAATCCAGAGACTGTCCTCAGGCAGGATACATAATCCTAAGGAATGTAGAGGGGAAAAAAATGTTAGTCCTTTCTTCCTCCTTGAGAATTCCAGACCCTTGTCTCCTTGAGAACCCCTAGACTTCTTATCAATCTGTCTAGGAAATGACTCTCTCACTTGGACAACATTTGCATCAACATGTACAGGCTACTATATTTAAAATGGATAACCAGCAAGGGCCTACTGTGTAACACAGGGAACTGTGCTCAAAGTTATGTGGCATTCTTAATGGGAGGAGATTTTGGGGAAGGAGAGATGCATATATAGGTATGGCTGAGTCCCTTTGTTATTCATCTGAAACTATCACATTATTAATCATCTATCAGTTCAGTTCAGTCGCTCAGTCGTGTCCGACTCTTTGCGACCCCAGGGAGGTGCAGCACGCCAGGCCTCGCTGTCCATCACCAACCCCCTTAGTTCACTCAGGCTCATGTCCATTGAGTCAGTGATACCATCCAGCCATCTCATCCTCTGTTGTCGCCTTCTCCTCCTGCCCCCAATCCCTCCCAGCATCAGAGTCTTTTCCAATGAGTCAACACTTCGCATGAGGTGGCCAAAGTACTGGACTTTCAGCTTTAGCATCAGCCCTTCCAAAGGAATCCCAGGGCTGATCTTCTTCAGAATGGACAGGTTGGATCTCCTTGCAGTCCAAGGGACTCTCAAGAGTCTTCTCCAACAGCACAGTTCAAAAGCATCAATTCTTCGGCACTCAGCCTTCTTCACAGTCCAACTCTCACATCCATACACAACTACTGGAAACCATAGCCTTGACTAGATGGACCTTAGTCGGCAAAGTAACGTCTCTGCTTTTGAATATGCTATCTAGGTTGGTCATAACTTTTCTTCCAAGGAGTTAGTATCTTTAATTTCATGGCTGCAGTCACCATCTGCAGTGATTTTGGAGCCCCCAAAAATAAAGTCTCACACTGTTTCCACTGTTTCCCCATCTATTTCCCATGGAGTGATGGAACTGGAGGCCATGATCTTCGTTTTCTGAATGTTGAGCTTTAAGCCAACTTTTTCACTCTCCTCTTTCACTTCCATCAAGAGGCTTTTTAGTTTCTCTTCACTTTCTGCCATAAGGGTGGTGGCATCTGCATATTTGAGGTTATTGATATTTTTCCTGACAATCTTGACTCCAGCTTGTGTTTCAAAGTCCAGCATTTCTCATGATGTGCCCTGCATAGAAGTTAAATAAGCAGGTGACAATATACAGCCTTGACGTACTCCTTTTCCTATTTGGAACCAGTCTGTTGTTCCATGTTCAGTTCTAACTGTTGCTTCCTGGCCTGCATACAGATTTCTCAAGAGGCAGGTCAGGTGGTCTGGTATTCCCATCTCTCTCAGAATTTTCCACAGTTGATTGTGATCCACACAGTCAAAGGCTTTGGAATAGTCAATAAAGCAGAAATTGATGTTTTTCTGGAACTCTCTTTATTCCAATACAAGATAAAAAAGTTTAAAAAAAGAAAAAATGAAGTTATAGAGTAAAAAATTTTTAACTGACATAAATTCCTCTCAATCCAATTAGACTATTTACTGAAATTTTTCTGTATAGACCTTCTGAAAACACACATGAAAACAACTTCCCAGGTACAAATCATTATAAAGTTAAGGTTTTATAATAGGTATGTCTTCCAAAAAATGTTATATTATTCTGTTTCTTCCTTTCTAGTATGAGATGTAAGTTTTAATGTATTTTGTAAGAATCACCACGTCTTAGAAACCATTTTGCTTATTTTACTTTTATTTTAACATATATAAAAGCAGCTTATAATTGCACTGGATACAAAAGACAAACAAATAAACACACTTTATTGCACTTAGGAAATATTTCACATGAAGTATTGCACATGATATAATTGTGTCAGGAAAGCCACAAATTGATAAGCAATAGAACTATTATTATTCCAGATTTGAACAATACAGACCTTCCTGATAGAGATTTGCCACACCATATATTGCACAGTTTCCAACACTTTTATCTGTTTTACAAATATTCCTCATATTCTTTTTGTCCTTATCTTTGTGAGAGACTGTATATAAGGCAATACTTTATATACCTTTGAAAAAGACAGGCTTACAGTGAAGAAGTGAAAAGAATAACATAAATACCTAACCATCCCTTTCTTTGTGGGAGAAATTACAAAAAAAAAAAAAAGAAAGAAAGAAAACGACAAACTTTTTTAAAAAGAGAGAAATATTACAAAGCTTCATTTCATAAACATTTGTCCGTTTGCTAATGTCCTTGGAGTTAGTAAAATGCATTTAGACTAAATCTCTGCACTACCAGTTAAAATTTTCTTTGCTTACATTCAGTTTTAATACCACCATCGAATTCCTTCATACAGTACAAATGCATGAAGGGCATATATTGTTTGTAGTCATTCAACAATAAATAATAACTCTAAACCTAGTTATTTTATTATCTCTGAATCAAAAAAATATAAAGTGCACTCAAAAGCTTTGCAGTCATTTATCTCATCCTTGGACAAGATTTATCAGTCAACCTGTGACACTTTCAGATCATGGCAGGAGTACTCCGTAATGCATACATGCCTGGAATTTTTCTCCGTTTTTTCTAGTCTTGTGTGGAAGAAAGTTTCCCAAATAATACGAAGGTTTGTTTGTTTGCTTGTTTTCACAAAGTCTTAATGGGAAACTTCTGACCAGAGAGAGGCATTTGCCCACACTTGTCACATTTCCTAGAGTTCCATGTTAAAATGTCTACAAGCAAATATGATTCCTCTTTATTTGGAGGATTTGCTACATATCCAGTGTAAATTCTTGTCACATTCTCTGCTGCTGACCTCTGCACTGTTCAGAACTGCACAGTTCTCAGACCCCGTAAGGTTGAACCTGTCAAACAGCAAAGAAACCGGAATTAGTTTCAGCCCATCATTTCCGTTCAGTTATATGAAAATCAACTTTGTGGTGGTGGTGATGGCTTCTGCTTTTTTTTTTTTTTTTAAGCTGGAATGCATGAGGCAAGTACGCCAGTCAAATGATCACAGAACAATCTGTAGAGACAGTAGACAATGATGGAAAAGAATAGTATGTGGAGAGAAGATACAAACATAAGAGTAAAGGGCTCCATTCATTTGGCTGGTGTGTCACTACAGGAGTGACTCTTGTTCATTTTTGAGTGCACAAACCCTTCAAGAAACTTCCCAGAAAGTGCACACATTCAACAATCATGCATATTAGTTCATACAATTTTGGGGGGTAACAGCCCCTGGTGCCCATTTGTGGATGTGGGGCATACTAAAGATTCTTTTTCTAGAGATTTAAACTAGTTCTCTGAATCTCTCATTTTCATGAAACTAGAGACCTAGCAATTCATTCACATCTGAGTGACAAAGATTAACACTAAACTTATACAGCGTCCTTCAAACTTGAAAATGTACAGGTAATGGAAATAAAGTCAGCATCTTTAATTTTGGGGCAATTTTTCTCTCAGATCCACAGAAGCTTCTAATTACCAATAGGTATTGGAAATATTGTTTTTTATCCCTGTGAATATGAGAACTGGGAAAGTTAAAAGTTAGTTCCCAAAACTAACTTGTCAATAAAATACAAATATTAGATTGGAACTTTTTTTTTACATCATCATAATTATACCTGGAATATTTGAATCTTATTTCACTAGAATTTACTGAGATCAAATTATTAGAAGTACTTATTGTATGAACTCCAAGCAGATAAAAAAGGATAATATTACTATTAAAGCCCTTCTTTAAGAATTCCATAATTTAGCTGTCCTCAACTATTTTGGTACCAGGGACAAGTTTCATGGAAGATAATTTCTCCATGGACTGGGGCAGGGGGATGGTTTTGGGATGATTTGAGCACATTACATTTATGGTACACTTTATTTTATATATATATATATTTTTTATCAACTCCACTTGGAATCATTGGGCATTAGATCCTGGAGGTTGGAGACCCTTCCCACAGAGTATAACATACAAAAGAGAATATTAAAGCTCTGCTTCTAAGAGCACAATCCTCATAAAGAACAACACTTTAAAAAAAAAAAAAAAAAACAGAACAAGAAAGCTGCCAGCTTTGGGAGCTGGCAGCCTTGGGAGCATAAAGAGATATCTTGAAACTCACCAGTTGTTAAATTCTTGGCCATTTGACCATTTCCACGTCTGGCCAGCTTCATTTCTCAGCCCGATCCAGTGTTCAGCTCTACCCATATATTGTTTTAAAAAGTTCTTGAAGGAAGAACAAAGGAAGTGTATGTTAAACCACTCCTCCTGATAAGTATGTAATAAATTCTGTTTCTCAAATCTGCAACTAGTAAGCAGTATAGCTCAGTTAATCTTTTGTATTAACTCGATGAACAGGGAGGCCTGGAGTGCTGCAATTCATGGGGTCGCAAAGAGTCGGACACGACTGAGCGACTGAACTGAACTGAACTGAACGATTAATAGTGCTATATGAGTTCAGCTCATTTGGATTTCTGATCTTTGAAGCTAAACACATCACACTTAAAGACTACACTGGACTCTCATTTGGACCTCAGACTGATCATGTGGTTTTTTGTGACTAAGTTTTCCCGGGTCAGAGACAGACAGAATATCTACACTTAGAAGGAAACAGAAGAAAATCACAGATTAGCTATATAAAATAAAAAAGAATAGCAATACTTTATGGAATTCTTTTTGAATGCTATCTTACCATGTCCTCTTTAGAATCAATGACAGCAAGAGTGGCATCGTGTTTGGAGCAAGAGTTTTGGGCCAAGGTCCAGTTCTTTGTTTTCTTGGAAATAAGATAGCATTTCCCCTTGTGTCCAATCCAATCATCTGAGCATGGAAACACATGGGTGTTTGGTGGCGCTGATGACACATGTTGTCCTGGACAGTTGTACTGGCCCACTGTGAACATAAAAATTGTTTGTTTTAGCAACACATGGAACCACATACCCATAGGGTACAAAGTAGTTCAGGGATACTCTACTAGGTGACAAAGGAAGAGACAAAAGAAGATGAACTAAAAAAAAATTTATGGAAGTATAGTTGACATACACTATATTAGCTTCAGGTGTACAGCACATTGATTCAGAATTTTTTTAGGTTATGCTCCATTTAAAGATTTTTTTTTTTAAAAAAGGAAAGTAAATTCCGTAAAGAGCAAGAAGGCAGTTTTTCACTTTATCTGATCTCTTATTGTACCTCATCATCATTGTATAAGTTCTAAGAAATAAGAGGGAGTCAGTTTGGTCAGAAAGTGGAGGGGAAGTTTAAAAATCTTGAAAATAGTCTTTTGATTCTAGTTGAAAACAGGTATAAGGTATTGGGGTTGGCTGGAAAGTTGGTTTCAGATAACAGAAAAGCTGAATTTTGTGGCCAGCCCAGTATATTATAAATTTCAATTAAGGTTTTGCATCTGATTACAGAGGAGGAATAATTTGAAGATGTAATAGATATAACTCTATATGGCAAGGTAGAAGAGAGAATATTAGCAGGGTAGCAATTCAGAATACAAAAAGGTTTATGGCTGGGGATGTATCCTAACATTGTAAAATTTCATGTGTGTATAAAACACAAATGAATCTTGGTATAGCTGTATGTTTCAAATACCATAACAAAACTAGCTCTTGGAAGCTTCTAGATATATTCTTAATTATCTCAATTATCCATACCCACTATTGTGTGCCTTTTGAGATAAGAGACTATCCAATTCCTAATTAATCTATGGCTTAGATATCATTTTTTAATCAACAATGAATGGGCAGCCCACATTTTTCCAGTTAAATATCGATTTGTTTAGAATCTAAATCAACCCCTTTTGTTCCAGAGTTAAATATCTTCTCACATGTAATTTTATCCCATGATATTATATTAATCATAAAAAATCTTTAATAGTTCTAAAGCATTAAAAACTAGAAAAGTGTTGTATCACTTATCTAAGGAATGTGGAACCATATTTTATATTTCCTAGGAAATTGACCATGTATGAAAAATGAGATGATCTAAGATTAATCAGAATTTTTGATGAACTCATGAAGCGCAGACTCACCTGAAAGAGCAACGAGAGCTATGATGAGAGTGGTAATGAAGACCACGTTTACTACAGCACATGGGATAGGAACTTGAATTGATCCTTCATGATATGTTGCAGAGTAAGTCCCAGTGGCATGACCTGAAGAGAGAAAGTGGATGATTAGGCAGGCTATAGAAGTAAGAAAGAGACATTTGATTTTCTCTTGAGGCATTAAAAAAAATATTATATGTCTCCCTACTTTCTTATATAAAATGTACAAGTTACGTTTCCTCAAATTTTGAATAAGTTATTTTCGGCTAGAAATGAAACAATCCAGTCACAATAATGAGATTATAAAATATTTCCCAAAATATGTACTCAGTAGCTATGAAAATTCAACATATATTATAATTGTATTCTTTAAGGTTTAACTAGACAGAGATGCTGCTTTCCTTCAAAGCAATTTACTATGCAATGGATGTTAAGACAACATTTGCCTCTTCTGAACGTTGTTTTTCCCAGCATAGGCCTGCTTTCAAATTTTCAAAGAGAAGACTTTACTTCACTCCTATCTGGTTCTATTTCTCTCAACTTGTTAAAGCATATCTTTATTTTCTCATCAGCATACAACTATTACCAGAAGCAGCGCTTGGTATTTAGGGTAGCAAGTTCAGAGCTCTCTGTCTAGTTTCACTTCTCACCATGTGAGACTCAATGAAGGGGCTCAAACTCAATGCAGAAACATCTCTGGCTCCTCAGCAGGTATCAACACATCCAAGTAGCTCACGGATGTCAGAGTCCATTGGCTTATCCAGTGGACTCACACTGTTGGCTTGGACATCCAGTGGGTAAGCTGTGGAGGTGATTCTCTGATTTTAAGTTATATCATTAGTTCATTAGTTAGGGCTATTGTTATTCACAGTTTGTTTTATCACCTAGGCAACAAACCACTCCCCTAAGAGTATACTTCCGGTTTGGTTACAAGCCCTGTCCATTAATGGAGAAATTTTAAAACAAATCCTCTAGTACATATTGAATCCCCCAAGGGTGGTGCTCAAAGATTGTTTACACTGATAAAGCTACAAGGGCAGCATAGACTAAATATTCATAAATCAAATATTCAATAGAAGATTGGGATGATTTCAGGACAAGTTTAGAATTCCTACAATTAATTCCTTCTTATTTAAACTATGCTATTATTGAATGGTTTCCTTGTTCTTTTTTTTCTTTTTTAATATACTTTTTTCTTTCAGGAAACTCAGCTGAGTCATCAAGTTATGGGTATCTGGTCACCAAAAATTTTGTGTGGTTTGCAATATCTACACTTGATTTTGTGTTCCTAAGTGAAAGACAGTTTTACCTGAGGCAATGAATGCTTTTCTAAAGCAAACCACACTAGTAGACACATATTCGGTAAACAACCCCCTCCTCTAGATATTTTCACCTCTGTTGTTCAGAACACATTCTTTGTTACTGGATAATTGGGTTTACAAGTAAACTCTAGTTCCTACCTTCTAGTGTTTGGGGCACCTCATTAACATGAGAGGAAGAGAGAGAGAAATTAAATAAGTCAAGAAAGTTCCACCAAGAAAGTTATTGGAAAACAATGGGAAAATCCTGGTGACAAGAGATGAAAAGGTCTATGGATAGATTAGACAAACAGAAAAGGAAAAAAGTGATATAGCAAAGGTAATCATATTTTGATGAAAAATAAAAGAAAGGAAGAAAAATGTCTGATTCATATAGAATTCGAAGTCCACAATTAGATGAAATAGAAAAGTGAGTGCCAAGGAAGTGATGCTTGCAAATTGTGGTGCTGGGGGACTCTTGAGAGCCCCATGGAGTGCAAGATTGAACCAGTCAATCCTAAAGGAAATCAACTCTGAATATTCACTGGAAAGACTGATGCTGAAGCTCCAATACTTTGGCCACCTGATGCAAAAGGCCCACTCATTGGAAAAGACTGTGATGCTGGTAAAGATTGAAGGCAGGAAGAGAAGGGGGCAGCAAAGAATGAGATGGTTAGATAGCATCGCTGACTCAGGAGACATGAATATACGCAAATTCTGGGAAACAGTGGAGGACAGGGGAGCCTCACATGCTGCAGTCCATGGGTTCACAAAGAGTTAGACACAACTTAGTGCCTGAACAGCAACAACAACAAATAGAAAAGTGAAATGGAGGGAAAGAGCACCCATAGGACTAGAGAAGACGATTGTGTTTTCAAGAATTCTTTATGAAGTTCTCAAAATAAATTGCCTTTGGACACTATAAATATTCAGATGCTTATATGGCTATTCTCTCAAAGTCTGGAAACCTGTGTTCCCAGCAACTGGAGGATGTTTTCTTGAAAACACAAGATAAAGCCCACGAAAAGCACACAATGGTACAAGGTTCAGCCAGTCAAGAACATAATTATTTATATGAAAAATAGAATTCTCTCACATAATAAATAAATTTAAATTTAAAAATTTAAAAAGAAAAATAGAATTTTTCATAAAGAGAGGCAGTGCTTCCTAGGGGATATCCAGATGGTTATAAAAAATTGTTCACTGGGCTAGGGAGGGGATTTTCTAATTAAATCTGAAAAACTGAGATGGTATAAAATAAAACAAAGAGACAGATCTTTAAGGAGTTTCTAAAATTCACCTTTGTGATTTCCTTTCATGTCTCAGGTATTCTGTGTTCACATAGATAAAGAAATATTTACTTCTTCCCACTTTCTCTTGTATCCTGCTCAAATGGAACATAGCCAAGTTTTTCCACAAAAGGCAAGCTTGATTTTCTCCCTAACTCCTGGTATATATCATAGATAGATAGATATAAACATATAAATAGATATTACCAGTATTTAGAGAAAAAGAATTGACCTACTTTGTGGTTCTCTTTTCAGGTGCAAGGAGCTGGTCTCTGTTGCAGAAAAATCTTCAGAATTCATCTTTATCCTTGTCACAATCACCCTGGTTAATCCCAGGTGGAGCCAACCTACAGTGAAATTCTCTGCTGGAGCTCTTGTTCTGTCTCTGTGTCTTTGAGATACCTCAACGTTTATATTCAGCTACGTTGTCTCCACCCCCTTCCTCTCACCTCCTAGTCGCTCAGATACTCCTGTTCTCTTTAATTTATGCTCCAGAGGCCCAGACAGTTTACAATGTGTTGTTGTGGTAAGCTATGGGTTTCCCCTGCCATCTGAAATGTGCTTTCTCACAAATGTAGGTGCAGTATGAAGAGGCAAGCAGGAATTTCCCAGAATCTGAGATATCCTTTTTAAATTTGTAGAAAACAAATAGTTTAGGAAATAGAATATCCAAGTAAAGAATTAAAAGTTAGAGATTCCTATATTTGAGATGGAAATGATTTGAGGAGTCATTTTTCCCTGGAATCCCATTCATTCATTAAATCATAAGTTTAACAACTAATATTCATTGAACATCTGCTATGAACCCAACACCATTTGGGGTTAGAAGATTTATTGTTGGCTAAAAGATTTAAGACATCTATCCTCATGGATCTTTCTCCAGTCTGGAAGTGTTTTACTTAGTGCACTATAAACTGGCTTTTAGAAATGTGCCGTTCACTTCTTCCCTGGGAACTAATTTCTTAAGTCATCTAGTTAGTAAGTTATCTAGTAAGTAGTTGCTTTAATGCAGGAAATAGAAACCTTGTGGCTGGAACTTCCTTTCTATGTTCTAAAATTGTTTATCTTAAACGATCAATTTCATTTATCTCCTCAATTTTCATGTTATATATTACTGTCATTACCCACTCCAGTGTTCTTGCCTGGGGAATCCCAGGGATGGGGGAGCCTGGTGGGCTGCCGTTTATGGAGTCGCACAGAGTCGGACACGACTGATGCAACTTAGCAGCAGCAGCAGCAGCAGCAGCAGCAGCATGACTGTCATTTGGACTGCCTTATTTCCCCTTAGTAAAATCTTTTTATCCTATTTTTCTTCCATTTGCTAGATTAGAGTATAATAACTATAAAAATATATTACCATAGTATCAATGTCATCCAGGTAAGTTATTAAGCTCAATGCAAAATAAATGCAGAATGTCTATATCTGGTGATTTAAGGAGAGGATCAAAATACTGCTCTACTTAATTTTACTATCCTCAAATTTTGTCATTAATGTGACTTGAATAAAGATATTCTGTTTTCAGAATAAAGCCTTTGTGAAAATGCTATGGTCAAGTGGGTGGGAAATTGACATCTACTGTAGGCTTGGGCTTCTTTTATAGCTCAGTTGGTAAAGAACCTGTCTGCAATGCAGGAGACCCAGGTTCAGTTCGTGGTTTGGGAAGATCCCCTGGAAGAGGAAATGACAAACTACTCCAGTATTCTTGCCTGGAGAATTCCATGGACAGAGGAGCCTGGCAGGCTACAGTCCATGGGGTTGCAAGAGTCAGACACTTATCAAGTACACCACCACTGTAGGCTGCTGCTGCTGCTGCTAAGTCGCTTCAGTCGTGTCCGACTCTCTGGGACCCCATAAACAGCAGCCCACCAGGGTCTGCCATCCCTGGGATTCTCCAGGCAAGAACACTGGAGTGGGTTACCATTTCCTTCTCCAGTGCATGAAAGTGAAAAGTGAAAGTGAAGTCGCTCAGTAAGTGTCCAACTCTTCGCAACCCCACGGACTGTAGCTTACCAGGCTCCTCCGTGCATAGGATTTTCCAGGCAAGAGTACTGGAGTGGGTTGCCATTGCCTTCTCCACCACTGTAGGCTAGTAATTACCATTTACTGTAGGCTAGTTAGGAAATTACCATTTACTGTAGGCTAATTAGATAATGCAAAAGGCATGGGCTCAATCCCTGGTGAAGAACTAGGATTCTGCATGCCATGTGGTGTGGCTAAATATTTTAAAAAGAGGAAAGCAAATACACATTTGATCGTCATTGCTATGTGTCTCTTCCAATGGAAAGCAGGGCTTTTCAACAGCGTATTGGGTGAACACAGAAATCATGTTCCAGTTCCACCATTTTCAAATGTTTGTTTTCCTCTCTGATGATTTCCATGTAAGTGTGAAACTAATTTTTTATAACTGGACACTGACTGCCTGTGAAATTTGAATACTGTAAAACAATTAGCAGACTATGAGCAGGAGAAAGACTGCAGTCTTAACAGGTCGATAACTCCAACAATGGTCCCTCTTGTTCCTCATGGGCCAGCTATGCTATCACTCTGTTCCTTGAAAATGATAAACTTCTTTTCATTTTATAGAAGGTACTTTTTCTTTTGTTTCCTTTGCTCTCAGATTTTCTTATGGCTATGTCTTTTTCTCATTTATATTTACCTCACATGTGCTCAGTAAGATCTTCCATGAACACCTGAACAAATTATCTTCCATAGCCAAAGAATGCTCAAACTACTGCACAATTGCACTCATCTCACATGCTAGTAAAGTGATGCTCAAAATTCTCCAGGCCAGGCTTTCAAGTTGGTTTTAGAAAAGGCAAAGGAACCACAGATCAAATTGCCACCATCTGTCGGATCATCAAAAAAGTAAGAGAGTTCCAGAAAAACATCTATTTCTTCTTTATTGACTATGCCAAAGCCTTTGACTGTGTGGATCACAATAAACTCTGGAAAATTCTGAAAGAGATGAGAATACCAGAGCACCTTACCTGCCCCTTGAGAAATCTGTATATAGGTCAGGAAGCCACAGTTAGAACTAGACATGGAACAGCTGACTGGTTCCAAATTAAAAAAGGAGTACATCAAGGCTGTATATTGTCATTCTGCTTATTTAACTTTTATGCAGAGTATATCATGAGAAATGCTGGACTCATTGAAGCACAAGCTGGAATCAAGATTGCCGGGAGAAATATCAATAGCCTCAGATATGCAGATAACACCACCATTATGGCAGAAAGTGAAGAGGAACTAAAGAGCCTCTTGATGAAAGTGAAAGAAGAGAGTGAAAAAGTTGGCTTAAAACTCAGCATTCAGAAATCTAAGACCATGGCATCCAGTCCCATCACTTCATGGCAAACAAATGGGGAAACAATGGAAATAGTGACAGACTTTATCTTTTTGGGCTCCAAAATCACTTCAGATGGTGACTGCAGCCATGAAATTAAAATATCCTTACTCCTTGGAAGGAAAGTTATGACCAACATAGACAGCATTTAAAAAGCAGAGACATTACTTTGCCAACAAAGATCCATTTAGTCAAAGCTATGGTTTTTCCACTAGTCATGGATGGATGTGAGAGTTGGACCATAAAGAAAGCTGAGCACCTAATAATTGATGTTTTTCAACTGTGGTGTTGGAGAAGACTCTTGAGAGTCCCTTGGACAGCAAAGAGATCCAACCAGTCCATCCTAAAGGAAATCAGTCCTGAATAGTCATTAGAAGGATCAATGCTTAAGCTGAAGCTCCAATACTTTGGCCACCTGATGTGAAGAACTGACTCATTTGAAAAGACCCTGATGCTGGGAAAGATTGAAGGCAGTAGCAGAAAGGGATGACAGAGGATAAAATGGCTGGATGTCATCACCGATTCAGTGGACATGAGTTTGAGTGTACACCGGGAGTTGTTGATGGACAGGGAGGCCTGGCGTACTGTGGTCCATGGAGTTGCAAAGAGTGGGAACACCTTCGGGGCTAACTCAACTGAGTCACTATTATTTCAGTCTTTTAGTTTATAGAACATATCATCATCTGAGATTTTGTTTTTAATTTTTACATAAATGCATATGTAAACTAGTAATTGTTTTGTTTACTTCCCTCACTGGGACATAAGGTCTTTAAGAGCAGGGACTTGGCTGTCTTTTACAACAATGCATCTCTAGTACCTAGAATAGAGCTTAGAACACAGGAGTTCAATGAATACTTGCTGGATGGATACATGAAATAATGTATTTGACAATCATCTCAAGCACTTGTTAACCTATGCAGATTTGCAGATATACAACTCTACTGGACTTTGGCTTTGTTATGTGTACAATGAAAATATTAGTATCCAACTTATAAGGCTTTATAAAGAAAACATCATAAATGGGAAAATTAGTTTTCTACCACTGTGTTTGTATAGATTAGGCCTTTAATAACTGAAGGAATAACAGTTTGATTCAGATCATGGAAAAGAAAAATTCCTCCTTTGATAGAAGATGTTAACAGATAATAACTGAGCAGTCACAGTATAGTTGCTGATATGCTGTAATGTGACTCTTGTCTGTCTAGACTGCAGATGAGAAAGTTGTCTCTTATAACCAACTCTAACAGCTTTTGTGACACTAAAACACTTTTTTGTTTTCAAGCTTTTTTGTTTCTTCAGTCATAATCAGGTGAATGGATACTATACATATATACTTATATAAACATGTTTTTATATATATATGCACATGCATACTTTATACATATATATTTATGTATAGTGTATATAATACCATATGTATACTATATGTACTACATGTTATATACACTATGTAATACATATAATAGATCATCCCTATATATATATGTATTATATATGTACTATATGTTACATGCACCATTGTACATAGAAAACCGATGTCTAGAGATCTTATTTTATGAAAATAAATGTCTTTAAATGTTATAACATTGATAAAAATCTGTTATTTTTGTTCTGAAATCATTTTTCTCTATTTGTTTTTTATGAAAGCAGTATTTTGTTGAAATTAATGCTTTTCGAGGTGGGAGTAATCCAACACTGAAGACATAAAAACCAATCAAATTAACAAGAACATATGCTATTGATGGACTTCTTAGGTGTATCCACTGGCCCTCATACTATTCAATACTTAATTGAATACCTCATGCTTGATATAATTCAAGTCTTCTGCAATAACTTGAATTTCATGGCAAAATTAATTTTTTTCTTATTACTCCTCCCTTCCCTTCTGCAGTGGACTTTTTTAAGTGTAAGAAATCTGCCTTATATCTGAGAAAGCAGTCAACTTAAATCCATGCAGAGGTGTGAACAATGAATAGGAGTTACCAAGCACAGTTCTGGTTGATACCTGTTGTCGTGAGGTAATTATTAAAAGCACATAGTTTCTCTTGCAAGAGTGTCTTCCCATGTGGATTCTGTTTATATTACTAATCAGTGTTTGTTAAATCAAAGAAAGATAGCTCACCAATGAAATGGCACTAAATAGGACACAGCAAAGTGTACAGGGTCAGGGCAACGTGAGAGAGACTTTGGGGTCAGAAGGTATTTCGGTTGCTCTTTATTCATCTAAATATGGAAGCCAACTTCCTGTGTGGTCACCCCTGATGGATTCAATTCTCTGAAGCAAAGAAACACATAAAAACTCTAAAGAAACAAAACTTGTGCAAATACACTCTTTCCTTACAAAACACACATGGTCATAACATATAACTTTCAACTTTTTTAGAGATCTTTCCTAAGTTTCATTTCATAAAGAACATATCAAAACTTTCAGGGCTATTACAGGGCAAAGATTGTCATTAAGATTTCACAGTTCAGTTGAGAAAACTGAGACTTAGATAAATTAGTGCCTGGACAAATTTGGAAAAAGCCACTAGAACTCAACACAGTTCTCCTTCACGTTTGACCTTATATGAAGAATCCGGGGGAAGGTTCCAGAAAGGAAATGAAGTAATGTGAGCTGCATGCAAAGTGGTACAGAGAAGACAGGATATACAGTCCTTATCGGGCAGCAGTTCAGCAGGATGCTCTTTGATGGCCCACGTCTACAGAAACTGCAAACTTCAGACCTGATACAATTTCCGGAGACAACCTGTTCATCTTTTTTTTTTTTTTTCAGTTTCCTTTTTCTTTCAATGAGTGAGTTAGGTTTCTAAACAACTTTTAATCTTCTTGAGAATCACGGCTTCCATTTTTTTTTGTTTGAATTAAAACAAATTATGCAAATTGGTCAAATTTATTTTTAAATCACAGGTGTGTGAGTGATCTCACATTGGTTACCATAAAGGCTCAGAAGAGGTAGCCTTAAGTAAATAAGTGGGGAATTTCCACTTCTAACCAGTTTCATACCTTCTCTTTTTTTTGAATTGACTCTTTGAACTTTCTAATTTTCCTTTTTGGTGAAATATCTTCTTAAACACAGAAATGAGTTGGTTTGGAAAGTATGAGCTGGTATGTTTCTTCTTCCTAACCTGATATAGTAAAGGTGAAATACAATGTTCATTATTATGTAAACCTGGATTCTGAAAAATCTATTTTTGAAAGTAAAGGACATTAAAAAAAAACTGTACCAAAGATAAGATATATCTTTATGTAAATTAATTCCAGGCTTCTTACATGTAGAAAATATTTTGGGAGAATATTCTCAAAGATAATAGTATAGAAATAGCAAATATAACATGTAGAAATTTTAGGTAGATAAGGGCCTGTGTCACTAAGTGATGAAACAAATAATTCTATTTGTATGTGAATCTTGATAGATGCATGATGAATTTGAACAGAATTGCTTCTCTCACCTCCTTTGGATATGTTTCTATCTATTTACATAGTGAGAGAAAAACCTCCAGGTAGAAGACATTATCGGTCAGTCACTCAGTCATGTCTGACTCTTTGCAACCCCATGGACTGCAGCATGCCAGACTTCCCTGTCCTTCATCTCCCAGAGTTGCTCAGACTCATGTCCACTGAGATGGTGATGCCATTCAACCATCTGATGCTCTGTTGCCCCCTTCTCTGTTTTCAATCTTTCCCAGCATCAGGGTCTTTTCTAATGAGCTGGTTCTTCACATCAGGTGGCCAAAATATTGGAGCTTCAGCATCAGTCCTTCCAATAAATATTAGGGTTGATTTCCTTTAGAATTGACCGGTTTGATCTCCTTGCAATCCAAGAGCATAAGAATCTTCTCCAACACCACAGTTTGAAAGCATAAATTCTTCAGCACTCAGCCTTCTTTATGGTACAACTCTCACATCCATACATGACTACCTGGAAAACCGTAACTTTGACTATACAAACATTTGTCAGCAGGTAGAAGACACTCAAGAATTATGACCACTCTTTTGCTCAATAAAGGTGAAGTTCAAATATATTAAACTATTTCTTGACAGATTTTTCTGCCCTTTACTGAGGCAAGATGTTAGGGAAGGAAAATGAAACCCATGAAAAAAAGAGAGGTCAAAGCAGGCATGAAATGTCATAAGTGTATTATGTATAGTTTTTAGCTAACACACTTGGCAATTTAAGCAAAATGGACATATCCTAGATAAACCTCTTCTAAAACTGAAACAAGAATTTTAAAAAATCTTAATGGTTTTATAAATTTTAAATAGATTGAATCCATAATTGAATACATCTTCTTTGGGAAATAAATAAAACACAAAAACATAAGTAAAACACATCATGCTCAGATAGTTTGGGGGCATTTCTGGTGACTCTAGTGATAAAGAACCAACCTGCCAATGCAGGAGATATGAGATGCAGGTTTTATCTCAGGGGCAGAAAGATCCACTGGAGAAGGAAATGGCAACCCATGGCAGTATTCTTGCCTGGAAAATTCCATAGATAGAGGAACTTGGTGGGCTACAGTCTACAGGTTGCAAGGTATCAGACATGATTAAGGAAATACAGTTTTATGTTCCCACCTACCAAACATTAAAGAAGAGGTGTGTGTGTGTGTGTGTGTGTGTTAGTCTCTCTGTTGTGATATCATTGCCTCAATTGGCATGAGTTTGAGCAAATTCTGGGAGACAGTGAAGGACGGGGAAGCCTAGCATGCTGCAGTCCATGGGACTGCAAAGAGTTGGACATGGCTGAGTGACTGATGGAACAACAGCAGAAACTAATACACCACTGTAAAGCAGTTATATTCCAATAAAAAATAAATACAAAAAAATGAATGAAAGTCCTGGCTCCCTAGGTGGCTTTCTCTAACACCACCCCATCAGGAGAGGGCGCAGTTGGAAGGTTTTGTTATAGGCTGGCAAGTGTGGAAATTCAAGTTTGAACCTCTGAGTGTGCTAGTGTAGATGAGAGTGGGACCATAATTTTTTTCACAGTGCTTGGCTGGAGTAGAGTAGTTATTCACTAAAAGTTTGCTGTTTTGCTAGTTTGCCTTTTCTTGGATTTTTGGTGGAAAACAGGGTTTTGTGGTATGGACGTTTTCCTGTTTGCACTGGTTAGCATTTCTGGCGCACGGGATTCTTCAGCCCTGTGTCTCTGGGACGAGTGAGACAAAAAGAGAACACCCACCACTGTACCATTTTTCTGGTCCTGAGTTTTCCAATCAGCCTTATCCTCACCATCTTTCATTTTTCCTGTGGAACTTTTATATGTAATATTCAGGGATTTTGTTACACTTAAGTGGGGAGAATAGGGAAAATACTTCATTTAGTCCTAGAAATAGATTCATAAATTTTAGTTTTCACAGTTGATATTTTTGAGTGCATAAGAAATGCCAAGGAATCTACAAACTGTTAAATACTCTACTAGAATATTTAATACAGTTTAGCTAATTTTCTTGAAAGTAGAAGACTATATGTATATAATTGAATTTATATAAACCAATAAAGAATATAAAATAATATTTAAAAAATATAATTTCAACAGTATCAAAAATCAAATATTGTGGAATAGGTCTAGCAAAAGACATTTAACAAAACTATGAAATATTGATACAAATAATAGACATATCCTGCTTAAGGATTAGAGAACTTAAATTGTAAGTGTGGCATTCTTCTTGAATTTACTTCTTTATTAATTAAAAAAAACTTTTTGGCCATGGTGCATAGTATGCAGGATCTTGGTTTCTGACTGGGGGTTGAACACATGCCCGCTGCAGTGGAAGTGGAGTCTTAAGCAGTGAACTGCTAGGGAAGCCTCAAATTAATTTTTAAATTCATTGCAATCCCATTCAAAAATCTTAACAGATTTTTAAATGAAAGTCGACAAACTTGCATAAGTTTACATAATTCTTCGCAAGTCTGTAAGTAAGCCAGGCACTCCTAACAAAGGACAAGATTGTAACACTTGCTCTACCAGTCATCAATAGTTATAAACCTATAGTAATTGAGAGAGTGTGATGTCATGCTACAGAGAGAAAAGCAGATATATAGAATAAAGTTATGTCCTAGACTATTTTCTTGGGCTCCAAAATCATTGCAGATGGTGATTTCAGCCTTGAAATTAAGACACTTGGTCCTTAGAAGAAAAGCTATGACCAACCCTTACAGCATATTAAAAAATGGAGATATTACTTTACCAATAAAGTCCATATGTGAAATAATGTCAAATTATGGTTTTTCTGGTAGTCATATATGGATGTAAGAGTTGGACCATAAAGAAAGCTGAGCACCAAAGAATCGATCCTTTTGAACTGTGGTGTTGGAGAAGACTCTTGAGAGTCCCTTGGACAGCAAGGGATCCAACCAGTCCATCCTAGAGGAAATCAGTCCTGAATATTCATTGGAAACACTAATGCTGAGGCTGAAGCTCCAATACTTTGGCCACCTGATATGAAGAACTGACTCACTGGGAAAAAAACCCTTATGATAACCCTGAAAGATTGAAGGCAGGAGAAAGGGACGACAGAGGATGAGATGGTTGGAGGGCATCACTGACTCAACGGACGTGAATTTGACACGACTGAGCGACTGAAGTGACTGAATTGATAGAACAAAGTGGAGATATGCATCCATAAATAAAGACTATTTAATGATATGGCAAGGTACTGACTAGATGATGCTGTTTCCAATAATTCGGTTGGACACTGGTCCTAGTTTTTCTTTTCTAGCTTGATTTTGCCTTAACAGACAGAAGTAGTTTTTGTTGTAAGGTGTATGTAACCTGTGTTAATTTTGTGGTCTGAAGTGCTTAGCTATCACATGTTCAGTTCAGTTCAGTTGCTCAGTCGTGTCCGACTCTTTGCGACCCCACGAACTGCAGCACGCCAGGCCTCCCTGTCCATCACCAACTCCCGGAGTTCACTCAGAGTCATGTCCATCGAGTCCGTGATGCCATCCAGCCATCTCATCCTCGGTCGTCCCCTTCTCCTCCTGCCCCCAATCCCTTCCAGCATCAGAGTCTTTTCCAATGAGTCAACTCTTCTCATGAGGTGGCCAAAGTATTGGAGTTTCAGCTTTAGCATCATTCCTTCCAAAGAAATCCCAGGGTTGATCTCCTTCAGAATGGTCTGGTTGGATCTCCTTGAAGTCCAGGGGACTCTCAAGAGTCTTCTCCAACACCACAGTTCAAAAGCATCAATTCTTCGGTGCTCAGCCTTCTTCACAGTCCAACTCTCACATCCATACATGACTACTGGAAAAACCATAGCCTTGACTAGACGAACCTTAGTCGGCAAAGTAATGTCTCTGCTTTTGAATATACTATCTAGGTCGGTCATAACATTTCTTCCAAGGAGTAAGTGCCTTTTAATTTCATGGCTGCATTCACCATCTGCAGTGATTTTGGAGCCCCCCAAAAAATAAAGTCTGACAGTGTTTGCACTGTTACTCCATCTATTTCCCATGGAGTGGTGGGACCAGATGCCACGCTCTTCATTTTCTGAATGTTGAGCTTTAAGCCAACTTTTTCACTCTCATCTTTTACTTTCATCAAGAGGCTTTTTAGTTCCGCTTCACTTTCTGCCATAAGGGTGGTGTCATCTGCATATCTGAGGTGACTGATATTTCTCCCAGCAATCTTGATTACAGCTGCATTTCTTCCAGTCCAGCTTTTCTCATGATGTACTCTGCATAGAAGTTAAATAAGCAGGGGACAATATACAGCCTTGATGTACTCCTTTTCCTATTTGGAACCAGTCTGTTGTTCCATGTTCAGTTCTAACTGTTGTTTCCTGGCCTGCATACAGATTTCTCAAGAGGCAGGTTAAGTGGTCTGGTATTCCCATCTCTTTCAAGATTTTCCACAGTTTATTGTGATCCACACAGTCAAAGGCTTTAGATAGTCAATAAAGAAGAAATACATGTTTTTCTGAAACTCTCTTGCTTTTTGGATGATCCAGCGGATGTTGGCAATTTGATCTCTGGTTCCTCTGCCTTTTCTAAATCCAGCTTGAACATCAGGAAGTTCACGGTTCACGTATTGCTGAAGCCTGGCTTGGAGAATTTTGAGCATTACTTTACTAGCATGTGAGATGAGTGCAATTGTATGGTAGTTTGAGCATTCTTGGGCATTGCCTTTCTTTGGGATTGGAATGAAAACTGACCTTTTCCAGTCCTGTGGCCACTGCTGAGTTTTCCAAATTTTCTGGCATATTGAGTGCAGCACTTTCATAGCATCATCTTTCAGGATTTGAAACAGCTCAACTGGAATTCCATCACCTCCACTAGCTTTGTTCATAGTGATGCTTTCTAAGGCCCACTTGACTTCACATTCCAATATGTCTGGCTCTAGATGAGTGATCATACCATCATGATTATCCGGGTCATGAAGATCCTTTTTGTACAGTTCTTTCTGATCTTAATGTCTTCTGCTTCTGTTAGGTCCATACCATTTCTGTCCTTTATCGAGCCCATCTTTGCATGAAATGTTCCCTTAGTATCTCTAATTTTCTTGAAGAGATCTCTAGTCTAATTTGATCCCTATGATACCATACACAAATAACTTCTTCATGGATTGTAGACCTAAATGCAAAAAGCAAACTGACAAAGATTTAGTATTAGTGTAGGAAATGGCAACCCACTCCAGTATTCTGGCTTGGAAAATCCCATGGACAGAGGAGCCCGGTAGGCTTACAGTCCATGGGATCGCAAAAAGTCAGACATGACTGAGTGACTTCATCTACATCTTACCCAGGCTAACTCTGTGTTTACGATAAAAGAAGAGTAGTGTAGTTCAGTTATATTTACAGAAATGTAAGGTAAAAGTCTTTTGCTGTGTAAATAATATCTTCTCTTTTTCCTACCATATTTTTCTATACAAAAGCAAACAATTACACACTCGAAAGTGAATATATCTGACAACTGTAATTCATGGATATATTATTTCTCATTATACTCAACTTGAACTTTGACTGCTTTTTAAGTCACCTCAAAAATAATTACCCTTTATTGTCAAGCTTATAATTTTTATTTCTTGTCTACTGATGCTGCTACTTAACTGCTGATTTTATTTTCTCCCTCCATCTCATATGGTTCTTCATAACATATCTATATTCTTCATTCCTATGAATGGTTTAATCTTTCTAATCTTTCACATGACATCTTTCTTTCAAATATCTTAAAATATCTATTGCTAGAGAAATATTTCAATTATATGACATATATAATCTAAAAATAATTCCTATGATAAAGAAATTATTGTAAGGGGACACAAACAGTGAAAGGGAAATATGAGAAGCATTAAAAAAAACTTTTAACTAAACATACTTAACTCATTTAATTCAATATTTCAGAATTAATTCATTTAGCAAGCTCAATTTAAATATGGCCACTGTGAACACTGTACAGAAACAAAAGCAAGAGAATTTTTTAACCTCAAATAAATAGTTTGCTCATTAGAGGTACATTTTACTAACAAATATGACATTTGAATCCATATTTCAACTCTTGTTTCACATAGTGTTTTTTATGTGGCTGTCATTGTTGCTGCATTTCCATCCTGTAAGATTATTGCCCTTAAGTTAGACAACTATAAATTTGTTATGCAATCAATAAATTGATTGCAAGTTATTTAAAGACTATAGATATAAACTTTATAGTAGATTTTAAAACCAAGAATTTAGGATCAAGAATTATTTTAAAAACTAATGCTCTCAGTTGGTGATTTATAAAATACGAATGATTACCAGAAGATGGATCATTAGCACCATGGACCTGTTAAATAAAAGTGAATTCTACTTACAAGGAAATTTTAATGTCATACACTCCGAATGGCTAATAACTTTTTATTTTGCTAAGACAAATACCACAAAGACTGTTAAAAGAGACAGACAAAGCAAATATGAGTTGCACTGATGCAGGTGTAATCTCTTTTTCTTGGACCATATTTCAAGATTAAAGCTCTTCTGAAGTAAAAAAAAAAAATTTATGACAAATATGTAAGGTGCCTGGGTCAACTTAAGAAAGGCACATTAGTGTTTGTTCAGTTCAGTCATTCAGTCGTGTCCAACTCTTTGTGAACCAATGAACCGCAGCACGCCAGGCCACCGTGTCCATCACTGCTTCCAGAGTTTACTGAAACTCATATCCATTGACTCGGTGATGCCATCCAACCATCTAATCTTCTGTCTTCCCCGTCTCCTCTTGCCCTCAGTCTTTCCCAGTATCAGGGTCTTTTCAAATGAGTCAACTCTTTGCATCAGGTGGTCAAATTATTGGAGTTTCAGCTTCAGTATCAGTCCTTCCAATCTCCTCAGGACTGATCTCCTTTAGGATGGACTGGTTGGATCTCCTTGCAGTCCAATGGACTCCCAAGAGTCTTCTCCAACACCATAGTTCAAAAGCAGCAATTCTTCAGCGCTCAGCCCTCTTTATATTCCAAATCTCACATCCATGCATGACCACTGGAAAAATCATAGCCTTGTCTAGACAGACCTTTGTTGACAAAGTAATGTCTCTGCTTCTTAATATGATATCTAGGTTGATCATAACTTTCCTTCCAAGGAGTAAGCATCTTATAATTTCATGGCTGCAATCACCATCTGTAGTGATTTTGGAGCCCCCCAAAATAAAGTCAGCCACTGTTTCCCCATCTATTTGCCATGAAGTGATGGGACTGGATGTCATGATCTAAGTTTTCTGAATGTTGAGCTTTAAACCAAATTTTTCACTCTCCTCTTTCACTTTCATCAAGGGACTCTCTAGTTCTTCACTTTCTGCCATAATGGTGGTGTCATCAGCATATCTGAGGACACTGATATTTCTCCCAGCAATTTTGATTCTAGCTTGTGCTTCAGTGAGTCCAGCATTTCTCATGATGTACTCTGCATATAAGTTAAATATGCAGGTGACAATGTACAGCCTTGATGTACTCCTTTTCCTGTTTGGAACCAGTCTGTTGTTCCATGTCTAGTTCTAACTGTTGCTTCCTGACCTGCATACAGGTTTTTCAAGAAGCAGATCAGGTGGTCTGGTATACCCATCTGTCTCAGAAGTTTCCACAGTTTATTGTGATCCACACAGTCAAAGGCTTTGGCATAGTCAATAAAGCAGAAATAGATGTTTTTCTGGAACTCTCTTGCTTTTTGATGATCCAGTGGATGTTGGCAATTTGATCTCTGGTTCCTCTGCCTTTTCTAAATCCAGCTTGAACATCAGGAAGTTCATGGTTCACATATTGCTGAAGCCTGGCTTGGAGAAGTTTGAGCATTACTTTACTAGCATGTGAGATGAGTGCAACTGTGTGGTAGTTTGAGCATTCTTTGGCATTGCCTTTCTTTGGGATTAGAATGAAAATTGACCTTTATTAGTCCTGTGGTCACTGCTGAGTTTTCCAAATTTTCTGGCATATTGAGTGCAGCACTTTCACAGCATCATCTTTCAGGATTTGAAACAGCTCAACTGCAATTCCATCACCTCCACTGGCTTTGTTCATAGTGATGCTTCCTAAGGCCCACTTGACTTCACATTCCAGTATGTCTGGCTCTAGGTGAGTGATCACACCCTCATGATCTCCTGGAATTTGGTCAAATTCATGTCCATTGAGTCGATGATGCCATCCAATCATCTCATCCTCTGTTGTCCCCTTATCCTCCAGCCCTGAATCTTTCCCAACATTAGAGTCTTTTCCAGTGTATCAGCTCTTCGCATCAGGTGGCCAAAGTTTTGGAGTTTTAACTTCAAGTATCAGTCCTTCCAATGAATATCCAGGTTTAATTTCCTTTAAGATTAATTCATTTAATCTCCTTGCAGTCCAAGGGACTCTCAGCACCACGTTTTGAAAGCATCAATTCTTAGGCACTCAGCCTTTTTTCTGGTCCTACTCTCACTTCCGTACATGACTGCTAGAAAGACCATAGTTTTGACTATATGAACGTTTGCCGGCTAAGTGGTGTCTCTGTTTTTTACTATGCTGTCTAGTTTTGTCATAGCTTTTCTTCCAAAGAGCAAGCGTCTTTTAATATCATGATTGCAATCACCACCTGCAGTGATTTTGGAGCCTGAGAAAATGCAGATTTGGTAGTGTTTCACTATTTTTATGAAAGACTTTATATTTGCAATTAATTTTTAATTGTTTACAAGAGTTGACACATAAAATCATCAGACTTGAAGATTTTTGTTGTTTGTTCTGTTTTGTAAGGGAAGATTTTTGATGACAATTTCAAGTTTTTTAAAAGATATAAGGCAATTTTCTGTGACATTTTAAGTTGCAACTTCAGGATTTTGGCCATTTCATTGGAATTGCTAAATTTGTTGGCTCATTAAATGTTTTTATTATCCTTTTCATGTCTACAAGGTATGCAATAATAGTTATTCTTTCATTCCTGACATTGCAGACACAAGGGAAGCTGGCAGAAAAGAGAAATAAATATGCAAATATATATTATAGTCTACACCATCTAACCTTTCACTTCTACTAAGATGAAGTGAATGTGATTTGTTAGTGGGAATTTGCTGGAAACTTGAGAGCATTTCTGTTTTCTCAACTCAGGCCATTGTTATTGCCATATCTTTTGAAGTAATCTTCTCTTCTCTTCTTACTTCTTACATTTCTTCCTGCCTGGAGATGACTCACGTTCTTATTACTAGAGTATTTTTTTTCAGGTTCTTCAAAAATCTTCAGTAACTTCAATATTTTAGCCTAGATGTTGCATACCTCTGAGAAAGTCTATTCCAGATAATTTGGGCAATTTCTCTTTATTAGGGAGTATCAAGTCTAGACTAATTAAGTTCTAGGTATTTTAACTGTACCTCAACTTTATTAACTTTACAATGAAGTAATATTTATACTTATCACATAAAGTAGTTGCAAAAAAAGAGCTTATACATGTAAAACAGTTAAAATGGTTCAGTTCAGTTCAGTCACTCAGTCGTGTCCTACTCTTTGCGACCCCGCCAGGCCTCCCTGTCCATCACCATCTCCCAGAGTTCACTCAGACTCATGTCCATCGAGTTCGTGATGCCATCCAGCCATCTCATCCTGGGTCGTCCCCTTCTTCTCATGCCCCCAATCTCTCGCAGTATCAGAGTCTTTTCCAGTGAGTCAACTCTTCTCATGAGGTGGCCAAAGTACTGGAGCTTCAGCTTTAGCATCATTCCTTCCAAAGAAATCCCAGGGCTGATCTCCTTCAGAATGGACTAGTTGGATCTCCTTGCAGTCCAAGGGACCGTCAAGAGTCTTCTCCAACACCACAGTTCAAACACATCAATTCTTCGGCACTCAGCCTTCTTCACAGTCCAACTCTCACATCCATACATGACCACAGGAAAAACCATAGCCTTGACTAGGCGGACCTTAGTGGGCAAGGTAATGTCTCTGCTTTTGAGTATACTATCTAGGTTGGTCATAACTTTTCTTCCAAGGAGTAAGTGTCTTTTAATTTCATGGCTGCAGTCACCATCTGCAGTGATTTTGGAGCCCCCCAAAAATAAAGTCTGACACTGTTTCTACTGTTTCCCCATCTATTTCCCATGAAGTGATGGGACCAGATGCCATGATCTTCCTTTTCTGAATGCTGAACTTTAAGCCAATTTTTTCACTCTCCTCTTTTACTTTCATCAAGAGGCTTTTTAGTTCCTCTTCACTTTCTGCCATAAGGGTGGTGGCATCTGCATATCTGAGGTTATTGATATTTCTCCCAGCAATCTTGATTCCAGCTGCATTTCTTCCAGTCCAGCGTTTCTCATGATGTACTCTGCATAGAAGTTAAATAAGCAGGGTGACAATATACAGCCTTGACGTACTCCTTTTCTTATTTGGAGCCAGTCTGTCGTTCCATGTCCTGTTCTAACTATTGCTTCCTGATCTGCATACAGATTTCTCAAGAGGCAGGTTAGGTGTTCTGGTATTCCCATCTCTTTCACAATTTTCCACAGTTTATGGTGATCCACACAGTCAAAGGCTTAAAATAGTGCATGGCTTAAAGTTGGTGCTTAACAAATGTGAACTGTTATACCTCACTGATCTTTTATATTCCAATTGCTGGCAAAGAATTGATATCATCATAATTATGGAGACCAGTTAGGATTTATTTTCTGAGTTAAAGAATGGTAGCTACTGCCTCTTGAAACACCAGCGCTACATGGAAGAGCCTATTGATTCTGATTGCTGTAAGGATGGGTGAAGTGAGGAATTGTCCATGGGCTGGTAAACCATGACAACCTGCAGTGATTACTGCAAAAGATTTATCAAAAAGAAATCTGTTCTGTTGAACTTCATGTTCAAGTCTGGAACTTTACGTTCCTAGCTTACGTTTATCTTAGTCTCCTAACAGGAAATTTTAAAACCACATCAGGTAACTAGAAAAAAAATTTAAAGCACTATTGTCCAAACACCATAGACGTTTTCTGTAGTAGAGAGTTTAAGGAAATGGGTGGGGAGCAGCAAAATCTGATAAAAGGAAACAAAACAAGGATAGTTCATATCAGTAATACAAGCCAGAAACTGAGAGATTTAGCATGTCTTGTGATACAAGTGGTAGAGCCTTAGGTAGGAAATCATAAATGGGTGATTCATTTAGCAAATATTTAATGAGCAACTACTTTATGCCTAACACTGAAATAGGTCCTTGGGATACAGCATTGGAAAAGCAACCATGACACCTATGCTTGCAAAGAGTATACAGTCTGTCAAGTAAGGCATATAACTAGTAGTTTAGTCTTTTCTCTTTTGCTCATTATGTTTAGTTCAGTTCAGTAGCTCAGTCGTGTCCGACTCTTTGCAACTCCATGAATCGCAGCACGCCAGGACTCCCTGTCCATCACCAACTCCTGGAGTTCACCGAGACTTACGTCTATCGAGTCCGTGATGCTATCCAGCCATCTCATCCTCTGTCATCCCCTTCTCCTCCTGCCCCCAATCCCTTCCAGCATCAGAGTCTTTTTCAATGAGTCAACTCTTCGCATAAGGTGGCCAAAGGACTGGAGTTTCAGCTTTAGCATCACTCCTTCCAAAGAAATCCCAGGGCTAATCTCGTTCAGAATGGACTGGTTGGATCTCCTTGCAGTCCAAGGGACTCTCAAGAGTTTTCTCCACACCACAGTTCAAACGCATCAATTCTTCGGTGCTCAGCCTTCTTCACAGTCCAACTCTCACATCCATACATGACTACTGGAAAAACCATAGCCTTGGACTAGATGGACCTTAGTTGGCAAAGTAATGTCTCTGCTTTTGAATATGCTATCTAGGTTGGTCATAGGGCTTCCCTGGTGGCTCAGAGGTTAAAGCATCTGCCTCCAATGTGGGAGACCCGGGTTAGATCCCTGGGTTGGGAAGATCCCCTGTAGAAGGAAATGGCAACCCACTCCAGTATTCTTGCTGTCATAACTTTTCTTCCAAAGACTAAGCGTCTTTTAATTTCATAGCTGCAGTCACCATCTGCAGTGATTTTGGAGCCCCAAAAAAATAAAGTCTGACACTGTCTCCACTGTTTCCCCATCTATTTCCCATGAAGTGATGGGACCAAATGCCATGATCTTCGTTTTCTGAATGCTGAGCTTTAAGCCAACTTTTTCACTCTCCTCTTTCACTTTCGTCAAGAGGCTTTTTAGTTCCTCTTCACTTTCTGCCATAAGGGTGGTGTCATCTGCATATCTAAGGTTATCGATATTTCTCCCAGCAATTTTGATTCCAGCCTGTGTTTTTTCCAGCCCAGTGTTTCTCATTATGTACTCTGCACAGAAGTTAAATAAGCAGGGTGACAATATACAGCCTTGATGTACTCCTTTTCCTATTTGGAAACAGTCTCTTGTTCTATGTCCAGTTCTAACTGTTGCTTCCTGACCTGCATACAGATTTCTCAAGAGGCAGGTCAGGTGGTCTGGTATTCCCATCTCTCTCAGAATTTTCCACAGTTTATTGTGATCCACACAGTCAAAGGCTTTGGCATAGTCAATAAAGCAGAAGTAGATGTCTTTCTGGAACTCTCTTGCTTTTTGGATGATCCAGCGGATGTTGGCAATTTCATCTCTGGTTCCTCTGCCTTTTCTAAAACCAACTTGAACATTTGGGAGTTCACGGTTCACATATTGCTGAAGCCTGGCTTGGAGAATTTTGAGCATTATTTTGCTAGCATGTGAGATGACTGCAATTGTGCAGTAGTTTGAGCATTCTTGGGCATTGCCTTTCTTTGGGATTGGAATAAAAACTGACGTTTTCCAGTGCTGTGGCCACTGCTGAGCTTTCCAAATTTTCTGGCATATTGAGTGCAACACTTCCACAGCATCATCTTTCAGGATTTCAAATAGCTCAACTGGAATTCCATCACTTCCAATATGTTCCTGATTATAAAAGATCCTTCTGGTATCACTGATTTTTCTCTATTGTTTTCCTATTCTCCATTTCTTCTCACATTTCATTATTTCCTTCTATCTCCTTGCTGTAGATTTCGTTGGCTGCTCTATTTCTAGTATCTTCTGGGTGAAAGTTAGGTTATTGATTTGAATCTCTCTTCTTTGTTACTATAGGTGTTTACATCAATACATTTCCCTCTAAGCAATGCTTTTGTTGTATCCCATAAGAAATATTTTGGTATGTTGTGTGTTTATTTTTGTACATCTCAAAGTATTTTCTAATTTTCTCATGTGATTTCTTCTTTGACTCCTTTTTATTTAAGAGTGTGTTGTTTAATTTCTGTGTATTTACGATTTCCCCAAATTTCCTTCTATTATTAATTTCTAACTTTATCCATTGGCCTGTGCTCATTTCCTTGTTTTCTTTGAAAAAAAAATAAAAAAAGTCTGTTCATATCCCATGCACATTTCTAATACATTTTTAAAATTCTAACTTTGGATTCATTTTTATATTTCCAAATGTATTTTATAAAGCCAGCATTACCAACACCATAACCAAAGACACCAAAAAAAAGAAAATGACAGGCCAACATTCCTGATGAACATAGATGCAAAAATCCTCAACAAAATAATAGCAAGCAGAGTTCAACAAAACATTAAAAGGATCATATATCACCATGATTAAGTAGGATTTAGTTCTTGAATGCCAGAATGATTCAATATCCACAAATCAATCAACATGGTGCTCCATATGAACAAAACTCAAAATAAAAATCTTATAATCATTTCTGTTGATGTAGAGAAAGCATTTGACAGAATTTAACATCCATTTATGACAGAAACTCTTGACAAAGTCGGCATGGAAAGACATGATAAAGACCATATATAACAAATGCAAAGCTAATATCATACTCAATGGTGAATGCTTGAAAGCTTTTCCTCTAAGTTTAGAAACAAGGCAAAGATGTCCACTTTCACTACGTTTACTCCACATATTATTGGAAGCACTGTCTACAGCAATTAGACAAGAAAAAGATACAAAAACCATCCAAATTTGAAGGGAAGAAGTAAAGCAGTCATTATATGCAAATAACTTGTTACTATATATCCGTGAGTGACGGCTGCACAGTGCTGGGGTGAAGAGTGGCTGAGAGGAGATACCCCATGTCCAAAGTCAGGAGTGGAGGTTGTGAAAGATATCCCACGTCCAAGGTAAGAGAAACCCCGGTAAGACAGTAGGTGCAGAGAGAGGGCATCAGAAGCCAGACAGACTGAAACCACAATCACAGAAAACTAGCCAATCTGATCACATGGATCACAGCCTTGTCTAACTCAATGAAACCAAGCCATGTTGTCTAGTACCACCCAAGACAGACCTGTCATGGTGGAGAGTTCTGACAGAATGTGGTCCACTGGAGAAGGGAATGGCAAACCAACTCAGTATTCTTGCCTTGAGAACCCCATAAACAGTATGAAAAGGCAAAAAGATAGGACACTTAAATATGAACTCCCAGGACAGTAGGAACCCAATATGCTACTGGAGATCAGTGGAGAAATAACTCCAGAAAGAATGAAAACCAAACAAAAACAACACCTAGTTGTGGATGTGACTGGTGAAAGAAGCAAGGTCCGATGCTGTAAGAGCAATATTGCATAGGATCCTGGCATGTTTGGTCCATGAATCAAGGCAAATTGGAAGTGGTGAACCAGGAGAGGGCAAGTGTGAACGTCAACATTCTAGAAATCAGCAAATTAAAATGGACTGGAATGGGCAAATTTAACTCAGATGACCATTATATCTACTACTGTGGGCAGAGATCCATTAGAAGAAGTGGAGTAGCCATCATAGTCAACAAAAGAGTCCAAAAAGCAGTACTTGGATGCAATCTCAAAAACAACAGAATGATCTCTGTTTATTTTCAAGGCAAACCATTCAATACCGTGGTAATCTGAGTCTATGCCCAGACAAGTAATGCTGAAGTTGAACGGTTCTATGAAGACGTACAAGATCTTTCAGACTAACACCCAAAAGAGATGTCCTTTTCATTATAGGGGACTGGAATGCTAAAGTAGGAAGTCAAGAAACACCTGGAGTAACAGGCAAATTTGGCCTTGAAGTACAGAATGAAGCAGGGCAAAGGCTAATAGAGTTTTGCCAAGAGAATGCACTGGTCAAAGCAAACACTCTCTTCCAACAACACAAGACAAGATTCTACACATGGACATCACCAGATGGCCAACACCGAAATCAGATTCATTATATTCTTTGCAGACAAAGATGGAGAAGCTCTATACAGTCAGCAAAAACAAGACCAGGAGCTGACTGTGGCTCAGATCATGAGCTCCTTATTGCTAAATTCAGACATAAATTGAAGGAAGTGGGAAAACCGCTAGACCATTCAGCTATAACCTAAATCAAATCCCTTATGATTGTACTGTGGAAGTGACAAATAAATTTAAAGGACTAGATCTGATAGGCAGAGTGCCTGATGATCTATAGACAGAGGTTTGTGACATTGTACAGGAGAGAGGGATCAAGACAATCCCAAGAAAAATAAATGCCAAAAAGAAAATGGCTGTCTTAGGAGGACTTACAAATAGCTGTGAAAGAAGAGAAGCAAAAAGCAAAGGAGAAAAGGAAAGATATACCCATTTGAATGCAGAGTTGCAAAGAATAGCAAGGAGAGATAAGAAAGCCTTCCTCAGAGATCAGTGAAAAGAAATACAGGAAAACAATGGAATGGGAAAGACTACAGACATCTTTAAGAAAATTAGAGATACTATCATGCAAAGATGGGCTCAATAAAGCACAGAAATGGGATGGACCTAACAGAAGCAGAAGATAGTAAGAAGAGGTGGCAAGAATACACAGAAGAACTATACAACAAAGATCTTCATGACCCAGATAATCACGATGGTGTGACCACTCACCTAGAGCTAGACTTACTGGAATGTGAAGTCAAGTGGGCCTTAGAAAGCATCACTACGAACAAAGCTAGTGGAGGTGATGGGATTGCAGTGGAGCTATTTCAAGTCCTAAAAGATGATACTGTGAAAACGCTGCACTCAATATGTCAACACATTTGGAAAACTCAGCAGGGGCCACAGGACTGGAAAAGGGCCGTTTTCATTCCAATCCCAAAGAAAGGCAATGCCCAAGAATGCTCAAACTACTGCACAATTGCCCTCATCTCACAGGCTAGCAAAGTAATGCTCAAAATTCTCCAAGCCAGGCTTCAGCAGTACGTGAACTGTGAACTCCCAAATGTTCAAGCTGGTTTTAGAAAAGGCAGAGGAAGCAGAAATCAAATTGCCAACATCCGCTGGATCATCCAAAAAGCAAGAGAGTTCCAGAAAAACATCGATTTCTGCTTTATTGACTATCCAAAGCCTTTGACTGTGTGGATCACAATAAACTGTGGAAAATTCTGAGAGAGATGGGAATACCAGACTACCTGACCTACCTCTTGAGAAACCTCTATGCAAGTCAGGAAGCAACAGTTAGAACTAGACATGGAACAACACACTGGTTCCAAATAGGAAAAGGAGTACATCAAGGCTGTATATTGTCACTCTGCTTATTTAACTTTTATGCAGAGTACATCATGAGAAATGCCAGGCTGGATGAAACACAAGCTGGAGAAAAGATTGCTAGGAGAAATATCAATGACCTCAGATATGCAGATGACATCACCCTTATGGCAGAAAGTGAAGAAGAACTAGAGAGTCCCTTGATGAAAGTGGAAGAGGAGAGTGAAAAAGTTGGCTTAAAGCTCAACATTCAGAAAATGAAGACCATGGCATCTGGTCCCATCACTTCATGGCAAATAGATCATGAAACAGTGGAAACAGTGTCAGACTTTATTTTGGGGGGCTCCAAAATCACTACAGATGGTGATTGCAGCCATGAAATCAAAAGACACTTACTCCTTGGAAGGAAAGTTATGACCAACCTATACAGCATATTCAAAAGCAGAGACATTACTTTGCCAACAAAGGTCCATCTAGTCAGTGCTATGGTTTTTCCAGTAGTCATTTATGGATATGAGAGTTGGACTATAAAGAAAGCTGAGCCCAAAAGAATTGGTGCTTTTGAATTGTGGCGTTAGAGAAAACTCTTGGGAGTCAGTTGGACTGCAAGGAGATCCAACCAGTCCATCTTAAAGGAGATCAGTCCTGAGTGTTCATTGGAAGGACTGATGTTAAAGCTGAAACTCCAATACTTTGGCCACCTGATGTGAAGAGCTGACTCATTGGAAAAACCCTGATACTGGGAAAAATTGCGGGCAGGAGGAGAAGGTGATGACAGAGGATGAGATGGTTGGATGGCATCACTGACTCGATGGACATGGGTTTGGATGGACTCCAGGACATGGGTTTGATGGACAGGGAGGCCTGGAGTGCTGTGGTTCATGGCGCCACAAAGAGTCAGACACGACTGAACAATGTTATATATAGGAAAACCCTAAAAATTCCACCCCCAAATCCTGCTAGAAGTAGTAAGTGAATTGGGCAAAGTTACAGGATACAAAATAAATATATAGAAATGTCTGGCAATTTTACACACTAATAACAAACTATCAGAAAGATAAAATAATTTCCATTTCAATTACCCAGAAAGAATAAAAGACCTAGGAACAAACTTATCCAAGTAGGTAAAAGGTTTGTACTTTAAAGCTATAAGATATTGGTAAAGAAATTGAAGAAAACACAAATAAATGCAAAATATTCTGTGCTCATAGATTGAGAACTAATATTGTTTAAATGTCTGCAAACCAAAACAGTCTACAAATACAATGCAGTGCTTATCAAGATACTCATGACTTTTTTCACAAAACTGGAACAAATAATTCTAAAGTTTGTATGGTATCAAAAAGACCATGAATAGTCAAAGCAATCTCGAGAAAGAACAACAACCCTGAAAGTATTACTCAGCCTGATGTTGAACCATAAAACAAAACAATGAGAAACTACTATACATGCTATATATATATATATATATATATATGTATATATATATATATATATATTTATATATATAGTGTTGTACCAACACAAAAAGAGACACAGGGATTGCTGAAACAGAACTGAGAGGCCAGAAATAAACCTATTTATATGTGGACATTCAGTTCAATTCAGTTCAGTCACTCAGTGGTGTCCGACTCTGCAATCCCATGAATCGCAGCACGCCAAGCCTCCCTGTATATCACCAACTCGCGGAGTTCACTCAGACTCACATCCATTGAGTCAGTGATGCCATCCAGCCATCTCATCCTCTGTCGTCCCCTTCTCCTCCTGCCCCCAATCCCTCCCAGCATCAGAGTCTTTTCCAATGAGTCAACTCCGCATGAGGTAGCCAAAGTACTGGAGTTTCAGCTTTAGCATCATTCCTTCCAAAGAAATCCCAGGGCTGATCTCCTTCAAAATGGACTGGTTGGATCTCCTTGCAGTCCAAGGGACTCTCAAGAGTCTTCTCCAACACCACAGTTCAAAAGCATAAATTCTTTGGTGCTCAGCCTTCTTCACAATCCAACTCTCACATCCATACATGACTACTGGAAAAACCATAACCTTGACTAGACAGACCTTAGTCGGCAAAGTAATGTCTCTGCTTTTGAATATGCTATCTAGGTTGGTCATAACTTTTCTTCCAAGGAGTAAGTGTTTTTTAATTTCATGGCTGTAGTCACCATCTACAGTGATTTTAGAGCCCCCCAAAATAAAGTTTGACACTGTTTCCACTGTTTCCCCATTAGCCTGAGTGAAACAAGTCAGAGGTAGAAAAACGAATATCATATGATTTCACTTACATGTGGAATCAAAACAAAAATTAGCAAATGAACAAACAAAAATAAACAAAAACAAACTTATAGGTATAGCGGTCAAATTATTGGTTACCAGAGGGGAAGGCGATGGTGGGATGGGTTAAATGACTGAAGAAGGTCAACTGCATGATGATGATTAGTATTTAGTAATCACTCTGTTGTGTATATATGCACTGAATTATAATGCTGTACACCTGAAATTTATGTAATTGTAATTAAATCCTTTCTACTCCTTTCCATCCCTCCTGTCTGGTGCGCCTGCTGCTACTGCTACTGCTAAGTCACTTCAGTCGTGTCCGACCCCATAGATGGCAGCCCTCCAGGCTCCCCCATCCCTGGGATTCTCCAGGCAAGAACATTGGAGTGAGTTGCCATCTCCTTCTCCAATGTGTGAAAGTGAAGTCGCTCAGTCGTGTCTGACCCTCAGCGACCCCATGGACTGCAGCCTTCCAGGCTCCTCCGTCCATGGGATTTTCCAGGCAAGAGTATTGGAGTGGGGTGCCACTGCCTTCTCTGCTGGTGCGCCTATATGCCTACCTAGATTTGCTTGTACTCTCAATTAATTTACTTTCAAGTTCATTGATTCTTTAGCCAAAACCACAGTTAAGCCCTGCTAGTCAGTTTTAAATTTCACTTCTTGTAATTTTCAACTCCAGAAATTCTATTTGTTTCTTTTGTGTGTTTTTGTTTCTCTGTATCTTTATTGAGATTTTCTACTTGCTGAGACATTATTCTCATACATACTTGAGAGCATGGTTGCTTATTCCTTTGAAAATACTTAAAATAGCCAACTGAAAAGCTTTGTCTTAATCTTTGTACAGAGCCTTGTCAGTCAGAAGTGAGAATTTAGTGCCTTATCATGTTTTTCTTGAACACGTTCACAGCCTTATACTTGAATGTCACAGTCCATATTTCTAAAAGCATGTTAAATTTTTCAAAGCCTTCTATAACAATCTTATCCTTCAAGTTTCTCTCTTAAATTATTGTTATCAGCCTTTTCTTTGCCCCAACACTTACTGCCACATCAGGAAGGTATAATTTTCAACATCTGGTACTGAGAGTTTTTGACAAATGTGTCAGGGGAAAAAGCTGGTTTCACTGAGCAAGTTCTGTTTGACTGTTTCAGGTCAAGTAAAAATTTACCCTACAGTGGGAATTACCAGGGAAGTGCCAGCAGGTTCAAATAATGACTACTCTGATAATCAATTTTGAGGGCCTCCAACTGTTTAATGTCCCTTCCAGTTCCTGTTCTGTTGCTGGTTTTCACAGCTACTGTAGTTGCAAGACTGTTGGGTTTCAAGTCTACTATGTGGCTGAGAAGAAACAGATGACAAAGTGAAAACTCCCCTGAAGTCCCTATTCTTAAGGGGATGCAGCTGTTTTCTTAAATAAGTTGTAGTAGATTTTTGCAAGTCTTTGTGAATTTCCAGCTATCTAAGAAAATTGATCTTGACAATTTAGTCAATATTCTTGTTGACTTTATAAAGGGATAACTTTCTGTAGGTCATAACTCCATTTCCACTGATGTTTGGCCAGACAAACACATAATTGTGATGAAGTTTGCTTCTTTTTTTAATATAAATTTATTTATTTTAATTGGAGGTTAATTACTTTACAATATTGTATTGGTTTTGCTATACATCAATATGAATCCATTACAGGTATACACGTGTTCCCCATCGTGAACCCCCCTCCCTACTCCCTTCCCATACCATCCCTCTGGGTCGTCTCAGTGCACCAGCCCCAAGCATCCAGTATCATGCATCGAAGCTGGACTGGTGATTCATTTCATATAATATTATACATGTTTTAATGCCATTCTCCCAAATTATCCCATCCTCTCCCTCTCCCACAGAGTCCAAAAGACTGTTCGACACATCTGTGTCTCTTTTGCTATCTCACATATAGCGTCATTACCATCTTTCTAAATTCCATATATATGCGTTAGTATACTGTATTGGTGTTTTTCTTTCTGGCTTACCTCACTCTATATAATAGGCTCCAGTTTCATCCACCTCATTAGAACTGATTCAAATGTATTCATTTTAATGGCTGAGTAATACTCCATTGTGTATATGTACCACAGCTTTCTTATCCATTCATCTGCTGATGGACATCTAGGTTGCTTCCATATCCTGGCTAATATAAACAGTGCTGCGATGAACACTGAGGTACACGTGTCTCTTTCAATTCTAATTTCCTTGGTGTGAATGCCCAGCGGTGGGATTGCTGTGTCATAAGGCAGTCCCTTTTCCAGTTTTTTAAGGAATCTTCATACTGTTCTCCATAGGGCTGTACTAGTTTGCATTCCCACCAACAGTGTAAGAGGGTTCCCTTTTCTCCACACCCTCTCCAGCATTTTTTGCTTGTAGACTTTTCGATCACAGCCATTCTGACTGGCGAGAAATGGTACCTCATTGTGCTTTTGATTTGCATTTATCTGATAATGAGTGATGTTAGCATCTTTTCATGTGTTTGTTAGCCATCTGTATGTCTTCTTTGGAGAAATGGCTATTTAGTTCGTTGGCCCATTTTTTTTATTTTTCTGGAATTGAGCTGCAGGAGTTGCTTGTATATTTTTAAGATTAGTTGTTTGTCAGTTGTTTCATTTGCTATTATTTTCTCCCATTCTGAAGGCTGTCTTTTCACCTTGCTTATAGTTTCCTTTGTTGTGCAGAAACTTTTAAGTTTAATTAGGTCCCATTTGTTTATATCTGCTTTTATTTCCAGTATTGTGGGAGGTGGGTCATAGAGGATCCTGCTGTGATGTACGTCTGAGAGTGTTTTGCCTATGCTCTCCTCTAGGAGTTTTATAGTTTCTGGTCTTACATTTAGATCTTTAATCCATTTTGAGTTTATTTTTGTGTGTGGTGTTAGAAAGTGTTCTAGTTTCATTCTTTTACAAGTGGTTGACCAGTTTTCCCAGCTCCACTTGTTAAAGAGATTGTCTTTAATCCATTGTATATTCTTGCCTCCTTTTTCAAATATAAGGTGTCCATAGGTGCATGGATTTATCTCTGGGCTTTCTATTTTGTTCCATTGATCTATATGTCTGTCTTTGTGCCAGTACCATACTGTCTTGATGACTGTGGCTTTGTAGAAGAGCCTGAAGTCAGGCAGGTTAATTTCTCCAGTTCCATTCTTCTTTCTATTACTTTGGCTATTCAAGGTTTTTTGTATTTCCATACAAATTGTGAAATCATTTGTTCTATCTCTGTGAAAAATACCATTGGTAGCTTGTTAGAGATTGCATTGAATCTATAAATTCCTTTGGGTAGTATACTCATTTTCACTATACTGATTCTTCTGATCCATGAACATGGTATATTTCTCCATCTATTAGAGTCCTCTTTGATTTTTTTTTTATCAGTGTTTTATATTTTTCTATATATGGGTCTTTAGTTTCTTTATGAATTTTGTTTCTTATATTGATAATAAAAATAAAGAGAGATAACCAGTATTCCTGCCTGGAGAACCTCCATGGACAGAAGAGCTTAGCAGGCTACAGTCCATGGGATCACAATGACTGAGCAACTAAGCACAGCACAGCATATAGAAATATATTGGGGAGTTTACTCAAGTATGAGGATAGTGTTATGTAAAAAGTAATATTTAATATGAGGAGTAAAAGTTTACTTCATATTTAATATGTGGTAAATAAGACAGGTCCAACAAAGGTCCATCTAGTCAAAGCTATGGCTTTTCCAGTAGTCATTTATGGATGTGAGAGTTGGACTATAAAGAAAGCTGAGCGCTGAAGAATTGATGCTTTTGAACTGTGATGTTGGAGAAGACTTTTGAGAATCCCTTGGACTGCAAGGAGATCCAACCAGTCCATCCTAAAGGAGATTAGTCATTCATTGGAAGGACTTATGTTGACTGAAACTCCAGTACTTTGGCCATCTGTTGGGAAGAACTGACTCATTGGAAAAGACCCTGATACCGGGAAAGATTGAGGGCAGGAGGAGAAGGGGATGACAGAGGAGGAGATGGTTGGATGGCATCACCGACTCAATGGGACATGAGTTTGAGTAAACTCCAGAAGTCGGTGATGGACAGGGAAGCCTGGCATACTTCAGTCCATGTGGTTGCAAAGAGTTGGACATGATTGAGCAACTGAACTGAACTGAACTGAACTAAACTAAACTGAAATAAGACAGTAGAAGAGCTTTTGATTGGGACAAATAGTACAAGTCTCAAAGATAGGAGGAGGAATAGTCAATTAGAGCGACTGAAAGAAATCCAAAGGGCTTCCCTGGTGGCTCAGATAGTAAAGAATTTGCCTGCAATGTGGGAGACCCAGATTTGATTCCATGTCAGGAAGATCCCCTGGAGAAGGAAATGGCAACCCACTTCAGTATTCTTGCTTGAAGAATTCCATGGATAGAGGTGTCTGGAGAGCCACAGTTTAAGGGGTCACAGAGAATTGGACACGACTGAGCTATACACACACATACAAAGAAATCCAATAACCTGGAGTAAAGTGAAACTAGAGAGTGAAGCAAAAGTTAGAGCCAAATTACAAAGAGCCAAATAAATGCTGTTAAATGGTTTAGAATTATTATAAGTACAGTGGTAAATCTCTGCAGTGTTCTAAGTTGGCTACTAACTGGGTTCAGATATTCATTTTTAGAGGGATCAGTCAGACTGACTTGTATAGAATGTACTGGAACGAACTGTTGTCTCAAAGACATGATTGTGTTCAAGTCTAAACTGGTGGCAGTTGAAATGAAGGAAAGTTGTTGAATTAAAGACAAAATTAGTAAAGAATTCTTTGATTAATTTGATAAGGGAATTCAAGGAGAGGAGATGCAGAAATAGAAAGTCAGATATTGTCCTTGTGTTTTGATTCAGAAAATTGTGTGCAGCAGGCAGTGTTCCTTAAGTAACATAGAGAATAAGACTGGACTTGGCAAGAAATTACATGATGAGGTCAGTTTCTAGACCTTGTAGGGGATTCAACTGGGTATTTTTAATAGATATTTTAATATATGATTCTAAGCAAAGGATTCTAATCAAGAAAATTATATATATTCTTACTTTTATGTCTTTTGGTTTAGAAAATAATTTTCTGTCTGTGATAGATGCAGTGGCATGGTGCCATCCTGGACTGAAGAATTCATTCCCTCAGTTGACAGGAATTGGCGTTTCAAAGTTCTCAGCTGAATCTCTATGGTATGGCTTTCAGCCAAAACATACCACCTTCTCAAAGACACATTCTCCCTCAGAAATAACTGCATCAAATGATTATTCCATGCAAGACTATAAACTTGCATTATGCCAGACCTACCTTAAGGACCACTCAGATTCAGAGCTCCCTATGGTGGCAATTAAAGGTTTTGTTGGGACTGAGTCACACAGTTCAGTTTCCCTCTACCCGGACAGAAGTTTCTCTTTCTCTCCTACAGGTGTTGATTTTGGGGTACCTCCCTAGTTAACCACCTGTATGCAAAGCTCCACCTGAGAGTCTGTTTCCTGAGGAACCTGACCTAAAACACAGTCTAAAGAAACATTGGAGGCAAAACTTAGCAAAAAAAAAAAAAAAAGTAGAGTTTCATCTTTGATCTATTTATTTTTTCGATGATCCATGTAATCTTTTCTTCCCAAGAGCAGTATTACAGAAGAATGAGCAAATGCAGAATTTTTCTGTAGCCTATATCTCTGTAATACCTGCTTCTCCAACTCTCTTGCATCTAACATTTCAGAGGGTACATATGATGAATGTTTTGACTCTCCAGTAAACACATGGAAGTGCATATTTTGCATGAACCCCCCCTGCCACATTTGTAGAAAACATAAAAATGACTCATACAAAAGCAAAGCATACATGATTTTATTCACAGGAGTGTTAATGTGTACAGCACAGTGATTTGACCTCTATACATCACGAAATGATTCCAACAACTGGTTGACTGAACATCAGTCATCTCATATAGATACAACATAAATGAGCACCGAAGAATTGATGCTTTTGAAGTACGGTGTTGGAGAAGACTCTTGAGAGTCCCTTGGGCTGCAAGGAGATCCAACCAGTCCATTCTAAAGGAGATCAGTCCTGGGTGTTCTTTGGAAGGAATGATGCTAAAGCTGAAACTCCAATACTTTGTCCACCTCATGCGAAGAGTTGACTCATTGGAAAAGACTCTGATGCTGGGAGTGATTGGGGGCAGGAGGAGAAGGGGACGACAGAGGATGAGATGGCTGGATAGCACCACCAACTCGATGGATATGAGTTTGAGTGAACTCCGGGAGTTGGTGATGGACAGGGAGGCCTGGTGTGTTGCAGTTCATGGGGTCACAAACAGTCGGACACAACTGAGTGACTGAAGTGAACTGGACTGAAATGAAATAGAAAAATAACTTTTTTAATTGAGATGAGGTCTCTTAAGATTAACTTTCCTAATACTTTTCACATATAATATAGGGTAGTGTTAATTATCATATTGTACACTACGTTCCTAGTACTTATTAATCTTGCAGCTAGAATTTGTAACTTTTAATCACCTTAATCCAATTTCCTTTTTACCCCCTTCCCTCCACCTCTGATAGCCACTAATCTGATCTCTTTTTCTATGAGTTTGTTGGTTTTAGAAGTATGGTTGACTTACACTATATTAATTCCTAATACACAACATAGTGATTCAATATTCCTCTAAATTTCAAAACATGATAAATCTAGATTTCATCTGTCACCAAACAAGATTTTACTTAATTATTAACTATATTCCCCAGATGGTACACTTATTAACTGTGACTCATTTATTTTGCAACTGAAAATTTGTATCTCTTTTTAAAATTATTTCTTTATTGAAGTATGGTTGATTTACAATGTTGTGTTCTTTTCTACTGTATAGAAAAAAAAAGAAGGAAAAACACAGACTGCATCAAAAAAAAAAAAAAAGAAAAGAAAAAGAAAGAAAAACAAAAGTGAGGGAACTTTGTATCTCTTAATCTTCCTTAACTATGTCCCACCTCCCACCACTCTCCTTCCCTTTGGTAACCAACTGTTCTGTGTATATATTACTTGGTTTTGGTTTCATTACTTTTGTTCATTATTCTTTTAGATCCAATGTATAAGAGAAATCATACAGTATTTGTCTTTGTGTGATCTTTCACTTAGCATAATACCTTCTAGATCCATCCATGTTGTTTCAGATGGCAAGATTTCATTCTCTTTTATGGCTGACTAATATTTTATTTCGTCTTCTTTATCCATCCATCTACTGATGGGCACTTAGGTTGCTTACATTTCTTGGCCATGGTAAATAATGCTGCTGTGAACATAAGGGTGCCTACATCTTTTCAAATTAATGTTTTGATTTTCTTCAGATGAAATGGAATTGCTGGATCATATGATTCTTTTTTAATTTTTGGAGGACTCTCCATACTATTTCCACAATGACCACACCAATTTACATTCCTGACAACAGTGCAGCAGAGTTCTCTTTTTTTCTACATCCTCACCAACACTTATTGTTTTCTTTTAGTAACTGTTTTGTCAGGTGTGAAGTGATATTTCATTGTGATTCTGATTTACATTTTCCCTGATGATTAGTTGCTGTTGAGCATCTTTTCATGTGCCTGTTGATCAGCTGTCCGTTTTTAAAGTAATCACTTTAACCAAGCGAATGGTACAATCAGGTTGACAATCTCCCAAGACCACATTATGTGAGCTGAAAAGTTTCCCAAAGAAATAGGAAGGAAGATACTGGGAAGACAAAATTTATATTTATAATTATCATTCCCCTGGAGAAGGAAATGGCAAAAAATGGCAAACCACTCCAGTGTTCTTGCCTGGAGAATCCCACGGATGGGGGAGCCTGGTGGGCTGCCATCTATGGGGTGGCACAGAGTTGGACACGACTGAAGCGACTTAGCAGCAGAAGCAGCAGCATACATTTTTTCAAAGACCAATGACTAATGGGTTTGAATGACAGGTATACTGAATTGAAGACAATTTAATGGTAAATTCAATAAACATCTAATATTCAAAAATACAACATAGCTTCAGTTCAGTTCCGTTCAGTTCAGTCGCTCAGTCGTGTCCCCATGACTTGCAGCACACCAGGCCTCCCTGTCCATCACCAATTCCCAGAGTTTACTCAAACTAACGTCCATCGAGTCGGTGATGCTATCCATCCATCTCATCCTCTGTCGCTTATCCAATATTAAATTGATTAATCAAATAGGAAAATCCTTATTCATTGAGACTTTAAACTTAAACTGCAAAACACTAGAGTACCATGCTTCTCAATAAATATCAAAGAAGTAAGGACCATGAGAAGTAAAATGATGAATGCTGTGGTCCTTGCCTTGAATGTCTACAGTCCAATTTGAGACATAAATCTTATAAGTAAATCAGTTTACTTCACACGCTAGTAAAGTAATGCTCAAAATTATGCAAGCCAGGCTTCAACAATACATGAACTGTGAAATTCCAGATGTTCTGGCTGGTTTTAGAAAAGACAGAGGAACCAGAGATCAAATTGCCAACATCTGCTGGATCATCGAAAAAGCAAGAGTTCCAGAAAAATATCTATTTCTGCTCTATTGACTATGCCAAAGACTTTGACTGTGTGGATCACAATAAACTGGAAAATTCTGAAAGGGATTGGAATACCAGGTCCCCTGACCTGCCTCTTGAGAAATCTGTATGCAGGTCAGGAAGCAACAGTTAGAACTGCACATGGAACAACAGACTGGTTCCAAATAGGAAAAGGAGTATGTCAAGGCTGTGTATTGTCACCCTGCTTATTTAACTTCTATGCAGAGTACATCATGAGAAACACTGGGCTGGATGAATCACAAGCTGGAATCAAGATTGCTGGAAGAAATATCAATAACCTCAGATATGCAGATGACATCATCCTTATCACAGAAAGTGGAGAACTAAAGAGCCTTTTGATGAAAGTGAAAGAGAAGGGTGAAAAAGTTGGCTTAAAGATCAACATTCAGAAAACTAAGATCATGGCATCTGGTCCCACCACTTCATGGCAAATGGATAAAGAAACAGAGGAAACAGTGGCAGACTTTATTTTTGGAGGCTCCAAGATCACAGCAGATGGTGACTACAGCTATTAAATTAAAAGATGCTTACTCCTTGGAAGGAAAGTTATGACCAACCTAGTTCAGTTGAGTTCAGTTCAGTCGCTCAGTCGTGTCCGACTCTTTGTGACCCAATTAATTGCAGCAAGCCAGGTCTCCCTGTCCATCACCAACTCCCAGAGTTCACTCACTATACAGCATATTAAAAAGCAGAGACATTACTTTGCCAACAAAGGTCCATCTAGTCAAGGCTATGGTTTTTCCAGTAGTCACGTGTGAATGTGAGAGTTGGACTATAAAGAAAGCTGAGCATTGAAGAACTGATGCTTTTGAATTATGGTTTTGGAGAAGACTCTTGAGAGTCCCTTGAACTGCAAGGAGATCCAACCAGTCCATCTTAAAGGAAATCAGTCCTGAATATTATTGGAAGGACTCATGTTGAAGCTGAAACTCCAATACTTTGCCCACCTGATGTGAAGAGCTGACTCATTTGAAAAGACCCTGATGCAGGGAAAGATTGAAAGTGGAGGAGAAGGGGACGACAGAGGATGAGATGGTTGGATGGCATCACCAACTCAATGGGCATGAGTCTGAGTAAACTCCAGGAGTTGGCGATGGACAGGGAGGCCTGGCGTGCTGAGACCCATGGGGTCGCAAAGAGTCGGACATGGCTGAGCAACTGATCTGAACTGAACCAGCAAAAGTGTAATTCTAAAATGATACAATTACACAAGTTGGTAAAAAGGAGATATTTAATAATAAATCTCGTTCATGTTCATTCTCTTCAGTCTTGTCTGACTCTGTGTGACCCCACTGAGTTTAGTTCACTAGGTTTCTCTATCCATGGGATTACCCAGGCAAGAATCCTGGAGTGGATTGCCATCCCTTTCTCCAGAGGATCTTTCTGATCCAGGGGTCGACCCCACGTCTCTTTTGTTTCCTGCATTGCAGATGGTTTCTTTATCACTGAGCCATTGGGAAGCCAAAAATCTTGCAGAGGGGCTGCATAATAAACCAGTTGTAGACAATATAGGCAACATCTTACTTTCAATGTTGGAGTAACTTTTCAATTTTCCAGGTTTTAAGAAAACTCATTTTTCACTAAAATCGCAGAATTATTTTGCACTCAAATAAAGATGTAACTCCCACACATCTGTTTCCTGTATGTGTTTCTCTTGATTTCATCACAAAAGCTATGTAATTTATAGGAAGTTAATTGAACTTCTTTTCTTAGAAACAGGAAGTTACACATTTCAAGGGTATTTTTTAAAGGTAATGGAAGTTTGCAATTTCATTAAAATCTTAAGAAAAAGAGGTAACTAAGGTCATAACTTGATACTCTAATTATAACTTATTCTAATGAATCTGGTTTATAACACTACTATAAGAAAACCCTAATACAAAACATAGATTAAAAAAAAGCAAACAACTGAGTTAATTGAAAAGGATAAAATGAGAATATTAATAAGGAATAGAAATATAGAACCTGATGTACCTTTAAATTCAGTGAAGTATATATATATATATATATATATATATATATATATATATATATATATATATATAATGTTCTCTCTCTCTCTCTCTCTCTCCTTTAAATGTTTGTTTCTGGAGGAGCACAAGCGGAATTGTAAATTTCTTTTAGTAACAGCAGAATTACTATTGCATATTTCTTGTCACAGCTATGTGAGTTAACAAATACAATTTGGTTATTCTTCTATAATTTAATCCACTTTTGTGTCTACCTTATATCTGAAACTGAATAGATCTATCTAGCTGGAGAATAACACAAAGATTGGTTTAAATGTCTTTTTTTTAAATATATGTAACTCTAGATTTTTTTTCCCCCCGCACTATGTGACATGTGGGATCTTAGTTCCTTGACCAGGGATTGAATCCACACCCCCCGCATTGGAATGCAGACTCTTAGCCATTGGACTGCCAAGGGTGTTCCTAAAACTCTAGATTTCTTTATTTTTCCCTCCATCTCTCCTATCTCTCTCTCACTCTCTTCTCACTTCCTCTGTTTGACTTATATGAAACTCTTTCTCTTTCTAAGTCACTAGATATTCCTTCTGTCTGTAGAATCCTTTCTTTTCTCTTTTGTTTCGTATAATACTCTACCTATATCAGCTTCTCAGACAAGCCCATCCAGCTCCATGGTCTGAAAACTACCTAAATTCTTTCAAACCTTATTTACTTTTATTGTAGGATAACTGCTTTACAATACTGTGTTGGTTTCTGCCATACAGCAACATGAATCAGCCATAGGTATACCTATGTCCCTTCCCATCTCCCAACCCATCCAACCCATCTAGGTTGTCACAGATCACCTGATTTGAGCTTGCTGTGTCATACAGCAAATTCCCACTGGCAGTCTAATTTTACATATGGTACTGTATATGTTTCAGTATGGACCTAATAGAAGCAGAAGATATTAAGAAAAGGTGGCAAGAATACACAGAAGAACTATACGAAAAAGAGCTTACTGACCCAGATAACCATGATGATGTGGTCACTAACCTAGTGCCAGACATACTGGAATTTGAAGTCAAGTGGGCCTTAGGAAGCATCACTACACACAAAGCTAGTGGAGGTGATGGAATTGCAGTGGAGCTATTTCAAATCCTGAAAGATGATGCTGTGAAAGTGCTGCACTCAATATGCCAGAAAATTTGGAGAACTCAGCAGTGGCGACAGGACTGGAAAAGGTCAGTTTTCATTCCAATCCCAAAGAAAGGCAATGCCCAAGAATGCTCAAACTACCATACAATTGCACTCATCTCACATGCTAGTAAAGTAATGCTCAAAATTCTCCAAGCCAGGCTTTAGCAGTACGTGAACCGAGAACTTCCAGATATTCAAGTTTAATTTAGAAAACGCAGAGGAACAAGAGATCAAATTGCCAATATCCGTTGGATCACAGAAAAAGCAAGGGAGTTCCAGAAAGACATCTACTTCTGCTTTATTGACTATGCCAAAGCCTTTGACTGTGTAAATTACCATAAACTGTGGAAAATTCTTAAAAGCAATGAAAATACCAGATCACCTTACCTGCCTCCTGAGAAATGTGTATGCAGGTCAAGGAGCAACAGTTAGAACCGGACATGAAACAATGGACTGGTTCCAAATTGAGAAAGGAGTACATCAAGGCTGTGTATTGTCACCCTGCTTATTTAACTTCTATGCAGAGCACATCATGTGAAATGCCAGACTGGATGAAGCACAAGCTGTAATCAAGAGCACTGGAAGAAATATCAATAACTTCAGATATGCAGATGACACGAGCCTTATGGCAGAAAGTGAAGAGGGACTGAAGAACCTCTTGATGAAAGTGAAAGAGGAGAGTGAAAAAGTTGGCTTAAAGCTCAACATTCAAAAAACAAAGATCATGGCATCCAGTCACATCACTTAATGGCAAATAGATGGGGAAACAATGGAAACAGTGACAGAACTTCTTTTCTTGGCTCCAAAATCACTGCAGATGATGACTGCAGCCATGAAATTAAAAGGCACTTGCTCCTTGGAAGAAAAGCTATGACCAACCTAGACAGCATATTAAAAAGCAGGGACATTACTTTGCTGACAAAAGTTCATCTGGTCAAGATTATGGTTTTTCCAGTAGTCATGTATGGATGTCAAAGTTGGACTATAAAGGAAGCTGAGTACCTAATAATTTATGTTTTTGAACTGTGGTTTTGGAGAAGACTGTTGAGAGTCCCTTGGATTGCAAGGAGATCAAACCAGTCTATCCTAAAGGAAATCAATCCTGAATATTTATTGGAAGGTCTGACGCTGAAGGTGAAGCTCCAGTACTTTGGCCACCTGATGAGAAAAACTGAGTCATTAGAAATGGCCTTGATGCTGGGAAACATTGAAGGCAGGAGTAGAAGGGTATGACAGAGGATGAGATGGTTGAATGGAATCACCGACTCAATAGACATGAGTTTAAGCAAGCTCTGGGAATTGTTGATGGTCAGTGGGAAGCTTGGCATACTGTAGTCCATGGGGTCACAAAGACTCAGATATGACTGAGTGACTGAACTGAACTGAATGCATATGTTTCAGTTTTACTCTCCCAGTTCATCTCACCCTCTCCTTCCCATACTATGTCCACGAGTCGATTCTTTCCATACCTGTCCATCAACCACTTACTCAACTTTGCTACTTCATAGTTAAATAAGCACCGTGTTCTCAAAATGTTCAAAACTGATCTTCAAAATTTGCCTTTCATACAAGATTATTTTCCACTTCTTCACATCTCAATTAATGTTTCTTTTGAAAAAGATTTTTTGATGTGAACCATTTTTGAAGTCTTTATTGAATTTGCTACAATATTGCTTCTGTTGTTTTGGTTGTTTGGCCACAAGGCGTGTGCGATCTTAGGTCCCAGACCAGGGATTGAACCCATGCCCCCTGAGTTAGAAGTTAAAGTCCCAATCACTGGACCGTCAGGGAAGTCCCTCAATTAATGGTATTTTCATCCCAGTAACTCAGGCCAAAAACAACCTGAAGCATCAGTAAATCCACTTTTTGTCATAGATACTACATCTTATCCATCTGTGACTTATTTCTTGATACATATGAAGTTTCCAGCTCCACTGCTACTGCTGTATTTCAACCAACTTTTGCCTATTATTTAATTGTGATTTTTCAAATTCTTCCCTTGCAGAAATTTCAAATCAACCCCAACTTTTATGTTGGAAACTTGCTTTATTTTTCTTCAAGCCATTTTCTCATCAACTAAATTATTACACAGTGTTTGTTTGTTTTGTTGATCATTTCATTATTATCTCCCTCCATTTGCATGTAAGCAGCATGAGAGCATCAGTGTTGATGTTGAATACAACAGCATGTTCAATGCTCCATCCCCAGCACCTTGCACATTGCCAGGGAGTGGATGCTCAGTAATTATTTTTTGAAAGAATGAATAAATAGATAAATCTGTGCATGTGATAGCAACCAAGTGAGTAGATTGAGGGTGGTTGTATTAGAACAGGTGGTCAGAGAGGACTTCTCTGAATCATTCTGATTTCCTCTAGGTTTCACAGTTCTGTCTACAGTAGTGCCCAGGCAAGAATTAGATCCTGGAGAAGCAATGTGCAGATACCAACTCTAAGAATAAGAAACAGAAGTCTTATAACTTTGGGATACCACATATCCTTTCAGTTGTACCCTGGTTTGAAAGGTGCCATGACTCTAGCTCCCCCTAAACCTCCTTATGAATGGTTCATCACTGGTGGCTCAGGTGGTAAGGAATCCTCCCATAATGCTGGAGAACTGGGTTTGATCCCTGGGTTGAGAAGATTCTTTGGAGAAGGAAATGCAACCCACTTCAGTATTCTTGCCTGGAGAATTCCTAGCACAGAGGAGCCTGGCGGGCTACAGTCCACGGGGTCACAAAGAGTCAGACACAACTAACCACTAAGCCCGCACAACATCTTATATACCCATCTTGAGTTTGTGGAAAAATCTCCTGTTTTCCACACACCACCAGCCCCCACCCTCGACTCCCCCCCGCCCCATCCCTGCTCCCCAGGCAGATGATATTGGTGGTATCTTGACAAAGAATCTAGTCTGGGTAATCAAAGTTTTTCATACAGTTTTTTTTATTTTGTTTTGTTTTGTTTTTGTTTGTTTGTTTTTTTTTTTAGTTTTTTATTTTTTAAATTTTAAAATCTTTAATTCTTACATGCGTTCCCAAATATGAACCCCCCTCCCACCTCCCTCCCCATAACATCTCTCTGGGTCATCCCCATGCACCAGCCCCAAGCATGCTGTATCCTGTGTCAGACATAGACTGGCGATTCAATTCTTACATGATAGTATACATGTTAGAATGCCATTCTAGCAATCAGAATCTAACAACACATTAAAAAGATCATACACCATGACCAAGTGGGCTTTATCCCAGGGATGCAAGGATTCTTCAATATCCGCAAATCAATCAATGTAATTCACCACATTAACAAATTGAAAAATAAAACCAAATGATTATCTCAATAGATGCAGAGAAGGCCTTTGACAAAATTCAACATCCATTCATGATAAAAACTCTCCAGAAAGCAGGAATAGAAGGAACATACCTCAACATAATAAAAGCTATATATGACAAACCCACAGGAAACATTATCCTCAATAGTGAAAAATTGAAAGCATTTCCCCTAAAGTCAGGAACAAGACAAGGGTGTCCACTTTCACCGCTACTATTCAACATAGTTCTGGAAGTTTTGGCCACAGCAATCAGAGCAGAAAAAGAAATTAAAGGAATCCAAATTGGAAAAGAAGAAGTAAAACTCTCACTGTTTGCAGATGACATGATCCTCTACATGGAAAACCCTAAAGACTCCACCAGAAAATTACTAGAGCTAATCAATGAATATAGTAAAGTTGCAGGATATAAAATCAACACACAGAAATCCCTTGCATTCCTATACATGAATAATGAGAAAGTAGAAAAAGAAATTAAGGAAACAATTCCATTCACCATTGCAATGAAAAGAATAAAATACTTAGGAATATATCTACCTAAAGAAACTAAAGACCTATATATAGAAAACTATAAAACACTGAGGAAAGAAATCAAAGAAGACACTAATAGATGGAGAAATATACCATGTTCATGGATCGGAAGAATCAATATAGTGAAAATGAGTATACTACCCAAAGCAATTTACAAATTCAATGCAATCCCTATCAAGCTACCAGCCACATTTTTCACAGAACTAGAACAAATAATTTCAAGATTTGTATGGAAATACAAAAAGCCTCGAATAGCCAAAGCAATCTTGAGAAAGAAGAATGGAACTGGAGGAATCAACTTGCCTGACTTCAGGCTCTACTACAAAGCCACAGTCATCTAGACAGTATGGTACTGGCACAAAGACAGACATATAGATCAATGGAACAAAATAGAAAGCCCAGAGATAAATCCACACACATATGGACACTTTATCTTTGACAAAGGAGGCAAGAATATACAATGGAGTAAAGACAATCTCTTTAACAAGTGGTGCTGGGAAAACTGGTCAACCACTTGTAAAAGAATGAAACTAGATCACTTTCTAACACCGCACACAAAAATAAACTCAAAATGGATTAAAGATCTAAATGTAAGATCAGAAACTATAAAACTCCTAGAGGACAACATAGGCAAAACACTCTCTGACATAAATCACAGCAGGATCCTCTATGATCCACCTCCCAGAATTCTGGAAATAAAAGCAAAAATAAACAAATGGGATCTAATTAAAATTAAAAGCTTCTGCACAACAAAGGAAAATATAAGCAAGGTGAAAAGACAGCCTTCTGAATGGGAGAAAATAATAGCAAATGAAGCAACTGACAAACAACTAATCTCAAAAATATACAAGCAACTTATGCAGCTCAATTCCAGAAAAATAAACGACCCAATCAAAAAATGGGCCAAAGAACTAAATAGACATTTCATACAGTTTGTATTGCACTGATTTCTCTTGTATCAGGTGATCATCAAACAGTTATTGTAATTTTAGTTTCCATCCTTGAAACTGTTCATATCTTTGTCATAGGAGAATGGTGGAAATTCAAGGAATACTTGTGTGTAGACTGCTGACATACTGTGAGGATGAACTTGTTGGACTTTGCATGAGGTTTTGGCAGATCTACTTGATTGACACCTAGTCTTTATATCTAGTCTGACTAATCAAAAATTAAAAATTGAGCTGAGACCTAATATAGTGATTGTGTTTTAGCTTGAGAAGACATCATTATTGTTGTTTTCTTGTTTAATATCTGGTAGTTGAAGATATTACAGTGTTATTTCTTCAGAAGGCAAGTAATCTTGACTTTTCTGCTGTCTGCTTTTGGATAAATCTTTTTTTAATTAATTTATTTTAATTAGAGAATAATTACTTTACAATATTGTGGTGGTTTTTGCCATACATCAACATGAATCAGCCATGGGTGCACATGTGTCCGCCCATCCTGAAACTCATTCCCACCTCCCTCCCTCTCCATCCCTCTGGGTTGTCCCAAAGCACTGACTTTAAGTGCCCTGCTTCACACATTGAACTTTCACTGGTCATCTATTTTACATTTGGTATTATACATATTTCAATACTATTCTCTCAAATCATCCCACCCTTGCCTTCTCCCACATAGTCCAAAAATTTGTTCTTTACATCTGCCTCTTTTTTGCTGCCTTGCATATAGGATCATCATTACCATCTTTCTAAATTCCATATATATGTGTTTATATACTCTGTTGTTTCTTTTTCTGACTTACTTCACTTTGTATAATAGGTTTCAGTTTCATCCACCTCATTAGAACTGACTCAAATATGCCCTTTTTTTAAAGCTGAATAATATTTCATTGTGTATTTGTACCACAACTTCCTTATCCATTTGCCTGCCAATGGACATCTAGGTTGCTTCCATGTCCTGGCTATTATAAACAGTGCTGCAGTGAACATTGAGGTACATGTGTCTCTTTCAATTCTGATTTCCTTGGTGTGTATGCCCAGCAGTGGGATTGCTGGGTCATATAGCAGTTCTATTTCCAGTTTTTTAAGGAATCTCCACACTGTTCTCCATAGTGGCTGTACCAGTTTGCATTCCCACCAGCAGTGTAACAGGGTTCCCTTTTCTCCACACCCTCTTTGGCATTTATCATTTGCAGACTTTTTGATGGTGGCCATTCTGACTGGTGTGAGATGATACCTCATTGTGGTTTAGATTTGGATAAATCTTAAAATCATTTTTCCAATATTGTCAAGATCATTATTGACCTACTGCTATACTCTGTATTCAGTACTCAATTTTCTTGTTACTGGAATTCTCAGAAGAATTTGATACAATTGATCTTATCCTTTCCTTTACAAACTTTCTTTGACTTCTAGAGAGAATAATATAATTAATATCAAAATTACCATCTTCACTACCTTTAGCACTCCCACCAACTTCACCGCTATCATTTTTCTGATGTGAAATATGAATAAAATTTGTTCTTTGTCCTATATTAACTTTCTTGGATGTTTTATTTAAATTAGTCATGTTTGTAACTAATATGCAGTTACTAATATGCAGTCTACTACATGAACTGAAATGACAGTGGAGAGTTTATGTAAGATGTGATTTTCATGAGCCTGCATTGAAATTTCATACTCACTGATGAGATTTTTGATAATTTCCTCCCATAGATATATATGTATATTTTTATATATGAGTGATGAAAAAGAAAAAATCCATATCTAGTTCTAATTTATTCAGAATCACAAAGTTTTAAATGTTTATTTCATCTTTTGTTTAAAAGAACTAAAAATGAGGACTCTCCCAGTAAATGGAGAAATGGAAACATAACATTTTACAGTACCATCAGAGTTTTCAGGCCTATTGAGGAGAAGGATATTTGACACAGGGTTTCCTAAAGAGATTGCCATTGAGGGTATTTGAAATTAAGTTTTTGTAAGTTACTTTTTGAAAGTTTTTTTATATAGTTTTTTTAAAATAGTATTCTGACGTAGAAACATGCTTTTTAAGCAATAAAATTTGTTTGTGGTGCTTATATTTTTTAAATAATAAAACTGAAAAAAGAAGCATGTTATTACTGATTTCAGGTGAGCTGACTTTAATACAATTGCACTACTAAATCAATAGCATAGATATTTATTATTTTCAGCCTATTTCAAGTGGATATTTAGCTATTTTGTATATTACTAAATAATGTAGAAAAACCCTAAATTTAAATTAGTTCATTTCATTTAAATAATTTAAATATTTTGCTAGGGAAAGTAGCCCTAAAAATTAAATTTTAAAAGAATGATCTACTTTCCCTATATAATAAACTTGGAGAATGAAGGCAGATATTCAGTTCAGTTCAGTCCCTCAGTCGTGTCCAACTCTTTGTGACCCCAAGGACGACAGCACGTCAGGCCTCCCTGTCCATCACCTACTCCCGTAGTTTACCCAAACTCATGTCCATTGAGTCGGTGATGCCATCCAACCATCTCATCCCTTGTCGTCTGCTTCTCCTCCAACCTTCAATCTTTCCCAGCATCAGGGTCTTTTCAAATGAGTCAGCTCTTTGCATCAGGTGGCCAAAGTACTGGAGTTTCAGCTTCAACATCAGTCCTTCCAATGAACACCCAGGGCTGATCTCCTTTAGGATAGACTGGTTGGATCTCCTTGCAGTCCAAGGGACTCTCAAGAGTCTTCTCCAACACCACAGTTTAAAAGCATCAATTATTAGGTGCTCAGCTTTCTTTACAGTCCAACTCTCACATCCATTACATAGCAATAGTGAGTACTGAACAGAAAGACCAGATCAGTGTAGATGATCATTGAACATTAAACAAAGATAACTAGATTGATTGTCTTTGTATGCCTCAGGAAAAGAATTAGATTAATAGAGGCCAGGGATTCAGTGAGTTAAACACACAGCTTGAAGATTTTGTGTTTTAAATTACTGCATAGGAGTAAGGGAAATCAACAGGCTAACTTTTGACAATACTGCCTTCAGCCTTTTTTGTTTGTTTGTTTTTGTTTTAAATTTCAACAAGGGCTCTTCCAGGCTTACATCAGTTCCTCTTATGAGTTAGTGCCCTCTAATGGTTATGTAAGACCTTGCAGATTGTGAAATAAACCCATCTGGGAGGAGAATGAAGTGAAGATTCTCATATTCTCCCTGAAAATATCTTCCTTTGCCAAACAGAATAGTTTCACCAAATCTTATCTTCATATCCAGTCATTTCTTCATTTGTGAGTTTTGGAAGATTTTATCTTTCAACAGCTTGGCCTACCTAATTTAGGTAATCAAGTTTGTAATCTTAACGTTGTTCATACTACTCTCCTATCATCATTTGATATCCAGGGAATCTGAAGTGATGTCTCCTACTACATTTTTTGTATTAGTAAATTTTGTCTTCTTCTTTTTCTTAGCCTGGGCAGAGGCTTATCAGTTTTATTGCTATTTCCAAAGAGCCAGCTCTTGGTTTTATTGTCTTTCTATATTCATGTCCTGTTTTTAATGTCATTGATTTCTGCTCTATTTTTTATTAATTCTTTTCTTCTGCTTAAGTTTTTCTCTTTTTTTCCCGCTAGCTTTCTAGGATGGAAACTTAGATTATTGATTTTAAATTTCTCTTCTTTTTTAATGTGCATGCATGCTAAGTCGTTTCAGCCTTGTCTGACTCTATGTGACCCTATGGACTGTAGCCCACCAGGCTCCTCTGTACATGGGATTATCCAGGCAAGAATACTGGAGTGGGTTGCCAAGGCCTCCTCCAGGGTTTTTTTCAGATGCAGGGATTGACCCCGTGTCTCGTAGTCTCCAAAAATGGCAGGCAGGTTCTTTACCTGCCTGGTAAAGAACCAGGTCATAGTTTTTCTTTCAAGGAGCAAATGTCTTTAATTTCATGGCTGCAGTTACCATCTGCAGTGATATTGGAACCAAAAAAAAAAAAAATGTCTGTCACTGTTTCCTTTGTTTTCCCATCTATTTGGCATGAAATGATGGGACCAGATGCCATGGTCTTAGTTTTCTGAATGTTGAGTTTTAAGCCAACTTTTTCACTCTCCTCTTTCACTTTCATCGAGTGGTTCTTTAGTTCTTCTTCACTTTCTGCCAGAAGAGTGGTGTTATCTGCATATCTGAGGTTATTGATATTTCTTCCAGCAATCTTGATTCCAGTTTATGCTTCATCCAGCCGGGCAATTCACATGATATAATATGCATATAAGTTAAAAAAGCAGGATGACAATATACAGCCTAGGTGTACTCCTTTCCCAACTTGTAACCAGTCTGTTGTTCCATGTCGAGTTCTAACTGTTGCTTCCTGACCTGCATACAGATTTCTCAAGTGACAGGTCAGGTGGTCAGGTACTCTCATCTCTTGAAGAATATTTCACAGTTTGTGGTGATCCATATAGTCAAAGGCTTTGGCATAGTCAATAAAGAAGTAGATATTTTTATGGAACTGTCTTGGCTTTTTGATGATCCAGTGGATGTTGGCAATTTGATCTATAGTTCCTTTGACTTTTCCAAATCCAGCTTGAACATCTGGAAGTTCACAGTTCATGTATTGTTGAAGCCTGGCTTGGAGAATTTTGAGCATTATTTTGCTAGCGTATGAAATGAGTGTAATTGTGTGGTAGTTTGAACATTCTTTGGCATTGCCTTTCTTAGAGGTTGGAATGAAAACTGACCTTTTCTAGTCCTGTGGCCACTGTTGAGTTTTCCAAATTTGCTGGCCTATTGAGTGCAACACTTTCACAGTATCATCTTTTAGAACTTGAAATAGCTCCACTGCAATTCCATCTCCTCCACTAGCTTTGTTCATAGTGATGCTTCCTAAGGCCCACTTGACTTCACATTCCAGGATGTCTGGCTCTAGGTGAGTGGTCACACCATCGTGAATATCTGGGTCAGTAAGATCTTTTTTGTATAGTTCTTCTGTGTATTCTTACCACCTCTTCTTAATATCTTCTGCTTCTGTTAAGTCCATACCTTTTCTCTCCTTTATTGTGCCCATCCTTGCCTGGAATGTTCCCTTGGTATCTCTAATTTTCTTGAAGAGATCTCTAGTCTTTCCTATTCTGTTGTTTTCCTCTATTTCTTTCCCTTGTTCACTTAGGAAGGCTTTTTATCTCTCTTTCTTAGTCTTTGGAATTCTGCGTTCAAATGAGATATCTTTCCTTTTTTTCTTTGCCTTTCACTTTTCTTCTTTTCTCAGCTATTTTTAAGGCCTCCTCAGATGACCGTCTTGCCTTTTTGCATTTCTTTTTCTTGGGGATGGTCTTCATCACTGCCTCCTGTACAACATCACGGACCTCCATCCATAGTTCTTCAGGGACTCTGTCTATCAGATCTAATCCCTTGAATCTATTTGTCACATCCACTGTATAATCATAAGGGCTTTGATTTACCTCATTCATGAATGGTCTAGTGGTTTTCCCTACTTTCTTCAATTTAAGTCTGAATTTGGCAGTAAGGAGTTCATGATCTGAGGCACAGTCAGCTCCTGATCTTGTGTTTGCTGACTATACAGAGCTGTTATACAGCCATCTTTGGCTGCAAAGAAAATAATCAGTCTCACTTTGATACTGACCATCTGATGATGCCCATGTGTAGTCTTATCTTGTGTTGTTGAAAGAGGGTGTTTGCTATGACCAGTGTGTTCTCTTGGCAAAACTCTGTTAGTGTTTGCCCTGCTTCATTTTGTACCCCAAGGTCAAATTTGCCTTTTATTCCAGGTATCTCTTGACTTCCTACCTTTATATTCCAGTCCCCTATGATGAAAAGGACATCTTTTTTGGATGTTAGCTCTAGTTCTTTATAGAATTGCTCAATCAGCTTCTCCAGCATTACTTGTTGGAACATAGACTTTAATTACTGTGATAGTGAATGGTTTGTCTTGGAAACAAAGGTCATCCATCCTGATTCATTCTGGTCATTCTGATCATTCAGAATCAGAGATGATTCTGATTTTGCTGCATCTCACTAGTTTTGATAACATCTCTTTTATTTTCACTTAGTTCAAATATTTTAAATTTCTCTTGAGAGTTTTCTTTGATCCATGTATTATTTAGAAAAAAGTGAAGCCTCCTATACAGTTGATATGAATGTAAATTGTTACAACCACTATGGAGAACAGTATGGAGGCTTCTTAAAAAACTAAAAGTGGAACTACTATATGATCCAGCAATCCCATTCCTGGGTATATATCTGGATAAAATCATAATTTGAAAGATACATGTGCCCTAATGTTCATAGCAGCACTATTTACAATAGTCAGGACATGAAAGCAACCTAAATGTCCATTGATAGAGGATGGATAAAGAAGATGTGATGCTATATATACAATGAAATATTACTCAGCCATAGAAAAGAATGAAATAATGCCATTTGCAGCAACATGGATGAACCTAGAGATTATCATACTAAGTGTATCATATGATATCACTCATATGTAGAATGCAACTTAAAAAAAGAAAGAAACAAACAAATCAGGAGTTCCCTGGTGGTCCAGAAGTTAAGAATCCACCTTCTAATGCAGGGTATGCAGGTTTGATTCCTGGTCATGGAACTAAGATCTCATATGCCACTGGGGAACTAAACCTGTATGCCACAACTAGAGAAGTCTCATGATGCAAGAAAGAGCCTGCACGCCACACTGAAGGGCCAGCATAGCAAAAAAAGAAAGAAAGAAAAAAGAGAGAGAGAGGAAAAAAAGAAACAAATGAACTTATTTGCAGAAAAGAATCAAACTTACAGATATTGAAAACAAACGTATGGTTACCCAAGGGGAAACATGGGGAGGAAGGGATTAATCAGTAGCTGGAATGAACACACATGCCACTATATATTATATAGGATAGACAATCAACAAAGACAGGAATTCTACTCAATATTCTGGGATAATCTATATAATAAAAGAGTCTTAAAAAGAATGAATATCTGCTACATATAACTGAATCAATTTTCTGTACCCCTGAAACTGGCACAACATTGTAAATCAACTATATCTAATAAAAATTTTTAAAAAGAAGTGTGTTGTTTAATTTCCACATAGTTGAGATTTTCTAGTTATCTTTTTAAATGACATCTAGCTTAATTTCATTGTAGACTGAGAGCAAATACTGGATGATTACATTCTTTGAAATTAGATTTTTTCCTAAAAAATTAAATTCTTATTTTAAAACTAATTATTATTTTAATCTAATATTTTAAATACAATGCGACTATTTACTTTCATTTGTTTTAAGACAACTATACTTGAAAAATATCAGTTGTTGCCAGGGGCTGTGGGACAGGGAATGGGAAGCTATTACTCAGCAGATATAAAGCTTCAGTTACCCAAAATAAATGTTTTACAGATGTACTTCACAATAGTGTAGTGTAGTTAGTACTGTATTCTGTACTTAAAATTCTGTTGAGGATAGATCCCAAGTTGTTTCTTTCCTTGAAAAAAAAAAAAGAAGAAGAAGAAAGGAAGTAAAGAAATCCAGGGGAAAAAAATGTTTATGAGTATTCAGAAATAGAGAAGTGAGAATTATTTGGGCAGAGTAGTCAGTGTACTTCACATGCCCACATCCTTCCGTGATTGAAAGCAGAACTTCTTTTTTGCCTTAAGCCAGGTGAGAATTCTGACATATATAGGCAGTGTTCTTAGAGACTGGGAAGATTTAGACACTGGTGATTTCAGTGTGAAAGGATGCACAATTAGAACTACATATAACCACAGAGTAAAAGTGGATATGATGAGAGTAACTTGCCCTTCCACCAACAGTAAGATTGAATCTTTTTCTTGGGCTAAGTGTGGATCTTATGAAAAGGAACCAGCCATTTGGAATCCAGAAATGAAATTCACTTTAAGATGCCTCTTGCCATGGAAAGTCAACCTTAATGAGAAGATCATGGGAGTTCAGGGTAGGGAGCAGAAAATGGCATATAGGGAGCTGTGTGGATGCAGTACCATGATTCCCAGGTAAGACTGCCAAAGGAAACACCATCTACATAAGGAACTGCAGAAAAAGTTCCTCAGAAGCAGAACTTCTGAAAAGTCCCCAGAAGCAATCCAAGAGAAAGAAAGAGCACTTAAAGTATCAATGTATGAATCAAAAGGAAGCATTTGAATAAAGGGGTGAAAATGGATCATTTGTAGATGTGGGAGGACCTATAGACTGTCCTCCAGAGCGAAGTAAGTCAGAAACAGAAAAACAGATGTTTTATATTAATGCATATCTGTGGAATCTAGAAACAAATGATATAGATGATCTTATCTGCAAAATAGAAATGGAGATACAGACATAGAGAACAAATGAAAGGACACTAAGCAGGGAAAGGGGGAAAAGTGGAATGAGCTTGGAGACTGGAATTGACACATGCACACTGCTGCTGCTGCTGCTGCTAAGTCTCTTCAGTCGTGTCCAACTCTGTGCGACCCCATACACACTACTATGTATTAAATAGATAACAAATGAGAATCTCCTGCATAGCTCAGGGAACTCTACTCAGTGTTCTGTCGTGACCTAAATGGGAAGAAAATCCAAAAGGGAAGGGATATATGAATACGAAGAGCTGATTCACTTTGCTGCACAGCAGAAACTAACATAACATTTAAAGCAACTATACTCCAATAAAAATTAATTTAAAAATAAAACACTGGTTAAAAATAAGAGCATTTAAAGTGTTTGGTCCTGCAACACTTTCCCACATATTTATCTCCACTCCTCTCATTTTCACTTGTTCCTGTGGTCCCCGGTTAAGAGGTGCTAGAGAGAGAAGTGTATCAGGAAGAGCCCGTTAAACCTGCTGGTTTCTTTGTTGGCTCCAAACCTGGAGCAAGCTCAACCTAGGATTCCATGAACCAGATGTGGAACAATGGATTGGTTCAAAATTGGGAAAGGAGTATGTCAAGCTTGCATACTGTCACCCTGTCTATTTAATGTATATGCAGCATACATCATGTGAAATGTCAGGCTGGATGAATCACAAGCTGGAATCAAGATTGCTGGGAGAAATATCAACAACCTCAGATATGCAAATGATACCACCCTAATGGCAGAAAGTGAAGAAAAACTGAAGAGCTTTTTGATGAAAGTGAAAGAGGAGAGTGAAAAAGCTGGCTTAAAAATTAACAGTCAAAAAACGAAGATCATGACATCCAGTTCCATCACTTCATGGAAATAGATGGTGGGGGGGGTGGGGTGGGGGTGGGGTGGGAACGGAAACAGTGACAGACTTTATTTTCCTAGGCTCCAAAACCACTGCAGAAAGTGACTGCAGTCATGAAATTAAAAGATGCTTGCTCCTTGGAAGAAAAGCTATGACAGACCTAGACAGCATATTAAAAATCAGAGACATCACTTTGCTGACAATGGTCTGTCTAGTCAAAGCTATGGTTTTTCCAGTAGTCATGTATAGATGTGAGAGTTGGACCATAAAGAAGGCTGAGTGCCAAAGAATTGATGCTTTCAAACTGTGGTGCTGGAGAAGACTCTTAAGAGTCTCTTGGACAGAAGGAGATCAAATTAGTCAATCCTAAAGGAAATCAGTCTTGAATATTTATTGGAAGGACTGATGCTGAAGCTGAAGCTCCAATACTTTGTCTACCTGATAGGAAGAACTGACTCATTGGAAAAGACTGTGATACTGGGAAAGACTGAGGACAGGAGGAGAGGGGGAAGACAGAGGATGAGATAGTTGGGTGGCATCACTGACTCAATGGACATGAGTTTGAACAAGCTCCAGGAGATAGTGAAGGACAGGGGAAGCCTGGCATGCTGCAGTCCATGGGGCCACAAAGAGTTGGGTGTGACTTAGTGACTGAACAACAATATTATTGAACGTTTAGATAGCTTCCAACCTTGTTGGTATTTTTTATTTTTGTTTTTTGAATTTGATTTTTTTTTTTTTTTTGCTGTGTCAGTTCTTAGTTGTCACATGCAGTATCTTCATTGTGTCATGCAGGGTATTTTGTTGCAGCCCAAACTCTCTAGCTGTGTTGTGTGAGGTTAGTTGCTCCACAGCACATGGGATCTTAGTTTTCCAACTAGGAACCAATCCATGTTCCCTGCATTTCAGGGTGGATTCTTAACCAGTGGATCACCAGTGAAGTCCCCATCCTTACAGTTTTAGACAGTTTTTTTAAGTGCCCATTTTATAGGTTCCAGGATGGCTGAAGAAAGAAGCTGACTGGCATCCAAAGGGTAGATCACTTTGTCTGCCTAATTACTGATAAACATACCACAAAATTGAAGACTCATGGTGGAAAATGTATAATAGAGAAACAGTAACAAAAATAACACTGCAATAACTGTGAAAATATTCAATGCAATAACCAATGCAATTTAGCTACTACTAAATTGAAAAGGGTGCTTCCCTGGTGGCTCAGATGGTAAAGAATCTGCTTGCAATGCGGGAGGCCTGGATTCAGTCCCTGGGGTGGTAAGATCCCCTGGAGGAGGCAATATTAAACAGCAACCCACTCCAGTATTCTTGCCTAGAGAATCCCCATGGACACAGGAGCCTGGCAGGCTACAGCCCATGGGGTCACAAAGAGTCAGATGTGACTGAGCAACTAAGCACACAGACTTGAAAAGGATGATCATAGCAAATGTTATACCATTGGTTCCCCCTCCAGCTCTGTTCTCAACCTTCTGTATCTTAGTTTTCATCTAAGGTGACTCATCTTAGGGACAGTGTCCTGTCCCTTCTACTTGCATTTGCACAATTGGTGCCAGCAGAAAAACAGACAAATGTGCTAGGAGTCATGACTAATAGACCCTGGGTCCTTCTGTGAGGCCAGGACTGGCTGTGCTCCTTTCAGGATGTCTGGTGTAGTCAGCTCTCTCCACAGTTTTCTGTCTCACCAGTGAAGTCTCTAGGCTAAAATCTCTGGGGTTCCATTCTAGATTTTCTATGATTGTTGGAGATATGGAATTTAGTTGCCCACATTTTAAACTCTATCTCAACTTATTAAATTAGTGTTTCTGAAACTGTAGGACTCTTTTTAGTTTGGGCTTGAGGAATGTTTTAGAGTGATAGAAAAGTTCCAAAATTGGATTTGGTGATGATTACACACATCTATGGGCTTCCCTGGGGGCTCAGATGGTAAAGAATCCACCTGTAATGACTGAGACCTGGGTTCAATCCCTGGTCTGGGAAGATCCCCTGGAGGAGGGCATGGCAACCCACTCCAGTATTTTTGCCTTTAGAATCTCCATGTACACAGGAGCCTGGTGGGCTACAGCCCATGGGGTCACAAAGAGTCAGAAACACACATCTATATATTTGTTTAAAATCATCCAGTCATGTACCAACAATGGATGAATTTCATTGTACCTAAGCAGAAGATATTAAGAAGAGACGGTAAGAATACACAGAAGAACTATACAAAAAAGATCTTCACGACCCAGATAATCATGATGGTGTGATCACTAATCTAGAGCCAGACATCCTGAAATGTGAAGTCAACTCGGCCTTAGAAAGCATCACTACGAACAAAGCTAGTGAAGGTGATGGAATTCCAGTTGAGCTGTTTCAAATCCTGAAAGATGATGCTGTGAAAGTGCTGCACTCAATATGCCAGCACATATTGAGTGCTGCACTCAATATGCCAGCACATTTGACACTGGAAAAGGTCAGTTTTCATTCCAATCCCAAAGAAAGGCAATGCCAAAGAATGCTCAAACTACCACACAATTGCACTCATCTCACATGCTAGTAAAGTAATGCTCAAAATTCTCCAAGCCAGACTTCAGCAATAAGTGAACCGTGAACTTCCTGATGTTCCAGCTGGTTTTAGAAAAGGCAGAGGAACCAGAGATCAAGTTGCCAATATCCTCTGGATCATGGAAAAAGCAAGAGAGTTCCAGAAAAACATGTATTTCTGCTTTATTGACTATGCCAAAGCCTTTGACTGTGTGGATCACAATAAACTGTGGAAAATTCTGAGAGAGATGGGAATACCGGACCCCCTGATCTGCCTCTTGAGAAATCTGTACGCAGGTCAGGAAGCAACAGTTAGAACTGGACATGAAACAACAGACTGGTTCCAAATACGAAAAGGAGTATGTCAAGGCTATATATTGTCACCCTGCTTATTTCACTTCTATGCAGAGTACATCATGAGAAACGCTGGACTGAAAGAAACACAAGCTGGAATCAAGATTGCCGGGAGAAATATCAATAACCTCAGATATGCAGATGACACAACCCTTATGGCAGAAAGTGAAGAGGAACTAAAAAGCCTCTTGATGAAAGTGAAAGAGGAGAGTGAAAAAGTTGGCTTAAAGCTCAACATTCAGAAAACAAAGATCATGGCATCCGGTCCCATCACTTCATGGAAAATAGATGGGAAAACAGTGGAGACAGTGTCAGACTTTATTTTTCTAGGCTCCAAAATCACGGCTAATGGTGATTGCAGCCATGAAATTAAAAGACGCTTACTCCTTGGAAGAAAAGTTATGACCAAACTAGACAGTATATTCAAAAGCAGAGACATTTCTTTGCCGACTAAGGTCCATCTGGTCAAGGCTCTGGTTTTTCCTGTGGTCATGTATGGATGTGAGAGCTGGACTGTGAAGAAGGCTGAGCTCCAAAGAATTGATGCGTTTGAACTGTGGTATTGGAGAAGACTCTTGAGAGTCTCTTGGACTGCAAGGAAATCCAACTAGTCCATTTTGAAGGAGATCAACCCTGGGATTTCTTTGGAAGGAATGATGCTAAAGCTGAAACTCCAGTACTTTGGCCACCTCATGAGAAGAGTTGACTCATTGGAAAAGACTCTGATGCTGGGAGGGATTAGGGGCAGGAGGAGAAGGGGACGACAGAGGATGAGATGCCTGGATGGCATCACAGACTCGATGGACGTGAGTCTGAGTGGACTCTGGGAGTTGGTGATGGACAGGGAGGCCTGGCGTGCTGCGACTCATGGGGTCACAAAGAGTCAAACACAATTGAGTGACTGAACTGAACTAAAATTAGACCTCGCTAAAGCTAAGAGGAAAAGAAATATCTCAAATATCTGCACTATCTCATGAATTTTGGGCAACCTCTTCGAATACCAGAAAAGGTCATTGGACGATATGATTTGTTTCCTAAATTTTTCTTGAAAATTGTTTCTACATAAGATGAGTCTTTAGAATGCCAGAAAATATTGCCAGTTGCCGGGAGCCAGCATGAGGAACTCCGCCCGTGACAAAGGTCATGAGGAAGGAGGCTTCGGCATACACAAAGGAGGGATCGAGCCTCAAGAAACCCCCTGTTCCCAAGCTGCTGCTGCTGTTAAGTCGTTTCAGTCGTGTCCAACTCTGTGTGACTCCATTGATGGCAGCCCACCAGGCTCCCCCATCCCTGGGATTCTCCAGGCAAGAACACTGGAGTGGGTTGCCATTTCCTTCTCCAATGCATCAAAGTGAAAAGTGAAAGTGAAGTCGCTCAGCTGTGTCCAACTCTTAGCCACCCCATGGACTGCAGCCAACCAGGCTCCTCCACCCATGGGATTTTCCAGGCAAGAGTACTGGAGTGGGGTGCCATTGCCTTCTACGCCTGTTCCCGAGCATCTACCCCCAAAACCAGAGTCTGCCTACTTTACTGTTTTATGCTCTCACCTACATCTCTGACTTTACAAGGTGCTGTCCCCCATCACCTCTCTCAAAGAAGGAGTTAACTTCTCCAAGGAGTTAACAGCTCCAAGATAATAAAAATTCCTGGGCGTGACAAGAGTGTTTCAACTTACGAACTCCTCTGAAGGTTATCTAGCCTGCCTGAACAGGTTCATCCAGCCACATGTGATTGTTCACAGCCTCCCAACTGTGAGAGGCACAAGATGTTTTAGACTTACTAAAGGCAGATTCTTTTAGGAAGTTAGAAATTATTAGTGTAGTGGGTTGATTAGGAATTATATTGGTGAAGGGTTTTTCATTTGTTGGGCCAATATTTGCTGCTAAGTCTCCATATTCCCTGCCCTTATCATGAATATAACTAGCATATAGGAGAAATAAGTATTAACCTTTAAGATTAATCATGTTAACCTTAGGCTAAATAAATTCCTTCCTTAATTGTTACCCACTACACTCTCACCCTATATAAATGCAACTTTATCTGGTACCTTCGGAGGGTGGTGCCTGGTTTAAGAAAAATCACCCCTGGAAAATAAGTTTCTGGTTGACTGACTGTTATCAGAAAGAAAGGATCATAAAATGTTAGTAGGCCCCCTGGCCAGAAGATGATGTAAAACCCCTAAGACCTTTTTGTATACATTTATATGAAGCACCTGATTTCCGCGTGACTTTAAAATTTCCATTTGTCTCTATGTGTAACAAAAGGTATATAAGCAAACCTGAAAATAAAGAAAACGGATCAGTTTCTGGAAAGACTGATTCCCCCGTGTCATTCTTTCTTGTTCTCCATTTTTCTGGCTGAAATCCCACCTGGAGTGTGGGTACTCGCCAAGCCTGCCAAGTTTGTCCTGGCTTCTAAGATCCACGCAAGAGGGAGCCCAAGGCAGGGCACCCTCCACTATTCAAGTGGGCACCTGTAGCCTAAGTAGGAGGTGCAAATCTCTCGTCTTGAGATTTTATTAGTATCCCACGTAAACCAGGTTATTCAGCCTCTCTTTCATTTCACTAATTTTCCTACTACACTATTCTTTTCTAATCTCTCTTTATCTTCTAATTAAATAGATTTTTCCTAGGATGACAACTCCGTCCCTGCTTCAAATTACTGTGGATCCACCAGGGCTGGACCCCAGCAGCCAGTGTTTTTTTTCTTTATATTATACTATTAAATTACTGGTATAATTTATAATCAATGTTGTTTTAGGATCAGGAAAGAATTTAACTGTTGAGTAATTGCAAGCTATTATAATAAATCAAACATCCATCTATTTGGGAATATAATTGAAAATTCACCCTTTTAAGCTAATGCAAAAGACCAACTAGCTATTATTATTTTTTAAATTATTACTAGTAGTAGTACTTTACAATATTGTATTGGTTTTGCCATACCTCAGCATGAATCTGCCACAGGTGTACACGTGTTCCCAATCCTGAACCCCCTCCCACCTCCTTCCCAATACCATCCCTCTGGGTCATCCCAGTGCACCAGCCCCAGGCATCGTGTATCCTGCATCCAGCACTGTTTATAACAGCCAGAACATGGAAGCAACCAACTAGCTATTATTAACTCGGCTCTAAGAAGGGTACAATTTTCATTTCCCTGACCTTACAAATTTATCAGGAGGAAGTTTTAAAAGAAAAAAGAAACATTATATTAAGTTCAATGTGTGGTGGACGGTTGAGAAATTATGTGTTATCTTTTGCTCAGAAATTAAAAATAGCATTTCCTTTGAGGTTTTCACCAGTGGATGAAACTGTGAACCTATTGTATATTCCTTGAGTGGACCATTTGAGGACAGTCTCTGATTAGGAGTGGGTTTATTATTCTTCTCTTATTGCATATTTAAAAAAGCAAAACATACACTTTTACATACACATTCACCTACATTTGAAGATGCAAGATGAAGAAACATACATGACCTTGAATATACAGTCGAAGAAAAGGAGTTCTATCCAAACATTTCAATTTAAATGTCAAGGTATGGAATTCAAGTGTTTTTGTGTTTTTTTTTTAATTGTTGTGGATTAATAAGCGTGAGGATTTACTATGAGTTGATATTCATATGCCCCTTCTTGGATCACTGCCTTGTCATGGTGAAGGGGTTTGAGAAACTTCATAAATCTATGACCCCTGCCATAGACATGAACTTTAGCAAATTCTGGAAGATGGTGTGAGACAGTGCATTCCATGGGATTGCAATGAGTTGGAAGTGCCTTGGAGATTGAACAATAATATTCATATGAATATTAATGTGGATAGAAGTTTCCATTATTCTGGGTTTTTTTTTTCTATTCTTGGACTGTTTCATTTTTGCGATATTTCCCATTCTCTGTCTCTGCATCTATCTTTTCTCTCTTTCTCTTTATCAATATGGGACTAACAGCTATTTGCTTTGAAGTAATATTTTGTCTCATATTATTAAGGATATACCTAGGAAATATACACATCTAGTTAAAATTAATAATTAAAAAGTGAATCTTTGGTGCTGGTCATTCACCTTTTTACCATTTATAAAATAATGACATTTTGAAATATCAACTTTCAATTGAGCATGTCAAAAATTTTAAAATATGTTTTTCATCAGGTAAAAACACTTGTTTTGACAATAGAGATATTAACATAAAAGACCACAAAATGTAGGGGCTTTTCTGTGAAAACTTTTCTCACATTCAGTTTGTAGATGTCATCTGTAAACCAAAATGTGTCTTAGCACAGAAAAAGAGGTCAGGAAAGTGTAAAATAATAAACTTGCAACTCCTAGTATTTTAAGTGGCACATGCTAATAATCATTATTTACTAATATGTTTTGCTGGTATTTAGTAAATTTTGCTAACATTTTGTAAAGTTTCAAATTAGACATATGACATTTTAATCTAATCAACAATTTTATATTTCCATCTTTTTCAGTGTTTACCTAAGTATTCTTACTTGTTTATTCTTCTGAATAATTTTATAATACATTTTGCAGACACTTTCATTAGAAACAACAAAATAAAAAACAAAGAGATGTAGTTTTATGGTATATTAAATGCTTCCTAATTTATCAATCAACTTAAGGAACATTTATCTCTGACATTTAGCCTTCAAAGTACTCATGGCTTAATTTCCACTTGTTCAAGTCTGTATTCATGATATACTGATTTTTTGTTTGTTTGCTTTTTATTTTGGTGATGTATCTCTGTTAAGTATGATATTAGCTTCCTTAGGCAAAGAACTGTTCTCTTGAAAAAGTGCCCATCGATTTCAGCTTTAATTTTTAGCATAAGTGATGGATATTATCATTTGTTTTTTTACTTCTGTAAGATGATGACATATTTTCCCCAAGCTTTATGAATATGAGATGAACGGATCTCTTACTATTGAACAGCTCTTGTATTCCTAGAATAAATTCAACATGATCATGGTATGTTTTGACTACTACTAACATGTTTAAGATTTTTGTGTGAACACTCTTAAAGGTCATTGGTTTTTGCTTGTTTAAAATACATTTATTTTTGATGGTAAAGTGCTTGTGTTCTAAGCTTCTAAGTTAAATTATACCACTTCTCAAGGTAATGAAAATGTTAGTTTCTTCATAATGCTGAATTTAACATGCCTCAAATTCATATTTTGAAAGTTATCCCATGATACATATGAGAAATAATTAAGTCTGAATTGAATTTGAATAGGCTTCACCACTCTTTATCATAACATTTTCTGATAATCATTTGTTTGATTTTTAATATAATGGCATTTTTTACATTGAAATTTATTGACTATCATTAGTACTATATCAAAATATCCAAAAGCAATCTGGGAAATGTAAAATATTCCTTAATTGAACTCTGATAAAACTTATTTTACTATTTTTGTTAGTATTACTATAAGAGAAAAGGTGTGCACTAGTTCCCTGAGGTACTGTTCTGTGGTTTATTACACTCGTTCTTGACTGGGATTGGCAACTTCAAAGGTAGCTTTTCTCTTCCCACCATTCTGATCATCCAGAGTAGTATCATTGCTAAATAACATAAATATATATTTTTCTGTTTCCTTAGGTTTTATGTTTCTATTCCCTAACGTTCTATGATATTCAAAATCTATATTGTGTACTACCTTGTTATTACAATTGCCATCACTTCACAAGAATGTACTTTCCAAGCTAATTTATGTGATTAATCTGTTAGACTGTTCTGTGATGTCACACCGATATAAAATCTTATTGGGGATATCTGGAGGACTAAATGGTATTCTAGTTTTGACTTTGATCACCCTGAGTCTGTTAGGTAAGTTAAAAGATCTTAATTAAATTAAAATATGAAAAATGTTTGCTTATTTCTTATTACTCTTTTCATATTCATTCATTCTTATTTATACTAACAAAGATTTAATGAGATTAAATTTAAAGATTTAATGATTTAACTATGTATAAAGTAATATATTATACCAACAATAACATATTGATTAAGTATTCGAATCAGGTACATATCTTGTATTCAACTGGCATACAGTTTACTAGGAGAAAAGTGTATGTAAGTGTGTGTGTATGTAATGTATTTGAAATCATACTTCAGGATTTCTTAGATATCTGTGAATAGATTGAATTACATTATTTTTCTTAAAAAATTATATATTATTATTTAAAGTTGAATTCAGTTTACTCTTGATTTTGTCCAAATATTTGCTGAGCAATCTTTAGACTCCAAACATTGCTACAAATCCTTTAAAAAAAAAAAAAAAAAGGAATAGGCATGGTGAGAAATCTCATATTTTAGTGGAAAAAACATTAAAAAATTTAGGGTAGACTGGGCTAAATACAACATATAGAGTGAAGTAAGTCAGAAAAAGAAACACAAATTTTGTATATTAACATATATATATGAATTCTAGAAAAATGGTACTGATGAACCTATTTGCAAAGCAGGAATAGAGATGCAGATGTAGAGAATGGACTTGTGGACACAGAGTGGGAAGAGAGGGTGTGACGCACTGAGAGAGTAGCACTGGCATATGTACATGACCATGTGTGAAATAGACAGCTAGTGGAGACAGCACAGGGAGCTCAGCTCGGTGCTCTGGGATGACCTAGAAGGGTGAAATGGCTGTGGAGAGGCTCAAGAGAGAGAGGATATATATAGCTAATTCACTATGCTGTACAACAGAAGCTAACACAACATTTGTAAAGCAACCATATTCCAATAATTAAATTAAAAAGGAATGAAAATGCACCTGTTGGTGCACTTTAAAAAATGCATGGAAAAAAAAAAAAAAAGGAAGCATGGAAAGAGCATGCATAACCCCTAGAACTAGAACTTTGCTTTATTTATTATTGTATGACAAGTTCTTAGGACAATGCCTGGCACAGAATAGATCCTAAGCAAATACACATGCTATACTTGAATTCATTGTGTAATAATTTAATTCATTTTTCATTAAACACAAACATGTTTTAGAAGAAAATTTATCATTATCCCTTATTTCTTGTTCCAACCATCTGAATTGTTCTGAAGAATTTGTCTCTGAGACATTGCCTACAGAAGATGTTTTCCCAACCTTAAAATAATCCTATTTTCAAGTTTCTCAGGAAGTGCTGCCAAAATGCCTAAAAGAATATGATTCAAACATCACCCAGCATGATGATACTGGATACTTGGAAGTCAACAGTGACACAAGAGGCAATATACATAAGAAAGATGCAGGCCACTGTGCTTCAAGAGCTACAGGTCATAAAGGTATCTCTCAAGGCTTTGGCCTCTATCACTTTTAATCATTTGGATTTTCTAAGTTTGAAAAAAAAATCCCATTGAACAGGAATGTAGTAGACAAAATTAGTGAAGATTTGATATAAATCTACTTTTTACTCAAAACTTGATTCACATATTTTTAATTTTTTGTCGTTGTGGGAGGAGATCTGTAAAACAACATAAAAAGGCCCTTCCCTCTAGGAATTTAAAATTATATTGAGATATATAAACATGGAAAATTAATTTTGATCATAAGGAATGATGTAAATAACTTTTTTGCCTCATTTATCCTTTTTTCAAATACAAAATGGATAAAAGTAATTATATCTAACAGGCTATCTGTTATGATTTTAAAGTTAGAACTTCCAATCGTCCAGAATTTTGGGAACCTATTCTTCCTACTTTCAACTTTTGTTTTAGTTTAAATTTTTAACACTTATTCTTTAAATCTTTGACTTTTATTTGATAGTTTGATATATGAAAAAGGTACAGTTGATTTATTTTATAATTACTTGTCAAATAATTTTCTGAAATCCACTAGTTTACAGTTTCCTTATCTCATGTAAAAATGTCATATGTATTATATTTACTTATTAACACTCTTTTCTTTCAGATTACCTGTCTGTTTACATGTACAAGTCCTTATCCAATTGAAATATTATAATTTTACCACTTTTTTATATTCTGGCTATCTAATTTCTCATTATGTAATAAAACTTTTTCAAAAATAAGAAAGCTTTGATGGGTAAACATAGGATCAAATAGATGCCATTAAGCATTCATTAAAGTCAGTCTAAATACTGCATAATTAACTATAAGAAATTAATTTCCTGTTAATTTTCTTACTGAGGTAATGTTAACAAATATAATTATTTAAAATTAAACATCAATGGTGTTATGACATTCAAATGTGCAACTATCATATCTATCTACTTCCAAAATATTTTCATCACCCTAAAGAGAAATCCCACACTCCTCTTTTCATTTTGGGGTGAGAAAATTATTTTGGAGTTAGATAGGTGTGCATCATGTTTGCACACTTTTTGGATGTTCTAAAACCCATGGCTTTTGTACTTTAAAAAATGGCTTTAAAATGGCTAGCATTGTGAACTGTATGCTACATAAATTTTGTCTCAGAAAATAAAGAGATTGTAAAGGCCAGAAGTTTGAATAGTTATGTTGATCCGTGCTTATATTTTTATATTATACTGCATTTTTCTTCATTGTTATTCTGAAAGTCTGTTTCGATTTGAGAATGCCTTAACTTAAATTTAAGAAAGTCAAAAGACCTGTAATTATAAAGAGGATAAAAAATTGTTATTCATCTCAATATTACTTAATATCAGAAAGGAGATATTAAAAACAATTTACACACATAAAGCAATGAGAAAGACTTCTAAAACTTTGTGTGGGTAAATGCTAAGCAAATGGTATAGATAATAGTTAATCTCTCATAGCGTTGCTGCTGCTCCTAAGTCGCTTCAGTCCTATCCGATCTGTGTGACCCCATAGGCGGCAGCCCACCAGGCTCCCCCGTCCCTGGGATTCTCCAGGCAAGAACACTGGAGTGGGTTGCCGTTTCCTTCTCCAATGCATGAAAGTGAAAAGTGAAAGTGAAGTCGCTCAGTCGTGTCTGACTCTTAGCAACCCCATGGACTGCAGCCTACCAGGTTCCTCCGTCCATGGGACCTTCCAGCCAAGAGTGCTGGAGTGGGGTGTCATTGCCTTCTCTGTTAATGCTATATATATCTTGACTGGTACATATTATTTTAGTAATCATATTAGATTATGACATGAAAAAAATCCCTTTATATCTGTCTAGGTTTTGCTTCAGACTTCCCACGTGGCAATAGTGGTAAAAATCTACCAACAATGCAGGAGGCATAAGAGATGCAGGTTCTAACCCTGGGTGGGGAAGATCTCCTAGAGGAGGGCATGACCACCCACTCCAGTGTTCTTGCCTGAAGAATCCCATGATGGCAAAGAGTCAGACACAACTGAAGTGACTTAGCACACACACACAGGTTTTGCTTCATCTTACGAAATTAATTTTCTTGAGACTTCCCCTGATGGTTCAGTGGTTAGGAATCTAAATTCCAATGCAGGTGACCTGGTTTAGATCCTTGGTGGAGGAACTAGGACCCCAGATGCCCCAGGGCAACTAGCCCAGCATGCTGTAACTACTGAGCTTGTATGATACAACTAGAGAGAAGCTTGCATGCTGCAATGAAGAGCTAACACAGACAAAAATATAAAGGACATATTTTAAAATAAATCAGTTTTCTTAATTTTCATGGAATCTCATTTGTATTTTGGATAACTTGTCTGAGTCTGAACACTTTGTTATGATTTTATCATAGCTCTACTCTTTTTCATACAATATGCAAGTATTTTCACTGTCAATTTGTAGGAATGTGCTCATCAGAATGGCTGAACTATCAAGAAAAGTGCTATTGGTTCTCTAATGAGATGAAAAGTTGGAGTGACAGTTATAGATATTGTTTGGGGGAAAAATCTCATCTACTAATTATTCAGAACCAACTTGAACTGGTAAGTGGTTTAGTATCAGGCTTATGATACTTGCTGCTTTGCAGTTAAAATGGCTTATCTCAAATGTCTTCCCACCTTTTCATTAAATTATCTGTTATCTTGGCTACTGAACTTTTGGTGCCCTTTTAAATTCTGAGCTGGAATCCAGTGCTTCCCTTGACTTGGGGTAATTATGGTCTGAATATTGATGTTAAATTTGCAAGTAGTGGCAGCTCAGCTGATAAAGAATCTGCCTGCAATGCAGGAGACCTTGGTTCAATTGCTGGGTTGGGAAGATCCCCTGGAGAAGGGACAGGTACCCACTCCAGTATCTTTGCCTGGAGAATTCCATGGGCATAGGAGCCTGGTGGGCTACATGGGGTGGCAAAGGGTCAAACAGGACTGAGCCACTTTCACTTTCACTTCACAGTGTATGTCCTGGTAAATGATATATAGTGAAAGCTGCTCGGTTGTGTCCAACTTTTTGCAACTCCATGGACTATACAGCCCATGAAATTTTCTAGGCCAAAATACTGGAGTGGGTAGCCTGTTGCCTTCTCCAGGGGATCTTTCCAACCTAGGGATCAAACCCAGGTCTCCTACATTGCAGGAGGATTCTTTACCAGATGAGCCACCAGGGAAGTCCATATGATATATAATGTATGTGTAAATAAGATGATTGACTAGGATAAGAGTCTTCATGTACAGTGTGAGTTGTCCAGTAGAATTCTAAAATCTTACTTAGTATGTTGAAATCATTAAGCTATCCTGTTCATTTAATTACTCATCACCCACTTTTTAGGCTTTTATACAGAAAACTCTAAAACAATCAAACTATGTGTGGATTGGGCTTAACTTTACTTCCCTGAAAAGAACATGGACCTGGGTGGATGATTCTCCTTTGGATTCAAAGATGTGAGTCTTTCCCAAAAGGCACTATGATCTATTGTCTATCAGAGAATTTATCTCCTTAAAGCATCTATAAACAAATCAAAAAGAACTCAAATAGTTCTTGGTACTAAAGAATTTGAAAGGATGAAAATGAATGTTGGCTGGAGTAATGACAAATTTTGGCTTGGTTATTAAAGGAAAAGGACTTAAAAACAATAATGATTGTTCACTTACTGATTTTAAAAACTATTCACACTTTATCATGGAAAGGTACATTGAAACAATGTAGCTTTCTGCTTTCAAAGTTCTCAATATTTTTTAAATTTTTATTTTTAAAATTAATTTTATTTGGCTATAGTCACTTTACAATAGTGTGTTAGTTCCTATTGTACACCTAAGTGAATCAGCTGTACATCCTTGTTTTTTTAGTTCCTTCCCATTTAAGTCACCTCAGAACTCTGAGTAGAGTTCCTGGAGCTATACAGTAGGTTCTCATTAGCTACCTATTTTATACATTTTATCCATGGTATCAATAGTATATGTATGTCAGTCCCAATCTCCCAATATCATGCTTTCCCTTTTACCCTTGGTTCCTTCCCTGGTATCAATGCTTCTTTTGGTTATTTTTAGTAATTAAAAAAAAAATTACAGATTTTTTTTGTATTGTAAGATCATCGCAATGCTAAACAACAAATAAGAAACACAAGACAGAACAAAATAATCCTAAATGTTCTCAGCAGCTGCAGATTATTGAGATTTTGAAATTTTTATGAATGCTTTTGTTCACTTGTATTAATTTATAAAATTATATTATACTATAGTAGGACCAGTAAACTCAAATATAATCCCTATGTTGGTAGGCAAAGTAATGGTGCCCCTAAATGTTCTAATCTCCAAATTTTGTGAATGTTACCTTAAGTCTAAAAGGGAGCTCATGAGTGTGATTAAATTAATAACCTTAAGATAGAAGTGTTATGCTGGATTATTCAGGTGGGCCCAGTGTAATCATAAGTCCTTATGAGAAGGAGAAAGTAGGGGCAGGCTCGGAGGAGATTTGAAGATAAATGCAGAGGTCCAAGTTGTCTGATAGCCAAGGAGTGCAGGCAACCTCTAGTACCTGCAAAAGGCAATGAACAAGTTTTTCCCCAGTGCCTGCAGCAGACAGCTCCAAAGACACTTGATTCTAGTTCTTTAAGACCAGCTTTGAGCTTCTGATATCTAGAACAGTAAGATAAAGAATTTGTGCTGCTTTAAGCCACCAAATTTTTGATAATTTATTACAGCAGTGATAAGAAACATTCACTATGGTAACCAATACTATTGGTTAATGAATACTATTGTGTTATTGTCCCTTCACTCCTGTTTCATTATTAAATATTACTTATTTTCTATCTCTGGAGAAGGGAATAGCAGCCTACTCCAGTATTCTTGCCTGGAGAATTCCATGGACAGAGGAGCCTGGTGAGCTACAGTCCATGTGGTCGCAAAGAGTTGAACACGAATGAACGACACACACATTTTCTATCTCACTGCACTAAATTAATAAATCTAAGGAAGTCAACTGAAGACATTATTTGGAATGGAGGATAAAATTATGGGTGAGATCTAAGTTGTATCACTGGACATGACCTGACTGGCTAGTTATGAAGATGCTAACTTAGGTTTCTTCCTCATCTTAAATCTACTAAACACTACCTTTAGGATTGAGTTTTAACTCTGGACTATGCCTAGGGATTTTTGTTCAAAAACATTCAATACAAAATTCAAGCATAAACATATATAAATCCAAATGTAGGTGTATTTTCCAATATGAAAATCCAACACTTACTTTTCCACTATTATTCTGGAAGCTTTGAAAATCATGTATATCTTTTCTGTGACCCCTTCTTAAACCTTTTTTCCAAGTTTAAATAAATTCTTAACAGAATAAATCACCAGCAGTACAATATTTTATATATAACTTCATTACTGTATTCAACACATCACTTTATGGATAAGTATTACAATAAGTGTATAATTTATTTCGGGCTTACATGGATCAGTTTGTGGCAGGTGAGAATTCTACCACTGAACCACCAATGCAAGCAGGTCAATTTGTGTACTAAGTTCTTTACAAACATCTAGTCATTTAACCTCTGTAACAACATAATGAGGTAAATATTTATATCACTTTGTACAAATGGATAAGAAAAACCAAGAAAGATTTAATGTGACTTGCTCCCAGTTTTTTAATCTAAATGGATGACATCGAACAATGGAAAGAATACTAGGATAGAAATGTGAGCACAGATTTCTTAGCTCTGTCATTTACAAACAGACTTTGGAATTCTCTATCACAGACAGTAATACTAAATTACAGAGGTATTGAAATGTTTCATGACTCTAAGTATTTGAAAATGCCTTAAATATTTGAATTATCTTTTAATTGAGGGAGGTTTTTAACTGAGAACAGAATGGATGTCTTCAGCAATGATGATGAATAATATCTTTATCTTCTCCTTTTCAGATTTTTAATAAAAGGGCCGGCTCAAGAAAATAGCTGTGCTGCCATCAAGGAAAACGGAATTTACTCTGAAACTTGCAACAGTGTTTTCAAATGGATTTGCCAATATTAAAATTTTAAAAGTGACAGTGAGTTATCAAGGATCAAAGTTTTGATCTAACATGAATCTTTAGGAATAAGAATTTAAAATTGCAATTAAACACCAACCTGGCTTCTCTATTTTCCCTCAGTCATGTTCATGGGTCCTAGTCACAGAGTAACTCATGTTAACAGTCTAAAATATACCCTCTGATTCTTTGTGTGATAATATAAAGTGAACCTATACATTTATATTCATGATGTAATTCACCTTTTCTTTTACAACAAATGTGAACAAATTATATCTGCTTTTCTGTTATTTTGCTTTTTCTTATTGTTAACAATATCCTATGAAAATTTCATATAGTTCTGAGTCATATCATAGTGTGACTTCCTATGGGGCTTCCCAGGTGGCACTAGTGGTAAAGAACGTGTGTGCCAATGTAAGAGAAGATGTAAGAGACACAGGTTCAATCTCTGGGTCTGGAAGATCCCCTAGTGCGGGGGGCGCTCCACAGAAAGTGAGAGGCATTGGAACTTCCCTCAGCAAAGCTGAGGGGTCCCGAGGAGAGGTGAGCCTGCTGTCCGCCAACCCAGCCCCTTGGCGAGCGAGAGACAATCAGACTCCACAGGGTTTCCGTCTGACCAGTTCCGCTTTATTGCCACAAACTCTTGGTTTATTTAGGCAAGCAAGGGGGATCTGCGAGGGACCTCCCATAGTTGCACCAATCACGTTAAAGGTCAAATTATAATATGCCATAGTTGCACCAATCATGTTAAAGGTCAAATTATAATATGCATATAAGGTCAAGCCATCATGAGCTTAACAGGAGTCTATGGTAATCACATACTGTCCACGTGTATGAAGTCAAGAGAGCCAATCAAAAACTTTAACATAGACCACGCCCCTATCTCTTTCTGCAGGATACCATCTTGGCTTCCAACTGCAAAAGCTAGCCCCCCTTTTTTTTTTAAGGTTTCCTACGTAGGGCCCCACACCCTAGAGGAGGGCATGGCAACCCACTTCAGTGTTCTTGTCTGGAGAATACCACGGACAGAGGAGCCTGGCAGTCTGTGGTCCATAGGGTCACACAGAGTCAGATACAACTGAAGCGACTTGGCATGCATGCACATGGCTTTATATTTTACACTCCTTTATTGATGAACATTAACTTTTTTTTCAGATTTTTGTTTTTAAATGGTAGCATTTTTATTCTATGATATAAACTTTAAAACTGGATATTCCCGGTAAAAAAGTGTTAATTTTTTTGGTTTGCTGCTGACTTTATGCAATTTTAATCTAAATTTAGAAACTTTCACAAACTTATAAAAAGATTATATGTACAGGGGAAAAAACTTACTTTTTCCCCAAACCTTTTGAGAATTAGTTGCCAATTTGATGAATTTCATTATAAAATTTCAAGTATCATTGGATATTTTTATATGTATTTCCTACAAAAAACATAACCTACTTAATTAAAATACAATTATCAATCAACAAATTAATACTGACACAGTGCTACCATCTCTAAGTCTCTATAACATTTTCCAGTTGTCAAATAATGTTCTTTTGAGCTAAATATCCAGATCAGAAATATTTTCTGCATTTAGTTACTTTGTCTAATCTCCTAACATCTAGAAGACTTCCTTAACCTTTGACATTCATAAGCTGATGCTTTTAAATATTACAAGCTGGATATTCTGTAAAATGTTCTTCAATTTAAATTTGTTTGATTATTTCTCATAGTTATATTCAAGTTATGTCTCCTTGGCAGGAATAGCAGAGCAATAATGTAGTGAAGCTTTGTTCATTCTTTCAGAGGATGCAGTTTTTTGTTCCATTGTTATGATGCTTACTTTGTTCACATGGTTAATGTGGTGCCTATTAATGGCAACCCACTCAGGTACTCTTGCCTGGAGAATTCCATGGACAGAGGAGCCTGGCAGGCTACCCTCCATAAGATCACCAAATTCAGACATGACTGAGCGACTTTCACTTTCATTTTATCAGACTCCATTGTAAAGTTTCTCTTTTATCTTTCTAATCAATTAATATTTTGTTGTGTTCTACCATTCCACCACTTCTTATTTATCCTAGCACCCATGACCAGACCTCTAGAAATTCTGAGAGCCTGGATTATTACTAAAGCGCCTTTCCTTGTTGGAGATTGAACTTTTTCTCCTCAATGCTACATGACTCTCAAAACACTACTCTGCTTTTCACATTTTTCTTGTTAGCCTCTTTCCCTGTGAAGTTTAGTAATTTGGCAAGCAGCTTGAAGGAAAAATATTAAGCTAAATATCTTTGGCCCTCTTTTGACTTCAGGATTTTTTCAAGTGGATTGACAGAAATTTTTACCTCAACTAGGACAGTGTCTGCTGGCCATGGCCTTCTGCCCAGATTTTGAGCAGATGACTCTTCACCAAGATATGGCTAGGAGAAGAGTAACTCCCAAATTATTTTTTTATGTCTTGGAATCTTTCCTGTTTCTTCATTTACCTTGAAAACTTTCCAGTGCTTTTAAAAAATTTTGTTTGTTTGGATCCTGCTCTTCTAATTTTTCTCAGCATCAGCTGGTCTCTATCAACCTGCATTATTACAGAAGGAAGTACATAAGAACTTTCAAGTTTATCCTTCTTACATCATTTCAAGATTTTGTTGTCAAAGAGAAAAGGAAGTAAACCTTAATAAATTTCATTTTATTGGAATTCTCAAACAGTTGACAGAGCTCATAATTATCATTATTATCATGGTGTGATAACAAAAAGCTACAGTTTATTATCACTTGCCATGATCCAGAAACATTGATAAAAGGTTTAAACGTGTCTCAATTAATTGGCCCAACTACATAATGAAGCTGTTATTATTACTCTTATTTTAAGATAAGCTTTTTGATTGAGAGACCAAGTAAATTTGTTCTCAAATTGGTGACAGAATGCATGATTAAATGATCTTCTTTGAAAGTTAGTTTGAAATTAAGGCAGCAAATAAATGTTAGTGTTGACTCATGGCATTTCTGGGTTAGTCACAGAGTCTATGAGTATAAAGTCCCTCAATTTCACATTGCTGTAACCACTCCTGATTCTTAGGAAAGTCATTAAAAAGTAATAGTCCATATCATTGATATGGTTATTCACTTGCCAATTAGAACATATTTTTGAAGTTTAATATCTTTGTGTTACTGGGCTTCATGGTGTGTTCTGAGTGTATAATAATGAAGAGATGTGATTCCTTCATTTGAGCAACTTAACAGAAAACTGAAACGTTTACTGGGTATATAAAATCACAAATTTTATATACAAATTACAAAAGGCAGTGGAGTAAGTTATTATGAGAGAACTTAGTGTGATATCTAACTCAAGGAGATTTTCCCAAGGAAATGTCAAATAAATGTGCAGACTGAAGACTTGAGTATACATTGGCTAAACAAAAAAGTAAGGCATTGAGTTTGAAAGGAGAAATGTTTCAGTTGAAGGGAACTGCAAAAGAGAAGAGAACATGTATAGCAGTTGAGTTATCCTTTGAAATTTAAGATGGCTTAAGCAAAAATTGCTTTCCTGGTGGCTCAGAGGGTAAAGAATCTACCTGCAATGCAGGAGACCCAGGTTCAATCTCTGAGTTGGGAAGATCCCCTGGAGAAGCGAATGGCTACCCACTTCAGTATTCTTTTTTTTTTTTTTTTTTACTTTATTTTACTTTGCCTGGAGAACTTCATGGACAGAGGAGCCTGGCAGGCTGCAGTCCATAAGGTCTCAAAGAGCTGGACATGACTGAGTGACTAACACTTTCACTTTTGAGCACAAATGATGAAAGAGGAAGTATGAGAAAATAACTCTCTTTAACACAAAAATCTCTTTTTTAAACTACGAACTTTGTAATTCCTAAACTTTATCGTCCTGTTTACTTTCTTATGAAACCCTATGTGAAGTGAAGTGAAAGTCGCTCAGTCATGTCTGACTCTTTGCAACCCTATGGGCTGTAGCCTGCCACACTCCTCTGTCCGTGGAATTCTCCAGGCCAAAATACTGGAGTGGGTAGCCATTCGCCTCTTCAGGGTATCTTCCCAACCCAGGTCTCCCATACTGCAGGTGGATTCTATGCCATCTGAGCACCAGGAAAGCCTCAGTTAGTAAAGAATCTGCCAGCAATGCAGGAGACAGGGTTCAGTTCTTGAACTGGGAATATCCTCTGGAGAAGGAAATGGCAACCCTCTCCAGTATTCTTACCTAGAGAATCCCATGGACAGAGGAGCCTCGTCAGCTACAGTCCATGGGGTCCTAAGAGTCAGACACGACATAGCGACTAAACCACCATGAAACCCTATACCTGATACCATACATAAGATACAGTGATGTTTTTTACATGGTTCCTGGGGAGCTGCAGTGTAAGGGGAGAAAGTACACAGTTGTTTTAATTTCACTGAGGAAAGAAGTTTTTCTGCAGGTATCAGACAAGGAGTTCAGGACAGCTAGTGCTCAAAAACTCTAACTCCTCAATGGGTTTCAAGAAAGCATTTATAAAGGCATGCTGAGGGAGGGGAGTGAGGGTGTGTGATCCTCTCAGGGTGTGTGATCCTCTCATTTCTCTGATTGTCTGATGGTGACGAACCAGGGTGGCATCACAGGGGTTGACATTATCATTCCTTGGGCTGCAGTGGCTCTGAGGGCCACTGTTTATGGGCATCATGCAGTTAACTTCTTCCATTTGGTAGAGGTTTAAGCATCTGTAAAACAGCTCTGGAAATGTGTGTCAGATACTACTATCCTGGTAATTCAGAGAGGGGGTAAAGATTCTTTGACTGCCATATGGCTGATTACTGTAAAACTGTTATCAGTTCTCCTGGCCCCAGTTATTTTTGTCACTACATGTTTACAACTTTTCAATCATTAAGTCTTTTCTTTCTTTAAAAAAAAAAAAAAAGGTTTTTTAATTTTGGGGTGGAGTGTAGAGAATTAACAATGTTGTGATGGTTTCTGGTAAACAGTAAAGGGATTCAGGCATACATATATATGTATCCATTCTCCCCTAAACTCCCCTCCTATTCAGCCTGCCATGTAACGTAGAGCAGAGTTCCCTGTGTTGTATAGTAAGTATTTGTTGTTTATTTATTTTAAGCATAGCAGTGTGTACATGTCCATCCCAACTCTCTATGTAACAGCCAGATGCTCCAGGAAGCAAACTCACTCAGAAGGACAATGTGGATAGTGGAATGCAGTTTATTACACTGGCAGGTCCAAGGCAGAGTTTCCTCTTTAGTCAGGGACCCCGACCAATTTCTGTGAAAACCTTATATACCCTAATTGTACGGGAATAAGGCCACATCACCAAATTCCTCAGTCCTATTCTGGATAATGTCAAAGGGAGATACAATCAGGTTACAGCCATGATTCATAATCAAAAGGGTCAGCTAGTTATACATTGTAGCCTACACCAATGGGTAGTGTAAAGATTACAATGGTGACTGACTACATAGGGGATTATTACATTCTTTCTGGCAATGGGAAATCTTGGTATGGAATCTTGTGTTTATCAGTCCAGGAGGCCTGTTAGGCTGTAGGTATGTTATCTCCATGGCTATAACATAGTCCAAAGTTTCACTGAGAATGTAAGATGAAGTTTCCTTCTTTTCCAAGTTGGAGTCAGCTCAGCATGTTCCTTTCCTCCTTCATTCCCCTCTCTTGATGCTCTCAGCTTCCAGTGTGAACATCACTCATCAGGATATACTGCATTTTAGGTTTCCTGGTATATATTTGGGTAAATGAAGTTAGCCTCTGTGATACAAAGTTAACAACACATTGGAGAATACAAGGTCCACATAATAGAATCAACAGAGCAACTATAACAATGGCTCATATAGTTTTCCACCAAACACCCTTCCACTGTGAGAGAACAGAAGTCCAAAAAGGAAGATTATCATCAGACATAGCTTTTACTTGACCTTTCATGTCATCTAGAGTGGCTGATATATTGTCAGATAAATCAGGAATATATACACAACATTCAGCTTTGATTATAGCACAGGTCCCTCCTTGAGCGGCTATAAGTATGTCTAAAGCCATTCTACTTTTTTTTTTTTTAATTTTTATTTTTATTTTTATTTTTTTTTTTTAGTTTTAGTTTTTTATTTTTTACATTTTAAAATCTTTAATTCTTACATGCATTCCCAAACATGAACCCCCCTCCCACCTCCCTCCCCATAACATCTTTCTGGGTCAGCCCCATGCACCAGCCCCAAGCATGCTGCATCCTGCGTCAGACATAGACTGGCGATTCAATTCACATGATAGTATACATGTTAGAATGTCATTCTCCCAAATCATCCCACCCTCTCCCTCTCCCTCTGAGTCCAAAAGTCCGTTATACACATCTGTGTCTCTTTCCCTGTCTTGCATACAGGGTCGTCATTGCCATCTTCCTAAATTCCATATATATGTGTTAGTATACTGTATTGGTGTTTTTCTTTCTGGCTTACTTCACTCTGTATAATCGGCTCCAGTTTCATCCATCTCATCAGAACTGATTCAAATGAATTCTTTTTAACCGCTGAGTAATACTCCATTGTGTATATGTACCACAGCTTTCTTATCCATTCATCTGCTGATGGACATCTAGGTTGTTTCCATGTCCTGGCTATTATAAACAGTGCTGCGATGAACATTGGGGTACATGTGTCTCTTTCAATTCTGGTTTCCTCGGTGTGTATGCCCAGCAGTGGGATTGCTGGGTCATAAGGTAGTTCTATTTGCAATTTTTTAAGGAATCTCCACACTGTTCTCCATAGTGGCTGTACTAGTTTGCATTCCCACCAACAGTGTAGGAGGGTTCCCTTTTCTCCACACCCTCTCCAGCATTTATTGCTTGCAGATTTTTGGATCGCAGCCATTCTGACTGGTGTGAAGTGGTACCTCATTGTGGTTTTGATTTGCATTTCTCTAATAATGAGTGATGTTGAGCATCTTTTCATGTGTTTGTTAGCCATCCGTGTGTCTTCTTTGGAGAAATGTCTATTTAGTTCTTTGGCCCATTTTTTGATAGGGTCGTTTATTTTTCTGGAGTTGAGTTGCAGAAGTTGCTTGTATATTTTTGAGATTAGTTGTTTGTCAGTTGCTTCATTAGCTATTATTTTCTCCCATTCAGAAGGCTGTCTTTTCACCTTGCTTATATTTTCCTTTGTTGTGCAGAAGCTTTTAATTTTAATTAGATCCCATTTGTTTATTTTTGCTTTTATTTCCAGCATTCTGGGAGGTGGATCATAGAGGATCCTGCTGTGATTTATGTCTGAGAGTGTTTTGCCTATGTTCTCCTCTAGGAGTTTTATAGTTTCTGATCTTACATTTAGATCTTTAATCCATTTTGAGTTTATTTTTGTGTGCGGTGTTAGAAAGTGATTTGAATTACCGCTTTCCTCATTTGTTTTTGTCCAGTATTTAGTGCTTGAATCACTCTCAGGTTGTCATTTAGGGCTCTTTGGGTGAAATTAGTTAGAATTTCAACTCTGATCATTATGTCTGTAGTGCCCAATTAAGGAACAAATATAGCAGACAATAATCATACCAATGGAAAACTGATCATGATCATCTAGCCCACAGGAGGGTAAATTTAAAGGCTCTTGTATTGCTGACATGATGTTTCCATGGGCAAAGGCTAGACCCAAGGTACACCTCCCTATCCATCCTTGGGGCAGCCAAGGCCATAAGTCAGTTCCACATAACCAGTGGGTGGTGATTACAGTTTCCATACTTGATTTTTATTGTTTTGCCTGATGCAAAAAATCACATAAGCTAGGCATATCACCCCTCTGTAGAGGTGATACCCACCATGGGAGTCCATCCATGACAGACATGGGCATGGCTCCACACACCCAGCAGTTAAATTTTTTTATGAAAGTCAGCATAGGAATGTGCCCATGAAATGAAAACATTGTCCTGTGCAGAAACTATGGCTAGTCTCAAGATGATACCAGAAAGTCCGGGTAGCAGGAGTTGGTTGTAGAGTTTCATCTCTTTTTCTTCCATCTCAAGATGATCTTGGTTTTACATGGCTCAGCGGGGTCCTTCTGTGCAGTCCACTCGGTGTTCTCCAGGTCTGTGTGGTATGCTCTCTTCACCCTCGTGTGGTGAATCCAGGGAGTGACACCTGCAACTTTAACTGCCATAGCGGTGGTTAGAACAACAGTATATGGACTCTTCCAACGTGGGGCCAAGGAGTCATGTTTCCAGTCCTTGACCCACACCTGATCTCCGGGTACAAATTCGTGAATCTGTTCCCCAAGAGGGAATGGCACCCTTTCTTGTACAAACTTAGTTATTTGATGTATTACCTTACCCAATTGTTCTATCTGCTGTGAAATCCCATCCTCTTTTACGTGTAGCAAGTTTGTTGACACCTGTCTCACTATGGGAGGGGGTCTCCCATAGATAATTTTATAAGGGGGATAACTGTGAGAACACGGGGTCACCCTTAATTTGAGCAAGGCCACCAGAAGCAAGTCCATCCATAAACAGTCAGTCTCTATAATCCCTTTGGTGTTTCTTTAAGAGGTCAGTTGGTTCTTTCTACCATTCCAGAACTCTGGGACCTGTATGCTGTATGCAATTTCCATTTGAAATTTAGAGCTTTGCATACCTGTTGAATTAAGTCGGCTATGAAGGCAGAGCTATTGTCTGATCCTATGCTGGTTGGGAACCCAAATCTGGGGATTATTCCTTGAAGCAGACAGTGAGCCACTTTGTTTGCTTTTCAGTTCGGGTAGGGAAGGCCTCCATCCATCCTGAGAAGGTACATACCATGACCAGTAAATAGTGACCGTGTTGGCAGGGTTTCATTTCAGTAAAGTCCACTTCTAAATGTTCAAAAGGTAGAGTGCCTTTTAATTGTATCCCTGGGGACTTTTGTTTATGTCCAAGGGCAGCATCGACCTTCGATCAAGTAGAACAGTTCTGGGATTCCATTCTACACAAGGAGGAAAGTCATGGAATTAGGAAATATTTCCGAATTAATTCTTCTATTTTGTCATGTCCTAAGTGAGTTATCTGGTGAACCTGAGATCCCAGTGTGGGGGCTAATGCCTCGGGTACCTGTAATCTGCCATCTGGCAGTTCCCACCAACCTTTTGCATTTTTGGTGGCCCTTTCTGTTTCAGCCAGCTGGTCTTGGGCCGGGGTATACTGTGGGAGAGTCAAAGTTAACAAAGGTTCTGATAGATCCCCCACCAGGAGCCCCAAATTCCTCAGCCACATGTTTTGTGACTTTATCTGCTAGTTGGTTCCCCTGTGCTTGTGGAGTGTCTTCCTTTTGGTGACCCCAACAATGCATCACCACTACCTTTTCAGGTTCCCATACAGCATTTAATAGAGTCAAGATTTCTTCCTTGTTTTTAATATCCTTTCAGTTGACAGTCAGAAGACCTCTCTCCTTAAATAAAGCCCCATGCACATGTAAAGTAGCAAAAGCATACTTGCTGCTGCTGCTAAGTTGCTTCAGTCGTGTCCAACTCTGTGCGACCCCATAGATGGCAGCCCACCAGGCTCCCCCATCCCTGGGATTCCCCAGGCCAGAACACTGGAGTGGGTTGCCATCTCCTTCTCCAATGCACGAAAGCAAAAAGTGAAGTTGAAGTTGCTCAGTTGTGTCCAACTCTTCACGACCCCATGGACTGTAGCCTACCAAGCTCCTCTGTCCATGGGATTTTCCAGGCAAGATTACTGGAGTGGGGTGCCATAAAAGCATATCTAGAGTCTGTAAATGTTTGTCTTCTTACCTTTTGACAGCTGGAGGGCCCAGATTAGAGGGTATAGTTTGGCCCATTGAGCAGACCAGTGTAATGGCAGTGAGCCGGCCTTGACAATAATTTCTTCTGTGACTACTGCATATCCCATGATTGTCCTTGTTTCACCAGGCTGGTGCCATCAGTGTGCAGGACTCAATCTGGTTCCAGGATTTGTAGTCTCTCATGTCAGGTTTGCTAGCATAAACTTCCTCTAGGATTTCTTTGCAATCATGTGAGGGCCCACCTTCTGCTTGACAAGGCTCAATAGTGACATGGGGGTTCTCACATAAAAGTCCCTGGTATTGAGTAATCCAAGATGTTTACAGCCATTTGTGGGGTCCCCTTGTAGGAGAGTGTTGACCTCATGGGGGACTTTTATGGTTAAGTTCTGGCCCAATGTCAGCTTGGTTGCCTCTTGGACTAGTAAGACAAATGCAGCAATCACCTGGAAGCATCCTGGCCACCTGGTGGCAACATGGTGCAGTCGTTTCAAGAGATAAGCCATGGGTCTGTCCCATGTCCCCGTAGTCTGCGTCAACACTCCCATAGCCACCTTGTCTTTTTCAGTTATGTAAAGAGTAAACAGTTTGGTAAGGTCTGGCAGGCCCAAGGTGGGTGCTGATGTAATTGCCAGTTTTCATTCCTCAAAGGCCTGCTGCTGTCTCTCGGTCCAATTCAGTGAATCTCCTTCTGGTCCAGTTAAGAGTTCATATAATGGCTGGGCCATCTGGGAATAACCCAGAATCCAAATCCTACAAAACCCAGTAGCTCCCAAGAACTCTTGGACCTGTCGTCTGTTTTTTTGTTGTGCGATTCTCAAAATGACATCTTTTCTGGATTGGTCGAACAGCCTTGTGCCTCCTCTCAACAAACCCTGAATACGTTATCTCCTCCTTGCAGATCTGTGCCTTCTTCTTCAAAACTCAGTAGCCAGACTCCATCAACAGCTCCAGTAAAGACTTGATCCCTTCCCAGCAGTCCTCTTTGTTCTTGGCAATCAAAAGCAAGTCGTCCACATATTGTAGCAATCTGCATCTGAACCTCTCTGGCTGGAATGAGTCCAGGTCAGAAGCCAAGGCTTCCCCAAAGATGGTTGGGGAATTTTTAAACCCTTGTGGGAGGCAAGTCCATGTGAGCTGTTGTTTGGTGCCCCCTGCTGAGTCTTCCCTTTCAAAAGCAAAAATGGGTTGAGACACCAGGCCAAGGCATATACAGAAGGCATCCTTGACATCTAAACAAGTATAGATCTTAGCATTCAGTGGGAGGAGCTAAGTAAAGTATAGGGGTTAGGAACGGTGGGATGTAGGGTCACAGTGGCTTGGTTGACCAGTCTAAGGTCCTGCACAGGCCTGCAGTCTAGTTCCCCTTCTCAACAGGAAAGATTGGTGTGTTCCAGGCTGACTGGCATTCAATCAGGGTGCTCACCTTTGGCAACCTATTTATATGTGGCAAAATGCCAACCCGCTCCAGCAGTAGCAGGCGCTGACGTTTCCTGACTGTTATGGCACTGGGTTTGAGTTCTATTACCACCGGAGCTTGATATTTGGCAAGCCGGAAGAAGGGAGGTTATCTTCCACCCAAACCTCAGGGAACTGTTGGATCAGCTCTCTTTCTCGATTATTTAACTCATCTGACTTCTCTCCTGGAGGGTCATATAACCTCCGTGTCTCTATTCCTGAATACCTTATCAGTGATTTCAATCAACTGTGAGTTAGTCATGGCCAATAGACCTTCTACCTTTTGAGGCTTGAGTCTGATATCGGGGTAGGCTTGAGACACAAAGCCTGTGTTTACCATCATCTGAAATCCAGCACCCTCCAGATCTATAGGCGTATAGAGCCTATACGCCTCGCACAGTCTTTTTTTTAAATATAAATTTATTTATTTTAATTGGAGGTTAATTACTTTACAATATTGTATTGGTTTTGCCATACATCAACACGAATCTGCCACAGGTATACACGTGTTCCCCATCCTGAACCCCCCTCCCTCCTCCCTCCCCATACCATCCCTCTGGGTTGTCCCAGCGCACCAGCCCCAAGCATCCAGTATCATGCATCGAACCTGGACTGGCTATTCGTTTCATATATGATATTATACATGTTTCAATGCCATTCTCCCAAATCATCCCACCCTCGCCCTCTCCCACAGTCTTTTGTAGAACTCAGAGGGTGATTCAGTTTCTTTTTTAATTATTTCGGTGGGCTTTGCCATATTCATGGGCTTTCGGGTCCCCCTCTTGAGGCCTTGTAAAATAGCCAGCCGATATCTCTCCAGGTGTCCCCTCCCTTCCTCTGTGTTATGGTCCCAATTGGGCCTCTCATCGGGGATGGCTTGTTCTGTCAACCACTGCAGGTTTGTGGTACCCTCAGGTGCCGTTTCTCTTAGCCATTTTCTGGCCTCAGTTAGGGTCCTGTGTCTTTCCTCAGTGCTGAAAAGGGAGACTAGTAGTTGGATTATGTCATCACATGTAGAGCAGTGAGTTCGAAAAATAGTCTCCAACAGCCTGATCATGCCTTGTGGCTCCTCCGAGTACGATGGAGTGTGTTTCTGCCAATTTAATATGTCCATTGAGGAAAACGGCTTGTAATAAAAGGTTATCGGAGGCTGGTGGTAATGTCTGTCTGCTCCCTGAACTGGGGGCTGTTGAAGATCTCTCAGGGGCATTTGTAGTGGAGCCATTTCCCACCACCTCCTTGGTGGAGTGCAGCCTCTGTTTAATTCCAGTGTCTCCTTCCCCCTTCCCATCAGTACTCACTGGGAAGGGTGGGTATAGCTTAGGATGTTCTGCTGGGGCTGAATCCTGTGGGTGTTGACTAGAGGCTCCTTCCCCCAGGGATCAGAGCCTGCCGAGGTGGTAGCTCTACCTTCTCCAGGGGAGCTGGTGGGAGGGCAGCTGCAGGAGCCCCAGCAGGCCCTGGATTGGGTAAGGCCGCCTCCAGTCCAGGTGGAGCATTAGATGGCAGGCGAGTCACCCAGTATGGGGGAAGGGGCAAATCGTCCCTGTCCGGACTCTGCAGAATTTCTTTTTCGTTATCAGTCAATTTTTGTTCCATTATTTTCCCTTTCCCTTTCTGAATGTAAAGCCTTGCCCAAGGGGGAGGATCTTGAGCCAACCATAGCCATAAATCAGTATATGGATATTGACCTGGGTGTCCCCACTCTCCTGTGACTATTGTATAGACAGCTTCCACTATTTTTAAGGTCCATGGTGCTGTCTGGTGGCCATCCTACTCCCACAGAGGGCCGTTCGACCTCAGAGTATGCGGAGGCAGTTAGGCATCCTCTTCACCCCATAGTCTCCTCCTAATCCCTTTTTAAAATTTTTAATCATGCACTCCAATACAGTTGCATTAGATTCATTTCCCCCATCTTGCTTGCCTTCTTGGACCTTCTTCTTCCTTTCCTTTTCTTTCTGTCTATGAAGTTCTCGGTCCCCTATGTACTTCTGATATTTCCACTCAGTGACACTTAAATTGTAATTCCACCTCCTTCCTAATTGGGGTGAGAAGAGCCTTACCTGCCAGATCCCAGAGGGAGAAGGGGGATCAGTATGGCTTCACCTGCCACTCGGCACAGCTGAACCAGAACACCACGTGGACCAAGACTGTTTCTCCCTTGACTTTTAAAGTTCATTCTGCCTTGGTGGGCTTGATCAGGTGCTGATGAAAACACAGATGGGTTAAATATCCCATGTCCCAGGCCATCTCCAGAAAAGTCAATTCATACTCACTTATGTATCCCCCTCCTTCTAGCCTGACGGTTCTGAAGGGTTCAAGAATTTCACAGCAGATAGGACACCTCCTTGGGGAAGGCAAAATACAGGTGCACAAAGGTCAAGTTTCTTTCCTTAGAGGCCCCTTCACAATTGCCCAGTAATAGTTTACCCCCAGATGGTGTGAACACCATCTCCTCTGTGACATTCACAGCCCTGCTTTCCCCAAAACTTTCTCGCATTTGTCCAGTAGCAATCTATCCCAGAACAATGTGGAGCATTTAGTGACATCTCTTTGTGACAGTTGCGGTCCACGTGCTCCCTAGTCCTTCACAGGGGGTTGATCAGGCCCCCTCTCCCACCCTGCTAGGTGGGAACCTCCTTACACCTGAGCGCTCAATTCCCCTGCTGCTGTCCACTATTCACCAATGAGAAAGGTCCAGGCATTGAGAAACGGAATCTTTCCAGAAGGGCGAGACGCCTTCCCCACTCTAGAAGATCCAAGCCACAAGGACTCAGAGTAGCCCCAAGCGAGACTTGTCTCGTCAAAGTGAGGAGCTTCCCAGCCAAAGCACCAAATGTTGTAGCCAAATGCTTCGGGAAGCAAACTCACTCAGAAGGACACCGTGGATAGTGGAGTGCAGTTTATTACACTGGTGGGTCCGAGGCAGTTTCCTCTTTAGCCAGAGACCCCAACCCATTTCTGTGAAAACCTTATATAGCTTAAGTGTATGTGCACAAGCCCACATCCCCAAATTCCTCAGTCGTACTCTGGAAGATGTCAAAGGGAGATAACAATCAGGTCACAGCCATGATTCATAATCAGAAGGGTCAGCTGGTTATGTATTATACCAATGGGTGCCATAAAAATTATAATGGTGACTGACTACCTAGGGGATTATTACATTCTTTCTGGTGATGGGAAATATTGGTATGGAATCTGGTGTATATCAGTCTGCGAGTCCTGTTCGCGATAGGTACGTTATCTCCATTGCTACCAGCCACATAGTCCAAAGTTCACTGCGAATGTAAGATGGAGTTTCCTTCTTTTCCAAGATGGAGTCAGCTCAGCCTGTTCCTTTCCTCCCTCACCTAATTACCCCTGCCATCTTACCCCTAAATTTTTGAAGCAGGCTTTTGTGACTCTGGAGGTGCCTGGGAAATAATACCTTTTCTTCAAGCAGGAGACAGGGAGAGGACATGGGAGGAGGTGTCCATCCCAAGAAGGCCCCATAGAGTCCTGCTTAGTCACAGTCATTCGTAAGAAAATAGTATGAATTTTGTTTTCTAATATCTCCCATGTGAAGCTTTGGTCTAGAGAATACTTACAATCTTTTCTTCAGGGCTCAGATTGTTGTAGCCACGTGTTCTGAGAAACAAACTCACTCAGAAGGACAATGCAAATAGTGAAGTGCAGTTTATTACACCGGCGGGCCCAAGGCAGAGTCTTCTCTTAGCCAAGGACCCCAACCAGCATTTGTGAAAATCTTTTATACCCCATGTGTACGTGTCTGAACCCACCACTCCAAATTCCTTGAGACTTACATAAACCAAAGAGAATACAATCCCAATGACCCCATCATTCACATACTATGTGCTCAAACAGTCAAACAATTAGCCAATAATCAATAAACCCGAGGTTACACTCCTATAGAGACAGAAAAATTCATGGCCTGTCTGGAGGAAGGGGTGATTAGTGTATGTTTTCTCTTAGGTGATGAGTAACCTAGATACGATCTTCAAGGTTCCCCTGTCCGGAGGGAGTCTTATCCCTTGGTTGTCATTTTCATAGGTACTAAACACAGAGTTCAGAGTCCATTGGAAAGGTGGCCAAGCATGATCAGCATGAACAGGCCTAAGATGGAGTCCAGGCCCTATGAATTCCTCCTTCAAGATAAAACTGTAACCTCCAAGTATAGAACACTGACCATTGAGTCTTCTGATTGGCCAGTGCCTGAGTTTAAATATTCTGAATGCTAGTGTTTCTTCAATGGTAGGATAAAAGTGTATTTCATCCTTGTGCATCGTGAAAAATATCTGAGAGAAACGAGTGAAACCCAATAATCAAAGCAACTCCTGTTAGGTAGCTAACAGGAGAGGAACGTACTCTCTTCAAGGAGCAAGAATACAGAGTGTGCACAGTCAATGGTGAATGGTAACTAAAAATGATTCTGTGTGCACCATCAGCTACGTGGACATGCAGACCATCTGGGAGCTCACTTTTCCAGACTGAAAAGGGACTTCATACTTGACTTAATGCCCTACCATTGATATCTTAAAATTATTAACAAATTTAAACAAAGCACTCCACCCTTTTTATTTTGCACTTGACTGTGCAAATGATGTAGTGGATTCTAACTCCATGTGCATGGAAGGGATGAATTGGTTTTTTTCCTTCATCTAATCTAGCTTTTCAGAGAAGGCAATGGCACCCCACTCCAGTACTCTTGCCTGGAAAATCCCATGGATGGAGGAGCCTGGTGGGCTGCAGTCCATGGGGTCGCGAAGAGTCGGACAAGACTGAGTGACGTCACTTTCACTTTTCACTTTCATGCATTGGAGAAGAAAATGGCAACCCACTCCAGTGTTCTTGCCTGGAGAATCCCAGGGACAAGGGAGCCTGGTGGGCTGCTGTCTGTGGGGTCACACAGAGACGGACACGACTGAAGCGAATTAGCAGCAGCAGCAGCAATCTAGCTTTTATTGTTAGCAGCTTTTGGCAGGAAAGAGTTCTTCGAAGGAAAGAGCTCTCTCCAAGTTACCAATTGAACTGGGCCCAGATGCTCATGGCTTACCAAATCAAACTTATGAACATTTGTGGAAGGACAAGCTGTCTTTAATCAGAAAGCTGGCAATCTGAGAAGATGGTAGACTCAGTGTCCCCCCAGAACCACCTCCGAAGATTCTTCTCGGCCCTGAAAGTTGTAAAGAAAAGGGAGGAAGTGATCTCACTTCCTTGTTGAGACGGGGGACGCCACCCCCCACTGCATGCAGGCTTGTGGTCTCCTGGCAGTCTTCCTCTAGACTCGTTCCTCTATCTTGTTCACATGGTTTATTTGGGAGACTGAAACTCTTGGGTGGCATTTTGGGAGGAGGGGTGCTCTGAAGAACTCTGTTCATTTATGTCTAGGCACAGAAAAAATTCAGCGAGAGGCAAAGTGATAGATAAGAGGTGATTTCTTAGAGCAGGACATTTGTGAGACTTAGAAACAGGTGGGTGAGAGGATTCTGCACCAAGAACTAAATCAGCTACAGTTTTATAATCAAATGAAAAGTGGAGAGGGGCAAAATCACTTTCTTCCTCATTTCTGAGTAGACATCATCTTTCCATCATCAGCATCTCCTTCAGGTTGGTCTGGGGAGTTTTCTTGTCCTTAAATGATCAAACCAGGATTGTCATGGCACTAAGGAAATATTTCAGGTCTCAATACAATTTGCTTTGAAATGTCACCTTTCCATAAATTATTGTTTTGTTTAGTTTTTTTTTTTTTAATGTGTGTAGAAAGCATATTCTAGGGGTCATTAACTTAAGGAGCTCACTGGGAAGGATGTGGGTTTCATGCCACAATTCTTTTATTGTTTTGGGGCATACCTCATGGTTTTGTTGCTAAGCAAACCTGCTGGTTTTCTGGTTAAGCAAATCTATTTTCTTAAGTGATCCTTAACTTACAGGGGTCTCTCATACTTTTTTTTTTTTTTAATTTATAATCCCCTAGTGGGATTAGCTATTTACTCTGTCCCCATCAAGATCACTGAAGAGGAAGCTAAGAATGAGATCTGATCATCTGTTAATTACTTATTCTCCATTCCTACTTCTTTGATCTATGGAAAGAACTGGCAAGTTAGCCAAGTTGCTGTATGGTTAAAACATTTGTAAGGTATGCTTAAGGGTCAGAGATGAGTAGAGCACGGGGGTAACTGATTAAAAGTCATTTACAATACAGTTTTTCTAATGACAAGGAAAAGAGCCTCCTGCTGTCAACTTTAAAATATATTCACAACCTAAAAGTTGAGAATTGTGTTTTATTTGATGGGAATTTTTAGGACTTTAGGCCTGGGAGGCAATTTCTCAAGTAGCTTTGAGAGAACTGCTCTGAGGAGGTGAAAGGGAAGAACCAGGTTATATAGAAGGTTTGCAACAAAGGGCAGGTAGTCTGAAATCAAAAGATTTTATTGTTCATTAAAGAAAGCCAGATATTCGATGTTAAGGGATTTAGCACTTTTCTACATATTGAAAGATGCAAGAGTTGGGCTCACTGAAGTCATTCCTTTCCTATCCACCTCACCTCTCTGGGGCCAATATTCTGTGTTTTCACATCTAAAGTTTCCTCAGGGCTCACCATAGGGTAGTGGCTGTGGTCTGATGGTTGATAGATAGCAGATATTTTTCTCCTTCCTGTGTTCCCCTAGGTCTCACAGGCTAACATCAGAAGGCTGCAATTACTGATGTCTGTGAGATCCTTGTTTACTGGTATGGCAGGAAATACTCCATTTCTCACTGCTGAGATCTGTTTTCTGCAAAGAGCACCTTGCATGTCTGAGGCCCCCTTGTTTTATCTCTGTCTTCAAACCATTAGCTTCCAGTTAACAGATGATCTTTTCTCTTTCCCTAGTTTCTGTAATCTCATGAAGAGTGTAAACAAGATATCTTAGAAAGAAAGGTCACAAGAAGTCAACAAGCCCACGCACTGGACGATAGTGATGACTCTGATCCCTTATTTCAAGGATTAACTGACATTACTTCCCTTTCCCCTTTAAAGTCTTTCAGGGCTGAGCAGAATCTTGGAGGTGGTTCTCAGGGACACTGAGTCCACCGTCTCTTCAGATTTCCAGCATTCTAATTAAAAGCAAATTTCCTTTCTACCAGTATTTTCTTCCCTCGAGTATTGATTTTTGGAGCAGTGCGCTGTTGAACCTCAATTGTTTTTTATTTTACCTACATTATTTTTTAATTAAACTTCAAAAAAAAAAAACTTTTCAGATCATTACAGACTCACACTCTGTTGTAAGAAATATTACAGAAAATATTAGGTCCCTTTTACCTAGTGGACCCCATGGTAACATCTTAAAAACTAAACTAAAGTGTGAAATCACAACTAATGTGGACACTGATGTGGTGGAGATACAGAATGACTCCATCACCACATAGATACAGCCTGTAGCTCTTTCATAGCCACACTCTTCTTTCCTCTCTCATGATTGTCCTTAGCTGCTGTTTTTTATCTCTATAATTTTGTCATTGCAATAAAGTTATAAAAATGGAATCAAACAATATGTAAAATTGTGTGACTAGCTTTTTTATTTTTTTCATTGCTTCAATCAAATTGTTCCATGTATCAACTGCCCATTCCTTTTGATTGCTGAGTTGTCAGCCTTTGTATGGTTGTTACAATGTTTGTTTACACCCATTTTATGACATCTGGTTCTTTATAGGTTTGACTATTACAGAGATGCATGCTTAGTATTAAAAGACACTGTGACTAACACAACTTGATGGCAAAATAGGTTCTGGACTGTTGTTCCTACCAAAATACACAAGTTCAACAGTCACACATGGCTGAATTCTGTGAGAAATCCAGAAACTGTTCGAGGCAGAGTAATTGTGAAACTAACCACATCAAAACTAGTAGGAAAAGCTGACAACACTTTTCCACCACACTCCCCACCCCCTGAACCTCACCATATGAGGAGTAGAAAGTTTGGACTCCATATCTAGTATCTCAGTTTTTCCAGGTGCTACCTGAGGGGCTAGGCATACCTCATTCCCTGAGGACTACAAAGAATAACGGGCCTTTTTTTGTTTTTGAATTGAAGTATAGTTGGTTTACAATGTTGTGTTTTGTTTTGTTTTGTTTTGTTTTTGAGGTATAGTTGATTTACAATGCTGTGTGTGTACAGCATAGTGATTCAGTTTTATATATATATACATATCTAGTATACATGTGCATATATATATATTTTTAGATCCTTTTCTGTCTTTTGTTATCACAAAATATTAAGTACAGTTTCCTGTGCTATACAGGAGGCCCTTGATGATTATTTTATATTGAGTAATATGCATATATTAATCCCAATCTCTTAATTTATCCCTCCTCTAACCTCCCCTTTTGGTAACCATAAGTTTGTTTTCTGTGTCTATGGATCTATTTCTCTTTTGTATAATAAATAAATTTATTTTTAATTTTTTTTTAGATTCTACATGTAAGTGATATCATATATTTGTTTCTCTCTGTCTGACTTACTTCACCTTGTATGACAGTCTCTAAGTCCATCTGTTAGGTAGTTAGAATAGGAAAAAGGAGTCCAGAATGGAGGTGGCTAAAAGACAAGAAAGGGAAAACCCTCAAAAATAGAACAAAGGAAGGTCCAAAGACCAGAGTGAGGACATCAAGTAGAAAAAACCGCACTCCTGGCTAGCCCAATTTACATAGGGCAGACCCAGGGTGGAGAGGGGTAGGAAAAACATATGAAGAAGAGGAGCCAAAAGGCACGGTGTCCCTCACTCTCTTCTCTTTGCATCTTTTGTGTCGGCATGCCCTCATACCTCGAGGATGTATTTTTCTTTTATTTTCTAAATAAAACTGAGCTGTAACACTGATTTGTCCAAGAGCTGTGACACGGTCTGTCTGAGGGCTTTAACATCCGTCGCTTCAAATTTTTGTTGTGATGAGACAGAACCAAGGAAATTACACACTCCCATGACACACCCATGTTGCTGCAAAGGGCGTTATTTCATTCTTTTTATGGCTGAGTAATATTCCACTGTTAAGTATGAACCACATCTTCTTAATCCATTCATCTGTGGCTGGACATTTAGATTGCTTCCATATTTTGAGTATTGTAAATAGTGCTGCTATGAACACTGGGGTGCAAGTATCTTTTCAAATTACTGCTTTCTTTGAACATATGCCCAGGAGAGGGATCACTGGTTCATATGACAAAGGGGTGGTTTTAAATGAGCACTTTGAAAGCACTTTATATCGCTCCTTCCTTCATCTCAGAGCAGAATGAAGAGATGATCCACTTCCAGCTTCTCATTAGAAGAAGTTGGACCACACAACTTGCACCACTAGTTTTTTGTCTGTTACCCAGGAATCTGGCTTCTAATTTGCCTGTCTCAGAGAACAAAGGAGGCCCAGCATATGATAATTCTGATTGGACCTAGCATCCTTTAAACTTCTGGGGGCCACTAAGAACAAAGACAAAGGTTTTAATGAACAAAAGCTTAAAACACTGTGCATGCATACAATGGAATATTGATGTTCAGTTACATGGGTGTTTTCTCAGCAGAAGCTCCTATATATTCTAGCTCCTGCTTTACAACTTACCCCTTGGGAACAGTCCCCTCAGATATCTAAGTGGATGATAATCATGGGCTATAGTCCTCAGTAAGTCTTTTGAATAAAACATAATTCTCAACTCATAGGTTGTGCATATTTTCAGTCCCCAATAGTTTATGCTACTATGAGGGTAGTCATACCAGAAAGACCAACCATACGAGCACAGCAAGTAGAGGGTCATGACTTTGAGTTGCATTTGAGACTGAGTAGCTTTCTGTCCAAGAATGTAAAGAGAATATCCCAGTCAGTTGCCTTCTATGACACCAACAATGGCAAGCAAAATGTGGAATTCAGAACAAAATACCATTTATTTTGAACTCTTAGGTACAAGTCCAACGAAATGTGTACAAGTTCCATATGAGGAAAAGTACAGAACTCAGGTAAACAAAATCAAATAATTTAAATCAACTAATACTCCATGTTTATAGGTAGAAAAACAGAATATTTTCAAGATGTCAGTTCTTTACAACATCATCTATAGGTTCAATATACTCACAATAAAAATGCAGCAAGTCATTTTATAGATTTGCAAAATAATTCCAAAGTTTATATGAAGAGTCATAATACCCAGAATAGCCAACCCAATATTGAAGAAGAAAATTGGGGAACAGACCCTATTCAATGTCAAGCCTTACTATCTAGCTACAGTAAGCAAGTTAGTGTGCTGAAAGACAGATCAATGGGACAAAATAGAGAGACCAGAAATAGACCCTCGTAAATGCAGTTGACTGAAATTGGACCAAACAGCAAAGGCAATATGAAGGAGGAAACAGAACAGGCTCCATCTTGAAAGCAGGACTACATCTTGGGCTGGACTGTGGACTTTGAGCTATAGGCCCAGTATCTATGGAAATGACATACCAATGGAAAACCAGACCCCGATGAAGGAGCCTCAGGACTTGTACCTAGACTCTCCATTGCCTAAAAGATTATGTTAATTATCTCTGTAACAGAACAAAGTCATAAATACTATTATGCTTATTGGGGTATGACCAATGTTCACTGTTTAACTATCTAGGCTTATGACACATCAACCATGGGTTAACTTTGATCTTATCTCTCTTTTATCTTGTCCAGACTAGCTTCAAGGAATTTGGGGAGGCGGGTTTGAGCACGTACACTTAGGGTATATAAGGTTTTCACAAAAACTGGTCAGGGTCCCTGGCTAAGAGGAGACTCTGCCTTGGGCCCACCAGTGTATATAAACTGCACTCTACTATCTGCATTGTACTTCTGAGTGAATTTGTTTCCCAGAACACGTGGGTACAACAAATGCAACGGAGAAAAAGTCTTTTCAACAAATGACACTTGAACAGTTAATCATACACACACACACACCCAAATTAGATGCTGACCTAACACCCACCACAAAAAAATAACACAAAATGTTATTGGCACTATTTTTACTTTTATTTCCATAAGCAATGATGAAAGAAAAACTATGTGTTAAATATTTAAAGAGTCAAATAGAGTAACAAGAGAATTTCATCAGTTACCTCATTTGAATCTTTCAACTAGCCAGTGAAACTGGTGATCTATTTATTTTTCATGTGAAGTACCTCTGCTTTGAAGTAATTTATAAAGGTCACAATGAGAGGGTAACAGGCAGGAAGGCCAGGGGTCTCCAAATGGAGGAAATAGGCTGCAAGTGTCAGACATTTTTTCTCTCTCTCTTAAGCAGCAGGAGGAAACAAACAAGTGTTAGATTTCTTCCCTTTCTCTATATAAATTTAAAAGGAGGTTTTTCTTAAAATTCTGTGTTGCCATGACAATACCTGGCTCCACCTGAACTTAACTTTTCTCAAACCTTGAGCTAACCAATGCATTTTTCTTATAGAAATGTTTGCCTTAAGCTATGTTAGTGTATTATGTACATTCTGTTTCTGAAACTCAATCGCACATAAACATTTGTGAGATTGGGTATCACTCGGTAGTGAGTGGAGGTAATTCACTATTTGTGATTTAAATGGTGTGAAAGCAGAATTTTAAAAATCCAATAAAGTGTAAAAAACAGATAGGTATTTGTTTATAGGTATAATATTTGCTCAGCACACTGTAATTTAAAACAGATACGCTGAGAATTAAAGTGAAAAGGCACCTTTACAGTATTTCTAATGCCTTAAAATACAAAGTTTAAAGTAAAATTAGTCAGTAATTTTTAAATTTTTTTGGCTGCCCCAGATCTTAGTTGCAGCATGTGGGATCTTTGATACTCATTTCAGCATGTAAAATCTAGTTGTTGTGTTTTTTTTTTTTTCCCTAATTTTATGATTTCTTTCATTTCTTACTTATTGTGGTAAATGGATAATTTATTATTATTGGAGCAAAATCCCACATGCCACAACTAAAGATTCCACATGAGGTACATCTGATTCACTTTGTTGTACAGCATGTGGAATCTTTAGTTGCCACAAGTGGGACCTCTTGTTTGCGGGATGCAAGTTCTGGTTTCCTGGCCAGGAATCCAACAGTCCCCTGCACTGGCAGCAGAGTCTCAGCCACTGGACCACCAGGGAAGTCCCTAGTCTCAGTAGTGTTAGAAACTTCTCTATAGATGTGTTTAATGTAATTAGTTAATTATAATTTTTGGCTGCACTGGGCTGTCACTGCAGTGTGTGGGTTTCTCATTGTGGTGATGTCCCCTGCAGTGGAGCACAGGCTCTAGGCTGAGGCTTCAGTAGTTGCAGCCCTTGGGCTCCTAGTTGTGGCTCACGGCCTCTGGAGAGTGGGCTCAGTAGTTGTGGCACAAGAGCCTAGCTGCTGTGTGGGGAATAGAATATTTCTGGACCAGGGTTGGAGCCCATGTCCGCTGCATTGGCAGGCAGATTTTTATCCACTGTGCCACCAGGGAAGTCCAAAAACAGTGACCATGTACATTTGGAACTGACAGTAAGGGAATTTTGAATGTGTTAACCAATTATAACATTTCTCATTGGTTATTAAAATAATTGCCCATGGTTTTAGCTATCATAGTCATTTTTACGGTCTCATGTGTGCAAATAAAGTGCTGTTTGTATAGAAAAAGGGAATTCTTTCATATTTATGGGTTCGAAACATAAACGCCAACTTATATTATTTAACACCTACTTAATTTAGAATCTCACTTCCAAATCCCTATCTCATTCAAGTATAGCTTGTTTCTATGCGGTTAACAAACACTATAAACAAATATTGATATTTTTGGCAGAGCAAGCAATAGAGCAACTGTTTACAATGTATATATAAACATTTATAAAATGTTAATATAAAAACAATTTCTAATGCATCTTTTATGGATGGTGTGTGAAATTCCCTAATAAGGCCTTGAAGAATTTAAGGACATGATTTGTTTGCTGCAAATCCATTTTCTATCTGTATAACTTCTGGCACTGCTAACTCCAAGGTCATTTAGGTAGCCACGTTCCCCATCGCCTGTGATGACGAACCTAAAACCAAACATGAAAATGTTAAAAAAGCACTGGCTGGACATCTACATTTGTTCTTCCTCTATAATCTTCAGCACCTCCACTCCAGGTATTTTTAATGTGGACAAGAGAAAAATGAAAATCTGTTGTTCATAAGGCTTCTGAGTAAGTATACACCATTTCTGTATTCAGTTCGTTTGTATTCTCAAAGTCCCTGCTAGAAAATTGGAAGTTTACCATCATCCATCCCAAAGTCAGTTATGTTGTTGACTAGGTATTTAACTAGGGCTCGCTGATGTAGCCAAGTGAACTGCTGCCATGGGTGGTGATAAAAGAAATTGTCACATACTGAAATATCGGTAAGTCATTCTGGCTTATACATGTCTTAACTTGACTTTTACGCTATAAAATACTCTCTGTGCCATAATAAACATCCACTGTACATCTGCTTTAATTATTAAACAAAAGGGCACACTGACCAGAAGTGAAGAATGTCCAAATTAAAAATAAAGTTGAAATGTCCCTCTTCTTGAGACACCAACTCTGGTCCTGCTTCGATGATAAGACTCCCCTCCCAGGTGCCAATGCCATATTGACCCACCATGTGCTTGCTGGTCTATTCTTTTTTATTTTTTTATTACAGCAAAACCTTGAAGGAATGTAACTCTGACTTGTTTAATGTTCTCTTTTCTGACAAGATATAAAACAGGCCCAGAAACCCTGTTTCTCTAAAGCAGTTTCTCAGAGTAAATCTGCAAAGTAGGCTTCTGGGCTAGTCCTCAACTTGGCTCAAATAAAACTCTTTTCTATTCTTATTTTTGATCGTTTACTGATTATTTTAATTAGCTTTCAGGGAACATGATTTTCAGTGTTCTCCTGACCTGTTTCATAAATGTGTGAAAATAAACATATGTGCTTACTAGAAAATTCTTAAATGGGCTTAGCTTTGATTGAGGGAAGTGATTGCCCCTTATATTCTATATGCTCCAAAATGGTTACATTTAAAAAATTCCCACTGAAGTGTTCACAACCGAAGATGTGTTACTAAGTTCCTTCCAGGGATAAATTATCACAGGAGGGATTCCCACTGGTTCTCTGATGACCTTCCCTTTAGGAATGGACAGGGCAGCGAGTAGAGTGGACTGAGGGTCTGTGGATACCAATTCTTCAGTGGCTTTCCAAGACGGTAGGATCCCAGAGTACCTCAGCTGTTCTCTCTACATTCTAAATATGGATTTCAGCACAGTTTAAGTCAGTGGGTGAAAGCGGATGAATATGTCCAATGTCATCATCATGCTGAAGATTTCAATTAAAAACATGATACGTGAAGTTTTCTCAAAGGCACAGATAATAAACAGAAGAGCGTACAAAGGATTTCTATTTTATACCTCATAGTGCAGCAAACTTTCCATGATATTAAATTTACATTCCCCAAAATACAACTCACACCCAAACTACATATAAATAGAATAGAAGACAGTCTAAAAACTTACGAGGCATTATATTTAGAGTTGTCTGTCCACTTCCAAGCATGATGTGATGATTCTCTGCTAAGACCAATCCAATGGTCAGAAGGGCCTTTGTATCTTTTCAGAAAGTTCTATTATAAAACACCAAAAGCAAAAACACATGTCTCCTTCATTTTACCCTTGAGTCCTCTTCCCCCCAGCCTTCTCTCTTTGCATGACAGCCTGGTAAGGTTGAGAAGCTTAGACATTGAAGGGAGAAAACTAGTCCCCAGTTCTCAGCTTAAGTTACTCAAATGTCTTTGATCCTAAATTACGTTAAAGTGATCACACATATCAATTTGACCGGGAAAGTCCCAGGTTATGCCTATGGTTCCAACATAATATTGTCACTTCCAATATACTATGGTCACTTTCTCTCCCCAAAATGTCCCAACTTGGATGATAAATTACATGATTAGCATACTTCTTTTTACAATGGGAACAATATATCTAATTTGAAGATTAACTATGAGGATTACATGAGAGAATGTGTCCAAATTGTCTCACATGGGTTCCAGGCAGAGAACATAACCAAGAAATGCCAGGCACTAATATGCTCTCCAAGCCCCCAAGTCTGCCTGGAATGGGAGCCTTCCTCTTCTTTCAGCTGTCACCCTGTGCGGCCTATAGCCTTCTCAGGGGCTAAGTATTTAACAAAGAACATGATCCAAAAATATTCCTTACCAGCTCCTCCTCCATTTCAAACTGAGCAAGAACAGCTTCCATTTTAGTACAGGATGTCTGACTGAATGTCCAATTCTTCGATTCTTCAGAAAAATAAAAACACTTACTCCCAAATCCAATCCATCCTTCTGGGCAGGTGACATACAGAACTTTTAACTCTGGCTTTCTGCTTCTCGCTAAAAGTTGGACAGACACAGTGAAGCATAACAAACAAATTTCCCATTCATGTTATCTATTTTTCCACTTAACATTCTGAGTTATACATATATACAGGTCTAGTTATACATATATACATGTGTGTACATGTATATGTAGGTACAGTATAACTAAATTCCAAAATGAGAGCTTTGAAGAAAAGCACGCCAAAGAACAGCTAGAGTCTTATATTTTTATGGCCTTGGCTAATAGCGTTCTGATTTCCACAAAATCTGAACATGGGCTACTTTCTATAGGCAGACAGATTCTTAGAAATGTCTTCCCAGTCCAAACTCCACTGTTTTCCCAAAGAATAGTTTTTCTTTATATGTATGTTGCACCATTTTTTATATATAGATTTGTGGAACCAGCTCTCTGTTCTCACTAAAAGTTGGACAGACACAGTGAAGCATAACAAAGAAATTTTCTCATCCCTTTTACCTATTACTCCACTTACCATCTTGAGGTTGATCTTTATATATATATATATATATATATATATATATATATACATATATATATATATCACATATGTATGTATGTACATATATACACACATGTATTCATATATGTAAATACAGCAAAACTAAATTCCAAAATGAGGAGTTTGAAGAAAAACATGGCCAAATATAAACTAGACTCTTGTACTTTTATGGCTGTGCAAACAGCATTTTGTTTTTCTTAAAATCTGACCAAGACCTACTTTTCATAGGCAGACAGATTGTTAGAAACATCTTCCAAGCCCAATGCATTTGTTTATCAGAATGCAGTTTTAATTTATATGTATTTTGGCACCATTCTACATAATTTCATATTATTTTGCTTCCAGAGTCATATTCTCAGGTGCTTGTCTATGTACTAAACACTCTCTATGGATGCCACCCAACTTTGGGTTATATGCAGAATTGCCAAGCTCTAATGAACATTACTTTGCCAACAAAGGTCCATCTAGTCAAGGCTATGATTTTTCCAGTGGTCATGTATGGATGTGAGAGTTGGACTGTGAAGAAAGCTGAGTGCCAAGAATTGATGCTTTTGAACTGTGGTGTTGGAGAAGACTCTTGAGAGTCCCTTGGACTGCAAGGAGATCCAACCAGTCCATTCTAAAGGAGATCATTCTTGGGTGTTCTTTGGAAGGAATGATGCTAAAGCTGAAACTCCAGTAGTTTGGCCACCTCATGAGAAGAGTTGACTCATTGGTAAAGACTCTGATGCTGGGAAGGATTGGGGGCAGGGGGAGAAGGGGACGACAGAGGATGAGATGGCTGGATGGCATCACCGACTCAATGGACGTGAGTTTGAGTGAACTCTGAGAGTTGGTGATGGACAGGGAGGCCTGGCGTGCTGCAATTCACAGAGTCACAAAGAGTTGGACACAACTGAGTGACTGAACTGAACTGAATGAACTTCCAACTAATATTTCTAATGCCTTGTGAAATGCTACCAGCTTTAACCATTCATAAAACACCAACTGCTACTTAGTGTGTGGAAAAGTAATTGTACTTTGCTGCTTGCCAAAACAGTAGACTTCTCCAAGATCTATGTTCTTTTTTTGGTTCTTGGAAAATGTAATATCGAGATCTGTGGTCACTTGCTGAGTGCAAGCTAGTGATAGTTGTTTTTCCTAAATGATTTTATTAGATTGAGAATTTGCCTTGGAAAGAATGTTCTCTGAAAACTAACATATGAATATACATATATATATATATATTTTATCTGGTGACTTTTTCCCCTGAGGTCAGTCTTGAAGTACACATTGTACATTCGATTGTTGCCTCCCAGAGTCATCACTAACAGTCTTATCTCAGGCACAAAAGCCATCAATCCACTGAACTTCAAGCAGAGAATCTGTGCATCTCACTTCTCAGGGGTCCATGGACACTAATGGTTTTAAGGAAATCAATTTCTGTAGCATTTAATTCCTGTAGTACTCTTTCCTAGCATCATACGGATTTCCCTTTCCCCACATCTTCCTTAGTATCAGTCCTTCTTACTCTTGACGAAAGAAAGGCAAACTCCTTACCTTTCCTAGATTTTACTATGCTACATTTCTTAGGGGTATAAAACCTTCTAGTAGACAAAACGTGGCATAGTTCAATTATTGATTTTAGTACCAAAAATACAATGTAGTATTTCCAGTGTTTCTGGAAATGCTATTTTATATGTATTTCTGTTAAATATGTATAAAAATATTTGGGCCCTTGTTAGATGCTCTGAACCAGCAAGATATCAGAGTATAGGCAATGGGAAGAATAAATGTTTTTCCTTCATAACCTCACTTTTTCCTCCCTTACCCAATCTGATAGGAAATACTGTTGGTTCAAGTTTCAAGATAGATTCTGACAACAGGTCCCACCTCCACTGTTATCACTAGGACCAAGCCATGGTCCCCTCTGGTGTGGATTTCTATAAGGTTACCCTAGTAGGTGTTTCCGAAGTCTAACTTTTCTTCCAACAGTCAAAATGGTTTTATTCTAATGAAATTTAGATCATGGCATTCTTCTCCTACAATTTCCCTTTTCCTATACCCCCCATTGCGCTCAGATTAAAAGCTGAAGTCTTTACCTGACTCATTAGGCTGTGACCTCCCTGACCCCCAGCCTGTTACTCTTCCTCATTCTCACCTTGCTTCAGCTGTAGAAGCCTCCATGCTGTTCCCCAAACCTACCAGGAGATTCTTCCTTTCATTCTACTTGTTCCTGCCATCTGGAGTGCTTTCCCCACATAGCCACATGGCTCCTTCATCTCCTTCAAGTTTGCTGAAAAGTCATCTCAAGGAGGCTGGCCCTGGGCACTTATATTCATCTCAATCTATTATCCTATATTATAATATCTGCATCTTTCTGTTATTGATAGAATAGGAGTTCCCTGGGAATTTTTTGTGTTTTGTTCACTGGTATACCTCAAACATTTCACACACCCTGGCACATATGAAGCTCAATAAATATTTATTGACAATGTGAATGTGCAAAGAACATGGTATGGTTTGGAGAAAAGGTAACTCACCTGCCACAAGAGCGGAAAGCATCACCACGTTTAGAGCCAGAAGTAATAAAGATAATCAGGATGCAGGAGCAGAGCTTGGCAGGTGTAACAGGAGATATAATTGCTAGGCATTTCTTTCGGAGATCTTTACCTATAAATAGAAATGTCATAATCTCAATCTCATGGAAGCATTACAAGAAAAACTTCAATTTATCACAGAATCAACATGTAAAGTCAGCTCTACCTCACCTTCCCTATTGCCAAACTCTCTCACAAAAGGTCCATGTCCAAGAGAGATGGCCACGGCCCAAAAGCGACCCAGAGATAAGAGAAACAGTATGTTTCCCCTGGAGAGTCTTCCAGTTATTGTAAGAAGAGCTAATAAGGGAGTAAGAGACAGACAGACTAGAAATCAGAATGAAAACAAAACATGCAAACAATCCAGATTTACCTCCACAAATAACAAATTTGGTTAGAAGTTCTAAGAGGAGCTTTAGAAAACTAATCAATATAATTCATCACATTAACAGAATAAGAGAAGAGAAAGGATATGACCATCGATATAGACATAAAAGGAGAAGGAAACGGCAATCCACTCCAGTATTCTTGCTTAAAGAATCCCATGGACAGAGGAGCCTCTGGGCTACTGTCCATAAGGTCACCCACAGTCGGACACGACTGAAGTGACTTAGCATGCATGCATGCATGCATAGACATAAAATGTGGAAAACATTAAGAGTCATCCCAAATAACAAAGCCCAACAAATTATGAACTGAACTTTCACTTTTCATAGAAATAGTATAGCTAACATGATACTTATTGGTGAAAAAGTGAATGCCTTCCTCTAAAGGTCAGGAACAAGGCAAGGATGCCTATTCTCACCAATACAATTTAACATTTTACTAGAGGTTCTATCAGTGCCAATAAGGAAAGAAAAGTAAATAAAAGACATAGAGATTCGGAAGAAGTGAAAGTGTTTCTAGATGTGGTATCCACTCATGTCCCACTAGAAATATTAATTTGAAAATTATCTGCACATGAAAATCCCTTCCCAAGAGTCAAGGATTCCAGGCACAGCCACTCCCTGCCTCATCCCAGCTCCTTGCACTCCAGCAATTCTGGTAGATAATGCAGTCTCAGACAGCTTCCACCCTGGGCTTCCTGTGGGCTCCTAGGAGCCCTGTTTCCCACTGCACCTGCCAATTCCAGCAGCTCCAGGTGGGGCTCCTGTGACGCTTGGCTCCTGGTGAACTCCTGGGGACCAGGCCCCTCAAACCCTTCCCTCTGGACTCAGCAGTTCAGCAGAGAGAGAAAGACCCTCTCCCTGTGGGAAAAGGAGAGTAAAGCAGTGCTTGACTTCCCTACAGATTTCAGGTCTACCTGCTCTAGCATCACATCAGTCTGACTCCTGCAGTCCTGGGTGACACCCTGCAGACTCACTAACCGAGGCCACCCTCTCCCCATGCCTGCCAACTCCAGTGAGCCAAGTGACTCCTGTGACATTAGGCTCCTGGCAGCCTCCTGGTAACCCAGGACACCTTTCACCCTCGGGACTGTGGACTCCCGTGACCACTGGCAGCTCCTATCACTCCTGCTGGCTCCCATGAATCAAGAAACCAACATAACCAGGCATTGTTGTTTAGTTTCTAAACCTTGTCTGACTGTTTTGAGACCCCATAGACTATAGCCTGCCAGGCTCCTCTGTCTATGGAATTTGGCTCCTATGTCCATGGGATTTCCCAAGCAAGAAATTCTGGAATGGTTTGCCATTTCCTTCTCTAGGGCATCTTCCCAATCCAGGGATCAAACCTATGTCTTCTGCTTGGCACAGGGATTCTTTATACCACTGAGCCACCTGGAAAGCTCCAACCAGTCACTAGGGAAACATAAAATACAGTGAGCTGTCACAAGATGTGTATCACAGTGGCAAATAAAATAACAAAACTAAATGATGGTGAAGAAATGATAGAAAAGGAATTCTCATAAACTATTGAAAATGCAACAGTCAGCCACTTTGGAGAACAGCTTGGCAGTGAGGTGTGGCAAACATAAGCTCACCACATGCCCTAGCAATGCCATCCCTAGGTATCTATGCAAGAGAAATGGAAATTTCCATTTACACAAAAACCCATACTTGAACATTTATAATAATTTTATTTATTGTCACCAAAAACTGGCAACAATTCAAATATCCTTCAGCTGGGAAAAAGTTAAATAAATACCACTTTGTACTAAGAAAAAAGAAAAGCTTGACCCCATGCTGACAATTGCTCATTTATTATTTTGCTTTGACTCAGTAAATTTTACTGAGACTCTCCTCCCCAAAGACTCCAAAAACTCTGGATTGCCTGAAAATGTAAAAAGGCACTAAAGAAAGCAATGAGATGCTTCCCAACTCAAGTGTGATCATGACCTCGTGTCCCTAGAACACGTGAGAAGTGTGACTTTGGAAATGCCACCTGCTCTTCCACCTTGCTCTCCCTTCCCAACAAAGTGTTCTGTTCCCCTTCTTGCCTACTTAAAAGTGAGAACCTTTTTCAGAGAGTGTTTCCTATTGTGAAAGTCCTTGTGAATAATGTCTCTCTTTACTAAGTCTACACTATTGATATACAGTACAATATAAATGAATTTCAAATGCATCATGCTGGTGAAAAAAAGCCTGACTCTGTAGGCATTCTTATAAAGCAAGAGTATTAAAATAGAAAACAAATCATTGGTTGCCAAATGATGAGGAGAGAGGAAAGAAATATATACAGAGAGTATGTGTGTGTGTGTTGGGGGGGTGTTGGGGGGTACTCTTAGTGTGTTGTGGCCACATGATTATATGTATTTGTCAAAACTCATAGAAATGTACAGCAAAAGGTGAATTTTACTGAATGTTAATTATAATTTTTAAAAGTTCCTGCTAACTTTAACTGCTACATTTCACTCATTGCAACTGTATCTCCCAGAATGTTCAGGAACGTCAGTTTAAACGCTAGGCAGGGGGGGAAAATATAGGAATGACTTCTTTAAATGCTATACAATGGCATTTGGATTTTGGCTACATATAAAACTTTCCATCTTCATTCTTTCTGGTTCTGCATTAAAGCAAAATTGTCTCAGAAATTCCATATGTTATGACTTCTGAGAAATGGAAGATTTCCGGCCATAACAGTAAGCAAAGGATGCCACAGTAATCAGCAATCGCAGCCAGCACAGAAGCGTGAGCTGGTGAGCCCTGAGTGAACTCAGGAAGGGGAGAAATCCCTCCTTCTAGTAGCCCTCAGACTGCAGCCACTCCCTATGCTGAGCCCTGAAGGAACTCAGGATATGAAAACTCAGGATAATGGCCCCAGATAGTTGAGGTGCATATCAAAAGAATGATTTCAGTGAGACCAGACTCTTGCATCTTCCCATACACAGAAAAGTGCTAAATTCCTTAACCTGGGATATCTGGTTTTCTTTAATTTACAAAAAAATCTTTTGATACTCAAAGGCTACATGTTGCAGTTTCTGTACTACCTGGCTCCCCTCTTGCCTCCTTGGAGCAGTTCTCTCAGGGTTATTTGAGATGCTGTCTCCCTGGCTTGAGTTCTAAAGTTCCCACTGAATAAAACATAACTCTTGTAACCAGGAAGGGTTAATTTTGACTCCATACAGGATCTGTTTCTGTGACTTTAACTCTCATTTCACGGCTTTTGTTATTACAGGCATACATAATGGCCTGACTCAGGGAGCCCTGTCTGCCACACTTCTGCCTGCCTCTTGGGCTAGGGTGCCTTTGTTTGGCTCACAGGGAAAGAGCCTGACTCCTCTCACCTGTGAAAGGCTATGACATGCCTGTTCTTTGTGTGGGAAATGGCACCCCTCCTCTGTTGATTACCAGCCTGACAGAAATTCATATTTGGCAGCCAGAACTGCAGAGAGCTGTTTCATCTTTGTTTACTGACATCACAGCAAATATTTCATGTCACGCCACCCATGATTGACCGTAAAGTGAAACTAACACATCCCTCGGAATGAGGCTTGCTATTCTAAGAGATGCCGACAAAAAAAGTTATATTCTTTGTACTTTGATTTCTCACCTCCCCCCACCTGATCCATAAAATAACCAGGCATCCAGACCCTGACATGATGGTTAATTCGAGATGTTAGTCAGCCATCTTCTTGGTCAGCCAGCTTTCTGAATAAAGTACTATTCCTTGCCTTAACACCTTATCTCTCAGATTCATTAGCCTATTGTCAGGGGTGAGCAGAGTGAACTTGGGTAATACTCAACTTTTAGGTTGTGAACACTTTTAAGTTACACTTCTACAATTTTTGTTCATTTTAGAAGAGTAAGATGTGAATCTCCTCTTACCTCTCTCCAAAGAATCTCCTATTTGCTCCTTACTAATATTCTAAAAGGGGCTTCCCTGGTAGCTCACCTGGTAAAGAATGTGCCTGCCATGTAAGAGACCTGGGTTTGATCCCTGGGTTGGGAAGATCCCCTGGAGGAGGTCATGGTATTCTTGCCTGGAGAATCCCCATGGACACAGGAGCCTGGTGGGCTACAGTCCATGGGGTCGCAAAGAGGCAGATGTGACTGAGTGACTAAGCACAGTATTCTAAAAGTCCTCCCTTTTTCTTCTTCATTTCTCTATATCTTTCTCCTAACACCCTCCTTTGTTTCATTTCTCTTTCTTGCTTACTTACTTCTGTTCTGTTTTTTCGTACGGAAATAAAATTTGCCACCCCCAAAATGTGTCTTCAGCATGTAGATTATTTCAACCTGGAAATCAGCAAGGCACCCAAAATCCAGGAAGAATCTTTGATCTTCTCCCTATCTGTCTAAAAAAATTTAAATGGAGGGGTTGTTTAAAAGAGAGCTATTACCAGAAATATCTACAAGAATATGGGCCTGAGTATGGTGGGGGAGACTGGGCAGGACCTAGAGATCAGAGTCTGTCATGGCCCTAACGATCTGTCATGGCTGTGTCTCTGCACAGCCCTGCAAACATTCATTCACCAAACTTTTGCATTTCCATTTCCATTTCCTTCTCTCTGAAGTCCCAAACCACTACCCCCAACATCTTTTGTCTTTAGCTGAAGATGCTATTGAAGGTGAAGCTATTGGCCATTTTGGTGAGTTACTCAGTTTTCCTGGGTCTGTCTCATGTATACATATGATTCAACTTGAGATGTGGAATTTCTTGCCATATCAATAAACAAGGATGTCACAGCCATCAGCAGTTTTGACCCTCCAAATGTGAAATTCTGAGCCTTGAGTGTGCTTAGGAAGGAGAATGATGCTTGCTATTTGGCAGTCATTAAGCTGCAGCCACTCCCTGCCGTGAGCACTAAGGAAAAGTGCAGGAGACCAGCCCCAGACAGCTGAGGTGCATCTCAAGGGAATGATTTCAGTGAGCCCACACTCTTGCATCTTCTAGTACAAAGAAATCACTACATTCCTTAACTTGGGATATCTGGTTTTCTCTAAATCACAATGATCTTTGGATGTTCAGATTACCTGCCCCTTGTTCCAAACTTCTACATAACCTGACTTCTCCCCCCTCTCCTCCGAGCAGTTTTTATGGGGTTACATGAGACATTGTCTTCCAGGCTTGAAGACCTAAAAATTCTCATTGAATAAAAGGTAACTCTCAACATTAAGGTGCATATATTTTATCAGTCTGCAAACTCTTTTGTGATTTTGGATAGCTATCTCATGTTAATTTAATTCTTAAACCAGAAGAGCAGAGGAACTGCTCTTACACTCTCCTGTGGTGTGTCGTGTCCTCTTCCTGTTTCCCTTTAAATTCATATGGTTTTTATATTACACTCTGAACACAATAACCTTCAAATTTCTAGTTTGAAAAAATGGTGTTAGAAATTATCTCACAGAAGAACAGAGAGGAGCTGATGATGGAAGTATGACATGTAGTCCGGAAAAACAAAGAAGGTCTTCTCCACCACCTACTTTTCCTTTGACTGTAGCCCAGTACGTTCTGCAGTGCAGGAGGACACTGCCCACCCACTCGAAAGCCTCACAAGTGTTCTATTCCAATAAATCACTTCTTATCTATCACCAGGGCTTCCCGAGTGACTAAGATGGTAAAGAATCTGCATGCAGTATGGAAGACTTGGGTTTGATTCCTGGTTTGGGAAGATCTTCTGGAGAAGAGATAGGCTACCTACTCCAGTATTCCGGTCTGGAGAACTCTATGGACAGAGGAGCCTGGCAGGTTACTGTCCATGGGGTCGCAAAGAGTCGGACACAACTGAGCGACTTTCACTTTCACTTATTCATCACTTTGCCTCTCAATGAATTCTTTCTGCGCTCACAGATGAAGAACTGTGGTACCGGAGCTCTTCGGAGCTCCTGTAATGACACCAAACCCTTTCACCAATAGCCCTAGTTTTTGCAGCTAACCTTTTTTTGTCAATAATTAGTCATGGCTTTATTAAACAAAAGTTCTTAGAGAACAGTAAGATATTAATTCTCAGCTGACATCAGGGGACAGTGAGAAGAGGTTACAATTTTTTTTAATGCAGTTTTATTGATAACAACATTAGCCAGACAGGTACTATATTTCAACAAATTCTTTTAATAATCAATCACTATGTTACATTAACACTCTGACACTCTCATTGAATCAAATGTGTTTAACTAAAATGGTTATATTTAAAAGATGCTCATATTTTTATATCACTAGTGACAATGTCTGTTAAGATATTATATAGACTACTTTGTCATGTACTCTAAAAAGGATGATATAAAGCTTAGCCATTTAAGATCCATTATGATCAAAGGACCAGAGAACAAAATTGCAGTAAATTATAGTATGTAAACTATGATAGTATATATAAACTATAGAATCCTAGGGACAGCAGAGCCTGGTGGGCTGCTGCCTATGGGGTCGCACAGAGTCGGACATGACTGAAGTGACTTAGCAGCAGCAGGATGAGCAGACTATATAGCATATATACTACATATGTATGACTGTACACATGTGTATACATATATGTATGTGTCACACACACGCGTGTAATACATGTGCATGTGTACATGTGCGTATGTCTTTGTGTATACATGTACGTATATGAATGTATGTATATATACATATGCACATATATACATGTATCTGTGTATATATGTATATGCATATATGTGCATGTATATATACATATATGTACGTAGCATACTATGTATACTATATATACTATTTAGTATGCATATATAGTATATATACATATACATATAGTATGTGCACATAGTATGTATACATATGTACACATATATACATATATACATGTATGTATACATATATATGTATACAAATATGTATAGTATATATACGTACATATGTATATAAACATATATATGTACCATATATAGTATATAGTATATATAGAGAAGTATAATATATAAACTATTGTATAAATTATAGTATAGAATATAGTATATTTTACAGTATATAAACTATTATAGTATATATATTAGTATATATACTATATATATGTGTATATATATAGTGTACTTCTGTTATTATAGCTCTCTCTTATTTTCATTCTCTGGTCCTTTGATCATAGTGGACCTTAAATGGCTAATGCTTTTTCCAGTAGTCTTGTATGGATGTGAGAGCTGGACTATAAGAAGAGCTGAGCGCAGAAGTTTCCTTTTGGAATTAAGGGTAAATGTGATTTTCAGTAATATCATTAAGTGTTTCAGCTGAAATCTACTGAGGCTCATTTATGTGTCCAAATAGTTTTCTTTGTCTTTCCCTCTGTCTCTTTCCCTCTTTATGTCTCTTTCTCTCTTTATGTCTCTTTCTCTCTCTCACGAGTTCTTGTTGCTTTTGAACTGTGGTGTTGGGGAAGACTCTTGAGAATCCCTTGTACTGCAAGGAGATCCAACCAGTCCATCCTAAAGGAGATCAGTCCTGGGTGTTCACTGGAAGGACTGATGCTGAAGCTGAAACTCCAATACTTTGGCCACCTGATGAGAAGAGCTGACTCATCTGAAAAGACCCTGACAGTGGGAAAGATTGAGGGCAGGAGGAGAAGGGGACAACAGATGATGAGATGGCTGGGTGGCATCACCAACCCAATGGACATGAGTCTGGGTAAACTGGGGGAGTCGGTGATGGACAGGGAGGCCTGGTGAGGTGCGGTTCATGGGGTCTCAAAGAGTCAGACACAACTGAGTGACTGAACTGAACTGATATATAGAAATAACACTATATATAAATACAGAAGTATACCAGACCTCGTGAGAGAGAGAAAGAGACATAAAGAGGGAAAGAGACAGAGGGAAAGACAAAGAGAATTATTTGTTCACATAAATGAGCCTCAGTAGATTTTAGCTGAAACACATAATGATACTACTGGAAAACACATTTACCCTTAATTCCAAAAGGAAACGTGGCAGGGCACTTTTGTGCCCAATGGAATAAAAACAGTTTTGCACTTACTTAAAATTAAAAAAAAAAGAAAGAAATTGTGATTTTTACTCCTATTCCTCCAGAAAATGTGATGCCATCATTCAAGGCCCAAGTCAAAAGTAATTTCAGAAGCAGCAGCCATCACCAACTCCCTAGGTTTCATTAAATGCATTGTAGCACAGATCACATCAAATGATAGTAAATCAATTTGTCTGTCCCTGAGACAATGAAGTCCTGAAAGCAGGGTCTAAATAAAATCCATCTTTGTAGCAAAGAACAAATAACAGGTTCTAAATATCTCACTACTACATTCAATCAGACTACAGAATACGTGTCATGGTTAATTTTTTAAACATATAAATGAATCTATTCTTATTCAAATTCTTCTCCTATTTAGTTGGTTACATAAGATTGAGCAGAGTACCCTGTGCTACACAGTAGGTATGGGCAACTTTTATTAGGATATGTATTACAAAATTGTTGGTATCTGTTTGCCATCACCTCTGGAATATAATCCTCTGTTATTTAAAATCATAATGTGACTTGCCAGAGTGAAAATCACCCGCAACCTGGGGAAAATATGAGAACTAATAAAATAAATCCAGAGACATTTTTCTCTTAAAATTCTGTAACCTAAATCTGTGCAGAAATATTTAAGTAACATGCCAGTAACAAAACACCTGATGTGACAATTACACACCTGTCCTCTCATCCACCTCTAGACCCTCAAAACATATCTCCTTCTATCAAAGTTAACTGTGAGTACTGATAGTCCTAAGGTGCAATTTCTATCCTGTCAGTGGCTGGTGGTATAAGAGTTTCCCCTCCCTCAACCCTCATTTTGTTTTGTCAAAGTTTATCAATTTTCACTTACCAGATCTCCCCTCTTCCACACTTTCTTCCGAGGTAGAGTTTCCCTGCAACATTCCCAACGTCTCTGTCAGAGTTATGTTTCTACTTAAGGGTATCCGACACTGTTTTTCACCAGGTTGCCAAAACAGGAACTGAGAAGTAAAGCAGGAAACTCTCATTCAATGAGTAAGCAGCAACAAGATAAGTGAAATTGACAAGACCTTTCAATTTATTGTTGACCAGACCTTAAATTTAAAATGCAAAGTGCTTTTAACTTAGAAAGATCTACTCCACAGACTTTTGTTCCCTATCACAATGGAGTAACAGGGACCAGATTTACTTTCCTGTCTGAATCAACTAAAAAAAAAAAAAAAAAAAACTAGAAATAAAAAAAATGTTAGAAAAAAAAATGTTAGAAAAAATCCTTTCAATCACTGGGCACCTTTCAATAAAGGACAGTGAGCCTTACACTTGCCCCAGCTTGTAGCCCATAGACAACTTTGTAGGGGTGGGTTTTTGTTGTTCAGATGCTAAGTTGTCAGACGTTTTGCAACCCCATAATAGCAGCGCACCAGACTTCCCTGTCCTTCACTATCTCCTGGAATTTGCTCAAACTCAAGTCCACTGAATTGGTGATGCCATCCAACCATTTCACCCTGTGTCCTTACCTTCTCCTGTTGTCCTCAATCCTTCCCAGTATCAGGGTCTTTTCCAAAGCAGAGGGAAACCAACAAAATGCCAAGAGATTCGCTGAGGTGAACAGGAGAAGTGAAGGGGCAAGACTAAAGAATATCAGAAGAGAGAGAGAGATGCACAGGGAGAGAACTGGAGGGAGGTACAGTGTTCCCTTTGGGTATCCAGCAGCTTACTGATCACTTGTATATAAGGATGGAGGGAAAAACAAACAAACAAACAAAAACAAAAACCAAAAAACTCTGTCAACTACAAATTGGCACTCGCCATGGGCATTTGCCAATGGCAACCCACTCCAATATTCTTGCCTGGAAAATCCCATGGACGGAGGAGCCTCGTAGGCTACAGTCTATGGGGTCGCAAAGAGTCGGACAGGACTGAGCAACTTCACTTCTACAAGGATTAAACCGTGTGCCCCGCCTTTCAGGCGCAGCTGCCTCTGCTGGTGCCCATGACCCCAGGGCAGACTCGGAGCTGAGAGCCAAGCCAGGGAGGCTGCTTGAAGACCTAGGACAGCCTGCCACGGCTGGCTTCAGGCTGCTCCAAAGACTGGGCAGCTAGGCCAGTGACCCTGGGAGCCCCCCGCCCGCCTGACCCCCGCAAACCTAGCCTGGTGTGGCTGCCTGCTCCTGGGCCAGCTGTGCTCCTCCTCCTCTGGCAGCGAAGTCAAACTGCCTCTCCCGCTCACTCCGCCGCTGCCTAGGCCTCAGCTTCCGCCAGGCCGCTTCCGCCAGCCTAACTCCGCCCACCGGCCTCCGCCTCCGCCCGCCTGGCCCCAGCCACCCTTGGCACCCCACTCATCCCCTCCCTGTCCCCATCTCCGCCTGCCCGGGCTGGCGAATCTAAGTTGAAACAGCCTGAGCAGCAGCAGGTACAGGGGCTATGACGTAGAGGGCCTTCCTGCAGGGGCTAGGAAGTACAGCAGCACTTAGTGTGCCCAGATAATCAAGATGATTACCAGCTGGTTCCCTTGGACAGCAAGGAGACCTAACCAGTCAATCCTAAACTTAGGAAATTGATCCTGAATATTCATAGGAAGGACTGATGCTGAAGCTGAAGCTCCAATAATTTGGCCACCAGATGGAAAGAACTGACTCACTCCCTGATAAGACTGAAGGCAGGAGGAGAAGGGAGTGGCAGAGGATGAGATGGTTGGATGGCATCATTGACTGGGCGGACAGGAGTGTGAGCAAACTGGCAGATGGTGAAGGGCAGGGAAGCCTGGCGTGCTGCAGTTCATGGGGGTCTCAAAGAGTCCGACACGACCAAGCAGCTAATCAACAAAAACGAGCTGGTTGGAAAACTTGCGTCGGGGAAATTATAGTGAAGTATTTGAGGCTGTTAACATCACCAACAGTGACAGAGTGGTTGTAAAAATTCTCAAGCCAGGGAAGAAAAAAAATGATAAAATGAGAAGGCAATCATTCTGGAGGACTCTCCTGGTGGAACAACTATCATTTAGCTGATTAACACCGTGAAGGACTCTGTGTTGGAGATACCAGCTCTGGTATTTGAATATATCAATAATACAGATTTTAAGATCCATCTCATATCCTGACAGATTTTGATATCCAGTTTTATATGTCCTTAATTTAAAAATACCCTTATTTTATAACTACTTAAAGCTCTGAATTACTTGCCACATCAAGGGAATATGCACAGGAATGTGAAACCTCATGATGTCATGAAAGAGCACCACAGAAAACTGTGACTGATATACTGGGGTCTGGAGGGGAACTTTACCATCCTGCCCAGGACTACAATGTCCAAGTGACCTCCAGGTACTTCATGGAACCAGAGCACTTTGTGGACTAGCAGATGTATGAGTATAGCTTGGATATGTAGTTTGGGCTGTATGTTAGCAAGCATGATCTTTTGAAAGGAGCCCTTCTTTCAGGTGGCGCTAGTGGTAAAGAACCTGCCTGCCAATGTAAGAGATATAAGAGACTCAGGTTTGATCTCTGGGTCAGGAAGGTCCCCTGGAGGAGCGCATGGCAACCTGCACCAGAATTCTTGCCTGGGAGAATCCCATGGACAGAGGAGCCTGGTGGACTACCGTCCATGGGGCTGCAAAGAGTCAGACATGACTGAAGTGACTTAGCATGCATGCACTTCTTTCATGGACAGGATGACTATGACCAGCTTGTTCACATTGCCAAGGTTCTGGGTACAGAGGAGCTACATGGGAGTCTGAATAAGTATCACAAAGACCTAGATCTACACTTCAACAATATTGTGGACAACATTCATGGAAACGCTGGAAAAATTTTACCCATAGTGAGAACAGATGCTTTATCAGCCCTGAGGCCCTAGATCTTCTGAACAAACTTCTGTGATATGACCAACAACAGAGACTGACTGACAAAGAGGCCATGGAGCACCCACACTTCTACCCCATGGTGAAGAAGCAGTCCCAGCCTTGTGCAGATAATGCTGTGCTTCCCAGCGGTCTCACGGCAGCCAGATGAAGATTGGCAAATGATGGCCTCTCAAAGAAAGCTTAATTTCCCAGCACATCTCTCTGTACACATGTATTTTAATGCACATCTCTGGATCAAAAACATTTTATTCACACCCATAACTAAAGGTGGAAAGTCAGTTTTCAGAGAGAGGGGGAAAAAAAGATGTAATATTAGAATTTATTCAGGAAGGACAAATTGGATGGAGGGGATAGAAAGTTCTTCCCTCCCACCCTTTACCTCTTTTTATCCCCATGAGAAACAATTTCTCTCTATTAGGGTGATCTACATTTTTGAGATCTGATAGGTATACATGGGGGCTTTCCCAGTAGCTCAGCTGGTAAAGAATCTGCCTGCAATGCAGGAGACCCCAGTTCGATTCCTGGGTTGGAAAGATTCCTGGAGAAGGGATAGTCTACCCACTCCAATATTCTTGGGCTTCCCTGGCAGCTCAGCTGGTAAAGAATCAACCTGCAATGCAGGAGACCTTGGTTCAATCCCAGGATAGAGAAGACCCTCTGGAGGAGGGCATGGAAACTGACTCCAGTATTCTTGCCTGGAAAATCCCCATGGACCGAGGAGCCTAGCAGGGTTCAGTCCATGGGGTCGCAAAGAGTCAGATAACACTGAGTGACTAAGCACAGCACACAGCAGAAAGAAAGAATGTGAAGTATACACAGCAGAGATATACATGAATGTGTTGGCAAAGAAAAGTCTTTCTTGTGTGCAGGGACTGGCATTGTGTGGACTCCTACCTTCAAGACCCTCCTAGAACTTACTCTGTATAATCTATACATCTGGTGGTTTGTCTGTATCCTTTATCACACCCTTTTATAAACTGGTAAGCACAAGTGTTCCCCTGGGCTCTATGAGCCACTCTGGCAAATTAATCAAAATGGAGGAGGGGTCATACTCTCTTTGATTTGTAGTCAAATTGAACAGAGGTTGTTGTAACCTGGGTCCTGTCATTTGCATTGGCATCTTGAAGTAGGGGTGGGGGGCAGTTTTGTGGAGCTGAGCTCTTAGCCTGTGGGATCTGATGCTATCCCCAGGTTGGTAGTGTGAGAAGTGAGCTCAACTATGGGACGCCAGGCTAGTGTCACAGAGAGTCATTTGTTTAGTAGGAATGTCTTGTGCACTTGGTGTCCACCAATGTCAGAAGTGAAGAGGCCTGTGTGCACAATAACAGAGATTCACGGGAAAGAAAAACCAGTGAGGAAGAACTGTGGATTTTTCCTTTACACAAATCTTAAAAGGAAGACTGAAAAGGATAGAACTGCTTTCAAATAATTTAACATCATTTGGAACAAACTCAAGAATATTTAGAGAAAGGCAAAAATATCCAGCATCCAAAGGTAAAAACTCACAATCTCTGGAGTGCAAAGATTGCACAGAAGCAGAGAAGTATGGCCCCTGATGTGGAGAAAGTGAGCCAAAAAAAAAAAAAAACCAGACCCAGGAATGAAACCGAGCAGGACCCTGTAGGGCTCCTGGGTAGGGAAGTCTTTCTGTCCCCCATTTCTTGTTTGTAGGTTATAGACTCCAGTCCTAAGATCTTCCTTGTGTTTTTTTTTTTTTAATAGTTTTTTACATTTTCCTATGGTATTTCTTTTTATTATTTATTTTTAATTGGAGGATACTTCTTTTACCATGTTGTGTTGGTTTCTGCCATACAAGAATGGGAATCAGACATAACTATATATATACATATCCACTCTCTCTTGAGCATCTCTCCTCGCCTCCCCACATTACACCCCTCTAGGTCATTACAGAGCAAGAAGCTAGTCTCCCTGTTTTATATAGCAGATTCCCACTAGCTATCTATTTTACATGTTACTTTCTAAATTTTTCCCTTGAGTTCTAAAGAGCAGATTAGAACAGGTGCTAATCAGGGAAGAAAAGGGACACAAGACAAGGGAGGAGGAGCAGCCAAGAAACAATAGAGCAGGCTTGGGGCAGGATCCTGGTTCTACCTCGAGATATATATATATATATATATATATATATATATATATATATATATATATATACATATACATATATACATACACATACATACATACATGACACAATATCATTAAGTTCTTTATAGAACTAAATCCCCAACAGATGGAAGATCCCCAACAGAATGAAGATTCTTCATTCCAAATTAAAGGAACCAGAGAAACTCCTCTAGAAGATCACCTCAGGCCAGTTTAACAGAACCAGGCTCACAACACATAACACTTAACCAAGCTCACTTAAGCTGTATGACACCAAGAAGGGAACTTCTTTTAAAACACAATTATTTTGCCAGAGAAACCTTGAGGACATTCAAACCAAGCTTAAAGAGAAGTCTCCCTGAGAACATTGGACATTTGTGCTCCTGGAAAAGAGGGGGATTCAGGCCAGTTCCAGAGAGATCTCTAGTTTCCAATTAAGATGCCATTCCTGGGGGGCAGGGTATATTGAGAAAAAGGGGGGGGGGGCAATATTCTGAACCAGCTCACTAGGAACACTGGCCACCCTCTCCCAGCTTTCCAAAGCCCATAATCCCCAGACCACACAGCCTGTCCTAAGGAATCTCCCAGTCACCTGCTAATGTTCTGCAAACTCCCATGAAGAGGGCAGCTTAGGGGCACAGTTATCTGGGGAGAAATCAGGTTATATTTTTCCAAATCTCCTCTCCAGGCCAGATACTCATACCTGCATAAGAGATAAGTAAATACATAGTGTGCTATCAATGGAATTTAGGAGGTTATTTATTGCAGTAGCTGTGTTACATACCTAGTTAGTTACTAGGTAAGGAGTTCAGATACTAGTTACCAGTTCAGATACTCACATTGAAAACAAAGCCCTAGGAGGTCATATTGCCAAAACTTGGCCTCTGCTCACTGATGCCAAGTAGAAACATGGAGACCGTGTTGGGTGAAGTACAAAAGAATAGCTGTTAATTTCTTTTCCAGGCAAAGGGGGCCAGAGCAGGCTAATGCCCTCAAGACTGTGGTCACGAGGAGTTTTACAGTGTTCAAGGAGCAGGGCGAGGACAGTTCTCAGATTGGTTGGCATCAAGATGAAATTTCAAGTATCTTCAGTCTTCTGGTCTCAACCAGTCTAGGATCAATGTTCTGATGGTCAGCAGTTTTCATCTGGAGAGGGTCCGCTTTCTGTAAAAACAGCTTAGGAATGTGTGTCAGGCCTTTGTCTATCTCTTTCAGGGAGCTTGGAGTTCAGTGATTCAGCCATATGGCAGAATTATAATCTAAACTACTACTGATTCCCCAGCCCAACAGCTCATCTCTGTTTCTGCATCTTCATATTTCCTGATGACCGACTCTTGAGCTGGCATTCTACTTCAAAAGACAAGAACACAGGCACTTGTACGTGGGTTCAGTCATGGCCAAGTGAAACCAGGGAAGGCAGTTTCTTCATCCTCTCCTTGGCTCTCCTGGTGGCAGTTCCTCTTCACTGTGAGCTGCCACTGGCAAAAGGGGTTGTCTGGTCTCAGGACCACAAACACTGCTGCTACTGCCACGCCCTCCTGTTTCCTGGGTCCTCATACACACCCGCCACCCACGGCCTCTGCTGGATGGTCTCTCACTTCCAGGCCTCAGTCTTCCTCCCAGACTTGGGGGGGTGCGATGGGGGGGCACAAGATGCAGGGGCCAGAAATCAAGCATTGACAGTAGACCAGATGACACTAGGTACCCCTCAGTCTGGATGTCACATACTGGCTTTGTTTTATTTCTTGATTTTTTTTTTACTGGCTTTGTTTTAACCAAGTTACGCTTCCTGTGATTTGTTTCTCAGGGCTTCAAGGCAGAAGAGGAAGTCAGAACAGGAGTAAAGAGGACGCCTGAAGGTTGCTGGTCTTTGGCTCCTCTTCAAACTGCCAAATGCCTGATGGGGGCTGGTGGACTAATGGTGGATCTAAGAGAACGAACCTCTGCTCAGGCTGTCTGCCACTCTGGGTGCCTTCTTGGCAGAGCAAAAGAAAGTCTGCAGAAGGTGTCACAGCCTGGAAATCGCCTTGGCCTAGCAGAGATGCGGACAAGGCTTTGTCTCTTGGAGGTTCAATCTGAGGTAGCCAAGACTTCTTGGTTTTTCTGTCCTGAGGTGACCAGGGCGGAAACTCTGGTTGAGGACACACATCCATACTCAGAAGGCCTTGATTTCTGGCTTGTTAGGAGTGTTATCTCTCAGGAGCCACAGATCAAAATCACTGAAACTACCCCTGGATTACAAAATAGGGGAAATTTATAAAAACCCAAACTACAATGTTATATAAATTGTCAAGAATTAGGATTGGAGTTGGCAAGAAATAAAGGTGCTTCTTTAAGAAAGAATTGATTGGAGGTCAAAATGGTTACATAGTTGCAGGTAGGGGAAGAGGGTACTTTGAAACTATGTTTGCAGCTGGCCTGCAGCTTGCAGATTTTGTTCTGAGAATGGTTGGGATCTTTCCTGGTGGTCCAGTGGTTAAGATTCAAAGCTTCTACTTCATGGGGCACACCTCCATCTGCATGCTGCAGGGCATGTCCAAAAAAAAAAATGCTGGTGGTATTCTTGAGTTTGATATAGTCCCTAAAGTTTAAGTTCTCAGAGATATAAGAACATGTGTGACACCACATCCATGGATGGCTACCCAGCTCCATTTTGAATGTGTGAGCCATAGATATTTCATTTTATTTTTAGATGATCTCGAATATGTCATCACCTGTTTTCATCACCCTTTTTTGGGTGATCAAATACCAAAGCTAAGGATCTGTCCACAGTGAGATTGGTTCAGTTGGAATAGAGTTTACGAACATATTCTTAAAACAAGACAGTAACTGCAGAAAGTGGTCTTTGAACAATTTTTTTTTCTAGTGAATTACTTTAGTCTTTGAAATGATTTAGGATCACACCAAGTAGTGATAATAAAAAGCAGATGACTCTAGAAGACAGTTTGACAGTTTCTTAAGGCATTACTCTACTCATCATCCAAAAATCTCACTTTTTGATCATATACTCATCATATGATCCAAAAACTACACAAATAATTTGAAAACTAATGTTTTTGCAAAATATGCACAGGTATGTTTATAGCAGTTGTATTCATGATTGCCAAAACTTGGAAGCAGCCAAGATGCCTGTCAATATGTAAATGACTAAACACACTTTAGACTCTCCAAACAACGGCACAATATTCTAGGACTTAACAAAGAAGCAATTAAGGAAGAGAAACATGAAAGAACATTTAATGCAGGTTACTAGGTGAAAGAAGTCAATCTGAAAAGGCTACATACTGTAAATTTCAACAACTTATCTTTCCAAATTCAGGAAAAGGCAAAACTATGGAGACAGTGAAAAGATCTGTCTGAAGGGCCAAAGTGGAGAGGTTGAGAGGGATGAAAAGGTGGAGTCCAGGGGACTGTTAAGGCAGTGAAACTATGCTATATGATACTGCAATGATGGATTCAAGTCATTATACATTTTTCAAGATCTGTAGCATACACAACACAAAGAGTGAACCCTAGACTATAGACTTCAGATAATAATAATGTAGCAAAGAGCTAACATCCATCCCTCTCAAACTCTTCCAAAAAATTGCAGAGGGAGGAACACTCTCAAGCTCATGCTAAGAAACCACCATCATCATGATGCCAAAACCAGACAAAGGTATTTCAAAAAAGAAAATTATAGGCCAATAACACTGATGAACATAGATGCTAAAATCCTCCACAAAATACTAGCAAACTGAATCCAGCAATGCACTAAAAGGATAATACACCATGATCAAGTAAGAGTTAGCTCAGGGAGGCAAGGATTCTTCAATATATGCAAATCAATTAATGTGATACATCATATTAACAAATGGAAGGATAAAAACCTTATGATCATCTCAAAAGATGCAGGACAAGCTTTTGACAAAATTTAATACCCATTTATGATTAAAGAAACTCTCCAGAAGATGGGCAGAGGAAACCTACCTCAATATAATAAAGGTCATATGCAACAAACCGACAGCAAACGTCATTTTCAATAGTGAAAAACTGAAAGCCTTTCCTGTAAGATCAGGAACAAGACAAGGTATCCTAACTGAAAGAGAAAGACAACAGTCACTGTTTGCAGATGACATGATAGAAAATCCTAAAGATGCCACCAGAAACCCACTAGCGGTAATCAATGAATTTAGTAATGTTTCAGGATACATAATTAATACACAGAAATCTCTTGCATTCATTTACACTAACAACATAAGATTATGAAAGAAGAATCCAAGAAATAATTCCATTTACCATTGCAGCAAAAAGAATAAAATACCTAGGAATAAATCTACCTAAGAGGCAAAAGGCCTGTCCTCAGAAAACTAAAAGATACTAATGAAAGTAATCAAAGATGACACAAACAGATGAAGAGATATAACATGTCCTTGGATTGGAAGAATCAATATTGTGCAAATGACAATACTACCCTAAACAGACTACAGATTTCATGTAATCATTATCAAATTACCAAGAGCATTTTTCACAGAATTAGAACAAAAATTTTTACAATTTGCATGGAAACACAAAAGACCCTGAATAGTCAATCTTGAGGGGGAAAAAAAAAAAAAAAAAACAGAGCTGGAAGAATCAGTCTCCTTAACCACAGACAATAGGGCAAAGTTATAGTCTTCAAAACAGTGTGATAGTGGCACAAAAATAGACCTACAGATTAACTGAAGAGGATAGAAAGCCCACAGATAAACCCGCTAACCTATGGTCAATTTATCTATGACAAAAGAGGCAAGCCTACACAATGATGGAAAGACAGTATCTTCAACTGTTGAAAACATTGGGCAGCAACATGTAAAAAAAGAAAGTACATTTTGCTCTAATACCATACACAAAAATAACCTCAAAGTGAGTCAAAGACCTAATTGTGAAATGGGAAGCAATAAAACTCCTACAGGAAAACATAGGCAGAGCATTCTCTGACATAAGTTGCAGCAATCTCTTTCAACCCATCTTGCAGAATAATGGAAGGTAAAACCAAAATAAACAAATAATACCTCATTAAGCTCAAAAGCTCTTGCGCAGCAAAGAAAACCATAGACAAAATTTAGAAAGACTAAGAGAACACACAGATTGGGAGAAAATATTCCCAGTGATATGCCTGACAAGGAATTAAGTCTCCAAAAATTGCAAACAGCTTAATTTCATCAAAACAACCTAATAAAAAAATCAGCAGAAGACCTAAATAGATATTTCTCCAAAAAGACACACAGATAGCCAAGAGACACATGAAAAGATGTTCCACATCTCTAACTACAAGAGAAATGTAAAGCAAACTATAATGAGATATCACCTCATACCAGTGAAAATGGCTATCATCAAAAACTCCAAACAATAAACACTAGAGAGTGTTTGGAGAGAAGGGAATCCACCTACACTGTTGGTGAAAATGTAAATTGATATAGCCATTAAGGAGAACAGTATGGAGAGGCCTTAAAAACTAAAAGTAGAACTACCACATGATTCTGCAATTCCAGTCCTGGGCATGTATCCTGAGAAAACCATGATCTTAAAAGATGCATGGATCCCAATGTTCACTGCAGCACTGTTAACAATAGCCAAGACAAAGAAGCAACACAAATGTACACTGACAGAGGAATGGATAAGGAGGATGCAGTGCATATACACAGCGGAATGTTACTTACTGTTAAAAAGAACAAGACACCATTTGCAGCAAAATGGATGGACCTAGAGATTGTCATACTGAGGGAAGTAAGTCAGACAGAGAAGGAGAAATATTGTTTGGCATCCCTTATATACAGAATCTAAAAAGAAATGATATGAATGTACTTATTTACAAAACAGACCCACAGACCTAGAGAATAAATATATGGTTGCCATGGGGAAGGATGTGGGGAAGGATAGTTAGGGAGTCTGGGATAGACATGTACACACTGTTATTTTTAAAATGGATAACTGACAAGGACTTACTGTATAGCACAGTAAACTTTGTTCAAAGTTATATGGTAGCCTGGAAGGGAGGGGAGTTTGGAGGGATATGGATACATGTATGTATATGGCTGAGTCCCTTTGCTGTGCATCTGAAACTATCAAAACATGATCAGTTGGTTATACTCCAATATATTATTTAAAAAAAAATTGTAGATCTTTATAGCAATATTTGTAGCACTACATTATTGTTTTTAATATCTGTATTGTTTTCTGTAGTATTGTTTAGTAGCCCCCCCAGGCTCCTCTGTCCATGGGATTTTTCAGGTAAGAATACTGGACTGGGTTGCTGTTTCCTTCCCTAAGTGTACAGTATAAATGTACCATAATTTAACCTAGCTCATATTTATAGACATTAAAGTTGTTTATAATAATTTTACTATTTTAAATATTTTTGAAATAAGTATCATATAGGAATCCATTTATTTCCTCATGATAAATTCTTTGAAGGAGATTTCCTTGGTCCAAAATTTCTTGATACATTAAAGATTTTGAAATATTATTAAAAAGGTTTCTATATTAATAAAATGCATACCTATACTGAAATAGAGGAAAGCAGTAGAATGGGAAAGACTAAAAATCTCTTCAAGAAGATTGGAGCTATCAGGGGAACATTGCATGTAAGAATGGGCATGATAAAGGACACAAATGGCAAGGACCTCACAGAAACAGAAGAGATTAAGAAGAAGTGGCAAGAATACACAGAAGAACTGTACAAAAAAGTCTTAATGACCTGGATAACCACAATGATGTGGTCAGTCACCTAAAGCCAGGCATTCTGGAGTGTGAAGTGAAGCAGGCCTTAGGAAGCCCAAAACAAAGGTAGTGAAGGTGACAGAATTCCAGTTGAGTTATTTCAGATCCTAAAAGATGATGCTGTTAAACTGCTTCACTCACTGTCAGCAGAAAACTCAGTAGTGGCCACAGACAGGACTGGAAAAGGTCAGTTTTCATTCCACTCCCAAAGAAGGGCAGTGTCAAAGAATGCTCAAACTACTGTACAATAGAGCTCATTTCACATGCTAGCAAGGTAATGCTCAAAATTTTTCAAGCTAGGCTTCAGCAGTACATGAACAGAAAACTGCCAGATGTTCAAACTAGGTTTTGAAGAGGTAGGGGAAGACATGAAATTTCCAGTATCTGTCAGATCATGAAGAAAGCAAGGGAGTTCCAGGAAAACGTCTACTTCTGCTTCATTGCCTATGCTAAAGCCTTTGACTGTTTGAATCACAACAAACTATGGAAAATTCTTAAAGAGATGGGAGTACCAGACCACCTTATCTGCCTCCTGAGAAATTGGTCAAGAAGGAACAATTAGAACTGGACATGAAATAATGGACTGGTTCAAAACTGGAAAAGGAATATGTCAAGGCTGTATGTTGACATGAGCTTTTTAACTTACATGCAGAGTACATCATGCAAAACAATGGGCTGGATGGATACATACATATAATATGTTTTTAATAAAATTGAAGATGCCTTACCACAAGCTCTACTGTGATGCAGTCAAGACAGACATCGTTATTTCCACTTTATATTTGACTTCAAAAGGTTCAGTTCAGTTCAATCACTCAGTCGTGTCCAATTCTTTGAGGCCTCACGAACCGCAGCACGCCAGGCCTCCCTGTCCATCACCAACTCACAGAGTCCACCCAAACCCATATCCATTGAGTCGGTGATGCCATCTCATCCTCTGTCATCTCCTTCTCCTCCTGCCTTCAGTCTTTTCCAGCATCACAGTCTTTTCAAATGAGTCATCTCTTCATATCAGGTGGCCAAAATATTGGAGTTTCAGCTTCAACCTCAGTCCTTCCAATAAACATCCAGGACTGATCTCCTTTAGGATGGACTTGTTGGATCTCCTTGCAGTCCAAGGGACTCTCAATAGTCTTCTCCAACACCACAGTTCAAAAGCATCAATTCTTCTGTGCTCAGCTTTCTTTATAGTCCAACTCTCACACCCACAGATGACTACTGGAAAAACCATAGCCTTGACTAGACGGGCCTTTGTTGACAAAGTAATGTCTCTGCTTTTGAATATGCTATCTAGGTTGGTCATAACTTTCCTTCCAAGGAGTAAGTGTCTTTTAATTTCATGGCTGAAATCACCATCTGCAGTGATTTTGGATCCCCCCAAAATAAAGTCAGCCACTGTTTCCCAGTCTATTTGCCATGAAGTGATGGGACCAGATGCCATGATCTTTGTTTTCTGAATGTTGAGCTTTAAAAAGGTTACCATATCTGGAAGAAACACACACACACACACACACACACACACATTACCGTATCTGGTTGAATTCACAGAATCACTGAATAAAATAGCTGAGATTGGTACACAAATTTGTTTCTGTGCTAAAAAGTGAAAGAAAGTGAAAGTAAAGTCGCTCAGTCATGTCTGACTCTTTGCCACCCCATGAACTGTAGCCCACCGGGCTCCTCCGTCCATGGGATTCTTCAGGCAAGAATACTGTTTCTGTGCTAAAGTGTTGTTTAATCTAATGTTATACTGCCTCCCAGTGGTATAAACTTATATTCACAGGCACCTGTAAATCAATAGTTATATATTTCCATTCTTATGCCTTTGGAAATACTGGAGATCTATTTACTTGTTTACTAGCAGACTAATTTTTCCTGCATACCAAGGATGCTCTTTCTTAAATATTTACATCTCTTGAATCTGTATAATTCTATGCTTAAGACACACAACAAGCAGTTAATTATACGAAATTTAACATATATAGCATATATAGCATATATATTGTCCAAGTCATTGTATCTTAAGTTATTAAACTATTACTATTATTCATTTTACTTTAGTAATAAAATGAATGAATCTCACAGAGTCTATGTAACTTGCCAGTATCACACAGCTACCAGTGCCCAACCAGTACTCTTATTCTCTTGTTCATTCTCAAAGCCCATCCTTGTAACCATGAATTACACTTCCACCATAGTTTTTTCCCAGTTAGAATTTTTGTCAAGGCTTTAATCTTGCACTGCATGTTTATGGCTTTTCCAACATAATATCTTCTCCATGACCACAAGCATCAGATCTTTTGGAATCAATCCTTGAGTAATACCTTGTTCAGGTACTCATTTGTGTAAACACAACTAAATATCTGATCATTGTCTACCATCTATAACTGTACACTTTTTCACAAGACGTAAAGAAGAATTTGCATTCAAATATGTGTTGATTTTGCTACTCCACTCCTGACATTGGCGGTAAAAAAATGGTGGTACAATATTGTAAAGTAATTAGCCTCCAATTAAAAAAAAAAAAAAAAAACAGTGGTGAAAAAATTCTTCTCTAAGTGCTTTAAGGTCTAAATCCAAACCATACCTTTAGAAGTGAAGTGAAGTGAAAGTCACTCTATCATGTCCTACTCTTCGTGGCCCCATGGACTAGTCCATGGAATTCTCTAGGCCAGAATACTGCAATGGGTTGGCTTTCCCTTCTTCAGGGCTCTTCCCAACCCAGGGGTTGAATACAGGTCTCCCGCATTGCAGGCGGATTCTTTACCAGCTGAGCCACAAGGGAAGCCTTTAGAACTGCTGTGCAATAGGATAGTCAGTAATCACACTAGTGTATTGAAATTTAAATCAATTATAATTAAATAAAAATTTAAAATCTAGCCATATTTCAAGTGCTCACCAGCTCCATGTAGCTAGTGGCTACAATTGTGGTTGCACTGATGTGGAATATTTCCACCACTGTAGAAAGTTGATTTAAAAGTGCTGACCTAGAATAAAAATAATAGTTTTCTTCCAGATGTTGAACAAAAGGAACTCCAGCTAACTTGCTTTTAAACAATGAACCATATATAGCTCAATCCATTTTATAGTAATTAGAAACATTAGCCTTCTTCAGTATGTGTGCTTGTGAAATATATAGACGTTAAGATGCAAGTGAAGCAAAACTGTACAGTGACCTTGTAGGATTAGGAATTTTCAGAATTTTCTTTCACTATCTTTGATATCCAAAGATTCTGTAGTATTTCCCCTTTTTTATTTCTAATATTATTGATTTGTGTCTTCTCTCTGTTTTCCTCAGTTCGCTTGAGGTTTATCAATTTTATTTATTTCTTCTAAAGAACCAGCTTTGTTTTATGGAGGCTTATCAACTTTATTGATCATTTTGAAGGAGCCACCTTTTGATTTCATTGATCATCCCTATTGATATCTACTGTTCATTTCTTTTCACTTTGCATTTCCCTTCTTTTTCTAGTTTGCTATGGCTAAAGCTTAAATGTTTGTTTTTAGATATTTATTCTTTTTGAATATATGCATTCAATGTAGTAAACTTTCCTCTAAACATTTATTTTACTCTATGTCACAAATTCTGAAGTTATATTTTCATTTAGTTAAAAATATTTTAAAGTGTTTATTGAAATGTCCTCTTTGACTCATGTATTGTTTAGAAATATTGCCGGGGTCCAGCCCTGGTGGATCCAGGGAATTCGAAGGGTGGACGACGTTGGCGTGGAAAGACTTGTTTATTTATTAATATAAGATTAGATTGAGAAACTGTAGCGTAGTAGGAAGATTAAGTGGAGGAAGAGGGCTGAATAGCTTGGTTTACGCGGAAGACCAATAAAATTCCAGACAAGGAATTTGCACCATCTACGTTGGGCCACCGACGCCTGCTTGAATATCTAAGGGTGCCTCGCCTTAAGCTCCCTTTCGTGCGGGTCTTAACAGCCAGGGCAAGTAAGTAGACCTGGCGAGCCTCCGCGCCCCAGGTGGAGATTCAGCCTGAAGTTAAAGTAAAGAGCAGAGAGAGGGAAAAGGAGAGAAGAAGAAAGAGAGAGAGAAAGACACGGGGGAGCCAGAGTCCCAAGAAACCAGGCCGAGAGACTAGTTCGAGAAACTGGTCCGAGAAACTGGCCCCATCCTTTATTGTTCAGAAGGCCTTTTATACTTTTGATAAAACACGGAGATCAATGGGTAACACAAAATTATGTAGCGTTCGCAGCTCAGACTCTTTCTATACATCATTTTGTATACAAAAGGTCTCAGGTGATTTACATTATCTTCTGGCCAAGAGGCTTGTTAACACTTTTTGGCTCTCTTCCTTAATGAATGTTAATTTTGTTTCCCCTGAAGTGTTTTTCTTTAATCTACATCTCCTTAAAGCATTAAAGTTACATCTCTATAGAACAAAGGTGCAGTGGGATATAACAAAGAAGATACTTAACTCAAAGATCTAATGTTGCTAATACAAGGTCTACTACTTGTTTTTCTGTATACCAACTATATCTACAAATAAAGGATGTGAAAATTTGGCAGCAAGCATTGACTCAACAAATGAAACCTTTAATCAGTCCTATTCTAAAGATTTTGACTCCTCGGAAGCCCCTACATTCCTAGGATGTTTTAAGCTTCCTGTGCCTCCTGCGGTCAGGAGGCCTCAAACAATCACGCGCAGCTGTACGAGTCCTGCAGGCAGGCTAGAAAGCCATCAGAGGGTTTTTTTTTTTTTTTTTTGAATTGAAACACTTTCAAATGCAGAAGACTAAAGCCCTGAATTGACTTTTCTCCAGAAAATGTCAGAAGAGTGGAAAAGCAGAGCACAAAAGCCGGCAGATTTTTGTTGGGGTACATGCTTAGGAATTTCCAGAGGGGTCCCTGAAGTCTGAGCACGCCTTGTGTATGTCAGCTTCCTTCCTCATGACCTTGTCACGGGCGGGATTCCTCACACTGGCTTCCGGCAAAATATGTTGTTAAATCTCCTGTATTTAGGATTTTCTAGTTATATTTCTATGTAGCCATCTGATTCTAGTTTAATTTCACTATGGCCTGAGCATGTACATTATATGGTTTCTTTTAATTTTTTAAGCTATAATTTTTCAGAATGAGGTCTAACATGGCAAATATTCAACATAACCTCAAGACAAATGTATATTCTGCTGTCGTTAAATAAAGTAGCTTATAAATGTTAATTATTTTATATACAGTTGGTTGATGGTGCTGTTAGTACAACTGCGTTGTGATTTTCTGCTGGATGGGTCTGCCCATTTCTAACGGAGGGTTACAGAAGTCTTCAGCTATAATAGTGAATTCACCTGTCTCTCCTAGCAGTTCTATCAGCTTCTAACTTACATCTTCACACTGCTGTTAGGTTCATATACAAAAGAATTGTCTTCTTGGAGAATTAATTGTTTTATGGTTATGTAATATTCTTCTTTTACCCTGATAACTTTTCTTGTTTAGAAGTTGCTCTGCGTGAAATTAATACAATGATACTCCACTCCAGTACTCTTGCCTGGGAAATCCCATGGACGGAGGAGCCTCGTAGGCTACAGTCCATGGGGTCGCTAAAAGTTGGACATGACTGAGTGACTTCACTTTCACTTTCATGCATTGGAGAAGGAAATGGCAACCCACTCCAGTGTTCTTGCCTGGAGAATCCCAGGGACAGAGGAGCCTGGTAGGCTTCTGTCTATGGAGTCGCACAGAGTCGGACACGACTGACGCGGCTTAGCAGCAGCAGCAGCAGCTACTCCAGATTTCTTTTGGTTAGTATTCACAAGGAATATCTTTCTCCACCGGTTTCCTTTTTCTTTGACTACATATGTATTCATCTTTAAAGTGGATTTTTTATAGAAAATACAAAATTGCATCTTGTTCTTGTTTCACTCTGACGATTTCTTTTAGCTGGTCTATTTAAACCATTGATACGAAGATGATTATTTAAACAGATGAATTAATATCTGACATGTATGTAAATGTTTTCTATTTGTTGCTATTGTTCTTTGTTTCCATTTTGTCTTCTACTTCTTCAGCCTTATGTAGTTTTAGCTGGGCAGCTTAGATTACTGCATTTTCCTATCCATTGCACTTCTTTCTTTTTTAAAAAAAACATTTTTTAGTGATTGCCCTGATGCTTGTAACACAAAATTACAACTAGCTCAAATATGCTTTCAATTAATATTGTAAACCTCAAAAGACTAGTGCAATATCTTATAATAACAAAATAATCCTAATTATACTCTTGTCCCTTACATCGTTACTGCCATTCATTCCACTTATGCATAAACTACAAGAAACTAATACAGTCATTATTTTGAACAAGCTGTTACCAGTGTGATCAATTAAGAGTAGGAAAGATACATTTTAAATTTTCTCTTTTATTCCTCAAAGTAGATCCTAGTTTCTGACTTGGATCGTTTCCTTACCTCTTTCTTTTCTTTCCTTATTTTAACATTCTTACAAGGAAGGTCTCCTGGCTACAGATTCCCTGAAGGTTGTTTTATGTTTTGTTTTGTTTTGTTTTGTTTTCTGGAAAAAATATTTATTTCCCCTTCACTTTGAAGGGGATTTCATAGAACATAGAATTCTAGGCTGGTAATTTTTTTTCCTCTCAACAATTTGAACATTTCACTCCACTCTCCTTGTTTACCTGGCTTCTTAGGTAACAAAAGGTGGCAAGGTAATTTTTTTCTTCTTGCTTCTTTCCAAATTTTTCTCAATTTTTGTTTGATTTTCTGCAATTTGACTATGATATACCCAGATGTATTTGATGGAGGTGTGTGTGTGTGTGTGTGTGTGTGTGCAGATTTACGCTGCTTGGTTTTCTCCAAGCTTCCTAGATCTGTGCTTTAGTGTCTGATATTAATTTGGGGGTAAATTCTCAGTCACCGTTTCTTAAAATATTGCTTCTACTTCTTTGTTCTCCTTTTGGTGTCCCTATGAGAGGGTAACAGGCAGGAAGGCCAGGGGTCTCCAAACGGAGGAAATAGCCTGCAAGTGTCAGACATTTTTATCTCTCTTAAGAGGCAGGAAGAAACCAAACTAGTGATATTTTTTCCTTCTCTATACAAATTTAAAAGGAAATTTCCCTTAAAATTCTGTGTTGCCATATTGACACCTGGTTTCACTTGAAGTTAACCATTGCCTTTTTCTTATGGAAATGTTTATCTTAAGCTATGCTAATGTACTATGCATTTACCCCAAACTAAGTCTTCAAGTCGGTTCCACCTTTTGGGCTCAGAACCTACTATAACCAGTATGTTATACTCTGATATTGTTCCTCTAATCTATGTAAATGACATTATTTGTATGGTGCTCTGCCCTTCTTCAAGATTCAAGTTAATCCTTTTATGGCACAAGATAAAGCATTTGGAGCCAAGACTGTCCCAAAATACATCCTATGGGTGAGGGGCCTGGTGCCATTCCGAGTTTTGAGACATTCCTTTCTTTCATTAACAGACTGCTGGTGACTATATAACATCGAGCTGAAGGCTAGCAAGGGGGTACTCTTTCTGCCCCCTTCTGATGCCTATGTCAGAAGCTTTCTCTATCTCCTTTATACTTTAATAAAACTTTATTGCACAAAAGCTCTGAGTGATCAAGCATCATTTCTGGCCCCGGATTGAATTCTTCTCCTCTGGGGGCCAAGAATCCCGGTGTTGTAATTCAACAACAACCTTTCACCTATTACATGTTGCACTTTTTGTGGTTATCCCACAGCTCTTGGATATTGTTTTGGGTTTCCTTTTCTTTTCTTTTCTTTTCAGTTTTTTTCTTTTAACTTTTCAGTTTTGGATGTTTCTGTTGCTATGTCCTAAACTCAGAGATTCTATCCTCAGCCATGTCTAATCTATTAATGAGGCCATCAGACACTCTTTATTTTGTAAGTGTTTTTGATTCTCTGACATTTCTTTTTTTTCCTTTCTTATAATTTCTATGTCTCTCCTTTCACTACCTATTTATTCTTCATTGTGTCTATATTTTGCATTGGGGTCATTAGCATGTCAGTCATAGTTTAAAAAAGTTTCCAGTGTGATAATTCCAATATTTCTGCCATACCTAAGTTCTGACACTTTTCAAACTGTGCTTAACTTTTTGTTTTTGTTTTCTGTGCTTAGTTATGTCTGACTCTCTGCAGTGCCATGGGCTATAGCCTACCAGGCCCTCTACCCATGGAAGTTTTCAGGCAAGAATACTGGAGCCGGGTGCCATTGCCTACCTCAGGGGATCTACCCCACCCAGGGATTGAACCTGAGTCCCTTGCATCTCCTACATTGGCAGGGGGATTCTTTACCACCAGCACCACCTAGGTGGTTGAAAACTGTGTTATAATAAATATATTTTAATTTTGCCTCTGATTCCTGGCAAGGAGCTTCAAAAATCATTATAATTTTTTCAATTTCTTGAGTCATAGAAGAAGTAATTTTGTTATGCTAGTGATCATTCATTGTGAAGGTTCTCTATAGTTTCAAGGGAGTGTCTGGTCACCAGAAAAAAACCACCACCATGTGAGTCAGTTCAGTTCAGTCGCTCAATCTTGTCCGACTCTTTGCGACAACATGAATCACAGCATGCCAGGCCTCCCTGTCCATCACCAACTCCCAGAGTTCACTCAGACTCACGTCCATCGAGTCAGTGATGCCATCCAGCCATCTCATCCTCTGTCGTCCCCTCTTCCTCCTGCCCCCAAACCCTCCCAGCACCAGAGTCTTTTCCAGTGAGTCAACTCTTTGCATGATGTAGCTAAAGTACTTAGAGGGTAGCAAATTCCTGCCCTCCCTCTGTTCACAGACACACAAGCTGTGCATGCCTACACCCGATTCTAATGTACCAAAGACACTGAGACCTAAACTCTTAATAGCAGAACATTGCCTACATTCCACATTGGCCATTGGTTGATTCACTTGCAAGAAATATCTGAACAACACTACAAGGGCTCTAAAAACTGAACTGGAACCAGAGCCCACAGAAGGCCTGAACCTAGCCAGAGTGATTGTCTGCTCAAACCAAAAATTTGGATATGCTCCAGATATTTAAACAAAGTGTCTCCTAACAAAATATTTATTAAAAGTGTCGTGTCCAGAAGACAACCCAAAATTATTCAGCATATTAATAGCCATGAGAATTTGAACTTGCATGGGGAAAGACAATCAACAGAAGCTGTGCTGATGTGACACAGATGTTGGAATTATCTAGAAAATATTTTAAGCAGCTATTATAAAGATACTCAAAATACCAAAGGAATGAAGAAATAAATGAAGTCATTTAACAGGAATTAGAAATCATCTTTTTCCTCCTCTGAATTGCCTTCTATCTAAATTGATTGCTACTTTTATCAAGGATAAAGAAAAACTTCCATTCTAAATTATGACACCCCAATTTTCTCCAACAGGTAAAAGTCACTTTTTTCATAGTAAGTCATCAAACAAAATCTTAATAAATGATTTTAATTTCAATCTCATATATATGTATGTATATGTGTATGTATATACAGATATATATATATATATATATATATGTGCACACACACACATTTTTCTTTCTGTACAGCATCTAATATAAGATATTTTATTTGAATATTCTCCTAAATTTTTATCTGGAATTGTTCATTTTTTTAAATTGGCAAATATCTTTTACTTGCCTTCTAATGTTTTCTCACCTGTGAGCCACCCTGATAAGTTTTATACTTTATTTCATAATAATAACATGCTGCAACTGTGTAACACTTTACAGTATTTTCCCAGTGAAATTAATCATTTCATTGTCAGTCATAAATTTTACCTGTTTCCATTCTCTTATCTCTTTCTCTTAATATTTCCCTTTCATTACCTGTGCGAACAAGAATTTCCATATCTTCTTATTCTTATACAAATTACAAACACATTTATAATTTTATAAATTAGAGCACTCTTTCAAGGTCTCTCATCCTTGAAAACTCTGTACCTCTGAACCATTTTCCCTGTGTGTTATCAGTAGCATTATTTTATCACCTCAATCCCCAACCTCATTCCTTACAGCCCAAATTCTTACCTCTTTTCGCAATCCACACAGTTGGAAAGCATCTTTCTCTACCATATTTATATCATGCATTTTACCTCCAGCTCTTATTAGAGAACTAAGACCAGAGGCAACCGTTTGAGGTCGGAACTTCCTGAGTAACTGAAAAAGTCAAGCTAAGCTAATTTGGGTAGTGAAAGAGTCACACAGTGAACCACACATTTTTAGTCAGAAGGCCACTTGCCACAGACACACAGAGAAGACTGGGCTTTGTATGAATGTTTAAAAAGACAAGGAAGCTATTTCACGAATAATACTTTAATTACAAGACAGTGGATTTCAAACCAATCACCATGATAAGTCCAGTTACGACATGTCAGCTTGCAAATATATTAAACAGTTATTGACCATATTCCCTGCACTGTACGTTTCATACTTACAACTCATTTATTTTGTAACTGGAGGTTTTGGTTTCTCACTCTTCCTCTTTCTTTCTCTCTGCTCCCCCCACTCCTTCCTGGCAAACACATATTTGTTCTTTGCATCTATAACTATATATACACAGTATAAAAATGTTGAACTGCTATATTGTACATTTGAAGTTAATTTTGTAAATCTACTATTCTTTAGTAAGGAAGAAAAAGAAATGGTCCTCAAGAGGACATGGGAGTTATTTACTGAAGCAAGCTCACTGGATACAGCAATAAAGACAGGACTGACGTGGTGAGGGCTGCTTTTATTCACTTTTGTCGAGTGATAGAGAAAACTAGACTCAACTGGACTGAAATGCTGAGAGAATGTATTTTCCTTAAAATACATTTCCTGAAAGAAGCAGTGGACATTCTAGGTTATGCTTGTATCTGAATAAGATGAAACATAGAAATGAAAAGAAGCTGATATTGATAATGGTGTCAAAACTCTGCCTGTGTTCTCTGGTGCTGAATAGAAACATAGAGACAGGTTTTGGGTGAAGTAGAAAAGAGTAACTTTTATTGTGCTGTCAGGCAAAGGGGGCCACAGAGGGCTAATGCACTCAAGACTGTGTGACCCGCCCGGGAGTGGGCTAGTGAGCAGTTTTACAGTGTTCAAGGAGCAATGTGTGACCAACTCATGGACAATTCTTGGATTGGTTGGCATCAAGGTGAAGTTTCAAGCATCATCAGTTTTCCGGTTTCAATCAGTCTAGAGTCTATGTTTCCATGGTCAGCAGGTTTCATTTGGAGCAGGTCTGCTTCTTATAAAAATAACTTAGCAATGTGTGTCATGCCTTCATATATCTCAGAGAAATAGGAGTTCAGTGATTCTGCTATGTGGTTGAATTCTAATCTAAATTGTTACCAGTTCTCCAGCCCAATAGCTAGTCTTTGTTTCTACATCTTCACATTTCTCTCTTCAGTGAGGGGTGCTGGGAAAACTGGTCAACTACATGTAAAAGAGTGAAATTAGAACACTTTCTAACACCACACACAAGAATAAACTCAAAATGGATGAAAGACCTAAATGTAAGACAAAAAACTATTAAACTCTTAGAGGAAAACATGAGGAGTAGCACATTCTTTAACATAAATTACAGCAAGATCCTCTATGACCCACCTCCCAGAGTAATGGAGATAAAAACAAAAAATAAACTAATGGGACCTAATTAAACTTAAAAGCTTTGGCATAACAAAGGAAACTATAAGCAAGGTGGAAAGACAGCCCTCATGAAACAACCGACAAAAAATGAATCAATCATTGATTCTTGAGGCAGTCTTTTACTTTAAAAACAAGGATGCAGGGGTTTGTACAGTTTCAGAAATAAAATGTATTAATGCTACTGCTGCCATAACAAAGTGCCATGCACTGCATGATTTAAAACACCAGGAACTGATTGTCTCACAGTACTACAGCCTGGAAGGCCCAACATCAATATGTCCTCTGGGTCACGCTCTCTCAGACTGCTCTAGGAGACAGTCCTTTCTTGCCTCTTCCTGTTTCTGGTAATGGCTGACCATACCTAGCGCTCTTTGACTTATAGGCACATCACTTCCGTCACATGGTTGTCTTTTCCCTTTGTCTTCACGTTGTCTTCGCTTTGTTAAGAGATTTGTCTGACTCCAAATTTCCTCTCCTCATAACACCACTTGTGCTAAAGATCTGAGGCCTATGGTAATGACGCCTTCACTATTACATTCATCCCAGCCCTAACTTCCAAACAAGGTCACAGTCTGAGGTCCTGAGCTTTAGAATGTCAACACAACATTTTAGGCTCATAGTTCAACCTCATAAGATATGCTGCTGTTGCTGCTAAGTCGCTTCAATCGTGTGTGACTCTGTGCAATCCCATAGACGGCAGCCCACCAGGCTTCCCCGTCCCTGGGATTCTCCAGGCAAGAACACTGGAGTGGGTTGCCATTTCCTTCTCCAATGCGTGAAAGTGAAGTCGCTCAGTCATGTCTGACTCTTAGCGACCCCATGGACTGCTGCCTACCAGGCTCCTTCACCCATGGGATTTTCCAGGCAAGAGTACTCATAAGATATAGGAAGAGGGAATTTCTTGAGTCTACACACAATATACATAACTCAGACAGTAAAGCGTCTGCCTACAATGTGGGAGACCTGGGTTCAATCCCTGGGTCGGGAAGATCCCCTGGAGAAGGAAATGGCAACCCACTCCAGTATTCTTGTCTTGAAAATCCCATGGACTGATGAGCCTGGTAGGCTATAGTCCATGGGGTCACAAAGAGTCAGACACAACTGAAGGACTTCACTGTCACTTCTCAGAAGTTTACAAAAATAATTCTATCCCATGGGATCGATTGTGTAGTTTTTCATATTGAAATTCATAGATATCACATAAATTAAGTTACCCTCAACTACAAAGACCCTGTGTAATCACTGATTACTGGATATTTGGTCTTGTAAAGGCTTCCGCCTGGGTCTGAGATCCAGGGCAAACATGTATGGTAGGGTCTTTCTTCAAACAATGCTTTACTTAAAGTGCATCACAGAACTCATAAGCTCATGAAAAGCATTATTATTTAGCAAAAAAAACTTTAGAATAGTGGGAAAAGGGAATTGGTTATGCACTGGCTTATCCAGTGTGGGTGCATTCAGATTGTTTACACTGTTCAGATGTGATTTCTCCCTGTTCAGGGCATGTGTGCTTGGTCGCTCCGTTGTGTCCGACTCTTTGCAACCCTGTGGACTGGAGCACGCCAAGTTCCTCTGTCCATGGGATTCTCCAGTCAAGAATATGGGAGTGGGTTGCCATTTTCTTCTCCAGAGGATCTTCTCGACCCAGGGTTTGAACCCATGTCTTCTGCAACTCTTGGATTGGCAGGTGAATTCTTTTTCCACTGAGCCACCTGGGAAACCCCTTTCCTTTTCCCTCCTAATAAATGTTTCACTTGTTTCATTAGTTTTGGTTTCTGTGTGGAAATTCATTTTTCTGGAAATGAATCCTAATGGCCAGGATTCAGCACTCAGCCTGACTTCAATCTCTGGCCAGAAACCAAAGTTCTGTTTCAAGTCCCTGCAGGTTGAGGCCACCCAAGCTCAGACATGTCTTCACAAAAATCTTTTTCTTTCTCTGTTCAGGTGAAAAAAATAAAAAACAAGGAGACCTTAGAGGTAGCACAGCCTCAAGATAAAAGAAACTTATGTCCCTGAATTTTCACATGGAAGAAAGCTGTGTTCTAACTAGAACCTCCTATATTTCACAGTTACATAAGTGATAAGTAAATATACACTGTGCTATCAATGAAATTTAGGAGGTTATCTATTGCAGTAGCTGTGTAATGTATCTAGTCAGAATGGCAGCTTCATTTTTTCCATATTTTTTGCATTACTAATCACTTCTTATCCAATCACCAAATATCTGCAGATTGTTTACTATTTTGGTAGGTGCTGAGAAACAAAAGCTCTGCAAATTCTGATGAAGAGGATGAAGCAGGCACCTGGGTCTTGTGTGGGAGAGGTTTGGATGGACTTTCCAGAATGGCTGAGGCAAGGTTAATATCTTCTCTTGTGTCTAGTGAAGACAGGAACATTTTAAAAGATCACGGTTTATAGCACCACTGAAAACTTGACAGAGCTAAGAGCAATGACAAATTGAAATTATAATAGTGATCATTATAATTATAATGAAGTGGTCAGCATACAAAAATGGAGTTGGAAGGCAAGGGTCCGATTTCAGAATTCAAGAACTAGAACTTCTTTGTATCTTTGTATTGTGCTGCACAAAAGGACAGAGCAACACCTGCCGTTTTCTGTGGCCTCATGGTACCCCGAGAAAACTTGCTGTCTCCCTAAAGATCTCCCTCCCTCCCTTTCCTGTGTTCGTGCAACAAGTCCTTGCTTAACACACTTCACTTCTCATCAAGTGAAGTTTTAATGCTTGAGAAATAATCTCTGTAATGAACCCATGGCTTCTCGCATTTAAAAAAATAAATAAACTTCCTCCTTTTTTTTAAGCGCATCAGTCACAAGTCAGAGCTTCCTGCATCTGTGTCTCCAAGCTGGGGCTCTAACAATCCAGCCAAAAAATGCCTCTTCTCAATCAGGTCTTTGTTTCTGAAATTTCAGTTAATAAAAGCAATACATTATGAAAACGGTGACACACTTAACCTGCTTGACACCAGGAAGGGAACTTTTTTTTTTTTTAACACACCCTTATTCAGTCAAAGGGAGCTTAAGTCTCTTCAGACAAAGCTGAAAGATAAGTCTCCCCAAGAACCTGGGACCTTTGTGTTTTTGGAAATGAGTGGAATTGAGGCCACTTCCAAAGGGATCTCAACTTTTCAATAAAGATACAATCCTGGGAGTGAGGCAGATGGAGAAAAAAGGGGAAAGACCCTGAACAATGTCCCTAAGAATACCTGCCACCTTCTCAGCCTTTCAAAGCCTTTAATCCTTAGACCACAGAGCTTACCCTAAGGAATCTCCCAGTCACCCACTAAAGTTCTGCAAACTCCTATGAAGAGGGCAGCTTAGGCGCACAGCCATCTGGGGAGAAATCAAGTCAAAATTTTTCTTTCTTTCTTTCTTTTTTTTTTTTTTTGCATGTTATTCAAATTTTATCAAAATTTTTCAAATCACCCAACCAGGCCAGATGTTCACCCCCTATTGGAACAGGCCTAGAGGGTTTGCAACTGCTTGAGACCAAGAAGTCAGTTTCTTCGTTCTCTTCTCCTCTGGGCGGTAGTGGTTCTTCTTTCACTATGACTTTGCTCTGGACCAGAGGTGGCCAATGAAGAAGGAAATGGCAACCCACTCCATTGTTCTTGCCTGGAGATGCCTATGGACAGAGGAACCTGGTGGGGGCTGCTGTCCATAGGATCGCACAGAGTCAGACACGACTGAAGCAACTTAGCAGCAGCAGCAGCAGAGCTGGCCAAACAGGAGGATGTGGCATCTTGGGGCTGCTACCACCCACCTCTCCCTGCAGCTCTAGCTTCCCTGTGGGGTGATCACATCCCTTTCCATTCACAGCTTTCTCCCATATCCAGGTCCCAATGGTCTGCCAAGGTCTGAGGAAGACACTGGATGCAGGGTCTAGAAAATAGGCCCATGGACCGGATGGTACCCCAGATGGTACCAAATAACTCTCCCTCCCCACCCTCCACCTTCTGCCCTCCACCCTAGATGTTATGCCCCACTTCCTGCATTTAATTGTTCAGGATATTGAGGCAGAAAAGGAAGTCAGCACACTTGTAAACAGGATGCCTGCCGTTGAAGGGTCTTTGGCTCCTTTCCAACCTGTCAAACACCTGATGGGGACCTGGTGGACTAACGGGGGATCTAAGAGGACAGCCCTCTGCTCAGGCTGTCTGCCAGGCTGGGTCCCTTCATAGCAGGAGAAAGTCTGCATGACTCTCCACAGCCTGCGAGTCTCCCTGGCCTCGCAGAGATGGGGAAAAGGCTCTGTCTGTCTCTCTGAGGTTCAACCTGTGGTAACCAAGACCCCTGAGGACAGAAACCCTGTTGTGTGTAGCCACCCCGACACATAAACCTCCTCTAAAAGGTGTTGATTTGTGGCTTGTAGGTACCACTGTTCTCAGGAGATCATACACAAATCAAAATCCCAGGCTAATATATTCTGAGGCTACAAAATGAGGAAAGGTTATAAAGGCCAAAAACTACAAGGTTATATAAATTGTCAGGAATTAGGACTAGAGTTGGGAAGAAATAATGCTTGTTTAAACAGGAGTTGTTTGGGGTTCAAATGGTTACACATTTGCAGGTGTAGGAGGGGGGCACTTTGAAACTGTGTTTTCACCTGGCACTGCCTGCAGATACTATTTTGAAAATGTCTGGTGATGGTCTTGAGTTTTATATAATTCAGAAAGTTTAAGTTCTCAGTGATGCATCTGCAAGTTCTCAGATGCAAGACTGCATCTGAAACTATCTCCACCTAAGGCCATCTGGCTCCATTTTGTGTGTGTGAACTATAGTTACTCCATTTTTATTTTTGAAAGATCTTAAATACATAATCAGGCTTCCCTGGTGGCTCTGTGATGAAGAGCCTGCCTGACAATGCAGGAGAGGCAGGTTCAATCCCCAGTCCAGGAAGATCTTTTGGTGAAGAAAATGGCAACCCAGTCCAGTATTCTTGCTGGGGAAATCCCATGGAGAGAGGAGCCTGGTGGGCTACAGTCCATGGGGTCACAAAAGAATTGGACAGGACTTAGTGACTAAACAACAGCAGCAGCAAATATATCATCACCTGTCTACATTGTCCTTTTTTGGACTTTTGTGGGGGATAAGATTTAAACCCTGAGGATCTGCTACAGTGAGATTGGTCCAGTTGGAACAGAGTTTACAAACAGATTCTTAAAGCAAGACAGTAATGGCAGAAATTGGACTTTGATGAACAAAAATTTTTTTCCTGGTGAATTATTTTGATCCTTGAAGTGATTTAGAAGTTTCACCAAATGGTGACAATAAAAAGCTGACTCTTTAGAAGACAGTTTGTCAGTTTCTTATGAAATTAGTATACTTGCCAGGTGATCCAACAGCCTCACTTTTGAGCATTTACAGAAATGAGTTGAAAACTGATGTTTATGCAAACTTACGCAGGTGTGTTTATAGCAGCTATATTTATGATTGCCAAAACTTAGAATGCCTGTTAATATATAAATGGCTAAACACACTGTAGACTCTCCAAACAATGGCATAATGTTCAGGGACTTTAAGAAAAGTTCTCAAGTGAAGAAAAAAACATAAAAAGAACCTTTTATGCAGGTTATTAAGTGAAAGAAGGTAATCTGATAAATCTATGTACTGTAAAATTGCAACAATCTGACACTTACGTAAAGGCAAAACTATGGAGATGTTGAAAAGACATGTCTGAAGGGCCAAGGTGGAGAGATCGGGAGGGATGAATGGGGGAGGCCAAGGGGTTTTTAAGACAATGAAACTATACTCTGTGATTCTGTAATGATGGATTTAAAACTACTAGGTGGTGTTTGGGGGGATTTTCAAGATCTCAAGTTCTTTATGTCTCAACACAGAAAGAATCCAGTGAGAGGCAAAGTGATAGATAAGAAATGATTTGTTAGAATAGGAGGTTTGTGAGGTTAACAAGTGGATGGATGAGAGGGTGCTGTGCCTGAGAACTTAGTGGGCTATAGTTTCATATTAATAATAAAGGAAAAATGGGGAGGGGAAAATACCACTTTTTCCCTCATTCTTGAGCGGATGTCAAGCTTCCATAGTCAGCTCTGCCTTCACGTCAGGCTGGGGAGTTTTCTTGTCCCTACATGGTTAAGCCAGGACAGTCATGGCACTATGGGAAAATTGTTTCAAGTCTCAGCACCATGAGGGTCTTTCACTTTGAATGTCACCTTTCCATTTTATTGTTTTTGTTTGTTTGTTTGTTTTTTGTTTTTTAATGTGTGCAGAGAGCTTGTCCTGGGGGCCATTAACTTACTGAGCTCACTAGGTGGGATGTGGGTCTCATGCCGACATTTTTCTGTTGTTTTGAGAGATGTCTCATGCTTCTGTTTTGCAAGGTTTCTTTTGCTAAACAACCCTGCTTGGTTTTGTAGTTAAGCAAACCTGCTTTTTTAAGCAATCATTAACATACAGGGGTTTCCCATTCTCATACTTTTTACTTACAATCCCCAGTGGGATTCATCATTTAATTACCCACTTTGTCCCTTTACTCTATCCCTATCAAATTCATGTCATTATGAAAGTGAAAGTGTTAGTTGCTCAGTCGTGTCTGACTTTTTGCGACCCCGTGGACAGTAGCCCACCAGGCTTCTCTGTCCAAGGAATTCTGGCAAGAATATTGGAGTGGATAGCCATTCCTTTTTCCAGAGGCTCTTCCTGACCCAGGATTGAACCCCAGCCTCCTGCCTCGCAGGCTGATTCTTTACTGTCTGAGCCAACAGGAAAGCCCAAGCTTGCCATAGCATATAGAACATAAAGAGCAAACCCTAATGTAGTCTATGGACTTCAGTTCATAATATTGGAGCAAAATTTGTTCATCAGCTGTAACCAATAAAACAAGTTAATACAGTGTGCTTAAAATAAGGAAAGCTGTGAGGAAGAATTACCTGTGGGAACTCTGCATTTCTGCTAAAATTTTCCCAAACCTAAAACTGCTTTTTTTCCTTTTTTTCCCATAAACCTAAAATGGAGTCTGTTAACTTAAAAGAGCAGTTGACTCTTAGTCAGCATTATCATTGTTTTTAGCTCGGTGACCTAGGAAACACTCTCATCCTTAAACTAGAACTAGAAATTAAAGGTGAGACATATACGGAGCTCTAGTGTGTTCTGTGTGACATGAGTTAAGGGTCAGTGATTATTTGCTGTCAGAATCCTCTAAACTTAAAGTGTAAGTCTGAAAAAAGCACCTTAGAAACCACTGGAGACAATGCTGAGCAAATTAAAGCACGAAGCCATCAAGAGAAAAAGAGAGGCTGAAATCTCTACTTTTGCTTTGCTATGACCACAGTAACTTTTGAAACAGAATTGTTATCCATCCAACTATCCTTGCTGAAGGGTAAAAATAATTGGGACTTCCCTGGTGGTTTAGTGGTTAAGAATTCAGCTACCAGTGCAAGGAAAGCATGTTCAGTTCCTGCTCAGGGAACTAAGATCCCACATGCTGTGGGATAACTAAACCCTCAGGCTGCAACTAAGAGTATAGCTGTGCCACACACAAAAAAAAGACCCTGAATGCCACAACTAAGACCCACTTAGCAACTAAACTACCACCACCATAGAGCTTCTCCATCTTCGGCTGCAAATAATATAATTAGTCTGATGGCGGTATCCATCTATAGAGTTGGGCTTCCCAGGTGGCAGTTTGGTAAAGAATCCACCTGCCACTGCAGGAATTGTGGGTTCAACCTGTGAGTGGGGAAGATCTCCTGAAGAAGGTATCTCTTGACTTAGGCTAACACCTGTCTAGAGCTTAAACAAGGGGCTTCCCTAGTAGCTGATCTGGTGAAGACTTTGCCTGCAATGCATGAGACCCCAGTTCGATTTCTGGGTTAGGAAGATCCCTTGGAGAAGGGATAGGCTACCCACTCCATTATCCATGGGCTTCCTTGGTGGCTCAGACAGTAAAGAATCCTCTTTCAATGCAGGAGATTTGGGTTAGATCCCTGGGTTGGGAAGATCCCTGAAGGAGGCCATGGCAATCCACTCCAGTGTTCTTGCCTGGAGAATCCTCATGGACAGAAGAGCCTGGTGGGCTGCAGTCCATAGCATCACAAAAGAGTGATTATAAAAGAGTCGTTATAATAAAACGACTAAGCACAAAGTGTACACAAAGTTAGGGAAATATCAAGGCTGTCCAGGTCACCATATACATATACATCAATCTTGTTCAGAGATACCCTGGCACAATAAGCAACACAATATTGTTTTCATCCACTTGAATTTAGACAGACTACCTACTCAGGAGCAGAGCTACTGTTTGCAGTACAATGGTCAGCCTTGAGCAAAATTTTTTATTTTAGCTTTTTTTTCCTCTGTATAACTTGGTTTTGTAGGTATTACAGGATCAAAATGTGGTGTGGTAGATTGCAAAAGGAGCCTGAGTTTTGAGGTAGGAAACAGATGGTCAGTCTTGCTCCTTACTCATCCATAAATTCAAAAAAAATCTTATGCCTGGATAAGGCAGATGATAATGTATCAAATGAAACAATGTGGATTGAAGCATCTACCAATAACCTGAGCTTTCTGATTTCAGTATACAGAAGTTTTAAAGGTATAAAAAAGAAAGGTCAGCAGTGCCCCCTGTTAGTAAATGAACTCAGATTTAAAAAAAAAAAAAACAGAAAGCAACCCCAAAACAAAAACCAATCAGCCAACCAGACAACAACAACAAAAACCCACAAAGCAAAAAACACTGGAGTTTTTGGAGTAGCTATGTAAGTTTCACTCTAGCAATCAATACTCCATTTCTTAATGTGCGTGCATGCGTGGGTGCTCAGTTGTGTCCTACTCTTTGCGACCCCATGGAGTGTAGCCTGCCTGTCTCTGCTATCCATGGGGATTCGTCAGGCAAGAAGAATGGAGCGGGTTGCCATGCCCTTCTCCAGGACATCTTCCCAAACCAAAGATCCAACTCACATCTCTTATGTTTCCTGAATTGGCAGGTAGATTCTTTACCATTGGCACCACCTGGGAAGCCCTAGACATAGGGAGAAACTTATGTCCTTGAATTTCCATGTGGAAAAAGCTGCATTCTAACCAGGAGCTCCTATATTCCACAGCTACATGAGAGATAAGTAAATATATACTGTTCTACCAATGAAACTTAGGAGATTATTTATTGTAGCAGCTGTTACATACCTAGTTAGAGTGGTAACCACATGTTTTCGTGTTTTTTTGCATGCCCAATAATTTCTTATCCAATCACCAAACAGCTGCAGAATGTTCACTCCTGCTGTAGGTGCTTAGAAACAAAAGCTCTGCAAATTCTGATGAAGAGGGTGAAGCAGGCACCTGGGATGGCCCAGAAAGACAGGTGTCTTCTCTGGTGTCTAGTCAAGAGGTGGATTTTAAAAGATCATGGATTATAGTACTATAGAAACCCTGACAGAGTTAAGAGTAATGACAAATTGAAATTATAATGGAGTAATCACAGTTCAGCAAATAAAAATGGAGTTGGAAAAAAAAAATGCAGTTGGGAGGCCACTGAGGCCTCTGATTTCAGAACTTAAGAACCAGAACTTTCTTTGCATTGTACCTCACCCAAGAACAGACAAGCATCTTCTTTTGTCAGCTCCTTTGGCCTTGTTGACTAAAAAGATGCACAATGGAAGAGTTGTGAATTATGTTTTATTAGGGGCAAAATGAGGACTGCAGCCTGGGAGACAGCACCTCAGATAGCTCTGAGAAGCTGCTCCAAAGCAGCAGTGAGGGGAGGTGAATATATAAGATTTTGGTGAAGGGGGAGTTCAATGCAATCAAGTGCTTACTTTATAAAAGATTTTCCACTAGTCCTGAGGAGCTGTCACCATGAAGGGATTTAATGCTTTTGTAGATATTTGGAGATGCAAAGGTTGGGATCATGAAATCAATTCCTGAAAATATCTAACTCTCTAAAGACTTGTTCCACAAGAACAAGAACACAGAGTACCTCATTCTCCATGCTCAATTCCTTTCAGGAGGTGTCGAAAGTCAGCAGGTGCAGTAGCACAGGCAGATGGAAAATGCCCTTGTTGCTCAGGCGCTGGCAAATGCTCTTGGCAATTGCAGTTGACAGCCTCAAAGTACCCCTTCCCACATTGCAATCTTTTGGTCTCAGGGTCCTGCCTCCTCCACCTTGTGGTTGTGCTACCAATTCTGCCTTAACAAGCATCCTCACTTCTCAACAGCTCCAATTACAATTTTGGACAAATGAAATGAGTACTAATCATGACTTCTTGCATTTTTGTCTTTAATAAACTTCTCTATTTTTAGCCTGGCAGATCACAACTTGAGAAGTTCCTGAGTCTGTATCTGCAGGCTGCAGCTCTAACAGTTCTCACAATAAATGCCTCTTTATCTCAGACAGGTCTCTCTTTCTGAAATGTCAGTTAATAAGAGCACTAAGTCATGAAAACGGTGACACACTAAGCCTGTATGACCCCAAGAAAGGAACTTCTTTTTAAAACATATTTATTCTGCCAGAGAGAGCTTGAGGACATTCTAATTAAGCTTAAAGACAAGTCTCCCCAAGAACATTGGAAGTTGGTGTTCTTGGAAAAGAGGGGGATTCAGGCCAGTCCCAGAGGGATCTCTAGTTTCCAATTAAGATGCCATTCCTGGGGGCAGGGCAGTCTGAGGAAAAAGGAAGGGGGGCAAAATCCTAAACCAGCTCACTAGGAATACCTGTCACCCTCTCCCAGCTTTTCCAACCCCTTAATCCCCAGACTGATGCTGAAGCTGAAGCTCCAATACTTTGGCTACCTGATGCAAAGAACTGACTCATTGGAAAAGACCCTGATACTGAGAAAGATTGAAGGTAGGAGGTGAAGGGGATGACAGAAGATGAGATGGTAGGAAGGCATAATCAACTCGATGGACATGAGTTTGAGCAAGCTCTGGGATTTGGTGATGGATAGACAGGGAAGCCTAAAGATCTTTTTGAATAGTTCTTCTGTGTATTGTTGCCACCTCTTCTTAATATCTTCTGCTTCTGTTAGGTCCATACCATTTCTGACCTTTATTGTGCCCCTTGCATGAAATGTTCCCTTGGTATCTCTAATTTTCTTGAAGAGATCTCTAGTCTTTCCTATTCGATTGTTTTCCTTTATTTTTTGTATTGATCCCTGAGGAAGGCTTCTTATCTCTCCTTGCTGTTGTTTGGGATGCTGCATTCAAATGCATATAACTTTCCTTTTTTCCTTTGCCCTTTCTTTCTCTTCTTTTCTCCACTATTTGTAAGGCTTCCTCAGACAAACACTTTGCCTTTTTGCATTTCTTATTCTTGGGGATGGTCTTGATCACTCCCTTCTGTACAATGTCACAAACCTCTGCCCATAGATTTTCAGGCACTCTGTCTATCAGATTTAATCCCTTGAATCTCTTTGTCACTTCCATTGTATAGTCATAAGGGATTTTATTTAGGTCATATCTGAATGGTCTAGTGGTTTTCCCTACTTTTTTCAATTTAAGTCTGAATTTGGCAATAAGGAGTTCATGATCTGAGCCACAATCAGCTCCTGGTCTTTTTTCTGCTGACTGTATAGAGCTTCTCCATTTTTTGGCTGCAAAGAATATAATCAACCTGATTTCAGTGTTGACCATACTGTGATGCCCATGTGTAGAGTTATCTCTTGTGTTGGAAGAGGGTGTTTGCTATGACCAGTGCTTTCTCCTGGCAATACTCCATTAGCCTTTGCCCTGCTTCATATTGTACTCCAAGGCCAAATTTGCCTGTTACTCCAGGTATCTCTTGACTTCCTACTTTGGCATTCCAGTTCCATATAATGAAAAGGACATCTTTTTGGGGGATGTTAGTTCCAGAAGGTCTTGTAGGTTTTCATAGAATCATTCAACTTCAGCTTCTTCAGCATTACGAGTCTGGGCATAGACTTGGATTACTATGATACTGAATAGTCTGCCTTGGAAATGAGCAGAGATCATTCTGCCGTTTTTGAGACTGCATCCAAGTACTGCATTTTGCACTCATTTGTTGACTGTGAGGGCTACTCCATTTCTTCTAAAGGATTCTTTCTCCTAGTAGTAGATTTAATGGTCATCTGAGCTAAATTCACCCATTCCAGCCCATGTTAGTTCACTGATTCCTAAGTTGTCGATATTCACTCTTGCCATCTTCATGGCAAGATCTTCATGACTTGGATAACCACAATGGTGTGATCACTCACCTAGAGCCAGACAACCTGGAATGCAAAGTCAAGTGGGCCTTAGAAAGCATCACTATGAATAAAGCTAATGGAGGTGATGGAATTCTAGTTGAGCTATTTCAAATCCTAAAAGATGATGCAGTTAAAGCACTTCATTCAATATGCCAGCAAATTTGGAAAACTCAGCAGTGGCCACAGGCTTGGAAAAGGTCAGTTTTCATTCCAAGCCCAAAGAAAGGAAATGCCAAATATTCAAACTACTGCACAATTTCACTCATCTCACACACTAGCAAAATAATGCTCCAAATTCTCCAAGCCAGGCTTCAGCAGTACGTGAACCATGAAATTCCAGATGTTCAAGCTGAATTTAGAAAAGGCAGAGGAACCAGAGATCAAATGGGCAACATCTGCTGGATCATAGTTCCAGAAAAACATCTCCTTCTGCTTTATTGACTACACCAAAGCCTTTGACTGTATATGTCACAACAAACTGTGAAAAATTCTTCAAGAGATAGGAATACCAGACCACCTGACCTGCCTCCTGAGAAATCTGTATGCAGGTCAAGAAACAACAGTTAGAACCAGACATGGAACAACAGACTGGTTTCAAATTGGGAAAGGAGTACGTCAAGATAAGGCTATATATTGTCACCCTGCTTATTTAACTTCTATGCAGAGTACATCATGCAAAATGTTAGGCTTGATTAAGCAAAAGCTGAAATCAAGATTGCTAGGAGAAATATCAATAACCTCAGATATACAGATGACACCATCTTTATGACAGAAAGTGAAGAAGAACTAAAGAGCCTCTTGATGAAAGTGAAAGAGGAGAGTGAAGAAGTTGGCCTAAAACTCAACATTCAGAAACCTAAGATCATGGCATCCTGTTACATCACTTGATGGTAAATAGATGGGGAAGCAATGGAATCAATAAGATACTTTATTTGTCTTTTTGGTCTCCAATATCACCGCAGACATTGAGTGCAGCCATGATGTTAAAAGACACTTGCACCTTGGAAGAAAAGCTATGAACAACCTAGACAGAATATTAAAAGGCAGAGGCGTTACATTGCCATCCAAAGTCTGTCTAGTCAAAGCTATGGTTCTTCCAGTAGTCATGTTTGGATTTGAGAGTTGGACTCTAAAGAAAGCTGAGCCTCAAAGAATGAATGGTTTTGAACTGTAGTGTTGGAGAAGAATCTTTAGAGTCTCTTGGGCTGCAAAGAGATCCAACCAGTCGATCGTAAAGGAAATCAGTCCTGAATATTCATTGAAAGGACTGACGTTGAAGCTGAAACTCCAATACTTTGGCCATCTGATGTGAACAAATGACTAATTGGAAAAGACCCTGATTTGGGAAAGATTGAATGATGGAGGAGAAGGGGATGACAGCGCATGAGGTGGTTGGATGATGTCACTGACTCAATGGACATGAATTTAAGAAGTTCTAGGAGTTGGTGATAGACAAGGAAGCCTGGTGTGCTGCAGTCCATGGGGTAGCAAAGAGTCAGAAATGACTGAGCGACTGAACTGAACTGAATTGAATTGCATTTCGGACTCATAGTCATATGAGGGCTACTCTATCTCATCTAAGGGATTTTTGCCCACAGTAGTATATATAATGTTCATCTGAATTAAATTTGCCCATTCTAATCCATGTTAGTTCACTGATTTCTAAAATGTTGATATTCACTCTTGTCATCTGTTTCAGCACTTCTAATTTACCTTGATTCATGGACCTCACATTCCAGGGTCCTATGCAATAATGCTCTTTGCAGCATCGGACTTTACTTCCATCACCAGTCCCATCCACAACTGAGTGTTGTTTTTACTGCGGCTCCATCTCTTCATTCTTTCTAGAATTATTTCTCCACTCTTCTCCAGTAGTATGTTGGGTGCCTACCGACCTGGGTATTTCATGTTTCAGTGTCATATCTTTTTGCCTTTTCACACTATTTAAACCTCTGGCCAATTATCTTGTTTCTTTCTTCACTCCTGACTGGTCCTTGGATCCTCCCCAAGTTGTGTGTGCAACATTTTTCTAAGATGGATCCCACTTCAGAGACCTATTGGTGCATGATCATACTTATCATGGGGTGGGGACCCCTCCTGGTTTGATTCCCAAGAAGCCTTCCTGCACATGTGCAGACAGGGAAGTCTTCCTTGACCTTAGGAGTGGGTACCTTATCTCTTCACTTTAGCAGGGCTCAACTTCTGCCACTAGCTTTGTCCATGGACTGTCTGGGTGAGAACAAAGGCTCAATTTTACTTCACTTGACAAACATCAGCAGTCCAGCTATCTCCTACTTCAGAACCATTTTAAAGAGAATACCCTGAGGTTAGTGATCTTTGGTTTCTTTCCAAGCTGCCAAACCCCTGATGGGGGCCTGGTGGATCTAAAAGGACAGCCCTCTGCTCAGACCGTCTGCCATGCTGGATCCCTTCCTGGCAGAGCAAGAGAAAGTCTGCATAAATCTCCATAGCCTGGGAGTCACCCTGGCTAGCATGGTGGGGATCAGGCTCTGTCTCTTTGGAGTTCAACTTGTGTTAGCCAAGACTTCTGGGAACAGAAACCCTGGCTGTAAACACACACACACACACACACACACACACACACACACACGCGCGCGCGCGTGCGCGCGCATACTCTAAAGGCATTGATTTGTGGTTTGTTAGCACTACAGCTCTCAGGGGACACAGATTAAAGGCTTGGATTGTGCTCTAAGACTAAAAAATAGGGAGAGTTTAACTGCAAGTTTACATAAATTGTCAAGAATTGGGATTGGAATTGGGAAGAAATAAAGGAGTAGGAGGAGAAGGGGACGACAGAGGATGAGATGGCTGGACGGCATCACCAACTTGATGGACATGAGACTGAGTGAATTCCAGGAGCTGGTGATGGACAGGGAGGCCTGGCATGATTCATGGGGTCACAAAGAGTCAGACACAACTGAGAGACTGAACTGAACTGAACTGAACTCAAACGTGCTTGTTTAAACAAGAATGGTTAGGGGTTCAAAATGGTTATAAAGTTCCAGGATGGGGAAGTGTGCACTTTGTAACAATGTCTACAGTTGACAGTAGCTTGCAGATGTTGTTTAGGAAAAGGCTGGGGACTTCCCTGTCATTCTGGTTCAATGGTTAAGACTTGGAATTTCCAGGGCAGGGGCACAGGTTCTATCAGCATGCTTTGTGGCACATCCCCAAAAAAGACTGGAGGTGTTCTTGAGTTTGATGCAATCCAGAAAGTTCAAGTTCACAGTGATGCAAGAATGCATCTAAAACCACATCCACAGATGGCTACCTGGCTCCATTTTGGATATATGAATCATAGCTACTCCATTTTGATTTTTAAATGATCTTAAATATATCATCACATGTCTCCATCACCCTTACTTGGGCTTTCGTGAGGTGATCAGATTTCAAAGCCGAGGTTCTGCCCCACAGTGATTGGTCCAGTTGGAACAGATTTTATGAACCTATTCTTAAAACAAGACAGCAACTGCAAAAATCAATCTTTGAGCAACAAATTGTTTTTTCTAGTGGATTCTTTTAATCCCTGAAATGATTTAGAAGTTTCACCAATTGTTGATAATAAAGAGGAGATGATTATTTAGAAGACAGTTTGGCAGTTTTAAAAATAATAATAATAATAATAATATACTGATCATATGCTCCAAAAATCTCATTTTTGGCATTTACACAAATGAATTGAAAATTTATGCTTATGCCAAACCTGCACAGGTGTGTTGCATTTATGACTGCCAAGACTTGGAAGTAACCAAGATTCCTGTCAATAAATAAATGGTGAAACACACTCTAGACTTTCCAGGCAATGACATAATATTCCGGGACTTTAAAAAGTTCTCAGGTCAAGAAAAGACATAAAATAACTTTTAATGTAGGTTACGAAGTGAAAGAAGGCAATCTGAAAGGCAACATACTGTAAAATTCCAACAATTTGATATTCAGGAAAAGGCAAAATCATGCAGATGGTAAAAAGATCTGTCTGAAGGACCCAGGTGGAGAAGTTGGAAGGGATGAACTGGTAGAGCCCAGGGGATTATTAAAGCAGTAAAACTATGTGCTAAACTGCTTCAGTTGTGTCCTGACTCTTTGCAACCCCATGGGACTGTAACCCTCCAGGCTCCTTTGTCCATAGAATTCTCCAGGCAAGAATACTGGGTTGCCATTTCCTTCTCCAGGGGATCTTCCTGACTAGGGATCTAACCCCTGTCTCTTATGTCTCCTGCATTGTCAGGCAGGTTCTTAATCACTACCCCCACCTGGGAAGCATAGTAAAACTATGCTGTATGATAAATCCTTCAAACTAGGCTTCAGCAGTATGTGAACTGAGAATTTCCAGATGTACAGTCTGGATTTAGAAAAGGCAGAGGAACAAGGGATCAAAGTGTCAACATAGAAAAAGCAAAGTTGGGTCATAGAAAAAGCAAAGGGATTCAAAAGAAATCTACTTCTCCTTCATTGACTACACTAAAGCCTTTGACTGTGTGGATCACAACAAACTGGAAAATTTTTAACCAGTTGGGAATATCAGATCACCTTACCTGCATCCTGAGAAGCCTGCATGCAGGACAAGAAGCAATCATTAGAACCAGACATGGAACAATGGACTGGTTCAAGGTTGGGAAATGAGTATGTCAAGGCTGTATATTGTCACTATGCTTACTTAACTTATACTCAGAGTACATCATGTAAAATGCTGGACTGTATGACTCACAGGCTGGAATCAAGATTGTTGGGAGAAATATCAACAACCTCAAATAGGTAGATGATACCACTTTAATGGCACAAAGTGAAGAGGAACTAAAAGCCTCTTGATGAAGGTGAAAGAGGAGAGTGAAAGCTGGCTTAAAACTCAACATTCAAAAAATGAAGATCGTGGAATCCAGTCCCATCATGTCATGGCAAATAGATGGAGAAAAAGTGAAACAGTGACAGATTTTATTTTCTTGGGTTTCAAAATCAAGGCAGACGATGACTGCAGGCACAGAATTAAAAGACGCTTGCTCCCTGGAAGAAAAGCTATAACAAACCTAGACAGCATGTTAAAAAGCAGACCTCACTTTGCCGACAAAGGTTAGCATAGTCAAAGCTATGGTTTTTCTAGTAGTCATGGATGGATGAGAATTGGACAATAAAGAAGGCTGAACATCAAAAAATTGATGCTTTTGAACTGTGGTGTTGGAGAAAATTCTTGAGAGTCCCTTCGGCTGCAAGGGGATCAAACCAGTCAACCCTAAAGGAAATAAATCCTGAATATTCATTGGAAGGACTGTTGCTGAAGCTGAAGCTTCAATACTTTGGCCATATGATGTGAAGAGTTGATTCATTGGAAAAGACCCTGATGCTGGGGACGATTGAAAGCAGGAGGAGACGGGGGTGACAGAAGATGAGATGGTTGGATGGCGTCATCGACTTAATGGACCTGAGTTTGAGCAAGTTCTGAGAGATAGTGAAGGGGAGGGAAGCCTGGCATGCTGCAGTCCATGGGGATTGAATGATTGAACAAGAACAACCAGAGGTCTCTGGAGTCAGCTTTGTCTTCCAGAGACGAAGCCTTCTCAAGAGACATGCTAAGAGTTTTCAAAGAACAATGAAACATGACTAAAAAGCAGAAAAATCTGTTCAAACAAACAGACAAAACAGACTGCTTTGGTCATGATCCAGATGGTGAGAACTTGAATTCAAGATTTTTGTTTAACTGATTAGAAAGGGAATTTTCTTCACAGCTATATTTTTATGGTGTTCTTTTCTGTGACCAAAAAAAGAAAAAAAAGAAAAAAATCAAATAATCCACTGTAAACTACATTATAATATAATGAAGACCTCCAGATAAATAGAAATAACTGTGTCTAGAATACGTAGAAATACTAGTATACACCTCCAAACTAAGGGACACAAAATGACAAGCTTTTTGTTAAATACATCTTCAGTATTTGCTTTTTCTTCCAGCTGTCATTCTCTGCTGTGTAACCTAATGCTCACCTCTAGGTATATTTTCATCCTTTACTTTTAATCTGCTATGTATAGTCTGTGAACTATTCAAATAGTCAAGCCCATCAGAATTGTGCATAATGTAACTCCACAACTGATTTTGAACCAGGGTCAGAATGAGACATGCTTCTGCATAGTACTCATTAGCTTTATTCTGAGTATGATATTTCATCAGATCTTCATAAAATTAGTAAGCTCTTTGTGAACGTATGTATTATTCATATATTTTATTTTAAACTCTGTTAATGAGTTTTTCCTCAGTTAAATTTAACTTGTATAATGCTTAATTTTTGAGTAGTACTCTGTCCCCATGATGAAAGGCAAATTTCCTAATATATGAAAACAGAGTATCTTAAGAGACTTGCCCTGTGAAAGACTCAGCTAATTTGATTCTGTTATTTCCTTATTAAAATAGTGCTGCAAAGTATTACAGCACAGGTGCTTATTCTGAGAGTTTCTCTCTAGTAGAAAACTACAGTTCAGTTCAGTTCACTCGCTCAGTCGTGTCTGACTCTTTGTGACCCCATGAATCGCAGCACGCCAGGCCTCCCTGTCCATCACCAACACCCGGAGTTCACTCAGAGTTGCATCCATCGAGTTAGTTATGCCATCCAGCCATCTCATCCTCGGTCGTCTCCTTCTCCTCCTGCCCCCAATCCCTCCCAGCATCAGAGTCTTCTCCAATGACTTAACTCTTCGCATGAGGTGGCCAAAGTACTGGAGTTTCAGCTTTAGCATCATTCCTTCCAAAGAAATCCCAGGGTTGATCTCCTTCAGAATGGACTGGTTGGATCTCCTTGCAGTCCAAGGGACTCTCAAGAGTCTCCTCCAACACCACAGTTCAAAAGCATCAATTCTTCGGCGCTCAGCCTTCTTCACAGTCCAACTCTCACATCCATACATGACTACTGGAATAACCATAGCCTTGACTAGAGGGACCTTAGTTGGCAAAGTAATGTCTCTGCTTTTTAATATGCTGTCTGGATTGGTCATAACTTTTCTTTCAAGGAGTAAGCGTCTTTTAATTTCATGGCTGCAATCACAATCTGCAGTGATTTTGGAGCCCCCCAAAATAAAGTCTGACACTGTTTCCACTGTTTCCCCAAAACTGTAAGCTTATAGAAAATGGACATTCTTAAGGTTTAGTAGATATTGACAAATGTTTCTTAAAAGGAATTATAACTATTTATATTTTCATTATCCAATAATGAGAGTTCTGGAAAATTATTTTTAATTGACTCCTCAAATATTGCCCCTCTCTTATCTTTTTATTTCATTAATTTCTCTAGAGTTCTTATTAAATGTTTTCTGGCATCATTCTATTATCCAAGTTTTTTAAACTTCTCACAGCTTTTAATCTCTTTATTTTCCTGAGGTTTAAGTTACACGCAACAGTTCAGTTCAGTTCAGTCAGTCAGTCGTGTCTGACTCTTTGCAACCCCATGAATTGCAGCACGCCAGGCCCTCCCTGTCCATCACCATCTCCTGGAGTTCACTCAAACTCACGTCCATCGAGTTGGTGATGCCATCCAGCCATCTCCTCTTCTGTTGTCCCCTTCTCCTCCTGCCCCCAATCCCTCCCATCATCAGGGTCTTTTCCAATGAGTCAACTCTTTGCAAGAGGTGGCCAAAGGACTGGCGTTTCAGCTTTAGCATCATTCCTTCCAAGGGCTGATCTCCTTTAGAATGGACTGGTTGGATCTCCTTGCAGTCCAAGGGACTCGCAAGAGTCTTCTCCAACACCACAGTTCAAAAGCATCAATTCTTTGGCGCTCAGCTTTCTTCACAGTCTAACTCTCACATCCATACATGACTACCAGAAAAACCATAGCCTTGACTAGATGGACCTTTGTTGGCAAAGTAATATCTCTGCTTTTGAATATGCTATCTAGGTTGGTTATAACTTTCCTTCCAAGGAGTAAGCCTCTTTAAATTTCATGGCTGCAATCACCAACTGCAGTGATTTTGGAGCCCCAAAAAATAAAGCCAGCCATAAATTACCCATTAATTTAATCAGCTATTTCTTTGATTCATTAAAAATTTAACAAATTGTTCAATTCTAAAAGTTCTACTTAATTATTTTAAAAAAGTGATGCTAAAGATCTCACAGCAAGATAGAGGCTAGTCCAGCAATAAATTCTAAGCATTCCCCTTGCTGGAAAAAAAAAAAAAAAAGTTTTGCTTTTGTTTCGTTTATTTTATAATACACTGTTTCAGATTATTTGGGGGGAGGGGTCATTAATTACATAACATTGGCTTTTTCTGTTTCTAATCCTCCATTTTTTCCTTCATTTGACACTCCCATTTTTTTAAATTGTGAAATCCCCTTAAATGTGATTTTTTTCCACATTGTAGTAGTGTTACTGCAGAGTAGGTTTTTTTTTTTTTCATATTGAAATAAAATACAATATATCCAGTACCTACAAACAAGTTCTGTTCTGTGAGTGCGTTCATAAGGCCAATATTTAGCCTAGGTACCCAACTAACATTATTGGTGATGTATTACTGTACTGGCAGCAATAGGTTTAAAATATTTTCCAGAGAAATAATATTCAAAAAACAAACACAGTAAATAGAGAAAATAATTGTAACCTTACAGCACATTACCTTGTAAAGTTCAGATGTCCAGTACAACAGCTGGCATACAGGGGCTGACATCTAGTGAACAGACAAGAAGAGCAATTGACTGGAGGAGGGAGAGGAGGTGGAAGATGGTAGAGCTGAAGGATTGTCAGCAATAGGAGATCGAAGGCAAACTGCAGCTTCACTCACAACTGATGATGGCTCAGGTTCCGGTTCCTTGCTGGATTCAATTCTACCTCCCCTCTTTAAAAAACAATCCAGTGATGTCTGGGTTCTGGCTCTTTTTTTCCTCATCATAGCTGATGAGGTAACACTGGATTGAGTTCTGAATGGCTGTGCAACCTTTGTGTCCTGTTCTATGTTCAGGTCCTGTGCCTCAAAAACTAACAGTGCCTCTTGAAATAAAATCTCTGTGCCATTTTTTTGTGTTGTGAATCTCTTTAGTGTTTTAGTTACTTCTTCTTGTCTCTCATCATCCTTTCTCTGGGCCTCCAATTCCATCAGGCCTTCAACATGTGTTCACATCTTTGAAAGTTTGCAACTTCAAGGCTTGTGTGTAGGGGAGTTCCTGTCCTGTAAACTTAACTCTTTTAAAATAAATAATTCAGTGGTACTAAGTACATTCACAACATTTTAATCAGCCCAAGAAGAAACCCCATACCCATTAAGTAGTTGCTTTGGGCTTCCCTCGTGGCTTAGATGGTATGATAAAAAATCTGCTGCAGTGTGAGAGACCAGAATTTTACCTCTGGGTCGGGAAGACCCCCTGGAGTAGGGAATAGCAACCCATTCCGATATTCTTGCCTGGGAAATCCCATAGACAGAGGAGCCTGGCGGGTTAAAGTCCATGGGATCACAAAATGTTGGACACAACTGAGCAACTAACACTTCATTTCATTTTTCCCATTACACACCAGCACACCCAATCACCATCAAAACCCCATCTGTGTCTATGTCTACAGGTTAGCCTATTCTGGATAGTTTATACACATAGAATCATATGACTGTGAACTTTGATGACAGGTTTCTTTCACTTAGCACAATATTTTTAAGGGTCATCCATGTTGCAGCCTTTGTTATGGCTAAGTAATATCCAAACTTCATAATAATTTTTCATTTGTCCTCTTATCACCACAGGTTTATTGATGGTTTAGCACCATTTTTAATGTCAGTTTCATGCCATAGTGTAGCAAGAGCAAAAAGAGAAAGCTGAACAGAAATATCAGAATCAGGAAAAGAAGACCCTTCCTCCTCAATATCCCTCCAATGTCTTCTTGTCACAAGTTTACCACCAGCTCACTGCAGGGTAAATAGCTTAGAGTCCAGCCCACTAATACAGATCAAGCAATTAAAGCAAAGATTGTAGATAAAACAGGGTAAACTGATAGCTGCCACAAGCTGAAAATGACTGCCTTCCATCAGAAAGAAGGCCTCTCTGAGGATAAATTTTAATTATGAGCTAAAAGATTAAAGATATTTAGACTTCCTTGTCACCTCAACTCAGTGGTGAGTTGCATGTTTTATACATGCTCTTTTATTTACATATTTTTTATAAATTGTTCTGCTAATTCTATTTTCTTAGGTGAAAATTATTTTGTTGATGGATACTGTAGGTTTTATTTTCTGTTGTTGGTCTTCCTTATACATTTGGTGATATTGGACTATGAACTCATTTCCTGGAATGTGATGGCCTCCTGGAGAAGCAATTTCAGGATGGCCTGAGTCTTTGCCATGGAACAGGCTCAGTTAGGGGCCAGCACACTTCCTGATGCTTGACTTTGGCTTCTAGGCTCCCATCTGTGGTGTGATTTCTTCATAGATCTCTACCATTCAACTAAAACTGTAAATTGTAGACTAATGTAAACACTTATTTGGCTTCTTTAAGAACTGAAACTCCATCACATCTTAAAATCATTGGTGAAAATAGGTGTTTCCTGTAACCTGAGGCATCCTGGAAAGAACTGGAGACAGCCACTCTCCATTTTGTTGAGTAGAGTATACACAAGTAGAAAGTGAAAGCAATCTGTGTCCATCAGTTGTATAACTGACCACCATATCAGAAACATTTCAAAACATCTTCAGGAGGCCAGGATCTGATACTGAAAATGAACGTACTTCTTTTATTAGTTTCCGACAAATAGAATAGAGCTAAAATAGAACTTTGTTAAAATAAGATAATGTTGACTCATGAGTATGAAACATCAGAGCTCAAGAAAAAAAACATATTTTTACAAAGAGAATATGTTGAGGAACTCTGTTACCCTGGGACTATAGGAAAATTAGATTGCTTTGACCATGTTTGATATAAGCGATTGCTCTGAAAAAAAAAAAAAAATAGGTAACCTAGGTAACCTGGTCACCTTATCTTGTGACCAGAAAGTTGATGCCAAACAAAACAAAAAAGAATGTGTTGAGAAAATGCAAATACCTGAATAAATACCAAAATAAGCCTGTTTCAATGAGATTAAAATGCATTTAATGAATTGGTGTCTATCAATAATTACATATTTTTTGTTATGAAAACGTTCCACTTTTCAGCAGCAAAAAAATAAGTGTTAGTCTCTCAGTCATGGCCAACTCATTGCAACCCCATGGACTGCAGCCTGCCAATCTCCTCTGTCCATGGAAGTCTCCAGGTGAGAATTCTGGAGTGGGTTGGTATTCCCTTCTCTGGGGGATCTTTCAACCCAAGAATTGAACCCTACTCTCCTGCATTGCAAGCTGATTCTTTACCATAGCTCCCTCTGAACACAGAAAAGACCTCCTCTCCCACCAAAGGTGGATGATGATACCAAGCCCTGGTAGAACTCTGGGCAGGACGATGGGTCTCAGCTTAGTAGGCCCCCTACCTTGCTAAAGCCACATTGGAAGCAGTGACAAAACTCAGAGTCTTAACTTCTGTCTTCTTGGGAAAGCTCACAAATTCTCAGTCGTGCTTTCTTCCCATAAACCCATCTGTGTCATCCCTACACACGTTGATTGAGTGTATGTGTGGGTTAAGTACTGGTCCAGAGAAGCCTTGACCAACAACAGAACTAGAGTCCCAGCCCACAGTCCCAAAATCTGACAGCAAGAACAACAACAAAAACCATCTAATTTAATTAAAACATGAGGAGAGGAAATGAATAGACATTTTTATAAAGAAGATATACAGACAGCAAGCAGGAACATGAAAAGATGTTCTACATCACTAATCATCAGAGACAAAAATCAAAGCTACAATGTTAGATTGGACATTATCAAAAAGACAAGAGACAAGTTTTGGGAGGAATGTGTAGAAAAGGGAACACTTGTGCAGTGCTGGTAAAGATTTAAATTGGTAAGCCACTATGGAAAACATTATGGAATTTCCTGAAAAAATTTAAAATAGAACTATCATATGACCAAGCAATTTCCTCAACATCTTATAGCTCCTTCCACACACTATTATAGTTTTACTTTATTATTGCATACTATTTCACTTTATGGTCATATCAATTTTGCTTAGCAGCACTTCTATTGATTTATATTATGTTTTTTGTAGTTATAAATTCTATAAATTTACATCTTTAATGAATATGAATAAATCTTATGAATAAATGAATAAGTATATAAATAAATACATTTTAAAAGGTTAAGGTGTTTAATGTTACATCTTTAGACAAAGCTGAGCAGACTGTTCATTCTTTTTGATGCCTCCTGTGAGCCTGTCAAACACCTGTGATTCCAAATTGTCCAGCCAAGGAAGCAAAGGAAATAGAATGCATTTTGCATTCTTCCTGTCCCCTGTCCCCTTAAGTCAGTTTGCTTTGTAAGGAATTAATTTCTTATGACAGTCAGGGTTCTCCAGGAAAACAGAACTAATAGAATGTGTGGAAGATTTACTTTGAAGAATTGGTTCATTTGATTATGTTGTTGTTTAGCCACTATGTTGTAAATGACTCTTTGAGACCCCATGGACTGTAGCCTGCCAGTCTCTTCTGTCCATGAGATTTCACAGGCAAGAATACTGGAAGGGGTAGCCATTTCCTTCTTCAGGGGATCGTCCCAGCCCAGAAATGCAACTCATCTCTCCTACATTACAGGCACCTCTTTACTGCTGAGCCATCAGGGAAGCCCCTAAACATATAAACATATAATATTTATACATATATGGAAAATTAATAATACAAGATTGCATAAAATTACACTAAGAAACTAACAAGGAAGACAAATATCATATGATATCACTTACATGTAAAATCTAAAAAAAAGGCTACAAATGAACTTTTAAAACAGAAATAGTGTCACAGATATCGAAAACAAGTTAAAACCGGGTGTAAGGAGTCAGGAGAAATGGAAGTACATAGACAGGATATGTTATAAGTTAGTATTTTCTACTTTTGTAGACTCATGAGTACAGTGTAGTTAATGCTGTAAAAATTTAAAACATTTTGTTTATCAAACTCAATCATATATTCTGAGATTGGGTATCACATGGCTAATGGGTAGAAGTAACTAACTATTTGTGATTTAATTAGAGGGGAAGCAGGATTTTAAAATCCAATAAAGGGTAAAAGATTGGTATACAAAATACCAAAACCAAAATATTGGTTTATAGGGATAACATTTAGTTAGCACACTCTAACTTATAACATAAACACCGAGAATTGAAGTGTACGAAGCATTTTTTCAGTGTTTCTAATGTTTTAAAATATAGAGTCTATAATAAATATTATTCTTAGTTAATTTTTGGGGGGAGGGGTTGCTTGGATCTTACTGGCAGCATGAGGAATCTATATGGGTTGTGGTATGTGGAATCCTGTTGTTGTTGTTGTTGTTTTTTTTTTCCTTGCCAGTTTCTGTGATGTCTTTCTTTCTTCTTTCCTGCTTTTTGTGGTAAGATTTTTTTTTTAAATTGGAGTAAAATCTCACATGCATCAACCAAAGATTCTACATGCTGTACAGCTGATTCACTTTGTTATAGAGCATGTGGAATTTTTAGTTGCTGCAAGTGGGAACTTTTGGCTGAGACAAGCCTGGGGAATCTTATAGTTTAAGCATGCAGGATCCAGCTCCCTGATCAGGGATCGAACCCAGGCCTCCTGCATTGGGAGCAGAGTCTTAGCCACTGGACAACCAGGTAAGTCCCTAGTCTTGGGAGTTTTAAAAATTACTCTATATATGTGTCTTTTTTTTTTAATTTAATGAATTAGTTAATTTTGGGCTGCACTGGGGCTTCCTTGTTTTGCACTTTCTCTAATTGCAGAGAGTGAGGGCTACTCTTCACTGCAATGCATAGTCTTCTCATTGCAGTGGCTTCTCATTGCAGTGCCTTCTCATGTTGCAGAGGACAGATTCTTGGACACTTGGGCTACGATAGTTGCAGCTCATGGACTCTAGAATCCAGGCTCAGTATTGTGGCACATGGGCTTAGCTGTTCTGTGGCATGTGAAATCTTCCTGGACCAGTGATCGAACACATGTTCCTTGAATTTGCAGGCAGATGCTTATCCACCGTGCCACCAGGGAAGTCCAAAACAATTTTCCCCATACATTTGTAACTGATCCAAGAGAATTTCAACTATGTTAACCAATTAATAACATCAGTGATTAAAATGACTTTGCCTGGCTTCAGTTATAGTTATTTTTATAGTCCCATGTGTGCAAAGAAAGCACTGTCTGTATATAAAAAGAGGCGTTTATTCATATTGACTGGCTTCAAAACATAAATATCAACTCATATTATATAACACCTATTTAATTTAGAACCATGCTTTTCCAAATCCCTGTATCATTCAATTATAGCTTGTCTCCTTGCTGTTAACAACACTATAAATGAATGTTGGTGATATTTTTGGAAGAGCAAGCAATAGAGCAGCAACTGTTCATAATTTATAATGCATCTCTTGGAGATGGTGTGTGAAATTCCCTAAAAAGGACTTGAAGAATTTAAGGACATGGAGACATTATTTGTTTGCTGCAAATCCATTTTCTATCTGTATAACTTCTGGCACTGCTAACTCCAAGGTCATTCAGATAGCCACAGGTTGCATCTCCTGTGATGGCAAACCTAAAACCAAGCACAAAAATGTTAAAAAAAGCATAGGCTGGACATCTACATTCATTCCTCCTCTGTATGCTTCAGCACCCCCACTTCAGTTACTGTTAATGTGAACAAGAGAAAAGTGAAAATCTGTTGTTCATAAGTCTTCTGAGTAAATATATACCATTTCTGTATTTAGTTCCTTTTGTATTCTCAAAGTCTCTGCTGGAGTATCAGAAGATTATCACCATCCATCCCAAATCCAGCTATGTTGTTGACTAGGTATTTAACTAGTGCTTGCTGTGGTAGCCAAGTGAACTGTTGCCATGGATGGTGATAGACAAAAATTTCACATATTGAGATATAGGGATGTCATTCTGGTTTATATATCAATTTAATGCTATTTAAAACAACCTGTTTGTGGCCTATCAAGCATATGTTATACTTCTGCTTTAATTATTAAAGAAAAGGATACATTGACCAGAAGTAAAAATGTCCATGTTGGAAATAAAGATTAAATGTCCCTCTTCTTGAGACATCAGTGCTGGTCTCCTTTGGTGCTAAGACTCCCTTCCCAGGAGCTAGGGCCATACTGATCCACTGTGTATGTGCTGGTCTATTCTTTTTTTTTTTTTTTCCTAGGGGAAACCTCAAAGAAATGTAACCCCGACTTGTTTAATGTTCTCTGTTCTGACAAGATGTAAAACTGGGCTAGAAACCCTGTTTCTCTGGAGCAGTTTCTCTGAGTAATCTAGGAAATGGTCTAGTTTAGTCCTCAACTTGGTTGAAAAAACATTTTCTATTATTATTATTGATCATTTATTGATCTATTATTGATTATTTTCATTTCCAGTGGCCTTGAGTGAAGAATATTTTCAGTGCTCTCCTGACCTGTTTCATACATGTGTGAAAATAAAGTGTTTACTTACTAGTAAAATCTTAAAAGGGTTTAGTTTTGATTAAGGGAAGTGACTGTGCCCTTATATTCTATCTGCTCCAATGTAATGATTACATTCAAAACATCCCCACTGAAGCGCTCACAATCCAAGGAATGTTACTAAGTTCCTCCCAGAGATCATTTAGGGAGGATTTCCACTGGTTCCCTGACAACCTTCCTTTTAAGAATGAACTTAGCAAATGAAAGAGTGGACTGAGGCTCTATGGATATCAATCCTTAGTGGCTTTCCAAGACTGTAGGACCCTCGTGTGCCTCAGCTTTTCTCTCTGCCTTTTAAGTAGGGAATTAGCACAGTTTAAGTCAGTGGGTAAAAGTGGAAGGACTACATCCAAAGTTATCGTCATGATAAAGGTTTCAACTGAAATCATATTAGTTTTTCCAAAGGTGCAACTAATAAATGGAAGAGCATACAAAGGATTTCTATTTCTTAATTCATGACCTTTATGATATTAAATTTATTTTCTCATAAACACAATTCATACCCAAAATCACACATAAATACAATAGAAGAAAGTCTATAAACTTACGAGGCATTATATTTAGAGTTGTCTGTCCATTGCCAAACATGATGTGATGATTCTCTATGAAGGCCAATCCAATGGTCAAAAGGGCCTTTGTATCTTATCAGGAAGTTCTATTATAAAACACAGAAAGTGAAAACATATGTCTCCTTCATTTTACCCTTGAGTCCTCTTCCCCTTGACCTTCTCTATTTAAATGGCAGCCTAAATAATTGATAAGTTTAGAATCTGGTGGGAGACTAGTCTCCAGTTCTCAGCTTAAGTCACTCAAATATCTCTGATCCTAAATTACATTAAAGTGACCACACATCCCAGCTTGACTGAGAAAGTTCCAGGTTATAACTGCGGCACCAACATATTATTAATATTGTCATTTTCACTCCCCCAAATGTCCTGATTTGGATGATAAATTACATGTTACCATATTTCTTTGTACAATGGGAACAATACTTTTATTTAAAGGTTAACTATGAGGATACAAGAGAGAATGTGTCCAAATTGTCTCACAGCATTCCAGACAGAGAACATACTCAAGAAATATCAGGCACTAATATGCACTCCAGATCCCCAAGTCTGCCTGGAATGGGATCCTTCCTCTTCTTTCAGCTGTCACCCTATGCAGCCTATAGACTTCTCAGAGGCTAAATATTTAACAAAGAACATGATCCCCAAATATTTCTTACCAGCTCGTCCTTAGTTTCAAACTGAGCAAGGACAGCTTCCAATGAAGTACAGAATGTCTGACTGAATGTCCAATTCCTTGTGTCTTCCGAAAAATAAAAACATTTACTTCCAAATCCTATCCATCCTTTTAAGCAGGGGACATGCAGAACATGTGAGTCCAGCTCTCTCCTTCTCACTAGAAGTTGGACAAACACAGTGAATATAACAAATTTTCTCATCCCTTTCCTCTATTTTTCCACTTTCCATCCCGAGGTCAGTCTTTTTCTCTTTACATATGTATGTATACACACATATATACACACATATGCATATATGTTGTACAGCATATATGTGTGAAAGTCACTCAGTCATGTCTGAATATGCAGTCGATGGAATTCTCCAGGCCATTGGATCTTCCCAACCCAGGGATAGAAGCCAGGTCTGCTGCACTGCAGGCAGATTCTTTACCGTCTGAGCCACCAGGGAAATTCCAAAATGAGGGGTTTGAAGAAAAACATGATCTAATATCAACTAGACTCTTGTGCTTTTATGATTTTTGGAAATAGCATTTTGCTTTTCTTCACATCCAAACAGGAACTATTTTCAATTGGTAGACAGATTTTTAGAAATGCCTTCCATGCCCAAATGTGTTTGCTTTTCCCAATAAATAGCTTTCCATTATATGTATTTTAGTAGCATTTATTACATAATTTCCCTCATCATCATATTTTCCTTCCAGAAAGACATTCTCAAATGCCTGGCTATGTAATAAATACCCTCTATGGATGCTGCCCAATTCTCGGTTATTTGCAGAACTGCTGAGCTATAATGCATTGCCAACTAGTATTACTAATGCCTCTTAGGATGCTACTAGCCATAATGATTTATAAAGCACTAACTGCTAGTCAATATTTGGAAATTTGTTTGCATTTCACTGCTTCCCCAAACAACAGTCTTTTCTAAGATCATTTTCTTCTTTTGGTTTCTTGGAGAATGCAATATTGAGATATGTGATCATTTGCTGAGTGCAAGCTAGCAGTAGTTGCTTTCCCTAAATGATTTTATTAGATTGAGAATTGCCTTGGAACAAAATGTACTACAGAAACTAATATATGAATAAATGCATATATATTTTATATGGTGAACTTTTACCCAAGGTCAGTCTTGAAGTATGTATTGTACATTCAATTGTTGCCTCCTGGAGTCATCACTAACAGTCTTATTTCAGGTACAAAAGCCATCAGTACAAAAAAATAGTCTTATCTCAGGTACAAAAGTTGATCTTCAAGAAGAGAATCTGTGTACCTCACTTCCCAGGGGTCCATGGCCACTGATTGTTATGAAGAAATCAATTTCTGTAGCATTTAATTTCTGTAGTACTCTTTCCAAGCATCATACGGATTTCCCTTTCCCCGCAGCCTCTTTATATCAGTCCCTCTTACTCTTGACAAAAGAAAGGTAAATTCCTTACCTTTCCTAGATTTTACTATGCTGCATTTCTTAAGGGTATAAAACCTTCTAGTTGACAAAATATAGCATAGTCCAAATACTGATTCTAGTACCAAAAATATGATATAGGGTTTCCAGAAGTTTTTTGTTTCATGTGAATTTCTGTCAAATATGTGTAAAAATATATGGGCCCTGATTAGATACTCTGTAACCAGCAAGATGTTTTTGGTTCATAATCTCGCTTTTCCTCTCTTAGCCAACCTAATAAGAAATACTGTTGACTCAACTTTCAGAATAAACAGATTCTGATACCCTGTCCCACCTCCACTGTTATCACCAGGGCCAAGCCACTGTCCTATCTGGTGTGGTGCCGGAGGCCAGCGTGAGGAACTTCACCCATGGCAAAGGTCATGAGGAAGGAGGCTTGGCATACGCAAAGGCCTCAGGAACCCCCTGTTCCTGAGCATCTACCCCCAAAACCAGAGTCTATCTACTGTACTGTTTCATGCTCTCGCCTACATCTCTGACTTTATAGGGGGCTGTTTCCCACCAGTTCTCTTGGAGAAGGAGTAAACATGCAGCTCCAAGTTAATAAAAATTCCTGGGCATGACAAGAGTGTTTCAGCTTACGGACTCCTCTGAAGGTTATCTAGCTCACCTGTATAGGTTCGTCTGGCCACATGTGATTGTTTACAGCCTCCCAATCTGAGAGGCAGGAGATTTTTAGACTTACTAAAGGCAAATTCTTTGGGGAAATTGTCAGTATAGTGGGTTGGTTAAGAATTATATTGGTGAAGGGTTTTTCATTTGTTGTACCAATAATTACTGCTAATTCCCTGCCCTGGGCATGACAAGGGTGTCTCAGGTCAAACCTCTCTGCTGACAGACTAGCTTGTGTGACAGGATTATCCATACTCCTGCCACTACCCACATGATTGTTTACTACCTCTCAACCATAAACAGCACAGAGAGTTTTGGAGTATTTTGAGAGTCTTAATTAGCATAGGGCTTTTCTCATTGTTGGGTCAATGATTGCCGCCAGGCCTCCATATCCTTAGGTACCTGGGAATATATTAATCAATGTATTTGGAATATAGAAAAGGAAATATAGTGGTTTTTAAGGTTAGCAATACTAGACTTTTTGAGTTAATGAATTTTCTCTTTTGTAATAGATCGCTGTACTTTGTTATAAATCATTGTGTCCTTGCTATGTAAAAATGTAACTTTATCACTATCTTAAGACTAAATAGATCTTAAGGGGAGATTGGTATTCCATGTGAACCAAGTTATTCAGCCTCTTTTTCTCTGCTAATTTTCTAATCCCTCTCTATCTGTAATTAAATAAGTTATTTCTAAGGATGCCGACTCCGTCCCCACCTTCGAATTCCCTGGATCCACCAGGGCTGGACCCCAGCAGTGTGGATTTCAACAGCTTTGTCCTAGTAGCTGTTCCTATGTCTAAATTTTCTTCTAACAATCTGTTCTCAATGTAATAGTCAAAATGATTATTCTACAATGAAATTCAGATCATGACATTCCTCTCCTACAAGTTTTCTTTTCTAGTTCCTCCCCATTGCACTCAGAACAAAATCCAAAATCTTTAACTGACTCATAATGCTGTGACCCCCCAGCCCATTACTCTTCTTCCTCCTCACCTTGCTTCAGCTGAAGAAGCCTCCTTGCTGTTCGTCAAACCTATCAGGAGATTCCTCCTTTCATTCTACTTGTCCCCACCATCTGGAATACTTTCCTCACATAGCCAATGGCTCCTTCATCTCCTTCAATAGTTTGCTGAAAAGTCATCCTCTCAAGAAGGCTTGCCCTAGACACTTGTACTCCTTGAATGAATGAGTGAAAGTTGCTCAGTTATGTCCGACTCTTTGCGACCCCAAGAACTATACAGTCCATGGAATTCTCCAGGTCAGAATACTGGAGAGGGTAGCAGTTCTCTTCTCCAGGCGATCTTCCCAACCCAGGGATCAAACCCAGGTCTCCCACCCTGAAGGCGGATTCTTTACCAGCTGAGCCACAGGGAAGCCCAAGAATACTGGAGTGGGTAGCCTTTCCCTTTTCCAGCAGATCTTCCAGACCCAGGAATTGAACTGGGGTCTCCTGCATTGCAGGTGGATTCTTCACCACCTAAGCTTCCAGGAAAGCCCCTTGTACTCCTCACCCTGTTACTTTTTATTATAGTATCTGTGTCTTCCTGATAGAATAGGAGTTCACTGGCATGGGGATTTGTGTGTGTGTGTGTTTGTGCATGTTTTGTTCATGGTATACCATACGTGAAGCACTTCACACAGTGCCTGGTTCATAATGGAGCTCAATAAACATTTATTGACTATATAAAAGTGCAAAGAACATTGTGAAGTTTAGAGAACACACAACTTACCTGGGAAAAGAGGATAAAATAGCATTAGATTTGCAGCTAGAGATGCAATGAAGATGAAACGATAAAACTTGGCAGAAGTTACAAAAGATATAATTGCTAGGCATATCCTTTGGAGTATTCGTCCCGATTGGCTCAGCAGATAAAGAATTTGGAGTAATTTACCTGTAAATGCAAATGTCAGAATCTCAATCTCATGGACATATTAGGAAGAAAAACTTGACTTGATTTAACAAAGAATCAACCTGTAAAGTCAGCTGTACCTCACCTCTCCTATTGCCAACTGTCTTCACAAGAGATCAAAGTCCACAAATGATGGCCATGACCCAAAGGGGACCAGAGTAAGAGAAACTGAGTTTTTCCCCCTAGAGAATCTTCCAGTAATTGGAAGAAGAGCTAGGGAAATAGCAAGAAACAAAAAGAGTAGAAATCAGGATGAAAAAAAAATCCAGATTTACCTCCTCAAATGAGAAATCTGGTTAGAAGTTCTGAGAAGAGCATTAGAAAATTAATCAATGTAATTCATCATATTAACAGAATAAGAGAAGAGAAAGGATATGATCATCTCAATAAGTATAGACAAAATATGTGAAAAACATAATATTCATCCAAGATAACAAATCCCAACAAATTAGGAATTGAAGGACATAAACCGATACTTGTCATTTGCAGAAATAGTACAGCTAATATGATATTTAATGGTGAAAAAGTGAACCTCTTCCACCAAAGGTCACGAACAAGGAAAGGATGTCTGCTCTCACCAATCCAATTTAACATTTTACTAGAGGTTCCAACCAGTCCATTCTGAAGGAGATCAACCCTGGGATTTCTTTGGAGGGAATGATGCTGAAGCTGAAACTCCAGTACTTTGGCCACCTCATGCGAAGTGTTGACTCATTGAAAAAGACTCTGATGCTGGGAGGGATTGGGGGCAGGAGAAGAAGGGGACGACAGAGGATGAGATGGCTAGATGGCATCACGGACTCGATGGACGTGAGTCTGAGTGAACTCCGGGAGATGGTGATGGACAGGGATGCCTGGCATGCTGCGATTCATGGGGTCGCAAAGAGTAGGACACGACTGAGCGACTGAACTGAACTGAACTCTATTAGTGCTAATGAGGCAAGAAAAGTAAATAAAAGGCATAAAGATTAGAAAGAAGTCAAAGTGTTTCTAGAAGTCACATCCACTCACCTCCAAGTAGAAATATCAATTTGAAAATTATCGGCACATAAAAATACCTTCCCCAGAGCCAAGGATTCCAGGCACACCTACTCCCTGCCTCATCCCAGCTCCTTGTACTCCAGCAATTCCAGGCAGATAATGCAGCCTCAGAGAGCTTCCACCCAGGGCTTCCTGTGGGCTCCTAGGAGTCCAGGCGCCTGTCTCCCCCCTGCACCTGCCAACTCCAGCAGTTCCAGGTGGGGCTCCTGTGACACTTGGCTCCTGATGAACTCTTTAGGACCAGGCTCCCAAAACCCTTCCCTCAGGACTAGGCAGTCCAGAAAAGAGAGAGAGCCATTCCTCTTGGGAAAAGGGAGGGGGAGGGTAAAACAGCACCTGACTTCACTACACATCCCAGATCTGCTTTCCCCAGCATCACATTAGGCTTGACTCTGCAGCCTTACGTAACTCCCTGCAGGCTCCCACAAACCCAGGACCCCTCACCGCAGTGCTTGCCAGCTCCAATGACCCAAGAGACACCAGGCTCCTGGCAGGCTCCTGGGAACCCAGGCCTCCTTTCACCCCAAGGACTTCTGGCAAAGAATATGGCCCTGAATGTGGTGTAGAACAGTGGGCAGGCCCTGGAGATCAGACTCTCAGACTTTGCTTTGTGTCTACCTTCTCTTTATCGCCCTGCAAATGTTTATTCACCCAACTTCCCCTTTTTTCATGTCCATGTCAATGACATTCTGCCCCTCTGCAACCCAAGCCACCACCCCCAACATCTTTTGTCTTTAGCTGGAGACGGTATTTCATGTGAGGTTTTTGGCCATTTTGATCAGTTACTCAGATTTCCTGAATCTGTCCCATGTATATTTGTTAGCCAACTTTTCTTTTATTTTCTCCTGTTATCTATGTCAAATCAATTGAATTCTTAAACCAACCAGAAAAGCAAAGGAAAATTTCTTCTCACTCTCCTATGGTTTGTCTCTTCTTGTCTCCCTCTAAATTTAAATGCCTTATATTATACTCCAAAAGAAAAAAAAAAAAAAAAACAACCCACCAATTTATTAATTTGAAAAATAGTTAGGGATTATCTCACAGAAGAACAGAGAAATGAATCATAATACTGGTCTATTGGTTTTAACTTTAGTTTTATGTTCTAGAAAACCTAGTTAACTTACAAGAACAGTTTAAATTAAAAAAAAAAATGGCTTTCACACTTGCACTGCTCAAATAGTTTCAGCTACATAAGCCCTTGGCTTAGCTAGTAAACATTAAATCTCTTCAAGAACTTTCTTTTTGATTAAGCATGAATCCTGTGTTTTAGGAAATTCAATATCGTCTTGTCCTTGATTAAAAAAAAAAAATTCAGAGAAAGGGAGAAGGAAAGAAAGATGGAAATGCACGTTTTTACCAGGAAATAGATGTTCAGTAAAAGGTATTCTTTCTGCTGGGCTGAAGTACAAACATGCATGAGCTATACTCTTTCTCTTTCTCATCAAATTTCTTATAAACTAAAAATGTTAAAGGATTTTCTGGTGGATGGCTTTAGCATCCTATTTCCAAACCCACACATTTGTTTTCTAAATTATAAAGTAGGATATTTATATCAATATTCCCAGTTTGGGGGCAATGCTTTTTTTAGTCAATAATTATTCATGGTTTTATTAAACAAAAGTCTCTTTAGGGAACAGGAGAAGGAAATGGCAACCCACTCCAGTGTTCTTGCCTGGAGAATCCCAGGGAAGGGGGAGCCTGGTGGGCTGCCGTCTATGGGGTCGCATAGGTTTGGACACAACTGAAGTGACTTAGCAGCAGCAGCAGCAGCAAGAAATTAATTCTCAGCTAATATCAACTGGGGAGAGTAGAAGGAGGTTATAATTATTTTTTGTAATGCAGGGATGTTGATAATAACAACATTAACCATATAAATATTATATTTCAACAAATGCTTTTAATAATCAATCACTATGTTGTATTACTACTGATGCTCTCACTAAATCAAAACTGTTATACTTATGGCTGATTCATGTTGATTTTTGGCAGAAATCAACACAATATTTTAAAGCAATTATCCTTTGAAAAATAAATAAATTTTTAAAAATTGTTTGACTAAAATGGTTAAGTTTAAAAGATGCTCATATTTTTTATGTTCACTACTGAAAATCTCTGGTAAGACACATTACATAAACTACTTTGGTATCGTACTCTAAACAGGATGACATAAAGCTTGGCCATAAAGATCCACTGGAATCAAAGAAATGGAGAAAGAGAGAGAGAGAAAACACAGAAGTATAGCAGACCCCGAGACATAAAGGGGAAGAGAGACAGAGAGGGAGAGACAAGAGAAAATTATCTGGACACAAAATGGGCCTCAATAGATTTTAGCTGAAACATTTAATGATCTCACTGAAAAATCACATTTACCCTTTACCCCAAAAGGAAACTTTGCAGGGCATTTTTGTCACCAAGGGAAGGAAAGTACACTTTTGTATTTACTTGGAATTTTTTTGAATAAAATTGACTTTTATTCCTATTTCTTTCAGAAAAAGTGACAGTATCATTCAAGGCCCAGATGAAAAGTAACTTCACAATAATGCCATCACCAACTCCCTGCTGCTGCTGCTGCTGCTGCTGCTGCTGCTGCTGCTGCTGCTGCTGCTGCTGCTGCTGCTGCTGCTGCTGCTAAGTCACTTCAGTCATGTCCGTCTCTGCGAGACCCCAGAGACGGCAGCCCACCAGGCTTCCCCGTCCCTGGGATTCTCCAGGCAAGAACACTGGAGTGGGCCACCAACTCCCTAAGTTTCACTTCTCACACTAATCACATCAAGTTATAGTAACTCATTTGTCTGTCCCTGAGATGATGAAGCCCTGAAATCAGGGTCTAAATGTAGTTTGTCTTTGTAGCTCTATGCCTAACAAATAACAGGCTCTAAACATGTGATTACTAGATTCAATCACACTGCAGCATAGGTGTCATAGTTAATTTTTTAAAGCATATATATGTATTTATTCTTTTAAAAATTCTTTTTTCATTTAGATTGTTACATAATATTGAACACAGCTCCCTGTGCTATACAGTAGTTTTGGGCAACTTTTACAACTAGTATATGTATTACCAAATGTTGGTGTTTGTTTACCATTACTCTGAGATATAATCATCGGTTATTTAATATTGTAATGTGACTTGCCAGAGTGCAAATTGCCAGCAACCTGGGGAAAATATAAAGACTAATAAAATAAACCCAAAGAGCATTTTTCTATTAACCTCCTGTAACGTAATTGATGTGAAATATTTAAATAGCATAAACAGTAGCATAATAATTGAGATAACACTTACCTGCCCTCTCAGCCACTTCTAGACCTTCAAACCATCTCTCCTTCTACAGAGTGAATTGTGAAGTACTGATACTCCTGAAGTGCAATTTCTATCTTGTCAGTAGTCAGTGGAATAAGTATTATTTCCCTCCCCAGCCCCCATTTTACTTTGTCAAAGTTTATCAATTTTCACTTACCAGATCGCCCCTCTTCCACGTTTTCTCCGGAGGTAGGGTCTCTCTGAAACATTTTCTCTCTGTCGCCATCATAGTAATGTCTCTATTTAATCAAGAGCATATCACACTGTTTCATAAGTAGTTGCAAAAATAGAAAGTCAGAAGTGAAAGCAGTAAACTCCCATCCAGTAAGTGAGCTGCAACAAGATAAGTCAAGTTCACAAGAGCTTTAGATTTATAAAATGCAAAGTGCTTTTAACTTAAAAAATCTACTCCACAAATTTCTTTTCCCTGTCAAAATGGAATAACGTGGAGCAGATTTATTTTCCTGCCTGAATCAACTAAAAAGATTAAATAAAATGTGCAGAAAAAATTCCTTTCTATCACTGGGTACCAATAAATGAAAGGTAGTGATCCTTTGGTGAGAACTGCAGTTGCTTCGGTTTACTTCACAGACATAGATTTGTTAGTCACTCAGTCAGTTCAGATGCTTAGTCATGTCTGACTGTTTGTGACCCCATGAACTCCAGCACACCAGGCCTCCCTGTCCATCACTAACTCCCAGAGTTTACCCAAACTCATGTCCATTGAGTAGGTGATGCCATCTAACCATCTCATCCTCTGTCGTCCCCTTCTCCTCCTGCCTTCCATCTTTCCCAACATCAGGGTCTTTTCAAAAGAGTCAGTTCTTCACATCAGGTGGCCAAAATATTGGAGTTTCAGCTTTAACATCAGTCCTTCCAATGAACATCCAGGACTGATCTCCTTTAGGATGCACTGGTTGGATCTCCTTGCAGTCCAAGGGACTCTCAAGAGTCTTCTCCAACACCACAGTTCAAAAGCATCAATTCTTCAGTGCTCAGCTTTCTTCACAGTCCAACTCTCACATCCATATATGACCACTGGAAAAACCATAGCCTTGACTAGATGGACCTTTATTGACAAAGTAATGTTTCTGCTTTTTAATATGCTGTCTAGGTTGGTCAAAACTTTCCTTCCAAGGAGTAACTGTCTTTTAATTTCATGGCTGCAATCCCCATCTGCAGTGATTTTGGAGTGCCCCCCCCACCCCCCAAATAAAGTCAGCTACTGTTTCCACTGTTTCCCCATCTATTTGCCATGAAGTGATGAGACCGGATGCCATGATCTGAATGTTGAGCTTTAAAAAGGTTACCATATCTGGAAAAAAAAAAGAAAAGGTTATCGTATCTGGTTGAATTCACAGAATCACTGAATAAAATAGCTGAGATTTGTACACAAATTTGTTTCTGTGCTACAGTCCTTTTTAACCTAAAGTTATACTGCCTCCCAGTGGTATAAACTTATATTCACAGGCACCTGTAAATAAATAGTTACATATTTCCATTCTTACGCATTTGGAAATACTGAAGATCTATTTACTTGTTTACTAGCAAAGTAATTTTTCCTGCATACCAAGGATGCTTTTTTTTAATATTTACATCTCTTTGAATCTGTATAATTTTATGCTTAAGACACACAATAAGTTACTTATATGAAATTTAACGTATATAGTGTATATGTTGTCCAAGTCATTATATCCTCAGTTCAGTTCAGTTCAGTCGCTCAGTCATGCCCAACGCTTTGCAACTCCATGAATTGCACCACGCCAGGCTTCCCTGCCCATCACCAACTCCCGGAGTTCACTCAGACTCACGTATATCGAGTTGGTGATGCCATCCAACCATCTTATCCTCTGTCGTCCCCTTCTTCTCCTGCCCCCAATCCCTCCCAGCATCAGAGTCTTTTCCTATGAGTCACCTCTTCGCATGAGGTGGCCAAAGTACTGGATTTCAGCTTTAGCATCATTCCTTCTAAAGAAATCGCAGGGCTGATCTCCTTCAGAATGGACTGGTTGGATCTCCTTGCAGTCCAAGGGACTCTCAAGAGTCTTCTCCAACAGGACAGTTCAAAAGCATCAATTCTTTGGCACTCAGCTTTCTTCACAGTCCAACTCTCACATCCTTACATGACTACTGGAAAAACCATAGCCTTGGCTAGATGGACGTTTGTTGTCAAAGTAATGTCTCTGCTTTTCAATATGCTGTCTAGGTTGGTCACAACTTTCCTTCCAAGGAGTAAGCATCTTTTAGTTTCATGGCTGCAATCACCATCTGTAATGATTTTGGAGTCCCCTAAAATAAAGTCTGACACTGTTTCCCCATCTATTTCCCATGAAGTGATGGGACCAGATGCCATGATCTTCATTTTCTGAATGTTGAGCTTTAAGTCAACTTTTTCACTCTCCTCTTTCACTTTCATCAAGAGGCTTTTTAGGTCCTCTTCACTTTCTGCCATAAGGGTGGTGTCATCTGCATATCTGAGGTTATTGATATTTCTCCTGGCAATCTTGATTCCAGCTTGTGCTTCTTCCAGCCCAGCGTTTCTCATGATGTACTCTTCATAGAAGTTAAATAAGCAGGGTGACAATATACAGCCTTGACATACTCCTTTTCCTATTTGGAACCAGTCTGTTGCTCCATGTCCAGTTCTAACTGTTGCTTCCTGACCTGCATAGAGGTTTGTCAAGAGGCAGGTAAGGTGGTCTGGTATTCCCATCTTTCTCAGAATTTCCCACAGTTTACTGTGATCCACACAGTCAAAGGGTTTGGCATAGTCAATAAAGCAGAAATACATGTTTTTCTGGAACTCTCTTGCTTTTTTGATGATCCAGCGGATGTTTGCAATTTGATCTCTGGTTCCTCTGCCTTTTGTAAAATCAGCTTGAACATCGGAAGTCCACAGTTCACATATTGCTGAAGCCTAGCTTGGAGAATTTTGAGCATTACTTTACTAACGTGTGAGATGAGTGCAATTGTGCGGTAGTTTGAGCATTCTTTGGCATTGCCTTTCTTTGGGATTGGAATGAAAACTGAACTTTTCCTGTCCTGTGGCCACTGCTGAGTTTTCCACATTTGCTGACATATTGAGTGCAGCACTTTCACAGCATCATCTTTCAGGATTTTAAATAGCTCTACTGGAATTCCATCAGATCCACTAGCTTTGTTCGTAGTGATGCTTTCTAAGGCCCACTTGACTTCACATTCCAAGATGTCTGGCTCTAGATGAGTGATCACACCATTGTGATTATCCGGGTCATGAAGATCCTTTTTGTACAGTTCTTCTGTGTATTCTGGCCATCTCTTCTTAATTTCTTCTGCTTCTGTTAGGTCCATACCATTTCTGTCCTTATGGAGCCCATCTTTGCATGAAATGCTCCCTTGATATCTCTAATTTTCTTGAAGAGATCTCTAGTCTTTCCCATTCTGTTCTTTTCCTCTATTTCTTTGCATTGGTCATTGAAGAAGGCTTTCTTATCTCTTCTTGCGATTCTTTGGAACTGCTTTCTGATGCTTATATCTTTCCTTTTCTCCTTGGCTTTTCATTTCTCTTCTTTTCACAGCTATTTGTAAGGCTTTCCCAGACAGCCATTTTGCTTTTTTGCGTTTCTTTTCCATGGGGATGGTCTTCATCCCTGTCTCCTGTACAATGTCACAAACCTCAGTCCATAGTTCATCAGGCACTCTATTTATCAGATCTAGGCCCTTAAATCTATTTCTCACTTCCACTGTATAATCATAAGGGATTTGATTTAGGTCATACCTGAATGGTCTAGCAGTTTTCCCTGCTTCCTTTAATTTCAGTCTGAATTTGGTAATAAGGAGTTCATGATCTGAGCCACAGTCAGGTCCTGGTCTTGTTTTTGCTGACTGTATAGAGCTTCTCCATCTTTTGCTGCAGAGAATATAATCAATCTGATTTCGGTGTTGACCATATGGTGATGTCCATGTGTAGAGTCTTCTCTTGTGTTGTTGGAAGAGGTGTTTGCTATGACCAGTGCATTACCTTGGCAAAACTCTATTAGTCTTTGCCCTGCTTCATTCTGCATTCCAAGGCCAAATTTGCCTGTTACTCCAGGTGTTTCTTGACTTCCTACTTTTGCATTCCAGTCCTCTATAATGAAAAGGACATCTTTTTGGGGTGTTAGTTCTAAAAGGTCTTGTAGGTCTTCATAGAGCTGTTCAACTTCAGCTTCTTCAGCGTTAGTGGTTGGGGCATAGACTTGGATAACTGTGATATTGAATGGTTTGCCTTGGAGATGAACAGAGATCATTCTGTCATTTTTGAGATTGCATCCAAGTACTGCATTTCAGACTCTTTTGTTGACCATGATGGCTACTCCATTTCTTCAGAGGGATTCCTGCCCACAGTAATAGATATAATGGTCATCTGAGTTAAATTCACCCATTCCAGTCCATTTTAGTTCGCTGATTCCTAGAATGTCGATGTTCACTCTTGTCATCTCCTGTTTGACCACTTCCAATTTGCCTTGATTCATGGACCTGACATTCCAGGTTGCCATGCAATATTGCTCTTTACAGCATTGGACCTTGCTTCTATCACCAGTCACATCCACAGGGGGTATTGTTTTTGCTCTGGCTCCATCTCTTCATTCTTTCAGGAGTTATTTCTCCACTGACCTCCAGTAGCATATTGGGCACCTACTGACCTGGGGTGTACTTCTTTCAGTATCCTATCATTTTGCTTTTTCATACTGTTCACAGGGTTCTCAAGGCAAGAATACTGAAGTGGCTTGCCATTCCCTTCTCCAGTGCACCACATTCTGTCAGACCTCTCTACCTTGACCCACCTGTCTTGGGTTGCCCCGCAGGCATGGCTTAGTTTCATTGAGTTAGACAAGGCTGTCGTCCTAGTGTTACTAGATTGACTAGATCTAATTTCTGTGAGTATGGCTTCAGTGTGTCTGCCTTCTGATGCCCTCTTGCAACACCTACCATCTTACTTGGGTTTCTCTTACCTTGGGTGTGGGGTATCTCTTCACAGCTGCTCCAGCAAAGCACAGCCGCTTCTCCTTACCTTGGATGAGGGGTATCTCCTCCCGACGCCCTTCCTGACCTTCATCATGGGATGGCTCCTCTAGGCCCTCCTGCGCCTGGCAGCCACGGGGTTGTTTGTTCCTCCCAGCCCCCGCCCCTGGTCTTGGGCATGGGATTGCTCCTCCCGGTCACTGCTCTGGCCTCGGGGGCCACCCCTGGCCTTGGATGCGGGGTGGCTCCTCTCGGCCGTCGCCCCTGACCTCGGACGTGGGGTGGTTCCTCCCGGCCGCCATCCCTGGCCTCGGGCGCAGGGTATCTCCTCCCGGCTGTCGCCCCTGACCTTGGATGCAGGATATCTCCTCTCGGCCATTCCTGCGCCATTGCAGCCTGGCACTCTAGGCCGCTGTCTCTGACCTCGAACATGGGGTGGCTCTCGGCCGCACTGAGTGTGCCACCACCACCTGCAGTGAGTGAAGTGAAAGTCACTCTGTCGTGTCTGACTCTTGTGGCCCCATGGACTATATAGTCCATGGAATTCTCTAGGACAGAATACTGTAGTGGGTTGGCTTTCCCTTCTACAGGGCTCTTCCCAACCCAGGGATTCAATCCAGGTCTCCTGCATTGCAGGTGGATTCTTTACCAGCTGAGCCACAAGGGAAGCCTTTAGAACTGCTGTGCAATAGGATAGTCATTAATCACTTTTGAGTATTAAAATTTAAATCAATTATAATTAAATAAAAATTTTAAATCTAGCCATATTTCAAGTGCTCACCAGCTCCAGGTGGCTAGTGGCTACAATTATGGCTGCACTGATGTGGAATATTTCCACCACTGTAGAAAGTTGATTCAAAGGTGCTGACCTAGAATAAAAATAATAGCTTTCTTCCAGATGTTGAGCAAAAGGAACTCCAGCTAACTTGCTTTTAAACAATGAACCATATATAGCTCAATCCATTTTATAGTAATTAGAAACATTAACCTTCTTCAGTATGTGTGCTTGTGAAATGTATAGACGTTAAGATCCAAGTGAAGAAAGACTGTGCAATGAATCTGTGGGATTAATATTTTTCATAGTTTTCTTTCACCATCTTTTGATGTCCAAAGACTCTGTAGTACTGTGTGTGTGTGTGTGTTAGTCGCTCAGTCCTGACACCTCTGCAATCCCACAGACTGTTAAGATCCAACTGAAGCAAGACTGTACAATGACTTTGTAGGATTAGGAATTTTCAGAATTTTCTTTCACTATCTTTGATATCCAAAGATTCTGTAGTATTTCTTCTTTTTTATTTCTAATATTATTGATTTGTGTCTTCTCTCTATTTTCCTCAGTTCACTTGAGGTTTATCAATTTTATTTATTTCTTCTGAAGAACCAGCTTTGCTTTGTAGAGGCTTATCAACTTTATTGATCTTTTTCAAGGAGCCACCTTTCGATTTCATTGATCGTCCCTATTGATATCTACTGTTCAATTTCGTTTCTTTTCACTTTGCATTTCCCTTCTTTTTCTGGTTTACTATGGTTAAAGCTTAAATATTTGTTTTTAGATATTTATTCTTTTTGAATATATGCATTCAATGTAGTAAACTTTCCTCTAAACACTTATTTTACTCTATGTCACAAATTCTGAAGTTATATTTTCATTTAGTTAAAAATATTTTCAAAAGTTTCTTGAAATGTCCTCTTTGACTCATATATTGTTTAGAAATATGTTGTTAAATCTCCTGTATTTAGGATTTTCTAGTTATATTTCTATGTAGCCATCTGATTCTGGTTTAATTCCACTATGGCCTGAGCACATACATTATCTGATTTCTATTCTTTTAATTTTTTAAGCTATAATTTTTCTGAATGTGGTCTAACATGGCAAATATTCAACATAACCTCAAGACAAATGTATATTCTGCTGTCATTAAATAAAGTAGCTTATACATGTCAATTATTTTACATACAGTTGATTGATGGTGCTGTTAGTACAACTGTGTTGTGATTTTCTGCTAGATGGGTCTGCCCATTTCTGACAGAGGGTTACAGAAGTCTTCAGCTATAATAGTGAATTCACCTGTCTCTCCTAGCAGTTCTATCAGGTTCTACCTTACATCTTGACACTGTTGTTAGGTTCATATACAAAAGAACTGTCTTCTTGGAGAATTAATTGTTTTATGGTTATGTAATGTCCTTCTTTTTCTCTGATAAGTTTTCTTGTTTAGAAGTTGCTCTGTGTGAAATTAATATAGTGTAGCTACTCCAGCTTTCTTTTGATTAGTATTCAAAAGGAATATCTTTCTCCATCCATTTCCTTTTTCTTTGACTACATATATCTTCATCTTTAAAGTGGATTTTTTGCAGAAAATACAAAACTGCATCTTGTTTTTGTTTCACTCTGACGATTTCTTTTAGCTGGTCTATTTAAACCATTGACGTGAAGATGATTATTTAAACAGATGAATTAATGTCTGACATGTATGTAAATGTTTTCTATTTGTTGCTATTGTTCTTTGTTTCCATTTTCTCTTCTACTTCTTCAGCCTTACGTAGTTTTAGCTGGGCAGCTTAGATTATTGCATTTTCTCCCCTATCTTGTATCCATTGCACTTCTTTCTTTAAAAAAAATATTTTTAGTGATTGCCCTGATGCTTGTAACACAAAATTACAACTAGCTCAAATATGTTTTCAATTAATACTGTAAACCTCAAACGAGTAGTGCAATATCTTACAATATCAAAATAATCCTAGTTATACTCTTGTCCATTACATCGTTACTGCCATTCATTCCACTTATGCATAAACTACAAGAACCTAATCAGTCATTATTTTGATCAAGCTGTTACCAGTGTGATCAATTAAGAATAGGAAAGATACATTTTAAATTTTCTCATTTATTCCTCAAAGTAGATCCTAGTTTCTGACTTGGATCACTTTCCTTACCTCTTTCTGTTCTTTCCTTATTTTAACATTCTTACAAGGAAGGTCTCCTGGCTACAAATTCCCTGAAGGTTTTTATTCTGGAAAAAATCTTTATTTCCCCTTCACTTTGAAGGGGATTTCAGAGAATATAGAATTCTAGGTTGGTAATTTTTTTTTCCTCTCAACAATTTGAACATTTCACTACACTCTGCTTGTTTACCTGGCTTCTTAGATAACAAAAGGTGGCAAGGTAACTTTTTTTCTTCTTGCTTCTTTCCAAACCTTTTCTCAATTTTTGTTTGACTTTCTGCAATTTGACTATGATATACCCAGATGTATTTGATGGAGGTGTGTGTGTGTGCGCGTGCGCACAGATTTATGCTGCTTGGTTTTCTCCGAGCTTCCTAGATCTGTGCTTTAGTGTCTGATATTAATTTGGGGTAAATTCTCAGTCACTGTTTCTTAAAATATTGCTTCCACTTCTTTCTTCTCCTTTTGGTGTCCGCATTACATGTTGTACTTTTTGTAATTACCCCACAATTCTTGGAGATTGTTTTGGGTTTTCTTTTCTTTCTTTTCAGTTGTTTTCTTTTAACTTTTCAGTTTTGGATGTTTCTGTTTCTCTTTCCTAAACTCAGAGAGTCTCTCCTTAGTCTAATCTTTTAATGAGACCATCAGACACTCCTTATCTTTGTAAGTGTTTTTGATTCTCTGACATTTATTTTTCCTTTCTTATAATTTCTATGTTCTCCTTACACTACCTATTTATTCTTCATGGTGTCCATATTTTGCATTGGAGTCCTTAGCATGTCAGTCATAGTTTTAAAAAAGTTTCCAGTGTGATGATTACAATATTTCTGCCATATCTAAGCTCTGATACTTTTCAAACTGTGCTTAACTTTTTGTTTTTGTTTCCTGTGCTTAATCATGTATGACCCTCTGCAGTGCCATGGGCTATAGCCTACCAGGCTCCTCTACCCATGAAAGTTTTCAGGCAAGAATACTGGAGCAGGGTGCCATTGCCTACCTCAGGGGATCTTCCCCACCCAGGATTGAAACTGCATCTCTTGCATCTCCTGCACTGGCAGGGGGATTCTTTACCACTAGCACCACCTGGGTGACTGAAAACTGTGTTATAAAAAATATATTTGATCTTTACCTCTGATTCCTGGCAAAGAGCTTCAAAAATCATAATTTTTTTCCATTTCTTAAGTCATAGAAGAAATAACTTTGTTATGCTAGTGATCACTCATTGTGAAGGTTCTGTATAGTTTCAAGGGAGTGTCTGGCCACCAGAAAAACCACCACCATGTGATTAGAGGGTAGCAAATTCCTGCACCTCCCCTGTCCATAGACACATGAGCTGTGCTGCCTACACCCAACTCTAATGTACCAAAGACACTGAGACCTAAACTCTTCATAGAATAACATTGCCCACATTCCACACTGGCCTTTGGTTGATTCACTTGCAAGAAATATCCAAATAACACTACAAGGGCTCTGAAAACTGAACTGGAACCAGAACCAACAGAAAGCCTGAACCTAGCCAAAGTGATTGTCTGCTCAAACCAAAAATTTGGATATATTCCAGACATTTAAACAAAGAGTCTCCTAACAAAATATTTATTAAAAATGTCCAGAAGACAATCCAAAACTATTCAGCATATTAGCAGCCATGAGAATTTGGACTTGTATGGGGAAAGGCAATCAACAGAAGCTGTGCTGACGTGACACAGATGTTGGAATTACCTAGAAAATATTTCAAGCAGCTATTATAAAGATACCCAATTTACCAAAGGAATGAAGAAATAAATGAAGTCATTTAACAAGAATTAGAAACCATGTTTTTCCTCCTCTGAATTGCCTTCTATCTAAATTGACTGCTACTTTTATCAAGGATAAGGAAAATTTTCCCATCCTAAATTATAACACCCCAATTTTCTCCAACAGGTAAAAGTCACTTTTTTCACTTAATAGGTCATCAAACAAAATCTTAATAGATGATTTTTAATTTCAATCTCATATATATGTATGTATATGTATATGTTCACATACACACACACATATATATAAACACACACATTTTTCTTTTTATACGGCGTCTAATGGAAGATATTTTATTTGAATGTTCTCTTAAATTTTTATCTGGAATTGTTCACTTTTTTAAATTGGTAAATTTTTTTTACTTGCCTTTTAATATTTTCTCTCCTGTGAGCCTCCCTGATAAGTTTTATACTTTATTTCATAATAATAATATGCTGCATCTGTGTAACACTTTACAGTATGTATTTTTCCCAGTGAAATTAATCACTCTATTGTCAGTCATAAGCTTTACCTATTTCCATTCTCTTGTCTCTTTCTCTTAATATTTCCTTTCCATTACCTGTGAGAACAAGAATTTCCATATCTGCTTATTTTTATACAAATTATAAACACATTTAAAATTTTATAAATTATATCATTCTTTCAAGGTCTCTCATCCTTGAAACCTGTACCTGTGAACCACTTTTCCTGTGTAGATACTAGAGCCTTATCAGTAGCATTATTTTATTACCTCAGTCCTCACCCTCATTCCTTACAGCCCAAATTCTTACCTCTTTTCACAATCCACACAGTTGGAAAGCATCTTTCTCTACCATATTTATATCATGCATTTTACCTCCAGCTCTTATTAGAGAGCTAAGACCAGAGGCAACCGTTTGAGGTCGGAACTTCCTGAGTAACTGAAAAAGTCAAGCTAAGCTAATTTGGGTAGTGAAAGAGTCACACAGTGAACCACACATTTTTAGTCAGAAGGCCACTTGCCACAGACACACAGAGAAGACTGGGCTTTGTATGAATGTTTAAAAAGACAAGGAAGCTATTTCATGAATAATACTTTAATTACAAGACAGTGGATTTCAAACCAATCACCATGATAAGTCCAGTTACGACATGTCAGCTTGCAAATATATTACACAGTTATTGACTCTATTCCCTGCACTGTACGTTTCATACTTACAACTCATTTATTTTGTAACTGGAGGTTTTGGTTTCTCACTCTTCCTCTTTCTTTCTCTCTGCTCCCCCCACTCCTTCCTGGCAAACACATATTTGTTCTTTGCATCTATAACTATATATATACAGTATAAAAGTGTTGAACTGCTATATTGAACATTTGAAGTTAATTTTGTAAATCTACTATTCTTTAGTAAGGAAGAAAAGGAAATGGTCCTCAAGAGGACATGGGAGTTATTTACTGAAGCAAGTTCACTGGATACAGCAATAAAGACAAGAGTGACATGGTGAGGGCTGCTTTTACTCACTTTTGTCGAGTGATAGACAAAACTAGATTTGACTGTACTGAAATGCTGAGAGAATGTATTTTCCTTAAAATACATTTCCTGAAAGAAGCAGTGGACATTCTAGGTTATGCTTGTATCTGAATAAGATGAAACATAGAAATGAAAAGAAGCTGATATTGATAATGGTGCCAAAACTCTGCTTGTGTTCTCTGGTGCCATATAGAAACATAGAGACAGGTTTTGGGTGAAGTAGAAAAGAGTAACTTTTATTGTGCTGTCAGGCAAAGAGGGCCACAGAGGGCTAATGCACTCAAGACTGTGTGACCCACCCGGGAGTGGGCTAGTGAGCAGTTTTACAGTGTTCAAGGAGCAATGTGTGATCAACTCATGGACAATTCTTGGATTGGTTGGCATCAAGGTCAAGTTTCAAGCATCATCAATTTTCCAGTTTCAATCAGTCTAGAGTCTATGCAATATGATCAGCAGGTTTCATTTGGAGCGGGTCTGCTTCTTGTAAAAATAACTTAGCAATGTGTGTCATTCTTTAATATATCTCAGAGAAATAGGAGTTCAGTGATTCTGCTATGTGGTTGAATTCTAATCTAAAGAGTTGCCAGTTCCCCAGCCCAATAGCTAGTCTTTATTTCTACATCTTCACATTTCTCTCTTCAACTAGGGGTGCTGGGAAAATTGGTCAACTACATGTAAAAGAGTGAAATTAGAACACTTTCTAACACCACACACACAAAAAAAACTCAAAATGGATGAAAGACCTAAATGTAAGACAAAAAAACTATTAAACTCTTAGAGGAAAACATGGGTAGAACATTCTTCAACATAAATCACAGCAAGATCTTCTATGACCCACCTCCCAGAATAATGGAAATAAAAATAAAAAATAAACAAATGGGACCTAATTAAACTCAAAAGCTTTGGCACAACGAAGGAAACTATAAGCAAGGTGGAAAGACCGCCCTCATGAAACAACCGACAAAAAATCAATCATTGATTCTCGAGTCAGTCTTTTACTTTAAAAACAAGGACCCAGGAGTTTGTACAGTTTCAGAAATGAATTGTACTAATGCTACTGCTGCCATAACAAAGTGCCATGCACTGCATGATTTAAATCACCAGGAACTGACGGTCTCACAGTACTACAGCCTGGAAGACCCAACATCAATATGTCCTCTGGGTCATGCTCTCTCAGACTGCTCTAGGAGACAGTCCTTTCTTGCCTCTTCCTGCTTCTGCTAACGGCTGGCCGTACCTAGCGCTCCTTGACTTACAGGCACATCACTTCAGTCACATGGCTGTCTTTTCCCTTTGTCTTCACGTGTCTTCGCTTTGTTAAGAGTTTTGTCTGACTCCAGATTTCCTCTTCTTATAACACCACTTGTGCTAAAGATCTTGAGGCCTATGGTAGTGACGTCTTCACTATTACATTCAGCACAGCCCTAATTTCCAAATAAGGTCACAGTCTGAGGTCCTGAGCATTAGAATGTCAACACAACATTTTAGGCTCATAGTTCAGCCTCATAAGATACACGAAGAGGAAATTTCTTGAGCCTACACACAATATACATAACTCCGATGGTAAAGCATCTGCCTGCAATGTGGGAGACCCGGATTCGACCCCTGGGTCAGGAAGATCCCCTGGAGAAGGAAATGGCAACGCACTCCAGTATTCTTGCCTTGAAAATCCCATGGACCGATGAGCCTGGTAGGCTATAGTCCATGGGGTCACAAAGAGTCAGACACAACTGAAGGACTTTATTTTCACTTCTCAGAAGTTTACAAAATTAATTCTATCCCATGGGATAGATTGTGTAGTTTTTCATATTAACTATTCATAGATATTACATAAATTAAGTTACCCTCAACTGCAAAGACCCTGTGTAATTATTGATTACTGGTTATTTGGTCTTTTAAAGATTCCCCCTGGGTCTGAGACCCAGGGCAAACATGTATGGTAGGGTCTTTCTTTCAACAAACACTTTGTGTAAAGTTCTGTGCATCACAGAACTCATGAGCTCATGAAGAGCATTATTATTTAGCAAAACATCTTCAAAATAGTGGGAAAAGGGAATTGGTTATGCACTGGCTTATCCAGTGAGGGTGCATTCAGATTGTTTACAGTGTTCAGATGTTATTTCTTCCTGTTCAGGGCACGTGTGTTCAGTTGCTCAGTTATGTCCGACTCTTTGCAACCCTGTGGACTGAAGCACACCAAGTTCCTCTGTCCGTGGGATTCTCCAGTATGGCAAAACCAATACAATATTGTAAAGTAAACAGTGTGGAGATTCCTTAAAAAACTGGAAATAGAATTGCCTTATGACCCAGCAATCCCACTGCTGGGCATACATACTAAGGAAACCAGAATTGAAAGAGACACGTGTACCCCAATGTTCATTGCAGCACTGTTTATAATAGCCAGGACATGGAAACAACCTAGATGTCCATCAGCAGATGAATGGATAAGAAAGCTGTAGTACATATATACAATGGAATATTACTCAGCCATTAAAAAGAATACATTTGAATCGGTTCTAATGAAGTCGATGAAACTAGAGCTGATTATACAGAGTAAAGTAAGGCAGAAAGAAAACACCAATACAGTATACTAACACATATATATGGAATTTAGAAAGATGGTAATGATAACCCTGTATGTGAGACAGCAAAAGAGACACAGATGTATAGAACAGACTTTTGGACCTTGTGGGAGAGGGAGAGGGTAAGATGATTTGTGAAAATGGCATTGAAACATGTATACTATCATGTAAGAAACGAATTGCCAGGCTAGGTTCAATAGAGGATACAGGATGCTTTGGGCTGGTGCACTGGGATGACCCAGAGAGATGATATGGGGAGGGTGGTGGGAGGGGGCTTCAGGATTGGGAACTCATGTACACACATGGCAGATTCATGTCAATGTATGGCAAAACCAATACAGTATTGTAAAGTGAAAAAAAAATTGGGAATAATAATATCTATCCTTTGGGATATTTGGAGAATAAATGAGATAATATATGTAAAATGGCACAATGTTGATAAATAGTGATCCCCTAATAAATGATTACTGGTATTATCTTCTCATAAAAAAAAAGAAAGAAACCTAATAACAAATTATCTGGGTAAATTAAAGGACCAGTGTGCTCTTGCAAAGGTATTTCTCTATTAACTCATGTAAGAATTTGAAACAAAGGAAATGCTTACATAGAGATGGTCACTCAGATATCATTCATAATGGAGAAAAATGGTAGAAGAGAAAACCTAAAGATAGCCAGTAAAATTGGAATGTAATTTATAGCACATCCACATGATAGAATATTATGTAAATGTTTAATAGTATATTTACAAAATAAAATAATAAAGATAAAAATGACAAAAATATTGTAATTAGCCTCTAATTAAAATAAATAAATTTAAATAAAAATTAAAAAAAATAAAATACTGTATAAAATAAACAAAAGGAAAAAAGAGAATACAGGAGTGAGTTGCTATTTCCTTCTCCAGAGGATCTTTCCGACCCAGGATTTGAACCTGTGTCTCCTGCAAATCTTGGATTGTCAGGTGGATTCTTTTTCCACTGAGCCACCTAGGAAGCCCCTTTCCTATTGAGAGCCAGGGATAATATCAGACTTCATTACTGTCAAATGTGTCTTTTCTGATTTTGTTTCTCATATCAGGAGAAAATGAGATTTTTTTTAGTTGAAACAATAGAAATCTTCTAGAGGCTGCAGCTCTCTGACTCCAGCATTCAACGTTGGTGACATCATTATGTCATGATGTCCATGAGTACTCTTTTCTAGCAGCTCTCTCAAAGGCTGCTGCTGCTCTTCATTGAAAATCATAAGTGCATATCTAAAAAAGATATATATGCAGAAAATGTGATCAGGAATGAATTTTCAAGCCATATGAAATTTATCATTCATAATTTTATAGCATAATTGTAAAGCAGCACATTTTTCAACCATGTCATCACTGAATTATTCAAACTATAATCCCTGATTTCCTAAGGAAAATTTTAGGGTAATTACACTAAACAGTGTTAAAAAATAAATATCAAAATGAATATACCTAAAATAAATAGGATATCATGTCATGACCAAATTGAATTTTATCTAGGAATGTAAAACAGTCTCTTAACATTAGAAAATTTAAAATGTCATTCACTACATTAAAAGATTAAGGAATAGAAACCATGACAACATTGTAACAGATGCAGCAAACAAAAGCATACAAGAAAATGAAGTCTCTTCTTACAAAACAAATCTCTTAGCAAATAGAAATAGAAAAGAACCAACCTAACTTTTAAGAAAAAGATATAAAAAACTAGATACAACATGACTCATGTTATATCAGAAACGTTTTCTTTAAAATGTTGAACAATTTTTACCATCAATATTGTCCTGGAAATTACACCCATTTTAATTATACAAGAAATAACTAATTTTTACAATATAGGAAAAATAAAATTCTTACTACTAGATGCTGTGTTTTCCAGTATTAAAATGAATCCACAAATTATTAGAAAATTATGAATTGTCAGAAAGTATGTTGAACAGAACAAGAATACCTAAAAAAGTTACCTTGCTAAGAAAAATAACTATTTTAAAAGATAATAAAAGTATATAATTGCAAAAGCAATAGATATATAAAAGAGACACATATAATAAATACTATGTAATAAATGTTTAGAAAAATTATGCTATATAAGACAAAAATCAATACAAGACATATATTGTAAATGAATAAGAAATAATATATAAATACAACACTCCCCAAATTAACCTAGAGATTCTGTGAAATTGCATGATTCTTTTAAAATTGATACAGATAAACAAAGATCCAGACCATTTAAAAAGTAGAAAACTAATACGAAAATTGCTTTCACAATCATCCAGCTGTGTCATCAGGCTATAATATTAAAGCAGTGAAATGCTGAATTTTCAACAAAAGGAAAGGGGAAAAGTTGATAAATATTAAAACCATCTTACTCTTGGATGTTAAGTCCTCTGTCAGAAACTGATTTAGTGCACTTTTTTCCTGCAAATCCATTTCCTCTCTGTGTAGCATCTAGCTGTTGCAACACCATCTTCATTAAGGTAAAAACATATTTCATTCTCTGTCATATTAATCCTACAATAAAGGAATCAAACACTATGCATTAGGGAGTCCTATGACTTCTCTCTTGGTCAATGACACCTTTTTAAAAAATATTATCTGTCTAGAGCTCTGGAAAAGTATGCTGCTACACTGACTTTTCTTGCTAGGGTTAAGATGCCTGTACCAAATTGGACAAAAGGAGTCTCCCTTCCAAGAATCTGTGTTTGTTAAACTAAGTTACATGTTATAGGTAGAGTCGTCAATTTGTAGAAACCAATGGTTCTTAACCCTGAGGTGAGTTTGCCTTCCACCAGCCCTTGCAAGGGACACTTGGAAATATCTAAAGACATTTTTGGTTGCCTCAAGAGGAGTGGGGCAGGGGGAATTGCTACTGTCTCATGAGTAGAGGCCAGAGATGTTGCCAACATCCTATTGTGCACAAGAAAGTGCTCCCTCCACATAGGAAAGAACGATGTGGTCCAAAAGGTCCATTTTTTTCTGCTATTGAGAAATTCTAGCATAGACTAAATGCCTAAGTGGCTGGCAGTCACAATTTGGGGTGATTATAATGGGTCATATATGCAGTGAACTCTATTTTTTAGGTCCAATACTCCATGTTGTAAAATAGAAGGTATGAAGCCCAGGTTAAATTGCAAATATCAGTGCAAATAAAAGCATTTAAAATAAACAAATTTACCTTGAACTGTGAAACTTGTCAGCAAACAGATAGCATGAAGCTTGTGAAAGAGATATAAGATTACAGAAAATAGGGTAAAATCATGAAAAAGTCTACTTTTACTGTGTATGTGAATCTCAGGTCTTTACTTTCAAAGTAACCAACTAAGAAGTCTTTTCCCCTATATCTTTTTTTTCATTTTTAAATTGAAATATAATTGCTTTGCAAAGCTGTTATTTTTTACTTTACAGCATCACGAATCAACTATATGTATACATATATTCCCTCCCTCTTCAGCCACCCTCCCACCTCCTATTCTATCCACCGAGGTCATCACAGAGGACTGAGCTAAGCTCTCTATGTTATACAGCAGTTTCCCACTAGCTAGCTATTTCACACATGGTAGTGTATATATAGGCCCACTGTGGTTCAGAGGGTAAAGCGTAATGCCACTCTCTCAATTTGTCTCCCCCTTTTCTTCCACTGCTATGTTCACAAGTCCATTGTCTACGTCTGTGTTTCTGTTCCTGCCCTGCTGATAGATTCATCAGGACCATTTATCTAGATTCCATATATATGTGTTAACATACAATATTTGTTTTTCTCTTATATCTTGATTTCCAGACTCTCTGGTTGACTCTTGAAACCTGTGTTAATACATGATACACTAATCCTTAGTCCACTTTTCCAACAAGCAGACAAATCAAGGACTGTACAGAAATATCCTAATGTACAGATTCTAGAAGGCTGCACCGTGTGTGTGCACTTAGTCACTCAGTCGCGTCCGACTCTGCGACCCCATGGACTGTAGCCCCCTAGGCTCCTCCGTCCATGGGAATTCTCCAGGCAAGAATACTGGATTGGGTTGCCATTCCCTCTTCTAGGCAATCTTCCCAACCCAAGGATCAAACCCAGGTCTCCTGCATTGCAGGCGAATTCTTTACCAACTGACCCGCCAGGGAAGCCCAAGAACACTGGAGTGGGTAGCTTATCCCTTCTCCAGGGTAACTTTCCAACCCAGGAATTGAACCTGGGTTACCTGCATTGCAGGTGAATTCTTTACCACCTGAGCTACCAGAGAAGCCCAGAAAGCTGAACTACCTAAACTTAATCCCAGAAAAAAAGACACTCACCCTTTGTTATGTATGTTTTCATCCACCCATTGTCCTGTTAGATTTTCTGTCATGTCTTGCCAAATCCAGTGATCAGAAGTGCACTTGAATCGCATAAGAAAACGCTTTAGAGACAAAATAAAATTCATAATTTTATTTGTCATTTTTCACTACAACTTATTGTGTCCCTCTTGCTTTGCAGGTTGTGAGGAAAAAGGTGACAAAACTTCAAATCCTAGTTTCACTGGAAAATAGCTATGTGATTGTGAAAAAGTATTTTACCTTCTGACTCTCAATTTTCTCATTTATGAAACAAAGAGAGAAATTTATCAGAGAAATTTTCTTTAAGACATTTTTGATTCCAAATTGATAAACATTCAGTATGAAACTCTATTCCTCCAAGATTTTTAGTCTGTGAACTCCTAGAAAGCTAGACTTTTCAACTGAGTTCTTACACAGACTTCCTAATCATCAGATATGTATTATAATGTTTTTTTCACTTTCCAGTAAATACTAGTACGGTGAATTTAATGTAATATTTTACTTCAGCATTTCTTCCAACTATCATATGTTTGCACACCCATACACACACATCTTTCATGTATCCAGTTCCTTTAGAAGTTAATTCCCAAATTTCAAATTTTTTTTTTTTACCAAATATTTACATTTCTAAAGACATCATTTGGGGGGGGGGGATTTTTATTTTTTCTGATATTTCTCCTTATTCATTTGATGTTGAAAATGTTTCCTACCTTAGAGCCTTTCACGCCATAAAATTATGTTGTTCACAGAAAGTCACTGAGTCTGCCTGCCCCAAAATAGTTGCAAAACCATAAACTTGACTTTGTATCACTCCACGTTTCAGTTTTATATAAATACAAAGGAATTATGACATATCACAACAATGTGGTCCATTCCTACCTGGTAACAGTGATGCCAATAACCTTGGCATTTTAATATACCATTTTCTATAGCATTTCATGAATTTATTTGAAAAAAAAAATCCAATTTGCTGAGCCAAGCTATGGGTTTACGAAGGAATGTATTAAGAAAACAGTGTCCCTGAATTCACAGAATTTCCTGTAGAGTGAGTAAATCCATGCAAACTTAGAGTTAGAAAACATTCTACTAAATGAGAAGATTATGAGTATAATAAATACAGAGTGAAATTTTAGTGTATAGAAGAAGCGTCCCAGTCTTTACAGGAGACCATCACATAGGATGTAGTGTAAGAGGCGTATCTGGAAAGAGTAAAAGATTCCATGACAAATACAGAATCCAGGGAGAAAAGGACAATTCATTTTCTACACTTAGGAAAGAGCTTGTTTTAAGGCAGAAAAGCAAGACAGGATGTATGTATTGGAAATCAACAGGATATATTGTACTGAATCGCTGGAAAAATTGGATGAAGATGTGGAGCTGCACTTTTGATGACCGGGAACTGGGAAGTGACAAGGTACAAGGAAATGTCATATGAAAAATATCGAACATTACTTGCTTAATAAAGAGTAGCTCATGGAGCTGCTTTTTAAAAAGACAAGGTAATTCTAAATAGGTGCAAATAAATAGGGGAAAATTTTCATGAAGGAAGCTTTATCTCATTTTAACTAAGAAAATACTTTGCAGTCTAAATAGACATTTGTAATATTTTAATTAAACTATTTAAAAATAGCCTTTTAAAATTCTTTTTTGTTGTTTTCTGGTTTTGTTTTTTTAAATATAAATTTATTTATTTTAATTGGAGGTTAATTACTTTACAATGTTGTATGGCTAAAAGAGACACAGATGTATAAAGTTCTTTTATATGTTACTTTCATTACTTCTTCACAGATACAATATGCAATATTGTATATGCAATATGTAGTAACAACCTCATTCTGTTCGTCACTTGTAATTTTTTTTTTTATCTTGCTGCTAAGTTAGATTTTTTTCCCCAAAAGGAACTGTAAGGACTGTTTAAGGATTTCTCAGAGTGTTCATATCAAGAGTCTTGTTAAATTCAGCAGTGAAACCATTGGCTACAGAAGTTCTTTGTATTAAATTAAGCCTGCATCTTACTTTTTGACTTGGTATGTCTACTCTTAACATATCTAGTTTTTCACATTTTATTCAGGTTTCTCTGTCTTTTCTTGCTTCCAAAATGGTTTAGTTTCCTTACGCTGATCTATAAATTGCCCCAGCCTAGTCTGTATCTATTTAAATTTGAACCAATCAGGCAGATTGCATAACTATACATTGTTTACCCTGAAAGTGATACACAGTTCTTTTAACAATGTTGACCACTGGGCTGCTGTACATTTAAACAATCTTGTTATCACTGCTTTAATCGCTCAATCGTGTCTTTGCAGCACCATGGACTGCAGCCCCGCCAGGCTCCTCTATCTGTGGAATTTCCCAGGCAAGAATACTGAAGTGGGTTGCCATTTCCTTCTCCAGGGGATTGTTCTGACTCAGGGATGGAACCCGCCTCTCCTTCATCTCCCACATTGGCAGGCGGATTCTTTACCACTGAGTCATCTGGGAAGAACACACACAAATTTTAATGAAGTTAATTACCTTTTAAATTGACCCTTTACTTTTAAAGAAATGAAACAAAAGTAAAAAATATACTTACCATGTAAGTCACCCAGGGAAAGAACAGATTTCATAAGTGCAGATGTACAGGGTCTCATGCTTGTTAAAGCTCTTGGAGATTCTCTTTATTTATTGCATTTTTCCATCAATGTGAACAAAGATTCATTAGCCTTTTAATTTGTACCTGCCTATATGCTACAGCAATGGATATAATTTCAGATAAAATATGGTGGCAATCTGGCCACTGGAAACTCATGACTTCAGCCTAGAGGGAAACTTTCAATTACACCTATTGCATTGTTGATAATGAGCACTCTGACAGAGGCTGCCATGATATCTCAGAGAAAGACAGGGAAGCAAGATTGAGTAGCCAGAGGAAATTTCCACCAAGGAAGTGAAAAGGAGAATTCCATCCTTCCTGTTCAAGGGTTTTAAAAGTTTTCCAAATAGTGTTAAGCTCTTCTATTCATATTCCTTAAAATGGAGAAGCTAGCTCTCAAGTCTACAACTTGATCAGAATGTTAAACTATCCAAACAAAATATCACTAGCTTTTTCAAGTTTATCTTCTATGACATGTTCTAAACTTCTGTGACATTTTGCATATATAAGCAGGCATGTTTGAAATGCTTTAAAGACCATAGTGAAATTTGAATACTTCCAGTATCTTAAATTAATGCAATTGATAAGGAATGGATATTACTTACTTTTTCTTTTGTTGTGGCAATCATAACTAGGCTAGCATTTTGAGACAAACAGTTGTATCTACTTGAATTCCAATCTTCTTCTTCTTCAGAAAAATAATAGCATTTATCTTGGAAACCGATCCAATTATCTGGGCAGAAATACTGAGCAATCCTATCTTCTTTAACTAGAGTGGAGACAAATACATATTTTAAGAATCAGATGAAATAATATGCCACTGTGTTTTGAGACCATTGAAAAAGGACGGGATTGTGACAAAAAAAGGTGATGCTCATGGCCAGAATTGCATGTCTATCCCATAACAAGTTGAAAACCGACTTCATGTTAGGTTAAATGAGAACAGTCCAGAATGTGACAGGACACTCATTTTGCTTTCAATTCCAAATTCAGTGATTCATAGGCCTTCCTAGACCAGTCAATGTGATTTCACACATGTTAAGTCGCTTCTGTCATTTCCAGCTAAATAAAATGTAACGAAATCAGGTAGTACTAAAAATATTGATTTATTTTAGACTTATAAATCTAGGACAGATTTTAATCTCTAAGAAAGCAATGAAAATAATAAAACACTATGTAACTAACAAGACATGTACTTGGTTTCCAGTTGTAACTAGATACCACCATCGTTGTGTGGTTCCAGGTTAATCAACAGAAAGAACTCATGTGAAATTTAGAAGATGAAAATAAAGCAGAATTCATTATTGTTGGAGGCACTGTGCATAGTAAGTTCACAAGCCTTTTCATGAGTTTCCTTTTGTAGTCACCGCAGTTAGATGTTTATAGACTTTCCTCACCTGGGGGTTCTCTAAACATACTAGTGCTTTAAGCCAAAATCTTTAGCGACTATTTCCTCTTTAGCCTTCCACATCATCTCTTCACAGTTCCTTCCAGTTGTGTCATGCATAGTTCTTATATTAAAATCTTTTCTACGGAAACTAGTTTTATCGTGGTGATCATTTTGAAATATATAGAAATAGTAGAAATAAAATAAAATAAAGTTGTATTCTTATAATATTTGTGCCATCAATTTTTCTGAACACTCCCAGACTGAGTCAGTTTTTGGTATCAAAAGTGGTTCTAAGGGAACAGAACCTTAAGGATGAGATATGCTATTGGTTTTCCAAAGTGATCTGCATTAAAGGCATTGACCCAGTCACCAGTTGTAAATGGGATGCTGGTGGTCTATGGTGCATAAAGGTAAACCTATTAGTTAAATTATCACTCCTAAACACCTCATGCCAAGTGCCTGTAGATGGTAAACATTTTAGCACCCTTCTCTTAAATACTGATAAAACAACGGTCCAAACGTCTAAGTGAAAGTGAAAGTCACTGAGTTGTGTCTGACTCTTTGCGACCCCATGGACGATACAGGCCATGGATTTCTCTAGGCCAGAATACTGGAGTGGGTCGCCATTCCCTTCTCCAGGGGAATCTTCCCAACCCACGGATCAAACCCAGGTCTCCGGCATTGCGGGCAGATTTTTAACCATCTGAGCCACAAGGGAAGACCAAGAATTCTACAGTGGTTAGCTTTTCCCTTCCCCAGCAGATCTTCCTGATCCAGGAATTGAACCAGGGCCTCTTGGATTGCAGGCAGATTCTTAATCAACTGAGCTATCAGGGAAGCCCATGTCTAAATATCTAAGAATAATAACATTTGAACACCATAAGTAACAAAATTGAGTTGACATACACCAAGAGCTAAAAGTAGCAACTACAGAATATACATTCTCAAAAAAGCACTCAAAACATTTACTAAAATGTGGGACAATAAAGTTTTAACAACAGATTTTAAAAGGTTGAAAACATTAACAGTGTGCCACCTGACTGTAGTAGAATTGAGCCATATACCAATAAATTTTTTTTTAATCATCAAAAGCTGTAGACTAAGAAACACAATGCTAAATAGTTCGTGAATCAAAGGAAAAACAAAAAGAAGAAATCTTGAGAAATAAAATGTGTTTTAAATGAAAGGTAATTACTTATCTTTTTATATATGTGATATATATCATATTAAAAATTATGAATATAACTAAGCTTGTGGGTCTTTCTCTTTTATTTTTGGCCATGCCATGTGGCTTGTGGGAGCTTAGTTCCCTGACAAGGGATAGAACCCAGACTCTCAGAAAAGAAAGCAAGGCATCCTAACCACTGAACCACACAGTACATTTCCTTTAACCCTAGAGGAAAATTTATTGGTTTAAATTTATGTGTTTTTTTTTTTTAATTAGCTATCTCGAACAATTAGAGTGATAAATTAAAAGTAAAAAGCAGAAAGACTCCATTAAAAAAATAAGACCAGAAAACAATTGAATAGAAACTAATATAAAGCAAAAGAGTCAAGAAACTCGTTGTTGGCTTTTTGAATAATCTAAAGCAGATAGAACATTTGCTGAAAAAAGAAAAACACCTTTTTAAAGGGAAGTAGACAAATTAGAAATACTAGGAATAAAAGAGAAATTTCTAAACAACACAGCAAAACTGACAAGGGAAAGGTAAATGTGAATAAATACTCTGTGTAGTGAAGAAATTAAACTTTTAATGAAAAAAATTCCACACAAAGAAATCTCCCAGTCCAGGTGGCTTCAGGTGTGAACACATCTCATCATTTAGGTAAGATGTAGCAATGCTACCCAATCTTTTTCAGAAAACAGAGTAGGAAGAAATCAAGATTCCTGTAAAAACAGCTCAGTTTGAGAGGCTAGCATAATCTTGGTGGCTCAGATAGTAAAGAATCTGCTTGCAACGTGGGAGACCTGAATTTGATCCCTGTGTTGGGAAGATCCCCCGGAGAAGGGAATGGCAACCCACTCCAGTATTCTGGCCTGGAGAAGCCCAAGGACAGAGTAGCCTGGTGCGCTACAGTCCATGAGGTTGGAAAGAATCTGACATGATTGAGCACCTAACACTTTCACATAATTTCAGTATTGCCGACAACACTATTATCAAAATGGGAAATTATAGTCCAGCCTTGCATGAGCATGTGTACATATTATAATAAACAAAATATTAGCCAGGTTAATTCAAGAATGTTACAAAGGCTAATATTTTACGATCAAATTGAGTTTACTCCAGATAGGAAGGTTTACTTTAACATTTTGTAAAACTCTGTGTAATTCAACACATTAACAGAAATAAGAGACAAACTAAGCATTTCTCAGTAGTACTTGATAACATTCTATGTCCTTTTAAAATAAAACTCTTTGCCTATCTAGGAATTATTTAATTAAGAATAATCAAATAATCTTTATTTGATTAATAATATCCATAAATAATCATTCTTAGTAGAGAAATATTTAAAACTTTTTATGTATATTAAGAATGAGGTAAAGATGCAAGTTCTCACTAGTTCTCAACCTTTTACTGGAAGTATTAGCCAGTGAAACGAGGCAATATAAATATATAAAAAGATATATAGATTTCAATAGAATAAATAAAATCACTATTATTTGCAGATAATCTGAATGCTTACATAAACATACAAATAAAATGAAGGTAAAATATTAAAATTAATAGTTAACATAACTATTAACACTAACAAAATCAAAAGAAAAATTAATTATGTTTTCTGATAACAGTAAAATCAAAATAGAAATAAAGACCAGAGAGATAATTGGAAATCCCTAAAATATGTAGAGGTGAAAGAATACACTATTAAATAACACATGGGTCAAAAAAGAAATCTAGAGAATTTTAAAAGCAATTTTAATTAAACAAACAGGAAAACACAACTCATCAAAATTGATGGGAAGAAGCAAAACCAGTTCTTAGGAAAAAAAAATAGCACTGAATTCATATATTAGAAAACAAGAAAGTTTTAAAATCAATCTATATTCCTTTCTTAGGCAACTAGGAAAATAAGTGAAAATTAAACCCAAGAAAAACAGAGAAAAAATAATAAGAATCACAGAGCAAAAAACAATTAAACTGAAAACAGGAAATTAATAGAGAAAGTTAACAAAAGCAAAAAAGCCCTTTCTTTGCAAAGAACAATAAAATCAGTAAGCCTCTAGCCAAGTTAACTTAGAAAATACAGGAGAGATAAATTAATCATATCAGAAATAGAAGAGACAACATCACTACACATGCCACAAAAGATAATAAAGGAATACTATGAACAAGTTAATGCCCACAAGCTTAATGACTTAATGACTTATGTAAAATGGACCAATTCCTTGAAAGATGCAATCTTCCAAAACTCACAAAAGAAGAAATAAAGTCAGAGGAACCGGAGATCAAATTGCCAACATCCACTGCATCATGGAAAAAGCAAGAGTTCCAGAAAAATATCTATTTCTGCTTTATTGACTATGCCAAACCCTTTGACTGTGTGGATCACAATCAACTGTGGAAAATTCTGAAAGAGCTGGGAATACCAGACGACCTGGCCTGCCTCTTGAGAAACCTATATGCAGGTCAGGAAGCAACAGTTAGAACTGGACATGGAACAACAGACTGGCTACAAAAAGGAAAAGGAGTACGACAAGGCTGTATATTGTCATCCTGCTTATTTAACTTATATGCAGAGTACATCATGAGAAACGCTGGGCTGGAAGAAGCACAAGCTGGAATCAAGATTGCTGGGAGAAATATCAATAACCTCAGATATGCAGATGACACCATCCTTATGGCAGAAAGTGAAGAGGAACTGAAAAGTCTCTTGATGAAAGTGAAAGAAGAGAGTGAAAAAGTTGACTTAAAGTTCAACATTCAGAAAATGAAGATCATGGCATCTGGTCCCATCACTTCATGGGAAATAGATGGGGAAACAGTGGAAACAGTGTCAGACTTTATTTTGGGGGGCTTCAAAATCACTGCAGATGGTGATTGCAGCCATGAAATTAAAAGACACTTACTCCTTGGAAGAAAAGTTATGACCAACCTACACAGTATATTGAAAAACAGAGACATTACTTTGCCGACTAAGGTCCGTCTAGTCAAGGCTATGGTTTTTCCAGTGGTCATGTATGGATGTGAAGAAAGGTGAATGCTGAAGAATTGATGCTTTTGAACTGTGGTGTTGGAGAAGACTCTTGGGAGTCCCTTGGACTGCAAGGAGATCCAACCAGTCCATTCTGAAGGAGATCACCCCTGGGATTTCTTTGGAGGGAATGATGCTGAAGCTGAAACTCCAGTACTTTGCCCACCTCACGCAAAGAGTTGGCTCATTGGAAAAGACTGATGCTGGGAGGGGTTGGGGTCAGGAGAAGAAGGGGACAACAGAGGATGAGATGGTTGGATGGCATCACTGACTCGATGGACGTGAGTCTAAGTGAACTCCGGGAGTTGGTGATGGACAGGGAGGCCTGGCATGCTGCGATTCATGGGGTCACAAAGAGTCGGACACAACTGAGCAACTGAACTGAACTGAATGTCCTAAAACATAGAAACCAACAGGCTCAGATGTGTTCACTACCAAACAACTGAGAAAGAAAACAGCAATTGTCAACAACCTCTTTTAATGTATAAAATCAGAGGGAATGCATCTTAACTCATTACATTAGGCCAGCATTATCTTAACCACAAAACCAAAGACATTCAGAAAAAAAGAGAAAATTACAGACCAATATCTCTCATTGGCATAGGTCCAAAAATTCTTATCAAAATACTAGAAAGACAAATCTAACAGTGTACAAAGAGAATTATACACTATGAAAAAGTAGGATTTATCCCAGGTCTGCAAGGATGATTCAACATTTGAAAATCCATTAATATAATCATCATATCAACAGGCTATAAAAGAAAAATCACATGATCATATCAATATGAGCATCTGAAAAATTTAACACTCATTCACAGCAAAAATTCTCAGTAAACTAGGAATAGAGGGGAGCTATGCCAACCTGATAGACCATTTACCAAACAAACAAACAAACAAAAAAAAAAACCCCTACAGCTAATTTCTTATTTAATAGTTGAAAAATTGGAGGTTTTCCCTCTAGAATCAGGGTAAGGATACCCCTTCACAAAATATTGCAGTTAAATGAGCAGTAAATGTGAAAAGCAGTAACTGTGAAAAGGATTTCCTAAAGGAAAACAATCCTGAGTATTCACTGGAGGGACTGACGCTGTGGCTGAAGAGCCAATACTTTGGCCACTTGATGCAAAGAGCTGACTCATTGGAAATGACCCTGATGCAGGGAAAGGTTGAAGGCAGGAGGAGATGGGGACAACAGAGGATGAAGATGGTTGGATGGCATCACTGACTCAATGGAGATGAGTTTCAGCAAGCTCCGGGAGATGATAAAGGACAAGGAAGCCTGGCATGCTGTAGTCCATGGGGTCACAAAGAATTGGACACAACCGAGTGACTGAGAAACAAAATGTGAAAAGGAGCTTAACAGTATTGGTCATCAAGAGAATGTCGATTAAAAAAAAGAGAGAGAGAGAGAGAGAATGTCAATTAAAGCTGCAATAGGTACCAACAAACGTACCAACACACACTCATCGGAATAGCTAAAATGAGCCTTCCCTGGTGATTCAATGGTTAAGAATCCACCTTCCAATGCAGGGAACATGGGTTTGACCCCTGACCCAGGAAGATTCCACATGCCTCGAGGCAAGTAAGCCTGTGTACCACAACAACTGAGCCTGTACTTTGCCAGAAGAGAAGCCACCACAATAAGAAGCTCCCACACTGCAACTAGAGAGTAGCTCCTGCTCACTGCAACTAGAGAAAACTTACATGCAACAACGAAGATCCAGCACAGCCAACAAATAAATGAATAAAATAAAGAAAAAGAAAGAATGACTAAATTGGGTAAAGCTGACAACAAATCATTGACAAAATTCTTGAGCAACAGACATTTGCATACTCTTTTAGTCGGCCTATCTACTATCTAAGAATTGACCTATGTATCAGTTCAGTTCAATCGCTCAGACTATCAGGGTGAAAGATTTTGTCATAATCATCTTTACACCTCCCTATGCCTTAATGTAGATTGCATAATTCGTAAACATTCATTCATTGATACCCACTATATATATCATGGATAATGGGAAGGGAGTGAGAATAATGAGAAAAGATTATGAGTGAGACATAAAGGAAAAGTATTATCCAGTAGGAAGCTCTGAAAACAAAAAATAAAATTTAAGAAATAAAAGGATGTAATTTACTCACCTGAAAAATATATAACAATATTTGTTAAAACATTAATAACTACAGATATTGCTAATGCAAAAATCAGTCTCCTTTTACAGTGCTTGTACTGCTTGTCGTTAACATCTGAAACAAAGCAAAACACCACTTGGATTAAGAAACGAGTAAAAGAAAAACCTAATTTGCATTCAAAACCATACCTGACAAACTTCCTTACGGCAATATTTCACAAAGAGATGACACAAAATGTACTTTCTCTGTTTGTCATATGGGAAAAAAATGAAACATGATTTTTCCTTTTGGCTAAAATTACTCAGGAGAACCTTTAATCAAATCCGGATGTTACTATGAACTTTACTGCCATAGCCCAAGGGACCAAATATATGACTTTTCTAGTAGAATTTCCTCAAGCCTGAAGCCACCTCCAGACCTTCCACAACCTTCTATGGTGAAACATTAGCACATCCTAACACTTCTTGAATATTTCTAACCTATTTTGCCATCCTTTTCTCCAGAATGATTGTTGAAATTAGTGACTCCTTCATTTAAAAAAAAAAAAGAAAAGAAAATCCTAGTTTATTAAAGGAAGTATTTTGAGAATCATAAAGGGCTTTAAAAAGAGGAAATACTTATAAGCCACAAGAAGATAGTACACATCCTTCCTGCTAATATGAGAAATGCTCCAAGTACTAAAAAATCTACTAGAAAATCTAAGAAAATCTACTTTATAACTAATAAAAAGTTTAATTTTAAAGGACAGACAGTATAGTATATTTGAAAGACCATGAAATAATCAATAAAAAAATTTAGAATTGAGATTTTCACCACTAACAAAGGAACTTGGATGAGTCACTTTTTTTTTCTAGTTCTATATGTCCTGATCTACAAATTCAGTAGAACAGAACAAATCTTTGTGAGGAATTGTTTTTCTTTTGTTAGTGGTCATTTAAGGAAAAAATAAAATTGGTATGCAAGTTTCTTGAAATGAAACTTTTTATTATTTCATTTGATTATAAAATATTTATCCTTAATGTAAAATTTCATGAAATGTAAAAAATTATAGCAGATACTTTAAGGTAGACAATAAAATTATTGACAAAACTGATTCTCCCTGTCTTTTTTTACCTAGTGAAGAACTAGTTGCTTTTTTTGTTGGACAAATTTTTTCCTTAGTGGATATATGAAAGAAATAATTATTTTCAATCATGAATTTTTTTTTTTTTTTTGGCTATACAATGTGGCACATGGGATCTTAGTTCCCTGGCCAGGGATTGAATCTGAATCCCTTGCCTTGGGAGCCTGGAGTCTAAACCACTGAACTGCCAGGGAAGTCCTCCTAAGAAATTAAATTTAAAATAAATCTAAATTTACCCTCTTTAGAAATAGCCAGTGTTATCATTTGTGTTAAGATCCCTCCACACATAGACCTTTTTAATTCATTTTTACATATACTCCCAAATACTGGTAATTTTAAATGAGTATGATCATCATTTGCCCACTGTTTTATATGCTAATATTTTCAGTTAACACTTTGTTGTTCTGCCTATCTGTAACAAATTGTTAAAAATGGCCCCCAAAGAATCATGCCTTTCTGTGTCCACCACCCCTTTGGTACACAATCATGCTATTTCCTATCACGAGGTATATACTGCATTTCCCAATACTTGAATATGAATTGGTCTTGTGTCTCCCTTTGACCAATAGAATGTGGTAGAAGTGACACTCTGGGGCTTCAGAACATAGACCTTAAGAGACTTTGACCATTAACATCTCTCTTTTTTAAAGTTAAAGGATATATTATGTACTATGTTTTCAGGTCTGGCTTATAACAGGAATTAAATAAAAGAAAGTGAAAGTTGTTTTGTCATGTCTAACTCATTGCGACCCCATGGACTATACAGTCCATGGAATTCTCCAGGCCAGAATACTGGAGTGGGTAGCCTTTCCCTTCTCCAGGAGATCTTCCCAACCCAGGGGCCGAACCCTGGTCTCCTGCATTGCAGGCAGATTCTTTACCAGCTGAGCCACAGAGAAGCCCAAGAATATTGGAGTTGGTAGCCTATCCCCTCTTCAGCAGGTGGGGAAGATCCACTGGAGTAGGGATAGTGAAAACTTTTATTAACTTTCCTGTGTTAGCTCTCCCATATTTCCATACTTTAATTACCATATAAGTAGGAGTTGAAGGTTAATTATTGCCCTATTAAGCAGAATTATTTTAAAATCATTTTCCTATTCATTGTTTCAAGGAGGTCTTCAGCTATTTTGCCATCCTTTTCTCCAGAATGATTGTTGAAATTAGTGACTCCTTCATTTAAAAAAAAAAGAAAAGAAAATTCTAGTTTATTAAAGGGAGTATTTTGAGAATTATAAAGGGCTTTAAAAAGAGGAAATACTTATAAGCCACAAGAAGATGGTGCACATCCTGCTAATATGAGAAATACTCCAAGTACTAGTGATATAAGTCATTTATATCTCAAAGTTGGCAAAATACTAGATCATTCAACTTTGTGGAGCATATGGAGATATTCTACCTGCAGAAAAACCAGTCTCAACAAAGATGTATGTCATGAGTGTGGCAAACAGAGTGGTGTTCATTATATTAGCACAGAAATAGCAGAACTAGAACCAAAGGGGTTATGAATGTTGATATAAATAACCCCTGATGGCTCAGTGGTAAGGAATCTGCCTGCCAATGCAGGAGACTCAGGTTTAATCCCTGGGTGGGGAAGATCCCCTGGAGAAGGAAATATTAAATAGCAACCCACTCCAGTATTCTTATCTGGAAAATCTCCCAAGAGCCAGACACCACTTCTTGACTAAAGAACAGCAATAACAAATACCTTCTTCTAAGTAATCAGTGAAAAGAGATAACTAAACACTCTCAACCTCAAATTCAATGTCTTACAAAATTTGGGAAAGTTCATATAACCCTGTAGGAAACACCCCACTCAATTCAATATCACTGAACCACCAAGATTAAATACACTGTCAGCTCAGTGAGGTAGGAACTTGGAGTGATGTTTAGTTTGATTTAAAGCTCTAAAGAATTGGAAATTTATTTCAATTCTGAATATGCAGGTACATACTTTAATCTGCTGCACAATTATTCTCTATTTAATCTGCCTACTTCCTAAGCCTTAAAATCTAGTTTTGCACACTCAGTATAATTAGTTTTCATCTTTAAATTTCCTTGTTTCTACTCTTTTACTCAGTCTTCATTACCTGCAACTTGTACAAATATCCAAAAAGGAAGGCAACAGAAAATGTTGGTCTTTCAGTATGAAGTTAGTATTGAAAGATGAATTTCAAAGAAGTTGCTCATAGTGTGTACAATGAATGTATGCTCAGTCACTTTAGTCGTGTCTGGCTCTTTGCAGTCCTATGGACTGTAGCCCAAAGGCTCCTCTGTCCATGGGGATTCTCCAGACAAGCATACTGGAGTGGGTTGCCATGCTCTCCTCCAGGGGAATCTTTCTGACCCAGTGTCGAACCTACATCTCCTGAGTCTCCTGCACTGGAAGGCAGATTCTTTATCACTGAGCCACTGGGGAAGCCCAGTGTGTACAATGGAGGAATAATTTAAAAAAAAAAAAAATCCCAGGGTAGCTTAATAAAAATATATTTAATTAACAATGTAACTAAAATAGTTCTACATTCATCCCTGTTATATTAAATAGCTAAATGTTCCAATTATTTTTCCCATAGGGAAGCTTCACTGACAACTAATTTCTCTGTTTCTGACTCTGATCTTCTCCAAGGAGGTAAGAGAAAAGATCCAGGGTGACCAATGAATTTAAAACCAGATAAAATCCCCTTTTTCGGAGTTCACAGCTATAGAAAAAAATCACAAAATACCAATATGTGGAAAGAATAAGAGAAAATAAAATGTTTTAAAATATTAAGTTTAGAAATGAATTACATGACACTAAGTTATTACTATTTCAGTGGTGTTTAAAATGTCAACTACATATACATGATATTATATATACCACATAAAATTTAATTTATAATTTATGTGTTACATATAAATTTATACATAAAATATATAAATTTATACTGTTTATTGATATATAAGGCAAAAACTAACACTGGTCTTACGAGTGGGTAGAAAATACTCTTAAAACTTTATTTTAGATATTTTCATGTTATCTAATATTTGATCCCATTGTTGTTTGATCTAACCTTAGAATTATTAAATTGTGGAAAAAATGAGAAACAAAGCATTTATACATGCTAATATGAACTGCAACAATATTTTTGACTGTTGCATAATGCTTGTGTACATGTTTTTGTGTTCAGTTGTGTCTGACTCTTTGTGAGCTCCTGGACTGTAGCCCTCCAGGCTTGTGGAATTTTCCAGGCAAAAATATTGGAGTGGGTTGCCATTTCCTCCTCCACGGGATCTGGCTGACCCAGAAATTGAACCCAAGTCTCTCGCATCTCCTGCACCGGCAGGCAGATTCTTTACCACTACACCCTCTGGGAAGCCCATAACACTGGTAGACTAAAACAAAATTAAATGGCAAATTTTAAAACTCACCACCATCACTAAATCACAGATTGCTTTCTTTAATGCACTTTAGCTTCATTTCCTGAACTCTATTTCTACCTATTTAAGGACCCCTGTTCAAAAAACTTTGAAAAATTGTCCTGTTACTAATAGATTTGGAATTTGGATCTTACCTACTCTGAACTTTCTGTTTAAAACAGCCAATGTTACCAAATTGTCTTCTAAGTTTTGTGTTGTTGTTATTGTCGTTTGAGTACATTTTCTTTCCTTCTCCATTTAAAAATTGCCAGAGACATCTCAAGAGTATTAGGGAACCAGCAATTGCTTAGATAAGAATAGAAGAGGGAGATAACCACTCTGCTATTAAGTACCTCTAAAGAGTAGTTTATCTTGACTCTACTCATGGCCCATAAACAATCTTTTAAAATATTACAAATATTTGCCAATTATTTCATACCACATATGTATTCTGGACATTGAATGGCTATGGGTCATATTTAACCTCTCTTGAAGTACAGATTTGATTGAATATTTAGTGAAAGTGAAACCTAATCTTGAACAGGTTTACAGTATGGATAAACTTCCTTCATTATCAATTAAGATAAAGTGAATCTGAATCACAAGGACAAAAATAATCAATTACCAATTTTAACATAAAAAAGGGATTTTTTTTTTTTTGCCTTGATGGAAAAAAACTACAAAACCCTATTCAGGACTTTCAAAACTTTTGTTATGAAGTTATGATTCATAATTTCAATAAATAGCTTTCATTCTGAACAACTGAAAATGTTCTTACCTCGCTTCTTTTCATCAGCTTCTTCTTTGCTCGCATCTTTGTGATCTGACTGCATACTTGACGATTCCTCTCTTCAGTTTTAATTTTACTGTAAAAAAAAAAAAAAAAAGTTTTACGTGTACAGCTCCAAACTAGAGTTAAGCTACTCTGCAGTAAAACACAGCTTATTTAATCAGATCTCGCAAAAGGAAAGAAATCATGTGATGAAGATTGAGTCATACTATCATCTATATAGTTTGCTCCCTGGGAAACAAACACAAAACAATTACAGGAAAGGAGGGGAGTTACGCTAAATAGTGAAGAGAAAAGCATATGTTCTTCTTCATTCAACAAAGAATCATCATCTGACCCACAAAGAAAAAAACCTTCAAGTGGCACTTAAATTCTCACAAAAGTGACACATGACTAGTCACACAAGACTTGCTTTGATTCATTAAAAGGCATGCTTTAGGACATTATGGTTTCATTATCAAGTGTTAAGAAGGCCATCTCAAAGGGGATGAAATTAAAGAGGAGAGAGCTATGCTTTAAGGCGGCTACTGAAATAAAAAGCATTGAAACCGAAATAAAAAGCATTTTCTGTTTCAAACAAAACATCCTGAGCAGAAGTGTGCAGAAGCATGTATGTGCATATTTGCATGCGTGCACACTCACACATACAGAAAAAGAGAAAAAGAAAGTTTAAAAAGTACTCAGAATGTTACATGAATATTCAAGATGATAATGTTATTATGCTAGTGTTATTAGAGCCAAAAATCTTGACTCTCTGTATACTGATATCCAAAAAATTACAGAGACAGAGTTTTGGAGAAACAGAAAAGAGCTTTATTCTTTGGCAGGCAAAATGCTAAACTCAGGAGGCTAGCACCTCAGGAACCGTGCCCTGCCTCTAGGAAATAGGGAGAGGTTTTGTATCCTAAGGAAGGTCTTCCTTTTTTTTTTCTTTTGCAAAATTTCAAAACAGCCACAGCTGGCATCAGGTAACTGGATATCTGGGGCTGGTCTTTTCTGAAGTTATCGCCTGTGGCCTTCTTTCTGAAATAAAAAATGTTACAAGAGGAAAAGAATGCCAGATGCAGAGTATAATTCATACAGAGTCAGAGAGTAATTGACTTTGTTTAGGTTTGGGAAGGACAAGTACAGCTACAAGTGTTTGTTAGTAGTAACAGCTAAAGAGTAATCAAGATTGCTTTAACTCTCTCAGGCTTGTTTCTGTCGTTTCCCCACCTGTTCATTGTTTCCTTATTTTTCTTATCAGAAAAGTCTTATTTTTGTTTACGAAAAGGCTCACTTCTATTTTTGCTGCAATATTATCAGGACTCTTGTTTCCTTTTCATGTCTTTCCCCAGAAAATTCTGAATCACTTCAGAATTTTGAAGTGATTTCCTGTTTCCCCTCAATATATCTAAATATAGTCGACTCTTGGTATTTGTGGGGAATTTGGTCCAGATCCTCACTCCCCCTGCTATGGATGCCACAGATACCAGAATCTGACCACACTCAGGTTCCTTACAGTCTGCTCTCCCACATGCCCTGGGTACCCTGAGTTCCCCATCCATGATTGACTCCCGAGTGTAAAAGCTGCTAATATCAAGGATCAAATGTATTTACATTAAGAAGAAAAGTAGGGCTTCCCTGGTGGCTCACTGGTAAAGAATCTGCCTGAAAGAGACCTGGGTTAGATCCCTGGGTTGGGAAGGTCTCCTGGAGGAAGGCAGGACAGCCCACTCAAGTATTCTTGCCTGGAGAATCCCTGGACAGAGGAGCCTGGCAGGCTTAGTCCCTAGGGTTGCACAAGGTTGGAGACGATTGAAGCGACTAAGCAGCAGCAGCCAATGCGGGAGACATAGTTTGATCCCGGATCTGGGAAGATCCCACATACAGGGGAGCAACTAAGCCCGAGCACCACAATTATTGAGCCTGTGCTCTAGAGCCCGGGATCCATAATACTGAAGCCTGAGTGCCCTAGAACTCATACCCTGCAACAAGAGAAGCCACCACAATGAAAAGCCCGCACACGGAAACTAGAGAGAGGCCGCCTCTCGCTGTAACTAGAGAAAAGCCGGCGCAGCTACAAAGACACAGCACAACCAAAATAAATAAATACAATGTATTAAAAAATTAAAGAGGAAGCAGAAAACTAAAAAAAGCAGCTGGTGTCCCAGTGACTGCTTTGCGATCAACACTACATTTGTCAGACAGGGACACCGAGGCAGGGGAAGGAAATTAGAACAGAGAGAAAAGTAGAGTAAAAAAGCGTGATGAAAATAAGAAGTGAAGGCTTAAACTCTTCCAGGTGGTCTCAAAGATATTCTGCTTGTCAGGTCTGTCACCATCTGAAGTGAAATTATGCAAGGTAAAATGCAGAGGGAAGGACAGATAAACCTGTTTCTGCCCTGCTCTTTGCATGGGTTGGAAAAAAATTTCCAGACACGAGACAGAATGAGAGGAGAATAGAGTTTTTTAGAATGGTAGACACTCTTGGAACAGAGGGCCGGCTCAAGGGAGAGCTGACACTCTCCTGGGCTAGTAGCCAATTTTTATAGCCTCAAGACAAAGAAAATTCCTGTGGAAGGATGTTATTAGGTGACTGGTTAGTACTTTTACCTAGGAGCTGGCCAGTTTAGATTGGGGGGGGGGGAGAGGGGGGAGGGGGGGAGAGGGGGGAGGGGGGGAGAGGGGGGAGGGGGGGAGAGGGGGGAGGGGGGGAGAGGGGGCAGGGGGGGAGAGGGGGGAGGGGGGGAGAGGGGGAAGGGGTTATGGCAACAGTTGCTATGGGGCTCAGTGAGTTCTGGAGATGACCGTGTTGCTGGGCTCCTTGTCTGTGGCCTTAGTACAAGGCCTCTCACTTGTGACCTTGGTATAGGATTCCACAGTTTCCATTTGGGGACAGAAAGAAGACATTAAGTTTGAGGGAAGATGAACATATTTTACTTATGCCATCACCAAAGCATTCTATCCATATGACTAATAGGAACACATACAGGAAAATACAGACATACTTTGTATTTTTGTGCTTTTCCAATACTGCATTTTTTACAGATTGAAGGTTTGTACCAACCCTGTGTGTCAGAGATGGTGAGCATTTTTCAGCAATAAAATATTTAAAAATTAAGCTATGTGCATTTTTTAAACATAACTATTTCACACTTAGTAGGCTATAATATCAAATAAATATAAAGTTTATATGCACTGGAAAACCAAAACATTTGTGTGACTTGCTTTATGACAATCTTAACTTTATTGTGGCGGTCTGAAACCAAAACCACAGTATCATGGTTGAGTGAAATCTACTTGTTCCAAAGGAAGGTCAAGATATAAAATTTGACTCAAAATATAAAACATTTTCATTTCTTCAAAATGTTCCCTGATGTATGTTTGCAATTCATTTCCCTACCCTGTGGAAGCAGGCAGCCACTCACCTCTTATTAATGGAGATAAATTTTGCTGATTTTAGAATTTTGTATAAATGGAAACACGCAGTATGCATTCTTTGTAAGTCTAGTGTCTTTTGCTCAGCATAAGTCTTTTGAGTTTCATCCATATGGTTGCATAGACAAGTGGTCCATTCTTTATTATTGCTACATGGTATTTGATTGTATGGATTTATAAAGTTTTGCTTATCATTAGCCCATTGAATTGTTTCTGACTTTTTGCTACTGTATATAAAACTAGCATCAATATTTCTGTTAAAGTCTTGCTGTGGACATTTATTTTCTTATCTTTTGAGGAAATACTTGGGAGTAGAAATTCTAGGTCAGATACAAAATATGTATTTTTGTCTTTTCCCTCTCTTTTGTGATAAGAACACTCCAGTTGTGATCTGGAAGGTGATGGGTATGTTTACCATCTCAGTTGTGCAGAAGTTCTCATTGGCTTATATCCACACTCTTCAGATTGCATGCATTAAATACAAAACTTTTGGTTATAAATTTTATCTCAAGCTATTTTCCTATTAGATGAAAATATGTTTAAAACAGCTTGTAAAAATATAACATTTTCCAAAGAAATTGTACTATGCCCATCATTAATGTAGAATGGTTCAAGTGATTTCATACCAATGGCAACTTTTGATATGGTCAGTCTCTTTATTGTAATAATTCAGTGGTTTCTATGATGCAATTATGCCCAGTGTGGCTGATTGCAAGCTACCTTTGTGACATTACTGAATACCAGAACTTAATAGAGATGTGCAGTAGCAGATCTGTGTATAAATGTACAGTAATTCTATTATATAGATATGATAGATATAAATTAGCTTTTTTTATTCAGTTCAGTTCAGTCGCTCAGTTGTGTCTGACTGTTTGCAACCCCATGGACTATAGCTTGCCAGGCTTCCCTGTAAATCACCAACTCCTGGAGCTTGCTCAAACTCATGTCCTTTGAATCAATGATACCATCCAACCATCTCATCCTCTGCCTTCCCCTTCTCCTCCTGCCTTCAATCTTTCCCAGCATCAGGATCTTTTCCAGTGAGTCAGTTCTTTGCATTAGGTGGCCAAAATTTGGAGCTTCAGCTTCAGCATCAGTCCTTCCAAAGAATCTTCAGGACTGATTTCCTATATGCTTGACAGGTTTGATCTCCTTGCAGTCCAAGGGACTCTCAAGAGTCTTCTCCAACACCACAGTTCTAAAGCATCAATTCTTTGGTGCTCAGCTTTCTTTATGGTCCAAATCTCACATCCATACATGACTGCTAGAAAAACCACAGCTTTGAATTTTTGTGTGTTTTTAATTACCTTTGTTTTTTTTTTTTTTTTTTTTTAAAAAAGCTTATTGGAGTATAGTTAGTTTCCAACTTTGTGCTAATTCCTGTTGTAAACCAAAGTGAGTCAGCTATACATATACACATAACCCCTCTTTTATGGATTTCCTTTCCATTTAGGTCACCACAGAACACTGAGTAGGGTTCCCTGGGCTATACAGTAGGTTCTCATTAGTTATTTATTTTACACATAGTAGTGTATATACTTTGCATTTAATATGAGTTATTTTAGTTTAGAGAATGTAATTTTCAATAATGATTATATTTAGTGATTGGACTTCAATTACTGAAAGAGAAAGCAGGTCCTCAGAAGGAAGATCTCTTCAATACCACGACTAGTATAAATCTTAATAAATGCCGAGTCCACACTCGAAGTGACTTTTGTTATAGCAACTTCTCAGGCCACCATAATATATATATATATGGTGGCTTAAACAATAGAAATTTATTTTCTTACAGTTCTGGAGACTGAAAATCCAAGATCAAGGTGCCAGAAGGTAGATGGCTCCTGAGATCTTTCTTCCTGGTTTACAGATGGCTGTCTTTTCACTGTGTCCTCATGTTACCTTTTTTTTTTTTTTCTGTGTGAAGAAGAGAGAGCACTCTCTGGAGTCTCATCCCTTTTAATTGGGGCACCAATCTTATCAGATTAGGGCGCCACCCAGTGTCTTCACTCAACCTTAATTATCTTGATCAAGGCCCTATTTCCAAATACAGTCACATTTGAAGTTAGGGCATCAATGTCTGAACTTTGAGGGACAAAACTTAGCCCATAATTTTCCATCTTCTGGCTCCCTTAAGGCATGTCTTTCTCACATGTTAAATACATTCAACCTAACAGTCTCAAGAATCTCAACCCATCCATCAATTCCAAGTGCACAGTCTCATCTAAATTAGAGATGGTGAGACTCCAGGTGTGATTCATCCCAAGGCAAAATGCCTCTGGAGCTGTGAAACCATCCAAGTTATGTGCTTCTGTAATACAGGATCAGGCAGGCTCAAGGCAAACACTCCCTCTCCAAAAGAGAGAAATCAGAAAGAATTAAGTAGTCATGGGTTCCATGCCAGTCCAAACCCTGGAGAGGCAAATTCCATTGGCCCTGAAGGTTCAAGAAATATTCTCTTTGACTGGATTTTCTGCTTTCTGGGTCTACTGGAGCAGCAGTGTCATCTCCAGGGTCTTAGGTGGAGGCCCTACCTCCTCTGATCTGAGTGATGTGATGGCCTTGTCCCTGCTGAAGCTGAGGAGGTGGCCCCACATTCAGAAATCCAGGAGGAAATAGTCTTGTCACCATTCCTCACCCCTGTTTGTTTCTGCATGCTCTAGGTTTATGGTGGGAGTAGTAACCTTGATGATCCCCAAATGGTCTTCAGGACCATCCTTCTTGAAGGATAAGGCATGTTCACAGCTGGATATTTCCAGAAGTCTGAAAACCATCCTTATGTTAGCTTACCTCTGTCCTATTTATTCCAAACTTGCAACGTCTCTGTTGGTATATTCATGGCTTCTGATGATGGTGATGTGTGTTTGTGTATGCTCAGTCATTCAGTTGTGTTCGACTCTTTTCGATCCGAGGGGCTCTAGCCCAACAAGTCTCCTCTGTCCATGGAATTTCCCAGGCAAGAATGTTGCGGCAGGTTGATATTTCCTACTCCAGGGGATCTACCCACCCAGGATCGAACCCACATCTCTTGCGTTGGCAGGCAGATTCTCTACCACTGCAACCCCTACTGAGCTGATGATACGGCTAATTAAAATTATGCATAGTTTCTTTATGGAATGATTGTCTGGCCACACTTTTGGCCTTTTCTCCGGAGTATGTCTTTTTACTTCCTTTATATGGGTAGGCTGAGAACTTTCCAAATCTTCAATTTCGGGTTTCTTTTTTGCTTAATGATTCCTTAATTTATCTCTCTCCTCTCACATATTACCATAAATAGTAAGGACACCCTGGCAGAACCTTCAACACTTTGCTTAGACATCTTCTTAGCAAAATATTCAATCTCACGTCTTACAATTTCTACTTTCCACACACCAGAACCTAATTCAGCCAAGTAATTTGTCTATTTATAACAAGGTAGTTGAAAAGAGTCAAACAAAATAGCCACTGTTACCTTGAAACATACAGAATTTTATCTAAAAATCAACATGTCTTTTCATTTTCATTCACCAACATATCCTGTGTGGTTTTAGATAGCCCTGCCAGAGTGAATTTTGATTATTTTTGGACTTCCTTTTAGCTTTTGGTATATCATGCTTAGGAGAAATATTCAAGACTGAGACTATCCTCTATTTTATTTTTCCTATTTTCTGGGTAATATTATATGAAAACATTTGAGGAAATGGAGAATGAAGATGGCTATATGATGCTGAAATTCAAGAATCGCTTTGAATCAAGGAAAAAGTCTAAAGGTAGGAATATTATTCACCTTTATTTAGACTCCAGTTTAAAATTGCATTATTCTCTTAGGAGCAAAATTATCCCTAACGTTTAAAATTAACCATATTCTGGGATTTTAAAAGATGATCATGAATCATCTAAGATAAATTGTTCAGACTTTTATAAGCATCAACCATAAAAAGATGATTTTTGCAGCCATGGTACAGAGAAATGCTAATAGGATAAAGTATAATCCCTTCAAAGTAGCAATACGAGAATAAGAATGCAACTTTCAACTAAAAGATCAAAAACAGTATTTTTGCATAAATTATTTCTTTTACAAAACATAAGAAAGAGACACAATGATTTGGATGTCTTATGTACATGAAGATATCTATTATACTTCAAAAGTAAAGAGCTAGTACTGATGGTGGGAGTAGCAGTGGTATATAGTGTTTTACAGCCTTAAAGTCATTTTTATACATACCCATTTTCAATGTTCACAGAAGATCCATGGAATTGGCAGAATAATCGGTTGGGAATTACAGTCAAATTGAGTCAAATTGACTGAATTCGACCCTAAGCCCCACAAAGCGCCTGACCTTTGACAATTTCGTTTTTCTTTTAAATCTCAATCCCTTTACTTATAATAAAGCAAATATATATATTGTGATTTTTTTCTCTCTCTTCTTAATGTTTATTTAAATATCTACTTTCATTTTATGCTCCCCTCTTTTTTATGGAAGTTTCTTCCTGTTATTTTATTTTAAATATTTTTTTAGGCAATGCCATGCAGCATACAGGATTTTAGTTCCCTGACCAGGGATCAAACCTGTGCCCCCTGAATTGGGAGTGTGAAGTCTTAACCTCTGAACTGCCAGGGAGGTCCCCATATTGTGATTTATTAAATGTAGACATTACAGTAAATGAAACTAAATTATTAGCTATTTCTTCTTTAATGTATAAATCCCTTTGTAATAGACAAGGAAGCAGAGACATATGAAATCTTAGTATAGATACATAGAATATAAGATAACATCCATTTAAATTATGGCAACATATATTAAGCTTGTAATTCAGCAGAAATTACATATTAAACATGCTTGTGTTTGATAAATTGGATTATAAGCTTGCTTATTATTGATGAGTGAAAAGAAAACCTGCCTCGTTATTTGACTCATACTATAAAATAAAGTTACACTTATTGCATAAGTAAGTAAGTAAGCTAGTTAAGTGTTAGCCACTCAGTCGTGACCGACTATACAACCCCATGGACTGTAGCCCACTAGTCAAGGAAAATTTCCCAACATAAAGCAGATATGAATAACACAACTAATAATCTTGCAGGAGTGATAATAATGGAATTCAAAGAGCAGTTTCTTAATATTGAACCACTTAGGCTAATGGCAACCAGTTAAGTGGGTATAAAATGGACCAGTACAATGCACTTCAGGTACCTGGCTTGATATAGTATGTAAATTTTGGCTTATGTAAAAGATCATTGGCCTTTAATTTATACCTATAATAGTATTTGGCATTAAGCTTAAAATTTTCATCTCTGGTAAGTATGGAATCTATTAACTGCAGATCTATGTGGTCATAAACTTGAGAAAATATATTATGAGGATTTTTGGTGAAGTAGAGATCTTTGGTGCTTCCCTGGTAGCTCAGCTGGTAAAGAATCTGCCTGTAATGCAGGAGACCTCGGTTCAACTCCCAAGTCAGGAAGATCCCCTGAAGAAGGGATAGGCTACCCACTTTAGTATTCTTGGGCTTCCCTGATGGGTCAACTGGTAAAGAATCTGCCTGCAGTGCAGGAGACCTGGTTTCAGTCCCTGGGTTGGGAAGATCCCCTGGAGAAGGGAAAGACTACCAACCCACTCCAGTACTCTGGCCTGGAGAATTCCATGGACTGTATAGTCCATGGGGTTCCAAAGAGTTGGACACAACTTCACTTTCACTTTTTCAGAGGTCTTTCTACTTTTGTATGTGACCAAAAATAGATTAAAATTGAAAGAGGATCTTAACATAGTATGCCTGTTTAAGGTATTTGGAAGTTTGTTTTCTCCTCTGTAAAGGGATCATTCCTGTCAATTCTGAGCCAGAGGAATACTGTGCATTAATTTAGACAAGCCTCACTAATCAGAGATCTATGCTGTTTAGGCTGATGTTGATTGCTGTCCAAAATATCAAAGCCTGGAAAATACAGTATAGCATATGTAAAAGTAGAATAATATGGAAATATTCCCAGTACAGTGGCTGGTACATTAATAGAACTTCAATAAATGTTTTATTTGTTATAGTGAGTCATTAAAATAAATAATATACATGGCAATAGCTGATATATATATTATTCTACATATATAATATAAATTATATATTTTGTATTTTATATACTAATGCTTCATATCTTTAATATATTACTTTTGCATCTCCTCCTATTTTATATTTTTAACTTTTTAAATTAATTTTTTAAACTTTTTATTTTGTATTGGGGTATAGCTTATTAATAATGCTGTGATAGTTTCAGGTGAACAGCAAAGGGACTCAGCCGTACATAAATATGAATCCATTCTCCTTCAAACTCCTTAATATATTACTGCACATTATATACATGATATATTATTCATATATATATACATATATACATTATATTTATTCATGCAGAGGTAATTTAATGTCATTGTAAGTCATCAAAAGTCACCAAACAATCAAAGCAAGACAATTTCAGCATAATCAAACACATTCGATAACCATAGCATCTCTTTGCTTTTGTATTGTATTTTAAAATTTCAATTAATCATACTTTTCATCATAATTTGGGTATAAATTAAAATTATAAACTAAAGATTAAATAAAAATAAATTAAAGTGAAAAGCTTATACATAAATTAATCACAGATTCTAATGCTATATCTAAAATGAACAAATTTTCTCTGTAATAAAAACAAAACAGAAAAATGTATACAAAGTAAATAGTCACAGACTTCTAAAATTTTTTTTTAATTTCAATATTTCAGATTTCATCCTGTATTTACAGTGTTACTGTCTCATGTTAGTACTTGGATGCATTGGCATCCTTATTTTCATTATGTCAGTAATTGGCCTGAACTTTTGGGGTGAGTATGGAATTTTAATTTATTTTTTCACTTTCAAAAATAACAGTTGATCTTTAATTCCTCTTACTATCAAGATAAGCTCCACACTGTAGCTCAATATTGGTAAGCTGACCAGTTATATATTTCATATTACAAAATTATTTTTAAATTAAGAAAAATTAGGAAACACTCAAGTATAAAATTAGCGCTTATTCCATATCTCTTCTTATGAAGAATCTCCAATAAAAGATTGAAATTATTTTATTAAAAAATTAGTACTGTATTTTTGTTAAAAGTATATGTTCATTGGTATCACCTTAAGAGACAGGACAGTGATATAAAAGTACCTACACTTTTTTTCTGAAGTAGTAGTTAATGTGCTTATTCTGTAGTTGTTCTTTGAAGTAACTAGACTAATTCATGGTTTCTATAACTTTCTCTCAAAACTGTAGTTCTTGAAAATATAGGGCTCAAGGAAACCAATAAAATTTAATACATTGATAAAAATATTAGTGAGGATAATATTCTTTGCTATTTATATATATTTTAATAAATTAGTGACAATCTTAATATTAGTGTTTCTTTTATATTTTTGCTTATACTTTGACCAGTTTAAAAATACTTTTCATGCTTCTAGTTCAAAACAAAGTATTGACCATAAATATTTACTTACACTCTTTCCCAAGATTTTATATTAAAATAGTAAATATATATATATATAATAACAAAGTGGAATAACAAATAGAAACACAAAAGGGTAAGTGAAGAAAATTGTAAAGAAAATGAAAACTGGATGGGCTAATGCTATTGGATAAATCAAGGGAGGGAACCACAGTTCAGAAAACGGTTAATAGACGACTTCAATCTAGATGAAGCTGTTCCTCACAGCAAAACCTGGAGAGGAGCCCCTTTTCAGAGATAAGAGTGCAGAAGCAAAGTCATTAATAGGAAGACTTTACGGTATGCTCTTTTAAACTGGCGTCGTGACAGCCTTACTCTGCTTATAGTGGCAATTCCCATCATATCATACCAAAAACAAATAAAAATGCTCCTAAAGCAATAAGATAGAATAGATTCATTGTATTTCAGAACACCATAGACAAAGACATGATCCTAGATGTTTACATGAAGAATTCATTTCCTCTCAAAGAAAAGACAAATTGGCCTCACATTTTCAAATGTACATAAACTTATACCACTGCAGCAATGTTCTAAAAATTATGAGCAATGTTCATTTTAATGTAAGAGTTTTTATGCATTCTTTTCGAGCAAATAAGGGGGTGAGGCTAATTTTAGATGGAGTGAAACTAGCCTGGGAATGTAATCAAAAGACCTTTCAGATTATCAGCTGTTCTGTGTTCTGAAAAGCAATTAATTCACTTTGTGTTAAAAAATCTATAGATAATGCAAATAAGAAGCTGAAGGAACTTAATTAGATGAAAGGAGATTCTTGTGTGTATGCCTGCAACAAGATGAAATAATAGCAATTAAAAAGTTCAGTGAAAAATATACAAAAAAGTAAAAGGTATGAATTTTAAGAATGCACAGAATATTTGGATTTTGATTAGTACTTGGAGAAGGCAATGGCACCCCACTCCAGTACTCTTGGCTGGAAAATCCCATGGATGGAGGAGCCTGGGAGACTGCAGTCCATGGGGTCGCAAGAGTCGGATACAACTGAGTGACTTCACTTTCACTTTTCACTTTCATGCATTGGAGAAGGAAATGGCAACCCACTCCAGAGTTCTTGCCTGGAGACTCCCAGGGACAGGGGAGCCTGGTAAGCTGCCATCTGTGGGGTCGCACAGAGTCGGACACGACTGAAGCGACTTAGCAGTAGCAGCAGCAGCAGCAGTAAAGCAGTAAAAATAGATATGGTAAAAAGTAGTTAACTCTCAGGATGGAGAGGAATAGAAGCATAGCAGAAAAAAGAGATTTTGAATTTTTATTTGTATGCTTTTATTTTGTGCTAGCATGCTTATTTTCATATACCTAGACTTCTATCTATTTTAAGTTTCTATTTATATTTTTCCCTTTGCATTGAATGCAGATAGAGAAATGGATTTCCTTCAGAAAGCTAATATCACCAGCCTAGCAGGTAATCATATGTCTGTAATGTGCTGTTCTGTTTGAATCAAAGATTTCAATCAACTGGTCACATGAATTTAGGAAAATTAAACATCAGTTTTGAAAACTTGCAAAGGAATAATGTAATAACTAACATCATAGAACATTTAGTGTAGATTGAACCAAGTATAACTGTTCAAATTACATGTGTGAACTTGGTTAGGCAGTGCACAATACCCAGACATTTGATCAAATGCTTGTTTAAATGTTGCTGTGAAAGCACTTTTTAGGTTATGTTAATATATAAGTCAATCGATTTTGAGTAAAGCAAATCACCTTCCAGAATGTGGGTGGGCTTCACCCAATCAGTTGAAAGCCCTAATGCTGGAGTTCAGCTCCAGCAGCCAAGGGGTGAGCGGTGTTGGCATGTGATGATGTAGCCTCTGACTCATAGTACAGAAGTGAAGTGAAGTGAAGTGAAGTTGCTCAGCCGTGTCCGATTCTTTGCGACCCCACCAACTGTAGCCTTCCAGGCTCCTCCATCCATGAGATTTCCCAGGCAAAACTACTGGAGTGTGTTGCCATTTCCTTCTCCAGGAGATCTTCCTGACCCAGGGATTGAACCCAGGTCTCGTGCATTGTAGGCAGACACTTTACCATCTGAGCTACAGGGAAGTCCATAACTACATGTTTGTTTCAAGCTTCAGGTTTTCTTTTATACTTTGACAAAAGCATTAGGTCAGAGGTTTGACATTTTTAGTTTCCCCCACCCAGATTTATTGTCTCCAGAAATCACTGTTGTCCTTCAAACAGAGTTCCTGCTTCAGATTCTCAAAATTGGCTTTACTATCGATTATCTACTTTCTGTTATGTGTCCTATACTTGTGATTACATTGTAACTCATGCCACATTCCTCAGTTTATTTCTTATCTTTCTAAACCCTATTTGCCCCTAGCATCTTAAGATCACTATCTCCTAAAAAGGCTTCTAACTATTCTTAATTATTCCTAAACCTTAAACTCAGCAAGGTCAGTTTTCATTCCAATCCCAAAGAAAGGCAATGCCAAAGAATGCTCAAACTACCGCACAATTGCACTCATCTCACATACTAGTAAATGCTCAAAATTCTCCAAGCCAGGCGTCAGCAATACGTGAACCATGAACTTCCTGATGTTCAAGCTGGTTTTCAAAAAGGCAGAAGAACCAGAGATCAAATTGCCAATATTTGCTGGATCATCAAAAAAGCAAGAGAGTTCCAGAAAAACATCTATTTCTGCTTTCTTGACTATGCCAAACCCTTTGACTGTGTGGATCACAATAAACTGTGGAAAATTCTGAAAGAGATGGGAATACCAGACCACGAGACCTGCCTCTTGAGATATCTGTATGCAGGTCAGGAAGTAACAGTTAGAACTGGACATGGAATAACAGACTGGTTCCAAATAGGAAAAAGAGTACGTCAAGGCTGTATACTGTCACCCTGCTTATTTAACTTCTATGCAGAGTACATCATGAGAAACACTGGGCTGGAAGAAGCACAAGCTGGAATCAAGATTGCCGGGAGAAATATCAATAACCTCAGATATGCAGATGACACCACCCTTATGGCAGAAAGTAAAGAAGAACTAAAAAGCCTCTTGATGAAAGTGGAACAGCAGAGTGAAAAAGTTGGCTTAAAGCTCAACATTCAGAAAACAAAGATCATGGCATCCGGTCCCATCACTTCATGGGAAATAGATGGAGAAACAGTGGAAACAGTGTCAGATTTTATTTTTTGGGGCTCCAAAATCACTGCAGATGATTATTGCAGCCATGAAATTAAAAGACGCTTACTCCTGGGGAAAAAAGTTATGACCAACCTAGATAGCATATTCAAAAGCAGAGACATTACTTTGCCAACTAAGGTCCATCTTGTCAAGGCTATGGTTTTTCCAGTGGTCATGTATGGATGTGAGAGTTGGACTGTGAAGAAGGCTGAGCGCCGAAGAATTGATGCTTTTTAACTGTGGTGTTGGAGAAGACTCTTGAGAGTCCCTTGGACTGCAAGGAGATCCAACCAGTCCATTCTGAAGGAGATCAGCCCTGCGATTTCTTTGGAAGGAAGGATGCTGAAGCTGAAACTCCAGTCCTTTGGCCACCTCATGTGAAGAGTTGACTCATTGGAAAAGACTCCGATGCTGGGAGGGACTGGGGGCAGGAGAAGGGGATGACAGAGGATGAGATGGCTGGATGGCATCACTGATTCGATGGACATGAGTCTGAGTGAACTCCAGGAGTTGGTGATGGACAGAGAGGCCTGGCGTGCTGCAATTCATGGAGTCACAGAGTCAGACACAACTGAGCGACTGAACTGAACTGAAACTCAGCAAACTTCTTTTGCCATAAATATTTCCCTCACAAACAGGTCTCAGATAACAATCCTTCCCTTGGCCTTAAGCTGCAGCCTACGTGCTCATCCTGGGACATTCTTTGTAAAGATCCTTGAACAAATGTCAATGGTTATTTTATAGATTATTTTCTGGGCACAACTGCAGAAGGCTTTGTGCTTTCTCATGCTTCTCTCAAACACCTTAACATTCTTTCCAGCCAACCCAACCAAAGAAAGGAAAGAACAAGTCAGAATCACAAGACCAACTCCATCATCCTGGGGCCGTGCCTGCGAGATGAGGAGAAGGGGTTGGGGCCATGCCTCCATTTTGTCAGTAATGCCTAACGTGGCTCCTGACACCCTGAGAGACAAATACTGAAGTTTTCAGGGGAAGAGGAAATTGAGCCTCTAGAATGCCTTCAGATTTGGGCTGCAACACCAACTTTTCCCTGGGTCTCCAACCTGCTAGCCTAAAAATTTTGGACTTGCTAGCCTTGATGATCACATGAGCCAGTTCCTTAAAATCTCTCTCTCCTTTCATTGTCATTCTTTATTTCTCTCTCTTTAAACATGCACACACAGAAACAAAATTCTGTTAGTTCTGTTTCTCTGAAGAACTGTAACATACCAGTTAGCATAGGGCACGATGGCATGATTCAGTGATTAGTAACATGGGTTATGGAACCAAAGTAACTGGATTGAAACTTCAGCTTTAATATTTATCTGCTGTATGACTTTGGGAAAGTGATAATGTCTGTGTGACTCCCTTTCTCATCTGTAAATTAAGCATAATAATATCTGCTTCATAAGGTTTTGTTTTATTATATTCTTGTATTTCTATTGTGTTTCCCTGGTGGTTCAGGGAAACCACCTGCCAATGCTGGACTTTAGATACAGCATTTGATACACAGGTTTGATCCCTGGGTCAGGAAGATCCCCTGGAGGAGGAAATGGCAACCCAGTCCAGTATTCTTGCCTGGGAAATCCCATGGACAGAGGAGCCTGGTGGGCTGCAGTCCAAGGGGTTACAAATGAATTGGACACAATTTAGCACTAAATAACAGATTTGTATTATGTAAAACATAACTAAAAGTAGAAAGGATTATATAATAAATCTCCGTGTGCCTTTCAATTGGTATTAACAGTTATTAACACGTAATGAAGATTAACTCATCTATATCTCCACCTCCATCACACTCTCATACTAGGTTTTATTAAAGCAATTACTGGCTATCATGCCATTTAATATTTAAATATTTTAGTATGTGATTCTGACAGTTAAGGGTTTAACACAGTCACAATGTCACTATAAGTCCTGTGTTCATTTACTGTGTACAATGGGTTGCTTTAATATACATATATTGCAAGATGATTTCTATCTCCATCACATCACAGTTACCATTTCTTTCTTGAGGTGAGTATGGGTGTGTTTTCATTTCATATATAGTAATGCCTAGGAGTAGAATTACTGAGTTACATAGCAATTCTTTGCTTGAATATTTGGAGGAACTGCCACTGTTTTCCAAAGCAGCTGCACCATTTGATGTCTCCTTGGGCCCATTTTAGAATTCTACCACAATTCCTAAAACCAAGTTGACAATAACCTCCTAATATCATCTTACTATTCCATCAGCATTCGATTTTTGTTTCCATTTTATTTGTTAGAATCAGAGCAAAGATCAGTTACATCAGCTAAAATGTCTCGAGTCTCTAAATCTGTACATTCTCCTTACTTTTGTTTCCTTCTTAAACATTTATTTAATGTTGAAAAAAATGGATTATGGTTGTGTCTAATTTCTCATGTTCTGGATTTTACTGTGTCTATTTCTATTGCTTCATTGAATGTATCTGTCTTTTATAAAGTTGTTTTTAAAAATAAATATATGTTAAGTGCTTAGAAACCTGCTTGGCCCACAGTAATGACATTTTGTGTTAGTTATTATTATGCAAACCATCTGAAACAGGAATTGATACAAAGTGTTGCTCAATAAGTATTTTTCTCCATCCTCATCCTCATGATAGTTCTCCTTATTGTAGAACGTGGTGCTTGAAACTGAATTAACTCTTATAACTCTTCTGGACAATAAGTGTCCACATTTTGCATTTTTTTGTGGTTTTAACATATTACACTGATCATTTGGAGTATTTTCAGTGTGTTTTGCCGCTCTAGACCTGTACCTTTACAGTCTATCAGAATCCATGTAATAGAATTAGTTTGTCCAAATGACTCCTTTTCACTAGTGAATAAATAGCATCTCTCCAATCATAAACTGAGAAGAATATTTAAGGTCATTTTAGCACATGACTATGTACTTGTACAGGCTTCCCAGGTGGCCTCAGTGGTAAAGAACCCGCCTGCCAATGCAAGAGATATAAGACGTGAGTTCAATCCCTGTGTCAGGAAAGTCCCTTGGAGAAGGGAATGGCAACCCACTCCAGTATTCTTGCCTGGAGAATCCCATGGACAGAGGAACCAGGCAGGCTATGGTCCATGGGGTCACAAAGACTCAGACATGACTGAAGTGACTTAACACACAGGCGTGTATGTACTTGTATAGCTGAGATTATAATCCAATCACCCTGAGTCATCACATACTTTTGGAAGATTATAATTACTCAGGATTGTCAACTCTTGCCCTAGTAGAAAGTAGTTAAAGATATATTTGATGCTTTATATATTGATAGTCTTCAATATATAAATTTTATATTATTATAAAATATAAATTATTATAAATTTTATATTACATCCATGATAGTCTTCTTCAAGTCATGTCTGCTGATGAAGTTTTGTTTTCCCATCATAGCTAGATATCTTAATTCAATTTCCTAAAATGAATTTTTAAAAAATTTAGACTTTAGATGACAGACTAAAATAGTAGCCATGAAAAGTTTGACATGCTCTAACTTATGGATATTTAATTCAGTCATTCAACAATCAACCTGCACGCACTATAATTAAAGTGATGTATGAAAGGAGAGTCAATGATGAATATGTCAGTTACCTGAAGAACCTTCCAATCAGATAAAAGTTATGGAGTCATTCACAGGTGACAATGACATGGACTAGTTAAGCAGCACCTGAGTGTTCCGATTCTTAGAGGTGGCAGAAATTATGACTGTTTAAAAACTTTGTTTTGGAGGTGAAAAATGATCTCAGAGAGATAGCAGTGAGCAGTCCTAAAGAGAGATCTTAGTTCCCTCCTCAAGAATTGAACCTAGGTAGCCTTGATGACAATCAGGAATCCTAGCCTTTAGTCCACCAAGGGTTAGAGACTCCAGGAGCAGCCCTGGCTCTTTTCCCCATTTTAAAGCAAGAATGTTTCAAGGAAGCAAAAACTGTAAACACATGCACAAAGTTTATTATTAGAAACAATGTAAAAAGTGGGAGAGCACACAGGGAAGCAGTTTGTTTAAGACAGAAGCAAGGCAGAGATACACACTGATAGAGGAAGAGTGTGGGCGTCCTTGCTAATGAGGCAGAGCACAGTAAAGAGGCAATTTAGATCACTACCATAGGACAGTTCTTCTGGGTCTTTGTTTACCTTTGGCCAGTTATCTCAGTTCTTTTCCCACACTTGACTAGTCCTCGGACCCTCCCCAACGTGGGTGCACAAAAACATTTTGCGGAGAGGCCTGTGGGTACACTTATTATCAGATGGTGCACCCTCCATTTTTGACCCCCAAAGAGTCTTCCTGTGTATATGCAGGCAGGAGAGTTTTTCTTGACCTCAGAAGTGGTCATCTTATCTCTTTACTTTAGTAGTGCTCAGCTTCTGCCACTAGCAATGTCCTTGGAGGGTCTAGATGAGAACAAAAATTTTACTCCACTTAACAAACAGCAGCTGTCTGGCTCAGGGGCTTATCTCCTACCTCAGAAATGAGATTGATCATTAAAAGATACACATAATTTAGAGGATGAAGAAGAAGGGAAGGCTATTCAAGACTAGGGAACTGCTGGGGTCCAGCCCCGGTGGATCCAGGGAATTTGAAGCAGGGACGGAGTCAGCATCTGAGGAATTAATTGCTCGATTAAAGATATGGAGGGAGATTAGAAAGAAATAGTGTAGTAGAACTATTAGTGGAGAAAGAGGCTGAATAACTTGGTTTACACAGAAAACCAATAAAACTCTAAGACAAGGAGTTTGCACCACCTACGTAGGCCACCAGTGCCCGCTTGAATAGAGGAGGGTGCCCTGCCTTGGGCTCCCTCTCACGTGGGTCTTAGAAGCCAGGGAAAGTAAGTATACATGGTGAGCCTCCATGCTCCAGATGGGAATTCAGCCAGAAAAGAAGAGAACGAGAAAAGACCACATGGGGGAAATCAGTCTTTCTAGGAACTGGTCTGTTTCTTTATTTTCCAAATCCACTTTTATACTTTCAGTTATACATAGAGATAAATGTGTTCTCAGCATATCTTTGTTCTTACAAGGGTCTTACATTTGTTTTACAATATCTTCTGGTCTGGAGACCAATTAACATTTTATGGCCCCACCTTTCTTTCTATTGATAAAGGTTAATCATCAGAAAACTTGTTTCCCCTTAAGATCTATTTAGTCTTAAGATAGTGATAAAGTTACATTTTTACATAGCAAGGACACAGTAATTTATAACAAAGAAAGAGGAGTACAGTGATCTATAACAAAAGAGAAAATTCATTAACTCAAAAAGTCTAGTATTGCTAATATCAAAACTACTATATTTCCTTTTCTACATTCCAATTACATTGATTAACATACTCCCAGGTGCCTAAGGCTATGGAGGCCTGGTGGCAATCAACTCAGCGATGAAACCCTGCACCAACATAATTTCTGACTAACTCACTAATACTATACTAATAATTTTCTAACTTCTCAAAAGAATCTGTTTTTAGAAAGTTTAAAGCATCTTGTGCCTCTCAGGGTTGGGAGGCTGTAAACAATCACATGTGGCCAGTTAATCCTGTCAGGCAGGCTAGAGAGCCATCAGAGGAGTTTTGGGACCACGCCCAGGAGATGTATTAACTGGAGTCCTAAGTTAATTCCTTTACAGAGAGAGGTGGTTCAGTTCACTTGCTCAGTCATGTCCGACTCTTTGCGACCCCATGAATCGCAGCACGCCAGGCCTCCTTGTCCATCACCATCTCCTGGAGTTTACTCAGACTCACGTTCATCAAGTCAGTGATGCCATCCAACCATCTCATCCTCGGTCGTCCCCTTCTCCTCCTGCCCCAAATCCCTCCCAGCATCAAAGTCTTTTCCAATGAGTCAACTCTTCGCATGAGGTGGTCAAAGGACTGGAGTTTCAGCTTTAGCATCATTCCTTCCAAAGAAATCGCAGGGCTGATCTCCTTCAGAATGGACTGGTTGGATCTCCTTGCAGTCCAAGGGACTCTCAAGAGTCTTCTCCAACACCACAGTTCAAAAGCATCAATTCTTCGGCGCTCAGCCTTCTTCACAGTCCAAATCTCACATCCATACATGACTACTGGAAAAACCATAGCCTTGACTAGACAGACCTTAGTTGGCAAAGTAATGTCTCTGCTTTTGAATATGCTATCTAGGTTGGTCATAACTTTCCTTCCAAGGAGTAAGCATCTTTTAATTTCATGGCTGCACTCACCATCTGTGGTGATTTTGGAGCCCAAAAAAATAAAGTCTGACACTGTTTCCACTGTTTCTCCATCTATTTCCCATGAAGTGATGGGACCGGATGCCATGATCTTCGTTTTCTGAATGTTGAGCTTTAGGCCAACTTTTTCGCTTTCCTCTTTCACTTTCATCAAGAGGCTTTTTAGCTCCTCTTCACTTTCTGCCATAAGGGGGATGTCATCTGCATATCTAAGGTTATTGATATTTCTCCCGGCAATCTTGATTCCAGCTTGTGCTTCTTCTAGTCCAGCGTTTCTCATGATGTACTCTGCATATAAGTTAAATAAGCAGGGTGACAATATACAGCCTTGACTATTTGGAACCAGTCTGTTATTCCATGTCCAGTTCTAACTGTTTCTTCCTAACCTGCATACAGATTTCTCAAGAGGCAGGTCTCGTGGTCTGGTATTCCCATCTGTTTCAGACCCCCCGTAATGTCAGAAGTATAGATGAAAGGCATAATGCAGCAAGGCAGGCAAACTCTGGTTTTGGGGGCAGATGCATGAGCAGATTTAGTGAGGCTCCCTTAAAGCCCGACTCGCCTTTGCCTGTCAGGCCCCTTAACCTCATGACCTTTGCCACGGGCGGGACTCCTCATGCTGGCTCCTGGCAGGGAACTGTGATTGAAAAGCAATCAACACAATAAGGTAAGAAATGATGATGAAAAGTAATCTCACAGGAAGGAAGTGCAGGTTGTAAGGACAATCTCAAACTGAAAAGAAATTAGAAACAAGGGACAGAATCAAACAACAGATTTTTAATTTTTTGATTAGTTATAAACACTTAAAATATTATATATTTGTATATTATATAAATATTAATATTTAGGTACAAATAGGTTAATATAGATATTATTTGTGGTAATTATTTATGTTAATTTAAATTATTAATTATTAATAATATAAAATATTATATGTTAGTATATAAATGATATATTTAAATTTGACTATATTATTTAAAATATTATTTAAAATTAATAACATATGTTTTATTATTTATTAATATGTAATATATTTAAGTCTAAATATATTATTTAAAATTATTTAAAATTAAATATATATTACACCACAGCTTTCTTATCCATTCATCTGCTGATGGACATCTAGGTTGCCTCCATGTCCTAGCTATTATAAACAGTGCTGCGACTGTATATGAAAGCTGTGGAAAGCAATGGAATATTACTCAGCCATTAAAAAGAATACATTTGAATCAGTACTAATGAGGTGGATGAAACTGGAGCTGATTATACAGAGTGAAGTAAGCCAGAAAGAAAAACACCAATACAGTATACTAATACATATATATGGAATTTAGAAAGATGGTAACGATAACCCTGTATGCAAGACAGCAAGAGACACAGATGTAGAGAACAGTCTTTTTAACTCTGTGGGAGAGGGAGAGGGTGGGAAGATTTGGGAGAATGGCATTGAAACATGTATAATATCATATAAGAAATAAATCGGCAGTCTAGGTTTGACGCAGGACACAGGATGCTTGGGGCTGGTGCACTGGGATGACCCAGAGGGATGGTATGGGGAGGGAGGTGGTAGGGGGGTTCAAGATTGGGAACACGTGTACACCTGTGGTGGATTAATGTTGATGTATGGCAAAACCAATACAATATTGTAAAGTAAAAAAATAAATAAAAATATATTATAAATTTAAACATATCTAAATATATAAATAATATAAAATATTAATAATATAAATTATTTATAATATTATTTTAATATAAAATATTATTTAATAAATAAATATGAAATAATTTTAATATATAAATATTATATAAATGTATCTGTATTATTTATATATAAATTATTTATATTAAAGATTTGTATCTCCTAATTATGGCTCAGAATTCATAAGCTTTGTTCTCTGCAACCCATAGCCCCAACCACTGACTCCATTCCAGGAAATAGACAGATTTTGAATTAATTTCATTCTCATGCTGCTAATGAGGTACCTTTTAATCACAAAAAAATGAGTTGACAAAAATCTATTTTCCATTCAATTACATTTGATACTATTCACACTTTCTCTAATGACTGTAGTTTAACTGATTGCTTTCCCCTGTATTTTCCTTCAGGAAATCATTATGTGTGCCCAAGTGACTGGCTACTGAATCAAGGAAAATGTTACAGGTTTTCAACTGTTCCTAAAACTTGGAATGAAAGTCAACGTGATTGTTTAAAGCTACAGGCACATTTACCTGTGATTCAAAATTCAAAAGAGCTGGTGAGGAGTCAATAACAGTTTTTAAGTGTAAGGGTAAATCACTAGGTACAATTCAAAGTGTGAGTGGTTCATAGTCATTGCTTTTGAACATTCTTTAACCAGCATACTATTCATGCAGTTCTCAAGGCAAGAATACTGAGGTGGTTTGCCAACTCCTTCTCCAGTGGACCTCATTTTGTCCAGCCCTAACTAGCAGGGACATGCCCTTCAGCCACTCTATGTAGCTGGATGACATGCCTGGTGCCCCGGCTGTCCCACTGCTGGTCCTTGTTGAGCCTGTAAACCTTCACTGGCCATTGGGTATTGGTCAATAAGCAGCCTGGTGTCAGGGAAAGGCCCTATTGGAGTGACTGGGAAGGGGTTCTGGGAGAGGCTGGAGCCAAATTCGGAAGACACCCAGGAGTAGAGGGCACCCTGGTCTCTCTGCTCCCTCTAGCCACCCGGGGGCCTACAATTACTGTTGTTTATTTTTTTTAAACCCTATTATTCTGAAAGAAATGGTTATTTATCATTCCATTAGTGCCTGGCTCAGTGCCTTACTGTATGGTTTGGTTTAGTCACTAAGTCGTGTCCAACTCTTGCAGCCCCAAGGACTGTAGCCCACCAAGCTCCTCTGGCCATGGGATTTTCCAGGCAAGCATACTGGAGTGGATTGCCATTTCCTTCTCCGGAGGGTCTTCCAAGCCCAAGGATCAAACCCATGTCTTCTGCATTGCAGGCAGATTCTTTACAGACTGAGCTATGAGGGAAGCCCTTACTGTATAAAAGGCATCAAATTTTTTTTGAGAGCTTGTTTGGAGGTTCTAACAGGGGAGTACAGCTACTTGTATACTCTTGACAGGAGACTGGTCCTCCTCTATTGGGATGGTCGTCCTCTTTGATGGAACTTGCAGCTTCTAGAGGGATGCACACGGAGTGGCTAGGGAGGAAGGGACACCCACCTAGCCAGCCAGATCACCTGAATCAACACTGGCGATCAATATGGTGACAGATGTCACAAACCTATTGCCTTCACATCCCCAAATTTTTTTGAATGAGTGAACGAATATACTATTTCTCTTGTAGGAGTTCATACAGAAGAGTCTGAAATCTGGACAACCTAGTTGGCTTGGACTATATATTACATCGCCAGGAAAACAATGGATATGGATAAATGAACAACTTTTTGTGGAACAAGAAATGTAAGTACTTATTTGCAGGGGGGAAATGGTAATGGTATTGATGTTTTATTTATAGAAAGGTATATTTATTTAAGCTTCTTTGCTTTCTGGTCTTTTTCTTCTTTCTTTCCTCATTTCTTTTGAAAACTTTCTCTCTCTTTTTTTTTTCTTTCTTTTTTCTTTCTTCCTTCACTCTCTTTCCTTCCTCTCCTTCTCCTTTTAACATTTACTGAAGAGAATAGAGGGGGTTTCCAGGTGGCTCAGTGGTAAAGAATCAGCTTGCCAATGCAGGAGACACAGGTTTGATCCCTGGGTTGGGAAGACTCCCTTGAGGAGGAGGTGGCAACCTGCTCCAGTATTCTTGCTGGTAAAATCTGATGGACAGAGAAGCTTGGTGGTCTAGTCTGTGGGACTGCAAGGATTCAGAGATGACTGAGTGACTGAGCATGCAAAGGGAATAGAAAGTGTTCATTATGGAACCTGTAAATTATTAATTGCAAAAAATGATAGTTACTTTTACATTGTTAAACTGATTTAAATCTCCTTTAAAATATTACCAAGCAAATATTTTCTATATACAAAATGCAAAGATAAATTTTACTTATAAATGAAAAACACCTGAAATATATACAAACATCTCTTGAGCTGAAATCAGAAAGTGAGAATTTGCAATTTTGCCCTTAGAAAATTATTTCAATCTCACTGAAATAATTTTTTTTTGCATGTAGGAAAGAAAACATTTTTTGTATGTATGAAAAGAAAATGAAGCTTTTCTCACAATATTCTTGTGTGAACACTATAACGTAATACATGTAAGAAGGCTTTAAGATTCTTAGGTGTTACAGATGTTTGCATGTTCTCTGTGCTTTGATTTTCTTAACATTCTAACCTGCTAGAGCACCTGAGATTTGTCAAGTTTGGGACAAAGACCATGACATGTCTGTTCATTTCAATCTGTTTATTCAGTCCTGCTGCTGCTGCTGCTGCTGCTAAGTCGCTTCAGTCGTGTCCGACTCTGTGCGACCCCATAGACGAAAGCCCACCAGGCTCCTCCATCCATGGGATTTTCCAGGCAAGAGTACTAGAGTGGGGTGCCATTGCCTTCCTAGATATTGCTATTCTCCACTCATTCTTGTCTTTCACAAACATTAAAGTATGAAGTAGTATTCATTCTTTGGACATGCTTTGATTGCAAACTTGACAAAATTTAGTTAGAAATAACTAGGCTCTTTTTTATTCTTTTATTTAGAAAGCAGAATATTGTTACGGCAGCATCTCTCTCTCTCTCTTTTAATCCTGTAGCCAAAAGAGAAATGTATTGTAGAAGGAGAGTAGATATATCTCATTTTAAAAGGTTTCATTTAAATATTTAAGGAAAAATGATATGCAGATGGGGCTTCTCAGATGTCTCAGTGGTAAAGAATCCACTTGCCAGTGCAGGAGTTGCAGGAGATACCAGATCCATCCCTGAGTCAGGAAGATCCTCTGGAGAAGGGAATAGCAATCCACTCCAGGATTCTTGCCTGGAGAATCCCGTGGACAGAGGAGCCTGGTGGGCTACAGTCCATGGGGTTGCAAAGAGTTGGACACGACTGAGTAACTAACACACACAATCAGTGACTAGAAAAAATAGTTAAGGAAATAGCTCTCTCAAAAATTATTCTATTCACACTCATTCCTAACCCTGTCATACCACTGAAGAATTAGCAGTTATTTAAACAGTTTTAACTTGAAACTATCCCTAGTTTCCAACTTTGAAACTCCTGAAACTCCCACTGGTATGTAGAATATCTGTCACCACATAACCTTTATCAAAAACTTTCATTTTAGCATTTAGTTGTCTCGAAAGGGCATATTTATGCTGCTATGTGAAAAATGAGTAGATGGAAAGTGACACAGAAATGGATTTTCAATCACAAGGCTATGACCAGGGAGAAAGAGGGCAATGGTAGCTTGGGAGAGAAGTAAATGGCTGTCAGGACTAATCTTGAGATGGAATGCCCAGGACTTGCTGATGCATGTAATTCGAGGGTTAAGAGGGCAGGAACAGCCAAGAATGCTCCTAGTCTTCAGACTAGCACTCCAACAGTATTGATACTCAGGTAAGAGCCATCCCAGAAGGGAGGGCATGGGGGATAAGCAAATCAAGAGTGCCCCACTGGCAACAAAAGAAGAGTTTGGCAACAAAAGAGTCTATTCTAAAATCTTTTGTTGTTGTTATTGTTGTTATAACAATATAACAGATTTGTTATAACAAATGTGTTGTTGTTATTCTAAATCTTTTGTTGTCCCTGGCAACAAAAGAAGAGTTTATTCTAATATCTCTGCAACATTTTGACTGCTGGAAAAAAAAAAATTACCTGCAAAACTTGGCTGGGGGAAACTTTAAGAAGTATAACCATTATTTTAAGATAAATGCTCTAAAGTCTGCCTTGTGTCTTCTAGTTTCTCGGTGATTGGACCCATTGATAACATGAGCTGTGCTGTCATAACAAGAAATCAGGTGTATTCCGAAGACTGTGACTCCAAATTTAATGACATTTGCCAGAGAGATGCTGTCTGAACAACAAAAGCAAATCTGTGCATTTAAATAATTGGAAGAGAAATATATGGATGTTAACAGTGCCTATCTTTTTTTGGAATACAAACTTATTTTTTAATACAAATAAAAAATTTTCATGTATTCTGTACAGATACAACACTCCAAAATTAGAAAATGGAGTAACTTATTTTTAAATTAGAAAATGTAATTCCCTATTGATTTTTTATAATGCTATTAGAGATTATTATTAATTACTTTTAGATGTGGTAATTGTATTGTGGTTATGTTGTATAGACAGGGAAACATTCACATGATATTATGTCTAGAATTTGCTTAAATAATGAATGATACAAGATTGTTGTTGTTGTTGTTCAGTCACCCAGTCGTGTCTGACTCTTCTTGACCCCACGGACGGCAGCATGCCAGGCCTCCCTGTTCTTCACCATCTCCTGGAGTTTCCCCAAGTTCATGTCCATTGCATCGGTGATGCCATCCAGCCATCACATCCTCTGACACACTCTTCTTTTGCCTTCAATCTTTCCTAGAATCAGGGTCTTTTTCAATGTCAGCTGTTCACATCAGGTGACCAAAGTATTGGAGCTTCAGCTTCAGCATTGGTTCTTCCAATGAGTATTCTGGGTTGATTCCCTTTAAGATTGACTGGTTACAAGATTGACAATGAGTTAATAACTTAAAACTGAATAATGAGTATATGCGACTTACTGTATTATTTTCTCTACTTTTAAATAGTTTGACGATTTCCTAACACAAAACAAAACATGTTTTGGTTGGGGAAGAATGTTGATTTCTGACTTCAGTCTTTGACATTCTTATTTATCCCTGTTGCTGCAGTGTCTAAAAAATATGAAATTTAATCTTCTAATCCTGCTTATTCTCTATTCCTTGGGTTTTAACTCTTCCTGTGCATTTGATGAAATAACAGACCAGGGCATAGATGTGGTTATACAACATTTTTTTTTTCATGGTGGGCTTTGTCCTTAATTACTTTCAGTTTTTATCAAAAAGAAATTAAACTTTCAACTGATAATAAAGTACTCAGCCATTGTAATTATAAATATCTTTTTGAAGTAATATACCATCTTGTATTTAATGTGATTCTACAATTCATTTCCCTTTAATCAAATTTGCATTTAAACATTGTTATATTGAGAATTGTCTCACTCTCTTAGTTTTCTAACTGAAATTTTATACAAAGTATCTTATTTTTTCTCTCATTTATCCAAAATGCACTCATATTTCAAAATAAATTCAACAGTTTGTGTCCCCTAAGTAGGTGAGGAGGTATGACATAATATCATCAGGAAGTTCTCTGTAGCTCATGCTGAGCCATCAGGAATTGATTCACCCTGATAGGTATGACTTAAAGGAAAACAAGGAGTGAATTACTTTAAATCATTAAGCAGTTAAAATTAAATTGTAATCAGGAACCAACAGCAAAAATAAAACACATTATGAATCAAGCAAAATTTGAACTTAATCCGAGCCAAAATGTAACTTTGGCTAAATTTCATATTTTTAAGTTTTCTTGGTGACAAATGATGACTAGATATAATATGCCTGTGCTTGCTTACATGCTGATATTTTCCAAGTATTTGCATTCACATATATTACCAGGAACAACATTTATGGTTGAGACTCACAAGAATCTCCTTTTCATTTATCAGAAAGTTTCATCTGCAACTAAGTTAGGAATGAGCCTCCACTAAAGATATGGAAGAAAGATTAGTCTGTGTGTTTCTGTATGTTTATCCTGTAACCTAGATACTTTCTTTTTCTCCAGCTTCTCCATCCTAAGTGTCTATGTATTCTCCTACACTCTCATCCCTTCTTGTACTGAGAGGTTGCAGTTACCTAGGCAGGAAGTTAACTCAAACTAATGTAACAAAGAAGGGCTTGATATAATTTTTCCCACACCCTACAGAGATTGAATTTTATGACACATCCAGGGTTGAATCATAAGTCCATCCTATTTCCTTGTTCTTACTTGGAAAAGGGAAATATTTTTCAATAATCTATTCTCTATTAACTTTTAATGTTATTTTTCTAGTTTATATTCTATAATCTAAGCTTTGTAATTTTAATACAGAACTCTGATAATGTATCTGTGTTTATTACTTATAGAGTTAGGGTCCTTCCTTTCCCTTATTTGTAAGATATTATTTAAGTACATGTTTGTTCATAGGTGATTCTCTTGTAACATTTCTTTAAACCAAAGTTGCTATGCTTAGTGGTTTGTAATATTTACACATATTAAGTACATATATTTCTCTAACTTTTAAGCAGTAGGTCTTGGCTGACCTATCAATATAAATCCCTTTAAATTTGATTATCATAACTACTAATGCAGTAAATGTCATCTAATTGTATACTGTAACTTTGTTTGGTCCTATTTAACAGGTTTCCTGACTTGTGCTCATGATGGGCAATTATGTGCCTTGAATTAATAAGATTCTATATATAATCATTCATTCATTCAACAATTTTTAGTTCCTTCAATTCTTGCAAAATTCTACTGTATGCCAGAAACTAACATTTGTAAATCAACTATACTTCGATTAAAAAAAAATGCAAAATTCTTTATTGATTTCCTAATTTATTCTCTGTTTTAGATATTGGTTTGCTGCAAATCCACTTGATATCAACAAATCCCCTGGAACTGTGGACTCCATCAGAATTCAAAAAAGCGAAGTGTCCGTTCCCACTGATTTCAAACCTGAAAAGAAACAAAATCAGTTTGGGACCACTTTCAGCTGTAATCAAAAATAAAATTAAGAATAGAGCAATTTGACACATTTTATACACAACACTGAGCTTTACTCACCTATCATAATACTCTACCTCCCCAATATCTGTTTTTTTTAAAGCAATGTAGGTATTTAATATTACTATTATTATTAGCATAATCTGTCAACTTATTTAGGGCAATAGGTAGAAATACAGAGATACAAGTAGACAAAGAGAAATAATGGATATAAATAAGAGCTTATATCTATCTCGACTTATCTAACTATATCTCTTTCAAGAAAGAGAGTGTTTCTAAATCAAGTGATATATGGAATTTTTTAAAAGCAGTTCCCTAGCATATTACCTTGGAGAAGGAAATGGCAACCCACTCCAGTGTTCTTGCCTGGAGAGTCCCAGGGGTGGGGGAGCCTGGTGGGCTGCCATCTATGGGGTCATACAGAGTCGGACATGACTGACGTGACTTAGCAGCAGCAGCAGCAGCAGCATATTACCTGGTATATTTTTTAGCCAATGTGCAGTTTTGAAAGTAAGAAACAAGATTTATATGCATTTGGCACTTTTGAAATATACTGATATGGAAACCAAGGAGACTAATTATAATAATTTTTATCAATTTGCATCACCGATTTAATGGACATGAACTTGGGCAAACTCCAGGAGATGGTGAGGGACAGGGAAGCCTGTCATGCTGCAGTCCATGGAGTTAAGAAGAGTCAGATATGACTTGGCAACTGAACAACAACAAAAGCAATATTATTTATTTATATAACTATTTCTTGAGGGAATGTTGTTTCCTGACTTTGTATCCATGTCTTCCTGCCTTAATATAATTGCTAGATAGAAAAATGGAAACCAATTTAGAAATATGGAAAGACAAGAAAGATTATACTCATTGCATAAAAAGAAAAAGATTGATCATCAACTGAACAAATTGATAAAAATTATTTACAATGAATTGGCTGTTCATATCAGGTGGCCAAACTACTGGAGCTTCAGCTCCAGCATCAATCTTTCCAATGAGTATTGATGGTTGATTTCTTTTAAGACTGACTGGTTTGATCTCCTTGTTGTCCAAGGGACTCTCAAAAGTTTTCTCCAGCACCACCAATTGATTCAAAAACATCAATTCTTCTGTGCTCTGCCTTCTTTATGGTCCAGTTCTCACATCCATACATGTCTACTGGAAAGAGCATAGCCTTTACTATACAGATCTTTGTCAGCAAAGTGATGTCTTCTCTTTTTAACATACTGTCTAGATTTGTCATAGTTTTCCTGCCAAGACGCAATCATCTTCTAATTTCATGGCTGCAGTCACCATCCACTGTGATTTTAGAGCCCAAGAGGAGGAAATCTGTCACTGCTCCCACATTTTCCCCTTCTATTTGCCATGAAGTGATGGGACCAGATGCCATGTTCTTAGTTGTTGTTTTTTTTTTTTTTTAATACTGAGTTTTAAGCCAGCTTTTTCACTCTCCTCCTTCACCCTCAACAAGAGGTTCTTTAGTTCTTCTTTGCTTTCTTCCATTAAAGTGATATCATCCACATATCTGAGGTCATTGATATTCCTCCCAGAAATCTTGGAGAGTTAAAGACTTTTAACTTGGAAATATGGTTATTTTCATATGGTCTCTAACACTTTAAAGAATAAAAAGAGATCTTACAAAAATTTTAAAAGTACAATACATGTGCTTTGACTTTGAATTTGCAGAATAGTTGAATTTGAGTTAGCAATAGGAGGGTTTATTAGCAAGAGCTTGGCAATAAAAATAAAATTAAATAAGGAACAAAAATAAAAGTGGAAAATTTCACTGCATGCCATATAACAAAATAGAAGGAAGGTGGGTTGTTCTAGGGTATGATTCAATCTGAGACGACACATGTTACAGGGTAGAAACTGAGAAAGACAATTACACATAGAAAACAGGGAGACTTATTTATAATAATGCAACTCAAACTGATTTAAAGTTTTTATACAACATCAGAATAGAACCTTTCCTAGTAAATTTGAAACTCACCCAGCATTGAATGTAGTGCCATTTGTCCATTTCCAAGACTCTCCTAGTTTTCTGCTTAATCCAATCCAGTACATAGAAGTTCCTGCATGCTTCTTCAAAAATTTCTTTCACACAAATCAGAGAATTCTCCGTTACACAACATTTTATAGCATATAGCTAACATACTTCTCACTGGAACATCCCATCTTTATGATTTACATCCTAATTTGTGTGCCCTAATATTTCCATAGCAACAAGCAATACAGATGGTGATGTTCAGGTTAGCTTTATCAGAATAATTTTCACTTTGCTCTTTTACTTCTTAAATATACTTAAGTAGTAGAGTGACTTCTAACAAGTCATCAAAGCTCTTTGAGCTACTATGTCTTGAATTATCATTAAGGGTAATTTCTATCTCTCAAATGAGAAACTGATGAAAAAAATCATATTTGACTTCCTTTCCTACAAGTTCTACTGCATGAAGCACCAGTGTGTTTCTCACAGAGTAAAGGACAAAGACTCTAAACTGACAGGATGTTATGTCTGGATGACAAATTCAGGAGCTGAGCATTTTTATAGGAACAGGCATATCATGTTTCTTAAGGGTGACAGAGGGCTAACACATATCTTATTCTGTGCACAGATCTTCTCTCCCAAATTATAGAGAGGTGAGGGTGTTTAAAGGAAAGTATAAGTACTGTTAAAATAGGAAAACTCAGAAACTACTTTGAATAGATACCAGTGGATACTGTTGCTGAAGCTGAAGCTCCAATACTTTGGACACTTGATGAAAAGAGATAACTCACTGGAAAAGACTCTGATCCTGGGAAAGTTTGAAGGCAAAAGAAAAGGGGGCGCCAGGTGGTGAGATAGCGTCATCCACTCAGTGGATATGAATTTGAGCAAACTCTGGGAGATAGTGGAAGACAGAGGAGCCTGGTGTGCTATAGTCCATGGAGTTGCAAAAAGTCAGACACAACTTAGTGACTAAACAGCAACAGATACCAGAATAATAATGTCATTGCTGTATTATTTCACTTATATGTGGAATCTAAAAAACAAAACAAATGATTAAACACAAGAAGACAGAAACAGAGTCTCAGATACAGAGAATAAATAGGCGGTTGTCAGTGGAGAGATGGGTGGGGAGAGCAAAGAAATAGTTGAAAGAGCTTTGAACTTCCAGTTGCAAAATAATGAGTCATGGGTATGACATGTACAAAGTGAGGAACATAATCTATAACTACTTGATATCATTTAGTGATATATATCATATGGTGACATATCATAATTAGAATTATTCTAGAGGTCATTTTGAAAAGTATTGAAATATCAAATCATTATTTTGTGTAACAGGAACTAACATATCTTACAGGTCAATTAAACGTCAAAAAATAAATAAATAAATAAACTCGTAGAAAAAGAGATGGGATTTGTGTTTACTAGAGGTGGGGTGGGAGGAGGTGGGGGGAATGGATGAAGGTGGTCAAAAGGTAAAAACTTCCAGATACAAATAAATGCTAGGAATGTCATGTACAACATGATACATGTAATTAACATATTGTATGTTATGTATAGAATTTGTTAAGAGAGAGATGCTCAGAGTTCTCATCACAAGAAAAAAAAAATTATTTTCTATTTCTTTAATTTTGTATCTACAGGAGATGATGGATGTTCACTAAATTTATTGTGATAATCATTTCATGAGGGATGTATGTAAATCAAATCATTATGCTCTACACCTTAAACTTATACAACTACATCTCAATAAAACTAGAAGAGACAATGTAATTTCCATTGCACATTATCTCCTATAATCAGAAGTCTAATTTATGGGAGAATATAATTTCTTCTAATAAAGCATATTGAGTGCCATCATTCCACAGTCTCTCCTACTGATTCTTTGCTACTGAACCACAAACCTATAGTTTTTCTTCATAAATAAACTAACCGCTCCACCAAACATTTGCCTTTCAACATAGAGATCAAACACATGGATACCAAGGTGGGAAGAGGAAAGGAGGGATGAATTGGAAAATCGGGATTGACATATACACACTTTTGATAATATGTATATAACAGATAGCTTATGTGAACCTCAGAATCAGTGCCTTGTGGTGACCTAAATGGGAAGAAAATCTTTTAAAAAGGGGATATATGTATACATATAGCCGATTCAATTTGCTGTAGTGTAGAAACTAACACAACATTATAAAGCAATTATACTCCAATAAGCTAATTAAAAATAAATTATTTGTATTTCCATCTCCTGTGAATTGCTTTCTTTCACTTTGATGTTCCAAACCTTTACTCCTTTCTTCTTCTCTCAGATGAATATAAGCCTCAATTGCCTAACTTGTCCTTGGGAGTCATTTCTTATAAAGCCCTCATATGTACATAATTAATTTGGTTTTCTCTTGTTAATCTGTCTCATGCCAGTTGAATTCTTAGATCAGCCAGAAGAACATAGAAGGGTAGAGGAAATTTTTCCCCTCTCTGACATAATCATGGAGTATTAGCTTTTATCATTTTTTTTTCTCTTTGTACAAAATTAAGCTTCAAAATAATTGAAAACTTTTCCCTTTTCTTACCATATCCTCTGGTGTATCAATCTGAGCAAGCTCTGATCCATGTGAACTGCAAAATCTTTTACTGGCTCTCCAATTTCTGGTATCATCAGAAAAGTAGAAGCACTTCCTTCTTACACCAATCCACTCCTCTGAACATTCCATAGCTTTGGTACTTTCTGAAGATATCAAACGTGATACTGAAAAATATAATCCTGAAAAAAAGAGAAATGAATAAAAACAGTTACAAAGTGTTTGTACTCATTCTGGTGAATCTATTTTATTTTTTACTGCCATGGTTTGAAACATGAAAACTAGCTTCACTCATGGAATGATGGATGAATTCAAATCCTCTGTTGTCCATAAGGACGACCATTTAGTGGTTGAGAAGTCTAGATTTTATTCTATTTTCCTGGCTTCTGTTTTGAGAAGAGGAACTGCAAACCTCTCATGGTCTATATTGACATCCTACCAAAAATTATGCAGCAGATTTAGCAACCAAGGAAGAGACAAAAATATAAATAGTGTCAAGGACCAATGTAAGAAATAAAGGCTTACTTTTACCTCAAAGAAACGGAAAGGTTAAGGACAGGAGAGGATATATGAGCTAAGGAAGTGAAATTCACCATAGAGGACAATGAATCATTGAAATCAGAATTAATCATATATTGGTTCTATGTCACCAATATTCAGTGCCAAAGAAGCTGGAATAATGATGACTTTATTTCTCTGTACGTTGTTTTGAGAATTTACTGTTTCCAGATTTTAGTGAGGTGCTGAGTAATTAGGTTAGACTAGATAAAGTCCTGGCCCTCCAAATGTTTAAAGCTAATTAACGGGTACAGTGTCAAGTAAATGTTTAAATGTAGAGCCAACTCCAAACTCCTGACTTTTTCTCTTCTGTAATACTCAGAATTGGATCCAGACTACCACAAACGGGTAATAAAATACATCGTTTCAATTTTACCTTTTTAGTGAATAAATGAATATAAATGTGTCTTAGAGAAACTCTTCCCTCCAAATAATTAATTTCCAGATGTTTAAATATAATTAGTATTGCACTCTAGAACTTTATAATGACAGAAAAGGCTATAAACAGTAATAATATCAGAACTTTTGTGAATGACAAAAAGAAAGAAAATGAGACTCTAGAATGTTAAATGTTTATTTAATTTCAGAGCTAAATTCAGCAAAACTTGCAGATGGAAAATCAAGTTCTGGAGACTATTAGGCTACAAGTCATAAATTAAAATCTACCTTTGGATATTTTTCAGAAAATAGACCCATAATATACAGAAAAAAATGTAAATATCTTCATCTTTGCAAATTTACTCCAACAGAGAAAATCTTGAAGTAAATCCCTAGTTCCATATTTTCCTTTTTTTCTTTTAACATAATAGAAATAAGCAAATATTTTACAGAGCAACTGTTAGTAATATAACTCACTCTTGATCCAAAAGAAATTAAAGAAATACTGCAATTATGGAGACAATGTTGTATGGTAGTTAAAATATCAGAAATTAGAGAACTGGAATTTAGCCAACAGAAAAAAATCTCAATTCTGGTTGGCCCTGGAATTTGTTATTTGTAAAAAGCGACTAATTCACTCTGGTTGCTATTTGTTTGTGTGTGAATGGATTTCATAACTACTTCATAAAAATATAATGATAAATATAGTATATTTAACATTAGCTCTTCAGTTTACACAAAATACTCTCAACAAGTTATTGCTGTTGCTGTCTGAGGGTTATCTGAGAACTTATGATTATTTTATTCAAAGATCAAGAACTCTTACGAAGTCAAGAAGATGACTAAGTTCTGAGAGTAATTTTAAGAGAGGCAAGGAAGATGGTACATGTGTGCTCACTCACCTCAGTTATGTCTGACTCCCTGTGACCCCAAAGAACCATACATAGTCAGCTTTCTCTGTTCCTGGGATTTTCCCGGCAAGAATACTGAACTGGGCTGCCATGTCCTCCTCCAGGGGATCTTCCCGACGCAGGGATCAAACCTGCGTCTCCTGCAGTGTAGGCAGATTCTTTACAGTGGAACTACTGGAAAGCCCCAAGGAAGGTGGCAAATGCTGCCAAGCTAGTAGGAACCTGAGGTCAAGTCTCTACAGTCTTTTTATTACTGCAGAGTTGAGAGATTTGGGACTAAGCATGAGGTATAAATGCATAGCCTGCTGCATAAAGAACCAAAGAAAATTCACAAGTCACCCACCTGTTACTACTACAAGGACACATATAAGAAATTTCTTCCACCAGTCTTTTTTTAACTTGCAAACTGTAAAATGAAAAAAAAAATTAAATTTCCAGAGAAATTCTGACTGGGAACTGATTATTCACTTATTCCTCTGCCATAATAATCAATCAAGAAACTCACACTAAAAGCATCTACATCCTAAAGTAATAAAGGATATACTGGCCTTATAAAGTACTAACACAAGAAAGATAAGCCCCAGTGATTGCTATAACTGCTCAGATTGGCAGTGGGGAGTGAGGAGAGTACTTAGATTTGATGGAAGGAAGAAAGAAAAACAAGGTTATCCCTAAGCTGGAAATAGTGTGAATGAAAGATTAGAGTCAAGAAAGCATCAGAATCAACAAAAGGGCTATAATCAGACAAATGGCTACAAAAGAAATATGAATCAACCAAAACAAAGATAGGGAAGAAAAAAAAGTCATAAGTATGTATGACCGAAGAATTAAAATGTAAAATAAACTTTTTTTAATTTGATAAGCAACAGAGGGCAGAAGTTTAATGTCTTTGAGCAAAAGCATGTTAAGCTAAAAACAGTAATTTGTACTGAGCAGAATGAATTAGAAAGAAGGAAGTTAGCACTTGCGGAAATGTTAGGACATTAGGAACAAACAGTAATAATTCTATTAATGACTAAGATCCCCATGTCTGACACATTATTCAGTTCAGTCATTCAGTCGTGTCTGACTCTTTGTGACCCCATGGACTGCAGCACACCAGGCTTCCCTGTCCATCACCAACCCCCAGAACTTGCTCAAACTCATATCCATTGAGTCGGTGACTCCATCCAACCATTTCATCCTCTATCATACCATTAGCAGATATAAAAACAAACTGGGAAGATTCTGTACACACATGCACACACACATTTAATACCAGAAAAAGAAAAATTTGAAGAAAAAAAACAAAAAAAGATGTCATACACTCTGTCTCTTTTCAGAGTTGTACCACAGACTTAGTGGTTGAAAATGAAGTTTTTAGGTTTCATAGGGGAGGCAAAACTTTAACTATACCCGTCTTGGGTTTTCAGCTGGCTTTTTTTTTTTTTAAACAAAAAGACAGATTAATAAGAGAAAAACAGTTTATTAATGACTGTGGTGCACACCACTTGGGAAAAACCTACATGAAGAGTAATTTAAAGCAATAGCTTAGAACCCCAGCTAATGGAGCATCTTCCACCAAGGACAATACATTTCTAGAAAAATGAGAGGACAGAAAAAGCAGTTTTTTACTTTCAAGAGTAGCCAACTGTGAGAAGGCAAATATGTAGGGAGAAATTAATAGAGTAATTGAGAGAATTTGTATCCTGTCTTTGGGCAAAAACAAGGGCAGGCACAATGAATTTTCTCTGCTGTTTACTGGTTTCTACATGCCTTCAACTCAAAGTCATTTTTATATCAAAAGGCAAATTTCGAGGTGACATATTCTGGTTTCCTTCAGTTTCATGATCACAATAAAAAGGGTAAAGGATTCTAATGGAAGAGATGTATCTGCAATGATTTCAGACAGTATGATTACATAAAAAGAAACACCAACAGAATCAACTTTTATTTCCTTTCATTTTCTTGTATCACTGACAAAAGCTAGAGCTCTACTAGGTTGAAGGGTGCCGAGGAGTGAGCACCTTTTCTTGTCCTTAATCATAAATCTATAAAATTTCATTACTAAACATCATAAAAATGCTGCATAAATTTAACATATAATAGAGAGATGGGTGAAGATGGCGGAGAAGGAACACCCTGAGGTCACCTCCACTCACAGGCACATCAAAATCACAGCTACCTGCTGAACAACCATCAATGAAAAAGACTGAAACTTACCAGAAAATATCTTCTGTAACTAAGGATATAAATAAAGAACCATAAAGAGATGGGTAAGAGGGGTGAACTCACAGTTTAGTCAAGTCCCGTATGCCCCGTGCAGGTGATTCACAAACTGGAGAGTAATTATATTGTAGAGGTTCTCCCACAGATGTGAGAATTCCTTAGGCTCCTCAGAGCCCTCAGCCCAGGGATCCTGCTCCTGAAAGATGGGCATACAGAGCTTTTGGCTCTGAAGTTCAGCGGGGTTTAATTTTAAGAGTCTCACAGAACTGGGGAAATAGAGCCGTCACTCTTAAAGGGCACACACAGAATCTCACACACTTCAAGACCCAGGGTAAAAGCAGAAATTTGACATAAGCCTGGGCCAGACCCACCTGCTTGTCTTGGAGCCCCTCCTGTAGAGGCTGAGAGGGCCTGCTGCTCACCTTGGAGACACAGACACTGGTGGAGGCGAATGGCTTCCACACTGGGAGGTTCTTCTAGCAAGTGAATGCTGGTGCAGGACGAAGTCATCCTGGAACCTTCCCTCTAGCTCTTTGGCACCAAGACCTGGCCCTGCTCGACAGAAAGTAGATGCCTGTAATGGCAGGCTTCAGGTCACGCCCCTTGCTGAGTGGGGCCACCTAGCCCCACCCACAAGAAGACAGGAGATAGGCTGCATAAAGTTCTTCTGAGCCCACAGTAGCCTATGGCCATGGTTGCCCTTGCCTACAAAAGGGCCCCAGGACCCAATTTCACCTACCAGTGATCTTGCTCTCCAAGGAGCCTACTCTGGACTCTGAGTCAGCCTTACCCACTAGGGAGCAAACACTAGAGGTAAGAAAATGACAGTCAGACAGCCTGTAAAACCAGCCTGTTCACAGCAGGTCAGACTATGCCCTGGGATCAGCTGAACTTCAGTCCTGACCACTAGCAGGCCAACACAAACTTTAGGACACCCCAAGCCAGACCATGTACCCAACCGTGAGAGGAATCAGCACCCCCTCACCAGCAGCCTGACACCAGATCTGGGATCCCTGGGCCCTGCAACCAGACTCCAGGGCTGCTCCACCTGCAGGGAGTTCTGCACTAACCCCAGAACCTGGCTTCACCCACTAGTGGGCAGGCAACAACCTTAAGGTCTTCTGGATCTTGACACAAAAAAAGACACAAGGACTTCCCTGGCGGCACAGTGGTTAAGAAACGCCTTGCAATGCAGGGGACGTGTATTTGATCCCTGGTCAGGGAGCTAAGACCTTACATGCCATGGAGCAACTAAGCTCACACTCCACAACCAGACAATTCATGTACTACAAAGATCTCACAAAAGACAACAAGAATCTGCATGCTGCAACTAAGACCTGATGCAAATTAAGACATTAATTAATTTGAAAAAAGAAGAAGCAGATTCACAGATAGGGAACACACTATTGGTTACCAGTGGTGAAAAGAAACCTCTAATGATGTGAATGTAGACATATTAATAAAGCTTCTGATTCTCAAATTTTTGCATTTATTACTGTAATCTATTTGTACCTTTCTATCTGTCATGTACACACCCATCTATCCATCCATCCATTCACATGCACACCCCAAAACACAAGTGTGTGTATATGTGTGCAGTTACCCTTTACCAAGAATTCAGTGTTTATCCGGCAATGAAATAAATGGTCTTCATATATTCTTTCTTATTTATTCCTTATAACAATAGCTATAACACAGGATTAATTATCTTCATTTCATAAACGCAGAAACAAATGCTCAGAGAGATAATATTTAAGGTCATCTAAGGTCACTTTAAAATTATAAAAAGCACTTATGTACACTCAATATTTTTTGTCCTTTTGCTCTCAAGCTGTTTTCCTGTCTCACTTGTATTCTTCTTGTTTGAATTTATTTTCTGCTAGTTCATAGCTTAGAGAACATTCCATGAGGGACTGCTGGAAACTCTTTTGGAGATCTAAGGCTACTCTATGCATATATGTAAGCATTTTATCCACTTTTTTTTTTTAGTTTTTTATTTTTTAAATTTTAAAATCTTTAATAAATGAATCATGAGTGACATTATGTCCATTCACTAAAGAAAGACACTTCTAGTTAAATTTGTCAAAATTGAGATAGACAGCCTTGAAAGGCAGAAATATTCTCATCACTGAAGATCTTCTAGTACAGGCTGTTAGGAATGCTGTAGTTGGGAATACCACATTAGACAAGAAGTTTTGTTAAGTGACTGTTGAAGTCTCTTTAACTTTTACGATGATCAGATTTATTTATTAAGAGAGTTATCGAGTAGTCAGCATTGGAATTTTTATCAGTGGTTTCAATTGTTATCTGCAATTCATATCAAACTTTTAATTTTTTCCCTTTAGTGTATTTATCTTGAAGTTTTATAGGTTGCCTATTCCAGTCCTTTGGCACACAATTCACTCATTTTGTCTAACATAAACTCTATGAATTATTGTGCATGGTGGGGTTTTGTTTTGTTCTGTTTTTGTGCCTTGTTGTCACTTGTTTGTTCATATTTCAGGTACTAAATATACTCTGTTAGGTTCATTCGATCCTAAACTTCTTTAAAAGCACTTTTAGATTTCATTATGCATCCTTAAGCCATCTTCAGACTTTCTCTACTTCTATTTCTTTTTTTTAAATTGGAATATAATTGGAGTACAATGTTACATTAGTTTCTGCTGTATAATATCATGAATCAGTCAAATATACACATATATCCTCTCCCTCTTGAGACTTCCTCCTACTCTCCTCTCTACTTCTATTTCTATTTTCCATAATATTAAGGTGGTGATGAGGAAACAACAGAAGCTGCTAGATGCCTAATGATTCTTGAAGTCAACCAGAGTTAAGATAAGTCATTTAGAAACATCTTCACTCACTTTAGCCAGACATTAGCTATTTCTACCCATTATCGGGCTGTGCCAGTTGAATCGGGGGAAAAATATCTTGATTACAGGATGGGGCAAAACTGTAGTAAACAACCTCTTTCATTTCTGTAAAAGCACATTTAAAAAATCTGTATTGGAGTATAATACACTTGCCACAAAATTCAACTCTGAGTATCTTTATATACACACAAGCTTATGTATGCCCACTCTTGCAGACATAAAGCTCTGCACATTCTCCCAAACCTTCTGCTACTTTGCAGTAGTACTTTCACCCATACCTCACTTCTTTTAGCAGTTTTCCTCCTTAAGTAAGGAAGTTAGCATTTTGAGGCTGTCTTGTACTTGATTTTTATTTCTCTTTTATTCTCATTCATTCTATGCAACTTAACTGCCATGTGTATCCAGTTGTCATGCCTGTCGATAACATAGTTCCAAAATAATAATGGCAAAGGTGGTAATTAATCCAGATCAATAGGAGGAAACCAAGATCCTTGTATACACCACTTATAAAAAAAAAAAAAACCACTTAGAAAGATAGAATCTTATAAAGATAAAATTCTATCTTATAAAGATAGAATTAAAACAACTGATGATCAAAATAGGCTCTTGGAATCCAAATAAACTGGCACTACTGGTTTAAATCAAATATAAATGTAGACAAACTTGTTAGTTCAGAAAAGAAATCAGAAAATTGACTCATCCACAGGCAAGGGACATCATGAAATTAGTGAAAACTTTTTGTTCTCTAACAAGAAAAACATCTTGAGTGGAGCACATAAAAAGTAGTATTTATTTTGTATAGCACTTCATGCTATTTTTGAAGTGGTCTCTCATTTCTCATTTTTATAGAAAACCTATACACCAATCATTGATAATAATTATAAACAGATATTAAGCCTGTATAAATTCAAACACATTTATTATTTGTGTGACTTTGAGCAAGTTACCTAAATGCTCTTGCTCAGTTGTCCATTTTGTAAAATTGAGAGGAAAATTGTACTAATCTTGTAAAAATGATACAATGATCAGATGAGACATTATAGGGACAATGCTCAGAATTTTCATGCCTGGCATTTATGTCAAACATATTTCTATCTCTCTTATCTATCTGTACACATATATTCTGGTATATTTTGTGTTACTTTGGAATCTGCTTATGAATCTCAGCATTTATATGAGCTAAAATAAAGCTATTCTTTGTGAATAATTTTATGTATGAAGCTATATTATGTTTAAAGAATGTTACATCTTTATGTCCTTCATTAGATCACTGATTCACTTTCATTGTTAGTCAGCATTACTCTCTGGGTTTTAATGTATTGAAATACATGCAATTATGACAACCAAAATCTGTGCATACCTTTTGTTTGCTGTGTAGAGCCAGCACTCTGTTCATTTCTGTGGAATTGAGAAGCTTATATACAAGGACCAATGACCATCCCCTAAGTTTTGCTCAATATTGCTAGAAGCTTGGGTACCTTCATTGTGGTTGGTCCATGTCTGGTGAACTTTTGGAAGGAGCCACTTATGGAATTGGATCGACCTGATTCTAATTTTGGGTTTACAATTGCTATTTTTTTTTTTTTGACTTCTGGAAAGTTACATGAACTCTTTTCATTGGGTGTTCTTTCACTGCTCCTGTAGAAAAACATGTCTTTCCCAATTTAAACTCATGACTTCACCAAAGTACACTGGCGGCACAATGGGCATATAAGCCTGTGATAACACTAAAAGATGATGCTGTGAAGTGTTGCACTCAATATGCCAGTAAACTTGGAAAACTCAACAGTGGCCACAGGACTGGAAACGGTCGGTTTTCATTCCAATTCCAAAGAAAGGAAATGCCAAAGAATGCTCAAACTACCACACAGTTGCACTCATCTCACACACTAGTAAAGAGATGCTTAAAATTCTCCTAGCAGGCTTCAGCAATATGTGAACCATGAACTTCCAGATGTTCAAACTGATTTCAGAAAAAGTATAGGAACCAGAGATCAAATTGCCAACATCCACTGGATCATCAAAAAAGCAAGAAAAGTCTAAAAAAACATCTATTTCTGTTTTATGCACTGTGTCAAAGCCTTTGACTGTGTGGATCACAATAAACTGTGGAAAATTCTGAAAGAACTGGGAATACCAGACCACCTGACCTGCCTCTTGAGAAAGCTGTATGCAGGTCAGGAAGCAACAGTTAGCACTGGACATGGAACAACAGACTGGTCCCAAATAGGAAAAGGAGTACGTCAAGGCTGTATATTGTCACCCTGCTTATTTAACTTATACGCAGAGTACATCATGAGAAACGCTGAGCTGGAAGAAGCACAAGCTGGAATCAAGATTGCTGGAAGAAATATCAGTAACCTCAGATATGCACATGACACCACCCTTATGGCAGAAAATGAAGAACTAAAGAGCCTCTTGATAAAGGTGAAAAAGAAGAGTGAAAAAGTTGGCTTAAAGCTCAACATTCGGATAACCAAGATCATGGCATCTGGTCCCATCAGTTCAGTTCAGTTCAGTTCAGTTGCTCAGTTGTGTCCGACTCTTTGCGACCCCATGAATCGCAGCACGCCAGGCCTCCCTGTCCATCACCAACTCCCAGAATTCACTCAGACTCACATCCAACAAGTCAGTGATGCCATCCAGCCATCCCATCCTCTGTCATCCCCTTCTCCTCCTGCCCCTAATCCCTCCCAGCATCAGAGTCTTTTCCAGTGAGTCAACCCTTCGCATGAGGTGGCCAAAGGACTGGAGTTTCAGCATTAGCATCATTCCTTCCAAAGAAATCCCAGGGCTGATCTCCTTTAAGATGGACTGGTTGGATCTCCTTGCAGTCCAAGAGACTCAAGAGTCTTCTCCAACACCACAGTTCAAAAGCATCAATTCTTCGGCACTCAGCCTTCTTCACAGTCCAACTCTCACATCCATACATGACCACAGGAAAAACCATAGCCTTGACTAGACAGACCTTAGTTGGCAAAGTAATGTCTCTGCTTTTGAATATGCTATCTAGGTTGCTCATAACTTTTCTTCCAAGGAGTAAGCGTCTTTTAATTTCATGGCTGCAATCACCATCTGGTCCCATCACTTCATGGCAAATAGATGGGGAAATAGCAGAAACATTGGCTGACTCTATTTTTCTGGGCTCCAAAATCACTGCAGATGATGATTGCAGCCATGAAATTAAAAGACGCTTACTCCTTGGAAGGAAAGTTATGACCAACCTGGACAGCATATTAAACAACAGAGACATTACTTTGTCAACAAAAGTCCATCTAGTCAAGGCTCTGGTTTTTCCAGTAGTCATGTATGGATGTGAGAGTTCAAATATAAAGAAAGCTGAGCGCTGAAGTATTGATGTTTTTGAACTGTGGCATTGGAGAGTCCCTTGGACTGTAAGGAGATCCAACCAGTCCATCCTGAAGGAGATCAGGCCTGGGTGTTCATTGGAAGGACTGATGCTGAAGCTGAAACTTCAATACTTTGGCCACCTGATGCGAAGAGCTGACTCATTTGAAAAGACCCTGATGCTGGGAAAGATTGAGGGCAGGAGGAGAAGGGGACAACAGAGGATGAGATAGTTGGATGGCATCACAGACTCAATGGACATGGGTTTGGGTGGACTCCAGGAGTTGGTGATGGACAGGGAGGCCTGCAGTGCTTGGTTCATGGGGTCACAAAGAGTCGGACACGACTGAGCAACTTTACTGAATTCCCCTTATGTGTCCCTCACAGTCTTACTTACATGGCAACAGGGACAGGTTTCCTGGAAGACAATTTTTTCATGAATGGGGGTGGAGGGCTGGGATTGGTTTCGAGATGATTCAAGAACATTACATGTATTGTGTACTTTTATGCCTATTGTTACTACATCAGCTCCACTTCACATCACAGGGCATTAGATCCTGGTGGTTGAGGACTTGTATTAAAGCACCCCACATTTTGCCTTGCAATCACCATTGTTGTTTTCCTTAAACCTGACAGAGGCAACAAAATACTCATATGTATCAATACTGCTAGGGCCTGGTAACTTGTCAGAATGCTGTGATTACCTGGTCATACTTTAAAAATACAAATTATTTGACCCACTTCAGTTTCTGGGGTGACATTAAACTAGTGACTCTACTTTTCCACCTGGGGAGTATGGTCATGGGATATCCAGAAACAAAGATGGTGAGGCTGTTTTCTACATTACAGATTCTCAGTGAGCATTGATTCCACACCTAAATCCAAGCTTCTTTAGAGCTACATTATTTTTCTTCAATATTTCACACATGTAGTTTTCTTTATCTTCTATCTGCTAGAGAATTTAAATATATTTAGAAGGCAATGGCACCCTACTCCAGTGCTCTTGCCTGGAAAATTCCATGGACAGAGGAGCCTGGTGGGCTGCAGTCCATGGGGTCGCAAAGAGTCGGACATGACTGAGTGACTTCCCTTTCACTTTTCACTTTCACACATTGGAGAAGGAAATGGCAACCCACTCCAGTATTCTTGCCTGGAGAATCCCAGGGACAGGGAAGCCTGGTTGGCTGCCATCTATGGGGTCGCACAGAGTCGGATACAACTGAAGTGACTTAGCAGCAGCAGCCTATTTTGCGGTCTTCTGGTTGACCTTGAGGGTTTCTGCTTTGTACTTTATTATTAGTGAATAATCCCATGCCATACTCTCTGGGTTGGCTTATGTTGGAATGGCAACTTCCAACCTTTTGCAATACAAAATGCACCAACAGAAAGACTGCTGTTTACTTATAAGGTATCTAAAAGACTGATGTTTTGTTTTGCCTTCAATCAGTTCTAATGAGGTGGATGAAACTGAAGCCGATTATACAGAGTGAAGTAAGCCAGAAAGAAAAACACCAATACAGTATACTAACACATATATATGGAATTTAGAAAAATGGAAATGATAACCTTGTATGCGAGACAGCAAAAGAGACACAGATGTATAGAACAGTCTTTTGGACTCTGTGGGAGAGGGAGAGGGTGGGATGATTTGGGAGAACGGCATTGAAACGTGTATAATATCATATAAGAAACGAATCGTCAGTCTAGGTTCGATGCAGGACACAGGTTGCTTGGGGCTGGTGCACTGGGATGACCCAGAGAGATGATATGGAGAGGGAGGTGGGAGGGGGGTTCAGGATTGGGAACTCATGTACACCCGTGGCGGATTCATGTTGATGTATGGCAAAACCAATACAGTACTGTAAAGTAAAATAAAGTTAAAAATTTTTTTTTCAAAATGTTTGTTAATGAAATAAAAGGTGTTTAAAATAAATCTTCTTACTAAGAAATAAAAGGATGAAGTTATATTACTATTTGTGGTTTTTCTGGTGGTTCCAAAAGAAACTATCAAAAATATACTTATATTATTTTTATAGATACTATCTTTTAAATTTCTTGTTGATAACTGAGGATTATCAATAAAAATCCTGAGGAAAATAGCAGCCCTACTTCGTCTTATTTGATTCTTATCTAAACACACACACACACATACTTTTGTATGTGTGTGTATTCAGTGGTCACTTGTAAAATTTAAATAGCACATTTAATGTCTATTTTTTGTTCTCTGTGAGAAGTATATCTTGAGTTTCTGTTTAATCTAAGAAAATGTTAGAAATCACACGCTCATCACTCCTATGCTCTTTTTACATATTTTTCAATTATGTGGTTCTGAAGTTATTTTTGTTCAGATAGGAGGATAGAGCATAGAGCTTGAATTATAAATGTGCATATTTAAACATAGGATATGTGAACCACAGTTTGTTCTCTGGCCTCAGACTCAGTAAATGTCAGAGGAAGATATATATACTCAGATGTCGTACACACACACACACACACACACACACACACACACACACACACACACGACGTTCCCTGGTGGTTCAGACAATAAAGAATCTGCCTGCAGTGCAGGAGACCTGGATTAAATTCCTGGATCAGGAAGGTCCCCTGAAGAAAGGAATGGCAACCGACTCCAGTATTCTTGCCTGGAAAATCCCATGGACAGAGGAGCCTGGAAGGCTATAGTCCATGGAGTTCAGAGAGTTGGACACAATGAGAGATTAACACACACACATATATTTATACACATATGTTCACATACGGGTGTTTATATTTTTGTACAAATATTAACATATAATGTATATTATTCTGCACCTTCTTTTTTAACAATAAATCTTAAAAGATTTTCATATAACTCGTTTTTAAGAATTATATGAATATAAGGTATTCTGTATGGGTAAAACAAATCTAGTTTGCTCCTTTAGATACTATGGTTGTTTCTCAGTCTTCTAAGTACAAATCCATTTACATTTATCTTTAGATACATCTTCAGGTGTATCCAGAGGACTAAATCTTGTAAGTGGAGTCAAAGACTATGCATGTAAATTATGATGGATCTGGCTACATTGCTTTCCAAAGAGATTATACCAATTTATATTTCCACCAAAAATGTGACATCATCTAATAAAATTTAATAAAATGTGTTGAACTGGACATTTCAGAGGTGGTTCATGTGTAGATTACAAGTTGATTTCCTCTTTTCAAATATTCCATGGGGTCCTGGTCCCTTCCTGTTTCCTCTTCTTTTTCTGCCTTTCTTTTGTCCAACCCAGTTGTGTGAGGACTTTTTCTTGTCTTTTTAGGTGTCCAAATTCCTCTAATAGTGTTCAACAGTTGCTCTTCGAAAATTACTCCATTTATAAATGTACTGCTTTAAATATATATATATTTGGCTGCATGTGGGGTCCAGTTTCCTGACCAGGTACTGAACCTGGACCCACTGAATTGGGAGTGCAAAGTCTTAGTCACTGGACTACCAGGGTAGTCCCTGTAGTTCTACTCTTGATGCATTTGTGGGGAGAAGCAAACTCCACACTCTACTAATCCACCACCTTGACTCTTGTCTTCTCAGATAAATATTTAAATGAAGATGAGAATGATTGAATATTTCATCAGTGAACTTAAAAAAAAAAAGAAGTATGTCTACTAGAAAAGGAAGAATTGGAGAACCCCAGAGTTAGTAGAAGGAAAGAAATCTTAAAAATTAGGGCAGAAATAAATGCAAAAGAAACAAAAGAGACCATAGCAAAAATCAACAAAGCCAAAAGCTGGTTCTTTGAAAGGATAAATAAAATTGACAAACCATTAGCCAGACTCATCAAGAAGCAAAGAGAGAAAAATCAAATCAATAAAATTAGAAATGAAAATGGAGAGATTACAACAGACAACACAGAAATACAAAGGATCATAAGAGACTATTATCAGCAGTTGTATGCCAATAAAATGGATAACGTGGAAGAAATGGACAAATTCTTAGAAAAGTACAATTTTCCAAAACTGAACCAGGAAGAAATAGAAAATCTTAACAGACCCATCACAAGCACGGAAATTGAAACTGTAATCAGAAATCTTCCAGCAAATAAAAGCCCAGGTCCAGACGGCTTCACAGCTGAATTTTACCAAAAATTTCGAGAAGAGCTAACACCTATCCTCCTCAAACTCTTTCAGAAAATTGCAGAGGAAGGTAAACTTCCAAACTCATTCTATGAGGCCACTATCACCCTAATACCAAAACCTGACAAAGATACTACAATAAAAGAAAACTACAGGCCAATATCACTGATGAACATAGATGCAAAAATCCTCAACAAAATTCTAGCAATCAGAATCCAACAACACATTAAAAAGATCATACACCATGACCAAGTGGGCTTTATCCCAGGGATGCAAGGATTCTTCAATATCTGCAAATCAATCAATGGAATTCATCACATTAACAAATTGAAAAATAAAAGCCATATGATTATCTCAATAGATGCAGAGAAGGCCTTTGACAAAATTCAACATCCATTTATGATAAAAAACTCTCCAGAAAGCAGGAATAGAAAGAACATACCTCAACATAATAAAAGCTATATATGACAAACCCACAGCAAACATTATCCTCGATGGTGAAAAATTGAAAGCATTTCCCATAAAGTCAGGAACAAGACAAGGGTGCCCACTTTCACCGCTACTATTCAACATAGTTCTGGAAGTTTTGGCCACAGCAATCAGAGCAGAAAAAGAAATAAAAGGAATCCAAATTGGAAAAGAAGAAGTAAAACTTTCACTGTTTGCAGATGACATGATCTTCTACATAGAAAACCCTAAAGACTCCACCAGAAAATTACTAGAGCTCATCAATGAATATAGTAAAGTTGCAAGATATAAAATCAACACACAGAAATCCCTTGCATTCCTATACACTAATAATGAGAAAGTAGAAAAAGAAATTAAGGAAACAATTCCATTCACCATTGCAACGAAAAGAATAAAATGCTTAGGAATATATCTACCTAAAGAAACTAAAGACCTATACATAGAAAACTATAAAACACTGGTGAAAGAAATCAAAGAGGACACTAATAGATGGAGAAATATACCATGTTCATGGATTGGAAGAATCAACATAGTGAAAATGAGTATATTACCCAAAGCAATTTACAAATTCAATGCAATCCCTATTAAGCTACCAGGATATTTTTCACAGAACTAGAACAAATAATTTCAAGATTTGTATGGAAATACAAAAAACCTCGAATAGCCAAAGAAATCTTGAGAAAGAAGAATGGAACTGGAGGAATCAACTTGCCTGACTTCAGGCTCTACTACAAAGCCACAGTCATCAAGACAGTATGGTACTGGCACAAAGACAGAAATATAGATCAATGGGACAAAATAGAAAGCCCAGAGATAAATCCAAACACATATGGACAGCTTATCTTTGACAAAGGAGGCAAGAATATACAATGGGGTAAAGACAATCTCTTTAACAAGTGGGGCTGGGAAAACTGGTCAACCACTTGTAAAAGAATGAAACTAGATCACTTTCTAACACCATACACAAAAATAAACTCAAAATGGATTAAAGATCTAAATGTAAGACCAGAAACTATAAAACTCCTAGAACAGAACATAGGCAAAACACTCTCCGACATAAATCACAGCAGGATCCTGTATGATCCACTTTCCAGAATATACTGGAAATAAAAGCAAAAATAAACAAATAGGATCTAATTAAAATTAAAAGCTTCTGCACAACAAAGGAAAATATAAGCAAAGTGAAAAGACAGCCTTCTGAATGGGAGAAAATAATAGCAAATGAAGCAACTGACAAACAACTAATCTCAAAAATATACAAGCAACTTCTGCAGCTCAATTCCAGAAAAATAAATGACTCAATCAAAAAATGGGCCAAAGAACTAAATAGACATTTCTCCAAAGAAGACATACGGATGGTTAACAAACACATGAAAAGATGCTCAACATCACTCATTATTAGAGAAATGCAAATCAAAATCACAATGAGGTATCACTTCACACCAGTCAGAATGTCTGCGATCCAAAAATCTGCAAGCAATAAATGCTGGAGAGGGTGTGGAGAAAAGGGAACCCTCCTACACTGTTGGTGGGAATGCAAACTAGTACAGCCACTTTGGAGAACAGTATGGCGATTCCTTAAAAAATTGCAAATAGAACTACCCTTTGACCCAGCAATCCCACTGCTGGGCATACACACCGAGGAAACCAGAATTGAAAGAGATACATGTACCCCAATGTTCATCGCAGCACTGTTTATAATAGCCAGGACATGGAAACAACCTAGATGTCCATCAACAGATGAATGGATAAAAAGCTGTGGTACATATACACAATGGAGTATTACTCAGCCATTAAAAAGAATACATTTGAATCAGTTCTGATGAGATGGATGAAACTGGAGCCGATTATACAGAGCGAAGTAAGCCAGAAAGAAAAACACCAATACAGTATACTAACACATATATATGGAATTTAGAAAGATGGCAATGAAAACCCTGTATGCAAGACAGGAAAAAAGACACATATGTGTATAACGGACTTTTGGACTCAGAGGGAGAGGGAGAGGGTGGGATGATGTGGGAGAATGGCATTGTAACATGTATACTATCATGTAAGAATCGAATCGCCAGTCTATGTCCGATGCAGGATACAGCATGCTTGCGGCTGGTGCACGGTGATGACCCAGAGAGACGTTATGGGGAGGGAGTTGGGGGGGGGGGGTTCATGTTTGGGAACGCATGTATACCCGTGGTTGATTCATGTCAATGTATGGCAAAACCAATACAGTATTGTAAATTAAAATAAAGGAAAAAAATTATTAAAAAAAAGTATGTCTGATGGAAAGAACAACATGCAACAACATGAATTTATAAAGTATAAAAAGATACGTTTTTCTTTAATCACTTTATTTTCTGTATGGGAAAAACTCTTTATCTAAGGACAAAACCCTTTTCTGCTGCATGTGTACTTTTTTGCATCACTACAATTGCCACTGCTTATGCCCTTCTGAAACATGCAGGCACATTCTCCACTTCCGTCAATACTGAACCTAGAACAAAACAAAAAGATGCACTCTTCATTGACTGAACTTCATGAGAAACAGTAAAGCATAACCTAAAATATGCAGTGCAAACTCTGGTGACTATGTTTCAACACGTGGGATGTGGAAGGAATAGAAGAAGTGAAATAAGCCACATTTCTTTTCTTATCCAATTTTTACCTCCAAACTTTACCTGTGATGGTGAGAAGAAAGGGTTATGAGGGTTCAGTTCAGTTCAGTCGCTCAGTCGTGTCTGACTCTTTGTGACCCCATGAATCACAGCATGCCAGGCCTCCCCGTCCATCACCAACTTCCAGAGTTCACGCAAACTCATGTCCATCGAGTCGGTGATGCCATCCAGCCATCTTATCATCTGTCGTCCCCTTTTCCTCCTGCCCCCAATCCCTTCCAGCATCAGAGTCTTTTCCAATGAGTCAACTCTTCGCATGAGGTGGCCAGAGGACTGGAGTTTCAGCTTTAGCATCATTCTTACCAAAGAACACCCAGAACTGATCTCCGTCAGAATGGACTGGTTGGATCTCCCTGCAGTCCAAGGGACTCTCAAGAGTCTTCTCCAACACCACAGTTCGAAAGCATCAATTCTTCGGTGCTTAGCTTTCTTCACATCCAACTCTCACATCCATACATGACTACTGGAAAAACCATAGCCTTGACTAGATGGACCTTTGTTGGCAAAGTAATGTCTCTGCTTTTGAATATGCTATCTAGGTTGGTCATAACTTTTCTTCCAAGGAGTAAGCGTCTTTTAATTTCATGGCTGCAATCACCATCTGCAGTGATTTTGGAGCCCAGAAAAATAAACTCTGACACTGTTTCCACTGTTCCCCCATCTATTTCCCATGAAATGCTGGGACCAGATGCCATGATCTTAGTTTTCTGAATGTTGAACTTAAAGCCAACTTTTTCACTCTCCTCTTTCACTTTCATCAAGAGTCTTTTTAGTTCCTCTTCACTTTCTGCCATAAGGGTGGTGTCATCTGCATATCTGAGGTTATTGATATTTCTCCTGGCAATCTTGATTCCAGCTTGTTATGAGGGTAGTCAACACTATAACAAAGGTCCATCTAGTCAAGGTTATGGTTTTTCCAGTTGTCATGTATGGATGTGAGAGTTGGACTATAAAGAAAGCTAAGCGCCAAAGAATTGATGCTTTTGACTGTGGTGTTGGAGAAGACTCTTGAAAGTCCCTTGGACTGCAAGGAGATCCAACCAGTCCATCCTAAAGGAGATCAGTCCTGGGTGTTCATTGGAAGGACTGATGTTGAAGCTCAGACTCCAATAGTTTGGCCACCTCATGTGAAGAGCTGACTCATTTGAAAAGACTCTGATGCTGGGAAAGATTGAGGGCAGGAGCAGAAGGGGATGACAGAGGATGAGATGGTTGGATGGCATCACCAACTCGATGGACACGGGTTTGGGTGGACTCTGGGAGTTGGTGATGGACAGGGAGGCCTGGCGTGCTGCAGTTCATGGGGTCACAAAGAGTCAAACACAACTGAGTGACTGAACAGAACTGAACTGAAACACTATAAATTATTTCATAAAGGATGGAATTCTTCCTTTTATACTTCAGAATTGTGCATTTTCAGTCACCAAGTCATGGTCTCTGTAATTCCATGGACTGTAGGCCTGCCAGGCTACCCTGTCCATGGATTTTCCAGGCAGGAATACTCGGGTGGGTTTTCATTTCCTTCTCCAGGGGATCTTCCCTATCCAGGGATCAACCCCATGTCTACTGTGTTTCCTGCACTGGTAAGTGGATTCTTTACCACTGAGCTACTTGAGAAGCAATATACTTCAGAATAAAAATGATCAAATAAATTTCTTTTGCCATTTAAAGATTATATAAAGGGAGACATTATAACTGACATTAAATTTACCACCCTTCACTTGTTAAAAAAAAATTGGACAATCTTAAGGCTGAAATAGATGTTCACTCATCTACTCTTTCAACTACTGTCATGGTTAAGTGGGTGTTTCTTGCTGGATAGGTTATGACACACATAAATAATTATAAATAAAATATCTTGAAAGGGTTTACTAAATACCTATTTTGGGTCATATATAAAGAAAGGAAGTTGAGAGTTCAAAATAGAATGGAGAGTTATGATGATTCCTGGTATATAATTTCTGTTAATTAAAATGCTTTCAGCAATTGGGGAGTTACTTTGTGACACTGGTGTCACTTCCTAGCTTCTAGTGTAACTTGAAATTTTTATCTGCCTGTTTCCATAATGTATGCGATTTCTTTTCTTATGCATTCTTTGGTGTTGAGAGCTCAATAATTGTCATAGGCTGAATTATGTACCCCCTTCTTCAAATTTATATATTGAGGACCTCACTGCTCATAGCTCAGAATGCAATTATCTTAGGAGATGAAGTGTTTTAAAATGTTGGTTAAGTTAAAAAGGGGTCTTTATAGGGGGCCCTACTCCAGTATGGCTGATCTCATAAGAAGAAATCTGGGCACAGATAGGCAAGTGCACAGGGAAGAAGACCATGCGAAGACACAGAGGAGAAGATGGCCCAGGAGAGAGGCCTCAGAAGAAATCAACCCTGCCAAACCTTTATCTGAGACTTCTAGTCTCCACAACTATTATTTAAGCCACCAAGTCTGTGGTATTTATTACAGTAGCCTTAGAAAACTATTGCACCAATTTTAACCAACTTAGTTTTACTTCTCTCTCATCTTTTTTTCCTAAGTGGAGCTATATATAATACACGATATCTTCTCTCAAGAAAATTCCATAATTGTTAAGTTTGGTAGTCAGAAAGTTTATGTTATACTTTGTCATATATTTTTCAAAGTTGGAAACATAATGATTGGCTATATTATTGGGCTCAAATCATTGCATGTGTATTTTCACCCCAAATTGGATATAAACACAGTGATGACAGAAATTTCTCTAAATTTAGCAACTCCTGTTTCTCTGTTACGTCATACACATTCTATCATGTCTAGCACCAAATGCCACTGGATTGAGACAGCATCTGTCTTTAATAGGTGCTCAGTAAATTGTAGCTAGTGCCCCCTCTCTATGGGGAAATCAGTATCCTTCCAATTCCTTTCTCCTCCATGAAGTTGGAGAAAATCTTAAATATTTCAAGAACAGAAGTGAAGCCTACAGATACAATCAGTTCTTCAAGCTTAGGAACACAGAGAAAGTCTAGATTTTCAATGGTCAATGGAAGCAAACATTTTGCCTTTAACACTTAATTTTCTTCCATTTCAGGCCACCAGTGGGTGTAGTAAGTGTAGGTTTGAGTGATCATTCTAAGATTCCCATGCCCATGAGAATTCAAAGCAATAGTAAACAAACAAACCAAAGGCAAAGCCCTGAGAATAAGACAAGGTTCTTACATGTTGGATTTTCATTTCATCTAGAATAAAAGAAATCTTTGTGGCTCACAAGTGGTATAGTCCATCTCAATGTGTAGAAATAAATATTGGTATCTGACCTTCACCCAAGACCATATATTTGTCTGAAGCTTCTCTTTGGCATTTAATTTGTTGAGGGTCCTTTTTGGGAGATGGTGTGGAGGAAAATATGGAGGTGGCTAATCATAGATTTCTGCTTCCCTGGTGACTCAGCAGTAAAGAATCTGTCTGTAATGCAGGAAATCCAGGTTTGATCCCTGGTTTGGAAAGATCCCCTGGAGAAGGAAATGGTGACCCCCTCCAATATTCTTGCCTGGGAAATCCCATGGGCAGAGGAGCCTGGCAGGCTGCAGTCCATGGGGTTGCAAAAGAGTCAGGCACAACTAAACAAACAAGAACAATTATAGATTCAGAGTTCTTACCATCCTTAACACATTTATGAACAAATACATGCTATTAATGCTTACCAGTTGCTGAATACATCTCCATTTGTCCATATCCAGAGTTTGCTTGTGCTGTCCATTTTCAGTCCAATCCAATAGCAAGAGGGTCCCAGATAGGGCATCAGAGATTCCTTTCACAAAATACAGAGTGCTCTCCTAGTTTCTTCATTCTTATTACCTCCAATGCTATGGTCATTTTGAGCCCACTACCCTCTTGCTAGAGTTATTGCAACAGCCTAATAACATACACTCTGCTTTTATATTTGTAATTCATGGGCACATTACATTTAAAAGAAAATGACTGTTTTAAAACTTAAGTCAAATTACGTCATACTCTTTATTTTTCATTTTCTGCAATATCTCCTAATTCTAGTTTAAAAAAGCCTACAAGACCTAGATGATCCCTATCCCTCACTCACATTCTCATGTTGGGTACATTGACTGGCTGCTTCTTTTCTGTTCATTGAATTTTCCAGGCAAGTCTTATCTTAAGATTCATATTCTCGCTATTTCCTTTTCTGGGAAGTTTGTCTCCCAGATATTCCCTTGACCAACTAACTCCCCTATGTACATTAAATTTTCCTCAAGTGTTATCACTGAGTTGATTATCTTACTTGCAGTTTACCCACTGAAAACACTCATAAAATCCTCTCAACTTACAATTTTTTGCATAAAAGTTACTAACTTGCAACATACTATATAATTTATGTTTATTATGATTATTTTTTATTCCTTGTCTCTTCCTATGTGATTTAACCTCTATAAAGACAAAGATCTTTGACTGTCTCATTGACTGATCTATCACACCCTTGAAGTATACCTGTTACAGAGTAGCTACTCAGTAAATTAAATGGAATATATACTGTGAAGGAGACATCTAACCACTTCATTCTTGGAGTTGAATATGGCCAGAGATCCAGAGTGAGCCGTGCATTTTGTCTGGCCATCCATCCAAGTTTTTTCACGTTCAGATTGAAAGAAACAATTATTATTGATTCGGTTCCAGCTTTGTGGACATATAATTGAATCCTCAGAGCATGTCTTGTTGTTGAAGATCACTGGATTTTTAGCTAAAATTAACACAGTAATTGAGGGGGGAAAATGAAGAAATTGCAAGAAAATAAAAGAGTTTCATCTTCACTGTAAAAGATTCTCATATGTTTCAGACTGAGAAAATATGTTATTTCCATGTTCAATTCAAATGATTTAACTGACATAATTCAGGAAAGTTAAAGGTCAAGAACAGAGCATAAAACAAATCATCACTGAAGAATGCAGATCTATGCATACTTTAAAATGGTAATAATAAACAAACTTTCAGAAACTCAATCTTCTTTAGACATCTTTCCTCCCATTTTTTTTTCATACTACTGGTATTTTCTTTATTTACCAGTTTTCTTCCCTGTAATTTACTGTGATGGCTGGGACATATCTCATGATAAATAAGGTATTTCTCCCTGTTGTTAATCTCAGAGACTTGGCTCCCTATTGCTGAATTAAGTGAGACTAGATTGTCTTTCAAAAACAGCACCTCTCATTAAAATTGTTCCTTTACCCTTAAACTCAAAACAATGGAGAGGAAAAAATGTTGAAATCTAACGAACATCCATTTTTTACTCTCCAACTTACTGGCACTAGGTAGATAAAATTACTCATGAAAGTGAAACAACCTTCAGAGAAACTAGGTTTAATAAAAAGGACACCTCTAACCCCAGCTGAAAGAAATGACTGGCTCACACTCAATACTCTGAATTTGAAGACCCTCAAACTGTGTAATAAACCAGCACTGTGGGACTATACATATGAGTCCTGGTATAAAAGTCAAGTGGAAAAACTCAGGTCACCAATATTAATTTCAAAATGATTTTAAAATGTCAAGTTCAAATAAACATCTTGTTCAAAAATCAAGTATTTGGCTCAGAACTTGGGTCACCAGAAAGCCATGTTTTCTGATTCACTCACTAATTTGTTCATTCATTCAACAATTATCATTTGAGCTTCCACCATGTGCCAGATAAACTTTTGTAGCTTTAGAAGTACAACTCTATAAATAAGATACAAATATCCTTCTCCTTAATGGGACTTACATGTCTAGTAAACTATACTGCTGCTGCTACTGCTGCTAAGTCACTTCAGTCATGTCCTACTCTGTGCAACCCAATAGACAGCAGCCCACCAGGCTTCCCTGTCCCTGGGATTCTCCAGGCAAGAATACTGGAGTGGGTTGCCATTTCCTTCTCCAATGCATGAAAGTGAAAAGTGAAAGTGAAGTTGCTCAGTCGTGTCTGACCCTCAGTGACCCCATGGACTGCAGCCTTTCAGGCTCCTCCATCCATGAGATTTTCCAGGCAGGAGTACTGGAGTGGGGTGCCATTGCCTTCTGCGAGTAAACTATACTAGTTTGTCATAAAATGAATCAAAGTAAAGGGGAAATTAAAAGACACTTGCTCCTTGGAAGAAAAGCTATGACCAACCTAGACAGCATATTAAAAAGCAGAGATATTACTTTGCCAGCAAAGTTCTGTCTAGTCAAAGCTATAGTTTTTCCAGTGGTCACATATGGATGTGAGAGTTGGGCCATAAAGAAGGCTGAGCACTGAAGAATTGATGCTTTTGAACTGTGGTGTTGGAGAAGACTCTTGAGAGTCCCTTGGATTGCAAGGAGCTCCAAACAGTCAATCCTAAAGGAATCAGTCCTGAATATTCATTTGAAGGACTGATGCTGAAGCTGAAGCTCCAATGTTTTGGCCACCTGATGTCAAGAACTGACTCCTTGAAAAAGACCCTGATGCTGGGGAAGATTGAAGGTGGGAAGAGAAGGGGACGACAGAAGATGAGACGGTTGGATGGCATCACTGACTCGATGGACACAAGTTTGAGTAAGCTCTAGGAGCTGGTGATGGACAGGGAGGCCTGGCATGCTGCAGTCCATGGGGTCATAAAGAGTCAGATATGACTGAGCGACTGAACTGAACTAAACTGTAAGATTGGAAGCAAATATATAGACTTGACAGTGAAGATTTGGAAAAACTCCGTAAAGGTTTGGAGAGAAAGGATAAAGCATAAAATAATCATCTATGGAAGTAAGAGAATTAATGCACTCAGTTCAGTTCAGTAGCTCAGTTGTGTCCGACTCTTTGCTTCCCCATGAATTGCAGCACGCCAAGCCTCCCTGTCCATCACCAACTCCTGGAGATCACTCAAACTCATGTCCATCGAGTCGGTGATGCCATCCAGCCATCTCATCCCCTGTCATCCCCTTCTCCTCCTTCCCCCAATCCCTCCCAGCATCAGGGTCTTTTCCAATGAGTCAACTCTTCGTATGAGGTGGCCAAAGTACTGGAGTTTCAGCTTCAGCATTAGTCCTTCCAATGAACACCCAGGACTGATCTCCTTTAGGATGCACTAGGGGAATGTAATATAATTGCTAGACCCCAACCCATTTATTTTTAACTATCCTAATTGCACCTGGTATGATTCTCTGATGCTCATGTATTTTTTCTCCTCAAAGGCAAGCTCACTGATAAATGCCTACTTGATCTCCTGATTCAGCACAAACACTCCTCCCATCACAAAGTCTCACTTGACTACTAGCGAAGTGAAGTGAAAATCACTCAGTAGTGTCTGACTCTTTGCAACCCCGTGGACTATAGAGTCAATGGAATTCTCTAGGCTGGAGTGGGCAGTCTATCCCTTCTCCAGCAGATCTTCCTGACCCAGGAATTGAACTGGGGTCTCCTGCATTGCAGGAGGATTCTTTACCAACTGAGCTATCAGGGAAGCCCAACTACTAGAGGTAGACTTATAATCTCTTCTTCTGCTTCAAACTGAATGTGCTTCTACTTAGTAGTTATTTTATCATGGCTCAGGCAGTAAAGAATCTGCCTGCCCATGCAGGAGAACCAGGTTCAATCCCTGGGTCAGGAAGATCCCCTGGAGAAGGAAATGGCAACCCACTCCAGTATTCTTCCTTAGAAAATCCCATGGATAGAGGAACCTGGGCAGCTACAGTCCATGGGATTGTAAGAGTCAGACACGACAGAGCAACTGACACCTTTTTCTTTTCATGTTTACATGCTTTTTTCTTCAATTAATAATGAATTCCTTCCAGGGCAGAAAAATCTACTTTTTTTTTTTTTCATTTTGGTATCATCATATGCCTGAAGTTCAAGAGATATTTATTAAAAGAATGTTCATTCTAGAAGACAAAGCAGAGTAACTAATTTTGAAGAAAAACTAGATGGCTCTGGTAGGGAGAATATTTTCTGAGTCCAGTTGTTCAGTGAAGGGGAAGGAAAAGCTAGTCACTGGTATAACCAAATCAATATTAATACAATCAATATGTTTTTAGCAGCAATTGCTTACTCACATTTTTGAGGAAATCCTAACACTGCCCAAAGAAGAAAGGCAATACCTCCACAAATCATACTTGACATGATTAGCATTTTCTTTGTTACTATACCTGTGGAAAACATGTCACTGTTTATCTTGTAAAGAAAAGCGAACCAGTAAAGAAACAAAAGGCCCAAATAATTTTTCCCCTCTATCGTCTCTACATGCTATAGTTCACAACCCAGTAATTAACACTTAGGAAAATGAGGAAAGGCACGAATATCTAATTTGCAGCAACAGTAGTCTCAAAAGTGCTTTGGCTCTACTTTTTGGTGCCATTTCTGAGAATTATGTTACTCAATCTTCTATCTGGACTCCAGACAAGAAAAACAAGTTTCTCCTGGTGCTTTTTAATGAAATACTGCCTTTTCCAAGAGATGGGGGTTAATCTGGTGGAGAAGGGTAGATCCACAATTTCTCTGACGTCTTTGCTTTCTTCGTAAAGAAGATTGTTTCTACTTAAGGGTCAGATTACATATGATATAAACCAAAATTCTGAGAATGCAAGGTTGGATCAAGAAAGGATGCTCAGTTCCTGTATCCGAGGACAACTTCTGTCTTCCCTCTTACCTGGCCTTTTGATCCTCTGCTCCACAACCTTCCTATTCTCAATCCTTTCACTCTCCATCTCAGACACTCTTGGAGAAGGCTCTTTGACAGTCATAGCGGGTGGAATAATCCTGGGGATGAACTGATAATTATATCTGATCCTCACTGCAGGAAAGCAAGAAGCCAGTTTTCTCTGGGAAGCGGGAGGAAGAAAGATTCAGCTGGAAACAGTGCAGAAATCGAGCATCCTCCACTCAATCTCGGGACTGGACTTCAGGCAGATGCCCCCTTGGCTAGCGCATATCACGTGTCCTTTTCTTTTACGTTTTCATGAACCTGGGTAGTAACGGCTGTCAGGCAATTACCAACCGGTACCCTACCTGCAGGGGCGGTGGATCAGCAGCCTGGGATTGGCTGGAGCACAGTGACAACTCTGAGAATTTCACATCTGATTGGCTCCTTACCTCTCACCGGGTAACTACTCAAGGCAGAGCCAGGAAAAGCCACTGTGATCCAGTTTTGGCTTCTTTATATAGTCCCCCCAAAATCTCAAATCTGAGACAATTTTACATGGTGGGCTTACAGCCCATGGGGTCATAAAGAATCGGACAGGACTGAAGTGACACGCATACACGCACTTCAGAAGGAGTGTTTAAAAGTTTCATATACAAAGAAGAAAAGGTTAAAACATGAGGTTTGTAATGAATATTACAAATAGATACAATGACAGATATGTGGCTGGAGGGGTGGGGTCGGGTGGTCAGGAAACAGCTTTCTTCCGTTTAAAATAAAATTTTCTGCCTATACAAATTTGTCTTCATTTTTCTAGCTGACCCTTTCCAATGCAGTTATGTGCAGACTGACCAGATTTAGCAAATTAAAACCTAGATTTTCCACTTGAATTTGAATTTCAGGTCAACAATACATATTAAAATAAATAGAAATATTGCATAAGGCATACTTACTTGAAAAACATATTATTTTTAAGCTAAATTTACAATTTAACTGAATAAAATATTCAGGTATCTTATTCAGTTAATTCAAAATACAAGATGTATTTTACCTGACAACTCACTTAGATCACAACATTTTTTAAATCTTTTAAATTGTTAGGTGTTCCAGGGCTTGGTTGGGGGTTTTCCTTGATTATCTGTTTATATTTCTCCGTGAACGTTAGGTTGTGATGCAGCCCAAGGACTGAGAACAGGAAAGGAGCAGGGAACAAACAGAAGACAGATTGCTGTTTCTTTCAAGGTGGAAAGAAACTAGAGAAAGCGGAAGTAGAAAAAGAGGACATGAAGTGCTGATAAGCAGATGTGGAGAACTCTAGTGCAGGCAGTTTATTTTGAAAGTGAGAGGAAGGAACAAGAGAATTGAAACAGGAGACCTGTCAAGCAAATCACCACTGTGGATATCTGGAGGTTCATTTAGCAGAGAAATTCTAGCAGTCATGGTTAACACCACCAGGCTGTTCCCCTCTCTGTCATTTTCAGCTGTAACGAGCTTCTCTTGAGCCTGAGAAGGAGAGCTTGCTATTTTGCCTTCACTGGCTTAAGGCTCTTGTTCCCTAGGGGAGAAATTTCAGGCTTTGTGTCTTTTCAACAGTGACTGTTCTTCATCTCCCCAGACCTGAAACATAAGGGAAATTTGCCAATATGTTGTGACCTGCTTTCAAACTTACAGCATCTGGTGCAGTTTGTAAAGTACCTTCAGGGATCTGTGATTTACCTTTGTATCCCCAGTTCTCAGGGTGTCTGTGCACTCAAGCAAAACCACAGTCTGCCTTTAGCAACTTGTTAAACATTTTGGCTGAATTCTTTATAACAGCTTCTATGAATTGAGTATTTTCCCCAGGTGAAAAGATTGCATGTCCTATCTTTCTTTGAAAGTACCTGTCTTTTTCAGATTTCAGCTTAGATGACTACCCTATAACCTCAGAGCTCTGATAGGTTTAAGCAAAGTTATGAATTTGTGATGATGCAGCTCTATTTAGTTGTAAAAGCAGAAGTGGCTGACTTCCCACCCTGTCCTCAGAGTGTCACTGTTTCTTCCTTTCCAGGGGCTCTGTTCCAGGGACCCAGCCTTGCAGCCCTTACATGTTGACGTGTTTGCTCAGTTGCAGTGGGATAAACTTCCGCCACTTGCCATCAAGCTTGCTGTCAAGACCTGAAGGAATTAATGGATACTGACAAAGCAGAGACATTACTTTGCCAACAAAGATCCGTCTAGTCAAGGCTATGGTTTTTCCAGTGGTCATGCATGGTTGTGAAAGTTGGACTGTGAAGAAAGCTGAGTGCTGAAGAACTGATGCTTTTGAACTGAGATGTTGAAGAAGATTCTTGAGAGTCCCTTGGACTGCAAGGAGATCCAGCCAGTCCATTCTAAAGGAAATCAGCCCTGGGTATTCTTTGGAAGGAATGATGCTAAAGCTGAAACTCTAGTACTTTGGCCACCTCATGCGAAGAGTTGACTCATTGGAAAAGACTCTGATGCTGGGAGGGTTTGGGGGCAGGAGGAAAAGGGGATGACAGAGGATGAGATGGTTGGATGGCATCACTGACTCAATGGAGTTGGTGATGAACAGGGAGGTCTGGAGTGCTGCGATTCATGGGGTTGCAAAGAGTCAGACACCACTGAGCGACTGAACTGAACTGAACTGAAGCTTCAGGGTAGGTCCTGTAACTCTCCAAAATAACCTGGCTGCAGTGCTTAAGACAACCGTTTGATTCGTTGTGTCACAGTTCAGGTAATAGGTTTTAACACATCCTGCAGTTACAGACATGAGGATGGGGTCTGGTGGTTTCTGTGGTTAAATGCTTAGGCAGCAGAATGTGGGAGAAGTGAGGCTTTCCCATGCGATAGTGGTGTGACCAAACCACCTAGAATTCAGCCCTTGAACACACTAGCAAGGAAGTGCTAAGTTCCTAGTCAGGCACCTAAAACCCACTTGCAGCATCAGAATCTCCTTTCTGGAATCTGACATGCAGACCTGCCTACTTACTGTGCATAGGCATAACCCCATATCGGGAAAAAGGAGAGGAGAGCTAAGCAACTGCTATGCTTCCTATATGTGTGATACTGTTTCCCAATAAATGTTCTGTTGGGAATGCATTGTTTGACCATTAGCTTTTAAATATGTATGTGCTCGGTAGGTGTTGTGTAATCAAAGAAGGGAGATCTCCCTGTTCTGACCACAAAACTGTGGCTTGTATCACATAAAACGTCCTACCAAAAATTATTATCCAAGTTGAACAGAATTTGTAAAACAATTGAGAAGGCAAACTCAAGGGACTTTTTATATTCTACATGCCTGCTAGAAAGCAAACAAACAAACACCTCTTTTTGTAGAAAAACATCATTATCATTCATAATCTATACTGTTTTTATTTACCTGTGCATGTGCTAAGTCACTTCAGTTGTGTCCTGTTCTTTGTTGTGGACTGTAACCCCCTAGGCTCCTCTGTCCATGGGATTCTGGAGTGGGTTGCTATGCCCTCCTCCAGGGGGTCTTCCCAACCCAGGGGTTGAACCCAGTTCTCTTATGTACATGGCTGGCATTTAATAAAAAATTGTGAAGCATCCTAAAAAAAATAGACTAAATGACAAAACATTAATGGACAAGTCAGGTAATAAAAACTGACCTATTGATACTTCAGATACTGATGATATCAGATAAGAAATTTAAAATAAAAATGATCAGTGTGTTCAAGTAGAGAGAACAGTGTAAAGAATTTCCACAGCATAGAAATAATTCAGGAGTCAAATGAAAATTCCAGAACCTAAATGAGTTAGAAATGACATTAAAAATAATTTAATTAAGGAATCAGTTCAGTTCAGTTCAGTCACTCAGTTGTGTCCGATTCTTTGTGGCCCCATGAATCGCAGCACTCCAGGCCTCCCTGTCCATCACCAACTCTCGGAGTTTACCCAAACTCATGTCCTTCGAGTCAGTGATGCCATTCAGCCATCTCATCCTCTGTCATCCCCTTTTCCTCCTGCCCCCAATCCCTCCCAGCATCAGGGTCTTTTCCAATGAGTCAGCTCTTCGCATGAGGTGGCCAAAGTATTGGAGTTTCAGCTTCAGCATCAGTCCTTCCAATGAACACCCAGGCTTGATCTCCTTCAGGATGGACTGGTTGGATCTCCTTGCAGTCCAAGGGACTCTCAAGAGTCTTCTCCAACACCACAGTTCAAAAGCATCAATTCTTCAGCGCTCAGCTTTCTTCACAGTCCAACTCTCACATCCATACATGACCACTGGAAAAATGAGGGCAGAAGGAAATTCAAGAAATAAAAGTGTTTAGCCACTGGCATCAAAATTCCATTTTTAATGTTTGTACTTGTTTTTCTCTTTGGAACCTCTCTGTGGGTCTCTTTTTTGAAATTGAATATGTCACTATGACTGTGGTCTCTGTATTCTGGAATGAAGTTCCCCTTCTCCAGAAAACAGTCACATGTTACTTCCCTCTGGATCCAGGACTTTGCAAATTTTGAGCCGTTAATCCCTGAATAAAGGTTGAAATTTCTTGAGAACACAGATGATCACAACCTGGGCTCCAAGATTTTCAAAGGGTTTGTTTCCTTTTGGTTCAATCTTACAGTGAAGGTAGAATTATTTGAGTCCCTATCTCATAGTATTTAGAAAAGCCAGAGGAACCAGAGATCATGGATTTAGAAAAGGGAGAGGAACCAGAGATCAAATTGCCAACATCTGTTGGATCATCGAAAAAGTAAGAGAATTCCAGAAAAGCATCTACTCCTGCTTTATTGATTACACCAAAGTCTTTGTGTAGATCACAACAAACTATGGACAATTCTCAAGAGATGGGAATACCAGACCACCTTAACTACCTCCTGGGAAATCTGTGTGTAGGTCAAGAAACAACAATTAGAACTGGACAGGAAACAACAGACTGGTTCCAAATTGGGAAAGGAGTACGTCAAGGATGTATATTGTCACCCTGCTTATTTAACTTATATGCAGAGTACATTATGTGAAATGCCAGGTTGGATGAATCACAAGTTAGAATCAAGATTGCTGGGAGTAATATCAGTAACCTGAGACACGCAGATGACAACACCTTTATGGAAGAAAGTGAAGAGCAACTGAAGAGGCTCTTGATGAAAGTGAAAGAGTAAGAGAGTTGGCTTAAAACTCAACATTCAAAAGAACAAAGATCATGGCATCTGGTCCCGTCACTTCATGGCAATTAGATGGGGAAACAATGCAAACAGTGACAAACTTTTTTTCTTGGGCTCCAAAATCACTGCAGATGGTTACTGCAGCCCTGAAATTAAAAGACACTTGCTCCTTGGAAGAAAAGCTATGACCAACCTAAATAGCATATTAAAAAGCAGAAACATTACTTTGCCAACAAAGGTCAGTCTAGTCAGAGCTATGGTTTTTCCAGTAGTCATGTATGGATATAAGATTTGGACCATTAAAGAAATCTGAGCACTGAAGAATTGATGCTTTTGAACTGTGGTGCTGGAGAAGACACTTGAGAGTCCCTTGAACTGCAAGGAGATCAAACCAGTCAATCCTAAAGGAAATCAGTCCTGAATATTCATTGGAAGCACTGATGCTGAAGCTGAAATTCCAATACTTTGGCCACCTGTTGAGAAGAGCTGACTCATTGGAAAAGACCCTGATGTTGAGAAATACTGTAGGCCAGAGGAGAAGGGGATGACAGAGGATGAAATGGCTGGATGACATCACCGGCTAGAGATGGACAAGACTTTGAGCAAGCTCCAGGAGTTGGTGATGGATAGGAAAACCTGATGCTGCAGTCCATGGGGTCACAAAAAGAAAGACACCACTGAGCGACTAAACTGAACTGAGCTCATAGTATGGAGATGACTTTGTCCTAACTTCCATTTCTCCAAGGCCCAGTATAATGTTAGTCTCTCAGTCATGTCTGACTCTCTGAGACCCCATGGACTGTAGCCCACTAGGCTCCTCTGTTGATGGGATTCTCTAGCAAGAGAACTGGGGTGGGTTGCCATTTCCTCTTCCAGGGGATCTTCCCAACCCAGGAATTTAACTTGGGTCTCCCAGGTTGCAGGCAGACTCTTTATTGACTGGACCATCAAGGAAGACCTCCAGGTCCCAGGATCTGTCTAAATAAAAGTTCAAATCTGTGTGAAAATGCAAGAATCTTCTCAGAAAAAAATAGAAATAATGATTAAATTAGTTCTCTGAGCTCCTGTTTTCTCATGTTTTGGCCTGATTACTTCTTAGTTTTAATGAATGACTAAGGATATTTTAGTCTAGGGTGTCCCTTGTACTTCAGTCGGTAAAGATTCTGCCTGTATGCAGGAGATCCTGTTTCAATCCCTGGATCAGGACGATCCTCTTGAGAAGGAAATGGCAACCCACTCCAGGATTCTTGCCTGAGAAATCCCATGGACAGAGGAGCCTGTCAGGCTATAGTTCGTGGGGTCACAAGAGTCGAACATGACTTAGTGACTAACCCACCACCACCAAGGATATTTTAACATAAAAGAGAGGATTAGTACTAGATTACATATTCCTTAAGTATCAGTTTTGTTGTCTTGAGAATCCTTCACAGATTTCCTGTTGATGAATATATGTAGTAATCTGGAGAAAAGGAATGATATTATCATAAAATGGAGCACACCTCAGATGCTTGTTTTATTAGTTGAACTTTGAAAGCTATCAGAAATTATTTTACATAATTCTCACAAGTGCAAATTTCAGAGATTTTTGCAGAATCTCACCTACAGGATTTTTATAGAATCCCACCTACAGGATTCAGTTTTCATTTACCAGAGTGTATTAACTCTGAGTAATCACATGAAGTACAAACTTTGCTGCTATGTAAACAACAGATACTCAATCTTGTCACTTTAAAAATAAAAATTTCTCCGGAGTTGGTCATTGAGTATCTCTTATTCAGTTCAGATATAGAGAGTAATGCATACTGTTCCTTTTTCTCCTTGTTTCCATGTTGTTGAGATACTGTCAGCAAAATAATTTAGTTTTTAGAGCACTTCTACTCAGATAATGCTCTAGGTCATGCTAATTCTCTTAGGAGCTTGAGTGAACTTGTGAAAATTTGCTGTCTATCATTAAATGTAGCATCATTAATCCAGTCAAAGGGTCAAGGAATTATCTCATCTTTTAAGATCTTTCATGTTTGATGGACATTTGGACAGACTATTGATAATATAATTATAATGCAATCAAAAACTCTCTAGCTGAGTTTCAGAAATCTGACATAAAGCATCTAGCTGAAAATACTCAAATATCCTGTCAGAAGAAGTGAATAACATGTTTATAGCATGACAGGAAATTTTACCAAATTGTACAAATAATAATCTAAATACAGTTATGAAAGAAATCCCTCACTTTGGGAATATTGACTCTACCATCATTTTAGAGAGTCTCAATATGCAGTCAGAGGAACTTAGTGAAGAAAGTTCATTAACAAATGTAGTTGCATGAAGAAAATGATGCTGACACTCTCTAAAGGAAGTGATGCGAGCAAAACAAAACAAAACAAAACACAAAAAAACTTCACAATTAAAGGAACTGTTGGAAATATTTCATGTCTTTGAGCACAGAAAGGATATAACAATAAAAGCTTATCCCAACTTAGAAAGGAGTGTAACAATTTCTTCAGTATAGAAAAGATATTCCATCTGCATAATAAAGTGTATTGAAAGAAGTTGTAGCCCTGTTTATACTACTCTTGATAAACAAAATAAACCACTTTAATTCTCAACGTTTCTAATATTTCAAATTAAATTTGGACAAGATAATATCAATTTTATTAAAAAAAAACTTTTCCTGTATAATTATAATCAACTGAAGCTGATTTTTAATGTTTTTACAAAAGGTTTTAAAGGTCACAAATCAATCAAATTTACTCCACTTGTTTCTAAGATTGTTTTTGCATAGTTTCAGCTTACACAGTCATTTCTATATCCTAAGCTATTATAAGTGCTTGCATTTACATAAGGTTGAGAATTTGGTACATCTACTTTGTTTTCACAGGTATAATAACTACTAGAGTCATTAGATTTCCAATTGTTAAATTTCCATTGGACATTGCATGCTTCACTGTTTTGGCACTTGAAATACTTCTGGAGGTACCAAACCTGGAACAAAAAGATAAATAAAAATGAGTCCTGTGCTTTATCTTGAAAAACAATTACCTCATAAATATAAACTCTTATTTCCAAAACTTATTCTTTTCTTGTTAAATCATTTTAGTTAAGAGAGAAGAAAGTGACAATAGCTCTGGTGATTCTTTATACTATTGTTAGAATTCTCTAATGCCCTCAACTTTCTTGGACTCAAAACTACCTCTGGTCTATCTATTACCACTTTTTATTTTTTACTATCATCTGTTAGAATTTTTTAAATTATTTTTTATTGAAGTACAATTGTTCCACAGGGCTTCCCAGGGGGCGCTAGTGATAAAGAACCTGCTTGCCAATGCAGAAGACATAAGGGTTTGATCCCTGGGTTGGAAAGATCCCTGGAGAGGGGAATGGCAGCCCACTCCAGTATTCTTGCCTGGGAAATCCCATGGACTAAGGAGGCTGGTGAGCTACAGTCCATAGGATCATAGAGTCAGATATAACTGAAGCGACTTAGCATAGCATAATTGCTTTACAATGATGTGTTAATTACTACTGTATTTGGATATTGGCATTGATTATTCAATCCCTTATACTATGTATAAAATAAATTATTAATGAGAACCTACTATATAGCACTTGGATCTCTACTCAGTGCTTGGTGAAGAACTAAATGGGAACAGAATCCAAAAAAAGAGGGGATATATGTGTCTGTTACCAATTTTACCCAAGAGTTCATTGAGTAACCTTGGTCTTCCCAGGACACTATTGAGTTATCTCGGTATAATTATCAATAGTGCCTCATTTCAGTCTCAAAATCATATGGTCAATAAACCAATCGTATGACCAATAAATCAAATAGTCATCTGGATTATAGTTCACTTAAAATATTGTTATAACCTTCCTTTAGTAAAGTATATAAGCTCATATTATTTACTTTAACAATGTGAAGTACTAGAAACAAAGCAGAATTTCTTGGCTCCAAGGAGATAATTTATTTTTTATTACACTGGATAATATCCCTGACCCTGAATTGACTTTGTCCTTATACCTTGTCTCCATTCCTTAGGGTCCTAGGAAAGCATGACACAGTCATGTGAAATAAAGGCAGGGAAGTGTAGCAACACTTCTGAATTTCTTCCTCCAGTGCTCTCAATTCCAAGGAATTTCTGTATAGAATAGATTTTTTTTTTTTTTTTTTTTGCAAAAAAAGAATTGCCTAAGTTACAGAGAAAAGCTTCCAGGATATCCTTCCTTCCCTTTGTACATCTTTGACCATGTATGGAGGGTGACTGTCAGAGAAACATCAACAAAATTAGCACACCAGATATTCCTTTATTATTGACAAAAAAGGAAGAAAGAGGTTAACTCACAAGTCAAAATGGAAATATCTGAAACATTCCTTGCTGTCTGATTTGTGTTGTTGGAAACAGAATTCAGAAGCGTCTGGAAGATATGTACTGGATGACATCTAATGAACATCTATAAACAAAGGAAACATCAGTTACTTTGAATGACTTGGAGCTAATTCAAGTGCAACAGAAATAAGTTCATGTCATCAAAATTCCATTCAACATTCATGTTACTGCTCCTTTGTTCATTGTCCCCTTACCCTCAGTGGGATTTGAAGACCTTCTCTATTCTTCTCAAGTGTTCTATTTAACACCACTACTACACTCTTAACAGTTAGCAGGTGATAGGTGAAAACAAGTCATCATGTAACCCATCATGTAGACATCTGCAGAGGTTCTAATTTTCTGTATTCACCATAGAACAGAATCACATTCATTCAACCTTTCCCATGAGACCTCCCAATTCTTTTCCATTACCTGTCTTTATGTACTTTTTTTTCCCTCTCTCTCTTTTTTAAGTTATGAAAGTATGATAACACATTCACATGAGACTTGGAAAATATAGAACAAAGTTATATATGGTTCCACTATGTGTGCGCATATATGTGCGCTCAATTGTGTTGGACCCTTTACAAGCTCATGGACTGCAGCCCTCCAGGCTCCTCTGTCTGTGGGATTTCCCAGACAAGAATACTGGAGTGGGTTATCATTTCCTCCTTGAGGGGATCTTCCCCACCCAAGGAGAGAACCCATGTCTCTTGCATCTGCTGCACTGGCAGGCAGATTCTTTACCAACTGAGCTACCAGGGAAGCCCTTGGTTCCACTATATATTACAATTATTACTTTTTAAAAAATGTACATTACCATATGTAAAATAGATAACCATTGTGACTCTGATGCATGAAGCAGGACACCCAAAGCCAGTGCTCTGGGACAACCCAGAGGGATAGTGTGGGGAGGGAGGAGGGATCGGGATTCAGGATGGGGAGGACACATGTATACCTGTGGCTGATTCACACTGACGTATGGCAAAAAACATCAAAATATTGTTAAGTAATTATTCTCCAATTAATTTTTAAAAAAGAATCCTGAAAAATTTTGGAAATTGAAAAAAATACAATTTTTTAAGTAAATGAAGATTTTCAGTGGAAGTTTCAATATCAAACTCTCAAAAATTAATAGAATGAATATATAGAAAAGTAGAAGGATATAGTAGACCTGAAAAGTACCATGAACCAAGTCAACATAATTAAGATTTATACAATTTTCACCCAACCGTTGTCTATCCTACTCTTTTAATTTTTCCCTCCTCACTGGGCCCTATGCTGAGCTAAGTCACAGTATCTTTAAAACTTTCCCTGGCATCATGAGTTTTCTCTTGAGATATAAAAGTTATTTTATCTTGCATTAACTTCCAAGATTCTTAAGAGGAAATCTGGAGTTTAAGCTTTGTTTTCATGCTTCTTCCTCATTCAGATTTCAGCTGGTCTCTAACTATCCTCTTTGAGGTCTGACATATACTACAACATGGATGAGCCTTGAGGACATTATGGTAAGTGAAATAAGCAGTCACAGGAAAACAAATATGATATGATTTATTTGAATGTAAAGTTAAATGTAAAATTCATTTATTGACTATTACCCTAGTCAAATTCACAGAAATAAAGAGTGGAATCAGGCTTGCCAGGAGGCAGAGGAAGGAGAAATCGAGGAGTTCTTTAGTGAGTACGGTGTTTCAGTTTTGCAACATGAAAAGAGCTCCAGAGATTGGTGGCATAGCGTTGGGAATGTACTGTACACTTAAAATTGGTTAAGCCAGGAGATTTAATGTTATTTATTGTTGTTTAGTTGTTAAGTTGTGTCCAATTCTTTGTGGCTCCATGGACTGTAGCCCTCCAGTCTCGTCTGTCCATGGGATGCCCCAGGCAAGAATACTGGAGTAAGTTACCATTTCTTCTCCAAATGTTATGCATATTTTACCACAATTAAAAAAATTTTTTTAATTGGATGACAGGAGTGTAACCAAGGTAACCCTAAAAGTGAAAGTCTCTGGAAGCCCAAAACTTTGAAACTTCCTTCTTTAAGGAAAAACCAGCTCGGAAGAATGATCTCTGACAAGAAGTGAGTAGCAGTGAGATAAGGTAATTACTGAAAAGACCTCAAAATCACTCAGTAAGGAAGCCATTAATGGCACACATCTATTCTTTTCTTCCAGTTTGAAAGCTATGCTTTTCATTTTTTATAAATGCAGCGTCATAATTGCAGTTAGATAATGATTTGCATAATTTTTGATTTATTATTTCAATCAACCTTAGTTTAAAAGCTTTATTACATGTATCACTCATATTACCAGCATTCAGTCCACATTGCAGACCTTAGTAAACACTTAAGAAGTACTTGTGTGAAATGTTATCAATATTTCACCCAAATTACCTATTGCATGAAAAATACCCCTGTCAGAGTCATCTTTAAATTGTCAACTAATTGTTTTTAGACATACTTCAGTCTTTGGAGATAAGCAGACTAGGTTTTTAGCTTACTTTCTGCTTCTTATTGCTCATGTGACCTTAAGAAATTTATTTATTCTCTATGAATTTCAGTTTTTGAATCTTAAATTTAGGAATAATGTATAGAGCCTGTTTGGAGGTTAAGTAAAACATCAGCTAGAAGGCATGATGCCATGGGAACTAACAAAGAAAGAGTTTCAAGAATAATGCAGTTAACAGTGAAAAACCTCAAAAAGTTTAAATAATGCATTAAGAGTAGTGACAAAAACTATTTACTATATGCCTATAATGAGCCACATACTCGAAACCTGAGTTGGATTAATCAGGTTCAAAAGAGACAGAATAATAATCCAGGTAGCAAAACCAGAAAGGGCAAAAGTCACTGAGACATTTGACCACATTCAGGTTAATGCTGAGGACAAAATCTTTTGGATTGGGGCTTGCTGTGTGTTATAAGAAAACGAACAAGTAGATTGTTCTGGATAGTAGGGAGTTGGGAGTTTGGTATTTTTGCTACAGTCAAATATTAAGAAAAACAACAACAGAAAAATAATCATGAGCATAACTTGATCTGATTTTTCTGTATTTTAACTTAAGTAAGATCAAGTAATATGTGAGGATAAGCTAGATAATTTACATGATTGTACCAAGTGGCTTATAGTCCAGAGAATGACTTTTTATCAGTGGACAACAATTCTAAGGGGGAAGAGAATCCTGTAATTTAATCTGTAGCAGTGATTATTTAAAATATACCTCACAATTGGAAATAAATAATTACCCACTCCTTCCTGACTCTATAAAAAATAAAAAAATAAAAAAAACAGAAATCACGGGTAACAAGAAATAACAAAGAAATAGACTTCCATAGTTTACCATATGAACCAGCAACTCTAATCACTGTAGATCCTTGCTTTCTGAACCTGTGATATAGGAATTTTCCAATGTCTCCACTCAGATGCAGAGAGCAAAAGTGAAGGGCATGAAAGCCATTTATCAGGAACAGCCAAGAATTAATGTTCTTACCCAAACTCTCCTTGCCTGTACTTTAACAATACCAAGAAATAGCTGCAGACATACCACAGATCATACCACAAACCTTGGTTCTATTCCTATTTTTCACACCATCCATATTCATCAGGGAGGAGTGATTCTTCTCACAGTCGCTGTTGCACATATTGCAAATTATTTTGGTAGAAAAGTTATAGCAGTTACTTCCATACTGTATCCATATCTCTGAACATAAGTGAGGTCGCAGGTCTGAATAAGGAAAGTCTATAAAGATATGATACATACACACATATGCATGACAGGTATGCACAGATATAGTACAAATTAGCATATACATCAGAATTTCTAAATATTTGTATTATACATTCCAATGATTAACAGGAGTTATATTTTGAAAGAGATGATTGCTTAAAATATGAGAGAAGGAAAAGAACACAGCCTGAGATGAAACAGATTTGGATCTGGAGCAATCTGAAGATTAAAGAAAAATCATGGCTATAGAGGGAAAAAATAATGAAGGGATTATTCAAAGCACTCAGAAAAAACTTCAGAATGTTTTGTTTGCTGCAAAAAAATTTTAAAAAAGCAAGACCTTAGTCCGTATCTATTCTGATACTTACCACCTCAATGTTTTCAGTGATATTTCTATAAGACTCTTCTCTAAATGATTCAAATAGATTTCAGGTTGAACCCAAGTTCTTCCCATTATTTATAGGAACCCTCATGGCACTCCAGTTTTAACTCTTAATCCACTTAGTTTCCTGTCATCTATTTATCTTGAAAATCTTGAATTTTTCTTGAGAATGCCTTGCTATCTCATTACTTTTATGGAAACATGCATCCAATCCCTGCATTAAATATTGTACCCCATTCAGTCTGACCTGTTTCCTCCAGCTGTATGGTTTCTTGAGCTATGTGTTCATGTTTATGTACACTTATTACACTGAATTATAATTTTTCTGTTTACTTCTCTGCTTCTCCTGTCATACTCAAGATGAGAAATTGTTGTAACTGTTATACCAAAAAAAAATTATATTCTCTAGGTTTCCCAGGTGCTTGACATATGGTGCACAGTGCATCTTTTTGATGAAAGAAGATAAGAAGTTAAGAGAGAGAGGAAGAAAATCAGTGACATTTATGCAATTTTCAGGAGAGGAAAGGATATAGTTAATCTCTAAAAATATTGAGTGAGCTATCTGGCAAGGCCTTGGTTTCTACTATCATTGTTGACACCATACTTTATATCCAATTTAATTTCAACAGGAAAGTTGCCTGTTCATCACTCCTCCCTGGTCTTCCACTCTTAAAATATATGTATAAATATAGCTGATTCACTTTGTTGTACAGCAGAAACTAAAACATTGTAAAACAATTATATTACAACAAAAATTTTAAGAACTAAAGTAGAGGGCAAAAAAAAAAAAAGTATTCAGATAGAGTTCTCACTTCTAGAGAGATCTAATGGAAAAACTATCTTCTTTATTTTTTATCCTCTTTAAAATAACAATAGAGGCAATCCACACTAGCCATCACTTCCTTTCTTGAGTATCAACAGAGAAGCAAAAATCCTAGGGTATATAGAAGCACCAGGACATGAAAGGAGAAGGTGATGGCACCCCATTCCGGTACTCTTGCCTGGAAAATCCCATGGACCGAGGAGCCTGGTAGGCTGCAGTCCATGGGGTTGCTAGGAATCAGACACGACTGAGTGCCTTCGCTTTCACTTTTCACCTTTCACTTCCATGCATTGGAGAAGGAAATGGCAACCCACTCCAGTATTCTTGCCTGGAGAATCCCAGGGACTGGGGAGACTTGTGGGCTGCCATCTATGGGGTTGCACAGAGTCGGACACAACTGAAGTGATTTAGCAGCGGCAGCAGCAGCACATGAAAGAGAATTCTCATGCTTAAAGGAAAAGAAAAGGAAAAACTGCCTCCTCCTTCAAAAAAAAAAAAAAAAAAGACTGATATTTTAAAATGTATCTGTAATCAATTTACTAAGATATCTCCAAAAGATAGTATATACATAAGGTAAGAATAGGATGCTACAAAAAAAAAAAAAAAACCTCTTAAAAATCATTCAAAAATATGATAGCCAAAAAATAATCAATAGATTAAAAAGTAAAATTTAAGAAATCTTCCAGAATCTAATGCTAAAATAAACAGAAAATACAAAGAAAAGATGATAATCTGTAAATCTGAACATCCAAAAGAGAGAAGTCATGGAAAGAACAGAGGAAATGAAGAGAAATGAAAAATAAACTATAAGGAATAGCACATATATTCCCTAAATTTGAAGGCCCTAAACTTTCAGATTGAGAAGACTGTAGCACACCAGGCTCTCTTGTCCTTCACTATCTCCTGGAGTTTTTTCAAACTCATGTCCACTGAGTTGGTGATTTTATCTAACCAGCTCATCCTCTGCAGCCCTTTCCTCCTTTTGCCTCCAATCTTTCCCAGCAAAAGAATCTTTTCCAATGAGTCAGCTCTTCGCATCAGGTGGTCAAAGTATTGGAGCATCAGCATTAGTTCTTCCAAAACACTCATACCCAAGAAAAACCCTAAATGTCAGGAACCCAGCAGCTAAAGTTGGGTCATTTTTATAAAATGAAAATTATACTGGAGACAGACTTATTAACAACATTGTTTTCCAGAGACAATGAAGTAATTCCCACAATATTGTCTAAGATGTGAATTTTTAGCCACAAAATTTATAGCTAGCTAAGTTAAAGACTTATTTCAGACATATGAGAACACAGAATATTTATCTTCCATATACCCAGCTAAACACCATCACAGCTAAACTCCATTAAAATGTTTAAATGTCAGTGCTAAAGAAGGAAGAAAGAAGGGATTTAAGAAAACCTAGTCTAAGGAGAGAGAAGGCGAATCATTTGAAAAAAAAAAAAACACCATATAAAGAAACTAAGTACATAAAGATGAAAATGCTTATTTACCAGAAGAATCTACACATGTTTACCATATGTTAATGTTTTTTCTTTAATTTTGTAAATATTTCAGGACTTTGAACACAATGAAAAAGAAGGGAGAAAACTGGGGAAAACTATGTTACTGATAACTCTGAAACAGAAAGATCTTTCACTTTGATTTTCCTTCTGCTTTAACTCTTCAAAGTACTTAGAAGTAAAGTTATTCAACACTTTAGTGTGTATTCTAACATATTAAAATGATGTGCTCACCTGAGACAGTTGTAGGCATATCTGTGGGTAATGTGGTTGTTTCCACACGTTCTGTTACGTTCAGTTGTACATCATAAACTGTCTTGCTGTTAAAAATGAGCTTGTAGTAATCTATAATTCATATCAGGAGATTAATAACTTTCACATAGACTCTTCCAATAAATTATACTACTAACACAGCAGTTATTTAAAAATTTAATAGAAAGCACATTTTAAAATGATAGCTACATAAGAGTAGAATATCAACTTTACATACTTTTAAGATTAACATTTATTTGAAATAATGTTTGATGTTACTCAACAGAGTACTAGTTCTTATATAAGGAAATGCCCAAATAAGTTTAAAAATATGGGACAAAAAGTGTCTATGTCATGCAGAGATTTCAAAATAAAAGACTGTAATTCAATAGTTAGGTTTTAAAAATGCAAACCCCACTTTTGAGACCAAGAGTCACCAGAATACATTGGTGAGGCTACATGTTGTAACTTTAAGTTTCTTGGAGAGAAATAACCATACTTTATGGATATAGAATTAGTAAATACTAGCCTCAGAATTAAAAAAATAAGAATTACAGAAATCATGTATCTAAGAATATCAGAAGATTCAAAAAACATATATATCCATTTTGTGGATTATTAAACAAAACCTGTCTTTTCTACATGACTGATACTAGTTTTCTTGCCAGCCCTTAATCATAATAGAATCTTTATGAGAAGACTTATGAAGTTTTATGAGATTTAGAAGATTTAGAAGTTTCATGAGAATTAAATGAGAAACAATCACGAAGAATGGACACAAAGAAACAATTGCTATAATCATCCTCTGTTTCCTTAGAATGCCTTTGTACCCACTCTTGCAGGAGGAAAGGGAAAGGGAATAAATGTTTCCCAATGTCATCCAGGCTTGAGAAGAGATACTTCAAAAATGTCATGAAAATGAAGAATTTATTTCTAATAAGTGGACTCCTCATGAAAACTCTCAGAGTATAAATCAGTATACTGATTTCAGTTGCATTAATTGTATAACTTTTAGAAACATAGGCTTTACATTACTCTCTACAGCACTGGTTGCACTGAAGGAATCTGATATTGAAATAGCCTAAAAAGAATGACTAGTGTTACATGGTCACACAGAAATAAAACCTGTTTTCCTCTGTTTATCTGGGAGTTTTATATGGGTATGTCTCAGGATTTGGAGTCATTTGCAATATGCCTAAGAAAAGTAAGGGACAGCCTCAGAGAAAAGTGAACACTTACACATCAAGCCCAGGGCTCCCAGTCCAGCCAGTATCACCAGGTTCAACAACAGTGAAACACAAGCAATAGGGTACCACACCTTTGATGGAGCGCTGTGTCCTGTGAGGAGAATGACAAGAAGTCAAGCATTTCATGTTACTTCCTCTTTCTTTAACTCCCTCCAACTCCTGCTCTTCTATAAATAGTGGCATCAGACTTACTCTAAAGTTTAATTTTAAAAATTGCTTGCAAAGTCAATGAGACCTCATTTATATTAGGCTGACATAAATACACCTGTACATTCACATCTGACACTAAAAACACAGAATTTTATATAAATGTGATTGTATGATATATTCTAGATATTTTATGAACACTCACTTATATTTTAGCAGTTTTTCCTCACTAACTTCTTAGTCTTTTCCTCATTGATCTACCTTCCTGTCTCCAGGTAATTAATGCTAACCAGCTGCTGGGTGTTCTTTTAATTGGAATATAGTTGCTTTACAATGTTGTGATAGTTTCTGCTATACAACAACGTGAATCAGTTATGAGTATACATATATCCTCTCCCTCTTAAACTTCCCTTCCAGCCCCTTGCCCCCATCTAGTTCATCACAGAGCTCTGGGCTGAGTCCAGGATAGTTTTGAAATCTGCTATTTAATATAATTGCTAATTCTTTCTCTTATGATTGATTTTTTCCAAGTAATCTATTTAATATGTTAGTAGAAAAATCCACTCTCCAACCCAAACTTTTATAATGCTTTCATTCCCTCACTGCTTTTCTCCCTAACTCTAGGTTATACGGTGAGAGTTTATTAAAAATGATTCTAGGGGATGATAAACTTTCTCTTACAATATATCTGTTTCATTGAAAGATTGTTTAGCACTTTTATTGTTGCAATTTTCATAGTCATGCCATTATCAGCTATTGCTTTTTTGCACGCCTCTAAATGTCCCCTTAATTAATCATGGGACTGAAAATTTTCTTGAGTATTTCTCAAATGGAGTATATGATGTTTTTTAAATTTTTTCTAAAATGGATAAATTGTATCTTTTTTGATTTTAGGTTAAATGAATTGCAGCCAAAGATGAAGAAACTCTATAAGTCAACAAAAACAAGACCAGGAGCTGACTGTGGCTCAGATCATGAACTCCTTATTGCCAATTCAGACTCAAATTGAAGAAAGTGGGGTAAACCACTAGACCATTCAGGTATGACCTAAATCAAATCCTTTATGATTATATAGTGGAAGTGAGAAATACACATTTAAGGGACTAGATCTGATAGATAGAGTGCCTGATGAATTATGGATGGAGGTTCGTGACATTGTACGGGAGACAGGGATCAAGACAATCCCCATGGAAAAGAAATGCAAAAAAGCAAAATGGCTGTCTGGGGAGGCCTTACAAATAGCTGTGAGAAGAAGAGAAGTGAAAAGCAAAGGAGAAAAGGAAAAATATAAGCATCTGAATGCAGAGTTCCAAAGAATAGCAAGGAGAGATAAGAAAGCCTTCCTCAGCGATCAATGCAAACAAATAGAGAAAAACAACAGAATGGGAAAGACAAGAGATCTCCTCAAGAAAATTAGAGATACCAAGGGAACATTTCATGCAAAGATGGGCTTGATAAAGGACAAAAATGGTATGGACCTAACAGAAGCAGAAGATATTAAGAAGTGGCAAGAAAACACAGAAGAAATGTACAAAAAATATCTTCACAACCCAGATAATCACGATGGTGTGATCACTCACCTAGAGCCAGACATCCTGGAATGTGAAGTCAAGTGGGCCTTAGAAAGCATCACTATAAACAAAGCTAGTGGAGGTGATGGAATTCCAGTTGAGCTGTTTCAAATCCTGAAGATGATGCTGTGAAAGTGTTGCACTCAATATGCCAGCAAATTTGGAAATCTCAGCAGTGGCCACAGGACTGGAAAAGGTCAGTTTTCATTCCAATCCCAAAGAAAGGCAATGCCAAAGAATGCTCAAACTACCACACAATTGCACTCATCTCACATGCTAGTAAGGTAATGCTCAAAATTCTCCAAGCCAGGCTTCAATAGTACGTGAACCATAAAGTTCCAGATGTTCAAGTTGGTTTTAGAAAAGGCAGAGGAACCAGAGATCAAATTGCCAACATCCGCTGGATCATGGAAAAAGCAAGAGAGTTTCAGGAAAAAAAAAAAAAAAAACCATCAATGTCTGCTTTTTTGACTACGCCAAAGCCTTTGACTCTGTGGATCACAATAAACTGTGGAAAATCCTGAGAGAAATGGGAATACCATACCACCTGACCTGCCTCTTGAGAAACCTGTATGCAGGTCAGGAAGCAACAGTTAGAAATGGACATGAAACAACACACTGGTTCCAGATAGGAAAAGGAGTACATCAGGGCTGTATATTGTCACCCTGCTTATTTAACTTCTATGCAGAGTACATCATGAGAAACGCTGGGCTGGAAGAAGCACAAGCTGGAATCAAGATTGCCGAGAAAAATATCAATAACCTCAGATATGCAGATGACATCACCCTTATGGCAGAAAGTGAAGAGGAACTAAAAAGCCTCTTGATGAAAGTGAAAAAGGATAGTGAAAAAGTTGACTTAAAGCTCAACATTCAGAAAACGAAGATCATGGCATCTGGTCCCATCACTTCATGGGAAATAGATGGGGAAACAGTGGAAACAGTGTCAGAATTTATTTTGGGGGGCTCCAAAATCACTGCAGATGGTGACTGCAACCATGAAATTAAAAGATGCTTATTCCTGGGAAGAAAAGTTATGACCAACCTAGACAGCATATTCAAAAGCAGAGATATTACTTTGCCAACAAAGGTCCATCTAGTCAAGGCTATGGTTTCTCCAGTGGTCATGTATGGATGTGAGAGTTGGACTATAAGAAAAGCTGAGCACCAAAGAATTGATGCTTTTGAACTGTGGTGTTGGAGAAGACTCTTGAAAGTCTCTTGGACTGCAAGGAGGTCCAATCAGTCCCTCCTAAAGGAGATAAGTCTGGGGTGTTCATTGGAAAGAATGATGCTAAAGCTGAAGCTCCAATACTTTGGCCACCTCATGGGAAGAGTTGACTCTTTGGAAAAAAACCCTGATGCTGGAAGGGATTGGGGGCAGGAGGAGAAGGGGACGACAGAGGATGAGATGGTTGGATGGCTTCACTGACTCAATGGACATGAGTCTGAGTGAACTCCGGGAGTTGGTGATGGACAGGGAGGCCTGGCGTGCTGTGATTCATGGGGTTGCAAAGAGTTGAACACAACTGAGCAACTGAACTGAACTGAACTGCAGATATTTTCTTTCCATATCTACTGAATACTAAATAGTAACTGGTTACTTTAATTACTTCCTTGCTTTTATCTATTCTTTTTGTTGTTTATGGAATCTTATTATTTACATTTTAGATTACTTGGTTTTATTATCCAAGTCCATCATGATTTTCATGTCTCTTTATTTTATTTTTTCTGTATGATCTTCTAGGACCTGCAACTGGGCCTTAATGATCATTCTTTCCATTAAAGTCATGTTTTTTTCAAATTGAAAATTTTTAGTGTGATAATTTAACATCATAAGTTATTTCGGTTATCTTTCTCTTGTAGGGATTCTGTTTTACTTGGAGCTGCTTGTAGGGTTTTTCCTTTTCCTCTCATTCTGGGTTTCCTATGGTTCTGTGTTCCATAAATTTAGTAACTTTTATTTGTTTTCCCTTGGCTTTACTGACGTTTAAGATTTGATAACAAGATTTTGAGTACTTTGTGTGTGTGAAGTCACTCAGTTGTGTCCGACTCTTTGTGACTCCATAGACTGTAGCCTACCAGGCTCCTCCATCCATGGGATTTTCCAGGCAAGAGTACTGAAGTGGTTTGCCATTTCCTTCTCCAGAGGATATTCCCCACCCAGGGATCGAACCCAGGTCTCCCACGTTGTAGGCAGACGCTTTACTGGCTGAGCCACCAAGAAGTCACTTTGAGTACTTTGAGAGGCATCAAATCTATGTGTGATGGAATGCACAGGTGTTTCTTTCACTAAGTGCCAATGGAATGCCAGAAAACAAGTCCTTCATTTTATACCCCATAGAAGAAGAAACCTGTTCCTTTGTCTTCTCAGATGCAAAGTCTGAGGCTTTCTATGATTTAGGATTATAGAGGACCTTTTCTGCATTCTTATTTAGTTTCCACACTAACCCTCAGAGGCCAGAAAGATAAGCAAGTCCTCCCAGGACCACATAAGAAGTTGGCACCATCTTTTTTCTACAGAGTCTAATAAATCTCAAGAGACTGAATCCTTCCTAGGCACCAGAGAAACCTGAATCTAAGCCTTTTATTTATGAATCTTCAGGCTCTTAATGAGAGCAATGGTACACAAATCTCTTCTTCATTGGCACCCCATAAGGGTTTGGAGTACATACCATCAATCTGCTGCCTGGTTGCTAGCCCCAACAGTAGCTCCTTACATGGGCTTATGTATTTGCCAATAAGAAATGGGGGGGGGGGGGGGGGAAAGGCAGAATGAAAGTACATTTGAGCTGATTGAAGTGCTAATTAAAATCAGTCTGAAATGAACATTTATAGATGCACCATACCTTTACCTGGATTTTCTCTTAAAACTCCAATAAAATATAGAAAGTAGTTAAAGAAGGCATATAGATTCATAATAACAAAGAAAGGAAACCACAGAAATGGCCTTTGGGAAGGTAGGTAACAGATACAAAAGCTATTACTAACTTTGTAGGCACTTAGAAACTGAAGCAAAGTCAGTAGTGAGGAAACAAAAGTGAGCTGACTCTCGCGTAAGAACCCCAAAGGCTCCTGGTATTTTATCTTTCCAAGTGGAGGTATGGGTGAGTTGAAAACTGAAAAAAATGCCCGAAAGTTGACATAAGATATAGGTATTCCCTCCTATATATTTTTCTCCACTTTTTACAACAGTTACTCTCTCTTACCCATTATAACAGAAGAATGCCCAGGGAGGAGTGCTGGAAGATTTATTCACCTCCAGAATAGTCAACTGGCTCAAGAAGGGGGGAAAAATTCAAATATCAAAAATTGGATTTCTCAGCAAATTGCTTCAGTTCATGAATGCTACTTCAGTTCATCACTTCATAGCAAATAAATGGGGAAACAATGGAATCAGTGACAGACTTTATTTCTTGGGCTCCAAAACCACCGCAGATGGCGACCATACCCATGAAATTAAAAGACACTTGCTCCTTCGAAGAAAAGCTATGACCACCTAGACAGCATATTAAAAAGCAGAGACATTACTTTGCCAACAAAGGTCCAACTAGTCAAAGCTATGGTTTTTCCAGTTATCATATATGGATATGAGATTTGAACTATAAAGAAAGTTGAGCACCTAAGATTTGATGCTCTTGAATTGTGGTGTTGGAGAAGACTCTCGCTGCAAGGAGATCTAACCAGTCAATCCTAAGGAAATCAGTCCTGAATATTCATTGGAAGAACTGATACTGAAACTCCAATACTTTGGCCACCTGATGTGATGAACTGACTCTGAAAAAGACCCTGATGCTGGGGGAAATTGAAGGCAGGAGGAGAAGGGGATGACAGAGGATGAGATGGTTGGATGTTATCACTGACTCAAAGGACAGGATTGAGCAAGCTCCAGGAGTTGGTGATGTACAGGGAAGTATGGCATGCTGAAGTCCATGGGGTCACAAAGAGTTACACATGACTGAGCAACTGAACTGAATTGACTGATGAATGCTACCATTTAGCAAGCCCATCTCACCTACACAAGCTCTCATTAAATCAGTTTAGTACCACACACTTAAGTGAGTATAGACAACCAAGGATCATTTGATATTTGAAGAAAGCAGCCAATATAAGGCTGAAATAGAAAACACAGAAAACAAGAATTTAGGGGAAGCAGAAATAATACAATGAGAACAGTTCAAAAACTCTGTAAATAAACAGACTCTCTTATATGACTGTGTTACTCATTCAGTCACGTCTGACTCTGTGATCCCATGGACTCGCCAGGCTCCTCTGTCCATGGAATTCTCCAGGCAAGAATATAGGAGTGGGTTGCCATTTCCTTCTCCAGGGGATCTTCCTGACCTAGGGATCAAACCCAGATCTCCCTCTTTTCACGCAGATTCTTTACCATTTGAGCCACCAGGGAAGACCTTATAAGGCATGGAAGTATATAAATGTAGAAAACAATTTTGTCAGTTTCTTATATAGTAAACATAAGCCATCCAACCCAGGCTTCTACTCTTAGTTGTTTTCCTTCAAAAATTTATAAAAATAGGTCTCTACAAAGACTTGTATATCTATCAGCTTTATTCATACTAGCTCCAAACTGGAAGCAACTGAAATGTTCATCTACAGATAAGTGAGCTAACAAGGTATGGTGTAGTCACACACTGGAATATTGTTTAGCCATGGAAAGAAATTCACTGCCAATGCATAGCACACAGATGAATCTCAAAAACATTATGTTTACTGAAAGAAGCCAGGCATAGAAGAAGTCACAGTCAATCATTTCATATTATTTGAAACTATTTACATAAAAACTCTTCTCCAGTGGCTCAGATGGTAAAGAATTTGCCTGCAATGTGGGAGACCAGGTTCAATTCCCAGGGTTGGGAAGATCCCCTGGAGAAAGAAATAGCAATCCACTCCAGTATTGCTGCCTGGAGAACCCCATGGATAGAGGAGCCTGGCAGGCTAGAGTCTGTGGAGTCACAAAGAGTTAGACACAACTGAGCAACTACAATGCTGCTGCTCCATAAAACCTCTAGACTTAACAGAATAGTCTAGAATGACAGAAAGTAAAGCATTCTGATTAGCTGGGGCTAAAACTAAGATTGGTGGTGAGGATAAGACGAGGCACACAAGTTGTCTTCTTGTGGTGACAGAAATATTGTAAATATTAATTTTGGTTGGTTGTATGGGTATATATTTTTTAAGTCCAGTCAACCATATGCTTAAGTGGGCATATTATTTTGTATTTAAATTATAATGTTGACTTGAAAGTACAATTATTAAAACCATCAGAGAAGTAAGAAACAATTTTGCATCCACATATAAGAACAGAATGCCATAGAAACAGCCTTTAGAAAACCATAGCAGAAGTTCATTGAAAATAAAATAATACCAGATACATTTTTAATGGAAAAAGATAATTTAAGATCATCCATGAAATATAATAAAGGATAAAATGAAAAATGGAAGGGGAAAAGTCAATGAGGTTTAATATTATAAAAGTTGGAAAGATTCAGAAAAGTACACGAATACTTTGGGGGGATGGATGGAGAAAGTAATTTTAAAAAGCTGATTCTCCATAATTAAAGGTTATGAGTTTATCACCTTTGGTTTGTCTTCCTTCTTTTCTCAAAAAATTTATTTTATTTTATTTTTTGTTGAAGTATAGTTGATTTACAATGCTGTGTCAGTTTCTGGTTATATATATATGTGTGTATATATATGCTGCTGCTGCTGCTGCTGCTGCTGCTGCTGCTGCTGCTGCTGCTGCTGCTGCTGCTGCTGCTGCTGCTGCTGCTGCTGCTGCTGCTGCTAAGTCGCTTCAGTAGTGTCGGACTCTGTGAGACCCCATAGACTGCCTCCCACCAGGCTCTCTGTCCCTGGGATTCTCCAGGCAAGAACACTGGAGTGGGTTGCCATTTCCTTCTCCAGTGCGTGAAAGTGAAGTCGCTCAGTCAAGTCCGACTCTTAGCGACCTCATGGACTCCAGCCTTCCAGGCTCCTCCATCCATGGGATTTCCAGGCAAGAGTACTGGAGTGGGGTGCCATTGCCTTCTCATATATATATATATACACACGTGTATATATGCATGTATACAGATATTAAGATTCTTTTCCATTGTAAGTTATTACAAGATATTGAGTAGAATTCCCTGTGCTATACAGTGGTTCTTATTGGTTACCTATTTATATATAGTAGTGTACATATGTCAATCTTAAATTCCAAATTTATTCTTTCCTCCCTTTCTCCTTTGGTAGCCATAAATTTGTTTTCCATGGCTGTGAGTCTGTTTCTGTTTTGTAGCTAAGTTCCTTTTGTATCATTTTCAGAATCCACGTATAGGTGATATCATATGGTGCATGTCTTTGTCTGACTTCCTTCACTTAGTATTATAATCTCTAGGTCCATCCATTTTGCTGCAAATGGCAATATTTTATTCTTTTTATGGCTTAGTAGTATTCCATTATATATATATATATATATATATATATATATATATATATATATACACACCATATTTTCTTTATCTATTTATCTTTCAGTAGACATTTAGGTTGCTAATATGTCTTGACTATTGTAAATATTGCTATGAACATTGGGGTTACACGTATCTTTTTGAATTACGGTTTTCTCCAGATATATGTCCAGGAGTGGGATTGCTGGATCATATGATAGCCCTATTTTTAGTTTTTAAGGAGCTGCCATACCATTTTCCATAGTGGCTGCATCAATTTACATTCCCACCCACAGTTAGTAGAGTTCCCTTTCTTCCACAACCTCTACAGAAAATATCTTTTATTTTCAAAGGAAATCTTTATTTTTTCTGCCGCAACATCTCCCACTAGGTCCTTCTTACTTTTCTCCTTGCTCCAGTAGGTCTCACCTCTCATAGCTCTGCTCTCAGTCGCCTCAGCTGTGCCCTTGATGCTCCCTGCTCCAGTTTCAGCTTCACCGCCCAGCTCCAAGTCAGGAGTTTCATGGCTATCTTTTTCAGGAAAGATAAACAGTGGCAATATTTTTAGAAAATCATTCTTTTCTCTAAAATCTTTTTTGCCTTCTAATTATGCAGGTAGTCCTGTGTTCATGGCTTGATTCTGATTCTGATGATAGATTTTTCCAATAGACAAACATGATGTGACCTTTTATAAAAATAAAATTGAAACAGTTTCAGTTCAGTTCAGTCACTCAGTTGTGACCCCATGGACTGCAGCATGCCAGGCTTCCTTGTCCACCACCAACTCCTAGAGCTTACTCAAACTCATGTCCATCGAGTCAGTGAGGCCATCCAAGCACCTAATCCTCTGTTTACTCAGATATATAGAAAAGGATAAAATTGTTACATAAGGAAATACACATTAGAAAATATGTAGCAGAACATAAGGGCTTCCCAGGTGGCATTAATGGTAAAACACCCCCCTGCCAATGCAGGAGACATAAGAGAAGTGGGTTCGATCCCTGGGTTGGGAAGATCCTCTTGAAGGAGGGCATATCAACCCTCTCCAGTTCTCTTGCCTGGAAAATCCCACGAACAGAGGAGCCTGGCACGCTACAGTCCATAGGGTCGCAAAGAATCGGACACGACTGAAGCTACTTAGAACAGCACTGCAGAACATAAATTGCACCTCCAATTTTATAGATACCACCATAGCGGTCTATGGTGTTTGTTGTATGATGAAGACAGAGTATTTTCCCCAAATACATGCAGTTCTTTCATCAGATGTTATAGAGACAGAGAAAATGACTCTTTGGAGGGAAACTAGTCCCGAACACATGATCCACTAACCTGATGCCTCTCTACTCAGAGATTTGTTCACATAGAGGGCTTTTACTTCATTATTTAAATATAAAATATCTCATAGCAATAAGAAATTTCATTGAATATGACTTTCATGTTTCAAAAAAATATCTTCCTACTGCTTCATTGTTATTAACTGTCTGGGAATTAAATTTCTGGATAAAGAAGACTGCACTTTTATTGTGCTGAGATAAGGAGCCTTCAGTCTTACTCTTTTTCAGAAATAAATAAATGTTTAATGCATAATCACTGCCTGGGTGTCCCATGATCCTATGAAACTCATAGCATATACCTATTTCTTATCTTATAGCAATTAAATAAAAATATTGGATAGCTATGTTCACACTATTGCTGTCTTTTTCTTCCTCTAATAGCCTGTATGTAAAGTCATCCTAAAATGTCTAAAAAATATAAGAAATGTTATTTTGGTGGCAACAGCAATCTGAATTTCCAGAGGTTTAGACCACAGTCTTTCTTCACATACTATGATGAACTTTGTTGTTGTCGTTGTATATTCATTAAACCAAGTCTGACTTTCATGCGACCCCATGGACTATAGCCCAGCAGGCTCTCCTGTCCTTGGGATTTCCCAGGGAATAACAGCGGAGTGGGTTGCCATTTCCTTCTCCAGGAGATTTTTCCAATGCAGAGATCAAACCCATGTCTCCTGAGTCTCCTGCACTGACAGACTGATTCTCTACCATTGAGCCATCAGGAAGCCCCAATGATGATGTTTCAAACTAAATAAGATAGGCATAACTAGGCTCTGGCATAGTGACTGATATATGGACTAGTTCTCCAGAATTTAAATCTCAGAAGGGACTAACAGCCTTGAATTGAAGACAGGAGAACCCACCAGTATAGCTGATAACCTCTTCTCTGGTCTTTTTGATCCTCGAGGAGAATCTTACCTGTTCTCTTGAGACTGTGGCTTTCCTGGGGTTCCTTTGTCTTAGGATTTGAAAATTTGAGAGTTGCATAGGTCACTTCTTCAGACATTGTTGAGCAAAGCACAGTTCAGTCACCCAGTGTGCTGTGCCTATCACCTTGAACTCGCAGAAGCCACTCTTAGATGGCCTGTGCATGCAGGGACTGAGTTGACTGATCTATCTTTGTAAAGATCAAGCAAAAGAAGTGGTGTCAGAAAACAGAACTGTTCCCCTGAGAATTTCATAACTGCACTATTCTCACCTCTGTACATCCCTCTTATCTCACTTTTTCTAACTTCCTCCACTGAAACACCAAATTGAAGAAATGACTAAGAGAAAAATGTGGGTTTTAAATATAAACAATCTTCTATTTTTCATCTAGAGGGGAAAACATCTGGATCTCCAGACTCAACACTACCCTATGGAAATACAAATAAACATGTATTTATTTCTGCATGTATAATCAGTTCTTAGAAAGCATGTGCCTGTGAGAACTCTGTTAGAACTGCATGAAGTACATAACCCATTGCTGACTCCCAGAAAACTACCGGTGAGTTAATTCTAATCAAAATTTTTCATTCCATTTTTACGTGATTTTTTTGTGGATTTCAGATTCCTGAGAATTTAAAAGCAAAATATTACTGGATCAAAACAAAAATCAAGAAGAAAAGAACTACAATGAACTACACTAAATATTGTACCTCATCCTCCTTTTTATTTACTTTCAAGAAAAATTGGAGCATTGTGCAATGAACAGAAGATATCTACCACAGAATTTAAAAGAAGAAATAAAAAGAACTGTAAGGAGTAAATTTAGAAAAGTGTTCTGAAAATTGGCTCAAGGAAAAAGGAAATTGCTTTAACCTATAGAGTTTGAACTTTTTAAAAAACAGAATGGTTCAGATCCAATAAGAAATACTCAGAACTCACTGCAATAAGGTATGAATACAGTAAATTTTTCTTCATGATAGAGGGGAGAAACTCCACCAGGAGTTGGGGTGGAGACAGGGATGGGGAGGGAATATGTAGGTAGTATGAACTTTAGTGTTTTATTTAATATTAAGTAAATTGGGAAGTCTCTAGGTCTCATTTGTCTCATTTACTAAAAGATCAACATTCAGAAAACTAAGATCATGGCATCCAGTCCCATCATTTCATGGCAAATAGATGGGGAAACAGTGGAGACAGTGGCTGACTTTATTTTTCTGGGCTCCAAAATCACTGCAGATGATGATTGCAGCCATGAAATTAAAAGATGCTTACTCCTTGGAAGAAAAGTTATGGCCAACCTAGACGGCATATTCAAAAGCAGAGACGTTACTTTGACAACAAAGGTCTGTCTAGTCAAGGCTATGGTTTTTCCAGTGGTCATGTATGGATGGGAGAATTGGACTATGAAGAAAGCTGAATGCTGAAGAATTGATGTTTTTGAACTGTGGTGTTGGAGAAGACTCTTGAGAGTCCCTTGGACTGCAAGGAGATCCAACCAGTCCATCCTAAAGAAGATCAGTCCTAGGTGCTCATTGGAAAGACTGATGTTGAAGCTGAAACTCCAACACTTCGGCCACCTGATGTGAAGAGCTGACTCATTTGAAAAGACCTTGATGCTGGGAAAGATTGAGGCCAGGAGGAGAAGGGGACGACTGCCGGGGTCCAGCCCCGGTGGATCCAGGGTGATTCGAAGGTGGGGACGGAGTCGGCGTCTTTGGAAAAATACATATTTAATCACAGATATAGAGAGATTAGAAATGGATAATGTAGTAGGAAGATTAGTGGAGAAAAAGAGGCTGAATAACTTGGATTATGTGGAATAGCATCCATGCTCCAGATGGGAATTCAGCCAGAAAAACGGGAGCAAGAAAGAAGCGACATGGGGGAATCAGTCTTTCCGGAAACTGATTCGATTTCTTTATTTTTGGGTTTGCTTATATACCTCTTGTTACACTTAGGGATGAATACAGAGTCACGCGGGGGTCAGCAGTCCTGACCTTTATCAAAATCAGGTGCTTCACATAAATGTATAAAAAAGGTTCATCATCTTCTGGCCATGAGTGAGACCTGCTGACATTTTATGATCCTTTCTTTCTGATAAACAAAAAACTTATTTCTTCCAAGGGTGTTTTCTCTTAAACCAGGAACCACCCTCCAAATAAAGTTGCATTCCTATAGGGTGAGGGTGTAGTGAGTTACAATCAAGAAAGGAATTTATTTAACCCAAGGCTAACGGATTAGTCTTAAAGGTTAATACTTATTTCTCCTATATGCTTAAAAGTTAATACTTATTTCTCCTATATGTTAGTTATATTCATTATAAGGGTAGGGGACATGGAGATTTAACAGCAAACATCAGCCCACCAAATGAAAATCCTTTCACCAATGTTCCCCTTAAGATCTATTTAGTCTTAAGATAGTGATAAAGTTACATTTTTACATAACAAGGACACAGTGATTTATAACAAAGTACAGTGATCTATTACAAAATAGAAAATCCATTAACTCAAAAAGTCTAGTATTGCTAACATCAAAAACTACTATATTTCCTTTGCTATATTCCAAATACATTGATTTATATATTCCCAGGTGCCTAAGGATATGGAGGCCTGGCGGCAATCATTGACTCAACAAGAAGAAAAAGGCCCTATGCTAATTAAGACTCTCAAAATACTCCAAAACTCTCTGTGCTGTTTATGGTTGAGAGGTAGTAAACAATCATGTGGCAGGAATATGGATAATCCTGTCACACAAACTAGTCTGTCAGCAGAGAGGTTTGACCTGAGACATCCTTGTCCCACCCAGAGCAGGGAATTAGCAGCAATTATTGACACAACAAATGAAAAACCCTTCACCAATATAATTCCTAACCAACCCACTTTACCAATAATTTTTAACTCCCCAAAAGAATTTGCCTTTAGTAAGTCTAAAACATCTCATGCCTCTCAGATTGGGAGGCTGTAAACAATCACATGTGGCCAGACGAACCTATACAGGTGGGCTAGATAACCTTCAGAGGAGTCCGTGAGCTGAAACACTCTTGTCACGCCCAAGAATTTTTATTGCCTTGGAGCTGCACATTTACTCCTTCTCCAAGAGAAACGGTTATGGGGGAGAGCCCTCCGTAAAGTCAGAGGTGTAGGTGAGAGCATAAAACAGACTCTGGTTTTGGGGTAGATGCTCAGGAACAGGGGGTTTCCTGAGGCTTGATCACGCCTTTGTGTATGCCAAGCCTCGTTCCTCATGACCTTTGCCGTGGGCAGAGTTCCTCACACTGGCTCCCGGCAGACAACAGAGGATGAGATGGTTGGATGGCATCACCGACTCAATGGACATGGGTTTGGGTGAACTCCGGGAGTTGGTGATGGACAGGGAGGCCTGGCATGCTGTGGTTCATGGGGTCGCTAAGAGTTGGACACGACTGAGTGACTGAACTGAACTGAACAGATGAACCTAAAGTTTTTAACTGTTTTTCTAAATGCATATGATGTTGTTATTCTACCTCTCCTTCCAAGAGTGAATATAATGCTTCTCAGAGATCTTAAAACATACATTTGCTTTGAGCCAGCAGTCTCATTGTTTAGAAGATGCAGAGATTAGACAACGATCTATGCACTTGCATGCTCATCATGTTGTCAGTTTGTACATGTGAGAAATGATTAAAGAGTTAAATATTGAACAAAAGAAAAAGTTGACATTCTTGACCATTTAGATTATGAGATCAGAAGCCAAGTTGATATTTTGCACCTCTCTTCTTAACAGAAAACATGTTTAAGGAGTATGATGTCTGGGGTAGATAAAAATACTATAAAAGTAGAAGTTAAGGAATATTTCATGTATTGTTGAAAAAGACAATATTTGCACATGCACATATATATGTAAGTGTATATATGAAAACCATGTTCTGATATGTAAACCTTGATATAAAGGGAAAGCCCAAAAACTCTTACCCTGAAGACCAGAATTTTCACTGGCCTGAATTCACTCTGGAGCAATAGATGTTTTCACCATCCTTCTAAATGTACATTCTCAAGTATAGTCAAAGCTGTGGTTTTTTCAGTAGTCATGTATGGATGTGAGAGTTGGACCATAAAGAAGGCTGAGTGCTGAAGAATTAATGCTTTAGAACTGTGATGTTGGAGAAGGCTCTTGAGAGTCGTTGGACAGCAAGGACATAAAACCAGTCAATCTTAAAGGAAATAAACCCTGAATATTCATTGGAAGGACTGATGCTGAAGCTGAAACTCCAATACTTTGACCACCTGATGCAAAGACCCAACTCATTGGAAAAGATCCTGATGCTGGGAAAGATTGAGGGCAAGTGAAAAAGGAGGTGACAGAGGATGAGCTGGTTGGACGGCATCATTGATTCAATGGACATGAGTTTGAGCAAACTCCAGGAGGTAGTGAAAGATAGGGAAGCCTGATGTGCTTCAAACCATGGGGTCTCAAAGAGTCAGACACAACTGAGCAACTGAATAAGAACAAAGCCTGCTACCTGAGAAGAACTCATTCACTATTCTAACTGACCGAAAACTTGAATAGTAGTTGACTTCCTACATTTTCAAAGGATCAAATCTCTTCTCGCATATAAAGATATGCATCCTAGTCTAATCATATCATAAGAAACTTTCCCTACATAAATACAAATGCAATGTATTTTATTTTATAAGTGGGTTCTGCCGATTTCCAGGTCACTCAGCGGTAAAAAAAATATCTGCCTGCCAAGTAGGAGACGCAAATTTGATTCCTGGATTGGGAAGACCTCCTGGCAGAGGAAATGGCAACCCAATTCAGTAAGCTTGCTTGGGAATTCCCATGGACAGAGCAGCTACTGTCCATAGGGCTGCAAAGGGTCAGGCACAACTTAGAGACTAAACAAGATCTGCCGATGTAACTTTGAAAAATTTAATAAATAGTTTTCCTTGGCCATTCAGAAACATTAGTTTATTCATCCATTTATTCTTTCCTTTATTCAACAGACTGAGTACCCACTGTAAGGAAAGCAATATTCCAGAGCATCTGATAGAAGCATTTATTTTCTTAAGGTAGTTTACATTCTATGCTTCATGTATTTACTTGTAAATATATAGCTTATATTGATATTTTTTACAGTACCCATGTATAATCAATATAATATAAGGTAGTCAAAAATACTAGAATAGAAATAAAGTAAGGTAGAAGAAAGTGTGACAGAGAAAGGAGAGGAAGCTTATGCTAAATAGAGGATTTACGGAAGACTTCTCTGTGGGGTTGTCATTTAAAACAACCAGAGAATAGCAATGACAAAAATATTATCCTATGAAAACATGCTAATTTAATACTGTAATACCTACTAACTTTTTCAGTTTCTGAAATCTAAAAGTCAGAGGTTACTTACTCTTCAATTTCAAAGGTTTCAGTTCCTTTTAAATTTCCCCTTTCCTTTCAGTTTCTTCATAATATGTTCCTCATTTTCAACTTCTGACTCCCTTGACAAATTTGACAATGAGAAGTATGTCAAATATTTGGTTTTCATCTCTCCTGAATAAGAATAACTTCATGTTCTCAGTTTCTGATCCACTGATCCAGTCCCAGAAATTTGATGCACATTGACTGTTGGGAGTGTTTCACAGCCAAAGATTCTTTATCCTGATAGCCTGAATCAGATCTCCTTCATCACCAGATACATCCACAATGACTGATTCACAAACATAGTACTATCTGAAAAATAACGAGCCAGCAAAAGCAAGCAGTGACTAAAACCTGACAAATGGAATCTGGCTAACAGTGCACAATCCTCCCAGGAGCAGTAACATGTTCCAGACTGATTATTGCAACAGTTTTTGCAAAATGCTAGTGCAAAATGAGCTTGGAGGACTAGGAACCCTGAGAAGGAGGAGAGTGAGAGAACAGGACACTCCACAGAATATGCAATAAGACAATCCAAAAATATGGAGATTATTATATTTTAAAAAATAATGAAAGAAGAATGGGAACTAAACAATCAAGAGCAAAAGCAAATACAGGAATACCTTTTCCAAATGTGGAGCAAAGACAAATTCGGCATGTGTGAGACATGGTAATAGTATTCAATCTGAAATTTATGTTAAGAATGTTGTCTTTTGAATTGCTTAGTGGGGATGCAGGGAAAGATTTGCAGTCACTTCACTGAAATTAATCATTATGCAATAATAATGTGATAAATAAATGCATTTTAAAAATTCACTCAAAATCAACCATTGGTAAAATCATGATATAATTATGGCTATGGTGCATAGGCATAGTATTCATAATAATGAAATATTATCAAGATAAAAGGAAAGGATCAAATTACAGAGATTAAGAGACAGGGGGAGGGAAGACAGAAGAAATAGGAGGAAGTGAAGAATTTTGAGATACATGGTTATAAGGAGCTACTGTACAGCATAGGGAACTCTGCTCAGTGTTATTGGCAGCCTGGATGGGAGAGAAGTTTTTGGAGGCAAATGGATACATGTATCCATGGATCCATGGATATATGTATGGCTGAGTCCCTTTATGGACCACCTGAAACCATCACAACATTGTTAATTGGCTACACTCTAGTACAAAATTAAACGTTATATATGGCGGCTGCGGGGGCCGGCCGGCGCACTAAGCGCGGGCGGCTGCGGGGGCCGGCCGGCGCACTAAGCGCGGGCGGCTGCGGGGGCCGGCCGGCGCACTAAGCGCGGGCGGCTGCGGGGGCCGGCCGGCGCACTAAGCGCGGGCGGCTGCGGGGGCCGGCCGGCGCACTAAGCGCGGGCGGCTGCGGGGGCCGGCCGGCGCACTAAGCGCGGGCGGCTGCGGGGGCCGGCCGGCGCACTAAGCGCGGGCGGCTGCGGGGGCCGGCCGGCGCACTAAGCGCGGGCGGCTGCGGGGGCCGGCCGGCGCACTAAGCGCGGGCGGCTGCGGGGGCCGGCCGGCGCACTAAGCGCGGGCGGCTGCGGGGGCCGGCCGGCGCACTAAGCGCGGGCGGCTGCGGGGGCCGGCCGGCGCACTAAGCGCGGCCAAGAGAAGCTACCCCACGTCCGAAGTCAGGGGCAGCAGCCTAGAGTGCCAGGCTGCGATGGTGCAGGAACGGCTGGGAGGAGCTACCCCGTGTCTGAGGTCAGGGGCGGCCGGAAGGAGCTACCCCGCTTCCGAGGTCAGTGTCGGGCGGGAGGAAACATACCACGTCCGAGGTCGGGGCAGCAGCCGGGGGAAGCTACCCCGCGTCCGAGGTCAGGGGCCGCCGGGAGGAGACACCCTGCGTACGAGGCCAGTGGTGGCCGGGAGGAGACACCCCGCGTACGAGGCCAGTGGTGGCCGGGAGGAGACACCCCGCATCCGAGGTCAGGGGCGGTGACCCTGAAGAGCCACCCTGAGCCTGAGGCCAGGGGCGGCAGCTGGGAGGAGCAACCAAGGGAGCGGTGGCTGCGCAGGTGAAGGAAGGCCTAGAGGAGCTACCCCACGATAAAGGCCAGGAACGGCACCGGTAAAGATAACCCTCGTCCAAGGTAAGGAGCAGCGGCTGTGCTTTGCTGAAGCAGCCATGAAGAGATACCCCACACCCAAGGTAAGAGAAACCCAAGTAAGATGGTAGGTGTTGCAAGAGGGCATCAGAGGGCAGACACAGTGAAATCATACTCACAGAAAACTAGTCAATCTAATCACACTAGGACCACAGCCTTGTCTAACCCAATGAAAGCAACCCAAGATGGGCGGGTCATGGTGGAAAGGTCTGATAGAACGTGGTCCACTGGAGAAGGGAATGGCAAGCCACTTCAGTACTCTTGCCTTGAGAACCCCATGAACAGTATGAAAAGGCAGAATGATAGGATACCAAAAGAGGAACTCCCCAGGTCATTAGGTGCCCAATATGCTACTGGAGATCAATGAAGAAATAACTCCAGAAAGAATGAAGGGATGGAGCCAAAACAAAAACAATACCCAGTTGTGCATGTGACTGGTGATAGAAGCAAGATCCGATGCTGTAAAGAGCAATATTGCATAGGAACCTGGAATGTCAGGTCCATGAATCAGGACAAATTGGAAGTGGTCAAACGAGATGGCAAGGGTGAACATCGACATTCTAGGAATCAGCGAACTAAAATGGACGGGAATGGGTGAATTTAACTCAGATGACCATTATATCTACTACTGCGGGCAGGAATCCCTCAGAAGAAATGGAGTAGCCATCATGGTCAACAAAAGAGTCTGAAATGCAGTACTGGGATGCAGTCTCAGAAACAACAGAATGATCTCTGTTCGTCTCCAAGGCAAACCATTCAATATCACAGTTATCCAAGTCTATGCCCCAACCAGTAGTGCTGAAGAAGCTGAAGTTGAATGGTTTTATGAAGACCTACAAGACCTTTTAGACCTACCACCCAAAAAAGATGTCCTTTTCATTATAGGGGACTGGAATGCAAAAGCAGGAAGTTAAGAAACACCTGGAGTAACAGGCAAATTTGGCCTTGGAATGCGGCATAAAGTAGGGCAAAGACTAATAGAGTTTTGCCAAGAAAATGCACTGGTCTTAGCAAACATCCTCTTCCAACAACACATGACAAGACTCTACACATGGATATCACCAGATGGTCAACATCGAAATCAGATTGATTATATTCTTTGCAGCCAAAGATGGAGAAGCTCTATACAGTCAACAAAAACAACACCAGGAGCTGACTGTGGCTCAGATCATGAACTCCTTATTACCAAATTCAGACTCAAATTGAAGAAAGTAGGGAAACCGCTAGACCATTCAGGTATGACCTGAATCAAATCCCTTATGATTATACAGTGGAAGTGAGAAATAGATTTAAGGGCCTAGATTTGATAGATAGAGTGCCTGATCAACTATGGAAAGAGGTTCATGACATTGTACAGGAGACAGGGATCAAGATCATCCCCATGGAAAAGAAATGCAAAAAAGCAAAATGGCTGTCTGGGGAGGCCTTACAAATAGCTTTGAAAAGGAGAGAAGTGAAAAGTAAAGGAGAAAAGGAAAGATACAAGCATCTGAATGCAGAGTTCCAAAGCATAGCAAGAAGAGATAAGAAAGCCTTTTTCAGCGATCAATGCAAAGATATCAAGGAAAACAACAGAATGGGAAAGACTAGAGATCTGTTCAAGAAAATTAGAGATACCAAGGGAACATTTCATGCAAAGATGGACTCGATAAAGGACAGAAATGGTATGGACCTAACAGAAGTAGACGATATTAAGAAGAGGTGGCAAGAATACACAGAAGAACTGTACAGAAAAGATCTTCACGACCCAGATAATCATGATGATGTGATCACTAATCTAGAGCCAGACATCTTGGAGTGTGAAGTCAAGTAGGCCTTAGAAAGCATCACTATGAACAAAGCTAGTGGAGGGGATGGAATTCCAGTTGAGCTGTTTCAAATCCTGAAAGATGCTGTGAAAGTGCTGCATTCACTATGCCTGCAAATTTGGAAAACTCAGCAATGGACACAGGACTGGAAAAAGTCAGTTTTCATTCCAATCCCAAAGAAAGGTAATGCCAAAGAATGCTCAAACTACTGCACAATTGCACTCATCTCACATGCTAGGAAAGTAATGCTCAAAATTCTCCAAGCCAGGCTTCAGCAATACATGAACCGTGAACCCCCTGATGTTCAAGCTGGTTTTCGAAAAGGCAGAGGAACCAGAGATCAAATTGCCAACATCCGCTGGATCATGGAAAAAGCAAGAGAGTTCCAGAAAAAACATCTATTTCTGCTTTTTTGTCTATGCCAAAGCATTTGACTGTGTGGATCACAATAAACTGTGGAAAATTCTGAAAGATATGGGAATACCAGACCACCTAACCTGCTTCTTGAGAAATCTGTATGCAGGTCAGTAAGCAACAGTTAGAACTGGACATGGAATAACAGACTGGTTCCAAATAGGAAAAGGAGTACGTCAAGGCTGTATATTGTCACCCTGCTTATTTAACTTATATGCAGAGTACATCATGCAAAACGCTGGACTGGAAGAAGCACAAGCTGGAATCAAGATTGCCAGGAGAAATATCAACAACCTCAGATATGCAGATGACACCACCCTTATGGCAGAAAGTGAAGAGGAACTAAAAAGCCTCTTGATGAAAGTGAAAGAGGAAAGCGAAAAAGTTGGCTTAAAGCTCAACACTCAGAAAACGAAGATCATGGCATCTGGTCCCATCACTTCATGGGAAATAGATGGGGAAACAATGGAAACAGTGTCAGACTTTATTTTTAGGGGCTCTAAAATCACTGCAGATGGTGAGTGCAGCCATGAAATTAAAAGATACTTACTCCTTGGAAGAAAAGTTATGACCAACCTAGATAGCATATTCAAAAGCAGAGACATTAAATTACTTTGCCGACTAAGGTCTGTCTAGTCAAGGCTATGGTTTTTCCTGTGGTAATGTATGGATGTGAGAGTTGGACTGGGAAGAAAGCTGAGCGCCGAAGAATTGATGCTTTTGAACTGTGGTGTTGGAGAAGACTCTTGAGAGTCCCTTGGACTGCAAGGAGATCCAACCAGTCCATTCTGAAGATCAACCCTGGAATTTCTTTGGAGGGAATGATGCTGAACCTGAAACTCCAGTCCTTTGGCCACCTCATGCGAAGTGTTGACTCATTGGAAAAGACTCTGATGCTGGGAGGGATTGAGGGCAGGAGGAGAAAGGGATGACCGAGGATGAGATGGCTGGATGGCATCACGGACTCGATGGACATGAGTCTGAGTGAACTCTGGGAGATGGTGATGGACAGGGAGGCCTGGTGTGCTGCGATTCATGGGGTCGCAAAGAGTCGGACACAACTGAGCGTTGAACTGAACTGAATATATATATATTTTTAAGACACACATGGCTGTGACAATAAGAAATAAAGGTTTGTATGAGGGGGTTTCCCTGGTGGCTCAGGTGGTAAAAAATCTGCCTTCAAGGCAGGAGACCCAGGTTCAATTCCTTGGTGCGGAAGATCTCCTAGAGAAGGAAATGGCTATCCCCTTTAGTATTCTTGCCTGGAGAATTCCATGGACAGAGGAGCCTGGTGGGCTACAATCTGTGGGGTCACAAATATTCGGACACGACTGAGTGACTTTCACTTACATGCGGGGGTCAGGGAAAAGAATTGAGAGAGTGAATTCTTGAAATAAAAGAGTTCATTTATCAAAACAAAAGCCAGTAGACAACTTCTAAAGTTATAAATCTATATAGCATAGTACAAATATTAAAGCTACAATCACCATAAAAAATAAAGACAAATTATTAAAAACAATTTCCACTGAGGAGCAAAATACACATTGAGGGGAGATGTTTTTATTGGTAATCAGCTGTTCTGGTCTCCCCCCCCTCCCCAAGTTAACATTTTATTTATTTATTTTTTATTATTTATTTATTTTACTTTACAATACTGTATTGGTTTTGCCATACATTGACATGAATCCACCACAGGTGTACATGAGTTCCCAACCCTGAACCCCCCTCCCACCACCCTCCCCATATCATCTCTCTGGGTCATCCCAGTGCACCAGCCCCAAGCAACCAGTATCCTGTATCAAACCTAGACTAGTGATTCATTTTTTACATGATAATATACATGTTTCAATGCCATTCTCCCACATCATCCCACCCTCTCCCTCTCCCTCAGAGTCCAAAAGTCTGTTCTATACATCTGTGTCTCTTTTGCTGTCTCACACACAGGGTTATCATTACCATCTTTCTAAATTCCATATATATGTGTTAGTATACTGTTTTGGTGTTTTTCTTTCTGGCTTACTTCACTCTATATAATCGGCTTCAGTTTCATCCACCTCATTAGAACTGACTCAAATGTATTCTTTTTAATGGCCAAGTAATACTCCATTGTGTATATGTACTATAGCTTTCTTATCCATTAGTCTGCTGATGGACATCTAGGTTGCTTCCATGTCCTGGCTATTATAAACAGTGCTGCGATGAATATTGGGGTACACGTGTCTCTTTCAATTCTGGTTTCCTCAGTGTGTATGCCTAGCAATGGGATTGCTGGGTCATAAGGCAATTCTATTTCCAGTTTTTTAAGGAATCTCCACACTGTTCTCCATAGTGGCTGTTCAGTTCAGTTCAGTTCAGTTGCTCAGTTGTGTCTGACTCTTTGCGACCCCATGAATTGCAGCACACCAGGCCTCCCTGTCCATCACCAACTCCCGGAGTTCACTCAGACTCGCGTCCATTAAGTCAGTGATGACATCCAACCATCTCATCCTTGGTTGTCCCCTTCTTCTCCTGCCCCCAATTCCTCCCAGCTTCACAGTCTTTTCCAATGAGTCAACTCTTTGCATGAGGTGGCCAAAGTACTGGAGCTTCAGCTTTAGCATCATTCCTTCCAAAGAAATCCCAGGGTTGATGTCCTTCAGAATGTACTGGTTGGATCTCCTTGCAGTCCAAGGGACTCTCAAGAGTCTTCTCCAACACCACAGTTCAAAAGCATCAATTCTTTGGCACTCAGCCTTCTTCACAGTGCAACTCTCACATCCATATATGACAACTGGAAAAACCATAGCCTTGACTAGACAGACCTTAGTCGGCAAAGTAATGTCTCTGCTTTTGAATATGCTATCTAGGTTGGTCCTTTCCTTCCAAGGAGTAAGAGTCTTTTAATTTCATGGCTGCACTCACCATCTGCAGTGATTTTGGAGCCCCCAAAAATAATGTCTGACACTGTTTCCACTGTTTCTCCATCTATTTCCCATGAAGTGATGGGACCAGATGCCATGATCTTCGTTTTCTGAATGTTGAGGTTTAAGCCAACTTTTTCACTCTCCTCATTCTCACCAACAGTGTAAGAGGGCTCCCTTTTCTCCACACCCTCTCCAGCATTTATTGCCTGTAGACTTTTGGATCACAGCCATTCTGACTGGTGTGAAATGGTACCTCATTGTGGTCTTGATTTACATTTCTCTGATAATGAGTGATGTTGAGCATCTTTTCATGTGTGTGTTAGCCATCCATATGTCTTCTTTGGAGAAATGTCTCTTTAGTTCATTGGCCCATTTTTTGATTGGGTCGTTTATTTTTCTGGAATTGAGCTGCAGGAGTTGCTTGTATATTTTTGAGATTAGTTGTCATTTGCTTCATTTGCTATTATTTTCTCCCATTCCGAAGGCTGTCTTTTCACCTTGCTTATAGTTTCCTTTCTTGTGCCGAAGATTTTAATTTTATTTAGATCCCATTTGTTTATTTTTGCTTTTATTGCCAGTATTCTGGGAGGTGGGTCATAGAGGATCCTGCTGTGATTTATGTCGGAGAGTGTTTTGCCTATGTCCTCCTCTAGGAGTTTTATAGTTTCTGGTCTTATGTTTAGATCTTTAATCCACTTTGAGTTTATTTTTGTGAATGGTGTTAGAAAGTGTTCTAGTTTCATTCTCTTACAAGTGGTTGACCAGTTTTCCCAGCACCACTTGTTAAAAAGATTGTCTTTAATCCATTGTATATTCTTGCTTCCTTTGTCAAAGATAAGGTGTCCATAGGTGTGTGGATTTATCTCTAGGCTTTCTATTTTGTTCCATTGATCTGTTCTGGTCTATTTTGTTTTAAAAATATTCCTTTGAAAAAATGAAAATAATAGCAATTGTGTATATTCACATCTATTAAGCAAGGTTATCTCCATTTCATAATTTGCCTTCTTCTGACCTTGTCCCAGTAGATTTCATTACTGTAGATTCTGCCCTCAATTTAAAATCCACTGATTAGCATATTAAACTTTCTGCAGTAATATATAGATAGAAATGAATTTTATATTTGTTTTATTCCTATATATGTATCAATGTAATCTCTAAGTATTAAACTTTGCAATTAAATAATTAGTAGATATTTATAAAAACAATATAGATGTATTCATTTCAGTTCAGTTGCTCAGCTATGTCCAACGCTTTGCGACCCCATGGACTGCAGCATGCCAGGCCTCTCTGTGCATCACAAACTCCCAGAGTTTTACTCAAACTCATGTCCATTGAGTTGGTGATGCCATCCAACAATCTCATCCTCTGTCATCCCCTTCTCCTCCTGCCCTCAATCTTTCCCAGCATCAGGGTCTTTTCAGAAGAGTCAGTTCTTCACATCAGGTGGCCAAAGTATTGGAGTTGCAGCTTCAACATCAGTCCTTCTAATCTATACTCAAGACTGATTTCCTTTAGGATGGACTGGTTGGATCTCCTTGCAGTCCAAGGGACTCTCAAGAGTCTTCTCCAACACCACAGTTCAAAAGCATCAATTCTTCGGTGCTCAGCTTTCTTCACAGTCCAACTCTCACATCCATACATGACTCCTGGAAAAACCATAGCTTTGACAAGACAGACCTTTGTTGGCAATGTCTCTGCTTTTGAATATGCTATCTAGGTTGGTCATAACTTTTCTTCCAAGGAACAAGCGTCTTTTAATTTCCTGGCTGCAATCACCATCTGCAGTGATTTTGGAGCCCCCAAAAATTAAGTCTGCTACTGTTTCCACTGTTTCCTCATCTATTTGCCATGAAGTGATGGGACCGGATGCCATGATATTAGTTTTCTGATTGTTGAGTTTTAAGCCAACTTTTTCACTGTCCTCTTTCACTTCATCAAGAGGCTCTTTAGTTCTTCTTCTCTTTCTGCCATTAAGGGTGGTGTCATCTGCATAATCTGAGGTTGATACTTCTCCTGGCAATATTGATTCCAGCTTGTGCTTCCTCTACCCCAGGGTTTCTCATGATGTACTCTGCATATAATTTAAATAAGCAGGGTGATAATATACAGCCTTGATGTACTTCTTTCCCAATTTGGAAATCGGAATAAATGTATTACTCATTTCAATAACGTTTGAACACAAACATAATATTGTTTAGAAATGTTTTCTTTAAAGACACTAATACATTCTATAATTTGTTAGGTATGTTTACATATTGATTGAGACAGTTTTCAGCAGTTTATATTGTTTATAGATATATAAACTAAGAAAATTCTTGTTCATACAACTGAAAAGATGAAATAACAAAATTCATTCTAACAATGCCACTCAGCTATTTGAATTTCTTCTGCATTGCCTTCTAAGGTTACATAATTATTTAATGGCAAATATCACTTAATTACCCAATACGTTGATTAAATCTCCCAATTTTGGTGGAAGAATTAGAAACCATGAGAATTGCAAAACTAGTTTGCTTCCTACTTTTGTTTAAAAAAGTTGCATATCAGGAGTGGCCGCGGTCCCGGCCGTGGGAGGCGACCGGGGACCCGCCGCGCAGCACACTCTCGCAGCCGGCGGGGAAGGTCTCTCTCTCTCTCTCTCTCCCCGATTCCTGGCACCGCACCGCCGCACCGGCGTGGACCGGGACCCGCTCTCTCCAGCGCAGCCAGGACGCCCCAGCGTGCGGGCGGCTGGAGACGCCGAGCTGCTCACGATGAGGAGGGGAGCGAGGCTCGGGCAAAGCGGCCTCTTCCTGGGAGTCTGAGCGCCCACCCCCCGACGCCGGGACTCTGGCCTCCCTGGGCTTCCGCGATGAGCGCTCTGTGACCGGTGGCGCCGCAGGCAATGCTGGCTCGGCTTGGAGTGACTCGGGGACAGTGAAGAAACCCTAAAATGGAGGATTTTTCCACCAGGACCTACGGCACAAGTGGCCTGGACAACAGACCTCTGTTCGGAAAGACATCTGCCAAGGATCGAATCATCAATTTAGTTGATGGCAGCTTAACATCTTTATTGATCCTAGTAACGCTGATCAGTGCTTTTGTTTTCCCTCAACTGCCTCCAAAACCGTTGAATATATTTTTTTGCTGTCTGCATCTCTTTGAGTAGTATCACTGCCTGCATACTTGTCTACTGGTATCGACAAGGAGATTTAGAACTGAAATTTAGAAACCTTATTTACTATATCTTATTTTCTATCATCATGTTATGTATATGTGCGAATCTGTACTTCCATGATATGAGAAAGTGAGGCTCCAAGAGGTACACTCACCAGGTCTCTTCAAAGCAATACATTTGGACTCGAATAAGAGCTGGATAAGGTATGCTGAAGAGTCTCCTGCAAAAGTCTGATACATGATTTTCATGTTAATTGTAAATCTAAATTCTCTCTTACAGGGGAGACATATCTTGTCACTTTGCTTTTTCTTTAAGGAGCCGATGTTGCACTTAAACATTACCCCTTAAACCACAAGTCATTTTCACTTTTGAAATTTTTTATATAAAGTAATTGCGTGGTGCAAGGCTATGTAACAATCTTGCATTTTAAGACAAATATTCTTTTATTTCTGTTAAACTGAATATACAATTATTGTTCCCTAGGCAACCAAATTTTGCTTTTAACTACAATTTTACGTTAACAAAACACAGACGGTGAAAAGACAACTTTGATTGTGTAGATCTAATTACAGTAATGAATAAAATAATTTATACAAAAAATAAAATAAAAAAGTAGCATATCAGATACTAGATTTAGTTTGTAATTGTATCAGAAGCTAACTTAGAAACGTACTTTACAAAATATGACTTACTCTGTGGGAACATTGTGTTAAAAATTAACTTCTTGAAAACCATTATAATTGTAGTCTAGTTAGCCCTTAGTATCCTCACCTTCAACATCTAAAAATTCAACCAAATGAGATAAAAAACATTCAGGAAAAAAAATTTTTTCCAGAAAGTTCCAAAAAGGAACACAAATTTGCTGTATTAGCAACTATTTACCTAACATTTACTTTGTACCAAGGATTATATGTAATCTAGAGATGAATTGGGCTTCCCTTATAGCTCATTTGGTAAAGAATCTGCCTGCAATGCAGGAGACCCAGGTTCAATTGCTGGGTAGGGAAGATCCCTGGAGAAGGAAATGGCAACCCCCTTCAGCATTCTTGCCTGGAGAATCGCGTGGACAGAGGAGGCTGGCAGGCTACAGTCCATTGGGTCGCAAGAGCTGGACATGACATGGCGACTAAAGAGAGAGAGAGAGCCATTTTCTCAAGTTTGGGAGGAAAGTACTATATACTATATAAAGTTTAAAATTTCTCTATGACAACTCTAACATTTTTTTCACTTAGAGACTACTTCTTTAACCCAATATACACATAATATATTGAAATATCAAAACCCTATTAATTTCACTATACTCCATGAATGTATTTTTAAAACAAAATTTTTTATTAAGTATGTCTGTGTCAATAAAGGATAGGCACATGGTGCAATGAATTTATGAAAAATATTTTTCCTAATCCTGTTGGCAAAATCAGTAACCATTATCAAATCATCTAATCTGACTTATTCAGTGTCAAAAAATACCTTATTCTTAGTCATGTTAACAGCCAATACACATTTTTAAGAAATGCATTAAAACCACTAAAAATATATTATGAGCTACATTTATGACATCAAAACTGTTAAATCACATTTAGAATAATGTAGACCTAATAAAATTTATTTATACGCTTTTGTGTTATAAAGGCAAGGTAATCAATCAATATGCTATTCTCATTGCTTCTTACTTTAATCATGCAAGGCAAAATGTTGATAAGATTCCAAGATATAAATGAAGTGAAAGTCACTCAGTCGTGTCTGACTCTTTGTGACCCCACAGACTGTACAGTCCATGGAATTCTCCAGGCCAGAATACTGGAGTGGGTAGCCTTTCCCTTCTTCAGGGGACCTTCCCAACCCAAGGATCAAACCCAGGTCTTCCTCATTGCAGGCAGATTCTTTACCAACTGAGCTCTCAGGGAAGCCCAGATATAAATGAGGTACAGTATAAAACTTAAGGCGCTGCATTTTACCAAATAGTTGTGTGCGTGTTTAATATATATATATGTGTGTGTATGTGTGTATACACATGCATGAATCAAGTTCATGGTCAAATTTTCCAACATATATAATGAAATTGCCAAAAAATGTATATATTGTCCTATTGTAATCTACTCTATTAAACAACCATCATATAATTTATCTCTATTAATGGAAGTTAAAAATTATTAAATACTTTATAAAATGAGGCTTGGCTATACTTGGAAAAGATAGCTTATGATAGAATTTGACTCATATTTTTTACAGACAAGTTATTTTTAAAAATCAAATGAAAGTTTAGCCTTGAGTTTTATTAATTGACTTTAAAAATTGGCACATATGGAAAAAGCTTCAGTCAACAGAAGGAGAATCATTTATTACTGACCTATTAAGTTTTGGATATTCAGAGGTGATTTTCCAACTTACAACATATCCTTGAGAGAGGAATTCAGAGTAGTTAAAATATCTTGTTAACATTGATGTAGTAAAACTAAACATTTTAATGCTCAATTTTAGCTTTACTCTCTTGGAACTTTTCCTTGAGGAAATGGTATAATTAAACACAATTTGGCATTATTCCTAACTCACTATCACGTGTCTCATTTCAGGATAGCCCACAAGTGTCAAGAGATTTCATAAAAAAACAAAGCTTCACTCTGCCATTTTGGCAAAAGCAAAAGTCATTCCTTGGTTACTTTCCATGTAGCAATATGTACTTTATCTTGGGGGGAAAATATGGGGCAAACAATTGCAAAAAAAAAAAAAAATTGGCAAACAATTCCCACCAAAACACAGTATCTCAAAACTTGGGACATTCTTTCCCAAGTGAAAATTTATTAATTCACAATATGGGTATAGGATAAATTAATACATTATTCCCCATGAATAGACCCTTTCTCTTTAACTGTCTCAAGGTACTACAGAAGTATTGTAGAAATAAGATTTCAAAGTGTCTCAGACAACAGAATCTCCTTACATATCGTTGATTTTTACATTGGCCAGGTCATTGGGTTTTTGATCCAACTTATCCCCTGCATCCTGTTCTCATTCTAGTATTTGACATATGAGAACTATTTCAACAAAATAGTTTGTTAAAGAGGCAATTCAATCAACAGATTGCCATGCTTCATTTGAAATGAAGCACATTAATTTGACAGTATATAGTATACCTGAGCAAATCTACCAATTAATTTGGCCTAATTGACATCCTATAGCACTAATGATGAATAGTTAGATGTATTGAAACATAATGAAAAACGTATTGAAAAAGACAAGTTGGAAAACTTAATCTCTACCTGACTTTAAAAAACTATCATATGCAAAACCATGTGATGTTATTGTCAAGTAAATAATTCAGTGAAAAATATTGAAGTCCAAAATAGATTGTTATGTATGTGGTCGACTGATTATTTTCACTAAGATGCCACGGTGATTCAGTGAAGAAAGCATATTAATTTCTAAAGCTGACTATCACTATGAAAAAAAAATGAATTTTTAACCATGCTTTGCACCATAGAAAATAGCTAACAAAAAAAAACAACCCCACAACAAAATCTCACAATGGGCCACAGACCTAAAGGTAAAATCTGAAATGATGAAACTTCAAAAACAACATAAAGGAGAAAATCTTTACAGTTTGGGGGCGAGGAAGATTTTCTAGCTACAACAACAAAGTGAACTGAAAGTGTGGTTATTCAGTCATATCTGACTCTTTGTGAGTCCATGAACTGTAGCCCACCAGGCTCCTCTGTCCTTGGAATTCTCTAGGCAAGAATACTGGAGTGGATTGCCATTCCATCCTTCAGGGGATCTTCCCAACCCAGGGGTCAAACACAGGTCTCCTGCATTGCAGGCAGATTATTTACCATCTGAGCTACCAGGGAAGCCCACAACAGCAAAAGCATGATCCAAAAATAACAAAATAAATAAAAAGCTAGACAATGAAAATGAAGAACTTCCACTTTTTGAAAAGATCTAGAAACAAATCAAACACTAGGAAAAAAATATTTGCCATTCACATAATTGATATAACATGTCTGATATTCAGACTATATCTCTCAACAGGAACTCTCAACACTAAAAGTATTACAAAATGGGCAAAAGGTTGGCACTGACACTATCAAAGAAGTTATACAAATGTCAAATAAGCACAAGAAAAGATAGCCAACAAGGGACACCCTTACATAACTATTAGAATGTTAATAAATTAAAAAAAAAAAAAAACCAGAAAGACGTATATCAGTCTTGCTGAAGATATTGAACAAACAAAACTCTTTGTTCCCCAATTTTATTAGGATATAATTGGCACATGGAATTGTGGAAGCTTAAGGTATACAGTATAATGATTTGACTTACATATATTATGAAATGATTACTGCAATAAATTTAGTTATCCATCATATCATATAGATATGAAAAAAGGAAAACAATTTCTTGTGATGAGAACTCTTGGGATTTGTTCTATTAACAATTTTCAATTGTACCACACAGCAGTATTAACTATAGTCATTGTGTTATACATTAGATCCCCAGGACAATAACTATATTGTATAACTGGAAGTTTTTACTTTCTGACCACCTCATTCCATATCCTCTCTTCTTGGACTCTTGATCTGGGCTTGTTGCTGTATACCTATCCTGGTATCAAGTCAAAACTGTTTTTATTATTGTGGGTTTAGAGTAAGTCTTGTTATTGAAGATTGTAATTTATGCAAATATTCTTCTTTTTCAGTATTATTTTGGCTATTCTGAATCTTATGCATTTCTGTATTAATCTTACTATTAGCACATCAACTTAAAAAAAATCCCTCTGGTCTTATGCTTAGATCTTTAATCTATTTTGTGTTTATTTTTGTGTATGGTGTTAAAAAGTGTTCTGGTTTCATTCTTTTACAAGTGTTTGACCAGTTTTCCCAGCACCACTTGTTAAAGAGATGGTCTTTTCTCCATTGTATATTCTTCCCTCCTTTGTCAAAGATAAGGTGTCCATAGGTGTGTGGTTTTATCTTTGGGCTTTCTATTTTGTTCAATTAACCTATATTTCTGTCTTTGTGCCAGTACCATACTGTCTTGATGTACCATACTTTCTTGATGACTGTGGCTTTATAGTAGAGCCTGAAGTCAGGCAGGTTGATTCCTCCAGTTCCATTCTTCTTTCTCAACATTGCTTTGGCTATTCAAGGTTGTATGTATTTCCATACAAATTGTGAAATTATTTGTCCTAGCTCTGTGAAAAATACCGTTGGTAGCTTGATAGGCATTGCACTGAATCTATAGATTACTTTGGGTAGTATACTCTTTCACTATATCGATTCTTCCGATACATGAACATGGTATATTTCTCCATCTATTACTGTCCTCTTTGATTTCTTTCACCAGTGTTTTATAGTTTTCTATATGTAGGTCTTTAGTTTCTTTAGGTAGGTGTATTCCTAACTATTTTATTCTTTTCGTTGCAATGGTGAATGGGATTGTTTCCTTCAGTTCAGTTCAGTTCAGTTCAGTCGCTCAGTCGTGTCCGACTTTTTGCGACCCCATGAATCGCAGCACGCCAGGTCTCCCTGTCCATCACCATCTCCCAGAGTTCACTCAGACTCATGTCCATCGAGTCGGTGATGCCATCCAGCCATCCCATCCTCGGTTGTCCCCTTCTCCTACTGCCCCCAATTCCTCCCAGCATCAGAGTCTTTTCCAATGAGTCAGCTCTTCGCATGAGGTGGCCAAAGTACTGGAGTTTCAGCTTCAGCATCATTCCCTCCAAAGAAATCCCAGGGTTGATCTCCTTCAGAATGGACTGGTTGGATCTCCTTGCAGTCCAAGGGACTCTCAAGAGTCTTCTCCAACACCACAGTTCAAAAGCATCAATTCTTCAGCGCTCGGCCTTCTTCACAGTCCAACTCTCACATCCATACATGACCACAGGAAAGACCATAGCCTTGACTAGACAGACCTTAGTTGGCAAAGTAATGTCTCTGCTTTTGAATGTGCTATCTAGGTTGGTCATAACTTTTCTTCCAAGGAGTAACCGTCTTTTAATTTCATGGCTGCACTCACCATCTGCAGTGATTTTGGAGCCCAGAAAAATAAAGTCTGACACTGTTTCCACTGTTTCCCCATCTATTTCCCATGAAGTGATGGGACCAGATGCCATGATCTTCGTTTTCTGAATGCTGAGCTTTAAGCCAACTTTTTCAGTCTCCTCTTTCACTTTCATCAAGAGGCTTTTTAGCTTCTCTTCACTTTCTGCCATAAGGGTGGTGTCATCTGCATATCTGAGGTTGTTGATATTTCTCCTGGCAATCTTGATTCCAGCTTGTGTTTCTTCCAGTCCAGCGTTTCTCATGATGTATTCTGCATAGAAGTTAAATAGGCAGGGTGACAATATACACCCTTGTCGTACTCCTTTTCCTATATGGAACCAGTGTGTTGTTCCATGTCCAGTTCTGACTGTTGCTTCCTGACCTGCATACAGATTTATCAAGAGGCAGGTTAGGTGGTCTGCTATTCCCATCTCTTTCAGAATTTTCCACAGTTTATTGTGATCCACAGAGTCAAAGGCTTTGGCATGGTCAATAATGCAGAAATAGATGTTTTTTCTGGAACTCTCTTGCTTTTTCCATGATCCAGCGGATGTTGGCAATTTGATCTCTGGTTCCTCTGCCTTTTCTAAAACCAGCTTGAACATCAGGAGATTCATGGTTCATGTATTGCTGAAGCCTGGCTTGGAGAATTTTGAGCATTACTTTCCTAGCATGTGAGATGAGTGCAATTGTGTGGTAGTTTTAGCATTCTTTGGCGTTACCTTTCTTTGGGATTGGAATGAAAACTGACCTTAATTTCTCTATTTTCTCTCTATGTTTCCTTAATTTCTCTATTTTCTCATTATTAGTGTATAGGAATGCAAGAGATTTCTGTGTGTTGATTTTATATCCTGCAAATTTACTATATTCATTGATTAGCTCTAGTAATTTTCTGGTAGAGTCTTTAGGGTTTCTATGTAGAGGATCATGTCATCTGCAAACAGTGAGAGTTTTACTTCTTCTTTCCAATTTGGATTCCTTTTATTTCTTTTCCTGCGCTGGTTGCTGTGGCCAAATCTTCCAAAACTATGTTGAATAGTAGTGGTAAAAGTGGGCACCCTTGTCTTGTTCCTGGCTTTACGGGAAATGCTTTCAATTTTTCACCATTGAGGATAATGTTTGCTGTGGGTTTGTCATATATACCTTTTATTATGTTGAGATATATTCCTTCTATTTCTGCTTTCTGTAGAGTTTTTTTTTTATCATAAATGGATATTGAATTTTGTCAGAAGCTTTCTCTACATCTATTGAGATAATCATATGACTTTTATTTTTCAATTTGTTAATGTGGTGTATTACATTGATTGATTTGCAAATATTGGAGAATCCTTGCATCCCTGGGATAAAGCCCACTTGGTCATGGTGTATGATCTTTTTAATGTGTTCTTGGAGTCTGTTTGCTAGATTTTTGTTAAGGATTTTTACATCTATGTTCATCAGTGATATTGGCCTGCAGTTTTCTTTTCTGTGGCATCTTTGTCAGGTTTTGGTATTAGGGTGATGGTGGCCTCATAGAATGAGTTTGGAAGTTTACTTTCCTCTGCAATTTTCTGGAAGAGTTTGAGTAGGATAGGTGTTAGCTCCTCTCTAAATTTTTGGTAGAATTCAGCTATGAAGCCATCTGGACCTGGGCTTTTGTTTGCTTTAAGATTTCTGATTACAGTTTCAATTTCCGTGCTTGTGATGGGTCTGTTAAGATTTTCTATTTCTTCCTGATTCAGTTTTGGAAAGTTGTACTTTCCTAAGAATTTGTCCATTTCTTCTATGTTTTCCATTTTATTGGCATATAATTGCTGATAGTAGTCTCTTATGATCCTTTATTTCTGTGTTGTCTGTTGTGATCTCTCCATTTTCCTTTCTAATTTTGTTGATTTGGTTCTTCTACCTTTGTTTCTTGATGAGTTTGGCTAATGGTTTGTCAATTTTATTTATCCTTTCAAAGAACCAGCTTTTGGCTTTGTTGATTTTTGCTATGGTCTCTTTTGTTTCTTTTGCATTTATTTCTGCCCTAATTTTAAAGATTTGTTTCCTTCTACTAACCCTGGGGTTCTTCATTTCTTCCTTTTCTAGTTGCTTTGGGTGCAGAGTTAGGTTATTTATTTGACTTTTTTCTTGTTTCATGAGGTATGCCTGTATTGCTATGAAATTTCCCCTTAGCAGACCCACCTCCCAGAATATTGGAAATAAAAGCCAAAATAAACAAATGGGACCTAATTAAAATTAAAATCTTCTGCACAACAAAGGAAACTATAAGCAAGGTGAAAGACAACCTTCAGAATAGGAGAAAATAATAGCAAATGAAACAACTGACAAAGAACTAATCTCAAAAATATATAAGCAACTCCTACAGCTCAATCTCAGAAAAATAAACGACCCAATCAAAAAATGGGCCAAAGAACTAAATCGACATTTCTCCAAGGAAGACATACGAATGGCTAACAAGCACATGAAAAGATGCTCAACATCACTCATTATCAGAGAAATGCAAATCAAAACCACAATGAGGTACCATTTCATGCCAGTCAGAATGGCTGCTATCAAAAAGTCTACAAGCAATAAATACTGGAGAGGGTGTAGAGAAAAGGGAACCCTCTTACTCTGTTGGTGGGAATGCAAACTAGTACAGCCACTATGGAGAACATAGTGTGGAGATTCCTTAAAAAACTGGATATAGAACTGCCTTATGACCCAGCAATCCCACCACTGGGCATACACACCGAGGAAACCAAAACTGAAAGAGACGCATGTACCCCAGTGTTCATCACAGCACTGTTTATAATAGCCAGGACAAGGAAGCAACCTAGATGTCCATCAGCAGACGAATGGATAAGAAAGCTGTGGTACATATACACAATGGAGTATTACTCAACCATTAAAAAGAATACATTTGAATCAGTTCTAATGAGGTGGATGAAACTGGAGTCTATTATAGAGTGATAGAGTAAGAGTATAGAGTAAGCCAGAAAGAAAAACACCAAAACAGTATACTAACACATATATATGGAATTTAGAAAGATGGTAATGATAACCCTGTATGCAAGACAGCAAAAAAGACACAGATGTATAGAACAGTGTTTTGGACTCTGTGGGAGAGGGAGAGGGTGGGATATTTGGGGGAATGTCATGGAACCATGTACAATATCATATAAGAAATGAATTGCCAGTCCAGGTTTAATACAGGATCCTTGGGGCTGGTGCACTGGGATGACCCAGAGGGATGGTACAGGGAGGGAAGTGGGAGGGGGTTTCAAGATGGGGAACACGTGTACGCCCATGGTGGATTCATGTTGATGTGTGGCAGAACCGATACAATATTGTAAAGTAATTAGCCTCCAATTAAAATAAATAAATTTAAATTCAAAAAAATTTAAAATCCCTCTGAAAAATTCAGGGATTGTATTGAATCTAGAGGTAAATTTGGGAAAGTTGACATCCCCCAACTATGAACTTTTCTAATCCAAGTATGTAGTTATCTTTCCACTTATTGAGGTTTTCTTTAATTTTGTCAGCAACCCCTACATTCTTGATTTCCAGGGAAGCAGATTCTGAAGTCAAGATTAGTATGATGGAGGTTTATCAGGGACATCCTTGGTGTGTCCACTTGTGGAAAAGAACAGAAGAAAGCAGAACTGGGGAAAGGGAAGTTGGAGCTCTGAAGCTGGAATAGAGCTTCTGAGTTTTCCCCAATTAGGCCAAGGCATCAAGGCCTTCATATCCCCACATCGCAGATATGAGCTGCCCTGGGAAGGGAACATAACCTTGATTGAGTTCATTCCCTTCAACAGAGGCAAGGGCTCACACTTGATAGTTGGATGCTGATAGTTCTCCCAGCTACTAGGAGAATAAGCCCTTCAGTCCTGAAGAGGAATCTGTATATCACATCATAGAGTCCAGTACAATTTAACTTTCTTCAGCCTAGATGTATTTCTTCATGGAAATGAAGCAAGTTGAGGTTAAAGGTATGTCTCTTCTCTTGGAATAAGCTTGTAATTGGAAGGTGTGTGGCAATAATTCTAGCCCCCAACCCTGCAGCTGAGCTCAGAGTTACAACTGACATTCATTGTCTCTCTCTCCTATTTAAAAAAATTTTTTCTTCAACTTTTTATTTTATATTGGAGTATAGCTGATTAACAATGTTATGATAGTTTCAGGTGAACAGCAAAGGGACTTGGCTACTCTTCTCACTCTCCACACGTCTGCTGATCTTAGTCACCTTCACCTACCAGGGGTTTGAGCCCATCATACCACTCTCAAGCTGAGACTTCAGAATTTGCCTTTATACCATCAAAATAAAGGATGGATTATAAGGATGTCCTCAAGCGGCATAACTGGATGCCAAATGTCTTTCTTCCTGTCCCCCTATGGTGTAAAAACAGCCCCCTCTTCTGTTGGACAGAGTAAATAGCTCATCCCGATTCATCTAAAGAGATGTTGTGTCCCTTGGTGGAAGCTTTTTTTCTTTACAGACAAGATTTTCTTAAACCCAGAGTTACTCTGACAGAAGGCATGCATCTCCTAAGTTGGTTACTGGAAATGATGGTAAGAAGGGTCACTCCTGCTTCTCCCTTTGGTTTCCAGACCCATGTATTCTATCTGTTGAAGACACAGAACCGTATAAAGGTTATTGGTTTAAAGGATACACTATAACTTGGAAGATGACATCATGTTGTAGTATTAACTCCTGAGATGGATCTCCAACTGTGCTTTCAATGGACCTTTAGCCTTCCATTGCTCTGTCTGACTTGAAGTTGTGTGTTGATTCTGTTTTTATGTAACTAGTGGATCCCATGGTCAATGCTCCACTCCCTTATCTAAATGCTAGAGAGCATCAGACATGATGTTATATAAGGTCCTATTCCAGTTTGTGGATATTGGTTCTGGATGAACCTTATGGACAGGACAAGAATTCCATACCCAAATATGCATCTATTCCTGTCAATGCTCTTTCCATTGTGGAATGGGTATATATTAGCTAATTTGGCAGCAAACAGCTTACAGTTTTCTTTGAGGCATGACAGTGGAGTTCTGGCCCTTGCTATGCTGTTATTACCAGTTGCTGGATTTACAGATCTTTAGAAGAAGATGTAACTTTAGGTGAGGTATTAGGATCACACTTCATATAATATTTACATGTAGAGATTTTCCACATTTTAATCTTTATATTTATTATTACTATGCTTTTGGATGCTATTATTAATGGCATTGCTTTTGTAAATTTTATTTTGCACTTATTGCCAATATATAAAAATATGATTGATGTGCATACATTGAGAATATACTATATATAATTTATCACTGAGCTTGAAGCCGGGAGGACCCCATGCCCGAGGGGTGGTGGGCAAGAGGAGTTACCCTACGTCCGAGGTCAGGAGTGGCAGCCGAGAGTGCCAGGCTGTGACTACACAGGAATACCTGAGAGGAGCTACCCCGCGTCCAAGGTCAGGGGCAGCAGTGGGGAGGAGCAAGCCCATGCCCAAGGTCAGGAGTGGTGGCTGGGAGGAGCAACCCCAAGTCCAAGGAGTGGTGGCTGCATGGGCGCAGGAGGGCCTAGAGGAGCTATTCCATGTTCAAGGTCAGGAGGGGCAGCAGTGAGGAGATACCCCTCATCCAAGGTAAGGAGCAGCGGCTGCTCTTTGCTGGAGCAGCTGTAAAGAGATATCCCACGTCTAAGGTAAGAGAAAACCAAGTAAGACGGTAGGTGTTGCAAGAGGGCATCAGAGGGCAGACACACTGAAACCATACTCACAGAAAGCTAGTCAATCTGGTCACAACAGGACCATGGCCTTGTCTAACTCAATGAGACTAAACCATGCCCATGGGGCTACCCAGGACAGGCGGGTCACAGTGGAGAGGTCTGACAGAATGTGGTCCACTGGAGAAGGGAATGGCAAACCACTTCAGTACTCTTGCCTTGAGAACCCCATGAACAGTATGAAAAGGCAAATTGACAGGATACTGAAAGAGGTACACCCCAGGTCAGTAGGTGCCCAATATGCTACTGGAGATCAGTGGAGAAATAACTCCAGAAAGAATGAAGTGATGGAGACAAAGCAAAAACAATACCCAGTTGTGGATGTGACGTGATAGAAGCAAGGTCCGATGCTGTAAAGAGCAATATTGCATAGGAACCTGGAATGTCAGGTCCATGGATCAAGACAAATTGGAAGTGGTCAAACAGGAGATGACAAGAGTGAACGTCAACATTCTAGGAATCAGAGAACTAAAATGGACTGGAATAGCTGAATTTAACTCAGATGACCATTATATCTACTACTGCGGGCAGGAATCCCTCAGAAAATGTGGAGTAGCCATCATGGTCAACAAAAGAGTCTGAAATGCAGTATTTGGATGCAATCTCGAAAACAACAGAATGATCTCTGTTCATTTCTAAGGCAAATGATTCAATATCATGGTAATCCAAGTCTATGCCCCAACCAATAATGCTGAAGAAGCTGAAGTTGAATGGTTCTATGAAGACCTACAAGAACTTTTAGAACTAACACCCCCAAAAAAATGTCCTTTTCATTATAGGGGACTGGAATGCAAAAGTAGGAAGTCAAGAAACACCTGGAGTAACAGGCAAACTTGGCCTTGGAATGCAGAATGAAGCAGGGCAAAGACTAATAGAGTTTTGCCAAGATAATGCACTGGTCATAGCAAACACCCTCTTCCAACAACGCAAGAGAAGACTCTACACAAGGACATCACCAGATGGTCAACACTGAAATCAGATTGATTATATTCTTTGCAGCCAAAGATGGAGAAGCTCTATACAGTCAACAAAAACAAGACCAGGAGCTGACTGTGGCTCAGATAATGAACTCCTTATTGCCAAATTTAGACTTAAATTGAAGAAAGTAGGGGAAACCACTAGACCATTTGGATATAACCAAATCAAATCCCTTATGATTATACAGTGGAAGTGAGAAATAGATTTAAGGGACTAGATCTGATAGATAGACTGACTGATGAACTATGGACTGCGGTTCGTGACATTGCACAGGAGACAGGGATCAAGACCATCCCCATGGAAAAGAAATGCAAAAAAGAAAAATGGCTGTCTGAGGAGGCCTTACAAATAGCTTTGGAAAGAAGAGAAGAGAAACGTAAAAGAGAAAAGGAAAGATATAAGCATCTGAATGCAGAGTTTCAAAGAATAGCAAGAAGAGATAAGAAAGCCTTCCTCAGCGATCAATGCAAAGAAATCGAGGAAAACAACAGAATCGGTAAGAGTAGATCTCGTCAAGAAAATTAGAGATACCAAGGGAACATGTCATGCAAAGATGGGCTCAATAAAGGATAGAAATGGTATCGACCTAACAGAAGCAGAAGATATTAAAAAGAGGTGGTGGGAATATGTTGAAAAACTGTACAAAAAAGATCTTCACAACCCAGATAATCACAATGGTGTGATCACTCACCTAGAGCCAGACATCCTGGAATGTGAAGTCAAGTGGGCCTTAGGAAGCATCACTATGAACAAAGCTAGTGGAGGTGATGGAATTCCAGTTGAGCTCTTTCAAATCCTGGAAGATGATGCTGTCAAAGTGCTGCACTCACTATGCCAGCAAATTTGGACAGCTCAGTAGTGGCCACAGGACTGGAAAAGGTCAATTTTCATTCCAATCCCAAAGAAAGGCAATGCCAAAGAATGCTCAAACTACCGCACAATTGCAGTCATCTCACACACTAGTAAAGTAATGCTCAAAATTCTTCAAGCCAGGCTTCAGCAATACGTGAACCGTGAACTTCCAGATGTTCAAGCTGGTTTTAGAAAAGGCAGAGGAACCAGAGATCAAATTGCCAATATCTGCTGGATCATCCAAAAAGCAAAAGAATTCCAGAAAAAAAAAAAAAAAACATCTATTTCTACTTTATTGACTATGTCAAAGCCTTTGACTGTGTGGATCACAATACACTGTGGAAGTTCTTCAAGGGATGGGAATACCAGACCACCTGACCTGCCTCTTTAGAAACCTATATGAAGGTCAGGAAGCAACAGTTAGAACTGGTCATGGAACAACAGACTGGTTCCAAATAGGAAAAGGTGTACGTCAAGGCTATATATTGTCACCCTGCTTATTTAACTTATATGCAGAGCACATCATGAGAAACACTGGGCTGGAAGAAGCACAAGCTGGAATCACGATTGCCAGGAGAAATACCAATAACCTCAGATATGCAGATGACATCACCCTTATGGCAGAAAGTAAAGAGGAGCTAAAAAGCCTCTTGATGAAAGTGAAAGAGGAGACTGAAAAAGTTGGCTTAAAGCTCAGCATTCAGAAAACGAAGATCATGGCATCCGGTTCTATCACTTCATGGCAAATAGATGGGGAAACAGTGGAAAGAGAGTCAGACTTTATTTTGGGGGGCTCCAAAATCACTGCAGATGGTGACTGCAGCCATGATATTAAAAGACACCTGCTCCTTGGAAGAAAAGTTATGACCAACCTAGATAGTATATTCAAAAACAGAGACATTACTTTGCCAACAAAGGTCTGTCTAGTCAAGGCTATGGTTTTTCCAGTGGTCATGTATGGATGTGAGGGTTGGACTGTGAAGAAAGCTGAGTGCCGAAGAATTAATGCTTTTGAACTGTGGTGTTGGAGAAGATTCTTGAGAGTCCCTTGGACTGCAAGGAGATCCAACCAGTCCATTCTGAAGGACATCAGCCCTGGGATTTCTTTGGAAGGAATGATGCTAAAGCTGAAACTCCAGTCCTTTGGCCACCTCATGTGAAGAGTTGACTCATTGGAAAAGACTTTGATGATGGGAGGGATTGGGGGTAGGAGGAGAAGGGGACGACAGAGGATGAGATGGCTGGATGGCATCACTGACTCGATGGACATGAGTCTGTGTGAACTCCAGGAGTTGGTGATGGACAGGGAGACCTGGCGTGCTGCGATTCATGGGGTCACAAAGAGTCGGACACGACTGAGCGACTGAACTGAACTGAACTGACAAATTATATTGATTTTATATAAAGAATTATCTACAAATAAAATCTTATTTCTGTCTCTTTTTTAATATTTTTAATCTCTTTCTTACTTTATTTCACTTTCAGGACCTCCAATAGACAGTTGAGGTTGTTGAATAGAATAACTGATAATTTCTATATTCTTCCAGGTTTCAAAGAAACCTTTCACTCTTTTACTAGAAATATATTATATAGGGGTTTCTGTTACTGCTTTTGTTAGGTTTTTTTTTTTCTGTTCTCTTTTTAATGTTAACATTCTTTATCAGATTAGAGATATCTTCTGCTTCTAGTTTTCCAAGAGATTTGGTGTTGAACTTTATCTAACATTTTTTCTATATCTATTGAAATGGGACTGTATTCTCTTTTTTATTTTTTTTTCCCCGAAAGTAAGTAAATCAACTTGTATTCTCCTAATTGGTAATGATGGTATTATCTTCTTTGTATATTCCAAGATTTCATTTTATTTGATTTTCTGTAAAGTTTATATTTACCTTATTTCTGGAGAAGCAAGAAAAAATAGCATCTGTTTTCTGTGTATGCTCAGTCATATCTGACTTGTGACCCCATGGACTGCAGCCCACCACGTTCCTCTGTCCACTGGAATTATCCAGGCAAGAATACTGGAGTGGGTTGCCATTTCCTCCATCAGTTTTCTCTATTTTCACCCAAAATACTATATTTATGTTCAGCAGTATCTGGATTGAGTGAATGAAACATAAATTATAACTCTGACGTTAGGCTCCATTCACTCAGCAAATGAAGGAAAAGAAGAAAGTTTGAAAATGTAAATTGTTAGGAGGGAGGCAGAAATGTAGTCTTACTGTGTCTTTATTCTATTGGTGTTGTCAACAAGATGTATGGTCCCCAAAGTGTCCTTTAAGTGCAGGATAATACTTGGGACAAAATAATTGCACTAACTACTTTCTTCTATCCAAGACTTCACTCATTAGTATACTCTCAATTTTCACTGATTGAGCAAGCTTCTCACATACAATATTTTTAGTATCAGTACACTTAGCATAAAAAAAGGATGCATACTGTATGTATCCACAATACATCTTATCACTTATGACACTTGTATTTCTTGTGAACCTGAAAGAGAAAATGAAGAATTACACTTGGCAAGTCAGACATTTGAAACACAGTCCCAGAAAAAAAAAAAAATCACTTTTCCAACATACCACTGCTCCTACGGTCTGTGTTGTCTAAAATAAATTTTAATTATTATTTAGAATGGCAAGTGTACAAGTTACTTATTTTTATGGACAAATGTGCATTGTCACACACTCCTGATTTATCTCAGGCTTTTCTAGTTTCTCACAGCTGGAGTATTTGTTGTCCTCTTCTTCCAGACCTAGCACCTCCCTTCCACAGTACCTAGTATGAGTAAAGTAATGCAATTCCATTAGATTCTCTGGGAAAACTGGGCAAGTAATAAATTTTGAGGCTGTCCTCCTCAAATATTTTTCATAATCACCAAAATCAGAAATTAACCTCATCTGTGATACCTTAAGCTCAGCATCATCTCCAAGTAACATTTCCCTCAGGCATTTTCCAGAAATTTTACGATGAAGCCCTGAATGATTGCCAGCTCCTAACATAAGATGACTGATGAGGGACTATAGATTAAAGATAAACTTTTAAACTGAATATATTATCTTTGGGGAAAAAAATGTAGCATCACCACTTGGATCAGTAACTAATGATTATTAATAAATAAGTTCCTCAAATAACTTTAATTTTCTATTTGAAATAGCATAAAAAGATTATTCACTACAGATGGTGATTGCAGCCATGAAATTAAGACGCTTATTCCTTGGAAGGAAAGTTATGACCAACCTACACAGCATATTCAAAAGCAGAGACATTACTTTGCCAACAAAGGTCCGTCTAGTCAAGGCTATGGTTTTTCCTGTGGTCATGTGTGGATGTGAAAGTTGGACTGTGAAGAAAGCTGAGTGCCAAAGAATTGATGCTTTTGAATTGTGGTGTTGGAGAAGACTCTTGAGAGTCCCTTGGACTTCAAGGAGATCCAACCAGTCCATTAAAAAGGAGATCAGTCCTGGGTGTTCTTTGGAAGGACTGATGTTAAAGCTGAAACTCCAGTACTTTGGCCACCTCATGTGAAAAGTTGACTCATTGGAAAAGATTCTGATGCTGGGAGGGATTGGGGGCAGGAGGAAAAGGGGATGACAGAGGATGAGATGGCTGGATGGCATCACCAACTCGATGGACAAGAGTTTGGGTGAACTCCGGGAGTTGGTGATGACAAGGAGGCCTGGCATGCTGCAATTCATGGGGTTGCAAAGAGTCAGACACGACTGAGTGACTGAACTGAACACAGATTATATTAATCATAGCTCATTTCCAGGAACAAATCCCAAAATAACATCAAAGATTTAAAAAGAGGAATTACATATATTATACGTACATGATACATATAAAAATGTATTATATACATATACTAAGATATGTTTCTATTTCTATATTATTTCTTGTGATTTGAAATAGCTACTGCGTTTTCCATCCCATTATAGTTTACTTTCCCATTAGCAATAATTGCAAATAAACACAGGGAAGCTCTATTTTTTGAAACAAGATTCCATCTATACTGTCCCTTTATGCTCACACTACCTTTACTTCTAGAATTTCACTCCAAATGAGATCTTTAGAATATACTTCTTTCTCTTCTTTGTACAGATCCTATCCCCTGTTCGGAGGAGGGCATGGCAACCCACTCCAGTATTCTTGCCTGAAGAAATCCTATGGATGGAGGAGCCTGGCGGGCTACAGTCCATAGGATCACAAAGAGTTGGACAGGACTGAGCAACTAAGCACATCTCCTGTTCTGTGCTATCATTGCAGACTGACAAAGATAGAGCTGCACTATCTTTATGACCCATATTCCTACACATACTATTTCTATCTGATGGAAAAAAACAAGCAGGACACAACAGAACAATAACCAAAACACAACCAAAGATTCTATTTGCTGCCTTGCTGAACGTCGTGTATATGGAAGAATCTCGGGGTTAGATTCAGAGTGGCAGCACCCCAGCACATAGGTATTGAGCTCACTCCAGCTTCATGTGTCCTCAACAAACAAATCTGTACAAATTTGTGAGATTGTAAGGGCATCCAGTGGGCTTCCCCGATGGCTCAGTGATAAAGAATCCATCTGCAATGCAGGCGACCTGGGTTCAATCCCTGAGTCGGGAAGATCCCCTGGAGTAGTGCATGGCAACCCACTCCAGTATCCTTGCCTGGGAAATCCCACGGACAGGGGAGCTTGGCAGGCTACAGTCCATGGGGTCACAAAGAGTCAGACACAACTTAGAGACTAAACAACATCTGGCAGATTGAGGCTGTTTCTTTCTTTAGTTGAATCCTGCCTGCTTCCTAAATTTAAGGAATTATAAAACACAAATGAATTTTGGCATGATTTTTATATATGCTTTGCCCCCACCCATTATAAGCAGACAAATACAACACATGAGTCCATTTATACTGGCATATTTATAACCAATTTCTTACTCTGTTGTGCAACAAAATATTTTTTATATCATGCCCATGTTCATTTTATTCTCTTTACCAAAAATGCTCTTCTAGTCAATCTCTAAATTTTTTATTCAAAAACGTCCACTTCAAATTTGAGTTATAACATAAATTTCAAAGACAAAATCTATTTTTTTGTTATTCTATGTATTCTTACTGGAGCATTTACACATTTCATTATTTTCATCTGTTGAATTAATTTGTCTGTGCATCCAATCAATGGTTAAGTAACAAAAGGAAGAATCAATCTTTCACTTGTTTTAGAATCCTAGCATTGCACAATTTTAAGTACATATTCAAGCCCAGTGACCTGTGTTGACTTCTATAGTTTTCTTAGATAAAAGCATTATTCACAGAAATCCTCCCTTATTTGGCTTGTAGTTGTCAAAATAATGGGAAGACATTTGCAATAATTTTCTCATTATTAAACACATCATAAAAGTCTGATGGAAAAGCGTTCTTTGAGGATACAATTTCAGTAGAAGCTACAGTGCTCCTGAGAAAATTCACCTTTACTGAAACCAGCTATTAAAATTCAACAAGAATAAAAACTTACCAGTCGAAGGGGATACTTGTATCCAAGTTTCCATATTTTGTGTTATCTTTCCTGGGAGATAATCCCAACCAATAGTGATTTAACTGAAGAGATTTTATAAATTCCTATAGGAAACAGAGGTGGCTTGTTAAAATCATTGTCTTCCTTTTCTGTAAATTACCTCACAGTGTAATTTCTTACAAATTACTATGTCAAGGTGACATTTTTGACACTTTTCTACTATTTTCTATGCCATTAAAATAAATTGAGACAGAATGCCCCTTACTGCAAGATGTCTCTCAACATTTATATCTGTTACTATCTGGGGACAAAGAGATGGTTCATCGTCAAAAACCCAAGTTAAGAGAAACATGAGTATGAGAAAAATGTAATAAGGTCAGAGGAGAATGGTTATAGATTAGAATTCAAACCCAGTTCAGAGATTTGTAGCCAAAGTAATAGTTGTTTGTTTGTTTGTTTGTTTTTAATTTTCTTATATGCCAGTCATTTGTTAAGCAAATAACTATGAATGGATCATTTGAGAATAATAAGACTAGGCAGAAACTAGATTGATTTCCCCCTTTTTATAAAGAAGAAAAAGAATTCTGACAGTAAGGAAGTTGAGACTTTTGAAAAAATATACTTTTGTTTTAAAATAAATATGGGATTATTATCTGAAAAACCACAAATGCCAATGAATAAGTAAACTCTAGAGAGTTGTTGTTGTTATTGTTTAGTTGCTAAGTCATGCCCAACACTTTTGCGACTCCACAGACTATAGTATAGCCCACCAGGTTCCTCTGTCCATGGAATTCTCCAGGCAAGAATGAATACTGGAATGGATTGTCATTTCCTACTCTAGGGGATCTTTGCTACCCAGGGGTCAAACCCACATCTGCATTGGCAGGTGGAGTCCTTAATGCTGAGCCACCAGGGAAGCCCAAAATATGTGTGTGTGTGTGTGTGTGTGTGTGTGTGTTAGTTGCTCAGTTGTGTCCAGCTCTTTGAGACCCCATGAACCATAGCCCACCAGGCTCCTCTTTCCATGGGATTCTTTATATTCTCCAAAATATAGAGAAATAATTTAAATATTAGGAAAAAATAAGATAAATAACTAGATCTTTCAGAGAATTCACTTTTCCTGGGACCCAGGAACTCAGTGCAATATATCTGCTTGGCACTTGCCTTTGCCATCTCTCTTTTATTTACTTATTTGGCCCTGATGTGCCACACAACTTGTGGAATATTAGTTCCCCAACCAAGGATCGAACCTGGGCCCATAGCAGTGAAAGAACCAAATCTTTTAAACTACTGGACCTCCAGGGGATTCCTGTTTGCCACCTAATCTTAATTCTTGTGTTCAGTTGTTCAGTCACATCCACCTCTTTGTGATCCCATGGACTGCAGCACGCTAGTCTTTCCTGTCCTTTGCTCTCTCCCAGAGTTTGCTCAAACTCATGTCCATCGAGTCAGTGATGCCATCCAACCATCTCATCCTGTCTTTGCCTTCTTCTCCTGCCTTCAATCTTTTCTAGCATCAGGGTCTTTTCCAATGAATCAGCTCTTTGCATCAAGTGGCCAAAGTATTGGAGCTTCAATCTCAGCATCAGTCCTTCCAATGAATATTCAGGGTTGGTTTCTTTGAGGACTAACTTGTTGGATCACCTTGCAGTCCAAGCGACTCTCAAGAGTCTTCAACACCACAATTTGAAAGCATCATTATTCTAGTATATGTAGCCTTTTCCTCTTAGTTAAAAAAATGCAAATGCAAAAGGGTGGAAACAGTGAACCTACTTCTGTGTAATTTTACAGAATTGGTAAGACTCAGGAATAATTACAAATCTTCTGTTTTTAGATAAATGCTAAAACTGATGTCCTGAGAATTGATTCTAAAGTTCTAGTTTGAAATATTTACAGACCTAAAGATTCTGGGGGCTCCATGTCTACCATCTGCCCATCAGCCTCTGAGAATCCGCTGATGCTAAAGTGCTAAGCTAAAGTTTCACATGGCCTGTCTTGGCTCGATATGAGTATACTAAGTTCCATTCACCTCATACCCCAACTAAAATAAGCCAGATTCATGTCTGGACTAATACAAATCATCCCCAACATGTCTCCCCCCTCTATTCTATGTTGGGGAAAGTGACTTCTTCCCTTACAGGCAGAGATCCATGCGATCTTACCAACACCCTTTTGCTTTTAATCGTCAACAGGCTGGCATTGTAGTCAGAACAAATCTCATCACTCTTTTGCCATGTTTTCCGATGTTGGTAGCCAGATAGTAGAAGGTAGCAGTTGTCATCATGCCACATCCACTCCTCTGGACAAGGTTTACATTTGTTCCCTGGAAGAAAAGCATACTTTGGTTTGGTTGTATAGATGTCTTCATAGTTCTTACTATTCCCATTGTTCTCTCAGTTTACAAAAATAAAGCATATTTACTTGTCTTTCTTCTTCTAACACCAAAAGTGAAGAAAGTAAATCTTGTATTCCAGGCTCCCATGTACAACCACAACGTGTCCAAAACATAATTTGAACACATTTGAAATTAAACACCTGGATTTCAGTCTATTTTCCAGTCTCAGGAGCCCTGATTAGCAATTAATTCATCTCCTTCTTTCCCTTTGTCATTTTGTGTATTTCTACATGGCAATAAAGGCCAATCACAAGACATACTGCCTTTTCCAACTAGAGCATTTCCAGCTCTTGACTTGTTGAACATTCGGGAGACTTCTTAAGATGACAATATGTTTTAGTTATAATAACTATAGAAACTGTTAGAGATATTAAAAGACTAGTGCCTCCCAATTCCAAAGGTAAGACTAAACTTGAATTTTTTTTTTTTCTATTATCTCATCAAACATTGAGTGACATTTAGGAACAAGGTCATCTGTAAAAAGGTGACATATCTTCTATCGCTCTTCTTTTTAAAAAACAAAGAGGTGATCTAATTTCCCTGGTGGTCCAATGTTTAAGAATCCAACTTCAAATGCCAGAGACATGGGTTCAATTCCTGGTCCTGGAAGATTCCATATGCCATGGAACAGCTAAGCCTGTGCACCACAACTACTGAAGCCCAGGCTCCACAATAAGAGAAGCCACTGCAATGAGAAGCCTATGTACTGCAACTAGAGTGTAGCCCCTGTTTGTCACAACTAGAGAAAGACTGCACACAGCAGCAAAGACTCAGTGTAGCCAAAAATCATACAGTGCTCAGATGGGCCTTATGCGTGCTCAGCTGTGTCTGACTTTTTGCAACCCCATGGATTGTAGCCTGCCAGGCTCTTCTGTCCATGGGATTGTCCCCACAAGAATGCTGGAGTGGGTCGCCATTTTCTCTTCAGGGGATCTTCTCTACCCAGGGATCGAATTCACACTTCCTGCATTGCAGGTGGATTCTTTGCCACTGAACCCCACAGAAAAATAAATTAAAGAGGTTATCTATCCTTTCTTCCTATATTCTATTGACTTCAGTGCCCAAAATAGTAGTAGTAAATGTCAGGTTACAGAAACTGCAGACCATATTATATTTTAGTAAGTATCATATCCTGATAATTTGGGAATGATAGTTATTTTTCTGTTTTTCTTCTAACTGCACAGAAACATCAATGGGTCTTCAATCAACCACATTTAATTGTTTTTTCCAAATAATAATTTCCTGGGAAAGGCTACTAGCTTTTGATGAAGTGATCAAGTGACTCCAAGGTTTAGTTCATTGTCTAATAAATAACTCAGAAAGAAATAAGGATTACCTTTGTTTTTTATATATAACTCACGACATAATTTGGTGGCTATTTCTTCAAGTTTGATAGAAAGGTTCCTGATTTTCTGGGAACTATTTGTGTTTTGCATGAGTTGTAGAGACATATTTCTTTGAAGTTCTTCTTTGAAATTTTGTAGCTTATTCAATTTTTCCATGCCTGTCTTCAAAGTTATGTGAATGTCAGATTTAAAAAAAAAAAAGAGAGAAATGATAAAAAAAATTGCAGTCCCTCAGTACAACCATCATCTCCTTTCTGCTGAATTAAGAGTATTAAATGTCTAGGGAAGCAGTTATTTCACAGAAGTAAGGGAAAGAGACTGAGTACATATGCCCCTATTTAGAGGACAAGAATAGAGGCACAGACATAGAGAACAGATTTATGGGCACACCTGGGGAAGGAAAGGGTGAGATGAATTGAGAGCGTAGCATTGAAACATATACATTACCATATGTAAAATAAACAGGTATTTACATTTAAATGCTATATATAACATGGGGAACTCAGCCAATGCTGTGTGCTAACCTAGAGGGGAGGGATGAGGTGTTGGAAGGGAGGTTCAAGAGGGAGGGGATATATGCATACGTATAGCTGATTCACCCTGTTGTACAGCAGAAACCAACATAACATTGTAAAACAAGTATCCTCCAATTAGAAATAAAATTTTACACTTAAAAAACTTTAATTGTAAAATTTTAAAATAGACTAAGTACCATGTTTTAACTGCCTAGTTTTAAGTCTCTTTGTGGACATATCACCTATTCCAAGACTTCGATTCAAAGAGCAAAACTCACTTCTAAGTGTTTTCCCTGGCAGTAAAAACATGGGGAATACATACATATGCCTCCTAAGACTCCCAGGCCAATCAGCAGCAGAAGGCACAGGACAGTCAGAGCCAAGGCTCTTTGACGCCATACATGGGAAGGAACAGGTGGCTCTGTGGGAAGCAAAATTAGTAAAGACACTTAGAGTGGTGTACATTTTAATTTGATTCATGTGTTCATTTATGTTGTCTTTATTTCTTTCCTCATAGGTCTGTGGTAAAGGAATGTGTTTTGCTAGAAACTCAGGGCATTTAAAAATAACTTTTTAAAGACTAAGTCAGTCAAGAAGTCAAAAACGTTTTGTTAATTGTTTTGCATGCAAACTGGTTTTCAAAGCAGAAGCTTGGGATTGATAGGCTGATTCAAGAAACAGAAGCAAAAATGGGGCTGAAAAACAAGTGAAAATGTGCTGACCCAAAGGGCCAAGAAAGGGCTTCCCAGGTGGCTCAATGGTAAAACTCTGCCTGTCAAGCAGGAGATGCGTGAGGAGTTACGGATTCAGTCCCTGGGTTGAGACGATCCCCTGGAGAAGGAAATGGCAACCCTCTCCAGTATACTTGCCTGGGAAATACCATGGACAGAGAAGCCTGGTGGCTACAGTCCATAGGGTCAAAAAAGAGTCAGACATGACTGAGTGACTAAACAACAACAACAAAGGGAAAGGAAATCCAAAAAAAAGAAGGACCATGTGTATATGTATTCCTGATTCATTTTGCTGTAACACCTGAAGCTAACACCACAGTGGAAGCAATTTCACTCCAATAAAAATAAATAATAAATCTATGAAAAAGAGAAAGAAAAAGAAGTGAGAAGACCAATTAATCTGAAAAAAGATGTATCTTGTCTGTACAAAATTGGGGAAACTGAGCAACAAGCAGCTAACAGCAAAGTCAATTTAAGTGCTCCTTCCTTGAGTTGACAAATGTAGGGTATCAGAGAAAGTAATTTCCTTGTCTATGCTTTCCCCAGAAAATACTGACAGTTTGGCTGTGGAGCATACATGAGAAAGTGTCCCTGAAATGTCTCTGGGTGTTCTCCCATCAGCCAGTTCTTAGGTTAGACCAAATAGTTTCCTCAGAATTTTTTCATGCTTTGAGCAGCAAACTTTGATTAATGTTTCTTTTTTATTGAACTATGAACATTTGTTGAAAAGATCATTTCCCTACTTAAAAAAAAACTCAAGAAATTGTAAACTTTATATTATGTTAATTGCTATTAAATTACTATGTGATTTAAATAATCATTACTTGTATAAATGGATACTAGATATTTCTTGAAAATATAATTCAGAGATAACATAACCTTACTATAATTACTATACTGTGCCTATGTCCTTCATATCACAGTTGGTGATACCATGATACTATGAAATATAGAGAGAATTGAAAATGAAATATGAAACAATGTTTTTAGACCTTGGACAATAGTTAACAGTGAAAGAATTACATAGTCAAGATCATTTCTAAGGTCAGAAGCATGACTTCAAGTGCTATTATTTTTACAGACTTTTTCTAATTTATTTATATATTCAGTTAATCAAAAGTAATTGAATATCTCTGTACACTGGACACTAGTCTGGATACTAACAATACAGAAGTGAACAAGACATACCAGTCCCTGCTTTCATAGGAGACAAATTTTAATTATGAGTGAGCTGAGAGATATCTCTAACTGTTAAATGGTATGCTCAGGTTTGAAACTGAGCTATATTATAAAGAGCATTTAGTTCAGAACTTATGGCCCCTGGGAATGAGAAATCAGAGCAAAGAAACTGCAGATAGCAAGAACACCTAATTCAAAGACTCTAATTTGGAGAAAAGTTTTACCTGTTTGAAAAAAACAGAAAAGATCCAGAGTGACTAAAGAATTGTGGCCAAGGTGAGAAATGATGTTCAGTTCAGTTCAGTCACTCAGTCGTGTTCGACTCTTTGCGACCCCATGAATCGCAGCATGCCAGGCCTCCCTATCCATCACCAACTCCCAGAGTTCACTCAAACTCATGTCCATCAAGTCAGTGATGCCATCCAACCATCTCATCCTCTGTCATCCCCTTCTCCTCTTGCCCCCAATCCCTCCCAGTATCAGAGTCTTTTCCAATGAGTCAACTCTTCACATGAGGTGGCCAAAGTACTGGAGTTTCAGCATTAGCATCATTCCTTCCAAAGAATACCCAGGGCTGATCTCCTTCAGAATGGACTGGTTGGATCTCCTTGCAGTCCAAGGGACTCTCAAGAGTCTTCTCCAACACCACAGTTCAAAAGCATCAGTTCTTCAGCGCTCAGCCTTCTTCACAGTCCAACTCTCACATTCATACATGACTACTGGAAAAACCATAGCCTTGACTAGACAGACCTTTGTTGACAAAGTAATGTCTCTGCTTTTGAATATGCTGTGTAGGTTGATCATAACTTTCCTTCCAAGCAGTAAGCATCTTTTAATTTCATGGCTGTAATCACCACCTGCAGTGATTTTGGAGCCCCCCAAAAATAAAGCCTGATACTGTTTCCATGAGAAATGATGTTTGAAGTGGTCAAAGGAGAAGTCAGGAGACAGATTAGAGCAGAGATGTGACTGTCACAGTGGGTCAGGGAGGAGGTCATCCATGACTGAAACAAGGATGATCCCCATGGAACACTGTTAGAAACCTGGTAGAGTTAGATGAGAAGAGAGAGAGGGATGACTAGGAGTCTGTGACCAAAGACAATGGGTTCAACGAGTTGAGCTGTGGAAGGAGATGAAGAAATGGAGGGAAAATGGAGAGACTTAAGTGGTCAAGTGAGGATTATTATTATTATTTTTAATAGGAATAGGATATGGCAACCCACTCCAGTATTCTTGTCTGGACAATCCCATGGACAGAGGAGCCTGGTGGGTTACAGCCCATAGAGTTGCACAGAGGCTACAGAGTTGGACACTACTGAACACACATATACATATATTGGCAAATGAGAGTAAACTGGGTTTGAGAGTTTGTGCATTTTTCATGTGGCAATGTTCAGCTGCTCAGATGGGGCACAAAGTGGGTAGATATTTAAGAATTGGAATTCTTTTTCAAGGAAAAAGCACAGGGAGGGAGCATATGAGACTAAGGGGTAGAAGTTAAATAACACAGAGTTTACATAATACTATATAAACTTTAAGCTGAATAATAAGAAAATTAGACAAAATTGAGAAAGCCAACAAGACATGGATTCGAGATTTTTTTCGAGTCAATTTCTGAAGTGGAAATTTAGAATAAGGACAATTAGTAGGACAGAAAATGAGATAGAATGTGATGAGATATGTTAAGAGCAATTATGGTATATTAAGTTCATGATATGTTCTGTTCCTCTCAAACCATATAAAAGGAGAAATACCAACAAGGAAGTTGACAGAAAGTATTGTAAATCCTTAACTTCCAGTCCTTAAAAAAAAGTTTGTATTAGAGGAAAAGGCCACAGAATTAAGCTGTTATCCCTTCTCAGGATTTACAACGCTGATGATAAATGGACCCAAGATTCAACAATGAAAATGCTGTTCACAATAAAGTTAGAACTTCAAAGAATGCTACATTTTGGGGAGGGGGAGAACACTTAAAGACTACATGAGAATTTTTCTATTAGTTCCCTCTCCTAATTTCACTGCTTCTACCAACTTTTCGTGTTATCCATATCCGACTGAACTGAACTGAACTGTTTAATTTATGCACACTGATTTTAAGTTTGCATATTCTGGGACAGATTTCATCCAAAAGATTAAATGCCAGGAAGTAGAAGCTACATACAACTGGAGAAATACAGGATTATGAATAAGATGGAAATTACAGTATAGAAAGTAAACACAATAGTCCATTTATCTCAGAAATAAATTAAGATTAAAAAATATCAAATTTCCTGGCACAGGATGAATTTGAATGTGTCTCTTCTATGTTTCTTTATCTCTTTTCTTCCTTTAATACTTGATGTATCCTTTCATTTAATTTAACCTCTTCTGTATTTTAGCAAATTGGGAAAAGATCTCCAAAAAAAGTAGAAAAATTTTTAGAGTTTAATATAGACTCAGTTTGGTAAAAAAAAAAAAAAAAAAAAATTCAGATGCAATCCTCTAAAGTTCCTCTCTCTCTCTCTCTCTTTGTCTCTAGTATCTTGTGCACCAGACACACACACATACACACTAGCATTTATTTAGAAAAAAGAAGGTACAAAGCCTTGACTTTCTTGGACAGCACATGTTCATTTTTCCATGGCTTCCTTTCATGGGGGAAAAATGTTTCACAATCTAGTCATATGAAAATATTATCCTATCATAATTATGTTGATTGTGATATGAAAAAAAAACCAGAAAATTTGTAAAAGATTAAGTGTCCAGTACATTGATCATTGTCTTAAAAAAACTTTACAGTCATTTTGTATGGACATTTTGGTATTTTGGGTAAAATTAAGATGCATAATTAAAAATTCAAATAGAGAGATCATTGCCAATTCACTAACATCCAAGGGGAATCTACTCAACACTTCTGCCACTTTGTACACCCTGACCACATTACAACACATCTGTAGCTCAAAATCTTACCTTCTTTCTCAAATTTGTCAAACTTCTGGATATTTTCTGTCTGACTGGAGTCCTGGAATTTTAGATCTGCGTAAGTAACTTCTTCAGACATTGATGTTATGCAAAGAAAGCCCAACAAACTGGAAAAAAAGGAGAGGACAAAGTAATAGAGTTGGCTGATAAACAGCTGTAATTTCAATGTCTGTTCATAAGCCAAAGTTTAAACATATCTTTAAACTTCTGTTTTTTAAATCCACAGTACCAGTCACTCACAGCTCCGGAAATGAGCTACTGTACATGACCGCAGAGAAGAACAGAGAGCATCTTTCTTCCTCTTATCTCTTCCCTTTCTCATTTCTCTGAATCTACGGACCACAGAAAGTGGTTTTTAAAATTGTTTGGGTATTATTAGCATTGGGCAAAGGGGCACAGATCAGCATGGTGTAAATATAACATGGAGTTTCTTGGAGAAAAACTCTCAAGGAAAAAAATAATAGAAAGGACATGACCCTCAAACTCTCACTAGTGTACAGCAGTGATTTGGCATAGATATTCTGTATGTGACTTGGCAAGGGTCTTAATAGATTTGCTTAGCTGGCAGATCACACATGTGCAGAGAGAGGGAGAGCAAAAGCCCTACCCCAGGACTTCCCTGGTAGTCTAGTGGTTAAGAATCCACCTTCCAACACAGGTGACATGAGTTCAATACCTGGTCAGAGAACTAAAACCCCACATTTGTTTAGTTGCCAAAGTCACGTCTGACTCTTTTACAACCCCACGAACTGTAGCCTGCCAGGCTCCTCTGTCCATGGGAATTTCCCAGGCAAGAATATTGAAGTGGATTGCCATTTCCTCCTCCAGGGGCTCTAACCTACGTCTCCTGTATTGCAGATGGATTCTTCACCATTAAGCCACCCATTCCACATGCTGTAGAACAATTAAGCCCACGCACCACAGCTACTGAACCTGCATGCTCTGAAGCCATGCACCACAGCTAGAGAGAAGCCCACGTACCATAACTAGATAGTCCGGGCACTGCCAGGAAAGATCCCGCATGATATAATGAGGATTCCATGTGAAGTGACTGAGAGCCCATACAAATAGATGAATAATTAAAAAAAAAAAAAAAAGGAAAGCCTCACCTCTACACCCTGATACCCAGGTACAGGATAGCCTAAAAGGGCCACGGAATGCCTAGTTTCCCTAATAACAAAAAATATACTAAGGGATCTAGAATAAAACCATACCAGGGAGCATGCATATTGATGGCTATGGTCAGTATACCAAAAGTCCCAGAAATAGCTTTGCAGGTTAGGAGATTAGCAGACTTTGGATCCTTGACAAAAGGACCATGAGACATTTGGTCCATGCCAAAAGTTTCTTGACATTTTCCTCCTATCCAAAATGTCCATGACTACATTTGTGCTGTGCTGTGCTTCAGTTCAGTTCAGTCACTCAGTCGTGTTCGACTCTTTGCGACCCCATGAATCGCAGCATGCCAGGCCTCCCTATCCATCACCAACTCCCAGAGTTCACTCAGACTCACGTCCATTGAGTCAGTGATGCCATCCAGACATCTCATCCTCGGTCGTCCCCTTCTCCTCCTGCCCCCAATCCCTCCCAGCATCAAAGTCTTTTACAATGAGTCAACTTTTCACATGAGGTGGCCAAAGTACTGGAATTTCAGCTTTAGCATCATTCCTTCCAAAGAAATCCCAGGGCTGATCTCCTTCAGAATGGACTGGTTGGATCTCCTTGCAGTCCAAGGGACTCTCAAGAGTCTTCTCCAACACCACAGTTCAAACGCATCAATTCTTCAGCGCTCAACCTTCTTCACAGTCCAACTCTCACATTCATACATGACTACTGGAAAAACCATAGCCTTGACTAGGTGGACCTTAGTCGGCAAAGTAATATCTCTGCTTTTGAATATGCTATCTAGGTTGGTCATAACTTTCCTTCCAAGGAGTAAGTGTCTTTTAATTTTATGGCTGCACTCACCATCTGCAGTGATTTTGGAGCCCAGAAAATATGTTTCCACTGTTTCCCCATCTATTTGCCATGAAGTGATGGGACCAGATGCCATGATCTTCGTTTTCTGAATGTTGAGCTTTAAGCCAACTTTTTCACTCTCCTCTTTCACTTTCATCAAGAGGCTTTTTGGTTCCTCTTCACTTTCTGCCATAAGGGTGATGTCATCTGCATATCTGAGGTTATTGATATTTCTCCCATCAATCTTGATTCCAGCTTGTGTTTCTTCCAGTCCAGCGTTTCTCATGATGTACTCTACATATAAGTTAAATAAGCAGGGTGACAATATACAGCCTTGATGTACTCCTTTTCCTATTTGGAACCAGTCTGTTGTTCCATGCCCAGTTCTGACTGTTGCTTCCTGACCTGCATACAGATTTCTCAAGAGGCAGGTCAGGTGGTCTGGTATTCCCATCTCTGTCAGAATTTTCCACAGTTTATTGTGATCCACAAATCAAAGGCTTTGGCATAGTCAATAAAGCAGAAATAGTTGTTTTTCTGGAACTCTCTTGCTTTTTCCATGATCCAGCAGATGTTGGCAATTTGATCTCTGGTTCCTCTGCCTTTTCTAAAACCGGCTTGAACATCAGGAAGTTCACAGTTCATGTATTCCTGAAACCTGGCTTGGAGAATTTTGAGCATTACTTTACTAGCATGTGAGATGATTGCAATTGTGCAGTAGTTTGAGCATTCTTTGGCATTGCCTTTCTTTGGAATTAGAATGAAAACTAACCTTTTCCAGTCCTGTGGCCACTGTCGAGTTTTCCAAATTTGCTGGCATATTGAGCACAGCAGTTTCACAGCATCATCTTTCAGGATTTGAACTGGAATTCCATCACCTCCACTAGCTTTGTTCATAGTGATGCTTTCTAAGGCCCACTTGACTTCACATTCCAGAATGTCTGGCTCTAGATGAGTGATCACACCATTGTGATTATCCGGGTCGTGAAGCTCTTTTTTGTACAGTTCTTCTGTGTATTCTTGCCACCTCTTCTTAATAGCTTCTGCTTCTGTTAGGTCCATACCATTTCTGTCCTTTATCAAGCCCATCTTTGCATGAAGTGTTCCCTTGGTATCTCTAATTTTCTTGAAGAGATCTCTAGTCTTCCCCATTCTGTTCTTTCCCTCTCTTTCTTTGCATTGATCACTGGAAGAAGGCTTTCTTATCTCTTCTTGCTATTCTTTGGAACTCTGCATTCAGATGCTTATATCTTTCCTTTTCTCCTTTGTTTTTCGCTTCTCTTCTTTTCATGTGCTTAGTCATGTCCAACTCTTTGTGACCCCATGTGTAGCCCACCAGGCTCCTCTGTCCTTGGGGAGTCTCCAGACAAGAACACTGGAGTGGGTTTCCATGCCCTCCTCCAGGGGATCTTCCTAACCCAGGGATCAAACCCAGGTCTCCCATATTGTGGGTGGATCCTTTACCAGGAAAGCCCATGAATACTGGAGTGGGTAAACTATCCCTTCTCCAGAGGAACTTCTGGATCCAGGAATGGAACTGAGGTCTCTTGCATTGCAAATGAATTCTTTACCAGATGATCTATCCAAAAAGCCCATGAACATATTTGGTTCATGCCAAATGGTTTTAGACAAGACCAAATATGACCAAGTATCAAAGACCTTTCAGTATGGGTCTTATGGATGTTTGGACAGGACCAAATGCCTGGTAAGGGGGAATTCTGCCAGCTGATCTATTCCAATTGTGCATTCTGGAAATTGAAAATAACCACAAACCAGTGTTTGGAGAAACACTGGGCCCGCAATGAGATGGACCTAAACTAAAACTAAACTAAACTAAACTAAAACTCCACTGATCACCTGACCTCCCTAAGCTCTTACTCTGGTGGGTCACAATGATGTTATGGGTCTCCTGGCATTAGTATAGGTTCAGAGCCAGAGATTAGTATTTTCTGAAAGGTCTGATTATTTCCTTTTCTGAAATGCATGATTATGCTAGTAAAAGGGGAATTTGTGCTTATGTCCTCACCATTTTAGGATTTGTCAGAAGCTCTGGTTTCCTGAGTGCAAACTCTTTTCTCAGGCAACATGATGAGAATCTCATTAAATTTTAAGCTATGTCTGCTCCTCTGGACTTCTTATGCCAGGAGCCCTGCAGGAAAGAGAATGAGTCACAGTCCTAACAGGGCTCATTAAACCTGGTTATCAGGAGAATGTAGGGCTGTTGTCTAAGACAGGAAGTGAAGCATATATTTGACCCCAAGCTGATCCACTAGATATCTCTTGATAGTTCCCTATTAAGTTTTGACAGCAAATAGGTAAGTTCAGTAGAAATGGGGTATTATATCCAGGGGCTTAGACCCCTCAGTGATGAGTACCTTGGTCACCCTATCAGATGAAACGTCTAGTCTAGTTCAAGGTGTTGTCAATGGTCATGGAACTAGAATTGTAGTGGGATAGGAAGATGATGAATATTAGTTGCGGTTTCAGGACAGATTGCAACGATTGGAAGTGTACTTAGTCCCACTAACTTTTTGTGAGTTTCACCAAGAAAAGAGACTGAATAGAACACTGGAGGGGCTGGTAAAGGAAAGCCACATACTAATCAAGCAAATCAAGCAGTGAGTATAGCAAGTACTTTGTACAGCGTATAGCAAGTACTCTGGTTTGCTACCAAGATTCTCCCATCAAGACTGATGTATTTCCCAAGCTACTGAGAATGTTGGCAACTGAATTCTCTACTGAGTCTTTTTCTTGGAATTGCTGTCTGCTAAAGTGAGTCACCCTTCTCAGGGACAGCCTACATCAAATGAGTGGACAAGGTAACAGGTGGGGGGTATAAAGGTTCAGACTTCTGACCTCCAGAGATGCAAATTTGAAGGACCAGCCTAGCTCCAGAGTTCCCTATAGGATTGCTGCTCCTGCTGCGTCACTTCAGTCATGTCTGACTCTGTGTGACCCCACAGATGGAAGCCTGCCGGGGTCCAGCCCCAGTGGATCCAGGGAATTTGAAGCGTGGACAGCAAAGGCAAGGAAAGCTTATTTATTTATTTACTTAGAGATAAAAGATTAGATTAGGAAGAAACAGTGTAGTAGGAAAATTTAGTGGAGAAAAGAGGCTGAATGACTTGGTTTATGTGGAAAGCCAATAAAGGTCCAGACAAGGAGCTTGCACCATCTACGTTAGGCCACTGGCATCCTCTTGAATAGCGGGGGGTGCCCCATCTTGGGCTCCCTCTCATGTGGATCTTAGAAGCCAGGGCAAGTAAGTATACATGGTGAGCCTCCACGCCCCAGATGGGAATTCAGCCAGAAAATAGAGTAAAGAGAAGACACGGGGGAAACCAGTCCAGCGACTGGCCCCTCCCCTGTTGTTCAGAAGGGCCTTTTATACCTTTTTTTGTACATAGACATCAAAGGATAATATAAAATTATGCAGCATCAGCAGCCCTGCCTCTTATCATAACCAGGCTTTTCTCTCTGCATACCTAGTTGTATACACAAGTCTTAGGTGATTTACATCATCTTCTGGCCAGAGAGCCAATTAGCATTTTATAGCCTTTTTTCTGATAAGGGTTTGTCAACCAGAAGATTTATTTATGTTGTTCTTCCCAAAGTCTGGTGCCACTCTCAGAAAGCACTAAATAAAGTTACATTCTTACACAGCAAAGATACAACAATTTACAACAAGTAGAAGGAGTACAGTGATTTATAACAAAAGAAAAGTAATTAACTCAAAAGTCTAGTGTTGCTAACATCAAAACTACTATATTCCTATTTCTATATCCCAATTACATTGATTAATATCCTTCAGGTGCCTAAAAGATAAAGAATATGGAGGCCTGGCAGCAGTCATTGAGTCAACAGTGAAAACCCATCACCAATATGATTTTTCAGTTCAGTTCAGTTCAGTTGCTCAGTCATGTCCAACTCTTTGCGACCCCATGAATCGCAGCACGCCAGGCCTCCCTGTCCATCACCAACTGCTGGAGTTCACTCAGAGTCAGTGATGCCATCCAGCCATTTCATCCTCAGTCATCCCCTTCTCCTCCTGCCCCAAATCCCTCCCAGCATCAAAGTCTTCTCCAATGAGTCAACTCTTCGCATGAGGTGGCCAAAGTACTAGAGTTCCAGCGCCAGCATCATCCCTTCCAAGGAATTCCCAGGGCTTATCTCCTTCAGAATGGACTGGTTTCCTGCAGTCCAAGGGACTCTCAAGAGTCTTCTCCAACACCACAGTTCAAAAGCATCAATTCTTTAGCACTCAGCCTTCTTCACAGTCCAACTCTTACATCCATACATGACTACTGGAAAAACCATAGCCTTGACTAGATGGACCTTAGTCGGCAAAGTAATGTCTCTGTTTTGAATATGCTGTGTAGGTTGATCATAACTTTCCTTCCAAGAAGTAAGCATCTTTTAATTTCATGGCTGCAATCACCATCTGCAGTGATTTTGGAGCCCCCCAAAATGAAGTCTGACACTGTTTCCACTGTTTCCCCATCTATTTCCCAGGAAGTGATGGGACCGGATGCCATGATCTTCGTTTTCTGAATGTTGAGCTTTAAGACAACTTTTTCACTCTCCTCTTTCACTTTCATCAAGAGGCTTTTTAGTTCCTCTTCACTTTTTGCCATAAGGGTGGTGTCATCTGCATATCTGAGGTTATTGATATTTCTCCCAGCAATCTTGATTCCAGCTTGTGCTTCTTCCAGTCCAGCATTTCTCATGACTTACTCTGCATATAAGTTAAAAGAGCAGGGTGACAATATACAGCCTTGATGTACTCCTTTTCCTATTTGGAAGCAGTCTGTTGTTCCATGTCCAGTTCTAACTGTTGCTTCCTGACCTGCATACAGATTTCTCAAGAGGCAGGTTAGGTGATCTGGTATTCCCATCTTTTTCAGAATTTTCCACAGTTTATTGTGATCCACACAATCAAAGGCTTTGGCATAGTCAATAAAGCAGAAATCGATGTTTTCTGAAACTCTCTTGCTTTTTCGATGATCCATCGGATGTTGGCAATTTGATCTCGGTTCCTCTGCCTTTTGTAAAACCAGCTTGAACATCTGGAAGTTCACGGTTCACGTATTGCTGAAGCCTGGCTTGGAGAATTTTGAGCATTACTTTACTAGCGTGTGAGATGAGTGCATAGCTCTTTAGAAAAGCCTCTGTATCTTAAGATGCTTTAAGCTTTTTGCCTCTTGTGGTTGAGGAGCTGTAAACAATCCACAGATTGTAAAAGCCTCTAACTGTCAGGCAAGTTAGAGAGCCATCAGAGGGGTATGAGCTGAGACACTCCTCTTGAAGGAGACTGTTAACTAAAGCCCTGAGTTAACTCTTTCCAGAGAGTGTCAGAAGAGTGGAAAGCACAGAACAATAAAATCAGGCTAACTCTGATTTTTGGGGGGTAGATGTTCAGGAAAACTCAGGGGGAACCCCTGAAGCTAGATCATGCCTTTGTGTTTTGTTTGGCTTCCTTCCTCATGACCATTGCCATGGGCAGGATTCCTCACGCTGGCTCCCGGCAGAAGCCCACCAGGCTCCCCTGTCCCTGGGATTCTTCAGGCAAGAACACTGGAGTGGGTTGCCATTTCCTTCTCCAGTGCATGAAAGTGAAAAGTGAAAATGAAGTCGCTTAGTCATGTCCAACTCTTCGCGACCCCATCGGCTGCAGCCCACCAGGCTCCTCCGTCCATGGGATTGTCCAGGCAAGAGTACTGGAGTGGGGTGCCATTGCCTTCTCCTCCCTATAGGATTAGCTGAGGCCTAATCCTCAACTGTGTTGTATGGATGAACTTTCACCTTTATCCAGTGTTGTTGCATTAAATTTTCTACATAGAAATCTCAGAATTTTAGAGACTATTTGCTAAGGAATCCTACATGTTTAGAAAGAAATAAAAAAGCTAAAGTGATTATTTTCTGGATTCATTTTATATTTTTAAGGGAATAAAAACATGTTTTCATATATGACTCTAGCTGCTTCTTTTTACTTAACTCTTACTGTATTCACTTACTTATTAATTATCCAGCCAGTCAATCAATGAGCATGCTCTAATCACAGAAACAGTAGTTGTTGTTCAGTCGCTCAGTCATGTCCGACTCTTTGCAACCCCATGGACTGTAGCATACCAGGCTCCTCTGTCCTTCACTGTTTCCCAGAGTTTGCACAAATTGATGTTCACTGAGTCAGTGATGCTATCTAACCATCTCATCCTTTGCTCGCCACTTCTCCTTTTGCCTTTATCTTTCAAGATACACAATAAATGACATATTTGTGGTTTTTAGTCTGACATGTAAGGAGTCTAGACATGATCATGCCCATTCACCCAACAAGTTTAAAAAAAAAAAAGCTAAAAATAAGCAACCTTTCTCCATTAGAGAACTGAGGTCACAGGGTAAATCACCACACCATAAAACTGAAGAGACAGATAAGTAGAATCATAGCCTCCTGGAGCCCAGGAGTAGAAAAATACGTAAGAGTTGCTACCAGAGCAGGAAAACCTAAACTGTAATTGACAAAATTACGGAGGAAATGTTGAAGAAAAGTTCTACAAAGATAATGACAGCTCATCCAAACAAGATCAATGAATAGACTAAGTTATGTCAAACATTTTCCAAAAAACAATTTCTGCATGGGATACTTCCTTCACTGAGTTGTTGTTATTTAGTTGCTGAGTTGTGTCTGACTCTTCTGCAACCCCATGGACTGCTGCCCATCAGGCTCCTCTGTCTATGGATTTTCCCAGACAAAAATACTGGAGTGGATTGCCATTGCCAACTCCAGGGGATCTTCCAGACCCAGGGGTCAAATCCTCATCTCCTGTGTTGGCAGACAGGTTCTTTACTGCTAGTGGCACCCAGGAAGCCCTAGGGTTATTGTGAGAAACAAATAAATCAATAAATGTAAAGTTTTAAGGGGACTCTCCACATAAATCTCGTGTGAAGACAGATTTGGAAATCATGTAATTTTTCAATGAGGAAAGAGTTATCCAAAATAAATACAAAATTGGGCTCTCCCAAGGCTGTGTGTGTGTGTGTGTGTGTGTGTGTGTGTGTGTGTGTGTGTGTGTGTGAGATAGCTCCCAGGAGTTCTAACCAGGGCAGGAGAAAAAGATATAGTAGACAGAGAGAGAGAGACTGGTTGAGATTCTTGAGATACACTGTGTTTCATATGCCAACCTATCATAAAAATCAATGAAGGATAAACTATTCTGACACAAGAAGCTAATATATCCTCAAGAAGACCTTTGGATTTACCCCTACGCTATAGAGGCTGCCAGGGATAACATGATGATAGCAGGGCAGCAGGGAGAAGACTATGAGCAATAGAATCTGATCAAATTTCATAGTTACTCCAAGGTTGGAGACAAAAATAGTCATTTTTAGTGAATATGAAAGAGAGTCCATGAAATAAAAATTAAAAGACACAAGATTTCAAGGAAAAGAACTGTAACCTCTTTTTGTGAACAAAATAGCCAACAAAGATATCAAAATTATTAATAGCAGATATTTCTCTGGAGAGGAACAATAGAAGAAACTAGCTTTCCCATGAGAATAAAGAAAAACCCAGTGTATGGGGGTCAAGTGCAGCGTTTTTGACCTTCAGTGAATAATTTTATCTTTCTGGGAATGACAGTGACAATAGGCTACTTTTAAAAAGAATGATAAAGTTGCTTTTTAAATCTGTGTATATGAGACTTCCATTTCAGTCCTATATGAGAATAGTAAACCTGTTTACTTGAACTATGAGGCAAGAATACTGGAGTGGATTGCCATTTCTTTCTCCAGGGAATCTTTCTGACCCAGGGATAGAAACTGTGTCTTCTGCATTGGCAGCTGGATTCTTTACCATTGAGCCACCCAGGAAGCCCATATACCCCTTCTCCAGGATCCCCCAGATTTCTACATGATCCAGCAACTGTCACAACAGGGTTTCCTGGACCTTGTTCCACTGCTGTGGTCTGTCTCAGTTCTGGCTGTTAAATATTTTTTTTAATATAATTTATTTTAATTGGAGGTTAATTACTTTACAATATTGTATTGGTTTTGCCATACATCAACATAAATCCGCCACAGGTATACACATGTACCCCATCCTGAACCCCCCTCCCTCCTCCCTCCCAGTACCATCCCTCTGGGTCATCTCAACATTGCCCCTGTTCACTTGGGCATATTTAACAACAAAGCAAGGAAAGTCTGTTATTTGAGAGAAAGGAAATTCAGTGAAATGAGTCTGAGATTGAAGATGGTCATAGGACAGCTATTCCTACAGGTTTCCAGTGACCTTGAGATGAAATAACAAGAACATCAGATCAGAAGACATCAGACAATGATGTGGAATGTGTTCTGTGTAGCAAGTTTATTTGCCTGTTGCCTGATGGTTTAAATATACAGACAGTCACCATTTAATCTCTTTTTTTCCCCTTTAATAGTAAAGCTCTTTCCTTCCTCATATCACCTTAATAATAAGTCCCTTACATCTTGGAGGAAGCATATTAATCCAAGTCTTCAATCTTCACTAATGCAGCTGTCTTCTCACAAATCCAAGAAATTTCAGCACTGCAGCAGGATATATAAATATTCCCATTTTGAAAATAGGCACATCCCTTGGATTCATTGATCTGAGCATATTCGTTAGCACTAAATCTGAAAAAGAGAATCAATTTTAAATTAGCTACAAATATTACATTTGAAACAATCACAATTCAGTTTTTAGCTTCCCTGACAGTGAAACTCATCTGTGTGAATGTTGAAAGACTTCTGTGGCCAGCAACCATCAAAATCCCTAAAGCTTGCATATTTTTTTTTAAATTTTTATTTTTACTTTATTTTACTTTACAATACTGTATTGGTTTTGCCATACATTGACATGAATCCACCACGGGTGTACATGCGATCCCAAACATGAACCCGCTTTCCACCTCCCTCCCGACAACATCCCTCTGGGTCATCCCTGTGCACCAGCCCCAAGCATGCTGTATCCTGCATCGGACATAGACTGCATTTGAATCAGTTCGGATGAGATGGATGAAACTGGAGCCAATTATACAGAGTGAAGTAAGCCAGAAAGAAAAACACCAATACAGTATACTAACACATATATATGGAATTTAGAAAGATGCCAATGATGACCCTGTATGCAAGACAGCAAAAAAGACACAGATGTGTATAGCGGACTTTTGGACTCATATTTGAGTTTTTAAAAATTTCCAATTACTCATGATCTCAGATAGAACTATTTAAGAGGTAAACTTAAACCAGGAGTTGAGAATTTCTATTCTCTCCATAACATGATAGAAACTACCCAATGCAGAGTATATATTAAAAGAACTAGAATTCCTTTACTCTAGAACTGAAGAAAAACAGAAAAATACAATCACAATCTGTATAAAAATATGTTACATTTTACTGTGCACAAGTATCATTTTGTATATATTTATATATACGTGGAGAGTGAAAAAAGAATAAAACAGAGGTTAGAGGAAATGAATGACAACATAGATGTAGCTCTGATATTGGTTCCTAGTTCTTCTGCTAAAGAATTGATGATAACTCTTAAGTAATGTCATCAGAAAATGATGACCATGTCTAAATCTTCCATGTGCCCAGACTGCTTTTATTCAAATGATCTGCCCTACACTATAATATTCTTTTCTTGCTTCAAGGCTTAGCTCACTAAATCTTACTTGCGATGTATACACTTCTGTTTACTCTATGACAATTTTTTAATCTATAAAATGGGAATATAACAGTGCTTTTATCATAGGGATAATAATACTTTGAACATCGTAAGTATTACTTGTGTTTGTTAAATAGAGAAATAAGCTTAAACTAATAGACGGAATTCAGTGTCCTGCCATGAATTTATCTCACACACGAAGTGAGATCCTCCTTATTTCCATCTGTATTAATGAAGCTCTCTTTTGTCGGAGGTTGTACTGTTTTGTATCTAGATGTATAATTCTTATAATTCACATTTATTTTCTTTATGTTCCATTTTTAATATCTTTTGCTTGTTTCTTTCCCCAACAGTTAGAGACTTACAAGGATGGAGAGGGTCTAGAGCTATCCTCCCAAAGCCAACTTCTGCCACATGGGTCCCAAGATAGTCCCAACCAGAAGAAAGGAAACTTGGGAAATGGTTGTGACCTCAGAAAATCCTGAAAGAGAAAACAGCAAAAAGTTCTGTGAGGGGCACATTCCTGTTTGCTGGAGGAAGAGAGATGGGACCATTCATCAGATTCACGTGAAAAGTGAAAGTGAAAGTTATTCAGTCGTGTCCCTCTTTGAGACCCTCAGTTGTGTCCGATTCTTTTGTGACCTGGAATTCTCCAGGCCAGAATACTGGAGTGGGTTGCCATTCCATTATCCAGGGAATCTTCCCAACCCAGGAATTAACTGGGGGTCTCCTGCATTGCAGGCGTATTCTTTACCCCTGAGCTACCAGGGAAGCCCAATTCTTACTCAAAATGCACTGAATTCCTACCATGTGACTCAGGAATTCTATTTACTTTCAAATACATGAATAATTTCTCTAACTAGGGAAGGAGATTCAACCTGACCTTTTCTTCTAGGCTGTTTATCTTCACCAGCGTGGAGTTCTTGTCCATGCAGTTTTTTCTACTGTTAGGCCAGGTTTTTTCCTCATTTATTGCAAAATAATAGCAGTTGGTTTGGTACCATTTCCAGGTCTTAGGACAAGGATTGCATTTGTGGTCTGAAAAAGAAATTACACCCAGTAACACAAACTCAACAACTCTGAAGAGACTGGGACCTGGAAAATAAATCATTCAAATTGATAATAGGGTTTCAAAACCAGCACACTAAAAACAAATCGCTTTAGGAGCCCCTGGAAGTAGTCACCCAAGATTATGTGTTGGGACAGTGGTGACTGAAATACTCTTTTCAGGACTCAGTCTTCTGGCCTCAGAAATACCAGCTATATTTTTAAATTCCTTATAACAACAAGATCACCTAAAAATAGTTCATAAAATGAGGAGCTGAAATATCTGATTGATATCATCCCAAGATGTTTCCCAAATCCAGCTCCATGTTTAAAAAAACAAAAAAAAAGAAAAACTATCTTCTGTAAATTTATGGTAGCATCATTAGAAGTCATTGGTAATGCTCTCTCATATTCTGATGTGGTGCACATCATCAATCTAAACCAGAGCAACAGATTTGATCTGACTGGTCAGCAAATCCTGGTTACCTGAAGTGTGAATGATTAGTTCTTGACAGAGTTTGATGGCCATTTGTCCCTGCCTGTTCAATAGACTGGAGATTTGTGATTTGAGAAACTCCTCCTCCACAGGAAAGTTCCTGTACTCACTCAGCTGCTGGGATAAATTGTCCTGCTGTTGGTGGGTGATTTGCTGGAGTTGAGTCAGTTTGTCTGAATCTGAGTTAATTTCGCTGGACATCTGCAAAACTCCAAGACAGAAGACAAACTCATTTATATCCTTCCATTCCTTATGACAGCTGTAGATAATTCTCTTAACACAGAAATATTGCTTAGGTTTAATACTTATTGGTAGTCTCTAATAATCCAGGTATCATGGAAAAACACAACTGATGCCTTTTTATTTCAACTCTTAGGAAAAAGAATAAAAAAACAAAAATCGTCTTCATAGTCTAGTTTGTCAAGAGAAAACCATGTATTCAGGGCAAAATGCTCGTAACAATGAAGTACATCTTTTTCAGGTTTATCTTAGATATATAGAGAACGAGAGCCAGCTGAGGTGGCAGAAAGTATTAGGGGGCTTATGATGCTAGCACCCACCATATAAATATAATCTAACCTAAATTTATATAGTTTACAGCTATATTTCCTAATCCCCTGCCCTGAGTTTGATGCAAGCACACTTACACATAATTCCCAAGGTCACCAGCCCAATCAGCAGCATCAAACAAAGAGTTAGCAGACCCAGGGCAGCCTGACGCCATATAGAGGATGGAGCTGGATACCCTGGAAAAAGCCAACACAAAGATTAGCAAACAGAACTGCCTTGTTGTTGTCACACATTGAGTTGTTTACTTCTCCTACTTAACAACCATCCAGGTATTAAAATTTCTCTCTTGCTGCTTCAAATCCTCTATCTCCAAAATATCTAAAATGATACAAAACAAGGGCCCCACCACAGTTCTCCATTTTTTTTCTCCACCATCCTCCGTTGCTTTAAGAGTCTCCTAATTTTCAGGTTTTTGTTTTACATCACCACACATATTTCTTCTTCAAGATGACTGAATTCATGAATGAGATATTGTGGAAAATTCCCTGGATGATTTAGACAATGGAAGAAACCCTTAGAACCGCAAACCTCCACAAGGCAGGTGTTTTGTGAAATCTGCTTATATCTACTATGCATACTATTTTTCACCTAGTAGATAATGAATTGATACTGAGTGAGAGAATGAGTGAATATACAAGATAACCTACCAACAGCAGAACAGACCACAAAGCCAGAGGATAACTCTTCAAAATGTAATAACTTACCTATATATCTGTATGTATATATATGTATATGTATGTATATATATTATATATATAGTTTTTATACTTCCCTCACCTTCCTATTCCTTAATTCTGGATCTAGGGGCATCTAGCTTAGTGTCTCAGATAGATTAATGCAATCTCCAGGTGCCCTGACATATGCACCATATTCACCACTCCCTTTTTCTCAAGTATTAGATATTTTTTTAACAAAACAGAAATGCATAACCACCTTTATTAGACACTTGCAAAGTCTATCCTACCATCTTTTTGTATCTCATCCCCAAAACCACACATACACTTATATACACATGCATGCTTAAAATAAAAACAAATCTAAAAAGCAGGAGAAAGTTGTGGATGACTCAGGACAACAAACTGTCCTAAACTATCAGCAGATTCCTGAAGGTAAAGAATGTAGTCTGATTCATTAAATTGGATTCCTGATCACAGAAACAGCTATTTCTTTCAATTTGGTACAAGAGAATGAGCAGAGGATAAGAACTGAGTCTCAACTCTACCATGTAACAATTGCATGAATTTCGTTAAGTCATTTAATGTTTTTCAGCTCAGTTTTCTCATTAATACTTCAGAGAAAGTACTACTATTGTCCCATTTCTTTCATAATTTTAGTTTGATGAAGGCATGATATCATGTATATAAAATACTACACACATATCAATATTGATTCAGCATGACTAATTATACTAATTAGTCTAATTATACTAATATACTAATATTAGTATAATATATAATTATACTAATTCAACTTCCCTTTGAAAAATTTGTAAGTACTTATAAGACAGAAGCAAGCTCTTGTCTATTTTTACCTCACTCATCCTCCAGTTTATCTTTTCAGATAAAGTTCAGATAACTCTACAAAAAAAAAAAAAAATCCCTCCGATTTCTCTAGTTTAGAAGTTTCCAAACTGGACTCTAAAAGGATATTTCCCTTGGCATCTCTCACGAGGTATAAATATCAAGGACTACATTTATAAAAAGAAGTCTCAGTCCCCAAACTCAATCTCTCGCATCTTCAGCTGAAATAATTCATTATAACACAGAGCTTGGTGACACACAGCAATATCTCCCAATTTTAAAAAGTCCTGGAAGCCACACATGTCCTCCTCAATGTAGAGCACACCACTGTACCAAAAATTTCTCCAACTTTGTCTCCATTTTGAAAATTCCACAGCGGACCTCTCAAACAGCATCAATGTCAAAGCCAGCACCTCAGGGTATCTAACACCTGTCCATCCCCCAAGATCACATCTTGCCATCTCTGAACCCTTACCTCTTTTTCTTAGGTTATTTCTATCCTGATTATTTCCTGCTGAAACAGAATCCTGAAACGTGAGTGTTGCGTAGGTCACGTCTTCAGACATTGTAGAAGAAAGCTCTGCTTTATGGGTAATTAATGTTTCAATATCATCAGACCCAGGAACACAATGTTCTTTGCAAGGATGGGAGTTCTTATGTCCACACCCAACTGACCCAAGACACATCCCACCATCCCCTCATTAGGGGGGAATGAAGACCAGTTTTTCTGCAGAAAAAGTGAGAGAAAGCAACTGTTGCCTTTAGCAATCAAAATACTATAGATCTCAACTGACTGTCTGTTCCTTCAGCATTGTTTCTTGCTGAAGCAAAGAAGGGATACTTGGAAGTGGAGCAGGGATGATGGCTTTGTGGGTAAGTTCCCATGATTCTCAGCACAGAGGCTGGGGACAGTGTTCCCAGTTCAGGCTGCTCTGGGTGTCTTAATAATGACACAGGTTGTCCTCTTCACCTGTGTCTAAGGTCAGCTAATTCTGTGAATCTGGTTTACATGCTCTTTAAAAAAAAACGTTTTGGAAGTGCTTTGTGCATGTGAGATCTTAGTTCCCTGACCAGGAATTGAACCCATGTCCCCCTGCAGTAGAACTGCAGAGTCTTGACCACTAAACCATCAGGGAAGGCCTGGATCTTGGTTTACACTCATTCATATGGGGTATCAAGGAGACACACATAAGAGAGCAAGAGCTCTGTAGTTACACATACCGAGACAGGAAGAGCTGTACAGTTGAAAACCACCCAAATATGGCTGCTGATTAAAAAAGAGAAAGAAAGAAATGTTGGTGAGAGACAGACCAACAGCTGGTGTTGGCAATGGGCTCAGAGAAGAAATGAACAGCTATTGAAATGGGACATTATGGGAGTTTCCTTTCTACATGACTATGTTCTTAATGGAATAATGCTCCTTTAGATAACAGCTAACACTTAAGAACAAGATTTTAAAAACGATTGCTTGATGTTTAGGAGAGTGAAAAAAAGCAGGCAGGTTAGGGAGAGAATGAGGCTGGCGCATGGGAAAATGCTTTTGTTTCTGTTTTTAATGTGTTTGTTTGCTTGGCTTTTAGCCCAAAGGCAGCCCACAGCCATTGTTGAGGGACAGGTGAAATTCCTATGGAAAACATGTGGTCTTCTGGGTATGAAAAATCAGAAGATAGAGTTTGGGGAAACCACAGGGATGGATAGCACTGGATATTCATAAGGAACACTGATAATGGGGAAATGGTCAGTGTGTTTTTATGCCTCTCCAGGGTTTCTCTTTCAGCTACAATTTACTTACATTTCATTAAAAAAAAAAAAAAAAACTTGATGAAATAACCAACCTCTATCTTTTCTTAGGCCTAAAAATGCTCTGAAAAGGTGTTTCCAATAAAACTGAAATCAACCCACTGCACAAAAACTGGAGTTAACCCATAGCTGGGACTACAGGTTTCAGCAATACCCCAATGAGAAATAAAGAGCTGACAATTTATATAGAAAGCATTCTGACTGGTTTTTTGGGGTGAATATGAGAAAAAATAGCACACCACATGTGTGGTTTGTCATTTAGTCACAAGAAGCATCGGACTTAACAGTTTTTAGAGGACTGCATATTTCCAATCTCATCGAACTTTTTAAAACATTCTCATTTATGCAAGGAAGTAAATTGCTGTTAAGAACCTGTGGTAGGCAGAAGAAAAGCCCCAAAAGATGTTTGTGTCCTAGTCCCCAGGACCTTTAATAGCCTAGTTTACATAGTAAAAGGGACATTTCAAATGTGATTAAGATAACGAATTTTTGAAAGAGGAAATTATCCTGTATTATCTCTGTGGTCCTAATTTTAACTTTTTATTTTGTATTGGGGAATAGCCTATTGGGCTTCCCTGGTGGCTCAGACAGTAAAGAATCTACCTACAATGCAAGAGACCCAGGTTCAATTCCTGGGTTAGGAAAATGCCCTGGAGAAGGGAATGACAACCCACTCCAGTCCAGCCTGGAGAATTCCAAATCCCCCACCCCCCTCCCCCCAGTGGCTCAGCAGTAAAGAACCTGTCTGCAGTGCAGGAGCCTCAGGAGACATGGGTTCAATCCATCGATCTGTAAGATCCCTTGGAGGAGGGCATGGCAATCCACTCCAGTGTTCTTACCTGGAGAATCCCATGGACAGAGGAGTCTGGTGAGCCACAGTCCATAGGGTCACAAAAAGTCGGATATGACTGAAGCAACTTAGCATGCATGCATAATCAATTAACAATGCTGTGATAATTTCAGGTGGACATTGAAGGGATTCAGCCAGATATACATATATACACTATCCATTCTCCCCTAAACTCTCCTCCCATCCAGGCTGCCATATAACATTGAGCAGAGTCCCATTTGCTACACAGTAGGTCTTTGTTGGTTATCCATTTTGAATATAGTAGTGTATACAGGCAACTATAAGTTCATTCTCTGTGAATCTCTTTCTGTTTAGTAACTAAGTTTACTTGTATCATTTATTTTCAGATTCTGCATATAAGAATGCCACATGATATTTCTCCTTCTCTGTCTGACTTACTTCACTCAGTATAACAATGTCTAGGTCCAACCACGTTGCTGAAAATAGCATTATTTCATTCTGAGAGAAAGGACTACGCTGTGAAAGTGCTGTACTCAATATGTCAGAAAATTTGGAAAACTCAGCAGTGGCCACAGGACTGGAAAAAGTCAGTTTTCATTCCAGTCCCAAGGAAAGGCAATGCCAAAGAATGCTCAAACTACAGCACAATTGCATTCATCTCACACGCTAGTAAAGTAATGCTCAAAATTCTCCAAGCCAGGCTTCAGCAATATGTGAACCATGGACTTCCAGATGTTCAAGCTGGTTTTAGAAAAGCAGAGGAATCAGAGATCAAATTGCCAACATTCTCTGGATCATCGAAAAAGCAAGAGAGTTCCAGAAAAACATCGATTTCTGCTTTCTTGACTATGCCAAAGCCTTTGACTCTGTGGATCACAATAAACTGTGGAAAATTCTGAAAGAGATGGGAATACCAGACCACCTGACCTGCCTCCTGAGAAACCTGTATGCAGGTCAGGAAGCAACAGTTAGATCTGGACATGGAACAACAGACTGGTTCCAAATAGGAAAAGGAGTACATCAAGGCTGTATATTGTCACCCTGCTTATTTAACTTACATGCAGAGGACATCATGAGAAACACTGGGATAGAGGAAGCACAAGCTGGAATCAAGATTGCCAGGAGAAATATCAATAACATCAGATATGCAGATGATACCACCTTTATGGCAGAAAGTGAAGAAGAACTAAAGAGCCTCTTGATGAAGGTGAAAGAGGAGAGTGAAAAAGTTGGCTTAAAACTCAGCATTCAGAAAACGAAGATCATGGCATCTGGTCCTATCACTTCATGGCAAATAGATGAGGAAACAACAGAAACAGTGGCTGACTTTACTTTTCTGGGCTCCAAAATCACTGCAAATGGTGATCACAGCCATGAAATTAAAAGACGCTTACTCCTTGGAAGGAAAGTTATGACCAACCTAGACAGCATATTAAAAAGCAGAGACATTACTTTGCCAACAGAGGTCCGTCTAGTCAAGGCTATGGTTTTTCCAGTGGTCATGTATAGATGTGAGAGTTTGACTATAAAGAAAACCGAGCACTGAAGAATTGATGCTTTTAAACTGTAATATTGGAGAAGACTCTTAAGAGTTCCTTGGACTGTACAGAGATCCAACCAGCCCATCCTAAAGGAGATCAGTCCTGGTGTTCATTGAAGGACTGATGTTGAAGCTGAAACTCCAATAGTTTGGCCACCTGATGTGAAGAGCTGACTCATTTGAAAGACCCTGATGTTGGGGAAAGATTGAGGGCAGGAGGAGAAGGGGATGACAGAGGATGAGATGGTTGGATGGCATCACTGACTCAATGGACATGGGTTTGGGTAGTCTCTGGGAATTGTTGATGAACAGGGAGGCCTGGTGTGCTGCGGTTCATGGGGTCGCAAAGAGTCGGACACGATTGAGCGACTGAACTGAACTGAATATTCCATTATATAAATGTACCACATCTTCTTTAACCATTCCTCTGTTGATAGACATTTCCGTTGCTTCCATGTCTTGACTATTGTAAACAGTGCTGCAATGAACACTGGGGTGCATGGATCATTTCAGATCATGTTTTTTTCTGGACACATGCTCAGGAATAGGATTGCAGAGTCATATGATAGCTCTGTTTTAGTGTTTTAAGGAACCTCCATACTGTTCTCCATAGTGGCTGCACCAGTTTACATTCTGAGTGCTCCCAATTTAATCCTAGGAAAGTGGGGGATCATTCCTAGATGGCATCAGAGAGACATGAGACCCAAAGAAGGGTCAGAGAGATACAATGTTTCTGGGTGAAGACTGAGAAAAGGGGCCAGGAGCCAAGGAATACAAAGAAGCTAAAGGATGAAAACTTGAGGAAATGGATTCTTCCCACAGAACATTCAGAAGGAGGGCAGTTCAGCCTTGACTTTACCGAGATCGGGGTTGGCCTTCTAACCTACAGAACTGTGAGACAATAAACTTGTATTGTTTAAGCTGTTGTTTCTGTGTAATTTGGTAAAGCAGCAAATACAAAACTCTAAAAATATTTGGAGACTATACATAAGGAAGGAAACAAATCATTTCTAAAGGCTTCCTTTGGGGTAAGGAGGAGTTTAGGTAACTGTACTCAGGAAGAGAATGTGGGTTAGGGTTCTGTTTTCAGATGACTTGGGGAGTGGTTTGAAAGCTCTTAAGGTTCACCTCTGTGTGAAGATTAGCTTAGTCACAGGTCTCCAGAATGAGTGGCAACCACTTTCGGGGTGTGAATTAATATCCAACAGGCTGCAGAAACGTAACCAATTATTCTTCAGTAACACTTTGGCATGATCTCTAAATACATAAACGTATATATAGTTCTTGTTTATTTTTTTTTCAAACTTATGCAGTGCTCAGTCCAAAGCAAGCTAACAAACTAAAAGACATGAAAGTGAAAGAAAGTGAAGTTGCTCAGTTTTGTCCGACCCTTTGCGACCCCATGGACTGTAGCCTACCAGGCTTCTCCATCCATGGGATTCTCCAGGCAAGAATATTGGAGTGGGTTACCATTTCCTTCTCCAGGGGATCTTCCCAACCCAGGGATCAAACCCGAGTCTCCCACATTGGAGGCAGATGCTTTAACCTCTGAGCCACCCGGGAAACATGCAGCAGCTCTAAATCCCACTGCCAAGAATGTGGAAATGAATAATAAATCTACATTCGTGTTCTGTTCTAGGTAAATTAGGTGAAGGCACAGACCATTAATATGAGCAAAAGTTAAATCAAACAAGTGATTACAAAAATGAGAACTTGAACATTCCCTGATGGTCCAGAGGTTAAAACTTGGAACTTTCACTGCCGTGGACCTGGGTTCCATCTTTGGTTGGGGAACTGAAATCCTGGGAAATAAGATTCTGCAAGCTGCATTGCCATAAATAAATAAATAATAATAAATAAATATTAGCTGACCAATTTAAAAAAAGGGAGAGCTCAAGGTTGTTTTTCTTTGTTTTGGACTTTCATTAAATTTTGCAAAGATGGAGTTCTTGTTTTCATTTCCCTAATTCTTTCATATGCCTTAAAGTTCCCTTAAAAAGTAATTAATTTTTTACTATCTTATACGAAACAATACTTTGGTAAAACAGTGATGAAGAATCTCACCTGGTTCTGAATTATTTCTATAATGAAGACTGATCCTACATACGTTCTACTATTATGATCCTTAAATGCTATATTATCTATTATTCATTGATTTTAGAAATTACTGCCTATACTTTTCTCCCTTAAAAATTTCCAGCATCTCTGCCTTCCCGTCTGGCTCAATTGTAAAGAATATGCCTGCCAACGAAGGAGACATGGGTTAGATCCCTCCTTTAAGAAGATTCCACATGTCCTAAACCCTGGGCCTCAACTGTTGAGCCTGCGCTCTAGAGCCCGGGAGCCAAAACCACTGAGCCCATGTCCTGCAACTACTGAAGCCCTTGTGCCCTAGAACCTGTGTTCCACAAGAAAAGAAGCCACCGTATTGAGAAACCTGTATGATGCAACTAGAAAGTTGCCCCCACTCACCACGACTAAAGGAAAGCCCATGCAGCAACGAAGAACCAGCACAGCCAAAAATAAGTAAATGAAATAAATACGATTAAACAACAACAACAAAAAAAATTCCTGCCTCTCAATAGCACTTTGTGCCAGATTATACTAGCAAATAACACTACTTGTAATCATCTACAATTTCTAGGACATCTCTCCTCATTTATTTTTACCATTTTTCAACTGTCTTAAATCTCTTCGTTCACCTCTATTCCTGTCATGATCATCAGTAATTTCAGGGCTCTTGTAGGTGAAATTCCAATACCCTGTGCCCTCAGATACTGGATTTACCTCCAATAACCTTGACCACACCCACAAATTAGTCACTCATTATGGTGATCATACATTAAAGCTATGCTGTTCTTTACTGTAGTTACTAGCCACATATGACAGTATAAACTTCTGTGAATTAAACTTAAAAACTCATTTCCTTAGTCATTCTAGTTATAATTCAAATAGAATTTTCAGGCTGAACACACACAAAAAAATGAACAGCCCTTTCCCAGATGTTTCACTGTACTTCGCCATTTCAGTAAATGAAAACTTTACCCTTAACGGTTTCTCAGCCAAAAACTTAAACTTTTGACTTCACCTTTGACTTCCCCTGTGGCTTTTAGATGAATTAAACCCATGAGAAAATACTGTTCCTTGCAGAAAATAAGGGAACATAGGCATTAAACATAGAAGTATTGTTCACTTGGGATACATTAAAAGAAATAATGAGTTTACATGACAGAAAATTGTGTTCATTCTTCCATGATCATTCCATTCCCATATATTATTCTTATTTCAGAGTATGCTTTTAAAGAGGGACCTATATTGGATAGTGCCCAGAGAATGAGGAGAATAGGAATTAATTCAAAATTATTTACAAAAAGGAATGGACTAAAGTGAAAGTTAAACTGGAGGTATCAGAGCTAAAGAGAAGATAAAGCAAAAGCAACAGTAACAAAAATGACCACTGGGCGGAGCCAAAGGATGAATATTGGAAATAATTTATTTTAATGTATATTTATCCAATCAAGCTAATAAAATATTTTGTTTAAACTAAAGGGCTACGCGGAGACGGCAATGGCAACCCACTTCAGTACTCTTGCCTGGAAAATCCCACGGACAAAGGAGCCTAGAAGGCTGCAGTCCGTGGGGTCGCGAAGAGTCGGGCACGACTGAGCGACTTTACTTTCACTTTTCACTTTAATGCATTGGAGAAGGAAATGGCAACCCACTCCAGTGTTCTTGCCTGGAGAATCCTAGGGACGGTGGGCTGCCGTCTATGGGGTCGCACAGAGTCAGACACGACTGAAGCGACTTAGTAGCAGCAGCAGCAGCAAAGGGCTATGAAGACAGACTGATTGATTCAAATCCAGAACATTTGATCAACATTTACAAAAGTCCAGTGACTTTTGGCAAGTCCCTTAATCTCTGTGCTTTATTTTTCTTATTAGTAAAATTGGCATAAAATCTACCACAAGGGTAATTAAGTAAGACAAATAGGAGTAATAACAAATGGTATCACTATTATACCAGAATTAACCTTAAATTATTCTAGATGCTCTTAAAAGTGGAAGCTTTTGCACAGCAAAGAAAACCAGTGACAAAACACAAAGACAGGCTACTAAGTGGGAGAAGATACTTGAGAAATATTGGTGATGGATAAGGGGTTAATAGCCAAAGTGTATAAAGAGCTCATACAACTCAATATTTATTTATTTATTAATTTTTTCAACTCAATATTTAAAAAGAGACAACTTGATTCAAAAATTGACAGAATAGCCCTGAATAGACATTTTCCCAAAGAAGATGCAGTGATGGCCAACAAGCACAGGAAAAACGCTGAACACCTCTAGTCACCAGGGGAAATACAAATCAGACCACAGTGAGATATCACCTCACACCTGTCAGAATGGCTATCAACAAAGAGACCACAAATAGGAAATGTCGGTGAGGATGTGGAGAGAAGGGAACCCTCCTACACTGTGGTGGGAATGTCAGTGCAAATTGGTGAAGCCACTAACAGTACAGAGGTTTCTCAGAAAACTAAAAAATAGAACTACCACAGGATCCAACAATTCCACTTGGGAATATATCGAAGAAAGCAAAAACACTAATTTGAAAAGACACAGAATTCCAATGTTCATAGCAGTACTATTTACAATAGCCAAGATATAGAAGCGACCTAAGAGTCAATCAACAGATGAATAGATAAAGATGCGGTGTGAGCGTGTCTAAGTCGCTTCAGTCGTGTCTAACTCTTCGCAACCCCGTGGTCAGTAGCCCACCAGGCTTCTCTGTCCATGTGATTCTCCAGGCAAGAATACTAGAGTGGCTGCCGTTTCCCTCTCCAGAGGATCTTCCCAACCCAGGGATTGAACCCGCGCCTCTCAAGGCTCCAGCACTGCAGGCGGATTCTTTACCACTAGGCCACCAGGGAAGCCCAAAGATGTGGTGTGTATATATATATATGCATTTCAATTTAGGTACATATGATATATACCACATTATATATACATGTATATATACATACAAAATGAAATACTGCAGCCATTAAAAAGGAACAAAATTCTGCCGTTTTCACACTGTGGATGGACTTGGAAAGTTTTATGCTTGGTGAAATAAATCAGACAGAGAGAGACCAATATCAAAAGATATTGCTTGTATGTGCAATCTAAAAGTTCAAATGAATGTGTATAATGAAATAGAAACACATCTGCAGATATAGAGAACAAACTAACAGTTACCAGTAAGGAGGGGCCAGAGAGGAGAGGCGCATTACAGGTATGGGACTAAGAGATACAAACTTCTATGTATAAGATAGATAAATCACAAGGGTATACTGTACAGCATAGGAAAATATAGACATCAATTTGTAACAACTTTATTATAAGTACAATCTATAAAAACATTGAATCTCCATTTTGTACACCTTAAAAAATAATATTGTAAATCAACTGAACTTCAGTTTAAAAAATGGAAAAATGTTGTGCAATTCTCCAGCCCTCTTCTAGTCAAGTTTAAACAAATCAGTTCAAATGAGCACAACCAGAGTTTGCCAGAAGCCTCACCAGTAAGGCTCTATTATAAGACTTTTTTCATAGCCTCTATGATATCTGAAATAGTCTAGCTCTTTCCTTTCTTTCCTCTTTTGCTATCTGCATTCACCACCCTCCACTAGAACATAACCTCAATAAAAGCACAACTCTCATATGTTTCTTTTACCACTTAATCCCCCAGAAAATGGAACAGTGCTTAAGACATACACACAATGATCAGCGGATACACATTCAACTGACTGGTTAACTGTCCTTGAAATGTTAAGTTTTACAGTGATTTTAATAGGATGCCTTGTATCCCAATATACTATGACATGAATTTTCAGTTCAAGTATGCTTGATCAGTTCAAATCCCTCAAACACAGAATACAGCATACTCCAAATTTCACTAGCTTTGCATCAGATGTGTGCCCCCTCAGATAAACATTCCCCTTTCCTTCTCTTCTTATGCAACCTGTGCCTTTTCTTCAAATCTTATCTATTTCATCTGATAAGATGTGGAGGAGGGCATGCCAACCCTCTCCAGTATTCTTGCCTGATGAATCCCACAGACAGAGGAGCCTGATGGTCTACAGTCCATGGGATCAGAAAGAGTCGGACATGACTGAAGTGACTTAGCATGTACATTCCATTTGATTGTTATCTAATGTTCTTACAGGGATTTTGCACACACGTGCATGATGAACATCTCAGTCAGTGTTGGGAAGGTGATCTAATACATTTTCCCCCTTTCATTTTCTCTGTTGTGTGTAAACAAAAGCTCTGTTACAGTTATCATCTGATAATTACGCATTACTTAACTTATTCACTTTCAGTTCAGTTCGGTCGCTCAGTCGTGTCCTACTCTTTGTGACCCCATGAATCACAGCACGCCAGGCCTCCCTGTCCATCACCAACTGCCGGAGTTCACTCAGACTCACATCCATAGAGTCCGTGATGCCATCCAGCCATCTCATCCTCTGTCGCCCCCTTCTTCTCCTGCCCCCAATCCCTCCCAGCATCAGAGTCTTTTCCAATGAGTCAACCCTTCACATGAGGTGGCCAAAGTACTGGAGCTTCAGCTTTAGCATCATTCCTTCCAAAGAAATCCCAGGGCTGATGTCCTTCAGAATGGACTGGTTGGATCTCCTTGCAGTCCAAGGGACTCTCAAGAGTCTTCTCCAACACCACAGTTCAAAAGCATCAATTCTTCAGCGCTCAGCCTTCTTCACAGTCCAACTCTCACATCCATACATGACCACTGGAAAAACCATAGCCTTGACAAGACAGACCTTAGTTGGCAAAGTAATGTCTCTGCTTTTGAATATGCTATCTAGGTTGGTCATAACTTTTCTTCCAAGGAGTAAGCATCTTTTAATTTCATGGCTGCAGTCACCATCTGCAGTGATTTTGGAGCCCAAAAAAATAAAGTCTGACACTGTTTACACTGTTTCCCCATCTATTTGCCATGAAGTGATGGGACCGGTTGCCATGATCTTCGTTTTCTGAATGTTGAGCTTTAAGCCAACTTTTTCACTCTCCTCTTTCACTTTCATCAAGAGGCTTTTTAGTTCCTCTTCACTTTCTGCCATAAAAAATAACACTTATTCCACTTTTCTGACTCCCTCTTCCCCTTCTGGCTTCTCCTTCTTTCTTTTTTACACATCCTTTATCCATCATTACCAAAACAAACCAGAAGCAATATTGTAACAAATTCAATAAAAACTTTTCAAAAAGAGGTAATTTATGTAACAATCAATCTCTAAAATATTAAACAAAGGTTTTTATTCCAAATGCAAACTCATCAGGCTATTTGGAATAAAAACTTCAGCTGTACTTTCCTAAGCCAAAAGAAGAAGGAGCATTACTCAAGTAGAAAAGAATTTTTAAAAGATATGAAAAAGTTATGGAATATATATACACTGCTGCTGCTGCTAAGTCTACTATGCATAAAATAGGTAAACAAGAGCCTACTAAAAAAAATATGCAAGTAAAAATAAAATGTCAGTGGTAGGCCTTGTGGAGTGACTGAGAAACTTCTGCAAACCTCTGGATTTTGGAGAAGGGAAAAGAAAAGCATTTATCTACCACTTTTTCCTGCAGTTGTCTGCTTAATTTTTGCTGAGTAATTCAGCTTGCATTTATGGGTTATGTAGAGAGAGGAAGCAGAATTAAGACTAATGCTATCAGGCCTCCTTTGACCCTGAGAGTCTCTGTACTCACCCAACATACTTCTAATACCACAAAACCACACTTGATAGATACAAATAAAGGCAAATATATTTTCATGAAACATAGATCCAAGCAAGAGATGCTCAGCCTGTGGTTAAAGCTATCATTACTGGCAATTTAAAGTGAAAGTCTGATAGTCTCTCAGTTGTGTCCGACTCTTTGAGGCCCCCATGGTCTGTCAGTGGGATTCTCTAGGCAGGAATACTGGAGTGGAATCCCTTCTCTTAGTATCTTCCCAACCCAGGGAATCAAACCAGAGTCTCCAGCATTGCAGGCAAACTTTTTTTTTTTCACCATCTGAGCTACCAGGGAAGCCTGGTTTAAAGTGAAAACATTACTAAAAGACAATATATCAATTTTGTTTTATTTCACTGTATTAGATTGTTTTCCTTTGATGCATAAACCTAACCTATATAAATCCTGCCTCATGTGGATTTCTTGACTTTTTAAAAATTTTTACATGCAAAAGATGCAAGAATTCTAGGCCATAATTAGACATTCTAACACAAGACCATGGAACATCAAATATAGCTCTTCTTAGATCAAATTATATCAGACTCATTTATCACAGAGAGATAAACTCTTTATAAGATGATATTTTATTTATGAATTTTCATCAGAAGTCAGTCTGCTTAAACAACATGATTTGCACTCTGCTGAGGTTAAGATGAAGCATGAACTTTTGTTCTTGGAAAGGATATACATGATGGAAGATTCAGAATGGAAGCTAAGGAAACAGGAAACAAATGCCATATCTACTCCTTTACCACAAGTTATTATTTTAGTGTTTTTGTGTTCAAGGTCCATATATCTCTGAGCAGCTATCTAAGGGCTTCCTGGAAAGAAACAAAAAAACAAAAAAACATGTGCCCCAACTCATGTGGCTCCAACTTAGCAAACAGAGGAGAATCACAGGCGGGTAGACATTGAGATCATCAGAGTGGACAAATTTTGTGAAACCATTGAACACTGAACTCACTTGCAGCCCAAGGAAAGCCATGCAGGATGAAGATGGATATGTCACCTTAAATATTAAAGCTCAAAAACCAGCTCTGACTTCAGGTAAGAACGCCCAGAGCCAGCAACTTGCAAATGAACTATTGAAATGGTTCTACCCTAGAGTCCTTTTTTCTACTAGTGATAGCATGTATAGTTTTGTTTTCTTTTCCTGAATGACCCTTTTTCCCAACAGCATTTAAGTGGTATCAGCATAAACTTAGATAGATTTACTTAGAATATAAACAACATAGGTCTTCCCTTGACTCAGTTGGTCAAGTCTGGCCTTTAATGCGGGAGATCCAGGTTCAGCCCCTGGGTTGGGAAGGTCCCCTGGAGGAGGGCCTGGCAACCCACTCCAGTATTCTTACCTGGAGAATTCCATGGACAGAAGAGCCTGGTGGGCTATAATCCTTAAAGTTGGACACAACTGAGTGACTAACACTTCACACTTCACATAAACAACAAAGGACACAAGCAGGGCACATTATATTAAGGTTTACAGAGTTAAATGTGGAGGGACTAGAAATCTAGGGGATAAGCGAAGAGAATGTTCAGAAATTTCATTTTCTAAGATGTCAGCAAATGAGTGTGATTCTATAGTTGCTCCTTATCACCACAGTTGTTTATATGGTTGGGCACAAAACAAAGAGAGATACAAACACACAAGACCTTAGCAGCTAGTTACATTCTGACTCAGAGAGAAGTCCAGTGGGAGTGGGAATGGAGCAGGTTGTGTTTACTGTTGGTGATCACCACGGGAGCAAAGGCAAGATGGACCAAAGAAGCAGTTTATATCACTTGGAGAATGCTGACAGGGCAGGGATGGGGTGATGCTGTCCCATAGCTATGCCATGCTGCCTGCCCTCTGACATCTTTATTGTATGCCCACAGTGGAACCTGCTTCCTCCCCTTTGTGGCGTGTGATGGCGTTGGCTCTGCTGGTCTTATGCGTGGGGATGGTTGTTGGGCTGGTGGCTCTGGGGCTTATGTGTAAGTATTGACTTTTTCCTAATGATGTGGCATACCGAAGTGTCCTGGTGTATGTCACTAAGCCTAATTGTCACTATTTGTATATTTGTCACCACACCAATCATCCTATGCTTAGGGGCAAGGACACTCTCAGTAAGGGAGAATTCTGACCTTTAACTTCTGATTAAAACTAAATTTTAGATTAAATTAATTGGGCTTCTCTGATGGCTCAGATGGTAAAGAATCTGCCTACAATGTGGAAGACTCAGATTCAATCCTTGGGTCAGAAAGATCCCCTGGAGAAGAAAATTACAACTTGCTCCAGTATCTTTGCCTGAGAAATTCCATGGATAGAGGAGCCCAGTGCGCTGCAGTCCATGGTATCTCAAAAGAGTCAGACATAACTGAGCTAATAAACAATAACAAATCTTTATAATGTATAATTGTTCATATACTGTTTATTTTTCCATAAGATATTTTAGAATGTTTCATTCACCACCTTTGATTGATTTCAATGTCACTGTACTTTGAGCACAACAAGAATGAATATTCTGGTATTACATGGAAGAATAATAATAGAGGTCATTCACCTCTGTGAAAAACACTTAGAAGTTTGTGTTCAAGGAAAAATCAAAACAGCCACTTTGGGCATACGATTTGATCATGGCATGTTCTTACTTGTGATTATCTCCTTCAAGTATTGACAGTTCTCTTTTTTTAATTTTTTTTTATTTTTTCAGAACCCTCAGCTGCCATTCTGCACAGTACTTAATGTGTTCTTTTTTATTATTATTATTTTACTTTACCCATTTTACCCTGATCACTTTTCAGCACTCATCTACTCATATATCTCCTGGAGGAGGAAATGGCAACCCACTTCAGTATTCTTGCCTAGAAAATTCCGTGGACAGAGGAACTGAGTGGCCTATAGTCCATTAGTTTGCAAAGAATTGGACACAACTGGGTGACTGAGCACACACACACTACTTATATGTATTCAGTAAATACTTCATAGATTGATAACTCTACTGAATTTAAAGTTCATAGAGAGGACATTTTTGCATCGCCCTTTTTATTCTAATTACAAATGATTATCTAATGTTTCCATCTAGCTGTCATGCAGCAAAACTACCTACAAGCCGAGAATGAAAATCTCTCAGGAACTCTGAAAATGTTAGTAAAGAAGGTCTGCCAAGATTTAATACAACTATCAGGACAAAAGGAAAGTAAGTATGGTTTGTTAGCCTCTTCATCTCTCCTAATTCTGGAGGGTTTTTGTTGTTGTTGTTGTTGTTGTTGTTGTTGTTTTTGATGCTATCTCTAAAGAATCTTGAGATATGCAGGAAACAATGAAGATAAGGAAAAAGTAAACTTAATTCAGAATGAAAGGGATCCTATGCTTGGTTTCTCCTCAAGGTCATAAATGCAACCCATGTGACACACACTGGCGATACTATGGAGACAGTTGCTATGGATTCTTCAAGCACAACCTGACATGGGAAGAGAGTAAGAAGTACTGTATTGACGTAAATGCTACTCTTGTGAAGATCACCAGCAAGAGCATCCTGGTAAGGATATTTCTATGTCAAATATCTTAGGAGTGATAAGGAGATAAATCTCAAAGGAGACAAATCTTCAGCATTTTTCTTTTTTTCACATGTCTATGTTGTCCAGTTTTTTCTCATCTGAGAAGTTTATCAAGCTCGGTAAAAATTACCACCTTTGCGAGTAGAAAGTATTCAAATAGAACTACTGAAACTTTGAGTTCTGGTATTATCCTGCAACAAAAGTTAAGATAATTTCTTAGTTTCCTTAACTCTATTTATGAATTCAAAAAAGAATCTGAAAGTATAAAGAAACTCAATATGATTGTGAAATATAAATATCAGTGTTATCGCAACATAACATGACTTCTCAGTTTTTGCTAAATTGTTGACTTTTTGAATGAACCATGGTGCAAATTCTGTCTTTTCACAGATTCTCCCAGACATAGTTTTATTAATTTAAGTTAATAGTTTAAATTATTTTTTATTGGAGTACAGCTGCTCTGATTTAGTGCAGAGTGTGTTAGTGTGTTAGTTTCTACTGCACAGCAAAATGAATCAGCTCTATGTATACATGTATTCCCTCCCTTTGGGATTTCTTTCCCATTCAGGTCATTACAGTGCATTGAGTAGAGTTCCCTGTGCTATGTAGAATCTAGAAAAATGGTATCACTGATCTTATCTGAAAAACAGAAATAGAGACATAGATGTAGAGAACAAATGTATGGATACCAAGGTGGGAAAGGAGGTGGTGGGAGGAATTGGAATACTGGGATTGACACAGTTGAAAACACTTTAAAACATTTCCCCTCTTCCACAGTTCCCTCTTTGACAGCTTCTAACAAAAGCTCTTTCTAAGCAAAACACATTCACATTCACTACTGCACTCTCCCTTTTTGTAAATCTTGGGAGCAAGCCAGGAGCCAAGAATTGGAGTTTCCCTTCTACCCAATAACAGTTTGTCAAAACATTGTTGTTCAATTGCTCAGACAGTCCAATTCTTTGTGACCCCATGGACTGCAGCACGCCAGACTTCCCTATCCTTCACCATCTCCCAGAGCTTTCTCAAACTCATGTCCATTGAGCCAGTGATGACATCCAACCATCTCATCCTCTATTACATCTTCTCTTCCTGCCTTCAATCTTTCCTAGCATCAGGGTCTTTTCCAATGAGTCAGCTCCTGGCATCAGATGGTCAAAATATTGGAGCTTCAGCATTAGTCCTTCCAATGAATATGCAGGGTTGATTTCCTTTAGGATTGGCTAGTTTGATATCCTTGCAGAAGGGACTCAAGAGTCTTCTCCAACACCACAGTTCAAAAGCGTCAGTTCTTTGGTACTCAGTTTTCTTTATGGTCCAACTCTCACAGCCATACACGACTACTGGAAAAACCATAGCTTTGACTAGATGGACCTTTGTCGGAAAACTAATGTCTGCTTTCTAACAAGCTGTCTAGGTTTGTCATAGCTTTTCTCCCAAGGAGGAAGTGTCTTTTGATTTCATGGCTGTAGTCACCATCCGCAGTGATTTTAGAGCCCAAGAAAATAGTCTTTCACTGTTTCTATCATTTCCCCATCTATATGCCATGAAGTGATGAGACTGGATGCCATGATACTCATTTTTTGAATGATGAGTTTTAAACCAGCCTTTTCACTCTCCTCTTTCACCTCAATCAAGAGACGCTTACATATGTGTATATATATATATGTATATGCATATTTTTAATCTTTTTATTTTGTATTGAGGTATAACCCATAAACAACGTTGTGCAGTTTTAGGTGAACAGTGAAGGGACTCAGCCATTACATATACATGAAAGCACATATCTTTTAAATGGCAGAAATTGTTTATTGTATTTATCCCACAATTTGAATATAGTAATTATTCACATTTTTGCATATTAAAATGAAATCAAATGTAAATTGGAATAGATCAGGATTTGGGTTCTATGCAGACTGAGATTCAATAGAATTCAAATATTTAGGCAAGTCATTTTCTTTTTTTTAATTTTGATTCAAAGCATTTATTAATTCAAACTTTAGAACAGTCCTACAAGGATTTTTTTTTGTTTTGTTTTTGTTTGGTTTTGTTTTGTTTTTCTCTTCATTTTACAGTGATGAGATTAATGCACAAGGAAATAAAGTAATTGCTCAATTTCCCACGTTCCCACATAAAAGGGCTTTTATGATTTGAGCTCAGGAAGTCTGGCTCCAAAACCCACAAGGGCAGGTTTCCATTCTCTGCTGTTAAGTCACTTCAGTCATGTCCGACTCCATGCAACCCATAGAGGGCAGCCCACCAGGCTCCCTCCCCCGTCCCTGGGATTCTCCAGGCAAGAACACTGGAGTGGGTTGCCATTTCCTTCTCCAATGGCAAGTCATTTTCTATAGAACTGCTGGGGTCCAGCCCCCGCAGGAACCAGGGGAACCTGAAGGAAAAACAGCGTCGGCGGATGATTTAGAGAGAGATAAAGAAAGAATATTGTAGATAACAAACTAGAGGAGAGAAAGAGGCTGATATTCCTTGCTTTACATAGAAAGCCAATAAAACTTCGAGACAAGAAGTTTGCCCTGTTCATGGAAGCCACAGGTGCCTTCCCAGTCTACCGAGGGAGTGAAGACGCAGAACGTCTTCCCGTTTAGCTCTTAGAAACCCGGGCAGATAAGTGAATGCAGGGAGCCTCTATGCTCCAAGGGATCAGCCTGAAAAAGAAAGTAAGAGAGAAAAAAAGAGAAAAAAGAAAAACACGGGGTGACCAAGCTTCTTCAAGCGAGGCCCAATAGCTTTATTTTTAAAAGTACTTTTATACCTTGTCTTATACATAGAGGGAAATAAAAGATGCAAAGTCATACAGAGTCAGCCCAAACATTACATCTGTTTTGTCTTTATCGAAACCAGGATTTTTCTGCAAACCTTTCCCATAAACAATATTGTGTACATTATCTTCTGGCCTTGGAGGCCTGTGAACATTTTATGACCCTCTTTTGATAAAGGCTTCTCAACCAGAAAACTTATTTTCCCTTAAAATGTTTTTTCTTATATTTCTAATCTATGTCAGCCTCAAAAAGTATTAAACAGAGTTACATTCTCATGAAACAAAGGTGCAGTGAGTTACAAGAAAGAACCAATTAGCTCAAAAGTCTGATGTGGTTAATTTCAAGGCTACACTTGTTTTTCTTACTTTCCAACTATGTTAACTAATGCACTGCCAGGTGCACAGTGGATACGAGATATGGGAACTTAGCAACAAGCATTGGCCCAATAATGAAATCCTATGCCTAGCACTACTCTAATAACTTTTAACTCTTTAAAAGGCTCTATGTTTTAGGCTTTCCATGCTTCTCACAGTTGGGAGGATGTAAATAATCATATGCGTAGCTGCAAGAGTCTGGATATACCTGCCAAGCAAGCTATAATGCTAACAGAGGGGTTTTGATTGGAAATATTCCTCTCATGTCCAGGAGACTTATTAGCTATAGCCCTAAGTTAATTTTCTCCAGAGAAAGGTGGTCAGGGTTAGCCCCCTGTTAATGTCAGAGGAGTTGGTGAAAGTCATGAAATTGTAAAACAGACAGATTCTGGTTTTGGGGTAGATGCTCGAGAAAGCCTAGGGAGCCCATTGAGTCCTGAAGCCTTGCTTAACCAGTAACTGACCAGAAAAGAGGAAATTAACCCAGTGACATTCATGCTCATTTGTATGTCCTGTTATTCTAACTTGCTGTACCACATATTTGCTCTTCTTGTGGGCTCAGCCTCATAGAGAAGATACTCAGATAAATTAATTTCTTTCAAGTCAGACAAAATAAGAGAGTGCCTTAAAATCTCAATTCTATTACAAGAACGTTAATTAGAGACTAAACATGTCTTCTCAAGTCTTATTGCTATAGGCAAATATCATGTTGAAGATGTACAATTAAAAGAAGTAATGTAATTTTGGAGGAATAAAGAAATAGTTGAATTTTGGGCAGAACTTCAGGTAGAATCTGTCAGTTCTATAGTGAAGTATATAATGTGGATGTATTTTAAAGAAAAAAAAGTTAATAGACACATGACAAGTACCTCACATTTAAGAAATAAGTGACTCTCATGAAATCTCTCTCATGGAATGCCATCTTGTGCTTCATGTTCCTGCCAAGATGCTCAAGCCATTTTTATTTGCCAAGAGCATGTTCTCATCTATTTTTTCCTGGGAGGTATGCGAGCATGTGAACATTTGACTTTCTTCTAATTTTGCTACCCATGGATTGATTGATTGATTGATCTATCCATTAATTCAACACGTTCCAGGACTTGAACCTGTGTGTTAATAAAACCTACGAAAATTCTTAGCTTCATGGAACTTTATTCCAGTTGGAGCAACAGGCAATGAACAAAATAAATAAGTATTACTGCATTTAGTCACTAAGTCATGTCCGACTCTTTGAGACCCCATGGACTGTCGCCTGCCAGGCTCCTGTCTATGGGATTTCCCAGGCAAGAATACTAGATGGGTTGCTGTTTCCTTCTCCGGGGGATCTTCCCAACCCAGGGATCAAACCCCTCTCTCCTGCATTGCTGGTGGATTGTTTACCACTGTGCCACCAGGGAAACCCATATAGTACAGTAAATAGAGATAATTTCAAAGTGAAAAATTGTAGATGTATGTTATTTGTAAATCCTTTTGAGAAAGACATCTCTTTTATCCAGTCAACTAAAAAAAATTGATATTTCTATATGAAGATTTTGTAGACAAGCTAAGCAATGAAACCAAAGCAAGCAGAGCTTAATTCTAGGGAATATAAAATTTCATCAACAATGTATTTTTCATTTTCCTTCTCATATGTGGTACTTTATTTGGGATTCTAACCTTCAATTGATGGAACATAAACATATAGGATTATTAGAATATTATCTATCTTGTTTACAGTTTTTCCCTATCCTACAAGTATTTTTATGCTAAAACAAGTAAACTTGGTATAATTCTAAATATCAGATATAATCAGTTAGCATTAATATAGACATATAATCCATTGTTTTGTCCAGAGTCTTATCATGAAGTTTTTCCTTTATACCACTATAAGAACTGTAGAAACACTCTGACCATTATAATTATTTGTGTTTGCAATAGCAATATCTCAATAGCAGGACTGGATTAATTCGTTGGGTTGGATTGTCCCGCCAGAAATCCAGTGACGTCTGGAGGTGGGAAGATGGCTCAGTTCCTTCTGAAACTGTGTAAGTCATTGGACACTCAGAACACAAGGCACAACTAGGAATTTTTATTCCTGAGATCCTCTCTGCTCTTGAGTACAAGTTACTTAAAAGCTGGGAAGTGGCTCTGTGTTGTACTATGTGTTACAACGGTGATGACTGAGTTACTTATTCCCTAATCCTAACAAGAGAGTGCTTGCAATTAGATTCTATTTTCCGACTCTCCCATTCTCTGCTTTTCATCTAAGTCGTAATCCACCCCCATTCCTGATACTTTTTTTCCCACTTGTTTCTACCCTTAACTTTACCATTGAGCATTTTCCATGTGTGTTTGGTTTGGTTTTGGTTTTGGGTTTTTTTTTTTTTTTTTTGTAGCGTGATCTGATTCTCTTCACATATTTTGAGAACAAAATTTTCATCCTTATAATTTATAGTTGGAACGTCTTACTTTGAGTCTTTTTTTGACTTTTCAGTATCATTTTCCCTTGTCTGCTACCTTAGGGGGTTTCCCTGATAGCTCAGTTCGTAGTGAATCCACCTGCAATGCAGGAGACCCTGGTTTGATTCCTGACTTTGGAAGATCCTCTGGAGAAGGGATAGGCTACCCACTCCAGTATTCTTGGGCTTCCCTTGTGACTCAGCTGGTAAAGAATCCACCTGCAGTGAGGGAAACCTGGGTTCAGTCCTTGGGTTGGGAAGATCCTCTGAAGAAGGGAAAGGCTACGCACTCCAGTATTCTGGCCCTAGAGATTCCATGGACTATACAGTCCATGGGGTCTCAAAGAGCCAGACATGACTGAACGACTTTTACTTTCTACCTCAGAGGTATCCAAGAATCAGGCACATTATCAATTACAAGAGGATTCTAAAGTCTATGTCAAAAGGCTCTAACCTTCTGCAGACAATCCAGGCAAAAGTATCAATTACAATACAATATTGTAAAGTAATTAACCTCCAATTAAAATAAATAAATTTACATCTGAAAAAAATGATTTTCTAATCTTGTCACCTTTGTTCACATTGTGCAATGTCTCTCCATTTAAAATGTAAATTGACAACCCAAACTTGCATAATTAGATCATTACTTAATTTTTAATTAATTAATTCAACAGATACTTATTAAATTTTTATTATGGACAGAACTCAAGAGTATTAGGAGTACAAGCAAGCTTCTTCATAGATCTGGACTTTACATTTATTGCTTGCTGACTTTTCACAATAGTTCAGGCACACTGGTGACCCCTCTGTTCTTTCAAAAAATTAAACATGTTTTGTGGTCTTAGGGTTTTGTACCTGCTATTTCCTTCTAGAATCCCCTCCTCCGTGGCAGGCTCCCTCTTGTCACTCAAGTCTGTTTAAACATCATTTTCTCAATGAGACCATCTTTAATTACCAAACTAAACTAGCCTCCCTCCACCGCATCCACTCAAGTCTATCACATCACACTGTTCCATTATTACTTTTACCAGTCTCTGAGATTTTCTTTTTATTTGTTGACTTCTTATCAACATTCCCTCACTACAGTGTAAGTTCCCAGTAGAAAAGACCTTATGTTTTGTTTATCCCTCTATTAGCAGCACATGAACAAGTTTGGCATGTAGCAGGTATCCCATGCTCGTGCTTGTGCTTGTACTAACTCAGTCGTGTCCGACTCTTTGCGACCTTATGGACTGTAGCTCACCAGGCTCCTCTGTCCTTGGGATTCCCCAGGCAAGAATACTGGAGTGGGTTGCCATTTCTTCCTGCTTGGGATCTTCCTGACCCAGGGATGGAACCTGAGTCTCCTGAGTCTTCTGCATTGGCAGGGGGGATTCTTTACCACTGAGCCACCTAGGTATCCCACAGATATTGGCAAATGAATTAATAAATATCCATTCTTTGTCCTCTTGTTATAGCAGTGTAGCAGGAAATATAGGCAAGTGAACAAGCAATTATAATGCAGTCTTATATCTGTTACCCTGTAACATAAATCCTCATTTCAAAAATAACTAATCGACTTACTTTTCCTTGAGCTCATTTCCACCCTGTGTAGGTACTTGTCCGATAGGGCTTCTCTCAATCTAAATTCTACCCTTCTTTCAAAACAGAACTAAAGCATGATCTTCCATGAAAAGACGAGAAAGTAAAGCCTTTTCTCATCATTTCAGATCCCCATCCATCTTTTCCTCTGGACTCTTATTGTACCTACTGTTCACTTCTACTTAATCTTAAGATATATTAAATTGCCATTGTGTTATTCACATGTGCACACTTTGTACTCCAAAGCAGGCTGGAAGTTCCTCAAAGATCTGAATGTTGCTTTTTATTTTTTTCCCTCATACTTCTTATCTTCACTTTGTGCAACAAACTACTTCACACAGAGTTTGACTGAGTGTTAGTCGCTCAGTTGTGACTGACTCTTTGCGACCCCATGGACTGTAGTCCGCCAGGCTCCTCTGTTTGGGGAATTCTCCAGGCAAGAATACTGGAATGGGTTGCCATTTCCTTCTCCAGGACATCTTCCCAACCCAGAGATCGAACCTGGGTCTCATCCATGGCAAGCAGGTTCTTTACCATCTGAGCCATCAGAGAAGCCCAGACCCAGAGTTTGATTGCTGATTGTTTATTTAGCTTTCAAAGGAGCTCATTCTATCTTTTCTATTCACAGGTTGAAGCTTTCTGGAACTGGAACAGAAAATATGAACTGTGCTTATTTTCATAATGGAAAAATTCACCCTACCTTCTGTGAGAATAGACATTACTTAATGTGTGAAAGGAAAGCAGGCATAGTAAAGGTGGAACAACTACTTTAATGCAAAGACGGGGCAGAATGTCACAGATAAGTGCTTGATTGGACAATAAAAGATCTGGGTGAAGGAACCATTAGCCACAGAATTGCCTATTTTTCCCTTTTTTTCAGCTTGGAGTCATTATCCATGACTTTGCATTATCTATCCTACCAAAAACATGTAGTTCCTTCTTTATATGGCCCTTTATACTGAGGAACAGGTTAGTGCCTTCTTTAAACATCCAGAAGCCAGTGTGTGAACCCATCATTTGTTTCCCAATTGTTCTGTTTCCATTAATTTTCATTCTCCTTGTCTTCCATTCCTAATTATCACAAGATATTCATACTATGATTCACTGCATCTTCAGACATAAATACATACATTTTACTTTGAAACGAGAAAAGTTAGGGCTTCACTGACTTAAGCTATGCAAAATATCTAAGTTTGAAGGACAGTATAAGGTAAGAGAAAGGATACTAAACTTGGAATCAGTAAAATTATTTATTTTTATATTAATTTTTATTGGTGTATAGTTGCTTTACAATGTTGTGTTAGTTTCTGCTGTACAGCAAAGTGAGTCAGCTCTACATATACATATATTCCCTCTTTTTTGGATTTCCTTTCCATTTAGGTAGCCACAGAGCACTGAGTAGAGTTCCCTGTGCTATACAGTAGGTTCTCATTAGTTATCTATTTTATATGTAATATCAATAGTGCAAATACATCAGTTCCAATCTTCCAGTTCATCCCACCCTCCGCATTTCCCCAATTAGTGTCCATGTTTGTTCTCTACATCTGTGTCTCTATTTCTGCTTTGCAAATAACATCATCTATACTTTTTTCCTAGATTCCACATATTTGCATTAATATACAATATTTCTTTTTCTCTTTCTGACTTACTTCGATCTGTATGATAGTCTCTAGAGACATGGATGGAATCAGAATAATTTAGATGGCATGATCACCCAAGTACAACCATGGACCAGTCATGTAACCTCTTAACTTTCATTTTCTCATATTTAAAAATAAGATAACACCTATCATATACCTCATAGTCCTACAACCTAAAATAAAACCTCAGAGTATTAATTATATCTGAAATTCCATGAAAGCAAATGCAGTGTTGTTCCCAATTTTTATTCTATGCCTTCAAGCACAGCTCCTGGCTCATAAAAAACAAAAATATTTGCTTCTCATTGTTTGAGACAGTTCCTTAGAAAGCACAGCAATCGGTAAAACACTATACAAATATATAATTTCTATTGAAAGTCTACCTCTGGTCAGACTCAATAGCAATGATTTTCTGTCCAAGAGAAGAAAAAGTTTGCAAGAAAACAAAGGGGCTTGAAAATGAGTAAATGCAAGGCTCACAGGCTAGTTGAACAGCAAGCACAAATGCTTTATCTAGTTCTTTTCCTGACAGTCCTGTGTTTGTTTTTTGCTGAATAACTCATGCAATATTTATAGCTATGTGGAAAGAGAGGCACCCTTTAACAGGATAACAAGCAAAATTTTCATTTCTTTTCACAGCTTCCCTAAAGGTACCCTTTATTCTTAAATTTGTGGTATTAAAATTTATGAACATGATTCTCAAAATCTCAGCTAATGTGCTTGTTAAAACATGCAAAAGTTCAAACACAAATAGTTATGATACTCAGTGGGAAGGCTGAGAAGAAAAAGTTTTGTTTCTTGTTTTGTTTTATTGGAGTATAATTGCTTTACAATGTGGTATTAGTTTCTGCTGTACAATGAAGTGAATTAGCTATATGTATTCCCTCCCTGTTGACCCTCCCTCCCATCCAGTTTCACTCATCTGTTATACGGAATAGAGAACTCAGCTTGGTGCTCTGTGATAACCCAGAGTCCTATGTTTTTAATAAGTGCTCCAACTTGATTATGACACAAATATCTTTTAATACATCTTGAGAAACACTACTTTACAACTTATCCCCTATCTGCCTGTTGGTAAATTAGTTAGTCTCTTTAAAACTCAGTTTATTCATCTATGAAATGAGTTTGATACTATTACCCTACTTATAAAGTAATTGTGAGGATCATTTAATATAGTGTGTAAAGCATGAGCAGAGTACCAAGCATATAATTAATACTCAACACATACATGTAACTTTTATAGCTCTGGACTCTGATATCCAAAGACACTTGATTGGTTTGCTTTAAATAACTAATAAACAAGCAGATTTGGCAGGGGGAGGGACACTGAGGAAAAACAGAAATATTAAGGATTCTGCTGCTACTTCAAATATCTTGAGATTTGGCTTTGGAGCATAATGTCATTATTTTCCTGTTTTCACTTGTCCATTTAGAGAGTACAAATTTGAACTAATAATTGAGAAAATCAAATTATTAGTTCCAAAGATCAGCCATATCTCTGCAATTTTGTGTTTTATCTATCCTCAATGGAAAAGCACAGATTTTATATCACTATATATGACTGAATTGTAAAGAATAATATTTTAGTTGATGAAAAAATATAATTAAAAGTGTAAACCAATCAAACCATACCTACAAAGATTCTTTTTCTCTGGTACTCATACCCAAACTGTCTTGTACATGAAGTCAGAATAGCTTGGATTTTAGTAGCACAGTTTCTGTGATCAGCTCCCCCAGTTTACATACTAACTCTTCCACTGAATACATGAATGAATTTGGGTAAATATTTTGACTTGTCCATGCCTCTATTTGCAGTTTAGTTACAACACACTAATAATAGTAACTAGTTCACAGAGCTGTTGAGAGAATCAGAGTAATGCATGTAAAAGACCTTCAGTAAATACTTCAAAAGTGCTTGGAACAATAAATAAGACAGCATGATTAAAACCATTAAAAGCCATACAAGTAACATACTAATCTTTGGTTAAGAGAGCCCAGTGCTTTTCCCAAAGTGACTTATCAGAGAATATACCATATTGGGAATAAACTAGATCTTTCTGAGCCTGATATTTAGTGAGGATGAAATTCGAGAGCCCCTGGAAATTAATGTCTGTCACTGAAGTTCCATTTCTTCATTCCTGACATGACTCTTAATGCATATTTTTTTTTATGTTTATTGTTTCTTCCTCTTTGTCACCTCAAGATAGAAACTGCCCCATTGAAAAAGACTGAAGGGAGTTAAGTCACATTATTTTTTATGTCAGAATCTCAGGTCACATAAAAATCATATGAAATACTTGGAGAATTTGCTGAATATTTTCCTTTTGCTTCTAGAGATGCTGTTGGTCCCATCCTAGACCTTGGGAGGCAGAACTCAAATATACAGCAATATCTGGAAAAACTTGGCCTCTGATTTCCAGTTAATTCAACTTTGGGGAAGTACTAGCAATGTTCATGGGGTGAAAGGGGAGAATGGTCCTGGTGTTTATTCCACTGGCTTTCTCCTACCATGCTGTGGTTTGGCAAAGCCTGCACATTCTATATCTTGGGCCATGATCTTATCAGATAGGTCACAAAGTTCCAACAAACATCCTTTCCTTACCCTTTCAGGCCCAGGGGTGATAAATAACTCACCAATGCATATTTAACCATCCCTTTTTGGATCCCTTGTTGCTGTGGTTGTTCAGCCACTAAATCATGTCTGACTCTTTGAGACCCATGAACTGCAGCACTCCAGGCTTCCCTGCCCTTCACTATCTCCCTGAGTTTGCTCAAACTCATGTCCATTGAGTCAGTGATGCCATCCAACCATCTCATCCTCTGTTGCCCTCTTCTCCTCTTGCCCTCAATCTTTTCCAAGATCAGGGTCTTTTCCAATGAGTCCCTTAATCCTTCCCAAAACTTTATAAAAGTGTCCTTGTTAAATGCCCTCGGATGACCCCTGGAGTGTGCCGTTTGATTTCTTCTGTTACAGAAATCAATGACTGATCCAGTGAGACACTGAAACAAAAGAGAATTTTGCAGATAGTTGGGATTTGCAGGCTGTAAATTACTAAGATATGACTTTTGACCACAAGGACAAATGGCCAGTATACGAATGATGATTAAAGTATCAAGTTTCTCAATACCAATACTGTAGTCACAGGATGTGGCAGAAACCACCCTCCATCCATTAAATAATTCATGCTTCCCTTCTACAGTGAAATTACTACAGAAATCTTGCCAGCCAGGCAAAAATTATGTTGATCTGGCCCAACCTTTAGAACCAAACACGGACATTATTAGTGGATGTGAATGTGATACCCAGTACTTCAAGGTCATGGCTTTTAAGAAACGGTTGTAGATTTTCCAGCTTCTCCTTTTCTATCCAATGGCTAGAAGTAGACAGTTTAATCACTCACAAGACAGAAGGAGCAACGCTACATTCAGGAGACAGCTACCCATTAACTAGGATTTGTCGTTGTTCAATCACTAAGTTGTGTCCAACTCTTTGTGACTCCATGGACTGTAGTAACCAGGCTCTGCTGTCCATTGGGTTTTTCAGGTAAGAATACTGGAGTGGGTTGCCATTTATTTCTGCAGGGGATCTTCCAGGATGAGGGATCAAACCCACATTGGCAAGTGGGTTCTTTACCACTAAGTCACCTGGGAAACCCATTAACCAGGATTACTGGAGCTAAAATTGTTACAGGGGACAATTTATTCCACTTGATTCTGTTATCTTTTACTTTAATTTTTGCTTCCTGTTGCTTTGTTCACTAAAAAGATACCTTTTATTTTTCAAGGATAATGTATTCTTTCTCTCTGTTTTTTTCCCCCTTTGCTGAATTTTTAAAAATATTTTTAAATTTTTTACAATGTTGTGTTGGTTTCTGCCATACAACAGTGCCAATCAGCCATAATTATACATACATCCCCTCATTCCCTAGCCTCCCTCCCTTCCACAGGGAAACAACTGAAATAGCACAACAGTAAATGCATATGTTAGCATTATTGAGTCTAAGATTAAAATAGCAATGATCAAAGACAACAAAAATAAAGGATACTGTTCACACATAATAACCTGCCTTGGGGAACACTGTCCCTATGCCTAAATGTTAAACCAAAATACCTTTGTTTGGGACCCTGTCCACCTGTGGATGGCTACAGGAAGGAAGAAATTAACACATCCCCCATGCTCACTCCGCAGAGACAGGCCGTTCCAGGAAATATTTGTAAGATTGATGGCCTTTTTCATTTTACTTCCTCATCCCCATCCCATCTAGTCTATAAAAGAATCTGGTATTAAGTCCCCATAAGATGGTTATTTTGAGACATTTGTCTGCCATCTTCTCCTATTCATTGCCTCAGTACTTCATCTCTCATTTAATTGGCCTGTTGTGTGGTGAGCAGAGTGAACTTGGACTAGGTAACAAAATGTTATGTAAATGAGAAATAAACTTTGTGCTAATACTTATTTTGAGGTTTACTTGTCACAACACCTCAACTAACATATAATGTGTACATTTATTTTAGAGATTAAATCCCTTTCCAGCTTCCTTGTTTAATGATGTACAGTAATGTACAACTCTTTCCATACTGGTTTGCCCAACGTGAGTTATCCTCATTCTTTGCTATCAAGGTCATCCTCATCTTCATATTCTATCCCAAATATAAGCTCATTCTCTGTCCTTTTCATCTTGACAGTAATCCAGTACTATCACCTTCAACATCTGCTACATTGTAGAAACCAGAGCAATAATCTATTCTGTAACTGGCCTTATTGGTTTAGTTTCTTTCTCATTTCCTTCTTTACCAAGTTATGCTTTGGCTAAAACTTCATAAACTTCTACTTTCTGGATGAAGATGCATCTATTCTATTCCTTAAACTCTACATGTTTTCCCAGGGGCGTGAAAAGGTAGCTAATTTCAGTTCTTGCATTAATCTGCTCCTGACTACAAAAGGAGAATTTGTCTCAGCCTCTCATGTGGACTGCCTTATCCATCAAAGCATCCCAGACATGCAAGAGGATGAAACATACACCTCTCTTCAGTGGGATACTCCAACATCAAACCCTTATCAGAGACATCTGTCTTCCACCAAAAATTCAGGTAACCAGTTATAACTATTTACACTAAGACCTTGTGGCTTATGGGTTTTCTTTTTTCCTGTTCTATGATGAGCCCCAGGTGATATTTATAATCTGAAATAACCCACTTATAAGTATAATAATATGCATAACATGCTAATATTAAAAATGAAATAAAGTGGAGGAGAAGTAGAGGACTTGACAAATATGTAGTACATTGGGTTTCTCTCTCTCTCTCCCTCTCTCTCTCTGTTGCTGAAAAGACAAAGAATTCCTGGATTTGGAAAATAAGTGAAAGAACTCACATATTTTGTGTAATTTTAGCCCTTCCCTGGTGGCTCAGAGGTTAAAGCGTCTGCCTCCGATGCAGGAGACCTGGGTTCAATCCCTGGGTCAGGAAGATCCCCTGGAGAAGGAAATGGCAACCCAATCCAGTACTCTTGCCTGGAAAATCCCATGGACTGAGAAGCCTGGTGGGCTGCAGTCCACGGGGTCACAGAGTCGGACACGGCTGAGTGATTTTACTTACTTACTTAAAAAACATCCTGTAAATTATCTGATAAATACTAAGAAATAAAAGAGAAAACATAGGTTGAGAAAAGTGGCAAACATTCATCAGCCTGGGTTAGTTCTGTCTTTAATATAAAATATTTATATCAATTTTCTTTTGTTTAGGTAATAAATTACCACAGACTTAGGAGCATAATACAACATAGCTTTATTTTCTTACAGTCTTAGAGATCAGAAGTCCAAAATGGATTCTGCTGGATTGAAACCAAGGTGTCTTGGGTCTACCTTCCATAGAGAGGCTCTAGGGGAGGGGTCCCCAAGTTCTAGGAACTAATGACTGGTGATTTGAACTGGAGCTGATGCAATAATAGTAGAAATAAGTGCACAACAAATGTAATACACTTGAATCATCCCAAAACCATCCCCACCTTCTTGGTCCATGGAAAAACTGTTTTCCATGAAACCAGTCCCTGGTGCCAAAAGGTTGGGGAACAGTGCTCTAGGGGAAAAACCATTCCCTGTCTTCTCCAGTTTCTAGAGTTGCATCCTTGCTTTCCTGAACCTGTGGCTCCTTTCCAATCTTCAGCTACAGCGGCACATCTTCAAATGTGTCTTGGCTTCCTTTATTATATGGCAGTCTCTTCCTCTTATCTATGTCTCACTTATAAGGGCCAGATAAAACAGGATGATCTTCCCATTCAAAGATCCTTTACTTAATTATACATTTAAAGTCTCCTTCTCCTCATAAGGAAATATTTATCAATTCCAGAGATTAGAACATAGGCATTTTGGGCAATTTGGGCAGAGTCATTATTCAGCCTACATCATTATCCAGAGATAAATTGTATGCTTTTTTCTCTCACTAACATTAAGAATATGACAAATCACTCATTCATTTTCCCTCCCCGAATTGTTGCAAAATTGTCTTTAAAAATGTTCCTTATCCAAAATCATGCATTCAAAGGGAAATACCTTTGAATCAATCATGCTCAAATGACTCTGACCAGAGATGAGGAAATTGGAGACAGCTTTTCTAAATTAATTCATTTGTTTATTGTTTATTTTGGGGGGCTGCGCTGGGTCTTCCTTGCTGCACATGCACTTTGTCTGGTTGTGACACGTGGGAGCTATTTTCCTGTTGCGGTGTGTGGGCTTCTCATTGCAGTGGTTTCTCTTGTGGAGCACAGGCTCTGGAGCACAGGCTCAGTAGTTGCAGTGCAGGAGTTCAGTTGCTCCGTGTCATGTGGGATCTTTCCAGACCAGGGATCAAACCTGTGTCTCCTTTATTGGCAAGAAGAGTCTTAACCACTTAAAGTGAAAGTGTTAGTAGTTCAGTCGTGTTTGACTCTTTGAAACCCCATAGATTATAGCCCACCAGGCTCCTCTGTCCATGGAATTCTCCAGGCAAGAATACTGGAGGGGTTGTCGTTCCCTTCTCCAGGAGATCTTCCTGACCCAGCAATCGAACCTGGGCCTCCTGCATTGCAGGCAGATTCTTTGTCTCTGAACCACCAGGGAAGCCCTCTGAACCACTAGACTCCCAAGAAGTCCTGGAAACAGCCCTTTTGCTGTCAAAAATTAAAGCCTACTGCCTAGTTTGCCATCATCTCTAAAAGACTGTTGGAAGAGAATACATCTAACAAGTTACTGAGCTGGTGGTGTCATACAAGGATAAGAGAAGTATATTGTGAAAGCTGTCCAAGCTGGCATTTTTCCAAATTATGACTTGCATTTCAAAGAGTTTGAGTTCACCTTTTCCTGTTATACATAATTACAATGTTACCTCCTCATTTTACGCAGTTTAGTCCTTTCCTGTCGATTGAGGGCAGGAGGGGAAGGGGACAACAGAGGATGAGATGGTTGGATGGCATCACCAACTCGATGGACATGGGTTTGGGTGGACTCCGGGAGTTGGTGATGGACAGGGAGGCCTGGCATGCTGCGGTTCATGGGATTGCAAAGAGTCAGACATGACTGAGCAACTGAACTGAACTGAACTGACTCGACTCACTTCTTTCCCCTACTTTCTCTAAATCAATTTCATTCCTTCTATTCCTTGTTTAGGAGTATGGTGTCTTGTCACGGTGATCTTATGTATTTTCTGCATTGGCTCATTAGCAACCTCCATTTTCTTGGGCATCAAATGTAAGTATAAAAAGATATCTTCAAAATAATCTATATAGATAGATAGGTTGCATACTACATGTAGCATTACATAGACGTATGCATATCATTTTAACTGGAACTTCATAACTTATAAATGGATAAATAAATCAACTAGAAACACCTAAATGGATATAAATTATATAAAATAATGACTTCCTTATTTAAGTTATGGAACATCCATTAGCTATAACTCTCTAAAGCACTCAGATGCCACTGATAACTTTTAATATTCAATGGCAAGCTGTTTAACTCAAATCTAATACCATAGGTCTCTATGGGAAAAATGATGCAAATAATTGCTTATATTATGATCCCATTTATGAATTATGTTAATATGCCAAAGCATGCAATTTGAAGGTTTTCAGTACTATGCTCTTCCTTTTCTAATATACATTTATTCTAAATTATATAGATCATTTTATTATGAACTTTTCAGTTTATACTAGACAAGGTACAATTTAGTATGTTTAAGGTAAATGTGAGGACTTTATTTGGACCAATATTTTGCCACATTTCTTTTTTTTTTTTCAGTTCAAAGTGAAAACATGCTTTTATATATAACAAATGAATTTTATATAAAGTGTAACAATTACAGAAGCACAGGTTCCAGAAAAAAGACCAAGAACCTTTATTGTCACTTATGCTAGCACAAAGAAATATGCTTAGAAAGACAGTGATGAAGAGCAATTGTCTAGATAATTCTTATGTCTTGTATGCCTTGGCAAATCGTTTCTCCAACTAGGAGGAATTAGCTGGTGATGAATTAGTTGCTGTAGCAAATGAATAGAACCCAGGAGGGAGTCATGGAAACTTCTAATTTGTAGCCAAATCAAAAAGAAGTCATGCTAACCTGGGAATCTACTACTTGCATTGGCCTCTGAGGTGGGGAGCAGTCTTTGGGACTTAACCTCGGGATACTGATGCTATTTCCAGGAAGATAGTGTCAGAATTAAATTAAATTATAGGACACCCAATTGGTGGTGTAGAGCAGGGCAAGGGGGTGGGGTGGAATGGGGACAATGCATTTGGTGAACAGAAGTGTCAGAAGTGTGAGTGTGGTAGTGGTGTAAAAGTCAAGGAGATTCAAGCCTATGCAATTTGCATCAGGATACATGGAACGTAATTTGGAAATATCTAATGCAATGTAAACGCACAAAACCTTGACCTATTAACTTTTACAAATGTACTTGCACATGTGTGAAACTATGTATAACTAAGGTTCCTCATTAGAGTATTTCTTTCTACAATAACAGAAGATTACAAATAGTGTAAAAGTCAAGGAAGCATTATTAAAATAAATCATGCTATATTCATACCATAGAATCCAATATAAAAAAGAATGAGAAAGCTCTTTATGTACTAACATAGTATTATGTCAAAAATACATTTTAAGTGATCAAATGAAAACTGAAAAACCATGTAAAAAGATTGTTATCATTTGTGTAAAGAAGATTGAGGGAACTTTATATTCATTTGCATGTAAATTTCAGAACACCTCTGGAAGAATAAAAAATAAATTGATAAATCTGAGTGCATTAAAGGGCTAGAATTGAGTGGGTAAGGAAACAGGGATGGCAAAGAGCTTTTTTGTTGTACATCCTTTGTAGCTTTTAAAAAAAAATTAATTGGAATATAGTTGCTTTACAATGTTGTGTTAGTTTCTGCTGTACTGTGAAGTGAATCAGGTATATGTATCCATATTTCCCTTCTTTTTTAGATTTCCTTCCCTTTTAGGTCACGACAGAGCACTGAGTAGAGATCCCTGTGTTATACAGCAGGTTCTAATTAGTTATTTATTTCATACATTGTAGTATATATATGTCAACCCTAATCTCCCAATCCATCCCAATTCCCCCTCCCCTTTAGTATCCATAAGCTTGTTCTCTGTATCTGTGTCTCTATTTCCACTTTGTACATAAGTTCATCTGTATCATTTTTCTAGATTCCACATATAAGTAATATTATATGATACTTGTTTTTCTCTTTCTGACTTATTTCACTTTGTGTGACAGTCTCTAGGTCTATCTATGTCTCTGCAAATGACTCTATTTCATTCCTTTTTTTGGCTGAATAATATTCCATTGTATATATCTTATCCATTCCTCTGTTGATGGACATTTAGGTTGCTTCCACATCCTGGCTATTATAAATAGGGCTGCAATGAACATTTGGGTGCATGTGTCTTTTTGAATTATGGTTTTCTCTGAGTATGTGCCAAGTAGTGGGATTGCTAGGTCATATAGTAGTTCTATTTTTAGTTTTTTAAGGAACCTCCACACTGTTCTCCATAGCGACTGTATCAATTTACATTCCCACAAACACTACAGGAGGGTTCCCATTTATCTACATCTTCTCCAGCATTTATTGTTTGTAGATTTTTTAGTGATGGCAAAACTATAGAATACTGATGAAAGAAAGAAATCAAAGATGACACCAAGAGATAGACAGATATACCATGTTCTTAGACTGGAAAAATCAATATTGTGAAATAGTTATACTACTCAAAACAATTTACATATTCAATGCAATTCTTATCAAATTAGCAAGGGCATTTTTCACATGATTAGAAAAAATTACAATTTGTATCGAAATACAAAAGACTCTAAGTAGCCAAAGCAATCTTGAGAAAGAAAAATGGAGCTGGAGGAATCAGACTCCCTGACTTCAGACTATACTACAAAGCTTCAGTCATCAGTGCAGTATGGTACAGGCAAAAAAACAGAAATATAGATCAATGGATAGAAAGCCCAGGGATAAACCCATGAACCTATAGTCACCTAATCTATGACAAAGGAGGCAAAAATATACACTAGAGAAAAGGCAGCCTCTTCAATAAGTGGCATTGGGAAAACCAGACAGCTATGTAAAAGAATGAAATAAGAGCATTCTCTAACACTGCACACAAAAATAAACTCAAAATGGATTAAAGACCTAAATGTAAGGCTGAACAATGTAAAACTTAGAGGAAGCATAGGCAAGAACACTCTTTGACATAAATCACCAGATCATTTTTAACCCGCCTTCTAGAGTAGTGAAAATAAAAACAAAACAAACAGAGAAGACTTAAAAGCTTTTGCACAGCAAAGAAAGACATAAATGAGACTAAAAGACAACCCTAAGAATGGGAGAAAATATTTGCAAATCAAGCAACCAATAGGGGATTGATCTTCAATATATACAAATAGTTCATGTAGCTCAATATCAAAAAGTGAACAACACAATAAAAAAAGAATGAGCAGAACACCTAAATAAACATCTTTTGTAGCTTTTATTCACAAATATAATGAGTAATATGTAGTTCTCTTCAGTCTGCTTTGAAGGTTTATTTTGTTATGTGTCAGTATTTTATCAGGAATGGTTGTTATTGTTTAAAGTGTTTCAGATGTCCACTGCTATAATGCAGCAGCAAGAAAAACTCATCCAACAGGAGAGAGCACTGCTCAACTTCTCACAGTGGAAGAGAAACCCCAACCTACAGATGACATATTGCCAAACCTTAATGCAGAAGTCTTTCAGTTCAGGTAATTGATATAAAGTCAATTTTCACTGTGCAGATACCAATGTATACACCAGTTCCTCAAAACAACAACAGCAAAACAAAAAACCCACAGCAACGCATATTTCTCTGTAAATTATAGTCAGGATGTCATAAAAAATAGGAGAGAGATACTTTTGATCTGCTCTTTACTTCAGTGTCATTTATACATACATCAATGCTAAGTCACTTCAGTGGTGTCCAGCTCTTTGTGACTGTATGGACTGTAGCCCACCAGGCTCCTCTGTCCACAGGATTCTCCAGGCAAGAATACTGGAGTGGGTTGCCAATCCCTCCTCCAGGGGATCTTCCTGACTCAGGGATGGAACTCACTTCTTCTGCATCTCTTGCATTGTAGGCTGAGTCTCTACCACTAATACCACCTGGGAAGCCCATATTACATTAATAGTATGTGGAAAATACTGAGGTTCCAAGAAATAGAAAAAAAGGAAAATATACAGTCAAACGTCAAAATGTAATGAGTGAGATGAGTAGGTAAGATTAAACAAAAAAAGCAGCATTTTATGTTTTATCCAATCATTCAAATTTGTGTATATCTCCAGCATTCTTGCCTGGAGAATTCTATGGACAGAGGATCCCTGGTGAGCTGCAGCCCATGGGTTCACAAAGAGTCGGGTACAACTGAACACACACTCTTACACCTACACATAAAATTTAGAAAATTAACTTCTCTGTAGTGGCTATTATTTTAGTAATTGTCAATAAGCCAGATAGTTCCTTCTAATTGAGATTCAGTCAAGTAAATGTTTAAAAAAATACAGTGTTTTACGAATTGCTGAAAGCATGGATTAGGCCCACCTCTGAATCATCAACTTTAATCAGCGTTGTTGTTGTTTAGTCGCTCAGTCACATGATCGCTTAAATCAGTGACAAAATCCATTTTGGAGATTAATTCAAATCCAGCATGTTCTCAGCCTTTCAACTGCCATTGTCAGCACTGCTTATGCTATAACTTTAATAACACTCAGGATACTGATTAGAGTCATTCTCAAAGGACAGCGAAGAAGAGGCCTAAATAATTTGACATCTGGGCCATGGAAACTGATAATGAACTATTCGTGACCCTAAGTAGAAGGCTTTTCCCTGGAGACTACACTTCCTGGAGACTACACTTCTGGAAGTATAAGAGTCTTTCCTTCTATAAAATTGTGCTAGAAACACTTGGTCAAAGTGCTGATCTTTGGTTCCCCTTTTACACATCTGAGCATCCTTCTTTCATGAATACATTTTTTCTTAAGATAAGTTCTATAAAACTGGTGAAACGTTAAGACTTACTTCTTAGTTATATCAAAGTCCTAAATTGAACGTATTGGTCACTTGTTCAATTTTTCCTCACCTACATATTTTAAAATCACTCCTCAAGGTGCACTCTTTGTTATTTCCACTATATGAGAAACATTTTCATGCTTGACTCTCAGAATTTAAACATCAACTTGAGGCTTACCACTCTACTCACCTAATGGCTCATTACATTCTCAATTAAATTGGGCCAATAATATTAATAGACACAAAACAATAAGCAAATAAGTGAAGATTATAAATGATGTAAATTAAAAGGAGGAAAGATATCTAAAAATGGAATAATCAGATCAATTATTATAGAAGAGAAACAATCTGGGAAAATATTCCCAAATTAATTTTATCTTAAACTCTTAGAGACCTATTGCATTTGGAAGTAATTGTACAAATCTTACTGTATTCAGGTTCAAAGGAGGTTAAATTGCTGAGAACTGCATCATATGAGCCATTGAGTTAAAGCAGGGGTCCCCAACCTATGGGATCTAATGTCTGATGATCTGAGCTGCAGCTGATATAATAATAATAAAAATAAAGTGTATAATAAATGTAATGTGCTTGAATCACACTGAAACCATGCCTCACTCCCAGGTCCATGGAAAAATTGCCTTCCATGAAACTGATCCCTGGTGCAAAAAAAGCTGGGGATCATTGGAAAGAATTCAGCTTCACTGGGAATAATACAAGGGGTTCTTTGCAGAGGTGTGCTACCAATATTTTTACAATAACTTTAATGAAATGTTTATATTTGAAGCCTATAACTGCAGCCCTTGTCCAAACAACTGGATTCAGAATGGAGAAAGTTGTTACTATGTCTTTGAAAGCTGGAAATTTTGGCACACTAGTAGAGAGGATTGTTGGAAGAAGGGATCTGATCTTCTGCAAATAGAGAGCAAAGAAGAAATGGTAAACACTGCTTTATGATTTCATATCATTCTGAAAATACCTATGAAATGAAAAGACTGATTCTCATAGTATTCCTTAATACTCTGTAACAATGGTATATTTGTTGGGAAAAAAAAAGTTTCAATATTCAAAGTAGGAATTGGCATGCCTTGTTTTCCTTTTAATTGGAGAAACAAAATACAGGATGGTTATTCAGAAATCAGGGAGAATATGTTAGTTCTATGTTTTTTGTTACTCAAAAAGGGAGGGAACAAGAGAAATTCCATTTTGTAACTGCTAATCCACTCCCAGATATGCACACATTATGATTGTATATATGTTTAATCTGTTTTAAATTTGAAGTTTCAATACTTTAGGGAGGTATACTAAACTATAACAATTATATAATTATCAAGAAAAGTAGAAGTACAAAAAGTGAGGTGACATCATGAAATGGAGAGACCTGTGAAAATAAACATTTGCTAAATGAACTGTTTAATTGACATTAAACCTAGTTTACTAATATTTTAATGAGTAAGATGCTTCCTTGAAATCGTTATACCCATAAATTATGTGTGAAGTAGAAAGCACAGTTACACACTTCTGACTTTATTAAAAATGTATATCTGCCATATTCAGTAATTAGTCAAAGCTCATTTTTATAAGAATAATAGAACAATTTGTTAAAGATATGTAATAAACCAAAGCAACTTGGACTAGCTAATGACAGTTATGGGTTTGCACTATTTTTCTGTGCAAATTAAGTAACAAAAATTAGAAGTATTTATTCCCACAAAATATGCCTGCAGTTAATTGCTGCTGGACTCTTCTAAACTATTTCTCACACTGATGTATCCCGGAAAAGACATATATATACTATCTGCCAAATTCTGAATCCATTAAAATTATTTTGACATCAGATGCCTATTTGTTTCATAGTTTTTAACACCACCTTGATCATTTAGCAATAAAAGGGAAAGTATACTTTCTTTAAAGTCTCTCTCTTTCCAGCCTTCAAGTTCCAATTACCTTTGTAGAGGCAAAATATCACACTTCTATTTCATGGTAGTTTATTAGCTTTTTGTTTGTTTTGGAGTACCACTCCAACCTTGGTTCACTGTTCAAGTCTTGTTTCTTACAGGACTTTATCACGGGCAGCCTGACGAAGATCAAAAGAAACTATGATTACTGGGTAGGACTGTCACAGAACGGGTCCAACCAACCTTGGCTTTGGCAGGATGGCTCCTCTCCTTCCGCTGACCTGTAAGTCTCTAAGGGAAATGTTCCAAGAATTAGACACAGGTGGGAAATTAGCCATTAATTTTATCTTATACCTTACATTTCCTCCAGGAGACATGATGAGCATGATAATTTCATAGGCTTGATTGGAATCCAAGCCAAGATAAAGAGTAGCTACGTGGCTTCTAAATCTTTCTCCTTCTCAGCCCCAGGCGAGCACATTCACATCAAAATCTGAAAGTCTGAATGAATGATATTATGTGATTATCAAGTACATTTCCTTTGTATCATTGAATGGAGAGAGTGCTAATTAAGTAATTCCCATAGTAAGATTTCAGAAAGAACTGGGGAGACTGGTCATCCGTGCCTTCATATTTTGAATATTAAGAGTCAGAAAAAGAGATTTGAAATTAGAGCCTATCTTTCTGTATTCAAGCATTTTAAAAAATATGCTGCCCATTGAAATAATATTTGCACATTTTATTTTGAGAAAATAGCTCTGTTATTGAAGAAGGAGAGGAAAACTACCACAAGAGGGTGCCATATTAAAACAAAAAGCTGTGCATCTCTCATTTTATTGCCCAAAGAACATCTCCTTAAGCCCACACCTAACCTCAGATATACTGACTTGCCGCTCCAGGTTGCCAAGACAGGGACCCCAGCCAACCGATCAAGCCTGTGGATACCTCAGAGACAATGACCTTTCTTCTGCTAACTGCAGCGTTTGGAAATATTTCATCTGTGAGAAGTATGCACTAAGATCTTCTACCTGAAAGAAATTTTGCTTAAAGTGATCACTCCATTATGATCATATTTGCAATAGATCCTTCAAAAACCTGTAATAATGAGCCTAAGGGCCAGCACAGAACTAAACCAGTGCAAGGGCTGTAAAACCAGCTACCTGGGACACAAAACCTATCTTGCCTTTACGCTTGGTAATATTCCTCAATGCTTTCCATATGTTTCTTTGACACTGCTCAAATTATTTACCAAGAATAAAATTGGTTTAGAGCAACAGAAGACAAAACTGTAAAGAATGGAGAACAAGCTGAAGAAAAATCATTTCCATTTGTCATTTTTTTCCTCTCTATTTTTTTTTAAATTTAGAGTGACTATAAACTCTACAGAAAAATCAATAAATCACTGGTGAGATGATGCAATTTTAGCTAACCAATACCCTTTTCAATAAATGAATAAATGTGACCTTTCAAACTCACTGTTTGCAAAATCTTTCTATGCATTTACTGGGCTTGCCAGGCATTATGTTATCAGACTGGTAGGATGGGAAGACAGTGACATGGATTTTCAAATTGGAAGGAAGATATGCTGCTCTCTTCTGCCTGTAAGAATTAAAGATTTTAAAATTAAAAAAAAAAAAAAGGAAAACCTAATGAATGGAAAAAAATAAAATTAAAAAAAAAAAAAAGACAAAATCATTTTTAGGACTGCAGAATTTTACTGGAGAGAAGAACAACCAGAGCTACATGTATGTGGAAGGAATAGTCAGGCTGGCATAGCAGTATCCAGTAAGGAAGAGCTGGCTGATTCATGTTGTTGTATGGCAGAAATCAACACAACACTGTAAAACAATTATCCTTCAATTAAAAATAAATTTTTTAAAAACTGCAAAAATAGAACTGTGATCTTCCTTTGCCGGGAGCCAGCGTGAGGAATTCCACCCGTGACAAGGTCATGCAGCAAGAGCTCTGATGGCAAGGCTAATCAGACCTCAGGTTTTCCCCCTGAAATTTCCTGAGCATCCACCCCTCAAAAAATAAGAATCTGCCTGCTTTTCCACTCTTCTAATATTCTCTGGAAAAAGTCAACTCAGGGCTTTAGTCTTCTGCATTTGAAAGGGATGTTTCAGTTAACCGCCTCTGATTGCTCTCTAGCTTGCCTAACAGATTCCCCGGACCTCTTACAGCTTGTGAATTGCTTACAGCCCCGCAACCGTGAGAGGCACAAAGCTTGAAAGCATCTTGAGATACAGAGCCTTTTCTAAAGAGTTAAAAATTATATTGGTAGAGGGTTTTCACTGTTGACTCAATGACTGCTGCCAGGCCTCCATATTCTTTATCTTTTTAGGCACCTGGAAGGATGTTACTCAATGTAAGCAGGATGTAGAAATAGATACATAGTAGTTTTGATGTTAGCAACACTAGACTTTTGAGTTAATTGCTTCTCTTTTGCTGTAAATCACTGTACTCCCTCTACTTGTTATAAGTTGCTGTATCTTTGCTGTGTAAGAATGTAACTTTATTTAGTGCTTTCTGAGAGTGGCACCAGACCTTGGGAAGATCAACACAAATAAGTCTTCTGGTTGACAAACCCTTATCAGAAAAAAGGCTGTAAAATGTTAATTGGCCCTTTTGGCTGGAAGATGATGTAAATTACCTAAGACTTGTGTATACAATTAGGTATGCAGAGAGAAAAGCCTGGTTTTGATAAGAGTCTGGACTGCTAATGCTGCATAACTTTGTGTTACCCATTGATCTCAATGTTTTATCAAAAGTATAAAAGGCCTTCTGAACAATAGGGGCCGGAGCCAGTCGCTGGACTGGTTTCCCCCATGTGTCTCTCTCTCTCTTCTTTTCCCCCTTCCCCTCCCTCTGTTCTTTACTCTAATCTCAGGCTGAATTTCCATCTGGGGTGCGGAGGTTCGCCAAGTCTACTTACTTGCCCTGGCTGTTAAGACCAGCACGAAAGGGAGCCTAAGGTGAGGCACCCTTAGATATTCAAGCGAGCGCCGGTGGCCCAACGTAGATGGTGCAAATTCCTTGTCTGGAATTTTATTGGTCTTCCGTGTAATCCAAGCTATTCAGCCCTCTTCCTCCACTTAATTCTCCTACTACACTATTTCTTCCTAATCTAATCGTATCTCAACCAATAAATAAGTTTTTCTCATGCCAACGCCATCCACCCTTCGAAATCCCTGGATCCACCAGGGCTGGACCCCGGCATTCCTTTCTACTTCTTACTGACCCATCCCCACTGCTCACATATCAAAAGACTCATGACCTGTATGACAGACTCCAGGTACACCCACACTACTACAAATGACTCAATTTCATTCCTTTTTATGACTAAATAAGATTCCTTGGTATGTATGTACCACATCTTTACCCATTCATCTGTTGCTGGACATCTAGTTTGCTTCCTTGTCCTGGCTAAAATAGTTGCAGCAGTGAACTGTTATACAGAGAGAAGTCAGAAAGAGAAAATCAAATATCAGATATTAATGCATATATATGGAATCAAAAAATGGTACTGCTGAAACTATTTGCAGTGTAGGAAGGAATAGAGACACAGGTGTAGAAAACAAACTTGTGGACACAGGGTTGAAAAGGAGAGGGTGGGAGGAACTGAGAGTGCAGCTACCATGTGTCAAATGGTATCTGGTGCAAAGCTACTGCATAACACAAGGAGCTCAGCTTGGTGCTCTGTAATGACCTAGTTGGGTGGAATGGGGGGTGGGGGTGGGAGGGAGGCTCAAGGGGGAGAGGATATATGTATACATGTGGCTGATTCACCTCATTGTACAGCAGAAACTAACACAACATTGTAAAGCTATTACACTCCAATTTGAAGAGAAAGAAAAAAACAAAAAAAAAGGACTCATGACTTGGATCCCTGAGACTAACACTCCAGTGCTTTTAACTAAATCTCTCAATGTCTCAGTTTCCTCTTTGAAAATAAATATAGAATTTGCTTCAAATATTGTTTGAGGATGAGATTATCCATATATGTAAATTTGCTGAGAAGAGCATCTTACATGGAATTTTACACTCTACTTGTGCTTGCTGCTGTCTGGGTAAATCCTCAGTCATCGCTAGACATCACTGCTTTGTGTACTTCAGATGAAAACGATCCCTTTACTGCTTATGTTATAAGGATATCAAGAAGACAAAGTTGACAGGTAAATTGTCAGCAAGTATCTGGAGAGGATACTTGTCTTAAACCTAATGAATCTATAGACAGTCTCTGTCCTAGGTCCGCAGGCTCCCCTAGGCATGGACTACCTTGTTCCCTGGAGACAATGGATGTGAAAGTGTCTTGGGACTTACAGGAAGGGAATTTCCACTAATTATTATTATTATACTAATATATTTCACTAATTATTATTATTAATATACTAAAACTGGAGAAGGCAATAGGAACCCACTCCAGTATTCTTGCCTGGAAAATCCCATGGACCGAGGACACTGGTAGGTCCATGGGGTCACAAAGAGTCGACACAACTAAGCAACTTCACTTTCACTTTCATTATATATAATATAATAGTATACTATTATATTATTACTTTTCTACCACTTATATACCATCCCTAGAACAACACCTTACCATAAAGCAGACTCTCATCAAATACATGCTAAATTAAAAATACTTTTACTTAATGTCTCATTTCTCACAAAAAGTAGCTCAGATATGTAAGATTCTTATCATTCTCTCCTTATAATAAAGACACCACTTACAGTAAAATGAAATCTAATTTACTGCGGCAGTAGAAATCATTGGCCTCCTATACAATGTCAGGAACCTCAGTTCTTAGTTCTTCAGGCACTCTGTCTATCAGATCTAATCCGTTGAATCTATTTCTCTCTTCCACTGTATGCAAAAAGGCAAAATGGATGTCTGAGGAGGCCTTAGAAATAGCTGTGAAAAGAAGAGAAGCCAAAAGCAGAGGAGAAAAGGGAAGATATACCCATTTGAATGCAGAGTTCCAAAGAATAGCAAGGAGAGATAAGAAAGCCTTCCTCAGTGATCAATGCAAAGAAATAGAAGAAAACAATAAAATGGGAAAGACTAGAGATCTCTTCAAGAACATTAGCGATATCAAGGGAACATTTTATGCAAAGATGGGCACAATAAAGATAGGGACCTAACAGGAGAATATTTTAAGAAGAGGTGGCAGGAATACACAGAACTGTGCAGAAAAGATCTTCATGACCCAGATAACCATGATGATATGATTACTCACCTAGAGCCAGACATCCTGGAATGTGAAGTCAAGTGGGCCTTAGGAAGACCTTACAAACAAAGTTTTTGGAGGTGATGGTTGAGCTATTTCAAATCCTAAAAGATGATGCTGTGAAAGTGTTTCACTCAACATGCCAGCAAATTTGGAAAACTCAGCAGTGGCCACAGGACTGGAAAAGGTCAGTTTTCATTCCAATCCCAAAGAAAGGCAATGCCAGAGAATGCTCAAACTACTGCACAGTTGCACTCATCTCACACGCTAGTAAAGTAATGCTCAAAATTCTCTAAGCCAGGCTTCAATAGTACGTGAACCATGAACTTCCAGATGTTCAAGCTGGTTTTCAAAAAGGCAGAGGGACCAGAGATCAAATTGCCAACGTTCTCTGGATCATGGAAAAAGCAAGAGAGTTCCAAAAAACATCCATTTCTGCTTTATTGACTATGTCAAAGCCTTTGACTGTGTGGATCACAATATACTGAGGAAAATTCTGAAAGAGATGGGAATACCAGACCACCTGACCTACCTTTTGAGAAATCTGTATGCAGGTCAGGAAGCAACAGTTAGAACTGGACATGGAAAAACAGACTGGTTCCAAATAAGGAAAGGAGTACGTCAAGGCTGTATATTGTCACCCTGCTTATTTAACTTATATGAAGAGTACCTCATGAGAAATGCTGGGCTAGATGAAGCACAAGCTGGAATCAAGATTGCCAAGAGAAATATCAATAACCTCAGATATGCAGATAATATCACCCTTATGCAGAAACCAAAGAAGAACTAAAGAGCCTCTTGATGAAAGTGAAAGAGGAGAGTGAAAAATTTGGCTTAAAACTCAGCATTCAGAAAACTAAGATCATGGCATCTGGTCCCATCACTTCATGGCAAATAGATGGGGAAACAGTGGAAACAGTGTCAGACTTTATTTTCTTGGGCTCCAAAATCACTGCAGATGGTGACTGCAGTCATGAAATTAAAAGATGCTTGCTTCTTGGAACAAAAGTTGTGAACAACCTCAGTTCAGTTCAGTCACTGAGCCATGTCTGACTCTTTGTGACCCCATGAATCATAGCATGCCAGGCCTCCCTGTCCATGATCAACTCCTGGAGTTCACTCAAACTCATGTCTATCAAGTCGGTGATGCCATCCAACCATCTCATCCTCTGTCATCCCCTTCTCCTCCTGTCCTCAATCCCTCCCAGCATCAAGGGTTTTCCCAATGAGTCAACTCTTCGCATGAGATGGCCAGAATATTGGAGTTTCAGCTTCAGCATCTGTCTTTGCATTGAATATTCAGGGTTGATCTCCTTTAGGATGGACTGGTTGGATCTCCTTGCAGTCCAAGGGACTCTCTAGAGTCTTCCCCAACACCACAGTTCAAAAGCATCAATTCTCCAGTGCTCAGCTTTCTTCACAGTCCAACTCTCACATCCATACATGATCACTGGAAAAAACCATAGCCTTGACTAAACGGACCTTTGTTGGCAAACTAATATCTCTGCTTTTGAATATGTTATTTAGGTTGGTCATAACTTTCTTTCCAAGGAGTAAGTGTCTTTTAATGGTGAACAACCTAGACAGCATATTAAAAACCAGAGACATTACTTTGCCAACAAAGGTCCGCCTAGTCAAAACTATTGTTTTTCCAGTAGTTATTTATGGATGTGAGAGTTGGACTATAAAGAAAGCTGAGTGCCAAAGAATTGATGCTTTTGAAGTGCGGTGTTGGAGAAGACAATTGAGACTCCCTTGTGTTGCAAGGAGATCAAACCAGTCCATCCAAAAGGAAATCAGTCCTGAATATTCATTGGAATGGCTGATGCTGAAGCTGAAACTCCAATACTTTGTCCACCTGATGCGAAGCGCTGACTCATTTGAAAAGACCCTGATGCTGGGAAAAATTGAAGGTAGGAGGAGGAGGGGATGACAGAGGATGAGATGGTTGGATGGCATCACCAACTCGATGGACATGAGTTTGTGAAAACTCCGAGAGTTGGGATGGACAGGGAGGCCTGGCGTGCTGCAGTTCATGGGGTCACAAAGAGTTGGACGTGACTGAGAGACTGAACTAAACTGAGATATCATTTAAATGAACCTGGAAGTCTCTTGTAAAAGATGACCTCAGAAGGAGAAGTTCCTTTAAGAGTGAGATGAGTGTGATTTTGTATTTGTTTCTTTATTTACCCTTGACCTGAAGTTTAAATGGGAATTTCAATAAAAGGGACTTTTCTCTAGTTTTCTGCTGAACCCATAAAAGGAGAATAGCAAAGAAAACATAAGCTGTCTCTTCTGGTTTGCACAGCTGGCAGCTGGCAGTTCAATATAATAACCTGGAATAAAGGAGAAACAATGGCAAATTTTAGTAGGAAAGACTGTTTGTCTTCAGGACTCTTCAAAGTATTGTCATGGAGTTGTGTTTAGAGAAAGGATAGGAAACATTTAATAACTCTTTTGAGAAGAAGTACAATGAAGCCAGAAGCAAACATCCTTTGGCTGACATCATCCGTCAGCATGTGATGCAGTATTTACAAGTCTGAGGTTTATCTACAGAGCAGCTGGCATAAACCTCTACAGATTTCCTCAGTGGCAGTATTGCTTTCCACACAGATCGCACGGGTGGAAGATTTTTCCTTGCAGTTTTCTTTTGGCCCAGAACAACAAGGCTTTTTAACACAATGGTAAGATATTGGACCTTAGCTCCAGGATAATCAAGTTCAGTTCAGTCGCTCAGCTGTGTCTGACTCTTTGTGACTCCATGGACTGCAGCACTCCAGGCTTCCCTGTCCATCACCAACTCCTGGACCCTGCTTAAAATCATGTCCATTGCATCGCTGATGCCCAGCAAATAATGAACTGGGTATCTGATCCATCTCACTGAGTTCCAGACTAGTTCTTTTTAGATTTATTTTTAATTAGAGGATTACTTTACAGTGTTGTTTCTGCTATACAACAACATGAATCAGCTATAAGTATACATACATCCCCTCCCTCTTTAGTCTCCCTCCCACAACCCGCATTCCACTCTGCTGGGTCATCCCAGAGCACTGAGCTGAGCTCCCTGTGTTATACAGCAGCTTCCCACTAGCTATCTGTTTTATACACGGTAGTGTAGATATGTCAATGCTGCTCTCTCAGTTCATCTCACCCTCTTCTTCCCTGGCTATGCCCACAAGTCCATCCTCTACATGTGCGCCCCTATGCCTGCCCTGAAAATAGGTTCATCAGTACCATTTTCAGATTAGTTTCTAAAAAGTAAAAGGATAGGAAAAATAAAACCCTATCCTGCAAATGTAAAGAGGCTTTTTTTAACATGCTTTATTCAAACGCTGTTAAATGTATGAAAAGAAAAACTTTAATAACATTTTAGATCCCAAAAATCTATTCACACAATGAAACTTGTACCAGAAGTTATGTACACCTTAAATCAGATTGTGCTGCTTTTTGTATTCTTCGAAAACTATAAGAATTCCATTAGAAAGTATCTGACTTCCAAATATTGAGGCCAACTCTGAGACAGCCTTCTAGACCTTCCTACATATTTCACAATCAGCTACTATCTTTAAAGCAAAAGTTCCCAGCACACTTCTCACATTTCCTGCTGCTACCGGGCTCCTGACCTGTTTCCTGTTGATAAGTTTTTAAGAGCGGTTCAATATCCTCAGGAAAAGAAATAGCTCATTGTGTACCCTGGGGAACTCAGATCTACCAGGAAAGGTCATGTTCCTCATTTGACTTTTCCCTGCAGTTTCTTCAGAATTACCTAAATGCACAAGAATCTAGAAAAAAAAAAAAAAAGTCCTCTTGTGTTAGAAAACCCATTCACAGGGTGCTACCTCTCTGATTTTTGACAGAAAATTGTTCTCAGAAAGTCATATTTTCAAATTAATGTTATGATTATTTCCTATTCTTAAACTTTAAAAAAAAAGAGAGAAAGCTTATGGAAAGAATAATGTGTCATATTTATTTCTGTTCTTTTAAAATATTTTACTCACTTTGTGATCAGTATTGTGGATTTTGTTAGGCTGAGAAGAAATCGAGGAAAGGGTTGGAGAAGAATCAGCTCAAGAATTAGTAGAATTCGTTTCATATGGAATTCTCCAGGCCAGAATACTGGAGTGGGTAACCATTCCCTTCTCCAGGGCATCTTCTCAACCCAGGGATCAAACCCAGGTCTCCTACATTGCAGGCAGATTCTTTACCAGCTGATCCAAAAGGGAAGCCCTTTAATCTATTAATAAATGTTAAATGAAAGCTATTCAGTGAATTAAAGTCATCATCGTAGCAACGCACACAATTGTTGACTTCCCTGGTGGTTCAGATGGTAAAGAATCTGCCTGCAAAGCAGGGCACCTGGGTTGGATCACTGGGTTGAGAAGTTCCCCTGGAAAAGGGAATGGCAACCACTCCATTATTCTTGTCTGGAGAATTCAACGAAGAGAGGAGCCTGCTGGGCTAAGGTCCATGGGGTCGCAACAAGTCAGGCACGACTAAGCTGAGTGACTAACACACTTTCAGTAAAGATTCAACAGTATTTTCTATCTCATAGAATCAGTGAAGATTTAACAGTATTTTCTATCTTATATAATACGCATTTTATTAAACAAATCGGTTGCTTTGTGCATTTTATGCTAGAAGTTTGGAAAATGCAGAGGAATAAAGTGTGGTTTGTTTTTTTCCAAAAATAAATAAATAAATGCTATTATTTTTTCTTCCTCCTCATCCAAAATGACACTTCCCCTTAGGTTGCAGATTTGGAGAGAAAACACTGTTCATTACCCACTAACCAGGCAGTTAGGCCCACTAAAGCAATGACATTTAGAGACACTTGTCATCTATGCTGAAGTAGTCTGTAATTGTGTAAGATGCCAGGGGTCAAAACCAAATATGTGCTAATTTTACTCAGTTCACAAAATCACTTGACTTTCTCATGAGGCAAGGCTTGAATAATACTTAATTGCTTAACTAAAAGCTTAATCCCCATCTCTTGTTATGTGCTCATTATATTAACCATGTTCATTAAACATCTGTACTTGTCATAGAAAATATTTTGTAATATCCACAGGTCCCCAGTGTAGAGATCTCTCTGCAATTTGTTCACGAAAGAAGGTTGTTTTTTTCTTGCTTTCACTCATCTATTTTTAAAAATTAAATCCCTTCTCTGCTTTGCAACATATTTTTAATATCCCTTACATTACATATTACAATGTAGATTATGAAACTAATTTCACATGTACCTCATTTCATCTAACAGTAACACCCTGAGAAAACTGTAAATATGCTCACTTTATGCCTAATGAAATAAGCTTTGTGAAGTAAAGGGATTTGTCTGATAATAAATTACAATAAGGGGTCTTTAACTTTCATTTTATGACCACAAGTATAGTTCTTTCTGCATGACACAATAAATTAATGCACAATTTGTTCAACAATGAAGAAATTTCCTAGGTAACCAATGGAAAACTGAAGGGAAAATTTGTAAGAAAGAAATCTACAAGCAATGATTGATAAGTGGCACAGTATTATGGGAATAAACAAAACCATCTTCTCTTTATTGTGTATTTGCTAATTTTATGTCATTTCATCATGAGATAGATGTTTATGAAAAATAAAAGTGAAACATCCCAGCTTCCACTGTTGAAAAACAAAGAATGATAACAGATTATCCCTTCTAGTGTTACACCCATAAAATTGACTTCTCTCTAATCCAGTGAAGTCAGTGTGTCGTTGCCGGGAGCCACCATGAGAGATCCCACCCGTGGCAAAGGTCATGAGGAAGAGGCCTGACGGGCAAAGGCGAGATCAGGCCTTGAGGGGCCCCCCTTCTCGAGCATCTACCCCCAAACCAGAATCTGTCTGTTTTACTATTTCATGACTTTCACCAACTCCTCTGACATTAACAGGGAGCTATCCCCGACCACCCTTCTCTGGAGAAAATCAACTTAGGGCTCTAGCTAATAAGTCTCCTAGACATGAGAGGAATATTTCCAATCAAACCCCCTCTGTTAGCATTCTAGCTTGTCTGACAGGTTTATTCAGACTCTTGCAGCTACACATATTGTTCACAGCCTCCCAACTGTGAGAGACACGGGAAGCCTAAAACATAGAGCCTTTCAAAGAGTTAAAAGTTACTAGAGTAGTGCTGGTGTAGGATTTCATTATTGGGCCAATGCTTGCTGCTAAGTTCCCATATCTCTTATCCACTGTGCACCTAGGAGTGCATTAGTTAACATAGTTGGAAAGTAAGAAAAACAAGTGTAGCCTTGGAATTAACCACATCAGACTTTTGAGCTAATTGGTTCTTTCTTGTAACTCACTGCACCTTTGCTCCTTGAGAAATGTAACTCTGTTTAACATTTTCTGAGGCTGACATAGATTAGAAATATAAAGAAAAAAACATTTCAAGGGAAAATAAGTTTTCTGGTTGAGAAGCCTTTATCAAAAGAGGGTCATAAAATGTCCACAGGCCTCCAAGGCCAGAAGATAATGTACACAACATTGTCTATGAGAAAGGTCTGCAGAAAAAATCCTGGTTTCCATAAAGACAAAACAGATGTAATGTTTGGGCTGACTCTGTATGACTTTGCATCTTTCATTTCCCTCTATGTACAAGTCAAGGTATAAAAGTTCTTTTTGAAAATAAAATAATGGGCCTCGCTTGAAGAAGCTTAGTCACCCAGTGTCTCTTTTTTTTCCTTTTTTTTCAGGTTGATCCCTTGGAGCATAGAAGCTCCCTGCATTCACTTATCTGCCCGGGTTTCTAAGACCTGAACGGGAAGGTGTTCTGCGTCTTCACTCCCTCGGGAGACCGGGAGGGCACCTGTGGCCTCCGTGAACAGAGCATGCTCCTTGTCTCAGGACTTTATTGGCTTTCTATGTAAACCAAAGAATATCAACCTCTTTTCTCTCCGCTATTTTCTTATCTACAACATTCTTTCTTTATCTCTCTCTAAATCATTCTCTTCTCCGATGCCGTTTCTCCTTCGGGTTCCCCTGGATCCTGCAGGGGCTGGACCCCGGCATGTCATGATGGTGTTATTTGGAATTTCTGCTACGTGTGTGCATATTGTTATTCTGAGCAGGGGACCCCTGCACAAGAAGCCAGCTGTGTATATAGATGTCACAGTATCCCTTTCATTTGCCACGATCTGATTAGATAACTTACCCTATCACAATTCAGTTGACTCATCCTTAACCATATGCTGAAGACATGCATAACTAAAAAGATTTAAAATTTAGAATGTTAAAACTATCTTCCTGAAGAAATCATGCCTCTCCCAGACTTCTTAGTTTCCTCAAATAATGAAATAATCAGTACTATTACAAAAGCAACTACAAACTCTCAATAAGACACATGTAACCACAACACTGACTGCTATCATATTTTGTGGAAGAGCACCTTGAAGTTGAGTTTTTCCCTAAATCATAAGTCCATTCTAAAATCACCAACACTTTCCATTATTTATATTTATTATTATTAAATCTTCAGTACCTGGGGGAGTACACGACTTCACGGCTAAACCACAACAACACCTGGAAGGTATAACAGGGACTAAATGGACAGAAATAGAAACTGGACCCACACGAGGCCAGGTGCACATAAAGAGTCTAGAGTTGTGTTCTGCAGAGCAGAAGCTTCCAGTTCTCTGAAGGGGGCCTGCAGTTGTGGTTGTAGCTGGAGAACCGTTCACCTCCACCTCCGACTCAGAGGCTCATGGAGACTCTGCACCTTCACCGTGGCTGCGGCTTTTTCACAAGCGCATCGTCTCAGTTCTCTGCAGTCCTTGGAAAAAGCCTTCCCATTGAGGATGGTCACACAGTCCCTGCTTCTTAGGCTGGTCAAATCTATCATAAGCTCAAACCTCAAAAAAGAAAGAAAAAAGTTATTTTATCATAGTTTATTTCTAAAATAAAGAAAGTACATAGGGAGGGTCCTAAGCTAGGTAAAGTTATAGAATAGACACCCAGAATGAGTTTACTGAAAAGATGGGGTCACCAGCCTCTTTCCTCTCAGCCCCTCAACTTCCACATACATTCCAGGGGCATCAGGTCACTCAAAACAAGAAAAACTATTTCTGACTAAAATTAAAATACATGTTGTCATCCAACTTATCATATGATTTTACTGCCATCTGAAAAATTATCTATCTCAGTTTATTTAACTGTAGAATAAAAAATAATCACATTGAGTATGTACTCTCTCCTGGAAAAATAAATCTTATATAGGTATATAGGGGTTTCCCTGGCAGCTCAGATGGTAAGAAATCTGCATGCCATGCAGGAAACCCGGGTTTGATACCTAGGTTGGGAAGATCCCCTGAAGAAGGGAATGGCAGCCCACTCCAGAATTGCTGCCTGAACAATTCCATGGACAGAGGAGCCTGGCGGGGGCTACAGTCCATGGGGTTGCAAAGAGTCAGACATGACTGAGTGACTAACACTTTTCACTATAGTTATGCAGAAAGATGTCTGCTCAAACATGGCTTTAAATTGTTATTTTTTTAAATTGTTATATATTTTTAATTAATTTTTATTGGAGTAAAGTTGCTTTACAATGTGTGTTAGCTTCTACTGTACAACAAAGTGAATCAGCTATGCATGTGTGCATGCTAAGTCACTTCAGTCATGTCCGACTCTGCAACCCCATGGACTGTAGCCTGCCAGGCTCTGCTGTCCATATGGATTTTCCAGGCAAGAAGACTGGAGTGTGTTGCCATGCCCTCCTCTAGGGGATCTTCCCAGCCCAGGAATCAAACCCACATGTCTTACATCTCCTGCATTGGCAGGCATGTTCTTTACCCACTGAGCCACCTGGGAAGCCCAAATCAGCTATATGCATACATATATCCTTTCTTTTTGGATATCCTTCTCATTTAAGCCATCACAGAGCACTGAGTAGAGTTCCCTGTGCTATACAGTAGTTTCTCATTAGTTATCTATTTTATACATTAGCATCAGTAGTGTATATATGTCAATCTTAAACTCCCAATTCATCCCAATTCACCCCTCCCATTCCCCCTTGATATCCATATATTTGTTTTCTATGTCTGTGTGTCTATTTCTGCTTTGCAAATAAGATCATTGGTACCATTTTTTTAGATACCACATATATGCATTGACATATGATATTTGTAATATATTTTGATGATATAGATATTACACTTACCAATCTCAAAGAATATACCATACTCATTCCTATCTAAATGCACATATAAGTTAAACTAATTTTTGATAATATAATTGTTTATATTGTAAATCCTCAGAGACTGTATTTTGAAAAAGTACTCCCCATTTCATTGCAAGAAAACCAAGAGATCTAAGGTTTTGCTTTATCTCTAGGTATTGACAAGTTGTAGAGTTGTGTGACCTTACACAGGTCACCATTACAACCTGGGCTTCAGTTTATTCATCTATAGCAGAGCTTCCTCTCTCTCTTGCTCTTTTTTGCTCTCTGTCAATGAATCCCATCTTACGAGCCATTCTGATAGTAAGGACTATATTCTGTATGTATCTTTGATATCCTCCTACACAGTATCTTGTCACTCAAGAAAAATCTATTAAATGCTTTTCCCATGTAATGTGCTAAAGGCTTACAGTTCGGAGGAGTAAGGGGTTCCATCCATCCACAGCCAGGCCTTGCCGCTGCCGTTGCGGGATAGCCCTGTCCAATAAGAGTAGAAAAACTCAGAGTAGCTCTGAGGCATGGCAAACTCCTGTGAAAGGCACACAAGAAAACCTTTAGCTTTAGAGATGTCATATGGGCTGGCTTGCATTTTAATACAGGAACAACACATGAGTCCTGCCCGCATAACTAATAGGACATTGACAAAAAATGGTGTGCATCCTGAAGTCAGCTAATTTGCTCAGTTCAGTTCAGTTCGGTCGCTCAGTGTGTCCGACTCTTTGCGACCCCATGAATCGCAGTACGCCAGGCCTCCCTGTCCAAGTTAAAGAATTATTTTGTCTTAGTAAGCATGGACTGAATACTGATGTGCTAAAACCAAGAATCACATCAGCCAAGATTTAGAAATGATCCACTATTTTCAAGTCATAGGATTAAATAAGATTGATATAAAAAAATGTGGGAGACAGATTTGGAGACATTTCGGAAATGGAAGAATCTGGAAGGAAAAGTGCAGGAATGTGAAGAATCTTCACAAATATATGTGACAGGGACCGACCAGGAAGGAGAAAAGAATAATGCAAAAAAAAAAAAAAAGGTAAAAGAGGAACTTATAAGGATGATTTATGTCTCAGATGAAGAAGAAAAATGTTTCATATATTTGTATATACATTCTTGTGTATTTATATATAGAATTCCTTTTCTGCTGTCCATATTGATTATTTCCCTCTATCTATTCTCAGTCTCATCTATATCTATTCTCAGTCTCATCTATATCTATTCTCATTCTTTAACATGAAATTTATCTAAATCTGTTATAATTATACATTTTTATGTCTTTCTTTTCCACAATACTATGAATTCCTTAAGGACATACACTTCATTTTATTTATTTTCACATTCTTAACCCCTCAGATAATTAATGTCACATAATGGTTCAATAAAAGTTTATCACAAATATAAATGAAGCTATTGTTAAGCAACAGTCAGAAAACAGGCATATCAAAGGAACTGTAGCTGAAAATATTATCACCAAATAAATCATGACCCCTTCATGTTAAAAGTTCTATAAATAAATCATATGAAAGTGATTTAAATATATATAAATATACAAAGTACATGAGAGAAATTTTCTATATATCTTTCATAATAATATTTCCACCCACTGAATATAGTGTTCTTCAGTGGTATATCTGAATCCTCAGTATATGCTGGAGGTGGAGGAAACAAAGAGAATAAGAAAAATTAACAGAGTTTATGCCAGGTTACACTGGCTTGGCCAAATAAACTACCTCATTTTCTGCCTAAACTAAGCCATCAAGAAAGGATGAAAAAGATTATTTTAGTAGATGAGAGAGACTGCAGAGTTTCATCCATCATAGATTTCAGGAAGTGGAAAGGAATTAAGATGCAACTAGAAAGATGTTCTTCCCCGATGGCTCAGCGGGTAAAGAATCCACCTGCAATGCAGGAGGAGACCCGGGTTCACTCCCTGGGTCGGGAAGATCCCCTAGAGAAGGATATGGCAACCCATTCCAGGCTTCTTGCCTAGAAAATCCCATGGGCAGAGGAGCCTGGTGGGCTACAGTCATTGGGGTTGCAAAGAGTTGGATACGACTGAGCATGATGCACAAACACAAGTTTACAGAAAGATGTTAAGAGTTTGCAGACTTAGTTGAGTATTAATTTTAATTAAATAACTCTGTTGATAAACTACTCTGTGCCATGACCCCTGCTGAAACAATGATAGATAAATAATGGTCATACTGATGGGAATTTAATTCAAAGTCAATAACAAATGTAAAAGAAAAGGGAACAACCACAGCATTTTAATAGTGAATTTGAATTGTATGTACCTATCAATAAATGCCAATTTTATTTTCATATTTTCCTTGACCACTCTATGTTAGGGTTATAAACTTCCAGCAGGCAAGGTATTTATTTGCAGATTATGATTTAATTACATGGTTTTCAATCAAAAGTTTTGCCACTTTCACAGAAAGACAGGAAGTGCTATTTTATTTCCTCTGATATGGCACCAATATTGCTCCCTTCTTACATAAGCCAAAAGAGGTTAAGAAATTGAGACATTCTTTATTTGAGTCCTGACTGATGGTGAATTTGAAAGGCTTTCTTTCGTGTTTCTAAGGGGTGGATATTTGTTGAGATCGTTCTACAAATGATGACCACAAGGGATCACTCAAAGCAATAAAAATAAGATTAAGCCTTGATTACAATAAATAAGAGAGTCTGTGGACCTTGATTGCTTAGAATCTTTTTATTAAATTAATTTTTATTGGAGTATAGTTGATTTACAATATTGTGTTAGTTTCAGGTATACAGCAAAGTGAATCAGTTATATATATATCCACTTTTTTTTTTAGATTCTTTTCCCATATAGGTCATTACAGAGTACTGAATAGAGTTCCCTGTGCTATAGAGGGATTTTTATATATAACAGTTGTGTATATGTTATTTATTTTATATATAATGGTATGTATATGTCAATCCCAATACCTCTTTCTGAGACTACTTCAAACACTCACCAAGCCTCAGGACCTTACCAGCACTTCCTGTGTGTTTATCTTCAGCATAGTCGAGTTCTCAGCAATGCAGAAATATTCACAGCCCTGCCAACTCTTACTTTCTTTATAGAATTGGTAGCATTTGTCCCCATGCCATTTCCATTTTTCTGGGCAAGGGCTACATCTGTGTTCTTGAAAAGAAACCACATTTAGTAAGTTATTTTCTACCCTGTCTTCCTTCTCTCAAAATCACATAATATTTGATGACCCAAGAAACAATTGACTCTTTCCCTCTCTTAGATATTTAATTGCCCAGGCAATGATAATTACAAATGTTTACCAAACACCCACTGTATGCCAGGAATTATAGTTGGGTTTACAGCAGGAACAAAAACAATACAGTGGGATTTAGAACAGACATGATTTGCTTTCATGGGCAATGGACTGTGGTTAAAACTTCAAATTTCTTGCCCTGTGTAATTCAGCACAAAAAACTATATTCAATTTCATAAAGAACCTTTTCATCTGTTCAGAAACTCAATATGCATTGGATTTGAGAAACCATTGGCGTTTCTATAATTTTCTTCCCCAATATCCTCTTATACAGTAGTACAAGGATTTTTTAATGAAATATATAGCAATAGGACATGGATTATTTTCTCACTCAAATATAAGTAAATAAAATTTTAGAAAAAGACCACATAAATACTAAGCCAAGCATGAATTAAACCAGCAAATCTCCGTGTGTCTGAAGTTAAGATGGACATCAAATTCAGAGAAGCAAGTGCACAGACCAAGGGTGAGATGGACGGAGTGGGTAGTGAATATAAATGCAAGAACTAGGCTCTCAGAGCCATGGTCTAACACCTATGTGGGCACATGGTCCTGGGCCTTTAAGAGTTGGGTATCTGAAACCAGGTCCCTTGTGGGTATGCAGTGAGATGAAAATTCCATCATTCCACAAAAATATCTTTATTTTAAAAGCAATCCAACGTCAAAATGTTGACATCTTAAAGTCTGAGGTCAACACGCAAATGGTTATTATATTCTTGTTTGTATTTTTCTATTTGAAATATTTCATAAGGTAATCCTGTATTTTATTTACTTGTAGTGTTATTTTGGTTATTCAAAGTTAATTGTACTTATTATTTAAAAATGTCTGAACTTGATGAATCCTGTCCTGTACTGTAGATACAGTTGAACTGCATGATCTCGATAACTGGGGATGACCTGGCTGTTCAAACCCTTTATTAAGTTTGCCAGATGACTTGCTGAATAATACATGTTTCCCAGGTACACTGATGGGAGAATCAGCTCTGTATGGACAGATGTGCTGAGAACAGAGAGAAGCTCAGTGATCAGGACTTACCTCCAGTTTTGTTGTAGAGCTCACGGCAGAGTTTCTCAGCCACGTGATGCAGAGTTTCTGCAAGTTTCCTGTTTTGGCTTCGAAGAGATTGCAGCTGTCGGGAGAGATTCCCCAATTTTTCCTCCTTTTGCAAAATGCTGTCTTGCTGAGTGTTAGAGAGCTGGTAGAACTGAAAAACTAAACCAAATTACCAAGTGAGGCTGGACAGCATATTTCTTCACTTTTATTTCTATTGTCTACACCTGGGGAAAACAAAACAGTACGTTGTTTGAGATCCCAGGCTCGGAGATCTCATATTGCCTACATTCAAGTTTGGGCTCTAGTCTATAATAAATTGCATATCTGAAAATGTAGAGTTACAATAACTGTTCCCAGCTTCAGGGATAAATTCCTTAAACATATTTACTGTTCAATAAATCTTTCTGTGTATACTGTCAAACCATTACTCAACCTAAAAGTATAAATCATTTATCTATTAATCATTATATTGAGTATTGTCAATATACCATATATTTTTATCACATTCATAGTAATATTATCATTTCTATATTTCATAGCTTTGTAAACTGGGTTCAGTGAGAACAAGTAATTTTCTCAATATGACTAGGCTAGAAAATTTTAACTTAGCTTTAAATTCCAAGTTTCTAAATCTAGGTAGAAACATCCTCCATGAATCATGAGAGTCACTTTATATCACTGAAAAGAATATTGCCTGCAAAACAACAGTTATATCAAAATTGGGGATCCAGGGTAGAAACATTAAGATACACTTTAAAATTTTTTTTTTAAATTTAAGATTACAAACAAGTTCTAAACTTTCCAATAAAAATGCAATTTGTGACATTAAAACCTGCTTTTACTGTTAACAATTTTCTTCAACTGTTCAGGACACATTGTTAAAGGGTCCCATCTGTTGAAATAAATTTATCCCCTTTCTTTTTTGAGTTTTAAACTTAATTCTTACTAGTTTGAAAATTAAAGACTTTTACACATGAATTCTTCTTTATTTGATTTCCACAAGTCTCTGCAAAATGATTCTATAACTTCTTGGACTTTTTTATTACAATAGTGTGTGTGTGTGTGTGTGTGAGTGTGAGTGTGTATTAGTCGCTCAGTCGTGTCTGACTCTTTGCAACTCCATGGATTATAGCCTGCCAAGCTCCTCCGTCCTTGGAATTTTCCAGGAAAGAATACTGAAATATTCTTGGAAATAGGTTGCCATTCCCTTCTCCAGAGGATCTTCCCGACCCAGGGACCAAACCCAGGTCTCTGGCATTGCAGGCAGATTTTTTACTATCTAAGCCACCAGGGAAGCACCCCCTCCTTTTAAAAATAATATTTAATATTAAATATTATAGTGATTAAAGACTTGGTCTATTCTCTGTACCTTGAGGAGGTTGGATATAAATTAAATCTTTCCTTCTGCATGGCCCACTGAGCCATAAATGCCAGAAACAAAACTCACTGTAGCTATAGTCTTTTGTGAAATGGAAAAGAGCTGATGTGTACATACATTAAAAATTGCTGATGTTAAACATTGATGTGAGTGAGTGAGTGAGTGAAGTCGCTCAGTTGTGTCCGACTCTTTGCAACCCCGTGGACTGTAGCCCACCAAGCTCCTCTGTACATGGGATTCTCCAAGCAAGAATACTGGAGTGGGTTGTCATTTCCTTCTCCAGGGGATCTTCCCAACCCAGGGATTGAACCCAGTTCTCCCGCATTGCAGGCAGACGCTTTAACCTCTGAGCCACCAGGGAAGCCCACCTTCTTATCTCAAACAGAATGTAAACATTTAGCTGGAAAGTGATTGTCGTATTTTAATGCTTCTTCCACTATACTCATCATTTACAGGGTTTCATCCGAATAAGGACTTATTCACAGGCTCCAGAATCAAAGTTAAAAAAAATAATAATAAGTATTTCTCATCCTAGACAAACCTTGAAACCAGGATCCTCCCCCAAGTCAGAGTGCGGACTTACACACAAGCCCCAGAGCTGCCAGGCCAATCAGCAGCACCAAACAGAGAGTCAGCAGGATCAGGGCCACTGGACGCCAAGCAGAAGAAGGACGCTGGTGCTCTGCAAAGGTAGGGAACAGAAGCAAAGACAAGGTTTCACTTTTTCTTCCCCTTAGATCTACATCAGTAGCAAGGGAGTAAGAGGAGTTGGTTCTAACAGGTTTCAGGGTCTAGATACCATTCCCTTGGTCCTGGGAAATAGTAACAAGAGTCAAGGCCAGGCCTGACTTAATCTCTGCTAGATTCTTTCATAAATCCCGCTCACTTCTACCTTCCTCCTCTACTCAGTCCTACTTTGCATTGAATCAATTTATGCATTACTGTTAACCTTCTTTTTGTCAAAATTAAAGTTGCAAAAGACTCTCACTAAAATGCCTTAACAAAGAACAATTGTTCACATCATCAGAAAAGAAGTAATGCGTTGTTACTTTTTGCAAAACACTCCCTTTCCCAGTTCAAAAAAGCAAATTGCCTATCAGTAGTGGGGCACTGTTGGTAAATAATCCTCCTGCCAATGCGAGAAAAGTGGAAATGGCATCCTACTCCAGTATTCATCCTTGGAAAATGCCATGGGCTGAGAAGCCTGGCAGGCTACAGTCTTTAGGGCAGCAAAGAGTCAGACACAACTGAGCTACTGGACACAGGCACGCACAATGAGAAGTTATTGTTTTACTGTTTCATTTTGGAATTTCTTTGTTGAAAGTCCTTCTTATTTTTCTTGTTCATTCATTTGATTTTATAGCTCCAAAAATAGATGATAAATGCAACATGATCATCAGTTTTTCAATGACGGGTTTAAGTAATCTCAACCTTGTACCCATTAAGGAACGTAAACAAAACAAAACTCTAGCCAGCATCTTTCCCTTGCCTACAGCCCAGACTTAGCGATGAAACCACCACCACCATATATTTGAAGGAGCAAATGCATGAAGGATGAAATTATGAAAAACTAATATTATCTAAACTATGTAATTTTTACAGAGGCACGGAGCGTCGTCTAACATTAAGCTTTACAGGTTGATTTTTTATTTTTTTAATCTATTGACTTTTCAGCAAGATTTCTGTCAGCAGAGGGCAGACTTAGCTAAATTCATCTCCTGGCCAAACTGGTTTCTAGACACTGACTTAAGTGACATGCTGAAGCATAAGCAGATATAGCAGAGACTTGCTTTCTCCTCTGTTTCTTTCAAGTGGCTGCTCTATCAGGTTTAGTCTAAATTTTTCTGGAAATTGCTAGCTACTCATGACAGCATCCTTAAGCATATCTCAAATAAGCAGAGCCTGAAAGAGTAAGATCAGAGATACAGCTTAAGCTAAACATCCTCCTGCAAACCCTGTCTCTTTAAAGTTCTACATAGCCTATGTAGCTCAAGAAAATTAACCAGATGGATGTTTCTAGATTCCAGAGGCAAGTACATATGTAGACCCACCACCATGGTAGCTTTATTTTTCTCTCTTATCTATTCAGTTTAGTCATGTCCAACTCTTTGTGACCCCATGGACTGCAGCACGCCAGGCTTTCCTACTATCAGATATATTATATATCCTACTTACTTGGGATAGCGGGGAGGAACTGTGGGAGAAGAATTTACCCAGCACTAGGAAACCAGACTTCCATGATGGTGAGACTATAGTATTGAAAGTTTTATTTATTCCTTTTCTTTAAAGTTATTTTTCCTCTAGGTATGTTTTTTCTCTAATTGTGAATTTAATTTTCCCGAGTTTTGTTCCAAGCACCCTGATCATAATGAAGTCTCTCTCTCTTGGGCCACTCCCACCTTAAAATAAGAAAAATTAGCTGCCTGGAGGTGCGTCGGTTTAGCTTGGCTTTATTTTTTGGAAGACAACTCTGATGCTGTCTCCTGAGGCTTGTTTAGAAAAAGGTGCGGTCAGGCCAAGGAATGATACCAAACATCCCTAGGAATAATAAGATATATATAGAAAAAAACCCACCTCTTTCTTGTAACCTCTTACTATAATATGCCATAAATGACTGTAGTGCTAAGGTCAAGTTTTGAATACTTTTTAAATGCCTTTGAAATAAGAAGGGTCCTAAAAGCTTGAAAAGACACAAAGAATTTAAATAATTTGCATAAAGTCACATTGCAAACTGGGCTTCCCAGGTGGCTCAGTGATAAAGAACCCGCCTGACAATGCATAAGATGCAGGTTCAATCCCTGGGTTGGGAAGATCCCCTGGAGAAGGAAATGTCAACCCATTCCAGTATTCTTGCCTGGGAAATGCCAGGGACAGAGGAGCTTGATGGGCTACAGTCCATGGGGTCACAATTTATATGTCCAATAGAGTTTCGTTTCTGAAATATATTTCAAAAATAACATTACTGTATTAGTGTTTTTCTTTCTGGCTTACTTCACTCTGTATAATCGGCTCCAGTTTCATCCATCTCATTAGAACTGATTCAAATGTATTCTTTTTAATGGCTGAGTAATACTCCATTGTGTATATGTACCACAGCTTTCTTATCCATTCATCTACTGATGGACATCTAGGTTGTTTCCATGTCCTGGCTATTATACTAACACATATATATGGAATTTAGAAAGATGGCAATGATGACCCTGTATGCAAGACAGCAAAAGAGACACAAATGTGTAGAGCGGACTTTTGGACTCTGAGGGAGAGGGAGAGGGAGAGGGTGGGATGATTTGGGTGAATGGCATTGAAACATGTATACTATCATGTAAGAAACGAATCGCCAGTCTATGTCCGATGCAGGATACAGCATGCTTGGGGGCTGGTGCACGGGGATGACCCAGAGAGATGTTATGGGGAGGGAGGTGGGAGGGGGGTTCATCTTTGGGAACGCATGTACACCCATGGTGGATTCATGTCAATGTATGCCAAAACCAATACAGTATTGTAAAGTAAAAGAAAGTAAAAATAAAAATTTAAAAAAAATAACATTACTATTAATGATAATTGCTAACATTTCTTGAGTTACTGAGATAAATACTGTATAGGAATTAATATAGTCCATCCTTGCAACTACTTTATGAGGTAGATACTATTATCATCTCAGTGTTACAGATAGGCAGCTGAGTCCTAGAGAAGTTAGTAAGGCAATTAATTAGTTAGAAGTTAGTAAGGCAAGGAAACACAGCTACTGATAATAGTACTTATTGAGTGTGTTATATATGTTTTAGTATTTCATTTGAATCTCCCAATAATTATTCAAGAGGGCACTACTTTAAACTTTTATTTGGATAAGAAAACTGCAGTGCCCAAGAACTGCTTAATTTCCTTACGGTTGCACAGCTAGTAAATGATGGAGCCAGATATGCTATCCAAGCATTCATTCTAGAGCTGAATATTTTTTAAAGGTGATTTTATTTTGTTATTTATTTATTTATTGGCCGAGCAGCATGTGTGATCCTAGTTCCCTGACCAGGGGTTGAACCTGTGTCCCCTAGAACTGGAAGCATAGAGTCCTAACCACTGGATCACCAGGTAAGTCCTGGACCTGAATATTTTAAATCATTTCCCAATCCTCTCAACAAATCCCACATTAATATTTTCCTTTATAAGGGAGCTCCACATGGAATTATAGAAACACTAGCATTTCACCACTTGTAACTTTTCACATCTGTGTTGTGAATATCTTAATAAGAGCCACCTTAAATTCATATATTCTCTACTCTACCATCAAGGTGATCTTACTAAATTTAAGTCTCCCTTAAGGTTAAAATGGGCTTCCCTGGTGGCTCAGAGGTTAAAGCGTCAGCCTGCAATGCAGGAGACCTGGGTTCGATCCCTGGGTTGGGAAGATCCCCTGGTGAAGGAAATGGCAACCCACTCCAGTATTCTTGCCTGGAGAATCCCATGGATGGAGGAGCTTGGTGGGCTACAGTCCACCAGGTTGCAAAGAGTCGGACACAACTGAGCAACTTCACTTTCACTTTCACTAAGGTTAAAGTGTTCCTCAGCTATAAAAGGTCCTGCATAGAAGCATCCCCTCCCACTCTTCAGCCTCAGTTGCCCCAGCCCCTCCCTCATCACTCCTTCCCTTTGAGGACCATATATTCTTCAGACCAACAGTCTACCTTGCCATCCTGTTTGACTTTGCTGATGATTCCCACAATTGTCTGGATCTAAATTCCAATCTGACATCAACGCCTCATCTCTTCTCTTTGTAGTTTTGTCTCCTTTCTTTTATCCACGAATATACTGCACCAAGCTAGCTCTTATCTCTGTGCTTTTATCTCTCCACATATGGTTGTCACTCTGGAAAGACCACCCAGGGCCAGAGTTGCTTTTCCTGGAAAACCTGAACTTAGACTTACAGACTAGATCAAATGTCACCTCGTTCAAAGATACCCACATGTGTAAACACTGTCAGTAACTTATTCATTCCTCTTTGCTTCCGTGACTTCCTACATATGTTCAATAGCAGTACATGACATGCTCTTCTAATCAGCAGTTAAGATCATTCCTTCCACTTCTCCAAGCACCTAAAAATAGAGCCTCCCCTGTGCCTACCATAATGTTTGACTTTTAGTAGGCATGAATTAAAGATGTATTGAAACAATTAGAAGTGGTTTATACCATGACTCTTTTTGTATACAGTTTTTTCTTTTATTTATGTTATCATGGAGCGCTTTGCTTTTTTGGGGGGAGGGAGGCTGCAGAGCATATGGGATCTTAGTTCCTCAAGCAGGGATGGAACCCAAGCACCCTGCATTGGAAGAGCAGAGTCTTAACCACTGGACTGCCAGAGAGGTTCCTCTGCCATGTCTCTTGAATGAAGGGTTTGTGCTGTGGTTCAGGAAATGAAGCTAAAAATCTTGGAAAATTTCAAAAATGTTATAATTAATATGAGTAAGGGAAAAATGGAACTTGGATTTAAGGTTCTCTTCTTACTATTATTTACCCCTTAAACACAAATACGGTTTCATATTTTTTGATAAGGCTATATTTAGACAGGAAATCTGACCCATAGTTATTTCATTCTCTCTCTCTGGTACGTTATTACTGCGAAGTGCTGTAGTTGCAACTCTTTCCAATCTACAATTGAGTTAGAATCTCCTACATTGTAAAAAATAATTTTAGAAAGCACTCGTACAACCCCACAACACATTGGCTCTAACATTTTACCTTTTCTCTTTACAGCCAGGCTCCTCAAAAAAGAAGACAGAAAGGTGGGGGGAAAAGGAATGAAGAGAAAATTATTTAAATTATGTATTTTCTTTCTTAACTACTAGTTCCTTTCAAATCCCTGCTATGAAAAATGACCAATAATCCATTTTGCTTCCTATTTCTAATAAATTGTTTTTAACCTTCCTCTTGCTTGAACTCTCTGCCATATTGTTTAGTATTTTTAAAATTTGCTCTTTATCACCATTGGCTTTTCCATTTCTCTCAAAGTTAGTGTCTCTTGGATTCCTAGAAGCCTCTCTCTCCTGCTCCACATCCATTACTATCTATCACTCATTGTTAGTGGGTCCTACTGGGCCTCTTTCTCAGCCTGCCCTTCAATTATATTCCCCAAGATTCTCTCCTTGGCATTCTTCTCCTGTGTTTTGTCTTACTTTGTTTTCATTTTACATTCCTCAGTGATCTCACTCAGAAAGTTTAATCCCTGCCTGCTGCTGCTGCTGCTAAGTCACTTCAGTCGTGTCCAACTCTGTGTGACCCCATAGATGGCAGCCCACCAGGCTCCCCCGTCCCCGGGATTCTCCAGGCAAGAACACTGGAGTGGGTTGCCATTGCCTTCTCCAATGCATGAAAGTGAAAATTGAAAGTGAAGTCGCTCAGTCGTGTCCAACTCTTAGCAACCCCATGGACTATAGCCTACCAGGCTCCTCTGTCCATGGGATTCTCCAGGCAAAAGTTCTGGAGCAGGTTGCCATTGCCTTCTCTGTAATCCCTACCTATAAGCCATCAATTCTCACGTGTGTTGGGTTGGCCAAAATGTTTGTGTTTTCCTGTAACATCTTATGGAAGAACTCAAATGACCCCCTTTTTGGCCAAGCCTATGGGCTTCCCTTGTGTCTCATCTGGGAAAGAATCCAAGATCCCCTGGAGAAGGGAAAGGCTACCCACTCCCGTGTGCTGGCCTGGAGAATTCCATGGACTATATAGTCCATGGGGTCACAAAGAGTTGGATACGACTGAGCGACTTTCACTTCACTTCATACATTTAGCTCAGAATCGTTACCTCAGACCCACATGAGATATATACAAGTGCCTTTAGGCAACTCCAACTGCTTGTACCTTCTCTTACAAGCATGTCACACTCACAGTGAATCCATCATCTTCCCCAGTCCTGTAGCTTTCTTAGTTGATGGGAGCACCATCTACATGACGTCAGATGAAACTCAGTCAACCTATGCTCTCCTCCTCCTTGCCTTCCCCCTTTGTAACCGGTCACCAATACTTTAAACACTCACTTGTCAATATCTTTCACATCTAATTCCTCTTCCTCATTCCCACACTACTTTAGCTCAGAATCTTCTTACCTCATGCTCAGACTAAAGTAAAGGCTCGGTATTAGCTCATTCAGCTTCATATTCCTTCAAAACATCCCCCTCCAACTCTACCCTTCAGCCATAATATATTTCATTCTCCGTAATAAGTTACATAAGACTGCCATGGCTTTCCTCTTATGTGTCTGGCTGCCTGTAGCAACCCCAGCCCCTTAAACCCTCCCATTTCTGTTCCCATGTCACAAGAAACATCTTAAAGTTAAGTCCACTCAATGGTCACTCCCTCTTTCAAATCTTTCCTGATCTCTACCCTTACCAGACAGAAAGGACCAATTCCTCTAGGAGAGCATGCCCCATCACAGCACTGCATCACCCCTGCTGTTCACATAACAACTTTCTTATTCTTTAAATTTCCTCATAAGCAGGGATCATATCATATTTGAAATTATATCCTCACTATTTTGCAACATGCCTGGCACGACACGGACCTCAAGCATAAGTTTAGGGAAAGGAGTTCTGAAAGCATTGTCTTTCATTTCTATTTTGTATCCTTTGAATTATTTGGCATGTTTTAAACACAAGTGTAAATTTTATATCAAAAATTAAAAACTAGAAAATAAGTGAATGTGGATACTTTATTTTTATTCATTCTAAAGAAAATATTAAATTTTCCCAGGCATAATTGTCTCACAATCTTAAATTGAATCTGAATCTTCTGCATCACTGAAAAACTCCCAGAGTAGTTGTTGCTATTATTTTTAGCAGCAAAATGATATCAGATCTGTTTTTCTAATAAATAATGAGGCTTTTATTGTGACATTCCTCTAAATGCTTGCATTATCATGAGATGGAAACAAAATATCAGACATGCAGGGTAAGACAACTATTATCAGATGTTTGCCTTCAAGACATTTTGACCTCCACTCCTCCTGCTCCAATTGCCATTCTTACAAAAAGGTTGCCAGATGTTTCAGCTGGTGTTTTATCCTGCTCCACCCCTCTCTCCACCCTCTAACCTCAGCAGAACTTACTGGTACACCCTGTTCCTGATCATGCTGATCACTAAGGTTTGTGCAAATTCCCAGTTCTAGTCAAAGCTGAAAATGAAGCTGTATACAAGCTACTTGAAACCACAGTCTTGAGAGCTGACTCTTCACAGGATTTGTTGGAGGAACATACCATATCCTATTACACATATCCGGTGGCTACAGAATCTGACATCTCAAAGTCATCGGTTTGTTTCATATCAAGGAGGCTGAAAATTTCCAGGATCTAGTACCAGAAACTAGATACATTAGTATAAATAAATCAATGAATAAAATCTAAAAAGCTGCCGCAAGAATCCCAGGTGGCACAGTGGTAAAGAAACCACCTACCAAGGCAGGAGACATGGGTTCAAACCCTCGGTCAGGAAGATCCCTTGGAGAAGGAAATGGCAAACCACTCCAGTATTCTTGCCTGGAAAATCCCATAGACAGAAGAGCCTGGCAGGCTAGAGTCCAAGGGGTTGGCAAAGGAGTCGGGTACAACTGAGCAGCTAAATAACAACCTGTGGTATTAGAACCTATTCCCATTTCTACTACAGTTTGAGATTTTTTTTACCAAAATGCGGGTCACATTTCTGCCTTGGATTGTCTGAGTTTTCTAGGAAATAGAATCCTTCTTCTCTGGACTGAGAAAAATATATATGTATAAATGTGTGCATGCTAAGCTGCTTCAGTTGTGTCTGACTTTGTGTGACTGCATGGACTGTAGCCTGCCAGGCTCCTCTGTCCATGGGAATCTCCTAGCAAGGACACTGAAGTGGGTTGCCGTTTCCTTCTCCAAGGGATCTTCCTGACCCAGGGGATCGAACCCACATCTTATGTCTCCTGCATTGGTAGGCAGGTTCTTTACCACTAGAGCCACTTGGGAAGCCCATATGTATATATAGTTATGTATAAATGCAAATATAAATATATATATATATACATTATGAGACAAGGTGAACTATCAGAAATAGCATAAGACATGACTAAAATTACTTTCACATTTTAATCCAATTATTTCAATAATATTCTAGGAGTCAAGAGAACAAAAGGGAATGAGATGGGATGCAATTGCAACAGCAGCCATTATTTATATCACCAAATCATGGAATTTCAGAGGTGAAGGGATGCTAGAAAGCATTTGTTTTGATCCCTTCCCATTTCACAGATAATAAAACCAAACCCCTGATGCTGGCATGACTCTCCCTAGGCCTCACAACTTCAAGAAGCAGAATTATTACAACAAACTATCAGGGTTGCCGTATCTGCTTGGAAATGCCTCTCTAAAGTCGTGAGCTCAAAACTAGAAGAAAGGTAGCCTTTATCAATCTAAATTTCCAGATCAGATCACAGATGGTAACTAAAACAGCATTGGATCTGAACACAGGAAGGAGAAAAGACATTGCTCTAACTGTCCATTCACTCTCACGTTTGCCTGTGTGCTACACAAAATGGTAAAATTAACACACCCTCAAATGCAAACCACTCTGCCAGAAACAGGCTCTTAGAAAAATCTCTGTACATACACTGAGTTTAATTTTTTCACGTGATCATATATGTGGCATATAAGTTGTAGAAAAGTGCACAGATATGCATCCTTGTAAATCACAGAAACATTTTCTCTCTTTCCTCCACTTCGTACCCTCCTAGGCTAGGAAGCTGGTACCCAAGCTCATCTCCTGCATTTCTCAAGGGTCTGACCACCTTGGACTACGGGTACCTGTATGGCCAAGCTCTGGCCGCTGGGATGTAGCAGAGGCTTGAGAATGCAGGCTCATCGTGGTGTCTCCATCAGCATCCAGCATGTCCCGTGTGCTGCTATACTTGGCCAGCATCTGGATTCCTGCACGGGTGACCGTGGGCTATGGCTGGATTTCCCCGAGTGAGACAGTTCAGAGACCGAGGCACTGAAAGGCATGCCTAAGGTTCTCCTCCCTGAGCAAGTAGTAGGGGAAGCCTCCGACTCCAGTTCCTGCCAGGAGAGGCCCGGCCCCTGTCCTATGAACTTGAACTCTGATTGCCAAATCCGTCAGGCCGAGGGGAAACAGCGTGTGTTTTCTATTTGGGCGGTCTCCGTCTGAACAATCATCCAAGGGGCTGCCCTTCTCGGCTCTCTTTTGTTTATTTGTTAGTACTTCCTGTGTAACTACAACCTAAAAAGACGGCAAGAATTTACAATCGCCAGAAGGAAGGTTCCCAGCAGTAATCCCAGAGGGACCTCACAAGGCTCTTATCCATCACACACTCCCTGAGTTACTCAGATCTAGTTTAGTCTGCCTGTGCCTTTGTGAAAAGAAATTATTGGACTGGCTTCTTCCTTTCTCCGAGGGCATAAGGTAAAGCAGGGTCCCCAACCTGTGGGCATGGACTGGTACCTGCTGTCAGATCAGCCTTGGCATTAGGTTAGAAATAAAGTACATACCTGGTCTTAGATCCCTGGATATGTTCCAGTATCTCCCAGTTTATTGTCTATGGGAACTTGAATAGAATTTGTATCATACCGTTGTATAAAAATTACATAAATCTTAATTATGCTGAATTGGTTCATAGTGTTTTTCAGGTTTACTATATCCTTCTACTTCTCTGTGTATTCATGCTATTAATTTTTGAGAGTTTGATATTGAAACTCCAACTAAAAATCTTAATTTATCTACTTAAAAATAATTGCGATATATGACCTTGTTTTATATTTTCCAACTCTCCTGTAAATGTGTTATCATATTTTCATAATTTAGAAAAGAAAAAAGAAAGAAAATAGTAAAATGATTTTCAAAAATAAATAAAGTGCACAATAAACGCAATGCACTTGAATCATCCTGAAACTACTCCCTGCACCCCTGGTTCATGGAAAAATTATCTTCCACAAAATTGGTCTCTGGTGCCAAAAAGATTAGTGTGGGAACCAGTGTGTACATGGAAAATGGGGAGACTTCACCCTATAGGCTTTACATGGTAAAGCATCAAATACAGCAAATGTCAGCCTAGGAGAGTACTTTCGTTGCTGTTTTAATCACTGTTGCATCCCCACGGACTGTAGCCCACCAGGCTCCTCTGTCCACAGGATTTCCCAGGGAAGAATACTGGAGTAGGTTGCCATTTCCTTCTCCAGAGGATCCTCTTGGCCCAGAGATCAAATGCGTGTCTCCTGCACTGGCAGGCAGATTCTTTACCATCTGAGCCACCAGAGTCCTGTGAATTTAATGTGGCACTAATCTCAAAACTTCTCCTTCCAATTCTGCTTTTTAGGGTTAGCGTTAGAGAAAAAAGATGGAGATTGACTTCCACTTAAATTGGAAAGTGGAAGTCTTCCACTTTCATTTTACAAAAAGGGAGATTTAAGTCCAGTAAGATGAAGCGATTACTCTAAAGACACATCGCTGGTGAGCTTTAAAAATACTCTGTTGTAGTAGTCAATTCAGTGATCTTTCTTCATAGCATACAGTGAAAGCGAAAGTTGCTCAGTCCTGTCCAACTCTTTGCAACCCAATGGACTATACAGTCCGTGGAATTCTCTAGGTCATAAAACTGAAGTGGGTAGCCTTTCCCTTCTCCCGGGGATCTTCCCAAACCAGGGATCAAACCCAGGTCTCCCACACTGCAGGTGGATTCTTTACCAGCTGAGCCACAAGGGAAGCCCTTATATGCAGTATATGGACTCAATTAAAGATTTCATTATATAATTATACATTTGGTACCTGATGATCTTGAACATTCACATATTTTACTGGAAGTCAGAAATTTTAGGTCTATTACTACCTATGACTTTAGAAAAACAGGTAACCTTTTTTTTTTTTTTTTGGCCTAAATTTGCTAAATTTACTAAGAAGTTTGGTTTAGATAATATCCAAATTATTTTCCCAAATAAGTACAATAGAATTACATTATTCTACCAATGCTTTTCTGTATTTGGGGGAAATAACTTGGTTAAATCAAACATACTAAATGCAGAGGAGAGTGGAAGACAATTGGGCTGGGACAGCCAGGAAACATATCTCGTGAATTCATTATGTGTCTCCAGCTGTGTATTGTTCATCAAGTTATTTTAAATTGAGCAAATCTAAAGAGAGCTTTCCCTTGCATAATGCCCTGTAAGAAGCAGAAAATCAAAAATTATTTGGCCATTTGCATTGGACAAATGTAAATATTAGAAAATGTTACAAAAGAAAAGACACTAAAAAAAATGGAAGGGAGAGGTAAGTGAAGCTACATATGAAAATCAAGCAAGAAGACAGAATATCAGAAATAGTTGCAGCTGAGATGTTACAATTTAGGAGATGCTGATAATTATGATTCTAATGAAATAGTCATTAGAATTATTTCCTGAACTTCAGTTATTCAAGGGCTTCACTGGTGACTCAGACAGTAAAGAATCTGCCTGCAATGCAGGAGGCCCAGGTTCAATTCTTGGGTTGGGAAGATCCCCCTGAAGAAGGGAATGGCAATCTACTCCAGTAGTCTTGCCTGGAGAATTCCACTGACAGAGGAGCCTGGTGGGCTACAGTCCACAGGGTTGCAAAGAGTTAGATATGACTGAGCGACTAACACGAATTAGTTATTCAAGGAGATCTTTAATAATTTTACCAAAGAACCTACATTAACATTTTTACTACTTGTCCTTAAATGCTTAATATTTTTCAGCCATGACAAAGATTCTTACTTCATTGTAGGTTCTATTCTCAGATTCTGAGGGACAACAGTGGAAAACAAAACTCTGTACTCTTAGAGCCTACATTATATGGAGGAAGTCAGATGCTATACAAGAAAGATAGTAAGTAAACTGTAGAATATATTACACTATGATTAGAGTTATGGAGAAATACAGAAAGTGAGGAAGATTAAGAACATACAGGGACTTCTCTGGTGTTCCAGTGGCTGAAACCATGTGCTTCCAATGCAGGGGATCTGGGTCCCATTCCTGGTCAGTTTCCCACATGCCTCAATGAAGACTTGAGAGCCACAACTAAGATCCAGCAGAGCCAAAATAAATAAATGTTAAAAAGAAAATAGAATGTACCAGAAAGGAGTTGGAAGTTTTCAATAAGATAGTGAGAATCATCCTTATTGAAAGAATCCGCAGAAATCTAGGGTAAGAATAGTTCAGGTAAAGGGACCAGGAATCTCAAAGGCCCTGAGAGGCAAGCATGCTGGCTGTGACTGAGTAACTGTAAGGAAACCATTGTCATAAAGTGAATGAGTGATGAGAAGAGACCCTCGGCTTGAAGGAATAAAACTTTTTAGAGTAACACTCAGCTATTTTTATTTAATATTTTTGATGCATTAAATATTCAGTCTCTGGGTAAAAATAAAATCTATATATAAGACAAAAGACATAAGAAGACATGGCCACCTAAGCTCAATAAAGATTTAATAGCAAAGAACATCAGATTATTCTTGCCTGGAGAATTCCATGGACAGAGGAGTCTGTCAGACTCCAGTCCATGGGGTTGCAAAAAATCAGATATGACTGAGAGACTAACACCCTCCTTTCAATCAAGATTATGGCATCCTATACTGGCCAGCAATTGTCTTGGTCAATACACAAAAGGTCTTTAGTTTTTTGGTTAGATTTTTTCTTTTTTTTTTAACTCAGATATGTTGGAAGTCAAGGAGAGTTTTAGTAGAGGGCTGGTATGACTTGTTTAAACTGAAACTCCAATATTTTGGCCACCTGATGTGAAGAGCCCACTTATTAGAAAACATCCCTGCTGGGAAAGATTGCAGGCAAAAAAAAAAGGATGATTGGATGGCATCACTAACTCAATGGACATGAGTTTGAGCAAATTCTGGGAGATGGTGAAGGAGAGGGAGGCCAGGCGTGCTGCGGTCTATGGGATCGCGAAGAGTCAGACACAACTTAGCGACTGAACAACTGCTTTGTAGGTGCTAGAAGACTACTTTGAAAATTATTGCAATAACTCAGGCAAGAGGAGATAGTGATCCTTGAAGAGGTAAGTGTTTTCTGTAGCATGATCATTCCTCATCTTGAATTACCCTTGAGACATAAGGTCTACTAGCTGCCCTTTTCACTTTTCTGTCACTTGGAAAAGCATAGATGTTTTCTGTTCATTCTCATGCACGATTCCACATTGGCTGTAACAGTAACAAGGAATGTAAGGCATATTTTAGACAGCCTAGTTCTTGTTAAAATCATGCTTTCAGTTTTCACTTATAGGTTATTGTTGCCTAGCCCGTCTGTTCTAGATAAGTACAGCTGAACATTCAGCATCCAAAACTGTTTTCTCTGATTATCGTGATTTCTTCAACTCATGCGCTCCATTTTAAGGACACAGGAGAAAAAATTAAACCAAAAACAAAATTAAAATACATGGCATCTTTTCAAAGTCCCACTTTATGCCTTAATTTAACTCAGCTTCAATAACCTTTTCATTTTCACATTTCTTTCCAGATAGTGACAACCCCAGTTAGTGTATTAGAAAAGTAATAGTCACTTTGCAAAAATTTTTTCTCTTTCTCTTAGATTTTTAAATATTTAAGATCTACAATTTATTCTTCAGCACAAAACTACCTACTATACTACTTCCTCCCCAGTGCCAAAATTCATCGTCATTTTGGGGGAAAAGGCAAATAATAATAGTGTTAATTATACATGGCACGTAATTTAAATGCCAAAGATTCTTTAATTAACATTTTTATTAAAGTGAAATCCCATAACAGTAATGGTTTTAAAGTGAAAAATTCAGTGAACTTGACACAGTTTCTATTCACATATTAATGAACACTAGACTATCTCTCTAGTAATTATGGAAATCCCCACTGGAAATATAAATAACACCAATGGGAAAGTTTAAAAGAAAATAAGAGACAAATCATCATATGAGGAAACTTATTTATGTTCCAATAATACTTTTTACAGTAATTTCTGAGGAATTGCTGAAAACTGCAAAATAGTCATCATAAAAATAATAAAATGTTTTGCATTACAAAATGTTAATACCTTACCAATAGGACAGGTTACTTTTTTATATTTACTAATCAGATCTTTTTTTGATTGATAGTATTTAAAAAGAGAAATCTTTCTTACCAAAGCAGATTCCCTACAATTTCACATTATACAAGATTCTCTTAGAGATATGGCAGACATGTTATCTTTGTTATTGAATTCAGGAAAAAAAGATGAAACTAATGGTTTTTATGATGCTTTTGGTCATAATCATGACCATAGAGATGAATAAAATAATAAAATGGCTCTGATTTTAATAAAGCTTTTTTTCCATTTTTTCATTTAGCTATTCAAAATATACTTCTATCTGTGTCTGATACACTGCTAAAAGTGGGCAAATAAGTAGTGGAAACACATCACATGAACTCCAGTGGCACTTTTTAGGACAAAACACAACTCTGGTATAGTCAGATATTAAAACCTCCTGAAACACCAAGAATTCACAGCTAATCCCAGATAAACAGAATGGCAGAATGAAAATTCTACCATTGATAGAATAAAAATTCAAGGTCAGGTGTTCTGACTCCATTTCTAGGACTCTAATAATTAGAACACAATACTGATTACCGGATAGACTTGGGGGGTATGGAAATCACAGCCAGCCTTCCATCCTGTTTCTCAGCTAAGACTGAAGTTGGCTGAGCTCTCTTGATATTTTTTTCAGCAATTATTTTCACCTCAAATATATCTCTTTTCTGTTTGGATTTATACCCTCCTTAGTATCTTACATACATCTCTCTGCTCCTCCACCATTATATTGACAGCTTCTTCTCACAAATACTGTATGAATGCACACTACAAAGTTGGTTGTAAATGTCTGACACATGGATCCATGCACAGTTGTGAAATGAGTCTTTTTCAGTAACTGTACTTCTGATTTGAAACCTGTTGAAATAAAATGCAATGTGATAATTAGTACAAGCATAGGGAATACTATTAATATCTACTGTCTCCACAATACTGGCATAGTTGGTAAGGATATTGGTGAAAAAGAGTTTCCGAAGTGCGTATTATTGAAACAAAAAGAATTTAAATTCAAATTTTCCAAATGGTAGCGTAACAACCTTCACTATTAAGGCATAAAAAGGACTCAAAAATTTTTTAAGAAATACTACTAGTTGAAAATAAAATTAAATACAACTCTGACAAAAAAGAAAAATCATTTAATACTTTATAATATTAAATTATAATACATAATAATTGTTTACTTATCTTTCAACCTTTTACCTAGAGGTATACTTATTACTTACTTCTTGGAAGGAAAGTTATAACCAACCTAGACAGTATATTCAAAAGCAGAGACATTACTTTGCCAACTAAGGTCCGTCTAGTCAAGGCTATGGTTTTTCCAGTGGTCATGTATGGATGTGACCTGTTGGACTGTGAAGAAAGCTGAGCACTGAAGAATTGATGCTTTTGAACTGTGATGTTGGAGAAGACTCTTGAGAGTCCCTTGGACTGCAAGGAGATCCAACCAGTCCATTCTAAAGGAGATCAATCCTGGGTGTTCTTTGGAAGGAATGATGCTAAAGCTGAAACTCCAGTATTTTGGCCACCTCATGCGAAGAGTTGACTCATTGGAAAAGACTCTGGTGCTGGGAGGGATTGGGGGTGGAAGGAGAAGGGGATGACAGAGGATGAGATGGCTGGATGGCATCACCGACTCGATGGACGTGAGTTTGAGTGAACTCCGGGAGTTGGTGATGGACAGGGAGGCCTGGCGTGCTGTGATTTATGGGGTCGCAAAGAGTCCGACACGACTGAGCGACTGAACTGAACTGATACTTACTAAATAAAGTAGCAGTTTAGTAAAATATTATTGGGAATATTTAGTGAGTAGACCAAGTAGAAGAGTTCTTGCTAACGGTGACTGAGAACTAAGTGAAGAATCACAGATATCAAGACCATTGAAAAGCAATTCAAACAACTTTCTATATTTTAAAAAATATTTATTATTTTATTTATTTGGCTTCTCTGAGTCTTAGTTGTGGCATACAGTATCTTTGGTTGCAACATGTGAAGTCTTAGTTGAGACATATCTAGTTCTCTGACCAGGAACTGAACCTGGGCCTCCTGCACTGGGAATGTAGAGTCTTAGCTACTGGACCACCAGAAAAGTCCCAAACAACCCTATATTTTTTAATGCATCCTGAAGGTTGTATTGTATTCCAATATAATGATAGACAATGAGAATTGGCCTTCCCTGGTGGCTGAGAGGGCAAAGTGTCTGCCCACAATGCAGGAGACCTGGGTTTGATCCCTGGGTTGAGAAGATCCTCTGGAGATGGAAATGTCAACCCACTTCAGTACTCTTGCCTGGAAAATGCCATGAACGGAAGATCCTGGTAGGCTACAGTTCCTGGGATTGCAAAGAGTCCTGAACGACTAAGCAACTTCACTTATGAGAATTGCCATAAATAAACAGAAGCATGGCTCTGTTCTATTGCCCTTACTTTCCTAAAGGAGGAGTGTTAGTTATTTAGTCAAGCTCAAAGGGCGTTACTGAGCCTCAGTGTAAAAGCTAAGGTCTGGTACTCTTCATCCCGTACATCTGTCTCTTCTTGGTCCTGAGAATGGAGGATTGAGAGAATTCTTCTGTTGAAATAATTAGGCCAAGGTCATGAAACAGCTTTGATCCAGCCTCAGGGAGAATTCTGGCCAATGTTCTTCTCCAAAATATCTTTTTGACATCTAAGAGATTTTGGAGAATGTACAGAGCCAGATTAAAATGACTGTCACCGATGAATAGTTACACATCAAAATGTTAGTTTGGACCTACGACTTCAGGGAGTCCACTAGTCAGTTTTTAAAATGGCAAACGAAAACTCAACACAAACAAGTGCTACAGAAAAATAAGATATATATTCTGTCAAGATCGTTCATTAATAAATTCAATGTGCTTGGCCAAAATGAGATAGTTCAGTGGTATAAAATCAAAGTGTGATCATACTCAGCAGTTTGTACTATTCACACCCAATAGTGCTTGCCAGAAGCAAATGAAAAGCCACTCTGTAAAATTCAAATTAATTCTACAAAAGTTTAAGATATGTTAAGTGCATTAACAACAACAACAACAACAAAACAATTCAGGCATAGACGAACACAAATAAATAAATGAATAAAAATTAGAGGAAAAATGCGACTTCCCCAGTGGTCCAGTGGCTAAGCCTCCACGCTCTCAATACAAGGAGCCCAGGTTTGATTCCTGTTTGAGAAACTAGACCCCACATGCTGCAACTAAGTGTTCGCATGCATACTGTAACAAAAAGAACCCTCATGTCACAACAAAGACCCCACCCAATCAAATAAATAAATGTTTTTAATTAGAAGAAAAAGATAACAGAAACAGATACACATGAGTATAAAACACTAGGTTATCAAACATAAATATTAAAGCAACTATACAGAGTATTCTAGGAGTTAAAAGACAATATTGAGAATGTTTTGGAAAAGCTAAGAATTATAAATTGCAACTGGATGGATGTGAGAAATTATAAAACTTAAAAATTCATTAAACAAAGCTAAAAGCTTAATTAGGGCTTTTAACAGCAGTTTAACTGAAGAAGAAGAAAAAGAACAAAACTGAAAGAGGTATGACAGCTAAATAGGTTAAAGAAAAAAGACAAAACTATAGGAAAAAGTAAATGAGACATATAGGATATTGTGAATGGGTCTATAATACATTTAATTGGAATTATAGAAGAAGGGTAGAAAGTCAGGAAAGAGCAACATTTGAAGCAAGTATGGCTGAAAACTTCAAAGCTGAAAAAAGACATAAAACATATTGCTTTCAAATAAATGACCTTTCAAAAACAACAATAAAAAAAGAAAACATTATAATAATATCTTTGAATGCCTGAGAGAAAAAGGTTACAGATTTCTAATTTTATACTCAAAATATTTTTTTAGAAAAGTTGAAATAAAGAGTTTTAGACAAGCACAGAGAATTCAACTGTAAAACTTCAACTCTAAAGGAAATACGAAAATGTATTCTTCAGATTTAAAAAAAATGATGCAAAATGGAAGGTAGGAGAGGCAGAGAGGAATAAAAAGCAATGAAAACCATGAATCTGTGGGGAAAATCTAATAAAATGCATAGATCTCTATTGTTTTCTAGGGCTATCTTTTTACTGACTCCGAGATGCCATCAATTGTTGGTTGGTTGCCATTTATTTAATTTAATACTGTGAAATAAATGCATCTGAAATGAGAATTTAGCAGAAAACCTAGCAGAAGCTGGAAAACAAAGGACTATTTTGGTGCAGGATTAAATGAAAAATAAAACTGCCAAACAGAAAAAAGGGTAACAAATGAAATGTGCATTTCTCAATCTTGCCACCAGGTGGAGCGTTGTGGCCAGTATTAGTCACTCAGTCGTGTCTGCCTGCCATACCGCGGACTGTAGCCCACCAGGATCCTCTGTCCACGGAATTTCCCAAGCAAGAATACTGGAGTGGGTTGCCATTTCCTTCTGCAGGGGAGCTTCCACACCCAGGGATCGAACCCGGGTCTCCTGCACTGCATGTAGGTTCTTTACCATCTGAGCCACCAGGGAAGGTGGAAGGTGGGAGGAGAAAATTTTGTCCCCAGGATGTTGAATCACAAGCTGCTTATGCATACAATTTCTCTATCTGAACCCATGATAAAAAGCATGTGCCAGACACTGTGCCAAGTGATTTTACTTTTATCTCAAAATCTTTAGAGGTGGGAATTATTTTTATTCTCCTTTACAGATTTGGAAAGGGGGGCACAGATAAGATTAAGCAACTTATCCAGTTCCACACAGTGAAAGGACCAGACTTAGGCTGAAAACTGACTTCAAAGCCCTGCTCTTAACCACAGATTTACAATGAGTGAGCGCTCCTTCCTGGGAATCTTCAAACACATGCCCTCTTGGTAAGAAAGCTGAGGGACCACTTGTGTTGATATCTTGAAGTGACCACTCAGCACTTTTTGACCTGTAAGTCCTCCTCTATCCTCTTGTTTTACTTTTTTTTTTTTTCCTGGCTCGGTGTCTCTTCCCATCACTGTGTCTCTTTTTCTCTCTCTTCCTTATTATGGCCAACAGATTGGATCCTTAACTGTGTGACATGCTCTTACCTCTCTGAGAGAAGGTATGAAGCTTTGTCTCTACGGATACTTACAGGTTAGACAACAAGGTGGAGCCATCCTCCCAGAGCCATGGTTCTTCTGTCCGACGGCGAGAAAGCCCTATCCAAAATGAATGATCAGGCTGGGAAGACACTCGCCTTGATATAAACTCCTGTAAGGAAACATAGATACAAGTCAAGGAGAGAGAAAGAGAGACAGTGAAGGGCAGAGATGATAGACAGAGAAGATACAGAGAAAGACTGTTAGGAGATTTTGAGAGACAGAGATTGAATCACCTTGATGGAGGATGCGTGCATATACTGGCATCAGCCTAGATAGACGTGCCAATTCTTGAATGCCAGTCACTGTCTCAAAAAGCATATCTCATTTTTTCAGAGTCCTTATCGTTTAGTTTTCCAACAAAGAATAGATCCTTCTTTTACGTACAGCTGTCCAGCTTTCCCAGAACGACTTATTGAAAAGATTGTCTTTTCTGCATTATATATTCTTGGCTCTTTTGTCATAGATTAGGTGACCATAGGTACATGGGTTTACTTCTGGGCTTTTATCCTATTCCATTGATCTATATTTCTACTTTGGTGCCAGCACCATACTATCTTCATGACTGTATAGTCTGAAGTCAGGAAGCCTGATTCCTCCTGCTCTGTTTTTTCTCCTCAAGATTTCTTTGGCTATTTGGAGTCTTTTGTATTTCCATGAGAAGGGCTTCCCTGGTGGCTCAGATGGTTAAGCGTCTGTCTACAATATGGGAGACCCGGGTTCGATCCCCGGGTTGGGAAGATCACCTGGAGAAGGAAATGGCAATCCACTCCAGTACTATTGCCTGGAAAATCCCATGGACAGAGGAGCCTGGTGGGCTACAGCCCATGGGGTCTCAAAGAGTCGGACACGACTGATTCCATTGATCTATATTTCTACTTTGGTGCCAGCACCGTACTATCTTGGTGACTGTATAGTCTGAAGTCAGGAAGCCTGATTCCTCCTGCTCTGTTTTTTCTCAAGATTGCTTTGGCTATTTAGAGTCTTTTTGTATTTCCATACAAATTGAAAAAATCTTCTAATTTTGTGAAAAATGCCATTTGTAATTTAATAGGAAAATTTCATTGAATCTGTAGATTGTGTTGGGTAGTATAGTTATGTTCACAGTACTAGTCTTCCAACTCAAGAACATGGTGTGTCTTTCCATCTGTGTCATCTTTGATTTCTTTCATCAGTATCTTGTAGTTTTCTGAGTATGGGTTTTTTGCCTCCATCAGTTCAGTTCAGTTCAGTCGCTCAGTCGTGTCCGACTCTTTGTGACCTCATGGACTGCAGCACGCCAGGCCCTCTGTGCATCACCAACTCCCGGAGTTCACTCAGACTCACGTCCATCGAGTCAGTGATGCCATCTGTCCATCTCATCCTCTGTTGTTCCCTTCTCTTCCTGCCTTCAATCTTTCCCAACATCAGGGTCTTTTCAAATGACTCAGCTCTTCGCATCAGGTGGCCAAAGTATTGGAGTTTCAGCTTCGACACCAGTCCTTCCAATGAACACCCAGGACTGATTTCCTGTAGGATGGACTGGTTGGATCTCCTTGTAGTCCAAGGGACTCTCAAGAGTCTTCTCCAACACCACAGTTCAAAAGCATCAATTCTTCTGCACTTTCTTTGCCTCCATAAGTTAGGTTTATTCTGAGGTATTATCCTTTCTATTGCAATGGTAAGTGAAATTAGAACACTCCCTAACTCTATACATAAAAATAAACTCAAAATGGATTAAAAACCTAAATGTAAGGCTGAACACTGTAAATCTTAGAAAGAAGCATAGGCAGAGCACTCTTTGACATAAATAGCAGCAGGATTTTTTTGGACTCACCCTTCTAGAGTAATGAAAATAAAAACTATGAAAACAGATAACAAATGAGACCTAATTAAACTTAAAGCTTTTGTACCACAAAGGAAGCCACAAGCAAAACAAAAAGATAGTCCTTAGAATGGGAGAAAATATTTGCAAACAAAACAACTGACAAGGGATTGATCTTCAAAATATACAAACAGCTCATGCAACTCAGTATCAAAACAACAGACAACAAAATAAAATGGGCATAAGACCTAGAGAGACATCTCTCCAAAGACGACATACAAATGGCCAACAAATCCATGTAAAGATGGTCAACATCACTAACTATTAGAGAAATGCAATTCAAAACACAATGAAGCATCACCAGTCAGAGGTGACACCAGTCAGAAAGGGCCATCATCAAAAAACTACAAACAATAAATTCTAGAGAAGTTGTGGAGAGAATGGAACCCTCCTACACTATTGGTAGGAATGTAAATTGGTACAGCCACTATGGAGAACAGTATGGAAGTTTCTCAAAACACTATAACTACCATATGACCCAGCAATACCAATGCTGGACATACACTCAGAAAAAACAGTGATTCAAAATGACACATACGCCTCAGTGTTCATTGCAGCACTATTTGGGATAGCCAGGACATTGTTGCAACCTAAATTTCCATCAACAGAGAAATGGATAAAGAAGATTGGTACATAAAAACAACAGAATGTCACTCAGCTAAAAAGATGAATGAAATAATGCTATTGGCAGAGACATGGATGGACTTAGAGACGGACTGTCATACACCATGAAGTAAGTCAGAAAGAGATAAATATCATGTAATGTTGCTTATATGGGGAATCTGGGAAAAGTGATACAGATTAACTTATGTGCAAAGAAGAAATAGAGACACAGACATAGAGGACACATTTAAGAACACCAAGGAGGAAAGGAGAGAGGGATGAATTGGGAGATTGGGATTGATATATAAATATATACTTGTGCACAATGCTCATGCTCAGTCACCCGGTCGTGTCCGACTCTTTGCCACCCTATGGACTGTAGCTTGCTGAGCTCCTCTGTCCATGGGATTCTCCAGGCAAGAATACTGGAGTGGGTTGCCATGCCCTTCTCCAGGGGATCTTCCCGACCCAGGGAACCCAGGTCTCCTGCATCTTCGGCATCACAGGCAGATTCTTTACCACTGAGCCACCAGGGGAGTCCCATACATACACGCCTATGTGTAAAAGAGGTAACTAATGAGAACCTACTGTACAGCACAGGGAACTCTACTCAACCCTCTGTGGTGATCTAAGTGGGAAGGAAATCTTAATAAAAGGGGGCTCAGTTTGTTTTATAGCAGAAACTAACACAGCCTCCTAAAGCAACTATACTCCAATAAAATTTACTATAAATAAATAAATAAATACTTGATGGCAAAATTGTGCTTCCTGCATTCAATCTGCCAGAATAAATCCAAGAACGACAGAGTCTGCAGGCCGTGTTCATGGATGACAGGCTACTATCATCTCCACAATTTTAATTGAAAATATGTTTATATAGCCTTTGTCAAGAAATGCTTCGCAGAGTTAGATGACTAGGTTAAAACAGTTTGGTTCCACTGCACGTTTTATGAATAAGTAATCTACGGGTTAATGATCATATTTGAATTATTGACAAATATAACTCAACAAAGTGGCAATTATAGGAAAGTCTAAAAGCCAGACAGACTTCCAGTCCCATGCCCCCCCCTTTTTTTTTTGCCATACATCTACTTCCATTAATTTTTATGTCAACCACAACTGTGGGGAAAACAAAACAGAAACACAAAAATTGCGAGTAGTAAAAGTAAGTATAGAAGTTGTAGGCCGTTCAGATTTATAAGGTAGAATATTCGCTGACTATTAACTCCTCCTCATAGCTCATCTGAGTTCTATCCTTCAGGCAAGATGCATTGCAAGTTGCTCTTTTTCTGTGCAATTTTTACGTCTACAGGAATTTCTCTCTCTGAATTTCTATGGCAGTTGGTGCCAATACAAGATATTTAACTTATAACAGCTGTTGAGTCGTTTCTATTTTCTTAAAAATTATTTGAGCATGGCTAGACGTTTACTTTTAAACCTCTTGTCTTTCCTAGTATCTTGCAAGGAATAAATTATTTATAACTGTATATTATCATAGCTTGATAATTATGGCGATAAGGGGAAGAACCTTCTATTTCACTGTACCGCAGGGAGTTCAGGATTGGGAACGCATGTACACCTGTGGTGGATTCATGTCAATGTATGGCAAAACCAATACAGTATTGTAAAGTAAAATAATAATAATAATAAATAAATAAATAAAACCTAAAATCCAAACCCACAAAAATGAGTGTGGCTTGATTAGTAGAGTCAACTTGGAGTTGTGTTTAAAGGATTTATTTTAAAGTGTAATGTACTGGAGTGGATTGTCATTTCCTTCCCAACCCAGAGATTGAATCTGGGTCTCCTGCACTGCAGGTGAATTCTTTGTCAACTGAGCTAGCAGGAAAATCCAAAATGTGTTCATATTTTAATTAATTAAAAAGAAAAGCTTATATTATATACTTTACTCAATATATGCCATTACTATAATTATAGAGAATATGTAAAATTACTTTCTGTTAGGGAAAATAGTTATCTGGAAGCTACCTCTACTTTTCTGCTCAGTATAGATCACAGATATTATAACCAAAATCTACACTTACCAACTCTTTTGAGCTGTCTATCTTCAGGAGATTAGAGCCCAGTTGAAAGCATCGTCTTTTACTTCCATCCCAGGAATCTAATAGTGTGTTAAATAGATAACAGCTATCTTCACATGTGATCCAGTTAGGGGGACAAGCGCTAGAGAAAACTCCTGGAAATAAAAGATAAATACAATGAAGTTCATACTATGAATGGTACTTCAGTACAGGTACCATTCATCCTAAGGACATAAAAATCAATAAACTGCCATGAATATATTTAATTTTCAATTCAAATTATACAGACATGACTTAGAGAAGGGATCATACTAAACCCCTTATTCATCTACCGCTAAAAAATAACTGAGTGACTACAGTGTTTTAGACTATCAACTCTCCTTTCTTTCTTGTCTTGTCTTCCATGCCTTTACAGTCAGCTCAGAACTCCTTTTCTCCATGATAACTCTCAAAATAAATAAATGCAATATCAGTCACTGAGATATACAATCATTTCATGTTGACTTATTTTACAAGTGTGACATCTATTTCAGAATGCAATTCATCATATAAGAAAAGTATAAGAGCACTCACTCACATTACAGAGTAATGTGATAAAGACAGTGAAGAGGTATGTGTTCAGAGATGGAAAATTGAAGTCCAAATATTGGGATTAAAGTCTACTGTATACAAAATGGTAATTAAATCAATTAATTTGTATGATTAAAGAAAAACAAACTTAACTGGTTTTCAGAAACATATTTATTAGGTTTATCGATATTAAACATATCAATGAACCTTTAAATTCTTAGCAACACTTTCCCTTCTTTCCTTTTTCTATTCTTTTTTTTTTTTTTTTTACCTTTTCTGGTGTCCTATTTCCTATTTTAACTATATCACTTTAAAATGTCTTTTCCCTATCGTGTGAGAACCCATTCTGTTCCTTCAAATCAAATTACACAAACCTCTAAAAGCTTAAATATGTGAAAAATTAGTGATCTGAAAAAAATCCAACTAAGTTGGAGATTCAACTAAGTTCATAAGGCATTTATGCTATCACTTTGCAATCTGGATCTCCTGCATTGCAGGCAGATACTTTATTATGTGAGCCCCTAGGGAAGCCCTTGTATATTACAGAGGACTTATTTTACTGAGATAATATTGCTGTGGGCTTTATTTGAATGTAGCATCACCACATATAAAAGTACTTTCTTCATCCCCTGCTCCAAGCCTTAGCATCAAAAGTTAACCCTTCTGAATCAAGGATCTTATTAATCCTTAACTCTGCCCTTGCCTGTGGTCGTGAGAGCCTTGGTAGGTATCACACTATCTTCTAAAGATGATTGTGTGGGTTGACTCTGGTTGTCTTTATTTCTTGATGGAAAGCTGTCACTCTTCAACAGGTTGTTCCCTGAACTGGATCTCCAAATACCTTCATATACCAACAACAATAGTAATGACAGAAGAAAAAAAAAAGTCATTTTTACTACGTTTGAGAATTAAAATCCAAAAACCTACATTTTTGTTGGAATATAAAGGGATGTATTCTTGATTAGTGAGAAACAGATAACACATTGCTGATGGAGAGGCAGAGATAGATGGTAGATAGATAGGTGATAGCTTGAATAGATGGAAAAAGAAATAACTTCCATAAAGAAGATTTAATACAAAAGATAAAAATGAAGTAGATAGGAGGATGGGGGAAAGGAAGAGGCAAGTGGAATATAGTCCTTAAGTACCACGATGGATTTGAAACAGTAATAAATCTTCTTTATTATATTATTTTAAAAATGAGAGTTCCTTGAGAATCTGCCAGGTGCCTATATCATAGAATGTATTCAATAAACACACGACTACTTAAGAAATCTTTCATATTTTCATATGCCCTTCTCAAAGGCACAATAATACTTTATCCAAAATGGAATTCATGAACAATAAAATCTAAGGAAACGTATTCATCTATTACAAAATAACTACTCAGAATTTCATAAGTGCTTTGAGTATTTCCTGATATTATCCAAAGGAGTTTAAAGATCAGGTGTAAAACAATTTCCTTAAATCATGAAATGCAAAAAATGGCTTAAATTCTTTAGGGAATTTATCTCTTAGGAAAATAAGCACCAATTGCACTTCCCTCACCTCCACTGGTTTCTTTTCATTAATTTATCCTAGGAATTCCACAGCTTTGAAACCAGCTATGCAAGGAGATCTTATAGATAAGAGTATGAGTTATCAAGACAGATCGCCTGCATTTCTAATCATGGTCCTAATGTTAACTAGTTTATGACCCTAGAAATAAAGTTAGAACTCATAACATCAATTCAAAGGGTAGGTATTCAGATCCAGTTAGATTATGTTATACTGTTAAAAGAGTGCCTGGGGGACTTCCCTGGTAGTCCAGTGGTTAAGACTTCACTTTACCGTGTAGAGGGTATGAGTTCTATCCCTTGTCTGGGAACTAAGATCCCACAGGCCTTAGGGCCAAAAAACCAAACCATAAAACAGAAGTAACATTATAATAAATTGAATAAAGAAGTTAAAAATGGTCCACATTAAAAAAATAAAAAACTTTCCTTAAAAGCATGCCTGAAACATTATAAATGCTTATTAAATGTCTGTTGCTGTTCATCTTCCCCACCAATACTTACCCAAGGTACTCAGGACCACAGTTATCACCAGCAGCACTGAGCATACAATGCCCAGAGTCACAGCAATCAGACGCCAACGAGAGGATGCAGCACAAAGCCCTAGAAAGCCAAAGGGAGCAGAAAGGGAATCAAGAAACAGGATGGTAAATCAACTGAGCATGCCAGTTTGCAGTTCATCCAAATCTGATACCCAGATAACCTACTCGTCTAGGGTTAGTCTGAATTTTCCTCCCTCTTTAGTGTACCTCTTCTGGGTCAGCAACTGTACTTTGAGCACAGTGCCTTGAGGGCTATGCACTCCTAATTTCAGCTCCACATTGATATCTTTAGGTCTTGACATTACCAGGATTCCCATCCAATCTTAGAAGAGACAGCTTAATGCAGCAGAAATAACACTGGGTAGGAAGGGTAATCTTCCTCTTTCGCTTATTTCTTGTCTGTCACTGGGCAAATTACTTCCTCCATTTTTCCATTTCTCTTTGTGAACAATTAGGGTAATGATGCATCGAAGAGTGATTGTGAGGATCAACACAAGTAAAAGCACCTGGTTTAGAGACTACTAGCACATTATAGGCAACTCACAGTTTGTCCACACACACCTATAAACACACACACCTTCCTATCTCTTGCTTAACCATGTTTTTCCATTCTTCCCCAAAAGGTTGCCCAAGAAAACAAAACTGTGTGACAAGAGGAAAATAATTGCGCAATGGGAATGACCAGAAAGCAGAAGAGAGCAGATGTTGATGTCAAAACCTGTGAATAATCTCTTTCTTGATAACAGGAAACTCACTTTATATTAATATCACCACATCAAGACCGAGAATCAGCAATAGGAGCATGTCAGAAAACTGTCAAATAGAAGACTCATGGAGGAGATTAAATTGCTCACTCAGTGAAGAGAGAAATGTTTTAACGCCCTTCTTCAGATTTCACTTTTTTTACATAATGTCTAAGATTCATGTCCTGATAATGGAATCTTTTATCTAACTCATATATATTTCTTCACTGTTATACAAAAACCTTTTTGTTTAAAAATTTTTTTCCAAATCAATCTCATGATAAATATAAAAAAAATCATATTTGGGATTCTAAACCATATGACTTCTTTTATTTTGAATTAAACTTTTCATTTTGTATTGGAGTATGGCTTCCCTGGTTGCTCAGTGGTAAGTAATCTGCCTGCAATGCAGGAGCCATGGGAGGCATGAGTTCGATCTCTGGGTGGGGATTATTCTTGTCTGGGAAATCCCATGGACAGAGGAGCTTGGTGGGCTACAGTCCATGAGGTTGCAAAGACTCAAATACCACTGAGTGACTAAGCACAAAAAAATGAATATATTGAAATATAGTCAATTAACAATGTTGCGATATTTCATGTGGGCAGCAAAGAGACTCAACGATACATACACATATATCCACTCTCCCTTGAACTCCCTCCAGTCCAGGCTTCCACATAACGTTGAACAGAGTTCCCTGTGTTATACAGTAGGTTCTTATTATCTAAACCCTGATTTCTGGCCTCCCTTTGGCCTTTTCCACAAAATCCTGTTGTTTTTCTTGTCTTCTTTCTTTTCTTTTCTAACTCCAATATCCTGATGTTGTCCATCTGCACTTCTTTAGGTTTCCTTAACCTTCATTCTACAATTTACTTTTTTCTGTCAAACAAGTCACTCATTGAAATTCCTTCATCTTTGCATTTCATCACATGTATCACCAACTCCTTACTTTTGAAGTGTCTGTCTCTACAGAACAGAGAAAGTGTGAGTATTTTTTCTATCATCATAATAATTAACTTCAATGCAGCTGATCCTTGAACAACACAGGGTTTAAGGGCACTGGTCCTCCCCACACTATACCTTATAGTTGGCCCTCTATATCTACAGTTTCTCCATATCCACAGTTTGACATCCATGGATTCAACCAACTACAGATCGTCTAGTAGCGTGCTATTTACTTTTGAAAAACATTCATGTATAAGTGGATCTGTGCAGTTCAAACCCGTGTTATCCAAAGATCAACTGTGCTAGTGATTAGCCATTGAATGGTTGCCCAGAGAACAGTCTTAGTCCTCATTCAAATCATCTTCAGTGACTTCTGAAAACCTTTAAAAATATATTAATAAAAGCCTGGAAAACCAGAAGTCTGTCCAGTTTTTTCCACTTCTAGTTTTAGTTATAAGAGTGTGAATGTTGAAGTCAGAAAGAAAAAGATATACCTTTCTCTGAGACTACAGATCTCCTGGTGATGCTGCGAGAGCTGAAGTCTAATTGAGTATATCCATCTTCATCCAAATTTTCTACCGAAGATTGGTATTCCATTGTTCTACTGAGTTCCTGAATTGACACAGCATCTGAGAGCTTTTTTCTCTCTCCTAAGACAACTGCCTGTGGACAAAAGAGGATCTGTGAGTCAAGTCATGTGGGAGATGCATTTACTAGGCTTAAACAAGTTGAGCTAAAGTACTCCAACCAGATACCCAAAAGCAGGAAATGAAAAACTGTACTGTGGTAATTTCCCATTGGTACCTTTAGATCCTGTTTCAGAGACTGATGACTCTTCAGAAAATTATAAGGTAGGACTTCCCTAGTGGCTCAGTGGTAAAGAATCCACCTGCCAATGCAGGAGACATGGGTTTGATCCCTGATCCAGGAAGATTCCACATGCTGAGGAGCGACCAAGCCCACCCATCATAACTGTTGAACCTGTGCTCTAGAGCCTGTGCTTGGCCACAAGAGAAGCCACTGCAATGAGAAGCCCGCACACAGCAACTAGAGAGTTGTCTCTTCTCTCTGCAACTAGAGAAAAGTCTGTGCAGCCATGAAGACCCAGTGTAGCTAAAAAAAAATTAATTAAAATAAAATTTTAATTATTTAAAAAATTATAATGCAACACAATAGATAGATCTTTGTTTCAGATCAAACATAAGAAAAATAAACCAATTAATGTTTTATGCTGCTTTCACTATTCTCACATCTGAATTGGACATCATTAAAGGATTTGACCTATGTAAACCTAACTTATATTCAGAGGACAGCATGAGAAACGCTGGACTGGAAGAAACACAAGCTGGAATCAAGATTGCCAGGAGAAATATCAATAACCTCAGATATGCAGATGATACCACCCTTATGGCAGAAAGTGAAGAGGAACTAAAAAGCCTCTTGATGAAAGTGAAAGAGGAGAGTGAAAAAGTTGGCTTAAAACTCAACATTCAGAAAATGAAGATCATGGCAACCGGTTCCATCACTTCATGGGAAATAGATGGGGAAACAGTGGAAACACTGTCAGACTTTATTTTGGGGGGCTCCAAAATCACTGCAGATGGTGACTGCAGCCATGAAATTAAAAGACATTTACTCCTTGGAAGAAAAGTTATGACCAACCTAGATAGCACATTCAAAAGCAAAGACATTACTTTGCCGACTAAAGTCTGTCTAGTCAAGACTATGGTTTTTCCAGTGGTCATGTATGGATGTGAGAGTTGGACTGTGAAGAAGGCTGAGCGCTGAAGAATTGATGCTTTTGAACTGTGGTGTTGGAGAAGACTCTTGAGAGTCCCTTGGAGATCCAAGGGATCCAACCAGTCCATTCTGAAGGAGATCAGCCCTGGGATTTCTTTGGAGGGAATGATGCGAAAGCTGAAACTCCAGTACTTTGGCCACCTCATGCGAAGAACTGACTCATTAGAAAAGACTCTGATGCTGGGAGGGACTGGGGGCAGGAGGAGAAGGGGACGACAGAGGATGAGATGGCTGGATGGCATCACGGACTCAATAGACGTCAGTCTGAGTGAACTCCGGCAGTTGGTGATGGAGGGAGGCCTGGCGTGCTGCAGTTCATGGGGTTACAAAGAGTCGGACACGACTGAGCGAGTGAACTGAACTAAACTGAACCGAAACCTAAAACAATTTTAGTTCCTTGAGTTCACCAATACTGTGTTATAACCATTCATTCATTCATTCATGTACCGGCTCTATCAATAAACTTTTATCAGATGCCTATATTTTAAATTGACAGTAGCTGGGGGGGCAAAAGGATCAATGATACCTGTGAAGAAGCTCACTGAGTAATAGAGCAAACCCACAGATGGGTGTATGGAGGATGCTGTAAGGAGGTACATTGTTGTAACAACAGAGAGAGGAAGCAAATCTCTTCAGCGCTGGTCAGAGGTTAATGATACAAAGTAGAAAATTAGTTATTCAATAACGAGCTTAATACTATCCATTGCACATGTGTTCTTATACAATTTCAGTTTTCCAATAAGTCTAGGAAGTAGGCACCTATAAATTAGTACTATTTTCTTTTTTTAAAAGCATAGTTGATTTACAATGTTGTGTTAGTTTATCATTTACAACAACTCAGTTATATATATATATATGATATGCATATAATATATATTATTTTTCATAATATTTTCCATTACAGTTTATTACAAGATATTGAATATACTTCCCTGATCTATACTGTCAGACCTTGATGTTTATTCTTCTTTTCAAAACTGAGCCATAGAAATTTTATGACAAAACTGAGACATAGAAATTTTAGTCCCTTGTATAGTTTTAAGAAGCTAATAAAAATATTGATGCAAGGAATCAAACCAAACTTTACTCTCACTATAAAACTCATGATCTTTCCTGTTATGCTACACTGCCTCCTTCACCATTCTGTACACTTATATTGCAAGTGACAGCTTATGGAGAATTCAGGAAATGAAATATTGTGTTACATGCTTAATGTTTCCTCTTTTCCAATTTCCACAGAAATGCCCAAGTTAATGAGATATGGAAAACACTTGTCATTGCTAGAAACTAGAGAGGTACCATCTGTTCACAAGAGTTGGAAGCAGGCAGAAAGAAGCAGACATCTGGTTGTTATCAAAGATAAAGCCAGACTTCATTAAAGCAGTTGGGACAGTAATTGTTTCAGTAGCACAGTTACAACAGAAAAGAGGGCCCAGAATAAACTGAACTCAACTTCCCCAAAACAGAAGACAAGAGACTTTTTAAAGGCTGGAGTGTGCTACGGAACAGGCTCTGAGGGTTAATCCATGTGACTAGACCATTCAGATTTGTTAATTGCTGCTTCTTCAGAAGAGAAACAGACTTCCCTTTTTGACAGGAGACAGTGGTTGGTGTTGAAGCAAGGTGGTGTCCCTACCCAAGTTAGACACTTTCCTCCCTCCCATGGGGACTGGGCGTGTTAGCTCCCTAACTTCCTGGATTTTTGCTTTCAGAGATGGCTGTAACAACCCTGAAGAATGTTTTAGGTGGTAGATTTACATCTCAAAGGGCAGAGAGAGGACTTTAATTGCAGGATTTCTGAAGTAACTGCTCTGCGAGGGGTTTCAGGGGTCTATCTATTTATCACCAAGTTTTGACTGGAGCAAGCAGTAAATTCTCCTGGAAACATCAAGTTTTCTCAGGCAGGCATTTTAAAGGGACCTGGGATCATTCCAGGACACTGCCTTAAACTGCTGGAAACCAAGTCAGAGTCTGTCAAATTCCTTAGTGCAGAGGTTTGGATAGAATTGTTCTATTCCAAGAGTTCTAAGAGAGGTTAAAGGGAAAAGAAAAAAGAGAGACATTTCTCCCTCATACCTACTTGCCATGAAAGTTTTATTAACTTTTCACAGACACATTGCGAAGTAGTGGGATGGAGCTAATCTCAACCTCCAGCTCCATGATGCAGCCCTTGAGAAAACAGAGGAGAGCTGGAGAACAGAGGATTTTTCTCAATGAATAAATTGGTTCAAAGAAGAAAGTTCAGTTAACTAAGTAGAGCTAGAGCATGGAAATGAGGAGAGACTCTTCTAGACAGTAACAAAAAGATTTTACTACTGATTCTGACACCCGCCCCCCATGCCGCACATGCACACTCAATGGAAGAATCTTTACAGATTAGTTTTAGATTCTGTAACTGATACTCTATTAAATCACAATCCCACAAAAACAATTGTCTTTCTAAATTGTCAAAGAAAATTTCCCATAAATGTAAACATTAGTCTTTTCGTTTGTCTGGAACTGAAACAATTAAACAGTGAATATACAAATCATTGACGAATTAGAAAAAAATAATCCCTCATCATTTTAAAAGGCAGAAGGGGAAATTCCCTGGCAGTTCAGTGGTTAGTATTCAGAGCTTTCACTGCCATGGCCCGGGTTCAGTCCCTGATAAGTTAGCTAAGATCCTGCAGGCTGCAAGTCATGGCCAAATTTAAAAAAAAAAAAAGAGCAGGAGAGAGTAAGAGTTTGCATGTGCTGTGTTTTAGTGGCTCAGTCGAGTGTTACTCTCAGCCGTGCACTCTTCCAGGGATTTTCCCAAACGAGCGATCAAACAGTTCTCGCATGCAGGTGGATTCACCACTGTCTGAGCCACAGGGAAGTCCGAGAGTTTGCATATTCAGAGAAAAATACCCCTGGTCCCCTGGTTAAACTTTAATGTAAGAAACAGGTTAAACATTAATGTAACAAAGCGCCTAACCAATAAACAAACAAAACCCAGCAAATAACAACAATCTTAGTGAGAATTAATGAAAAACTTTAGTTCTACAGCAAGTTTTTTCTTCGAAGAAAAATGAAAAATCTGAGAAAAGTTCTTAGAAGTGAAAATATATATATTTTATAAAATAAAAAGACAATTAATTGAATCGAGTCAAATTGAAAACTGTACCAAGAAAACAACATACATTCAGTACAGCTGAGTTAGCCTGGGATTGGCAACCCACTCCAGTCTTCTTGCCTGGAGAAGCCCATGGACAGAGGAGCCTGGCTGACTACAGTCCATGGGGTTGCACAGAATTGGACACAACTGAATCAACTTAGTGAGCGTGAGAGTTCTCTCATTTCTACATATGTTAAACTGTTGTTAACCCTAGTGTTTGCTCCCAGAACTAAATCTCGAAAATAATAACCTTCCTAAATAAATACCTATTTTGATAGGTTTACCAGAATGAGTGTTACATCAGGAAAAGGAACATAGGAGATCCTGAGGCATAAGTCCAACGTGACTTTTTGGAAATTTTATATAAATAAATGAGTAAAGAGAAATAAATATACAAATATGTAGAAATAAATGTTATATAGAAAACAAGATTATTAAAAATAAACTAGGCATTCACTTAAGAACCATTGTAGAAGAAGAAAATATGTCTTCAGGACACATTTCAAATAACTTACCTATCACAAATTAAAAAAAAAAAAATCCTCAAATTTCACCTCTAGTTTGAATGCAGACTTTGGTCTCCTTCTTCCCTTCCTCCCTCCATTCATCCACTAAGCAATTAAACATGAGCTGAGCATTTACCATATTTTCAGTAACCAGGATACAAAGAAGCATAAGCCCCAGTCTCCATCCTAACTGGTTTCAGATTATATCTGAAGGGTGAAGACCTAAAAAGAAGTTACTTAAATTAGTTAAGAATCCTCTGGTTTGGGCAGACCATAAAAATCACTTAACTTTATTCACAACACTCTTTCCAGTGTTAAATTTATGCTTACTTCAAATAACACAGAATGCTTTCTAGATCCCTTAAATTTTTTAATTGAGGCAAAATTCTATCTTTTTTTTTAATTGGTATACGATTGCTTTACAATGTTGTGTTAGTTTCTGCTGTACAACAAAGTGAATCTGTTATATGTATACACATAACTCCTCCCTGAAACAGAGCAAGACCCTGCGGTCCTTGTTCCGCATGTCTTCAGCCTGCCTCTTGTCTGTGGAAAAACTTTAGCCAGAATAAGTTTAATAAGAATAAGTTTAATCAGAGAAGTGAAAACATGCAGAAACAAAGGAAAACAAAGAGACCAAACAATAATAGTTCAGTCTGTGAGCAAAGTCAAGGACTTTTAGTTCCTTTTCAAGGACTATAGATAATATTCTGAGCCATATCCTGTGAGCTATCATATATAATAAATCCTGAAACTCCCATCACGTGAAGAAGTTAACTACATAATGATCGGACTGTAACCATGACATAAGCTTCCACAGTTCCTAGAACTGGCCTCAAGGAAATGGGAACAAACCTAAAACAACCAAGATGATGCTGGGCAGACTACCAATTGCCAGTTTCAAGACTGGTCTGTCTGAGCTGACTGTGCCGTTTCTGCATGTAGCCCCCTCCCTTGGGTGGGGGTGGGAGGAAGACTTCTAGACAGACGTCTGTCTCACCACTCCTCACTCCTCCACCCACAGTTGCTGGCATCCAAAATTAAGCAAACTTTCCTTTCCCCCAAACTGACCTCTTTATTAGCTTTTGGCTAGCAAGCAACCAGACTCTACTTTTGGTTACAAATTTATTGATTAAAACATTGTGAATAGACACTCAGAGGAAACTAATCTTGTGTTTCCCCTGGAAACAATGGTTGTTGAGTATTCTCTGTGGCTCTATACAACATAACCATGAATAATAAGAACTGTGTAGATAAATAGATAAACGGAAAGCTAAAATTCAACTGTTATCACCATAACTGTTTAAAACTTTGGGCAACAAAAGACATTTTCAGGGAATAGTTTATCACTGATGTTGTTTAGTATTGCTGATACATGATAATTATAAAAAGCAAAGTGACTTCTAGAAAATGTTATCATTTTACTTCTCCTCAGACCATTGACCACCTCCTTATTGCCTGCTGAACACTCATTGGCTTTATCTTCTCTATTCTATAAGGGTCTAAATAATCTGATGTCTGACTATCTTTTTAACTTCATGCCTTAGCTGTCTCCCCCTCATTAACCATGGTCTTGAAATACTGGCTTAAAAAAAAAAATAAGTATAGTTGATTTACAATGCTGTGTAAATTTCAGATGTATAGCAAAATGATTCATATATATGTGTGTGTGTATGTGTGTGTGTGTGTATGTATATATTTGGTTTTTTATTCTTTTCCATTACAGATTATTACAATATATTGAATACAGTTCCCTGTGCTTTACAGTAAGTCCTTGTTGTTTATCTATTTTATATATGATAGTGTGGATCTTTTAATCTCATATTCCCAATTTGTCCTTCCCCTTTGGAAACCATAAGTTATTTTTCTATGTCTATGAATCTGTTTCTGTTTTGTAAATGAATTCGTTTGTGGTATTTTTTAGATTCTACATGCGAGTGATCACACAAACACATCAAGGTCAGGGACTTGGCAGATACATGTTGGCTGATGTGCTTTGCCTTGAGAACATTGCATGGTGAGGGTTTTCTTGATAATGAAGCAGAATACAGCCAGAGCACCTTCCTTTCACTCTTAATCACAACATATAGCTTTTCTTTTTCTCTTCAAAGTACTTACTGATGTTGAATATCTCTCGTCTGTTTATACTTAGACTCTCCACGTCCAGATGTTTGTAAGTCCCATGACTTAGGATTTTGTTTGTTTTGTTTTGGCCACACCACACAGCATGTGATCTTAGTTCCCTGACCAGGGATTAAAACCTCATTCCCTGCATTGGAAGGCAGAGGGAGTCTTAACCACCAGACCACTGGAGAAGCCCCCATGAATTAGAAATCTGCTTGTCTCATTCATACATATAGCCCAAGAAACTAGACTTGTTTCTGATTCCCTGTAGGTTATCAATAAATATATGTATAAAAGATTACGAAGGGGAGGGTGGGACAAATTGGGAACGTAGCACTGATATATATATATATATATATATATATATATATATATATATATATATATATATTTATATATATAACCACGTGTAAGATGGCTAATGGGAGGCTGCTGTATAGCACGGGGAGCTCAGCTCAGTGCTCTGTGATGACCTTAAAGGGTCGGGGGTGGCGGGGTGGCGGGGGGGCGGGGGGGGGTTTCCAAGAGGGAGGGGATATATATATACATATTGCTGATTCATTTCATTGTACAGCAGAAACTAACACAACATTGTAAAGCAATGATACTCCAATAAAAAAAGATTATAAATAAACAAATACTTTAAAAATAATAAAACATGTACAAACATATATAAGGGCCTTCATATACTATAGTCTAAAACTACCTATATAAACCCCCAAAAAATAAGCATTCTGTCTTCATCTGTGTTCTGTGTCCATTTTCTAAGCCAGCATCTTAACGGTCCTGTCTACTGGGGGAAATAGATAAGAAAGCTAGCAATTATGATTCTTATGAACTAAGAGCTAAGCTATTGGTGATTCCAATTTCTAATCCCAAATCACAATCAAGTTGTCTTTAAATTGCCTTTGGAGAGCAAGGAAAAACTAAGTTTGAGGGGTGTTATTTTCAAATGGGAGGTTTTTCTTGTATGTGTGTTTGCTTGTGCGTTTTAGGTTACATGTGGCATTGTCTCTTTTTTCCTACCCACTGTGGCTCTTCTTTCTCCACTGTATTTGCTTTTGTTAATGGGCCATTACTGTTTTGGTTAGCTATGTTTACTATATTTTCTTTTTTCCCTATACCTTTAAACTCAGAATCATCTTTAAAAAGAAGAGAAATATAGCAAAATGTGATGTAGTACAAGTCAAATAGGAAAGTGTCTAGACTGCCCCAGTACCGCTACAAACAGAACATCTCTGATTTTACTGTTTTATATTTGGAAAGTTAATATATAGTTTTATCTAGAAAAAAAAGCAATTGAACTCATCAAATATTTGGAAGTTCTTCATCTGTTATATGGGCTTTCCAGGTGGCTCAGTGGTAAAGAATGCAGGGGGTACAGGAGACACAGGTTCAATCCCTGGGTCGGGAATTTCCCCTGGAAGAGAAAATGGCAACCCACACCAGTATTCTTGCCTGGGAAACCCCCATGGACAAAGGACAAACTGTGGCAGGCTATAGTACATGGAATCGAAAGAGTTAGACAGGACTGAGCGACTAAACATACACACATCCAGTGTATTCCACTCTTTTTTTTTTTTTTTTAAGAGGGGAGGCCGCCTGAGATAGGGCAACTGAACTTCAGAGGGGAAAACAATCTCCAAGTTTGGGCAGAACTACCAGATTCAAAGTCTGCATTCCATCTAATGAATTAATCATCTTACCTTGTTGCTTTTTAGGTACCCTTAGTTACAGGGTAACTAAAAAATGAAAATAGACACATGTGGTGTATGATCTGAACTGAGTCAATATGAATCGATCAAAAAAATTTAGCAAAATCAGGCAGGGTGCATGAGGTGATGGTGCCCTCTGCTGCTTTGTATTATGAATTTCAAGGCAAGTTAGAGGAAGTTAACGTTTTACTGATTTGTGAGTGAAATTGAATTTTTGCAGGCTGCATTGGACTCAACAAAAATGTAACTTTTCAGAAAAAAATGTGGCTTTCAGTCTGCTTAAAGTCATCCATATTTCTTTATTCCTAAGAAGTTATGGCTTTGGGAGTTATTCTATTGTGAGCAGTCACCCCATGGACTATAGAGTCCATGGAATTCTCCAGTCCAGAATACTCGAGTGGGTAACCTTTCCCTTCTTCAGGGGATCTTCCCAATCCAGGGATCGAACTCAGGTCTTCCTCATTGCAGGTGGATTCTTTACCAGCTGAGCCACAAGGGAAGACCCAGTAATTACCAGATATGTTTATTGTATATTTAATTTTCAATGCCTGACAATGTGTTAGTCTCTGGAGGGCAGGAAGCTTGTCTTGTTCACTACAAATTCCCAGCATGTAAAGCAGTGCTTCATATATTAAGAGAATAAAACTGTACATACGTAGCTATTTTTATTTTCTTCCTACACACTAGATTATAAACATCCTGGGAATAAGCTCTCTCTATATTAATTACTATCTACTCTGTTAGCACTAAAGAAAGAAGACATATGAATGAGACTTGTTAAATGAATAAATTCTCATCCACAAGTGAGAATAATTTCTAATCAACATCTCTTCAGTAAAATAGAATAACTCGGGAAAAGCAAAACAGCCTGAAACTATTACTCAGATTTTTAGGTCACTTAGGTATATAAGCAGGTATTTTGAAGTTATATATTAGGCATCCTACTTTATTTCCAATATATAATCCGCATGCTTAATAAGATAGGCATAATATTAAAGCTGTTCACTTAATTTTTTTTAATGTTTGGGGTTTGTTATAAATAAATAAAAGACAGTGCTGTAGAAGGGTATCCCAGAAAAGAATTTAATAAACACAAATAGTCTGATGCTTATGAATATATTCAGGTAGATTCCTGCTGTCAGCCTTATAGGATGCTTTAGTAAACTTAAATTATTTATGTTCTCTAAAAGGAAAATTATAAATTATCTATCAGTTGTGCTCTTTCTTAATGGAGTAAAAAACTAGGGAAGAGCTGAGTTATGTTCACTGGAGTATAACTTGGACCATTAAGTTTAAATGGGTTCTACAAATGTCCAGTTTAATAATTGTCAAAGTCCCTGAGATTTTCTTATGGTCCATGTAAGTCAAATGCCTAATACTCTTACTTAAAATTCTGAGTTTTCCCAACTGTGTATATGCTTAGGACCATGTACTTCTGTCTCATTTTAAAAATTTGCTTCCAGGAAATGAGTGGTTCGCTAATTTTCTGGTTTATGGCATCCTTCACAGAGTAATACCTTGCGCACCACTGGAATGAGTCTGGCTGATCATGGGGGCTGAGTTTGAGGCAATTTTGGAAGTAAATAGAGGTGCAAAGAAGGTACATTTGGAGACATAAGGTATAAAGATTAGATGTTTTATTTTAATCATTTATTTTAAAAAATATCTGTTTATTTATTTGGCTCTGCCCTGGTCTTAAGTATAGCATGTGGGATCTAGTTCCCTGATTAGGGATCAAACCTGAGCCCCCTGCATTAGAAGTGTGGAGTCTTAGCCACACCTGGGAAGTCCCAGGATTAAATACTTTAAATTTGCTCATTTTACTTGTTAAAATTTAAAAACTTGAACAACAGAGCTAGGAAAGCATATATATTCTGCTCATCTCTCCAAACCAGAACAGTCTAACTCTGTGCAATACTCTAAGGTAATTCTATATTTGAAATTATATTCATTTATATGCCATCTATTCCCATTAACCCAAATGCCCTGTAAGCCCTAATAACTCAGAAAATCTCTACGAATAAGAAACTGAAGAACTGTTAAGCAATACTCATTATGGTTCAGGAAACAAATGCCAAGTCAAGAGAAGATCCACAGGACACTATTTCAACAACAACAACAACAAATAATTCTAAGCAATGTTTATAAACACAGTTAAACCTAAGTTAAGAAGTTATTTGGTCAATTTACTGTATGAGATTAAGAACCTCTACCAAAAACAGAAACACTTGTAGGAGCCTATTAAAACAACAACAACAGTAATAGTATAAATAGTTAACATTTCTTGAACTCTAACCAAATCCTAGGCACTGTATGAGTTATTATATAAGCATTATTTCATTAAATCCTCACATAGCTATGAACTACTAGAGAATTTATGAGCTATTGGAGTTATTCCTATTTTTCAGTTAAGGAAAAGATGCTAAATAACTTTCCTTATATAGCAAAGATATATTTTTTAAAAAAGGGATTTGAAATCAGGTAGCCCAAATTTAGAGTGCATTCCTTTGATGAAAAATAAACATGGCATAAACATAAAGTTATTTACATCAGGAATCAGCAAACTTTTCCAACAAAGGACAACAGAGTAAATATTTCAGACTCTGTGAATCACTTACAGTCTGCTGCATAATTATTTTTGTGTTTTTTTTAAACTTTGTATTTTGTATTAGGGTATAACTAACAATGATGTGATAATCTCAGGTGAACAGTGAAGAGACTCAGCTATATATACATGTATCCATTTTCTGCCAAACACCCTTCCCATCTAGACTGCCACAAAACATATTTGTTTTAATAAAACTTTAAAAAATGTAAAAACCAGTCTTAACCCTCAGGGCATACCCAAATAAACTGCGGGCCAAGGCTGTAGTTGTAGCCCTAATTTAAATAATGCAAAGATAGGAACATGGATATGTTTGGGATTAAGAAGCAGTACTTAAAGTGAGAGACATATCCCCAAAATAGATCAGATTAGGGCAATTTCCTCCAAATCTAAAGTTTAGGAAGACAAGTTGCCAATGTCTGGAGGAATTGGAGACAGAAATAGTAGAAGTGACTGAACATTGACTCATAGGCCCTGTCAGCTTGGCTAAAGAAGATAGCTCTGTCATCAACTTTGAAATTTCTATATCAGACACAGAGGCAAGAAATTCATCTTCCAGCCTTGATCATATCCCCCCTCCCCCACCGAAGATCCTTTCAGCTCAACATGTTTTTGTTCAGAGATACCAGTAGTTCCAACAGAAAGAGAAACTAAAGTCCCTACTTAGGAAATCCTTCTCTTGGACATTTGCCTAAAGCCAAATGGAATAACAAATACTATGCCAACTATAAGTTGTCACTTGCCATTTACCTCAACAAGGTTTAAATCATGAGCCACTGCAGCTGCTGACCTTCAACACCCCCTGAAAGGAATTCAGAGTGGAGATCCAGAATAAGGCACTCTGTGTTCTGGGTGAAACTGGCAGAACAGGTCAGAAGATTTTATGACCCCAATTCTTGCATCTCCTTGTATTTAGAAAAACACTAAAATCATTAATGGTGACATCTGTTCTTTATGACTAGCAGCAAGCATCTGCCATAATGTGTGCTTGACCGCACGCACTCCTCTTCTCTAAAATCATACATAACATTGATCTTCACCCCCTACCTCTTTGAAGCAATTTCTCAGAGCTACCCGAACTGCTGCCTCCTAGGCTATAGTCCTCATTTTGCCCCAAATAGAACTTAAGTCTCAACTCTCATGTTGTGCAATTTTTTTCAGTGGACAGCAGGATTTACCTTCCAACCTGATAACAAACAAAACAGACAAAATGCATGATCAGCAGTTTTTAAAACATTGGATATCAAATGACAAAGAAGGACAGTGATCCATAAGAGATGGAAACAAACAAGGTGAGTACCAGGACTGGCCAGTTTATCATGTTTATAGAGTTTGCAGGCCACACACAAGGGAAAGGGGAACTGAGGCATTTGCTGGAAAACCCCTGAATTGAGAAAGACTAAAAGGCAGCAAGATTTCAAAGGAAAGTGCAAGAGAAAGGAGAGCTGCACAGAGAGAACTGCACAGACTTGCAGAGAATCTCCTACACATTAGAGCATAATGTGAGAGAATTACCAGAGGGATTGGAGAAGTGAAGTGAAAGTCGCTCAGTCGTGGCTGACTCTGCAATCCCATAGACTATACAGTCATGGAACTCTCCAGGCCAGAATACTGGAGATTAGCCTTTCACTTTTCCAGGGGATCTTTCCGACTCAGGGATCGAACCCAGGTCTCCCATATTGCAGGTGGATTATTTACCAGATGAGCCACAAAAAAGAACTATCAAAAATAAACAAAAGAGGACTTCCCTGGTGGTATAGTAGATTAGAATTCACCTGCAAATGCAGGGGACGAAGGTTTGATCCCTAGTTTGGGGAGATTCCACATGCTGAGGAGAAGCTGGGCCCGTATACCACAACTGCTGAAACCCTGGTGCCTTGAGTCTGTACTCTGTAACAAGAGAAGCCACCACAATGAGAAGCCCATGTATTGCAAGGAAGAGTAGCCCCTGCTCACTACAACTAGAGAGAGCCCAGGAACATCAATGAAGACTTAGTGAAACCAAGAATAAATGAATCATTAAAAAAAGAAAGAAAGAAACAAAGGAAATAATGCCTAAAGTTCACATGGGGCAGGAAACACTGCCCTTTCCCAACAACAAGACTAGACAGGATCACAGCTCATGGATTTTTGGATAGGATATTCAGAAAATTCTTCCTTCATAATGGAGAATAATTAACCCCAGACTGAGAACTTCTTTGATACTGCCTGATAATCGTAAAGGCAATAGCCAGAAGCATATCACTGTTTCTATGTAACTTAAATTGTTCCACAATAAAACTCAGGAAGATTTATAAGAACAAAAAAAATATCTAACTTTGACCTGATATAACATCATAAGTCAATTATGCAGTAACCCCTTGAATGACACAGATTTGAAATGCATGAATCCACAAATACATGCAATTTTTTTTTCACTAAATCCATACTACCATACTACTCAATCTGCATTTGGAATGGAGGATGCAGAAGGCTGACTATAAAGTTATATAAGGATACAGGGGACCCAAAGCCAATGCTTTGTGACAATGTAGAGGGGCAGGATGGGGAGGGAGATGGGGGGAGGTTTAAGAAGGAAGGGACATATGTATACTGATGGCTGCTGATTCATGTTGATGTATAGCAGAAATCAGCACAATATTGTACAGTAACTACCCTCCAATTAAAAATAAAATAAAATTTAAAAAAATAAAGTTATATGAGGATTTTCCAACACATGAAGGGTTGGTACCCCTACAACCCCACCCCATCACTTAAGGGTCAATTGTACTCCAATAAAAAATAAAATTACAAAAGAAAACCCACCTCAGAGTCTAGAATTAAAAGGCACAGACATTAAAATAGTTAATATGTTCTTCATATATTCATAGATTTAAAGTGCTCCATGGAGACATGGAAGGTTCTTTTTTCTTTTTTTTTTTTTTTTTTGCTTTGTAAATGCAGGGTTTTGAAAATTAGTTTTTATTGGAATATAGTCTCTATACAATGTTTTGCCAGTTTCTGCTGTACAGCAAAGTGAATCAACTATATGTTTACGTATATCCCCTCTTTGGGGGATTTCCTTACCATTTAGGTCACTACAGACTGTTGAGTAGATTCGTTTGTGCTATACAGCATGTTCTCATTAGTTATCTATTTTATGCATACTATCAGTAGTGTATATATGTCAATCCCAAGCTCCCAGTTCCTCTGTACCCACCCTTCCCCCTTAGTATCCATATATTTATTCTCTGCATTTGTGGACAAGGAAGATTTTTTAAAGCATACTTCTAGAGATGAGAACTACGAAGTGCGAGATGGAAAATATGTGTATATTAATGATAGACACTCAGTACAAGAGATTCACGGACCTGATGATATAACAATAGAAACTATGAAAACTGAAACACTGAGAGAAAATAATTTTAAAAAGGAAAGGAAGGTGTGAGGACAGGGAGGGAGAGAGGGAGGGAAGAAAGAAAGAAAGAAGAATTAGCATACCATTGTTGTTGTTCAGTCTCTTTGCCACCCTGTAAACTGCAGTACGCCAGGCTTCCCTGTCTATCACTATCTCCCGGAGTTTGCCCAAAGTCATGTGCATTGAGTTGATGATGCCTTCCCTCCATCTCATTCTCTGTTGCCCTCTTCTCCTCCTATCCTCAGTCTTTCCAGGCATCAGGGTCTTTTCCAATGAGTTGGCTCTTTGCATCAAATGGTACTGTGGCAGCCCAATATTCATATATTTGGAGTCCTTGAACAGTGTGTGTGTGCATAGGGGCAGGGAGAAGGAAAGAGAGAGAGACGTGGAGTGGAGGCAGGGGTGTTTGGGGAGGCAGGGCAGAGAAAATATTTGAAGAGGTAATGCCAAGCAACTTAAAAATTTTCAGACTTGATGGAAAAGAATAAAGATTTCCTCACAAGCAGACCTTCACTATAGGAAATGATAAAAGTCATTTAAGAAAAATTAAAATATCACATGATGTAATATTGATCTAAAAAGAAAAAAATGAAGAGCACCCAAAATGTTTACTCCATGGGTAAATATTTAAGATTTTTTTGCTTATTGTTTAGATGCCATTAAAAGATGTTTTACTATTTAAGCAAAAATTATAACAGATATAAAAATGTATGGCAATGTTAATGTGAAGGCTGGGAGAAAAGACATGGAAGAATACTAGCTTAAGGTTCCATTCCTAGATGATTCCTATACATGAAGATGTATCATATCTCTTCAACTGCATGTGCGCATGCTGAATTGCTTGTCTTGTACGATTCTTTGAGACCTGTAGCTGGCGATGCTCCTCTGTCCATGGGATTTCCCAGGCAAGATTACTGGAGTGGGTTGCCTTTTCCTCCTCCTGGGGATCTTTCCAATTCACGGATCCAACTCACTGTCTCCTGCATTTCCTGGCATTAGCAGGAGGATTCTTTACCACTGAGCAACCTGGAAGCCCCATCACTTTAAGACAGATTGCAGTAAGTCACAATCTGTATATAAATCTTGAAACAACTACTAAAATAACAACAAAAAAAGAGTAATGTTAATAAGCCACCGGGAAGATAAAACAGGATAGTAAGCAATATTTCAGTTCAGCCCAGTTCAGTCACTCAGTCATGTCTGACTCTTTGTGACCCCAGGGACTGCAGCATGCCAGGCCTCTCTGTCCATCACCAACTCCCAGAGTTTACCCAAACCCATGTCCATTGAGCCAGTGATGCCATCCAACCATCTCATCCTATGTTGTCCCTTTCTCTTCCTGCCTTCAATCTTACACAGCATCAGGGTCTTTTCAAATGAGTCAGCTCTCTTCACATCAGGTTGCCAAAGTATTGGAATTTCAGCTTCAACATCAGTCTTTCCAATGAACACTCAGGATTAATCTTCTTTAGGATGGACTGTTTGGATCTCCTTGCAGTCCAAGGGACTCTCAAGAGTCTTCTCCGACACTACAGTTCAAAAGCATCAGTTCTTCAGTGCTTAGCTTTCTTTATAGTCCACCTCTCACATCCATACATGACTACTGAAAAAACCATAGCCTTGACTAGATGGACCTTTGTTGACAAAGTAATGTCTCTGCTTCTTAACATGCTGTCTGGTTGGTCATAACTTTTCTTCCAAGGAGTAAGCATGTTCTAATTTCATGGCTGCAATCACCATCTGCAGTGATTTTGGAGCCCCCCCCCCAAATAAAGTCAGCCACTGTTTCCACTGTTTCCCCATCTATTTGCCATGAAGGGATGGGACCAGATGCCATGATCTTTGTTTTCTGAATGTTGAGCTTTAAGCCAACTTTTTCACTCTCCTCTTTCACTGTCATCAAGAGGACCTTTAGTTCTTCTTCACTTTCTGCCATAAGGGTAGTGTCATCTGCATATCTGAGGTTATTGATATTTTTCCCAGCAATCTTGATTCCAGCTTGTGATTCCTCCAGGGTTTCTCATGATATACTCTTCATAGAAGTTAAATAAGCAGGGTGACAATATACAGCCTCGACATACTCCTTTTCCTATTTGGAACCAGTCTGTTGTTCCATGTCCGGTTCTAACTGTTGCTTCCTGACCTGCATACAGATTTCTCAAGAAGCAGGTCAGGTGGTCTGGTATTCCTATCTCTTTCAGAATTTTCCACAGTTTATTGTGATCTACACAGTCAAAGGCTTTGGCATAGTCAATAAAGCAGACATCGATGTTTTTCTGGAACTTTCTCACTTTTCTGATGATCCAGCGGATGTTGGCAATTTGATCTCTCGGTCTTCTGCCTTTCCTAAAACCAGCTTGAACATTTGGAAGTTCACAGTTCACATATTGCTGAAGCCTGGCTTGGAGAATTTTGAGCATTACTTTTCTAGCATGTGAGATGAGTGCAATTGTGTAGTAGTTTGAGCATTCTTTGGCATTGCCTTTCTTGGGATTGGAATGAAAACTGACCTTTTCCAGTCCCTTGGCCACTGCAGATTTTTCCAAATTTGCTAACATAATTAGTGCAGCACTTTCACAGCATCATCTTTTAGGATTTGAAATAGCTCAACTGGAATTCCATCATCTCCACTAGCTTTGTTATTAGTGATGCTTCCTAAGGCCCACTTGACTTCACATTCCAGGATGTCTGGCTCTAAGTGACTAATCACAGCATCATGATTATCTGGGTCATGAAGATCTCTTTTGTACTGTTCTTCTGTGTATTCTTGCCACCTCTTTTTAATATCTTCTGCTTTTGTTAGGTATATACCATTTCTGTCCTTTACTGAGCTCATCTTTGCATGAAATGTTCCCGTGGTATCTCTAATTTTCTTGAAGAGATCTCTAGTCTTTCCCATTCTATTATTTTCCTCTATTTCTTTGCACTGATCACTGAGGAAGACTTTCTGATCTCTCCTTGCTATTCTTTGGAACTCTGCATTCAAATGCATATATCTTTCCTTTTCTCCTTTGCTTTTGGCTTCTCTTCTTTTCACAGCTATTTGTAAGGCCTCCTTAGACAGCCATTTTGCTTTTTTGCATTTCTTTTTCTTGGGGATGGTCTTGATCCCTGTCTCCTATAGAATGTCATGAACCTCCATCCATAATTCATGAGGCACTCTATCTATCAGATCTAGTCCTTAAATCTATTTCTCACTTCCACTGTATAATCATAGGGGATTTGATTTAGGTCATACCTGAATGCTCTAGTAGTTTTCCCCACTTTTTTCAATTTAAGTCTGAATTTGGCAATAAGGAGTTCATGATCTGACCCACAGTCAGCTCCCGGTCTTGTTTTTGTTGAATGTATAGAGCTTCTCCTTCTTTGGCTGCAAAGAATATAATCAATCTGATTTCAGTGTTTTCCATCTGGTGATGTCCATGTGTAGAGTCTTCTCTTGTGTTGTTGGAAGAGGGTGTTTGCTATGACCAGTGCATTCTCTTGGCAAAATGCTATCAGCCTTTGCCCTGCTTCATTCTGTACTCCAAGGCCAAATTTGCCTTTTACTCCAGGTGTTTCTTGACTTCCTACTTTTACATTCCAGTCCCCTATAATGAAAAGGACATCTTTTTTGGGCATTAGTTTTAAAAGGTCTTCTAGGTCTTCATAGAGCCTTTCACCTTCAGCTTCTTCAGCATTACTTGTTAGGGCATAGACTTGGATTATCGTGATATTGTATGGTTTGCCTTGGAAATGAACAGAGATTATTCTGTCGTTTTTGAGATTGCATCCAAGTACTGCATTTTGGACCATTTTGTTGACTGTGATAGCTACACTCCATTTCTTCTAAGGGATTCTCACCCACAGTAGTAGATATAGTGGTCATCTGAGTCAAATTCACCCATTCCAGTCCATTTCAATTCACTGATTCCTACAATGTTGACGTTCACTCTTGCCATCTCCTGTTTGACCACTTCCAATTTGCCTTGATTCATGGACCTAATATTCTAGGTTGCTATGCAATATTGCTCTTTATAGCATCAGACCTTGCTTCTATCACCAGTCACATCCACAACTAGGTCTTGTTTTTACTTTGGCTCCATCCCATCATTATCTCTGGAGCAATATTTAATTAACATCAAAGTAGACAAGGAAAGCGAGAAAGGCAACAAAGATGAGGTGAAAAGAGTGAAGATGATATCCAGATGATAAACTTAAATCTAACTGTATCAATGTCACAATAAATGTAATCATTTAAACACACAAACACAGGCAGAAATTGTCAAAGTATATAAAATAGCAAGACTTAACTCTCTGTCACCTGAAAGAAACACACTCTAAGTACAAAGACAAAAAATGATTAAAAGTAAAAGGATAGGGACTTTTCTGGTGGTAGAGTGGATCAGAATCCGCCTGCCAATGCAGGGGACACAGGTGGGCTCCCTGGTCCAGGAAGACCCATGTGCCGTGGAGCAGCTAAGCCCATGTGCCACAACTACTGAGCCCATATGCTGCAACTACTAAAGCTTACGTTGTGCAGTAAGAGAAGTCACTGCAGTGAGAAGCCAGGCACCTCAAGGAAGAGTAGCCTCTGCTTGTACAGCTAGTGAAAGCCCACATGCAACAATGAAAATCCAGCGCAACCAAAAATAAATTAAAAAGTAAAAGAATGGGAAAAGATGCACAAGGTTTACATTAATCATAGAAAACCAGAATTGCCTGTATTCATTTCATTCAAATAGATTTCAAAGCAAACATTATAGAGCCAAACTGAGTGTTTTTTTTTTAAAGGTAGGGGGAGGCACAAGTAAACAATGTCAGGAATGAGAGAGGTAGCATCACTACAGACTCTAGAAATATTAAAATAATAAGAAAATATAAAGAAAAATGTTAAGCCAGAAACAGGAAAAAAAAAAATAGAAACTTAGATGAAATGGACAAATTCCTCAAAAGACAGAGCCACCAAAGCCAGTATTGTAAAGTAAAATAAAGTAAAAATAAAAATTAAAAAAAAATAAAAAATAAAAATAAAAATGCAAATTTCAACTTAAAAAAATAAAAACAAAAGAGACAAGTTTGTAAAAAAAAAAAAAAAAGAATAAATAATTCGAATAGCACTGCATCGATTAAAGAAATGGACTGTTTAACTGTAAGTAGTTAAAAATCTTAAAAAACAAAGAAAAAATTTTGCCCAGATGACTTTAATGGTAAATTGCTTCAAACACTAAGTAAACAAATAGTACCAATTTTACACAAAATTTTCCAAAAATTGACATGAAGGAGGAGTACTTCTCTGAAGCCTAAACCTGACAAAGCCATTACACGAAAAAAAATTACATATCAGTATCCTTCAAAAATGTAGTTGCAGAAATCCTAAGCCAAACTTTAGTGGATCTAAAATTTGGTGATATATTGAAGTGATAATTTTAACCCCAAGAGTAATTTTAATCCCAAGAATCCAAATATGGCTTCAGTTCAGTTCAGTTCAGTTCAGTCGCTCAGTCATGTCCGACTCTTTGCAACCCCATAAATCGCAGCATGCCAGGCCTCCCTGTCCATCACCAACTCCAGCCTTATATAATTATACAGTGTAATTTACCTTGTTAGAAAAAAAAAAAAGAAAACTATATAATGGTATCAATAGATGTAGGAAAAATATTAGACAAATCAATGTGTTAGTCTCTCTGTCATGTCCAACTCTGATTCCTTGGACTGTAGCCCACCAGGCTTCTCTGTCCATGGAATTTTCCAGGCAAGAATTCTAGAGTAGCTTACCATTTTCCTCTCAAGACAAATCAATACTCATTCTTAATAAAACCTCTCAGTATTATATAAATAAAAGGAAAATTCCTCAAACTGGTTAATTTCATTTGTGAAAAATACACAGCACCATATTTAATAGTATAACACTGAATGACTTATTCCCAAAATCAAGAACAAAATAAAGATATGTACTCTCACCATTCTTATTCAATATTTTACTAGATATTCTAGTCCATGAAATCAGGCAAGGAAAAGAAAAAGAAATCATCCAGAAAGGAAAAATATAAAAGTATTTTTTTTTCAAATAACATGATTATATATATGGAAAATCTAATGAAATACACACAGAAAAAACTTACTAGAAGAAATAAGTGAGTTAATCAAGGTTTCAGGGTATAATATTAATATGAAACTTTATTATAACTCTACATACTAGCAGAAGACTTTGAAAATAAGAACTACAAATGATAACAATACCATCTACAGTAGCATAAAAAATGTGAAATACATGATAATCTAACAACATCTACACAAAGAACATTAAAAAGCATTGCTTAAAGAACATAAGGAATACCTAAATAGAGCAATACACCTTTTTCATGAGTTGAACAAATCAATATTTTTAAGAATTCAATTTTCCCCAAATTTATGTATGGATTCAGTGCAATTCAAAATTTCAAGTTTTTTTTTTTTTTTAGAAATGGACAAGCCAATTTAAGACAGAAATACAAAAGCATAGATTAACCAAACAACTCTAAAAAAGAATACCAATGAATAACTACTACCATGTGATTTCAAGATATATTAAAGAACCATAGAATTCAAAATATCAAGGTGCTGTTGTAAGCCAAGAATAATAAATAAATCAATGGAAAGGAATAGAAAGTCCAGAAATAGACCCAGCCATGTATGGAAAATTGTGGACAAAAGTGCAAAGGCAATGTAGTGAAGGAAGAATAGTCTTTTCAACAAATGTTGCAAAAACAATTGAATCCCCACAAGCCAAAAAAAAACACTTCCATACATCCATATGTCACTTAAAAATTAACCTAAAATAAGTTCTAGATTTCCATGAAAAATCTGAAACTCTACAATGTCTAGAAGAAAGCATAGGACAAAAATGAGAAAAATGCTGTGTGACCTTGAGTTAGGCAACAAATTCTTAGAAACAATGGAAACAGGAAAATTGACTTCTCTGAAGTCCAGCAGGGGAGGACTTGGAACAAGTTAGGGAAAAATATACAGAGGGAATTACAACTTTTGCTATCAAGGTGCCAGGCAGCTGGGCCAGTCTCTGCTAAGGAGTTCTGCACTCAACTAGTAGCAGGCAGTTCCCGAGGCTCTTATGGTTTACACCTAAGTGACGAAGTATAGCTTAAACTCCAGAAGAGAATTCAAAGGTCTTCTTCTTTTCCTCCAGATCCTTCAAATTCACTGTGCTCTCAATATATTCGCCTTCTTTTGACATATACTGAATGCAGTTAAAATACAGTTTTCAGCAAAAACAGTTCGCCTTTGAATATACGCACAGGTCCCTGAAGGATACATATGGGAAACAGCTCCCTGAATTCTAAACCTGCAGGCAGGGAGGAAAAAAAGAGAAAAATTAGATTTACTGCCACCTTGTCTTAAAGCTTCAAGTCAGTAATAAATGTGAGAAGGAAAAGCTAAGAGAAGATCCGAATGGATAAATGGGCAAGTTGCTGTGTGAGAGAGTTGGAGAGAGAGATTCGGAAATTCCCCAAGATTCTTTCCAGCAAGAAGAGGACACTGCATGGAATGCAGCAGTAACTTCACTAGTAGGTTCAGTGAAGAATAAGAAACTGACTACCCTGGTTGTTCAGTGGATAAGAATCTGCTTGCCAATGCAGGGGACACAGTTTCGATCCCTGGTCTGGAAAGATCCCATATGTCTTGGAGCAACTAAGCCCATGTGCCACAGCTACTGAGCCTGTGCTCTACAGCCCAAGAGCCACAACTATGGAAGCCCGACCCCCTAGGACCCATGCCTGGCAACAAGAGAAGCCACTGCAGTGAGAAGCCCACGCATCACGCGGGGGAGCAGCCCATGCTCGCGGCAACTAGGGAAAGCCTACGCAAAGCGACAAAAATAAAAATAAATAAATAAACGAAACTAAAACAGAGCAACAAACTTACAAGTGGGGCATCAAAGGAGTACCATCTTCCCAAAGCCACAAGTAGCTGGGTTTCCTCATTGACAACCCCGTCCAGAAGGGGAAATTGGAATGGGCAATCATCTGCTGGATGAATTCCTGTGGGGAGTAACATTTCTGTGTTAATGAATGAGTGGATGTGGACTTTTTAGATTAGATTCACGAAACTAAAGAACTCAAAGAGAACTTTGACATCCTCTCCATGGCTTGACAGCGAAGTCTAGTGGAGCCTAGAAATACTTAGTAACCTGTCCATCCAAGGTCACGCACATATCCAGTGGCCACACAAGGCTAGAAATCATGTACGTATTCTGATTCTTAAGCAAGCACTCCTCTACTGAGGGTCTAAACCAGATCTGCTTACCTATGACCCAATAATCCAGCCCGACACATCCCACACATCCATTACACTCACCAGTTCATCTGTGCTATTAATCTTCAGCAAGTGGGCGTCCAAAGACAAGCAGTTCTCCTGGCTTTTTTCCCAATTAAAAGAGCCAGAGGAAAATTGGTAACAGTTTTCTTCATGCCAGAGCCAGTCTTGGGGACAAGGACCTTGGAAATACAGTATATCTAATCAGTGAGTTGTGCCTGAGAAAAGATATTAATATTTCTACAATTCTTAACTCAGTTCACCTCTCAGGACTCCCACATGCATGCCATCTCTTCTTAGTCAGAATTACACCCAGACTCTGCAAATTCCTAAATAGCCTAGAGTCTTTATTTCTCTTTTTTTTTTTTTTTGGAGGAAAAAATATGCATTCTGATTTTAGAAAACTAAATTAAAAAGCAAGGCTTGAGCTGGGATGTAATATTAGATACTGATCTATTTTTTTTAATTATGTTTGGAACTATGAAAATGAGAGGGGATGAATATTTAGTAGCTATTCTGTTACTAAAAGATGTGCTTATATATTTTAAAACTTTAGCTCTTTGAATAACAAAGTTAGGCTTAGATCCTATAATTCTTACCTCTGGATAGGTAGCCCTATGTGGCTTTTGAGTACTTGAGTCGTGGCTCATCTGCATTGAGATTTGCAGTGTGTATAAAATACACCTAATTTTGAAAATTTAGTATAAAAAAAGAATGTAAAATATTGCATGAATAATATTTATACTGATTAGTTTTGCGATAATATTTCAAGTATATTGAATGAAATAAAATATGTCACTAAAATTAATTTCATCTCTTTCTTTTTCATTTTTTATGTGGCTCCTATTGGGGTGGCCAAAAAGTTTTTCTGTAATATTTTATAGAATAATAGAAGCTTTAATGTTGCATGTGTGGTATCCCCTGTATTTTCTTTTGGACAGAGCTGCTTTAGGGAGAAAGTATATGGAGGCAAAGTGGGCATCTTCATTTCAACAAGATTTTAGTAGGTAGAGAGTTTTCAGCAGCAAAATTCCCAGGAAGTCCAAAAACCTTGGGGCTTAGGAGACAGGCAAAAACATGACAGTGTCTGTGTGTCTGCGTGTGTTAGTCGCTCAGTCATGTCTGACCCTTTGTGACTGCATGGGCTGTAGCCTGCCAGGCTGGTCTGTCCATGGGATTTTCTAAGCAAGAATACTGGAGTAGGCTGCCATTTCCTTCTCCAGGGGAACTTCCCGACCCAGGGATCGAACCCAGGTCTCCTGCATTGCAAGCAGACTCTTTACTGTCTGGGCCACCAGGGAAACCTGTCTATGTGTTTACAGATATTTTAAACACTCCCCAGTTCCTTCTCCTCCTTTCCCTCTTCCTCTCACTTCCCCTCACCTTTTTCTCCCTCTCACCCTTCCCCTTTCTTCCTTTCTTCATTACCATCATCACCATCTCTTCTGTGTGTTAGTAATACTTGGAACCTCTCTACTAGGGAACAAAGCCCTTTGTTCTATGCTGTGACCAAAAATACAAAACTCAAATCCCTGAGAAAGGCAACATTTCAATTTCACTTTGTGACATAAAATCATCCGATAGTTTTGTAAGAACAGGCTTTATCAGAGAGGACAAAATAGAAGGGCACTGAACTACGAAAGGAGAAAGTGAATGAAAGAGGACATACAGAACACGGGGCTGAAAGCAAAGAGTGCAAGATTCTTCTCAGTTTGCATAGTCCTGTCTTACTATGTTGAAGGAAAGAGAATACTGGCTTTCTTGAACTAAAAGAAAAGTCTAGGTAGGTTTTCCAAGTCATGAAAAAGTGAAAAAGATGAATCTCATAATGTATTCAAACCACCTGTATTTCTTTAATTATTTTTTATTTAACAAACACAAAAACTGCTAGGTGCCATTAATGGTTGGCAGTAATTTTTATGTATTGGCTCATTTAATCCTCATAACAACAGTATGTATAAGTTCATTCATTTTCTTCATTTGAAAGACAGAGAAAATGAGAATTTGAACGTAGGCAGTCTAAATCCAGCATCTGTGTGTTTTATCAGTATATCCCATGCGTGTGTGTTCAGTCATTTCAGTAGTGTCTGACGCTTTGCGTCCCACCAGGCTCCTCTGTCCATGGGATTCTCCAGGCAAGAATACTGGAGTGGATTGCCACATCCTCCTCCAGGGGATCTTCCCAACCCAGGGATACAACTGCGACTCCAGCTACCCCTGTATTGCAGGTGGATTTTTTACACACTGAGCCACCTGGGAAGCCCCCATTATATCACATTGCCTCTCAAGCTCCTGAGTTTGAATGGATTGAGGAAATACTTCTTGGTGCCTATCAAGACATGTTGATACAGTGTTTCAAGGAAAATCTGGAACTTGCCACTTTTAACAGGCTACTTGGGTGACAATTATGTACACTAAAAGTTGAGAACCACCACTAATTCCAGTCCTAAAATATCTGTTACTTGGAAGGCACTGCATCTTTCTAGCTGGCTGACCTCAAGCAAACTACATATGTGAATTTCTCAGCATCTCGCCCTCTTCATACTTTTATGGAGAATCACAGACTTGTCAGTAAGAAAGATAAAACTTATCTCAAACTTGAGAAAACTGGCATATTTTTCTGCATAGTATTTTGTTGTTGCTTTTGAGAATCTTCGCAAAGCTGCTTGATGAAAAGCATGTCTGCCAGCAAAAGACACATCATCTAGTGTTTTTGATTAGTTCTCTAAACTTGGCACCACTGGAAGATGGTTCTGAATAGTCCTGACATAATTTTAATCCCATATGACTGATAAAAACAAGACTAGTTTATGGCCCCACCTGTGAAATAAACCATTTTTGATATGTAGCTATGTCTGCTTATATAAACATCCCTGTCCTTGATATATTAGGTTCCTTCCTTTAAGCCTTATTTAAGATGGTTGTATTTCCTCAGCTGTTCTTTCCTTAAAGAGGTTCAATATACAATTGACACTTGCTTAAAAAAATCAGCTTGTCTAAAAATTTCTGCTTATTTTGGAAATTTAAATAACCCTGGTGGAAGAAGCACAAGCTGGAATCAAGATTGCTGGGAGAAATATCAATAACCTCAGATATGCAGATGACACCACCCTTATGGTAGAAAGTAAAGAGGAGCTAAAAAGCCTCTTGATGGAAGTGAAAGAGGAGAGTGAAAAAGTTGGCTTAAAGCTCAACATTCAAAAAACTAAGATCAGAGCATCTGGTCCCATCACTTCATGGGAAATAGATGGGGAAACAGTGGAAACAGTGTCAGACTTTATTTTTCTGGGCTCCAAAATCACTGCAGATGGTGATTGCAGCCATGAAATTGAAAGACACTTGCTCCTTGGAAGGAAAGTTATGACCAACCTAGACAGCATATTCAAAAGCAGAGACATTACTTTGCCAACAAAGGTCCATCTAGTCAAGGCTATGGTTTTTCCAGAGGTTATCTACGGATGTGAGAGTTGGACTGTGAAGAAAGCTGAGTGCCAAAGAATTGATGCTTTTGAACTGTGGTGTTGGAGAAGACTCTTGAGAGTCCCTTGGACTGCAAGGAGATCCAACCCGTCCATCCTAAAGGAAATCAGTCCTGGTGTTCATTGAAAGAACTGATGTTGAAGCTGAAACTCCAATACTTTGGCCACCTCATGCAAAGAGTTGACTCATTGGAAAAGACCCTAATGCTGGGAAGGATTAGGGGCAGGAGGAGAAGGGGACGACAGAGGATGAGATGGCTGGATGGCATTACTGACTCAATGGACATGGGTTTGGGTGGACTCCGGGAGTTGGTGATGGACAGGGAGGCCTGGCGTGCTGCGATTCATGGGGTCGCAAAGAGTCGGACATGACTGAGCGACTGAGCTGAACTGAACTGTACATACTGAGGGCCTCCCAAGTAGCACAGTGGTAAAGAATCCACCTGCCTGCCAATGCAGGAGATATGGGTTTAATTCCTGGGTTGGGACGATCTCCTGGAGGAGGAAATGGCTACTCATTCCAGTGTTCTTGCCTGGAGAAATCCATGAACAGAGGACCCTGGTGGGTTAAAGCCCATAGGGTCGCCAAGAGTTGGGCATAACTGAGCACATACATACTGAAGGTATTTGTAAACTGCAAAAGTTTACATGAACCTACTTATCATTAAACTTACCTGTGTTTCAACTTTTTGATCTACAAAATTAATGCATGGGTATCTGTAAACTGTTACTATGTAATCTTTAGTCAACAAACTTACATGGTTGAGACCATGAGCTGTACAAGCAAGAAGCTAGAGAAATCTCTGTTTATTAAGTGGCAGTTAGGTGCTATTGTCAAGAATAAGATTCTCAGGCGCCCCACCAAGAAAGCAAGGTACTACCAAAAGTAACTCCATTTCGCACTTTCTAATGCTCCCTATGACTAAAAGCACATACCTGATTTAATTACACACTGTTGAAAAACTAAATAGTACGTATGGATCAGTTCTGTATTATCAGAGTTCACATTATCCTCTCCTTGTTATAGATGCTACTATTTCTACCTGCCTCCTAGATTCTTAGTTCACTTCGTCGACTGAGATCAACTCAGTTCTTCTCATATGCACTGACTTCCTGGGTCCCTCACATTTTTATCTGATTTGAAGTATCTACTTAACACTTACAAGCCAGCTCACCTCTATTGACTCAACTAATGTTGACGTAGTTGTATGCTTTAAGAAACAGTCCCATAGAATAAAGCTGATGAAGAGCTAGGAATCCCCAGGACAAAGGAGACCACTTGGGAAAAGAAATCAGTGATTATGATACACTGGAATGGAAAGAGATGAGAACCTGTACAAAGAAGTGGGAGGATTCTGCCAGAAAATCTCAAAATTAAAATCTTAGAAAGAAAGAGAAGGCTCTTGTGAGGAAGGAAAGCTTAAACCCACCAGAAAGTGTGGTTGATTGAATCAGATAATCTCAAGAATTGGACATGTGATAGAGTGAGGATGACATGGGATGGGGGCTTCCCTGGTGGCTCAGAGGGTAAAGCATCTGCCTGAAATGCAGGAGACCTGGGTTCAATTCCTGGATCTGGAAGATCCCCTGGAGAAGGAAGTGGCAACCCACTCCAGTACTCTTGCCTGGAAAATTCCATGGACAGAGGAGCCTGGTGGGCTACAGTCCATGGGATCACAAACAGTCGGACACGACTGAGCAACTTCACTCTCCAGAGCAAGGATGACAAAAATAGAGGGCCTCTAATGTAGAATCTGAAGAATGAAAAATGATAGATGCATCCATACACCAATATTGTCCTTGGGACACTTCAACAGAAAGGTTAAGATTTACACATAAGCTTCTACTGTCTCTCTTGACCCCCTCTCGCCCTCATACCTGAATAGTTTGCTGCCTCTTTCAGAACTTCCTGAAGATTCAGGTTCTGGCGATGAAGTTCCATTAGTTTCTTGGATTTCTCATCCAGCTTGTGGGCAAGGGTTTCTATCATTTCTTTGAGTTCCTTCTGTGACTCCTGGGAAGATTTTTCTGATTGGCGCTGCGCTAAAATCTGTCCCTCGAGGATATTTTCCTGGTGAGTAATGTTTGCTTGCTGTTGCTTTAGGAGATCAGACACCTGGGATACTAAATTAGAACTAAATTTAGATTCCAATTCCAATTCCCAATAAAAAAATGCCTCCACTGGATTTTGGTGAAATCAAAGAACAGAATCAAGCCATCTGTTTTGACAACAAAGCAACCCAACTTTACTCAAATTATGGATTTGGAAGTTATTTGATATTTCTGCTATATATATATATATATATATTAATGTTGGAGAAAGTCTCAGATACTTGTGGTAAAATACAAACAAACAAACAGGAATTTACTTGTTACTGAGAGTTACACACAAGTTAAAAGAAGTCACAGGTTAAGTCACTCATCAGTGGCATAAGTAAAATGCAGATAATCTAAAACAGTCAGACACCAATCATACTCAGTGACTATTAGTAGCACTTGTCATTAATGAGTTACTCTGTCTAAATTCTGTGTCTTAATTGCCCTCTCTCCACCCTTCCACACTTCCTGATTTTACATAAAAACTGTGACACTCACCCTGTTTTTGAGAAACTCTCCCATGGGATTATTTTAAGCTGCTTTCGCAAGAATATGAAAACAGTTTTTCAATTTTAGCTTGTTTTTTTTGTTTGTTTTTAGAAAGGGTGAAAATGAAAGGAAGGTTGTGAAATCAAGCAGGCAACAAATGTTAAGGGTCCAATGTCTCAATTCTATAAGTCTGATGGTTCAGTACAAAGTAGACCCTTTGGCTTGAAACCCATACTTGACCCTGTTAAAAAGTGGTCAGAACCTCAGAGGAAGACTCTTCCAATGACCACCACTGAGTCAAGGGCTCTTCTCCCACATCATTAGGAAAGGATTTACAGGTCCAAAGTGTTTATAGATTGAAAAACTAAGTGGTTTGCGACCTTAAACACCAATTGAGGAACAAATTAGCACTTCAAAGGCCTTCATAACTTGGATTCTAGGATTCTAGAGAGCCAAAATAGCTCAAAGCTATAACCTAAATACATAGGTGGATGAGATGTATGATCATAGCCATTTTTTCCCCTTCTTGTTCACTTTCACCTTTTCATTTCTTTTCCTCTTGACATCCCCTCTTTCCTAAATGGCCATATTGTAAATCCGAAGACTGTTATATTTTAAATATTGTATTTATGAAGACTGTGTTTCTGAGTTAACTTTAAATTGGTATTTAACCACTTGTATTAAAACTCAATGTAAACTAAATGAAATGTCTTTTTATGGGTCCCTCAGGTGATCTTATGGGTTAGTAACTTCAAATTATTTCCCTCCTCATTATTCTGGGATTTAAATGGACTCTATCTATGAAGTTCTGGAAACAAAATCAAACAAAAACCTAATATCCATAATCTTCACCCCATGCCTCAATCTATTTGAGGGAAGAACACAATAAACTCATTCATCTTCCCATTCACTCCTAAAAACAGTCTGCCTCAAATGTATCTAAATCAAGGTGGTTTATAGTTACTATGAAACTAACCAATAAACCGTGTTTATAAGCCCTTATTTTTTTTCTCCCTTCTTTCCCTGCCTCAGCACTTACATTGCAGTATCAACAATATAACAGTCACCAGTAATCCCAGACAAAGGACCCCTAGGGTCACAGCAGCAGGGTACCACTTCCAAGAAGAAACAAAACGAAGACCTAGAGTGATTCAGAAAGACAAAAATGATGGAGGTAAGTGGTCAGACAATTCTTTGGATCCAGCCTGTACCTGGCACTTTGCACTACTTACTTCTAGTCTTTCCAATGACTCTGCAAATAATTCACTATCCACATTTACAGACAAAAAATATGGGCAGTTAAAAACTTTAAGTAATTTACCCGAGGTCACACAACTGATGAAATTTAGGAGCTGGGATTCAATATCAGCTATTTGACTCCAAGGATCTGATTCTAGTTAAGTTCAATTTTTTTTTTTTCTTTTTTCTTTTGGACCTTGCCACTCTAAACTTCCCTGCCCAGGGACCAAAGTCATGCCCATGACATTGGAAGCATGGAATCCTAACCACTGGATTACCTGGGAATTCTCCAAGTATCTGATTCTAAAGCATATGCTTTGTCTCAAGAAACTCTCAGTTCAGCTTGATTGGATCAACTTCCTCCACAAGGCAGAGTCTGATATTTTCAGTATAGACCATGTGTATGTATGCATACGTGTGCACACACACTCACACCCCACACACACGTAACCACAGTTATAAGTAACATATAATAAATGAATATTAGACATCAAATAAGTAAAGTCTTTAGTCAGTTAACAACTGAGAACGCCTCAAAGAACTAACACATAATTTTATGCTATTGAGTTTTTATTTCATTAAAAATAAATACATCTTGGACCTGGGGTTATTGACCAAAGAAAAAATATAAATGAAACTCTTTATTCACTTGATTCATATTAATATCACGTCCTTCACTCACACCAGCTTTAGCACTCTTGTTATGAGAAAAAAAATTCCCCATTATTATAAAAGCAAATCATGTAGCTCACAAGTGTATGAATATCTTATTATGAAGTCCACCACCGAAAAAGCACAGATACTACTGGTTCAGAAGGAAAACATTTCAAATAAAGGATTTGGACTCCTCACCTTGTAAGATAAACAAATAAGGCACTGAAAATGTTAACTCTCTATATGCAAATAAGGAAACTGACCGTTCAGTTAGTTGCCTAAGATCACACAGATGTTAAGATCCAAACAGAGATCTTTAATCCAATTGCGAGTAGCTACATGGCTTGGACCATCACATCACAAAAGCTCCAGTGTGAATGTGTAATGATTCAAATCAATCAATGATCAAATATTACTATTTTCACTGAGTTCTCAAGTGTCAAAAGCACTCTACAGATGAATCAAACCAAATAGAAGTTTTGACAGGAAGGAATATGGTTCATTCACTGATTCAAGAGTGATTAAGCTTCTAGACTATGTCTGGCAACTTGGCAGAAAGGAAGTTGAAGATAATTATGTGTCTTGCAAATAATTGCTCTATCCTGGCATTAGAAAAAAATATCTGGGTAAATCTTTCAATCGACATTTCCCTCTGGTCAATATTCCTCCCATATTATAGCTCAGTCTTAACTCTACCACTTAATAGCCACGTAAAACTGGGTAATTTAGTTAATCCTCCTGATCACCAGTTGAAAGTGAAAATGAAGTTGCTCAGTCGTGTCTGACTCTTTGCGACTGTGGACTGTAGCCCACCAAGCTCCTCTGTCCATGGGATTCTCCAGGCAAGAATACTGGAGTGGGTTGCCATTTCCTTCTCCAGGGGATCTTCCTGACCCAGGGATCGAACCCAGGTCTCCCACATTGCAGGCAGACGCTTTAACCTCTGCACCACCAGGGAAGATCACCAGTTAGTCCTCTGTAAAAGGGAGAGGATAGTAGTCCCAACCTCAAGGTGTAAAGCTTTAATGCATATAAAGTGAATATCATAGAAACTAGCCTATAGCAAATGATCAATAAGAGTTGGTTATCATCACCCTCTACTATATCATCATTCATACCAAGTTAGTTTATCATCATCTTCTTTAATAACCATTATATCTGACTTGTTTTCCTTTTAAGTAAATGTTATTAACTCTAATATCTTCCCACATTCAGGCATTATAGTTTCCTGCTCCTATATTTGGTTAGTTTACAGGTCTAAATGAACTCTGTCCTTGTATTCATTTACCCACCTCTAGTACCTTTTGCTGTCTCGCCATTTGGCTTCTGATCAAGTTGATCTCTCATACTCTTGTGGTCATCAACAGTCATTTTCAAATGTATTCCAAGAATCAGAGAGTGAAGCTGTTGAGGACTTCTACAAAGTAAAAGTTGGTGAGTTCCTCCTGGAGTGTTTAAATAGCTACTGATATCTGGTGGAATGACTCAATCATTGGTAGGAGGAAGGAGCAGCTTTGCTTCATATTGGGAAGTTGGCTGACGCAAATTCTTGAGATATGTTTATTGCAGGAGGGGAAAGTGGTGAATCTGATAGTGTTTCAGGATATTTCACCAAGTAATTTATGAAAGGGAAAATTGTATTTTCCATGAGCCTTAAGAGGAGTGGATGTTTACTCATGCTTCAGATAAGAAAACTGAAGTTTAAAAGAGTAAGTCCCACAAAATTTGTAGAAGAGTGTGGATTTAGACTAGAGTTTTATTCCAATATCCATAAATGTTTATTTCACTATAACAGACTATCTTTACACTGGGGTCTTTCATAAGTCTCACATTTTCTTTTTTAATTTTGATGGTTTTTTTTTTTTTTTCAGCAGTAGGCTTAAGAATTTGGCAGTTAATCACATGACTCATCTCTCTAGCCGTGACAACCTTGGTAATTTTAGAACTTAGGAATACTATTTCATACAGTGGCAGTATAGAGAAATTTGCAGCAGATGGAGCTAGTTTGTGTTTTTTTTCCTTTACTATTCCCTTGGTCTATAATCTAGGGGAATGTCTTTAGCTATAAATTGGGACACTACAATGTCTACTTGATAACGTAGATAAAGCTGTTGTAGGGATTCAAATAAGATACTGAGTGAAAGTGCTAAGCTTTGTATTTCAAACACAGTAACAACTCAATAAATGATAGCTATTATTATTAGCAGTAGTAACACAGTTCAGTTCAGTCGCTCAGTCCTGTCCAGCTCTTTGTGACTCCATGAATCGCAGCACACCAGGCCTCCCTGTCCATCACCAACTCCTGGAGTTTTTCCAAACCCATGTCCATTGAATCAGTGATGCCATCCAACCATCTCATTCTCCGTCATCCCCTTCTCCTCCTGCCTTCAATCTTTCCCAGCATCAGGGTCTTTTCAAATGAGTCAGCTCTTCGCATCAGGTGGTCAAAGTATTGGAGTTTCAGCTTCAACACCAGTCCTTCCAATGAACACCCAGGACTGATTTCCTTTAGGATGGACTGACTGGATCTCTTTGCAGTTCAAGGGACTCTCAAGAGTCTTCTCCAACACCACAGTTCAAAAGCATCAGTTCTTCGGCACTCAGCTTTCTTTACAGTCTAACTCTCACATCCATACATGACCACTGGGAAAACCATAGCCTTGACTAGATGGACCTTTGTTGGCTAAGTAATGTCTCTGCTTTTTAATATGCTGTTTAGGTTGGTCATAACTTTCCTTCCAAGGAGTAAGTGTCTTTTAATTTTATGGCTGCAATCACCATCTCAGTGATTTTGGAACCCCCCAAATAAAGTCAGCCACTGTTTCCCCATCTATTTCCCATGAAGGGATGGGACTGGATGCCAGATCTTAGTGTTCTGAATGTTGAGCTTTAAGTCAACTTTTTCACTCTCCTCTTTCACTTTCATCAAGAGGCTCTTTAGTTCTTCTTCACTTTCTGCCATAAGGGTGATGTCATCTGCATATCTGAGGTTATTGATATTTCTCCCGGCAATCTTGATTCCAGTTTGTGCTTCCTCCAGCCCAGCGTTTCTCATGATGTACTCTGCATAGAAGTTAAATAAGCAGGGTGACAATATACAGCCTCGACGTACTCCTTTTCCTCTTTGGAACCAGTCTGTTGTTCCATGTCTAGTTCTAACTGTTGCTTCCTGACCTGCATACAGGTTTACACTCAACACAGTTGAATTTTTCATCAAAGAATACATTTTATATGTGTTTGCCTTAAGTCACAAAGATTTCTATGGAATCTCAACAAAGATACTATATGTGCTGCTGCTGCTGAGTCACTTCAGTCGTGTCCAAGCCTGTGCAACCCCATAGACAGCAGCCCACCAGGCTCCTCTGTCCCTAGGATTCTCCAGGCAAGAATACATTCTCTAGTGAAGTTGCTCAGTCATGTCTGACTCTTTGCAACCCCATATAGCCTACCAGGCTCCTCTGTCCATGGGTTGCCATTTATTCACTGATAAAATTCCCACCTATCCCCCCTCCACCCCCAACAACTTCCTAACCAGAAAAGAAATGTCTCCTTGCAGTTATTCTTGCTTAAAAAAAAAAATCCTTATCTATGAGAGATATTTTTTGAATTATTTATGGGCAAAAATGGTGTGATAGCTAATATATGCTTTAAATGATGCCAGAAAAAATATATATATATAAAGAAGGGACTATATAGGAAGGCTTCCTTGGTGGTCCAGTGGCTAAGACTCCATGCTGCTAAGGCAGGGGCCCTGAGTTCAATCCCTGGTCAGAGAACTAGATCCCACATGCTGCAACTAAGAGTTCTCATGCTGCAACTCAGACCTGGTGTAGCCAAATACATAAAATTTTTTTTTAATCAGGGACTACATAAAAGAAGATTGGAGAAAAGTAAATAAATAAAATATCTAGGAAACCATTAGGAAAACTCACAAATATGATAGTTTAATTAGGATTTCATTTCTGTCCCTAAGTTTTTTGCCCTCCCTTTTTCTGTACAGGGTACCTGGACCAAATTGAAAATAGTTTGTCTATCACTTAAAGGGCTATTCTGTGAGACAGTTCAGGAAGGAAAACTCAGCATGTAGCCAATATGTCCTCCTCCAATCAGCTCGTAACAAATCAGTGTTACTTTCCTTTTAACTAAAGACCCATTCCACCTCCCTTGATTGTGAATGCCAGGAAGCAAGATTAAATACTGCATTTGCCACAGTGACTGTACACATAAACAGAATCTCAGGAAATTATTTTAATGGTGATTAATAAACACTGAAATGACACCACAATGAAATGGAAACCTTTTCATTTCTCACAGTGACAGCTATTTTGGAGGCCATCAATATCCTAGTGGAGTAATATGAGCCATTATGGGCTTCCCCCATGGCTCAGCAGTAAAGAATCTGCCTGTAATGCAGGAGACACAGGAGATATGGGTTCAATCCCTGGGCTGGGAAGATTCAGGGGATTTCCTGGAGGAGGAAATGGCAACCCACTCTGGTATTCTTTCTGGGAATATCCCATGGACAGAGGAACACAGCAAGCTACCCTCCATGGAGTCCCAAAGAGTCAGACACGACTGAGCACAAATACACTAGAAGGTGAGACATGCAGGTAACTTTGTTGAGGGAAGGGATATGACACGTGTTTCTTAGAGCATATCCCATCCTCCTAGCCTTTACGGGATGTCCTGGGAAGTAATGTTTCAGAAGGATGCATGTGAGTACATAGTTAAAATACCTAAAGAAACACACAAGACCAGAAAGAACTACAGAAGGCCTAAGATTGAGCCAGATCTCTCAGAGTTCTGATATTCACCTCCACACTTCACTTATGAGACCCAGAAAAGCATAATCATCCATTGTCCTTTGGGCCAACACTCACAGGAATCTCCCTAAGCAGTCTGGGACTTGGTGCCAAGCTCTACAAATCTTGTACTTCCTTCACAAACAATTATTTTATGTTTTAATAAATCCTCTCAACTTTTAGAGGTTGGATTGTCATCATCAATTTCCTTTTCCACCTTCATTTCCTATACTCTAACATGCATTGTCAGTTCAGTTCAGTTCAGTGGCTCAGTCATGTCCGACTCTTTGAGACCCCATGGACTGCAGCATGCCAGGCCTCCCTGTCCATCACCAACTCCTGGAGTTTACTCAAACTCATGTTTGTTGAGTCGGTGATGCCATCCAACCACCTCATCCTCTGTTGTCCCCTTCTCCTCCCGCCTTCAGTCTTTCCCAGCATTAGGGTCTTTTCAAATGAATCAGTTCTTCGCATCAGGTGGCCAAAGTATTGGGGTTTCAGCTTCAACATCAGTCCTTCCAATGAATATTCAGGACTGATTTCCTTTAGGATGGACTGGTTGGATCTCCTTGCAGTCCAAGGGACTCTCAAGAGTCTTCTCCAGCACCACAGTTCAGAAGCATCAATTCTTCAGCACTCAGCTCTCTTTATAGGACAACTCTCACATCCACACATGACTACTGGAAAAACCATAGCTTTGACTACATGGACTTTTGTTGGCAAAGTAATGTCTCTGCTTTTACTATGCTGTCTAGGTTAGTCTTAACTTTTATTCCAAGGAGCAAACACCTTTAGCGTTATGGCTGAAGTCACCATCTTCAGTGATTTTGGAGCCCCCCAAAATATAGTGTCAGTGTTTCCCCATCTATTTCCCAGGAAGTGATGGGACCGGATGCCATGATCTTAGTTTTCCAAATGTTGAGTTTTTGACTTTCCTCCTTCACTTTCATCAAGAGGCTCTTTAGTTCTTCTTCACCTTCTGCCATAAGGGTTGTGTCATCTGCATATCTGAGGTTATTGGTATTTCTCCCGGCAATCTTGATTCCAGCTTCTGCTTCATCTAGTCCAGCGTTTCTCATGATATACTCTGCATATAAGTTATAGAAACAGGGTGACAATATACAGCCTTGATGTATACCCTTCCTGATTTGGACCCAGTCTATTGTTCCATGTCCAGTTCTAACAGGCACTGTGTTGATTTTCAATTCCATTGGTGTTATTCCATCTCTCCATTTAAACTATAAACTCTTGAAAAGTAAGGTTTGATTGCCTTCCGTTAAGGAAATCTCATTCTTTTCTATACCAGGCATACTATGTAAATTGTGTTATATTCTACAAACAGTTAACAGTCAGCACATGAGGTTCTCAACTACCAAGACATCACCAGCATGAACTAGATTTTTAAACTACAAAGAAATTTAAGGAAAATCTATCTCAACTGTATTATTTTGAGAAAGTAGAACTAAAGTCATCCCCCCAAACCGCAACTGTATTAAGTGGTTTACTGACTATCTTTTTTCTGTTTGATGCTACGCAAAAACTCAGTTCACTGTTCTTTCAGTTATATCAGATTATAAAAGACATAGGTGATTTCTTCTGAGTGGTATTATAAATGCAGCATGCTGCTGCTGCTAAGTCGCTTCAGTCATGTCCGACTCTGTGTGACCCCAGAGACAGCAGCCCACCAGGCTCCCCTGTCCCTGGGATTCTCCAGGCAAGAACACTGGAGTGGGTTGCCATTTCCTTCTCCAATGCATGAAAGTGAAAAGTGAAAGTGTAGTTGCTCAGTTGTGTCCGATTCTTCAAGACCCCATGGACCATAGCCTACCAGGCTCCTCCATCTATGGGATTTTCCAAGCAAGAGTACTGGAGTGAGTTACCATTGCCTTCTCCTAATGCAGTATGAAACTCTCTCAAAGGATTCAGTGAAAGAGTTTTCAGATCACCAAGACAGAGAATATCAGTTTCACACAAGACTTTAAGCATGTTGTCTGGTAGAGGATACCTGCATTCACTTTCAAACCTTTTCTTTGCATTTGTTTTTATTTTTGGTCATACCTACCCCTTGCAGGATCTCAGTGTCCCCAAACAGGTGCCTGGAGTCTTAACCACAGGACTGCCAGAGAAGTCCTTCAGACTTTTTCTTGATGTCTCTTGAAGAAGGGACACAGAGCTCACACAGAAGTGCCATCATGTGGACAGTGGGAAAAACTAGATCAGTCACTGTCTTCCACGTGATCTAGCTCCTCAGCACGGCCGTGCTGAGAGCCATGTTTTGCCTTCTGCTATTTAAGCCCATTAGAAATAAGTGGGTTCTTTTTTTTCTATTGTGATAAATGTCATATAATATAACATTTTTACCAGTTTAACTGTTTTTAGGTGTACAGTTTCATGGCATTAAACACATTCACATTGCTACTTAACCTTTCACTATCCATCTCCATAACATTCTCATCTTCTCTAACTGAAACTGTATCCTTTAAACAATAACTCCTGTGATGGTTGATTTTATGCGTCAACGTGACTGGGTCACAGCCTGCCCAGATATTTGGTCCAACATTCTTCTGAGTGTTTCTGCTGGGTGTTTTTGGATGAGATTACCATTTCAATATAGGCTTCCCTGGTGGCTCAGATGGTAAAAAAAAATCTGCCTGCCAAGCAGGAAACCCAGGTTCGACCCCTGGGTTGGTAAGATCTGGAGAAGGGCATGGCAACCCATACCAGTATTCTTGCCTGGAAAATCCCATGGACAGAGAAGTCTGGTGGGCTATTGTCCATGAGGTAGCAATGAGTAAGACACGATTAAGCAGCTAACACTTACTATTTACCATCTCAATCAGTAGAGTAAAGAAGATTTCTCTCCATGTGAGTGGGTTTCATCCAATCAGTTGAAAGCCTAAACAGAACAAAGGACTAGCCTTCCTCCAAAAAAGGAAAAAAAAAAAAATTCTCCAAGAGATAGCCTTTGGACTTGGACAGGAACTCACCACTGACTATCCTAGGTCTGGACCCCACCAGCTCACACTACAAATTTAGACTTGTCAGCCTCCATAATTGAATGAGTCAATTTATTATAATAAATCTCTTTAGGTATATATACAAATTCTATTGGTTTCATTTCCCTGGAAAACCCTGACTCATACAGCACCCCACTTCTTCTTCCTCCCAGTTCCTGAAACCACCATCCTATTTTTTGCCTTTATGAATCTGACTACTCTAGGAACCTCATACAAGTGGAAGTTTATGATACTTGTCCTTTTATATCTGTCTTATTTCACTTAGCATAATGTCTTTAAGATTCATCCAATGTTTTAGTATATGGGCTTTTCAGGTGACTCAGTGGTAAAGGCCTCACCTGCAGTGCAGGAAATGCAAAAGATGTGGGTTCAGTCCCTGAGTCAGGAAGATCCCCTGGAGAAGGAAATGGCAACCCACTCCAATATTCTTGCCTGGAGGATCCCATGGTCAGAGGAACCTGGCAGGTTACAGTCCATGCAGTTATAGAGTCAGGCATGACTAGAGCATGGACACAGCAGCAGTAACACTGTAGTAACTGTCAGAATTTCCTTCCTTTTTAAGGCTGAATAATATTCCACTGCATAAGTATGTCACGTCTTGTTTATCCATTGATTCATTGAGGAATTTTTGGCTTTTTCCTGTTTTGGAAAGATCCTTGGGGATAATTTCTACAATCTCTATGTGGCAGATAGGTGGACAGACTTGACAGACTGTAAGTGGTTCTCATTATTCCTGCGTAATCTCTTCCTCTTAAATGTGGGTGGAATTTGTGGCTTGGGATGAAGTAAAGGTGATGTAATGTATGTGATCATGTATATGTGGTTACATAAGGTATTGTACCTATCTCAAGAAACAAACGTGCATGAATTCTGCCTAGGGGAGCTTAGAAATGAATCCTTTCCCAGTTAAGTCTTTCAGTGAGAATGCAAGCCATCAAGGACCTTGAGCACAGCCTCATGAGACCCTAAGGAGAGGCTGTAACTAAACTGTGCCCACCTTTCTGAGCCACAGATATTGTGAGATAATAAATGTGTATCATTTTACATTGCTGCTTACATAATTTGTAGTAACGTGTTACATGGCATATAAAACCAGTAATTCTATGATAATCTTAATCCTCCTATTTTGTTAAACTTCCTTGAGTCTAGTCCTATTGCTGACTTTCAGTGCCTCTGAAGTCACCACTCAATACTTAAACTGCATATTGTTTGTAAAATACAGACGCTATATTTTGTCTGCAAGGAGATCCAACCAGTCCATTCTGAAGGATATCAACCTTGGGACTTCTTTGGAAGGAATGATGCTAAAGCTGAAGCTCCAGTACTTTGGACACCTCACCCAAAGAGTTGACTCATTGGAAAAGACTCTGATGCTGGGAGGGATTCGGGGGCAGGAGGAGAAAGGGACAACTGAGGATGAGATGGCTGGATGGCATCACCGACTCGATGGACGTGAGTCTGAGTGAACTCCGGGAGTTGGTGATGGACAGGGAGGCCTGGCGTGCTGCGATTCATGGGGTCGCAGAGTCGGACACGACTGAGAGACTGAACTGAACTGAACTGAATATTTTGTCTTCCTGGTGGAGCTTCCAGTAGTTGTAAGATAGAACTGGTTTCTCCTGTAATAGTATCTATTTTTGAAGATCCGCTGTTCAGTTCTTCATAGCTCATCCTAGATGCCTCAGAGTAGTAATAGTCCTGGCCTGTTTCGCTGAATGCTTCCCTAGTGGTTCAGCAGTAAAGAATCCACCTGCCAATGCAGGAGATGAGGGTTCAATCTCTGTGTGGGGAAGATCCCCTGGAGGAGGAAATGGCAACCCGCTCAAGTATTCTTGCCTGAGAAATTACATGGACAGAAGAACCTAGCAGGCTACAGCCCATGGGGTTGCAACTTAGTGACTAAACAACAACAGCAACACTGACCTGACCTAGGCAAGGTCCAAAGGAGAATAATCAGAGGAACCAGACATAAAAAATTCCTTAGCCCCACTTATTATAGGTATTGTATTAACAATTCCCTGAAGCATAGGTGAAAAGACCTGTGTACAGTCCCCTCCATTGGTTCCACACCATGTCCTTAACAACCTGGGTACAAGCTAATGATTCACGAGCGTAATGGAACCACAAAATTGTGTAGGGTTGTAATGAGATCATTCCCTTCTGGCTCAGCCACCTGCCCTTCCAATGCAGACTGTCTTCAGTCTTCTCACTTGCATTCTCTTTCCTCTCTCTTCAGTCCCTATATGGATGCTTTGATAGAGACTGAGCTCAGAGTTAAAACTGCCACAAGGCATAATCACTTCCATTTGAATAAACAAAAAGTTCTCTTTCACTAACCCAGTGGTGGGGGGAGGGGTGGGGGAGGGGAAGCGGCAGCAGTAATTGTAAGAAAAATAACAAGAAGGTCATTAACAGAATTCCATTTGTTCTAAATTATTAGGAAGCTGGAAGGCAAAGAGATGATGGCAATCACAAGGCAGGAAAGTGCAACTGGGGTGAAAAATGTCGTGTTAATAGGAAAACCTGTTCATGCAGGTGACGGCTGGCATGATTGGGAGAGAAGAGGGCCAGGGTAGCAAGGGGAAATATTCAAGAACAGGAATCCCAGAAAAGCTAAAACAAGGTCATGGTGACAATACATGAAGCAGGAGGACATGTTTTCCAGTCTACTGAGGGTAAAAGTCATTGCTAAAACTGAGTGGAAATCAAAATAATCTTGGCTAACACAAAATATTTTTTTCATATCAAGGTTGTATATGTATCCTGGTGGAATACAGTCCATGGGGTCACAAAGAGTCAGACATGACTGAGCGATTTTCACTACATTCACGGTATACGCATTTCATACACATTAACATATTTAATCTCTTTAAGTGTATAAAAGTTAGTCACTCAGTCATGTCCAACTCTTTGCAAACCCATAGACTGTAGCCCACCAGGTTCCTCTGTCCATGGGATTCTTCATGCAAGAATACTGGATTGGGTAGCCGTTCCCTTCCCCAGGGGATCTTCCCAACCCAGAGATTGAATCCATGTCTCCTGCATTGCAGGCAGATTCTTTACCATCTGAGCTACCATAAGTGTATGAAGTAACGTGATGCTTTCAAATTATGGTTCTGGAGAAGACTTTTGAGAGTCCCTTGGACTTCAGGGAGATCAAACCCGTCAATACAAAAAGAAATTAACCCTGCATATTCACTGAAAGGACTGATGCTGGAGCTGAAGCTCCAGTACTTTGGCCACCTGATGCAAGAAGCTGACTCATTGGCAAAGATCCTGATGCTGAGAAAGATTGAGGGTAGGAGAAGAGGGCAGCAGAGAATGAGATGGTTGGATGGCATCACCAACTCAATGGACATGAGTTTGAGCAACTCCGAGAGATAGTAAAGGGTGGGGAAGCCTAGTGTGCTGCAGTTCATGGGGTCACAAAGAGTTAGACACGACTTAGTGACAGAACAATGAACAATAACAACGATTATTATTATTATTACTATTATCCATTTTATATAGGATGAAACTGAGCCAACAGAGAGATGTAATATCTTGCTCAAGATCCCACAGCTAATAAGTGACCAAGTATTTCACCCCACAGACAATGTAGCTGGAGTCTTAGCCATGATGCCCCACTGTCTCTTTGACAAGAGTAAGAGAAGAGCAAGTTTAACGATGCTACATCACACTCTGAATAGAAATACTCTAATCAAAATGCCTTCATGTCTCTGATTGTATTTTCTCTATGAAACAACATCGAGGGCAGGTCTCATGGGGCATTCCATTCCTAGTTCATGAATCGGAAAATTGAGGACTGAGAAATTATATGATAATTTAGTGAAGGGCCAAGATTCTGCCAACTTTGTCCTGTAAAATGCCTCCTACCTGGCCCCTCTTCTGCTGAAATTTGGAACATACTGTTATATTTTTTTTAAATGACATAGTGCTCATTTATTTCTGAAAATGAATGATTTTGGATCATCAGTATTGTACCAACTTTTTCTCTATTTGAATTCCTTGGCTAAGAAAAAGAAAATTGAGTTTATATTCTCCATTCTCATATCACATTGTTACGCTGTTTGAGGGCCTTTAGAACCAACTGCCCCCAATGGTCTTCTCTCAATAACTCAGTAAAATCAGATTTCTAGAATTAGGTTGTTTTTTTTTCCTCTCTCTCAATTTTTATGAGATAGATCCCTGTAAAGAAATGTCCAATTTTCCTATTAAATAATTTCTTTTTTAAAAAATTCTGAATATTTTGTATTGAAAGATTACTGGCTTAAGCACACATCATTTATACAGCATTCATTTGTCCCTAGAGAGGTGTATCTCTATAAATATTCTATGTCCTTTCCATGGGTACTTATTTTGGCTCTGACTTTAGATTATATGAGAGAGAGAGAGATCTTGAGTCTTGTTTTAGAAACGTCTGTTTGATTTTTCACTATTTCAATGAGAACTGAGGTCAGTGTGGAGGGCAACTTCAAGGACAGCATCCAGAAATTCTAATTTCCAAACTTGCTTTTCCAAAGATGCTATAGCTTTCCAGTTCATTTGGCAACCTCTCAGCCCTACTCCAGTGTCTAGGAATAAATGACCCAGAACCAGGAGAGTTGATTATCAACATAGTGAAGGGCGGTGGTTTCCAAGAGCAAGAGAGGAGGGCTAATCACATTGAGAGCCGGTGTGAATGGAGGTTGGCAGGGTGACTTTCAACCAGCAACAGTCATCCTAGAGTGCTTGGGTGAAGGGCCAAGAATATTACTCCTTTTCTGATGGAAAAGAGATTTTATCTGGTCTCTCTTTGATCCTCCTTCAAGCCCAGTATCTCACCACTGCCTAGAAAAATACCTAATTCACAGGACTTACGTGTCCTTCCTGAGAGTTGTCCTTTCGGAGGCAGTGTGGAAAAAACTTCAAGGCATCTAGAAAGGACTAAAAGTAGAATGGAAGAAAAGGAGGGGCAGGGAAGGAAATGTAGAGACCTTAAACTCAGGGGCAGAAGTAGAGAAAGAAGCTAGGATGAAAGGGGAGAGAAAAATTACAGAAAATAACAACTACAGAGAGTGAGAGGAGAGAAAGAGACAGAGGAGGGAAAAACCAGCTTATTGCTGAGAGAAGTTTCTCTCCTTAAGTCCTCTAGGTCAAAAAGTCAGACATGGCCCGGAGCACAGAAGGGAGAAGCCGGATGCCCAGTGCTTGATCTGGAGAAGTAAGACTCCAGCCAGATGGGACTGCAGTCCCCAGCCCTGATGGCCTCTGCCCTGGTGTATTTCATCCAGGTGAGTCGTGAAAATGCAGGAATGAGACTTTTGTTTGTTTCTCAGATAAAGCCAACTTTCAGAAAACCTGGGGGGGAAATGAATGAGGAGGAAAGTCATATACTTTGGAACCAAAGGGGTGGTAGGGAAAAATAATTAACTGGAATGTTCCCTTAGTGACCTGTGACGAATAACATCAATGAAAAGAAGGACATATATACGAGTAGGATAGCGAAGGCAATTTAGAAGTGTCTATTATGTGTATTTCTCTCTTTTAGCATCTTACTAGCCCTCAAAATCTCAAGTAGATTATTGAGACTTTCCTGGTGGTCCAGGGGTTAGGACACCATGTTTCCACTGCAGGGGGCAAGGTTCAATCCCTGGTGGGGGAATTAAGGTCCAACAAGTAAGTCACTCATGTGGCCAAAAAAAGAAAAAATGTTCTCAAGTAAATTATTAAAACTAAGGACATAATTCTCCTAAATGGTATGTCCCACATCAGCCTTAATACCACTCTAGCAGTTTAGGTGCCTCCCGGTCAGAGATAAGAGAAAGAAAACTCTTTAAAAGTAATTTGGACCTTTTATTTCTCTCCATTGAGAAGCAGGAGATTCTAAGTAACTCAACTGAGAAAGGGTCATTGGACTGAGGGATTCCAGACCATTGTCAGAGAGAAGTTTATTCAGTTATGAAATCTGCTAAGAAGAAAAGCAAATGATGAAATGGGTTGGTTTCCAATTTCTGTATAGCTCCTAACAGGAAGGTTGCTGTCTATTTGCTTCCTCTATACCAGTTAATTGAGTGCCTGAAACCATATCTTTCTCTTGTATTTTCTTTTTGCTTCCTCTTCTCTTCTGTCCTTCCCTTCCAAATTTCTTTTCTCATTTCTTCTCTATTTGCAACAGGCTTGAAAAGGGATGTTTTATCTACTAACCACCTTAGGCTTTTTTATTTTTATTTTCCTTTAGTAAAGAAAGCAAAACAAAGTCCCGTGGATGGGTGGAGGAAACCCATACTTTGTCATCTTTAGTGAAACCAGGGGTTTCTCAAGTGTTTTTTGCAAAAGTCAGCTGTTAGTCCCTTTACAAGTCCTTTTCACCCGATGTCACGAGTCTGCTTGTCCCTTGCTCCCAATTCTCAATAAGTACAAATTTCCATCTCCTTAGAGAAATTTTGTGGCATTTATTGTTGATTTCCTGTAATATCAAATCATCCAAGTTACTGGAAGAGTGAAACAGTTTTTAGAACAAAAATTTACCTAGAGAGTCTTAGAAGGAGAAAGTGAACTGAAACATACCTAGAAGAGGCAGTGGAAGATTTCTTTCCTGGGAGGAGAAGGGATCTGGCAGCAATGTCAAGGAGTTAGAGCAGATCTGTCTCTGGTTCTAGTAATTCATTCAACATGAACATATGATAGAATTTGGTTTGGAATTCTGGCCAAATCTATAGGTATGTGCAGTTGTCATGTCACTTAAATTTCTATGCCTTAGACCCTTAACATTTCAAAGTAAAGTCCCCACTGGCATGGTTATTGTGCTGAAATGTTATGAAATCTTAAAAATTCTTAGCAATCTGGCTGGCACAGAGCAGCTATTCAATAAATAGTTCTTCCACGCCCTTCCCCCCTCCTTCTCTTGTATGGTGAGTTTTTGCTTTTGTTTTAATATTTTCCCTCTGAACAAGCGGAATGACATATCTAGCTTAATCTTAAGTCATGTTTTCAAAATGCTTTACTCAGATTATAAATAGTACTACACAGAATTAAATACAGATTCACCACCACTAAGTCACTGAGTTGCTTTTTTTTAACTTTTAATTTTAGATTGAAGTACTGCCAGTGAGTTATTGATGTACAGAGGAAATTAAAAAAGAGCACTGGGGTTGAATTCAACTTGTAAATGAGACAGAATTTGAAGGATCTGTCTGGGGGACAGATGAGAAAGTTTCTAAGATGAACAAATTGGTGTAAACACTGCATCTCATTCACAAAGTCAGGGATGCTCCCTCACCACCACGAAAAAAAAGAAGAACCAGATCAGAGTAGACATTTGCTCTTGTAGGTTTTCCCACTTTGAATTTAATAAAGATCAGGCATAGGAGAGATGAAAACAGTCCTAACCACGATTGACCCTATGACCTTTTCCTTGTATTTGCTTCACTCTCACCCACTCACCTGATGGCAGAGTCAAAAGGGTGACACATAGGCTGCTGAGCAGAGCAAATGAGACTATTTCCCTGTCTGAGATTATTTCCCTTCCTACAGCTTCCTCGGGCAAGATGTGAGGAGAACTGTGTCAGTCCTGAACAGTAAGTATCTGAGAATGCTCAGTGGAAGGAAGGCGAGACAGACAAAAACATCAACACCCCAAACAGGGTCAAATGTCATGAGATAGCTGTGATTTCCCTAATTCTACTTAAATGGGCCTCCACCCACTAATCTCACAGACGGGTTCTCCAAAAACAAACAAGCATTCCTGTCATCCTAAACACTCAAAATAATACTGCTGACAGCATTTTTCCCCAAGGCCAATCTTCCTATCAAAACTTAATCTCAGTTTATACAGTCACGGAGATTTGTGAAAGATTTTCTTTCCCATGCTTCTCAGTGACTCACTGGGACAGACAGAATTCACTAGACTCAGACAGATAAACTTGGGTCATTGCCAGAGTAGAACCACCATTTCAGATATGCAGAACATTTCCTATTTTTTAGGGCACGTTAGTATTTATTGGACTTTCCTGGTGGCTCAGCAGTGAAGAATCCGCCTGCCAACACAGAAGATGCAAGAGACGTGCAAGCTCAACCCCTGAGCCAGGAAGATCCCCTGGAGAAGGAAATGGCAGCCCACTCCAGTATTCTTGCCTGGGAAATCCCACAGACAGAGGAGCCTGGTGGGCTACAGTCCATGCGATGTCAACAGAGTCAGACAAAACTTAGAGACTAAACAACAACCACAGTGACAACAACATTTATTGCAGGTGTCACTTAGCTCTCACTTTGAGGTGGTTATCCCTCCATCTAAATCTGTTACAATTAGGTCTCACGTAGACACAGGACACCAAGATAAAAAGGGGAAGAGATTCATTCCTCTTGGAGATAAACTGTTTTAAGGAAGCAGGGACAGTTTGAATAAAAGACTTACTTAGGCTGAAGAAAAATACATATTTAGCCACGGAAAGAGTTTCCCAACAGCCAAGTCTGTTAAACCCAGGAGGAATGGCAATGGCCTTCATTACTTGTCACATGCTCTTTGAGGTTTTACACACCTACCGCTGCAGGAGGGCTACTTTTAATAGAATCAGAATCATAACACTGTAGAAGTGGAAGGGGCTTTGAACGAATGAGAAATATGAGGACACTTAGAGACACTGTTCATTGATGAAACAAACTACATGGTCTACAACTGTGCAGAGAGGATAGAGAAGTAGATTGCAATAGATTTCAACAGATCACTATAGCAGAAAGGATTATTAAATGCATTAATAATTATCTTCAGTAACAAATGTTTTCCTTCCCCTCCTCTTCCCACTTACAAACTTATCCCACTTCTTGTCCCACGCAATCCATATTTTCTTCATCCTGTAGAGAAAATTGATAATTACTGTAGTTCATTCAGAATATTTAATTAGCTTTCATCATGATGGAGTTGGTTTTTACATTCCCCCCCCCCCCCTTCTTGTTTGGCCTCAGTGGATATGCTTATCAGTTTTGTGAAAATTTAAAGCCCTTTTTATAGTGGGCGTTTTTATGGTTTTATTGTGACCCTCCTTTTTCTTTTTTTCCCCTTTGTTTCTGCTTTTTATTTTTTATCAAAATATAGTTGATTTATAATATTGTGTTAGTTTCTAGGGTACAGCAAAAGGGTTAAGTTATATATATATATATATTCTTTTTCATATTCTTTTCCATTATAGATTATTACAGGTCATTGAATATAGTTCCCTGTGCTATATAGTAGGACTGTATTATTTATCTATATGGTCCCCCTTTTTGCAACTGCTTGTAAAACAAATTATAAATGTTCATGCTTATAATTGAAATATTCTTTATGTTTAAGCTATTGACTTCAAATATACACAAACCTTAACTGTCACATTCATTTTTACCCTTTGTAAGCTTACTCTGCAAGTTCTTTCTTGATAATCGTCATCAAAACTGTTTACAATGATTGTGGTTACATGTTCCATCAACATTACTTTAGTGATAACTAGTTTAGTCTGTCTTATAGTGGTTTACATGATGGTATAAACCACTTTTGGGCTTCCCAGGTGGCACTAGTGGTAAAGAACCTGCCTGCCAAAGCAGGAGATGTAAGAGACTCAGGTTCACTCCCTGGGTCAGGAAGATCCCCTGGGGGAGGGCATGGCAACCCACTTCAGTGTTCTTGCTTGCAGAATCCCATGGACAGAGAAGCCTGGCAGGCTACAGTCCATAGGGTTGCAAAAAAGTCAGACACAACTGAAGCAATAGCATGCACGCATGAATAAACCACTACTAAAGGCATCCCATTTCATGACTGATTTAGCTGGTTACATTGAAGTTAACATAACCTGTAATGCTTTGATTATATAGGTATCATACATTTTTGTAACTCATATTTCTGATTCTGAAAGTATAACAGGTATTGATTATATTTTTATTGCAAAATAAAATTATTATTCTTTCTCCATAGCTGCCTGACCACAGACTGGGTACATCTCTGGTATATATGGTAAGTTTCAGCTATGTTACCCAAAAAGACATTTAAAAGGAAGCTTTTCTCAGGGGTATTACTTTTTAAGGTTTTTTTTTTTCATTTTTAAATATATTGGCAACAGAATGGAAAAAATCTGAGATATCGAGCCTACTTACCTAACATCTCACAGAGTAAAGCCTCTTTTCCTCATCACTAACCTATGTGACAATATAGCAGGATTTCCTATTTCAATACCATCTCCTGGGCCAACATCAACAGATTGTTGTGTGTTTTCTCAGGGTCAACTCTAGAAATAGCCACAGAAAGGAGACTGCTTCAGTAAAAATCTGCGCCTCCAAAACGCATTTAAATGTCTCATGAACTGTTCAAGTGAACTGACAGTCTCGCTGACAAAATAAGGAAGTGTATATATGACAGGAAAGCCTGGGAACTGAAATCTAAAAAGCATTCTAAAAACCATTCAAGCAAGGATTAAAATGCAGACGTTGATTATGCAAACTGGTTTAAAAAAACAAAGCAAAACAAGGAGCACAGAGCTCTCACTACTCCGTGGGGCCCTTGCAGGTTGCTGGTGGTCATCGGGGCACTGCTTCTCCTGTGCGGCCTGACTTCTGTGTGCTTCCGCTGCTGTCTGGGTCGCCAGCAAAATGGGGGAGAGGAGGGCCGGGCACCCTATGAAGTGACGGTCATCGCTTTTGACCGTGACAGCACCCTCCAGAGCACGGTCACTTGTGAGTATACGGACGTGTAACACGGGAAGTGAAGCCAGGTTTAAAAGAACACCTCGTGCGAAGGTGTAAAAACATTGATCAAACAGTGTTAGATTTATTTACTTATTCATGTATTATTTTTGCTTGCGCTGGGTCTTCGTTGCTGCATACGGGCTTTCTCTAGTTGCCCCGGGGAAGGGCTGCTTCCTGGTTTCGGTGGGAGGGCTTTGCACGGGGATGGCTTCTCTGGTTGGGGAGCACGGGCTCTAGAGCAAGCAAGGTTCAGCAGTTGTGATACAGGGCTTTAGTTGCTCCGTGACATGAGAAATCTTCGAGGACCAGGAATGGAACCCTTGTTCCCTGCATTGTCAGGTTGATTCTTTTCCATTGTGCCAAGAAATAAAAAGTCACTCAATTGTATCTGACTCTTTGCGATCCCATGGACTATACAGTCCATGGAATTCTCCAGGCAAGAATACTGGCGTGGGTAACCTTTCTCTTCTCCAGGGGATCTTCCCAACCCAGGGATCAAACCCAAGTCTCCCGCATTGCAGGTGGATTCTTTACCAGCTGAGCCACCAGGGAAGCCCACTGTACCAAGAGGGAATAGTATTAAAGATTCTAAATCTTGGGGCAGCTTTAATTTCCAGATGCCTGATGGTGTGGTGACCTTGCCTCTCACGGATGCTTGTACTTTTGGTCTGATGATGGAAAGAAGGAAGAAATGAAATGTTAGAGATGATATTGGAAATGTCTTATAGGAGAAATTTCCAATTTTATAAACAATTACTTTGATAAAACCATTTTAAGCACTGCACATATCCCTGTTTTGAAAGCATCTTAGACTTTGTGAAAACCAAACTTATATTTTCTCTTAACTATAGAGAAATACTTTCAATTCTTTATTCACCAGGTCTTACTCTGTTAAATATTAGGCCCAACACTTGATAGTTATAAGACACTTTCCTTTATTTCCCTCTGTTCTCTTCTTTGGATTATATTCTTTACTAATATTGGAGAGTGACCTACTGGGCAGAACAGCAGGTGGCAATATCCTGTGATATTTATTTTGAAAAAAAGAGAGCTCTATAGCATATTGTTTGCCTTTTCCTGCTTCTTTTCTCGCTGTCAGTCCATGGGGAAACATTAATAGGCAAAAACAATTACTTCTAAGGGATCTGCAACTTCAGTGGGTTGGCATAAAGGGTTTTAAATTCGTAAAGGGGAAAGAAAGGGGTTATGAGATGTGAGGACACATTTTAGATTATTTGAGAAAGCAAAGAGGGAAGTTGGTTTCTACGCAAGCTTCACAGGACTTTTATAACATCTGTTGCCAAGAGTGACGATGAGTTTTGACACTTGTTTAAAATGAAGGGGGATTGGGCTTCCCTGGGGATTCAGTGGTAAAGAATCTGCCTGCCAATGCAGGAGGCACGTTCCTGCATTCAGTTCCTGGTCCAGGAAGATCCTACATGCTGTGGGACGACTAATCCCGTCCTCCTCAGCTACTGAGCCTGTGCTCTGAAATAAGCGAATCCACCACAATGAGAAACCCACACACCAGCTAGAGAGTAGCCCCTCTTCACCACAACTGGAGAAAACCTGTGGGCAACAATAAAGACCCAGTGCAGCCAATGAGTAAATAAAGAAAAGGGACAGAGGCTAGACACCCTTTTCATAAAATAATAGAAATCAAGGGGAACTGCATGTGCTGTAAGTCTCTGGTTTCTGAAGATGCTGCATGCACCTGAACTCCGGTTCTTTCCTGCCTAGCCCTGCAGTCAGTGTTCAGCCCTGCGGCTCGAAGGATCCTGGCTGTGGCTCACTCCCCCAGCTCCCTGGGCCAGCTGCCCTCCTCCCTGGACACCCTCCCAGGGTATGAGGAAGCACTTCGCATGACTCGCTTCACTGTTTCAAGGTGCGGGCAGAAAGCACCTGATCTACCATCAGTGCCAGAAGAAAAGCAGCTGCCCCCGATGGAGAAAGAGTCTCCCGGAGTACAACACTCTTCTAATTGATGGGGACCTTTTTTTTTCTTTTTTAACCACTGTATTTTATTTAGCTGTAACAAATCAAATTACTAAAACTTTTGTTTATGTTAAATTTGAGATAAGCCTATAGACCCAGCAAGAGAAATGTAATTATAAACAGACATGGCCACTAGTTGTTAGTAGTAACAGTTACTATAGTACACATATTTTTTCTTGTAATATGTTAAACATTCCTTCTTTGGTTCCTGCTTGCAACGCAATTTAAAATTAGCACACTAAAATAATTTACATTTATAAGTGATTCACATTACATTTATAAGTGGTTTATAGGGAAAACATTACATTTATAAGTGGTTTAAATTCTCTGTAATTTAATGTCTCATCTGCTGAAGTATAGTAGTCATAGCTTAGAAGTTCCTTTTTATTTTTCATTGTAGGATAATTGCTTTATAATGTTGTGTTGGGTTCTGCTGTACAACTACATGAATCAGCCATATATATATATATATATATATATATATATATATATATATATCCTCTACTTCTTGAACATCCCTCCCAACCCCCGACATCTGGTTTTATTAATGGAGTGGAGGTGTCCTCAGGGTTGGTAGATACTCACAGACAAATGGAAAATTTTTTCCTAACTTTCAGAAGGGTTAGGATGGCATCTAAACATCATTCCGTGGGAAAGATAGATTCTAACTCTTCATTTCCAGATGCATCTATTTTCTGCTATCGGATGCTCTTGTTGAGAACTCTTCTTTATCCAGTGGTAAAAAAATTTGCAATTAACCTGAAGTGATGCTGATTACTGCTGAACAGGAAAGCACCAGAGACACCTTGGATTCCTTCACCTAGCCAATTCCTTATCCCAGAGGACACTGCAAGTTTCCCTAGCAGCAAACAGGTGTGTACACTTGTGGAGAAAGACACTCGTATAGGCACAGCCAGAGCTGTTAATGCACTGAATTCACACACCCTTCCTCTCAGGAGAACATTCACTTTTATGCTAAATGACAGTGATAATTTGAGACATCATGTAATACCTCACTGGACATTCAAAGTCCAGGGGTGGGATTGCAGGCATGGGCTAAGAAGGCACAGTAAAGTACTGAAGTGCAAATATCAAGGTCCTTCTTTCATTCTTCTACCCACGAACAGTATGGGAAACTGAACAGAATGCAGTAACAGTTCCATTCATTTTTTAGTTCCTCTGCCCTGCCAATACATGCATGCACATGGAGGCATGCACACATATGCACATGCATGCTTTTGTAACTCTAAAAGAATAGCATTGTTTTGCCTCTTTCCTCGTTCCTGCTTTGACTGCTTGCAAGTCCTATCTCTATAGTGACAACACTTGCTTCTAGTGGTGACCTTCACTGCCACCTGGTGGAGCCATGGTAGAAATGCATTCTCCTATTGGCACCTAAAGCTTGTCTGGTGGCTCAGTGGTAAAGAATCCCCCTGCTAATCCAAGAGACGTGGGTTTGATCCCTGGGTCAGGAAGATCTCCTGGAGGAGGAAATGGCAACCCACTCAAGTGTTCTAGCTTGGCAAATGTGTACCTCTCCAATCTTTGGAGCACTAACTGCTTGGAGTCCTTCCCAGGGCACCATCCTGCTGTTGCATTGCTATCCTGTCCACATAACACACTACCTCCAGAATGTCCTATTATTGGAAAATTTAGGAAATGAAGTAGATTTGGGGAAAAACTACTTGCCAATGACTTAAGGAAAGTTACTGAACTCTTTCAAGCACAGTTTCTCATTTATAAAATAAGGGATAATAACACCACTGATGATAGTTGTGAAAATCAAATAAACCATTTAGAAATGACAAGATTTGTAAGTTTTTATACACATGCATTTGTTACTCCTACTTTTGACAATTTATTTTCACTTGCCTCCTATGATGCTGCTGAGAATTATATTCTGATTTGTCCTTTTGCCAGTCAGCCTGCTGTGTTATTGCTAAGTCACCCCTCATGTAGCTTTATTTCATCAATAAATATTCTTTGGTTGAGGTAAACAGCTGGAGACATGTGATCCATCTTAATACATCCTGTATAAAGATAAGGAATATTTTAGAAAATTTGTTTATTAGTCAATTAGCTCCATTTCAGGGAGCAATACAGACCCAGGGGTGGCTGATTAATGTACCACCTCATTAAGCCCTTTCTTGGAACGCTCACTGAGCCAGGAGGGAAAATGTTCTAAGTAAGTATAATCTGCTGGTGATCTACTTTATTCTGAGTCATTTAAGACACTGCCTCTGGAAATTGTTAAATGCATGAATTGTTAATAACACCCAAGGGGGCCTTGTTTTGCACTGCCAAATGAATCTCTTCAGTGTCAAATATTCCATAAAGTACTCTAGATCCTTTCAACCTTCAGGATGCTACAGCCTTAAAGAAGTTAAAATGTCCTCAGGTACAAGGAGATCTTGAAAGAAACCCTGCCTGTAAGGATCTTGTTCTAAAGAGATCTATCTGCCTCACTTTCCCTCCCCCCTTGCCCTGTCCTTAGCCGCATGGAGTCTCCCACCCCTGTCCTCCTCCCATTTTGTCACAAGCCATTAGCAGCTTTTTGGCTTCACTTCTTTACTCAGTCTAAGACATCTGCTCATCAGCTCAATCACTTTCACCACTGGTCTCAATTTTGTTTCACTCCTTTTAACTATCCTCACAGGTTTCTCTGCTGGCATAGATGGTAAAGAATCTGCCTGCAATGCAGGAGACCCTGGTTCAATCCCGGGTCAGGAAGATCCCCTGGAGAAAGATCCACTTTCAGAATTCTTGCCTTTCAAACTTCAGTACCCATCTTCCAAACTTTAAATGTGGGTTCGATGAAGCTAACTGATCTCTCCCCAAAGTCTACATCTCTGAGTAGTGCTGCAGTCAAAAAGATATTCTGGGGACAGGACTTGCTGATGGATTGGGTAGGGAAACTTTGTAAGGGAAAATTAAGTTCTGCATCAGTGACCTGAGCCAATGTGTGGAAGGTGTACCTGTCTTTGAGGATGTGGAAGACTAGTGGAGACCTCATTTAGGGGGAAATTAAATTCAGGGATTTCTAAGATGGGGGAAAGGCAGCTGATGGTAAATATAAACCAAGTTAATCTGAGATAAGGTCTAATACAAGGAAGATTCAGATGTGCCAATGAGAAAAATCATTTTCCTCGTGAGTGAGGGAATCCTCAATTTGTAAAAAAAAAAAAAAAAAAAAATTCCATATTGGACCTTTACACTTTGTAGTGTTTATAAAATAAGCCAATGGAAATGGCCAGAGATTGTTGAATTTGCTAATTGGGGATTCAGGGTCTGGGCAGGAGGATGTAAGTCTGGAAGCTCTCAAGTTAAAATGTCTATATACATATATATATATATATATATATATATATATATATATATATATATATATATGTATATGTAAGTAAGTTAACCAGTTCTCCCTTCTCCTTGTTCCTCTTGCTTATTTTTCAATTGTTCACTTTCTATCATTTCTTCCTTTTACTGCACATTAGTTTAGTATGAATTATATATTATAAAAAGAAGGGTGAGCATAAGCTGAAGAAGAAAAACATTACATTGCTAAGCCTGGTACTCAGTAAGCCCTACACTGAACTTGAAGACAGTCATGAAAGTCTTTTAGGAGAAAAATTCCACGTGCTCAGTGTTTAGAAAGACACTGATAAAAGTCTAAGGTCTTAGCTGAAGTGTGAAAAAGCAGGTCTTCAATCCAGACAGGAGCATACATTGCAAAAATCCTAGTTAAAAGTGATGAAAGCCTGAAAAGGGATGGGGGACTGGATGTGGAATGGTGGTGATGAAATGAGTGATAATCACTTCATCTCTTCAGGAGAACTCTAAACTGTACTTAGATTAAAAACAATGAATAATAGAGTAGTTAGGAAATACGACTTTTACATTATTGTTCTCTAGGTCTTTCCTGTCATTTTAAGTAGTGAAGAATCTCTGCCACCCACTTCTCAGTCTAAATGGCATAAATATGAAGCTTGCCTATGAAGCTTCATTATCCAAACTCTATAGCTTAATTTATATATATATATATATATATATATATATAGAGAGAGAGAGAGAGAGAGAGAGAGAGAGAGCTTAATTTGGGTTTTCTAGGGTGTTTACCAGTCAAACCAGTCAATCCTAAAGGAAATCAGTCTTGAATATTCATTGGAAGGAGTGATACTGAAGCTGAAACTCCAATACTACGGCCACCTGATGCAAAGAACTGACTCACTTGAAAAGATGCTGATGCTGGGAAAGATCGAGGGCAGGAGGAGAAGGGGACGACAGTCGATGAGATGGTTGGAAGGCATCACTGACTCGATGGACATGAGTTTGAGTAAGCTCTGGGAGTTGGTGATGGACAGGGAAGCCTGGCGTGCCTCAGTCCATGGGGTTGCAAAGATTCGGACATGACTGAGCGACTGAACTGAACTGAACTGAACTGGGGGTGATTACACTAAGTGGGGGGAAAAAAACCCACACTTTAAAAAATCATTTTTTATTTGCCCAAACTGAAATATGTCCAGTGGGACATGAATATCTGAAAGGAAGTGTCAGTATCTATATGAATGGAGAGAGTAGCATGGACGCATATACACTGTTGCTGCTGCTGCTAAGTCGCTTCAGTCGTGTCCGACTCCGTGTGACCCCACAGAGATTCATTATATAAAAATATATATATATCTACAGAGCAGAAGGAGAAGACTCCGCGAGCATGAGGCTCCCAGTCTGAGAGAGATGGACCAGATGTGGACTAGTTTACACAAGGATGATACAGGAGCTCCTTTCTGTGGGAAGATGAGTCTGAGAGAAGATTGACTGGGTTGTGATGACTGCTTTCCTCTGTGGTTTCGAGGCAAATAGAACAGCACAAGAAACCTTGTAGTAGTTTGTTTCTGGTCCAAGTCTAGGTCAGGATTTATAATGTCGAGTCTTGTTGAGTTGGCCTTATAGGTCTGGCTGGGAAGACTATAAAAGAGTCTGATTAGTTAACACATTAGGAGTTACATGTATATGAGAGCATGGAATTAAAGCAAAAATGAAATTTATGTAACAAATTTAATAGGCAGGGGAGAAAAACTGCAAAGTCTGGGAACAGCCCAGTTTTGTTTTCTTTTCATCGGCTGAACAGATTGGCTGGAAGGTAATAAAGAAGCCAGGATGGAAAGTCCGCCCTTGAACAGACTGACAGGGAAAACAATTTCAGTGATTTATGGTTTGTCCAAGATACATTTGTGGAAGATAATTTACAAGCTGTGTCTGAATAATGTTGGCCAATACCCATCTGTTGGCACCTTCACCTCTGTTAAGCCAGAATTCCACTATTTCCCACCTCAGAATTGCTCAGAACTTAAGAGTTTGGAAAGGGTGTCATGAAGCAGTCGTGTCTGAGTTGAAACCTGAAGGATTATAGAATGTAAACATCAAATATGCATGATAAGTCCATTTTCTGTCTATGACCAAAGACGGGAAAGATGGGAATTCGAATCATGGAGAGTGTTAAAAATCCCAAGAGTAACAGAAAAAGAAAGGTTCTGAAAAGATAGGCTGGGATCTTTTGATGGCAATTAAGTATTACATAGTATGAGGCTTCCCCAGTGGTTCAGCCGTAAAGAATCGGCCTGCAATGCAGGAGATGCAGGTTCAATCCCTGGGTTGGGAAGATCCCCTGAAGGAAGAAATGGCAACCCACTCCAGTATTCTTGCGTGGGAAACCCCACAAACAGAGGAACCTAGTGGGCTATAGTCCAAGGGGTTGCAAAGAGTCAGACACAACCGAACGACTAAACAAACAACAAATTACATTTTATAACTGTGTGCAAGCTTGGCCGCTTGCTGCTCAACAGCTAATAAATCGAAGGGCAAGCTTTGATAAAGAAGAAAAGTCAGCAATCTGAGGAGATGATGAACTTATGTCCAGAGACCAACTCTGATGATCCTGCTCAGTCATGACAATTTTTAAATGGAACAAGGAGAAACAGTCTTAGTTAATCATTAAGGCAGGAGCTCAGATTCTTCATCATCTTTCCACTGCATGCAAACCTGCTGATGTCTCTTCCTCGGAACATTGTCTTGCTCCCGTGGTCCACCTGTGGTTGGGTGTTCTTTTGCCTGTGTGATCCACTTGCGCTTGAAAGATCCACCTGCAAATTTACTAAAGAGGAAGCTAGGGAGAGAGGGTCAGTCATTTGTTAACAACTCAATTCTTCGTTCTTACTCCTCCTCCAAGAAAGCAATCAATAGATTCAGTAAGGTGTTACATATATTTAGTAAAGCAGAAATCAGGAGCTAAATTATTAATGAGCTAAGTTATTAATGTCTAATGGTCTCATCTTTATGATCAAGGTCTAAAGGAAACAGGGATGGACAAACAGAAAGGAGAGGCAAAGGAGATACCATATGAGTTTAAGCAGTTTGGTTTTTATCCTGCATTGTATGAGAAGCTATTGAAAGTTTTTGAAGAGGGGAAAAAAGATCATGTAACCTGTAAGATTACTGTCACTAGAGGATGAATGGGAGAAGTGAGATGTAGAATACAGGGAAACCACTATGGCTATTCAGCTACCACAAAAACAATACTCCAATATCTTTCATAAGAGCTTGGTTACAGACAAAGTTATGAAATAAGCAGACTAAATTTAATGCCTCTTCATTGTGTTTCAGTTTCCAGGTAGAACACAGACTAAATGTTCATGCTACCCTTTGGTTCTTACTGTGAAGTGTAGTTGCTCAGTCATGTCCGACTCTTTGCAACCCCACAAACTATAGCCTACCAGGCTTCTCTGTCCATGGGATTTTCCAGGCAATAGTACTGGAGTGGATTGCCATCTCCTTCTCCAGGGGATCTTCCCAACCCAGGGCTCAAACCCGGGTCTCCTGCATTGTAGACAAACGCTTTACCATCTGAGCCACCAGGGAAGTCAATGATATCAGTGTTCTGAGTGCCTGGACCTTTCTTGGTTCCAGTTTATATATCAAACTTGCCTATACAGGATTTGTGTGGTACATCCCTCCTGAACTAGACTTAGGACTTGATTTTCCTTCCAATGTTGATCTGATTACTATGGCGGGTGGAATTAGGTCCTATCTTCTCTCTCCCCCCAAAACGGGTGTAAATTCAAACTCAGTGAACACCAAAGTAGATAAATGCAAATCCAATTCAAAGTGGACAAAAGTTCATGAGGGGTCAAACAATTAGTAAGTAACCATAACCTTCTGAATGCCTACAGGGCCCTTTTAATTTTCCAAACAATGTGCTCCTTTTGGTCAGCTTTTGAGACTAAGTTACAGAGAAGTGATATCACTGGCAGAAAACTGAGTTCCTGAGCTGGCTTTGCACTCAATTTCCTCAGACTTTAAACACCAAACCGAAAAACCTTTTGCTGTTAGTTTTTTAGTTTAATTTTTATTCCTTTTACTCCTTCAGATAGATTGCAAAGTCAAATAGCTCTACAAGGCTTGTGAAGAGAAGCACCTTTCTACCACACACATGTAAAATCCCTACATTTTAGCTGACTTTTAAAATCTACTTTACTTCAAATACTATGCATAAGTTTATATTCCTTTTTTTTTTTTGAAGTATAGTTGATACACAAAGTTGTGTTAGTTTCAGGTGTACAGCAAAGGTCCATGTAGTCAAAGCAATGATCTTTCCAGTAGTCACGTACAGATTGGGACGTTGGACCATAAAAAAATGGCTTCGGGCTGAAGAATTAATGCTTTCAAACCATAGTGTTGGAGAAGACTTTTGAGAGTCCCTTGGACAGCAAGGAGATCAAACCAATTCATCCTAAAGGAAATCAATTCTGAATATTCATCAGAAAGACTGATTAAGCTGAAGCCCCAGTACTTTGGCCACCTGATGTGAAGAGTCGACTCAATGGAAAAGATCCTGATGCTGGGAAAGATTGAGGGCAGGAGGAGATGGGGGTGACAGAGGATAAGATGGTTGGATGGCATCATCGACTCAGTGGACATGAGTTTGAGCAAACACTGCGAGACAGTGAAGAACAGGGAAGCCTGGGGTGAACAACAAAAATGAAGTATGAAGTTAGTTGTTCAGTTGTATCTGACTCTTTGAGACCCCATGGACTGTAGCCTACCAGGCTCCTCTGTCCATGGAATTCTCCAGGCAAGAGTACTGGAAAGGGTAGTTGTCTAGGTTTGTCATAGCTTTTCTTCCCAGGAGCAAATGTCTTTTAATTTCATGGCTGCAGTCACTGTCTGCAGTGATTTTGGAGACCAAGAAAATAAAACCTGTCACTGTTTCTAGTTTTTCCCCTTCTATTTGCCATGAAGTGATGGGACCAGATGCCATGATCTTTGTTTTTTGAATGTTGAGTTTTAAGGTAGCTTTTCCACTCTCCTCTTTCACCCTCATCAAGAGGCTCCTTGAGGCTTCCTCTTCGCTTTTGGCCAAGTCAAGCAGGGGTATGTAATAAGGATCAATGCAAGGAAGTCTTGAGTTCTTCTTTCTTCTGCAAAGTTTCAAAAGGATGGGCTTGCTGACAAGATTAGGGTGTGTGCAGGGTCTTAGGTAGTCCAGTCTCTTAATCTTAATGAGCCTCTCTGGTCCCTTTAATCTTGTGGTTTTGTGACTGCTCCTCATTTGAAAATCTGCCTTTTGTGCAGGAGACCTGGGTTTGATCCCTGGGTGGGGAAGACATCCTGGAGAAAGGAAGATACAACCTGGAGAAGGGAATGGCTACCCACTTCAGTATTCTTGCCTAAAGATTTCCATGGACAGAGGAGCTTAGCAGGTCACTGACCATAGTGTCATAAAAGAGTCTGACTTGACAGACAACAATAACAGAGTAACTAAGAAGTAATATATTGGAATAAATAGAAAAAGATTACTTGTCATGACATGTGTGTGCACCGGTGCCAAGTTGCTGCAGTCATGTCTGACTCCTTGTGACCCCATGGACTATAACCCACCAGGCTCCTCTGTCCATGGGATTCTCCAAGCAAGAATACTAAAGAGGGTTGCCATGCTCTCCTCCAGGGGATCTTCCTGACCCAGCGTTTGAACCCATGTCACTTACATCTTCTGCATTGGCAGGTGGGTTCTTTACTGCTAGAGCCATCTGGGAAGCCCTGTCACGACACATGTGAACTAAATTTTGCTGTATTGTATTGTTAAAGTATGTCTGCTGCTGCTGCTAAGTCGCTTCAGTTGTGTCCGACTCTGTGTGACCCCATAGATGGCAGCCCACCAGGCTCCCCCGTCCCTGGGATTCTCCAGGCAAGAACACTGTCTGGTTTCCCACAAAACCACCAATTGACTTTGAAAGTTGTCGTTATTTAGTTGCTCAGTCGTGTCTGACTCTTTGTGACCCATATGGATTGCAGCCTGCAAGACTCCTCTATCCCTGGCATTTTCCAGGCAAGAATACTGGAGTGGGTTGCCATTTTCTTCTCCAGGAGATCCTCCCAACCCAGGGATGGAACCCAGGTCTCCTGCATTGCAGGCAGATTGTTCACGGTCGAGCTACCAGGGAAGCCCTTACAAAATTACCTTCTGTATAATATTTTAAGTGTTCTGCCACAAGTATATGTAGCAAGCTGTAAAGGGTTGACAGAGTGGCTAGTCTGTGAAAAAGTATTTGCATTTAGAAAGGCCTTAAGGCATAAAAGTTAATGAAATTTCATCTCCTGAGTATCTTTGTTATGTAATCTGCTACTGTGAATAGGTATTTTTAAGATAAAAGTTAAAATCATTTTTAAACTAGCTGTGATTGTTTCCAGTAGATTTGATGGGAAAACAATACTCTTCTACACTCATTTTAAAGTATTCCTTTGAGAGATTTGGCTATATTTGGGTCCAAGCTCAAACAGCTAAAATAACCAATTTGCGAATAAGGACTAAACATTACAAAAATATAATGTGATACAAGAATTCCTGGATTTTCATACATAATAAGGATTGAAAAATGCCACGGAGAAAAATGATTAGCATTAAAAACAAAGGCTAGGGACTTCCCTGGTGGTCCAATGGTGAAGACCACCTTGCAGTGCAGGGGTGCAAATTCAATCCCTCGTTGGGGAGCTTAGATCCCACATGACTTGTGAACAAAAAACAAAACCATAAAAGAGAAGCAGTGTTGTAACAAACTGAATGAAGATTTTTTAAATGGCCCACATTAAAAAAAATCCTAAAAATAAAGAAATGCAGGGCTATGCAATTCATTGTCCTTGTTTCTTTTCATTTTTTTTTTTTTTTAAATCAGAGATCCTGAGACCTTGATGAAAGATGACAAGTGACCCAGGCCACTGTTGTCATTTTTCAGAACTTCCTGGACTGGCACAGCAGCCCCTTATTCTGTATCTTCACTCTTTTTAAATATTACAGCTGCTCTTCCCTTACAGGTCCCTATAGTCACTTGCTAGTAGTGGTTGGAAAGGCCTTATTCCTCTGTCTTAGCAGCGAAAGTGGAGGGCCAAAGGGAGGCGACACTGTTACCTTCAGTCTTCCACCAGCCCTTCAGGTGGCACTCTGTATTCATGTCTGGAAAGGAGTACTCTCCTCCGGTGAATTTTTGCATCAGGGGAAAAATTGAGGACTACCGAGTTAATCGCCTGAATCGCCTGATGTTTTCTTTTCCGAAGACACCTAACTTCTGAGATCTGTCATTCACTTCCATAGCTCAACCTATGCAAAGTTCTTAGTAGTAACGACTGACGTCACTTCCCTGGACCTTGATCATGCCTCATGCCCTTCACCTGCTACATCTCTTCAGTTCCCTGAGTCATGCTCTGTTTATGTTGCTGCTCTAGGAGCAGATTTGCTGCAAAAACCCAAATATGACACCAACGTGGTGAACGAGAGGTCAAGGGGCGGAGGCAGCCAGCCCAGCATCCGAGGCACCAGTGTAGTCAATGAACGGGCAAAGGGCGAAATACAAGCCCGGGGCACCTCTGAATGGGCCAAAGGAGTTCGAGGACCCCCATCCCACCTCTTTCCAGACTCCAGATCCCAACAGGCTGAAAAAAAGCTGGATTTTCACCATCTGTATTTGTTTCGGGGCCCAACCAAGAAATGGCGGAGAGGGTAGAAGACATCTTTAGAACATTATTTTTTGTTGTTCTTTTATAAACACCTCTAATGTCACTGTCACAATAAAATAAAATGTGGAAATTTCTCGTGTTTTAATTGGACTGTATTCGGGAAAACTGTAACTAGAATGAGAAAACACTGAAATGGACTGCGCCTGCCCACCCCCATCCCGCGGTCCAAGGTTCGCGGGGGCGGGGCTTCCTGACGTCACAGGATCAGCCGGCCGTCGTGTTGTTTTTGTGCTCGCGGCTCTCGGGAAAAGCGACCGGGAATTCTTTACCTGGCCCTATCCTGTCTTGGAACCCAGGCCCCGAGTCCCGCCTTTCTGAAAGCTCTGCCGAGCGGCGCTGCGACGTGGGCTGGCCTCTCGGAAGCGAATCTGAGACTCATTGCGAATTGCCCAAAGGGATCATCAAAAGACGGGAGAGACGCTTTCGTCCGCGAGGGAGGCAGGCCCCGTCCGGGGATTTTAGAAATCCTGCGGTTCATCATGAAATTCCAGTATAAGGAGGACCATCCCTTTGAGTATCGGAAAAAGGAAGGAGAAAAGATCCGGAAGAAATATCCGGACCGGGTCCCTGTGAGTGTCCTAGGGGGGAGAGGGGGATGGGGATGGGGACGGGGGAGTCGTGATAGCTGCCCAAAGGCACAGAAGGGTGGCCCCTAAAATTACTCAACCTGCACGCCTTTCACCACGGGGAGAGCCAGTGGAATGGACGTTCGGACTGCGGACCTTTTAAAACTCGTATCCCTAGAGCCTGTCCCCATCTTTTAGAGCTGACCGCAGTTTTAGAACGGATCCTACGATTGAGTGACTCAGCAGTGTTCAGTGGATATGTTGGCTGGGGTGTACTCAAAATGTAGCTTTTTGGCGCGAGAGTGATGAGGTCGGGACCACCCATATGCTGCCTTAAGATAGCATGGAAGTGTTCAGGAATGACAGATCCAGGGGATTTGCTCCCATCAATTTCCGCCCTTAGGTGGTTCTCCGTTAATCGGAAGGACTTTGGCCCTTTGTAGCCTTGGGTTTGGGAGGGAAATGTTCGCAAGCCATTGGATCTTTTATTTTATTCTGTGAGGATTAGGAAGGGAAGGGGACGCCACAAGAGAGGCCTGGCCCAGAAAACAAGGTCACGTTCTCTGCGCAGCAACCCGGTTGCCTCATCATTCTTGGCTCCAGGGTGTGTGGGCCGGTGTTTATTCTGAACACATTGTACCTGAACACAGTCAGGAAGGACTGAGACCTTCTCGGGTTTTTGGACTCAGGTTTATGTTCTTAAACCTAGTGCAGGCGGAGAGAAGGAACGGGGAAGAAATACCAAGGTGTCTTTTTGCATCCGGGCGTTTTTCCTGTCACCCTTCCCCCCGCCTCTTGCCTGGTTTTCGCTAATGTGGGCTGCGTAGCTGGATTTGAGGGCAGAAGGCTTTTGAAGTGTGATAGAGGGAACAGCAATCTTTGAGTTTTGGAGATAGGATTAGAGACCCTAAGACTGTGTTGTTTATCTTAGGGCAGGGACTTTAGGATAAATATTACAGGTAATTTACGTGTAAAGGAATTTCAGTTATCTGATGGTGAATTCCTTTCCAGTCTTCATCTAACTTTTCATGTTCTTCCAGCTGCCAGAAGCGACGTGGGCCGTATAAACCTCTTGCAGTACTTTTTCTGTAAACTAAGGGAGACATGAAGGCTGTTACATTAGAGGAATTATGTACAGAGGTGTTTTCAGCTAAAAAGGAGAACTAGCCCTGTTACCTACTAAAGGATGCTTCGCAAATTTCTTTCCTGGTCTCTGGATCTTGGATGACTGTTTTAAAAGTTTCCCACCAAGTCTTGGTGACGCCCATCCTAACCCTCTTATAATATTTTCAAGTGACAACTAACTGATTGATAGCTTACCACATCCCTGGGAATATCTTCAGTGCCCTGTCTGTAGCCATTCACTTAGTCCTCACGCCATTATAATCCCTTTCTACAGATGAAGGATCTGAAGAAATGGAGTAACTTCCTGAAAGTGGCTGATGTGTGCCTGAGCTGGGATTCTGATCCTGGCTGTTGGATCCTCCAGGCCATAGTGTTTCTCAAGGTCCAAGGCAGTTCATGATTTAAGAATGATTTAAGCGTGCCTTGTGCTATCAGGTATTAGAAATAGAGAAGTCAACTGTTGCTGCCCTCAACAGTTAAGATGGCAGTATGATGCCAGAAAAACATTCCAGTGAGCAAAATGACGACCGTTTTTTTCAGAACTCCAAGATTAAAGCTCTGTTCCAATAGTTTTGTATAAGCTACAAGCTCAGAATTGTACCTGTTCCAAAATCTAGTTAAAATTCTCCTATATTTCCTCAAAACAGCCCTTCCCATTTCAGTTATTTCCATGCATTCACCCAGACTTTCAGCTAATCCCTGTATTTTTTTCTCATTGTTTGCTGTTAAATATTTTACTTATTTGATAATTTGTAAGCTTTTATGACTCACTCAGATCTCATGATTTCTCCAGTTGGATTTTAACCAGTGGCCAAACTCCTTCCAGCTGCTCAGTGTGTGGCTTTCTTTCTGATGACCAAAAATATATATATATATAATAATAATAAAAGGAGCTTTGCTCTTTGAATCCTGAGATTTGGTGTTAGTTCTGGGCAGAACTCTGCATCTCACTGTGCTGAAGTGTCATGTTGACAGAAAAGAGGGTTAAATGATTTCCAAAGCCCTTTCTCACTGGACTGTTTTGTTATCAAAGCAGTCACGTACCCTGATTCAATTGCACTTGTCTTTGTTGCTCTCTTTTCCTGCTCCCTTCTTGTGGTTTCCATCTCGTGTTAATTGGGGCTGGAGCTGCCAGGTCTCAGTTCATGCGTAGCACAATGCTATGCTCCTTCCTTCCCTTTTAATTTTATTTACCTGCTGCCTCATTGATGGATCTTCACTGGTCTGTTCCTATGCTCTTCCCACTTTCATTTCTTTCTTTCTTTTTTTTTTTGGTACACTTTATTTATTTTTTTTATATTATCTTTTTTTTTTTTTTAAATTTTAAAATCTTTAATTCTTACATGTGTTCCCAAACATGAACCCCCCCCCCCCACCTCCCTCCCCACAACATCTCTCTGGGTTATCCCCATGCACCAGCCCCAAGCATGCTGCACCCTGCGTCAGACATAGACTAGCGATTCATATATCAGTACTCCAGGTTTAAGTTTTATTTATTTTTTTATTTTTTCTTCTGGTTTTATAGAAATATAATTGACATATGGCACTGTATACCTATAAAGTGTAGAGCATCATGATTTGACTTACATACCTTATAGAATGATGGTCACAATAAATTTAGTGAATATTCATCATCTCATACAGATACAGAATTAAAGAAATAGAAAAAAAAATGTGTGTGATAAGAACTCAGGATTTACTCTCAAAGTATAATTGACCTACAACACTGTTAATTCCTGTTACACAACATAGTGTTTTTTAATGTACATTTCAAGACACCATGATAAGTCTAGTTATGACAATATCACTGTGTTGGTTACTACTCTGTTCCTCATTTTGTGCCTGTGACTTAAGTGTGATAATGTCCTTCTGGTCTTCCTGGTGCAGAATTCTCTTTCTCTGCAAAAATAAGTAGGTTTTTCACTATGTTAACCTATCCCCTTAAATTTAAAAGCTTCAGATTTCTCCAAATCTTTATTTTTAGATCTTTACAGTTTACAAAGCCTTTTCACATAAAAGTTTTATGGATTTATGGATTATTTGAGTTTGTTGGATCCATTCCATATGTCTGTAAAAGGTGTGTTTGAAGGTTACTGTGTTCCTTTTTATTGGGCTTCCCTGGTGGCTCAAATGGTAAAGGATTTGCTTGAAATGTGGGAGACCCAGGTTTGATCTCTGGGTTGGGAATATCCCCTGGAGGAGTGCATAGCAACCCACTCCAATATTCTTGCCTGGAGAATCCCATGGACAGAGGAGCCTGGTGGTCTACAGTCCATGGGGTCACAAAGGCTCGGACACAACTGAGCGTCTAAACGTACATACATATTTTACTCCTTGGAGTGCTGAAGTTAAGAGAATTCATGTGACCTGTGCCCAGTGTTTGTTTATACTTTAACTTTTCTGTACTTTCCTTATCTTCTACCTAAAATGGTTATATTTTCTAGACTAAAAATCTAAAACTGATGGTTTTATAATCAATTCAAAGTATTTATAAGTTAAATCAAATTACATATTATATCACTTATATAGTATATAAATACTGAATGTGTTTTTGAAATATTTAAGTACATTATTTAACTTATTGCTTGAAATTTTATTTATAAAATATTTCCTGTTTTATACATCTACATGTATAACTTATGTATCTTTTTTCTTTTTTTAATTATTATTTTTATTGAAGGATAATTGGTTTACAGAATTTTGTTTTCTGTCAAACACAGGTATACATATATCTCCTCCCTTTTGATCTTTTTTTCCTTTTCATTACAAAAATAAATGACCCTTCTAAACTTGGAAGTATTGTAGAAATATTTAATGTAGACACTGAAAATCTCTTAAAATTCTAACAGATAATCAATATGGGTTATTATGGGTTATTGTACCGACATTCTGTTAATATAAGGACTATTTTAACACTTTTTTCACTTAATAGTGCCTTGAATGCACTTCTTTTTTTTTACAGTCACTCTCAAAAAAACTTTGATGAAGTACAAAATTTAAACCACATTATCTGTACCTTTACAGATAAATTATCATTTATGAGAAAGAATAAACCTAGTAGGTACTCAGGACCACTTGAGAAAATCCAGGCAATTTTCTTGGTGCTTCAACTAAATGCCAGAAAGTATATGTCCTATAACAAAGTACCTGCCTACCAATGCAAGAGCCATAAGAGGCTCTAGTTTCATCCCTGGGTCAGGAAGATCCCCTGGAGGAGGACATGCCAACCCACTCCAGTATTCTTGCCTGGAGACCTAAGGAGAGAGGAGCCTGGTGGCCTATAGTCCATAGGGTTGCAAAGAGTTGGAAACGACTGAAGCGACTTAGCATGTACACACGCACATCTTATAGGTAACTTGTAATTAAAATCAAGGTCCTCTTTACTTTTCATAATATCCCTTCCCTATCCTCTTCTTGTTTCAGTAATAAAATTATAACCTTATTAAGAAAGTTTGTTTCCCCGTACATTTTGTAAAGGGTAAGAGAGAATAAGAGATGGAAAAGTTGTATTGCGCCTAGAGAAACTCACTTCAGATAAGGGCACTTGTAGGGTGTAGAAAGAAGGTAACATTGGTTGGATTCTGCAGTTTTCATTCCCACCCTTTGTCTGTCCTCCCAGGTGATTGTGGAGAAGGCTCCCAAGGCCAGGGTGCCTGACCTGGACAAGAGGAAGTACCTCGTGCCCTCTGACCTCACTGGTAATGCTCTGTCCCCCTCGACCCTTCCTCCCACAGCAGAGCCTTCCCAGTCCTTCCTGTGTGCATGTGATCGTGGGCTTGAGGGGAGGTAGAACTGAGGGAAGTGAGTGGGATGCCCCAGAGAGTTGGGTGATTCAGCGATGGTGATGTAATTGTTCTTTCCCATCACCGATTTCCTTAAGCTTTTCCCATTGTTGTAGGGCCTTGTTTGATTTAGAGGCAGCAGAGTGTGAGAGCTTGAAAGAAAAGAGCAGATGCGTATTATATAAGCTGCTTAAAATTCAGGTTTGTTATTGTGATACCAATTTACACCATAAGGAAAACCAGACTAATTTGTTGGGAAGATCACATTATAGAGATTCTCAGCTGAATACCTTGACCTCTTCAAGTTACGGGTTTTTTGTTCATACATCTTGTAGATACTGTTTGGATTTGTAAAAGATATGTTAATTGTTCATGTTGATTTTTAATGGAATAACTTCCCTGGTGGCTCAGAGGTTAAAGCATCTGCCTCCAATGCGGGAGACCCGGGTTTGATCCCTGGGTCAGGAAGATCCCCTGGAGAAGGAAATGGCAACCCACTCCAGTATTCTTGCCTGGAGAATCCCATGGACTGAGGAGCCTGGTGGGCTGCAGTCCACAGGGTCACAAAGAGTCGGACACGACTGAGTGACTTTACTTACTTACTTAACCACTGCATCCAGGAGACACTTGGAAAGATATTGGTAGATGTGTTTGCTCCAGAGTGGTTAGGTTTGAATATCAGCCTTCTAGAAACCATGGGCGGAGGAGCCTGTTACGCTGCAGTCCATGGGGTCGCAAAGAGTCGGACATGACTGAAGCGACTTAGCAGCAGCAGCAGAAACCTTTCAATGTGCTCAGTGAAAAATAAAGCACTGAACGCCACTCACTGCCCTGACATTGGGATGAGGGATTGTACTAAGATTACTGGAGTCCAGCAGATCTCTTCCATCACAAGTTTGTCTTAGGCGGAAATGGACATGAAAGTATCTGTTTTTTTGTTTTTTCCCCATATTATGTGGCTTTGGGATCTTAGTTCCCCCTACCAGGGATAGAAGCTGGGCCCTGGCATTGAAAGCACCAGAGTCCTAACCACTGGACCCCAAATAATTCCGAGAAGTGTGTTTCAAATCAGATTTAGACCGTGGGAATGTTAGCATTAGGTCTGAAATTGAGTAAAGTGGAGACGGATTGAGGAATTAAACTCCATAGCATATCAAGGAGCACACAGGCTTCTTGCCATGTCGGTTTTTGTTTCTGAAGCTGCAGGACAGTGTTTGGCTCTGCTCAGATGATAATGGCAGTCTGGTGCTTTGGGAAACAGGTGCAGTAGAATTGTCTTCTGGATCTTACTACCCTCCTGCTAACCTCTCGTCTTCTTCCGCTTTGTCTTCATTTCCTAACCACCCCACTGCCCCCTACCGCCTCCATCCAGTTGGCCAGTTCTACTTCTTAATCCGAAAGAGAATCCACCTGAGACCTGAGGACGCCTTATTCTTCTTTGTCAACAACACCATACCTCCCACTAGTGCGACCATGGGCCAGCTGTATGAGGTAATTGTCCTGGCAACAAGGCCGTACCGTCTGGCCTTCTCTAGCCTCTGTCCCAGGTGTTATCATCCACACACTCGGGAAGTGGGGCAGGTGGTAGAGGTATCATTTATCAGGATGCTCTCACATGGCCGTGTCAGGCTCTGGGAGATCACGTGTCTCTTGTCCCTCAGCAATTGAGTGGCCCACTGGATTCAGTCCCTTTGAATTATTTTCTCAGTCTTGCCCTGCCGTAGTGTTTTAAGATTGGAGTGTCCTTATTGAAACAGCAGGAAGTGCTTTCTGACCACAGATATACCAAATCAAATGAAATTTAAAGACCAGGCAGTCTTGCAGTGGATTCATTTGTCTTCACAAATCAACTCAGTTGGAGGGATAGTAACTTGAATGATTTTATTTGGTTTAATTTTTGGTAAACTGTAAAAATATGATGATAAACTATAGTAGAGGACTTGATCATGATTTATCACCTTAGACTGTAACTGCATCATTATTCTTCAAAGGGTTTCACACAATACTGCCTTATAGTTGTATCCTATTAGTGAACTTTTCTAATAATTTCTAGTTTTTATTCCACAACATATATTCTCTGGTTTATATTCATATATATATATATATATCCCAATATATATAATTTTATATCCCAATATATATAATTATCCCTTTGATTCCCAGGTTGGAAAGATCTGCTGGAGAAGGGATAGGCTACCCACTCCATTATTCTGGCCTAGAGAATTCCATGGACTGTATAGTCCATGGGGTCATAAAGAGTCTGACATGCTGAGTGACTTTCACTTTCAAATTTATATGGTTAATGGGTTTCCCTGGTGGCTCAGCGGTAAAGAACCTGCCTGCCAGTGCAGGAGACACGTGTTTAATCCTTGGGTCACGAAGATCTCCTGGAGGAAGAAATGGCAACCCACCTACTTTCTTGTTGGGAAATTCCATGGACAAGGGAGCCTAGTGGGCTATAGTCCATGGGGTCACAGAAGAGTTGGACTCGACAGTGACTGAGCAGCAGTTAACAACAATATATCATGTTGTGTCATTGCTCTTCTTGCCAGAATGAGCTTCATATCTCTGATGTGTATGATGTTCTCCATGAAGGTTTTTGTGAACTTAGAGTTCAAAGTTGAATCCCAGCCACTTGTGCTGCTTCTTTGATCCCTGTCTTTTTGGCCCTGCCCAGTGGCATGCAGGAGCCAAGTTCGCTGACCAGGGATCAAACTGGTACCCCCTGCATTGAAAGCTCAGAGTCTTCAGCACTGGACCAGCAGGGGAGTCACACTATCCTCTTTTGAACGGGGATGAAGGGTACCTCCTATGCCTACCCTGCAAAGTTGTGTGAGACTCCAGACCCTAGGGATGATGAGCTTGATTATGTTTCTAAACCATTCTCTCCCCTCTTTGCCTAGGACAACCATGAGGAAGACTACTTTCTGTATGTGGCCTACAGTGACGAGAGTGTCTACGGGAAGTGAGTGGCGGAAACCGGCCGATGGGAGCGACCGGACTCGGGGCAGGGGGAGGGGCAAGTGTGGGGCTTGGGGAGAGAGATTCAGAGGGAGGGCTCCCCCCGTGAAGGAGACAGAGGTGGAACTCCTGGAAACACAACACCACACACACCATCACCATATTTTCACATGCTCGATTGACATTTTTTGCTGCTTTCTCAGCCCTGGGAGAAAGCATGTCAGGACAGAGCTGTTGAGTTGGCTTTGATAGGAAAAAAAAAAAAAAAAAATGGGGATACTCCAGTCTCACAACAAACACTGCTGCGAAATCTGATTTCCATGGAAGAATCGGGGGGTGGGCAAGTTGGGGCCAGAGACCGTGGACCACGGTAACTTCCTGCTCTCCTTTGCTTTGGGCAGAGATTCTGTTTTTGACATTTGCACAAGACAGGTGGGGAAAGGGGTTGAGAATGTTGCAGGGCCACTGGCTGGTAGTGGACCATTCCTGGGGACCAAGAGACCCACTGTAATTGAGGTGTTGTGGCCCCTGACCTCTCCTATCTCCCACATCCCTCCCACATCCCAGTGGTCATCTCGCAAGCATCACAGTACCCAGCCCACCACCCTGTGGTGGCTGTAGACCTCAGACCCAGACACTTAGATGGAGCTCCCCTTCTGCTGGAGAGTAGAGGCCAAGGTGTGAGGGATGTTAGGATTGCGAAGATAGTCTCCATAGCATAGAACTGGAACTGAATGAGTTCTGAGCATCTCTGTCTAACCTGCTTTGCTCTTTGGTGCCCGTTTTCCCCACACCTACCTTGGACTTGAATGAGCGTCACGCATTTCAGTAATAGGCTAAAACCACTCGTCCTGACATTTCCCAGACTTCACTCCATGAGTTGACGGAGTTACGTATAGAAGGGGCAGGTATGGGGTAAGATGGCTTGTCTGCACCTCCCGCTTATCCAGAACTCTTGCTCCCGGCCCACCATCCTCCACTTTCTCAATGCACAGAGATGCATGGTGAGGGCCAGTGGCACCCCCTCCTTGGGTCTTAATTTCCCACAGCTGCTAGTTAGAAAAATTTGAGAAGGGTGACTTTTCATACTTCTTGGGGATTCCATTTGAGTCTGATTATTTTCACGTTAGGGTTATGATCTGGGTGGGAAGCAGGAATTTGCACCCAGATGGGACATTTCAATTCATCTCAAGACACTTCAGTTCATCTCCGTGAATGAAAAGGGTCCTTCCCGTGGGGGAAGTCTGAGGGTCAGCTCTGTCAAGATGCAGGCTCTTGTATAATGAAGTTTCTGCTGTCAGGCCAAGGAAATAAAAGAATTGCATACCTTAAAATGAGTTAGAAATGTTGCCTTTATTTAGTAGGTATTAGAGTAGATGGCGTGTGGACTCCGAGTGGGAAACTGGGAGAAAGTGGCCTTTTGAGGGTCGCCCAGATGTGGTCAGACGTGTACTCCGCCCCTCACCACCCAGGAGTCACTGTCAAAAGGCCAAAGGCGAAGGGAGCTGGGGGGCGGGGTGCCCAGGTTGTCTGTTGGCAGAATGTGCGTGGTTTTTTCCTCCACAGATAAATGCCTTGTCACTGCTTTACGTGCTCCTCAGAGCTGAAGGTGGAAGACTGCCTACATGAGAAGATAGCGGAGTGGAGGTGGGGGGTGCTTGTTAAAATGCAGATGTCTACGTCTTGTCCCGGGTTTAGCTGACTCAGAATCTCAGCGTAGGCAGCTGCATTAACTGGCTGCTTGTGACTCTGCTGCACACCGAAGCTGCAGAGGCTCTGCTCTGTTAACCTGGCTTCCCTGTAAGTCCCAAGCCAGCCTGTTCTTGCTATCACGTCCTGGTCTGTAAGAGGCCACTGTCTTCCAAAGCAGCAAAAGGCACCTCAATGGCTTTTGGGCTTGGCACAAGCTTGGTGCCCCTTCCAACCTTAGGTTAGAACCTTCAGTCAGGAACCCATATGTAGGTGGGCAGTTGGGGTACAAGTTAAGAGACAGCAAAAAACAGATGAGTGGAATTTCCTTTCTAAAAGAAATCAGGTGATTCTGCTTTATTCCACTTTTTTCCCAACGCAAAATTATTTTTTTTCCCTAGAAATCCTGATGCACTTAAGAAAGTTTGTAGGACTATATTGTGAAATCAGGTTAAAAATGTGAAAGAACAACAAATGGTTAAAACTGAATAGTGGTGACTAGGCAGACAAGTGCACTGCCATGCTCAGACTCTGGGGGGCGCTCTGCCCTGGTGGTGTGTATGGCATTCTCCAGAGCTGGGTAGGGCCCAGGTCTCTGCCTTGTTGCATTCACCCTTTGAACATAATATTGTCAGTTATTCCAAGCTGCTGTGAAAATGTTCCATATATTAACCACATAATTCTTTATGGTGACTCTGTCAGTAACCACCCAATATAATAGTTATGGTGTGATTTGAGGTCTTGTGTGTGAGTTGGGGGTGCTCTTGCCCATGAATACAGCCTTAAGTCAGCTGTAATAACACACCAGTCATTTCCAGAAAAATAAACTAGTTGATAAACTGATTGTGTCCAGTTTTTAACTCAATACAAAGCTTGTATTCAACTATTTCTAGCTGTGTTTTCTTTTGGATATGTTTTTACTCTTATTTGAATAAGCTCCAAGCATTCATCCTCATTTTGTTTTTACTGCATGAAACCACCAATTATTTTGAGAAACTGGTCTACTTTGTCCTTGAGTGGCTGAGTCCGGCTGGTCACTCTACTGCAGCCCCAAGTAACTGTTTCCTTCCTGGCCCTGCCTCCTGTCCAGCTCCTCACTCGCCCCTTTGTTTACCTGGATATTACAGAGCTAGGCCTGCAATCTGGCCAGCTCCAGCCTGTGGCATGCTCTCCCGTGGGTAATCAGGGCTACAGAGCTTGTTTTTCTTGTTTTTCTTTTAACCTTCCCCATCCCCCAAACAGAAAACAGTCCTTGTTCCCAAAGCTGTAAGATGTTCTCAGCCTGTGATCTCAGTCTATTTACCATATATTTTCTTTTTACTTTTATTCCTGTGGTTAAGGACACTTTAATAGTTTGTAAATACAGGCAAACAGATTGTTTTCATTGTGAAGTAACAGGAAACGATCACTCCAGAAGGAGTCAAATGACATTTCCATGTGCCACTGTGCAGGCCTGCACATATTTCAACAGTGACTAAGAGACAACCCTCGTCACTCTTCGTGTATATTTTGCAGTGCGGACCATCAGTTCTGACAGTTCTGTTTTCAACACTGCTTTAAGATCCTCAAGACTTCGATTTAGATGTGTTTAGCTCCTGAAACTTAAAAAGTGATCCTGAGCTCTTGGGTTGGAGGTATGAAACACAACTGTTTGTACTCATCTCTTGGGGCCTATGTTGCCTTACATCACTCAGTCAAAGCTTGGTTTTACATTGTTTGCCATTCAAAGAAAAAGGAAAACTGTGTTTTAGGTGCTCTAATTCCCTTCCCTACCTCCTTCAAGTCTTGGCTCAGCTATCACTTCAGGCTACACAGAGCACCTTTTTAAATATTTCAGCAACCTTCACCCACTTGCAGCTCTAATTCCCACGTTGATCTACTTTAGTCCTGTTTGCTGAACACAGATCCTAACATTTTCTCAAGTTCATGGTCCACTCTTACTAGATTGTAAGCTCCACAAAGGCAGAAGTTTTATTTTGTTCAATGGTTCATACACTCTGGTCAGAACAGTGCTTGGCTTAGAGCTGATGCTCAAAAAATAGTGAAAGAATGATAGCTTCTGATAGGCTTGAAGGTTTCAGTTCAGGGGTTAGGTCATGAAGAACCAAATTATCCATAAAAGCACAAGTTTCAAATGGGCCATTCAAGAACCATTGGGAACACCTTGGATCTTACTAGAAAGATTTGGAGGCTGGGCGTAGGGCTCAAATCCCAGGTTTGCCACTAAACTAGCTCTGTGACATGGGTGGGCCAATTTATTTTTTATATAAATTAAGTGGTGAATTTCCTTCCTGTTAGATATATCAGAGGTTGTGACTATGAAATCCTTTGCAAATTAAATGACATTGTTGTATATTAGGAGTAAGTTTTATTTAAGACTAAAATGGCAGTGACTTAGGCTAACTAGCCAGAATAATCTAGGTTTTTGTTTTTTTTTATTCACTGGTGATATTCATTAGAAGGACTGATGCAAACCCATCTGCTTTCATTCTACCCTCTCTCCTACAGTGAGCTATTGTCTTAAAATGTTCGGCTTGGGATTATCGTGCAAAATAAGTTTGGAAACATAGATTGATATCGGTATATATATATATAAAATATATATATTTATATATAATGATATCAGTGTATATATATATCAATCATATATATATATATATCAGTCTTACCCAAAGTCTAGACTAGTGTGTGTGTGTATCAATTCAGCTCAGAACTGACTCATTGGAAAAGACCCTAATGCTGGGATATATCGAAGGCAGGAGGAGAAGGGGACAACAGAGGATGAGATAGTTAGATGGCATCACTGACTCGATGGACATGAGTTTGAGTAAGCTCTGGGAGTTGGTGATGGACAGGGAAGCCTGGAGTGCTATAGTCCATGGGGTCACAAAGAGTCGGGCATGACTGAGTGACTGAACTGACTGAATATTGCAGGACATTTATTATAATAAATCCTGCACTTATTTGGAAAATGCAGGATATGGCATGAGTCAGGGAAAGTGTAGCATATGTTGAGCTGGGTGTCTCTAAAAACAGTTTTCAGACTTGATGGGAAATTTAGCTGAGAAGGCTCTCCTTCCTTTGGTTAGTAAACTCCTTGAGGATTGATTTTCTTGATGGAAGTAGCTGATCATCATCTTTGAAGATGATCTTGCCTGGTCTCCTTTTCTTCGGGTGCAGGTAAAACCTAGATGTGGGACAGAGTAGCTAAAACATTTCAGAGGCTTATCAGGCTAGAACCAGCATGAATATGTGAAAATATTTGAAATATGTAAGTATTTTTAAAATATTTAAAACATTTAAAATGCACAAATATTTGTATATTAAAATTTAAATACACAAGTATTTGTGTATTTAAATTTAAATACAAGTATTTGTATATTTAAAATACATGCACAAGACATTGACTGCATTCTTGTGTAAAAATGTCCAGGTTTGGCATAGTGACTTTGCCTCCTGTTGTTCAGTCACCAAGTTGTGTTTGACACTTTGTGACTCCGTGGACCGCAGCATGCCGGGCTTCCCTGGCCTTCACTATCTCCCAGAGTTTGCTGATACTGATGTCCATTGAGTCCGTGGTGTGCTCCAACCATCTCACTCTCTGTCGCCCCCTTCTCTTGCTCTCAGTCTTTCCTACATCAGGGTCTTTTGCCAGTGAGTCGGCTCTTCGCATCATGAAAAAATACACAGAATGCACACAGAAGTACACAAAAAAGGTCTTAATGACCAGGATAACCACGATGGTGTGGTCACTCACCTTGAGCCAGACATCCTGGATTGTGAAATCAAGTGGGCCTTAGAAGCATTACTTCTAACAAAGCTAGTGGGGGTGATGGAATTCTGGCTAAGCTGCTTAAATCCTAAAAGATGATGCTTTTAAAGTGCTGCATTCAATATGACAGCAAATTTGGAAAACTCAGCAGTGGCCACAGGACTGGAAAAGATCAGTTTTCATTCCAATCCCAAAGAAAGGCAATTCCAAAGAATGTTCAGACTACCTCACAATTGGGCTCATTTCACATGCTGACAAGGTAATGCTCAAAATCCTTCAAGCTAGGCTTCAACAGTATGTGAACCGAGAACTTCCAGATGCTACAGATGGATTTAGAAAAGGCAGGGGAACCAGAAATCAAATTGCCAACGGCTGTTGGATCATAGAAAAAGCAAAGGAATTCCAAAAAAGCAGTGACTTCTGTTTCGTTGACTATGCTAAAGCCTTTGACTGTGTGGATCACAACAAACTGCCTCTTGAGGCCCAGGCTACTTCTGCCCTCTGTTCCACATCAGTAGGGTGTAATCCTCATCCTGAAAGTCAGACACAAGATCTACTCCTTGTTATCAGATGGAGGAAGAGACCCAGAAGAGGACAGCAGGACAGCATACTGGCCAGCTCTCTGAAGGAAAGCTCCCTGAAGGTACTAAAGACAGCACCACTGACCTCTACTGGCTGGGGTTGAGTAACACAGCCACTCCTACTTGCAAATGGAATTGGGAAAATTTAGTCTATCCTAGGTGGCCATTATCCTGGTTCAAAACTTTATGACTGATAAGAACATATAGTATAATTGATCATATACACTACCGTGTGTAAAATAGATAGCTAGTGGGAAATTGCTGTGTAGCATAGGACGCTCAGCCTGATGCTCTGTGATGACCTAGAGGGGTGGGATGGAGGTGGGGTGGGGAGAGGGAGGCTCAAGAGTGAGTGAATATATGTATACTTACATTTGATTCATGTACTGCAGAAACACAGCATTGTAAAGCACTTATTACAATGATTTAAAAAATTAAAATCGGATTTAAATGTATTACTATGGAAAAAGAACATAAAGGAAATCACTAGCATCTGACTTGCCTTGATTGGTTGCTAACTGTAGGAGATTTCTACTCACCCCTTCAAAGTTAGTCATGTGAACTTCTGAGGGGTAAATAAAAGAAACGGAATTTTAAGCAAGACTTTACCTAAACAGATGGAATCTTGAGACTTACTAGGTAGAGTGTTAACACTTGCCAAACAGTGACAGAAACTCACAACATAGGAATGGCCGCACTAAAATGCATCTGGGCTTAAAAAGGAATGGAAACCAGACTACCACTTGGGATATATGAACTTTATTGGGCCCATTCTAGAAAGATTTGGGGTTTCTTTTCATATAATCATTCTAAAGATTCGGATAATATTGCTGTGTTATCATCTGCACATGACTCGCTGTAATGTAGGGAGTTTTGTTTGTTCTTGAACAGAATAAGCTGTGTTTTATAACCACATTCAATTAAAATTTCCAGCCATCTGAGACATCCCTGGTGGTCTAGTGGTTAAGAGTCCACTTGCCAATGCAGGGGTCATGGGTTTGATCCCAGGTCGGGGAAGATTTAACATGCCTCAGAGCAGCTAAGCCCTTGTGCCCCGACTACTGAGCCTGTGCTCTAGAGCCCAGGAGCCGCAGCTACTGAAGCCTTCACACTCCAGAGTCCATGTTCTGTAATAAAAGAAGCCACCACAATGAGAAGCCAGTGCACCACAGCTGGAGAAACCCAGGGACAGGGATGAGGACCTGATGCAGCCAAAAATAGACATAAATAAAATGAAAAAAAAAAAAAAAAAGAACAACTACCGACCATCCCACTGAATGGGTTTAAGGTACGTATTTCCAGGTCCAGCTGCCTGGCATCAGTGGTACATTTTTAAAAACAACTGATACCAACCAGGACCCCACTTTAGCATCAGGACATAGCAGGATCCTGGCATCTTTACGTTTTTACAAACCTCTCAAGGAATCTCTGCAGCCAGGGTTCTGAACAACTCAACTGGATGCTTTTTTTCTAACAAACTCATTGGTACCAGTTCTGAAAATGGCTTTTCTTCTGAATTTACTTCATTTTCCTTCAGCTCAATTTAGTCGCTCAGTTGTGTCCGACTCTTTACAACCCCATGGAGTGCAGCACGCCAGGCTTCCCTGTCCATCACCAACTCTCAGAGGTTGCTCAAACTTGTATCCATTGAGTCTGTGATGCCATCCAACCATCTAATCCTCTGTTTTCCCCTTCTCCTCCTGCCTTCAATATTTCCCAGCATCAGGGTCTTTTCCAATGAATCAGTTCTTTTCATCAGGTGGCCAAAGTATTGGAGCTTAAGCTTCAGCATCAGTCCTTCTGATGAGTATTCAAGACTGATTTCCTTTAAGATTGACTGGTTTGATCTCCTTGCAGTCCAAGCGACTCTCAAGAGTCTTCTCCAACACCACAGTTCAAGTATCATTTTCCTAGTCCTAGAATAATTCTTGCCAGATCTGTATTTCCTTCTCCATTAATCCTTGCAGGGCTGCAGAATCTAAGACAATACCATGAACTAGGTTTCTGCTACATATGAGTAGGTGTTACAAGGCTTCTCGGGGAGGGAAGTGGGTGGGGGTTTCAGGATGGGGAACACGTGTATACCTGTGGCGGATTCATGTTGATGTATGGCAAAACCAATACAATATTGTAGAGTAACCTCCAATTAAAATAAATAAATTTATATTAAAAGAAAAGAAAACAAGCTACCTGTCTTTCCACAGTGACCCTGTTGCTGTTTTGATCTGATTGAAAGACTGATGAGCAAGACACCCCCCAAGCCCTGACTTTCCTACGCAGTCACAACTAGGTTTTGGAAAAAAAAAAATTATGTTATTTCACTTAATGGCCACAAGGCGGCGGGCCAGACAATTTCATTAGCTCCAGTTGCCGGGCTCCAATGATCTTTTTCCCATTTGTTATTAATAAGAATGTATCACACTTCTACAAATGAAGAGTACAGAATCTTAGGACTAGACAGAAATATGAGATGATCCTGATCATTGATTATCTGTTTATATCTTCCAAAGTAGGGAGGTTGCTTACACATTTTATATTGTTATTCTGATCTTCTAGTGTCCCTTCCAGAATCTAAGAAAAACACCAACACTCTTATTTCAGATACATGGAAATGTCTCTGTTCAAAGAGTTAACAGTGATGGAAATCTAGGAATGCAATTACAGACATACCTGTAACTTTATTGTGGCTTATTGTGGGTTCGGTTCTAGATGACAGCAATAAAGTGAGTCACAAGTTTCTTTTGGTTTCTGAGGGCATATAAAAGCTATGTTTGTATTATACTGTAGCCTATTGAGTAGAATGACATTTTGTTTAAATGTGTATACTTTAATTAAAAATATTATGTTAGTAAAAAATGCTAACCACCACCTGAGCCTGCTGTGAGCTGTAATATTTGCAATAGTAGCATCAAAGATCACTAATCAGAGGTCACTATGATGCAAGTTTGAATACTGTGAGAATTGCCACATGTGACACAGATATGAAGTGAGCAGATGGTCTTGGAAAAAGTAATGCCAACAGACTTGGTGAAGGTTGGCCACAGATCTTCATTTTGTAAAGAATGCAACATTTGTAATACAGCTAGAGACCTGATCCCCCCATTTGTTTTGTCTGAGTTACCTAAAAAGTTGAAAAAAAGAGCGAAGCCCAAGTAAAGATTTGCGGGGGGGGGGGGGGGTGGGGGGGTGGTGGCGGGAGGCGGGGGTGCAGGGAAGCAAAATGCTGAATGCTTTGTCTCTGTTTTTCCACCTCTGAGAGTATTTGCCTCTGGAAAAGGTGAAGTTTTGTTAACAGACCATCATTACAATCCAAAAGGTAGGTATCAGTGATAAATTCCTTTAAATGTCTCTCAAAACTGACTTCCGTCTCTGCCTCAGTGTTACCAATTAATGAAGAACTTTCTCCTGTGGTAGGTGATAGAGGAAGATGAGGCAGGAAATGAACACTTTCGAGCATCTTCTTCCAAATGTGCTCTACTCCTAATGTTTAGGAGACTGACCTTTCACTGGGGGCTTGCCAGGTGGCACTAGTGGTAAAGAACCCTCCTGCCAATGCTGGAAGCATGAGAGACTCGGGTTTGATCCCTGTGTCAGGAAGCTCCCCTGGAGGAGCGCGGGGCAACCCACTCCAATATTCTTGCCTGGAGAATCACATGGACAGAGGAGCCTGGTGGGCTACAGTCCATGGGGTCGCAAAGACCTGGACACGACTGAGGTGACTTAGCATGCATGCATGCAAGCTTTCAAGAATAAAAGACTAGAGCTACATTTTGGTACTTCCTTAAAAAAGAAAAAAGGCAAACAGAAAAATAAAAAGAACCTCTGCAACTAGGAAAATACACTCCTGAGTTTGTTTATAACGTTCAGATCTAAAGAGATTTTATATATATATATACACACATATACAGTAGTCCTCGGCTTATCTCTGCAGGCTTAACCACTGCTTGTCAATTGCCCTCTCACTAATTAATCTTGAACCGCATGGGTCCTTTATCTCTTTTGGGAACTATGCTAAGCAGTTTCCTCTTTGAGGGCTGTGTGCATGCTCGCAGGTTCTGTTGAATTGCTGCTTCCTTCACTCTTTATGTCCAGCTCATTCTTATACTTAGTTTTCACTTAAATTTTATAATCTCTGATCGCCATGTTAGAGATTATAGGCCCCCTTCACTATTGCTCTGAATCTCAAACCCTTTTTTGTTTCATTTGTAACACAAATTGGAACTTGTATTTGTTATTTTATTTTTGGCTTCATAGCTTTGTGTGGTCTTCCCCTAATTGCAGCGATCTGCACCTACTCGTTGTTGTGGTTCTTGGGCTTCTCTTGTTGCAGAGCACGGACTCTAGGAGCCTGGGCTGAGTAGTTGTGATGCACCCATTTGGTTGTGCTGTGGCGTGTGGGATCTTCCTGGACCAGGGATTGAACCCATGTCCCCTGCACTAGCAGGCAGATTTTTATCTGCTGCACCACCAGGGAAGTCTGGAACTTGCATTTTTTTAATTTGCCTTTTTACTTAGATTTTAAAATTTCTCTTATTAGGAAGAGTATAATCTCCATGAGACCAGAGACCATGGAGATCATGAGACCAACAGAGACCATGTCTGTTTTTTAATTATTCTATAATTTTGTCACTTAAATATTTAATGTGTGTGTGTGTGTATGTGTAAGTCTCTAAGTCATGTCTGACTCTTGGTGATCCCATGGACTGTAACCTGCCAGGCTCCCCTGTCCATAGAATTATCCAGACAAGAGTACTGGAGTGGGTTGCCGTGCCCTCCTCCAGGGGATCTTCCCAACCCAAGGATGGAACCTAGGTCTCCCGCATTGCAGGCAGATTGAGCCACCAGGGAAGCCCACTGCGTGTCTACTCTTTATCAGGTAGTATACCATTAGGCACTCAATAACTGTTAAATGAATAACAATATCTCTTTAGAGGGAACCCTCTCTCCTTTAAAGTTTCTATATATAAATAAAGAGAAGCAAGTAGTAAAAGTTCAAACTCTTGAACTTTTCAGAAGTTCAGAACTTGAAATAAGCACATGATCCTATTTCCATATCAGTAAAGAAGTAATGTGATATATACACCTATTAACATGTATAAGAAAAAAGTGCATCACTAACCTAAAAATTTAAATGTGTGGAACAAATATCACAGAACCAGAACCATGTAACCTAAATAATTGAACATACAATATTAGTTTAACAAAGTGATGAATTGAAATTTGGTGAAATGAGACAAAGCCAGCCCATTTAGGGTCTAAATTATCATGATGTTTCAACTTTAACCTGTGGTTGCTGGTGACCTTCCTTTCATTAGGACTGTGTGACTCTGATCTGAAGAAGGATAACAATGTGAGTTGGAGGTGATGTTTGCGGTCTCTGACCTGTGATTTTTCCAGTTCATCCATCTACTCAGTCAGACTTTCAAACCTTTTTTAAAAAATTGCAATTATTTTAATTTTTTTTGTTAGAGGATAATTGCTTCACAATGTTGTGTTAGTTTCTGCTGTACAATAAAGTGAATCAGCTATCAGTTCATTTCAGTTCACTTGCTCAGTTGTGTCAGACTATTTGCAAGCCCATGGACTGCAGCACTCCAGGCTTCTCTGTCCATCACCAACTCCCAGAGCTTTCTCAAACTCATGTCCATCGAGTCAGTGATGCCATCCAACCAGCTCATCCTCTGTGGTCCCCTTCTCCTCCTGCCTTCGATCTTTCCCAGCATCAGGGTCTTTTCCAGTGAGTCAGTTCTTCACATCAGGTGGCCAAAGTATTGGAGTTTCAGCTTCAGCATCCAGTCCTTCAATGAATATTTAAGGCTGATTTCCTTTAGGATTGACTGGTTGGATCTCCTTGCAGTCCAAGGGACTCTCAAGTGTCTTCTCCAGCACCACAGTTCAAAAGCATCAATTCTTCGGCTCTATGCACATACCTATGCGCTCCTTCTTGGATTTCCTTTCCACTGCACCCCTACACCCCAGTTTTCTTGGGCAGTCACTTCAGTTCAGTTCAGTTCAGTCGCTCAGTCGTGTCTGAATCTTTGTGACCCCATGAATCGCAGCATGCCAGGCCTCCCTGTCCATCACCAACTCCTGGAGTTCACTCAGACTCACATCCATCGAGTCAGTGATGCCATCCAGCCATCTCATCCTCGGTCGTCCCCTTCTCCTCCTGCCCCCAATCCCTCCCAGCATCAGAGTCTTTTCCAATGAGTCAACTCTTTGCATGAGGTGGCCAAAGTACTGGAGTTTCAGCTTTAGCATCATTAATTATTACTAAATTGCTCTAGAAGCTCAGGAATTCTGCAAGTCTTGACTGGGAAGCCTGACGTTCACCAAAGTTTTTCCTGTTGCCTTATGCTGGTTTTTGTTGTGGCTAATTACTCAGCTGATTTATTAATCATTTAATAAGAAAAACCCCAAAGAACTAAAGATATTTCTTCAGTATCTGGAGATTAGATACTGAATCCTGGGCCAATGGCCGAGCATGGGGAAAAGACTGATAACAGGGCTTCCCTGATGGTCCATTGGTTAAGAATCCGTCTGACAATTCAGGGGACATGGGTTCGATCCCTGGTCTGGGATGATCCCACACGCATGGGAGCAACTAAGCCCATGGCCCCAGCTACTAAGCCTGCGCCCTAGAGCCCACGAGCCACAGCTAGTGAAGACCGGTTACCCGAGAGCCTGTGCTCAGCAACGAGAAGCCACTGCAATAAGAGGCCTGAGCATCGCAACAAGAGTAGCCCCCGCCCACCACAGCTAGAGAAAGCCTGTGTGCAGCAACAAAGATCCACTGCAGCCAAAAATAAATAAATAAATAAAATTTTTAAAAAAAGAACCAATAGCCTGAAAAAGGCTTGTCTCACTTCAGAGAGGTAAGCATACAGAAAGTATTTTTTTTACGTTATTTACCCTAGTCATTTTGTAGCTCTCTGGTTAAATTTAGCTTTGTAAACAGGCATGCACGTATTACATGCGCATTGATTATTTAATCATTAATGGCTGTATATAGCACTTGACTGCATACTATCTACCCATCTTCATTGAACCAAAACATAAATTTGGGGGTCTGTTATCGATTTTGTCATAAGCAGAGTAGTTTGAGGAATTTTGGCATGCTTCCATGACGTGCCTTATTTCCTAGTGTTTTTCTTTCCCCGTGTTCTGTCCATTAAGGGGCACGGAGGTGGTGGTGGTTTAGTCCCTAGGTCGTGGTCTGACTCTATGTGAGCCCATGGACAGTAGCCTGCCAGGCTCCTCTGTCCATGGGATTCTTCAGGCAAGAATCCTAGAGCATATATTGACTTAAAAAATAGCTCACTCTCCCTTTGTTTATTTTAGGATTTTGTGATACTTTCTGATATAATAAACTTCATTTTATTATCATATTGTCATTGAGAGAGCCAATACTGTGATTTCCTTGAGATTTATTTAAAGGTAATTTCCCCCCTAACTTGCACATTGTTCCTACCTTTTTAAATTTCTCTCTATGTGCGAATGTGTGAAGAGAAATCTCTGACGGGAAATATGTCAGTGCAAAGTCGTCTAAGTAGCCTGAATGAAGAAATTGCAAGGGATTTCTTTATCCACTCTAGATGAATTTTATGTCTACTATGTTCTCATAAACATAAAATTACCTACAGATAAAATGATCAAAATATATGGTCTCTCTCAGGACTTTAGTCCAGTGGAATGACTGATATACAAACATCAATTATAATGCAGTGTAGTAAATAATATAGAGGAGCAAAGTTTTCTTTTCAGTTCAGAAACATTATTATTTAGTATGGCTGAGAATAAAATGCATGTAATATTTTCTTGTAACTTTGGCCCAAGTTACAAGAGATAAGATTATATCAGCAATATTGTGGCTGCTAAGGACAAATGCAGGAAAAAAAAAAAAAAAAGAATAAGGCTTCCTGTTGGTTAATTCTGAAACCTTGCATAACAAGTAGTTTTTCTGCTGAGGCCCAGTTTCTGATTCTGTGCCAGGTCCTGCTTCCTCAGACTTACACAAACTAATTTGTAGCACAAGGAATTCCCTCCTCATTTCAGGTATGTTTTACTGCTTCTGGCTCTTTTGTAATCCATCCCCCTCTCATTCCTGAAAGATGTGACCACTAGACAGTTCTTCTTTGTGCAGTTTCTAGTTTTAAACATTTTAAATAAATTTAAACATCAAGTATAATATTTTTTCTGCTTCAACATATTGCATTTTGCTTTATTTGACTATGTTCAAGTCTTTGATGTATGTCCAGTAATCTTTTTTAAATAAAGTTTCTCGGAGAAGTTTAAACTGAAGGGATTTAGAACCCTGACAAATAAGGGACTTCATCCTGTTTAGTGTTTTGCCAGCGATGAATCTGATAGCCCGTGTTTACAACAAAATTCTTCACACTTTTGAAGTTTAGCTATTTGGATGCTTAACCTATTTTGCTTATTTTTTAACAATAAAGAGAATTTATATAAAACATAGAAACAAGCTATTAAGTCCACTTATGAGGTGTCTTATTTCAGTTACAAAATAATACAAAAGATATTGTTCATAAGTCCTGTTGTTAATCATAGAGTCACTTAGGAAAAGTGAAATGGTTAACTTTGTGTTCTAATCGTAAATTATGCAATGCCTCCGAGAATCACAGCTAATAAATATATTTCAATTTCTAATAATAGCAGAATACCAGCTCTGTCTTTTACTATTCAATTTCATGAGGCAAACTGCAACTATGTCAGAAATAGGCTTGGGATTTTTGGGTGACTTCATTGCAGACCTAGAATTTTTAAATTTTAAATTCTGTACTAAAAGCAATGATTACTTTCTATATAAGAATTGGTTAAGAATAAAGAGAGCTTAACTTTTGTAGGGTTCTGTTTCCTTTACTTTTGTGTTCTTGGTGACATTTTTTCCCTGTACTCAGGGCTTCAAACTGTTGAGAACATACTTCCGGGAAGTGTAATAAATGTATCTATTTATCAACTCAGATTTTATTTCATTTTATTTTGGCCATGTCACGTGGCTTGCAGGATCTTAGTTCCCTGACCAAGGATTGAACCTATGACCCCAGCAGTACAAGTAAAGAGTACTAACCACTGGACTGTTGGGGAATTCTCCACAACTCAGATTTTATATTATTGTTTCACTTTTCTATATTATAATATGCCTTCCCAAATTATAGAAGGATATACTGATATTTGAGCACTTTATCCCTTACAGTTTTTTTCCTATATAAAGATGGATGAAGAACCCATAATTTATAGTATTACTGCTCTAAACCAGGATTTTCAGCAGAGGCACACACCAAAAAATATTAAGGATAAACTGAATCCAAATGAATTGCCATTAACCAAGAAGAAGCTGAAACACCAGAAACCTTGTAAAAAACAGCACAAAAATATAGCAGAAGATGTCAATGATGAAGGTAAGCTACATTAAAACAGAGTATTCAGTAAACATGTAGAGAATGCCTAAGGTTGTATACTGACATGCTATGCACTGGGGGATAGAAAAATACAATAGTTTCTAAATTTAGTTAGAAAATGAAAATGTATAACCAAAAATGTAAATGTTAATTTAGTGCAGATAATGCTAAAGGCCAAATGTTAAATACTGTAAATAATTTAAAAGATACCTTGTATAGTTTAGAAATCTCACTGCTAAAGTGGGAATTTATTTAGACTCTAGAGGAAGAATATGATTTGAATAGAAATGCATTGGAAAGTAATTCCCTTGAGACAACAATGGTAAATGAAGGACAATGACTAGCTGTAGCTGTTTGAGAGGATTGAGTTAGATACCTTGATTGGAAGCCAGAAGTTGTATAGTGTGAGAAATAAATATTTTCAACTGATTGATCTCTGGGCTAGAGTGTAGTATACTTTGTGCCAAAATCTTTGATGTAACTATTTACATAAGCAGAACATAAATGTATTTCTTTTAAATTTGGAGCACAAAATAGATTGGGTAAATCATTGTCAAGTGCCACTGAGAATCCAGGTGAAGTTTGGGACCCTGATGTGAATCAGTAGCAAGCTGTCTGACTTCCTTCATCAGATATCTGTAACCGTACACAAGGTGTATAAAATGGAGAATGAGCAGTTGGCATCAGTGCAATCACTCAGGTGACCCATCACTAGGTCTAAGTTGGGTGATTAAGGCATGGTGGTGATAACGAATGAAGAGACTGTAAGAGATGCGTGACAATAATATTGGGGAAGAAATTCAGTGGGAGGAAGGAAGTTGATATGAAAGATAAAGGTGATACTCAAAAATTATTTTTTTACATATTAAATGTCCCCGAGTTGAATGACAAAAATAAGCCTGCATTTTATTGCTTCTGATCTTCCAACTGGTGAAGTATAGGTCCATCAGGGATGCTGGCAGCTGTTTATTTTTTTTTCTTAAAGATTTTTTTTTTTCTGATGTGGACCATTTTTAAGGTATTTATTGGATTTCTTACACTATTATTTCTGTTTTATGTTTTGGCTTTTTGGACGTGAGGTATTTGGGATCTTAACTCCCCAACCAGGGCTCAAACCCACAGCCCCTGTATTAGGAGGCAAAGTCTTAACCACTGAACCATCAGAGAAGCCCCTAGCTTCTTCTTTCCATAACACCATCACTGGTTCTATACTTGCATGAAACACTACGAACCTTAATATGTGAGAGAAGAGTAAACAGACGCCATTTGTTGACTTCCTAATCTAAATTGTAGCCTCTTTTCACTTTTCATGTGGAAACCTGCTCAGTGCCTAAATGAATCGATTGGCATTCTGCAGTTTTCTTGCTCAACTTATCTTTCTTTTCTTTTTTGTAGTGGGTGGGTGGGGGTGGGAGTTGGGGGGGGTGGCAGGGAGAAGAATGATGGTAAGCTTTGGAGGCAGCATTAGTGAATTAGGGACTCTGTTTGGCTGTGAATTTATTGTGTTATCTTAGACAAAAAGCCTATGGAAAAAATGAGATTTTTTTAAAACTTCTATTTCAGTATTATCTAAAACTGTTTGAAAATATTTTTCAGGCCTGTTGTGAGAATCAAGAATTGACATGTATTTGATGTGTTCTTACTGTAAGCTACTCTTGAAGCATTGTGTTTATTCATCCAGTCATCTTGCTTCATCTAATTTTGATTCTGTGTTTTCAATCCTCTCAGGAAATGTCTTGCCTCTTCCATGGAGGCTCATTTCTAGCATGCTGGGTGTCTTGTGCCTTCTCCTAATGGCCATTGTGGTAGCTGTTGTTACTGCAGACTGTAAGTAAATACAGAAACATCCAAATTGTCTTCCCCTCAGGAGCACTGTTTAATTTCATAGAATATGATAAGCCAAAACAGACTGAGAATAATTTTAGCTTACCCAAATTCTTCCTTTTTTATTTTCTTGAAAATTGCTGATTTATTTCTATGAAATATAGTCTTTGAGTGTCTCATTTTTGATGTTTCAACTTAAAATAAGATCTACTCATGATATTTGACTGTTTTTGCAGCTTCTTCCAAAAAACCATCTCTCAAAATCCAGCAGAAAGGTAGGTTTTACACACTGATTTCTTAAACGTATTTAAAAGTATTATTGTGCTGGTCAGAGACCCAGGTTCTATCCCTGGGTTGGGAAGATCCCCCAGAGAAATGAATGGCTACCAACTCCAGAATTCTTGCCATGAAGAATTCCATGGACAGAGGAGTCTGGCATGGGGTCACAAACAGTTGGACATGACTAAACAACTAACACTATCACTATCTATCCACACACATGGAGATTTCTCTGGGCAAGTTACTCTAGAATGTGTAATAGAAAATATAAGACATAATTCCAGCCATCAAATAACTTACAGTCTTGTGAAACTGATGTTTGTGTATAATTAACTGAAATATAAGAAGACCGGGGTAAGGTTTTCTGGGGGTTTTCTGGGGTGTTTTAAAAAATTGTTGTAAGACTTCATATGTTTGTAGGGGAATAGAAATACCTGTAATGAGAACAAATTTTGGGGAAGTAGAGTTTATATTACAGGGGCAAAATAGTAACACACATTAATCTAATGGAGATGTAATGTGAAGACATTCTAACCCTGAAATGCAGTAATATCAAAGTATGGAGATAAGAACATGAATAAATTCTAGGTCACCCGTGTCATATAAAATATGAAGGCTCCAACATGTCTCAGAAGTGAGAGAAAAAGGAAAGTTTTCATTCTAATTCATAATTTTATTATGAGTAATTTTTGTGTTTATCAAATGTTACTCTCATGACAAAGGTGTACTTCTGTTTACAAGGTGTATTTAACACAATAAAGTCAGGCTATGTGATTTTTTTTCCCCAATGCAGTCATAGAGAACCTGTGTCTTGGACCTCAGTGTCATTCTTGTCCAGAGAATTGGGTTTGGTTCAGATGCAGATGTTACTACTTTTCCAAGGAAAAGTTAACTTGGAGAGAGAGTCAAAGTGCCTGTTCATCTCTAAATTCCAGTCTCATCAAGATAAACAAGGAGGAAATGGTAAGTTGTAAAACAGAGCATCATAATGGTATGTGAAACATGTGAAGTCGACTGAGTGGATTAAGCTGAGAGTTATTTACATTTACATGACCTCAGTTCAGTTCAGTTCAGTCGCTCAGTCGTGTCCGACTCTTTGCGACCCCATGAACTGCAGCACGCCAGGCCTCCCTGTCCATCACCAACTCCCAGAGTTCACTCAGACTCATGTCCATCGAGTCAGTGATGCCATCCAGCCATCTCACTCTCTGTCGCCCCCTTCTCCTCCTGCCCCCAATCCCTCCCAGCATCAGAGTCTTTTCCAATGAGTCAACTCTTTACATCAGGTGGCCAAAGTACTGGAGTTTCAGAACTAGACAAATGGCTGAAGGGTATGACTAGTTTATCTTTTGTTTACATTTTCATATGCAAAATGTGCCACTGGATCAGGCTCTTATGTAAAGGGGGGAGATGTTTTGAAATAATAAGTAGAAAGACCTTCAGGTACAGACAGATGCTGTTAGAGTCCCCTTATACAAGGCACCTAGAATAGTCAAACTCACAGTCAGAAGGTACATTGGTAGATGCTAGCGGCAGGGGAGTACATCGCCGGGGAGGGGTGATGGGGAGTTAGTGTGTAGGGGCGACAGAGTTTTGGTTTCGGTTCAGTTCAGTTCAGTCGCTGAGTCGTGTCCGACTCTTTGTGACCCCATGAATTGCAGCACGCCAGGCCTCCCTGTCCATCACCATCTCCTGGAGTTCACTCAAACTCACGTCCATCGAGTCGGTGATGCCATCTAGCCATCTCATCCTCTGTTGTCCCCTTCTCCTCCTGCCCCCAATCCACACAGCATCAGAGTCTTTTCCAATGAGTCAACTTTTCACTTGAGGTGGCCAAAGTATTGGAGTTTCAGCTTTAGCATCAGTCGTTCCAAAGAACACCCAGGACTGATCTCCTTTAGAATGGACTGATTGCATCTCCTTGCAGTCCAAGGGACTCTCAAGAGTCTTCTTCAACACCACAGTTCAAAAGCATCAATTCTTCGGCGCTCAGCTTTCTTCACAGTCCAACTCTCATATCCATACATGACCACTGGAAAAACCATAGCCTTGACTAGACGGATCTTTGTTGACAAAGTAATGTCTCTGCTTTTGAATATGCTGTCTAGGTTGGTCACAACTTTCCTTCCAAGGAGTAAGCGTCTTTTAACTTCATGGCTGCAATTACCATCTGAAGTGATTTTGGAGCCCTCAAAAATAAAGTCTGACACTGTTTCCACTGTTTCCCCATCTATTTCCCATGAAGTGATGGGACCAGATGCCATGATCTTCGTTTTCTGAATGTTGAGCTTTAAGCCAACTTTTTCACTCTCCTCTTTCACTTTCATCAAGAGGCTTTTTAGTTCCTCTTCACTTTCTGCCATAAGGGTGGTGTCATCTGCATATCTGAGGTTATTGAGATTTCTTCCAGCAATCTTGATTCCAGCTTCTGCTTCTTGCAGCCCAGCGTTTCTCATGATGTACTCTACATAGAAGTTAAATAAGCAGGGTGACAATGTACAGCCTTGACAGGCTCCTTTCCCTATTTGGAACCAGTCTGTTGTTCCATGTCCAGTTCTAACTGTTGCTTCCTGACCTGCATATAGGTTTCTCAAGAGGCAGGTCAGGTGGTCTGGTATTCCCATCTCTTTCAGAATTTTCCACAGTTTATTGTGATCCACACAGTCAAAGGCTTTGACATAGTCAATAAAGCAGAAATCGATGTTTTTCTGGAGCTCTCTTGCTTTTTCCATGATCCAGCACATGTTGGCAATTTGATCTCTGGTTCCTCTGCCTTTTGTAAAACAAGCTTGAACATCTGGAAGTTCACATTTCATGTATTGCTGAAGCCTGGCTTGGAGAATTTTGAGCATTACTTTACTAGCGTGCGAGATGAGTGCAATTGTGCGGTAGTTTGAGCATTCTTTGGCATTGCCTTTCTTTGGGATTGGAATGAAAACTGACCTTTTCCAGTCCTTGGCCACTGCTGAGTTTTCCAAATTTGCTGGCATATTGTGTGCAGCACTGTCACAGCATCATCTTTCAGAATCTGAAACAGCTCAACTGGAATTCCATCACCTCTACTAGCTTTGTTCGTAGTGATATTTTCTAAGGCCCACTTGACTTCACATTCCACGATGTCTGGCTCTAGGTAAATGTTCACACCATCGTGATTATCTTGGTTGTAAAGATCTTTTTTGTACAGTTCTTCCATGTATTCTTGCCACCTCTTCTTAATATCTTCTGCTTCTGTTAGGTCCATAGCATTTCCGTTAGGTCCATACCATTTCTGTCCTTTATTGAGCCCATCTTGCATGAAATGTTCCCTTGGTATCTCTAATTTTCTTGAAGAGATCTCTGGTCTTTCCCATTCTGTTGTTTTCCTCTATTTCTTTGCATTGATCGCTTTGGTTTAGGAAGGTGAAAAAGTCTGGAGACAGATGAAGGTTGAGAGTTTCATAACAATGTGAATGTACTTAGTGCCATCATGAACTGTACAGTTCAATATAGTTCAAATTGTATATTTTATATTATGCGAACATGGCAGTCGCTCAGTCGTGTCTTACTCTTTGTGACCCCTTGGACTGTAACCCAGCAGGCTTCTCTGTCCGTGGGATTCTCCAGGCAAGAATACTGGAATGGGTTGCCATGCCCTTCTCCAGGGGAGCTTCCTAGCCCAGGTGAATTCTACACCCCTCAAAAAAAGACAGTTGGAAAATATGCATATTGAATGAATTTTGAAGGAGACACTTATTACAAGAACTATCCCAATCAGAGAAAAAAGAACCTGGTATATAGCCCAACAACCAGATAGTATAGCCTTTGTGGTCCAAAAGTTAATGGCATTGTGTGAGCAGTGCCTCACAATCTAGAACAGGATACAAGGAGATAGAAGAGCTTTCCCTCACTCTGCCAATGGACATCAGCATCGAGTTAAAGCATCCACTGTAAGAATTCTTCTGATAGAGGATGTTCTCTCCATTCTGCACCGGAAGAGACAGGAGTTAGACAGGAGTTAGGGGTAAAAGTAATCTTTAAGACATCTATAAAGTTGTTGCTTATAGACCTTGCTGCCATTAAAAACCTTACTCCCTTATTCACCAAAGCCACACTATCTTTTTACTCATATTTATTTATTTTCCGTGTCTCCCATGAGAATTGGGAATTTGTGTTGTTTCTTGCTGTATCATTAGCTAAATCTCAAAATGGTTTTGGAATATAGCATGTGATAATGAGTTTGTGGATGGGATGAATTGAATAAAGATAAACACAGTGTTGGATTTTTTTAAAAGGACTCTCATGCAGTTGATGAAAAGATAATAACGAGAACCTTGTATTTGCATGTATTTGTTTATCACTAGCATTTCTTCTCCTTAAAATCTTTCTTTTGGATTGGAGTCTACTATAATGAAACTGGCAGGCACTGGCTGTGGGAAAATGATTCACTTCTGCCTTCTGATATGTAAGTATCTGTCTGACACAATGCAGTCTTCTTTGCCCTTGGTTTAATTGCTGCATTTGCCCAAAATAGTAGAAATAAATGGTGCCCGAGACACAATTTCAAGTGCATTTAGGGAAGTGGGAAAAGAGACAGTAACTTAAATCCAATCCCATGTTCAGAATTATAGCCTCCAGAAGCAGATAACATAACTCAGTTCCTTAATAAGTCCTCTCCTGAGAATTTTTCTTACACATCATCTCAGTTTGCTAGGGCTCTCATAACAAAGCACTGCAGATGAAGTAGCTTAAACAGCAGAAATTTATTTTCTTGAATGCAGAGGATAGAAGTCCAAGGCCAAGGTCCTGGCAGTTTTGTTTCTTCTGAGGCCTCTCTCCTTGACTGTCTACTCCGTGGGTCTACAGGTGGTCTTCCCCCATTCCTGTTTATGTGCAAATTTCCTCTTGTAAGGACAGCAGCAATATTGGATTAGGGCCCACCCTAATCACCTCTTTTAACAGAATTAATTCTTGAAAGACCTTATCTACACTCATATTCTAGGGTGTTGGAGGGTAGGATCCCAATGTATACATTTTAATGGGACACAATTCAGCTCATAACACAAACCATGGATTAAAATCTTACTTCCTCATTAACCATAGTGCTCGATAAGACCCAACTTCCAGGTCATTAATATAGCTTTAAAATCTCCCTGCATTTTTATATTCTACCCACCATCTGCCTAAACACTGTGGACACTAAAAATGTTTATTTTCTTCACCAGAAAAATGTGATGATACCTGTTATTCATAGGCCTTTCAGTCTTTTGTTTTTAAGTTGTCTCTACTTCTATAAGCAATGATAATCAGCCTGCTCTCCATCCTCTCAGAGGCTTATATCCTTACTTAAGTTTTTATGAAATATTTAAGGTTCTGTAATCTATCAATAACTTTTAGATTTGTAAAAATCTTAGTTATCTGTGCTACTGATAGAAATTCAATTTGATTCAATTATATGTACATTACGTTTTAAGTGTTTATATATGAAAAGAAAGTTTTATATTTCTCCTCTCTCATATTTACTTGTTATAGAATTTCACGAAGACTATGCCATTTCTTCTGTTTTAGGTTTTCTCTTCCTACACCTATATTAAGACAAAACTGTCTATCTTACAAATCAGGAGAAGTTTATCTAAGTGAAAGCTGTGGAATTAAACAGACTTACATTTGTAAGAATCACCTTATTTTTTGATACATATATGTGGAATCTAGAAAAATGATCCAGATGAACCTACTTGCAAAACCTGTTATCAAACCTAGAGACACAGATGTAGAGAACAAATCTGTGGACCCCAAGATGGGTGGAAAGGGGGAGTGGGATGGATCGGGAGATTGGGATTGACCTCTATACACTGCCATATACAAAACAGATAACTAGTGAGAACCTACTGTCTAGCACAGGGAACTCTACTCAGTGCTCTATGGTGACCTGTAGTTGCAAAGCAATTATACTCCAATAAGAAATAAAAAATAGAATCACCCTATTTATTCTGTAAATTCACAGAAAAGATGAGCATTACTCTTATCTAATTCTACACCTTGATAGAATCATCAATGATCACTTTCTTGGTCTATAGAGAAAATATGTAAATAGACACCTCTAGTAAAAACGGGATATTCTCAAAATATACTGCAATACTATTTTATAAATGTACTATAATTTTGTTGAGTGGATATACTTTGATTTAGATGACTTTTCATGGAATAACACCATGATAATACTTAGAATATATATGCCAATGAACTTTAGGAGACATTGCCTTAAGTATTTTCTGAATTATGCCATGAGATAAAGTTAATGAGACAAGGTTAGATTGTGTTGGACATTAAACAGTTGTTTTATGTAAACTTACACGATTGTCACTGATATATGCATTGCTTTTTTTGTCTATAAAATTGTCAAAATATATTGTTAAGTGATAGAACACAGAACCGGATGTAGAGATTAGTATAACTGCCCAAGAAATAGAATTGTTCCATAATTTTTTCAAAATTAGTTTTCAGCTTGATTACTGCCCCAAAGTCCAATTTATTTTGTAACATGGTGACTCTGAGATAGCTAATTAGACCCACAGGTGTGGTTTAAAAGGACTTTGCTTTAAAGTCTCAATTGTGAAATGTTCATTCCTGTAAGTTGTTCTGTTGCATAGTATTTTTAAAAAATCAAAAATAAATGATTAGTATTTATTTCCTTTTAATTGTATCAAAGCCTTTAGAATTATTAAAACAATAGTGATGACAAGCTGTGGTTTATCTTCTCTTAGTCTTAAAACCTTCTATACCTTTTACACATACAGATACAATAAGCTCCTTTTATGTTTATTTAATAAGATTTGGTCTAAAATTATATGCAAAGAGCAAAAGCTATGCTTTACCAAAGTTCTTATTTCACTAGAGCAGAAGCAACATTATAATGACAGAATTAGATATAATCGTCCCCTGATATTTACAGGAGATTGCTTCCAGGACCCTTGGTGGGTGCCAAACTGTGTAGACGTGTCCAGGTCCTTATATAAAATATTTGCATATATTTTACAATATTTGTATAGCTGCTAAGTCACTTCAGTTGTGTCCACCTCTGTGCGACCCCATAGACGGCAGCCCACTAGGCTCCTCTGTCCCTGGGATTCTCCAGGCAAGAATACTGGAATGGGTTGCCATTTCCTTCTCCAATGCATGAAAGTGAAAAGTGAAAGCGAAGTCACTCAGTTGTGCCTGACTCTTAGCGACCCCATGGAATGCAGCCTACCAAGCTTCTCTCTCCATGGGATTTTCCAGGCAAGAGTACCGGAGTGGGTCGCCATTGCCTTCTCCATATAAATGTATGGCTTATGTACAAAAAATAACCTTGGTGTATTATTTACATATAACAGATGTACATATAAGTCATCTCTAGGTTATTTATACCTAATACAATGTAAATGCTATGTAAGTTATTGTCAATACAATGTAAGTACTATGTAGATAGTTGCCTGGGTGTGGCAAATTCAAGATTTGCTTTTCAGAAATTTCTAGCTTTTTAAAAATATTTTTGATTTATGATAAGTTGGATTGAAAGATGCAAAACCCATGGGTGCAGAGGTCCAACTGTGCTGTATTTGTTCTTAATCCAAGCATTTCCATTGATGAAAATAACCAATAAACAATCTCTAATAAGAGCAGAAAGGAGCTTTATTTGAGTCAAACTGAGGACTATAGTCTGGAAGGCGGATTCTCCAATAACTTCTCTGGAGAAGCAGGATTTTCAGCATTGTTTCATATCTTGTTAGAACAAAGGACAAGCAAGTCAGGGATTCCTTCAAAGTGAAAGCGAAGTTGCTCAGTTGTGTCCGACTCCTTGCAACCCCATGGACTGTAGCATACCAGGCTTCTCCGTCCATGGGCTTTTCCAGGCAAGAGTACCAGAGTGGGTTGCCATTTTCTTCTCCAGGGGATCTTCTCGACCCAGGGTCTCCGGCATTGCAGGCAGACCCTATACTCTCTAAGCCACCAGGGAAGCCCAACATTCCTTCAGGGATTCACAAAAAAAGAAAAAAATCAGCATGTATGCAGAGGGTCAGTGTGGCTGTGGCACCTAGGAAGAGAGTCTTATCATCAAAGGAGGATCAGCATTGGCATCCCCAGAAGGGAGCATTTAATCTTTATTTTTAACATGGACACTCTTTAGTTATGATCAGTGTGTCCTTTTCTTTAATAATTAAAGCAGATGTACAGTGTATGTTTGATAGGCCACAAATAGGGTGTTAGTTTCCCTGGTGGGTCAGATGGCAAAGAATCTGCCTGCAATGTGGGAGACCTGGGTTCAATCCCTGGGTCTGGAAGATCTCCTGGACAAGGAAATGGCAACCCATTCTAGTATTCATGCTTGGATAATTCCATGGACAGAGGAGCCTGGAAGGCTGCAGTTCATGGGGTCACAAAGAGTCGGACATGTCTGAACAACTAACACCTTCACTGTAGTATAAGATTCAGGTTAACTTATGCATAAGCCACAGTGACTTCCGCATACCTCAATAAGTCAAAACTCCTTTTGTCAGTTTCTTCCACTCCTCCATACTTACTTTAGTATGCTTTTATTCTTTAAATATTTCCCTTCCTAGATGGTCATTCTAAGCAAAAAAATTTCCCTTCCTAGATGGTCATTTTAAACAAAAAATTTCTTTCCTAGGTGGTCATTCTAAGCACAAAAGCAGATCAGAGCAACTTTTCAGAGTTTATTAGCTTTTTACTCTGGTATGGTTTCATGAGCATTTTTTTTTAAGTTTCCTTTTTGAGTTATGGTTTTCTCTGATATATGGCAAGGAGTGAGACTGTAGGAGCAGATAGTAGTTCTATGTTTAGTTTTTTAAGGAACCTCCAGACTGCTATCCATAGTACCATTTTACCTTCCCAGCAACAGTATAGAAGGGTTTCCTTTTCTCCACACCCTCTCCAGCACTTATTGTTTGTAAAATTTTTAGTGATGGTTATTCTGATTGGTGTGAAGTAATAGCTCATTGGTGTTTTGATTTGCATTTCTCTAATAATTAGTGCTGAGAAAGGTTGAGGGCAGGCGGAGTGGAGTGGGGGCTACAGAGGATGAGATGGTTGGATGGTATCATCCACTCAATGCACATAAGTTTGAGCAAACTCCAGGAGATAGTGAAGAACAGAGAAGCCTGGCGCACTATAGTCTATGGGTTTGAAAAGAGTTGGACACAATTGAATTGAATAACAGTGATAATTCATCATGTTGAGCATCTTTTCATGTGTTTTTTTGGGCAGATCTGTTTAAATCTTTCACCCATTTTTTGATTGGGTTGTTTGTTCTTTTGATATTGAGGTGCATGAGCTGTTTGTACGTTTTGGAGATAAATCCCTCGTGGGTCACTTCATTGCAAATATTTTCTCCCATTCCGTGGGTTGTCTTTCACCTTCTTTATGGCTTCCTTTGCTTTGTAAAAGCTTTTAAGTTAATTAGGTCCCATTTGCTTATTTTTGTTTTTATTTTTATTATTCTAGGAGGTAGATCAAAAATATCTTTCTGTGATTTATGTCAGAGAGTGTTCTGCCTATGTTTTCAACTTGATTCCCTTAAAGGTATATAATTACTTACAACAGTGCAGCCCATGTGCTACAATACATCGTTTTATTACCTACTGTTGAAGGGCAATATCTGAAGCATTGACATGACATGTTACAACTCATCTTGTTTAGAAGTCAGTGAATAATATAACTGAATTATTAGTATCAACAGGCAAATATCATACATAATTTATAGGCATTTCCCCCAAATATCCCTGAAGTATATATTAACATTATCCTTTGAAGAAGAACCTGAAAAGCTGTTGAACCACAGAATAAAGTTAAGCACTGCCATTCATATCATTGTGAAAATTTAATAACAGAACTGGTGATAGAATTTTATAGCAAGCATAGATATATTCGTCACCCAGATTGTACCATTAACATTTGAGTATGTTTGCTCCATTACATATCTGTCTCCTATGTTTTTATCTATCTTGATACACCTTATTTTTTATACATTTCAAAATAATTTCCAGATATCAGCACACTTCCCTCCTGAGTACTATAGCATGTATATCACTCACTAGCATTCAATATTTGTTTACAATTCTCTTGTTCTTTTGAATTATAATTTGCATACAATAAATGCCCAGATTCTAGTGTTATTATTCAATAAGTTTATCATACAGTCTGCTGCAAATTGTGATCAAGATGCAGAGTATTGGTCTTCACGGGTGGTCCAGGGGTTAAGAATCCTACCAATGTAAGGGACACAGGTTCGATTGCTGGTCAGGGAAGATTCCACATGCCATAGGGCAACTAAGCCCATATACCACAACTACTGAGCCCACTGGCCCTAGAGCCTGTGCTCCACAACAAGAGAGGCCACCGCAATGAGAAGCCTTGCACCACAACTAGAAAGTAGCCCCTGCTCGCTACAACTAGAGAAAGTCTGCTCATAGCAACAAAGACTCAGTGCAGCCAAAAATAAACAAATACATTAAATTATTTCCTAAAAAGATGAAGATTATTACTCTTTCCCAGAAGATTCCCTCAAGTTCATTCCAATAGATCCCTATCCACTCTTTAAATAAATACTTTAATTTATTTATCTTTAAAGTCAACCACTATTCTGATATTTCTCTAGTATATTTTGTATATTCTTTTTCAGGAATTATTTCAAGTTCTGTTTTGTTATGTTTTGTATAAAGCATTTTTTTTCCAGTGTAATGTTTGTGTGATTCATCTACATTATTATATGTGATGTTCAGATTTCACACAAAAATTGATATTAATTTCCACTGATTTTTTTTTCCTAAGGTGGGCAAGGTTTTATATTTGGCATCATAGAGTTCCTTTGGCAGCCTTACTTTGACAGTCCTATTTCCAGAAATGATGACTTCATTTTCACCATCTTCATGGATTTCAGTTGGGTTTTGGTGCAGTGTTATCACAGATTAGCACCAAGTATAGGACCCTGCTTCTGACTGCATAGGCTTCTACTCCGTACCAGACTTTCGACTCTTAAAGTTGACTCCATTGTTTCCTAGTAGAGGAGACCACACAGCACTGGGCATTTCTCCCTACCTACTCCTGGTAGATTACTTACATCAGATGCTTGACCCCTTCTTGGAGTTACCCATGATACCTCACTGCTATCAGCACTTTTCTAAGCAATAGTGTTTCTATTTCACTTTACTCAACCAATTCCAGCAACACAACTGTACTCTGTACCAGGCCCTCAGTTTTTGAGATTATTAATATTCTGACAGTTGTGATTGTTTTCATATAAAGCCACTCAAAGTGGCTAATAGTTAAGGTGTTTAATGGATCACCATGACCCATATCATTCTTGGGCATCTAGTTGCTTTTGAATTTTAGTATGGCTTCCTCAAAAATTTATGAAAGAAATGAAAGAAAGACTCTACTTTCCTTCTTCTTAGTAAGGCAATTTGATCACTGAATGAAGCTGTCCCCAGAAAGATACATGCATGTGGGTGTGTGTGTGTATTTTCAACCAAAAATAAAACATATATATAGTAGGGATTTAACATCTATATCTAGTTCTATTACTGGAAAAAAAAATGTAGTTAGAACCAACTAGGTCCAAGATGGTGGAAGATTTAACTTTCAGTAGACCTTGAGCCTCTTATATGCTCATTATAATTCATTAGCATAAGCTAAAGGGCATACCCACAGGCACAATGACAATTCTGAAGCTAACCATAAAAGGAAACAAAGTGGGCACGGGACCAATTCCTGGAAATCCCTGCTCCTTCCCCAAAATGTTGGAAAAATTCACCTATTCATTCTGTGTGCTTGGTAATTCAGCTGTGCCTGACTCTTTATGACCATTTGGACGGTAGCCCACCAGGTTCCCCTGTCCATGGGATTTTTTCAGGCAAAAAAACTGGAATGGGTTGCTATTTCCTCCTCCAGGGGGTCTTCCTGACCTACCCAGGTTTCTTGCTTTGCAGGCAGATTCTTTATCCGCTGAGCTATCAGGGAAGCCCTGAAATTACCCAGTCCATAAAAACTAATCACCACATATTTGGGGGCCTCTTGCCATGTGAGATGGCTACTCTCTGTCTGTGGAATGTGTTTCTCTCTAAATAAATCTACTAAGAGAGAGAGAGAAAAGAAGTAGTGTGACTGTATCTTGTACTTAACACAATCCCTGAACTGGTGCTATCTTTAACCCTTTTTATTGTCTGTTGATTTTCTTATTCATCTCTTAAGATTTTGTCTCATGACAAACATGGATTTTAAAATCTTATTGCTTTAAATTCTTAGCTTTCTATAATCTTCCTAAAACTTCCATTTAAATACAGAGGTTTTATATCTGGTTGCTAGGAATGGATTGTTTCCTTCCACATGTTCTGTAACTCATACCTGTCTCATTCACTTATTATTTTAGGAATTATTTTTATCATGGTTGCATAGTCTAGTTTTCTGCTTTAATTAACATGAATATCTATATATCTGTTCTTATAACTTTCTTGTCCAATTACAATTATTTCCCTAAGGGGGAATAATTCAAGTTTTCAAAAAATTTTATTTTTATAGAAGTGGAAAGTATGCCAGGTATTTGGGAGCTTTTCCTGATAATGCATTTTCTTTCCCAGTAGTTTCTTCTAAAAAATATGCTACCCAATACATTCAGTTGAAACGAAATCTCTCGGGAATAAATATATAATTTAGAATATGATTGTAACATTTATATCATCATATTATGACTTGTATTAATGATTTCTCCATCCTCATGTAATCCTAACTTTCATTAAAGACTTTTCCAGCCTCATATTATTTCACATTTTTTTTTTCTGTCTCTTTTTCCTCCTTCCTTCCTCTTCCAAATAAAAGAGCAGTCATGATTTTGAAGCTAATTCTGTTACTTGTGATAATGTATGCCCAACTGATAATGCTAATGTCCATGTTCCCACACATCTAAGCTTGCAAATTAAGAGTCCTGAGATAGGAAGATTTTTCTCGATTATCCAGGCGTGTCCTAAATGTAATCACAAGTGTCCTTTCAGGATGGAAGTAGAGTGTGCCTTGACAGGCGATCAGTGAGGGGGGGAAAGTGATGCTGCAGAAACAGAGACTGGAGTGATGTGGCCAAGGTTCAAGACATGCTGGCAGCCACGAAAGCTGGGTGAGACAAGGATGAGGCTTGAAGCTTGCAGGTGAAACCAGTCCTGATGAAATCTTAATATTGGCCCTCATTTAGATTTCTAGCCTCCAAAACTATAAGAGAATAAATTTCTGTTGTTTTCATTTACTTACTAAGATTGTAGTGATTTGTTGCTGTAGTAATAGCAAACAAATATAGATACTATATAAGAATGTGCTCAGTCGCTCAGTCTTGTTGGACTCTTTGTGATCCCATGGACTGTAGCTTGTCAGGCTCCTCTGTCCCTGGGATTTTCCAGGCAAGAATACTGGAGTGGGTTGCCATCCCCTTCTCCAACTATATAAGAATACTGTCTCGTCAAATATAGAGCTCAACCAGACTTCCCTGAGGGTCTTGCAGGCAGCTGGGTTCAACTTCTGGTCAGGGAGCAAAGGTCCTACATGCATGGCGTTCCTGAGTCTGCACACTCTGGAGCATGTGTGTCACAACTAGAGAGCTGGTGCACCGCGATCAAAGACCCTGCATGATACAACAAAGATGACTTGTGCTGCAAATGAAACCTGATACAGCCAAATAAATACGTAAATACATATATTTAAAATATAGAGCTCAAACAGAGAGTGTGGGACACAGGATATCTGATTTGAGGGGATGATCATGATTGGAAAATAAATCGGTGCAAGTTCACTGCCCAGGTGAGGACAACTATAGGTACAGGGCTCCATGAGAATTTTCCAGGAATAAAACCTACACAAAATATAAACGAAATGAAGGAACAAGCCTCCAAAACATTTTTGGGAGGAGCCATGAAAACAGTGCAAAGGCTTTCAGATGCAAGATGGCATGGTTTGTTTGAGGAACAGCAAAAAGGCGTTGTGACCAGAGCTGAGTGAATGAAGAGAAGAGGGATAGGAAATGAAACTACAGGACTAGTCAGGCAAGCAAGGATGTGTCGATTAGTTTGGATCTTATTTGAAGAAGGGAGCAGCACTGGTAAGGGTCCAGTCAGGTACACTAAGCCCAGGCCAGATCATTAAATGGAGGGAATTTAATATAGGAAAATATGTCCAAAACAGTTATAGATCTGAAAAGACAAACAGGGAGAAAGAAGACAGCCCAGAGATGAGCAAAACAGAAAGTGGGGACCATTCCCAGGGCTGGAGGAGATGAGGGAGCAGGTGGGCCTCCAAAGCCACTTAGTGGGAACCAGGACCACAGTTCCAGTTGGTGGGATGGTGTCTGGTGGAGGCTGGGAAGCAGAGGCAGTTGCTGTTTGGCAGGAGTTAAACCCATTTGGTGTAACCATAGTGGGAGAAGTAGCCATGGTGGGAGATGTAGCCTGAAGCAGAGAGAGAGATGCAAGAATACCAGGCTTCTCACCACTTCCCACCTTTCAAATGTCAAGCCACTTGCTCCCATTGACTGAATCGGACTGGAAGCTGGTTGGTATGAAAACTGACATATGTTTTGTGGGAATCAGCACCTGAGTTAGGAGCAGAGGGGTAAGTGGAAGGGGACAAAAAGGGTAGTGACTGACACAGGGTGGAAGAAAGCAGGTCTCCCAAGGACAAAGGACCACAGTGTTTTGGGAGAGATATTTCTTGTACCCAATCAGAAGTATGACTTGTTAACACAGTTATTTTGTGAAGAGATTCAGTAAACCTATCTTGTCTAATCTGTATGTCAGCTTCTTTATTGTGACACATGGGTAATATCACTAAGATAAATTATCAATATGGAACCATGTATAGAAGGGTTCAGGAATGGTGGGGGGGTGTATTGAAAACATGTTTGGCAAAGAAAGAATTGAGAATACTTTATTTGATATACTGACATCAGAGATACAAGTGTCTTATCTCTTATCCACAATGCCAAAATCCATATCTTTGTAAAGTAAAACATTTTTACCTGTTTGGCTCCAGGGCCTGAACTAAGCTAATTATAGATTTCCCATTCTACATTTTGCTGAACAAATATTATTATGCTTGATTTTCAAATGACCTCACTGGGAACTAATTCATATATGTATTCATATGTAATGCTTATTAACAAAAAGTATTAATCTTAAAATTCATTTCTCTTCACAGGCTTTACATATGATATCATGGACCTTACACATTATAATTTCTATAAAGAAATGATGAGAAAGCACTGTCTATAAAAGAACAATCACTACTTGTTTGATTTGTCTTTATTTTCTGACTCTGTTGGATGTTATGTGTGATTCATGTTGGCTGTGTCTCATATCATTCTGGATTAGAATAACATATTTTTAATTTATAAATTTGACTTCTATTTGTAAAATAAGCTTTAAATTTTAAATTGTGTTCTTGCTAAAACTGACATTTAACTACACAGTCTTGCAACTGATTTCTAAGAATAGGTTGATTCTCTTAATCTGCAAAATCATGGGTGTGTGATTCATCTTTTATCTCAGGAATAATTTTTGTCATATGATAGCTTTCTTTTCTTCCAGTGTGAGTTGGCTATTCTGAGAACTTTCCATTGAGCTCAATCACTTTTCAGTGGTGCTGAGGAACTTGAGATAGACAATAAAGATTTTTACTAAGGTAAATATATATATATATATATATATATTTACTTTATTTTACTTTACAATACTGTATTGGTTTTGCCATACATTGACATGAATCCACCACGGGTGTACATGCGTTCCCAAACATGAACCCCCCTCCCACCTCCCTCTCCATAACATCTCTCTGGGTCATCACCGTGCACCAGCCCCAAGCATGCTGTATCCTGCATCGGACATAGACTGGCGATTCGATTCTTACATGATAGTATACATGTTACAATGCCATTCTCCCAAATCATCCCACCCTCTCCCTCTCCCTCTGAGTCCAAAAGTCCAAAAAAGACACAGATGTGTATAAGGTAAATATTTTTTAAAAATTGTATTTAATAGCAACCAGAATAACTTTTGTTTGGCATTATTGAGACCCTTCCTCATGGCAATTTAGGTGTTCCTGATGTGTCTTTATTTTCTAGTATTTCCATCTACAGTATATGCTACCTCTATGCATTTTTTATATTAAAATGAATTTTTAGGTTAAAATAGATCTCATGTAAAATGTGGCTAGAGAATCCACAGGCCAGTCAATGCTTTATGATCATCATCTTTACTTATTTACTTTTTCCTTTGTTTGGGTATTTATTCTTGCACCCTCCTCTTTTAGAGGGTAAAGGCTGTCATGATTCTGAATCTAGTGTGATTTCCTGTGATCACACTTGCCTGCCTGAATGATGACAACACAAACAATGATGTTAAAGTGACAGCACACATCCAGGGTTATGTGGATCACGCACATCCAGGGTTATGCCCCTCACTTTTGGTCTCTTTCTCTCCTCCTTAAACTTCATCTTCTATTCCTTGGCCAGGTACACTGCTTTGACTCCTCATATATTTTGCAGCTGCTGCTTGTTCTTTTAATCAACCATGCCGTTTTTTATGTTTTCCATGCCCTTCCAACTCTTCCCTGGAACGGTATGGCCACATCAAGACTAGTGTCAGTGTTAACTGTTGTTTCGAGCAGCAACAAGTCTGTGGTTGGAAATATTCTGTACTGTTCAGTGTGATGTTTCAGCCACACACGTATAAACTATCAAACTGATAGAGCGTATTCAACTGACGCATAAAGGTGTGAACAAAGAAGACAGGTTGATTGATAATGACCACGTTTTTACCATTTCTGAAAATTTCGGCGCTGTGCCATATCAGGGTGCAGGTTCTTTAGTTAAAATTTAATTTCCAAGCTTACTCTAAATATCACCCTCTGTCCTGTGAGCCCCAACATACGTGTTTTTTTTTCTAATTATTATTATTAGTTGCTAGGTGATATATGTTAATACTTTTATATACATTGAACTGTTCTCAGGACATATTTCTGTTCATTTTAGTTTTACATTTTTTCAGATGATGAGAATGAATCTTCTAGGGATTGTGAATATTATTCAAGTTTATAAATATAACACTTCACAGAATCAGACACTTGAAACAACTGACGTTTGACATCTCTTGTTCAGCAGGTTGAAGAAGGAAAGGAAGAGAATGTCCCCCCAATTTGGATCAATTAAAATTAGATTTGTTCATCTCAAGCTCCAGCGGATAGCCAACAAGGACCTACTCTATAGCACAGGGAACTCTGCTCAATGTTATGTGGCAGCCTGGATGGGAGGGAGTTTGGGGGAGAATGGATACATGTATGTGTATGACTGAGTCCCTTGGCTGTTTACCTGAAACTGTCACAGCATTGTTAATTGGTTATACTCCAATACCAAGTAAAAAGATTAAAAAAATTAGATTTGAATGCTAAGTAGCTTGCCACTCTGTTGTCATATCATTTAGCTTTGTGCTGCCACTTTTCTAGATACTCTGTACTTTTTCCTCATTAGATTATCCCACTCAGTGGATAAGTTGGAAAGATTATAATCACTTTTAAATAAATCTATTCAATTCAGTTTTCCTTTCCTACACAGTAGTCGATCCTATGGGAACTCAATCCTGACTATTCATTGGAAGGAGTGATGCTGAAGCAGAAGCTCCAACACTGGCCACAAGATGTGAAGAGCCAACTCATTAGAAAAGATACTGGGAAAGATTGAAGGCAAGAGGAGAACAGGGTGACAGAGAATGAAATGATTGGATGGCATCACCAACTCAATGGACATGAATGTGAACAACTTCTGGGAGATGGTGAAGGACAGAGAAGCCTGGCGTGCTGCATTTCACGAGTTTATAGAGTCGGACACAACTTAGTGTTTTAACCGTAACAACAACAACTCTCACAATGGTGTTGAACCTGTTCATAGTTGATTCTTTTCTTCCTCTTTTATAAAAATACATCTTTTCCATTTATTTTTTCATTGATGCATAGTTGATTTACAATATTATATGTTTCATGTATATGGCACAGTGATTCACAATTTTTAAAGGTTAGATTTCATTTATAATTATTATAAAACATCAACTATACTGCCTGGGCTGTACTATATATCCTTGTAGTCTATTTATTTTATACATAGTAATTTGTATCACTTAATCCCCTCTCTCTATCTTACTCCTCTCTTCTTCCCACTCCCCAAGATCTTAAAAGTTATTCAATTTTGGAATGCTATTCTTCTCCAGGTTCCATTTGTACATTTATGCATGCATTCATTCATTGAAGAGATAATACAAAAAAAAATCTGCAATGGTTATGGGAGTGTCACTGAACAGAAGTAAAAAGAACTGATAGAATCTGTTTTCTGAAGTCATTTTTTCTGAAGGGTTGACAGAAATAGATATTGTCAAAGTGGACACTATTTTGGAGTCAGAATTTCGGTAGTATGCATGTGATTTTTCCTCTCTTCTCCATACATTCTAAGCATAGAACTATACTAATAGAAATTCAGTTTATCACAGTATAGGGTGTAGTCACTTGTCTTTTTTTTAACCACTCTGAGCATTTTTATTTATTTTTATTGTGATAAGAACATGACATGATATCCACCCTCTTAAAAATTTTTAAAGTATAGTGACAATGCTCTACAATAGACTTCTAGAACTTATTTGTATCGCAAAACTAAAATTTTATACTGATTGAGCAGCAGCTCCCCATTTCCTCCACTCTCAGTCCCTGGTAACCACTATTCTGTTCTCTGTTTCTATGAATCTGACTCTTTTCATTACCTCATGTAAGTGGAATCGTGTGTATTTGTCCTTCTGTCTGGGTTCCTTCTCTTATTGTGTCTTCCAGGCTTATCTGTGTTGTTGCATATGCCAGTATCATATCATTTTGACTACTGTAGCCTTGTAATATGTTTTGAAATCAAAGAGTGTGATACCTTCAACTTGGTTCTTCTTGCTCAAAATTGCTTAGATTATTCAGGATCTCTTGCTGTTCTATGCATATTTTAGTATTGGGTTGATTTATTTTTTTGTTAAAAAGAAAGGCCATTCGGGTTTTGATAGAAATTGCATTGTATCTGCAGATCACTGTGAATAATATGGACATCTGTGTGTGCATGCTAAGTTGCTTCAGCAGTGTTCAACTCTTTGTGACCCTATATGGCCTAAAGCCTGCCAGGCTCCTCTGTCCATGGAGATTCTTCAGGTAAGAATACCCGAGTGGGCTGCCATGCCCTTCTCTCCAGGGTATCTTCACGACCCAGAGATTGAACCCATGTCTCTTATGTCCCCTGCATTGGCAGGTGGGTTTTTTACCATTAGCACCACCTGGGAAGCCCAATATTTGGACATTTCCACAATATTAAATCTTCCAATCCATAAACATAGATTGTCTTTTCATTCATTTGTGTCTTCCTTAATTTCTTCCATTAATGATTTGTTGTCAGTGTACAAGTTTTTCACCTCCTTGGTTAAGTTTATCACTAAGTGTCTTATTATTTTTTGATGCTATTATAAATGGGATTGTTTAATTTTTTTCATAATTCGCTAGCTCATTTTTAGTGTATAGAAATGCAGTTGATTTTTGTGTGTTGATTTGTATCCTGTAACTTTGCTGATTTAGTTTATTAATTTCAACAGGCCTTGTTTACACTGAGATATAATTGACATACAATATATTAGTTTGGAGTGTACACACAAAGATTCGACAAACAGTCCATGCTGAGTGAGCCTGAATGCTGGGCCTGCCTTGGTTTAATATAGAGGAAGGAATATCAATGGCTTAAGGAGATAAGAACATTAAAGTGGATTTGTCATTCAAGACCCTCTCACCCACATGTGGGAGGTGATCCAGAAGATATACCTTTCACCAATGCTGTGAAAAATAAATTTCTAAAGGGTTGCTAGGTATCCTTAAAGAGCTGTATGTTTCAGCTTAAGTCCAAGATCAGTAGACGAGAGCAGCTCTGTTAAAGATCACTGGTTTCCGAACAAGTTCCTAACGTGCTTTTCTCAAACAGGGTTCTCAGGCCTTTTTGAACTTGCATCTTGCCTGAGTCTCTGTGCAGATTTTTATTCCCTCACATATAGGCTGCTTTTAAATGTCCTAACTTCCAGGCTTGTTCTCAGAGCCTTTAGATGATCTGGTGTATGTCTCTTCCTCTACCTCTTGCTCCAGGTATATATAGGTCTGTAGTCCTTCAGCTTTTACCTGCAGTGTCTGCCATGTTTATTACTATTATCAACATGCAACATAAATTACCCTTTCCCAAGATAATGGCCTTTTGGAAGTGAAGCATATTCTTTTTAACAAACTTAGGGTGAGTTATACTCATTTTCTCTTGAGAGAACAATGATGAGGCAGTCAACCTAAATAGAGTAGTCAGTAATAAGACAATCACAGGAATTATGTCTAGGGACTGCAAAATCCTAGTGCAGAAAATTCACTGAAAGTAGAAATTAAGATAATAAGTATATTTGAAGCCTCAGCTATTAAAATGATTTGAAGAATCAGTTACCATCAGTTCCTCACAAAGATAATAGACTAGTTCTTATAGAAACACATGTTAAGGGGGAGAAATAGAGCAAAAAGTACCTTGAAAATTTATTTTAGGTCATTCTTTGAAACTGAAATAAATGAGTTAGATTACACAAAGATGAAGTTCCTTAGTGTGGCTTCCTCACACAAAACCACATGGTTCTTTTTCTAGAAAAAGAGGCTGAGAAAATTACATTATGCGCTACTAAACTATATATATTCATCTGAGATAAATGAATCTGTTAAGAACTATGAAGAAGTCAAGGGAGCTGAAGTAATTTTTAAATAAATGACCAATTGACAGAAGTAAATAAAATTAGTCTGCAAGTGAAAGTAGTTGATAGGAAAAGGAGAATACAAGAACACTCTGACTTGGAGGCATTTGAGATTACTTCTAGTTTTGAGATTAGAATTATTCATTCTCATACTCCAATTGCCACCCTCAATACTTTATGGGCCCCTTAATACCCAGAAAGGATAAGGCTGAAATTCTTGCTTTAACTCCTGCAACCCTCAGATTGATTATCTTTGTCTAAGAATGATGCTGATATGAAATCTTCTACCTCAGTGATTTCGTGGAGTATTATCTGTTAATTAAGAATAAGCTGTTTGGACTTTCTTGGCGGTCCAGTGGTTAAGAATCTGCCTGCCAATGAGGGGACACTGGTTTAGTCCCTGGCCTGGGAAGATTCCGCATGCAGGACAACTAGGCCTGTGTGCCACAGCTAATGGGCCTCAGCTCTAGAGCCTACACTCAGCAAGAAAGACCTAGCACAGCCAAACAAGAATAAACAAGTAAAGAAATTAAGGAAAAAGAATTATCCACTAAATTATTATCATTCCACTGATTAATTCCTTCATTAGCTTCATAACTACATAATATTTTATTGTTTTAGCAGTTATCCTAAATAACTAAAAATTTCAACACACATTCTTTTTTTTTAAATTCAGTAGGTTTTATTTTATTTTATTTTTCTATTATATATATTTTTTTAATTTTTATTTTTACTTTATTTTACTTTACAATATTGTATTGGTTTTGCCATACATTCACATGAATCCACCATGAGTGTACATGCTTTTCCAAATATGAACCCCCCTCCCACTCAACATGCATTCTTGACCTAGTAATGCCCAAGATAAATAATTCCTTTACCTCTTCTTAGACATTTTAATAGCCTTCTTGTTGTTTTTGCTGCACATCCAACTCTTTTGTGATCATGTGGACTGTAGTTCCCCAGTCTCCTCTGTCCATAGGCTTTCCCAAGCAATATTTCCAGTGGATCTTCCTGATCCAGAGATTTAACCTGCATGTCTACCTTGCAGGCAGATTCTTTACTCTCTGGGCCATAGCCTTAGGTCCTTTTAACTCCATATCCTCCTTTTAATTTAAATGCAACATTTACAGTGTAGTTCAAGCTTATGCAATTTTAAACTATAGACACTAATATTATGGTTTTATGTAATAACTATTCATTTAGATTTATACCTGCATTTACCTATTTCATTGCCCGTTATCCTGAATCTTAGAGGTTCCATTTGGGATTATTTTCTAATGGACCTTATAGTATATCCTTAGCATAGACCTAAGGTAATGACAATTTTTCTCTGCCTATCTTAAATTATCTTTATTTCACCTATGGAATATAAGTATATCTTCATATGATTCTCATATAATTATCTTTTCTCTGGGGATAGAGTTTTGTAAAACAATTGTCTTTCAATACTTCCATGCTTTCTTTTTTCTTTTTAGATATTAGCTACTAATTCCTTCTTTAAAAGTAAATTCTGGACTTCCCTGTTTGTCCAGTGGTTAAGACTCGACTTTACAATGCAGAGGATGTGGGTTTAATCCCTGGTCAGGGAGCTCAGATCCCGTGTGCCTCGTGGGCGAAAAAAACCAAAACAGAAAACAGAAGCAATGTTATGACAAACTCAATAAAGACAAAAAAAAAAAGCATTAAAAAATAAATATACAAATATATAAATTCTGTATTTTACTGCCTGCCTTTCAGCTTCCATTTATCTTTGGTTTTCAGCAGTTAAGCATGATATAGGTAACATTGTTTTTATTTTGTTCACCAGACAGGAATTCAGACTGCTTTGGCATTGTGTAGTTTGATGTCCTCTATCAGTTTTGGGATATTCACAGACATTAGCTATTCCACTGTAAGTTATGGGTAACCTGTATTTACAAAATCACATTTTGAGGTAAGGGATCATTAGGAGACACTGCCTTAACAAATGTGTTACTTTGTTTATACATTTTAAAAATTGTTTTTCCTGAAAGAGGAAAGAGTTCACTATTGATATGTATGCATGCCCAGTCACTTAATGGTGTCTGACTCTTTGCAACTCTATAGACTGTGGCCCATCAGACTCCTCTGTCCATAGGATTTTTCAGGCAAGCATACTGGAGTGGGTTGTCTTTTCTCCTCCAGGGCATCTTCCCAACCCAGGGATCAAACCCATGTCTCCTGCGTCTCCTACCTTGGTAAGCAGATTCTTTATCATTGAGCCCTGGGAAGCCCAATTATCTGTGTATATAAATTCAATTTAGAGCATTTTATGTGGTTGAGATGGGAGCAATGCAACTGGGAAAGATTGTCAGGAATTATTTAGAGCAGAGGCCAGCCTTGGCAGGGAGGAATGCTGAAATTATGAGGTGTGTCTCCCAAGGGCATCATATGGAAATTGTCAGCATATATGCCATCAACTTATCATCATGCTATAGACGGAAGTCTTTATTAAAGGCAATAACAGAACTTGAATGCAATAAAAAAAGAAATAATATACAGTCACATAGTAGATGAGAACTAAAAATAAAGGAAACCTGTATTCTTTAAGCTTGCTGGAGTCTACTAAGGTGAAAAATATCACTTTTATTAGTCTCTTTCTTCCATATTCCAGAGAATGATTAGTATAAAATATTCATAACATACTCTTTATAAAAAGAGCTAGTATAATATTTCATTCTTGAAAGTTATTTTTCTCATTTGTTTCTCTCTGAAAGATACAGCCAGGGGAAAATGTAAATCTGCAGCCCTCATTATTTCTGAAGAAGCAATATTTTTACATCTTGATCTGACATTACTTATTGTTCTGAGGTCAGCATAGCATAAAGTTTCCATGTGTAATCTCTAGAGTAAACCTATCTTGGCTTAAATTGTTTCTATTTTTTACTAGCTATACAACTTTGGAAAATTCCTCATTCTTTCTGGGTCTCAGTTTCTTTATTGATATGACAGCCATAAAGATAATACAGTTTTGTAGGAATTATTGGGGCAGTACATGATCTAATATGTGATTCATTGAAGTAGTATTGGGAACATTAGAAGCAATCAATAAATGTTAGGTATTTTTTAAGTGCTGATTGTGACTAAATGCTCCTTAGTGCATATGTGCTATGTGGTTTCCTCTCGTTTATTTACCAGGGTCTGAGATTTTAATATATTAGCATTTACTTTTATGTACAAATATATTTAAAATTTAAAAATCACATAACCATTTAAGCCCATATTTTGATGTTTGGGTTTGATTAAGAGATCTCCAGTTATTACAATATGTTGAGTTTAGCATGCTTGAATGAACACAAAATGTTAAAATTGTCTCTGTAATTATCTTCTGTATAAGAAAATGTAAGGAGAGTTATTGGCCATACATTTCCAGTTCTTCTTTATGTCTTGATAAGACTGGAGCTCAGGGCTTCAGGACAATTTCCTTGCTGCCAAGATCTTATTTTCAGCAGAAATAAGATATCAATTTTCTTCAGAGAAGGACCAATTACCTTGACAAGAAAAAATGCATCCATGAGGATAACTTTGTCACCCATGCTAACTCTGTGTATCATAATTTTTGTATTATTGTTTTTAATTATCCTCCCTAACTTCAAAAGAAGCCCATGATATTTAAGAATTTTTCTGAAAAGTAAGCCATAGTTACTAACTTTGATTTTGTATTTATTAATTGTATATATGCATCTAAATTTAAATAACTTACATTGATAGCACGATTCTCATTGTAATTCAGTACTTACCTCTGTTTTGCTATATTGTGTTGCAAAGTCCAGCCACAATTGACTTATTATTTTGCTGTGTATTCAGAATTTCTTCTAGACAATTAACTGGAATTTGTAAAATTTACAAATGAAAATACATTTTAAGATTTATCACTTTTAAACCTTTGACAATGCAAATAAAATAGAAGTTCAGAAAAGTTTAAATATAATTTATCCATTTATTTTTTTAAATGATTAGCTGTAGAGTAAATTGGAATTATCACTTGCAAATAACTGACATTAAATATAAAACATTTTTCTTATGACAGACGTTTATGAGGTAATGATCGATGCTTTAATCATTGCAGATTTCCACATCTGATTGATGCTATCCTAAGCAATTAGTAAACCCAATTAGGACACAATGACCAAATTTGCCTCTGAAGCAAATGCCTTTGACATAGCACACATCCAGTCAGTCACAAAGTACTGTTTATTCTATTACTACAGTGCTTCACATATCTATTTACTTTTTCACAGCACCATAACCTTTTCCCCATTCAGGTTTTCATTATTTTTATGTGGAACTTTTATAATATTCTGCAAACTCTCTATCACTATCCACTATTTTTCTCAAGATGCCTCTAAAGTTAATACCCCCCATTACACAGCTTTACTAATGCTACCCTTTCAAAGAACTTCAAGCTATCAATTATTTATATTTTAAATTTCAAGCTCATTAAAATAAACAATTTCTAAAATTGTGCCATTTTTCTTAACATCCATATTTCTGTTTTCAAATCTGAAACCTCTAACCCACGTCATTTCGCATGATGTATTTTGTTTTATTTTGGAGAATCTGGCCCTCTAGTTGGCTAAACTTGATCTGAAAAAAATAGAGTGACTGGGATGCTCCTAGCTTGAATTTATTTTATTTAGTCTGAATGGCCTATGGTTGCTTCTAAGATAATTTGGAGACTTCACACAAATTGTAAAGAAAATCTTTCTGCATGCCTACTTTTTAGAGGTCTGATCCTAGTCCAACTACAAGATCATGTAACTTGCTGGACATAAAGTTTCAAACAGCCAAGTGCAGGCTCATATGAGGGAGACTTTAAATTCTCTCGACCATAGCACTGCAGTTTGAGTCTCAGATGCATTGCTGGACTCATAAGAATAGATGTACTAGAAGAGGATCAAAAAAGCAGAGTAAGAAGGCAAGGAATTCACCACCCCCTACACACACATCAAAAATGCAACTACCTGTGGAATAATTGTCATGGAAAATGAACTGGAAACTGGCAGAAGTACTCCTATACAATGAAGACTACAAGGATGAATTGGGTAAGACTGGAAAAAAAAACCAAAACAACAACAACAGAACCTGTATCCTTGGGAGGAGACTAAGAGCAAAAGGGAGATTGTACAGGTGAACACTCACCCTGGGACATGAGAAGGTTGTGCCACAGTCCAGGTGTCCCAGCCCAGGGGTTCTACATGGAGGATGCAATCCCCCTAGGCTTGTTGGAGAGGGTTTGGGGTTAAGAGTGGCTGAAGCAGCTTAAACTCCACTCGTAAGGTAGATGCTGGCTTGCCTGCCAAGTGCTTTCAAACAAAGCAGAAAGAGGTCTGATGTAGCAGCTGCTGCCCCACTGTGCTCCTAGATTCCTCACTCACTGCATGCTACAGCGTGACACTGGATCTAGCTTAGCCGGGACCTAGGAAAAGGCTTGATCTAAGGACACAGAGGCAACACAGGGTCCAGGGTGTGGTCCAGGTGGGGCAGGGGTGGTCGCTGTTGGTGCGTACTCAAACAGCACCCGTAAAGCAGCCCAGACTTCTGAAAGCAACGCAGCTGCTTGATTTTCCGCATCCACCACACCACACTCCACAGTCCCAGTCAAGCAAACATCCAACCCCTGCTATTCCATGCCATAAACTAGCACTAGATCTGGGATGACCACAGCAAGGGAAAAGGCATGACTTTGGGCTGTGTCTGAGTGAAGCCATGGATGCCTACGCAGGCAGCACATCAGACATCTTTAAGTACACCAGCCTCGTTTACTTCAGCACTCCCTGCCTTGGGGCAAAGTCCCCAGTGGGGAAAAGGAAGAACACACAAAGGAAACAGACCCAGCTGGAGCTCGACCCTCAAGACTTTTGCTCTAGCAACTTGGAAGCAGACTCTGCCCCAACATGGCGACTATGGTCACTGAGCAGAAAGGAAGTCCCATCTCACACCCTAATCAGCCTCCAGCTACCCCATTACCACCACACCTCCTACCAAGGTGATGGCGGCCAGCACACCTTGAGGAAAGATGTGACTGGCATCCTCATCAAATCCACTTCTCCCACCAAATGGGAGGGCACTCGGTCTACATGAGGATGCTCCCACACAACTCACTGCCTCAAGAACACAATAGGTAACAGTTTCGCCTAAACTAGTAGAGACAGAGAAAGTTAAATAAAATGAAAAGGCAAAGGAACTCCTCTCAATTGAAAGAGCAAGAGAAAACCCTTGAAAATTGAATAATGAAACAGAGGTAATCAGCCAACCAGATAATGAATTTAAAACATTACTAGTAAAAATTCTAACTGAATTAGGGAAGAGAATTGATCTGAGGTCATTTTAACAAGAAACTAGAAAGTATAAAGAAGACTCAATCAAAGATGGACAATTCAATTTCTGAGATTAAAAAGCACTCTAGAAGCAATGAATAGCAGACTAAATGACTCAGAAGAATGCCTAAGTGTTCTGAAAGTTAGAATTCCAATCAAAATAGCAGACAGAAAGACAAACAAACAATAAATGAAAACAACATGCAAGGTCTATGGGATAATATAAAGCATGCCAACTATACATAATAGGGGTTCCAGAAGGAGAAGAGAGAGAAGGGGATCAAAAATGTGTTTAAAGAGAAGGGAACCCTCCCAAATGTTGGTAGGAATATAAATTGGTACTGCCACTGTGGAGAACAGTATGGAGTTTCCTTAAAAAAACTAAAAACACAGCTTCCATATGACCCAGCAATCCCACTCCTGGGCATATATCTGGAGAGAACCATAATTTGAAAGGATGTATGCACTCCTATGGGGTTTCCCTGGTGGCTCAGACAGTAAAGAATCTGCCTGCAATGCCAGAGACCTGGATTCAATCCCTGCATCAGGAAGATTCCCCTGGAGAAGGGAATGGCCACTCACTCCATTACTCACTCACTCATTATTCCACTCACTCACTGGAAAATTCCATGGGCATAGAGACTGGTGAGCTACAACCCATGGTGTGGTAAAGAGTTGGACACAACTGAGCAACTTTCACTCATGCACCCCTATGTTCACTGAGGCACTATTTCAATAGCCAAGTCATAGAAGCAACGTAAATGCCCATCTACAGAGGGATGAATAAAGATGTCACACATATATGCAATGGAATAATACTCTGCCATAAAAAGGAACAAAATAGTTCCATTTGCAGAAACATAGATGGACTATCATACTGAGTGAAATCAGTTGGAAAGAAAAAACAAATACTGTATATTAATGAATACATGTGATATCTGGAAAAATGGTACCGATGAACTTTTGGCAAAGCAGAAACAGAGTCACAGATGCAGACAGCAAACTTATGGTTACCAAGGGGGAAGGGGCTCGGGGAGTAGAATGAAGCTGGGAGTTAGGACTGACGTATATACACTACTATGTATAAAATAGATAACTAATGAGAACCTACTATGTAGCACAATGTTCTGTGGTGACCTAAATGGGAAGGAAATCTAAAAGTGAGTGGATACATGTGTACATATAACTGATTTACTTTACTGTAGAGCGGAAACTGACACCACAATGTAAAGCAATTATGCTCTAATAAAAATTTTTAAAAATGTATTTGGAGAAAATATGGCTGAACATTTCCTAAACTTAAAGAAGGAAACAGATATCCAGGTGCACAAAGCACAGAAGGTTTCAAATAAGATGAAACCAAGCAGATCTACACTAAGACATATCACAATTAAAATGGTGAAATTTAAAGATGGAGGATTCTAAAGGCAGGAAGAAACAAAGAGTCAGTCACAAGGGGACAGCCATGAGGTTATGAGCTGATTTCTCTGCATAGTTAGAGGCTGGAAGGGAATGGGGTGATATAGTCAGAGTTCTGAATGGGAAAACCCTGCAACCTAGGATACCATATTCAGCAAGATTATCGTTGAGTGAAGCAGGAGAAATAGAGACATCTTAGACAAACAAAAACTAAAAGAATTCAGGAGCACTAAACTTACCCTAAAAGAATGTTAAAGGGTTTTCTCCAAATGGAAAAGAAAAAAAAAAAAAAGTCTACAGAGAAGAGAAAATTCCAACAGAAAAGGCAAATGTATAGTAAGGATTGAATATCACGTAAGCCAGGATGTAGATTAAAAAACAAGCAAACTAAAATGCTAAATATATCTATATAATGGGTACACATATTCATACGATTTTATGACTAAGCTGTTTCTTTTTCTCTTATTTTGAATATATTTATTTTATACCAATACTATAATGTTAAATTATCTTTAGCTTTATAGACTGTTTTGGTACTTGGAAATACTAGATTGCTATCGCTCTTGTTAATATATTTAATAGGTATTTTGCTAATCATTTTTTTACTTCTATGGGACTTAAACCAGTCAATCCTAAAGGAAATCAACCCTGAATATTCATTGGAAGGACTGGATACTAAAGCTGACGCTCCAATACTTTGGCCATCTGATGTGAAGAGCTGACTCATTGGAAAATACCTTGATGCTGGGAAAGACTGAAGGCAAAAGGAGAAGAGGGCTGCAGGGGATGAGATGGATAGATAGCATCACCAACTCAATGGACATGAATTTGAGCAAATTCCGGGAGACAGTGAAGGACAGGGAAGCCTTGTGTGCTGCAGGTCACAAAGAGTTGGACATGACTTAGTGACTGAACAATAACAACAACATAGTTTATAATTAACATACTTATCGTGAAGATACACATGAATTAGGATCATGTAAATCTTCAATAAATCTAGAATTGTATAATTATCTACACAGTATTAGTCTTCCCACCAAGGTACACTTAATATATACTGAGTTCATTAAATGTATTTCTTTATGTCTTTTAATATTAAAAGTATTACAATCTCTTTTACATAAGCCATATGCATTTATTAGGTGTATTAATTTATTTAATACAAAATTCACCAAGTACCTCTAATGTGATAACATAGTTTTCAAAAGCAAAGGTTAAAATGTAGAGCAAATATATACATGGGTTCTTTCTAAAGAAGCTAACAAGCTAGTGGGAGAGACAGATCTTAAGTAAATAATCACACAAATAATTACACAGGTGAGACTGTGAAAGGTACTACAAATGAATCACTATTAAGATATTGTAACAGAGAAATCTGGCTTAATTATAAATGGATAGTGTTAATTGATTACTCTACTAAAGGATTAGCTACTTAGAAGAAATAGCTACATAGAAGAAAGGCTGTTTCAGGTAAAAAACAAAGCAGTCTATGCATATGCTTTGTAGCAAGAAGGATTACAGATAAAGTTATAGTTAATATCAGTCTACACAGAGAAGTCCTGATGTATGTTGTTGTCCTAGAGTAATTATTAGCATCATCTACTTTCATTATTAAAATGATCCCTGTTTATATAATGCTACATGGTAATACTAACTCTGAGTCATTCAGGGAACTAAAAGATACCTGTGACTGGAACCCATAGAGTGAGAAAGTATGTGATACCAGCTGGGATAGAAATCATGGACCAAGTATGGAAGGACTTCATACACCATGTTAAAGATTTTAAAATTTATATTGAATTTAGAGTATTAATAGGCTAAGTCTGGTGAGTTTATAAAATTTATATTTTGAAGAAGTTACTCTGGAAATTTAATGGAGGAGGTCAAGGGTGAATGTAGGTAGACCTTTAGGAGGTTTATAGCCTAGACTAAGGGAGAGAGAGAAAGAGAGAGAAAGAATTGGTTAGATTAGATGGGTAATAATGCAACTGTAGAGAAATGTACTTATTCACTAAGTTGGAATAATCAGTAGCAGTTAAACAACGCAGATGATTCCTAGTCTTGTCTCACTAGACAGGTGCCAAGAGAGACAGCAATATTAAAGTATTTGGTTATTTCCCCCTGATGCCAGTAAGGATCATGGCTGGGAAGAAAGTCTATTTAAAAATGTTGTAGGTTAAGTGTTTTTCAAGATATCAAAGAAGAAATGCCAAGTGAGAGGCTTAATATGTGGACCTGAATATTGGATGTTAGCTCTAGATGGTGTATAATGAAACTCTGTTAACTTTGTTTCAAGCATTGTTATCAAAGCGTCTTTATTATGATTTTTTTTCAGTAGATTTTCTTGGTATATCTATGTAAGAAAGCACATCATCTACATATACTTTTAGTGTGTGTGTTTTTATCTGTTAGGACATGTCCAACTCTGCAACCCCTTGGACTGTAGCCCACCAGTCTCCTCTGTCCATGGAATTTTCCAGGCAAGTCTACTGGAGTGGGTTGTCATTTCCTTCTCTGATAATTTCAGTATTTAGTTTCAAATATTTGTATCTAAAAAGGTTTTCCCACAGCATTGATTTCTTTGCCCCTCACATCCAAAAGAATAGCAGCAATTATAAACCTGTGTGCATGTCAAGAAGCAAGAGGTAGAACTGAACAGGGAACAATAGACGGGTTCAAAATTGGGAAAGGAGTATGTCAAGGCTGTATATTGTCATCCTGCTTATTTAACTTCTATGCAGAGTACATCTTGTGAAATGCAGGGCTGCAAGAATTACAGGCTGGAATCAAGATTGCTGACAGAAATACCAGCAGCCTCAGATATGCAGATAATACCATCCTTATGGCAGAAAGCAAAGGGAGACTTGAAGGTGAAAGAGGAAAGTGAAAAATCTGGCTTAAAACAACATTAAAAAAACTAAGATCATGGCATCTGGTCTCACCACTTCATGGCATACAGACGGGTAAAAAATGGAAACAGTGACAGACTTTACTTTCTTGAGCTCCAAGATCACTGTGGAAGATGACTACAGCCATAATATTAAGAGACGCTTGCTCCTTGAAAGCATATTAAAAAGCAGAGGCATTGATTTGCCTACAAAGGTCTGTCTAGTCAAAGCCATGGTTTTTCCAATAGTCATGTATGGATGTGAGAGTGGGGCCATAAAAAAGGCCAAGTGCCAAAGAATTGATGCTTTCAAACTGTGGTGCTGGAGAAGACTCTTGAGAGTCCCTTGGACTGCAAGGAGATCCAACCAGTCCATCCTAAAGGAGATCAACCCTGAATATTCAATGCAAGGACAGATGCTGAAGCTGAAACTCCAATACTTTGGCTGCCTGATGCAAAGAGCTGACTCACTGGAAAAGACATTGATGCTGCGAAAGATTGAAGGCAGGAGAAGGGGATGACAGAGGACGAAATGGTTTGATGGCATCACCAACTCAATGGACATGAATTTGAGCAGACTCTGGAAGATAGTGAAGGACAGGAAAGCCTGGTGTGCTTGCAGTCCACGGGGTCGCAAAGAGCAAAGAGCATGACTGGGTGACTAAGCATAGCACAGTACATGCTTGCCTTATGAATTTGAATGGGACTCTTTGATCTTTTGCTAGCTACTAAACAGTTTATATAGGAGTCATGTTTTGTTATTAACATCTTTTCAAGTTCATTCTTAAAAATTACTATCTTTGTGCATCCAAATAGATATTTATTTATCTATAGAATAGAGCTATATTTATTTAATTTCTCTACATTGTCATTTATTATCATATATATATCTTTGTTTAAAATTATACACAAAGTTTTTATGTTTATTTCTGATAATTATATATTATACTATATTCTACTGATTTAGATCTACTTATAACTTTTGAATAAATTTATCATTCATATGTTTTGTGCTGTTATATTCTCTGCTTTGTAAGCATAAATTACCTTTCTATATTTGAAGGAATTTTCTTATTTCTGGTTTGCAGATAGTACCATTTATAAGTCTATTTTTTTAAAGCTAATATATTTTTTAATATTAAGACACTGAGTTCAAGCAATATATAGACTTGGTCCAATATCCTGATAATATTTTTTTTCATTTTTTGATGAATCTCTGCCCATTATCATTTTATTTCTTCTATTAGATTCTTTCTTTCAAATTCCTGACTTGATGTTCTTACAATCAGTTTTTAACTGCCCAAATAAATTCTATAAATATTTCCAAGTTTTCTTTCCTCTCACAGTTGCTAAGTCTAATGTCAGTAAAAATACAATAACATAGAGAACATTGCTATTATTTTTCATATTTTTCAAAATGCACAGCTATCAACTAACATCTTTTATAGGCTCACCTGGGACAAAGTTATTGTTGATAATTCAAAAACTGAATTGGTGAAATTACTTTTATGCAACTAAAATAACGAATGAGAAAAATAACTTTAGTAAATCCTTAGAATTAATTTCAAATGCTTCAGAACTCTATTCTAGTAACTTTTAACAAGTTAATGAAAAAACTGAAAAATACTCACCTTTAGCTATCATAAATGCAGCTAGTGCAAGAACAATTAAATAAAGCAAGGCAAATATCACTGTAGCAATGCACCATGGAGACTCTGCCCAAAGAGAAAAAAGTAGTTCACCATGATGATCTCCTCGGTCTTCACCAGGATTGAGGAGTTGGGATTAGAAGGAATTTTGGCTAGGAATGTTCATCCTATTAGAATTTGATTGAAATCTAAACCCAGAGGAGTGCTGCATTATTGGTATTCCCACTCTGCAAGGAAAACTTTAAAAATTATTTTGAAGATTTGGATATAGCTAGGGAAATATAAATATTTTTATGCAGAAATGTTGAACTAACAAGTTGCTCTAGTAAAGACATTTTACGATCAAAAAGAGAACTTCAGAAATCCTATAAGGGATTTAATTCATTACTTTCTTTTAATTAAAACAATTTTTTCCCCCATCTTTGTAGCAGAACTAAGAATAAAACTTTTGCAATAGCTGTTGACCTTGACAGATACTCTGTGATAGTTTTGATAAAATCTGTTTACTATGATATACCTCCCACACTCCATTTCGTTTTTAGAAATGTTGTAGCATAAAAGGAGCACTTACCTTTTGCAAAGCTAAAATATCAACCCACAAAATATCTAAAAACAGTCTTTATTCTATGGCTTTGGTACATCATTTTAAGCCATGGTTGATTATTCAGAGCAAAATGATCAGTAGTTCATTGTTCATTTCCATTTGCTCTAAACACTTGACTTTGGGTCCTTATGACCTGCTTAAAAGTGTATGAGGGACGATTTCCATTTGAAAGATTAGTCCATATTGATTTTCATGACTTCTCATTAAAATATGAAGGCAAAAAAAGGGAGTCTAGAGTTTTACATTTTTTTACCTTTTGTTTTCCAAATCCTAGTTAGTTTTCTCTTCTGAATATTTGAAGAATCACGAACTTTGAGTTCTGAGTATGTTACACTTTCATCACAAAACTCTAGAAAGTATGTTAGAAAAATGCATGCAATAAATTATTGTAATTTTGTATATACACATGTATATATACATATATTTATAATGACAAACAATTAAATGCATGTTAGAAACATAAATTGTCCCTATTTTTAGACTTATAACAAAGTTTTAAAAATTTTCTCAGTTAGGCAGTTGCTTTGTGAATTGTGGCAAGGTTTTTTTTATCCTTAGTTTCTTATATAAAATAAGAATAACAGCAGTATTTATCCATATATATATTGTGGAGATTAAGCTAATGTATATAAAGTCAATAGCATGGTGCTTGAAGCAATTAACATGCAATAAATTTTATTATTATAAAAATACTCATAGTAGTATTTAGAATAGTAAGTATAAGAATATAATGGACAATAGCATCTGAAGTAATATCAGTTGCAGAAAGAATAGAAATTTAAGAATTAGTTTAAGTGCCTATAATTTAAATGTCTACATATACTCCTTCTTACAGTTGAATTTAATGTAAATGAAAGGAGTGTGAGAAACAAAATCATCTAATTCTTGCTAGGTAGATAAATTTTCTTAGCAATATGTACTCTTTCAGTACAAGAAAAGCAGAATTCACAGCCACCAAGTCAATCATATTTTTCCAAATAATATTAAATCTAACTCCATTACAAATATTTACTCATCAAACAGTGATTGTATTTTAAATTCCCTTCCATTAGAAAATCTAAAATTCATTTGCAAGAACAAAAAGTTTTTAACTCTTCTTCTAAAAGTAGCTAGCTATGGACTTAGTTATTTATAATATTATTTTCTCAGTAAATAAAGGAATTAATTAGCAATAGCAGCATTACCTGTATTTAGTTCATGCAATTCCTCTGGCAAACGTTGATGACCAGGACGGGGGCTGGACAGTGCTGGTGTCTTTGGTTCCATAGTTGAATTCAGATTGCATGGATCAGGTGACTAGCAGAGGGTCAGAATGAAACAGGATCAAGGAAACAGATCTCTTCATATGCAACATCAGACAGGATGTTTACTCTAAATTTAATATGTAAAGTACTTTTTACACTTAAGAAAATAAAAGGCAATGTAATTCAGTCCCAATAGATTAACTTTGTTATTTTTCCATGTATAATGAAGCTCTTCTTTATTTCCAAAGACAAACTTTAAAATTATATTAACTATACTGATCTTTTTTCTGTCTTGTTATTTTTCAAAAATAAATGAACAAAGAATATGAAAGCATTGTTATGTAAATAAGTGATATATTGTATTCAAATAAAACGTAACAAATACTCATTTTTTTTAAATATCTTTTTTTTGTGGTTATAAATATTCATAATCATTGTTAAAATGTACCTTAGAGGGAATGAAAATGACATAAAACTCTGTTCCCGCAACACAACTTCTGTTGAAATAATTATTCATAGCTTTTCTTTGTTTTTCAAGTGACCAATGGATGTTTTGTTTAAAGAAGTAAAAAGAACAATGTAACTATCAATAAGTTAAATAATGAGATAAATTATAATGTATTCCTACCATAAAACTTTCACAGTCTTTAAGTATAAATGAGACAGTTCTACAAATGTTGATATGAATGTTCTGTGATAAATAGAAAAAAGGTTCAAATTGCTGCAAACTATATTATATTTGGTAGAAAAAATATCTGTTGTTATCCATGTGCTCACAGTTTAATAATATGTGTCTAACCTGGTAATTTAAGATTGAAAAATAATAATATTTAAGTGACTAACTTGGTAAGTCTTAATTTTACATATGTAGTTTTTCATTTTTGTATTGCTACTTTTAATGAACATATTTTTTATTATTGAAAAAACTAAAGTATGTACATGTGAAATTTCATTCTCAGCCCAATGTGTGCTCTGAGATATACACGCCACAGTGACCACAAAGGCCCCTGTCCTCACCTTTGATCAATAGAAATGAACTTCATAGCACAAGAATGCAATTTGACAGGGAGACTATGAATGTTCTTGGGTCTTGTATTGTTTTGGAGGTGAGTAAAGATAATTATCATTTATAGACATTAATGATTTAAGTCCACGTACTTTAAATTTGAGTAAAAGTTAAAAAGAAAAAATTAATAACAATTTCAAAAATTATAGAGGGGAACATAAACTGAGAAAAACAAATGCACAAGAAAAGATAGGGGGGAAATAAAACAATAGATAGGACAAACAGAAAGCGCAAAATTATGATATTGATTAAAAAGATAAAATGCCTCAAAAGTAAATGTGGATGCTCTAAATGTCTTGATTAAAAGATAAAAATTACTGTGTAAATTTAAAAAATTTAAGTGTTGTGTGTTATTTAAAGAAGTCATACCTAGTAGATAAGGATGCACGATGGTTGAAAATAAAAATAAATAATGCAAACACCAATCAAGTAAAAGCTCTTGATACCTGACCAAATACACTCTAATGCAAAATATAGTATTTAAGGTGGGTTTTTAATAACAATTAAAAGTTTCAATTCAACAGTAATCATAATTTTAATATAATTTTTAATATAACCTCAAAATGTAGCAAGGATAAATGACATGCATATTCAGAAGGGGAATAAACAACACATTCAAAGACTTTTTCCTAGTGCTGCTTTTGGAAATATATCATTGTTCTTTATTTTCTTCAGTTTTTATTATAACGTGATTTTTGTGAACTATTTTTCTCTCTTTTGTTTGATTAAAGTTAATTAGACTTCATAAATCTATGGGTTGGTCTCATTATTACTGGGTTGAAAAAGTCTTTGCTATTAATTTTACAGAAGGCACATCTGCCTCTTTCTTCACTCTTGCTTTGCTACATGTTTAATTTATTTTTCATAATTTCTATCTTTTTGTCATATGTGCTGTATTTTAAACAGTGGCTTCAGAAACATTTTCCAGTTCACTAATTTTCTCCTCATCTGTGTCAAATTAGAGGTAAACTTATCCAATATTCTGTTTTATTAGTAATTCTATTTAGTTTTTTTTCAAATCTCCTTGATCATTTTAAGTTTCTTGTTCTCTAAACACATTGCCCACTTTGTCTTATATTTCTTTGAACACAGTAAATACAATTAATTTACATGTCCCTGATCATTATAGTAATAATTCTGTAAATATCCTCTACTGTCATTTTTATTCCTGCTGCTTCCTTCTAAGGTCCCTTGTGTGCATAGTTTTTAGTTTCTTTGCTTATGACTCTGAGAGTTTCATTTTTTTCACTAATTTATTTATGAGAGCTTATTAAACTTGATATGAAAGAGTTATGCTAGAGAATCTTTGCATTTTCTTTTGCTAGGTGACATATTAATAGAAACATCATTAATTTTGAACACCTTTAAAAGAAAAATCTTGGAGGAGTGATACCACCAAAATGGAAACATAGATCTTTTCTGATTCCAGTCACCCTCAAAGAAGACAACTAGCAACTATCCACAGATAAGACATGCTGTGAAAATCCCAGAATATGAGGGTGAGGGTGAAATTCTCCCTTGGACTACAGAGACCAAGAAGGACTATATTTGAAGGGTAAAAGGAATGGCTACATTCTGACCACAGTATGATAATATAAAAAACACAAGAAAAGATTTGACAAAATTTTTTATCAATTTGTGATGAAACTCTAAACAATTAATGTATAGAAAGAACATGTGTATGTGTGCTTAGTCATAGTTGTGTCTGACTTTTGGGGACCCCATGGACTGTAGCCCATCAGGCTCCTCTGTTCATGGGATTTTGCAGGCTAGAATACTGGAGCAGGTAGGTAGCCATTCCCTTCTGCAGTATATCTTCCAGACCCAGGGGTCAAACATGGGTCTCCTGCATTGCAGGTGAATTATTTACCATCTGAGTCACCAGGGAAGCTCTACCTCAGTATAATAAAGGCTTTATATGACAAGCTCACATCATACTCAGTGGTGAAAGGCTGAAAATTTTTCTTCTAACCCGAGTAACAAAACAACGATGCTCACTCTTACTACTTCTATTCAACATGGTACTGAAAGTCCTAGATAGGGTGATAAGGCCAGAAAAGTATATAAAAGGCATTGAGCAGATCATGCAGCTCAATACTAGAAAAATAAGTGACACAATAAAAAAATGGGCCAAAGAACTAAACAGACATTTCTCCAAGGAAGACATACTGATGGCTAACAAACACATGAAAAGATGCTCAACATCTCTCATTATCAGCGAAATGCAAATCAAATCCACAATGAAGTACCATCTCACACCAGTCAGAATGGCTGCCATCAAAAAGTCTACAAACAGTAAATGTTGGAGAGGGTGTGGAGAAAAGGGAACCCTCTTAACGCTGTTAGTGGGAATGCAAACTAGTACAGCCATTATGGAGAACAATGTGGGGATTCCTTTAAAAACTGGAAATAGAACTGTCATATGACCCAGCAATCCCACTCTTGGGCATACACAGTGAGAAAACCAGAATTGAAAGAGACACATGTATCCCAATCTTAATTGCAGCACTATTTACAATAGCTAGGACATAGAAGCAACCAAGATGTCCATCGGCAGATGAATGGATAAAGAAATAGTGGTACATATACACAATGGAATGGTACATATATACTCAGCCACAAAAAAGAACATATTTGAGTCAGTTCTAGTGAGATGGATGAAACTGGAGCCTATTAATCAGAGCGAAGCAAGCCAGAAAGAGAAACACCAACACAGTATATGAATACATATCTATAGAATTTAGAAAGATGGTAACAACGGCCCTATATGCAAGACAGCAAAAGAGACACAAATTTAAAGAACAGACTTTTGGACTATAGGGGAGAAGGCGAGGGTGGGACGATATGAGAGAATAGCGTTGAAACATGTATATTACCGTATGTAAAATAGATGACTAGTGCAAGTTCAATGCATGAAGCAGGCCACTCAAAGCTACTGCTCTGGGACAACCCAGAGGGATGGGGTGGGGAGGGAGGTGGGAGGAGGTTCAGGATGGTGGGACACATGTACATCCATGGCTGCTTCATGTTGATGTATGGCAAAACCCACCACAAATAATTAGCCTCCAATTAAAATAAATTAATTAATTTTAAAAAAGACATTAGAATTGGAAAACAAAAGTAAAATGACATAATTTTGCAAAAAGAAAATCCTTAAGACTCAACCAAAAACCTATTAGGCCTAATTAATGAATTTAGTAAAGCTGCAGAGTACAAAATTAGCATATAAAAATCAGTAGCATATAATAGTCCTATTTTTATTTTGAGGAATCTCCCTATTGTTTTCCACAGTGGTTGCATCTATTTATTTTCCCAGCACCAACGTACAAGTGTTCCCTTTTCTCCACATCTTCTCCAACATTTACTTGTAGACTTGCTCTCGATGGCCATTCTGACAGATGTGAGGTGATATCTTTGTTGTTTTAACTTGCATTTCTCTAATAATTACTGATATTAAGTATCTTTTCACGTACCTGTTAGACATCTGTATGTCTTCTTTGGAAAAGTGTCCATTCAGGTCTTCTGCTTATTTATTGATTGGATTTTTGAGGATATTGAGTTGTATAAAATAATGAAATTCTGCCATTTGCAGCAACATGGATGAATGTAGAGAATATTATGCACTAAAGTAAATCAGAGCACTGTACTGTATTATATTAATTATATGTAGAATCTAAAAAATAATACAACTGAAAGTATATGCAATACAGAAACACTCACAGATATAAAAAACAAACTGTGGTTACCAAAGGGGAGAGGGAAAGGGGAGGGTCAAATTCAGTGTATGGGATTAAGAGACACAAGCTACTCTGTATAAAATAGATAAGCAGTAAGGATATATTGTATAAAATAGTGAATTGTAGCCATTATCTTGTAATAACTTTCAATGGAATATAATCTGCAAAAATACTGAATCACTATATTATACACCTGAAATTAATATTACATTGTAAATCAACTATAATTTAAAAATACAAAGAAGCTGCGATTCATGGGGTCGCAAAGAATCAGACATGACTGAGCAACTGAACTGAACTGAAGAACTGAAGTGAGATTAGAGATCCTGATGCAAATTAGCACCAGAGAGTTTGACTCCCTACATGAGATATATGCAACTCAGTGCAGAAAGAAAGAAGATGAAATTTAATCAGTTGAATGGAACAGTTAATTAGGTATATGCTCTGGAAAAATAAGCAGTTAGTGGCAATGAAATCATTCACCATAAGGTGTGATTAAGTCATGGCAGAAGTGATGACTAAAGAAAAAAGAAGTCCAGAGATAAGTGCCTTAATGATACTCAAGAAGAAATTCAGTGGGATGAATAAAGTTAATAGAACAGATAATGTTATCCTCATAGATTTTTTTTTATATTTAATGTTCCAAAAATGGAGTTGCTTCTGATTTTGTCTCAAGATTCTTTTAAAATATAAATTTATTTATTTTAATTGGAGTTTAATTACTTTACAATATTGTATTGGTTTTGCCATACATCAACATGAATTCAACACAGGTATACACGTGTTCCCCATCCTGAAACCCCACCCTCCTCCCTCCCCGTCTCAAATTTATAGGCCCCCTGAGATTGAGATCATGAAATTGCTGGACTGGATGAAGCACAAGCTGGAATCAAGATTGCTGGGAGAAATATCAATAATCTCATATATGCAGATGACACCCCCCTTATGGCAGAAAGCGAAGAACTAAACAGCCTCTTGATGAAAGTGAAAGAGGAGAGTGAAAAAGTTGGCTTAAAGCTCAACATTCAGAAAACTAAGATCATGGTATCTGGTCCCGTCACTTCATGGCAAATAGATGGGGAAATGGTGGAAACAGTGGCAGACTTTGTTTTCTTGGACTCCAAAATCACTGCAGATGGTGACTGCAACCATGAAATTAAAAAACGCTTGCTCCCTGGAAAAAAAGTTATGACCAACTTAGCATGTTAAAAAGCAGAAACATTACTTTGCCAAAAAAGGTCCATCTAGTCAAAGCTATGGTTTTTCCAGTAGTCATCTATGGATGTGAGAGTTGGACTGTGAAGAAAGCTGAGCGCTGAAGAATTGATGCTTTTGAACTGTGGTGTTGGAGAAGGCTCTTGAGAGTCCCTTGGACTTCAAGGAGATCCAGCCAGTTCATCCTAAAGGAAATCAGTCCTGAATATTCATTGGAAGGACTGATGCTGAAGCTGAAACTCCAATACTTTGGCTACCTCATGCGAGAACTGATTCATTTGAAAAGACCCTGATGTTGAGAAAGATTGAAGGCGGGAGGAGAAGGGGACGACAGAGGATGAGAAGGTTGGATGGTATCACCAACTCAATGGACATGAGTTTGAGTAAGCTCCAGGAGTTGGTGAGGGACAGGGAGGCCTGGCATGCTGCAGTACATGGGGATGCAAAGAGTCAGACACGACTGAGTGACTGAAATGAACTGAACTGAACTGAACTGAGACTGAGATACATTTTTCTGTATTTTCAGTATTGATTCCCATCCTTATATGGCACATTGAGAACTCTAAAATATGTTCATTGAGTTAGGTTAGGGAAGGGAGGGAAGAAGGAAAGGAAAATAAGCAGAAGTCATTATATATCCTAATTAATATAATCACTGATATTTTTATTGCAGGGAAGAGTTCAGTGCCTAAATGAATCAATTGCTATTTTGACTTAGTGCAGTTTAAAAATTAATTTTTAACTCATCTCATTATTATCTTTCAACTTTATGAAATGAAAAGACAGTAAGAAAAGACTGAAAGACAGGAAGATTTGGAAGCTGAATTTTATTTCGTAAATTAGGAGTGCACTTATGCCATTAATTTATTATGTTGATATTTACCAACAATCTATATAAAAATAATATTTTCTTCACATTTAATTATTGTCTAAAATTAGATTAAAATATTTTATGGGCTGACTGTGAGAATTAAAAAGTATTTGAGGGACTTCCCTGGTAGTTCAGTGATTAAGAATCCACCTTGATTCCTGGTTAGGGAACTAAGATCCCACATGCCACAGGGTGACTAAGCCTCTGTGCCACAACTACTGAGCCTGTGGGCTGCAGCAGAAGATCTCTTGTGCCAAAACTAAGACCCAATACAGCCAAATAAATATTTTAAAATTACTTGAATATAATTTAACTGTAGAATGTTCTATAAACATTGTATTAATTACTTGTCCTATGATCTTGCTCTATTTCTTCTGCTTTTTTAAAAAAATTCATACACTTTATTTTTTTTAGAGTAGCTTTAAGTGATAGAAAAATTGAACAGAAAGTGCAGACAGTGCCTATATATCTCATCTAGACTTCTGAGTTTCAGAAATTATGAATAAAGCTGCTATAAATGTTTATTAGTGGGTTTTTTATGGACATGAGTTATCAAGTCACTTAGATGAGTGAATCAACAGGTGTAATCATTGTATTATATGCTAAGAGGTTGCTTCAATTGTAAAAAGCTGTTTAACTGTCCTCTAAAGTACCTTTTTGCATTCCTACCATCTATGAACCAGAGTGCCTGTATTTCCACACCCTCATCAGCACTGGATGCTGTCAGTAATTTGGATTTTAGTCATTCTAATAAGCATGTAATGATTGCTCATTATTGCTGTCATTTGGAATTTCCAACCCTGAATATTCACTGGAAGGATTGAGGCTAAAGCTGAATCTGCAGTACTTTGGCCACCTGATTTGAAGAGCTGACCCATTGGAAAAGACCTTGATGCTGGAAAAGATTGAGGACAGGAGGATAAGGGGATGACAGAGGATGAGATGGTTGGATGGCATCACCGACTCAATGGACATGAATTTGAGCAAGCTCCAGGAGATAGTGCAGGACAGGGAAGTCTGGCGTGCTGTAGTCCATGGAGTCAAAAGTGTTGGATGTGACTGAGGGACTAAACAGCAACAAAGACATCTGATATTGAACACTTTTTATATGTATATTTGCCATCTGTATCGGAGAAGGCAATGGCAGCCCACTCCAGTACTCTTGCCTGGAAAATCCCATGGACGGAGGAGCCTGGGAGGCTGCAGTCCATGGGGTCGCTAAGAGTCAGACACAACTGAGTGACTTCACTTTCACTTTTCATTTTTATGCACTGGAGAAGGAAATGGCAACCCGCTCCAGTGTTCTTGCCTGGAGAATCCCAGAGACGGGGGAGCCTGGTGGGCTGCTGTCTATGGGGTCGCACAGAGTCGGACACGACTGAAGCGACTTAGCAGCAGCAGCAGCCATCTGTATATATTTACTAGAGAGGTCAGTTCAGATATTTTGTTCATTTAAAAACTGGATTATGTATTTTCTTATCTTGGGTTTTAAGAGTTCTTTGTATATTTTCATGGGAAATAGATGGGGAAACAGTGGAAACAGTGTCAGACTTTATTTTTTGGGGCTCCAAAATCACTGCAGATGGTGACTGCAGCCATGAAATTAAAAGACGCTTACTCCTTGGAAAAAAAATTATGACCAACCTAGATAGCATATTGAAAGGCAGAGACATTACTTTGCCAACAAAGGTCTGTCTAGTCAAGGCTATGGTTTTTCCTGTGGTCATGTATGGATGTGAGAGTTGAACTGTGAAGAAAGCTGAGTGCCGAAGAATGGATGCTTTTGAACTTGGTGTTGGAGAAGACTCTTGAGAGTCCCTTGGACTGCAAGGAGATCCAACCAGTCCATTCTGAAGGAGATCAGCCCTGGGTGTTCTTTGGAAGGAATGAAGCTAAAACTGAAACTCCAGCACTTTGGCCACCTCATGAGAAGAGTTGACTCATTGCAAAAGACTCTAAATCTGGGAGAGACTGGGGGCAGGAGGACACGGGGATGACAGAGGATAAGATGGCTGGATGGCATCATCGACTTGATAGATGTGAGTCTGAGTGAACTCTGGGATTTGGTGATGGACAGGGAGGCCTGGCATGCTGTGATTCATGGGGTCGCAAAGAGCCAGACACAACTGAGTGACTGAACTGAACTGAACTGTATATTTTGAACACAGCTCCTTTACTAAATATGTGCTTTGAAAAAGTTTTCTTCCAGTCTGTACTTTATCTTTTTCATTCTCTCATGTCTTTCACAGTCTAGTTTTTTAATAAAGTACAGCTTATTGCTCTGTGTGTGTGTGTGTGTGTGTGTGTATTGTGCTGCTTTTGGTGTTGTACCTAAAAATTATTGCCAAATCTGTTATACGTTTAGGTCTAGGATTCATTTTGAGGCAATTTTTTGAAAAGGTTTAAAGTCTGTGTTTAGATGCATGTTTTTTTTTTTTGGATGTCCAGTTGTTTCAGCTCCATTTGTTGAAAAGCCTCTTTCCCCTTTGAATGGCCTTTCTTGTTTGGTCAAAGGACAGCTGTCTCTGTTTGTAGGGGTGCCTCTCTTACGATTCTACCTGTGCTTTTAGTTCCCTCTCAGGAGAGTTCTCACCTCTTCTGTGGAGGCTTATTTCTGGGGAGCTGAGCATCCTGTGCCTTTTCCTGATGTCCATAGCCATTTGGAGTGACACAAACAGTCTTCCCCTTCAGACTATTATTTAATTCGCAGAATGTGGTAACTAGATATCTTATCAAAAATGCTGTCTTTTGGATAAAGAAGATGTAGTACATATATACAATGGAATATTACTCAATCAAAAAAGGAAAGAAATTGGGTCATTTATAGTGATGTGGATGAACCTAGAATCTGTTATACAGAGTGAAGTAAGTCAAAAAGAGAAAAACAAACATTGCATTTTAATGCAAAAATATGGAAAGAATTTGCCTGCAATGCAGGAGACACAGTCAATGCAAGATCAATCCCTGGGTGGGGAAGATTCCTTGGAAAAGGAAATGGAAACCCTCTCCAGTAATCTTCACTGAGAAACTCATGGACAGAGGAGTCTAGTGGGTTAAAGTCCATGGGGTCTCAAAGAGTTGGACAGGAGTGAGTGACTAAGTGTGTGTGCATGGAGTCTAGAAAAATGGTGCTGATGAATCTATTGACAAGGCAGGAATAGAGGCAAAAAGTAGAGAATAACCTTGTGGACATGGAGGTGGGGGGAGGAGGGAGCTCTATGTCAGTGCTGAGATGACCGAGAGGAGTGGTATGGGGAGGGGTGGGACAGGGGCTCAAGAGGGAAGGGATGTGCTTATACATATAGCCGATTCATGTTGTACAGCAGAAACTAACAACATTATAAATAAATTATACTCCAATTTTAAAAATTTCCCTTCTTTACTTTTTTGATTATTCACTCCCATACAACATAGTATTTTATTCTGCTACTTAGCTTAAAGTACCCTGAGTCAGGTCAATAGACTTCCCTGGTGGCTCAGATGGTAAAGTGTCTACCCACAATGTGGGAGACCTGGGTTCAATCCCTGGGTTGGGAAGATCTCCTGGAGAAGGAAATGGCAACCCACTCCAGTATTCTTGCCTGGAAAATCCCATGGATGGAGGGACCTGGTAGGCTATAGTCCATGGGGTTGCAGAGAGTTGGACACAACTGAGCGACTTCACTTTCACTCTGAGTCAGGGCTTCCCAGGTGACACTAGTAGTAAAGAACCCACCTGCCAACGCAGGAGACATAACAGATATGGGCTTAATCCACGGATCAGGAAGATCCCCTGGAGGAGGGCATGGGAACCCACTCCAGTATTCTTGCCTGGAGAATCCTATGGACAGAGGAGCCTGGGGAGCTACAGTCCACAGGGCCACACAGAGTTGGAGGAGACTGAAGCAACTTAGCAGGCAAGCATGCACCCTTGGTCAGGAAGAACCCCTGGAGAAGGGAATGGCAAACCATTCCAGAGTTCTTGCCTGGAGAATTCCATGGACAGAGGAGCCTGGTGGATCCATGGGGTCACATAGAGTCAGATAGGATTGAGCAACTAACACTTTCACACTTTCACATGATATCTATACTATATCTGTTTTTGTAGCATAGTCTAAATAAACTTCTCTCACAATTCTACAAAAAGCAAGCAATGGTTTTATACCTTGATACCTAAAATACAAAGACCTTCAATATTTATATCAACTCTACACATATAAAGTCTTCCATGGGAAAGGTACTCCAGTATATGCTGTTGTTTAGTTGCTAAGTTGAGTCCAACTCTGTGACTCTATGGACTGTAGATATCAGACTTCTCTGTCTTCCACTATCTTTTGAGTTTTCTCAACTTCATGTCAATTGAATCAGTGATGCCATCCAACCATCTCATCCTCTGTTGTCCCCTTCTCTTCCTTCCTTCAATCTTTCCCAGCATCATGGTCTTTTCTAATGAGTCAGTTCTTTGCATTAGGTGGCCAAAGTATTAGAGCTTCAGCTTCTTCAATAGAGCTTCCAATGAATATTAAGGAATGACTTCCTTGGATCGATTGGTTTGATCTTCATGCAGTCCGAGGAACTCTCAAGAGTCTTCTCCAGCACCACAATTCAAAAGCGTCTATTCTTCAGCACTTGGCCTTCTTTGTGGTCCAACTCTCACACCTGTACATGATTACTTAGAAAAGCCATAGCTTTGACTATATAGACCTTTGTCAGCAAAGTGATGTCTCTGCTTTTTAATATGCTGTCTAGGTTTGTCATAGCTTTCTCTCTAAGGAGCAAGTTTGGAGCCCAAGAATATAAAATCTGTTACTGCTTTCACTTTTTGCCCTCTATTTGCCATGAAATGATGGGACTGGATTCCATGATCTTAGTTTTTTTAAGTTCATCTAAGTTTTTTCTTAGTTGACTTTTAAGCTAGCTTTTTCACTCTCATCAGGTGGCTCTTTCAGTTCAGTTCAGTTCAGTCGCTCAGTCATGTCCGACTCTTTGTGACCCCATGAATCGCAGCACGCCAGCCCTCCCTGTCCATCACCAACTCCCGGAGTTCACTCAGACTTGCGTCCATCGAGTCCGTGATGCCATCCAGCCATCTCATCCTCTGCTGTCCCCTTCTCCTCCTGCCCCCAATCCCTTCCAGCATCAGAGTCTTTTCCAATGAGTCAACTCTTCGCATGAGGTGGCCTCATGCCTTCGCATGAGTGGCTCTTTAGGTCCTCTTTACTTTCTGCCATTAGGTTGCTCAGTGGTAAAGAATCTGCCTGCCAATGCAGGAGATGCAGGAGACATGGGTTTGATCCCTGGGTCAGGAAGATCCCCTGGAGAAGGAAATGGCAACCTATTCCAGTATTCTTGCCTAGGAAATTATATGGACAGAGGAGCCAGAAGGCTACAGTCTATGGGGTCTCAAAAGAGGTGGACAAGACTTAGTGACTAAACAACAACAAAAACAGCAACTACCCTATAAAATCTTCATTTCCCCTTCATGGATCACAGACTTATTGTTGTTAAGGGGCTTGCATCACTCAATGAAGCTCTGATTCATACCATTCAGGGCCATCCAAGATGGATGGGTTATAGTGAAGAATTTTGGCAAAACGTGGTTCATGGGAGAAGTAAATGGCAACCCACTCCAGTATTCTTGCCTGAAAGCCCCATGAACAGTATGAAAAGGCAAAAGAATTTATGTTTTAGAAGATATAAATATGAATAAGACATGGTTTTTCCATGAAGTATCTTATGTTCTAATTTAATAGATATTTTAGTATAACTAACTATAAATTAATGACATAGAAGTAGATTCCTATTAAAGATGTATGTATAATTCCACAGTTTTTAAGAGACTGCAATGAATTATCCCTGCAGAAATCTGTGATTTAAGGGGAAAATATAAAGAAATGTTTTAATTTTTAATTCATAATGTAATCATAACTTGCCTTTTTAAATGCAATGTTACCAAAATGATTCTAAAAATGTATTTCTCTTTCTAGAATTGGGCTTCCCTGCTGGCTCTGTTGCTTGGAATCTATTTAAGGCAGTAATGGAAAATTTTGTCCAGAACCTCACTGTCATTCTTATAAAAGGTATTGATTTTGGTCAGTGTTTTGCCTCTGGTTGCTTAGGACCTCCTCTGGCAGCTCTGTTTCCAGCGCCATATTTCTACGTGCGATGACTTCATCTCTGCCATCTTTATGGATTTCAATTGATTTTTTCACTGCCATGGCCTTTGCCCTGGTTTGGTACAGGATGAAATCTTAACATTCTGGATATCTTTACAAGTTAAACAGTCATAGAAAACCAGATCTTATGAGCAGAATTTGACAGTGAGACTCTGGAAATAGAGCAGAAAGGTGGAGGAAGGTAAGAGAATTAAAGCAATGAACTGAATATGTGAAGGAGTATGTGAATGGTCCTCAGTCAATAAGGGATTCCACAGAAACAGAACTAGAGAATAAAAACACAGTGGCAAAGGCAAGGTGTTCTCATAGCTATTTTGTTGATTCTTTTGCAACTGACTTTGTACTTCTCTGGTAAACCTGAATGGGCTTATGTTAGAAAATTTAAATTTAAAGTAAATGAGCTCAGGTAGAAGTTTATGGAGGCAGAGAGTGCTTTTCAGTATTAATTATTCTTAAGAATTTCCATAATTCAGATTTCCATGTTCTACTAGAGAAACTGTGAATCACTGTGTGGGCTGAAACTAAGGAATCTGGAGTAGAAGCAAGTATAGTAGGTGATATTGAGGTGGACGTTTTACTGATTACTCTTTAAGAAAGACTGGAATGAAGATAAAGCGGTTGTCCAAAGTTTAATACAAAATTGTTAACTTGCTCTTTTGGTGATTCTGTGATAAACAGTTCTTTGGTTTACATATATTGAGAAAATGTTGTATAATCTTAGTCTGATTACATGGTTCACACTAATTGGATATTTTTGTACTCAAGACCGTATTTCTCTAACCACCTCCTTTGCTCTGTCAATGGTAATTTGAATCCAGATCACAAGAAATCTTGCCAAGCACTTCTTAGCCACCACACAGGTCTTTTAGTTTTAATAGAAATGTAATTTGACTATCAAAATATGCTTTACAAAACTATTCAATTCTATGCCTTTAGGCTCCCATTTCTATGCCTATTGTTGCTTGTTGTTGTTTAGCCTCTAAGTTGTGCTTGCTCTTTTGCAACACCATGTACCATAGCCTGCCCGGCTCCTTGGGATTCTCCAAGCAAGCATAGTGGAGTGGGTTGCCATACTTTTTCAGGAGATCTTCCTGACCCAGGAATCAAACCGTTATCTCCTACACTGGCAGGAAGATTCTTTATTACTGAGTCACCTGGGAAGGGCAGGCCTACTCTTACATAACTTTTTTTTTTATATAATTAATGCAAATCTAAATATTTTCTGCCCAATTTGTAATGCTAATTAAGTAACTTTGTATTCATGCTAAAACCAAAATCAAATAAAAATAAAAATTAGAAAAAAATAGGTAGATGAAATATTATAAAACTCACATGTCTATGTATAGCAAATACTGTAGCAAAATACCTACTCACTGTGGATTCCTGCATGTATTAAAAATCTTAATATTCAAATATTTGTAGTCCCTTTAAAATCATTTGCTTTAGTTTGGTAGATACAATAGCAAGTATCTCTAAGTATACCAATTTGTCTCCACAAGAATAACCTGTCAAATTTTCAGCTTTCCAGACCATTTGCAATCTGATGCTGGTGCACATTATATTGAATGAAAAACCATTCAAAATGCTTAATATTTAAAGTATATAATGGATCTCCAGGAGTCCAACCACACCTAGGTGCCTGGTATTCCTGGGCTTTGGTATCACCTCCTCAAAAATACACAAAAGAAATGTTTGACCCTACCTTTCTCACTTTCTCTTGTTCCATTCAACATGTATTTAAGAATAATTCCTGAACTGGTGCTGTCTTGATTCCTTTTTATTTTCTTGTAGTTACTCTCTTGTGTATCCCATATATGCTACTCCATGAATTTAAAACCCACCTAGTAATATTTGCAAATAATTCCTTAGCTTTAAACTATATTCTTCCTGAAACTGCCACTTAAGTATACAGTTTCTGCCACTGATTGCCAAAAGTAAATTACTTTTTTCAATACATTCTACACGCCATGGCTGTTTAATTTACTTATAATTTCAAGAATTATTTTAACATGGTTTAGCTTTCTGTTTCTATAATATGAATGCCTGAATATGTTTTCTGAAAATGTTCTTTCACCTCACCCCATTTTATTTTTTTCAGAAGTTCAAAATTGTAAAATATTTTGTTTTGCATAGACAGTATGAAAGGTTTTTATATATGCATTTAGTTGCCCATTGTTTCTCTTTACAAAATATGCTACCTTAATATACCCGATTGAGAAGAAATCTCCAGGAAGTACACATTTAGAGCATGACTGTAACATTTACATAGTCATACTAGCATTTGTGTTACTTCATTTCTCTCTGCTTCCTCTTCCAAAAGAAAATTTAGTCTTAATTCTAAAGCTAATGTTGCTAACTGTGATGATTCATGTCCAATGAATAACAGTACTAATGAGACAAAGCGACAGTTATCCCCATGTCCAAGTTTGTAAATTTCCATTCTGATTTGCTTCTCTACCTTTAAGCTAAATCCACTGCTTGTTGGCCAATTTCATAGGTCCTTACAGCTTTTCATTTCAATATCTTCTGCAGCAGAATCTTACTTTTTCCCAGAAATTTCATTCTCCTTTCCCTAAAGCCCTTTTAGACTACTCAAGAAGCAATACAATAACATCGAGCGGTCGAGGTGTTAAATGCCCTGGCAAGTGCTGGTCACGCTGTGGTTGGAAAATTCTGTTCAGAGGAGTGTACAGTGAGTGAATATGTTAGCAACACCTTTACATATTTAGAGTGTGTTGACCAGACGTGTGACACTTAAACTAAAAATAACCACAGAAGAAAATCCAGTAATCTTTCAGAAAAAAAAAAATAGTACATGTGTCATAGCAGAATGCAGGTGGTTTATTTATTTAATAATTACATAGCAGTTTTTTAAGCAGTCAATAGAAAAAAAAAAAAAACACCAGAGAGCACTTTATCAGAACTGTTTTTATGTCTTAAAATAGATGTTTAAAATGTTTATTTATTTCTTTCTGGCTGTGCTGGGTGTTTGTTGCTCTGCGGGCTTTTCTCTAACGGCGGCGAGCAGGGACTACTCTTTGTTGCAGCGAGCAGGCTTCTCATCGTTGCGGCTTCTCTTGTTGCGGAGCACAGGCTCTAGGGCGCGCAGGCTTCAGAAGTTGTGGCTCTGGGTTCTAGAACACAGCCTCAGCAGTTGTGGCACATGGGCTTGTTGTTTCTAGGCATGTAGGATCTTCCTGGATTAGGGATTTACCTGTTGTCTCCTGCATTGGCGGGCAGATTCTTTCCTACTGAGCCACCAGGGAAGTCCCTTTATGTCTTAATAAATAAAGTAAATAAATTTTTTAAGCTATCTATATCCTAGATAACACTGTGTAGGGCAGCAGGATATGATCCACATTGTGTTCCATTTTGAATGGTCAGAAAACACCAAGCGTTTACAGGGACAGATTCTAGGCATTGCTGGGACTTGATCCATCAAGAAGGAAAATATTAAGTAATTTGTCTATTTTTTCCCTCTCACTTTCTGATCTCCTGGCAATATGTTTCAAGGGCTTAAACCAGCCAGAAACCAGAAGGCAAGCAAGCCTGAATGATGTAATATTTAGACTTTAGCTTCCAAGGGCACAAAGTACAGCAAAGATGCTTGGAAACGGATGTGGAAGGAGTGTTCTGAAAAAAGATGTTAGAACCATAGCTTCTGGTGGCAGAGTACTAGAAGTTTCATGGGGAAGACTTTGTGTGCCTTGCAATACTGGTGAGGGTCTAGGCAGATAAACAAAGCCCAGGCCAGATCATTCAAAGGAGTGAACTTAATACAGAGAAATAGTTACAAAGCAGTTGCAGGGTTTGAAAGACAAACAGGAGAAAGACAGTCCAGAGATAAGTAAAACAGAAAGATGGGACCATTCCCAGGGCTGAAGGTGCCAAGGGAGCAGGTGGGCCCCCAGAGCCACTTGATGAAACCTAGGACCACAGCAGACACTATCTGGTGGGAAGCTGTTGCTGTTTGCAGGAGTTAAAGCCACATGACAGGTGTAGCCACTGCAGGAGATGTAGCCTGAAACAAAGAGAGAAAAGCAAAAACACCAGGCTTCTCCCCCACTTCTCACCTTTCAAATATCAAACCAATTCCTCCCATTGACTGAACTGGAAGCTGGTTCACATGGAAACCGTGAAATGTAGGTTGCAAGAATCGGCATCTGAGTTAGGAGCAAAGCATGGGGAAGGCTAAGGAGGATGAAAGGGATAGTGACTGACGCAGGATAAAAGAAACCAGGTCTCCCAAGGACATAGGACCAGAGTGTTTTGCAAGAGATGCTTCTCATACCCAAATGGAAGTATGACTTAACACAGAGATTTATTGAACCTGTCTTGTCTAATCTATATGTCAGCTTCTTTACTGTAAATGTGGGTAAGATCACTTGGATAAATTATTAGTACGGAACCACGTATAGAAGGGTTCAGTAATTGGGAGGTGGGTTTGCAAACATGCCTTATAAAGAAATAATTGGGAATAATTTATTCAGTATACTGACATGAGAGATACAAGTCTCTAATCACTTATCTACAATATGTGCAGGATAAGTTGCTTCAGTCATGTCTGACTCTGTGTGACCCTATGGACTGTAACCCTCTAGGCTCCTCTGTCCATGGGATTCTCCAGGCAAGAATACTGGAGTGGGCTGCCATGCCCTCCTCCAGAGGATCTTCCTGACTCAGGGATCAAACCTGCGTCTCCTGCTTTGCAGGCAGATTGTTTACCACTGAGCCACCAGGGAAGCCCTCTGCAATGCTAAAAACCAAAATATTTATAAAGCAAAATATTTTTATAAGTTTGGTGCCAAAATATGAACTAAGTATGTTTTTTGTTTGATGCATTTTTCTGAGGAAATATTGATGTGCTTGGTTAGAAAGTGAACCACCAAATTCTATTGGCACTGTTAATTTATATATGCATATGTATGTACTATATTTTAAAGTGCAAAACTGTGAATCTTAAATTACACTTCTCCCCAAGGATTTTGGATACAAAATTAGAGACTATATTTATATCTTAAACAGCATTTAATTTTCCATTCTAACTCTTTAAAGAAATGGCAAGAAAACACCATATAAAAGAACAATCTCTGATGTATTCTGCTTGATTTTCCTGTCTCTGTCTATCTCTTTCTCTCTTTGGTTTCTATTGATGTCACCTGCTTAACCATACTGGTGATATTTAATGTTCACCTGGATTAGAATAACATTTCTTTATTTTTAAAAGCACCTTACTATTATTTGTAAAATAAGTTTTCACTTCAGATTGTGTTCCTGCTAAAACTGACATTTAAGTACATTATAGTCTTGCTAAGAATAGGTGGCTTTTAAATCATGACTGTTTGATTCACATTTTCTTCTGGAATTATTTTTGCCACATTCCTGCTTTCTTTTCCTCTCATGTGAATTGGCTGTCTTGAAGACTTTCTGTTCTCCTCACTGTTCTGTCTTAATACTAGCTCAGGAGGAAGTTCAGTTCAGTTCAGTCACTTAGTCAGGTCTGACTCTTTGCAACCCCATGGAGTGCAGCACACCAGGCCTCTTTGTCCATCATCAAGTCCTGGAGCTTACTCAAACTCATGACCATCGAGTTGGTGATGGCATCCAACCATCTCATCCTCTGTCACCCCTTTTCCTCCTGCCTTCAGTCTTTCCCAGAATCAGGGTCTTTTCCAGTGAGTCAGTTCTTCGCATCAGGAGGCCAAAGTATTGGAGTTTCAGCTTCAGCATCCAGTCCTTCCAATGAATATTCAGGACTGATTTCCTTTAGGATGGACTGGTTGGATCTCCTTGCAGTCCAAGGGACTCTCAGGAGTCTTTTCCAACACTACAGTTCAAAAGCATCCATTCTTTGGTGCTCAGCTTTCTTTATAGTTCAACTCTCACATCCATACATAACTACTGGAGAAACTATAGCCTTGACTAGATGGACCTTTGTTGACAAAGTAATGTCTCTGCTTTTTAATATGCTGTCTAGGTTGGTCATAACTTTCCTTCCAAGGAGTGTCTTTCAATTTCATGGCTGCAATCACCATCTGCAGTGATTTTGAAGCCCCCCCAAATAAAGTCAGCCACTGTTTCCACTGTTTCCCCACCTATTTGCCATGAAGTGACGGGACTGGATGCCATGATCTTCATTTTCTGAATGTTGAGCTTTAAGCCAACTTTTTCACTCTACTCTTTCACATTCATCAGGAGGCTCTTTAGTTCTTCATCACTTGGAGGAAGTTAGGGAGAAACAATTCCTTTTACAAAGTTGTGTATAAACAGGACCCCCAAGTATGTCTGTATGGTATTGACACCTTTGCCCATAAGCAGCTTCAGAGTTATTCTTTTGTGTCTTCACTTGTTCATTATTTCCATCTACAAAATACTTACTTTTATACACTCTATCAGAAGAAAATTCAGGTTAAAAATTTTTATGTAAAACACAAGTCTAGTATTTACACTCGAATCAATTGATGCTTTATGATTCTCATGTTTGTGTGTGTGTGTGTGTTTGGCTCTTACCTCCTCCTCTCTTAGTGGGTAAATGCTGTTATGATTCTGAACTCAGTGCTATTTCCTGTGGTCATGTTTGTCCGAATGATAATGACGCAGTTCAAGTGATAACGATCACCACATTCAGGCTTGTAAACCTCACTTTTGTTCTCTTCTCCTCCTTATGCTTTATAGTCTGTTCCTTGACCAGATGAACTGTTTCAATTCTCACTGTTTTTTATAGTAGCTTCTTTTTTTTTTCTTAACAGACAAGCTCCACATCCACTCATCTCAGCCCTAGGACTGTATGATCATATCGTGCCTACTGTAGGTGTTAAGTGTTATGTCGAGCATCAGCAAGCCTGAGCTTGGAAATATTCTGTACTGTCCAGGACACCTCTATACACATGAAGCACACTGAGCTGATGACTGAGGTCTGACCAAGAGGGCAGGGTCATGTCAGAATCCAGACAGCATTTCTAAAAAACTACTTATAATTATGTTTCACCTTTTCAGATGAAAATGAATATTAAAGGAGTTTTGTAACCTACTCAAATTTACAAATCTAACAAGAAACAGAATCAGACAGTTGAGGCTACTGACTTAAAAAAAAACACACACTTCAATTCTTCTAAAAAAATCACATTTTCATGAGACTACTTGGGTTCGTTGGTTTCTTTATGGCCATCTTGGGCTTTCGTTGCTGTGCGCAGGCTTTCTCTAGTTGCAGCGAGTATGGGCTTCTCTCCAGTTGCAGTTCGGTTCACAGACTTCTCACTGTGGTGGCTTCTGATGTCTCAGGGTATGGGCTCTGGGATGGGCAGGCTTAGTAGTCGTGGCTCACAGGCTTAGTTGTCAACCCAGGGATCAAACCCTAGTCCCCTGCATTAGCAGGTGGAATCTTCACCATTGGACCACCAGAGAAGTCCAAAGCTTCTGACTTTTGACACCTCATGTTCAGTACATTGAAGAAGGGCAGAGAAGAATCATCTGATGAGTATCAGTTAGAAATTAGTTTTGAAGGCAAAACATTTGTATTATCCTCTCATTTAACTCTGTGCTGCTATTTTTCTATATTCTTTGTGTGTCTTGTTCTCATTAGATATTCTCACTAATCCAGTTTCCATGCTACTAAGACAGGTGTGTCGATTCTGACTTGTTAGTTAAGAGGCGTTCAATTTTTTATAAATCTAATTATTGCCTGATTCTGTGTATATATTCAGACAACATATAAATGTAAAAACTGAGGGTGAACATCTGATGTTTCTATTCAATGAGGGAGGTGCAGAGCTAATAAAACATAGTCCAACCCTGATGTCCATAATGTTGTGAATTCTGATTCTCTGTAAGATTTAATTCAACTGAAAATGATTTTTTTCACTAGATTGGTTTGATTTAGGAAAAAAAGCAAAATCTTGGAATGAGAAGATAGTTCAAATATATCTACTAAATTGTAAATATTGAAAGTCATAAATTTTGAGTGTTAGAACAGTCTTGGTTGCTGAAGGTTGGAGTGACTGTGGCTATTCCTTAAAATAAGACAGCAGTGAAATCTGGCACATCAATTGACTCTTCCTTTCACAAACAATTTCTCTGTAGCACGCAATGCTATTTGATAGCATCTTACCCAGAGTGGAACTCCTTTCAAAATCGGAGTCAACCTCCCCTAAACCTTTAGCTGCTTTATAAACGAAGCTTATATAGTGTTCTAAATCCTTTGTTGTCATCTCAGCAATCTTCACTGCACCTTAACCAGGAGTAGCTGTCATATCAAGAAAACACTTTCTTTGCTCATCCGTAAGAAGCAAGTCATCACCCACTCAAGTTTTATTCTGAGATTGTAGCCATTCATTACATCTCCATGTTCTACTTCTAATTCTAGGTCTCTTGATATTTTCACCACATCTGCTATACTTCCTCCACTGAAGTCTTGAACCAAAGTCATCCATGAATATTGGAACCAGTTTCTTTTAAGTTCCTATTAATGTTGATATTTTTATCTCTTTTGGCTAATCATGAAGGTTCTTAATGCCATCTAAAATAGTGAATCTTTTCCAGAAGGTTTTTAATTTACCTTGCTCAGCTCTATCAAGAGGAGTCACTATTTATGGCAGCCATAGCCTCATGAAATATATTTCTTAAATACTGACTTGAAAGTCGAAATTATTTCTTGAACTCTGGGCTGCAGAATGGATGTTGTGTATGTTTTCAGGCATAAAAATATTAATCTCATTGTATATCTTCATCAGACTCTTGCATGACTCAGGTGACTTGACAATGAGCAGTAATATTTTGAGAAGATTCTTGTTTTTTGAGCAGTAGTCTCAAAAGTGGGCTTAAAATAAACCATGTTATGAATAGATATGCTCTCATCCAGACTTTGTTGTCCCACTTATAGAGCACAGGCAGAGTAGAATCAGCATAATTCTAAAGGGCCCTAGAATTTTTAGAATGATAGATTAGCACTGGCTTCAACTTCAAGTCATCAGCTACATTAACCCCTAACAAGAGAGTTAGCCTATCCTTTGAAACTTTGAAGCCAGGCATTGACTTCTCTCCAGCTATAAATGGCACCTTTTCCAATATAAGTTTGCTTCATCTACTTTGAAAATCCATTTTTTAATGTAGTCACCTTATTAATCATCTTAGCTAGATCTTCTGAAAAACTTGCCTCGCTTCTACATCAGTACTTGTTGCTTCACTTGGCTGTGAAGAAAGGGAAAGTGAAAGTTGCTCAGTCAGTGTCCGATTCTTTGCAACCCCACGGTCTGTAGCCTGCCAGACTCTTCTGTCCATGGAGATCTCCAGGCAAGAGTCCTGGAGTGGGTTGCCATTCTCTTCTCCAGGGGATCTTCCCAACCTAGGGACCGAACCAGGTCTCCCTCCTTGCAGGTGGATTCTTTACTGTCTGAGCCACTAGGGAAGCCCTGCTTCACTTGGCACTCATGCATATAGAGAGCTTCTTTCCTTAAACCTCAATTGATCCTCTCTAAGTGGAACAACAAAGCCTGGATGACAGCATATCTGTTTACAACAGGGTTTATTTTAAGCCCACTTTTGAGACTACTGCTCAAATCTCAACCTAAATTAATCTCTACTAGTTTAAAATTTTTTCTGCAACTTCCTCATTCCTCTCAGCTTTCTTGGAATTGAAGAGATTTAGAGCCTTGCTCTGGACTAGGCTTTGACTTAAGGGAATATTGTGGTTGGTCTATAACAAAACAAAGCAAAAAACTAAAAATCCCACAATATCTGTGAAGTGCAATGAAGCAAAATGAAACTATAGGAGGTATTTGTGTAAATAGAACACAGGCCATTTCTGTTTTTTATTTTTTTTTTTAGTTTTCAACTCTCTGAAGGAGTCTATAACCAAGAAAAAGTCATATCAAATAAGTACATTATAGAATTTTGATATAAATTTTTTGACTATACTAAGGGAACAGGATAAAAATTCCTTAATATAACAAACAAAGTTTTTCTCAACGAAGTCATAAGTCCTATTTTCTACTTTATGTCATGAAGCAGACTTATAGTACCTAATTCTTATTTTTACCTCTCTGATGTTGTTGATAAAATGTGCTATAATTCTCTAACCTTTCTAGTAAACAAAGATCTTAAAATATATATTCACATCATTCTACCCCTAGTGCCTGTTGAAATGCTGTAAACATGATATCTGCATGTAGTGAACAGGAAATATTCTGTAACTGCTACAGTCAAATTATAAAGCTTACTTCTATCTTTGCATTTACACCATTTTGGTCAAAGATTTTTTACCTCTTTTACCACATATATACCCACACCCATGCTCACATATAAACACACATACAAACAAATAGTAGATGGAGGGAACAAGGTAAAATCCCTTTCCCCCTCCATGAAATCTAACTTCAAAGAAATACAAATAAATTCTAAAAAGGACCATCCATCTTGGTGCCAATATCCTCTTCAAGTGAATTTATTTTATGTATGCAATTATCATGAAATTCACATATATAGACAGATATTTCTAAAAATTGAATTGTGTTTCCTAGAAGGCAGAAGGCATGAAAATAGAGAAAACAGGAGACAAAGCATATAACTAAAAGGTTCCTGAGACTTTAAAAACTACTCTTAGGTTGTACAAAAATTATGGTAATAGCTTGGTTTAATTATTTGTCCAAATCTGGGTTTTACCTCCATGAGAACAATCAGATATTTCATAGTCAAGGATGCATGTAGTGTGTATACTGTATAAGTATGCAAATATAGAATTACAATGTAGTTACTATGTAATATTAATTACTATGTAAGTATTTACATACTTGCATATGTTGCTCAGCCGTGTCCAACTCTTTGCGACCCCATGGACTGTAGCCAATCAGGCTCCTCTGTCTATGGGATTTTCCAGGCAAGAGTGCTGGAGTGGATTGCCATTTCCTTCTCCAGGGGATCTTTCTGATCCAGAAATTGAACCCAAGTCTCCCGCATTGCAGGCAGATGCTTTACCGTCTGAGCCACCAGGGAAGCCCATACTTGCATATGTAGTAGTATCCAAAATATCTGTAGTTATTTATGTATCTAAAATCAAATAAAGACTCAAAATTACCAGGGTAACTGAAGCAAAATAGCATATATTCTCCTACTAGTATGCAAAGTGACTCTCCACGTTTTTATTATTACAGATCGACAGAACATAATGAGACTCAGTTCAGCCATTGCTAGTTAGTTGACTTGGAGCTTATTTCTTTGATAATACTATGTCTTCAGCTATGAAATTTAAGAAATAATGCTAATAATAACAGGGTAAATGAAGATTACAAAGGTAAATTATGCAAAATATCTCACATGAAGCTGGCATAAACACCAAAATAGCTTAATATTTTACAGATAATTATTAAGTATGTTAACTATAATAAATTATAGACCACCTGTCAACTAAAGAATTAAAGAATAAATTATAAAATTTTAGCAATAATCCTTTATGTGAATCCTTTTTTTCCAAGATTCATTTCAGGCTAGTGGAGCTTGGTAATGTATAAATTGATAATCACTGCTGGTTGAGTGCTTTGCATAAAAGTTAAAAGTTGAGATCTTGAAACTGACAGATTTTTATTGATGAATCATCTCATGTTTGGGTACTGATACATCTTATTATTCTTAGAGAATCCTTTTATTTCCCCTTTCTTTTTTATGCCCATTTCATCAACAGATTCTGACTGTAGAGCTTTTCAGTGTAGAAAAGCTTGGCCTAAAGGCCAAGAAAGAGGCTCAGTGTCATTTGAATGACACTTAGTAAAAAATACTCGAGCTTTCCATCTCAAAAAGTGACCAGTTTGTTTAGTGAGAACCCAAAGGCTCTCCAACAGCTCACCACAGAGGCACTGTTTCCAGATGCGTGGGGGGCAACAAGCCACAGATGCAGCCAAAAAGCGAGCTCTCTGAAGCTCTTTTGTGAAGCTTTTACACTTTGCTTAAGTCTCAGGTGATGGAATTTATCAATTAGAAGAGATGAACATCAAGACAGAGGTCCCCAATCTTTTTGGCACCAGTTACTGGTTTCATGGAAGACAATTTTTCCATGGACTGAGTTGGGGGAGATGGTTTGGGGATGATTCAAGCACATTACATTTGTTGTGCACTCTATCTCTATTATTATGAAATCAGCTCTACCAGGCATTAGATCCCAGAGGCTGGGGATCCCTGCTTTAAGGGCTGATGCTAAGAAATTTTGAAACAAATTGTATGTTCTCATCACTCTGGTTTTATAAACCTCTCCTAACTCCACACAATCAGAGAGTGCCAATGTTTTATCCAAAATATATGTTAGCTGTTAGATCATTCTTATTTGAATGCTTTTTTTCTCTGTCGACATCTCACATTATAAAATAGCTATCAGGCAGAGTCAAGTGCTGAGAAAGATCTAGATATGTCCAAAATTTTCACATTGTTTTATTTTATTTTTTTGAGTCTAAGTTATACCTGAACCAGATGGAGAACTGGTTGCTGCTGTGGTTTTCTTGCTCATTTATCCTTTTATTTCTTTTGATGGGAAGCAGTACTCTTGGTAGGGCTTCCCTGGTGGTGCAGTGGTAAAGAAGCCACCTGTCAATGCAGAAGATGCAAGGGACGTAAGTTCAATCCCTGGGTTGAAAAGATCACCTGGAGGAGGAAACAGCAACTCACTCCAGTATTCTTCACGGAAAATTCCATGGACAGAGGAGTGTGGTGGGATACAGTCTGTGAAGTCTCAAAGAACTGAACATGGCTGAGCACCACCAGCACCCCTGGTACTTTTAACTTCATGCAAAAAGGGACATTTGCTTGTGTAATGTGTCTGATCAATATCTATGACTGTATTTGTAGCTGTCAGGTAAAATTACAAATGTAAAATGATACTAGACTTGTAAAAACAACTATGCAGTATCCAAAACCAGTAATATAAAGATAGTGGGTAACATGTCAGAGATCAAATTAAAATAATATGTTGAATAAAATCTGAAAATCATGTTCTTACCAATAGCAAATATTTCTCACTTGGTTGAAGCCCCGAGGTGATCATCTCTACTTAGAGAAAGCCAGAGTAAGACCTGTTAATGAATAACCCCAATTAATTCTTACAAAACTTTTTTCAGTAGAACTGAATGACCAATAAGAGGCTAGCTACTCAACTTTAAATGATGTCAGGATGAAAAACAGATTATATGATGGTGCTTACATGAATTTACATATGTGATAAAATCATATAAAACTATATACACATATGGGGCTTCCCAGATGGCTCGGTGGTAAAGAATCTGCCTACTGGAGATGCAGGAGATGTATGTTTGATCCCTGCATGGGAAGATCCCCTGGAGAAGGAAATGGCAACCCACTCCAGTATTCTTGCCAGAAAAATCCCGTGTACAGAGGAGCCTGGTGGGCTACAATCCATAGGGTTACAAAGAGTTGGACATGACTTAGTGACTGAGCACACACATATATTTGTGTATATATATATGGATATATATACATATTCACACACATATGCATGTGAAACCTGAATAAGAGCTATCAATTGAACTAATGTTAGTATCTTGGTTCTGATGTTGTGCTCTACTTATGTAAGTTATTACAAGGGAGATCCCGGTACTGTGTATTTTTCCTGTCAATTTATGTTAATTTCAAAATAAAAAGTGAAAAAAAAGAGAGTTAACAGAAGTCAGTATGCGTATTCTCTTTGTGTTAGCACTAAGTATCCTCACTTTCCTGTCCTCCTTATGTCTCAGCTACACTACTATTAATAACTCTTTCACTAAAGCAAATTCTGCTATATTCTTAACAAGAGGGTCATTCCACATCAGAAACAGTAAATTCAGAGACAGTGGATGTGCTCAGTGTTTACAGATCAAAGTTCAGGGAACTCATTGTGCTTCTATTATAAACATTCTTTCTTGCTGAATTTAGACTTGAAGGTTTCTAAACACAATCCCCCTGAATATGTCCTTTAGTTGATTACAATAGGTACACAATAGGTACACAAAAAGATCATTCTCACCTTTTCATTGTGCTTCAAAGTAAGCTTGTATATGTAGATCAGTGGAAGATACATTCAGAAAGAGTAAACTTGAGAAAATAGCAAAACAAAGCAAAGACAACCATGAAACATTATTGATAGGCATCACTACTTTCCTAAAGTTCATTCTAGAAGTTCAGCATTTTAAAATTTCCTATAGATCATAATTGCTGGCCATTTTGTTTTGGGTAGAGTTGACTCCACTTCAGCATCCAAGTGGATACAGTATCACAAGTGGGCCCCCATGGATTTCAGTCTATCCATGTGTCTTATCTGTGGGCCACAGTAGTAATTTGCATCTAGCTTGCGAGCATGAATGCTTAGTAATTTCAGTTGTGTCTGACTCTTTGCAACCCTGTGGACTGTAGCCGGCCAGGCTCCTCTGTCCATGGGATTATCCAGGCAAGAATACTGGAGTGGGTTACCATTCCCTTCTCCAGGGGATCTTCCCTACCTAGGGAGCAAATCTGTGTCTCTTAAGTCTCCTGCAATGGCACACAGGTTCTTTACCACAAACACTACTTGGAAAGCCCTCATTGACAGTTGAAGGTGGGATGAGAAGGGGATTACAGAGGATGAGATAGTCGGATGGTATGACTGACTCAATGGACATGAGTTTGAGTAAACTTCAGGAGTTGGTGATGAACAGGAAGGCCTGGCATGCTATAGTCCATGGGATTGCAAAGAGTCAGACATGACTGAGTGACTGAACTGAACTGAACTGAACTGAAACATCTAGCTTGTGCTGTGCTATGTTTAATCACTCAGTCGTATCTAACTCTTTGTGACCCTATGGGCTATAGCCCGCCAGGATCCTCTGTCCATGGGGATTCCCTAGGCAAGCATACTGGAGTGGGTTGCCATGCCCTCCTCCAGAGGATCTTCCCCACTCAGGAATCAAACAAGGGTCTCCCATATTGCAGGCAGATTCTTTACCAGCATAGCTACCGGAGAAGCCCAAGCATCTAGTTTAGTCAGTGTCAATAAGATGGAGAGGAATTCTTGGATCACTCTCACAAGGATGTGACCAAAATAAACTAGACACCAAAAATTTTATATTATTTTGGTTATACACATTTTAAAAACTAAACTAAACTACAGTGTTAGAGGTCAAGGTGGTGGAGATATTTGGAAGGAGAAAGGGGGTAGGAATTAGAAAGCTAAATGAGCAAAAACCTTGAACATCCTGGAAATGTTCTATTTCTTGATTGATGTGGTAGTTACAAGGGTGTTACCTCTAATAGGTAATAAATGTTATGATTTTATTACTTTTCAGTATGAATATCTTTTATTTTCAAAAGGTAAGAAGAGAAAATATGTTGAAATATTTTCTGTCATATTTAGGTTTTGATATGAGGCAGTTCTGTTAACTATTTCTCACTTTATAGTAACCACACTTCCACATTTCCAAGTCTATTTATCCTACAAGACTACACTCAAATTTTAATCTTATTATGATTTCTTTCTTCATTTCCTTCTGACATTGTCTATTCCTCCTCTGTGAAATAGTTCTGTTCCAGAGGGAATTGGGAAGATTCAGGCGTTATCTCATCCACACATCGTCAGAATTCCCATGTATTTCAGCTAGAAAGTAGATATGAATTAATATTTTCTCAAGACAGGCATCGCATCACTTTCTTTGATAGACACTGAGATATTCTACACAATTAAGTTGAACACTTAATCTGATTGTTAGACATTGAATGGAATTTTAAGCAAATTATCTGGTTATTGCTTATACTCTAAAATATTCATTATAGGAACTTCCCTGGTGGTCCAGTGAGTAAAACTCCATGTTCCAATGCAGAGTGCCTGGGTTCGATACTTGACAAGCGAACTAGATCACATATGCATCAATGAAGATGGAAGACTCCACATACTACGATCCCACAAACTATAACTAAGATCAGTTGCAGCCAAATTAATAGGTAAATATTTAAATAAATACAATGCTCGTCATAAAACTGAAATAAGGTGACTTAAAAAACTATACAAATAACATAAAAGCTAAGTTTTCAGAAAAAGTGTATAAAACTCTTAGGACAACATTGTAAAGCAATTGTTCTGCAAATAAAAATTAAAGAAAAAAGCTCTTAGTAAAATTAACAATGAATAAAACTAGATCACTATGAAACATTAAAATAAAGACATCTGTGAAAATGAAATGATCATAATCATGACTAAAATGTATGCATTTAATATTTTTACCTGGTGATACATCAAAAACAGATTAGGTTCATGTTTTGCACTTTAGGTGATTAAAGACAAAAGAGGCAATCATACAGATAAAAAAGGCAATCATAATTCTAATGTCTATACAGTCCATGGAATTCTCTAGACCAGAATACTGGAGTGGGTAGCCTTTCCCTTCCCCAGGGGATCTTCCCAACCCAGGGATAGAACCCAGGTCTCCCACATTGCAGGCAGATTCTTTACCAGTTGAGCCACAAGGGAAGCCCATATCTAGCTTTAATATGGGGTAAAATTTCAATCTTGTCCATTGCTGATTCAACAACTTAAGCTGAATTGTAATAATTTTAACTCTTTTCTATTGTCCATTTAAAAATGATATAGTTATTTTCACATCTCTGAAATAACATATAGAATTATCTTAGAGTCAATAATTCTAAGAGAAAAGATCATTCTATGGGTACATTCAAAACCTGTACTGACTCTATACTGTTGGACTTAGTGCTTTATCCACAAAGTTTCATTGAATTCAGACATCTTGAGATGAAACTGCTAGTAATTTGAGAAGAAAGCGTTGCCTTAAGCACTTATGTTCTGACAGCTCGAGCTCTATGATGAATGCAGTTTGATGGTAATTCATACTCTATAAATGAATAGGCAAAAAAACAGAAAGAGGAGTCATGTGATTATTCTCTTACCATAAAAGAAAATTGTTTTGGAGCATGAGGTTGAATGCTGACTCTGACATCACATATTCAAAATGCAAGGTGCCCAAAGTTGCGTAAACAGAAGTAAATATATGAATTTTTGTGTCATGGGGCTGCAGGGACTGGGATCATTTTATGTACTATAGTGATAGTATAATGCTTAAAAATAAACAACATAAATAACAAAAAAATTTGAGGATTTATTTTGTGTGTGGATGAATGGTCGATAATATTTCCAGACACTTAACCGTAGGTCAAGGTCTCTGTTATTGGCTCTTAATCTGCCTATCTGCCCCCATCTGAAATTCCTACTATTAAGGTTATGCTTCTGAGGGCAAAAATATGCAACTTGAATTATCACTCTTTTATCTGAATTAGATACACAATAAATGATTATAATAATTAACATATTAGTAAAAATAAAGAGTCCAGTATTAAAAGAAACTTTCAGTGCTAGTATCAATGAAGCACTAAGTGTGTAGGCTTAGACCAGTTGAAGCAGTTGTAGGGTATAGATGTGTGTGTGTGTTTTATAGGACAATCATGGGAAGCCTACTGATTCTACCTTTTAGATCTTTGCCTTCCATACCTGGGTTAAAGTGGCAGAGATCAAAAGCACAGAATGAGAGATGAAAAGTTCCTATCATTCTGTACTAAAAATAATAAATGAAAATCGACACAACTTATAGACCCAGAGAGATAGGCTTGATTTAAAATACAGGTCGTGCATGCTCTAGAGAAAGACTACCAGGGTTTCAAACATAAGTAAACTTGGTTTAGTACTTTAGCTTTACTGTACCTTACTTTTCTCATTGGTAAAACAAGCATATTTATTTATCTTTATTATTGTCATATCCAGGGATAAAAATAAGCTAATATATCCCTCGTGATTTAATCTATATTTGACACAAAGCAAATAATAAATATTTCTCCTATTCAAAAAGGAAAATTCAGTGTCAATTTTTTTACACTAAGTAAATTTACCTTTGGTTTGCCCACATATTCCATTTCCCAAGTAATTTTTAAGATGACTTTGATGTTCAAACATTAGAAACATTTTTTGCCTCTCACTTTATTTTGTGATAGTCAAAGGGTCTGCATTAGGCAAGTTCAGTGAGAATTTCCTGTATTGTGGTTCCTGAAGCATTTTAGAAGACAATGATTTTGCTGCCTCTTTTCATACTACACATCCATGTCTCATCGGCAGAAGATTTGAACACACTTTGGTACACAGGTTTTTATTTTATTTTAAAGGATTTCTTCATAACTTTCGGGTTCCTTAGCCTCCAGCTTAGCTTCTGGATCTAATCTCATTTCTCTGAATCAGCATCCATCGTGTCTTACCTTCATTGACACTGGACATCTCACATGGCAGGTATGTGCATCCCAAGTCATAACATGAAAAAAGGAAAGATATCTCATGAGCATGGCTGATTTCAGGGAATGCTTTAATAACAAGGATGCAGTTTTAGGCTTCCCACATTTCAGCACTTTTTACTTCAATTTCACTAATCTGATTCTTCATTCTGTAACTTAGCAATGACTTTGTGAAGTTCTGTCAACAGATTTAAAGAGTCGATTCTGATAAGGATAGCTCTAAATTCTGATTGCAATCTGATTTTACAAGGAAAAAATGTAAACAATATAATCATAGCTTAGACGTAAATAGAAAATGCTAAATGTTAACAACTCAATGCTTGAAAGTGCTTTTTTAAATTTACCATTTGTGTTATGACACCCCAGAATCATCCAGATTAACATTTTGACACATTGCACTGTTATTCAAGACACCGCACTTTGGGTCCACTCATGTTAGTGCAGAATCTCCTGATGCTAGATTATTTTAGGGGAAAGGTCTTGTAAGCAAGCAATTTTTGGCATGAGAAAATGTAGTATATGTGAAAAATGGTTCCCGTAAAAATGAATGCAATGTGTCATAAGTTAACGTATTGTGGAAATAAAGTCAAGCTCTCAAGGTATTATCCGTACGTTGATTGAGGAGCCTCCCAACACACCAGGTCCAGAGTATTCCCATGTCTTCTCTTCCTGGTACAGCCTCTACAAAGCTATCATGTTGAGATTAGCAGAAGGGCATGCTCCCAAGGGAAGCCTGGCATGCTGCAATCCATGGGGTCTCAAAGACTCAGACACAACTGACCGACTGAACTGAACTGAACTGAATACTCCCAAGTATTGTAATAGTTTCGTGACAATGATAGAATATATTAAATGAAAGACTCTGGGTCTAGAAAAGCTTTCATTTGAATTCTGACTTGGGTACTTAATAGCTTTGAACCTTGAGAAAAATAACCTTGTTAATGGACAGTACGTTTTCTGATCTACTTAATTAGAGTCATATATTCTATCTTGTGATTTTGTTGCTCTCGTTTCTGTGAAAATAAATTCATTATATCAGCCCATTAACCAGAACTTGGTGCCTGTTGATCTCTTGTTACTACAGATCTCTAAGCTTCTTTGCCAAATTTAAAAATTAAAGGTAAATACTGAGATAGAGAGGATAAAGAGGAAAATGTATGGATAATCTCACTGAAGAATAAAGTACATTATATAAAAATGTTGGTAACAAGTGGAGTTCCAAACGGAATATCTTCATTTTCCAGCATTTTTTCTTTTCTGGCAAAATGATTGGGATATCAAGCCAAAGAACTTTTTGGATCCTCTCACTGGTTTCTGCTTTTAAGAATTCTCATGTTTGTTCTTTAAATCATTACCCAATCTTTCTTTCTTTATAGGTTTTCAGACCACTCCGTGGAGGTTGATTTCTGGGATTTTAGGAGTAATATGCCTTTTGATGATGATAACTTTGGGAGTTTTGTTGAAAAATTGTAAGTTTTTATAGTCAAGGCTATATAAAAAAATCAAAATTGTGATGAAGCTATCTTAAAAAGTTTCATTTTGCTAACATGTAAAAGATTCTGATGCTGGAAAAGACTGAAGGCAAGAGGAGAAGCGGGTGGCAGAGGATGAGATGGTTAGATAGCATCACTGACTCAATGGACATGAATTTGAGCAGACTCCCAGAGACAGTGGCGGACAGCAGAGCCCGGCGTGCTGTAGTCCATGGGGTTGCAAATAGTCAGACACGGACTTAGTGACTGAACAACAATATTTTGTTATTTCATAAATGTTTATCTGACAAAGTAAATTTCTTATCATTTCTTACAGCACTTATTAAACAAAGTGTTCAGCTTGGACCCTCCACAGATCTCAGTGAAGGTTGGTTTCACACTTTGGAAAATTTTTGTGTTGGTAGAGAAGGAAATAAACAGTTTCTTGGTTTTCTCACACAGAAGCTTGATGGAATATTACGCAGTCATACCGATTGATGTGGTAATTGTAGGATAGTCCCATTTCATTGTTCATCTAAGAATGTATTAAATAAATACATGATATACTATTTATGTAATTAAATAATAATAAAATTATATTGAAATGACATATTTTCCAATGTGAGTGATCATGTAAATATAAACACAAAAATTACAGTAAATACTATAATTAACAAAAATAAATTGCAAATAAAAAATTGCAAAAAATAAGTTGCAGTAAATATACTAGCTAATTCTAATCACCTGCTTGTGTTTGTTGATAACCTACACTTCTATATCTCTTTTACCTTCACCTCTGCTTCTTCCATAATTTAGAAAGTAACATGGAGATTAATGTAATTCTAAACCCTACTTAACCAGTGAAAGTCAGCTCAAAGTCCTAGTTTTGTTTTGGAACTAGAAGATCTTTTAGTTATTCTTCAACCCATTGTACTCTGGTTTCTCACCCTATCACCCAACAAAAGTCCTAGTTTCTAAATGTAATTTTATACTCAAATGCTCTCCAAGTTGTCTTCTGTGTTCATATTATCTCTTCACTTGTATCATTTTTTCCCCTGAGCATTTTCCCAACTTTATTGAGATACAATTGATAAGGACATTGCATAAATTTAATGTGGGGGGCTTCCCCGATGGCTCAGCAGTAAAGAATTCCCGCTACAACCTGAGTGACAGGGGCTTCCCTGGTGGCTCAGACGGTAAAGCGTTTGCCTACAAGGCAGGAGACCCGGGTTTGATCTCTAGGTTGGGAAGATCCCCTGGAGAAGGAAATGGCAACCCACTCCAGTGTTCTTGCCTGGAGAACCCCATGGATGGAGGAGTCTGGTGGGCTACAGTCCATGTGGTCGCCAAGAGTCGGACACGACTGACCGACTTCACTTTCATATTCAGTCCCTGGGTGGGGAAGATGTCCTGGAGAAGGAAATGGCAACCCACTCCAGTATTCTTGCCTGGGAAATGCAGTGGTCAGAGGAGCCTGGCCAGCTATACTCCATGGGGTTACTAAAGAGTCAGACACAACTTAGCAACAAGTTTTGTGTACAATGTGCTGATTTGGTACACTTATTATTACAATATTATTATCCCAAAGCATTCACTAACAGAACCATTATGTCATGCAACTATTATTGCTATTCGTGGTGAGAACATTCAAGAATTACTCCTGTGGCAACTCGCAAGTAAGTAATACGATATTGTTCACCTTAGTTACAATGGTGTACAGTAGATTCCCAGAACTTATTCATTCTGGATTCATTCTGGAGAAGTGTATACCTTTTTTTTTTTTTTTTGGTATTGGCTACAAAAGGTGGCTTGTGGGATCATAGTTTCTTGATCAGGAATTGAACCAGAGTCCAGGCAGTGAAAGGTTAGAATCTTAACCACTAGATCACCAAGGAATTCCCATGAACCTTTCAACAAACCCATTTATCCCACATCCCATCCCCTGGTAATCACCATTCTACTCTAAAATTTCAGCACCATTCATTTGACAAAGGTTTGAGTGTTGTTGAAGACATTATCCCTAGTAAACTTAATGGTCCAATTTCAAGCTAATTATTCTTTTATTTTCATTTTGAAAATAAAGTATCCAGAATTATTTTTTTTAAAAATCTTCTGACTGCATCATGTGGCATATGGCATCATAGTTTCCCAACCAGCGATCAGAAACTTTGCATTGAAAGCACAAAGTCTTAAACACTATACCACCAAGGAAGTCCTCAGAATTCTTTTGTGACTCAGGAAATGTGCTAAAATGATTTCCTTCTTTACATATCTTTTCCATCTAATTTAATTTCTCTCTCTCTCTCTTTTTTATTTTTACCAAAAATTTGCTTTCATTTTGCTGTGATTTATGTAAATGTTGTCTTTGATCAAAAGCAATTCTCACCCCGAGGCATAAGAGCAGTCACAATTTTAGCATAGATGCAAAAGACAAATGGACAAAGAAAATGACAAAGCAGAATGCCAGCATATACTATTTTTAATTACACAGCAGAGATCAACTTTGGGTCGCTTTCTCAAAAAAGGTTCTTACCACTGCCCCCCATCCTACCATCTGCTACACTGTATTTGAACATACTGAATTTACTTGTATACTTACCCAAATTATCACTAAATATAGTTCATAAATGAAGGAAACATATAATTCTATCCCTAGCTCTAGAATATAATTTCCATGAGGAAAAAGGATTATGTCTGAGTTGTTCAAATTAATATTCCCTGAACTGTGGTATATGCAGTAAATTCTCAAAGAATATTTATAGAAAAGATTAATAAATAACAAATGATTTTTTTTGGTTGCTGATTTATTTTAAAATTTTTATTTATTTATATTTTTTGGCCACACCATGAGCGGCATGTAGGAACCATTTTTAAAAATTTGTTTATTTCTTTTAATTGGAGGCTAATTACTTTACAATATTGTAGTGGTTTTTTTTGCCATACATTCACTTGAATCAGTCATGGGTGTACATGTGTTCCCCACCCTGAAGCCCCCTCCCAACTCCCTCCCCATCCCATCCTTCAGGGTCATCCCAGTGCACTGGCCCTGAGGGCCCTGTCTCGTGCATTGAACCTGGACTGGCAATCTATTTTACATAGGGTAATATACATGAATAACAAATGATTTTTGAAAAAGGAAATAACACTGAAAAAAAAATTGAACCTCTAATGTCATCCAGTCATGTTTTATTATTTCTTTTAGAATCTGGCTGCTGTTCTTGCCAAGAAAAATGGATTGGCTACCAATGCAACTGTTATTTCATTTCTAATGAATTAAAAACATGGAAAGACAGTAGGGATTTTTGTATTTTTCATAATTCCAGTCTACTTCAGGTACAAAACAGAAATGAACTGGCAAGTATTTAATTTTGATTTTCTACATTTTCTTTGACTTAGGAAATATATTATCTAAGTAGGCTGAATACTTTGATTCAAGTCTTTAATCAGATAACAAGTGGATGATTATATTTGAACTAATATCCTATACTTTGAAATCGTCACAAAATCAACTCAAAATTTCTCAAAGGTTTACATTATAGGAGTGTTGACAGATAAAGTACAAACAAAGTTTTAAAGATAATTCAAAGTAGAAATAAAAATAACCTAATTTAGCTTAAAATAACCTAATTTAGCTTAAAATAACCTAATTTAGCTTAAAATAACCTATTTTTAGCTCTTTAATTGAATTTCTAATTTATTTTATAATTACATAGCTTTTGTTATCACTCTTGGGTGTAATGTGAAATGTATATGTAAAATATTATAAAACAATTAGTTCTTTAGTAAAAGTTCTCTAGCTCCCTGTAGAACCTGTGCTAAGATCTATCCCTCAGTGTGCTATTGGGATCAGATTTGACTGATGGTCTGCTATGAAGGAAATGTTTCATAAAAACTCTAACACCCATTATGACATTTTTCATTCCTTTAAGAAGTGAGGCTTTGTGGTATTTTTTCCTCCAGAAATGGACTTGATGAATGAGAAACAAGAGGCAAGTGACTGACTACACCTACTAAATTAGAAGTTAAAAATGATTTTAGTTTGTATTAGTTTGGTGCAAAAGTAATTGTGGTTTTGCCTTGTTGAAAATTGCTGTTGGATATTGGAAAACATTCTTAAATAAATGTGATTATGTTACATACTGTTTAATATGCATTTCTCATTTTATGTTTTTTTGCTAATGACATCGCTTGCTGTTAATTTTATATTTATTTTAGGCTATAGAAACTATGTTAGACAAAAAGCAAATTTAAGCAATTTTTAAATTCAAGTTCAAAATGGGTTATAAAGCAGTGGAGGAATTGCTAACAAAAGTACAGTGCGGTGGTGGTTCAAGAAGTTTTGCAAAGGAGACAAGCACCTTGAAGATGAGGAGTGCAGTGGCTGACTATCAGAAGTTGATCTGACCAACTGAGTGGATCATCAAAGCTGATCCTCTTACAACTACACAAGAAGTTTCCCAAGAACTCAGCATTAACCATTCTGTGATCATTTGGCATTTGAATCAAATTAGAAATGTGCAAAAGCTCTGAAAGTGGGTGCCTCATGAACTGACAGCAAATTAAAAAAAATCATTATTTTGAAATGTCTTCTTCTCTTATTTTAACAGCAAACCATTTCTCAAGTGGATTGTGATGTGGATGAAAAGTGGATTTTATACAACTGGCAATGACCAGCTCAGTGGCTGGACCAAGAAGAAGCTCCAAAGCATTTCCAAAAGCCAAACTTGGACCAAAAGAATGTCATGATAACTGTTAGGTGGTTTGCTGCCAGTCTGATCCACTACAGCTTTCTGAATCCCGGTGAAACCATTACATCTGAGAAGTCTGCTCAGCAAATCAATAAGATGCACCAAAACCTGCAATGCCTGCAGCTGGCATAGGTCAACAGATAGGACCTAATTCTTCTCCATGAAAATGCCTGGCTGCAGGTTGCAAAACAAACACTTCAAAAGTTAAACAAATTGGGCTAGAAAGTTTTGCCTCATCCGCCATATTCACCTGATTTCTTGCCAATCAACTACCACTTCTTCAAGCATCTCCATGAGTTTTTGCAGTGAAAATGCTTCCACAATCAACAGGAGGCAGAAAATGCTTTCCAAGAGTTTGTCAAATCCCAAAGTATGGATTTTTTACACTACAGGAATAAAAGAACTTATTTATTGATGGCAAAAATGTGTTGATTGTCATGGTTCCTATTTTGATTAAGAAAGATGTGTTTGAGCTTAGTTATAATGATTTAACATTTATGGTCTGAAACCACAATTACTTTTTTGTACCAACCTGATAGAATTGAAAAACTGATACTAATACTGGAAACGGACCTTCTTAAAAGTACATGTTTCCTGGAGTAGATTTGAAATAGGTTCATATGTTGGTCTGTTTCTAAGCAGGGTTTTATGAAGTTCAGTTCCAAGTTTTACTGGATTGGACTTTCTTACAGTGAAGAACATCATGCCTGGTTGTGGGAGGACAATTCTACTCTCTCCCAAGATCTGTAAGTTTCTGGCATCAAAACTTTTTCTGTTCTTTTTTGAGTTTATCCTTGGATTTGATCATTCCTTTCCCCATATACTAATAATTTCATCTTCATTACAGAGTTCCTTTATCTCACACCGTAAATCCAAAGAACTGCATAATATATAACCCAAGCAGAGGTACATTGGATGAAGACTGTGAAAATACAAATAATTACATCTGTAGGCAACAGTTTGTTGTTTCTTGGGGAAGAAGTATTCTGCAATGAAGATTTAGACTTACTTAGAATGACAACATATTATTATATCTATTTCTGGGATCTGTAAAATGTTTCAAATTGTGCCTTGTCAATCATATAATTTTCATATATTTGAAAACATATGCTTAATTTTTTTATCAATACATAATTGATATATAAATTATAGTGGTTTTAGATATACAACAAAGCAATAACTAGACAGTAAGTTTAATTAACATTCATCATTATTATAGTTACAATTTTTGTAGTTACAATTTTTAAATTTTGCAATGTGTTTTAAAATTGATGAAACTTGTGTACCTACACTGAAATTATAGAGTCAATAGAAATAATTTCATGAATATTTAATGTATACAGTCAATAGTGAATTTCATAATTTATACATCTATTCTTAGAAATTCCCTCTGCTGAAATTTAAATAAAACCTAATTCCTACTGAATAAAATATATCAAAATCATAACAGTCCTTTGTATGGAATCAGTTAGGTTCAGTTCTGTCACTCAGTCATGTTCAACTCTTTGTGACCCCATGAATTGTAGCACACCAGGCCTCCCTGTCCATCACCAACTCCCGGAGTTCACTCAAACTCATGTCCATCAAGTCAGTGATACCATCCAGCCATCTCATCCTCTGTCGTCCCCTTCTCCTCCTGCCCCCAATCCCTCCCAGCATCAGAGTCTTTTCCAATGAGTCAACTCTTCCCATGAGGTGGCCAAAGTACTGGAGTTTCAGCTTAAGCATTAGTCCTTCCAATGAACACCCAGGACTGATCTACTTTAGGATGGACTAGTTGGATCTCCTTGCAGTCCAAGGGACTCTCAAGAGTCTTCTCCAAAACCACAGTTCAAAAGCATCAATTCTTCAGTGCCCAGCTTTCTTCACAGTCCAACTCTCACATCCATACATGACCACAGGAAAAACCGTAGCCTTGACTAGATGGACCTTTGTTGGCAAAGTAATATCTCTGCTTTTCAGTATACTATCTAGGTTGGTCATAACTTTCCTTCCAAAGAGTAAGCGTCTTTTAATTTCATGGCTGCAGTCACCATCTGCAGTGATTTTGGAGCCCCCACAAATAAAATCTGACACTGTTTCCACTGCTTCCCCATCTATTTCCCATGAAGTGATGGGACCGGATGCCATGATCTTCGTTTTCTGAATGTTGAGCTTTAAGCCAACTTTTTCACTCTCCTCTTTCACTTTCATCAAGAGGCTTTTTAGGCCTCTTCACTTTCTGCCATAAGGGTGGTGTCATCTGCATATCTGAGGTTATTGATATTTCTCCCGGCAATCCTGATTCTGGCTTGTGCTTCTTCCAGCCCAGGGTTTCTCACGATGTACTCTGCATATAAGTTAAATAAGCAAGGTGACAATATATAGCCTTGACGTACTCCTTTTCCTATTTGGAACCAGTCTGTTGTTCCAAGTCCAGTTCTAACTGTTGCTTCCTGACCTGCATATAGGTTTCCCAAGACGCAAGTCAGCTGGTCTGGTATTCCCATCTCTTTCAGAATTTTCCACAGTTTATTGTGATCCACACAGTCAAAGGCTTTGGCATAGTCAATAAAGCAGAAATAGATGTTTTTCTGGAACTCTCTGTTTTTCGGTGATCCAACGGATGTTGGCAATTTGATCTCTGTTTCCTCTGGCTTTTCTAAAACCAACTTGAACATCTGGAAGTTCATGGTTCACATATTGCTGAAGCCTGATTTGGAGAATTTTGAGCATTACTTTACTAGCATGTGAGATGAGTGCAATTGTGCCGTAGTTTGATCATTCTCTGGCATTGCCTTTCTTTTGGACTGGAATGAAAACTGACCTTTTCCAGTCCTGAGGCCACTGCTGAGTTTTCCAAATTTGCTGGCATATTGAGTGTAGCACTTCCACAGCATCATCTTTTAGGATTTGAAATAGCTCAACTGGACTACGTTGAAAATTCCCATCCTGATCTCTTTTTTTGTGGAAGCAAAAATAGCCTTAATGCTTTTTTAAAATTCTTTCTTGATATCTATGCATCTATATCTTCTAATTTAGACCTGCAGGTGCCATATAATACTTTCTTCATGTGCATCACAGAGTTCACAGGGTTTCACATTTGTGTGTCTTCTCTTGATGCTACAAAATTCCACATAAGAATTGCAAGTCTTTGCCCAAGTATGTAGTCTCACAGATTACTTTCATATTTTGGAAAAGGAAAGGTAATCTAAGCCCTGATCGCATAAATATACAGTCTTATTTTATTTTACTCCATAGATCTTTCTCACTTCATGCTTGTCTATCAGTTAAAAAAACCCCAAAAAGCCATTCTTACATGTGCTTTGAAGATTTTAATCTCTCATCAATCCCAAAAATCTTTTCCTAAAAGTTATGTAATAAATACTGGACAATTACACTTTTGAGGGGTACAGGGAGCAGTTCATTTTATTGAGGGGTTTTCGAATAGGTCAAAGAAGGATTGAAAACGTAATGAGTTCTGATGCCTGTGACCTGAATGGAATTTTCCTAACCGCAGAGATATCAAAACCCAAGTCCCCTCCTTTTTTATAACTGTTGCATATAATTGACCCAGTTTCAAACCCTGGGTTGGGAAGACCCCTTGGAAAAGGGAATGGCTACCTGTTCCAGTACTCTTGCCTGGAGAATTCCATGGACATCAGGCTTTTGCCTGATGGACTACAGTCCATGGTGGGGGGGGGGGGGCGGTCACAAAGAGTCAGACAGGACTGAGCAACTAACACTTTTCACTTTTATACATCTTAAGAAATTTGTTTGACATCTCTATTTGCTTTGTGATTTTATACTTTAATGAAGTGATAATAATTGAGAACCCAAAGTTGATTTTAAAAATACTGAGTCAAGATGAGGAAAGAACCTCTTATGTTTTACTTCTCAAAATATGATGGTACTACAAGTTGAACTCTTCACATTTTTGTATGAAGGTTGACTTAGGAAAACTGTACTTGTTATATTATGAAAAATACAACATAGACTATAACATGTTTCAAATTCTTAACAAGGACTAAGCAAACATGCATGATACTTTATAGATACTTGAAATGTTTTGCCTTTGCTGCCCATGTGATTTTCATAACAATAATATAGTTTTAATTGAATATAAAATGAAAATTATAAAGTTATACACACACACACACACACATACATACCATCTCTTTTATCACTTCCAGAATGCAGGGAAAAGGAAATTTTAAAAACTCAAAACTATTGTATTTGTAACAAACAGCTTATTTAGCTGTTTTCTTAGCAAAAATTCAAATATCATCTGACTAAATATGGAACCTCTTTTATTTTAATAAATCATGTTCATTTCTCTATCTCTAGACTACTAAATGTATCCATGTCTATTTTATCTCTTTTAATAAATATTCATTAATTGTGTCAAACTCTTTGTGATCCCATGACTGTAGCCCACCAGACCAAGCTAATCTGTTTATGGGATTTCCTATGCAAGAATACTGGAGTGGTAGCCATTTCTTTCTGCAGGGGATCTTCCTGGCCCAGGGGTCAAACCTGGGTCTCTTGCATTGCAGGCAGTTCTGAGTGTGCATCTGAGCCATCAGGGAAGGTTAATATATACGACACAAAAACATTTGAAACCACTTATATTCTTGTTGATAAAATGTATGTGTTTCTATTCAAAATATAAAGATTAAGAAAATTATTTTTAAATTACTTAATTTTATTGTGTTTTGTTAAACTTAATTTGAGTCTTTTGCTTTGAAGCCCTGGTTCATGCGATTGCCTCCAATTTTTCTCAAAATAAAAATAATTTAAGTTCTGGTCTCTTAAAATTCAGCACTTTTTGTTTTTCTTGGGTGTTTTTGTTCATCCTTCTCAATAGAGGAGTCATTCACATCTCTTTCTTCCCGTGATCATTCCACTAAACTATTTCCCTAAGTATCAAATATCATATACTGTAAAACTCACTTTTGTGATAATGTTACACATATATCTTTCGAAACCTGCATTGATATTCTTCAGTTCAGTTCAGTCACTCAGTTGTGTCTGACTCTTTGCTTTCTCCCTGTCCGTCACCAACTCCCGGAGTTCACTCAAACTCACGTCCATCGAGTTGGTGAGGCCATCCAGCTGCCTCATCCTCAGTCATCCCCTTCTCCTCTTGCCCTCAATCTTTCCCAGCATCAGGGTCTTCTCAAATGAGTCAGCTCTTTGCATCAGGTGGCCAAAGTATTGGAGTTTCATTTGCAACATTAGTCCTTCCAATGAACACCCAGGACTGATTTCCTTTAGGATGGACTGCTTGGATCTCCTTGTAGTCCAAGGGACTCTCAAGAGTCTTCTCCAACACCACAGTTCAAAAGCATCAATTCTCTGGCCCTCAGCTTTCTTTGTAGTCCAACTCTCACATCCATACATGACTACTGGAAAAACCAAAGCCTTGACTAGATGGACTGTTGTTGACAAAGTAATGTTTCTGTTTTCTAATATGCTGTTTGGAGTAAGTGTCTTTTTTTTATTACAAAACTTTTTATTTTAAAAGAATTTTAGATGCACAAGCATCACAAAGAAAGCACAGAGCTTTGATCTGTTCTCCCTGATTTTCCTGCATGTTAATATTTTATGCAATCATGCTACATTGATCAAAATAAGAAATTAACGTTAGTAGTATTCAATTAAGGAAAACACAGATTTAATTTCACCAGTTTACCCAATGTGTCCTTTTTTTCAGATTAAATACATAGCATTTAGATATTATGCTTGATTAGTTTCCTCAGTCTGTAATAACTTTTTTTTAATTTAAATTTTATTTTTTTACTTTACAATACTGTATTGGTTTTGCCATACATTGACATGAATCCACCACAGGTGTACATGAATTCCCAACTCTGAACCCCCTCCCAATGAGGTGGATGAAACTGGAGCCGATTATACAGAGTGAAGTAAGCCAGAAAGAAAAACACCAATACAGTATACTAACACATATATATGGAATTTAGAAAGATGGTAACGATGACCCTATATGCGAGACAGCAAAAGAGATACAGATGTAAAGAACAGACATTTGGACTCTGTGGGAGAGGGAGAGGGAGAGGGAAGGATGATTTGGGAGAATGGCACTGAAACATGTATACTAGCATGTAAGAAATGAATTGCTAGGCTAGGTTCGATACAGGATACAGGATGCTTGGGGCTGGTGCACTGGGATGACCCAGAGAGATGATATGGGGAGGGTGGTAGGAGGGGGGTTCAGGGTTGGGAACTCAAAGTGTCTTTTAATTTCATGGCTGCAATCACCATCTGCAGTGATTTTGGAGCCCAGAAAATAAAGTCAGCCATTTTCCACTGTTTCCCCATCTATTTGCCAGGATGTGATGGGACTGGATGCCATGATCTTAGTTTTCTGAATGTTGACCTTGAAGCCAACTTTTTCACTCTCCTCTTTCACATTCATCAAGAGGCTTTTTAGTTATTCTTTACTTTCTGCCATAAGGGTGGTGTCACCTGCATATCTGAGGTTATTGATATTTCTCCCGGCAATCTTGATTCCAGCTTGTGCTTCTTCCAGCCGAGCGTTTCTCATGATGTACTCTGCATATATGTTAAATAAGCAGGGTGACAATATACAGCCCTGATGTACTCCTTTTCCTATCTGGAACCAGTGTGTTGTTCCATGTCCCATTCTAAATGTTGCTTCCTGGCCTGCATACAGATTTCTCAAGAGGCAGGTCAGGTAATCTGGTATTCCCATCTCTTTCAGAATTTTCCACAGTTTATTGTGATCCACACAGTCAAAGGCTTTGGCATAGTCAATAAAGCAGAAATAGATGTTTTGCTGACACTCTCTTGCTCTTTCAATGATCCAGCAGATGTTGGCAATTTGATCTCTGGTTCCTCTGCCTTTTCTAAAACCAGCTTGGACATCTGGAAGTTCACAGTTCATGTACTGCTGAAGCCTGGCTTGGAGAATTTTGAGCATTACTTTACTAGTGTGTGAGATAAGTGCAGTTGTGCAGTAGTTTGAGCATTCTTTGGCATTGCCTTTCTTTGGGATTGGAATGAAAACTGACGTTTTCCAATCCTGAGGCCACTGCTGAATTTTCCAAATTTGCTGGCATATTGAGTGCATCACTTTCAGAGCATCATCTTTTAGGATTTGAAACAGCTCCACTGGAATTTCATCACCTCCATTAGCTTTGTTCATAGTGATGCTTCCCAAGGGCCACTTGTCTTCACATTCCAGGATATCTGGCTCTAGGTGAGTGATCACACCACCATTATTATCTGGGTCGTCAAGATCTTTTTTGCACAGTTCTTCCACCTATTCCTGCCACCTCTTTTAAATATCTTCTACTTCTGTTAGGTCCATACCATTTCTGTCCTTTACTGAGCCCATCTTTGCAATAAATGTTCCATTGGTATCTCTCATTTTCTTGAAGAGATCTCTAGTCTTTCCCTTTCTATTGATATTTTTAGGTTGTATCTAATTGTATATTTCAAGCACTAATAACACAGTTGAGAGTATATGATTTCATTTCACCATTTCATCATACAGTATGCTAATGTAAAGAAACCTTTTCATTTATTTCTTGTTAAACAATGTGACTGTCACACCAAAGCCATTTTTACTCTTGAATAAAGTGAGAATTAGACGAAATAAACTTAAATCATACTATAATAGATGTAGGCTTCCCAGGTGGCTCATAAAGTAAAGAATCTGCCTACAATGAGGGAGACCTTAGTTCGATCCCTGGGTTGGGAAGATCCGCTAGAGGAGAGCATGACATCGCACTCCAGAATTCTTGCCTGGAGAATCCCCATGGAAGGAGGAGACTGGCTGGCTTCAGTCCATGGGGTCGCAAAGAGTCAGACATGACTGAGTAACTAAGCATACATGATAGATATATATTAATAAGTGCCGTCTTTCAAAACATTTGAAACCTAAAGTTAGGAATCGTTTCTTGGAGACTTAAATTTTTTGCTTTTATGTATTATTTTGCAGAAGCAAAGCATGGACATGCTTTAAAATTGCATAGTACAGAAGAACTTATTAAGAAAGTCAGTACTTCTTTTCCCTCTTTGTCATTACCCAGGTCCTGCCCCAGGGGCAAGCTAATTATTATTCTGTTTTTTCCACTTTTATTATCTTTCTGTATAAAAGTAGGGAGACATATTTTTTTACATTTCTAGCCCAGGATGAACCTTGGAATCTAGCAAAATCAAGGTTTGAAATATTTTTTAATTGACCATTAGGAGAGTCCATTCTGTTTTATTATTGTTGTTGTTTTGTTGAGGGCTTATGAGGCTTATTGGATGTTACAAGAAATAAGGGTGTTAAATAAGACGGATCCTATCTGTTTCAAAGGCAAATTATCTCCAGATAATAATAAGATGAATAGTTAGAATATGGCTTAGGAGGAGGAAATGCACAATACCCTCCCATACAGAGAGTGAGTCATCGTCAGGAGTTTCCCCATTTTCTATAATGATTCAAGAAATCGATGAAAAGTGCTGACTCAGGTGGCAAATGAGTATCACAACCAGTGCATCCTCTCTACTCCCAGCACACTCTTTCCCACAAGTGGTACTCAGTCTTGCCCCTCCAATCTCTTTTTATCTTCCTCCAATCCCCACTTCATCATTAGCTTATTCTCCTTTTCCTCTGGTCAGGAGAAAGTGGAGTCATGGGATTATTTTCTTATTATAAGAAAAAGTAAATTTGGACCATGAGATTGAATGACTGATTGTGACATCACTTTATTGAAATGTAAGGTGCCCAGAATTGCAAAAGTAAATATACAATTTTTTTTGGTAATTGGAGGCACAGGGACTGTTTGACTGTTTCCAACTGCAGTTTTTCTGAACTCCATACCTTTTTCCTGGCTCAGATGCTCAACTAGCTCCTTCTTGTGGGAAGGTGGCTCTTCTCTTCCCTACAGTTTGTTAAGTGTCTGGTAGTTCTGGTGCTATTCTGCTTCTTTTGTTAAGTCTGCCTTAAGATCTGACCAAGATAATTCATATTTCATAGAACTGCACTGAAGGCAACGTCTCAAGGTGTGAAATTTGAGATAAGAAAAGAAGAAAAACAGGATAATAATCCATTTCTACCTAGTTTACCCAGAAAGTTCAAGCAGTGTTTCTGTGCCCATACATATTTTAGATTCATATTCATTGTTTATATGCTAGTATGTGCATGCATACAAACACACACATACCATCTCTTTTTAATCATCCTCTAGAGTGTAAGGAAAAGGAAAAATTTTAAAAATGAAACTATTGTATTGTAAGAAACAGCTTATTTAACTGTTTTCATAGCAAGAGTTCATATCTCATGTGATTACAGGTGGAACCTCATATTTTAATAAATCATGGACATTTCTCTGCCTCTAGAAGACAGTGAAATGTATTCATCTCTATTTTATCTTCTTGTAATAAAGACTATATAAACAACTTATACTGTTGTTGATAAAAATTTGTGTCTCTACTTAATAAAGATTAAGAAAAATTATTTTTTAAATGTCCCAATCTTATTGTGTTTTGCTAATATGAGCCTCCTGTTTTGAAGACATGGTTCACACAGCGATTGCCTCTCAATTTTTCTCAAAATAAAATTAATTGATCTTCTGGTCACTTTAATTCAACACCTTTGAAATTTCTTTGCTGTTTTAATGTTTATCCTTCTTCAGTAAAGATCTTCACTGCTCCTTTTCTTCCCTGATCAAGCCAGTAAAAACTTTCCCAAAGTATCATGTCATACACTGTAAAACTCACTTTTATAATAATGTTACATATATATCTTTAGAAACCTGGATCAATATTCTTATTTTGCTCTAAGTGTATATTTCAAGCTGATAACACAATTGGGGAGTATATGATTTGATTTCACCATTTCACCATACAATGTGCCAATGCAAAGATTTCATTAGCTCAGAATCTTTCTTTTTTTCTTTTTCCAGGGAATTCTTCCTCTCTCTTGAAAAGAAAATAATTTGCAACTTGATGCTAGCAAATTTCTTTCCACTCAGAGAATGCACCCATTTTCCAAGAGGTGAGGTGAAAACAAATTTCTCATTTGGGACCTTTGAAATATATAACATTACTATATTCTGGAACATTGATAGGCAGGGAAGAGACTTCATAATTAAGTGGACATTCATTAATTTTCTCCAACTCTTGGTTCAGGTTTGAATGGTCTTTTAGTTACTGAAGTCAACATGGGCACTGATCAAGGGCATGAGTAAACTACAGGGAAGACAAGTTGTAGTTCCTACAGTGAAGAATCTCCTCTCCTACTTGGGGAGAGGAGATTTTGCTGAGAGACCTGCGTTTTCTGGAAGGAGAAACAAACACATAAGTGAAGCTAACATTTCAGAGGAGCTTCAGTTTGGGTTCTTTCTGCATCAGACCCCTCCCAATAGGGGTTTGAGTGAAAAGCATATTTGGAATGTGTGTGGAGAAAGGAGGGAGTGTTAATACAGGAAAAAGAATGTAGAACACAATAAAGCTCACCCTCTTAATCCAGATACTAGAGGAGGAGACTGGGGGGAAAAATATAGTGTTCAAAACTGCCTCACATTCAGGTCACAGGTTCTGGATTAGAGCAAATACTGAACCTCGTTGGTTAGGGCCATCCCGGTGAGAATTCCTCAGCACTTCTGGACTATCAAGTGAGAGAAACAAAACTTTCAGCAGTTCTAGGAGGGAAAATTTGCACTCGCTGATTTACCATAATTTACAAATATTCCGAGGGATGTGGGAGGGGGGAAATGATAACATTTGCTTCAGGTGGAGATGAACGGTAGGGAAACTGGTACAAAAACAATTCAACTGCCCTTGTGCAAAAAGGGATCAATCAACCAGTGCTGACAGCACAGAGAAAATTAGAGGATTTTCTATGTATATAAAATCTACACATATATGCATATAAAGTCCTCTTTAATCACCTGACTTCCCTGGTGGCTCAGCAGTAAAGAATCCATCTACAGTGTAGCAGATGCTTGAGACATGAGTTCAATCCCTGGGTCAGGAAGATCCCCCAGAGGAGGAAGTGGCAATCCACTCTAGTATTCTTGTCTAGAGAATTTCAGGGCAGAGGAGTCTGGCGGGCTACAGTCCATGGAGTCACACAGGGTTAGATATGAATGAGCACCTGAGCACACATATGTATATAAAGTATACACATATATGTGTACACATGTACATGTGTCTACCTATCTGTATCTATCTTCTACTCTATCCATCTATCTGTCTATCTATCTGTATCTTTTGTGTGTACATGCATGAGTGCATTCAGTTATTTGTGACTTAACATTTACATTGTTGGCCTGAACCACTCTTTGATGGATTTTTACCACCGAGTTAGAGAATTAAATGCAGGTGAGAGAATAAGAAGGAGACAAGGGGAGAAGTCCCTCTGATTCTACCATTTTTATTTTGCCTTCCATATTTGGGTTAATAAGGTAAGAATGAGAAGTACAGCATGAGAGCTGGAAAGTTCCAACCACTCTGCACTAAAGAAAAGAAATAAAATTAACAAAACATATAGACAGAGAAAAAGAGAGGCTTAATTTGAAATGTATCTCATGTGTGCTTTAGAGAAAGACTACCAGGGTTTCACACATGTGACCTAGCTTTACTCTACCTTACTTTTCTCATTGGTAAAATAAGCATATTTATCTATCTTTGTTGTTAAGTCACATTCACGGAAAAAATAAACTAATATATGCCATGTACTTCATGTTTGACACAAGGTAAATGATAAACATTTTTCATTATTAACAATGGAAAATAGTGTGCAAAATTTTTTTTTGTACTAAGTAAATTTTCCTTTGGTTTGCCCATATATTCCATTTTCCAAGTAACTTTTTAGATGACTTTGATGTTTGAACGTTAAAAAAAAAACAACAATAAAACTTTCCTCTCACCTTATTTTGTGAGAGTCAAATGGTCTGCATTATGAGGTTCAGTGAGAATTTCCTGTATTGCGGTTCTAGAAGCGTTTTAGAAGATAGCGATTTTACTGCTTCTTGTTCATACTACACATCCTTGTCTCATCAGCAGAAGATACAAGCACATTTTGATTCACAGCTTTTCTTTTTTAAAATTTCTTCACAACTTTTGGGTTTTTGGTAGCCTCCAGCTTAGCTCCATGGACTAACCTCACTATCCTGGAACAAGCATCCACCGTGCCTTATCTGCGTCGACATTAGACAACATCTCACATGGCAGGTATGTGCAGCCCAAGTCATAACGTGAAAAAATAAAAATAACCAAAAATATATCTCATGAATATGGCTAATTTTGGGCAAGAAAAAATTTAAGAAAAAATGTGTACAGTTTCAGGTTTCTCATATAATAGCACTTTTTAAATTTCATTTTTCTGATTCTTCACTCTGTCACTTAGAGATGATTTTGTGAAGTATTCTCAACAGATTTAAAGAGTGGATTAAAGGATAGCTCTAAATTCTGATTGAGGTATAAATTTACCAGGAAAATTATCCTAGGTTTTCTTACCTACCTAATGGGAGTCATGTGCTCCACCTTGTGATGCTTATGTTGTTATTACCAAAATAAGTTTGTTATCAATATATCAGGGTTTTCCTGGTGGCTCAGACAGTAAAGAGTCTGCCTACAATGAGGGAGACCCATGTTCAATCCCTGGGTTGGGAAGATCTCCTGGAGAAGGGAATGGCACCCACTCCAGTATTCTTACCTGGATAATTCCATGGACTGAGGAAACTAGTGAGCCAAAGTCTGTGGGGTTGCGAAGAATTGAGTCCATAAAATGGAACCTGGTGCCTGTTTGTCTCTTTTTACTACAGATCTCTAAGCTTCTTTTCAAGTTAAAAAGTAAATGGTAAATACATTGTACTGAGACAGAACTGATAAAGAAGAAAAAGTACTGATAATCTCAGTGAAGAACAAAGTACATCATATTGAAATGTTGGTATTGGGTAGAGTTTTCAATGGACTGTCTCCATTTTCAAACAGTTTACTGGCAAAATGATTGGGTTATTAAACCAAAGAACTTTTTGGATTCTCTCACTGGTTTCTGCCTTTAAGAACTCCTGTATTTGATCTTTAAATCATTATCCCATCTTTCTTTATAGCTTTTCACACCACTGCATGGAGATTGATCTCTGGGGTCTTAGGAGTAATATGCCTTTCGTTGATGGCTGCTTTGGGAGTTCTGTTAAAAAATTGTAAGTTTTTCTAGTCAAGCCTATATAAAAAGATCAAAATTGTGATGAAACTATCTTACAATAAAAGTGTGATTTTTCTAATGTGGAGTATTTTTTTATTTCATAAAACTGTCTGATAAAGTAAATTTCTAATCATTTCTTACAGCACTTACTAAACAAAGTGTTCAGCCTGAACCCTCCACAGATCTTCAGGAAGGTAGGGTTCCTACTTTGGAAATCTTTCTTGTTGATAAAGAGTAAAATAAGCAGTTTCCTGTTTTTCTCACAGAGAAGCTTGATGGAATATTATAGTAAAAAAACCTTGCCTGCTAGCTGTAGGATAGTCTTCTTTCATTGTTCATATAAGAATTTATTAGATTTCATCAAATAAACATTATTTGTATATTTAAATAATAAGGACAATATTACCCTGAAAAAATTTTTCCAATGTAAGTGTTCATGTTTAAGTAGCAAATAAAAAATACATTATATTAACATTAAATATTATAGCCAATCCTAATTACCTCATTGTGTTTTTTTATAACCCATACATTTATGTCTCTTTACCTTTACCTCTGCTTCTTCTATAGCTCAGAAAGCAGCATGGAGGTTTTTGCAGTTCTAAACCCTACTTAACACTTAACCTATGAAAGTCAGCTCAAAGACCTAGCTGTTGTTGTTGTTTTTTCCTTCAAACACTCTCCAAGTTGTTTTACTATCTTTTTTGTTCATATAGCACTTCATTCATATCTTTCTTTTTCCTGAGCATTTTCCTGGCTTTATTGAGATACAATTGACAAATGATACCGTGTAAGCTTAATGTCTGCAATGTGTTGATTTGATATACTTATTATTATAATATTATTACCACTGTAGCACTAACTAGTACCTCCATCATGTCACAAAACTATCATTCCTGTTTGTGGTAAAAACATTTAAGAATTACTCCTGTAACAATTCACGAGTATTTATACCAAAATACTGTTAGCTCTAGTTATAATGGTGAACAGTAGATTCCCAGAATGAATTCATCTTCTAACTGAAAACTTCTATATTTTTTAAAAAATTGTTTTTGGCCTTGCCTCACAGCTTTTGGGATTTTAGTTCCACTATCATGAACCATGAACTTCCTGATGTTCAAGCTGGTGTTAGAAAAAGCAGAGGAACCAGAGATCAAATTGCCAACATCTGCTGGATCATGGAAAAAGCAAGAGAGTTCCAGAAAAACATCTATTTCTGGTTTATTAACTATGCCAAAGCCTTTGACTGTGTGGATCATAATAAACTGTGGAAAATTCTGAACGAGATGGGAATACCAGACCACCTGACCTGCCTCCTGAGAAATTTGTATGTAGGTCAGGAAGCAACAGTTAGAATGGGACATGGAACAATAGACGGGTTCCAAATAGGAAAAGCAGTACGTCAAGGCTGTATATTGTCACCCTGCTTATTTAACTTATATGGAGAGTACATCATGAGAAACATTGGGCTGGAAGAAGCACAAGCTGGAATCAAGATTGCTTGGAAAAATATCAATAACCTCAGATATGCAAATGACACTACCCTTATGGCAGAAGTGAAGAAGAACTAAAGAGCCTCTTGATGAAAGTGAAAGAGGAGAGTGAAAAGTTGGCTTAAAGCTCAACATTCAGAAAACGAAGATTATGGCATTTGGTCCCATCACTTCCTGGTAAATAGATGGGGAAACAGTGGAAAGAGTGCCAGACTTTATTTTTTTGGGCTCCAAAATCACTGCAGATGGTGATTGCAGCCATGAAATTAAAAGATGCTTACTCCTTGGAAGGAAAGTTATGACCAACCTAGATAGCATATTCAAAAGCAGAGACATTACTTTGCCAACAAAGGTCCGTCTAGTCAAGGCTATGGTTTTTCCAGTGGTCATGTATGCATGTGAGAGTTGGATTGTGAAGAAAGCTGAGCACTGAAGAATTGATGTTTTTGAACTGTGGTGTTGGAGAAGACTCTTGAGAGTCCCTTGGGCTGGAAGGAGATCCAACCAGTCCATTCTGAAGGAGATCAGCCCTGGGATTTCTTTGGAAGGAATGATGCTAAAGTTGAAACTCCAGTACTTTGGCCACCTCATGCGAAGAGTTGACTCATTGGAAAAGACTTTGATGCTGGGAGGGATTGGGGGCAGGAGGAAAAGGGGACGACAGAGGATGAGATGGCTGGATGGCATCACTGACTCGATGGACGTGAGTTTGAGTGAACTCCCAGAGCTGGTGATGAACAGGGAGGCCTGGAGTGCTGCAGTTCATGGGGTCGCAAAGAGTCGGACATGACTGAGAGACTGAACTGAACTGAACTGATCACAGATTGGACCCAGGTACTCAGCAGTGAAAGCATTGAGTTTTAACCACTGGACAAGGAAATTCCCGTGTACATTTTGACCAACATCTCCCTATTTTCCCCATATCTCAGTCCTTGTTAACCACCACTCTACTCTACACCCTCAAAATTATTCATTTGACAAAGATTTGAGTGCTTGCTATGTCATAGAACTTTTATTACTGAGGATACTGAAGACACAATCACTAATATATTGGGTGGTCAGACTTCTACCTAATCATTTTATTTATCATCATTTTGAAAATATGCAGAATTTTTCTCTCAGAAAATATGCTATAATTCTTTCTTCCTTTTAATACTTCTTTCATCTAGTTTAATTTTTTTAATTTTTATTTTTACTTTATTTTACTTTACAATATTGTATGGGTTTTGGCATACATTGACATTAATTACATAGAAGAAATCAACTTTGGATCACTGCCTTGAAGACGGTTCTTCTAATCACCTCACATCTGCTATACTGTATTTGAACACAGTGAATTTCTTGTGTATACTTACCCAGATGAGCATGAAAAATAGTTCATAAAGACTAAAAAGTAAGCAATTCTCTATCTCTAGAATATAATCTCCATGAAGAAGAAGAGTCATGTCTGGGTTGTTCAGATAAATATCTGCTGATGTGTGGTGTATGCAGTAAATTCTCAAAGAATATTTGTAGACACAGTTAATAAATAACAAATGCTTTTTGAATGAGAAAGTAGCACTGAAAAGAAACTGGATCTCCAATGTCATCAAGTCATATTTTATTTTTTCTCTTAGAATCTGGGTGCTTTTCTTGCCAAGAAAAGTGGATTGGCTACCAACACAACTGTTATTTTGTTTCTAATGAATTAAAAACATGGAAAGACAGTAGGGATTTTTGTGTTTCTCATAATTCCAGTCTACTTCAGATACAAACCAGAAATGAACTGGTAAGTATTTAATTCATATTTTCTACATTTTATTTGACCCAGAAAAATAAATTATCTATAGTTTGATTCAAGTCTTTAATCAGATAGTAAATGGATGATTATATTTGAACTAATTTCCTATGCTTTGAAACCATTCAAAAATAGAGCCAAACTTTCTCTAAGGTTTACATTATAGGAGTGCTGACAGATAAAGTATAAGAAACTGTTTGGAGAGTAGTCAAAGAAGAAATAGTAAGTCATTATTTTTATTCCAACAACTTTAAACTTTTAGTTCTTTAAGTGAATTTATAACTGATTTTGTAATTATACAACATTTGCTATCACTCGGGTATAATGTGAAATGAATATGTAGAATATTATAAAATAATAATCCAACTCTTAATAAAAAGTTCTGTAGCTTCCTGGAGAAACTGTGGTAAAGATTTATCCTTCCAGATGCAGTTGATTTGGGATCAGATTTGATTATTGATCCCATCTGAAGGAAGTGTTCCATGAAAACTCTCACACCCTTTATGACATCTTTCAAGAAGTGAGATTTTTGTCGTTTTTATTTTTCCTCCATAAATGAATGGGCTTAATGAATGAGAAATAATAAGCATGTGACTGACTCTTTTTCTCAAATTAGAAGTTAAAAATGATTTTAGTGTGTATAATTGAAAAACTGACGCTTGGACACTGGCCCCCTTAAACATATATGATTCCTAGAGTGGATTCAAATAGATTAATATGTTGGTCTCTGTTTCCATGCAGGATTTTATGAAGTTCAATACCAATTCTTACTGGATTGGGCTTTCTTACGATGAAGAACATCATGCCTGGTTGTGGGAGGACAATTCTACTCTCTCCCAAGATCTGTAAGTTTCTGGTACCAAAACCTTTTTTCCTGTTCTTTTTGAGTTTATCCTTGGATCTGATCAGAGACTTGAATATCCAGGACCATTATAACTAAGATATCCTATTTTGGGCATGAAACTATAAAAAAGAGAATAGATACAACATAATAAAATTTTTAACTGCATCTACAATATCCAAATGTTTGCTCAAGAGCTTTCGACATATGGTTTTGTTTCCTGCCTTGGTACAAGCACTTAGATATGTATGCATATGTATAGATTGTCACATGTATGAAAGCAGTCCAGAGAAAACAGTATGTCCATTATTTTTCTTATTCTGGTGGAGACTGATATTCTCAGCATTGGCCCATGTTTCAAATATTCTGGGTTTATTTCCTTTATATTTATAAGCTTCAAATCTCATTTTCATTCTTAAATATGAGATTTAACAGCATCATGCATTGAGAAATTTTATAATCTGATTTTTTCCTGGACTAGACTTAGTTAATACATCTTTAAATAACACAGAAACAAAGAATAACACATATCAAAATCATTAAAAACAACAACAAAACAAAAAAATCCCAAACCTCAATGCTATTGATTATTGAGCATACTGTGTTTTGGTAACATTGTACTCTGAAATTGTGAAAAATGACTTGAATGGAGAAGATAATGACTCAAGATGTAACATCTCATGCAAATGCTTTTAAACGTTCCCTAATTCTGTCATTTAGCAAGAACAGCATCCTTGAACGTTTTCATTTCTTGTTCTTGTCTATTAAAATTTTCTTCTTCATTGCAGATTTCCTTTCCCTAAATCTGTAAATCCAAAGAACTGCATGATGTATATCCCAATAGGAACCATTTTGGATGAACACTGTGAAAAGAAGTATCGTTATATCTGTAAACAACAGCTTTAGATGTTTCTTGGGGCAGAAGTGTTGTGCAATGGAGATTCAATATTACTTAGAATGGTTACAAATTGTATTACCTACCTCTGGGATCTTTAAAATGTTCCAAATTATGTTTTATCAATCATATAATTTTCATGTATTTGAAAATATATATGTAAATTTTGTATCACTGGTGGCTCAGAGGTTAAAGCGTCTGCCTCCAATGCGGGAGACCCCGGATTCCATCCCTGGGTCAGGAAGATCCCCTGGAGAAGGAAACGGCAACCCACTCTAGTATTCTTGCCTGGAGAATCCCATGGACTGAGGAGCCTGGTGAGCTGCAGTCCATGGGTTCACAAAGAGTCGGACATGACTGAGTGACTTTACTTACTTATGCAATTGGTATATAACATTATGTTAGTTTTAGGTATACAACATAAGAATAACTGAGACAGTATGTCTAATTCATCAACATATATAGTTACAATTTAAAATTTTGCCATGTGTTTTAAATTTGATGAAATTTGCGTACCTACACCTGAAGTTATAGTCAAGATAAATAATTTGATGAATGTTCAATGTATATGGTATGGATTTAACAATTTATGTATCTATTTTTTGGAAATTCTATCTGCTGAAATTTAAATAAAACTTAATTCAGGCCAAACAATATATATTAACATCATATTAGTTCTTTGTATGGTGTGCTAAGTTGAAAAGTCCCATCCTCATCTTTTTTCCTCTGAAAGTAAAAAATAATTTTAGTGTTTGTTTTAAGTTTTTGGTGGATATCTATTCATCTATATGTTTTAATTTAGACCTGAAAGTGCCTTATAATAATTTCTTCATATGTATCACAAGGGTTAAGTAATACATTTGTGTGTCTTACCTTGATGCTACCAAGTTCTGCAGAACAATTGGAAAGTTATATCCAAGTATGTGATCTTACAAGATTGTCTTCACATTTTCCAAGGGGAAGGGGAACCCAAGCTCTGATCACATGAATATACAGTCTTATTTTTTAGTTTTTTCAAGTATCTTTCTTGCCTTATGCTTCTCTGACAGTAAAAAAAAAAAAAAGCCACTCTTACATGTGCATTTAGGATTTCAATTTTTAATCAATCCCCAAAATCTTTTCCTAAATGGCATGTGATAAAATACTGGACATTTAGTATTTAGGAGGATAGGGAGCAGGCTTTTTTTTATTGAGGGGTTTCTGAGTGGGTCAGTGAAAGGAAGGGCACATGATGAATTGTGATGTTTGTGACCTGAATAGATTTTTTCCAACCTCAGAAATATCAAAACCCATTCCCTCTTTTAAAAAATAACTGTTGAATATATATCTAAAGAAATTTGTACTGACATCTCTATTTGTTCTCTTCTTTTGTATTTCAATTAATTAATTATAATTAAGAGCTCAAGGTTGATTTTCAAAATATAAAGAGTCAAGAAGAGATAAGAACCTCTCATGTTTTATTTCTCAAAAATACAAATATAATAGTAATATAACTTGATATCTTTGTTCTTGTATGAAGATTGACAGGAAAAATACACTTAGGTTATACTATGAAAAATACAGGATAGCTGTAACATCTTTCACATATTTAACTTGGACATGCATTGCACCTTCTACATATTTAAAATGTTTTGCCTTTGTTGTCTGTGTCATCTTTGTAACAATATAATTTTAAAATTGCATTTATAAAGAGCAGTATAGACAAGCTTATTAAGAAAACAGTTTTCTGTTCTAACTGTCCAATCAATCTGTCCTCTTCCCACACACAAAAAAATTTCCTCTGAGTATTTTGTTTGTTTGTTTTTCCTAAGGAGGAAAAAAATGTAGGAAATATATTTCTACATAGGCTATGCATAGATCTATGTTTATTTTCTATGCAGGAAATAAGCAAAATTATGAAAATTCTATTTTCATAATTTTTGTCAAGGATGAATATCAACTGTGTTCTTGTATCCACATTCAAGCATAGGTTGAATTTGCTACTCTAACATTATCACTCTATGAATTTTACATAGTTGAATCTTTTTTTTTTTACTGAGAACTCATGAATATTTATTACAATATCACAAGAGCAATGAGGAAACAGAAGGTATTAAGTGTTACAGATTATATCTAATTTCAGAGAATAATCTATTTCAAAGTTGTCTTCACTGAGGAAGGAAAATTCCTGTTGCCTTCTAAAGATAGCTCAGAAGTTTTCTTCAGCTTCCATATCATATCCATATCATCAGCTCCTATATCCCATATCCTTTCAGCTCCCATATCATTTCAGACTGGGAGCTAATTGAGATTCAGATAATGAACTCCTTATTGCAAAATTCAGACTTAAACTGAAAAAAGTAGGGAAAACCACTAGACCATTCAGGCATGACCTAAATCAAATCCCTTACAATTATACAGTAGAAATTAGAAATAGATTTAAGGGAATAGATCTGATAGACAGAGTACCTGAAGAACTATGGATGGAGGTTCGTGATATTGTACAGGAGGCAGTGATCAAGACCATCCACAAGAAAAAGAAATGCAAAAAAGCAAAATGGCTGTCTGAGGAGGCCTTACAAAGAGCTGTGGAAAAAAGAAAAGCTAAAGGCAAAGGAGAAAATGGAAGATATACCCATTTGAATGTAGAGTTTTCAAAGAATGGAGAGTTTCAAAGAATGGAGAGATAAGAAAACCTTCTTCAGTGATCAGTGCAAAGAAATAGAGCAAAACAATAGAATGGGAAAGATTAGAGATTGCTTCAAGAAAATTAGAGATACTAAGGGAACATTTTGTGTTTAGATGGGCTCAATAAAGGACAGAAATAGAATGGACCTAACAGAAGCAGAAGATATCGGCAGATCGATTCTTTACCACTGAGCTGCCGTGGAAGTGACATCTAAATCTGCTTAATGAAAATAGAGTTATTTTACAGCTGGACTCTTTGTTTACCTCCAGAGAGACTTGAGAATTGTTTTTTGGCTGTTGGCCATGATAAGAGCAATTAGTTATCCAACCAAGTAACTAATTAACTCATGACTAATGATGAAATTTTAAAGCTCAGAATTCCTGAGTGGAATGTATGACCAATTTGTTAATTGATAACGTAAGCTTGAATTAATGAGTTAGATATTTAATCTTCACCATGTGGACAGTCTCAGCAGAAAACTGCCTGTGCTGTCCTGTAACCAAGTTTCCACACACATCCATCAGCACAAATAGTAGCAGTTTCATCCAGAGAGATGATGAATCATACCTTCAGACAAATAAGAACATTGGGTAGCTTGTTTCTGGATGTTTCTTTGAATTATCTTTCTCCTGTTGTTTTATATTCACTGCCTTTATTTAAAGCTTTACAAGAGTATTCTCATTGGAGCCTTCAATTTGCTTCAATTATCTAAACCTGGAAATCTTTGGAACATTTAAACCAACTTTTTAATTTCAATACTTTTGGAACTTTTGAAACATTTTTATCCTAGTGAAGGGGTTGGGAAACTTTCCCTAAAGAAATGGATGTAAATATTTTCAACATTGTAAGTTAGTCTCTGTTGAAACTTCTCAACTCTGTGATTTGTAGTGCAAAAGAAGACACTTATAATACATAAATTAATAGTTTGTCTGCATTACAAATGCGCTTTATTTTCAAGACAAATGGTCGGACAAATGTTCACCAACCCCCGTCAAAACGTTTAAAAGGGTTATCGTTACCGTCTTTCTAAATTCCATATATATGCGTTAGTATACTGTATTGGTGTTTTTCTTTCTGGCTTTGATGTTTGGCAAAACCAATACAATATTGTAAAGTAATTAGCCTCCAATTAAAGTAAATAAATTTAAATTTTAAAAAAAAGTGTAAAAGGAGACTACGTGGACATAAGTGCTACTCTGCACTTCACTTTATACTTTTCCTGGTTGCATCTTACCAGTTGTAAATGTACTTACAAATTTTGCTGTATAAAATCAGTTGTATGGCAAAACCAATACAGTATTGTAAAGTAAAATAAAGTAAATTTTAAAAAAAGTCAGTTGTATATTATTAATATCAGTTTGTACCACCTATTTTAAAACCTGCATTGTAAAACCCAATGTGACAATCTTCCTCTGTATGTTTTTACTTTATTGAGCACAATAAAATGGTTAGACTTGCATTTTTTCCAGCCATTATAAGCTCCTTTTGTTTGTTAAAACACTAAAAAATAACACAGTGAGTCTATAAGAAAGCAAATGCATACACGGAGAACATAGCTGCCTCAGGTTATCATGTTAGAATGCTCATTCACTGAGAGCTTATGAGTCTTCCATACAGGCTTTTAGAGGTTACGAGTGTGGAATAGATTTGAAGTAAAGATCTGAAAGAAAGGGTACTTTAATAAATACTACCAAATCCTCAGTTTTATATAGCAAAGATGGTTGTTTGATTCCAAATATCCCTCAAACTTCCCCGTAATTTGTAAAAGCAATAAAGGAAACAAAGAAAATGATAAAAGATCCATGTTCTTTCATCATCTTCAGAGACAGAGCACCACAACCAACAAATTATCTGTAAGTAGAAATACAACAATATTGACAGAGTTCTTGCTCCAGTCTACCACCAGATGCTTATGGTGCTGGTTAGGGAAATTAGTCCTTAAAATTGTCTATGAAAAAGTGAAAATAGAGAACATAGCTGAAGTATAAACACAATGAACCTATAAAGATAAACCTGCAACAATAAGCTCCAAAATACTTAACAAAGGTTGAGATTTGGTAGTTTATAAAACTGGAAAGAGGTTTGAAATGGAAGACAAGAAGTGAGAAATTTAGGAAAGCATTTTTTTTCCTAAGTATTTTTTTTCCTATTATCTGAGAAACAGGTAATACACATAGGGTAATATCTCTTAGAGCTGTGAGTACAAAAGCAAAGATTTAATTTGGAGGATTTAAGAATACTGAGGAAATGAAAGACAAAAAAAGACATCCCTTTGCCCTCCCTACTTCTGTCGCAATATACCATCCATGAAGGAAACTGTCAAGAGTAGGGCAGAACCGACAGAAGAGGGAGCTCTCTAACTAGGAACCTTAACCATTAAATAAATGCACTTGTGCTCAGGCTCTCAGCATTGCCCTACTCTTTGCAAGCCCAAGAACAGTAGCCCGCCAGACTCCTCAGTCCATGAAATTTTCTAGGCAAGAATACTGAGGCAGGTAGCCAATTCCCTATTCCAAGGGATCTTCCCCATTCAGGGATCCAGCCTGCATCTCTTGAGTCTCCTGCATTGGCAGGCAGGTTCTTTACAACTGTTGCCACTTGGGAAGTCCTATTAGATAAATATGAGTAGAAAAAACAGATTTCATCTATATAAACCACTTTAAAAATTCAAGAATGTGAATATAATATTTTTACCTACAAAAAGTCATCCACCTAAAAAAGGAAACAACCATAAGGCTAAAGAGGACTATATATATCCCACAAATTAAATTAGATATTTTCATATAGTCATGAAAAGAAATGCACACCAAAAAAGATGCAAATAAAGCAGAAGTTGATGATGCTCAGGAAAGCAACAGAAAGCTAAAAACAAAGAGATGAATTAAGATTTATAAGGTAAAAGGAAGCAAAAAGAAAGCAATGGTTGAAATCCTGATACTATGTACCTATGAGAATTAAATGACAAAGAAAGACATTTTATAATGATAAAAGCCAAATGCTACCATGAAGATTAAATAATTCTGAATTCATCTAGGAAATAACAATGACTATATAATATAAAAATTCTAGGAAATGAAAGAAGAAATACAAAGTAATGTGTTCACAAAAAGTGACTTAACAGGTCACTCTGAATATAAAACAGGAAGTTTGGACAAAAAATAAACTATATTACAGATTATCTAAAGGATATAGTCAATGTGGTAGATATTCTGGACACATATTGACCACTATACACTGATAATATAAAATATACCTTCCTCCCAAATGTACCTGAAACATTTACAAAAATTGAATATATAGAACTCTTGAAAAAAGTAAAAAGGCATAGATATTTCCTTAACTCCATAAGGTACATATAAACACTTATGTGCATGTAGGTACAATGTGTGTATGTGTGTCTGTGTATTCTAAAGCTAGAATTTTACTTGTGGAAATCTAATTTTAAAAAAGTGTAAAAACTTCCTGAAACACAAAAAAAATAGGCTTCAAAAATATAAAGCTATCTTCTGGTTTCGGTTAGGACCTTTTATTAAGTTAATTTATAAATTTGAAGTGATACTAATAAAAATCCAATGACAGATGGGTCAAGATAAGTTGACACTGAAGTTCATACGGGAAACTTAGCACATAAAATGTATATACAGTCAATATGACTGTAAAAGTATAGTTATGAGGAAGTACCTACTAATTATTAAAACATACGTCAAAATCCTCCAGGTAAAACAGTGTACTTGGTAATGGCACACAAATAGGCAGACCAAAGGAATAGAACAGAACAGCCAGAAATAGTCTCAATTTATCAATACGTATAGAAATTTAGATTACAATAAAGGTGGTATTGTCAAATCATAGACTTTTAAATAGATACTATTGTTTGAAAAACTAGGTAGGCATTTGTAAAAGGTTAAAGTTAGATATATGTGCAGCTAGAAATTACTCAGAGTACAACCTTCAGTTACATTAAGAGAAAGATAACTTTGCAAAAAGGATTTTGTTAGTAACAGTGGTAAAGTAATGGAGGTTTAAAGTCTCTAGAGGCTTAGACAAAGTTTAATTTGAATTCTTAGTCAAATTCTGACTATATTTGAAGTTTCAAGCAGATAATTTTATTATCAGAGCCTCAATTTTTAATGTACACAGTGGGACTATCTACCTGTAGATTTGCTGAGAAATTTAAAAAAAAAAAAAAAAAGCCACCTGAAAAGTAAGCATACAAAACAGAAGTGAGAGTAAAGCTGATGTTCAGTTAAGATCCGCTGGTGGAGGAAATGGCAACCCCCTCCAGTATTCTTGCCTGAAACATTCCATGGACAGAGGCGCCTGGTGGGCTACAGTCCGTGGGGTCGCAAAGAGTTGAACACGACTGAGCGATGAGCAACTATGCACATAGCTGTTTTCTTGCTCTGGATTTTCTAGGCTCCTTTGCCATGTTGCTGTCTTCCAGAAGTGGGAGAGAGGTGCTAACAGAGATAGAGAAGAAAATGTAAGAATAATCTCACTGAAGAATAAAGTACTCCACTTAAAAATCATGGAGTTAGGGGCTTGAAAAGAACATCTTACTTTTCCAATGTTTTGTTGCACAAATGACTGCATATCAAATAAATGACCTAAAGGCTAAGAAGATACATTCAGATATTTACTACAAGGATCCTTTCGAATCCTCCCTCACTAGTTCCCACTTTTAAGATCTCACTCCCTTGACTTTGTGGATCACAATAAACAATGGAAAACTGTTAAACAGATGGGAATACCAGACCACTGACTTGCCTCCTGAGAAATCTGTATGTGAGTCAAGAAGCAACAGTTAGAACCAGACATGGAACAACAGACTGGTTCAAAATTGGGCAAGAAGTATGTCATGGCTGTATATTGTCACCCTGATTACTTAACTTATATGCAGAGTACATCATGAGAAATGCTGGAATGGATGAAGCACAAGCTACAATCAAGGTTGCCAGGAGAAATATTAATAACCTCAGATATGCAGAAGACACCACACTTATGGCAGAAAGTGAAGAACTAAAGAGCCTCTTGATGAAAGTCAAAGAGGAGAGTGAAAAAGCTGGCTTAAAATTCAGCATTCAGAAAACTAAGATCATGGCAGCTGGTTGACCTATCACTTCATGGCAAATAGATGGGGAAACAATGGAAACAGTGGGAGACATTTTTTTGGGCTCCAAAATCACTGCAGATGGTGACTGCAGCCATGAAATTAAAAGATGCTTACTCCTTGGAAGAAAAGCTATGACCAACCTAGATAGCATATTAAAAAACAGAGACATTACTTTGCCAATAAAAGTCTGTCTAGTCAAGGCTATGGTTTTTCCAGTAGTCATGTAGGAATGTGAGAGTTGGACTATCAAGAAAGCTGATGGCCAAATAATTGATGCTTTTGAATTGTGGTGGTGGAGAAGACTCTTGAGAACCCCTTGGATCACAAGGAGATCAAACCAGCCCATCCTAAAGAAAATCAGTCCTGAATATTCATTGGAAGGACTGATGCTGAAGCTGAAACTCCAATACTTTGGCCACTTGTTGCAAAGAACTGACATATTGGAAAAGACCCTGATGCTGGGAAAGATTGAAGGCAGGAGAAGAAGAAGGGGACAACAGAGGATGAGATGGTTGGATGGCATCACCGACGTGATGGACGTGAGTTTGAGTGAACTCCAGGAGTTGGTGATGGACAGGGAGGCCTAGTGTGCTCGTGCCCATGGGTTCACAAAGGGTCAGACATGACTGAGCAACTGAACTGAACTGAAATGAGCTTTCTTGACTCTTCTCTCCATTGCTTCCTCTGCATCTTTTCAACCTTCTCCATTAAGGCTTATTCCTAAGACTTTAGAAGTGTTGCACCTTGTATTGAATTATGGTGTGAACCTTGTTTTAAAATGATTAAGTATTTCTAATGAAGTTTTTATGAGACTCTAAGCTTTTCAGAAGTATTTTCACTATAAATGTTTTATTTCACCCATACATAACATTTTAAACATTTCAAGAAAGCTGTGGTACATATACACAATGGAGTATTACTCAGCCATTAAAAAGAATACATTTGAATCAGTTCTAATGAGATGGATGAAACTGGAGCCGATTATATAGAGTGAAGTAAGCCAGAAAGAAAAACATCAATACAATATACTAACACATATTTATGGAATTTAGAAAGATGGAAATGATGACCCTGTATGCAAGACAGCAAAAGAGACACAGATGTGTAGAGCGGATTTTGGACTCAGAGGGAGAGGGTGAGGGTGGGATGATTTGGGAGAATGTATTTCTATCATGTAAGATGGATTTCTGTCATGTAAGAAATGAATCACCAGTCTATGTCCGATGCAGGATAGAGCATGGTGCATGGGGGCTGGTGCACGGGGATGACCCAGAGAGATTTTATGGGGAGGGAAGTGGGAGGGGGGTTCATGTTTGGGAATGCATGTACACCTGTGGTGGATTCATGTCAATGTATGACGAAACCAATACAGTATTGTAAAGTAAAATAAAGTAAAAATAAGAATAAAAAAAAAAAAACAACAGAAAAAAACCCAACAACAAAAAAAAAAACACTTCATGTACTTCCTGAAACCTGAACCTAATCTCATAAATATCTAATGCCTTCTTACAACATTTTTCTAAACACAGTTTTCAGGTAAATTCTCTCCAGAAACCACCATAATCTTGCAGGTTCTAATATTTGTAAATATTTGTGAACCAACCCCAGTGGCTGGTTTAATCTGAAAATAGAGGATTTCAGTATTTCCCCATTCAGGAGTATGAGAGAATGCAACAGTAAGAGTCTTTTCCTTTCTCCATTGTAGGAGGGTCCAATTCCAATGTTCACTGATGTAAGGATGATAGTAAATGTTTAACATCTCTGTGTTAATGAATAAAGGAAATATGAGCTTGATACGCAAGCTTGTTTCCTCTCTGAGTACATATGATTACATAACAGATTAAAAACAAATCACAGTGAACTCTGATTACCTGCCTGGGATTGCGCAGAGCCCTTGCTGGTTTCCTCTTTTCCTTTGCTCCTTTGCTCCTTTGTTCCTGCTGTTAACTACATGACTCAGGAAATAATTCAAAATGGAAGTATTTCTAACTCCTTCTTATCCTGTGAGATCCATCTCAAAATCCAATTGCCAATGTGAATTCCTTCTTTTTTGAGTGCTTCCTGAAACTTTTCCTCACTTTTCTGTGGTCATGTAGCCTTTCTTTCATGACTCACTTCCACAATTTCAGTGCTGTGCTTGCAGCAAAATTTGAATTATTATCATAAACTGTGATTTGTGAGTATTAAGGAGAGAAAAGTAAATAAGACATTATCGCTAGGATAGCATGTAACCAGATTTTCAGCTAATATTTTTTAAGTTTAGCAACCTTTGGAGGAAAATAAAAACACTTCCCGAACATCTATTGAAATTCCAAAACTAAACTACCTAATTAAGGTGCAAATACATTTTTTTTCCAATTTACTTTTGGCCAAAAAATTTAGTCAATATACAAGGTCCTTTTCTGGCCTAGTAAAGGTGAAAATGCTATTAATAAGGTATTGGTAATATTAATTATAATATAATTAATAACTTATTGTTCAACTTATTGAAAAACTTGTAATTAATAAATTATTGGTAATTAATCATAATTAATAAATAACCCTTTATAATATGGTGTAAAGGATTATTTCTGACTTTTTAGTCATATCCCTGTGCACTTCACACTTCAGTGAATACAGTAGTTTCTTAATTAATTCTGACTCATCAGTTCAGTTCAATTCAGTAGCTCAGTCATGTCCGACTCTTTGCGACCCCATGAATCACAGAACACCAGGCCTCCCTGTCCATCACCAACTCCCAGAGTCCACCCATACCCATGTCCATCAAGTCGGTGTTGCCATCCAGCCATCTCATCCTCTGTCATCCCCTTCTTCTCCTGCCCCCAATACTTCCCAGCATCAGGGTCTTTTCCAGTGAGTCAGTTCTTCACAACAGGTCACCAAAGTATTGGAGTTTCAGCTTCAGCATCAGTCCTTCCAATGGATATTCAGGACTGATTGCTTTTTGGATGAACTGGTTAGATCTCGTTGCTGTCCAAGGGACTTTCAAGAGTCTTCTCCAACACCACAGTTCAAAAACATCAATTCTTTGGCGCTCAGCTCGATCCTTGGGTTGGGAAGATCCCTTGGAGAAGGAAATGGCAATCCACTCCAGTACTATTGCCTGGAAAATCCCATGAACAGAGGAGCCTGGTAGGCTACAGTCCATGGGGTCGCAAAGAGTTGGACACGACTGAGCGACTTCACGTTCACATTCAGCTTTCTTCATAGTCCAATTGTCACATCCACACATGACTACTAGAAAAACCATAGCCTTGACTAGACGGACCTTTGTTGGTAAAGTAATGTTTCTGCTTTTGAACATGCTATCTAGGTTGGTCATAACATTTCTTCCAAGGAGTAAGCGTCTTTTAATTTCATGGCTGCAATCACCATCTGCAGTGATTTTGGAGCACCAAAAAATAAAGTATGACACTGTTTCCACTGTTTCCCCATCTATTTGCCATGAAGTGATGGGACCAGATGCCATGATCTTAGTTTTCTGAATGTTGAGCTTTACGCCAACTTTTTCACTCTCCTCTTTCACTTTCATCAAGAGGCTTTTTAGTTCCTCTTCACTTTCTGCCATAAGGGTGGTGTCGTCTGCATATCTGAGGTTATTGATATTTCTCCCAGCAATCTTGATTCCAGCTTGTGCTTCTTCCAGCCCAGTGTTTCTCATGATGTACTCTGCATATAAGTTGAATAAGCAGGGTGACAATATATAGCCTTGACATACTCCTTTTCCTATTTGGAACCAGTCTATTGTTCCATGTCCAGTTCTAACTGTTGCTTCCTGACCTGCATATAGGTTTCTCAAGAGGCAGGTCAGGTGGTCTGGTATTCCCATCTCTTTCAGAATTTTCCACAGTTTATTGTGATCCACACAGTCAAAGGCTTTGGCATAGTCAATAAAGCAGAAATAGTTGCTTTTCTGGAACTCTCTTGCTTTTTCCATGATCCAGCAGATGTTGGCAATTTGATCTCTGGTTCCTCTGCCTTTTCTAAAACCAGCTTGAACATCTGGAATTTCAAGATTCATGTACTGCTGAAACCTGGTTTGGAGAATTTTGAACATTACTTTACTAGCATGTGAGATGAGTGCAATTGTGCGGTAGTTTGAGCATTCTTTGGCATTCCCTTTCTTTGGTATTGGAATGAAAACTGACCTTTTCCAGTCCTGTGGCCACTGCTGAGTTGTCCAAGTTTGCTGGTACATTGGTGCAGCACTTCCACAGCATCGTCTTTCAGGATTTGAAATAGCTCAACTGGAATTCCATCACCTCCACTAGCTTTGTTCATAGTGATATTTTCTAAGGTCCACTTGACTTCACATTCCAAGATGTCTGGCTCTAGGTGAGTAATCACACCATCGTGATTATCTTGGTCATGATGATCTTTTTTGTATAGTTCTTCTGTGTATTCTTGCCACCTCTTCTTAATATCTTCTGCCTCTGTTAGGCCCATTACATTTCTGTCCTTTATCGAGTCCATCTTTGCATGAAATGTTCCCTTGATATCTCTAATTTTCTTGAAGAGATCTCTAGTCTTTCCCATTCTGTTGTTTTCCTCTATTTCTTTGCATTGATTGCTACGGAAGGCTTTCTTATCTCTTCTTGCTATTCTTTGGAACTCTGCATTCAAATGCTTGCATCTTTCCTTTTCTCCTTTGCTTTTGGCTTCTCTTCTTTTCACAGCTATTTGTAAGGCCTCCCCAGACAGTCATTTTGCTTTTTTGCATTTCTTTTCCATGGGGATGGTCTTGATCCTTGTCTCCTGTACAATGTTGTGAATCTCCATCCATAGTTCATCAGGCACTCTATCAGATCTAGTCCTTTAAATCTATTTCTCACTTCCACTGTATAATAGTAAAGGATTTGATTTAGGTCATACCTGAATGCTCTAGTGGTTTTCCCCACTTTCTTCAATTTAGGTATGAATTTGGCAATAAGGAGTTCATGATCTGAGCCACAGTCAGCTCCCAGTCTTGTTTTTGTTGACTGTATGCAGCTTCTCCATCTTTGGCTGCAAAGAATATAATCTGATTTCGGTGTTGACCATCTGGTGATGTCCATGTGTAGAGTCTTCTCTTATGTTGTTGGAAGAAGGTGTTTGCTATGACCAGTGCATTTTCTTGGCAAACTCTATTAGCCTTTGCCCTGCTTTATTCCGTATTCCAAGGCCAAATTTGCTGGTTACTCCAGGTGTTTCTTGACTTCCTACTTTTTCATTCCAGTCCCCTTTAATGAAAAGGACAACTTTTGGGGGTTTTACTTCTAAAGGTGTTGTAGGTCTTCATAGAACCATTCAACTTCAGCTTCTTCAGCATTACTGGTTGGGGCGTAGACTTGGATAACTGTGATATTGAGTGGTTTGCCTCGGAAACGAACAGAAATCATTCTGTCATTTTTGAGATTGCATCCAAGTACTGCAGTTTGGACTCTTTTGTTGACCACGATGGCTACTCCATTTCTTCTAAGGAATTCTTGCCCACAGTAGTAGATATAATGGTCATCTGAGTTAAATTCACCTATTCCAGTCCATTTTAAGTTCACTGATTCCTAGAATGTCGACGTTCACTCTTGTCATCTCCTGTTTGACCACTTCCAGTTTGCCTTGATTCATGGACCTAACATTCCAGGTTCCTATGCAATAGTGCTCTTTACAGCATCAGACCTTGCTTCTATCACCAGTCACATCCACAACTGGGTATTGTTTTTGCTTTGGCTCCATCCCTTCATTCTTTCTGGAGTTATTTCTCCACTGATCTTCAGTAGCATATTGGGCACCTACCGACCTGGGGAGTTCCTCTTTCAGTATCCTATCATTTTGCCTTTTCATACTGTTCATGGGGTTCTCAAGGCAAGAATATTGAAGTGGCTTGCCATTCCATTCTTTAGTGGACCACATTCTGTCAGACCTCTTCACCATGACCCGCCCGTCTTGGGTGGCCCCACACGGCATGGCTTAATTTTATTGATTTAGACAACACTGTGGTCCGTGTGATTACATTTACTAGTTTTCTGTGATTATGGTTTCAATGTGTCTGCCCTCTGATGCCTTCTCGCAACACCTACCATCTTACATGGGTTTCTCTTACCGTGGATGTGGGGTATCTCTTCACGGCCCTTCCAGCAAAGCACAGCCACAGCTCCTTACTTTGGACGAGGGGTATCTCCTCACTGCCACCCCTCCTGACCTTGAATGTGTAGCAGCTCCTCTCGGCCCTCCTGCGCCCACACAGCCACTGCTCCTTGGACGTGCGGTTGCTCCTCTCAGCAAGTTAAGTTAGTTCTTTACTAATGAAGAATAACATTTAACAGAAAGCTGTGTTCTCTGTGCTACTCAGAATTTCATTAGACTTAAACTGGAAAGCAAGGATGAATTAGGTGTACTTAATTCTGATTTTACACATTTTCCTTTGGCAGGCAGCTTATCTAGGGAAGGAAACTAACCAAATAAGTTGAATGCTTTGACCTGGCTTCCTAATCTTATTATCATTAAAACATGAGTATTTTATGTCCCAAACACTATTTTTTTTTTCAGATAAAAATATGAAAACTTGGGGTCTTAGTTCCCTGACTGGTTTGATCAAGATCCCATGTGTCATGTGTCATGGACAAAAAAAAGAAAAACAAAAAAACCCTAACACTAAATTACACACATTGACTTTATTTCAGTGCTCCATGGGGCTTCTCAGTTGGCTCAGTGGGTAAAGAATTCGCCTGCCATGCAGGAGACTCAGGAGATGGGTTCAGTTCCTGAGTGGGGAAGATTCCCCTGAAGAAGAGAATGGCTACCCACTCCAGTATTCTTGCCTGGAGAATCCCACAGACAGAGGAGCCTGCGGGCAGTAGTCCACAGGGTCACAAAGAGTTGGATACAACTGAAGAGACTGAGCATGCCCAAGCAAGAGTTAGAACTCACACATTCTGTTCAGTTCCAGCAGTTATGGGCTTCCCTAGTGGCTCAGATGGCAAAGAATCTGCTTGCAATGCAGGAGACCTGGGTTCAGTCCCTGGGTTGGGAAAAACCCCTGGAGGAGGGCATGACAATCCACTCTAGTGTTCTTGCCTGGAGAATCCTATGGACAGAGGAGCCAGGTGGGCTACAGTCCATGGGGTAACGAAGAGTCAGACACAACTGAGTGACTAAGCACAGCACAACATGTGGTCTGCTAACTTGGGAAGTTCCATCCTCATTTTTCTGAAAAGAATACTTTCAATAATTTTTCTGTCTCACTCTTTTGGAATGAAGATAAGGATTTTTTAAAAAGTGTAGAGCTGAAAAAGCATACAACAATTTGCTCGTATATATTATCTGTAATATTGTGACATTATAGGAAATGCATGTTTGGTCTCTCTCCCTGGTACCTGAGACTTTTTAAAACCTTCATAATTTCCTGTGTGAAGAGTGAAAGGAGCATCTTTTGTGGTTTATAATAAGCCCGTTGCAACCATTTTTAAAGTTATACCCTTCTTTAACTCTTGAAGAACCAGGATTGGTTGCCCAAGGAGCCAACCATAGGATTAGAAAGTTGGAACTTTCAGTCCCAACTCAGAAGGACAGAGAAGGGAGAAGGGCTGATGATGAACTAAGTTGCCAATAGCCAGTGATTTAATCAACCATGCCTACATGATGATGCCTCCACAAAAACCCGAAGCAAAAGGATTTAGAGAAGTTCTGGATTGGTAAACACATCCATATGCTGGGAGGGTGGTGCACCTGCCCAGAGAGGGCATAGAAGCTCTCTGGCCTTCACACATACCCTGTCCTGTACATTTCCTCCACTCAGCTGTCATTGAGTGAAACTGAGTCTTCCTAAAACCAACTTCCCTTCCCGAATTAATGATTAATCTTCCTGTCCAAAATTTTATTCTCTCTCTTGTCATCCCTGACCTCAATTCTATGCTGCTGCTGCTGCTAAGTCGCTTCAGTCGTGTCTGACTCTGCAACTCAATGGACTGCAGCCTACTGAGCTCCCCCGTCCCTGGGATTCTCCAGGCAAGAACACTGGAGTGGGTCAATTCTATGCTAACTGAACGCTAATCAACCAAAGTCAAGTGATTAAAATTGCTGTTGTCGATAATATCATTCCTATACTATAGTTGCTTCTTTTAAAATATTTATTTCTTCATTTTTGTGCACTGGATCTTTGCTGCTTTGTGTGGGCTTTCTCTAGTTGCTGCAGGCAGGAAATTATGAAGGTTTTCTCTTTGTTGCAATACATGGGCTTCTCATTGCAGTGGCTTTCTTGTTGTGGAGCACAGACTCTAGGGCATGCAGGCTTCAGTAGCTGCATCATGTGGGCTCAGAAGTTGCAGCTTGCTGGCTCTAGTGCCTAGGCTCTGTAGTTGTGTTGCATGAGCTTAGTAATACTGCAGTATGTGGAATCTTCTGGACCAGGGACTGAACACGTGTCCCCTGTTTTGGCAGGTAGACTCTTATCATCAACATACGAACTTGTTGCTTTCTAACTGTGGTGTTGGAGAAGACTCTTGAGAGAGTCCCTTGGACAGCAAGGAGATCAAAACAGTTAATTCTCATAGAAATCAACCCTGAATATTCATTGGAAGGACTGATGCTCAAGCTGAAGCTCCAATACTTTGGCCACCTGATGCAAAGAGCTGACTCACTGGAAAAGACCCTGATGCTGGGAAAGATTTAGGCCAAGAGGAGAAGAGGATGATAGAGGATGAATTGGTTGGATGGCATCATCAACTCAATGAGCATGAGTTTGAGCAAACTCAGGGAGATAGTGAAGGACAGGGAAGCCTGGTGTGCTGCAGTTCATGGGGTCACAGAGTTGGACATGACTTAGCTACTGAACAACAGCAATGTACAAGCTCTGGTTGTTTCTCCAGGTTACCATATAATCTAGTAAATCCACTACTGGGTATATATATATGAAAACTGTAACTTAAAATAATACATGCATCCCAATGTTCATAGCACCATTATTTATAGTAGCCAAGACATAGAACCAACCTGAGCGTCTGTCAGTAGACAACTGGATTAGGAAGATGTGGCATATATATGAATATTACTCAGCCATAAAAAGAAGGAAATAACACCATTTGTTTCAATGTGGGTGGATCTAGATAATATTATGTTTAGTGAAATAAGTTAGAGAAAGACAAATGCTGTATGATATTACTTACATGTGTATTCTAAAAAAATAGTACAAATGAATCTATATACAAAACAGAAACAGATTCATAGATGTAGAAAACAAATTTTGGTTATCCAAGGGGAAAGGGAAGTGAGGAAGGACAATTTAGGAGTATGAAGTTAACAGATGCTAACTATATAAAAGTGGTAAACTACAAGAATTCACTGTATAGCATAGGGAATTATATCCAATATCTTGTAATAATCTATAAGGGAATATACGCTGCAAAAAAATCCCCAAACAACTCACTATGCTGTATGCCTGAAACTAACACATTGTAAATCAACTGTGCTTCAATTAAAAAAAAAAAAAACCCACCCTGTTTCTACTCACTTTGAATGAAACACATGCTTCTTACCAAAATTTAGCAACTTATTTCTTCATGAAATGGTTCCCTACTTCTTGTATTTTATTAGAGTCCAGAATTCTGAAAGAAATTGAGTTGGAAAAATTTTGCCAGCTTTGTCATTGATTGTGAGGTGTCAGTGTTTTAAAGTTTCTCTTCCTGCCATTTTCCTCCCTTAACACGTGAATGGAACAAACATTATTTATTACCTATATACTAATAAATATGCCACAGAAGTATGTTTTTGTATTCTTAATAAATGCATGGTAACTTTCTTATAATATAATTTATCCCATTATACTACTTAAAGACATTTTAAATTTCCCCATTGAATTATAAATTCCCATTCTCTGAGCAATAGAAAATGTTTCCCTTTTTTGGCTTATTTTCATTGAATTCATTTCCAATGGAGGAATTCTGACTAAGAGAGAGTAAATTTTAAATACAATTTTCAAATACTGGTCTGATAGCATTTAATGCCTGAATAGCAGAAGTTATTTCTAGTTAAACCATGTTTTCAAGGGAGATTAACTGAAGGTTTGTATCTTAGTATAGTAGAGTTTTCTTTCTTTCTTTTATCTTAATTGATTGGTAATTCTGATTGACACTAAAAGTCTGTGAATGTTCTATGTTCTCTGTCTTTTCACATATTACAAAATTGGATTCTCAAGACATAATTATTTATGCTTATTATTTGTAGGTTTTAATATATGTATATATTTCACTCCCTATTTATTTTCAATAATAAATTTAAAAATTAAATAAACATTTAAATAGTTGAGGTGGTCAAATATGCTTTTTCCTTTGAAATTTATTTTATCATTTTTTAGTGATAAAGTTCTCCTGCTTTCTTGGATTTATTTGATACTTTATTTTTCTTTTTTTCTATATTAATTATTTAGTTATAAAGAGGCTATTGCCCCTGTTTCCACATATTATGTATTTATCCAAATATATATATATATATGTATCTTGAAATATGTTCATTTTTCTGAGGGTGATGAAGAATGACCCAAGATTAACTACATAAAAATCTTTGAAAATATTAACAATGAAAAATGAGTATAAAACCTGGTGGCTCAGAGGTTAAAGTGTCTGCCTGCAATGCGGGAGACCTGGGTTTGATCCCTAGGTTGGGAAGATCCCCTGGAGAAGGAAATGGCAACCCAGTCCAGTATTCTTGCCTGGAGAATCCCACTGAGGGAGGAGCCTGATAGGCTACGGTCCACGAGGTTGCAAAGAGTCGGACATGACTGAGCTACTTTACTTTAAGCTAAAATAATGCGACTGAACTGAACTGAACTGAATGTTAGAATTGTCAAAATGTTTTAAGTGTTTTCTATTCCACCAAGAGTAAAATTATTTTGAGAAAATGAATTTTATATAAATGAGAATAATTCATTGATTAGCATTTGTCAGTTCAGTTCAGTCGCTCAGTCGTGTCCGACTCTTTGCGACCCCATGAATCGCAGCACGTCAGGCCTCCCTGTCCATCACCAACTCCCGGAGTTCACTCAGACTCACGTTCATAGAGTCAGTGATGCCATCCAGCCATCTCAGCCTCGGTCGTCCCCTTCTCCTCCTGCCCCCAATCCCTCCCAGCATCAGAGTCTTTTCCAATGAGTCAACTCTTTGCATGAGGTGGCCAAAGTACTGGAGTTTCAGCTTTAGCATCATTCCTTCCAAAGAAATCCCAGGGCTGATCTCCTTCAGAATGGACTGGTTGGATCTCCTTGCAGTCCAAGGGACTCTCAAGAGTCTTCTCCCAACACCACAGTTCAAAAGCATCAGTTCTTCAGCGCTCAGCCTTCTTCACAGTCCAACTCTCACATCCATACATGACTACTGGAAAAACCATAGCCTTGACTAGACAGACCTTAGTCGGCAAAGTAATGTCTCCGCTTTTGAATATGCTATCTAGGTTGCTCATAACTTTTCTTCCAAGGAGTAAGCGATTTTTAGTTTCATGGCTGCAAGTCGCCATCAGCAGTGATTTTGGAGCCCCCCAAAATAAAGTCAGACACTGTTTCCACTGTTTCTCCATCTATTTCCCATGGAGTATTTGTAGTTTTTTTTTTTTTTTTAGTGACTATAGCTGATTAAAATTATTTGGGAATTAACCCCATGGACTGCAGCCTACCAGGTTCTTCCTTCCATGGGATTTTCCAGGCAAGAGTACTGGAGTGGGTTGCCATTGCCTTCTGCCATAAATAAATGAAGAGAACTGTGAAAATTGTGCATGCACCATCTAGTGATGAAAAATATTACTTACTCTCCGTCTAGTCAAGGCTATGGTTTTTCCTGTGGTCATGTATGGATATGAGAGTTGGACTGTGAAGAAGGCTGAGCGCTGAAGAACTGATGCTTTTGAACTGTGGTGTTGGGAGAAGACGCTTGAGAGTCCCTTGGACTGCAAGGAGATCCAACCAGTCCATTCTGAAGGAGATCAGCCCTGGGATTTCTTTGGAAGGAATGATGCTAAAGCTGAAACTCCAGTACTTTGGCCACCTCATGCAAAGAGTTGACTCATTGGAAAAGACTCTGACGCTGGGAGGGATTGGGGGCAGGAGAAGAAGGGGACGACTGAGGATGAGATGGCTGGATGGCATGACAGACTCGATGAACGTGAGTCTAAGTGAACTCCGGGAGTTGGTGATGGACAGGGAGGCCTGGCGTGCTGCGATTCATGGGGTCGCAAAGAGTCGGACACGACTGAGCGACTGAACTGGACTGAGCGACTGAACTGAACTGAACTAGAATGGAAAGAGTTCATAAAGAGACATCACAAGTGTCTATAAATAATAGTTCCAAAATGGCATGTAAAATGTAAATATAAAATGAATGTAAAATGTAATAAAGCCCACTGGAAATAATTAAAAGCACTTGAAGCTACTTTCTTTTAAATGAAACAATAAATGATGTATTCAAGTATGTCTGTGACAAAGCAAGGGTTCAGTAAAACTGGTCTCTAGTGAAAATATGTTAGGTATCTTGTGTAATTCAAGGTAAGATCTGTGACATGCCCAATCTAGAGATGATACAGAGCTAAATTGAGCAGCAGTAAAACAGTTTCCTGTGTGGCTACATCCAGAGCACTCTTATTCTTGAATTCTGCTCTCACCTGTCAGAGTCTCTCATACAACAGGCAAAGGCATTATTAGCCTGTGTATTTCTTTTCTTGGCTTATTTTCTGGGCTCTTGATAATCAAAATTCTTAAATTCAAACTGCTGTGATAAAAGATAAGATTTCTTCTTCCGAGGATATATACACAGACTCTGCAAAAGTTCAGACGCTGTCTTCTAAAAATCAGGTATTTGTTAATTTCCCAGATTTCTATTGTTTCTCAACATGTATTTTTGGAATTTTGAGGGAATTTGGATCAAAGAAACTAAAGTTATAGATGCAAAAACAAACTTGTATATCAATATATAGATATGTTTTTAAAATAATATAATTTTATATGATTATATATAATTTTCAATCATATATATATGCACATTTATATATCTCTATAAATATCATTTGGAAGTAAAGGAAATAAAAGTGTGAGTGACAGAGTGGGGAAACAGAACAGAGAAGAAAGGAAGGGAGAAAGAATTGAAGAAAAGAGTGATGCTATAAGAGAAATCAGATGAATTGGAATAAGGAAGTGATTCTAATTATTATCTAATTTTAGTAATTTAACTGATACTATTTAATATGACATTATTATTATCACTGATACTATTTAATTTCACAGTTTATGATACCTTGACATTATTAATTGGTATAAATTTGAGGTTTAGAGAAAATAAATGAGGAAATATAAAATTCTACCAGGGTAAAGCATAATTAGACATAATTAAACTATGCATAAATTGGATATATTATCCTTTAGTAAGGGCATAAAAATTTTTCATAAAGATTCCTATGAAATTTTCTAAAATGTTTAATCATGAAAAATATTTTTCAAATTTTTTCAAATTAAAGTTTAATACACACTTACTTTTTATACTTCATATATAAATCTAATAAACAATTACAGCAGTAACAAAGGTTAATAAGATGTGTCAAGAAATTTGATGTATGGCAAAACAAACACAATATTGTAGAGTAATAAACCTCCAATTAAAATAAATAAATTTATATTAAAAATATGTTGGGGAGACATTAATGAAAGATAAGGTAAAAGGAGATAACTAATTGGATGGTGACAAGTGAAAAATAATGAGAAAAAATGGAAAAAGATGAATTGTTATTGGAGGATCTGGAAATTTTATTAAAGGTGGTAGAATTTGGTCTACAGATTCATTATGAGCAAATAGAGGAGGAAAATGTACTTGAGAAGGAAGAATTTGAGCAAAACATTGAAACTGGAGACGTGCTTGTGGTATGTTGAGAAAGAACAAACGTGTCAGCGGAATTATGGGGAAAATGAAAATATATTGCGTTGAAAGATGAGACTAGAAAGAAAGCAGGAGCAGGTGAAACTGTGAAAGAATGGAAGTGCCAAGCTATAAGGATAAATTTTAGTCGAAAGAATTCAGTAAAGGCATCAGATCATCTTTTGCATTTTTACTTATAAATAAATGATAGTAACAGATTTGCAATTGTGAATAGGCAATATTTAAAAGGCCAAAAATAATATACCATAGCAACTACTTTGCATATGTGCTAAGTCGCTCAGCTGTGTCCAACTCTTTGTGACCCCATGGACTACAGCTCCCCAGGATCCTCTGTCCAGGGGATTTTCCCAGCAAGAATACTGTAGTGGGTTGCCATTTCAGCCTCCAAAGGATCTTCCTGACCCAGGGATTAGACCTGCTTCTCCTGCATTGGCAGGTGGATTCTTTACCACTGAGCCACTTGAGAAGTCCTACCAACTCATTAAGTAACAGTTAAAAATTAATATTTCTTCATTCTTAAAATATTTTCATATTTGTAATTATATTCTAATCAATCAATAGTTATTCAAATTCATTCCCAATATCATTTTATTCAATACCAATTTTACTTATGGATTTCACAATTTACATGAATTTAAAATGCAATTTTTGGTTCATTTTCTTGTATCTCTGCCTTTCAGTAATGAGTGAAGAAGTTGTAACTTACTCCAATTGGCCATTTCAACCATCATCTCAGCCACAGAAGAGGCAAAGACTTGAAACTACCAAGAGAAAAGGTCTTTCATGTTTTCTACTTAAAAATATACAGAATTATTCATTATCAGGCTCACATGCACACACACATGAGCTAAATTTTTTTCTCTTACTAAACAAGGAAAATAAGTGCTTTTGAGGGAAGACTATATTTTTCCCCATGAGAGTCATCACTGTAACTATGTTGTAAACATAATATCAGCATTTTTAGAATGAGTGAAATGTTTGAGGATCGAAACATGTTGTTTATCACTTCCTATCATTTAAGATATCAACACTATATAGTAGGATATTTGAGAAATAGAGAAGTGAGCAAATGAAGAGATAATTTCATTATTCAAACACAGTTGCTGTGATTCAGGGACTATTTTTCTTGTTTTCCTGGTTTGTGTATTTGCTGGCATAGAGTGTTCAAAGTATACTTTCTCAAGTGCCATGCTTCTTGATACATAAACGCCAATGTTATTACTTTACTGGTGCATATGATTATATGGAGTTCAATGATATATCTTCTTATCATTTAAAATTTGCTTTCATTTGTACTTTTCCTGTTGCTAATTTGCAGTCTTCATATGTTTTAAATCAATATGTGGAATGATTAGAAGTGAGCTGTGTATCAGTGTGCTAGTTCTATTTTGTCTTACATAAAATGGATATTCAGTACTTTGGCTAAGATGTATTATTTTAACAAGGACCTCAATTGATTATTTCCAGTTTTTTTAGATTGTTAATTACTACAATACGGTTTATGATATACAGACTCACCATGAGGTTAATAAAGAAGTATTTTTAAATTTTGCTTAATATATTCTTAACAAATTTTTAAAGACCCCTTAATATCTAATACACTCTGCTTTTATAGATTCAGAAATTGTTTTCTTTTTAAAATTCTGATGAACAATTCATCTTACCAGTGTCTATACTTCTTATCAATGCAGTTACTAATAGATTTGTATGGGGAAATCTACTGGTTTGGGAAAACTTTATTAATGATATTATTAATTGTATGTATGTGCATAAGTATGTATAAAATGACATACTTCACCACAGTTCATATTTTGCCATGGATCAAATAGAATGACTTAGAGTCATTATCATGTCTTTTTAAGTTTATTTTTACCTAACAAAGCTTCTTAGATTTTCACTGTGAAAGAACTTTATAGTTCTTTCACAGATGGAAATCAATTACCAAAAAACTCCACAAGGTAAGTTTCATGCTTATACCCAATATAAAAATATAAACAGAGACATGATGGTTAAATGTTCTGGAGATTAGAGTATGTAATTGATGGAAATCAATTTTTAGCCGAAAAGACCCAGACCTTTTCTTTTTCTGATGACAACAGGTGGATTTTCTGTCCCTTCCTCTGTGGCATGTATCCTGTATTGGTGGATTTTATGTGTGAGGAAGTTTCTTCTCTCTGCCCCAGCTAAGGTCTTCTGCTTTGTACAATTTCAGGATTTTGGGAAGAAGCTGGTTTTCTGTCTCTTCTCTAGAAGCAGATGGCTTTTGCCTACTGCCAATGCAGGGTATAGGGTGGGCTTGTTTTTTAGTAGCTAAGTTGTGTCTGATTCTTCACGACCTCATGGGCTGCAGCTCGCCAGGCTTCCCTGTGCTTCACTACCTTCTGGAGCTTGCTCAAACTCATGTCTATTGAGTTAGTGATGCCATCCAACCATCTCATCCTCTGTTGTACCCCTCTCCTCTTGCCTTTAGTCTTTCCCAGCATCAGGGTCTTTTCCAATGTGTCTACTCTTTGCATCAAGTGGCCAAAGTATTGAAACTTCAGCTTCATCATCAGTCCTTCCAATGCATATTGATTTCCTTTAGAACTGATTGGTTTGATCGCCTTGCTGTCTGAGGGACTCTCAAAAGTTTTCTCCATCACCACAATTTGAAAGCATCAGTTCATAGTCCTTCAGCCTTTGTGGTCCAACTCACATATCCATACGACTACTGGAAAAACCATAGCTTTGACTAGATGGACCTTTGTCGGCAAAGTAATGCCTCTGCTTTTTAATACACTATCTAGGTTTGTCATAGCTTTATAGGTTTCTCAGGAGGCTGGTAAGGTGATCTGGTATTCCTATCTCTTTAAGAATTTTCTACAGTTTGTTGTGATTCATACAGTCAAAGGCTTTAGTTTAGTCAATGAAGCAGAAGTAGATGTTTTTCTGGAACACTTTGCTTTTTCTATGATACAACAGATATTGACAGTTTGATCTCTGATTCCTCTGCCTTAAAGTCTGCTTTTAGCCTTGAAGATTTGTTGAAATTCTTCACTCTCATATGGCTGCCACTTTTCCTCCTATGCTTTGCCAAAGGTGAAGTAGAGTTTGCGTGCTGTCTTTCCGTAAAATCGGGGCTTTATCTCTTTAGAATTCAGATCACCTGATCACTTTATCAGTTCAGCTGCCTCATTCCCTCAATATGAGTTATGATTTTGTAGATTGCCTTCCTTTTCTCTATTTTTAGGATGTGAGCTACATTGCTGTAGAGTTTACTGCACCTAAAACAGAAGCAGAACTCTGAATAAACATTTAACGTTGATGTTACAAGATGTATTCATCTCTCTCTATATAGGTCACCCTATTCCACATTCTTTATGGAAATATGTTGCTGTGTCTCTGTGGATCATTTGCCTGGGGCTTCTTCTGTCTGTTGGATACTTGGTCACTGAGTGTGAGTCAAAATATGAAATATTTCATTATTCACATAGTGAAATATGTTGAAGATAATACATCATTTTGATCAGCTCTATTTCTTAACAAAGTAAATATTCTCTGCACAAAAGTTAATTTCTTAGAGACATATAAAAATGTCCATTTTTAAGCGTATCGAGAACATTACATACTGCCTTACTATTTGTTCTCATGTTTCCTTTACCAGAAATACCTTTAAATTTTTTTTTTCTCTGTGAAAAAGCTTTCTTACACTGTTATCAGAACAATATTTCTTTCTTCTTTGATTTATGGCTGTGTAAACTTGTTGTATGTGTACTATAATTCGATTTTATGATTATGACTTTATTACATTTAAGTTCTTTGAAGTAAATAATGCTTCATTCATCATTTTTTGTAGCTCTGAATTTAGCACAATGTTTTACCTATAAAAATGTGTCACATTTTTCTTTTTGAGTTTAAAACTGACCTTTCTGAGTTCTCTTCAGTGAATAAAAAGCCATTTCAACCAGAAGGATGTCCAGGAAATAGCTCCTCCAACAAGGAAACAAATAAAACAGGTAATTTTGGTTGAGTCCCTGAGTTATAATTTTATTTGCAAGTGATAAGAGACAATTAACTTTTGTTTAATGCATGTAACTGGATATGTGTAAATATATATATGTCAAATCTATTAAGACTCAAATGATGATGGCACTATTAAATGACAACCTGAAGTTAAATAAAATATTTCCATAAGGTATCATCATTTTGGGGCTCATCTATATGATTTCATTTATGTATTTCTTATTGTCTTATTTTTGAAACTTACAGCTTTTTAAAGATAATTATATACATATTTTATTTTCATGTGAAAACAAAGAAAGAATATTATGTTGATAATTTTAATAGTCATATACACTGGATAGGTTTCCTGACACATTTCTAATTTTGTCATTAAAAATTATTTCCTAATATACAGCTTATGACTCTAAATGTTTTCAATGAACTGAGTTATTAACTTAAGATAAATTTAACACTAAATTTAAGTGCACACAACCTATAATGTAAAAATAAAAAAGTGTTTTTGCTTGTAGATGGTAGATTTGCTATGTCAACCTACAGACGTGATTTGCACTGATGGAAATAATTCAGTTATATTTTAAATTTTTAATAGTTTGGAAATACCATACTTGTTCAAGCAACTGGCATCAGTATGGAGAAAACTGCTACTATTTTTCAAGAAACAGTTTTCCTTGGAAAGAATGTCACCATTATTGCACTAATTTACATTCTGAATTTCTTAAGTTGAATTCTGAAGAAGAGATGGTAAGGACAAGATTTTGTTTTATAAATTTTGGTATCAGAAAATTTTAGGATGACAACAATCACTAAGGTTTTGTATTCTTCTGAATTACTTTCCATACTGTAGTCACCAGACTCTCTGCAATTTGTAATTTTGAATGTGTACTTCAGTAAAACCTGAGTGGTTTTCCTCTAGCACTTGGGGTAAAGTCTAAGTAAAATGTAGACAAGATCACTTGTACTCTGATTTCTGCCTGTTTCTCTATCTTCTTCTGTTGTTAGGGACACTCCATCACGCTGTTCTAAGGAAAGTGTGCCATGGTCTCCAACTGTATTGAAGTTATTGAGATTGATCATGGTCCCCTTATGCTCTTTTATGTCCTTGTTCTGTTTACCTGTGACAAATTTTATTTCCTCTACCTCCTATCCCAAACTATCATCTCTCAGTTAATACATCTTGTTTTAAGATTTTAGCTTACTAAACGATCCACTTGGAAAACATCCTTAGTTCACTAAAATCTGTTTAAATTTCCTGTTAATTATTTCTCTCCTTCAATCCTGTATTTCTGTTCTTCTACCATGTGTCACTACTGCTTATTACATAAGTCAATGAATATTATTCATTTTTTCAGTGCCTAATTTGAGCAACTACAGTTTTAAGATTTTATGCTTACTTTTACAACTCATGACTTAAGAAAATGACTAGAATAAAATATGTACCAAAAAAATACTCAGTGACTAAGTTATTAGCTCTGAGCATCCAGGTTATGGCTGAAGAGTTTAGGGTTAATCCCTCCAGATTCTTTCAATATAAAGAAGAGAGAATCCAAAGAGAAGTAAAATATGCATATTTAAACTATTATATTCCTCTTTTGCAAGAAAAGTTCCACTTTTTTATTTACTTTCCTCTTTCTCTCTGCAGAATTTTATAAGAAAATTGTCAAAAATGCAATGTGGTTTGCAAAAAGAAAAGTTTTCAATTAGTTTATACTACAACAATAAACGACTGAACTGGGTTTGGCTAGATGATACAAAACTTACCCTGAACAAGTAAGTCTCTTGCTGTTTTAAAATTTCAGTACCAAACAATATTATTTTCTTCCATATAGAAATATTTAATGTGGATCTGGGTAGCATTTATAACAGACGCACCTGTAAGAAATCAATAAGTAAAAGATAGGAAAGATGGAAAGCAAGGCGTAAAATACTTAGTAACATACTAAATACTATACTAAGTTAAATATGTTCCTTTCAAAGCTCATTGAAATTGCTTATTGAAGTATAATTATTTTGCAGTTTAATAAAAGGCAATTGAATAAATAAATTTGCATAAGATGACAAAGTGAGTATGCTTCAGATTTGTCATTTTAATTTCAGTGTAGTTTGTCTGACTGAAAGATGTGCATGTATTGAAATTTTCTTAAAATGTGCTGTCTAATTCTCTAGGACTCACCTAGTGTACTTTGTATAGTTTGCTGTCATAAAAAAATCACTACAAACTGGGTGGCTTAACACAACAGAAATTTATTCTCTCAAGCAGAGGGAACAGAGGTTTGAAATCAAGATCTTGGTAGAATTGGTTCTTTACTGGAAAGATCCTTTGTCTGAAGGAGCTTGCTAAACTTTTCCAGAGAGAAAGCTAACTGTTGTTGATGATTAAAACAATTTTTTGTTCTGTAAATACTGTGGAACTTGTTTATAAAAATGTTACTGTATAAAAGAAATACAGTAAATTTTCATGAAAATACAAGATATTCTGCCAATCCTTGGCATCATTTAAAGACAAGTCAGCCCTCTGTATCTGTGGGTTCTGAATTCTCAAGTTCAATCAACCATGTAGACACAGAGGACTGCCTGGGATTTGAGTATCTGTGGACTATGATATGTTGGGTATTCTAGATGAATCTCCCCACTCTCCACATCCTGGGTACAAAGAGAAAACTGTCTATACCTCCAACTTCCTTTGCTCCTTCTCTGCATCTCTCTGTGTATGTTGCTCTCCCATAAGGATATTCTTATTGGATTTAGGGTAAAATCCAATATGGTTTCATCATGATAGAAGTCATTTTTTTCTATTTTTAATTTATCTATTAAAATTTAAAAACAAATCTATTTATTTTTAATTAAGGATAATTGCTTTACAGAATTTTTCTGTCAAACCTCTACATGAATCAGCCATAGGTATACATATATCCCCTCCCTCTTGAAGCTCCCTCCCATCACCCTGCCCATCACACCCCTCTAGGTTGATACAGAGACCCTGTTTGAGTTCCCTAAGACATTCAGCAAATTCCCATGGGCTATCTATTTTCCATATGGTAATGTAAGTTTCCATGTTACTCTTTCCATACATCTCACCCTCTCCTCCACTCTCCCCATGTCTGTAAGTCTGTTCTTTATGTCTGTTTCTCCATTGCTGCCCTGCAAATAAATTCTTCAGTACTATCTTTCTAGATTCTGTATATATGTGTTAGTATGAAATATTTATCTTTCTGTTTCTGGCTCACTACACTCTGTATAATAGGCTTTAGGTTTGTCCACCTCATTAGAATGGACTCAAATGCATTTCTTTATGGCTGAGTAATATTCCATTGTGTATATGTACCACTACTTTATCCATTTATCTGTTGATGGACATCTAGGTTGCTTCCATGTTCTAGCCATTATAAATAGTGCTGTAGTGAATATTGGGGTACATGTGTCTTTTTCAATTTTGGTTTCTTCAGGGTATATGCCTAGGAGTGGGAAGGCAGGGTCATATGGTGGTTTTATATCTAGTTTTTAAAGGAAACTCCATACCTCCTTTCATAATGGCTGTATCAATTTACACTCCCACCAACAGGGCAAGAACTTTCCTTTTCTTCACATCCTCTCCAGCAGTTATTATTTGTAGACTTTTTGATGATGGCCATTCTGACCAGTGTAAGGTGATATCTCATTGTAGTTTTGATTTGCATTTCTCTAATAATAAGTGATGTTGAGCATCTTTTCATGTGTTTGTTAGCCATCTCTATGTCTTCTTTGGAGAAATGTCTATTTAGGTCTTTTTCCCACTTTTTGATTGGGTTGTTTGTTTTTCTGGTATTGAGTTGTATGTGTTGCTTGTATACTTTGGAAATTAATCATTTGTCAATTGTTCCATGTGCTATTATTTTCTCCCATTTTGAGGGTTATCTTTTCACCTTGTTTATAATTTCCTTTTGCTGTGCAAATCTTTTAAGTTTAATCAGGTTCCACTTGCTTACTTTTGTTTTAGTTTCCATTATTCTAGAAGGTGAGTCATAGAGGATTTTACTTTGATTTATGTCATCGAGTATTCTGCCTATGTTTTCCTCTAACAGTTTTATAGTTTCTGGTCTTACATTTAGTCCTTTAACCCATTTTTAAGATGCAAAAACCATCAACAAAATTCTAGCAAACAGAATCCAACAACACATTAAAAAGATCATACACCTTGAGCAAGTTTGGTTTATTTCAGGGATGCAAGGATTCTTCAATATACACAAATCAATCAATATGATACACCATGTTGACAAATTGAAAAATAAAAACCATATAATAATCTCAATAGATGTAGAAAAAGCCTTTGACAAAATTTAATACCCATTTATGATTAAAACTCTTCAAAAGATGGGTGTAGAAGGAACCTACCTCAATGTAGTAAAGACCATATATGATAAGCTCATAGAAAACATAACTCTCAATGGTGAATAACTGTAAGCATTCCTCCTAAGATCAGGAATAAGACAAGGGTGTCCACTCTCACCACTATTATTCAACTTAGTTTTGGAAGTCCTAACTATAGCAATCAGAGAAGAAAAAGAAATAAAAGAATCCAGATCAGAAAAGAAGCAAAGCTCTCACTGTTTGCAGATGACATGATATTATACATAGAAAGTCCTAAAGATACTATCAGTAAATTACTAGAGCTAATCAGTGAATTTAGAAAAGTCACAGGATACAAAATCAATACACAGAAATCACTTACATTCCTATATACTAACAATAAAAGTCGGAAACAGAAATTAAGGAATCAATCCCATTCACAATTGCAACAAAAAGAATTAAATATCTAGAAATAAACCTACCCAAGGATGGACAGGGAGGCCTGGCATGCTGTGGTTCATGGGGTCACAAAGAGTCAGACACGACTGAGCAACTGAACTGAACTGAACTGAAGGAGACAAAAGAACTGTATACAGAAAATTATAAGGCACTGATGAAATAAATCAAAGATGACATAAATAGATGGAGGGATATTCCATGTTCCTGGGTAGAAAGAATCAATATTGTGAAAATGACTATATTGCCAAATGCAATATACAGATTCAGTGTGATCCCTATAAAATTACCAATGGTATTTTTCAGAGAACTAGAACAAAAAATTTCACAATTCATATGGAAACACAAAAAAACCCAAATAGCCAAAGTAGTCTTGAGAAAGAAGAATGAAGCTGGAGGAATCAACCTTCCAGACTTGAGATTATACTACAAAGTGACAGTCATCAAGACAGTATAATACTGGCACAAAAACAGAAACATAGGCCAACAGAACAAGACAGAAAGCCCAGGAATAAATCCATGCACCTATGGGTATCTTATTTTTGACAACGGAGGCAAGAATATACAATAGGGTAAAGATGACCTTTTCAATAAGTGATGCTGGGAAAACTGGATAGCTACATGTAAAAGAATGAAATTATAACACTTCCTAACACCATACACAGTAACCTCAGATATGCAGATGACACCACCCTTATGGCAGAAAGTGAAGAGGAACTAAACAGTCTCTTGATGAAAGTGAAAGAGGAGAGGGAAAAAGTTGGCTTAAAGCTCAACGTTTAGAAAACGAAGATCATGGCATCTGGTCCCATCACTTCATGGGAAATAGATGGAGAAGCAGTGGAAACAGTGTCAGACTTTTTATTTCTGGGCTCCAAAATCACTGCAGATGGTGACTTCAGCCCATGAAATTAAAAGACACTTACTCCTTGTAAGGAAAGCTATGACCAACCTAGATAGCATATTGAAAAGCAGAGACATTACTTTGCCAACAAGGGTCCGTCTAGTCAAGGCTATGGTTTTTCCAGTAGTCATGGATGCGATGTGAGAATTGGATTGTGAAGAAAGCTGAGCGCTGAAGAATTGATGCTTTTGAACTGCGGTGTTGGAGAAGACTCTTGAGAGTCCCTTGGACTGCAAGGAGATCCAACCAGTCCATTCTGAAGGAGATTAGCCCTGAGTGTTCTTTGGAAGAAATGATGCTAAAGCTGAAACTCCGACACTTTGGCCACCTCATGTGAAGAGTTGACTCATTGGAAAAGACTCCGATGCTGGGAGGGATTGAGGGCAGGAGGAGAAGGGGACGACAGAGGAGGAGATGGCTGGATGGAATCACCGCCTCGATGGACGTGAGTTTGAGTGAACTCCACGAGTTGGTGATGGACAGTGAGGCCTGGCATGCTGCAATTCATGGGGTCGCAAAGAGTCGGACACGACTGAGAAACTGAACTGAACTGAACACCATACATAAAGATAAACTCAAAATGGATTAAAGACCTAAATGTTCAGTTCAGTTCAGTCACTCAGTTGTGTCCGGCTTTTTGCATCCCCATGAACTGCAGCACGCCAATGTTCCTGTCCATCATCAACTCCCGGAGTCCACCCAAACCCATGTCCATTGAGTCAGTGATGCCATCCAACAATCTTATCCTCTGTCATCCCCTTCTCCTCTTGCCCTCATTCTTTCCCAGCATCAGGGTCTTTTCAAATGAATCAGCTCTTCGCATCAGGTGGCCAAAGTATCGGAGTTTCAGCTACAACATCAGTCCTTCCAATGATCACCCAGGACTGATCTCCTTTAGGATGGACTGGTTGGATCTCCTTGCAGTTCAAGGGACTCTCAAGAGTCTTCTTTAACACCACAGTTCAAAAGCATCAATTCTTCTGCACTCAGCTTTCTTTATAGTCCAACTCTCACATGCAAACATGACCACTGGAAAAACCATAGCCTTGACTAGACAGACCTTGGTTGGCAAAGTAATGTCTCTACTTTTTAATATGCTGTCTAGGATGGTCATAGCTTTCCTTCCAAGGAGTAGTGTCTTTTAATTTCATGGCTGCAATCACTATCTGCAGTGATTTTGGAGCCCAGAAATACAAAGTCAGCCACTGTTTCCACTGTTTCCCCATCTATTTGCCACAAAGCAATGGGACCGGATGCCATTATGTTAGTTTTCTGACTGTTGAGCTTTAAGCCAACTTTTTCCCTCTCCTCTTTCACTTTCATCAGGAGGCTCTTTAGTTCATCACTTTCTCCCATAAGGGTGGTGTCATCTGCATATCTGATATTATTGATATTTCTCCTGGCAATCTTGATCCCAGCTTGTGCTTTCTCCAACTCAGCGTTTCTCATGATGTACTCTGCATATAAGTTAAATAAGTAGGGTGACAGTATACAGCCTTAACATACTCCTTTTCTTATTTGAAACCAGTCTGTTATTCCATGTCCAGTCCTAACTGTTGTTTCTTGACCTGCATACAAATTTCTCAGGAGGCAGGTCAGGTGGTCTGGCATTCCCATCTCGTTCAGAATTTTCCACAGTTTATTGTGATCCACAGAGTCAAAGGCTTTGGCATAGTCAATAAAGCAGAAATAGTTGTTTTTCTGGAACTCCCTTGCTTTTTCCATGATCCAGTGGATGTTGGCAATTTGATCTCTGGTTCTTCTGTCTTTTCTAAAACCAGCTTGAACATCTGGAAGTTCATGGCTAACGTATTGCTGAAGCCTGGCTTGGAAAATTTTGAGCATTACTTTAGTAGCACGTGAAATGAGTGCAATTGTGCAGTAGTTTGAGCATTGTTTGGCATTGCCTTTCTTTGGGATTGGAATGAAAGCTGACCTTTTCCAGTCCTGTGGCTACTGCTGAGTTTTCCATATTTGCTGGCATAGTGAGTGCAGCACTTTCACAGCATCATCTTTCAAGATTTGAAATAGCTCAACTAGAATTCCATCACCTCCACTAGCTTTGTCCATAGTGATGCTTCCTAAGGCCCACTTGTCTTCACATTCCAGAATGTCGGGCTCTAGGTGAGTGATCTCAGCATCATGATTATCTGGGTCATGAAGGTCTTTTTTTTTTTTTATAGTTCTTCTGTTTATTCTTGCCACATTTTCTTAATATCTTCTGCTTCTGTTAGGTCCCTACCATTTCTATCCTTTATTGAGCCCATCTTTGCATGAAATGTTCCCTTGGTATCTCTCATTTTCTTGAAGAGATATCTAGTCTTTTCCATTCTGTTGTTTTCTTCTATTTCTTTGCATTGATCGCTGAGGAAGGATTTCTTATCTCTCCTTCCCATTCTTTGGAACTCGGCATTCAAATGGGTATATCTTCCTTTTCCCCTTTGCTTTTCACTTACCTTCTTTTCACAGCTATTTTTAAGGTCTCCTCAGACAGCCTTTTTGCTTTTTTGCATTTCTTTTTCTTTGGGATATTCTTGATTCGTGTTTCCTGTACAATGTCATGAATAGCTACATGTAAAAGAATGAAATTAGAACACTTCCTAACATCATACACAAAGATGAACTCAAAATGGATTAAAGACATAAATGTAAATGCATGTATTTTTTAATTGAAGGGGATTTGCTTTACAGAATTGTCTTGGTTTCTGCCAAACATCAACATGAATCAGTCATAGCTATACAAATGTCCCTTCCCTCTTGAACCTCCTTTCCATCTACCTCCCCATCCATACCTCTATATATTTGCAGAACCCCAGTTTAAATTCCCTGAGTCATACAGCAAATTCCCATTGGCTATCTATTTTAAATATGGTAATGTAAGTTTCCATGTTACTCTCTTCATACATCCTACTCTCTCCTTTCTCCCTGTCTCCCCATGTCCATAAGTCTGTTCTCTATGTTTGTGACCTCATGGCACTAATCTTAATTGCATCTACAAAAAAGCTATTTCCAATTAAGAACACATTTTGAGTTCTGGATGGGCTTAAATTTTATTGATGAATTCTATTCAACCTTTGGCTTGGATCATGGCTCAGATGGTAAAGAATCTTCCTGCAATGCAGGAGACCTGGATTCAATTCCTGGGTCTGGAAGATCCCCTGGAGAAGGAAATGGCAAATTACTCCAGTATTCTTGCCTGGAGAATCCCATGGCCAGAGTAGCCTGGAAGGCTACAGTCCATGGGGTCACAAAGAGTCAGACATGACTGAATGACTAATATTTATTCAAGCTACTTCCTACACTCAAAAAAAGGATTTATGGGCCTCAATTCCCATGATTCATTAGGGTATCTGGAAGTGGAGATATAAAATATATACTAGTGCACATACACAATTGTGTAAAAACCAGTTTAGCAAGACCATGGGAAATACTGAACTGCCAATACTCTTGTTCCCCAGTTTTAAGCTCCACAGTTTAAAATATAGTAAGTAATTGATAGTGCAAGCTCTTAAGTGTCTTGGATTGATGTCTTGGCTCTGCCATTAGGATCATAGTCTTTTATCTAAACTTTCTGCTTTGGTTTCTATTCCATTTTCTATAAGATGTGATGAATAATAGAACCCACATCATAGCGTAGTTGTGAAAATACAGTAATTGATAAATTAAGCATGTGAAAAATGTATGGTTCTTTAAGAAAATAAAGTTATCTCTCCTTCCTCCTCCTCTTTCCTCTCCTACCCCAGATCTTAACAGTAAATTAATGTCAAATAAAATTTTAAATAGGTGAATCTAATTTAAAAATGTGATTTCAGGACTTCCCTGGTAGTTCAGTGGTTAAGACTCTGTGCTTCCACTGCAAGGCATATGGGTTTGATCCCTGGTTGGGGAACTAAGCTGTGTGCCATGTAGCTTGCCTAAAATTAATAATATAAAAGTAAATAAAATAAAATCTAAATTAAAATATTATTTCTACCATAAAATATTATGACTAAAATATGCAAGATTTCTTCTAATATATCCATTTTTAACAGACATGATTTTCTAACATAATTTGTGTTAAATTAAAATTTTGGATTTACTTAAAATTCTGAGTGATTATATATTCATTTCTAATTGCTGTAAATGCATACCCCTTTTCAGGAATTATGTGATCTATTTCTTTAAATGTTTATAAATTTCTCTGATTCTCACTGACATATCCACATATTTAATCTTTTAAAACTATTTTCTAGACTTATTAGTAAAGAGGAATCTGATGTTTGCTCTGGGGTAAATTTTCCCAGGAGAGAATGAATTGTCATTAATGATTCATGACAATTTTTTTTTACTCTATATATAATAAAATGTTTACCAAAACACTAATGTATAAACAAAATATAGTAGACCCCTGTGAAGATGGAAGATACTTTGAAATTATCTGAGGTCAAGAGATGAAAGTCAGAATTGAAGGCATTATTAACATCCCAATTCTAGATTTAATATTAAATTTCAGATGACAAAATATTCATTATTTTATTATTAGAGAACTGGGAAAATGATATTTCTACTTTTTTATAAGTATGTCAAAGTATTATGAATTTAAAAAGTACAATTGATACATAAAGCAATTTCAGAACTTAATGGAAAGTATTTTGTTTTCTAGGCTTCAACTTCCAGGACATGAGAATGCTAATAATAAATGTGCACACATAAAATACGGCCAGATAATTGCTGAAGATTGCCGTAGTAGTGGTTATTGTATCTGTAAGAAGACAATATATTCAGATTAGATAAAGTGCCTGAGATTTTCCAGTGAGATGACCTCAACTATGTAAAAACGTGTTTATCTAAAAATAGATGTCATTAACCATTGACGTCTATATGTTATTCTTTAACTTTAATCCATAATTTGCAACAGGATTGATACAATAAACAGTATTTTAGTAACATTGGATAATTGCTTTTTAATTTCTAAGTTGTGTTTGACTCTTTTGTGACCCCATGGACTGTGGTCTGCCAGGCTCCTTTGTCCATGGGATTTCCCAGGCAAGAATACTGGAGTGGGCTGCCATTTCCTTCTCCAGAGATCCTCCTGACCCACAAATCAGACTCACGTCTCCTGCATTCCAAGCACATTCTTTACCACTGACCCACAGGGAAAGCTCAACATTGGATAGTATAGAGAAAATAAAAAATATGAGGGAACATTATTGAGATAGAAGTATGAAGGAAATTCCTCTATTACTGGGAAAGAGATACTAAATAAATCAAGTTTTATTCAGGTCTTCCAGTACTTTCAAAATAAATTTTATCACTTTAGCCTTATGCTTTTAATTTTATATAAAACACAATTCTTTCTTTGCCTTATTATGGTCATCTATCAGAGAAATAGTTAAGTAAGAAGACCCCGATGCTTGGAAAAATTGAAGGTAGGAAGAGAAAGAGACAACAGAGGATGAGATGGTTGGATGGCATCACCAACTCAATGGACATGGATTTGGGTGGACTCCGGGAGTTGGTGATGGACAGGGAGGCCTGGCATGCTGCGGTTCATGGGTTCTCAAAGAGTCGGACATGACTGAGTGACTGAACTGAACTGAAGAAGATAAAATTGTCTCATAAAATGAATCTCAAAGAAAAATTGCATTTTTGATAAGCTAGAAAATAATGGTTTAAAAGTGGTTATAGAGAGCCAGGAGATGTTAAAAGTTTGTTAGCCACAAAAATTATCAATACAATGAATGAAAATGGATAGTCTCAGCTAGAGTGGAATAAATAGTATTTATTTTATTCAAAAACAAGAATTTTTTTCCTGTCACTGGTCAGGACAGAGTTTTAAGGACTGGAGATCCACATTTGTACAAATCAAAGAACTATGTCTACTTTCATAGAGCTTTCAAACTAAATGAGAGGGCAGATACATTGGTAGATGCATAATGTAAATAAAATAAGTTCTTAGAAAGGGGGAAAAATAGTGAAAAAGTGAAAAAGTAGTTATCAGATTATAACAAAGAATTTGATCTAGACTGAGAATTTAGTGAAGAACTTCCTGATATGGAGAGTTGAGAAATAAATAATTTTATTTAAAAAAAAAGGAAAAGGATCTGGGAGTTAAGAGTATTTCAGAGACAAAAAAGAAACAACCAAACTGCAGGTGGAATGAAGATCAGTGTGACTGAATCCCAGAGATGGAAGGGGAAAACAGTTTGATATAATCCTAGAGGAAGAAAAAAAAAAAAACAGAAAACACAAATCTTTGAAAACTGCGAGAAATTCTTGACTTCTTTAGGGTATTTTCAATCTTGAAATTCACCCAAGATTTGAGAGCCTACCTAAATGGGAAGGAAGTCCAAAAAAGAGGGGATATATATTTATGTTTAGCTGAATTACTTTGCTGTACAGAGGAAACCAACACAACATTGTAAAGCAACTATACTCCAATAAAAATTGATTTTTTAAAAAAGATAGAGCAGAGAATCCAAATCCATACACAATCACAAACAAGGTTGCTAAAACTGCCAGATGACATGGGCCACAGACAAAAATTATTAGATACCTAAGGAGCACAATTTCTCTAAAAAATATACCAAAATAAAAATTCTAGTTCATACAAATATAGTGGCACAATTTTAATAATAATTTTAAAATGGTTATTCTAGGAAAGCCTCAGTGAAATGAAGGAGGATATGGTAATATAACAGAGACTCAAAATGTACATTTCTGCTTCCAGATATAATGTAGACAAAAAATGTCAAAACAGAAAAAGAAAGACTTTAAAAAATTTTTTTAAATACATTTTTAAGGCATTAAAGGTCTACAGAAGGATTACTGTGCTTAGTTGTTCAGTTTGTCGCACTCTTTGTAACACCATGAACTGTAGCCCACGTTCTTCTGTCCATGTGGATTCTCCAGGCAAGAATACTAGAGTGGGTTGCCATGCCCTCCTCCAGGGCATCTTCTCAACAGAGGAATGGAACCCAGATCTCCCACATTAAATTAGTTTAAATTCCAGAATAGGGAGGATTAGTTATCAATTTGTCACTGTTGCTACTGTTTTTGTGTGTGTGGATCAGATCTTGGCCAAAGCAGACAGCCTACGACCAAAGAAAGAGAACCTGAAAAGCTTTCAGTGGTTACATAGACTAAAATGACAATATTAGAGATTTGAAGATCCTCAAATTGTCATCTTTCCCACAAGCCATTTGTTAAAGTCTGAGATAAAACTGAGACAAGACTTTGAAACAAAGTCAAAAGATTCTGAGGGGGAAAAAAAAGAGAAACCCCCCAAAGTTTTCCTACTGTTTAGGAAGCAAAGACTAACCAGTAGAAAGAGTTATAAACTGCCAGGAGTCAGCGTGAGGAATCCCACCCGTGGCAAAGGTCATGAGGAAGGAAGCCTGACAAAACACAAAGGCGGGGATCAGGCTTCAGGGGTCCCCCCCTGGAATTTCCTGAGCATCTAACCCCAAAATCAGAGTCTGCCTGCTTTACTATATTATGCTTTTCACCTACTCTTCTGACATTAACAGGGCGCTGTCCCCCCACCACCTTTTTTTAGGAAAAAGTTAATTTAGAGCTTTTAGATAATAAGTCTCCTGGGCATAATAAGAGTGTTTCAATCCAAAAACCCCTCTGATGGCTCTCTAACTTGCCTTACCCGGACTTTTACAACTACGCATGTGATTGTTTACAGCCCCTCAACTGTGAGAGGCACGGGAAGCCTAAAACATAAAGCCTTTAAAAGTTATTACTCTAAAAGTTATTAGAGTAGTGCTGGTGTAAGATTTCACTGTTGAGCCAATGCTTGTTGCTAAGTTCCCATATCTCTTATCCACTGTGCACCTGAGAGCACATTTGTTAACATAGTTAGAATGTAAGAAAAAACAAGTGTAGCCTTGAAACTAACCACATCAGACTTTTGAGCTAATTGGTTCTTTCTTGTTGTAACTTACTGCACCTTTGCTTCCTGAAAATGTAACTTTGTTTGATACTTTCTGAGGCTGACATAGATTAGAAATATAAAGAAAAAACACTTCAAGGGAAAATAAGTTTTCTGGTTGAACAGCCTTTATCAAAAGAGGGTCTTAAAATGTTTCACAGGCCTCCAAGGCCAGAAGATAGTGTACACAACATCGTTTGTGGGAAAGGTATAAAAGTCCTTTTAAAAAATAAAGTTATTGGGCCTCTCTCACCAAAGCAGCTTGGTTACCCCGTGTCTTCTTTACTCTATTTTCTGGCTGAATTCCCATCTGGGGCATGGAGGCTTGCGTGTCTACTTACTTGCCCTGGCTTCTAAGACCCACGTGAGAGGGAGCCCAAGGCGGGGCACCCTCCACTATTCAAACGGGTGCCAGTAGCCTAACGTAGATGGTGCAAACCTCTTGTCTTGAGGTTTTATTAGTTCTCCACGTAACCCAAGTTATTCAGCCTCTTTTCTCCACTAATTTTCCTACTACACTATTCTTTCCTAATCTAATCTTATATTTCTAATTAAATAAATCTCTCCTCCCCGACTCCATCCACCCTTCGAATTCCCTGGATCCACCGGGGCTGAACCCCGGCAATAAACAAACAAAAAACAGTATATAGAAACCATGGATGGAGTAGTGAACCAAGATTGGAGACCTGCACCAAGGTCACACCTGTGACAATGGGTCTGGGAATAGCTAAAAAACAAGTTAAAAAGCAAGTTTGTCCTTTAGTAGAAGGAAGGCATAGCTTCAGAACACACACACATAAAAAGAATTGGAGATTTTACTGTTTAAAAGTGGAGGTGGGATGACAAAGCTGAAGAATAGCAGAGTTTTAAACATTTATTTTATTTATTTTTGGTTGTACTGAGTCTTCACTGATGCACATGGGCTTTCCCTAGTTGCAGAGAGTGGGGGCTATTGTGTAGTTGCAGTGCACCAACTTCTCACTGTGGTGGCTTCTCTTGAGGTGGAGCACAGACTTCAGGCACATAAGCTTCAGTAGTTGTAGCTTGCAGGCTCTAGACTGTGGGCTCAATAGTTGTGGTGCACAGGCTCAGCTGCTCCAGGGCATGTGGAATCTTCCTGGATCAGGGATCAAACCCGTGTCCCCTGAATTGGCAGGTGGATTCCTATCCACTGCACCACCAGGGAAGTCCAAGAATAGTAGGATCTCACATACATGACTGGTAAGACCCTCAAGATATCTACCAAAATTTGATGCTGTGTGTAGTAAGATGGTAAGTAATTGAAATGAAAATAAGAGAACTGACTTTCTCATAGATTACAGAGATAAAATAACTGTGAAAATGAAAGTGTTAGTCACTTAGTTATATCTGACTCTTTGGGACCCAATGGACTGTAGCCCACCAGGTTCCCCTGTCCATGGGATTCTCCAGGCAAGAATTCTGGAGTGGGTTGCCATTCTCTTCATTAAGGCATCTTCCCAACACAGGGATTGAACCAGGTTTTGCTGGCAGATTCTTTACCACCTGAGCCACCAGGGAAGCCCACAACTAAAGTGTTACTCAAACTTAATCCCTCTAATTCCCTAATTAAAGTGACACATTCCCAGCCTATCCACTTTAAAGAAAATTAAAAGATGAATCACTTTATGGTGAAAGTTAACATCATCTGGACCAATGTGGTTGTTTTATACATGGTATTTGACATACAATCAAAAAATCACAAGACTTCCAAAAAGGCAGGAAAATATTAGCAATAATCAAGAACAGTCTATACACACACACACACACACACACACAAGTCAGATACACAAACAGTTCATAAGTGGTGTTACCAGACTAGAACTTTAAATAATTCTATACTGTGATAGTAGCCAGTAGCCATATCACTTAGTCATGTACAGTCCATGGAATTCTCCAGGCCAGAATACTGGAGTGGGTAGCCATTCCCTTCTCCAGGGGATCTTCCCAACCCAGGGATTGAACCCAGGTCCCACATTGCAAGTGGATTCTTTACCAGCTGAGCCACAAGGGAAGCCCATACTATGATAAATGTGTTTAAAAATTATTTTAAAAAATAGACAGGAATAGATGTAATTAAGATGTGTTAAGAACATCACCAGAATTTTTTTTTTTGTCTCCAAAAACAACCTAATGGAGATTCTAAAGCTGTAATATCTGAAATTAAAAACTCAGGGGATATACACAATGGAGTATTACTCAGCCATTAAAAAGAATACATTTAAATCAGTTCTAATGAGGTGGATGAAACTGGAGCCTATTATACAGAGTGAAGTAAGCGAGAAAGAAAAACACCAATACAGTATACTAACACATATATATGGAATTTAGAAAGCCATTAACGATAACCCTGTATGCGAGAGAACAAAAGAGACACAGATGACTAGAACAGTCTTTTGCACTCTGTGGGAGAGGGAGAGGGTGGGATGATTTTGGAGAATGGCATTGAAACATTTATAATATCATATAAGAAATGAATCACCAGTCCAGGTTCGATGCAGGATACAGGATGCTTGGGGCTGGTGCACTGGGATGAACCAGAGGGATGGTATGGGGAGAGGTGGGAAGGGGTTTCAGGATTGGGAACACATGTACAGCACTAGCAGATTCATGTTGATGTATGGCAAAACCAACACAATATTGTAAAGTAATTAGCCTCCAATCAAAATAAATAAATTAAATTAAAAAAAACAAACTCAGGGGATAAATTAAATATCAATTTGAAGTGGAAAATAAAGTACTGGTGAACTCAAAGACTGGTCAATATAAAAATACACAAACTCAAGCACAGAGACAACATGAAGTAGAAAAAGAAAAACAGGTCTATAGAAGAACAAAATAGGTCACACACTCAACAAGACAAATTTATATAGAACCAGAGTCTTGAGGAGTAGAAAAAGAACAGAACCAGTAACACCCCCCTCGCCCCTCATCGTCCCAACAAAACAAAACGTCAGTATAAACAAAAGCAAAACCGTACCAAGGCACATGTGCCAAGTTCTTCAGCCATGTCTGACTCTTTGTGACCATGGACTGCTGCCCACCAACCTGTCCATGGGATTCTCCAGGCAAGAATACGGGAGTGGTTGCAACGCCCTCCACCAGGGGATTTTCTGGGCCCAGGGATGGAACCTGTGTTTCTTGGGACTCCTGCATTGCAGGCTGATTGTTTACCCCTGAGCCACCAGGGAAGCCCATAACAAGGCATATTATAGTCAAAATGCTGACAACAAAGTTGAAGAGAAAAATTCCAATAATAGCCAAAGAAAGAGAACATCAGTAATCCAAGCAGTTAACAGAAATAAGGGAAGGCAGAATTTAATGCTATTTCACTTTGAAAATGACAAAAAAAAAACCCTACCAAAATAATATTTCATATCCAGTAAAAATATCTTTCAAAGATTAAGGTAAAATAAAAATCTTTAAGGAAAATCAATTTTTGGCAATTCATCAATAGCAGCAGGTCTGATAGTAATAAAGGTGATAAGAAATGAAGGCTGATGTATATATGAGCAGTGTTCAGATTTACTGATATATTAGATGTGGTATGAAAGAGAAAGAGGGACTTCAAGGATGACTGCAGGGTTTTTTTGTTTGTTTCTTTTAGCTTTGCATTTTGACACACACAAAAAAACCTGAAAAAGTATATGCACACACTTACATATATATCCTTTATCCAGACTACTTCTATGTTAAAATATTATCATATTTGTTCTCTCTCTTCCCCTCTTAGATCATTCCCCACTTCCCCTCTTAAATATTTGTCTTTGTCCAAGAAATCTGGAGGATAATTTTTCAAAATTTTTTGATAAGTGGATTGAAGCTGCTTTCTTTTGGAAGATATTAGTATTGTTAGTAGGCAGACCATTGTTCTCCGTGAACACTTTAAATAAATTTTTGAATACAATACCCTTGGGCTTCGCTGTCAGGCAGGCTTTGGGATATAAACTAAAAAAGAGGGCTGATTTGTGATTACAAATGCTTAATGGAGATTTTTACTTTCTCTTTTCATCAGAGGTCAAGACTAGTGCAGGGAAGACAAAACTTGACCACTGTCCACCTTAGGTTTTCACGTGGGTCTCTTGAATCAAACACTGACTAACAAGAGAAAAAGTTTGCTAACACATGCAATGCACATCATTTGCAAAGTTTGCTAACACGTGCAATGCACATCACTTGGGGGAAACCTAAATGGAAGAGTTGTTCAAAGTGAGGATTTAGAAGTGCAGGTTATGTAGCATCACAAAGGACAATAAATCTGTAGAGAGATATTAGATAAACAATTTTAAGCTCCCCAGGGCAGCAAACTGTTGGAAGGTAAATATCTGGGAGGAAAGTAATAAAATAAGATTTAAGATTTGTCTGGTGCTGTCAGTGGGCAAAAAGGGTCTGTTTTCAGTCAAATGAGAGTTTATAGCCTGACTTTACATGGAAAAAAGAAGAGTAAAGAGACTTTGTTTTCTGTATTTGCTGTTTCCATTTGTTTTTTTGTTTTGTTTAGATGATAAAAGGAAACCACCAACAGTTTTTTTTTTTCTCTCACAGGTTTTATTGAGATATAATTGACACATAATGTTGTATACATTAAAGGTGTAAAATGTGATGCTTTACACACATATATTATGAAATGGTACTACAATAAGCTTAGTTAACACATGTATCACTCCATATAATCACCAATTTTTTTTGTTATGGTGTGAAAATATTTCAGATTTACTCTTTTAGCAACCAACTTATATAGCAAATCCCCAGAACTTATTCATCTTATATATTTTCTATTTTACTTTTTAAAATTAATTTTATTAGAGTATAGTTGCTTTACAATGTTGTTAGTCTCTACTGGAGAGTAAAATGAATCAGCCACACATATACATAAATCCCCTTCCTTTTAGACTTCCTTCCCTTCAGGTCACCACAGTGTATTAAGTAGAATTCCCTGTGCTATACAATATCTTCTCATTAGTTATCTGTTTTATTCATATTCACCTTATAATTGGAAATTTGTACCTGTGACCAACATCTTCCCATTTTCCCTCCCCCTAAGCCTTGGCAACCATGATTCAACTCTTTGTTTCTGTGAATTTGGCTTTTTTAGATTCCACGTAGAACTGAGATCATATAGTGTTTGTCTGTGTCTGGCTTATTCCAGGTCCACTGATGCTGCAAATGATAAGATTTCCTTCCACTCTATACCTGAATAGTATTCCCTTGTTTATGTATCACACTTTCTTTATGCCCTCATTTGTTTGATGGTTGACAGACACTTGGGTCGTATCCATGTCTTGGTTTTTTGAATTACCATGCTAGGAAAATAGGGTGCAGATATATTTGAGGTAGTGATTTCAAGTTACTTCTTAATTATTTTTAGCTCAAAATGGTTTTCATATCAAAGAGGCATATTTGGGGTGACATATTCTGATTTGCTTCACTAGCAAAGGTCATTGTTACTATTTCCTGAAATACAAGTTTTATTTCTTATTCAGTATATGAGATTGGGCTTCCCTGGTGGCTCGTGGTGAAGAACCTGTCTGCCAGTGCAGGAGACGTAAGAAACGCGGGTTTGGTCCTGGGTCTGAAAGACTCCCTGAGAAGAAAATGGCAATCCATTCCAGTGTTCTTACTTGGGAAATCCCATGGACAGAGGAGCATGGCAGGCTATAGTCCATGGGTTGCAAAAGAGTTGGAAATGATTTATTGACTAAACAACAGCAACAATATGAGATTGCAGCCTTTGAAGGTCCCAGGTTTAGAAAGAAAACTTGTATTTAATCCTTTAGTTAGGTGGCCCCTGAACTTTATGGCTTGTTTCACAACCATTAAAACAGAAACTAAGGTTCCCCAAGATTATTAAAAACCCTCAGAATGAAAGCTAGTTTCTGTGGTTGCTTTACTCTTAGGGTTTTCATTTTCACTAAATTCTAAGTTTCCACAGTGTTTTTACCATTGTTCGTTTAGCAGTGCTTTCTCTAAACTGTATACACTATATCATAAAACTTCTTTGTTGTTAGTTTCAGTAGCCCAATTTAAATTTCTTAATTTCTCCAAAGCTAACATATGTGCTTTTTTGTATGCTTTTTATGACTTAAAATTTTAATAAAATCTTAATGCAAACATGCCTGAATGTTGGTGGTGGCTTAGTCACTAAGTCGTGTCTGACTCTTGCGACCCCATGGACTGTAGCTAGCCAGGCTCCTTTGCCCACGGGATTCTCCAGGCAAGAATACTGGAGTGGGTTGCCATTTCCTTAATTCTGGGTGGTGCCTATTATACAAATTCAGGCAATGATTTGAAAACTTAAGTTGATCTAAGACATTCCTCAGCCCTTGATTGGCTATGTAGAAAATAAATAGTTTTCCCCATGGTATTTTATATTAATTTCCACCTAAAATGCTGTTCAGCCCACTTCTTAATGCCCTTCATAAAACACACAAAGAGTAATTGCCCTGAGAATAGAGAATAAAATAAAAAGTTATTACTAGTTATTACTCTGCTTCTCTCTCCACCACATCTTATGTTCCTCGTGTTCTCTATCATTCTGCTTCCACCAAACCAGCTTTCCCTAGTCACAGACTCTTCTAACAGCTACATGTTTGCATGTAGCATTTCATTTGCCAAGAATTCTGGTACCCTAAATGATTTTCCCAGACAGCTTATAGCCATTCTACAGGTTTCAACTCAGGCGTAGAGTTATTTTTCCCTAGAAGCTTTGTAAGTCTCCTTCAAATTCAACTGTTTATATTCTAAGTTTTGTAGCAATTAGTGCCATATTCTTATTGCAAGGAATAATTCAACTTCTGCCAAACATGTCATATGCTTTATTAACTTCATAGAGGAATTTTGAAGATTTGAGGGTGTATTTATTGATTTTTCAACTTTCACTTTGAAAATTTCAAATATAGAAAATTAAATGAAATCTCATATACCCTCCATCAAGCTTTAATTTTAAAAACAAATTCAAAAACCCTTTTTATTATGGAAAATTTCAAACATACACAAAACTGGAATAAATAGTGTAATAAATCCCCATGGAGTCACCAATTAGCTTGAAAAATTATCAACACATGGCCAATCACATCTCATCTATATCATTCTCTTGTCCCCTTTCCATTTTTTCAACCAGTAGATTCTTGTTGGTTATTTATTCTAAATATAGCAGTGTGTACATGTTAATCCCAAGCTCCGTTAAGTATCCTTCCACTCCCAGGTAACCATAAATTCATTTTCTAGGTCTGTAATTCTGTTTCTAGTTTGTAGATAAGTTCATTTATGTCATTTATTATTTACATTCCAAAATAAGCTATTTCATACAATAATTTTCTTTCTCTGTCTTCATTCAGTATAACAATCTCTAGGCCCATCTAGGCCCAACAAATGGTATTGTTTTGTTCTTTTTTATAGCTGAGTATTACTCCATTGTATATGTGTACCTTTTTGTTTTTATCTATTAGTTTTTATTCCCTGCAAAAATTTTTTATGTGCTATACATGAAAAAATTCAGTAACTATATAGAAGTTTCTTCTGAAGTTTTCTTCAAGAAGTGTATGGCGAATGGCTTTTGAGTCTTTGAATACTTCATATTTTATTAACTATAAGCTTTTACACAGTTCTCTGCATGCAGATGTATGTGTTTGGAGTTAAGCAATTTTCTGTATAAGCTTTAAAACTTGAGCCATAGACTGCACAGGTTCCATTCTGCATTTCAACCACTGTTAGTCTAGATTAGAGACAAGGACAAATTATATTCACAGCTTTATTAATGTAGAAATACAAACAAGAAATAATATTTAAATATAGACACTGAAATAATATCATTTTAGAAGATTTTAGGCCATGTGTGCTCTTTCTTAATTCATAGATATGCAAAATATGGCCAACTAAGATAATAACAGTAAAAATTGCATTCTATTATAAATTTTGTCACTATTTTTTGTACATTAAAAATTTGTCAATTTGAAAAGTCTGAAATCTTTTCATCTACGTATGTGAGTCAAAATGAAAGAAACAAAATTAAAACAAATACTTAGAAATGAATTCAGAATTCAATTTAGAAGTTGGCAGATGTCTCGTTTTGTGCAAAAATAAACAATCATCTTCAGATATATGCAATTTTTCTCAGTAAAAATATAAAAATAAAGTGTGAAATCCTCTAATATACATATCCAAGTGTGTGTGCATGCATGCTAAGTCATATCATTCCTCTCTGACTCTTTACAAACCCATGAATTATAGCCCACCAGGCTCCTCTGTCTATGAGATTCTCTAGGCAAGAATACTGGAGTGGGTTGCCGTGTTCTCCTCCTGGGGATCGTCCCAACTCAGGGACTGAACCCAAGTCTCTTAAGTCTCCTGTATTGGCAGGCAGATTTTTTTTACCAGTAGTGCTACCTGGGAAGCCTGGTAGTCCGTGTAGAGATTGCTATATGTATATATCTATTTTGTCCTAGGATCTTGAATATTTTGTAGTTATATAATTAATGTAACAAATGGTGGTTTGTTTTCTACTAGGAACCAGCAGGAAATTGAAAGTTGAAGAAAGAGTAATGATTCTACATCAGTGTGAAATTGAGAAAATGTAAAGTACAAGGTTTGATAGTATATGTATTTAAAAAGACAAAAGAACAAACTTTGTTAATATAGCAAAAACTAGCCATTGTAGGGGAAAAAGATCAAGATTTTTTTTAGTAACTGATCTTAGTTGGTCTCAATCTATGTACATTAAAGCCTCAATTTTTCTCACTTTTTTTCATATGCTTCTTCAGTTTCTGTGTTTGCTTTCCCAACCTACTCTCATCACATTTCACGAGGGTACTGATTACACTGGATTACACTTCATTCATTTATATCTATATCTCTGAAGTGTGAAGCTTTTGAAGACTCTAAGCCTTATTAATCTCTATAGTTATTTCTGCATAGTTCCTGGAAACCGAGTCACACTCAACAAATAATAATATTCAGAAACAGAACTTGGGTGTGCTAGTTGTTTTGCTTTTAGCAAAAATGAAATTTTGCACTTGCAGCCTGAAAAAAATTGAAATGAGATGATTTCCAGAGAGTAAAATCTTTTTTTGTTAAAAGTAAAACCTTGGGCAACACAGAAATGAGGCCATCCCAGATCAATTCTAAGATGTACAGGGGGCTTCAAATTCCAAGTATATAATGAAGTCAGAAGATAGGTAGTCCTTGTTGCAATATTACATGAAATACAATATTACATTTCCTTCCAATTGGTAAGGAAACTTACAGGTTGGGCAAGAGAATGGAGCCATCTTCCCACTGCCAGGAACCATTTGTGGAAACTTGTACTAGTCCCATCCAATGATACGACTTCACCAATTTAAAGAAATCCTGTTTGAAACCCCAAATAAAATCAGAGTTCAGAATTTCATAAACGCAAGGTCATAGTCATTTAACCATTTCCCCCAACACTTGGGGGAATGCATTCTCTCCACTAGCATAATTCTGACTTAAACATCACATACAAAATACCTGAAATTTCTGTGCTTTCTTATTTCTAATGCAGAAAGATTTGGGTTTGTTATATCTGAGTCTTAGTGCCTCTCTTGTGTTTCAGGTTCATATTCCAGTGAGTCAGTTCATATGTTAAGACTAAATATAGAAAGGGAAATTAAAACAAATACTCAACCTGGTCATCTTTGTTGTATATCTTCAGGAGACTGGAATTTTGAGACATACAAGAAGCTTGGCTCTGGTACCAGTTTTTGCTCTCGTTAAAAAATTGGTAGCAGTTATTTCTATAACATATCCAGTTTTTAGGACATGGACCACAGTAATTTTCTAGAAAGTAGAATACATTGTTAATTCTGCATGTCTGAACATTATGTGTGTGCGCATGCTGTTTCTTTAGTTGTGTCTGACTCTTTGTGACTCCATGGACTGTAGCCTGCCAGGCTTCTCTTTCCATGGGATTCTATAGGCAAGAATACTGGAGTGAGTTGCCATGCCCTCCTCCAGGGATCTTCCCACCCCAGGGATCTAACCTGCATCTCTCTTATGTCTCCTGCATTGGCAGTTGGGTTCTTTACCACTAGTGCCACCTGGGTAAAGAAGCCGGTCTGAACATAAGAGCAGATTTTATCTGGACAGGTTAAATACCTTTTTTATTTCAACTCTAAAATTCAAGTTAATTAACTCATTATGATCCTGTCCAAGGACATATCTCTACAGATTTATACAGGGAGGGATGCTGAAAAGATGTCTTTTACTTTTCACAAGTACCTCCTCATTATAAATAAATATATCTACAGTGAATTATGGAGAAGAATTAATCATTTTTGTATTCACTTTCTTGTTCATGCCATTAGATGTGTTCCTATACCCATGTATAGATGCATTCAGTTTGTGCACCAAAATATCAGAAAATTTTCACTTACCTTTCAAAGAAATTGGAGCTTCTTGGTTGAATAATGCTATTAAAATAATCATAGTTATTGAAAGAGTTTATATTGTTAGTAATGATAGTCTAAGCAAAAGTATAAGCTCAATAAAAAATATACTCAATATTACTAGTTTATATTTCTGTGCCTCTGAATACTAGTCAAATTAATGCATTACAATGGTTAGATAAATATTGCTGCTAATTATTTTTCCTATTATCACTTACAAGTTATGATCATGGCACTGCATATTATTACCATTCCAATGAAACGAATCCCCATGGCTATAGCAATGGATCTGGCAAGGACAAATGGAGATGCTGTCAAAGACAAAAACAAGAGTGAGAAATATGAGAAAAGGTTCTGTTATCTTTCCGTTTAACTTAAATATTAGAAGTGTTTTTAATTGAGGGGGGAGGGTTGATATCAGTTCTCTGTGATTATTTTTCTCAGGAAAGGTAAAACAAGTATTTTGTAAATTATTCAAAAATAAGGGTATAAAAATGTAATATCCATTCTTACTCCTTTCTTCAAGTTCCCTAATCCCCTTCTTCCATCAGAATAAATCTCAGTTATCATTTTAAAAATTTAAAAATTTTCACACAGATGTAATAAGAAATGCAGACAGTTTCCTTCAACTTTCTTTTAAAAACACATGTTCAAGGAAGTACACAAAATATGCTGGGAACATTAAAAAAATATCCTGGTGATTACTCCATATTATGTCTTAAAAATTTGTCTTTTTTTAAAAAATTAGCTTCTTGCATTGTGTTTCATCAGTATACAGGCAAAATCTAATTATTGGCAGATGTTTATTTTTTTCCAGTACACACTTAAATGATTTATTAGTTTTTGCTTTTAGATATAACGATATGAGTAACATTTCACACATATCTGTGCATGTTTTTTGAGTACTTGCCTAGGAGAAATTAATCAAAGGGCACATGCTTTTTCAATTTTAATAATGATTGAAAGTTTCAGTCCAAAGAAGTCACACCAATTTATGCAGCACCAAAAATAAATTCAAAAGCCTGTTTCCTCACACTTTCCTTCACACCAAATATTTCTATTTCTCTACATTTTAAGTATATATATATATATATATCTGATACAAAATATTATTTTTAAAATCTAACTTTCCTTTTCCTGTTTTGAATAAGATTAAACATTTTTTCATGAGGTTAAAGAATTCTCTGAGATGTCTATGTCTGGTCTCTTTCTTTTCAGGTTAAAATTATTAGTTCACTTCATGCCACATGCTTTGCAAATACATGTCCCAGATACCATTTGTTTTAACTTTACATATGATACTTTTGGGATGTCAAAATGGGTAATGGTTGACTTAATTAAACATTTCTTTATGGCTTATGCTTTTTCTGATATGAATAAAAGTGCCTTCATTATTCTGAGTTTATAAAATATGTTATGCCCATGTTCCTTTGTGATATCTTGTGGTTTCCTTTTGTATTTGGTTTATCTGGTAGGGGTATGTGTGTGTGTGTGTGTGTGTGTGTGTGTGTGTGTGTTAAAGTTATGTAGGAGTTAAACTTATAAAAAATTTATTTTCCAAGTGGACACTGACTGTTTCTAACTTATTTGCTCAATAAATCAATGTGTTCTCATTGATATGAAACCCTACCTTTAGCATATAATATATTCTAATTTGTACCTGCATTTATTCCTATACTTCTAAGTCTATGTTTCCATTTAAACATATGTAAACTTTTCTAATATGTAAAATACTTGAGTATTTGTTAGTGCACACAATATAATATTATATTTCATTTTCTGGATGATTTTCCCTATCATTACATTTCATATGTGCCTTGTGCTTAGTCACTCAGTCCTGTCAGACTCTGCGACCCCATGGACTGTAGCCCAGCAGGCTCCTCTGACCATGGGGACTCTCCAGGCAAGAATACTAGATCGAGTTGACATGCTCTCCTCCAGGAAATCTTCCCAACCCAGGGAGTGAACCCAGGTCTTCCGCGTTAGCAGGCTGATTCTTTATCGTCTGAGCCACTAGGGAAGCCCCGTATGTGCCTTAAGAATTTTAATAGCAGCTTTCCAAGAACCTGTCAGTTTAAAAATATGATACAATGGTTTTTCCATAGCATTACACTAAATGTATAAATTCCGTTCAGTTCATTCACTCAGTCGTGCCTGTGATCTCATGGACTACATGCAGCTTGCCAGGCTTCCCTGTCCATCACCAACACCCGGAGCTTGCTCAAACTCAAGTACATCCGGTTGGTGATGCCATCCAACCATCTCATCCGCTGTCATCCCTTTCTCCTTTAATATGGAGATATAATTTACATTTTAAACTATATTTTATCCTTGAATAGTTCCTATTTCTATTACATGTCTTATTTTATGTTCATCAGTACAATTTTAAAGGAGTAAGTTTATTTCTAGGGTTTTGAATTTAAAAGTGTGCTGCTATTCTTTTCTGATATTTTGCTTTATGTATATGGCATTTGCTTTTCACCACATTTTCCTTGTTTTTGTAGTTAGTAAGGCAATTGATTTTTGTCTTATTTTCAATCAAGTCCACTTACTAGATACCCTTATTGTTTGTAATATTTTAGGTGAAGGCTTAAAAAATATTTTAAATCACATATTTTTTCAAATAATATTAATTTTGCCTTTTAACTCCAATTTTATATCATTTACCTCTTCCTTTTCTTGTTAATTCATGTTAACACTGGCAAAACAATCAATATTACTCAACAGTAATAATAATGAAAATTCTTCTCTTTTTCTAACTACAATGAAAATGCTGCTGCCATTTAGCCATAAGCATAATGGTAGCTTTCAAAAAAAAATATATTAAAGACAGAACTTATATTTTAGAGGTTTCTAAAATTAAGTTTTTAAATTAAGAATTCATATCTATTTTTATCTGAAACCTTTTCAGCATTATGTATACTATCATACAATCTTTCCACTTTGATTATTACATAGTGCACAGTTTCATTCCTATAATTAATCACTGTAAAATGATGTTATTTGATAACCTATTTTTAACATTTAATCAAAATTTAAAGGTAAAAGTAACCTGCTGTTTTTCCTTTTGTGTAAGCTATCTCAGGCTTTATTTTTCACCATATTCCGGATTGGTTAAGAGAGCATACCTTCTTCACCACCCAGAAACATTTCTGTGAATAGCGGTCAAGCCATCTCCTCCATAGTGTTTAAGGACTGAACTGAAGGAAATTTGATATTTCCCTTCTGTTTTCCATTTCTATTTACTTCTCCTTAAGGCTAGTTTTTCATGGCTTCCTAGGTGACTCAGTGATAAAGAATCTGTCTGCCAATGCAGGAGACTCAGATTTGATCCCTGGCTTAGGAAGATCCCCTGGATCCCTGGAGCAACCCACTCCGGTATTCTTCCCTAGAAAATTCCATGGACAGAGGTTCCTGGCAGACTACAGTCCATGGGGTTGCAAAGAGTACCTGAACACACACACACAAGTCTAGCTGTTCAGCAATCCCTTATAAATTACTGTCTTCATTATCATGATGATTTCATCATTTTTAGGGCATGAAAAGATTCTAAACACAACAGTTTCTGCTAAATTTTATTATATATTCCAATAGGATATGAGCTACCAGGGAAGATCATATAGCATATGAAAGAGAATCTCATTTCTGCTTTCTTCATGAAGGTAAAGTAAACTGAATGCTTATCATCAATTTAGTCACAATTTCTAAGGTTCACCTCAGTACACTGAGAGACAAATGGAACATAGGACTTACGGTTTTCTCCACGTTGGCTTGTGGTTAATGCACATTTTCTCTTTTGCCATTGTCTAGAAGCACGAGACTTTACTTGTTCACTGGCATAAGTATGAGATTCACTCATCTCTGGAGAAAAACAGTCCAAGCCAGTATGTCATGGCCTTTCTGCCACTCAACTCATAAATGTTTAAAATTTAAGTTGTCAGTTCCATTCATATCCTTTTTAAAACATAACATCAAATTACTTTTATTTTGTATTACCTTATGGCTTTTATACTTTGTGATATAAACAAATGCTGGGCTGAATGAAGCACAAGCTGGCATCAAGATTGCTTGGAGAAATATCAATAACTTCAGATATGCAGATAACACCACTCATAGCAGAAAGTGAAGAAGATCTAAAGAGCTTCCTGATGAAAGTGAAAGAGGAGAGTGAAAAAGTTGACTTAAAGCTCAACATTCAGAAAACAAAAGACATGGCATCTGGTCCCATCACTTTATGGCAAATAGATGGAGAAGCAGTGAAAACAGTGGCAGACTTTAATTTTAGGGGCTTCAAAATCACTGCAGATGGTGACTGCAGCCATGAAATTAAAAGACGTCTACTCTTTGGAGGAAAAGTTATGACCAACCTACAAAGGTCTGTCTAGTCAAAGCTATGGTTTTTCCAGTAGTCATGTATGGATGTGAGAGTTGGACTATAAGGAAAGCTGAGGGCCAAAGAATTGATGCTTTTGAACTATGGTGTTGGAGAGGAGTTTGAACTATGGTGTTGGAGAGGACTCTTGAGAGTCCCTTGGACTGCAAGGAGATCCAACCAGTCCATCCTAGAGGAAATCAGTCCTGCATATTCACTGGAAGGACTGATGCTGAAACTGAAATTCCAATACTTTGGCCACCTGATGCGAATAGCTGACTCATTTGCAAAGACCCTGATGCTGGGAAAGATTGAAGTTGGGAGGAGAAGGGGACAACAGAGGATGAGATGGTTGGATGGCATCACCAACTCAATGGGCATGAGTTTGAGTAAACTCTGGGAGTTGGTGATAGACAGGGAGGCCTGGCGTGCTGCAGTCCATGGGGTTGCAAAGAGTTGGACCCAACTGAGCAGCTGAACTGAACTGAACTGATATAAACAAAAATATATTTATACTATGGCAAAATATCTCTAACAAGATCCTATATACTATTAAAGTACTAATGTGTTGTAATGAAATATAACATTAAAATAAAGACAGTGTATCATGAAAAAGACTGGAGTCAGACATTTGTTTGATTCACAGAGCCACATTTACTAAGTTAATAACTTCACAAATTGCAAGAAGAAAGAAAGAGAAAGAAAAGGGGAGGGGTTTGGATGAAGGGAGACAAAAAATATTAACACAGTCTGGTGTGGATCATTTAAAAGGTGAAAGTAAATAATATACATCTAGTGTCAATAATGTAAATCAGGTAGTAAAGAGTATATACTAGTGTATCTAATATTCTTTATAGTGAAGGACTTACAAAGAATAAAATAGGCTCTAAAATTTGGGGATAAAGATAAGCAAAGACTCTTGCCTCTGAACAAAGCAAGTGAAAAATCATTTTTTCTTTCTTTTTGAATCGTAATCATTACTGAATATATAAAAGCCTCTTTATAAATGAGATGTTAATATGAGTTACCTTTTATACCTAAAATTAAACTAAAACGTTATTTTCTCAAATGGTAAAGAATCTGCCTGCAATGAGGGAGACCTGGGTTTGATCCCTGGGTCAGAAAGACCCCCTGGAGAAGAAAATGGCAACCTGCCTGGAGAACTCCATGGACAGAGGATTCTGGTGGGCTACAGTCCATAGGATCACAAAGAGTCAGACACGAATGAACGACAAAGACTTTCACATAATATACAACGTAGCAAACTTTGTTATTAAATGTGTGAATGAAGTAAGAGTATTTTATGGTTGAAGAAATTAAATCTTAGAGGCGGCCAAAGTCATACTGCTTACTTAATATTATACTACCACTTATAAGTAATTTATAATACTTTTAGTTTAAAAAGCATTTTCAAATTTATGTCACTTGAGTTGACTATCATAGAGATCCACTAAGGTAAATATGACATTTTTTTTTTTAATCTCTATTTACTAGAAAAGGAAACTTAAGTCCATAGAGGCTGTGGAGTGTCCCAGATCTCAAAACTAGAGACTGGTAAAAGCTTGATTAAAATTCTATTCTAACTCCAAATCCTAAAGCTGTTATTATTTTAGGCTGCCTCAGATTCTGAGATACATTACTTTGTTACTTAATGAAGTGGGAAAAAATCTTTCAAGTTTTTGAAGCCTTGATTTAAAATATCATATGAACATAAGTGATTCAAAGTAAATTGCTTTTCTGTGACTTGTATGTTTGTATCAAATTCTGGTTATTTTAAAATTATACAGAAAGAGTAAACTCCATTTATACAGAAAGTATGTACCTATACCATGATGAGCCCACCTATCTCAGACCAATCTCACTGTATAATTATGACTGCTTATCTACATCAAAGATGAATTCAGAGTCTTCATTTTTTAGAAAAGGTTCCTGAATAAAATAAAAATGGGATTTTTTTTCTAGTTTTCTCTCCTTGTGGTAAGTTGATATATTTACATAAGAAAAGTGAGAATATAGAAAAGGTTCATGCATGCAGATATTTAAAAAAAGGGAAGAATGGAAGTGAGAATTCATATAAAATCAAGTAACATTAGCCTTTAAATTTTCCCTTAATAGAAAATAAAAAAAATCATTTCAAACTGTTAAAAACTGTAATAGTTGCTTTTAATTCACCTACATTAGGCTACAGCAATAACTGCATTCTTTGCAAGGTAAATCTGGGTAGGATATATAAACTTTTATTGAATGATTTTTCCTAGTATGCTTTTTTTGAGCTTCTGTCCATATCATTGCCATCACTTACAAGTTATCACCATCATCATTATTAACAAAACGAATCTCACATTTGTTTATATATTAATATCTTAACATTGTCTAGCATAGCTCTCAAACAAAATGTGTTGAATAAATATGCATAATGCTTAGATTTTTTTAAAGTTGTTTTATATTTTATCATGATTGTTGGAAACAGTGAAAATAATTTGTTTCCTTTTTGCAAGTAATGTTATAAGTCACATAGAGTAAGTGACTTGCACAAGAGTAGAAAACTTGTGTGTGAAATTTTAAATTGAAATTCAGTTCTCTAGTCCCAAAAGTAAAGATTTATTTTTTTAGCTTTATTTGAAGACTTAATCTTATAACAACATCATAACTTCTGATTCTTCAATAAGTATATCCTACTTGTCCACCGTTAAATAAAGTGAAAAAGAATATACCCCAGAAGTAATAAGTATCCTTGCCTTCAGTAAGTCAATTCAAACACTTAAGGATCAACTAGAATTACCTTACAGCATAAATATTTTTAGAAACTTTCTTGAGGTTAAAACCTCAAGAGTTCTTATATCTTGAGCACTAGCTGTTGGAAACACACAGAGACACACACACAGATACACACCTGATCAGAGAAAGAAGATCCTAATTCTTGTGGATAAGAGCCTCCTGAAAAAAAAAGGACATATCCTGAGTTCCCCATTTAGAAATGACACTAGTGATTTCCAGTCAATTTTGTTCCCTGAAGAAAGATATGATAGGTGTTTTTCTAATCTCATCTTTCTGTTGAAAAAGCACCGCACAAACCACAGTACTTCCGCCTCTCATTGCACAGAATATTTCCCTTTTTGATGGAATAAATGTTAGGTTCTAACATTATTTTATGACTTAAAAATTGTAAATTCAGTGATAACAAATAGCCAGAGTTTTAAGAAACAAATGATGGGATAACAGAATCACTTTCTGAATTTTTTCCAAAAGTAAATAATTTGTTATAAAATATGGTTGCAAATAGTGGGTGGAAGAAAAAAGGAGAAAAAATAAAACTTCTTAATCATTTCATTTGAGTGGACTTAATTGTGCTGTATCGTATAAACTGAAACCACAGAGAGATAACTTTCATATATATACTATTAATGCATACATACATATATAAGTATATATACCTAAACACGTATGTGTATATATACATATGTGTGTACATGTTGTTAGTGGTGTTCAGTCCCTAACTTGTGTCTGACTCTTTGCAACCCCATGAACTGCAGCACACCACTCTCTTCTGTCCTCCACTATCCCCCAAGTTTGCTTAAATTCATGTCAATTGAGTTGATGACGCTATTGACCATCTCATTGTCTGCCACCCAATTCTTTGGCCTTCCATCTTTCACAGCATCAGATTCTTTTCCAATGAGTCAGTTCTTCACATCAGGTGGCCAAAGTGTTGGAGTTTTAGCTTCAGTATCAGTCCTTTCAATGGATATTCAGGACTTATTTCCTTTTGAATGGACTGATTGGATCTCCTTGCAGTCCAAGGGACTTATTCGAAAGCATTAATTCTTCAGTGCTCAGCTTTCTTCATAGTCCAACTCTCACATCCATACATGACTATTGGAAAAACCATAGCCTCGACTATACAGACCTTTGTTGGTGAAGTAATGTCTCTGCTTTTTAATATGCTGTCTAGCTTGGTCATAGCTTTTCTTCTGGAGCAACCCGTCTTTTAATTTCATTGCTGCAGTCACCATCTGCAGTGATTTTGGAGCCCAAACATGTAAAGTCTGTCACTGTTTTCATTGTTTCCCCATCTATCTGCCATGAAGTGATAGGACTGGATGCCATGATCTTACTTTTCTAAATGTTGAGTTTTAAGCCAACTTTTTCGGTTCTTCTTCACTTTCTGCCATAAATATGGTGTCTTATGCATATCTGAGGTTATTGATATTTCTCCTGGCAATCTTGATTCCAGCTTGTGCTTCATCCAGTCTAGTATTTCTCATGATGTATTCTGCATATAAATTAAATAAGCACGGTGACAATGTACAGTATTGACATACTTATTTCCCAATTTGGAACCAGTCTGCTGTCTCACTGAACATGTGCTTGTAAAAACAGAACTTCAACCAATAAATCCACAGTCTATTCAATAAATAAGAAATAATTATCAGGAGATAATTTTTAGTTAATAGAGCAGTTACATAGACACTGTAACTATTTGCTACGTACAAAATGTGTGAGATAAAATTAACATAGGAAAAAGTAAGCTCTGCAAAATTTGATAAAGCTATAGCTATTTTTATGAAATCAATATGTGATTTTAAATTTTCTGTATGGATAGCACAAATGTTAAATAGTTTTATAGGAGAGAGAAATTAACTTTCAAGGACTTTCATTATAAATTATACAAAGTTTTCTAAACTATAGGGGGGAAAGAAGTTGTTGCTATTTTTTTCACTACAACTAGAATTACCTTGATTTCCAAATCAGATGAAAATGTGTTACTAGAAAAAGGAAAAGTTAATCTTATTTATGAACATTGTTACAAGATTGTAAAACAGTCCCAAGTCATATCAAACACTGTATAAAACTGCTTAGCATATAGATGATCATATTCAATTCATTTCGGGATTGTAATAATTCTCTTTCAGAAGAATGTTAAATAAAATGCTACAAACAATAAATTGCAGAAATAAAAGAACATGATTGCATCAAGATAGAATGCATGCTTATTACAATTAAACAACTTTTCATGATAAACAATCTTTACCAGAATCTATATAAACATTCTTTTTTTTCCTCAAAGTTTAAGCTTTTATTTTGTTTTGGAGTACGACCAATTAACAATGGTGTGGTAAGTGAACAGCAGAGACTCAATCATACATATACATGCACCCATTTTCTCCCACACCACCCCTCCTATTCAGGCTGGCACAAAACATTGAGTAGAGTTTCATGTAATATACAATAGGTCATTATTGGTTATCCATTTTGAATATAGTAGTGTGTATAATGATCTCCCCAAACTCCCTAACTGTCCCTTCCCCCGGCAGCCCTGAATTTGATAAACATCATTCTTAACCTCAATGTATTAGTAGATTTTTAGAAAATCATTACGACAAAATGATGATAATACCACTTCTTTTCAATATCATTGAAGAGATTCTCCAGCACACTTAAGACCACCACAGAAAATTAAAATGATAAGGACTTAAAAATTTTTTTGCCTATGATATAATTATCAACACAGAATATAAAAATAATTTAATGACTAGTTAATAAAAATAATATTAGTATAACTGAATGTAACATTAATTTGTAAATTCTCTCATACTAAAGGTCAATAATAAACAGAAACAATTAATTAACAGCCACAATAGAAACATTGTTATATACTTATGAGCAAATCTAACAGAAATGGACGAGATCTATATAGAACTTATTCTATAATTGTATATAAATATTTTCAAACACAGTTAAATTTTAATAGGACCAGTGGATCTAATAAATATGCCAATTAATCCTAAAATATTTTAGGGGTTAAATTCACTTCCAATTAATATCCCCTGTTATCCTATGTTCATTAAAGAAAAATCCAAGAGTAAATCTGTCACTATTGAAGAAGAAAAAAAAATAGTGGCCTTTTTCTACTAGATATCATGACTTTTGCTAAAGCTATGTTCAACAAAGTTTTTTTTACAACAAAATGACATGAGAACATAAATCAGGCCAACTGAAAGGGAAAAGATACAAACAAGAAGTCATGTGTATCAGTGAAAAAATAGATTAGGTAGCATTGTAGATAAAGTAGAAAATGAGGTACTATTAAATAATTACTGCTGTGAATTTTTAAACCAGTATAAAAACCCAAATACGGGTATATACACTCTACTGTATATACATCATATGCAGAATTAGAAACTTAAATCATAACCTAAAAATAAGTAAATACATGAAAATTGATATCAATTCATAAGATTGATTCATTATACATTTTATTTATTTTCATTTCATTTATTTCATTTATTTGAAGCACTGAGATAAAATATAAAATAAGATAATAAAACACTGTAAAATTATAAGGAAATGAAAGGTTATCAAACTCAAAATTTTTAATAATATACTGAGAAAAGAAGGAAAGCAAAGTTGGTAGTATGTTTCGACTTGAACAACAAACAATTTTATTCTCTATATATATATATATTTAGTGACAACTATTTGCTAGATGCTTTTCTAAACCTTGAGAATGTTAAATAATCAGGGCAAAATTTCCTGCCTTGTCATAGATATTACATTTTAGTGTAGTTGATAGAAAAATGGAAAATAAAGTGTGAAATAATTTTAAGAATAAACAAAACAAGTGACTGTAAAACAAGTTGAGGGAAACAAATAGTTATCTTGTGATAGTCTTTGCCCAATATGCTTTTCAGCTAATCCACATTTTCCATTGCCAATGCTACAGAATAAAGCTAGACTTCGACATAAGAAATACAGGCAGACATTTTCTTAAAACTGCATTAAAAAAAATTTGGTTTATAAAAGGAAATGAATGTGGGTTTTTTTATGGGGAAATCTAAATCACACTTACTTGAAGGGTTATTTTTTATGTTAGCAGCTTTAGGTTTAACCGATGTGTCTTTTAAATAAAAGGCCAAGAAAAAGATAAAAATAAAGTAGAAACAGAACATCTGAGTAGTCTACTCATTTCATTTATTTTAAATAAGAACTTAGAGTCCTGCGGAAAACTCACAAAAACATACTTACAAGAACAGTTTCTGGAAGGAGACAATGTAAGCATGAGGAGTGTCATAAGTAAAGCTCCCTCTGTAAACTGAGAGTGAGAAAGGGAGTCTTTTTTTTTTTTTTTTAAGGTAGAGGGCAAACAATTTTTCATTAATTTATTAATTAAGGTTTGGTTAGCATATAATATTATATTAGTTTCAAATGCATGATTCAATATTCATATATATTGCAAAATGACCACCTCGAAAGTCCAATCAACAACTGTCTTTAAGGATTCTTAAAGAGATATGTTCTGAGTCAGGAATGTGAGCTAAAAAAATGAAAAGGCAGGGGAGACATTTAAAAACTTACTTGTGTAAAGAGATAGTATGTATAATGAAATTCCAACATCTCTCTCAATGCTTAGCATATATTAACCCTGTACCAGTCACCATGGATCATTTACTGAGGATGTGCTGAACAGTAGTGATATTTCAGTGACATGTGAAATTGCAGAAGTACATGACATTGCTTTCAGAAGACATACTTTCTAATAAATGGTATTTTATTGGACTAACAAAATGAACTTATGCAGATGGAGTAATTTGACTACAAAAATACATGTATAGGTTTCATAGGGACATATCTATCTGACATTTTAAAACTACTGGAGATAGAAATTTACAATGCTTTGCAAAAAACCTGGGTTCAAGTCATCTGAGAATAACCACTGCCACCTCAAGAAGCTCTTCAAAATTAAATTTGTTAAGTGAGAATAATCACTGCAGTTAATCAACAGGCCTTCTTGGCCAGTAAGGTGCAGTCTGGCTTACATGACTGAGCCTGTGTTAAGCTCTTCCTGTGTACAATAAGGGGCGGAGGTGGTGAGGCCACAGTGCAACTTTGTGGTGGGAAGCTGTCCTCGGGGCAGGATACTCATCTCAAGCTGTGATACTAAAAGTGGATGTGGTCAGGGGTGTTTGCTGGACAGTTGCCTGGAAATACAAGCATAAGCTGTATGACCATGACCAACAGCAATTTTTGTAGTCTTGACTTTTCCATAAATGTGTTTGAATCGATGAGACAGGACAAGAAGATTCTAAAATTCATAACAAGAGCAATGAAGTAAATAAATCTGACTGGAAGAAACAGAGTTGAGTCTGGATACTCACGGGCATGTTGGAGCAGAAGTGAAATGCCCAGTGACAAAGTGAAAGATAGGCAAACATACTTGAAGAAATAATTATTCAGAACTTAATACAAGTTCAGAACACAGCTAGGTGTTACATACTTGGCGAGGCACATATAAAGTCAACCAGTATATTGTAGTAGAATCAACACAAGGCAGGGATTTCATAAATCTTGAATGTATACTTCAGCAGGAAGAGGAGGAGACTAGATCACCATCTTGGCAAATAATATTGGTTGGCACGGTTTCCAGAGTTAGTAACAGATGAATAATTCCTTAGCCCCGTCTTAGCTGAAGCCTTCTGTAATTACAAAAATAAACAATTCTACTGAAGGATCATTTCTTCAACAAAGAAATGTTTTCATTGAGTTAACTTAGCCCATGCTAGAAGACTTCATATTTGCTTTGTTTAATATCAATCTATTTGATGTAGTGAAACATAGAGCTTTTCCCTGCTGTGGTATTAACTTATAATTTGTGAATAAATGGCCATGTAAATAGTAACTCTTTTCAAAATCACTCTCAGGGGAAAAATATGCATGACTTACAAGTTAGACGTCTTCAAATTACTATTAGCATTCTAGTTATTTTCCTTGTTTGTTTGCTTGTTTGTTTGGCATTTAATCTTAAGTTTTCTGCCACAGTGGTAATCTACACAGTCATGGAAAAAAAAGAAATAAGCCATTTACAACTTCTGCATTTTGAATCCAAATGCACTTTCAACATCAAAGAATACTATGATTTTGTCAATATCATGAAATGTAGATATTACCTACCCCAGGTACACAAACAAATAGATCTAGGAATAAGGCAGCACTTTTTCCAAGGAAAATGGGTCATTAGTTACAGATGTAGGTAGACTCAAAGTCTCTCAAATCACTTTTTAAATGCAAATAATAGCAGTCGGTAAGTTCTAATTTATTTATTGCCTCTTCATTTATTGTTAGTAGAATAAAAATGTATTGTTTAAACTCTACAATTCTTACATTATCCTCTTGGAGAGTTTGAAAATATCTACTGAAACCTTGCAATGTTCCTTCTATGGTAGTAACCAACCTCCTGGAGCCTCTTTATACTGGCTTATTTTTTCTCCATTATTATATACAGAATTGATAACATCAAAGCACAATAGAATATATATAGGCACACACACAAATAGGAAACTACTTGTACTTTAATGAAGACTCTATCCTATTTTTTGTCTGAGCTAGTCTTTGTTAAGGATTTCTGTGTGCCAAGTATATTGTTTGGCAATATATATATATATATATATATATATATGTTTATAAACTATATATATATAGTTTAAAAATATATAAAGCACAGTCCCTATTATCTAACTGTTCACAGTCTGTTTATAGACATTAGCATATGTTTTAAATTAACATGTAATTTACAATGGTAAACACAATTACTAGGTATTATAGAAGAGAGAATTATATCTGACAATTTCATAATGGATTACCAGTATCAATTGTGAGGAAATGGTGTTAGGGAGATGTCCTGGATTAGGTGATTTGGAAGGAGTGTATTTAAAACAATATGTCTCATATTGGCTTCCCTTTTGGCTCAGCTGGTAAAGAATCTGCCTGCAATGCAGGAGACCTGAGTTCAATCCCTGGGTTGGGAAGATATCCTGGAGAAGGGAAAGGCTACCCCATCCAGGATTCTGGTCTGGAGAATTCCATGGACTACATAGTCCATGGGGTCTCAAAGAGTCAGACACGGCTGAGCAATTTTCATACACACGTTAGATATCAAGTTGAATGGGGCTAAGATGCACCAAGAATTGATGATAGAAATGATGAAGACTTAGAAGAAAGAGGCATTAAAATGAATAAAGAGAGCTATGTGTAGTCCAGTATTGTTGGTTTAAGTGAGGTTATGAATATCTGGAGATGGATGGAACATGGGACAGTCTAGAATGACAAGAATTGAGTGTGAGTCTTTCTCTCACTTACTTTACTGAGTGTGACAATCTCCAGGTCCATCCATGTTGCAACAAATGGTATTATTTCATTCTTTTTCTGGCAGAGTAATACTCCATTGCATAAATGTACCACATCTTCCCTGTCCACTCATCTGTTAATTGACATTTAGGTTGTTTCCATGTCCTAGTTGTTGTTGTATTATAAATAGTGTTGCAATGAGCATTGGGGTGTACGTATCGCTTTGAATTAAATTGGGAGATTGAGATAGACATATAACACTACAACATAAAAAATAAATAATAAAACTACTGTTTAGTACAGGTGGCTCTACTTAATACTCAGGAATGACCTATAAGAGAAACTTATCTTGCCCTCAGTCTTTCCCAGCATCAGGGTCTTTTCCAGTGAGTTGGCTTTTCACATCAGGTGGCTTCCAAAGGGTATTCAGCATCAATCCTGATTCAGCTTCAGCATCAATCATTCCAATAAATATTCAGGGTGGTTTCCTTAATGATTGACAGGTTTGATTTCCTTGCTGTCCAAGGGACTCTCAAAAGCCTTCTCCAACTCCACAATTCAAAAGCATCAATCCTCAGTGCTCAGCCCACTTTATGGTCCAGCTCTCACATCTGTACACTACTATTGGAAAAACTGTAGTCTGACTATACAGATGTTTTTTGGCAAAGTGATGTCTTTGCTTTTTAATATGCTATCTAGGTTCATCATAGCTTTTCTTCCAAGGGCTAAGAGTCTTAGTTTCAGGACTGCACTTACCATCGCAGTGATTTTGGAGCCCAGGAAAATAAAATCTGTCATTGTTTCCATTTTTTCCCATCTATTTGCCATGAATTGATAGGAGTGTGTGCCACGATCTTAGTTTTTTGACTCTTGAATTTTAAGCCAGCATTTTCCACTCTCCTCTTTGACTTTCATTAAGAATCTCTTTAGTTCCTCCTCACTTTCTGCCATAAGGGTGGTGTATCTTCATATCTCAAGTTACTGAAATTTCTCCCAGCAATATTGATTCCAGCCTGAGTTTCATCCAGCCTGGCATTTCACATGATATACTCTGCATACAAGTTAAATAAGCAGGGTGACAATATACAGCTTTGACATACTCCTTTTCCAATTAGGAAACAGTTTGTCATTCCATGTCCAGTTCTAACTGTTGCTTCTTGACCTGCATACAGGTTTCTCAGGAGGAAGGACAGGTGCTCTGGTATTTCCATCTCTTGAAGAATTTTCCAAGTTTGTTGTGATCAACACAGTCAAATGCTTTAGTGTAGGCAATGAAGCAGAATTAGATTTTTGGGGGGAATTCCTTTGCTTTTACTATGATCCAGCGGACTTTGGCAATTTGTTCTTTGGTTCCTCTGCCTTTTCTAAATCCAGTTTGAACATCTGGAAGTTTTCGGTTTACATACTGTTGAAGTCTAGCTTGAAGGATTTTAAGCATTACCTTGCTAGCATGTGAAAAGAGTGCAATTGTGCAGTAGTATGAACATTCTTTGGCATTGTTCCTTTTTGAGAATGGAATGAAAACTGACATTTTCCAGTTCTGTTGGTCACTGCTGAGTTTTCCAAATTTGCTGGCATACCAAGTGCAGCACTTTCACAGCATCATATTTTAGGATTTGAAATAGCTCAACTAGAATTCCATCACCTCCACTAGCTTTGTTTGTAGTGATGCTTCCTAAGGCCCACTTGACTTCACATTCCAGGATGTCTGGCTCTAGGTAAGCGATCACATCATTGTGATTATCTGGGTCAAGAAGATCTTTTTTGTACAGTTCTTCTGTGTATTCTTATGACCTCTAAGGCATATTAAATGATTAAGTTCCTGTAGAGGAAAGTAAAAAATATCTCTTGTGGAAGATGAGAAAAAGATAAAGCATAATGCAAAGAAACAATATATTACACTTAAAAAATAATTATATATGCTTATGTGCTGCACTCTATATGCCAGAAAATTTGGAAAATTCAGCAGTGGCCACAGGACTGGAAAAGGTCAGTTTTCATTCCAATCCCAATGAAAGGGAATGCCAAAGAATGCTCAAACTACTGCACAATTGCACTCATCTCACATGCTAGTAAAGTTATGTTCAAAATTCTCCAAGCTAGGCTTCAGCAATACGTGAACCGTGAACTTCCTGATGTTCAAGATGGTTTTAGAAAAGGCAGAGGAACCAGAGATCAAATCGCCAACATCTGCTGGATCATTGAAAAAGCAAGAGAGTTCCAGAAGAACATCTATTTCTGCTTTATTGACTATGCCAAAGCCTTTGACTGTGTGGATCACAACAAACTGGGGAAAATTCTGAAAGAGATGGGAATACCAGACCACCTGTCCTGCCTCTTGAGAAATCTGTATGCAGGTCAGGAAGCAACAGTTAGGACTGGACATGGAACAACAGACAGGTTCCAAATAGGAAAAGGAGTACGTCAAGGCTGTATATTGTCACCCTGCTTATTTAACTTATATGCAGAATACATCATGAGAAACGCTGGGCTGGAAGAAACACAAGCTGGAATCAAGACTGCCCGGAGAAATATCAATCACCTCAGATATGCAGATGACATCACCCTTATGGCAGAAAGTGAAGAGGAACTAAAAAGCCTCTTGATGAAAGTGAAAGAGGAGAGTGAAAAAGTTGGCTTAAAGCTCAACATTCAGAAAACGAAGATCATGGCATCTGGTCCCATCACTTCATGGGAAATAGACGGGGAAACAGTGGAAACAATGTCAGACTTTATTTTTTTGGGCTCCAAAATCACTGCAGATGGTGACTGCAGCCATGAAATTAAAAGACGCTTACTCCTTGGAAGAAAAGTTATGACCAACCTAGATAGCATATTCAAAAGCAGAGACATTACTTTGCCAACAAAGGTCCGTCTAGTCAAGGCTATGGTTTTTCCACTAGTCATGTATGGATGTGAGAGTTGGACTGTGAAGAAGGCTGAGCCCTGAAGAATTGATGCTTTTGAACTGTGGTGTTGTAGAAGACTCTTGAGAGTCCCTTGGACTGCAAGGAGATCCAACCAGTCCATTCTGAAGGAGATCAGCCCTGGGATTTCTTTGGAAGGAAAGATGCTAAAGCTGAAACTCCAGTACTTTGGCCACCTCATGCGAATAGTTGACTCACTGAAAAAGACTCTGATGCTGGGAGGGATTGGGGGCAGGAGGAGAAGGGGACAACAGAGGATGAGATGGCTGGATGGCATCACTGACTCGATGGATGTGAGTTGGGTGAACTCCGGGAATTGGTGATGGACAGGGAGGCCTGGCATGCTGTAGTTTATGGGGTTGCAAAGAGTCAGGCATCAATGAGTGACTGAACTGAACTGAATTACTTTACAATATTGTAGTGGTTTTGTCATACATTGACATGAATCAGCTGTGGGTGTACATGTGTCCCTCATCCTGATCCCCCCTCCTCCTCCCTCCCGATCCCATCACTCAGGGTTGTCCTAGTGCACTGGCTTTGTGTGTCCTGTTTCATGCATTGAACTTGAACTGGTGATCTATTTCACATATGGTAACATACATGTTTCAATGTTATTCTCTCAAATCATCCCAACCCTGTCCTCTCCCACAGAGTCCAAAAGTCCGTTCTTTATATCTGTTTCTTTTGCTGTCTCACATATAGTTTCATCGTTACCATGTTTCTAAATTCCATCAGTTCAGTTCAGTTCAGTTCAGTCGCTCAGTCGTGTCTGACTCTTTGTGACCCCATGAATCACAGCACGCCAGGCCTCCCTGTCCATCACCAACTCCCGAAGTTCACTCAGACTCACATTCATTGAGTCATGATACCATCCAGCCATCTCATCCTCTGTCGTCCCCTTCTCCTCCTGCCCCTAATCCCTCCCAGCATCAGAGTCTTTTCCAGTGAGTCAACTCTTCGCATGAGGTGGCCAAAGTACTGGAGTTTCAGCTTTAGCATCATTCCTTCCAAAGAAATCCCAGGGCTGATCTCCTTCAGAATGGACTGGTTGGATCTCCTTGCAGTCCAAGGGACTCTCAAGAGTCTTCTCCAACACCACAGTTCAAAAGCATCAATTCTTTGGTGCTCAGCTTTCTTCACAGTCCAACTCTCACATCCATACATGACCACTGGAAAAACCATAGCCTTGACTAGACGGACCTTTGTTGGCATGGTCTCTTAATGTCTCTGCTTTTGAATATGCTATCTAGGTTGGTCATAACTTTCCTTCCAAGGAGTAAGCATCTTTTAATTTCATGGCTGCAGTCACCATCTGCAATGATTTTGGAGCCCCCCAAAAATAAAGTCTGACACTGTTTTCACTGTTTCCCCATCTGTTTCCCATGAAGTGATGGGACCGGATGCCATGATCTTCATTTTCTGAATGTTGAGCTTTAAGCCAACTTTTTCACTCTCCTCTTTCACTTTCATCAAGAGGCTTTTTAGTTCCTCTCCACTTTCTGCCATAACGGTGGTGTCATCTGCATATCTGAGGTGATTGATATTTCTCTCGGCAGTCTTGATTCCAGCTTGTGTTTCTTCCAGCCCAGTGTTTCTCATGATGTATTCTGCATATAAACTAAATAAGTAGGGTGACAATATACAGCCTTGACATACTCCTTTTCCTATTTGGAACCAATCTGTTGTTCCATGTCTGGTTCTAACTGTTGCTTCCTGACCTGCATATAGGTTTCTCAACAGGCAGGTCAGGGAGTCCATATGTATGCTTTAATGGACTGTATTGGTGTTTTTCTTTCTGACTTACAATTTTTAGTGGTGCCAAACATCTACATGAATGAAAAATGGGTAACATGTGTTACTCATGCAGAACCCCTCTCCCACATCCCTCCCCATCCCATCCCCCAGGGTCATCCCAGTGCACCAGCTGTGAGCACCCTGTCTCATGCATCGAACCTGGACTGGCGATCCGCTTCACATATGGTAATATACAAGTTTTAGTGCTACCCTCTCAAACCATCCCACCCTCACCTTCTCCCATGGAGTCCAAAAGACTGTTCTTTACATCTGTGTCTCTTTAGCTGTCTCACATATAGGGCCATTATCACTATCTTTATAAATTCCATATACATGCGTTAGTATACTGTATTGGTATTTATATTTCTGACTTAGTTCATTCTGTATGATAGGCTCCAGTTTCATCCATCTCATTAGAATTGATTCAAGTGCATTCTTTTTAAAGTCTGAGTAATATTCATTTGTGGATATGTGCCACAGCTTTCTTATCCATTTGTCTACCGATGGACATCTAGGTTGTTTCCACGTCCTGGCTATTGTAAACAGTGTTGCAGTGAAATTGGGTTACACATGTCTCTTTCAATTCTGGTTTCTTCAGTGTGTGTGCCCAGCGGTGAGATCGCTGGGTCATATGGTACTTCTATTTCCAGTTTTTAAGGAATCTCCACACTGTTCTCCATAGTGGCTGTACCAGTTTGCCTTCCCACCAACAGTGTAAGAGGGTTCCTTTTTCTCCACAGCATCTCCAGCATTTATTGTTTGTAGACTTTTAGATAGCAGCCATTCTGACTGGCATGAGATAGTACCTCATTGTGGTTTTGATTTGTATTTCTCTGATAATGAGTGATGTGGAGCATCTTTTCATGTGTTTGTTAGCCATCTGTATGTCTTCTTTGGAGAAATGTCTGTTTAGTTCTTTGGCCCATTTTTTGATCGAGTCGTTTATTTTTTCTGGAATTGAGCTGCAGGAGTTGCTTGTATATTTTTGAGATTAATTCTTTGTCAGTTGCTTCATTTGCTATTATTTTCTCCCATTCTGAAGGCTGCCTGTTCATCTTGCTTATAGTTTTCTTTGTTGTGCAAAGCTTTTAAGTTTAATTAGGTCCCATTTGTTTATTTTTGCTGTTATTGCATTACTCTGGGAGGTGGTTCATAGAGAATCCTGCTATAATTTATGTCAGAGAGTGTTTTGCCTATGTTTTCCTCTAGGAGGTTTATAGTTGCTGGTCTTACGTTTAGATCTTTAATCCATTTTGTGTTTATTTTTGTGTACGGTGCTAGAAAGTGTTCTATTTTTATTCTTTTACAGGTAGCTGATCAGTATTCCCAGCACCACTTGTTAAAGAGATTGTCTTTTCTCCATTGTATATTCTTGCCTCCTTTGTCAAAGATAAGATGTCCATATGTGTGTGGATTTATCTCTGGGCTTTCTATTTTGTTTCATTAATCTATATTTCTGTCTTTGTGTCAGTACCATACTGTCTTGATGACTGTAGCTTTGTAGTATAGTCTGAAGTCAGGTAGGTTGATTCCTCCAGTTCCACTTTTCTTTCTCAAGACTGCTTTGGCTATTCAAGGTTTTTTGTATTTCCATACAAATTGTGAAATTATTTGTTTTTGTTCTCTGAAAAATACCTTTGACAGCTTGATAGGGATTGCATTGAATCTATAGATTGCTTTTGGTAGTATACTTATTTTCACTATATTGATTCTTCCAATCCATGAACTTAGTATATTTTTTCCATCTATTTGTGTCATCTTTGACTTATTTCATCAGTGTTTCATAGTTTTCTATATATATAGATCTTTTGTTTCTTTAGGTAGATTTATTCCTAAATATTTTATTATTTTCATTGCAATGATGAATGGAATTGTTTCCTTAATTTCTCTTTCTGTTTTTTCATTGTTGGTGTATAGGAATACAAGGGATTTCTGTGTTTTAACTTTATATCCTGCAACTTTACTATATTCATTGATTAGGTCTAATAACTTTCCTGTGGAATCTTTAGGATTTTCTATGTAGAGGATCATGTCATCTGCAAACAGTGAGAGTTTTACTTCTTTTTTTCCTATCTGGAATCCTTTTGTTTTATTTCTTCTCTGATTGCTGTGGCTAAAACTTCCAAGACTATATTGAATAGTAGTGGTGAGAATGAACACCCTTGTCTTGTTCCTGACTTTAGGGGAAATGTATTCATTTTTTTTTTTTTTTTACCATTGAGGATAATGTTTGCTGTGGGTTTATCATATATGGCTTTTATTATGTTGAGGTATGTTCCTTCTATGCCTGCTTTCTGGAGGTTTTTTTTTTTATCATAAATTGATGTTGAATTTCGTCAAAGGTTTTCTCTGCATCTATTGAGATAATCGTATGGTTTTTATCTTTCAATTTATTAATGTGGTGTATCACATTGATTGATTTGTGGATATTAAAGAATCCTTGCATTCCCTGGGATAAAGCCCACTTGGTCATGATGTATGATCTTTTTAATATATTGTTGGATTTTGTTTGCTCGAATTCTGTTCAGGATTTTTGCATCTATGTTCATCAGTGATATTGGCCTGTAGTTCTCTTTTTTTGTGGCATCTTTGTCTGGTTTGGTATTAGGGTGATGTTGGCCTCATAGAATGAGTTTGGAAGCTTACCTTCCTCTGCAGTTTTCTGGAAGAGTTTGAGTAGGATAGGCGTTAACTCTTCTTTAAATATTTGTAGAATTCAGCTGTGAAGCCATCTGGTCCTGGGCTTTTGTTTGCTGGAAGATTTCTGATTACAATTTTGATTTCTGTGCTTGTGATGCGTCTGTTAAGATTTTCTATTTGTTCCTGGTTCAGTTTTGGAAAGTTGTACTTTTCTAAGAATTTTCCCAGTTCTTCCAAGTTAGCCATTTTATTGGCATATAGTTGCTGATAGTCATCTCTTATGATCCTTTGTATTTCTGTGTTGTCTGTTGTGATTTCTCCGTTTTCATTTCTAATTTTGTTGATTTGATTCTTCTCCCTTCGTTTCTTGATGAGTCTAGCTAATGGTTTGTCTATTTTATTTATCTTCTGAAGGAACCAGCTTTTAGCTTTGTTGATTTTTGGTATGATCTCTTTTGTCTTTTTCATTTATTTCTGCCCTAATTTTTATGACATCTTTCCTTCTACTAACCGTAGGGTTCTTCATTTCTTCCTTTTCTAATTTCTTTGGGTGTACAGTTAGGTTATTTATTTGACTTTTCCCTTGTTTCTTGAGGTAAGCTTGTATTGCTATGAACCTTCCCCTTAGCACTGCTTTTACTGAATCCCATAGGTTTTGGGTTGTTATGTTTTCATGTTCATTCGTTAGTATGCATATTTTAATTTCATTTTTTATTTCTTCTGTGATTTGTTGGTTATTTAGAAGCATGTTGTTTAGCCTCCAGATGTTTGTATTTTTAATAGTTTTTTACCACATTGTGATCAGAAAAGATGCTTGGAATGATTTTAATTTTTTTGAATTTACCAAGGCTAGACTTATGGCCCAGGATGTGATCTATCCTGGAGAATGTTCCATGTGCACTTGAGAAAGCGGTGAAATTCATTGTTTGGGGGTGAAATGTCCTATAGATATCAATTAGGTCTAACTGGTCCATTGTATCATTTAAAGTTTGTGTTTCCTTGCTAATTTTCTGTTTAGTTGAAATATCCATAAGTGTGAGTGAGGTAAAGTTTCCCACTATTATAGTACTACTGTTAATTTCCCCTTTCATACTTGTTAACATTTGCCTTACATATTGTGGTGCTCCTCTGTTGGGTGCATATATATTTACAATTGTTATATCTTCTTCTTGGATTTACCCTTTGATCATTATGTAGTGTCCTTCTTTGTCTCTTCACAACCTTTATTTTAAAGTCTATTTTATCTGATTTGAGTATTGCTACTCCTGCATTCCTTTGGTCTCTGTGTGAAATATCTTTTTCCAGCCCTTCATTCCCAGTCTGTATGTGTTCTTTGTTTTGAGGTGGGTCTCTTGTAGACAGCATATATAGAGGTCTTGTTTTTGTATCCATTCAGCCAGTCTTTGTCTTTTGGTTGGGGCATTCAGCTGATTTGAATTTAAGGTAATAATTGATAAGTATGATCCCATTGCCATTTACTTTGTTGTTTTGGATTTGAGTTTATAAACCTTTTCTGTGTTTCCTGTCTAGAGAAGATCCTATAGCATTTGTTGAAGAGTTGGTTTGGTAGTGCTGAAACCTCTCAGCTTTTGCTTGTCTGTAAAGCTTTTCATTTCTCCATATTTGAATGGGACTCTTGCCAGGTACAGTAATCTGGGCTATAGGTTTTTCTCTTTAATCACTTTAAGTATGTCCTGCCATTCCCTTCTGGCCTGAAGAGTTTCTATTGAAAGATCAGCTGTTATCTTTATGGGAATCCCCTTGTGTGTTATTTGTTGTTTTTCCCTTACTGCTTTTAATATTTGTTCTTTGTGCTTGATCTTTGTTAATTTAACTAATATGTATCTTGGGGTGTTTCACCTTGTGTTTATCCTGTTTGGGACTCTCTGGGTTTCTTGGACTTGGGTGGCTATTTCCTTCCTCATTTTAGGGAATTTTCAACTATTATCTCCTCAAGTATTTTCTCATGGTCTTTCTTTTTGTCTTCTTCTTCTTCTGGGACTCCTATGATTCAAATATTGGGGTGTTTGACATTGTCCCGGAGGTCTCTGAGGTTATCCTCATTTCTTTTAATTCTTTTTTCTTTTGTCCTCTCTGCTTCATTTATTTCCACCATTCTATCTTCCACCTCACTCATCTTATCTTTTGCCTCAGTTATTCTACTGTTGGTTGCCTCCAGAGTGTTTTTGATCTCAGTTATTGCATTATTCATTATTGATTGACTCTTTTTTATTTCTTCTAGGTCCTTGTTAAACCTTTCTTGCATCTTCTCAGTCTTTGTCTCCAGACTATTTATCTGTAACTCCACTTTGTTTTCAAGATTTTGGATAATTTTTACTATCATATCATTATTCTGAATTCTTTTTCAGGTAGACTCCCTCTATCATCCTCTTTGGTTTGGTGGGCATTTATCGTGTTCTTTTACCTGCTGAATATTTCTCTGCCTTTTCATCTTGTTTAGATTGCTGTGTTTGCAGTGGCCTTTCTGTATGCTGGGAGTTTGTGGCTCCTCTTTATTGTGGGGGTTCCTCCCTGTGGTTGGGGTTGGACAAGTGACTTGTCAAGGTTTCATGATTAGGGAAGCTTGTATTGGTGTTCTGGTGGGTGAAGCTGGATCTCTTCTATGTGGGGTGCAGTGAAGTGTCCAGTAGTGAGTTTTGAGGTGCCTATGGGTTTTGTGTGACTTTGGGAAGCCTGTATATTAATGCTCAGGGCTATGTTCCTGCATTGCTGGAGAATTAGCATGGTGTGCCTTGCTCTGGAACTTGTTGGCTCTTGGGTAGGGCTTGGTTTCAATGTAGGTAATGAGGCTTTTGGATGAGCTCTTGCTAATTAATGTTCCCTGGAGTTGGGACTTTTCTGGTGTTCTCAAGTTTTGGCTTTAAGCCTCCTGCCTCTGGTTTACAGTAGCCTCAAGACTTCTCCATCCATACTGGACCAATGATAAAACATCTAGGTTAATGGAGAAAAGATTCTCCACAGAAAGGGACATCCAGAGAGGTTCTCAGAATTACATTAAGAAGAGAAGAGGGAGTAGGGAGATAGAAGTGACCAGGAGGAAAAAAGAGGGCATCAAAAGGGGAGAGAGCAATATAGCCAATAATCAGTTCTCTGTGTGTTTTCCACAGCTTGGAACACTCATAGAGGTTCACAGAGTTATGTAGAGAAGAGAAGAGGGAGGAAGGAGATAGAGGAGACCAGGAAGAGAAGAGAGGGAGTCAAAAGGAGAGAGACAGGTCTAGCCAGTAATCAGTTCCCTAAGTGTTCTCCACAGCCTGGAGTACTCAAAGAGATTCACAGAGTTTGGTAGAGAAGAGAAGGGGGAGGGAGGAGATAGAGACGATCTGGGGAAGAAAAAGGAGAGTCAAAAGGGGGAGAGGGCAATCAAGCCAGTAATCACACTCCTAAGTAAACATGGGTACTGAAGATTGGATTCTTAAAGGTACAAAATTAATAACAAATACCAAAAAGCAAAGATTAAAAATCTATAGTAGAGGTTATACTCCCAAAATACAACATTAAAGAAAATCACAAAAATTATTAAAAAAAATATTTGAAATTTGCTTTAAAAATAGGTGTGTTTTTTTTAAAGGTAATAGTAGGTTATAACAATGAAAATTAAGGGTGTAATAAAGGACTTAAAACAAAAATAAATTAAATTTAAAAAATGTAATAATAGTAAATTATATCTAGAAATTTCTCTGGAGCTGTTGCAGACAGTGTGGGTGCATGGGGTCACTTCAGTTACAGATAGTTCCTGTTCCAGCTTATACTTCTCAAGGTCTACAGGCCCCTTCCAATGTAGCTGGTGCTAACAACAGTATTTTAATCTGTTGCACCGATCACTTCCAAAGAAGTTCCCTCTGTTTATTTTGGCTTCTTCTGTTTGCAAGTCTCTTCAGTGTCTAATTTCCACCCTGACACAAGGGGAAGGAGGTGGTCACTTATTTAGGCTCATTTGTTCAGTTGTGCTGTGGGGAGGGAGGAACACTGCAAACAAATATCACTGACATGTGTGGGGAGTGCTCGCAGTGTCTAGGCCACACTGGGTTTGCCCCTACTCAGAGCATGTCCCAGTCTACACTGTCTCAGGCTCCAGGTTGCTCTTCAGGGGATCTGTCTAAAGCAGACCCTGGGTTGAGTGCACTTCCCAGGTCTAAGCCACTCAGGTTCAGGTTCTCAGGTACTCCACAAAGGCACAGACTCAGTTGGGCCTGCGTTTTTTGCCCTTCCCAGGTCTGAGCAGCTCAGGTAAACAGGTGCTTGGTGAGCACACTCTCCCCAGGTGGGGTGGTGCATCTTATCACCTCCCTGGTCCCAGCCGCTTGGTTTCCTGGGTGTGCAGCAGGAGCACCATCTCAGGTGTGCCATGTGTCTCTTCTGGGAGCTGATCTCTGGCAGCAACCCTCCTGGTGGATGTCAACCATCCAGGATCCCAGGTAGACTTGGTTAGCAACTGGGGGCCTGCTCACAGTTTGGTGGAGGATACCATCTCTGGGGCCAAGATTGCCCCTCTCCCTTCAGCTCTGGCTGTTGCCTGCCTGTCTCTCTGCCTCCAATGGGGGATGAGCTGGTCAGCAGCTGGCTAGCTCTACTCTGGTATTCACTCAGTCCTTTGCTGTGTGTGCATGCCTGGAAGTGCCTTAGGTTAGAGCTTTTTGCAGGAAAGTTTTTTCTCTGTGTGTCTTTCTTTTTCTTTTTTTGTCTCTGGCTATCCCACAGTTTGGGTTGCTATCTCATGTTAGCTCCCTCAGATTGTCCTCAGGGCATTCAGGCCCAGTCCTTATCCTAAGCAATGCAGCCTGCGCCTCCCTGTTCAGTCCCCATTCGCTGGTGGCAGATGTGAGTGTCTGGGCTAATTCTCTGCTGGGAGTTGTGGTTAGGTCCATAATCTGTGGGTTTTATTTATTTATTTTTTCCTACTGATTATGTTACCCTCTGATATTCCAAAATTCCCCATAGACCCGCCAGTGAGAGGTTTCCTGTTGTTTGGAAACTTCTCCTCTTTCACGACTCCCTTCCCAGGATGGGTCTCTGTCCCTAAGTATTTTGTCTCTCTTTTTATCTTTTATATTTTGTCCTACCTCCTTTCAAAGAAAATGGGCTGCCTTTCTGGGTGCCTGGTGTCCTCTTCCAGCTTTCAGAAGTTGTTTTGTGGAATTTGCTCAGTGTTCAAATGATATTTCAATGAAGTTATGGGAGAGAAAGCGGTCTCCCCATCCTATTCCTCTGCCATCTTAGGACCGCCCCCTATTTCCATTTTTTAAAGGAATCTCCACACTCTTCTCCACAGTGGCTGTACTAGTTTGCATTCCCACCAACAGTGTAAGAGGGTTCCCTTTTCTCTGCATCCTCTCCAGCATTTATTGTTTGAGGACTTTTTGATAGCAGCCATTCTGACTGGTGTGAAATGGTACCTCATTGTGGTTTTGATTTGCGTTTCTCTGATAACGAGTGATGTGGAGCATCTTTTCATGTGTTTGTTAACCATCTGTATGTCTTCTTTGGAGAAATGTCTGTATAGTTCTTTGGCCCATTTTTTGATTGGGTCATTTATTTTTCTGGAATTGAGCTGCATGAGCTGCTTGTATATTTTTGAGATTAGTTGTTTGTCAGTTGCTTCATTTGTTATCATTTTCTCCCATTCTGAAGTCTGTCTTTTCACCTTACTTATAGTTTTCTTCATTGTGCAAAAGATTTTAAGTTTAATTAGGTCCCATTTGTTTATTTTTGCTTTTATTTGCATTACTCTGGGAGGTGGGTCATAGAGGATCCTGCTATGATTTATGTCAGAGTGTTTTACCTATGTTTTCCTCTAGGAGTTTTATAGCTTCTGGTTTTACACTTAGATCTTTAATTTCATTTTGAGTTTATTTTTGTGTATGGTGTTAGAAAGTGTTCCAGTTTCACTCTTTTACAGGTGGTTGACTAGTTTTCCCCAGAACCACTTGTTAAAGAGTTTGTCTTCTCTCCATTGTATATTCTTGCCTCCTTTGTCAAAGATAAGTTTTTCATAGGTGTGTGGATTTATCTCTGGGCTCTCTATTTTGTTCCATTGATCTATATTTCTGTATTTATGCCAGTACCATACTGTCTTGATGACTCTAGCTTTGTAGTATAGTCTGAAGTCAGGCAAGTTGATTCCTCCAGTTCAATTCTTTCCCAAAATTGCTTTGACTATTCGAGATTTTTTTTGTATTTCTATACATATTGTGAAATTATTTGTTCTAGTTCTGTGAAAAATACTGTTGGTAGCTTGATAGGGATTGCATTGAATCTATAGATTGCTTTTGGTAGTATATTAGCTATATTCTTCCAATCCATGAACTTAGTATATTTTTCCATCTATTTGTGTCATCTTTGTCTCATTTCACATAAAATGGACAACTTGGAAGAAATGGACGAATTCTTAGAAAAGTATAAGCTTCCAAAACTGAACCAGGAACAAATAGAAAATCTTAACAGAGTTATCACATGCACAGAAATTGAAACTGTGATAAAAAATCTTCAAACAAACAAAAGCCCAGGACCAGATGGCTTCACAGGTGAATTCTACAAAAAATTTAGAGACGAGCTAACACCTATCCTACTCAGAGTCTTCCAGAAAATTGCAGAAGGTAAACTTCTAAACTCATTCGATGAGGCCACCATCACACTAATACCAAAACCAGACAAAGATGCCACAGAAAAGAAAACTACAGGTCAATACCACTGATGAACATAGATGCAAAAATCCTCAACAAAATTCGAACAAACAAAATCCAACAATATATTAAAAAGATCATACGTCATGACCAAGTGGGCTTTATCCCAGGAATGCAAGGATTCTCAATACTCACAATTCAATCAATGTGATATACCACATTAACAAATTGAAAGATAAAAACCATATGATTATGTCAATAGATGCAGAGAAAGCCTTTGACAAAATTCAACATCAATTTATGATTAAAAAAAAAACCCCTCCAGAAAGCAGGCATAGACGGAACATACCTCAATATAGTAAAAGCCATATATGATAAACCCACAGCAAACATTATCCTCAATGGTGAAAACTTGAAAACATTTCCCCTAAAGTCAGGAACAAGACAAGGGTGTCCACTACTATTCAACATAGTTTTGAAAGTTTTAGCCACAGCAATCAGAGAAGAAAATGAAATAAAAGGATTCCAGCTTGGAAAAGAAGTAAAACTCTCACTGTTTGCAGATGACATGATCCTCTCCAAAGAAAACCATAAAGACACCACCAGAAAATTACTAGAGCTAATCAATGAATATAGTAAAGTTGGAGGATATAGAGTTAATACACAGAAATCCCTTGCATCCTTATACACCAACAATGAGAAAACAGAAAGAGAAATTAAGGAAGCAATTTCATTCACCATTGTCATGAAAAAAATAAAATACTTAGATTAAGTCTACCTAAAGAAACAAAAGATCTATATATAGAATACTATAAAACACTGATGAAAGAAATCAAGGATCCTTAGTTTTCTAAACAAGATGAGAGTTTAGTGTAATCTAACACTAAAAGTACAAAGTTGAAAGTTAATATTTGACAAAGCATTAACCATTGTCTGTACTTTTGATTTAAAATAGACTCAAACATTTATGTTTAGCAGTTTCATTGCTTTTCTTATGTTAATAAGGAAAAGTGATTCATGTAGTTTAATTGTTACCCATATTGTCAAATTGAATATAGCAAGGTTTTAAATATTTTTAGATTCTGTGACATTCTTTTTTCCAGATACTGTGATTATATCACTGGATTTCACTACTATGTTTCTCAGAATTTCCGTTTTAGAAAGAAATTAAGGGAGTGAAATTGAGAAAATAAATGACATGAAAGACAAAGGTTTGTTTTTCAGGTCCCACTCCATTCTTTGACTAGATAAACTCCAAGGCAATCTGTTTCTGTATTGGTGAAATCCAGTGAACCAGACAAGGGATCAGAGACTCATTTCTCTCTGTTCCTCCCTGCTAAGTTCAACTGTAAACAAGGGAACTAATGAAAGACACAAGAAAGGAGAATGCTGAAGGGTAGGAAGAGAAAAGTGAAACAGTTTGAGACCCTGAGGTGATGGGAAAATTAGGGGCATTTTGTATCCCTTCCCCAACAGAAGAAAGTGATGGGGGTCTGCTGCTTCCCAACACCTAACACCTGTAGGAGGTGGCACGGATAAGCCATTCCTCCTGTGTGTTGAGGGGAATCCTGTGAGCAGCACCCAGTGAGCCTTACAAGGTGATCCATCAGAACATCTGCTAACAAGGAGCAGTCAAAGGAAGTGCTTGTCCTTTCTCCGCCGAGTCACTAGAATTAGGTCGTAGGGTTAAGGATGGGATCAGGAAAGGTGATTCCATGACTTAAAGTACTGAACCCAGGAAGCCTCTTTATCGCTGAAGGCATAAGACTCCATCTCCAGTCAGAGACATTGCATGGAATGGATTTTACATAATGAGCAGTAGAAATTAACAAACTCCAGGTAAATGCAAGAATTGGGATGATTTTTAAAATAGCATATGGGAGTGAGCGGAGACAGAAAGAAAAATGCATACTGTATGATTCCATGTATATGAAGTGCAAAAACATGCAAAGAGATTCTGTAATATCAAAAGTCATGACGGTGGGTAAATAAGGAGGACATAGATGTGATGAGAAATTACAGAGAATGGGGCCGCTGGGCTTCTCTGGAGACTCAGCTGGTAAAGAATCTGCCTACAGTGCAGGTGACAGGGTGCTACCCTCAGGTCAGGGAGATCCCCTGGAGAAGGCAGTGGCTACTCATTCCAGTATCCTTGCCTGGGAAATTCCATCGACAGGGGAACCTGGTGGTCTACGGTCCATTGGATCGCAAAGAGTCCCACATGACTGATTGACTAGCACTTTCACTTTTCAGGGTAGCTGGGAGTTGAAAATTTCTAATCCATGGTCTGATGTGCAATTACACGGTTCTATTTTTTATCAATATGCAAAATTATGAAATGTATACTTTCCTTCATATATGGTAAAATTAAATAGCACAATTTATTTTAGAATTTAGCATTTGTAGAGCCATGGTTTTCAAAAAAAAGCAGGAACTGGAAATTGTAAAGCAAGCATTAATAAGATAAAAATATAAATAAAATATCATTAAGTTGTATTCCATTGTTTAATGAAATAACAAGCCTTAAACATACTACAAATATGTACAAAAACATAAAGTGAATTCTAACAAATATAATACTGAATCAAGCCTTTAGCAAAGTGTTGGAAACATTTAATATCTCACCATTTCCTCTTCGTTATCTATATAAAGCAGAATAGAGTTCCTAGAAGTACAGGCTATCAAACTCCTATTCCATCTTTCTTTTTCCCAAAAGTAATATAATAGCAGCTGTTGGAATATGTAACCAGTCTTTTGGACAATGACCAGAATGACATTCTGAAGAAAGATTATGAATTATTATCCAAAAAAATTAATCTTAAAGAAATTAAGATTCATTTACATATTTGCTAAGTATAAAATATATGTACATAACATAGTTATGCATTCTCACAGGCTGGGACATACTCATATACACACTCACAGAGAAAGGTCAACCTCTCATTCTTCAATGTCCCCACAGGAAGCAAACAGACAAACAAAATATGTACTCTCTACACAACCTGATAATCAATGACACTCCTTTTGTAGAATGTAAAATTATTTGTATTGCATTATCACAGGAGGAAGTTTAAGCCAATTGGCAGCAGTAGGTATGGTGATTGTAACTGAATATTTCTATGTATTGTTGTCTAAGAAGGAACACTCTTCTATGATCATTTATGAATGTTCATTTGATTTTATAATTTACGCTTTCTTGTCAAAGACAATTATTATCTCTGTCTAACCTAAGACAGAGACAAAACTAAGTGTATTTAATATCAGAACTTTGAAAATTATTATGTAACTTTTCAGAGCTTTGTTATCATACAGGAATTGTTCTGCTCTGGTATTTTAGTACCTAGAAAAAATGAAATGATCTTTAAAAAAATTAACATTGATCTAAATAAACCATAATAATTTTAGTTTCTTAGTTTAAATGTGGCATTTTTTAGAATTAGAATTACCTGGAGTAAAATTGCTTTTACCAAGAAAAATTAATAAAGTAATGAAAATTGGGAGGGGGGAATATTAACAAAAGCCTAAAGGAATAGACTTCTCCACCTATTACAGTATTTGGTTTAAGCAATCTCAAGAACTAATTTGTATTTCTCAATAAGGTCTTTCAGCTTCCTAAAGCCTGTGTTTGAATTATGAAATCAGAAAATACATATATATATATACATGCACACCTATGTACAATTATATACATACACATATATGTATATAAAATATTCCCTAGAATCATCCTCTTATTTATACTTTGGACAATTTGAGAATAGCTATTCCACATTTAGGCTGAATGCACATATTAAAATAAGAGTTTTATTTCATCATATGATTTTTGAGAAGGCACTGATGATCATTAAAGTGAAAAGTTCAATCACATTTTTAAAAATATACTTACGTGGAATAAAAGTTATCACTATCACTAGAGTATACATCAAGACAAAACAGATGATTCTCAGGATCATGGCAACGAACTTCTCTCAAGGTGACGGTAAATCTGCAGGGAGAGAAAAGGAAACACTAAGAAAGGAGCAATGGAGACAGTTGTTTTAGAAGAACAAAAGATCCCACATCCGTGAGAATTCATAGACATCAACTTGGACCCCAAATCCATATGAAACATTATAATCCTCCTCTCAGAATATATACATCTTCAGCAAATGTAACACTTTACAAGTTGTGTATCAAAGACTACAAATTACAACAATGCTGAAATAGATAGGCTCCTCTGTCCATGGGATTTGCCAGGGATCCAACCCATGTCTCCTGCATTTCCAGGTGGATTCTTTATCATGAAGTCACCAGGAAGCTCATACTAGAGTACTATATTTCAAATTCAAGCTCTGATCCTCATAAATAAAAAGGATGTGAGCTATTAAATTCTCACGCTTGCACTGGTAGCTCCTGTCATTCCATTGAGGATAGTGAGAAGCATTTTGAAATTTTAATTCCCTGTAGGTTTTCTCCTGCTCAGTGACTAAGAGGGAACTTTGCGTGCTCTTACCTCTCATTTGCTGTTTCCTGGCGTCCTTAGCCAGACTTGGTTCTGGGTAGTTTTCCCTTTGATTGTTCATCTCCGCAGCTGTGTAATGTCCAGGATGGCGCTCTATGAAAACTGTACCTAGCTAGTTAATAAATGGTGTATAAAATCACAAGAAGCCTGGAGTGGGTGGTGTGTGAGATGAGTGACAGCACTCATCTTGCAGCTAAGCAAGGTGCATGTTTGGTTCTTTTTTCTGTAAAGTTTTAGTAAGTGGTTCAAGATAGACTAAGTTTTAAAAATAATATTCTGAGTTTGAAATAGTTATTTATCATTGGAGCAATGAAATTAATAAATTGGTGAAAAATAAAGTTCATAAAGAATAACATCCTTATCAATTTACAGTCTATTTGCATAGAAACATTCAAAAGCTGTTACAGCAACTGTGTTGAAATTAAAATGCCATACTGGAAAAAACAGATGCACCAATGTAACAACTTTATGATAATTTTAAAGCCCATTAATGTTTAAGGATTGAGGCTTCTAAAGAAGAGAGAATAATAGTATAGGCATATGTAATATTTCCTGCACTAAACTACTTTAATTAGTGATATCATTTATTAAAAGAAAATGAAGCACTATCAAATACTTTTTAAATTTTATTCTGACTGCAAGTTATTTGAAATCATTAGAAATTTACAGAAATATTTTGCATGTTAAAAATGTTACATGAAACACATTAAACTATCCAAAACTTAACAAACAATAAAAGAAAACAATATTAAAAAGATTTTAAAAAATACTTTACAAAAGTAATTAGCAATTGATAATGGCTGAGATATGAAACCATAAAATGATAAATAAAAGTGTCAATCAATTGTGGAAGAGCAATTCTGATACAAACTTCCAGAAAGATCCTATTGGTGTCAAATCAATGAGGGTAGCTTTAGTTGAATCAACAATTAAATGTCAGATAACGCATATTAATTCTGTCACTGGAGCCTGTAGTTAGTGAGATCTAAGAATAATTCTGGCTTTGAAGTTTACAATTTGTGACCTTTAAAAATTATTTAGTATCTGGCAAACTAGCTTATTAATCTGAGAATGAAATATGCATTATATAAATCATATAAAACACTTGACATTAAATTATTTTAATATAATAGCTATAATTACATACATACAGTTAAAAATGTAACAATTTATTAGACAGGATCTCTGTATCTACACCATTTATCTTTTTTATTCAATGTTTTGTTCACATTTTTAAAAAGCATATGATTGTTTAGAATTACATTTAAATTAGCACTTTACTGAACTACATTAGTCTTATTTTTATTAAAACTAAACTGCTTTTATTGAATATAAATCTATGAAAAATTACACTGGCCCTTCACAGTTCCATGAATCTCCTTTGAGAATCTATTTTTAAAAGCTGAGTGAAATGTTTAATGACATATATAAATATATCTCTATTGATGACAAAATACAGCAGTTCCTTGTCATGATACTTGTGAGATTTCACTTAAAATCACATTGATTTACAAGCTCATTTACAAATGTGTATATGAACTTGAATAATAGGCAAGAATTTGAATTTTTTAGAAATCCTCCATAATATTTCATAGTTTATGCTTACATAATTCTCAGAATTATTCAAATAAAGCTACCAATATACCCTTAATTTGGCTATATATCAATTGTCCATAAATTGAATCACATCTGGGCATGTGTAATCTCCTACCAAATGAGATGAGGAGTTAGGACGAAGAGGGAGACACATACCTTCTGCAGGCCAGAATCCTGCCTCCTCTTGTGGGTGACCAAGTTTCTGTAATAAACAGTATCTGTGGTCTTCACAGACTACCCTGTGAAGGCCCATGGTGAAGCAAGTGTAGAAAAGGTAGATTTCTCATCAACATGTCACAAAGTTTAAACAGGAAATTCTTACACCTGAGTATTTTGAAGATGGTTTATCTCATGGCATACCTCCAGAATATAGGAGACTTTGGGTATGTAGTGTGTCATTTAGTTTGCCCTTTGGCAAGTGCCTCTGAGAAGTTTTTTTTACTTTCTAAAAGATATTGGGGAAGAAAAGATGACAACAATACTGTTAACTTGCTTTTGTCTCAGTCACACAGACTACAAACTAAGGCCTAGTTAAGGGTACCTTCAATGTTTAAGTTTTACTTTTACATAAAGTTGCAAAATCTTGACATTACATTTTTCATTTCCTTATACTCATGATTTCATTCCTGTTGTGGAAAAAAATCATAATTCTGTTAGCAATGTTTGTCACTAGGGCTTCCCAGGTGAAGCTAGTGGTAAAGAAACCTCCTGTCAAGGCAGGAGACAAAAGATGTGGATTCAGTCCCTGGGTTGAGAAGATCCCCTGGAGGAGAGCATGGCAATTCACTCCACTAGAATCCCTATGGAGAGAGGAACCTGGTGGGCTACAGTCCATGATGTTGCAAAGAGTTAAACATGATTGAAGCGACATAGTACATACAAGTCACTAATTCAGAAGATTTACTACTTGGCATTACATATTTCTTTTCCTTATATTATGTCTTTTATGCTATAATGAAAAAATCATAATCCATTAACAATAATTATTTAAGGATTATAGTTTTTCAGTAGCCAAGTTGTGTTCAATAATTCAACACTCATGCCCATTGAATCAGTGATGCCATCCAAGCATCTCATGCTCTGTTTGTTGCCACAGTTTGTTGTGATCCACAGAGTCAGATGCTTTGGCATAGTCAATAAAGCAGAAGTAGATGTTTTACGGAACTCTCTTGCTTTTCAATGATCCTGCGGATGTTGATCTTTGGTTTCTCTGCCTTTTCTAAATCCAGCTTGAACATATGGAAGTTCATGGTTCATGTACTGTTGAAGCCTGGCTTGGAGAATTTTGAGCATTACTTTACTAGCATGTGAGATGAGTGCAATTGTGCAGTAGCTTGAAAACTCTTTGGCATGCCTTTATTTGAGATTGGAATGAAAACTGACCTCTTTCAGTCCTATGGCCACTGCTGAGTTTTCCATTTTGCTGGCATATTGAGTGCTGCAATTCCACACCATCATCTTTTAGGATTTGAAAGATCTCAACTGGAATTCCATCACCTCCACTAGCCTTGCTCACAGTGATGCTTCCTAAGGCCCACTTGACTTCACACTCCAGGATGTCAGGATTTTGCTGAGTGATCACACCAGTTCAGTTCTGTTCAGTCCCTCAGTCATGCCCACTCTTTGTGACCCCATGGACTGTAGCACACCAGGCTTCCCTGTCCATCACCAACTTCTGGAGCTTACTCAAACTCATGTCCAACCAACCGTCTCATCCTCTGTCATCCCCTTCTCCTTCTGGCTTCAACCTTTCCCAGCATTAGGGTCTTTTCCAAAGAGTCAGTTCTCATCAGGTGGCCAAAGTATAAGAGTTTCAGGTTCAGCATCAGTCATTCTAATGAATATTCAGGACTGATTTCCTTTAGGATTGACTGATCTGATCTCCTGGCAGTCCAAGGACTCTCAAGTGTCTTCTCCAACACCACAGTTCAAATGCATCAATTCTTCAGTGCTCAGCTTTCCTATAGTCCAACTCTCACATCCATACATGACTACTAGGAAAACCATAGCCTTGACTAGATGGACCTTTGCTGGTAATATCTCTGCTTTTTAATATGCTGTCTAGGTTGGTCATAACTTTTCTTCCAACGAGCAAGCATCTTTTTTAAAAAATATAAATTTATTTCTTTTAATTGGAGGTTAATTACTTTATAATATTGTATTGGTTTTGCCATACATCAACATGAAGCCGCCACAGGTATATACGTGTTCCCCATCCTGAACCCCCTTCCCTCCTCCCTCCCTGTACCATCCCTCTGGGTCGTTTCATGGCTGCAGTCACCATCTGCAGTGATTTTGGAGCCCCCCCAAAATAGAGTCTCTCACAGTTTTCATTGTTTCCTCATCTGTTTGCTATGAAGTGATGGGACTAGCTGCCATGATCTTAGTTTTCTGAATATAGAGTTTTAAGCCAATGTTTTCACTCTCCTCTTTCACTTTCATTGAGAGGCTTTTTAGTTATTCTTTGCTTTCTGCCAAAGGGTGTTGTCATCTGCATAATTGAGGTTATTGATAGTTCTCCCAGCAATCTGGACTTCAGGTTGTGTTTCATCCAGCCCAGCATTTCACATGATGTAATCTGCACACAAGTTAAATAAGCAGAGTGACAATATAGAGCCTTGACATACTCCTTTCCCGATTTGGAAGCAGTCTCTTGTTCCATATCGGATTCTAACTGTGGCTTCTTGATCTGCATACACATTACTCAGGAGGCAGTGGTCTAGTATTCCAATTAGTTGAAGAATTTTCCAAAGTTTATTGTGATCCACACAGTCAATGGCTTTGGCATAGTCAATGGAGCAGAAATAGATGTTTATCTGGAACTCTTTTGCTTTTTCAATGATCTAGTGGACACTGGCAATTTTATCTCTGGTTCTTCTGCCTGTTCTAAATCTATCTTGAACATCTGGAAGTTCATGGTTCACGTACTATTGAAGCCTGGCTTGGAGAGTTTTGAGCATTAGTTTGTTAGCATGTGAGATGAGTGGAATTGTGCAGTAGTTTGAACATACTCTGGCATTACCTCTCTTTGGGATTGGAATGAAAACTGACCTTTCCCAATCCTGTGACTACTGCTGAGTTTCCAAATTTGCTGGCATTTTGAGTGCAGCACTTTCACAGCATCATTTAGGATTTGAAAGAACTCAACTGGAATTCCATCACCTCCACTAGCTTTGTTAATAGTCATGCTACCTAAGGCCCCATCCTGACTTCTCATTCCTGGATAAGTGAGTGATCAACCACCATGATTATCTGGGGCATGAAGATCTTTTTTATATAGTTCTTCTGTGTATTCTTGCCACCTTTTCTTAATCTTCTGCTTTTGTTAGGTCCATACCATTTCTGTCCTTTATTGTGCCCATCTTTGCATGAAGTATTCCCTTGGTATCTCTAGTTCTCTTGAAGAGATCTCTAGTCTTTCCCATTGGTTTCTTCTATTTCTTTTCATGGATCACTAAAGAAGGCTTTCTTATCTCTGCTTGATATTCTTTGGAACTCTGCTTTCAAATGGGTATTTCTTTCTATTTCTCCTTTGCCTTTTCTTCTCTACTTTTCTAAAACCTCCTCAGAGAACCATTTTGCCTTTTTTGTATTTCTTTTTCTTGGAGATGGTCGTGATCACTGCCTTCTGTACAATGTCATGAATCTCCATCCATAGTTCTTCAGGCACTCAGTCTATTAGATTAATCCCTTGAATCTATTTGTCACTTCCACTGTATAACTGTAAGGGATTTAATTTAGGTCTTACCAAAATGGTCTAGTGGTTTTCCCTACTTTCTTCAATTTAAGTCTGAATTTTGCAATAAGGAGTTCATGATCTGAGCCACATTCAGCTTCCCATCTTGTTTTGATGACTGTATATAGCTTCTCCATCTTTGGCTACAAAGAATATAATCATTCTCATTTCTGTATTGACCATCTGATGTCCATGTTTAGACTCATCTCTTGTGTTTCTGAAAGAAAGTGCTTATTAAGACCAATACATTCTCTTGGCAAAACTCTGTTAGCGTTTATCCTGCTTCATTTTGTACTCTAATGTCAAATTTTGCCTGTTACTCCAGGTATTTCTTGACTTCCTACTTTGGCATCCAGTTCCTTATGATGAAAAAAGCATCATTTTGGGGTGTTAGTTATAGAAGGTCCTCATAGAACCATTCAACTGCAGCTTCTTCAGCATTACTGGCTGGGATATACACTTGAGTTACAGTGATATTCAATGGTTTGCCTTGGAAATGAACAGAGATCATTCTGTCTGTCGTTTTTGAGATTGCACCCTAGTACTACATTTTGGACTCTTTTGCTGACTATGAGGGCTACTCCATACCATTTGTCACTAATTCAGGAGACTTATTACCTTGTCTACATTAAAATAACTGTTACAAAGAGATGAATGCCTAAACTTACTTTTCAATTTCACCCTAGTTCTTAAAAGAGCTACACCTAATTTTATTATTCTTAAATAAGTTGTTAAGATTTCATCTGATAAAAATAAATGTCTTTGGGAAGGGTAAAACATCAAACAATATCAAGCTATATCACCATGGCAGAGATTGAAATACTGAATACTCACTATGTCATTTATTGATGATCCTTAAATAATAACTTGCTATTTGTATTTTTAACAGGAATATTTATTGTAAATAACAAAAGCCCAAGTTTCTGTCAGGGGGATAATAAGCTTTTAAATTTTCACTTCTCAAGAAAATGAGGAAGGCAGAAAAAGTTGACCCAAAACACACATAAACATCCAAAAACGTAAAACATTAAATAAATGATCAAATTTTCCTCAAATGCATTTTTTCATCAATTATCACTTGTATCAAGAAAAGGGTAAATGTTTGTCTACCATTCAGCATAACTTCTAGACCAGTGAATTCAAGCAAACACTATTTTTTAGCTTTCTAAAATCTAGAAAAATGGAATGCAAACTCAGTTATGTCCTTGTAATGAAGACTAATACTTGTCTTCTAAAACAATGACTAATGGCTACCTATATGTTTGCATCTATCAATCATATTTTATTTTCATATACTAAATTGGTGATTTTCTCTGTTGCTCACATCCTAGAATTATAGCAATTAAAGCATTCATTAGAGATCAGTGTAAAATGCACTAATGTTGACTTTAAAAATTTGAAGTACTTATGTCTACTGCTGTCATACACTTTGCTGTTTTCAATTAAATAATGTTATACATGTCAGGTTCTTTTTTATATGTCAAAATATGGGTTTACTCTAAAAAATTTGCCTGAAATGCTGGAGACCTGGGTTTGATCCTTGAGTTGGGAAGATCCCCTAGAGAAGGGAATGACTACCCACTCCAGTAATCTTGCCTGGAGAATTCCATGGACAGAGGAGCTTGGAAGGCTACAATTTATGGGGTTGCAAAGAGTCAGATACTACTGAGTGACTACACTTTCATTTTCACTTTCTCTGGCACTTAACTAATAAAATCTATTTTCAGACAACATACAGCAAAGATAAAATTATTCAAAATATGATTAGTAGTTTTACTAATAGTAATTTAGTTTTTATGATATGAATATATCTATTTGTGACAATGTCTATTAATGGCCATATCTAGTGAGATAGATAAATTGAAAGTCAATAACAAGTGAAAATATCCTTTTAACATAATGACAAGATCAATTCATCTTCAAGGAAGTTTTTAAATGAAGGGAAATTACCAACTGACTCTAAAAAGGAAATATTTACATTCATCTAAAGAAGAAACTCTTAATCTAGGTAAAATTTTATAAAAAAAAATTTGAAAAAAAGAACTTATGTGACTATATCCAAATAGATATTGAGACGTAAAATATTAATGATAAAATTTCAAATTGCAAAAATATATTTGCATTAGAATTCAAGGGAGTGAATACAGCATGAGCAGTAAATAAAAGTAGAGAATAAATATCTATTTTCATTGTTTGAGAATGGGTGAAAAAACTAACTTGGACTTCATTGAGTAGAGAATACAAACTGTAAAATGTAGGGCACTAATAAAACTAAGGCATATTATATAAATAAGTTCTTTTCAATTCAGTTCAGTCACTCAATCGTGTCCGACTCTTTGCGACTGCATGAATCACAGCACGCTAAGCCTCCTTGCCCATCACCAACTCCCAGAGTACACTCAGATTCACGTCCATCGACTCTGTGATACCATCCAGCCATCTCATCCTCTGTCGTCCCCTTCTCCTCCTGCCCCCAACCCCCCCCCCCCCCAGTATCAGAGTCTTTTCCAATAGTCATCTCTTCACATGAGGTGGCCAAAGTACTGGAGTTTCAGCTTCAGCATCATTCCTTCTAAAGAAATCTCAGGGCTGATCTCCTTCATAATGGACTGGTTGGATCTCCTTGCAGTCCAAGGGACTCTAAAGAGTCTTCTCCAACTCCACAGTTCAAAAGAATCAATTCTTCGGCTCTCAGCCTTCTTCACAGTCCAACTCTCACATCCATACATGACCACGGGAAAAACCATAGCCTTGACCAGATGGACCTTAGTCGGCAAAGTAATGTCTCTGCTTTTGAATATGCTATCTAGGTTGGTCATAACTTTTCTTCCAAGGACTAAGTGTCTTTTAATTTCATGGCTGTGGCCACCATCTGCAGTGATTTTGGAGCCCCCAAAATAAAGTCTGACACTGTTTCCACTGTTTCCCCATCTATTTCCCATGAAGTGATGGGACCGGATGCCATGATCTTCGTTTTCTGAATGTTGAGCTTTAAGCCAAATTTTTCACCCTCCTCTTTTACTTTCATCAAGAGGTTTTTAAGCTCCTCTTCACTTTCTGCCATAAGGGTGGTGTCATCTGCATATCCTAGGTTATTGATATTTCTCCCAGCAATCTTGATTCCAGCTTGTGTTTCTTCCAGTCCAGTGTTTCTCATGATGTACTCTGCATATAAGTTAAATAAGCAGGGTGACAATATACAGCCTTGATGAACTCTTTTTCCTATTCTTTTAGAGGAAAGTAAAAGATATTTATTGTGAAAGATAAGAAAAAGATAATGTAGATGGCAAAAAGGCAATATATTATACTTAAAATTGATTATATAGGATTACATACAAATAATACATATGAAGCTTACAATAATTTTATAATTATGTTGAATATATATGGGATAGCTTGCCAGTTAAATTTTAAGAATGTTTTAATTTAAAATTTTTATTTTATGCAGCTATTATTGTGAAAGATAAGAAAAAGATAAAGTAGAATGCAAAGAAACAATATACTATACTTAAAATTAATTATATATGCTTACATACAAATATAAAGAGCAACATTGCATAGGAACCTGGAATGTCAGGTCCATGAATCAGGGCAAATTGGAAGTGGTCAAACAGGAGATGGCAAGAGTGAACGTCGACAATTTAGGAATCAGAGAACTAAAATGGACTGGAATGGGTGAATTTAACTCAGATAACCATTATATTAATAACCTCAGATATGCAGATGACACCATCCTTATGGCAGAAAGTGAAGAGGACCTAAAAAGCCCCTTGATGAAAGTGAAAAGGAGAGTGAAAAAGTTGGCTTAAAGCTCAACATTCAGAAAGCTAAGATCATGGCATCTGGTCCCATCACTTCATGGCAAAGAGATGAGGAAATAGTGGAAACAGTGGCTGACTTTATTTTTCTGAGCTCCAAAATCACTGCAGATGGTGACTGCAGCCATGAAATTAAAAGATGCTTACTCCTTGGAAGGAAAGTTATGACCATCCTAGACAGCGTATTCAAAAGCAGAGGCATTACTTTGCCAACAAAGTTCTGTCTAGTCAAGGCTATGGTTTTTCCAGTGGTCATGTATGGATGTGAGAGTTGGACGGTGAAGAAAGCTGAAAGAAAGAAAGTGAAGTTGCTCAGTCATGTCCAACTCTTTGCGACCCCATGGACTGTATGTAGCCCACCAGGCTCCTCCGTCCATGGGAATCTCCAGGCAAGAATACTGGAGTGGGTTGCCATTTCCTTCTCCAGGGAATCTTCCCGACTCAGGGATGGAATCCAGGTCTCCCGCATTGCAGGCAGACGCTTTAACCTCTGAAAGGAAGCCTGAGCTGAGAAAGCTGAGTGCCAAAGAATTAATGCTTTTGAACTGTGGTTTTGGAGAAGACTCTTGAGAGTCCCTTGGACTGCAAGGAGATCCAACCAGTCAGTCCATCCTAAAGGAGACCAGTCCTGGGTGTTCTTGGAAAGACTGATGTTGAAGCTGAAATTCTAGTACTTTGGCCACCTCATGTGAAGAGCTGACTCATTAGAAAAGACCCTGATGCTGGGAAAGATTGAGGGTAGGAGGAGAAGGGGACGACAGAGGATAAGACTGTTGGATGGCATCACTGACTCAATGGACATGGGTTTGGGTGGACTCCAGGAGTTGGTGATGGACATGGAGGCCTTGCATGCTGTGGTTCATGGGGTCTCAAAGAGTTGGACACAATTGAGTGACTGAACTGAACTAAATTCTAAAAATGTTTATAATTTAAAACATTTTGTTTAATACAGCTATATATATAAGAGTTATTTTAATAACTGCTGCCTTAGTGAGACTTTTTTAAATGGAGAAATAAAGAGGAATTTTAAAACGATGAAAAATTATATCATGCAACACAAGATGATAAAACTGAGAAAGTTAATGTACTGTCACAATACAAGGGAAGAATCATGTTAGAAAAGATGAAGCATGTTTCATAACTATATATTGAGCATCCAAACCATTAGCAATTACAAAAAAGAAAAACAAAACTGCATGTACTTAACTAAAAGTTCAACAAAGATTTGAGAAAAGTATGTAGGTTAAACAATCATAATTGAATCAGTTCTAATGAGATGGATGAAACTGGAGCCTATTATACAGAGTGAAGTAAGCCAGAAAGAAAAACACCAATACAGTATACTGACACATATATATATGGAATTTAGAAAGATGGTAATGATGACCCTGTATGTGACACAGATGTATAGAATGGACTTTTGGACTCTGAGGGAGAGGGAGAGGGTGGGATGATTTGGGAGAATGGCACTGAAACATGTATACTATCATGTAAGAAACGAAGTGCCAGTCAATGTTCGATACAGGATACAGGATGCTTGGGGCTGGTGCATGGGGATGATCCAGAGAGATGATATGGGGTGGGAGGTGGGAAGTGGATTCAAGATTGGGAACTCGAACATACCCATGGTGGATTCATGTCAATGTATGGCAAAACCAATACAGTATTGTAGAGTAAAATAAAGTAAAACTAAAATTAAAAAAAAAACAAAAACAATTACCTCTCATTGCTTATCTGGAAAGCAGATATACCAGTAATGTTATAAACATTTCTAAACTAAACAATTAACCAACATATAGGTGAATACACACACTTATATACTCATATAAAATACTCATATTTTCAATTACACTTAAATTTTCAAAAAATTCATTATAATAATAACATTTTAAAATATATCAGGTGTTTCACAAAGTCTCCAGGTAAGATGAAAATAAGGAATGCTTCCCAATAGAGCCTTGGTAACAAAACTTATCAGCTTACATAATGTAAGGAACTCTGTCTTGTCTCTTTGTGAAAATGGATGAAGAAAATATTTTAATCTAAATATGATATGTACAGTGATTTTTAAGAGAAAGAAAATACAGAATGATCATTGTGGTTTCATTTCAGGGATTCTTGACTGGTTAATATTTGAAGGAAACAGGAATATTTGAAAGAAAAACTTCATAAACATTATTTTTTAATTAATTTCTTTATTGTAATTGGTGGTTAATTGCTTTACAATATTGTGGTAGTTTTTGCCATACAGAAACATTATTTTTTAAAATATTTCTCATTCTATGGAAGAAAAAATAAAAATGTAACACTACTGATTGTTTACAAACTCTATGAGAAAAATATGAATAAAATGGAAGTTCTTTCATAATAAAAAAATATGATGAAAAAATCCTTAAACCTCATACTTGAAGATAAAGAATTCTAATGTATTCCCATTATATAGGAATGATTCATATAGGACCTTTACTGTACCTTCTATTTAACATTGAAAGTAAAAGCCTGCAGTGTAAAAATAAGTCATAAAAAAAACCACACAATTGCACCTGGAGAGAAGAACTAAAATGTGACTATTTATAGTTTTAATAGCTCTTTTTATTTTAAAAATCTAGAGGAATATATATTTGAAACAATAGAATTAATATATAATATCAGGGAAGTCATTGGACATAAGATACACCTGTAAACCTCTGAGTTTTATTTTGTTTATTTCTGCTGCAGAGCAAAAATTACTAAACTGAAAAACAAAGTTGACATTTACAAAAGCATGGCTATGAAATACCTGTATTTCTCTAAGATTTCAATATTGAAAAATATAAAACATGCTAAGTGGATTTCCTTGGCAGTTCAGTGGTTGGGACTGTGCTCTCCAACCAACCCAAGTGTGAGGGGTGCAAGTTGGATTCCTGGTTGGAAAAGTAAGATTCCATATGCCACCTGGCATGGCCAAAAATAAACACATTTTTAAAAATAGAAAGAAATTAAGAGAAAATCTAAGTTATTGGAAGGATAAAGCATAGTACTGATTGGAAGAGTCAATATTGCAAAGATGACTCTCTTTGTAATTTATTTTAAAGATTAAATGCAGTCTCAAGCAGTTTTTTAAAGCAGCTTTATTGAGATGTAACTTACACAGCCTAAAATCCATCCATTTAAAGTGTACAATCAATGATTTTAGATATATTTTTAATTTGCAATGATCACCATTATCAAAATCTAGAAAGTATTCACCACTGTTAAGTTAGCATTAATTTCCTATCCCCACCTCCCCACTGCTCTTCGTCATCGCTAATCAGCTTCTGGTTTTTTTTTCTTATTTTTGATATTTCATGTAAATAGTGTACCATGCGATCCTTTAGAAAGTTTGATTGCTGTAAATATATAGTTGAGCAAAAAAAGCCAGACACAGAAGAAATGATATCTGTACTTTCCAGTGTGCATATTAAATTTCAATAGTTTTTTTTTTAAAAAAAACTTCCATTATTAGAAAAAAGAATATAATGCATTTCAAAGTTTATGCAATCATACTATTATTTCCATTTCATAAGAGATGAAGTTGCCCAACAGCAGCCAAGCTTACTTTTTAATTTTCAAACTTGTGCTTGCAAGTATACTTATTTGGAAATTCACAGTCATCTGACCTTATATCCCCCAAGGATAGCACTGCAGTTTCCTTTCTCAGGTAAGAAGTCTGATATTCTGTAATGGAAAGCATTGCATAATTTTGCTATGATATATGAGGACAGCTTATGAAGTTATAACATTTCTGTACAAGAGTAATAAAAAAGATATTTTGAAAGTGGGTAATGGTGTTTTTAAAATAATTTCAGGAAGAGTTTTGTTATTAGGAAAATGGAATACCGATTATTCCAGTTTTTAATATTTCTATCAACATTTTATTAACTTTCAACGTCTTCCTTCATCATTGTGTAATTTAACCAAAACAAATGTTTTAATAATCTTAAAATATTCATTTTTAATACTTTCCTCCTCTATATAGTATTATTTTTAAAAACTTACTGTAGCTTGCAAGTTGAGCCATTTTGCCACATCCATGGATGACCACGGCCTTCACGAAAGACTGGAATCCATGACATAATTGATAGGGACTTCAGAAATTTCTACACAAAAGTATTTTCAGTTAATCACTATGAAAGATTTTATTAATTCTTAAAATGTAACTAGTGTGCTCTTTCATAGGATCCTGAGTTTTCTGAACAAGATGAGAGTGTTAGAATCTAATCTAACACTAAAAGTATAAAGGTGAAAATTTTAATATTTGTCAAAGCATTAACAAATTTTACTTTTGATTAAAAATAAACTCAAACATTTATGTTTATCAGTTTCATTGCTTTTCTTATGTTAGTAAAGAAAAGTTTGATTCATGCGGTTTAATTGTTACCCATGTTGTCAAATTGAACATAGCAAGGTTTTAAATGTTTTCAGATTCTGTGACATTCATTTTTCCAGATACTGTGATTATATCACTGAATTTCACTACTATATTTCTCAAAGTTTCAGTTTTAGAAGAAAATTAAATGATTGAAATTGAGAAAATAAGTGACACGAAAGACAAAGTTTGATTTTCTGGGACCCACATCATTCTTCGTCTAGATAAACCCCAAATCAATCTTTTTCTGTATTGCTGAAGTCCAGCAGATAAGATAGAGTGTCAGAGATTCATTTTTCTCTGCTCTTCCCTGCTAAGTATAACTGTAAACATGGGAACTAATGAAAGACACAAGAACAGAGGACTCTTAAAGCTGGAAAGAGAAGGGTGATGTGGTTGGAACTTAGCAGCTTGACTCTCCTGTAATATCTCATCACTTTCCAGGATGAGAGAACAAGGTTCAGTTCAGTTCAGTTCAGTCCAGTTCAGTCGTTCAGTCGTGTCTGACTCTTTGCGACATCGTGAATCGCAGCACTCCAGGCCTCCCTGTCCATCACCAACTCCCAGAGTTCACTCAAACTCATGTCCATCGAGTCAGTGATGCCATCCAGCCATCTCATCCTGGGTCGTCCCCTTCTCCTCCTGCCCCCAATCCCTCCCAGCATCAGAGTCTTTTCCAATGAGTCAACTCTTCGCATGAGTGGCCGAAGTACTGGAGTTTCAGCTTTAGCATCATTCCCTCCAAAGAAATCCCAGGCTGATCTCCTTCAGAATGGACTGGTTGGATCTCCTTACAGTCCAAGGGACTCTCAAGAGTCTTCTCCAACACCACACTTCAAAAGCATCAATTTTCAGCACTCAGCTTTCTTCACAGTCCAACTCTCACATCCATATATGACCACTGGAAAAACCATAGCCTTGACTAGATGGACCTTTGTAGGCAAAGTAATGTCTCTGCTTTTGAATGTGCTATCTAGGTTGGTCATAACTTTTCTTCCAAGGAGTAAGTGTCTTTTAATTTCATGGCTGTAGTCACCATCTGCAGTGATTTTGGAGCCCCCCAAAATAAAGTCTGACACTGTTTCCACGGTTTCCCCATCTGTTTCCCATGAAGTGATGGGACCAGATGCCCTGATCTTCGATTTCTGAATGTTGAGCTTTAAGCCAACTTTTTCACTCTCCTCTTTCACTTTCATCAAGAGGCTTTTTAGTTCCTCTTCACTTTCTGCCATATGGGTGGTGTCATCTGCATATCTGAGGTTATTGATATTTCTTCCAGCAATCTTGATTCCAGCTTGCGCTTCTTCCAGCCCAGCGTTAGGGAACAACAATTAGGGGCATCTTATATCTTCTCCAAAAGAACAAAATGACCTAGACCTACTAAATGACTTAATCAGCCAAGCTGTAGGAGGAGGCACAGATAAGCCATTCCATTCTTCCAGTGTTGAGGGGAATCCTGTCGACAATGCCTCATGAGCCTTACAAAGTGTCCATCAGAACACCTGCTAACAAGGAGCAGCTAGAAGTTCTTCTCCTGGCTTCCACAAAGAGAACTAGAGGTGGGAGGTAGGGATGGAGGTGGGGCCAGCAAAGAGGATCCTATAACTAAATGTTCTGAACCTAGGAAGCCTCTTTTCCTTAAGGGCATAAGACTCTATCTCCACTCAGAGACATTGGATAGAATGGGTTTTAATGTTATATTTACATAATGAACAATGGAAATTAACAAATTCCGCATAAATGTAAGAATTTGGATGAATTACAAAACTAGTACATGGAGGGTGCAGAGACTGAACGAAGAATGCATATAGTTTGATTCTATGTATGTGAAAAGCAAAACATGCAAAGAGATTCTATAACATCAAAGTCATGACACTGGGTAAATAAGGAGGACACAGAATGATGAGAAATGATAGAGAATAGGCTGCTGGAAAGTGAAAACTTCTAATCCACGATCTAATGTGTAATTACATGGTTCTATTTATTTTGTGATCTTTATGAAAATCTTTGATACGTATACTTTCCTTGATATATGGTAAAATTAAATAGCACAGTTTATCTTAGAATATAATAGCACTTGGAAAAGCATGGTTTTCAGTGAAAAGCAAATGGAAATGATTAAGCATGAATTTATAGAATAGAAATATAAATAAAATATCACAAATTTGTATTCCATTGTTTATGAAATAATAGGCCTCAAACAAACTGCAAATACAACAAAAACACAAGTGAATTCTAACAAATATAACACTGACTGAATCAAGCCTTTAACAAAGTGTTGGAAACATCTGATATCTTACCAGTTCCTCTTCATCATCTATATAAAGCAGAGTAGAGTTCCTAGAAGCACAGGCTGTCAAACTCCCATTCCATGTTTTTTCTTCAAAAGTGATATAATAGCAGTTGTTGGAATATGTAAACCAGTCTTTTGAACAACGACCACAATGGCATTCTGAGGAAAGATTGTGAATTACTAGCCCCCCACCAAAAAAATTGAATTTTATAAAATAAAAGAAACTACATATATGCATAGAAACATATCTATGTATATACGTGTTTATATAACATATCTATGCACCCTCAGGGCTGGTACATATTAAACAAACCAACACATACATTCACAAAAAGGGTCAGTCTCTCATAAGCCAACTTATGTCTCCATATAAAGCAAACATACAGAAATACCCACTCTTTACAAGTCCTGAGGATCAAGAAATGAAACCTCTTTTTTAGAGTAGCAAACTTATTTGCCTTTTATCATATTATAGCAGAAGGAAATTGGAACCAATTTTCAGCAATGCATATGGTGATCATATTGTGGCAGAGACAGAAGCATTCTCCTATAATCATTACTTATAAATATTTGTTGCTCCATTTTACAATTTATGTTCTACCTCATAATCTATTCTTATTTTCATTAGCCAGCCTAAGATAGAGACAAAGTACCAACTGTACATATGCCTGAGCTTTGAAAACATTATGTACCTTTCTGGAGCCTTGTTATCCGAGAGGAGTTATTCTGTTCCTGTATTAGAGCAGCTACAAAATTAATCATTATAAAAGTTAATATTGCTCTAAATAAATCATGCTGATTTTAGTTTCTGAATCTAAAATTTGGTTAATTGTTTAAGATTAGAATAATCTAAACTAAAACTGACTTTACCAAGAAAAATCAATTAAGCAATGAAGATTTGATGGAAAAAAAAATTTAAAAACCAAAAGGAACAGATGCCACCACCTCTTACAGTATTTGCTTTAACCAAGCACAAGAACTAATTTGTGTTTCTCAATAAGGGTTTTAGCTTCCTAAAGCCTGTGTTTGAGTAATGAAATCAGAAAAACATATATATACATGTAAACTTATATATAAATATATACATATATATGTATAATATCTGTAGAATCATTGTGTTATTTATACTTTGGACAACCTGAGAATAGCTATTCCACATTTAGGCTGAATGCACATAGTAAAATAAGAGTTTTATTTCATCATATGATTTTTTGAGAAGGCATTGATGATCATTAAAGTGAAAAGTTCAATCACAATTTCAAAAATACACTTACACGGAATAAAAGTTATCACTCTCACTAGAGTATACATCAAGACAAAACAGATGATTCCCAGGATCACAGCAATAAACTACTCTCGAGGTGACAGTAAACCTGCAGGGAGAGAAAAGGGAACACTGAGAGAGCAGCGATGGGGACAGTTGTTTTAGAACAAAAGATCCCACATCCACGAGAATTCATAGACATCAACTTGGACCCCAGATCCATATGAAACATTATAATCCTCCTCTCAGAATATGTACATTTTCAGCAAATATAACACTTCACAAGTTGTGTATCAAAAACTACAAATTACAACAATGCTGGAATAGATAGGCTCCTCTGTCCATGGGATTTGCCAGGGATCCAACCCATGTCTTCTGCATTTCCAGGTGGATTCTTTATCACGAAGCCACCAGGAAGCTCATACTAGAGTACTGTATTTCAAATTCAAGCTCTGATCCTCACAAATAAAAAGGATGTGAGCTATTAAATTCTCACACTTGCACTGATAGCTCCTGTCATTCCATTGAGGATAGTGAGAAGCATTTTGAAATTTTAATTCCCTGTAGGTTTTCTCCTGCTCAGTGACTAAGAGGGAACTTTGCGTGCTCTTTCCTCTCATTTGCTGTTTCCTGGCGTCCTTAGCCAGACTTGGTTCTGGGTAGTTTTCCCTTTGATTGTTCATCTCCGCAGCTGTGTAATGTCAAGGATGGCGCTCTATGAAAACTGCACCTAGCTAGTTAATAAATGGTGTATAAAATCACAAGAAGCCTGGAGTGGGTGGTGTGTGAGATGAGTGACAGCACTCATCTTGCAGTTAAGCAAGGTGCATGTTTGGTTCTCATTTCCACAGAGTGTTAGTAAGTGTTTCAAGATAGACCAAGTTTTAAAGATAATATTCTATGTTTGAAATAATGCTATTCATCGTTGGCACAATGAAACTAATAAATTGGTGAAAAATAAAGTTCACAAACAATAATATCCTTGTCAATTTACAATTAATTTGCAAAGAAACATTTTAAAACTCTTACAGTAACTGTGTTGAAATTAAATGCTATACTGGAAAAAACAGATGCACCAATATACCAATTTTTGTGATAACTTTAAGACCCATTAATGGTTAAGGATTGAGCCTTCTAAAGAAGAGAGAATAATAGTATTGGTATATGAAATATTTCCTGCACTAAACTACTTTAATTAGTGGTATCATTTATTAAAATAAAGAGCTATCAAATAGGTTTTTTAATTTTATTTTGATTGACTGCAAGTTCTTTGAAATCATTAGAAATTTAGAGAAATATTTTGTATGTTAAAAATGTTACATGACATATTAAACTATTCAAAGCTTACTAAACAATAAAAAGAAAATAATATTAAAAAGATTTTAAAATAGTTACTTTACAAAAGTAATTAGCAATTAAATGGCTGAGATATGAAATCATAAAATGATAAATAAAAGTGTCAATCAATTATGGAAGAGCGATACTGACACAAACTTCCAGAAAAATCCTATAGGCCTCAAATCAATGAGAGTAGCTTTAGTTGTATCAGCAATTAAATGTCAGATAATGCATATTAATAATTCTGTCACTGGAGTCAGCAGTTAGTGAGAACTAGAATTATTTCTGGCTTTGAAGTGTACAAGGTATGACCTTTAAAAATTATTTAGTATATAGAAACTAGTTTGCAAATCCAAAATTTTAATAAAATATGTATTATATAGATCATATAAAAGTCATATTAAATTTTATATTTTAGTTTATTATTTCAATATAATTGCCATAATGCCATTCATATCAGTCAGAAAAATGTAACATAATTTCTTAGACAGGATCTCTGTGTCTGTGTCATTTATCTTTTTTACTCAATGTTTTGTTCAAGGTTTTAAAAAGGATTTGGTTGTTTATAATTGGATTTAAATTAGGATTTATTGAAGCTGCATCAGTCTTATTTTTATTAAAACTCAACTGCTTTTATTTTATCTAGAGCTATGAAGAATTACACTGGCCCTTCACAATTTCATGAATCCCCTTTAAGAATCTATTGTTAAAAGCTGAGTGAAATGTTTAATGACGTATATAAACATATCTCTATTGATGACAACATACAGCAGTAACCGTTCCTTGACATGGTGCTTATAAGATTTCACTTTAAATTGCATTGATTTAGAAACTCATTTACACATGTGTATATGCACTTGAATAATAAACAGGCAAGGATTTGAATATTTTACAAAATCCTCCATAATATTTCATATTTTACACTTATATAATTCTCAGAATTATTCAAATAAATCTACCAATATATCCTTGATTTGGCTACATATAAGTTGTCCCTAAATTGAACATATCTAGGCATGGGTAACCTCCTACCAAATGAGATGAGGAATTACGAAGGAGAGAGACACATACCTTCTGTATGCCAGAGTCCTGCCTCCTCTTGTGGGTGGCCAAGTTACTGTAGTAAACAGTATTTGTGGTCTTCACAGACTGCCCTGTGAAGGCCCACAGTGAAGCAATAATGGGAAAGGTAGACTTCTTATCAACATGTCACAAAGTTCAAACAGGAAATTCTTACACTTGAGTATTTTGAAGACAATTTATTTCATGATACAACTCCAGAATGTAGGAGACTTTGGGTATGTAGTGTGTCATTTAGTTTGCCCTTTGGCAAGTGCTTCTGAGAAGCTTTTTTCATTTTCTAAAAGATACTGAGAAAAAGATGACTACAATATTGCTAACTTGTTTTTATCTCAATCACACATACTGCAAACTTAGGCTTTGCTAAGGGTGCCTTTAACGTTTTAAGTTCTACTTTAATATACAGTTGCTAAATCTTGTCATTACATTTTTCATTTCCTTATACTCTCATGTTTTCATTTCATTCCTGTTGTGGAATAAGTCATAAGTCTATTAACAATATTTGTCACTAGGGCTTCCCAGTTATGGCTAGTGGTAAAGAACCCTCCTGCCAATGCAGGAGACAAAGAGACGTGGCTTCAATCCCTGGGAAAGATCCCCTGGAGCAGGTTATGGCAATCCACTTCACTATTCTTGCCTGAGAATCCCTATGGAGAGAGGAATCTGGTGGCTACAGTCCACAGTGTTGCAAAGACTCACACATGACTAAACCGACTTAGCACATACAACATGTCACTAATTCAGAAGATTTATTACATGGCCTTACATATTTCTTTTCGTTATATTAGCATTATGTCTTTTGGTTATAATGAAAACAATCATAATCCATTAACAGTAGTTATTTAAGGATTGTTGTTTTCAGTTGCTAAGTCATGTTGGATTCACATCCCCACTCCCCCATGAACTGTAGCAATCAGGCTTCCCTGTCCTTAACTATCAACCTTTGCTCAGACTCATGCCTATTGAGTCAATGATGTCATCCAACCATCTCATGCTCTGTATGTTTCCACAGTTTGTTGTGATCAACATAGTAAAAGGCTTTGGCATAGTCAATAAAGCAGAAGTAGATGGTTTTATGGAACTCTCTTGCTTTTTGATGATCCAGCAGATGTTGCAATTTGATCTCTGGTTCCTCTGCCTTTTCTAAAACCAGCTTGAACATCAGGGAGTTCACGGTTTATGTACTGTTGAAGCCTGGCTTGCAGAATTCTGACCATTACTTTGCTAGCATGTGAGATGAGTGCAACTAACTGTGCAGTTGTTTGAACATTCTACGGCATTGCCTTTCTTTGGAATTGGAATGAAACTTGACTTTTTCCAGTCCTGTGGCCACTGCTGAGTTTTCTAAATTTGTTGGCATTTTGAGTGCAGCACTTTCACAGCATCATCTTTTAGGACTGGAAATAGTTGAACTGGAATTCCATCACCTCCACTAGCTTTGTTTGTAATGATGCTTCCTAAGGCCCACTTAACTTTGCATTCCAGGATGTCTGGCTGTAGGTGAGTGATCAACCATCATGGTTATCTGGGTCATGAAAATCTTTTCTGTATAGTTGTTTTGTGTATTCTGTCACCTCTTCTTGATATCTTCTGCTTCTGTTAAGTCCATACCATTTCTGTCGTTTATTGTGCCCATCTTTGAATGAAATTTTCCCTTGGTATCTCTAGTTCTCTTGAAAAGATCTCTTGTCTTTCCCATTCTATTGTTATCCTCTATTTCTTTGCATTGATAGCTGAGGAAGTCTTTCTTATCTCTCCCTGCTATTCTTTGGAACTCTGTTTTTAAATGGGTATATCTTTTTCTCTTTTGCCTTTAGCTTCTCTTCTTTTCTCAGCTATTTGTAAAGCCTCCTCAGATAACCATGTTGCATTTTTTTCTAGGGAATGTTCTTGATCATTGCCTCCTGAACCATTTCATGAATGGTCCACAGTTCTTCAAGCATTGTGGCTATCAGAATTAATGCCTTGGATCTATTTGCCACTTCCTCTGTATGATGGTTTTTGCTGACTGTATAGAGCTCCTCCATCTTTGACTGCAAAGAATATAGTCAATCTGATTTTGGTATTGAGCATCTGGTGATGTCCCTGTGTAGAGTCATCTCTTGTGTTGTTTGAAGAGGGTGTTTGCTATGACCAGTGAGTTCTCTTGACAAAACTCTGTTAACTTTTGCCATGCTTCAATTTGTTCTCCAAGGCCAAACATGCCTGTTAGTCCAGGTATCTCTTGACTTTCTCCTTTTGAATTCCAGTTCCCTGTAATGAAAAGGACATCTTTTTGGGGTGTTAGCTCTAGAAGGTCTTGTAGGTCTTCACAGAACTGTTCAACTTCAGCTTCTTCAGCATTACTGGTTGGGATATACACTTGGATTACAGTGATATTCAATGGTTTGCCTTGGAAGTGAACAGAGATCATTCTGTCTCTTCTGAGATTGCACCCTAGTATTGCATTTCGGACTCTTTTGCTGACTGTGAGGGCTACTCCATACCATTTGTCACTAATTCAGAAGACTTACTACCTTGTCTACATTAAAATAACTGTTACAAAGAGATGAATGCCTAAACTTACTTTTTAATTTTTCTGCCCTAGTTCTTAAAATAGCTGCATCTAATTGTATTATTCCTAAATAACTTATTCAAGTTTCCTCTGATAAAGATAAATGTCTTTGGGAAGGATAAAATATCAAGCAATATCAAGCTATATAACCATGGCAGTGACCAAAATATTGAATACTCACCATATCATTCATTGATGATCCTCAAATCATAACTTGTTTTATATATTTTTAATAGGAATATTTGTTGTAAATAACAAAAGCCCAAGTTTCCATAGGGGGAGAAATAAGCTTTTAAATTTTCACTTCACAAGAAAATGGGGAAGGCAGAAAATGTTGACCTTTTTGCAAAACACACATGAACATACAATATATAAAACATTAAATAAACTATCAAATTTGCCTCAAATGGATTTTTTAATCAGTTGTCACTTGTATCAAGAAAAGGATAAATGTTTATCTACCATTCCTAAGGATATTCACTTTCAGCATCACTTCTAGAACATTGAATTCAGGGAAACACTATTTTTAACTTTTTGAAGTCTAGAAAAATGTAATGTAAACTCAGTTATTTCCTTGTAATGAAGACTAATATTTGAGACTTCTAAAACTGTCACTAATGGCTACCTATATGGTTGTATCTATCCATTATATTTTATTTTCATAAACTAAATTGATAATTTTCTCTATTACTCACATCCTAGAATTATAGCTATTGAAACATTCATTAGAGATGAATGTAAAATGTCACACAATGTAAAATATACTGTTTATTTTTAAAATTTGAAGTAGTTATATCTACTGCTGTCATACACTTTGCTGTTTTCAATTAAATAATGTTATACATGTCAGGCTCTTTGTTATATGTCAAAATATGAGTTTAATCTGAAGAAACTGCCCTCCATGCAGGAAACATGGGTTCGATCCTTGGGTTGGGAAGATCCACTAGAGAAGGGAATGACTACCCGCTCCAGTAATCTTGCCGGGAGAATTCCGTGGACAGAGGAGTTTGGCAAGCTACAGTTGCAGAGTCAGATACAACTGAGTGACTACATTTTCATTTTCACTTTCTCTGGCATTTAACTTTAATAAAATCTATGTTCAGACAACATATAGCAAAGATAAAATTACTCAAAACACTAAAAGTAGTTTGAATCTACTTTTTATGATATGAATATATCGATTTGTAACTATGTCTATTAATGGCCGTACTTAGTGACCTAAGAGAGATAGATAAATTGGAAGTCAATAACAAGTGAAAATGTCCTTTTAACCTCATGACAAGATCAATTCATTTTCAAGGAAGTTTTAAATGACTCTATATAAAGGAAATATTTAGGGTCTTCCAAAAAAGGAACTCTTAATCTAGATAAAATTTTATTAGAAAAGACAATTTGAAGAAAAGAACTTGTGTGACTATATCCAAATAGATATTGAAAGGTAAAATATTAATGATAAAATTTCAAATTGTAAATATATATTTGTATTAGAATTCAAGGGAGCGAATACAGCATGAGCAGTAAATAAAAGTAGAGAATAAATATATCCTTTCATTGTTTGAGAAGTGGGTGAAAGTACTAACTTGGACTTTATTGAGTAAAGAATACAAGCTGCAAAATGTAGGGCACGAATTAAACTAAGGCATATTAAATGAATAAATTCTTATAGATGAGTAAAAAATATTTATTTGGAAAAATAAAAAAATAAAGTAGAATTCAAAGAAACAATATATTATACTTAAAATTAATTATATATATTTACATACAAATAAAATATATAAAGTTTACAGTAATTTAAAAATTAGGTTAAATATAAATGAAATAGCCTTCCACTTGTAAGAATGTTCATAATTTAAAACATTTTGTTTAATACAGCTATATATATAGAAGAGTTTTTTTAGTAACTGCCTTCCTAGTTAGAATTTTTAAAAAATAAAGAGGAAATTTAAAAAGATGAAAAATGATATGATGCAACACAAGATGATAGAACTAATAAAGTTAATGTACTGTCATAATACAAGGGAAGAACCTTGCTAGAAAAGATGAAGCATGTTTCATAACAACATACTGAGGATCCAAACCATTAGCAATTACAAAAAAAAACTGCATGCACTTAATAGTACAAGTTCAACAAAGATTTGAGAAAAGTATGTAGGTTAAATAATCATAAATGGAGATTTAAACAATTACTTCTCAGTGCTCATCTGGCAAGCAGCTATACTAGTAAGGCTACAGATAGATCTAAACTAGACAATTAACCAAAATATTTGTGCACACACACACTTATATACTTGTATAGAATACTCACATGTTTAATTACATTAAAATTTTCCAAAAATGCACTATATATTCATAATCCTGATTATATTAATATGAAGTATATAGAACTGTAGTGTCACTATAACAGCCATAAGTCAAGTTTGGCAGATGGACATTTGAAATGTGAGTATTCAAATTTAATTTTTAATTTATTATAAAAAATAAAAATTTAAGATTTCCTCCTCATTCACACCAGCCGTATATAATAGAGATATAGATTGCTTCCAGATTCATACAAATTCTTTACAATCTAAGCTAGAAGGTAATAACCAAAAATGTGAAAACCTTTATCTAGTTTTAAGTTCAGTTACACATTTTTAAATAACATATGAACCAAAGAAAAATCTACAAAGTTTTCAATTTTTATATGATTTAAAAGGAAAATGCAATAGTAAAATCTGCCTTGTGAAATATTGATTGCCTTAAATGCATACATTGCAAACAAAAAAATAAGAAGGAATACATTTGAGGAGGTGCCACTAGAAACTAAAACTTAAAAAGCAATCTGGGTGAAATTTAGTTCAAGTATAGTCCAAATAAAGAAGTAAAAGGAAAATAAATGATGCAAAATTATGACAAAGAAAGCAAGTACATTAGAAAGGAATAAAATGGTCAATGTGATTTTCACTTGAAAGGTAGTATAATTGATAAAAGACATTTAAAGAAAAAATGAGAAGACATAAATCTTTTATATCTATAATAAATATGACAACACCATTGTTGTTTTTACCAATGTTAAATAGATAAGAAAAGCATACTATAAATATATTCTATCTAAATGAAAAAGAGAATGCCTAAAAAATTTACCAAATGCAGTACAACTCAGATCCTGAATAAACTTAACATGTGTTAAAGATATGACGTTCATTGTATAAAGCTCCTACAAAAAAAATTCTAGAAACTCTAATGGTAACAGTAGTGAATAATAACACTTAAAATTATTCCAGGTCTTTCACAAAGTCTCCAGGTAAGATTAAAAAAAAAAAAAAGGAATGCTTCCCAATAGAGCCTTGAGAACAAAACTTGCCAGCTTACATAATATTAAGGAACTCAGTCCTGTCTCTTTGTCAAAATTGATAAAGAAAATATTTTAATCTAAGTATGATACATGCACTGATTTTAAGAGAAAGAAAATACAGAATGATCATTGTGGTTTCATTTCAGGAATGTTTGGTTAATATTTGAAGTAAATAAGAATATTTAGAGGAAAAACTATAAGCTATATTTTTAAAATTAATTAATTTATTTTAATTGGAGGCTAATTACAATATTGTGATAGTTTTTGCCATACATAAGCATTATTTTTAAAAAATCATTTCTCATTCTATTGAAGAAAAAATAAAACTGAAACACTACTGACTGGTTACAAAATTTATAAGAAAAAAGAAATAATATGGAATTGCTTTCCTAGTAAAAAAGTATGATCAAAAAATCCTTAAGCCTCATACTTGAAGATAAAGTATTGGAATATATTCCCATAATATAGGAATGATACATATAGGACCTTTACAGTACTTTCTATTCCACTTGAAGATAAAAGCTTGCAGTGTAAAAATAAGTCAAGAAGAAAACAAAGCAATTGCACCTGCAGAGAAGAAATAAAATGTGATTATTTATAGTTGCAATATCTGTTTTTATTTTAAAAATCCAGAGGAATGTAAATTTGAAACAATAGACTTAATACATAAAATCAGAGAGGTCATTGGACATAAGATCAGCCTGTAAATCTCTTTTTGTTTGTTTGGTTGTTTATTTCTGCTGCAGCAGCAAAAATTACTAAAAATTTAAAAAGCAAGATGACATTTACAAAAGCATGGCTATGAAATATCCATATTTCTCTAAGATTTCAATATGGAAAAATGTAAAACAAGCTAAGTGGATTTCCTTGACAGTCAGTGGATGGGACTCTGTGCTCTCCAGCGTGGAGGGTGCAGGTTGGATTCCTGGCTGGGAAACTAAGATCCCACCTGCTACCTGGAGTGGCCAAAAATAATTAAATAAATAAAATATAAAGAAATTAAGAGAAAACCTATATTATTGGAAGGATAAAGCATGGTACTGATTGGAAGAATCAATATTGCAAAGATGACTGTCTTTACAATTTACTTTAAAGATTAAATGCAGTCCCAAGCAGTTTTTTAAAACAGCTTTATTGAGATGTGATTTACATAGCATAAAATTCATCCATTTAAAACATATAATCAGTTATTTTATATACATTTCCAATTTGCAACCATAGCCACTATCAAAATCTAGAAAGTATTCATCGCTGTTCAGCTAGCAGTCATTTGTATCCCCACCTCCCCACAGCTCTTGGTCACCACTAATCTGCTTCTGGTCTCTCTTTTCTTATTTTTGATATTTCATGTAAATGGTCCTATACACCATGCGATCCTTTAGAAAGTTTGATTGCCATAAATATATGATTGAGCAAAACAGTCAGACACCAAAGGAATGATATCTATGCTTTCTGGTGTGCATATTAAATGTCAATAGTTTTTTTTTAAAAAAAAACTTCCATTTTTAGAAAAAGAATATAATACATTTTGAAATTTATGTAGTCATACTATTATTTCCACTTAAGAGATGAAGTTACCCAACAGCAGCCAACTTACTTTTTAATTCTCAAGCTTGTGCTTGCAAGTATACATATGTGGGAATTCACAGTCATCTGACTTTATGTCCCCCACGGATAGCACTGCACAGTTTCCTTTCTGAGGTAAGTAGTCTGATAACCTGTAATGGAAAGCATTGCATAATTCTGTTATGATATATGAGGACAGCTCATGAAGTTATAACATTTCTGTATAACAGTAATAAAAACGATATTTTGAAAGTGGGTAATGGTGTTTTTAACATAATTTCAGGCAGAGTTTGTTATTAGGAAAATGCAATACTGAGTATCCCATTTTCTAATATTTCTATCAACATTTTATTAACTTTCATCATCCTTCATCTTTGTGTAATTCAACCAAAACAAATGTTTTAATAATATTCTTAAAATATATTTTTAAAATATGTTCCTTCTCTATATAGTATAGTTTTAAAAAACTTACTGTAGTTTGCAAGTTGAGCCATTTTGCCACATCCACGGATGACCACGGCCTTCACGAAAGACTGGAATCCATGACGTAATTGATAGGGACTTCAGAAATTTCTACACAAAAGTATTTTCATTTAATCACTATGAAAGAATTTATTAATTCTTAAAATGCAAATAGTGTGCCCTTTCATAGGATCCTGAGTTTTCTGAACAAGATGAGAGTGTTAGAATCTAATTTAACATTAAAAATACAAAATTGAAAGTTTTAATATTTGTTGAAGCATTAACCAATGTCTGCACTTTTGATTAAAAATAAACTCAAACATTTATGTTTATCAGTTTCATTGCTTGTCTTATGTTAATAAGAAGTCTGATTCATGCAGTTTAATTGCTACCCATGTTGTCAAATTAAACATAGCAAGGTTTTAAATGTTTTCTGATTCTGTGACATTCGTTTTTCCAGATACTGTGATTATATCACTGAATTTTGCTACTGTTTTTCTGAGTTTCAATTTTAGAAGAAAATTAAGGGATTGAAATTGAAAAAATAAGTGACATGAAAGACAAAGTTTTGATTTTCTGGGACCCACACCATTCTTTGCCTAGATAGACCCCAAAGCAATCTTTTTCTGTATTGCTAGAATCCAGCAGATAAGATAGAGTGTCAGAGATTGACTTTTCCCTGCTCCTCCCTGTTAAGTACAACTGTAAACATGGGCACTTATGAAAGACACAATAATGGAGAACTCTGAAAGGTGGAAAGACAAGGGTGATGTGGTTGGGCACTTAGCAGCAGCTTGACTCTCATGTAATCTCTCATCACTTTCCAGGATGAGAGAACAAGGTGAGGTTAGGGAACAACAATTAGGGGCATCTTATATCTTCCCCCAAAGAAGAAAATGATCTAGACCTGCTAAATGACTTACCCAGCCTAGCTGTAAGAGAGGGCACGGATAAGCTATTCCATTGTTCCAGTGTGTTGAGGGGAATCCTGTCGACAATGCCACGTGAGCCTTACAAAGTGTCCATCAGGACATCTGCTAACAAGGAGCAGTTAGAGGAAGTTCTTCTCCTGCTTCCACAAAGAGAACTAGAGTTGGGAGGCTGAGATGGAGGTGGGGCCAGCAAAGAGGGTCTCATGTCTAAAAGTACTGAACCCAGGAAGCCTCTTTTCCCTGAAGGCATAAGACTCCATCTCCACTCAGAGACACTGGATAGAATGGATTTTAAATGTTATATTTGCATAATGAGTAATAGACATTAACAAATACCATGTAAATGCAAGAATAGGGATAAATTGCAAAACTATTACATGGGAGTGTGCAGAGACTGAAAGAAGATTGCATACTGTTTGATTCTATGTTCATGAAGAGCCAAAACATGCAAAGAGATTCTATAACATCAAATGCCACGACAGTGGGTAAATAGGAGGACACACAAGTGATGAGAAGTTACAGGGGATGGGGTCCTGGAAAGCTGAAACTTCTAATCCATGATCTGATGTGTAATTACATGGTTCTATTTATTTTGTGATCTATATGAAAATGTATGATATGTATATTTTCCTTGATATATATTAAAATTAAATAGCACAGTTTATCTTAGAATATAATAGCACTTGTAGAAGTGTGGTTTTCAGTGAAAAGCAAACATGGAAATAATCAAGCATGCATTCATAGGATAAAATATTAATAAAGTATCATACAGTTGTATTCCATTATTTAATAAAATAACAGGCCTTAAACAAACTACAAATACATACAAAAACCTAAGTGAATTCTAACAAATTTAACACTGACTGAATCAAGCCTTTAACAAAATGTTGGAAACATCTGATATCTTACCAGTTCCTCTTCATCATCTATATAAAGCAGAGTAGAGTTCCTAGAAGCACAGGCTGTCAAACTCCCATTCCACGTTTTTTCTTCAAAAGTAATATAATAGCAGTTGTTGGAATATGTAAACCAGTCTTTTGAACAACGACCACAATGGCCTTCTGAGGAAAGATTGTGAATTACTAGAAAATAAATTTTAGAAAATAAAAGTCAGTTTACATATATGCATGCTGCTGCAGCTGCTAAGTTGCTTCAGTCGTGTCCAACTCCTAGTGACCCCATGGACTGCAGCCTACCAGGCTCCTCTATCCATGCGATTTTCCAGGCAAGAGTACTGGAGTGGGTTGCCATTGCCTTCTCCAACATATATGCATAGATATAAACATATATATGATATACATGGTTAGACAACATATCTATGCATCCTCAAGGCTGGTACATATTAAACAAACCAACACATACATTCACAGAAAGGGTTAGTCTCTCATAACCCAATTTATGTCTCCATATAAAGCAAGCACACAGAAATATCCGCTCTTTACACATCCTGAAAATCAAGAACTGAAACCTCTGCTTTAGAATAATAAACTTATTTGTCTCTTATCATATTATAGCAGAAAGAAAGTAGAACTAGTTTTCAACAATTGTTGTATTGTTCATATTGATCATATTGTTGTATAGGCAGAAGCATTCTCCTATAATCATTACTTATAAATATTTGTTGCTCTATTTTCCAATTTATGTTCTACCCCATAATCTATTCTTATTTTCATTAGCCTAAGATAGAGACAAAATACCAACTGTATGTGTGCCAGAGCTTTAAAATCATTATGTACCTTTCTGGAGCCTTGTTATCTGAGAGGAGTTATTCTGGTCCTGTATTAGAGTAGCTACAAAATTAATCATTACAGAAGTTAATATTGTTCTAAATAAATCATAATCATTTTAGTTTCTGAGTTTAAAATTTGGTTTATTGTTTAGGATTAGAGTAATCTAAAATAAAACTGATTTTACCAAGAAAAATTAATTAAGCAATGAAGATTTAATGGAAAAAAATATTTCAGAAACCAAAAGGAACAGATGCCACCACCTCTTACAGTATTTCTTTTAACCAATTAAGACTTAATTTGTGTTTATCAATAAGTTCTTTCAATCTCCTAATACATGTTTTTGAGTTATGAAATCAGAATATACAAATACGTACCCTCTGTAAATATTCTGTGTTGTATATTTTTGACAGATTCAGAGTTACCATTCCACATTTACTCTAAATGGATATATTTTAATGATAGGCACATTCTATAATATTATGAAATGTTTAGAGGACTGACCATCATTAAAGTGAAAAGTTCCCTTACAGTTTTTAAAAAATGTACTTACAGGGAGTAATAACGATCATTGTTACCACAGTGGACATCAGGACAAGGCAGATGATTCCGAGGATCCCAGCAATGAGCTTCTCTAGAGGTGATGGTGAACCTGCAGGGAGAGAAAAGGAACTACTGAGAAAGGAGTGATGGGGCAATTGTTTAGAGAGTAGACATAACACTGCTGTTGCTGCTGCTGCTAAGTCGCTTCAGTCATGTCCGACTCTGTGCAACCCCATAGACGGTAGCCTACACTAGAACCCGTGTAAATATAGAGTTATGTATATAATCTTCGACCCCAAACTCAATTTCTACAACTGTAGTCTTTCTCTCAGAATATACCATTGCATTCTCAGCAAACATAATGCTGCATTAGTTGTTGATTAAAGACTACAAATTTCAGCAATGCCAGAATGAAAGTAGTTATCTGATTTCACATTAGATACCATACCCAATTTTAAGCTCTCTTCTTCAAAATGAAAAATATGTGAGCTTATCCCCTACTCCTTCTCCACACCTTGGCACCCCAAGTGCATATCCTGGAACAGTTCCACCTAGTGACTGGTAATGTTTTACCTTTGGAGTGGTAGTTGTCCTCATTCCCTTGAAGATTCTGAGAAGTCTTTTGAAGATTCTGAGAAGCATTTTGAAGATTTAATTCAGCATATGTTAATTCCTGCTGAGCTATTGAAACGGAACCTTTAGAGCCCTTAGGTTTCATTCGCTGTCTCTTTGAGTTCTTGACTCCCTTCATTTCTGCATAGATTACTCCTTGGTTATTCATCTCTGAAGCTGAGTGATGTCAAGGACTGTGCTCTAAGTGAACTGAGGAATAAGTGATGTCTGTGAGACAAGAATCCTACTGCAATAACATGGGGCGGGGCAAAGACCTTAGTGTTCACTTTGCAGCTGAACAAACTTAAAGCCTGGTTCTAAATTCCTTGGAACTTCAAACAAGGATTTCATGATAGAACACTTTTTTAAAAAAAGATATTTTATATTTGACAATATATTATTGGTTAAACATGAAAAGCAATAAATCAGGGAATAATAAGTACATGACTAATAATATCCTCATTAAGTTAAAGTCAGATTCCACAGAAATATTTTAACAGCATTACAGTGCTTGTATTAAAATGAAAATATTGTGTATTACAACAGAGATTTAACTATAATTTTGATTATTTTGAAATCCAATACTTGTTATAGACTAAGTACTTTAAAGATGAGGATAAAGTTGGCATTTCCTGCACTAAATTACAGTATATGGTGACTTACGTTTATTTATTAAAAAGGGTACCAATTGCTCTTTATTTTGAATGGTTGAGGAATTCTGAGAAAACTTAAAAATTGAGGTACTACTTCATATATTGAAAAATATTACATGACAAACTAAACATAACCTAAACAATATTAAAAATAAAACAATAGAAAAAGACTAAAAAATATTTATTTTACAAATGTAATTGATAATTGATTTGATCACTAAGGTCTGAATCCACAAAATGATAAACAAATATAGGCCATTCATGAAAGAACACTTGGTTCAAACTTCCAGAAAGATCCTATAGATGTTAAAGTTAGTAAAGGTCATTTTATTTGTATAAGTGATGATAATTGTTTATAAAATCCAGAAAACATAGCTTAATAATTCAGTCAATGGATGCATTAGTCAGAAAGATCTGGAAATTGATTATGGATTTGAAACTTAAAGAAGCGTGTTCTTTAAAAGTTATTTAGTGTTTAGTAACCTATATTATTAATCTAACATGGAAATAATATGTAATATATAATGCATGTTACACTGAGCACTCAATCTGGTACCTATATGTTCTATAAATATTAGTTTTTAACTACTGTTTAAGTTACAATTTCTGTGTTACTATTTCTGATTCATATCAGTTAGAGCCTGGAAAGCAATTTGTTAAACAAGAGTGTCTTTAATTAGTGTAGTACATCTCTTTTGAAATGTTTGTTCAATATTTTTAAAAATCCTTTCATTAGTTACAGTTACGTTTATATTAGCATTTAGGAAGCTACTTCATCTTGATTTTTATTAAAAATAAAACTGATTTTATTCAATCTAAGTGCATATATAAAGAATTATGTTTGGCCTTTCTATGCAATGAATTCTTTCCCAAGAATCTATTTATAGAATTTGAGAGAAATATATATTAACATATTATTATACAAGAAACCTACCTTCTACTGATTATAAAATCCCAAACTAGTTGTTCTCTGTCAAGATGCCTGCAGCTTTCACTTAAGATTATATACAAATCCAAATATGCACTTGACTAGCATTCTACAGACACTAATTTGAATACACGGAGAAATCTTCCATCGTATTTGATATTTTATGGTTGTTTTTTACCCTGAGCTATTTTTTTTAATTAGTATTACACTTTGATTTTGTTGTATATTAACTATACTTCAGTTGCTTCACATCTAACATTTGCTAGTCCCCACTAAGTGAGATGGTCTAGTAGAGAGACAGGAGAGGAGGGACACATACCTTCTGTTGGCCAGAAAGTCGTGCATCCTTTAGTGGGGAGGTCAGGTTACTCTCATTAAAGAGGCCTGCCATAGCTGTGTAATAAAAGGAGAAATTTAAAAACACAAATCCAGCACAAGAGTAAGCAATGTCTGTGACCTTCATATACTGCCCTGTGAAGGCTCAGAGTGAAGTGACAGTGGAAAAAGATGATGATTTCTCATCAATGTGTCACTTCAGGTTTGAACAGGAAATTCTCACCTTTGGGCTATTTGAAGACACACACGCCTCCAGAAAATAGGAAACTCTGGACTCCAGTTGAAAGGACAGATGGACCTCTAAGTGTGCTATTTGTATTTTCAATTTTCAAATGCCTCTGAGAAATTATTTCCATATTCTACAAGATCTGAGGCAACTGAGGTTTAACCACCCATGCAGTTATCTTGCTTCCATCTCAATCATATACATTGCAAACTTAGAATACTTCAAGTTTTTCTTTTAAAACTAGATTGCTAAATCTTGGCAGTACAGATGCCTTTTCTTGACATCCATTGTTACTTCATTTCCATTGTCATTAAAGAAGTTCTATGAATCATAATCCTATTTTCAATAAATATTTAAAGATATTTGTCCCTAATTATTCTGAGAAATTACTGCATTGCCTACCATAGTGTACCTGGCACAGAGTCCATCATTTTCAAAATACCATCTCTCTCTCTCTGCCTTAGTTCTTACATTCAGCTTTAATCTTATTAAATAAATATTTTACTGTATAAATTTCCTCTGATAAAAATAAATTCCCCTTGAAAGGATAAATATAAACAATATTAAATGTATCATCATGACATAGGTTGAGATATTAAATGACTATTCATCATATCAGATAACTTATCACTTCCCAGCTACCCAACTTCAAACTTTACACTCTCATATTCCTTTCTCTTTTTTGTTATAATGAAGGAAGTATTAGTACTTTTCATTTCTACCCACCCATTCCTACCTTTAGAGACTAAATGAGTCACCACAAGCATGTCCACTACAGTTTGTTTCACTTTCCTAGTTTCTTCCCACTTCTGTTTTTTCCTTAGGATTCACTTTGTTAGTCCTTTACAACATGAAAAGTGTCAGTTCTTACCCCCAAACTGAGCTATCTTCAGACTACTTGCAATCCAGCATTTTCCTGAGTGCTCAAACCAGAAACCTAGGATGAAATTGAAGCAGGGTCATAGAGGTTTGTAATGTGACTAATATTGGAAGAAAACTATTGGCAGTATCAAAAGATGTCCGATATGCTGTCAGAGTAGGAAATGGAAACTCACTCCAGTATTCTTGCCTGGAGAATTCCATGGACAAAGGAGCTTTGTGGGCTACAGTCCATAGGGTCACAAAGAGTTGGACACAACTGAGTGACTAACACACACATCAAATCGATCATGAATTCATCCTCCAATCCTCAATCATGCCTAGTTGTCTATATTTTACTGGGAATATTTATATCATAATATAAACCCAAGTCAAACTTTGCAGTTAAAGAAAAGGTAATTTTTAAACATATCTAACAAAACAATGGGAAGGGGAGGAAAAGAAGACATAAGCCACAAGATAAATGGTACATGCAAATGAAAATGACAAGAAAGCAGGTATAACAATACTCATATCAGATAAAATAGTCTTTAAAACAAATTTCATAATGAAAAGACAAAGGACACTATGTAATGATAAAGGGATCAATATAAGAAAAGGATATTATACTTGTTAGCATATATCCACCCAATGGAACATTTCATGCAAAGATGGGTTCGATAAAGGACAGAAATGGTATGGACCTAACAGAAGCAGAAGATATTAAGAAGAGGTGGCAAGAATACACGGAAGAACTGTACAAAAAAGATCTTCACGACCCAGATAATCATGATGATGTGATCACTAATCTAGAGCCAGGCATCTTGGAAAGTGAAGTCAAGTGGGCCTTAGAAAGCATCACTACGAACAAAGCTAGTGGAGGTGATGGAATTCCAGTGGAGCTGTTTCAAATCCTGAAAGATGACACTGTGAAAGTGCTGCACTAAATATGCCAGCAAATTTGGAAAACTCAGCAGTGGCCACAGGACTGGAAAAGGTCAGTTTTCATTCCAATCCCAATGAAAGGCAATGCCAAAGAATGCTTAAACTACCGCACAATTGCACTCATCTCACACACTAGTAAAGTAATGCTCAAAATTCTCCAAGCCAGGCTTCAGCAATATGTGAACCGTGAACTTCCTGATGTTCAAGCTGGTTTTAGAAAAGGCAGAGGAACAAGAGATCAAATTGCCAACATCCGCTAGATCATGAAAAAAGCAAGAGAGTTCCAGAAAAACATCTATTTCTGCTTTATTGACTATGCCAAAGCCTTTGACTGTGTGGATCACAATAAACTGTGGAAAATTCTGAAAGAGATGGGAATACCAGACCACCTAACCTGCCTCTTGAGAAATCTGTATGCAGGTCAGGAAGCAACAGTCAGAACTTTTTAAAAATAAGAAAATACTATGAATCCTTATGTCAACAAACTGGACAACCTAGAAGAAATGAACAAGTTTCTAGAAATGTACAACCTTCCAAAGCAAGTTAAGAAAAAAAGATATTTTGAACAGAATGATCACTGGAAGTAAAATAGAATCTGTTATCAGGTACACCCGTGGTGGATTCATGTTGATGTATGGCGAAACCAATACAATATTGTAAAGTAAAGTAAAATAAAATAAAATTTTTAAAAAAAGGAAAAAGAATTATCCAGGTCTGGATGGCTTCACTGGGGAATTTTACCAAATATACAAAGAAAAAATTCATATTAGTTTTTGCACTATTTTAAAAGACTGAAAAGGAGGGAACACTCCTAAAGACATTCTAAGAAGCCACCAGCATCCTGATGTCAAATCAGACAAAGATACAACTAAAAAAATGAAGCTTCTCCATCTTTGGCTGCAAAGAATATAATCAGCTTGATTTCGGTGTTGACCATCTGGTAATGTCCATGTGTAAAGTCTTCTCTTGTGTTGTTGGAAGAGGGTGTTTGCTATGACCAGTGCATTTTCTTGGCAAAATTCTATTAGTCTTTGCCCTGCTTCATTCCACATTCCAAGGCCAAATTTGCCTGTTACTCCAGGTGTTTCTTGACTTCCTACTTTGCATTCCAGTCCCCTATAATGAAAAGGACATCTTTTTTGGGTGTTAGTTCTAAAAGATCTTGTAGGTCTTCATAGAACCGTTAAACTTCAGTTTCTTCAGTGTTACTGGTTGAGGCATAGACTTGGATTACTGTGATATTGAATAGTTTGCCTTGGAAATGAACAGAGATCATTCTGTCGTTTTTGAGACTGCAACCAACTACTGCATTTTGGACTCTCTTGTTGACAATGATGGCTACTCCATTTCTTCTGAAGGATTCCTGCCTGCAGTAGTAGATATTATGGTCATCTGAGTTAAACTCACCTATTCCAGCTATACTAATTACCAATTCTATCCATATTGGATTTGCTTTAGAATTACACTGAAGATGGAATTTTAGACTCAAAAATGAAACTTGAAATCGTCTCTTCTAACCTCTGTTTATGTGTATGAGAAAGTTAGAATAGTTATTTTCTTAAAGTGATAAAATTAATTTGTATCATAACAAAGATTATAACTCTGTCTCCTAGATTCAATTACAAAGTTATTTCAGAGAAACTTGAATTGCCTTGTTTTATAGCCTGCTAAATATCAAAATATTATAAGACTTAGATTATTCATACCTTCCTAAAATAGCTTGAAACTTTATTGTTCCTCTTAAGCTTCAGAGCAGATTTAGTACCACATTCTTTAAAAATCCATCTATATCTTGCTGAAGAGAACATATTTGTCTCCATTCTAAGCCTTATTGGGCTAAAATAGAAAAAAAGTAAACCTTGCATTTCTTCAGAATTTTTTCCTCCTTAAATTTATCTATTTTTCTGGAGTAGACAGAGGTTATATTTTTGTGGAAGTATAGATGAGAAATTGCATTTTGGAGTTATAATACAATTGGTCAGTTAAGGGAATTTTCCAAATTAGACCATGTGTGTATATTCTTCAAAGGGGTTACTGTATTTCGTGTACCAATATGTGTGCCATTTGAGTCTAATACAGATACTAAGTGATAAGATATAATATTTCTCAAAAGAAGATACTAATCTGGGTTTTTGATGAGTGCAAAATATATCATTTCTAAAACTTTGCAACCAATTACATTGTTTTTTTAAGTTTGAAAGTTTAATGCAACATGTCCATAAGCTGTCATGGATCATTACTTAACCACACAGAAAATAAGTTCTAAAAGCTCCAGAAAGAGAAATTTTAAAAATCATATTTTCTGATATTCCCAGAGAAATGGATATTTTATTTCACTTTTTAAGATCATCTTGGTTACTATTCACTTAGCACCCCATTACTTAATGATGAATATGTTGCCATTTTTCCACTGAATTAATTATACCTTATGAAACTTTATGAAGGATTCTTAATATGTTTTTTGCCTATAGTCTTCAAAAATGAGTGAGAAGAGAGGGTGACTCATAAACCAGAAAATCTCCTATTTAAAGAAGGATAAAAGGCATCCAGCTGATAAAAAGATAAACACTTTTTTCTATATGCTGTGGTTGTTTAGTTCCTAAGTTGTATCTGACTCTTTTGCCACCCCATAGAATGTATTCTGCCAAGCTCCTCCATCCATGGGATTTCTCAGGCAAGACTATTGGAGTAGGTTGCCATTTCCTTCTCCAGGGGATCTTCCCGACCCAGGGATTGAACCCACGTCTCCTGCACTGCAGGCTGTTTCTTTACCATTGAGTTCCCAAGGAAACTCTTTTCCTATATATTTGGTTGTTTACTGGAAACAATGTCAAGTAAGAAAAAATTAAATGATAACAGTTGTGTCCATGTATTTATTATATATCTAGTTCTTAATATATTAAGAGGTGTATTTAAATGCAATATTCAATGACATTTGTGATCAATTAAATAGTGATATTAATCTGAAACTCCACAATAAGTTCACTTTTGCTCTGATTCTGGGGGTTTTGCTTACCACATATTTGCCTTCTGATTTTGTCCAGAGTTTCCACAGCATATTGTTGCAGCAATCCTGGGATTAGTGTGCTTTTTACTCCTGCTGGTAACCATAGGCTTAGGATATACATATGAGTATCAGGTACACATATTGATCATGAGAGCAATGAACCAGAATTTTTAAAAAGGAGATACTATAACTGCTGAACTGCTGTTGAGCTTCATAAACTATAAAGTTCTATAGAAATGTTAGATTCCAGAGGATAATGACTATGATATTGATGATAATATCATTATCTTGTTATCATAAAGTTCTTATGCCACACGAAATAGCTGAAGTCATACAAAAATTTTAGTAAGGAATTTGAATTTGAAATTATTTGAAACTTTCTGTTTGAAATTATATCTATTTGAAATTATTTTTCATGTAAGTTGAATTTGCCATATGGACCAAGACTTAGAGCATTTTATTTGATTATTACATTCCTTACCTTACTGCAATACTACTTCATTAGAAAAGAGTAAATTTGATCCCTTTTTATGTTATTAAAATATAAATCATGAGTACTGATATATATCATTTTGTACATTATTCTTGCATTTCAATGTGTTTTTCCTGATAATTATTAATTATTTGGCTCACTTCAAACCGTTTTGGGTGTCTTTCCAGGTTCATGTATACTGAGTAGAATCACAAGTTTGAAATTGTTATTTGAGAAGAATATATGGCAAAAAAAAACAGTTAATTGTTTCTTTATTTCCACTTTTATGTTTTCTGTTGTATAAATGTTTATTATTGTTTTACTCACTTTAAAAATAACAGAGTCAAATATATGCAGCTATAATTTAAAGAGCTTTTTTATGCTTCAACACTTCAAAATATTTTAACTTTACATATTCACTGATTGTTTCAATTTAGCCAACATCATTCATACAATAAATTATAATAATGTCATCTTCTCTTAAAGCCATTTATGATCTTATTTTTACAATACGGGTTGAAGTGTTACAGGGCTATTGTGAATGCAAAATACAGAATACAATAGAAAGGAAAATTTCTGCACCAGAAGTTGAGAATCATGTAGTTTTACCACCTAATACAGGCAAGTATTAAATACTTAGGCTGATATCTAAGGTATTTTTTCATGGAAATATCCCCTTCTGTACCATTTCAAAATGTAATTTTAAAACTTTATATTGAAACTTTGGCAGAAATTTTAATTGTACTCATCTTTCTTCTTGAATCCATGTTTTACTATAGCTAATTGGATACTTTCACAAAAATCCTATGATAGCATCATAGTTACTTGATTATTTGGATGTTCTATGCTAGTCATAAGATTTCCAGGTGGCTCAGTGGTAAACAATCCTCCTACCAATTCAGGAGACTCAAGACACTTGGGTTTGATTCCTGGGTCAAGAAGATCCCCTGGATTAGGAAATGGCAACCTACTCCGGTATTCTTGCCTAGAGAATCCCACTACCTTATGACCCAGCAATCCCACTGCTGGGCATACACACTGAGGAAACTAGAATTGAAAGAGACACATGTACCCCAATGTTCATCGCAGCACTGTTTGTAATAGCCAGGACATGGAAACAACCTAGATGTCCTTCAGCAGATGAATGGATAAGAAAGCTGTGGTACATATACACAATGGAGTATTACTCAGCCGTAAAAAAGAATTCATTTGAATCAGTTCTGATGAGATGGATGAAACTGGAGCTGATTATACAGAGTGAAGTAAGCCAGAAAGAAAAACATCAATACAGTATACTAACACATATATATGGAATTTAGGAAGATGGCAATGACGACCCTGTATGCAAGACGGGGAAAGAGACACAGATGTGTATAACGGACCTTTGGACTCAGAGGGAGAGGGAGAGGGTGGGATGATTTGGGAGAATGACATTCTAACATGTATACTATCATGTAAGAATTGAATCACCAGTCTATGTCTGACGCAGGATGCAGCATGCTTGGGGCTGGTGCATGGGGATGACCCAGAGAGATGTTATGGGGAGGGAGGTGGGAGGGGGGTTCATGTTTGGGAATGCATGTAAGAATTAAAGATATTAAAATTAAAAAAAAAAAAAAGAAGAAGAAGAAGAGCCAGGTGGGCTATAGTCCATGGGGTTGCAAAGAGTTGAACACGACTGAGCACACACAGATGCTATCTATAGATATTTCCCAAAGGAAAGAGTTTTTAGAATTAATATCATTGTCATGTATTCACTTTGATGGATTTTGCCCTTTAGGTAGAAATATTTCATTCTTATCTACATTTGAGACAAATTTCTCAGTAATCTTATCAAAGGCCTTGAGTCTGTCAGAGACAGTCTCTGGCTCAACAGTATTCTTACCTACAGATTGGTAGAAGAGCTATTTTTTAAATATAGGCTTTTGGGACACAGAAAATAATCTATTTACTGACCATTCAGTCTGAAGTAAGCAGTGAAGTAAAGAAAATATACAGGTCACTAAAGGTCTTAAGGCTGTGGATGATGGTAGTTTTGTTTTCAAGACAGACTACTGCACGTGTCAAGTAAAATGGTCCTGCAGTGAAAAGAAGTGTTATTATTTTTCAAAAGAAGAAAAAACTTGGAGTGAGTACAAGAAATCATGCCAAGACCTGGGCCCTAGACTCATTAAGATTGATGACCAACAGGAAAAGGTATGTTTACTAAACCTGAGTAAGTGCTTTAGGAGAAGTTTGTATGTCTGAAGTTAGGATAAGTGCGTAGACTTTTCCTCCAATGATATTTGGCCAATTTGGTTTGAGCCCTGATACATATAGGTGCAGACTTACCTGCAGAAAAGGGGACACAGGTGTAACAAAGGCCTGTAAAAGCTATTTCTAAACCAAGAGAGATAGTTTTGCTGTGAGTGTGGGTGCCATGGAATGATTTTCAGTTTTTTCATTTTATGTGTGGCATCTTCACATTTTAATATACCTAAGGCTGTTTCAGTATTTAGCCTCAAAGCAATTTGTCTTTGTTCAGTCGCTCAGTCGTGTCAAACTCTGTGATCCCATGGACTGCAGCATGCCAGGCTTCCCTGTCCTTCACTATCTCTCAGAGGGTGCTCAAACTCATATCCATTGAGTCAGTGATGCCATCCAACCATCTCATCCTTTGTTGCCCCCTTCTCCTTTTGTCCTCAATCTTTCCCAGCAACCAGATCTTTTCCAGTGAGTTGGCTCTCATTAGGTGGCCACCCATTAGGTGGCCAAGGGATTCAAGCTTCAGATGCTGCATCAGTCCTTCCAAAGAATACTTCTGGAACAAAACAGAAACTGCTTTCAATGATATAAACAGTCTAAAAGAGCCAATATCTTATTGCATTGAGTTCTATTCTTCCACCACCAGTATTTCATGGGTTTGATCCCTGGGTTGGGAAGTTCCTCTGGGGAAGGGAATGGCAACCCACTCTGGTATTCTTTCCTGGAGAATTCCATGGACAGAGGAGCCTGGAAGGCTACAATCCACGGGGTTGCAAAGAGTTGGATACGACTGAGTGACTAACACACATAGGTATTTGGGAGGGATCATATTTCTAAGGAAGGATGAGTTTTTCACTTTCATGACCATAGGAAATATAAAATGAAAAATAAAGAGAAAGAATTTAGCTGGAATGATTCTTTGAAAATGAGTTTTTGTCTTACTCTTAATCCTGAATGACAGAGGAAGCTTCTCTTTTCTGGAAGAGAAAATCTAGGTCACATTTGCCATGACTTATAAAATGTAGAACTATAAAGCCTACCTAGCAGATTTTGTAGATTTCTTTCCAATAATTCAGGTCAGGCACTGAATTTAATTTGTAATATTTAGTCCCAAGAATGCTATTTCTATTAGTCTTATAAAGTATGGGTTAAGAGCTCTATGTTTTCTTGATTGTGAAATGTTTATGTTCTCAAATTAACAGTGTCAGTGAATAACTCTTCACTATAAAAAAATGAATTAAGTGATGGACAACGAAGTCAGAGAAATACAAACATTCAGACACAGATTATAGGTACCTTGATTAATTTAAACCTCAATTGTGAACAATCAATCCCTGAATGATATGAGTTTTATTTTACCCTCAGGAAATTAGCTTTATTTTAATCTGTATTTCTCTCATCTCTTCCCATTTCGTTGTCTACAGTTTTACTTCTGCCACTGAAGTTTCTGGACTTTGACATTTCAGTGAAACATTTTGTACCTTTCATCTGTGTACTTCCACGAACTATTCCATCTCCTCTGCAATTTCTGAAACCTTTTGATGTTGGTTAGAGTGAAAACTTTCTGTTGTACAAACCTTATGACAGACTTTCTTGTAGAACAGCATTACTTTCATGCTAATGTTTTAGGATTTTTAGTGTTTCCTTGTTTTATAGAGCCTAAGGATATAGGTAAAGCAGTGACTTAAATCCAGTGATACATGCAAAACAGTCTTTTATAAATGACATAGACCCCTAGTATGTAACAAAGATATATAAATGAAAGAATTAATGAACATTTAATTTTAGTGCTTTTTCAGAGACCTAGAAATGATAGAGTATATTTTTGATGTGCCTCTAGAATACTTATATTTTCTCCTAGACATTAAAAGTTAATAATTAAAATTTTCCTCTGTGCAATTTAACTATAGTAGAAAAATATTGCAGTGTGTGCATGTAAGTGAGAGAGAGAGACAGAGGGAGATACAGAAAGACAGAGAAAAAGAGAGAAATAAGTTGCTCTTAGGAAAAAATATGACTTTATAGCTCCACATTTGCATCCATAAGAAAATATTTCAAGTGAATAAAATGCACCATAAATAATGATTGCAAGTAATTGATAGTATTTTTATGGTAAAGATGTTTCAGAAACTGCATGCATCCATTATTTCAGTACACAAAGTCTTCAGAATAGACAGTATGATTCCCATTTGATACATAAAAATGCTTAAGAAAATTTGTTTCCTTACATTAACATGCAAGTAAATGGGATGACCTGTTTTAAAACTTGTAGATATAGTTTCTCCATCTTCACTGCTATATAATATTCCATAGTACAGATATAGTTTATCCATAGTCTAAATGATGGGAATTTAATTTTTTTCCAGTTTTTGTTGTTATGAATTGTCCTTCATTAAACATTCATAGATATATCACTTCATAAGTTGGTTTTTTTTTCCCCTGTGTCTTATCTTTTCTTTGTCACAATATCCTTAGGAATGGAATCATAGGATAATTGGGCATGTAAAAGTTTAATTTTATATGATAATTCCAAATTATTTTTCAATATTTTTAGCAACGGTTTAAAAAATATCTTTGCTCTCTGGCGTCCCACAAACTTGGAGTAGTTATTCTCCAGTTCAGTCATTCAGTCATGTCCAACTCTTTGGAGTTGTTATTCTTAATTTTTGACAGTTGAATAGCTGTCAATATCTTTGTAGTTTTGATTTACATTTCCCTGATTTCTAGTGAGCTTGAAATATTTCCATATTTATTGACTATATATTTATTATGTTTTCTTATTGATTTATAAGAATATTTTATTTTTTCTTTAATCTAAATATTGCAGACATCTCCAGATTTGAAGCCTGTCTTTTCACATTTTTAAGATGTCTTTCATTGAAGAGAAGTTTTAGGTTTAGAGCACCCATATTAACCTGTCTGTGAAAGTGCTGCACTCAATATACCAGAAAATTTGGAAAACTCAGCAGTGGCCACACGACTGGAAAAGGTCGGTTTTCATTCCAATACCAAAGAAAGGCAATGCAAAAAATGCCCAAATTACCACACAATTGCACTCATCTCGCACACTAGTAAAGTAATGCTCAAAATTCTCCAAGCTAGGCTTCAGCAATACATGAACCATGAAATTCCTGATGTTCAAGCTGGTTTTAGAAAAGGCAGAGGAACCAGAGATCAAATTGCCAACATGTGCTGGATCATCGAAAAAGCAAGAGAGTTCCAGAAAAACATCTATTTCTGCTTTATTGACTATGCCAAAGCCTTTGACTGTGTGGATCACAATAAACTGGAAAATTCTGAAAGAGATGGGAATACCAGACCACCTAACCTGCCTCTTGAGAAATCTGTATGCAGGCCAGGAAGCAACAGTTAGAACTGGACATGGAACCACAGACAGGTTCCAAATAGGAAAAGGAGTATGCCAAAGCTGTATATTGTCACCCTGCTTATTTAACTTCTATGCAGAATACATCATGAGAAATGCTGGACTGGAAGAAACACAAGCTGGAATCAAGATTTCCGGGAGAAATATCAATAACCTCAGATATGCAGATGATACCACCCTTATGGCAGAAAGTGAAGAGGAACTAAAAAGCCTCTTGATGAAAGTGAAAGAGGAGAGTGAAAAAGTTGGCTTAAAGCTCAACATTCAGAAAACGAAGATCATGGCATCCAGTCCCATTACTCCATGGGAAATAGGTGGAGAAACAGTGAAAACAGTGTCAGACTTGATTTTTGGGGGCTCCAAAATCACTGCAGATGGTGACTGCAGCCATGAAATTCAAAGACGGTTACTCCTTGGAAGAAAAGTTATGACCAACCTCGACAGCATATTCAAAAGCAGAGACATTACTTTGCCAACTAAGGTCCATCTAGTCAAGGCTATGGTTTTTCCAGTGGTCATGTATGGATGTGAGAGTTGGACTATAAAGAAAGCTGAGCACCGAAGAATTGATGCTTTTGAACTGTGGTGTTGGAGAAGACTCTTGAGAGTCGCTTGGACTGCAAGGAGATCCAACCAGTCCATTCTGAAGGAGATCAACTTTGGGATTTCTTTGGAAGGACTGATGCTACAGCTGAAACTCCAGTACTTTGGCCACCTCATGCAAAGAGTTGACTCATTGGAAAAGACTTTGATGCTGGAAGGGATTGGGGGCAGTAGAAGTAAGGGACGACCGAGGATGTGATGGCTGGATGGCATCACCAACTCGATGGACATGAGTCTCAGTGAACTCCAGGAGTTGGTGTTGAACAGGGAGGACTGGCGTGCTGTGATTCATGGGGTCACAAAGAGTCGGACACGACTGAGCCACTGAACTGAATTGAACTGATTAACCTGTCTATTCTGTTATAAATGGAATTTTTTTTAGTCTATCATGTCTCTTCTTTGATACCTTTCATCCAGACACAAAGAATTGGATGAGTCATTCAGGAGGCTTTTCCACTTTCATTTCTTCTCTGCACAATGGAGAAATTAGTGCCTTTTTGATTTATTATAGGGGCATTTGAAGACAAATGTGTCCAGTGTTTTATGAGAGTCCCCACTAGTAAAGTGTTATTATCAATATTATGAATAATGCTAGTGATTCTAATTTTCCCACAAATCATTCGACCAAAAATAAAATACAACTGTTGGGTGGGATTATATAAAAAAGGAGCTAATCATCCCTGGTTGTGGCTGGATGGTTCATCTCTTTCTCAGAACATGTAAGTTTTCATTTCATTCTCAGTAACTGACTCAGGGATTACAGGTCAAGAACAGAAATGGTCCTTGGGAATTTAGGGACCATATTTAATTGCATTGACTATCACTTCTCAAGGAACCAAATGTAAATCTCAGGCCCCAAAGCATCAAACACAAAGAATAATATTTCTTCTCATGTTCCTTAATGGAGGCGTCTTCCAAACAGAATAAAGTAATATTTTACTTTTGTTTTTTTTTCCCTTGTGTATTTGATGATGCTAGTTGTATTTGCACATGTGGCTGGAAGAAAGAGTAAGAATGTAATGAGGAAAGAACAATTGTACCTGAACCTAGCACTCTCTGTATATGAAATTTGTAGCTATTTACTGGAATGTCACTGAAGAATTGAAACAAATCCATTTCCTAATAAATCATTTAGTAATCTCAAATTGCTTATGTGGTATTGTCTTTCAAGCCATTATTTCACGTAAGTTCACATTAATTCCAGTTAACCCTCTCTCATTAGTTAGTTGGCATAGATTTGTCAATCCATATCTAGGAAAGTAGTTTAGAAAACGAAGAAAAATCACCTGTTAAGTAGCATGGGGAACAATATGAGAAACACAGGCTCTTAACAAGCTGTTTATTGATTTATTACCCACTGTCCCATGTAGCTATTCTAGCTATTGAAGCTATAGCAATAAATAAACATACAAAAATATCTTACTCTTGTAGAATATTACATTTTAATGCAGGAGAGATAGGGATAATGAGAATGATTGACAACAAACAAAATGTGCCAAGTAAATTGCATAACATATCAGAGAATGATAAATGCTATGATGTGATATGGAGTCCATACCTTCCACTATATCACAAAGTACTTTCTCATATAAGGATGCAAAAGAAAGATACTTCATTGTGTTAAATAGAGTTGCCAGGGACAGTCTTCTTGATAAATTATGTCCATACGAAATCTTGAATGAGCAAGCTATTTGGGTTGCCTAGTGGGATAGCTTCCTCACAGTAAAAAAGTCAGTGTACAACCCAGCAATCCCACTGCTGGGCATACACACCGAGGAAACCAGAATTGAAAAGACACTTGTACCCCAATGTTCATTGCAGCACTGTTTACAATAGCTAGGACATGGAAGCAACCTAGAAGTCCATCAGCAGACAAATGGATAAGAGAGCTGTGGTACATACCTACAATGGAATATTACTCAGCTATTAAAAATAATGCATTTGAATCAGTTTTAATGAGATGGATGAAACTGGAGCCTATTATACAGAGTAAAGTAAGTCAGAAAGAAAAACACCAATACAGTATATTAATGCATATATAAGGAATTTAGAAAGATGGTAATGACAATTCTATATGCATGACAGCAAAAGAGACACACATATAAAGAACTGACTTTTAGGCTCTGTGGGAGAAGGCGAGGGTGGGATGATTTGAGAGAAGAGCAATGAAACATGTATATTTCCATATGTGAAATAGATCACCAGTCCAAGTTCAATGCATGAAACAAGGCACTCAAAACCGGTGCACTGGGACAACCCTGAGGGATGGGATGGGGAAGGAGGTGGGAGGGGGGTTCAGGATGGGGGACACATGTATACCCATGGTTGATTCATGTCAATGTATGGCAAAAACCACTAAAATAGTGTAGAGTAATTAGCCTCCAATTAAAATAAATTAATTAATGTAAAAAAATAATTGAAAGATATTATCCAGAAAAAAAAAAAGTCGGTGTAAAAACTCAGAGGTTGGAATGTATATCACATGCATCAGGAAAAAGCAAGAGACCTGTAAGACTGGAGCAAAGTGGGGAAAGAGGAAGAAAAGTAGGTCATAGAGCAGAGAAGTAATAAGGATGAGAGAGCATGGGCTTCCCTCAGCAGTAAAAAATCTGCCTGCCAATGCAGGAGACGAGGGTTCAATCCCTGAATGGGGAATATCCTTTGGAGAAGGGAATGGCAATTCACTCCAGTATTCTTACCTGGAAAATTCCATGAACAGAGGAGCTGGCAGGCTATGGTCCATGGCGTTGCAATGAGTCGGACACAGCTTAACTGAACAACAACAGCAACATGTAGGAGATCAGATGTCATTGCAAGAACTTGTATATGTTTTCAGGAGGATAACTACTGGAGGGTTTTGAGCAGAGGAGTGACAAAAGCAGATTTCTAGTTTTAGAGACTCACTCTGGACACTTCTTTGAGATTACACTGTGGGTGTGTGTGTTTAGGGGTATTAATTCAGTTCAGTTGCTCAGTCATATCAGACTCTTTGCAACCCCATGCGCTGCAGCCCACCGGGCTTTCCTGTCCTTCACCAACTCCTGGAGCCTGCTGAAACTCATGTCCATCCAGTTGGTGATCCATCCAACATCTCATTCCCTGCTGTCCATTTCTCCTCCTGCCTTCAGTCTTTCCCAGCACCAAGGAATTTTCCTGTGAGTCAGTTCTTCGCATAAGGTAGCCGAAGAGTTGGAGTTTCAGTTTCAGCATCAGTCCTTTCAGTGAATATTCAGGACTGATTTCCTTTAGGATAGACTTATTGGATCTCTGATTGGATCTCTGATTTCATTTAGGATGGACTGGGTGGATCTCCTTGCAGTCCAAGGGACACTCAAGAGTCTTCTCCAACACCACAGTTCAAAAGCATCAATTCTTCAGTGCTCAGCTCTCTTTATAGTCCAACTCTCACATACATGACTACTGGAAAACCATAGCTCTGACTAGATGGACATTTGTTGGCAAAGTGATGTCTCTTATTTTTAATATGCTGTCTAGATTGGGCATAGCTTTTCTTCTAAGGAGCAAGCATCTTTTAATTTCATGGCTGCAGTCACCATCCACAGTGATTTTGGAGCCCAAGAAAATGAAATCTGTCATGGTTTCCACTGTTTCCCCATCTATTTCCCATGAAGTGATGGGACAAGGTGCCATGATCTTAGTTTTCTGAATGTTGAGTTTTAAGCCAAATTTTTCACTCTCCTCTTTCAGTTTCATCAAGAGGCTCTTTAGTTCTTCACTTTCTGCCATAAGGGTGGTGTCATCTGCATATCTGAGGTTATTGCTATTTCTCTTGGCAATCTTGATTCCAGCTTGTGCTTCATCCAGCCTGGCATTTTGCTTGATGTACTCTATATAAGTTAAATAAGCAGGGTGACAATATACAGCCTTGACGTACTCCTTTCCCTATTTGGAACCAGTCTGTTGTTCCATGTCCAGTTCTAACCGTTTCTTCCTAACCTGCATAGAGATTTTTCAGGAGACAGGTCAGGTGGTCTGGTATTCCCATCTCTTTCAGAATTTTCCACAGTTTATTGTGATCCACACAGTCAAAGGCTTTGGTATAGTTGATAAAGCAGAAATAGATGTTTTTCTTAAACTGTCTTGTTTTTACGATGACCCAGCAGATGTTGGCAATTTGATCTCTGGTTCCTCTGCTTTTTCTAAATCTAGCTTGAATATCTGGAAGTTCATAGTTCACGTACTGTTGAAGACAAGCCTGGAGAATTTTGAGCATCACTTTCCTAGTGCTCAATTGTGTGGTAGTTTGAACATTCTTTGGCATTGCCTTTCTTTGGGATTGAAATGAAAACTGACCTTTTCTAGTCCTGTGGTCACTGCTGAGTTTTCCAAATTTGCTGGCATATTGAGTTGAGCATTTTCAGAGCACCATCTTTTAGGATTTGAAATAGCTCAACTACAATTCCATCACCTCCACTAGCTTTGTTTGTAGTGATTCTTCCTAAGGCCCACTTGACTTTGCCTTCCAGGCTGTCTGGGGTATGTTTAGGGTTATAGGAAGTAAGAATTTGGACATGACGTACTTAGTACGGTCATCTAGGTGAGAGATGATAATGGCCTGATGAACAAAGATGAACATTAAGGAGAAGGGGATGACAGAGGATGAGATAGTTTGTTGGACATGAGTTAGTGTAAACTTCGGGAGTTGGTGATGGACAGGGAGGCCTGGTGTGCTGCAGTCCATGGGATTGCAAAGAGTCAGACACAACTGAGGGACTGGACTGAACTGAACTGAACTGAACTGATAAACATTGGTTGAGTTGGTCTGCTGACAGATTCCAAACGTATTTAAAGATGTGTGAGTCAGAGATGTCAGGGATGCCTCCAAGATTTTTTTTGGTTCGGGTTCAGGTTAGGGTTAGGGTTAGGGTTAGTAATTGTAAGAATATTTGGAATTAACTCTGAAGGTGCATATTTGGAATTCAATTTTAGATATGTTAGATAAACGTATTAAACATTTATCTATCCACAAGATACCACACGACGGTATTTATACATGGTTATCAAGTTCAAATGAGAGGTCCGTGCTGGGGATGCAAGTGTAGCATGAATCATTGCAGAGACATTGTCAATACTATGAAGCTGGGAGTGACCTTCAGGCAATCTAAGCTGAACTTTTGCAGACACAACGTTTAAGACAATGGGGAGAAGAGGGTGATGAGGAGAGACTACTAAGAAGAGTGGTGAAAGAGACATAAGGAAAACAGTGAGGCAGGTAGGATCATGGGATACCTTTAATAGAAGTGCTACTGAGAGCATCAGCAGAATTTGAAAGTTTGGTGACTTCACACAGATAATTTTGTTATTTAAAAGTATTACTCACTATTGGTTAGATTCAGGACCATTTAGAGAAAATTAAAATTAAGCAACTTTTTCTCCTACATATTGCAGCCTCCTTCCCCTAAAATGTAAAATCTATGTTCCCTAATCAAGGCTATGGTTTTTCCAGTAGTCATGTATAGATGTGAGAGTTGGACTGTGAAGAAGGCTGAGTGCTGAAGAATTGATGCTTTTGAACTGTGGTGTTGGAGAAGACTCTTGAGAGTCCCTTGGACTGCCAGGAGATCCAACCAGTCCATTCTGAAGGAGATCAGCCCTGGGATTTCTTTGGAAGGAATGATGCTAAAGCTGAAACTGCAGTACTTTGGCCACCTCATGCGAAGAGTTGACTCATTGGAAAAGACTGTGAGGCTGGGAGGGATTGGGAGCAGGAGGAGAAGGGGACGACAGAGGATGAGATGGCTGGATGGCATCACTGACTTGGACGTGAGTCTGAGTGAACTCCAGGAGTTGGTGATGGACAAGGAGGCCTGGCGTGCTGCAATTCATGGGATCGCAAAGAGTAGGACAGGACTGAGCGACTGAACTGAACTGAATGCTTGTGGTTGGTGCTTTGTTACATAAGTAAATATTGAAGCATCTGCAGTCACTAAAGTTTCAGTAACAAAAGATATAGCAATATTTCTGGTCAAAACCTTGTTAATTATCTGGTCCTAGTTACTTGGGTGTTGTATTTGTTTCCTAGGGCTTCTGTAACAAAGTAGCACAACTTGAGTGTCTTAAAAGAGGAGAAATTTTTTTTTTCCACAGCTATATGAAGATAGAAGTTCAAAATAAAGGTGTCAGCAGATCCTACATATGAACATATTTGATTAGGCTTCTCTCTAAAGAGAGAAGTAGCTTTAACTTGATCATATCCACCAAGACCCATTTCAAATAAGTTCGTATTCTCAGGTCCTGGGGGATTAGGACCTAACATATATTTATATGTTAGGATCTCAACATATAAATACACAACAAATATATTTATTTTGTGAAAATTAAACAAGCTCTACATTAATAGTCTGTGCAGCTTTCTGCATGTTTTATTTACAGTATGAATTTGGTTAATATAATAGATGATTCCATTACACTAGGAAAAAATTTAAATACCTAGGAGTATCTGGAGTAAATGCAAAAAGATATTCACTATTTCTATGTAGAAAATTATGAAGTTTACTGAAAATTATTAAAGAAGATGTAAATTACTAGTGATATCTCTTGCCAATTCATTGAAATATTTACTTACATTATAAATATGCAAATTCTGCCCAAAGTAATCTTAACACTTAGTGCAACTAAAACAAACACCCTATCATTGTTTATTCTAGACCTTAGTTGATTATTTCTAAAAATTTATAGTAGGGCAAAGAGCCTAGAATAGATATATTATTCCTAAAAATGAAGAATGGTAAGAGAGAATTCAGCGTGGTAAATACAAAGTTACATATTATAAAAGTGACCTTAATTTAGATACTTGATAATGAAATAAGTCAGACAGAGACAAATAAATACTACATGATATCACATACATATGGAATCTGAAAAAGCCAAATTCAGAGAACAGAGAGAGAAATGATTGTCACCAGGAACTGGGAGTGGACTGTGGAAATACTAATCAAGGACATAAATTTCCAGTTATAAGATTAACAGGTTCTAGGGATCTAGTGTACGGTATGATGAATAAGATAATAATATTGCAGTATATACTTGGAAGTTGCTAATAAACTAGATCTTGAAAGTTTTCACCACAAAAAAGAAATGTATGTCTGTGACCGGACAGACGTGCTAAGTAATGCAATGATGATAGTCATTTTGCAATAGAAAAGAGTCAGATCAACATGCTTGACTTACTCAATGTTGCATGTTGATTGTATCTCAGTAAAACTGTGGAATAAAGTCTTTGTGTCCATCAAAGAGATACTACTTAAAAAGTGGGGGGAAAAGTGAAAACATGGAAAAATGTTTGCTGCAAGTGTAACCAACAATATGGGGACAGCCCCACCTATCAGTGTCCCCTAGTAGTCATCCTATGCTGTCCACAGAGTCACCCCTGGAGCATATGGCTCCGGTGACCAGAAAAGTCTGCTGCTGGCCCCACAGGACGTCTCTTACATAAGACCACCTCTCCAAGAGCAAGACGCAGGACCAAGCTGCCTAATACAGGGAAGTAAACACAGAGAATAACAGAAAATGATAGAGACAAATTGTCCTAAATGAAAGAGCAAGGTAAAATCAGAGAAAAAGAAGGAAAGTGGATACGACCAATCTACCCGGCAGAGTTCAGGAAAATGATTATAGAGACACTCAGTGATCTCAGGAGGAAAAAGGATGAGCACAGTATTTCTAACGAGAGTTAGAAAATAATGGAAGAAACACACAAAGCTGTAGAATTCAAAGAATCAACAACAGATTAGATGCCATACGAACAGTTCAGTTGTCTGGAAGAGAGAGTAGAGAAAAGCACTTAAGTTGAACAGAAAAGGAAAAAAGGAGAAAAGACTTTTAAAAATCGAGGACAGTTTAAGACACACATTATGCAATGTCAAGTGCACGAACAATTGCATCATACAGATCCCCAGTAAGAGATGGAGCAGAAAACTCATATGAAGAAACAGGAGCAGAAAACTTCCCTAACCCAAGAAACAAATATCCCTGTCTGGGAGGACAGACGGTACAAAAACAAAGGGGTCCCCCAAAAAACACATTATAAAGATAGTGGCAACAATTAAAAATAAAAAGAGAATATTATTAATAAAATCATCAAGGGAAAAGCAACTGGTATTGTACAAGGGAGAGGCTTCCCTGGTAGCTCAGCTGGTAAAGAACCTGCCCGCAATGCAGGAGACCTGGGTTCGGTCCCTGGGTTGGGAAGATCTCCTGGAGAAGGGAAAGGCTCCAGTATTCTTGGCCTGGAGAATCCCAGTGGACAGAGGAGCCTGGCAGGCTACAGTCCATAGGATTGCAAAGAGTCAGACAAGACTGAGTGACTAAGCACAGCACAGCAAAGTACAATGTACAAGGGAACTCCCACAAGACTATCATTTGGCTTTTCAACAGAAACTTTGCAGGTCAAAAGATAGGAATGCTATATGCAAATTGAATAAAGGAAGTTCAGATCAACATGATGGAGTAAAAGAACATAAAGCTCACCTACTCCTTCACAACATGTCAAAAATACAACCACATGTGGAACAATTCTCACTGAAACCTAGCTGGAAACTGGCAAAAGGACTCCTGTTTAACCAAGACTGTAAGAAAGATACACAAATAATCAAGTAGGAAGGGAAGAGAAGTGCTTGAGTCAGGACTGGAGTGGACTCAGAGGAAAAGGGAGATTATACGAATGGAGACCCACTCTTGGGATTGGATGGGTCAAGCCATGGATTGGGTGACACAGTCTGGAGTCCTATGTGGGGCAGACAAGTACCTGGGACTGATTGTAAGACTACTAAACCAGGTGGAAGGGCTGTGGGAAGCCTGGACTTTGTTCTTAAGGTGTATGCATGAACATAAGCATACTGGTTTGCCTGCAAGACTGGACAAAGGTTTATAAATCTTGCTATTTCTTGTTTTTCCATTAAACCTCACCAATGCGTGCCGGGGTCCAGCCCCCGCAGGGTCCAGGGGAACCTGAAGGAAAAAACGGCATCGTCGGATGATTAAGAGAGAGATAAGGAAAGAATATTGTAGATAAGAAAATAGAGGAGAGAAAGAGGCTGATATTCCTTGGTTTACACAGAAAGCTAATAAAGTCTTAGAAGCTCAGGCAGGAAAGTAAACGCAGGCAGCCTCTATGCTCCAAGGGATCAGCCTGAAAAAGAAAGTGAGAGAAAAAAAGAGAAAAAAAAAGAAAAACACCGGATGACCAAGCTTTTTTGAGCGAGGCCCAATAGCTTTATTTTAAAAGGTACTTTTATACCTTGTCTTATACATAGAGGGAAATGAAAGATGCAAAGTCATACAGAGTCAGCCCAAACATTACATCTGTTTTGTCTTTATCGAAACCAGGATTTTTTTTGCAAACCTTTCCCAAAAACAATATTGTGTACATTATCTTCTGGCCTTGGAGGCCTGTGAACATTTTATGACCCTCTTTTGATAAAGCCTGCTCAACCAAAAAGCTTATTTTCCCTCAAAGTGTTTTTTCTTTATATTTTTAATCTATGTCAGCCTCAGAAAGTATTAAACAAGATCCATTTCTCACAGAGCAAAGGTGCAGTGAGTTACAAGAAGGAGCCAATTAGCTCAAAAGTCTGATGTGGTTAATTTCAAGGCTACACTTGTTTTTCTTACTTTCTAACTATGTTAACTAATGCACTCCCAGGTGCACAGTGGATAAGAGATATGGAAACTTAGCAACAAGCATTGGCCCAATAATGAAATCCTACATTAGCATTACTCTAATAACTTTTAACTCTTTAAAAGGCTCCATGTTTTAGGCTTTCCATGCCTTTCACAGTTGGGAGGCTGCGAATAATCACATGTGTAGCTGCAAGAGTCTGGATAGACCCGCCAAGCAAGCTAGAATGCTAACAGAGGGGGTTTGATTTGAAATATTCCTCTCATGTCCAGGAGACTTATTAGCTATAGCCCTAAGTTAATTTTCTCCAGAGAAAGATGGTCAGGGTTAGCCCCCTGTTAATGTCAGAGGAGTTGGTGAAAGTCATGAAATAGTAAAACAGACAGATTTTGGTTTTGGGGTAGATGCTCGAGAAAGCCTAGGGAGCCCCATGAGTTCTGAAGCCTTGCTTAACAGTTTTCTTCCACATGACCTTGTCCTGGGTGAGGTCTCCCGTGGTGGCTCCCGGCAAATGTGGTTTACCACTGTAAATCTCTTGAACAATCTTAAATGTCTATTTCATGCCAGAACCCTAACTGATATAGGTAGAATTCCTTTTTAGTTTTATATCCCAATTTTTACAATTTTTTTAGTTCATAAAGGATGTTTGCTAACTTTATTACATAAATAATTACTAATATGAGCTCTCATAAGGAGACTACTTACTCCCAAGGAATTTATGGGTGGTAAAGTTTCCTCACTTTGAGTACATTTAAAATTTGGAAATGTAACTGAAGAATTGTGCATGCAGTAAAAAAAAAGTTTAAGTAATAACTAATAAAATTTTATAAAAGCAGCAACATATTTTATGCTCTTTAATTAATTAGGATTCATTAACAACTTGTATTAGCAAAATTGAGCTGCTATACACTAAACTCACACACGTAACTTTTCCCAGATGAACAGTTAGCAGCATAAACATAAATTCCATCAATATATGCACAACCATCTTTCTCCATTTTCAGGAATTCAAACCTGAAAAAAAAATTAAAGCAATAAAATCTTCAAATGCCAATTTTATCTCAAGTTTAAAATTAACAAAACAAACAAAATGAGAAAGAATAAATGAACAAATTAAACAAAATAAGAACAAACCCCTGAAGATTGACAGAATTTAAACTAAGTTTAGCAGTTGATACTAAACAGCATCTAATCCTGTTTGTTTAAATAGAATTATAAGCCAACTGACAATTTATAAGCCAAAGGAAGAACTGATCCTGAAGCTGTAGCTCCAATACTTTGGCCACCTGATGTGAAGAGCTGACACATTGGAAAAGACCCTGACATGGGGAGAGATTAAGGGCAAGAGGAGAAGAGGGCGATAGAGGATGAGATGGTTGGATGGCAACCCTGACCCAATGGACATGACTTTGAGCAAACCCAGAGAGTTAGTAAAGGATAGGGAAGACAGTCCATGGGGTCACAGAATCAGAAATGACTTAGTGACTGGACAACAACAAAAGCAAATCACAATGATAAAACTATGATAGAAATGTATAGATTTATAAACTTGCCTGAAACTATGCCCAAATTTCTCCTAAGAGTCCAGTAAAGTTAACAATGTAAAGGTTCTAAAGCTGAGATTATGTAGAAAGAACTGACACTTTTCCCCCAATTAAATCCCACAGACTGATCCTCAAAAAACATAATGATTTCCTTTATCTTGGTTCCTCTTTCTGTTCCCTACACACATAAAACACACACACACACACACACACACACACACACAAACCCCAGATATAATCTCAGGAAAGTTCAATTATCAAAACACTGTACATACAGGTTTTCAGTTACTGCGGTGCCATCTTCCCATAACCAGGATTCACTTGTTTCATTGATTTTGAGACCTATCCATCCTTTTACTCCAAGCATTGATAAAATTTCCTATTTGGAAAAAATCATAAACCATAAATGTGTACATATTATAATACACTCCTTTCTGACTCAAAGATTATTGGTTAAATTTCTCCCAAGGGCTTGCACACATCCACTTAGTATTAATAAGAGTTTTTCTCAAGATATCTCATTAATTAATGTACTTTTTCCCTAGCATTAAATGTTCAAAAAGTGGAGTTTCTCTAATTTTTCCCTAATAAAACTGAGTCAAAGAAACAAAATATCATAGACTTTTGAGAACTTCAGTTTTCCCAAATTATAGCATCAATCACTAATGTTTTCAAACCAAATACAGTTACAGTATAACAACAACAACAACAAAAACAAACAAATAAACAAAAGCAGAAGTGTTTCCCCTACCAGCTCTCCCTTGATATCGATCTTTAGAAGGTGGGTATCTAGCTCTTCACAGGCAGCATGGCTCTCCATCCAGGTTTTGGTTTTACTCGAAAGATGATAATAACTACTTCCAAATCCAATCCAGTGAGCTGAACAATGGTCACAGGAACATTCTAAAAAGTAGAAATATGTTTAATGTGTACTCTGTACAATAAGTCACTACTACTAGCACAATTCCCATATCTTCCTATCTGTTATACAGATGGATATTAGGTAGAAAGCAAAATAAGCATTTTTTTGGTAACATATCTGGACAAGATTTAAACAAAACCATAGCTAACTTCAGCAATACATGAACCATGACCTTCCAGATGTTCAAGCTGGTTTTAGAAAAGGCAGAGGAACCAGAGACCAAATTGCCAACATCCGCTGGATCATGGAAAAAGCAAGAGAGCTCCAGAAAAGCATCTATTTCTGCTTTATTGACTATGCCAAAGCCTTTGACTGTGTGGATCACAATAAACTGCGGAAAATTCTGAAAGAGATGGAAATACCAGACCACCTGACCTGTCTCTTGAGAAACCTATATTTAGGTCAGGAAGGAAAAGTTAGAACTGGACATGGAACAACAGACTGGTTCCAAATAGGGAAAAGAGTACATCAAGGCTGTATATTGTCACACTGCTTATTTAACTTCTGCAGAGTACATCATGAGAAACGCTGGGCTGGAAGAAGCACAAGCTGGAATCAAGGCTACCGGGAGAAATATCAATAACCTGAGATATGTGATGATACCACTCTTATGGCAGAAAGTGAAGAACTAAAGAGCCTTTGATGAAAGTGAAAGAGGAGAGTGAAAAATCTGGCTTAAAGCTCAACATTCAGAAAACAAAGATCATGGCATCTGGTCCCATCACTTCATGGGAAATAGATGGGGAAACAGTGGAAACAGTGTCAGACTTTATTCTGGGGGACTCCAAAATCACTGCAGATGGTGATCGCAGCCATGAAATTAAAAGACACTTATTCCTTGGAAGAAAATTTATGACCAACTTATATAGCATATTGAAAAGCAGAAACATTACATTGCCTACAAAGGTCCATCTAGTCAAGGCTATGGTTTTTCCAGTGGTCATGTATGGATGTGAGAGTTAGACTGTGAAGAAAGGTGAGCGTCGAAGAATTAATGCTTTTGAACTGTGGTGTTGGAGAAGACTCTTGCGAGTCCCTTGGACTGCAAGGAGATACAGCAAGTCCATCCTAAAGGAAATCAGTCCTGGGTATTCATTGGAAGGACTGATGCTAAAGCTGAAACTCTGATACTTTGGCCACCTGATGCCAAGAGCTGACTCATTGGAAAAGACCCTGATGCTGGGAAAGATTGAAGGCAGGAGAAGGGGACGACAGAGGATAAGATGGTTGGATGGCATCATCGACTTGATGGACATGGGTTTGGGAGGACTCCGGGAGTTGGTGATGGACAGGGAGGCCTGGCATACTGCGATTCATGGGATCACAGATTTGGACATGACTGAGCAACTGAACTGAACAATATTTAGCTCATGTTTTTAATTTTTCTACTTAAATTTTGTAATAAAATTTTATCTATAGGGAAAATGCATTATAAATATGTTTTTTGACCTGATCAAAATTATACATGCATATCGTAGTCTAGTGGCTAAGACTCCGAGCCCCTGTGCAGGAGACCCAGTCTTGATCAGTGGTCAGGGAACTGGCTCCCACATGTCGCAGCTAAGAGTGTGCATGCGGCAACTAGAAATATTCCACATGCCACAAAGATGATGGAAAATCCCATGTACTGCAACTAAGACCCAGCACAGTCAAATAAATAAGTGAATAAATAAATGTCATAAATAAAAAGCTAATCAACATATAACCATATGAACACAAAAAGCAACTAATGAGCTGTTTCACTTTTGTCAAAATTTTTGCTGTTAATTTAAATATTCCTTGCCATTTCCTTCTCCAGGAGATCTACCCTACCAAGGGTTTGAACCTCAGTCTCCGGCATTGCAGGCAATTTCTTTACCAACTTAGCTACCAGGGAAGCAATTTAAATACACAGAATAAAATTCAGTAAGTAATTTTCTAAAACTTATACTTCAACAATTTAATAACCATGTAATTTGTGTATTTTAATAATTTTTATAATCATAAAAAATGTAGACTTAGGGAGGGGGAACAATATGGTGGAGTAGGAAGACATGGAACTCATTTTCCCACAGGCACATCAAAAAAATATCTACATGTGTAACAATGCTCAAGAAAAACTAACTGGAAACTGGTAGAAGGACTCCTATAAAATCAAAACAGCAGGAAATGTGTAACCCAGTAGGATGGGGAAAAAGGCTTCGTTTCAGGACCTGCACCACTGGGAGGGATCTGATACAAGGAGAAGGACCTTCACCCTAAAGAAAAAGCAGGGTGAGCCACAATCTGGGCATTCCAGTCCTAGGTCCTGTGCATGGGAGACAAGCCCCCTCATCTGCTCAGACAACTGCTGGGACAGATAGAAGTACTGGAGAAGCCTAGATAGACTCTACTTATGTGTGTGTAGAGATTTCATTCTTTTTCATTACTGAGTAGTCCATTATTTACTAACCCACGATTTGTGATTCATTCATCTGGAGGTTTATATTTGGATTGCTTATAATTTTTAGTTATTATAAATAAAGTGTCTCTAGATATTCTTGTACATGTCTTATGTGGACATAGGCCTTCATTTCTCTTTTTTAAGTGTCTAAGAGTAGGCTTGTTAAGGGGTTGTGCCAGTACAATTAACTCCACATCCTTACTAAAGCTTGTTACTGTCAGTCTTTTCAAATTCTAATCATATTGGTGGTTATGTAATGCTAACTCATTGGGGTTATAATTCGCATTTCCTTAATTTCTTGTTTGATTTCTTTTTATTTTCAAATTAGGTAAATGAAAGGAAAACAAAAACACAAGCAATGTGAATGGCTAATATTTGACATTCATAGGTTGTTTATTTTTTCTGAGAGACAACAAGCAGTTTCTCAAGTCAATCACTAATTTAAATAAAAAATTAACAACTGATGTATCTAGTCTCTGTTTATTGCATCTGTTGAGATTTTCTCTTTTTACTCAGAGAATTTATTTTTAATTAGACTTGAAATTAGTTCTTTTCATCTTTTTTAATCTTTACTTAGACTTCCACTTTCATAATTGTTGGGTCCTTTTAAATTTCTTCAGTTCAGTTCAGTTCAGTCACTCAGTCGTGTTGGACTCTGCGACCCCATGAACTGCAACACTCCAGGCCTCATCACCATCTCCCGGAGTTCACTCAAACTCAGGTCCATCAAGTCGGTGATGCCATCCAGCCATCTCATCCTCTGTCGTCCCCTTCTCCTCCTGCCCCCAATCCCTCCCAGCATCAGAGACTTTTCCAATGAGTCAACTCTTCCCATGAGGTGGCCAAAGTACTGGAGTTTGAGCTTTAGCATCATTCCTCCCAAAGAACACCCAGGGCTAATCTTCTTCAGAATGGACTGGTTGGATCTCCTTGCAGTCCAACAGACTTTCAAGAGTCTTCTCCAACACCACAGTTCAAAAGGATCAATTCTTTGACACTCAGCTTTCTTCACAGTCCAACTCTCACATCCACACATCACCACTGGAAAAACCATAGCCTTGACTAGACGGACATTTGTAGGCAATGTAGTCTCTGCTTTTCAATATGCTATCTAGGTTGGTCATAACTTTTCTTCCAAGGAGTAAGGGTCTTTTGATTCCATGGCTGCAATCACCATCTGCAGTGATTTTGGAGCCCCCCAAAATAAAGTCTGACACTGTTTCCACTGTTTCCCCATCTATTTCCCATGAAGTGATGGGACCAGATGCCATAATCTTCGTTTTCTGAATGTTGAGCTTTAAGCCAACTTTTGCACTCTCCTCTTTCACTTTCATCAAGAGGCTTTTTAGTTCCTCTTCACTTTCTGCCATAAGGGTGGTGTCATCTGCATATCTGAGGTTATTGATATTTCTCCCGGCAGTCTTGATTCCAGCTTGTGCTTCTTCCAGTCCAGCGTTTCTCATGATGTACTCTGAATATGAGTTAAAGAAGCAGTGTGACAATATACAGCCTTGACGTACTCCTTTCCCTATTTAGGGAGTGTTAAACCAAAATATTTTTATGTCATGCTCAAACTACTGCATTATTTTTATTACTTCCCTTTTATTTCTTTCTTTGTCCACCACCCCCCCTACCCTGCCCCCGCTCATAGGAAATGTTCATCAGGAATACTCATGAGGAATGTCTTTGGCCTCGGCGACAAAGGGACCCTACCCTTTTGGTTTTAGTGTATGGAAAACTTTTCTTGGCAAATGCATCTGTGCTGAGAATCTAACACTGTTCTTGAAAAAGGAAAGATTTCCTTGAAAGAAAGTCAGAGGGGAACCATCCCGACTTCCTGAAAAAATATGCTCAGAAATATTCTCTCCCTATCTCTCGCATTCTTTTAAGTGCTGAATTTACTGTTAGGACTGAGTAAACTTGCAGTAAGTGAAAAAAAAAAAGAATTCAAAACAATAACAGCTTTCTATATCATAGCCAAAATATCAATGTATAAATAAAATTAATGTATTTTAATAAAATCAAAATTCTTCTAACTTCATAAATGCTAGAGGAATCATCTCCATCAGGGAAAGCTAGAAACAGAAAAATGTTATTGAGACATAACTCCTTTGTTTTTCATTCGTTTTCTTTTCCTCTTTGCCCTCTTCACCCATTTCTCTTGCTCCCACCTTATTATAATTTATCCCATTTTTCTCCTAAAAATAATCAAATCACAAACAACACTTACCTATTATACATAATACTTTGGGTCTTCTTGCATTCTCCTATGTCATCTTTCTCATCTTGCCCAATATTAATAGTTCCGTGATAAAAGATTAAACATACCATAAGAGGATTTTTTTCTATCTGATTCACTGAAGTTTTGTGGATGTTAGGAAAACAAAACTTTTAACCCTAAAAATCAATATTAGAAGTGGACCAAACAGAGAGAGTACTCACCACCATTTTTAGATGATAGAGTGGGAACAGGTGACAGTTTTTGATTTGGGTCTTCTTTGTTGGAATATACTATGGCAAAAATCATGGTAATAATTAGTTCTGTTTAGGATAAAATAATTAGGACAATAAAAATTCAGTCTTGATCACAAATCATTGAAACGTATTACGTGGTTGATATATTGACTGTACCAAGGACAGATTATTTTCTTAATTACTTACAGTTTGCAAGCAAGACACACACTGTTGTCAACAAAGCCACGCACAAGGTCCCCAGGCTGGCAGTTATCACTTGCCAGACTATAGATCGGTGGTGTAACACTAAAGGAAATAGAAACAATGATGAAGTTTCATCATTTCCCACAAATCATCAAATATGAAATTTAAATCCATTTTGTTTCACTCTCAGAGGGCAGTCATTCATTTTCCAATCCTTGTATGAGTTCTTTGATACCCAGATTTCCTCCTTTTTAGCTTTTTCTTGACTTCAGTTCTTTCTGATCCTGTTTGATGCCCCAGGTATGTCACCTGACTCACCTGCATCTTTGCATATTCCTCGCCTAGTCATCTATAAATGATCGACTCTGAACAATTTGAAAATATACTCTCAGCTAGGAGACTTGAAATACACCTAGAGAAAACAATGTTGTCATGCAAAAAAATTTTTTTCAAAATTCTATGTGAATATTAATATTCACCCATTAGCCAATCAATCAGTCAAGGGGGAAATAGCAAAGCACATTTTTGCTCTTTGTTGAGATAAGAAATAATTATCATAAATTTTACAAAGACATACAAGTATGTTCACCAAGTTTTAATCCAGACACATGAGAACAGGAAATGCACTTATAAAAAAAAAAAGACATTTTACTGAAAGCTGGAGAAAAGTAAGAGCTAATTATTTCTTGAAGTACAAAAGACATGGAGGAAGTCACCACTTGGGGTTGTTGTTTAGGCACTAAGTCTTGTCTGACTCTTTTGTGATCCTGTGGACTGTAATCCAACAGGCTCCTCTGTCCATGGGATCCCCTAAGAAACAATACTGGAGTGGGTTCCCATTTCTTGCTCCAGAGGGTCTTCCTGACCCAGGGATCAAACTCGAGGAGAGTTATCAATAAATGATTTCAGATGACAGGAAGTTTGATGTATTCATGCGACTGAAATTATAGTCTGACTGGAATTCAGGGAGCAAAGGAGGGAATGGAAGCAGAGAGATAACCTGTAAGACTATAGGATTATTATCGTTTTTAACTTTAAGAACAATTTGAAATCTTTGCAGACACCTATTTTAAAAAGATATGGCCATTTTTCTTGAAACATAAGAAAGGATTGAAAAATGTTTAGAGTGAAAGATGAGAGACTTTAAGAGAGTCTGTGTCAGTATTCTTCCTGAAAGCAGGTAGACATCAGTCCAAGAGAGAAGCAGGTTATTTGAACATGTGGTCATTTTCAAGATTTTTTGAATGTGTCATGGATGAAAGAGTGTGAAGAGTCAAATTTCCAAGTTTAGAAATTAAACAGTGTTGTGGATAAATATTAGCATGTCTAATCTTCTTAGTTTTGGTCAATTTCTGCCCAAAGTCCCTCTTTGACTACCAAAAAAAAAATAATAATAATTATCAAGCCTCAGTAAGACTCTAACTCAAGCACCAAGAAATTTCTTGTTTTACAAGGAAATTGAAACCATGAATTTCCTTACCTTGACCACCTTCCTGAAAATATGAATGTTCATATATTCTGCCTTACTATATGGATATTCATATAGTCATACCTTATTATCTTCTTTTCAATTCAGAGGAAAAGCAGTTTCTTTATGGCCCAAGTTAAAACCTATTGTATGCCCTAATTACTCCATGCCACCCAGTCTCCTTTAGAACATTTATTTTCTAAGAGAAAGTTTTTCTTTTTTGCCATCTTCTTCCTCATCTCTTTCTATAAATTTTGTCACATTCATCCAGGTTTGGGCTCAGACATCTGAAAATCTAATATAATTCCTTGTTATTCATATAGGTCTTTCATTTATTATCATCATTTCTCTTATGTTGTTTTTTTCTCAGTGAGAATTGTAAAAATGTTTTCTGGACTAACTTTATTCCCATAATAAATTTCCTTCAACTTCTTAACCCTTAGTTGTAGCTTATATGCTTTTCTTGGCACTCAAACAGAAATTCCAATTTTTTGGACTTTGCCAAACTCCAAATTTTTGGACTTTGCTAAGTCCAAAGAAGTAATTTTCCACTTGTCATTTATTAGACATAGTTTATTTTCTCCTCTCTGGACATGCATTTCATAGGTATCCTTCTTGAATCTTCCTCTGCTTAAGTCATATATGTTCTTTTTCTCTATGATAGACTTTTCACCTATATTGTCTCTGTTTGCAATCTTACCTATGATCATGTCTTTCCTACCCTTTTCCATCCTCTTCTGGGACATCTAGTCTTTAAAATCCAATTTCTTTATGGGCATTTTCCTCTGAACTGATCAAGAGACAATTCAAATTTCATATATGATCTGCCTTTACTAGATTAAACACATTTTTCTTAATGGTGAGTAAACCTTATTTTTCTTAATGGAAGGTAAGATGATTAACTACTCAGTTGCTTAGGTTAGAACATTATTATCACATTCTACTCATTTTTCAGCTTTAACTCCAATATCGAATTAATTATTGTTATATTTTTCTGTAATCTATCTTTAACAAATTCTGTTAGTTTTTTTGAAGCTAAGTGGTTATTGCAGCTTCATCTTTATAGGTATCATAGTTTTGGATCAGAGCAACAGTAAAAATTCAAAAACAGTTTGGGACTGAGTTACACTGAACTGAAGACTAATAACAAGAATTATTTTTAAAATTACTTGAAAAATAAGCAGTAGATTTTACACAATAATTCTTACAAGTAATACAATTCTGTAGGAATATTTCAGAGGAAATGAACGTAGTGAAAGATTATTTAAGAGACAAAAAAATTTCATGGTAATATCTAAAATGACTAAGGAGAGTTCTGAAGATAGGTAATCAGTGTAATGAGGCAATTTTATTATACAATGGCTTTGAAAGAAGTAATTTTCAAAACTCAAGAATCAAGATCTAGCAAATCAAAAAATATAACACTATAATAATGTACCTTTTCCTTTTTTCTGTTTTCTGTGCTGAAGGTGAGATCTGGGAAATTTCAGTTCCATGTAGTCTACTTGCTGTTCTCTTGACTGGACATTTCTCTGATTTGTCTTAGATATTTTTTGCTGTTGAGACTTGGAAAATTTTGGTTCTGCGTAGATTACCTCTTGCTTGTTTACAATACCTTTGTTTTGCTTACTCTTGAGCATTTTTTTCTTTTTTTAAACTTAGACTGCTTCAGCTCACTCTGGGTATCTTTCTGTGTCTCTCTTTAATATCTATGCAGTAGAGAAAAGTGAGGGAAAAGGGTAAGTGGTGATTATATCAAATCAGACAGTGAAAAATGCATTCATTCTGAAGTACAAGTAAGCTTTTAGGTATAACATTAAAAGGGAAAAAAAGGGAGAAAATGGGAGACTAAATCTCCATCTCACTTTGCAGTCCTTATTGAGAAAAATAGTTTTATTCTCCTTTAATAAGATTAATAAGATGCATTTCATTTCCTCTCTTTATCAGGTTTTCAAAGGAGTAGGTTTAAAGCAGATATGTTTTCCTTCTCAACATTCTCTATATAATGAATAATTTCAACAATGGGTGAACTATGGTTAAAACACAGCTATATTAACAAAGGTATAATTATTTAAATTTAATATTAAAATTTTTATTTCAAACCACATTGACATATAGTTCACTGTATCACTGAAATAATTCATTAGGCAGTAGATTCTTGACTAATAGAGGGGGAAAAAACCTATGTCTTTCATGAACTGGATAAATTCTACATTTGCATAATAACCATGTATCTCTCCATCTGCCAGCTTAACGTCGTTTTTCTACTTAACTAGATCATATTTGCAAGCACATACACACACAGAGGCAAACAAATAAGCCATCTAAAATTAAGAAATAATACCAATCATTTGCCAAAAAGGGACAAGAGAAATTTAAAGGTGATGAATAAAATTAAAAAAATTTATTGTCTCATTAATAAAGAAACACAAATGAAAATAATAGAGCACATTTCACCTGTGAGAACACTAAATAATTAATACTTTGTTGAACTGCCAATGATTGGGAGTACAAAATTATCAATACTTATGAAAGCATAAAATAAGTAGAATCTTAACCAGCAGTTCTATCTTAAGCAATTTATCTTACAAAATATTTTTTAAATATTTAAAGTTAGGCAGAACCTATCTTTTGTTTTTATTTACTAAGAGCGAAATTGTAAAAACAAAGAACAAAAAGTTATCAACAGAATTCACAATTAAGGAAGTGTTAAAGCTATGGTACATTTATACCCTAGTATACTATTGTTTAATGTAACAGATATTATTTTTATATATTATATATTGTATAATGGAATATATATTATTAAAGCAAAATAATAGATTTCTAATAGGCTGTATCACCCTGCTTATTTAACTTAAATGTAGAGTACATCATGAGAAACGCTGGGCTGGAAGAAGCACAAGCTGGAATCAAGATTGCCAGGAGAAACGTCAATAACCTCAGATATGCAGATGACACCACCCTTACGCAGAAAGTGAAGAGGAACTAAAAAGCCTCTTGATGAAAGTGAAAGAGGAGAGTAAAAAATCTGGCTTAAAGCTCAACATTCAGAAAACGAAGATCATGGCAACTGGTCCCATCACTTCATGGGAAATAGATGGGGAAACAGTGGAAACAGTGTCAGACTTTATTTTGGGGGGCTCCAAAATCACTGCAGATGGTGATTGCAGCCAGGAAATTAAAAGACCCTTACTCTTTGGAAGGAAAGATATGACCAACTTAGATAGCATATTGAAAAGCAGAGACATTACTTTGCCAACAAAAGTCCGTCTAGTCAAGGCTATGGTTTTTCCAGTGTTCATGTATGGATGTGAGAGTTGGACTGTGAAGAATGCTGAGTGCTGAAGAATTGATGCTTTTGAACTGTGGTGTTGGAGAAGACTCTTGAGAGTCTGTTGGACTGCAAGGAGATCCAACCAGTCCATCCTAAAGGAGATCAGTCCTGGGTGCTCATTGGAAAGACTGATGCTAAAGCTGAAACTCCAGTACTTTGGCCACCTCATGGGAAGAGTTGACTCACTGGAAAAGACTCTGATGCTGGGAGGGATTGGGGGCAGGAGAAGAAGGGGACAACAGAGGATGAGATGGCTGGATGGCATCACCGACTTGAAGGACATGAGTTTGGGTAAACTCCAGGAGATGGTGATGGACAGGGAGGCCTGACATGCTGCGATTCATGGGGTTGCAGAGTCAGACACGACTGAGTGACTGAACTGAACTGAATAAATAGGCTGTATTTTCAGTGGTTACTTGTAGGTAGAGTTTTTGCATGCATTGCTTTCTATTTTTTTGAAAATAAAAGAATACATGATACAAGCTATTTATTTTTGTTTGTTTGTTTACTTATTTTACACTTTAAAAATTTTTCAATATTTAGAAGTATTGAATAACAGATATTTTTTAATTTTTTAAATATAAATTTATTTATTTTAATTGGAAGCTAATTACTTTACAATATTATTCATAAAACCTTTTCCATATCCTATATTTATCCTTCTATAAATTTACTAAGAGTAAATTTTGAAAAAACTGGGATAAACTTATTTTCAAATTAAGAATGTTTCTCACCTCCTCAAATTGTTTTCTGAAATTTTTGACGAATTCATTTAGCACCAGCAAAAATTTTGTATTTAAGAGTATATTGGCATTGTAAGAATGTTGCTGTTTAAATGTTTAGCATAATTAAACTGCCTTTTTCTTTGTCCCAAAAAAGAAAGAAAGATGACTATTGTTTTTGAGAATTGATAATCAAATAAACATGATCTAGGAAATGCTAAAAGTGATAGAATCAGATGGAATATTAGTTCAAATTGAAGCAATACATAGATCGCTAATTTCACAACATATACTTGAACAAATTTCAAATAAATCAAAATGTTAAATGCAAACCATGAGATGATAAAATTAATAAAACATTCAAAGAAAGTATAAGTAAATAGTTATAAGTTTCTAATCACACATAGACAAGAAAGAGAATTAGGTTAAATTATAAAAACATCATTTTATTGCTAATGTAAAGATTTTTGTCAATAATAACCCCATGAAAAGACTTTTTCTTCATCACTAAACAAAGAAATACAGACTAACATATTAATGATATAGATGTTAACCTACAGAATCAATAAATCAAATTCAACCACACAGAGTTGGACAATGTGCAGGAAAACAGGCATTCATTTTCACAGACTTATGGTTAATTTAAATCTTTCCCTTTTGGAAAATAATTAGCTAGTCCTTCTGGAAAATAATTAGCTAGTATGTATGGAAACCAAATAATGAAAACATCAACTGATCCAACATTTTAAAATAATGAGAAAAATGTGGGTTATTTAATAAAAGAGGCTAAACAATTGGAGAAAAGAACAACAGGAAAATTCCAAGACAAAGAATCAAAAAATACAAAAGATAGCTTCATTCATACTCCACACCATTGTTTACAAAATGAGCATGTAAAGTAATTTTACATAAATGATTTTTTCCTAAACTGCAATACGAGTTGATTGTTGATATTAATGTCGAAAATTACATACAATTTTAACTTCTTGAGAGAAGGAAATAAACAGAAACAATCATACTCACCAACTTGAAGAATAAATTTAAAAAGAAACTTTGCAGGAAAGTCAAAGATACTAAACAATATAAAGATATTAAATAATATAAAATTGTTGTATGCTGAAAATAAAGTTATACAGAGGATAATGTGGTGTAAGAACCTTCAGGGAAGATTCTTGGTTGAAAATAATCTAATAATGACTTATAATCATTTGTTATTCAAAGCATGTGTGAAAAACTACAAAGGAAGTTTTCATGAAACTACTCATTTGTAATTTACCTCCCCCACAAAATACCAATCAGGAAATAAAAAATATCTTTGATATTTCAAAAACCATTTCATAAATTGCAAATTTCGAATTTAAAATGCATAAGAAAAATATTACATTTATTGACTGCTTAATAAGAGTATTTTAATATCAAGCCTGAGGCATTAAAGGAAAAGAAAACTGGACAATTGCATATTGTATTAGAGATTACATGAAATAAGAGTACCATGGGATACATGGAAAAGTATGTAGTTATGACAATAGAAATTATTTTTAGGCTTTACTGGTTAAATTATAATAGATAATTCTTAATTCTTGGTTATTACTTGGTGATAGTTGATATCCCACCCAGAGAATGAAGTTTATTTTTACATTCTGTTCATTATAGCATACAATATAGTTTATCAGCTTAATATCAGCTTCCCTGATGGCTCAGTTGATAAAGAATCAGCCTTCAATGCAGGAGATCCCAGTTGGATTTCTCGGTGGGGAAGATCCACTGGAGAAGGGATAGGCTACCCACTCCAGTGCTCTTGGGCTTCTCTTGTGGCTCAGCTGGTAATGAATCTACCTGCAAAGCTGGAGACCTGGATTCAATCCCTCGGTTGGGAAGATACCCTGGAGAAGGGCATGGCAACCGACTCCAGTATTCTGGCCTGGAGAATTCCATGGACTCTATAGTCCATGAAATCCTAGAGTTGGGCATGACTGAGTGACTTTCACTTTCATAATATAGTTTAATATAGTCATGTGTGTGTGTGTGTGTTTACGGATGTTAGTTGCTCAGTCATGCCTGACTCTTTGAGACCCCATGGATTGTAGCCTGTCAGACTCCTCAGTCCATGGGATTATCCAGGCAAGAATACTGGAACGGTTAGCCATTCCCTTCTACAGGGGATCTTCTAAACCCAGGAATCAAACCTGGGTCTCCCGAATTGCAGGCAGATTCTTTAATGTCTGAGCCACTTGGAAAGCTTGGTGTGTTATAATAAATACATATAATTTGAAAGACTTCCATGATCGGCAGCTTACAGATAAAAAAAGAACCATTTTAATATAAATTTCCAAATGTGTCTCTTAGTTTGTACCTGATGACTGAGAACCACAGTACAGACACCATCTTTTTTAAGTCTCTTCCACTTATTTATGACTCTAACATTCATTTTCCCTCCTCTCATCATGGCTTATGTGCCCCTAGGCATCCTCATTATTGACCAGGCTGTTGAATCACAGTATTCTGATCCATTAATGTCCATATGAACCATCCTCTTATATCCTGATTACACAATTTCTCTGTCTCCTCATCTATAGTAACTTCCTCATTCTGCCACAGCCAAGCCCCCCTATGGGAACACCTTGGTCTCTGAATATCTTTAAGTATTTCATCTTAAAAAGTGTCTTATATAAACTTAGCAACCTTCACAAACACTCTTACCTTTCAAGATTGCTCATTTATCTCTCTCCAACATGAAAATTCTCTGATCTCGTTGATGTCTGCAGCCCACTTGACCTCATTCCGCTCCATCAGTATGCTTCTTTCTTCACCTTCTTTCTTATCAACCTTGATTCTCTTCTGCCAATCATTAACTTCCTGGAACGTATTCTGGTCCCACTTGTTCAATAAAATCACCCTATGTATGAGGTAAATTATCTGTTCCTCTCTGCCAACACCTGAGACGCCAAGTGCTTTTTATAACAGATCAGATATACTGCAGTATTAATTCACAATCACCAACATGAAATCGCTTTAATGCTGCTAGGAATCCTGTTGCTTCCTTCAAGTCCTCATTCTTTCACATTCTCTGAAACTAATTTTATCACCCATTCTCCATTCTTAACAAATCTCTCTTCCACACCCTCTCTTTGTTCTCAGAAGATGACCTATATCACAGAAAAAGAAAAACTAACAGATTACCTCATCTTTCTCCGTGTATACGCATGCATCTTATCTTCTCTCCTGTTCAACAGAGATGACTTCCTTCCTCTTCAATAAAGCCAATTTCAACTATATTTGAATCTATTCACTCCACTGCCCAAGAATCACACACCATTTATCACTCTGCTTTCTTTCTGAATATTCAATATCTTCTTAGTACTATCCTTCACATCAGTTTTAAATTACAATTTTTTTTAAATTATACAATTTTCATCATCATTAGACCTCAATCCCAATAAAAAAATACTGTCTTTGCTCTCTATCACTCTTAGAAAAATTCTTGAAGTGCCATTGAATTTCATCACTATTTACTATATTTTATTCTCACTACTCAAGCCATTGCATTCTAACTCCTACGTAATGACTCCTCAGCATCAGCACACTGTTAGATCATAAGTGATCTCTCCTTTACTAAATGGATCCTTTATTTCTCTTTTAGTTGAACTTTTTTTTTTCACCAGCCCCAAGCATCCTGAATATAATAGAATTCAATACCATTCACCACTTCTTTCTTCTTAACCATTTCTTCTTTATATTTTCTTGGTCTTTTTCATCCACCATCCTTGTCTCAATTACTACTTATCACGTGTTTACACATGTGCACATGCTGAGAAGATTTCTTCTTTAGGTTTCAGCTCACTTATTCTTTGTCAGTTAGCATCTCCTCAAATGTCCCAAATATTAACAACTAAAACTCCACACCTCAAAAATGAAACAAAGTAAACAATATCATCATCCTATATATGTTCTTATGTTAGTGAAGGTCACCATTTTTCAACTTGTTGAAAGAGTAAGGAATCTGGAATTCCCCCAATTTATTGTTTGTATATCTGTGTCAATTACAAGATTTGACCTGTTTTAAATTAGAAATTATTCTCAATTGCCTGCCTCTGCTCTGGCCTTGTCTTTGAAAGCATTATACACTTTCTTCTATCTTTTTGCTCTTGCTGCATCATTCCTCTTTAATTAAATGAACAATTTTTCCTGACATCACTGGGTCTTCACACATCCTAATATTCTTGCCTAAATTGTTCTTTGTCCTTTTCTTTACCTAACTAACTGAAATAATTCAGTTTGTAAAATACCTGTTCCAATCTATACTCCCTTAGAGTTCTTTGGAGAACTCCAACATTAGGTCAGTTACCTGTACATTATTTCTCATAGTACCAGGTTGATAATTTACCTTTTCTGAAGCAATAATAAATACCAAAAGCTAAAAATAATTTCTTTAGTTATTTTACTGATATATTTTCTCCAACAATTTTAATTTCCCCAAGGATATGTCCATTACTATTTATTATTTTAGGTCCTGACATAGTAGACAACCAGACAAGTTATTTAAATGGGTGAATCAGAAAATAAATAATACAACACTCCATAAATTGTGCTTAAGCAACTAGATATACATCTTGGAAAATTAAACTTAGCTCCCTATATCAGGCAAATGAAATGCTAAACATAAGTATATGTATAAGGGGATAAAGGGCTTCCCAGGTTGCACTAGCGGTAAAGAACCTGCCTGCCTAGGCAGGAGACCTAAGAGATGTAGGTTTGATCTCTGGGTCAGGCAGATCCCTGGGAGGAAGGAATGGCAACCCAGTCCAGTATTCTTGCCTGGAAGATCCCATGAATTTTTCTACAGTCCATAGGGTCTCAAAGAGTTAGACACAACTGAAGTGACTTAGCATGTACACACATAAGGGAATGAAATACAGAAAATATATTTTTAATCTTTGAGAAAGGTAAAAAGAAATAAAATAAAGACAAAATTTTTTAAATGACATGCTTGTCCAGAAAAAAGGAAAAAATGAAATATTTTAACTTATATAAAACTATTAAATATGAAAAATATATAACCTATATATATTACATAATGTTGTTGTGTTACTAAGTCATGTCTGACTCTTTGCCACCCCATGGACTTTAGCCTAATGGCTCCTCTGTCCATGGGATTTCCCAGGGAAGCATTCCGGAGTGGGCTACCATTTCCTTCCACATGGGATTTTCCCAACTCAGGGGTCAAACTCGTGTTTCTTACATTGCAGGCTGATTCTTTACCTCTGAGTTACCTGGGAAATCCATATTATATAACATGTATATATATATTTAAATATAAGGTGATGAAGTTTGATAAAAATACAATATCTTCTTAAAATGGCTAATCAGAAGTTTCTCCTACCACAGACAATACCCCAGACAGCATCAATTCCGTTTTGAAACAATGTTTGCTATTTTCTGATGAAAACTTTCATTTAGTTCTTATGCATGCACGCGTGCTCAGTTGCTTTGGTCGTGTCTGACTTTGTGAGACCCCATGGACTGTAGCCTGCCAGGCTCCTCTATCCATTGGATTTTCCAGGCAAAAATACTGGAGAGGGTTGCTGTGCCCTCCTCCAGGGGATCTTCCCAACCTAGGGACAGTCTTCAGATAAAGATGTGAAAATCTTTCTGACTGCAGCCTGGCATCTTTTTTGTTCAGAAGATCTGCTGTTAAGCATAAAAGATACACCTGTGTTTCTTATTTCTTATGTCTACCTCAAAACAGAGTATGTTAGAATCTTTGTGAAATACATCAGTATAAACCAAATTAACTAAATAGATCAATTTTCACATTCTTTGCATATATAAGTGGCTCTCTGTATCTATGAGTTCCGCATCCATAATTTCAACCAACCACTGATGGAAAATATTTGAAAAACAAAATTTCAGAAAGTTTCAAAAAAGCAAAACTTGAATGTACAGCAAACTGGCAACTATTTATAAAGTGAGTACATTGTACTTGAACTTCCCTTGTGGCTCAGATGGTAAAGAATCTGCCTGCAATGCAAGAGATCCGGGTTCAATCCCTGGGTTGGGAAAATTCCCTGGAGAAAGTAATAGCTACCCACTCCAGTACTCTTGCCTGAAGAATTCCATGGACAGAGAAGGCTGGTAAGCTTCAGTCCGTGGAGTTGCAAAGAGTGGGACATGACTGAGTGACTAACGCTTTTACTTTCCACCTTGTACTTAAACTATTCAAACAGCATGTGCATTGAATCAGATATCATAAGTAATATAGAAATGATTTAAAGTATATGTAGGATGTGCTGAGATTATATGCAAATGCTGCACAATTTTACATGAAGGGCTTGGGCATCTGCAGAATTTGGTATCCATAGGGTTCCTGGAAGCAATCCCCCAGGGATGCTGAGAGACAATTGTATGCCCCAATTTAAACCTGCTAAAATCATTGGAATACTTCTTGAGGAAAAATAGCAAACAGAAAATTCCTAACAAAAGCTACTCACAATCTGAGCATTTAGATTAATGTAATATTTATTTTTAATGGGCTTCACTAGTGACTCAGTGGTAAATAATCTTCCTGCCAATGTAGGATTCTAGGGTTCCATCCCTGGGTTGGGTTTATTCTCTGGAAAAGGAAATGGCAACCCACTCCATTATTCTTGTCTGGAGAATCTCATGGATAGAGGAGCCTGGCAGGCTACAGTCCATGGGGTCCCAAAAACAGTCGGACACAACTTAGTGACTAAACAACAACACAATATTTATTTTCAGGTCTAAAAATTCTTAGCCCTGTAACAAAATGTATTTTAATAATGAATATTTTCTTTTTCAATAAGCATCTCTAAGTAAATAAATTTCCAGTAATAAGATTTTCTCCAACTGATAAATCAATACAGCTGATTTTTGTTAATTAAATCTCCAATTTTACTGGGTTCTAAGGAAGGAATGAAGCTAAAGCTGAAACTCCAGTGCTTTGGCCACCTCATGAAAAGAGTTGACTCATTGGAAAAGACTTTGATGCTGGGAGGGATTGGGGGCAGGAGAAGAAGGGGACGACAGAGGATGAGATGGCTGGATGGCATCACTGACTCGATGGACATGAGTTTGAGTGAACTCTGGGAGATGGTGATGGACAGGGAGGCCTGGCGTGCTGTGATTCATGGGGTCACAAAGAGTCGGACACGACTGAGTGACTGAACTGAACTGAAACTGAACTGAACATAGTAAATAAAAGGCATGCAAAAATTTGCTCTACATTTATGAGAGAATAGAACACTTTGCAATTTTATTCTGAACTTAGACTGGCATATACTATTCTTTTACATTTTTGGACTTTATTATTAATCTTTGAAAATTCTAAACTTTTCCCAAACTTCCCAAGTTCACACACTCCTAGGAACTGAAATGCCAGTGTCTACAATAGTGGGTCAGAGGTTTTTTTCTAGAATATAGCTAGATTTTAAGCCACATATTTTTAAAACTTTGCTAGCCCAAACTTTCAGGAATGTAGTCTTGTATTTTCTATTTCTTTCTCAGTGAATCTGTAGTTGATTTTGTACTTCAAAGACCTTCACTTACCTAAGGCAACAGGAATTTTGACAAATCTGTTTTCAAAAAACTGGAATCAAAACAAAGATCTAAACATTAGACTCAGAAAAAAATTTAAATATTCAGTAAAGTAAGTAAGCAGCTTTTTTATATACTAATATTCTAGAAATCTTATCCTTGCATGTAAATTTCAAGTTTATGAAATATAATTCTTTGGTCTATACTATTTAAAAACCCAAATACTTTTAAAATACATCATTTTCAACCAGAAAAAAAGGAGAGAGGTAATCCGCTCTGTATGGACTAACAGACCTTAATATACACACACTGTTTACAATGTTTAGTAAAACAATTACACTCTTAAAGAAGCCATCCCTTGGTGGAATAAGATTTTCAACATTTGCAAGATTCGTAAAGTCACTTTTAGTCATTAACTTGCAATTAGGTTCAAAATTCTCACTGGCATATTTAATTGTAATACCAAAGTTTACATTTGATAACTCATAATACCAAATTTTACATTTGTACATGTGAATGTAATCCATTAATTCAGGGGTATTAATATAATTTCTAGTATTAATAAAAAGGTAACTGAATTTTGATACAATCCATATTAATATAATTCCTATGCCTTAAACTTGCCTTCACATGTGTATGAATGGACAGGTTTTGTTTACTTTTAAGTATGAAAGCATAGGCTTTCCCTTTTCTAGAGTATCTGTGAATATCTTAAGACTAGTCTCACTTTCTTCACTAATGTCTTCTTCACTTTATTCCCCTGAAAATGTCCTCATTTCACCCACTTTGTAGTATTTCCTTTGTTAAGATACGTTAATATGTTTACAAGGAAAAAGCCATTGTTTCAGCCACATAACGAACAGCACCTCCACCCATGTTGACCTCACAGGCTGAGTGCCATCTCCCCTGGAAGCCACAGTGTCCGCCACAGCCTCGGCCGAGCTAGAGCTTCCTGCACAGCTACAGGTGTGAGCAGAGTCGACTGCTGCACACTTCACCCACTCACATGCAGTCATCTTTCTGTGTTCTGTTACCAGTTTGTATGTGCATTTAATTCTATTGGTCATATCTCACTTGTACTTGCTTCCTGAGTGTAGGAGTTACACCACCTCTCATTTCAATTTTTCATCGCATCTTAGAGCCAACCAATATCTTTTTTTGGTGTGGTATTACTTGACAGAGCATATAGAAAATAGTGTATCTTTGAAATTGTCCTGTCTTATCTGAAATATACTTAATCTTCTTTCATTTGTTTAATATTAAGTATTACACACATATACACACAAAATTTCCACACATACTACATTTTTGTCAGGGCTATTTTATATACTCTTAACGTGCTCCAGGTACCCCTTACCCTTCTTTCTACCCTGCCTTGTAATGTTTGTGTTTTTTTTTTTTCTATCCCTTGATAACATCAGTAAGCAATTTTTATACAGAAATTACAGTCCTATCAATCTGCTATGCATTTTATTGATAAAGAGTAATTATACTGTGGAAAAGGCATTTTATAATAGTAATAATGGAGAAACACCTTTAACCAAGAGAAAGAGAACATTTAGATCGTTAAGTTGATTCTCAAAGCAAAAATATAATGATATCTGGATGACCCAAGGCCTTTCTTGACTTCTTTATTTAAATATCCAATTCTTTGACACTACAAAATACCCTTCACTGCTTTATTTTGCTTATTAGCATTCATGATCACTTATTATATAGAATTTACTTCTTCACTGTCTTTGTCATTTTTCCACTTTAATGTCAGTCCATGTGGACAGTGACTTTTCTTTGTTTTGTCCATTTATGTAGCCTCAGACCTTCGAAGAGTGATGGACATAAAGGAGATGCTCAATAAATATTTGTTGCTGTGCTGTGCTAAGTTGCTTCAGTCATGTCCGACTCTTTGCAACCCTACAGACTGTAGTAAATCAATGAATAAAAACTATAATCTTCAAGCTTAGTTATATCTTAAATTTGGTTAAGACTGCAAGAAAGAGTACACTAGGTGCCGTCTGTTTGGACATTTGCCTGTATAGTATCTCCAGTACAGCTCCTATTAATACTTCATTAAAATGGCTGTAGAGAAATTAGGAAAATGTAGAGAAGTAGTTCCTAATACAAAGCTTCCCTGATGGTTCAGTGGTAATGAATCCACTTGACAATGCAGGAGATGTGGGTTTGATCCTTAGGTTGGGAAGATCCCCAGGAAAAGGAAATGGTGACCAACTCCTGTGCTCTTGCTTGGAAAATCTCATGGATAGAGGAGCCTGGTAAGCTACAGTCTATGGGGCCATAGAGAGTTGGGCATGACTTAGCAACTAAACAACAGTTACTAACACCGACAGCCAATGCTGCCTTCTTCCATCTGGGTTTCCCTGATAGCTGAGTTCGTACAGAATCTGCCTGCAATACAGGAGACCTCAGCTCTACTCCTGAGTGGGGAAGATGCCCTGGAGAAGGGGAAACCTACCCACTCCAGTATTTTTGGGCTTCCCTTATGGCTCAGCTGATAAAGGATATGCCTGCAATGCTGGAGACCTGGGTTCAATCCCTGGGTTGGGAAGATCCCCTGGAAAAGGGAAAGGCTACCTGCTCCAATATTCTGACCTAGAGAATTCCATGGACTGTGTAGTTCACAGGATTGCAAAGAGTCAGACGTGACTGAGCGACTTAAACTTATTCCCATCTGCCAAACAGTCAGCTCCTAGAGCGAGATTGTCACATAAGAGGAACATGTCATGCATTCCCTGCCAGCATCAGAGCTGTGGTCAGAGAATTTGCCCAGGAAAAGTAACAGGCCATAATGCAGAATTCCAAATTCCTCCTCCCAGGAATGGAAGACTGTGGGAGATAGTGTATAAACAGCCTTCAAAGATGTTCACATCCTCATTTCTGAACCTGTGAATATGTTACCTTGTATGCCATGTCCCTGGTGACTCAGATGGTAAAGAATCTGCCTGCAATGGGGAGATCCAGGTTTGATCCCTGGGTCAGAAAGATACTCTGGAGAAGGGAATGGCTATGTATTCCAATATATTTGCTGGGAAAATCTTTGGACAGAGGAGCCTGGCGGGCTACAGTCCATGAGGTCACAAGAGTCAGACACAAATGAGTGACTAACTTATGTTATATTCCCAGTGAGCTATTTAACTGTTTAAACCTATTTCATGTGCAGGCTGTATATTGTCACTCTGCTAATTTAACTTATATGTAGAATACATCATGAGAAATGCTGGGCTGGAAGAAGCACAAGCTGGAATCAAGATTGCTGGGAGAAATATCAATAACCTCACATATGCAGATGACACCACCCTCATGGCAGAAAGTGGAGAGGAACTAAAAAGCCTCTTGATGAAAGTGAAAGAGGAGAGTGAAAAAGTGGCTTAAAGCTCAACATTCAGAAAACTAAGATGATGGCATCTGGTCCCATCATTTCATGGGAAATAGATGGGGAAACAGTGTCAGACTTTATTTTGGGGGGCTCCAAAATCACTGCAGATGGTGACTGCAGCCAGGAAATTAAAAGACGCTTACTCCTTGGAAGGAAAGTTATGACCAACCTAGACAGCATATTAAAAAGCAGAGACAGTACTTTGTCAACAAAGGTCTGTCTAGTTAAGGCTACGGTTTTTCCAGTGATCTTGTATGGATGTGAGAGTTGGACTATAAAGAAAGCTGATCACCAAAGAATTGATGCTTTTGAACTGTGGTGTTGGAAAAGACTCTTGAGAGTCTCTTGGGCTGCAAGGAGATCCAACCAGTCCATCGTAAAGGGGATCAGTCCTGGGTGTTCATTGGAAGGACTGATGTTGAAGTTGAAACTCCAGTACTTTGACCACCTGATGCAAAGAGCTGACTCATTGGAAAAGACTCTGATGCTGGGAAAGATTGAGGGCAGGAGGAGATGGGGATGACGGAGGATGAGCTGGTTGGATGGCATCACAGACTCGATGGACATGGGTTTGGGTGGACTCCGGGAGTTGGTGATGGACAGGGAGGCCTGGTGGGCTGCGGTTCATGGGGTCGCAGAGTCAGACATGACTGAGTGACTAAACTGAACTGAATTATAAACAAAGTTTTGCTTCTTTATTTTTTTATTTAAATAACATTCTTGTAGATTGTTCCATGTCAGCATATAAAGAGCTATCTCACTTTTTGTAAACAATTGCAAGTATTCCAATAAAATTTAACTGCTTACTTGATAAAATATTCTCAGAGAAATGTTAACCTGTCTCATTGGGATTATATTTTTTTCTTTTCCCTTTTATTCCTTCTGATTTTTGCTTTATGCATCTTCATTTCTTTGCTGTTAAGGTAGCTAATGGTTTATGATGTCCATCTCCTTTGTGAATTGTACCTTTTATTATTAAAAATATTTACCTTTGTTTCATTTAAAATAAATAAGTTTTTAAAACTTTAACTGCTTATTTCAATGGATATTCAGTTTTGTCCCAGAATTTGGTAATTATAGAAAAATTCTCCAATAAATAGTATGATATACTGTATCATTTGCCATAGAGCATATCTATAATATAAATCTCCTGCAGTGCTATTTCTGTGTCAAAAATATGTAAATTAAGTTTTGATAGATATTTAGTGTTTAATAGAACTTGTGCACTTACTATCCCCAAATAGCATCATTCAAAAGTACCTGCTTCCCTACATCTTTACCAACAAAGTGTTTTATGAATCTGTTTGATTTTGCCAATAAAGCCTTTACCAATGGAAAGAGTTGTCTTGAGTCATTTAAATTTACAGTTTCCTATTATTTGTGACACCATGTATCTCTTTTTGGTATTTCTTTTATTTAAACTATCTGTTCATGTCATTGTGGGTTAATAACATGAACATAATTTTGAGCAGAAAATAAGATACAAAATAGTTTATTCTATAAAATTCTATAAATTTATACAGTACCTCTAATCTCTGCTGTTATAAATTAGGGCAGAATTTATTTTAGAGAGGATTATACCTAGAAGTTATAATAATGGGAATGAATAATAGTTACCATGGTGAGAAGTCATTCTTAGAGACAATGTCCAAGAGGCATTTCTCAAGTGCTTGTAATATTGTTTAACACATTTATTGACCAGGGGATTTTTGCAGACACTATGGCAACCCACTCCAGTACTCTTGCCTGAAGAATTCCATGGATAGAGGAGCCTGGTGGGCTGCCATCTATGGGGTAGCACAGAGTCAGACACGACAGAAGCGACTTAGCAGCAGCAGCGGCAGCAATGCTTGTGGATGGTGATTTGTTACATCAGTGAATATTGAAACATCTTCAGTCACTAAAGTTTCAGTAACAAAAGATATAGCAATATGTTTCTGGTCGAAACCTTGTTAATTATCTGGTCCTAGTTACTTGGGTGTTGTATTTGTTTCCTAGGGCTTCTGTAACAAAGTATCACAACTTGAGCTTCCTAAAAGAACAGAATATTTTTTTCCACAGCTCTATAAAGATAGTTCAAAATAAAGGTGTCAGCAGGCCTTACATATGAGCATATTCGATTAGGCTTCTCTCTAAAGAGAGAAGTGGCTTTAACTTGATCATATCCACCAAGACCTATTTCAAATAAGTTCATATTCTCAGGTCCTGGGGCATTAGGACCTTAACACATACATACATATGTTAGGATCTCAACATATAAATATGCAATAAGTATATTTATTTCGTGAAAATTAAACAAGCTCTACATTAATAGTCTGTGCAGCTTTCTGCGTGTTTTATTTACACTATGAATTTGTTTAATATAATAGATGATTCTATTTACATTAGGAAAAAATGTAAATACCTAGGGGTATCTGGAGTAAATACAAGAATATATTCACTATTTCTATGCACAAAATTATGAAGTTTACTGAAAATTATTAAAGAAGATGTAAATTACTAGTGATATCTCTTGCCAATTTATTGAAATATTTACTTACATTATAAATATGCAAATTCTGCCCAAAGTAATCTAAACACTTAGTGTAACTAAAACAAACACTCTATCATCGTTTATTCTAGACCTTAATCGATTATTTCTAAACATTTATAGTAGGGCAAAGAGCCTAGAATAGATATATTATTCCTAAAAATGAAGAATGGTAAGAGAGAATTCGGCATGGTAAATACAAAGCTACATATTACAAAAGCAACCTTAATTTAGATACTTGATAATGAAATAAGTCAGACAGAGACAAATAAATACTACATGATATCACACACATATGGAATTTAATGAAATAAGTCAGACAAAGACAAATAAATATTACATGATATCACATACATATGGAATCTGAAAAATCAAATTCAGAGAACAGAGAGAGAAGTGATTGTCACCAGCAACTGGGAGTGGACTGTGGAAATACTATTCAAAGGACATAAATTTCCAGTTATAAGATTAACAGGTTCTTGGGATCTAATGTACAGTATGATGAATAAGATAATAATATTGCAGTATATACATGGAAGTTGCTAATAAACTAGATCTTGAAAGTTTTCATCAAAAAAAAGAAATGTGTGTCTGTTATAGGACAGACATGCTAGGTAATGCACTGATGATAGTCATTTTGCAATAGAAAAGAGTCAGATCAACATGCTTGACTTACTCAATGTTGCATGTTGATTGTATCTCAGTAAAACTGTGGAATAAGGTATTTGTGTCCATCAAACAGATACTACTTAAAAAGTGGGGAAAAGTGACAACATGGAAAAATGTTTGCTGCAAATGTAACCAACAATATGGGGACAGACCCACCTATCAGTGTCCCCTAGTAGTCATCCTATGCTGTCCACAGAGTCACCCCTGGAACATATGGCTCCGCTGACCAGAAGAGTCTGCTGCTGGCCCCACAGGATGTCTCTTACATAAGACCACCTCTCCAAGAGCAAGACACATGACCAAGCTACCTAATACAGGGAAGTAATCAGAGAATTACAGACAATTGTAGAGACAAAATTTCGTAAATGAAAGAGCAAGGTAAAATCAGAGAAAAAGAAGGAAAGTGGATATGACCAATCTATCCAACAGAGTTCAGGAAAATGATTATAGAGACACTCAGTGATCTCAGGAGAAGAAAGGATGAGCACAGTATTTTTAAAAAAGAGTTAGAAAATAACAGAATAAACACACAAAGCTGTAGAATTCAAGGAATCAACAACAGATTAGATGCCACAGATGAACAGTTCAGTAGTCTGGAAGAGAGAGTAGAGAAAAGCACTTAAGTTGAACAGAAAAGGAAAAAAGGAGAAAAGACTTTTAAAAATCGAGGACAGTTTAAGACACACATTATGCAATGTCAAGTGCACGAACAATTGCATCATACAGATCCCCAGTAAGAGATGGAGCAGAAAACTCACATGAAGGAATAGGAGCAGAAAACTTCCCTAACCCGAGAAACAAATATCCCTGTCTGGGAGGACAGATGGTACAAAAACATATGAACCTGAAGGGGTCCTCAAAGAAACACATTATAAGATAGTGGCAAAAATTAAAAACAAAAAGAGAATATTATTAATAAAATCATCAAGGGAAAAGCAACTGGTATTGTACAAGGGAGAGGCTTCCCCGGTAGCTCAGCTGGTAAAGAACCTGCCCGCATGCAGGAGACCTGGGTTCGGTCCCTGGGTTGGGAAGATCCCCTGGAGAAGGGAAAGGCTACCCACTCCAGTATTCTTGGTCTGGAGAATCCCCATGGACAGAGGAGCCTGGCAAGCTATGGTCCATGGGATCGCAAAGAGTTAGGCAAGACTGAGTGACAGCACAGCAAAGTACAATGTACAAGGGAACTCCCACAAAACTATCATTTGGCTTTTCAACAGAAACTTTGCACGTCAAAAGATAAGAATGCTATATGCAAATTGAATAAGGGAAGTTCAGATCAACATGATGGAGTAAAAGAACATAAAGCTCACCTACTCCTTCACAACATGTCAAAAACACATCCACATGTGGAACAATTCTCACTGAAACTTAACTGGAAACTGGCAAAAGGACTCCTGTTTAACCAAGACTGTAAGAAAGATACACAAATAATCAAGTAGGAAGGGAAGAGAAGTGCTTGAGTCAGGACTGGAGTGGACTCAGAGGAAAAGGGAGATTATACGGATGGAGACCCACTCTTGGGATTGAATGGGTCAAGCCATGGATTGGGTGTCACAGTCTGGAGTCCTATGTGGGGGAGACAAGTACCTGGGACTGAGTGCAAGACTACTAAACCAGATGGAAGGGCTGTGGGAAGCCTGGGCTTTATTCTTAAGGAGTATACATGAACATAGGCATTCTGGTTTGACTCCAAGACTGGACAGACAAAGGTTTATAAATCTTGCTATTTCTTGTTTTTCCATTAAACCTCACCAATGTGGTTTACCACTGTAAACCTCTTGAACAATCTTAAATGTCTATTTCATGCAAGAACCCTAACTGATATAAGTAGAAGCCCTTTTTAGTTTTATATCCTTAATTTTTACAATTTTTTTAGTTCATAAAGGATGTTTGCTAACTTTCTTACATAAATAATTACTAATATGAGCTCTCATAAAGAGACTACTCACTCCCAAGGAATTTATGGGTGGTAAAGTTTCCTCACTTTGAGTACATTTAAAATTTGGAAATGTAACTGAAGTATTTATTGTGCATGCATTAAAAAAAAGTTTAAGTAATAACTAATAAAATTTTATAAAAGCAGCAACATATTTTATGCTCTTTAATTAATTAGGATTCACTAACAAGACTCTTGGTGAAAGTGAAAGAGGAGAGTGAAAAAGTTGGCTTAAAACTCAACATTCAGAAAACTAGGATCATGGCATCCGGTCCCATCACTTCATGGGAAATAGATGGGGAAACAGTGGAAACAGTGTCAGACTTTATTTTTTTAGGCTTCAAAATCACTGCAGATTGTGACTGCAGCCATGAAATTAAAAGATGCTTGCTCCTTGGAAGGAAAGTTATGACCAACCTAGATAGCATATTCAAAAGCAGAGACATTACTTTGCCAACAAAGGTCCATCTAGTCAAGGCTATGGTTTTTCCTGTGGTCATGTATGGATGTTAGAGCTGGACTGTGAAGAAGGCTGAGCACCGAAGAATTGATGCTTTTGAACGGTGGTGTTGGAGAAGACTCTGTAGAGTCCCTTGGACTGCAAAGAGATCCAACCAGTCCATTCTGAAGGAGATCAACCCTGGGATTTCTTTGGAAGGAATGATGCTAAAGCTGAAACTCCAGTACTTTGGCCACCTCATGCGAATAGTTGACTCATTGGAAAAGACTAATGCTGGGAGGGATTGGGGACAGGAGGAGAAGAGGATGACAGAGGATGAGATGGCTGGATGGCATCACTGACTTGATGGACGTGAATCTGAGTGAACTCCAGGAGCTGGTGATGGACAGGGAGGCCTGGCGTGCTGCGATTCATGGGGTTGCAAAGAGTCGGACTCCATTGAGTGACTGAACTGAACAGAACAACTTGTATTAGCAAAACTGAGCTGCTATACACTAAACTCACACACGTAACTTTTCCCAGATGAACAGTTAGCAGCATAAACAAAATTTCCATCAATATATGCACAACCATCTTTCTCCAATTTCAGGAATTCAAACCTGTAAAAAAAGTAAAGCAATAAAATCTTCAAATGCCAATTTTATTTTAAGCTTAAAATTAACAAAGCAAACAAAATGAGAAAGAATAAAAGAACAAATTAAACAAATAAAATAAGAACAAACCCCTGAAGATTGACAGTCTTTAAACTAAGTTTAGCAGTTGATACTAAACAGTATCTAATCCTGTTTGTTTAAATAGAATTATAAGCCAAATGACAATTTAAAAGCCAAAGGAAATCAATCCTGAATATTCATTGGAAGAACTGATGCTGAAGCTGACGCTCCAATACTTTGGCCACCTGATGTGAAGAGCTGACCCACTGGAAAAGACCCTGACATGGGGAGAGATTAAGGGCAAGAGAAGAAGAGGGCGATAGAGGATGAGATGGTTGGATGGCAGCCCTGACCCAATGGACATGACTTTGAGCAAACCCAGAGAGTTAGTAAAGGATAGGGAAGACAGTCCATGGAGTCACAGAATCGGAAATGACTTAGTGACTGGACAACAACAAAAGCAAACCACAAATGATAAAAAGTGAAGTGAAGTGAAGTCACTCAGTCGTGCCCGACTTTTTGCGACCCCATGGATAGTAGCCTGCACCAAGCTCCTCCATCCATGGGATTTTCAAGGCAAGAGTACTGGAGTGGGTTGCCATTTCCTTCTCCAGGGAATATTCCCAACCCAGGGATCAAACCCAGGTCTCTCACATTGTAGACAGACGCTTACAAATGATAAAACTATGATAGAAATGTATAGAGTTATAAGCTTGCCTAAAACTATGCCCAAATTTCTCCCAAGAGTCCAGTAAAGTTCATAATGTAAAGGTTCTAAAGCTCAGATTATTTAGAAAGAACTGGCACTTTTCCCCCAATTAAATCCCACAGATTGATCCTCAAAAAACATAATGATTTCCTTTATCTTGGTTCCTCTTTCTGTTCCCTACACACATAATACACACACACAAAGAAAAACCCAGATATAATCTCAGAAAAGTTTAATTATCAAACCACTGTACATACAGGTTTTCAATTACTGTGGTGCCATCTTCCCATAACCAGGATTCACTTGTTTCATTCATTTTGAGACCTATCCATCCTTTTACTTCAAGCATTGATAAAATTTCCTATTTGGAAAAAATCATAAACCATAAACGTGTACATATTATAATTCACTCCTTTCTGACTCAAAGATTATTGATTAAATTTCTCCCAAGGGCTTGCACACATCCACTTAGTATTAATAAGAGTTTTTCTCAAGATATCTCATTTATTAATGTGCTTTTTTCCTAGAATTAAATGTTCAAAAAGTGGAGTTTCTCTAATTTCTCCCTAATAAAACTGAGTCAAAGAAACAAAATATCATAGACTTTGGAGAACTTCAGCTTTCCCAAATTATAGCATCAATCACTAATGTTTTCAAATGAAATACAGTTACAGTATAACAGCAACAACAACAAAAACAAACAAATAAACAAAAGCAGAAGTGTTTCCCCTACCAGCTCTCCCTTGATATCGATCTTTAGAAGGTGGGTATCTAGCTCTTCACAGGCAGTATGGCTCTCCATCCAGGTTTTGGTTTTACTCGAAAGATGATAATAACTACTTCCAAATCCAATCCAGTGAGTTGAACAATGGTCGCAGGAACATTCTAGAAAGTAAAAATATATTTAATGTGTACTCTGTACAATAAGTCACTACTACTAACACAATTCCCATATCTTCCTGTCTGTTATACAGATGGATATTAGGTAGAAAGCAAAATAAGCGTTTTTTTGGTCACATTTCTGGGCAAGTTTTAAACAACACCATAGCTAACTTCAACAATACATGAACCATGAACTTCCAGATGTTCAAGCTGGTTTTAGAAAAGGCAGAGGAACCAGAGATCAAATTGCCAACATCCGCTGGATCATGGAAAAAGCAAGAGAGTTCCAGAAAAACATCTATTTCTGCTTTATTGACTACACCAAAGCCTTTGACTCTTGGATCACAATAAAGTGTGGAAAATTCTGAAAGAGATGGGAATACCAGACCACCTGACCTGCCTCTTCAGAAACCTGTATGCAGGTCAGGAAGCAACAGTTAGAACTGGACATGGAACAACAGACTGGTTCCAAATAGGGAAAGGAGTACATCAAGGCTGTATATTGTCACCCTGCTTATTTAACTTCTATGCAGAGTACATCATGAGAAAAGCTGGGCTGGAGGAAGCACAAGCTGGAATCAAGATTGCCAGGAGAAATACCAATAACCTCAGATATGCAGATGACACCACCCTTATGGCAGAAAGTGAAGAACTAAAGAGCCTGTTGATGTAGTCAAAGAGGAGAGTGAAAAACCTGGCTTAAAACTCAACATTCAGAAAACTAAAATCATGGATCTGGTCCCATCACTTGATAGCAAACAGATGGGGAAAAAGTGAAAACAGTGAGAGACTTTACTTTTTGGGGCTCCAAAATCACTGCAGATGGTGACAGCAGGCATTAAATTAAAAGACGCTTGCTCCTTAGAAGAAAAGTTATGACCAACCTAGACAGCATATTAAAAAGCAGAGACATTACTTTGCCAACAAAGGTCTGTCTAGTCAAAGCTATGGTTTTTCCAGTAGTCTTGTATGGATGTGAGAGCTGGACTATAAAGAAAGCTGAGCACCGAAGAATTGATGCTTTTGAACTATGGTGTTGGAGAAGACTCTTGAGAGTCCCTTGGCCTGCAAGAAGATCCAACCAGTCCATCCTCAGGGAAATCAGTCCTGAATATTCATTGGAAGGACTGATGTTGAAGCTGAAACTCCAATGCTTTGGCCACCTTATTAGAATAACTGACTCATCTGAAAATACCCAGATGCTGGGAAAGATTGAAGGCAAGAGGAGAAGGGGATGACAGAGGATGAGATGGTTGGATGGCATCACCAACTCAGTGGACATGAGTTTAAGTGAACTCCAGGAGTTGGTGATGGACAGGGAGGCCTGGTGTGCTGATGTCCATGGGGTCACAAACAGTCAGACATGACTGAGCAACTGAACTGAACTGAATTTTCAAACCAGGTGAATGAAAGGAAAACAAAACACAAGCCATATAAATGGCTAATATTTGGCATTTATATATTTTATTTGTTCTAAGAGCCATCAAACAGGTTCAAAAACAATAACTGGTTATAACAGAAACTAGTAGCTGTGTTGTCTAGTCTCCTGTTTCTTGAATCTATTGGGATGTTCCCTTTTTATTCAGGCAACTTATTTTTAATAAAACTTGAAATTAGTTTTTTCTTCCATCTTTTTCATACTTTGACTTTTCTCCTTTCATAAATGTTTGTCTCTAATTTCTTAGAAAATGCTAATCTAAATTATTTTCATGTCATGCTTGAATTACTCCATTATTGTCATAATTTTTCTTTTCTTTTTAACTGCTTAGAAGGAATGCTCATGGGTAATGCTTTTGGTTGATATAGGAGCCCTACCCTTCTGTTTCTTTTGTGTGTGTGTGTGTGTGGAAAGACACTTTATTTCTTGGCAAATGCATTGTTCTTGAAAATCCAACCCTGTCATGAAAATGCAATGATTTCCCCAAAAGGGTAACAGAGGCGGGAAATCCCAACTTACTGGAAAGACAGTCTCAATTAGGAATAGATATATCTTTTTCTTTATAAGTGCTGAATTTACTGATAAGGATTTGAGTAAACTTGCAATAAAGGCAACTTTCTATATTATGGCCACTGAATCTGGATGTACAATAAATACTAATGTAAAATATATATGCTTGTAATTTCAAAAATGGTAATCATCTCCATCAGAGAAAGTGAGAAAGAAAAATTGCTAAAGAGATACAACTCCCTGGCTTTTCACTTATTTTCTTTCTACTTTCTAGACATACTTCACCCATTTCTCACACCTTCACCTCAATATAATTTAAATCCCTTTTTTCTCCTAATAAGAATCAAATCACAAACAATACTCACACACATAACACTTTGAGTATTTTCACATTCTCCAATATTATCTTTCTTCTTTTGACCAATATTAATTTTTCCTTAATAAAAAAGTGACCATACTATAGATTTGTGGATGTCAGGAAAATAAACTCGTTAGCCCCAGTAATCAATATTAGAATTAGATTGAACAGAGAGAATACTCACCACTATTTTTAGAAGATAAAGTGGGAATAGCTGATATTTTTTGGTTTTGGTCTCCTCTGCTAGAAAATACTATGACAAAAATCATGATAGTAATTAGTTCTCTTTAGGATAAAATATGAAGACAATGTAAAAATTCAGTCCTGATTTCAAATCATTGAAACATGTTGCTGATATAGTGATTGTAATAACAACAGTATTTCTCAATTACTTACAATTTGCAAGCAAGACACGCAGTGTTATCATCAGGAGCACACACAAGATCCCTAGACTCCAAGCTAACACTTGCCACTTTGTAGATCGGTGGTGTGACACTAAAGGAAAGAGAAACAATGACGAAGCTTCATCGTTTCCCAGAAAACATCAAATATAAAACTGAACACCAAAATGTTTCATTCTCAGAGGGAAACATTCATTTTTGTTCATCCTGAATAAAACCATTTTTTAGCCACATTTGGAACTCTAATTTTTCCATACTCAAATTTCTTCCCTAATAGGTTCTTCTTGATCTCACTTCTTATCCTGCTTGAGGCTCCAGGTATGTCACCTGAACCACGTCCACCATCATCTTTGAGCCTCCTTTGCCTATGATTTTATAAATTATTAACTCTGAGCACTCTGCAAATATACTTTCTTCTAGTAAACTCAGAAATGAAATACATCTAGATAGAGAAAATAATGTCCCGTGCTTAGTCGGTCAGTTGTGTCCAACTCTTTGGGAACCCATGGACTGTAGCCTTCCAGGCTCCTCTGTCCACGGGGATTCTCCAGGCAAAGAGAACCCCAATCTCCCATTGCAGGCAGATTCTTTACCATCTGAGCCACCAGGGAAGCCCAAGAATACTGAAGTGGGTAGACTATCCCTTCTCCAGGAGAACATCCCAAGCCAGAAATTGAACTGGGGTCTCCTGCATTGCAGGTGGATTCTTTACCAGCTGAGCTACCAAGGAGCATGAAGTGAAGTCGCTCAGTCGTGTCTGACTCTTTGCGACCCGGTGGACTGTAGCCTACCAGGCTCTTCTATCCATAGGATTCTCCAGGCAAGAATACTGGAGTGGCTTGCCATTTCCTTCTCCAGGAGATCTTCCTGATCCAGGGATCGAACCCAGGTCTCCCGCATTGGAGGCAGACGCTTTAACCTCTGCACCACCAGGGGAGCCACCAGGGAAGCCCCAACAGGGAGCATGCTGCTGCTAAGCCGCTTCAATCCTGTCTGACTCTGTGCGACCCCACAGACGGCAGCCCACCAGGCTCCCCCGTCCCTGGGATTGTCCAGGCAAGAGCACTGGGTTGCCATTGCCTTCTCCAATGCATGAAAGTAAGAAGTGAAAGTGAAGTCGCTCAGTCGTGTCCAACTCTTTGCGACCCCATGGACTGCAGCCCACCAGGCTCTTCTACCCATGGGATTTTCCAGGCGAGAGCACTGGAGTGGGGTGCCATTGCCTTCTATAGTGTTAAGCAAATAAAAATATTAATTATAAATTCCATTGAACATTAACATTCTTTTATTAGCCAATCAATCATTCAGTATATCAGTCAAAGGGGAAGTAACAAAATACATTATTATCTTTTGTCAAGAAAGAAATAGCTGTCATAAATTTTATAAAGATATATGAGCATGTTCACCAAGTTTTGTCTTCCCTTGTGGCTCAGACAGTAAAGAATCCCCCTGCAATGTGATAGACCCTGGGTTAAATTCCCTGGTTGGGAAGGTCCCCTGGAGAAGGGCATGGCAACCCACTCCATGGCAATACTTGCTTGGAGAATCCCCGTGGACAGAGGAGCCTGGTGGGCTGCAGTCCATGGGCTTGCAAAAAGTCGGACACAACTGAACGAATAGGCACACACCTTCAGCATAATGTTAGAAAATGTTTCTGTCAAAAAGTGGCGTTGTACTTAAAATTGGAGGAAAATAAAAATTCATTATTCCTTAAAGTAGGAGAAGCATGGGGGATGGAGAGAGGGTGTCTTCAACTTGGAGAGGCAATCTCAGTAAACACTTTTAAATGACAGGAAGCTTGGAACTGAAATGCAATCTAGCGGAGCTCAGTAAAGGAGGGAATGGAGATGGAGAGATAGTCTGTAGGACTAGAGGACTATTTTTTTTTTTAACTTTAAGAACAATAGAAAATTTTGTAGGAACTTTGCTTAAAAAGTCATGATTATTTTGCTTGAAATATAAGGAAAGGATTGAAAAATGGAAGATGTGAGACTTTTGAGAGTCTGTCTCAGTAATCTCCGTGAAAACATAGGAATCTCAGTCCAAGAGAGAAGCAGGTCAGCTTGAACACACTACTTGAGTATGAGGAGTCAAACTCTACTTTCAGGTTTTGAGATTAAGCAATGAGGGAGCTAAACACTAAATTCAATCCTCTTAGTTTTGGTCAACTTCTGCCCCAAGTCCTCCAGATATTTAAAAAAAATAAAAATAAAAATAAACTAAGCCTCAGAGAAGCTCTATCCAAACACCAAGATATCTCTCTTATTTTACCAATATAGTTGAGGCTATGAATGTCTTTAATTTGCCCCCTCCTATATCTGTATGTACGTGTGTGTTTGTATATATTCATATATTCATACCCTGTTGTCATTGTCTTTTTATTTCAGAAGATGAGCAATTTCCCTATGATACAAGTCAAAACCTTTTACAGATCCTATTTATTCCATGCCACCCAGTCTCCCTTAGAGCATTTATTATCTAAGAGAAAATTATCTTTTTGTGCCCTTTTCTTCATCATCTCTTTTTTATAAACTTTATCTGATTAGTCTATACATGGGCTCAAATCCCTCAAAATCTAATATTTTGAGATAAGGGATTCCTTGCCTTGGCTCAGGTCTTCCACTTTTCATTGTCATTTCTCTTATGTTGTTATTATCAGTGAAAATTATAAAAATGCTTTCCGGACTCTTTTTATTCCTATACTAAACTTCTTTTGATCCCTTAACTTTCAGTTATAGCTTGTAAGCTTTTCTCCATAATCAAACAAAAACCCCAACTGCAAAATCCAAGGAAATAACTTTCCACTTACACTTTATTAGACATCGTTTAATTTCTCCTCTCTGGATACGCATTTCATATGTACCTTTCTTGAGTCTTCCTCTGCTTAATTCTTACATGTTGCCTTTTGCTATGGTAGACTTTTCATTCACATCGTCTCTATTTGCAGTCCTGTCTACTCACATAAGCCTTACCTGCCCATTTCCATCTTATTTCTAGAGATTCAATCTTTCAAATCCCATTGCATTATGTATGTTGTCCTCTGAATCGATTAAGAAATGATTCAAATGCCATACATGATCTGACTTTTACTGGATTAAATATTTTTCTTAATGGTGGTTAAGATGTTTAGCTACTCAGTCACTTAAGTTAGGAACCTTGCTATCTTATTCTACTAATTTCTCACCTTTACCTCCAATATCCAAATGATTGTAGAGTCTTAAAAAACTTTACCTCCAAAACATTCTTTTTCTTTCTGTAGTCTGTCTCTCTGCTAATAGACTCTTGTTAGTTTTTTGAAGTTAAGTGATTATTGCTTCTTTACCTTTATAGGTACCATTTTGTCCAGAGGAGGCCCACAGTACAAATTCAAAAAATAATTGTGGAATGAGTCAGACTGAACTGAATTGAAGACTGGCATCAAGAATTATTTTTAAAATAATACACAAAAGAAGCAATAGAATTCATATAATAGTTCTTACAAGTAATGCAATTGTGTTGGAATTTGGATCAGCACAATTTTAGAAGAAATGAAAGTAGTGAAGGACTATTTAAGAGACGAACAATTCCACAGTAATATCCTAAAATAATCAAGGACAGTCCTGAAGATAAATAAATAGTGTAATGTGGCAATTTAATAAAGATTTTGAGAGAAGTATTCTAAATGCAAGAACTGAGATCTAATGAATAACAAAATGTAATATTATACCTTTTCTTTTTTTTCTAAACCATTTTCTGTACTGAAAGAGAAAAAATCTGTGTGATTTCGGTTCCTTGTGTCTTGCTTGTTGTTCACTTGATATGACATTTCTCTCATTTGTTTTGGGTCTTCTTTGCTTCTGTTGAGATCTGGGAAATTTCAGTTCGGTGTGGGTTACCTCTTGCTTGTTTACAATACCTTTGTTTTGCATATTCTTAAACATTTTTTTTTTTCTGAAAAGACTTGGATTCCTTTAGTCAATCTTGATATCTTTCTCTTTAGTATCTATGCAATAGAAAAATGTGAGGAAAAGTGTTAAGTGGTCATTGCATCAGGTCAAACAGTGAAAAATTATTTCATTCTGATGTATAAGTAAACAGTTATAACATTAGAAGAGTAAAAAAGGCACCAAATGAGAGATTAAATCTCTCTCCCAACATTGCAATCCTTATTTAGAAGAATGATTTTATTTTCCTTTAATATGATTATACATTTCATTTCCTCTTTTAATCATTTTTTGAAAGGAGTAGATAAAGTATATACATATATGCTTCTCAATAGTTTTTATGTAATGAATAATGTTAATCATGTGTAGACTATGATTAAGGACATTAACAAAGAACTTATTATTTAAATCTAATATTAAAGTTTTTTAATCTCAAATCAAGTTGACATAAAGATTGTTGTATCACTGAAATAATCCATTATTCAGAAGATTCTTAATATAGGAAAAACTCTTTCAGGAACTAGGTAAATCTTACAATTTGTAAAATAACAACTTATCTCTCAATCTGCCTGCCTACCATCTTTTTCCTGCTTAACCAAGTCATATGTACCTATCCATATACACAAACAAGCAGAAGCAAGCACATGGATCACCTAAATTAATGAGACAATGCCAATGAACCACCAGAAATGAACAAAAGAAATAAGGTAAAATATAATTTTTTTTAAAAATTATTGTTTTCAAATTCATTAATAAATAAAAAAGGCTAATTGAAAGAATAAAATAACTTTTACCTGTGAAAACACTAGATAACTTAACAGATATTTTTGTATTAGCAAATTATTGTGAGTACAAAATTATTTACCAGTATTTACAAAACATAAAGTATGCAAGCTTTGAAACAATTCTACTTTTAGCAATTTATCTTACAAATTTTTAAACATCCAAAGTTATACAGCACAGTTTTTTTTTTCCCTTATACTTTACTAAGAGTTAAGCTGGAAAACAGAAAACAAAAAACAAAGTTATTAGCAGATGTGTTTGTAATAAAGTGAGTTGTGAGATAAGTTAATATTTCACATTGATATATTGATTCTCTAGTACACCTTTAACTATTTAACATAAAAAATATTGATACATGAAGCAAAGTAATAGATTTGCAGTGATTAGTGTTAGGTACAGTTTGGGCAGGTTTGCATTGCTTTCCATTTTACTGAAAATTAAAGAACGTGTGATAAAAGCAACTTAAAGATGAAATTTTGAGAATTTAAAAATGTTGAAAATCAAATAATTTTATACATAGGGTATTTTCTACATTCATGGCTACTTTAAGAGTAAATTTCAGAAAAAAATGGGATACAATTTTTTAATTAAAAAATTTTATACTTCCTTAAATTGTTTCCTGAAAGCTTTGTTCAATGATAGCAAAAATGATATTTAATTGAAGTATATATTGGTATTGTAAGAATGCAGCTGTTTAAATATTTGATGCAATTAAACTACATTTTTTGTACTAGAGGAGGAAGAAAAATGACTATTTTTAAGAAAAAGTAATTAAATAAGCATGGTCTAAGAAAAGTTTAAAAGTGATGTAATCACTGGAAGATGGACTATTGGTTCACACTGAAGCATTACACAGACTTAGATCACTAATTTCACTACAATACTGAAACAGATTTCAGATAAGTCAAAATGTTAAATGTAAGACATTAGATGATAAAGCTAATAAAGGATTAAAAGAAACTATAAGTAAATAGTTACAACTTTCTAATCTCACACAGACTAGGAAAATAATTAAGTTGAATTATAGAAATATCATTTTTATTACTAAAATTTTTGTCACCAATAATCACACTAAAAGATTTTTATTTCACCACTAACCAAAGAAATGTGAACATACTAATGATACACATTTTCACCAATAAAATCATTAAATTTAAGTCAAATGCAATCACATAGAGTTGTGACTGCAATGTGACTACAATGTGCAAGAAAACACATTTATTTACAGGGACTTCAGGTTAATCTAAATCTTTCCCTATGAAAATTAATTTGTTTTTATGTACCAAACCAAATAATGAAAACATCTACTGATCCAATAATTCAAAATAATAAGAAAATTATAGCTTTTTAAATAAATTTACTGGGAAAAAGAGCCCAGGTAGTTGAGAAAATGAAAAAAAAAAAAAAAAAAAAACAACAAGAAAATTTCAAGTCAAAGAAACAAAAAAGTAAATAAATAAAAGAGATAGCTGGATTCATACTCCATGCCATTGTTTATGAAATAAGCATGCAACATAATTTTACAAAAGCTAATTTTTTCCTAAACTATCATTTAACACATTCTGAGTTACTAGTTCAAATTAATGCTAATCATTACATACATTTTTTTAACTTCTTGAGAGAAGGAAATAAATGGAAGCAATCATACTCACTGACTTGAAGATAAATTTGTAGGAAAATCAGAGACTTAAAATAAGGTAAAATTGTTGTATGTTGGAATTAGTTATGTAGTAGATTATCTGGTATAAGAACCTCTAGAGAAGGCTCTAGGTTAAAAAGCACTCTAATACTGACATAAACTTTTGTTGTCCAAAACATATGTGAAAAACTCACAGGAAGTTTTCACATAACTGCCAATTTGTAGTTTTTACTCTCCCACAAAATAGTGATGAAGAAGTGAAAATGTTGCTTCAATACATCGTGACTTTTGGTACTCTGAAAACTGTATCATAAATTACAGACTTTTTAGTTTAAAAGGTCTGCAAAAAATATTACTTTAATGGCTGCTTAGTAAGAATATCCCTTTATCAAAGCTGAAGCTTAATCGAAAAGAAAAATGAGCTAAATTACATATTTTATTAGATGTTACATGGAACAAGAGTACCATGGGATATGTAGAAAAGTATGCAGATGTATCAGAATAGAAAGTATATTTTAGGCTTTACTGGCTAAATTACAATAGATAATTCTTAGTAACTATTTAGTGGTAGTTGCTATCACTACCCGGAACGAAGTTTACGTTGTGTTTATTATAACATGTAATATAGAGTAGTAGAGTTTGGCATGTTATAATTAATAACTATGTAATTTGAAAGACTTCCATAGTCACCAACTTGTGGGTTAAAAAGACAACATATGATAAATTTCCAAGTGTGTCTCTGTTGTTAGTTTGTACCAGATGACTGAGAATCACAGTACTGATACCATCTTCCTTCAGTCACTCCCACTTACTTATGACTCTAACATTCCGTTTCCCTCCTCTCATCATGGTTTATGTGCTCCTAGGCATTCTCGATATTGATTCGTGATAATGGATCACAGTCTTCTGATTGATTCATCAGTGTCCATGTGAACCAGCCACTTACACCCTGGCCGCTCAGTTTTTCTTTCTCCCCATCCCCAAGTGACCTCCCCACTCTGCCTCAGCCAGGCCCTCCCATGGGAACATCTCGGTCCTTGTCATACCTTTAAGTGTTTCATATCAAAAAATGTCTTATTAAAACTTCCCACCCTTTACAAACACTCTTACCTTTCGAGATTCCTTATTCATCTTTCTCCAACATGAAAATGCTCTGATTTCATTGACATCTCCAGCCCTGTCTCCAACTTGATCTCATTCTACTCCATCAGTATATTTCTTTCTTCACCTTCTTTCAGGTCAACCTTGATTCTCTTCTGCCAATCACCAACTTTCTTGAACATATTTTGGTCCCACTGGTTCAATAAAACCATTATCCTATGTTTGAGATAAAGTATCTGTTTCTGTCTGTCAACACCTGAGAAGCCAAGTGCTTTTAGAAGAGGTAAGATTTACTACAATACAAATTCTTTGTCACCAGCACCAAATTGCTTTAATGTTGCTAGGCGTCCTATTGCTTTCTTCAGGTCATTATTCTTTCACATTCTCTGCAACTGATTTTATCACCCATTCTCCATTCTTAACAAATCTCTCTTCCACACCCTCTCTTTGTTCTCAGAAGATGACCTATATCACAGAAAAAGAAAAACTAACAGATTGCCTCATCTTTCTCTCTATACACACATGCATTCTATCTTCTCTCCTGTTCAACAGAGGTGTTTTTCTTCCTCTTCAACAAAGCCAATTTTAACTATATTTGAGTCTATCCACTCCACCACCCAAGAATCACACACTATTTATCACTCCACTTTCTATTTGAATATTCAATATTTTCTTAATATTATCCTTCACATCAGTTTAAAATTACATGTAATTTTTAACATCATTAGACCTTAAGCTCAATAAAAATACCATTTTTGCTCCTTATCCCTCTTAGAAAAATTCTCTAAGTGCCATTGCATTTCATTACTATTTATTATATTTTATTCTCACTACTCAAGCCATTGCATTCTGACTCCTTACTAATGACTGCTTGGCATCAGCACACCTTTAGATCATAAGTGATCTCTGCTTCACTAAATGGATGCTTTATTTCTGTTTTAGTTGAACTTTCCATAGAATTCAACACCTTCACCACTCCTTTCTTCTTAACCATTTCTTTTTTTAAATTTTTTAAAAATATAAATTTATTTATTTTAATTGGAGGCTAATTATTTTACAATATTGTATTGGTTTTGCCATACATCAACATGAATCCACCACAGGTATATATGTGTTCCCCATCCTGAACCCCCTTCCCTCCTCCCTCCCCGTACCATCCCTCTGGGTCATCCCAGTGCACCAGCCCCAAGCATCCAATATCATGCATCAAACCTGGACTGGTGACCATTTCTTCTTTAGTCTATATTCTCTTGGTCTCTTCATCCACCATCCTTGTCTCAATTACTACTTATCACATGTTTACACATGTGCACATGCTGAGAAGATTTCTTCTTTAGGTTTCAGCTCACTTATTCCCTTGCCAGTTAGCGCCTCCACAAATGCCCCTAATATTAAACACTAGAACTCCACACCTTAAAAATGAAAACAAAGTAAGCATATCATCATCACACAGATGTTCCTACATTAGTAAAGGTCACCATTTTTCAACTTGTTGAAAGAGTAAGGAATCTGGAGTCTCCCTACTTATTCTCTGTATATCTATGTCAGTTATAAGATTTGGCCTATTTTAAACAAGAAATTATTCTCAAATTGTCTGCCTCAGCTATGGCCTTGTCTTTGAAAGTTTCATACACTTCTATCTTTTTGCCCTTGTTACATCATTCCACTTTAATTAAATGAACCAGTTTTCCTAACATCACTGGGTCTTCACACATCCTAATATTCTTGCCTAAATCTTTGTCCTTTTCTTTACCTAACTAACTGAAATAATTCAGGTTGTAAAATACCTGTTTCAATCTATACTCCCTTAAAGCTCTTCAAGAAACTCTGACACTAGGTCAGTTACCTCTATAATATTTCTCATAGCTTGATAATTTACATTTTTGAGGCAATAATCAACACTGAAACTTATAATAATTTCTATGGTTATTTGACTGATATATATTTTCTCCAACAATTCTAATTTCCACAGGGATATGTCCATTATTGTTTATCATTTTAGGCCTTGACATATAGTAGACACCCAGACATGTTACTTAAATGGGTGAATCAGAAAATAAATTATAGAATACTCAACAAATTGTGCTTGAACAACTAGTTATACTTTTGGTAAAATTAAACTTAGCTCCCTATATCAGGCAAATGAAGTGCTAAACGTAGGTAATATGTATAAGGGAATAAAGGGCTTCCCAGGTGGCACTAATGGTAAAGGACCTGCCAGTCAATGCAGAGGACCTAAGAGATGTGGGCTTGATCCCTGGGTCTGTAAAATCCCCTGGAGGAGGAAATAGCAACCCATTCCAGTATTCTTGCCTAGAAAATCCCATGGACAGAAGAGCTTGGCAGCTACAGTCCATAGGGTCTCAAAGAGTCAGACATGACTGAAGCAACTTAGCATGCACACACATAAGGGAATAAAACACATAAAATGTATTTTTAATCTTTGAGAAAGGTCAAGAAAAAATAAACTGAAGACAAATTTTTTTAGATAATGCATTTGTCCAGAAAAAAAGGAAAAACAAAATATTTTAAACATGTAATACTTTATTAAAATATGAAAAATAACCTATGTATATGACATTGTTATTGTTGTTGTGTTGCTAGGTCATGTCTGACTCTTTTTGCAACCCCATTGACTGTAGCTCACCAAGCTCCCCTATCCATAGGATTTTCAGGCAAGGATACTGCAGTGGGTTGCCATTTCCTCCCACAGGGTATCTTCCTAACCCAGTGATCAAGCCCATGTTTCCTGCATTCATTGCAGGCTAATTCTTTACCTCTCAGTCACCTGGGAAATCCATATTATATAACACATATAAATTTAAATATAACATGTGGCGAAGTCTGATAAAAATATAATCAGTTTCTTCATTAAATGGCTAATCAAGTTTCTCCCACCATAGACAATGCGAGTTCAGTTTTTAAACTATAAATTTCCAATTATACGGTGGAGGGTGGGGCTTCCCCAGTGAGGCAGTGGTAAAGAATCCCCTTGCCAATGCAAGAGATAAAGAGATCCCTGAGTCGGGAAGATCCCCTGGAGAAGGAAATGGCCACCAGCTCCAGTATTCTCGCCTGGAAAATTCCATGAACAGAGGAGCCTGGAGGGCTACAGTCCATGGGATGGCAAACAGTTGGACACAACTGAGCACACAAAACATATACTTGCTATTTTTTATTTCCAGTTTTCAGAAATAGAGCCCCAAAGATATGAAATAGCAATCTAAAATGATGAGCCCCAGCCGTGAGGAAAGAAAGCAAGAGCTTGGACTGGGGTGGAGTGAGGAGCGAGAAGGTGGGGTAAGGGGACAGGGGTGGAGGCAGCGGGACGGGGAGACCATAGGAGCCCGAGCCTAAGGCTAGGAGCTTGATGGCACGTTTCCTCCTGTAGCAGAAGCTACACTTCCCTCTTCCACTTTTCTTCCTCAGTGGATCAATGGGGGCTGAGTCAGGTAGAAGCCAGTGGCCAGAAATCTTAAGAGAAAACCCCAAATGGAAAGGCATCAGTAACATTTAAATAAGAAGGGGAGTTCAGTCCGTGCAAACGGTTTAAGTAGATAATAAATATTGAAATTTAGTTTAGGTTCAGAAAGTAGAAGAGTTTGCAGACCTTTAAAAGCAAGTTTATTGAATGTCAAAAAAGATAATTTGTAGGACTTCACCTTCCACTTCTTCCCTGGTGGATCAGTCTGTAAAGAATCTGCCTGCAATGCAGGAGACCTAGGTTCGATCCCAGGGTTGGGAAGATCCCCTGGAGGAGGGCATGGCAACCCACTCTAGTATTCTTGCCTGGAGAATTCCATGGACAGAGGAGCCTGGTGGGCTACAGTTGATGGGATCGCAAAGAGTCAGAAATGACAGAGTGACTTTCACACACACACACACAGACACACACACACACACACACGCCTTCCACTGAAGGGGGTGCAGGTTTGATCCCTGGTCAGCGAGCTAAAATCCTACATGCTTTGCTTTGCAGCCAAAAAAAAATGAAAAATCATAAAACAGAAGTAATATTGTAACCAACTCAATAAAGACTTTTTTAAATTTTACTTTACAATACTGTATTGGTTTTGCCATACATCAACATGAATCCGCCATGGGGAAGACTTTTTAAAAGGCCACATCAAAACAAATCTAAGAGAAAAAAAAAAAGAGACTTTAAGGACAGCACTAAATTGGAGAACAGAAGGCAGAGCATGGACCAGGTGCTGATTTAGATTCAATACAATCAGGTGATAACTTTTTAGGAGACTTTTCCAATAAATTTTTTCAATTTTTCTCTTCTCCATCCTTATATTTTTTTCCTAACTGAGATATTATTTCCTGGGTCTTCCCATCTTTTTTACTTCAGTTGTTGGATTAATGCCATAATTATAAATTCAATCATGCTGCTTTATAAATTATTCAATCAGTGAAGTGAATCCTTTTTGAAGCATGTGCATAAAATCAGATGGGTAATAAATCCTTGATCCTAAATTAGGACTTGAAAATTTGAGAAGGTGACTTTGTGATGTATACTTTGAATACATATCAGAAACCACCTTCATTTAAATTTCCATCCTATCCTAATTTGTCTGAGGTTCAATAGCAACATGTATCTCTCTTTTTATTTAAGTTCTGACAATGAATCTTTAATGGTGCCCATGGCTTGTGATACATATGGTACACATTTTACTTTATGTGTATTATGTATTGGTGCACATATTATAATTTATACCAAAATTTTCTTCCTGACTTACAATCTATCCTGACATTTTCAGACTGTTTTGTACAAGAAGTAAAAATACTCAAACTTAACTGAATGTATACTGTTTGTTGTTGTTCAGTCATTCAGTCGTGTCTGACTCTTTGCGACCCCATGGACTGCAGCATGTCCTTCACCATCTCCCAGAGCTTGCTCAAACTCATGTCCATTGAATTGGTGATGACATCCAACCTTCTTATCCTCTGTATATTGCTTGATACCCACTAATTTCATTCATCAAACTAATAATTATTGAGTGTATAATGTAACTAGGTCTCTGCTACACACTGAAGATGGACAGTCACTGAAACCGAGGTGTTTAGTCTATTTGAGAAAATTATAGAAATGATTATAGGTAGTTGTATAGGGGGGAGTGATATGAGTGTGCAGCTTGAAAAGAAAAACACAAAATCAAATCCTGGTACAGGTTGAGGTAGCGTGGACAGGAAAAACAAATTTTTAGAAGTAGCAATTGATTGGAGTCCTAAAGAATTACTAAGAAGGTAACAAAGTTATGGACAGAACAAGCAGTCTTTGTGGCAACAAAAAGCATTGCATTAGGAGGGCAGTGAGAGGAAATGAAACTGAAAAGGTGGCAGGAGTGAGGAAGAGTTTTGTGTTTCTGTAAGCAACCTTATTGTCGCTTCATAGACGATGGAAGCTTACTGGGCTATATAACAATATGAGATTGACTTATTTGCCTTTTAAATATATAACTGATAGCTGTGCAAAAATGGAATTGGCTTTTCAGTTAAGTTCACTCTCTCAGTCGTGTCTGACTCTTTGTGATCCTATGAGCTGCAGCACACCAGGCCTCCCTGTCCAACACCAACTCCCAGAGCCTACCCAAACTCATGTCCGTTGAGTCGGTGATGCCATCCAACCACCTCATCCTCTGTCGTCCCCTTCTTCTCCTGCCCTCAATCTTTCCCAGTATCAGGGTCTTTTCAAATGAGTCAGCTCTTCACATCAGGTGGCCAAAGTATTGGAGTTTCAGCTTCAACATCAGACCTTCCAATGAACACTCAGGACTGATATCCCTTAGGATGGACTTGGGTATCCTTGCAGTCCAAGGGACTCACAGGAGTCTTTTCTGACACCACAGTTCAAAAGCATCAATGCTTCAGTGCTCAGCTTGTTTTATAGTCCAACTCTCACATCCATACATGACTACTAGACAAACCATAGCCTTGATTAGATGGATTTTTGTTGGCAAACTAATATCTCTGCTTTTTAATATGCTGTCTAGGTTGGTCATTACTTTCCTTCCAAGGAGTAAGCATCTTTTAATTTCATGGCTGCAATCACCATCTGCAGTGATTTTGGAGCTCAGAAAAATAAAGTCTGACACTCCTTCCACTGTTTCCCCATCTATTTCCCATGAAGTGATGGGACCAGATGCCATGATCTTCGTTTTCTGAATGTTGAGCTTTAAGCCAACTTTTTCACTCTCCTCTTTCACTTTTATCAAGAGGCTCTTTAGTTCTTCCTCACTTTCTACCATAAGGGTGGTATCATCAGCATATCTGAGGTTATTGCTATTTCTCCCAGAAATCTTGATTCCAGCTTGTGCTTCCTCCAGCCCAGCATTTCTCATGATGTACTCTGGACATAAGTTAAATAAGCAGAGTGACAATATACAGCCTTGACGTACTCCTTTTCCTATTTGGAACCAGTCTGTTGTTCCATGTCCAGTTTGAACTGTTGCTTCCTGACCTGCATACAGGTTTCTCAAGAGGCAGTCAGGTGGTCTGGTATGCCCATCTCTTTCAGAATTTTCCAGTTTATTGTGATCCACACTGTCAAAGGCATTGGCATAGCCAATAAAGCAGGAATAGATGTTTTCTGGAACTCTCTTGCTTTTTTGATGGTCCACCAGATGTTGGCAATTTGATCTCTGGTTCCTCTGCCTTTTCTAAAACCAGCTTGAACATCTGGAAGTTCACGGTTCATGTATTGCTTAAGCCTGACTTAGAGAATTTCAAGCATTACTTTACTAGCATGTGAGATGAGTGCAATGGTGTAGTAGTTTGAGCATTTTTTGGCATTTCCTTTCTTTGAGATTGGAATGAAAACTGACCTTTTCCAGTCCCATGGCCACTGCTGAGTTTTCCAAATTTGCTGACATATTGAGTGCAGCACTTTCACAGCATCTTTTCAGTTCCAAAGCTCTGCTTTTAAATATAAAAGACAAACTGCTGTTTTTTCTTGTTACCCATGTCTACCTCAGAACAGAAACTTAGGTTGCAATTTAGAATCATTGCTAAATACATCAATATAAATTAAAATGACTAAATATATCAATGTTTACATTAATTTTCATATTCAAGTGGCCTTCTGCATCCATGAGTTCCATATCCATAAATTCAACCAACCACTGGTAGAAAGTATTAAAAAACAAAATTTCAGAAAGTTCCAAAAAGCAAACCTTGAATGTGCTGCACACTGGCAACAATTTACATAGTTTTTATATTGTATTTAAGCTATTTGTACATTTGCTTTGAATCAGGTGTCATAAGTAATCTAGAAGTGATTTAAAGTATGGAGGATGTACTGAGATTATATGCAAATTCTAAAGATTTTGATATCCATGGGGTATCCTGAAACCAATCTCCCAGGGATGCTGAGAGACAACTGTATACCCCCAACTTTAACCTTGCTAAAATCCTTGGAATATTTCTTGAGGGAAAATAGCAAAAAGAAAATTCCAACAAAAACTACATGCAATCTGAGTATTTAGATTAATATACTATTTATAATATTTATTTATCAGTCCTGTAACAAAATGTATTTTAATAATGAATATTTTCTTTCAGTAAGAATAACTAAGTAATAAATTTCCCAGTAAAAAGACTATCTTCAATTGAAATAACAATATAGCTATAATGAACATATTTCATTAATTAAATCTTCCACTTTACTCAGTTCTAACAGACTAATTCCAAGATATGCAAAAGTTTACTCTTTGTTTATGAGAGAAAGGACATTTTCCAATTTTATTCCAAACTTAAAATGGCATATATCCATTCTTTTATATTTTGTACTATATTATTTATTAAGCCTTTTAAAATTCTAAACTTTTCCCAAACTTTCTAATTTCACACACTCCCAAGACTGAAATGCCAAGCTCTGCAACCTTAGATGGGGGATTTTTCTGGAATTTAGCTAGAATTTAAATATGTATTTCTATAAAGTTTGCCAGCCAGAATATTTAGGAATATAATCTTGTATTTCCTCTTTCTTTCTCAGTGAATCTGTAGTTGATTTTGTACCTCAAAGACCTTCACTTACCTAACATTGCAGACATTTTTACAAATCTATTTTCTAAAAATAGGAATCAAAACAAAGAGTTTAACATTTAAAACAGAATTAAATACAAATATTCAAAATATTTGTAGAGTGAGTAGCTTTTTTATATATGAATCTCCTATAAATCTAAACTTTGTGTGTAAATTTCAAGTTTGTAAAACATAATTCTTTGGTTTCATAATTGAAATGTTAATCAAGAAGACATATCACTTTCACTTTTTATGTTTTTATTTTTTTATTGAAGTATAATTGCTTTAGAATGTTGTGTTAGTTTCTCTTATACAGTGAAGTGAATCAGCTATATGTATACATATATTCCCACCCTCTGGAGACTCCCTTACACCCAACCCCATTCCACCCCTTTAGTCATCACAGAGCACCAAGCTGAGCAGCCTCTGCTATACAGCAACTTCCCACTAACTATTTTATACATGGTAGTGTATATGTCAATGCTCTCAGTTTGACAAATTATTTTTCAAACACATCATTTTCAACCAGAAAAGAAATGGAGGGGGGTGAAATCTATAATGTGTGTACAAATAGACCTTATTATACACACATTATTTTGTGTTTATGTTCAGTTACTCAGCCCTATTTGACTCTTTGCAACCCCGTAGACCGCAGCACACCAGGGGGCTGTTCTTCCCTGTCCTTCACAGTCTCCCAGTTTTGCTCAAACTCATGTCCATTGAGTTGATGATGTCATCCAACCATTTCATCCTCTGTCACCCCCTTCACCTCCTGTTCTCAATCTTTCCCACTATCAGGGTCTTTTCCAAAGAGATGGCTCTTCCCATTAGGAAGCCAAATTATTGGAACTGCAGCAATAGTCCTTCCAATGACTATTCAGGGTTGACTTCTTTTAAGATTGACTGGTTTGATCTCCTTGAACTCCAAGGGACTCTCAAGAGCCATCTCCCACACCAGAGTTGGAAAGCACAAATTCTTCAGCACTCAGCCTTCTTTACGGTCCAGCTCTCACATCCATACATGACTACTGGAAAAACCATAACTTTGACTATAGGGACCTTTGTAGGCAAAGTGATGTCTCTGCTTTTTAGTGTGCTGTCTAGGTTTGTCATAGCTTTTTTCCAAGGAGCAACCATCTTTTAATTTCACTACCATCTGCAGTGATTTTGGAACCCAAGAAAATAAACTCTTTCAGTGATTCCATTGTTTCCCCATCTACTTGCTATGGAGTGATGGTACTGGAAGGTATGATCTTCATTTTTTGTTTTTTTTTTTTTTGGTTTTTTTTTGGATTTTTATTTTATTTTATTTTATTTTTTTATTTTTTATTTATTTTTTATTTTTTTAAATTTATTTATTTTTTTAATTTTAAAATCTTTAATTCTTACATGCGTTCCCAAACATGACCCCCCCTCCCACCTCCCTCCCCACAACATCTCTCTGGGTCATCCCCATGCACCAGCCCCAAGCATGCTGCATCCTGCGTCAGACATGGACTGGCGATTCAATTCTTACATGATAGTATACATGTTAGAATTCCCATTCTCCCAAATCATCCCACCCTCTCCCTCTCCCTCTGAGTCCAAAAGTCCGTTATACACATCTGTGTCTTTTTTCCTGTCTTGCATACAAGGTCATCATTGCCATCTTCCTAAATTCCATATATATGTGTTAGTATACTGTATTGGTGTTTTTCTTTCTGGCTTACTTCACTCTGTATAATTGGCTCCAGTTTCATCCATCTCATCAGAACTGATTCAAATGAATTCTTTTTAACGGCTGAGTAATACTCCATTGTGTATATGTACCACAGCTTGCTTATCCATTCATCTGCTGATGGACATCTAGGTTGTTTCCATGTCCTGGCTATTATAAACAGTGCTGCGATGAACATTGGGATACATGTGTCTCTTTCAATTCTGGTTTCCTCGGTGTGTATGCCCAGCAGTGGGATTGCTGGGTCATAAGGTAGTTCTATTTGCAATATTTTAAGGAATCTCCACACTGTTCTCCATAGTGGCTGTACTAGTTTGCATTCCCACCAACAGTGTAGGAGGGTTCCCTTTTCTCCACACCCTCTCCAGCATTTATTGCTTGCAGATTTTTGGATCGCAGCCATTCTGACTGGTGTGAAGTGGTACCTCATTGTGGTTTTGATTTGCATTTCTCTAATAATGAGTGATGTTGAGCATCTTTTCATGTGTTTGTTAGCCATCCGTATGTCTTCTTTGGAGAAATGTCTATTTAGTTCTTTGGCCCATTTTTTGATTGGGTCGTTTATTTTTCTGGAGTTGAGCTGCATAAGTTGCTTGTATATTTTTGAGATTAGTTGTTTGTCAGTTGCTTCATTTGCTATTATTTTCTCCCATTCAGAAGGCTGTCTTTTCACCTTGCTTATAGTTTCCTTTGTTGTGCAGAAGCTTTTAATTTTAATTAGATCCCATTTGTTTATTTTTGCTTTTATTTCCAGAATTCTGGGAGGTGGATCATAGAGGATCCTGCTGTGATTTATTTCTGAGAGTGTTTTGCCTATATTCTCCTCTAGGAGTTTTATAGTTTCTGATCTTACATTTAGATCTTTAATCCATTTTGAGTTTATTTTTGTGTGCGGTGTTAGAAAGTGATCTAGTTTCATTCTTTTACAAGTGGTTGACCAGTTTTCCCAGCACCACTTTGTTTGCTGCTCTGTATGAGAGCATAGTCTTCCTCTTTTCTAGCGTGTCTCTGAATATCTTGAGACCAGTTTCACTTTCTCTGCTAGTGTCTTCTTCCACTTTACTCCCCTGAAAATGTCCTCATTTCGCCCACTTAGTACTATTTCTGTAGTCCAGAAATGTTAATATGTTTGCAGGGAAAAGGTCATTGTTTCAGCCACATGGTTTCAGCATCTCCACTCTTGTTGTGGAGTCACCACAGGCTTAGTAACATCTCCCCTGGAAGCCACAGTGTCCACCACAGCCTCAGCCAAGCTAGAGCTTCCTGCGCAGCTACAGGTGTGAGCAGAGTCGCCTGCTGCACACTTCACCCACTCACACACAGTTATCTTTCTCTGTTCTGTTACCAGTTTTTATGTGCATTTAATTCTATTGGTCATATCTCACTTGTAGGTGTTTCCTGAGTGTAGGAGTTACACCACCTCTCATTTCAGTTCCTCATAGCACCTAAGTTCAGTTCAGTTCCACCATCTCATCCTCCATCGTCCCCTTCTCCTCTTATAATTTCATAACTGCAGTCACCATCTACAGTGATTTTGGCCAACTGATATGAGGAGCTGACTCATATGACACTGGGAAAGATTGAAAGCAAAAAGAGAAGGGGATGATAAAGGTCAATATGGTTAGATAGCATCACCAACTCAGTGGACATGAATCTTAGCAAACTCTGGGAGATAGTGGAGGGCAGAGGAGCCTGGTTTATCAGGTTGCAAAGAGTTGGACATGACTTAGCAACTGAACAACAACAAGTGAATGAGAAACTTGAAATGTGACCCTTCCCTCATCTTTACTGTTGCCCTGTGGATGCTTCTTGAATATTACCACTCAAAACTAATATGAATAAAATTACTAATTTCACTGTAGAGGACTTCTCCTCTGCAAATTAAAACAATATCAGATTAAAGTCATTTGCAGAGCATATACAGCTTGAAATCTTTCAAAATATTGTCACTACAACAGGATGATATAAATCTTACTTCTCTCACAAATTCTTTAAAATTACTTGCCATTCTTTCTTTAAAACAAGTACTGTTCAGCACTCAAACAAAATTTCAACTAATAAAATGAAGATAAGAACCACAATCTAGCTATTTATTCTGAATAAAAGTCAAGATAATAAAGATTCATCTTCTGAATTAGGATGTAAAAAAATCTGTAGTGCAAAATTCTTAACTGTGTGGTTTGGTTTGTATCTTCTTAGAAATATAACAGCAGGTGCTTTATCTAAGATTTATTTTTCTGTAAATGGATTGTAAAAGTCCATTTAAAAATATTTATCTGTAGTCAATAAAAAAAATCTTCTATCATGTTGTAGGGATAAGTAATCAAACTTCTCATCAGTCCTGTAGTATTTTGATGATACATTTATGGATACTATCACCAACCTAAAAGAACACTAATTCCCACATGTACTGTCGAGAATATATGACAATTAAGAAAATAAATCTGGATAATCAATTTTTTTCTGTGAATGGATGACAAATTAACACGTCTGTGATTTTTAAAGTTATCAATCAACAGATCCCTCAAACTTAGGATTTATGTATAAAATGTTTTGTGTTCAGTGGGTACATCAATTCTTAGAAAAATTATTAAAAACAAAAGTCACCTGAGAATGGTCAAGTGTAAACTTCTTTAAAATATCTAATATTTATGTAAGCTAATATTATATAGTACTTATCCTCCTTTTCACTACTTTCTACTTTTTTCTTCAAATAAATATACTTATTGTTTGTTACAAGTAAAGAATGCTCTGAAATTTATTGGTACACAGTACCCATTCTAGAAAATAAAGCAGCAGGCCCCAACCTTTTTGGCACCAGGGATGAGTTTTGTGGAAGACAATTTTTCACTCCTTTTTTCTTAAGTGTTGAGGAACAGAAAACTTGCTTTTAATATACAGATCACTGGACAGAAAGGACCTGCTTGTGAATCTGATCCCAGTGAACATAACTCAATGATCCTTATTCACAACTTGACTTTATTGAAATGATGAAATCCTAGACTTCAAGATGAACACATTTTTTAAAAATATAAATTTATTTATTTTAATTGGAGGCTAATTAAGGATGAGCAAATTTTGAATGTGGGAAAGATGTGAGTTGTGTTCACATCTTTCCCACATTGTGTTTCCAAAGTTAGCCACAAAAATCTTTCCTTTTCTCTGCTATGTATCTATGCTTTACCTTCATCAAAGCATGTAGTTTATTTCCCTTCTGCTTGAACTTGTCTTATGGCTTGTGTTAACCAATACCAAGCCTTAAAACTATTTAAATCTTGAGTTACCTATACCATAGAAAAATAAAGACATTTTTGTGACCATATTGATTTAGAAGTACACTGACTAAAAGGGATGTTGGGTGAGCAACAAATTAACCCTTCCTGGACAGGGGGGCCTGGTGTGCTGCAGTCCATGGGGTTGCAAAGAGTCGGACACAACTGAGTGACCAAACTGAACTGAACCCTCTCTCAGTTGTAGGTTTATCGCAACTCATTCTGTTCAATACTATTTTCTTTCTCTTCCATTAGGAGCCCTTTTGACACAATAATCTCTGTCTCAGACACAATTTCCTTGGAAGCCTGACATAACATATTAATAAAATTGAGATTGGGGGGATTTATCAATATATTTTTCTAAATATAATATCCACTAGGATTCCTCTCCTGATTTATTCTTAAATATGAGCGGCACCCCTTATGTGTACTTCCAAGAGAACTTGTTCTTATTCTAATACTGCTATTTTACTGCAAAACTGCAAAGGCCATATAGTCTTTTGAGTTCCCCACTATTTTTATTGAACACAGAATCATTATTCATGATTTTCTAAGGTTGCCAGCATAATGTCACCTGCCATTAATCAGTATACTATGCTTCTGCCAATGCTTCTTAGAGTAGGTCTATGAGAAGATATATGTAGCTACGTGTTTCAGGGCATGAGTTGTGGCATTAAGATGTGCGCATTTGGGAGCTCAGCTCGGTGCTCTGTAGTGACCTAGAGAGGTGGGATTAGGGGCAAAGTGTGTCCGTTAATCACTCAGTCACGTCTGACTCTTTGAGACCCTGTGGACTGCAGTATGCCAGACCTCCCTGTCCATCACCAACTCCCAGAGCTTACTCAAACTCACGTCCATCGAGTCAGTGATGCCATCCAACCGTCTCATTTTCTGCCGTCCCCTTCTCCTCCTGCCTTCAGTCTTTAATGTGTGTATATGTATACCTACAGCTGATTCCCTTTCCTGTATAGCAGAAACACAACAGTGTAAAGCAGTTATACTCCAATAATAAAATTAAAAATAAATTAGAAAAAAACGTATCTGCATTCAAATTCTAGGTCTGTTACTAACTTGTTCTACAACCTTGGAAAGTTAACCACTTCTCTTTTCTATAACATATTGCAATGTACTTCATAGGGTTATCTTGAGAATAAAATTGACTAATGCATGTAGATACTTAGCACTTGACACATAGTAAATTTTAAATATATGCTCAGTATTATTACTTTATCTTAAAATCTCTAGAGTGTCAAAGAATATATTTAATTTGGGGTAACTTTTGTTTGTACAGGAAAAATTAGTGCATAATTATAGGAGCTTTCTAGCAACTATCAGCCAGCATACACCTCTTCTCCTGAGAACATCCCACTCTCCAATACATAGACCAATGGCCAAGGTGATGTGTTTTGGGGGCTTAGCTTTTCCTTAATGTGCCATTATTTACTATTTTTCTTCTACTGAAATTAAATGAGAAGAATCTCTCTCATAATATTCATAATAGAAGCTATAAAATAGGGGCCTGAGAATAGATATTGTCCATGTTTTCTATTATATGGAAGAAATCTAGATTCATGAAACATTTTTGTTTTTTTTTTTTTTTAAAAACCCACCCTGAGACAAGCATAGAGAAGGAATGGATCACCCTGTTAGAGTTCAAGTTCCAGCTCCAGTTTCCCCTGTGGCTAAGCTACTCCATCTCCTTTCTTATGGTTTGTTTATTCAAACTTTCCTTCAATGATAGGGGCCAAGCAAGTATATTTCCAAAAGTTTTCCCTTTTTGCCCACACTAGGTTAAATTCTGTTTCTGTCACTTGTAATTAATAAACTCTACCTGAAATATAACAAGTAAGAAGAAAGGAAGATAGTAAACAAAGAAAAGAGTGTAGGTAATTTGATGAAGAAATAAGGGGAGAGGAAGGAGTGCAATATACAGCCTTGTCGTACTCCTTTTCCTATTTGGAACCAGTCTGTTGTTCCATGTCCAGTTCTAACTCTTGCTTCCTGACCTGCATACAGATTTCTCAAGAGGCAGGTCAGGTGGTCTGGTATTCCCATCTCTTTCAGAATTTTTCACAGTTGATTGTGATCCACATAGTCAAAGGCTTTGGCATAGTCCATTCTGAAGGAGATCAGCCCTGGGATTTCTTTGGAAGGAATGATGCTAAAGCTGAGGCTCCAGTACTTTGGCCACCTCATGCGAAGAGTTGACTCATTGGAAAAGACCCTGATGCTGGGAGGGATTGGGGGCAGGAGGAGAAGGGGACGACCAAGGATGAGATGGCTGGATGGCATCACTGACTCGATGGGCGTGAGTCTGGGTGAACTCCGGGAGTTGATGATGGACAGGGAGGCCTGGCGTGCTGCGATTCATGGGGTCGCAAAGAGTCGGACACGACTGAGCGACTGAACTGAACTGAACTGACTGAAGGAGTGCAAGATAGAAAAAAGGGAGGTAGATTACAAAAGGTTGAAAAGTTAATGTGATGTGTATGGAGAGCATGCATTCAACCTCCATAATTTCTACATTTGCCATCATTATTTACAATAAAAATACCTTTAAATCATACAATGTTTCACAGTTTATAAGAAACTTCAAATTTTCCTTCTCATCTGAAATAGTAGCTAACATCTACTAGACACATTCTTGTCTTTCTCCTAAATGCCTCAAACAGATGATCCTGCCTAATCCTTAAACAGCTATGAGCTTCAGCTATTATCCCCATCTTGTAAATTAGGAAACTGAGACTCATAGAATAACTGGCAGAATCTTAGGTATACTGATAGTGCAGTAGAAGTATTTGAGTCCAGATGGCTCAGACGGTAAAGCGTCTGCCTGCAATGTGGGAGACCTGGGTTCGATCCCTGGATTGGGAAGATCCCCTGGAGAAGGAAATGGCAACCCACTCCAGTACCCTTGCCTGGAAAATCCCATGGATGGAGGAGCTAGTAGGCTACAGTCAATGGGATCACAAAGAGTCAGACACGACTGAGTGACTTCACTTTCTTTTCTATTATCTCTTACAGCAAAACCCTGTCTACCGTACCTGTGACAATAAATCATATGTTATCCTAAATGAAATGAATATTCCTTGATATAAACTTCAAGCTTCAACATTAGGAAGCAACTGAAAAACCCATAAAGAAGACTAAGTGCACAGGACCAGAGTAGTAAGAAGAAAACTAAGAAAGAACCAAAGCTGTTAAAAGTAAAATAATATTGTATCTAAAGATCACAATACTGCTGCTGATGATAAAGTGTCAAGAAGAATGAAATAAGTACCCGGTAAAATTCTACTGATAGATCAAATAGCATGAAATAAAATATTTTATCTCACAAATAACAATTTGAAGTAAATTGAATTTATGAATTAAACTTACTGCCTAAAAGAGACACATAAAAAGATTCAAAGTGGGTGAATGAGTGAATAACAGATAATTAGTGTCAAACAAAAGCAGTACCAATAAAGAAGAGAAAAGAGAAGATGAATAATGACATTCTACGATGATTGAGAAGTGAAAAAGGACATAATCAGTGTAGAAGTTTTGCTCAAGTACAGTTACTGTGAAAAGAAACCTATAGAAGGAGTGATTAGAAGACATGAATATAACAAATAGATGGAGATGTATGGGTATATTTATGGGTTGAAAGTAATGCTCTTTAAGTGGAAGTGGTTGCATGTAGGCGATGGAGGAATTAATGGCGTAACAACTTGAAACTGTGGGGTTTAGGGGAGAACTGACCCCAGTTCTATTTAAAAATAGCCTTTGGCAGGAAGTTTAACTTTTCTAGTAAGATGAGAAGCAAGAAATTTAAGATGCTAAATGAAACTGATATATTGAAAATCTGCTAAGAAGACTTTTGAGAGCAGTTTTGAGAAACAGATAACTTTAGCAATTTGTTTTAATTAATTTAAATTTTTCTGCCTTTTATTATTATTATTCATATTTCTTTGTATTTTTTAAATTTTTGTATGCGATGTTGTAAACCATTTATCACTTATATTCCCCACTATATTTGTTTTACAGGCTTATTTTCATAGGTCATAATTGAAAATAAATAAGTAGATTTTTAAATATAAAAAGACTCCTAAAGACTAAGTATTTATGACAAATATGTTTATTAATTTCATTTGTATAATTCTTAAAAAATCAAAAGGTTCTGAGTGTCTGTGCTTTCTGTGCCACTCTGATATTTTTGCTTTAACTCTAGACTCTGGATTCTTCTTTCATGAAGTCATTTATCAATTTCTGAAAAAAAAAAGAGTTATGAATAATGTAAAGTGACAGTAGAATAAAGACAGGCAGATTGTGAATATGGAATGTTACTGAGATGTGCAAACCTCTTCAGTTTTCTTTTAAGCTTCTTCTTCTGAGTTTTAAGCACAGACAGGCTTCTCACACAGGCACGAGGAAGACACGGTGCAGTTATCTATGTTGACAGTGTGCCCACCTGCATACACACATTTCCCCTGGAAATCCATGCTTGGCTTTGGTAGACGCCACTCACTGTGTTCAAATAAAGTAACATTACTTTAGAACATGATGTGTGAAATTTATTATACCTGGCACTGTAGGGAATTCAGGAGAGTAAAGGCACTCACTCTTCCTCTTTTCAAAGAACTCATACGTTGGTATATATACAAAGAGATAGGCATATGATAAGTAAGTTTCACAAAATGTGTTAATTATTGGTAAGTATTGGCTTCCCTGATAGCTCAGTTGGTAAAGAATCCGCTTGCAATGCGGGAGACCCGGGTTCGATTCCTGGACCTGGAAGATACCCTGAAGAAGGGAAACGCTACCCACTCCAGTATTGTGGCCTGGAGAATTCCATGGACAGTCCATGGGGTCGCAAAGAGTCAGACAGGACTGAGCGACTTTCAATTTTACATTATTGTCCAAAATGTTTGTTCATTTTTTTTCTGTAACTGTTTATGGAAAAATCCAAACAAACTTTTGGCCAACCCCATATTTTATATGTGGGAAAAGGTACACCTGTATAAAGAAGAAGAGACTGCTCCAGCTGGGAAAATTATGGCAATAACAGGGAAGACAGGACATATGATCTGGGATACAGAATTAAGTTTAAGTGCAGATCAGCACAACAACAATATTGTAAAGTAATTAGCCTCCAATTGAAATAATTAATTTTTTAAAAAAGCAGGTGCTCTTTACTTGTAAATATGTTAGATATAAAAGCTAGCCAGAATTATTAACAAAATTTAGAATATATATATGTATATATATATATATGCTATGCATGCATGCTGCTAAGTCGCTTCTGTCTTGTCCGACTCTGTGTGACCCCATAGACGGCAGCCCACCAGGCTCCTCTGTCCACAGGATTCTCCAGGCAAGAATACTGGAGTGGGTTGCCATTTTCTTCTCATATATATATATATATATATATATATACACACACACACACATATATATGTATTTGTGTGTGAGAGAGAGCACGTGCATGTATGTGTGTACGGATCCTTGAACAACGTGGATTTCAACTACTCAGTTCTACTATATGAAGATTTTTTTCAATAGTAAATACTACAGTATTACAGGGTCCATGGCTAGTTTAACATGTAGTTTTAAAGAACCAGCTAAAACTTCTAAGCAGATTTTCTTCTACATGGAGGACTTGGTGCCCCTGACCCCCACCCATGCTCTACATTGTTCAAGGATCAACTGTATATGTATTATTCTGGGACAGTTGCCTCTGCTCTGATACATTCATCTCACTTCAATTTATAAAATCACCACTGGTAGAAATGCTAGTGGGCAGATGCTACCAAACATTCTGGTTGAATTTAATCCTTTACTAAAGATCTAGGTTATACAGAATTTTTTTTTTTTTAGACAATGTCAATAAAATGGCTTTCATCCACTCTAGAGCAAAACTGTTTGTTTAGTACTATCTGAAAAAACAGGCAAAGCTTATTTACTGAATTGTTAAAGGCATAGTACAATTCTTTTAAAAATACCAAAGGAACTAGAAAGAAATTCTGAGCTATGTTTGGAAAATTAAATTGCCAAAATAGTTCATATGTTATTTCATTTATTAATTCACCATATCTATTGAATGTTCTATGTTCCAAACATTGTACAAGGTTTGAAGCAGAGTGAACCTTTCAACTCACAAAATTCCAATAATTAAAATGATCAACCATAAAAGTTAAAATAGATTAAAAATTTGATGCATTAGTACAGCAATTTCAGGAAAATATTCACATATGTTTACACAAAAAATATTCATAAAAACTGTGAAACATTTAAGGGACATATATGATGACTAAAATTATTTAAATATTAAATTTTAGTATGTGATAAATGATATTAAAACAAGTGATAAAGGCGAGGGAGGAGGGAGGGGGGCTCAGGATGGGGAACATGTGTATACCTGTGGTGGATTCATGTTGATGTATGGCAAAACCAATACAATATTGTAAAGCAATCAACCTCCAATTAAAATAAATAAATTTATATTAAAAAATGAATAATTTAAGCAGTACTCTGACAATTGATTGCCTAATTGAAATACACATAGAGAGACAGATATAATTACATCTACATTTGAACATACATGTACATGCCTCAGCTTTCTCCTTCACGCATTTATGTGTTAAGATAAATTTCAAATGAATAAACAATCTCATTTTATTTAAATATTAATCATCTGTTCATGTGATAAAAGCAAATAAACTTAAAGAACAAATTATTAAAGGAAAAAAGGAAAGCTGTGCCTGCAAGAGAAGTTACAAACAATATACCAGAAATCTTAAAAGAAATAAAAAGATAAACAGGATAAAACTGTCAAAGGTATTGATATTATAAGTTAGAAGAAAAACAACCTTACTAAACAGTAATATAACCTAATGGAACAAAGTAAAAATAATTGGCTATCAAGATTATCAATCTTATTCTTAGATTGGCACATGGTGATGAAAGAGCTTGAAATATTTTTTCCTGACATAGTTGTCTAAGGCAGTGTTTCTGAATAACAACTGAAAAATATGCCTTTAAAACCAAAAAATAGGCCCATATTATTTGGATGAGAAATGACCAATCTATACTTGTTCCCAATAAAAATACCAGAGAGGTACTCAGATTCATACTTTTGATATTCTTTCCTATAATTATATTTCTTATTTGAAATTATAATAATTCAGGTCATCTAATAATAAGGATATACTTACTATTAATTATAAAATATCTAAATGACAATGATTTACAAAATTGCTGACAATATAATATGAAATAACAAAAGCGAGAAGTAAAGAGGACTAAATTTGGTCCCTAATAATCTCTATTTCCTCAAAACTCTTTAGGCCAGACATTGGAACAGGAGTAAGGCATTGGATTATGTAGCAGAAACTTACAGGCCAGAAGGACGAGAACCATCCTCCCACTTCCATTCATTGTCCTCTTCCTTATAAGACAGGCCAAGCCAAGTGTGGTTTACTGCAAGTAACTTCAGAATACACTGCATGGAAACAGAATGCACAAAGCTATTAACGCTAAAAGTCCACTAGACATAAAAATACAAAACTTGTGTCTCAGTTCAGTTCAGTTCAGTCACTCAGTTGTGTCCAACTCTTTGTGACCCCATGGACTGCAGCATGCCAGGCTTCCCTGTCCTGTGTCTAAAAAGAATCTAAAAAACTTGTATCTAAAGAATCATTTTTAAAAATGCAGTATATATATGCCCACTGATAAACACTGAAAGCATATTTGAGTTCTTCAGTGTCTGTGCATTTTCTCAAGCCAGGAATTAAACACACACACACACACACACACACACACACACACAAGAAAGTTAATCATTTTTTTCGTTTGTTTTTTAGCTTAGTCCCAGTAATGAAAAGGGTTTTTATTTCCTCAGTGTATTTTAGAAATATTTAAGTTGTAAAAAGAAAGGGCACAGTGTTAACTGTATTTTAATTCATCTACTTTTTTAAACTTACACAATTTTTTTAAATTTATTGCACAAATACATGCACTTGGTTTTAGAAGTCAAGTGATGCGAAATATATATATATAGCCATTCCTCTTTCACTAAATGCCTTTCTCCAGAGGCAATTTGTCCTATGACTTTCTATTTTATAAAGCCAGAATTTTTAGTCTCATGCTCTATTTTCTCACCTCCTGTCTCCTTTTGATATAGCTACTTCATAATTTTTGGCTTGTGTTTCAATACTTTCCAGTTCAGTTCAATTGCTCAGTCGTGTCCAACTCTTTGTGACCCCATGAATCGCAGCACTCCAGGCCTCCCTGTCCATCACCAACTCCCGGAGTCCACCCAAACCCATTTCCATTGAGTCGGCAACGCTATCCGGCCATCTCATCCTCGGTCGTCCCCTTCTCCTCCCGCCCCCAATCCCTCCCAGCATCAGGGTCTTTTCCGATGAGCCAACTCTTCGCATGATGTGGCCAAAGTATTGGAGTTTCAGCTTCAGCATCAGTCCTTCCAATGAACACCTAGGACTGATCTCCTTTAGGATGGACTGGTTGGATCTCCTTGCAGTCCAAGGGACTCTCAAGAGTCTTCTCCAACATCACAGTTCAAAAGCATCAGTTCTTCGGTGCTCAGCTTTCTTCACAGTCCAACTCTCACATCCATACATGACTACTGGAAAAGCCATAGCCTTGACTAGATGGACCTTTGTTGGCAAAGTAATATCTCTGCTTTTCAATATGCTATCTAGGTTGGTCATAACTTTCCTTCCAAGGAGTAAACGTCTTTTAATTTCATGGCTGCAGTCACCATCTGCAGTGATTTTGGAGCCCCCAAAAATAAAGTCTGACACTGTTTCCACTGTTTCCCCATCTATTTCCCATGAAGTGATGGGACCAGATGCCATGATCTTTGTTTTCTGAATGTTACGCTTTAAGCCAATTTTTCACTCTCCACCTTCACTTTCATCAAGAGGCTTTTTAGTTCCTCTTCACTTTCTGCCATGAGGGTGGTGTCATCTGCATATCTGAGGGTTAATATTATTTTTTTATCCAAATACTAAGTGATGATCTAACAGAAAAATTTCTGTTGAAGAGGACACCAAACCAATATATGAATCACTTTTTTTTTTAACATTTATTCAACTCTGTGCCTGTTCTTAGAGCTTGAGATATACCATTGAACAAAAATGAGAAAAATCCCTGCTTTGGGGGGTTGTAGGCCAGATAGAAGTTAACAACATACATATAAATGATATGATATATAAGAAGGTGACAAGTGCTATAAAAATTAGAACAGGGTAAGAATGCCCACAAGTAAAGTGGAGTGGTCGAGGGGTGGGGTGGGCACTGATACACAATTTTAAGTAGGGGTGTCAGGGCAGGTCTCATTAAGAAGGTGACAAGTGTATAAACAGTTGAAGGAAATGAAGTAGTTCACCATGGTTGTACCAGAGAGAAGAATATTACATGCAGTGAAGTGAAAGTATTAGTTGCTCAGTCATGTCAGACTCTTTGCGACCTCAAGGACTATAACCTACCAGGTTCCTCTGTCCATGGAATTCTCCAGACAAGAATACTGGAGTGGGTTGCCATTCCCTTCTCTAGGGGATCCTCTCAACCCAGGGATAGAACCTAAGTCTCTTGCACTGCAGGCAGATTCTTTACCCTCTGAGACACCAGGGAAGAGGGAACAGAAAATGCCGTTTCCGCAATGAATGCATGTGTGTATGTTAGGAAAGAAAGATGGGGCACTCAAGGGAAAGAAGAGTGGAAATGCAGCAGGAGAGTGCCCCTTACCCTGATTTCCGAGCTGCCGGTGAGCCCTTCCTTCCACTGGTGGTTACTACACATTTATATCCCAGAAGTAAAGAATGAAATGCAATCTCACCATCAATCTACTCCTTTCTGTCTTTAAAAATGTAGCATTCAAGGAGACACAAAGCTCTGAACACTCCGACCAAGAAACCGTTTTCACAGTCTGGTGGTAGCAGTGGTCTCTGTGCTGCACCCAGTGACTCAGAGGAGATCCACACCCGTCTCCTAGGAAAGAAAATATAAATCAGAGCCCACAGACCCTCCCAAACAAGGCCTTATGTCTTCACACTCCCCTGCTTAAAAGAATGAGGTCGTTATTAAAAATTATTGTCAACTCAGAATTGTCTCACTTCCAAATTACCTCCTTTTGCATTTAGTTCTTGTAGAGCCTCACTCATGTTCTCATTCTGGTTTTGGAGCTTCTCTAGGATTTCTGTATAAGATAAGACTTAACATTAGAGATGACCACACATTTCATCTGATTTTGTACTGTTTCAAGTCATAATAATAACAATGGTCCAGAGGCACAGTGTGCAAATAGTTTTAGTTCAGTTCCCTTCCCTACTTAATTAGCTTCATCTCTGCCTGAAGTAATTAGGTGCTTAGAAATTAGCCTTTTAAAATGCACAATTTAATGATTATAGTCAGCAGTACTGTATTATAAGCTCAAAATTGCTAAAGAAATAGATCTCAATTATTGTCAACACAAAAAATGAATTGACAACTTGTGTCATAATAAAGGCATAAGCTAATGCTATTATAGTAACCATATTGCGATATACAAATGTTTCAAAACCACATGTTGTACAGCCCAAATTACACAAAGTTTTGCCATACATCTTGTAAAGTAAAAAAATAAATAAATAAAATTTTAAAATAAATAAATAAAATTAAAAATAAAAGTATATTGATGAAAAATTTTTTAAAAAATTACACAAAGCTACGCATTAATCACATTCCAATAAAAAAAGAAACCGGGCTTTTAGCATGATGCATACTAATGGACTCTCAGGTTGTTCATTTAATTATTCAATATAGGTTCAATATCTCAAAGGAAAAAACTAACATTTTAGTGCAAGGCCTTTGTAAAATACTTATCTACACTATTTTTATATTAAAATTTTATTAGCATAAAAGGAGCCTTACGATAATTATTATAAACACCCCCTCCTTAGGAGGCATTTACAAACTATGAAAATACCATTGATTTCCAGATATTTGTATTCTTCCATTTTCATGCTCCCTGAACATTTTGTACATACCTCTACTGCACACTTTGAAACTTTTGTTTATGTTTGGTTTATATATTTTCTCTAAGCTTCCCAAGGGCAGGGTTCATATTGTATTTATCACTGATCACCAGCCAAGTGGCTGGCACCTGATGTGCATTGAATAAATGTGAATGCTTAACTGAGTAAACAAGTTAGTCAACTAATACAAGAGGATATATTTGGTAAATATGGGACTCCTGCAGTTTCAGAAGATCAATGAAGAATTAAAAAAAAAAAGCCATCAAAACCACCACGCTGCTGTATAAACTCCTTTTTTATTATATGAAGTGAAGAAGTGAAGTCTCTTAGTCGTGTCCGACTTTTTGCGACCCTGTGTACTGTAGCCCACCAGGCTCCTCTGTCCAGGCAAGAATACTGGAGTGGGTTGTCATTTCCTTCTCCAAGGGATCTTCCCGACCCAGGGATCAAACCCAGGTCTCCCGCATTGCAGGCAGATGCTTTAACCTCTGAGACACCAGGGAAGCCCTTTTTATCCAATCATTTTACAGCTGCAACAAGAAAAACAAGTCTAGCATTCTGTAAAGATAATTTGTTCTAGTTCTAAAATTACCTTTATTTTGGTCAAGAACTTTTTGAACCTGAAGAAATATTTCCTCTTTGTTTTCAAAAGACTCAATCCATTGGTTAAGGCTCTTCATCTTGCTCTCTGATTCCTGAACACTTTGAAAATCTAGAACAAGAATTCCAGATAAGTATAAAACACATGCTCAGTTATGAAAGGTACAGAGACTGTGAAGCTTATTTTTATAACATTTCCTTAATAAAGTTCCCAACAAATGTTTTAACAACTATAATAAGATATTTAACCAAATATGATTTCATTTATCCACTGTTACTTTTATTTTTTTTTAAGACTTCAGAAAGATGTTTATTTTTTTTTAATTTTAGTTTTTTATTTTTTAAATTTTAAAATCTTTAATTCTTACATGCATTCCCAAACATGAACCCCCCTCCCACCTCCCTCCCCATAACATCTTTCTGGGTCATCCCCATGCACCAGCCCCAAGCATGCTGCATCCTGCGTCAGACATAGACTGGCGATTCAATTCACATGATAGTATACATGTTAGAATGTCATTCTCCCAAATCATCCCACCCTCTCCCTCTCCCTCTGAGTCCAAAAGTCCGTTATACACATCTGTGTCTCTTTCCCTGTCTTGCATACAGGGTCGTCATTGCCATCTTCCTAAATTCCATATATATGTGTTAGTATACTGTATTGGTGTTTTTCTTTCTGGCTTACTTCACTCTGTATAATCGGCTCCAGTTTCATCCATCTCATCAGAACTGATTCAAATGAATTCTTTTTAACTGCTGAGTAATACTCCATTGTGTATATGTACCACAGCTTGCTTATCCATTCATCTGCTGATGGACATCTAGGTTGTTTCCATGTCCTGGCTATTATAAACAGTGCTGCGATGAACATTGGGGTACATGTGTCTCTTTCAATTCTGGTTTCCTCGGTGTGTATGCCCAGCAGTGGGATTGCTGGGTCATAAGGTAGTTCTATTTGCAATATTTTAAGGAATCTCCACACTGTTCTCCATAGTGGCTGTACTAGTTTGCATTCCCACCAACAGTGTAGGAGGGTTCCCTTTTCTCCACACCCTCTCCAGCATTTATTGCTTGAAGATTTTTGGATCGCAGCCATTCTGACTGGTGTGAAGTGGTACCTCATTGTGGTTTTGATTTGCATTTCTCTAATAATGAGTGATGTTGAGCATCTTTTCATGTGTTTGTTAGCCATCCGTATGTCTTCTTTGGAGAAATGTCTATTTAGTTCTTTGGCCCATTTTTTGATTGGGTCGTTTATTTTTCTGGAATTGAGCTGCATAAGTTGCTTGTATATTTTTGAGATTAGTTGTTTGTCAGTTGCTTCATTTGCTATTATTTTCTCCCATTCAGCCCAGAGATAAATCCACACACATATGGACACCTTATCTTTGACAAAGGAGGCAAGAATATACAATGGAGTAAAGACAACCTCTTTAACAAGTGGTGCTGGGAAAACTGGTCAACCACTTGTAAAAGAATGAAACTAGATCACTTTCTAACACCGTACACAAAAATAAACTCAAAATGGATTAAAGATCTAAATGTAAGATCAGAAACTATAAAACTCCTAGAGGAGAACATAGGCAAAACACTCTCAGACATAAATCACAGCAGGATCCTCTATGATCCACCTCCCAGAATTCTGGAAATAAAAGCAAAAATAAACAAATGGGATCTAATTAAAATTAAAAGCTTCTGCACAACAAAGGAAAATATAAGCAAGGTGAAAAGACAGCCCACTGTTACTTTTAAAGTCTACACCTAAATCTAGAATATTATCCTAATTCCTTGTAAGATTGAACATATGCTTATATTAACAGAACAATGCTTCAGATGATTAAAACAGATGACAACTACAAAAGCCAAGTCTCAAATAAATCTTGTGGCATCATGACTTGATGTAATGTGTAGAATTTCACTTTCTAATCAAATCTTAAAATTCTGAATTTCAAACTAACGTTATCAGTGTGAAAACACTATACTTAAATAGTTGTGAACAATTTTAATACTAATTAGAATATTCTGTTGATCTAATTTATGATGCTGGCTAAATGGGCAGTATGAAGAAATAGTAAAAGAAGTTACTTTTTATTTTCAGAGTAAAGATGTTACACATTCACTCAGCTTGATATCTTAGTAGGTTGTAATCTTCAAAATAATACAGAATAAATCACTACTATTAATATCTTCTGCAGTAATTTCAATAATATAATCTCCTTGGGAAAAAATGATTATTGAGAGCTCACAAGGTTAAATTCATTCATAAAATAAAAAGTGTAATATTTTTATATCATTTTTTTCCTGTTCTCCATTCAGTATGGCAATAAAACATTTACCAAAAACTATTATCTGGAAATGATTTAAAGAAACATGATAATCTGACAAACAGTCTATTATTTCTTTTTCTCCAATTAATTGGACTTACAGTGGTAACCAAAGAATCCACACAGCATCAAAAGCAGCAGGCTGAAGATTCCCAGGATCACAGGAATTATTCCATAGAGAGAGAAGGAAAAACGAGAAGCTAAGAAACAGAGTGAGTGAAAAATCAGAGATAAAGTAAGCTCCTGTTATTTGAAAGATTAATATCATTATTTTAATGTTATTGGTTAAGTGCTGTATATTTTATGAAAAATAATACCCAGTGTGTGAATTACTATAAAGTATTAGGCTGAATAAGAGAGGAAAAAATATTTTAGAGGAATTACAGAAAATAATTAATGTAGAAGACCTGATTTCTATCCTGAAAGGCTCGCTTACAAGGTTGGCCATGGCTGGGATCTGGAAACCTAGATTTCAGTAGAGTTTCCACACCCACTAATTGTTAGGAATGGCTCACCTTGTCTTCTCTGTTTGTACAAACAATATAGCTTTGCTTCTCTTTGGGAAGTCTGGAATTTTGTTACATGCCAACCAGATGCTACCTATGGGATTAACCCCCTAATAAATACTCTGAACATTGATTCTCTAATGAGTTTCCCTGGTTGTCAACATTTGACACATTGTCATGATGTATTGCTGGGGGAATTCCTGTGACCTGTGTGACTCTACTGGGAGAGGAGTCTAGGAAGGTTGAGCCTGGTCTTCCCCACACTTCACTGCATGCACCTTTCCCCTTTGCTGATTATGTTTGTTATCCTTCCATTGTCATAAATCTCAGCTACAAGTGCAACTCTATAGGGTTCTGTGAGTTCTCCTAGTGAATCATTAAACCTGAGCATATCTTTGGGGACTTACAGTGCAGGTAAAAAATTTACATACAGGTATTATTAAAATTATCCTTAAATATTAGGTACAAACTTTCAATTCAGACTACATTACCGTCATTAATACAATCAGATAGAGAAATGCTTATTGATATTAAATCGGTGCTATTATTAAGATAGAACTCTTTTTTTTTTTTTAACTTGATGACCTGTAGTAGATTCCCTTGATGTGTGCATGCTAAGTCACTTCAGTCATGTCGGACTCTTTGCGACCCTATGGACTGTAGCCCATCAGGCTCCTCTGTCCATGAGATTCTCCAGGGAAGAATACTGGAGTGGGTTATCATCCCTCTTCCAAGGAATCTTCCTGACCCAGGGTACCTGAATCTCTTACATCTCCTGCATTGGCAAGCAGGTTCTTTACCACTAGTACCACCTGGAAAGCCCCATTCATAAAGAATTACAGTAAATCTTAATGACTGTTTTAAAGGGACAATATTTGGCTTTAGATGAAACAATACCTATAATTTATTCAATTTCACAAAAGTATATGCTTCTTCCCCACATTCTAGAAATTAAACTTTCAGAGATCATTGTTAACAATCTTTTGTTGGTAAGTTTATTTCCCTCCAAAACAAATGTATAAACTCTAGTGTTAAAAAAAAGTATTTCTTTTTTTTTTGTACTTCAAAAACAAAGAATTGTACTTTTGAAACAAAATGAAAAGCTCCCATAAAAAAAGAATAGTTATTTTTATAACTAATATCCAAATCATTTATTTAACTTTCTGTATAATATAACCTGGTGGTTATCAACCAGAGGAAAGTTTAACCCCCAGAGGACAATATCAAATATTTGGAGACATTCTTGATGTGATAATTGAGGGTCAGGCAGTACTGATATCTAGTGCATAGATGTCAAAAAGATGCTAAACATCCTACAATCACTAACCAATGCCCCATAACCAAGAGTCGTCTAGCCCAAAATGTCCTTAGAGCGGAGGTTGAGAAACTCTCCTCTATTAAATGATGTTGGTTAATTATGATCAAAAAGAGGCATCATGCAATAGGGTTTTAGCTTTCTTTGTCTTTTTTACAAATTTTCTGAGTTTTAAACCTTGGTCAAGTTCTCTGTTTCATGTAAGAAAACAATTCTAAATTTGGACCATGGCTTCTTCCGTCTTTAACTATGCTTCTTCGTATATGAAAACTTCACAACTCTGTCAGAAAATACGCTTTTGTTTTACTCCTATGTATGTTCCAAACATTCTTGTCTCTATATTTTTTCTAAATTTTAAAATTTCCAAATAGTAACAATTAGAGAAACATAAAATGGAAGGTGTACCTAAGGATAACAAAGAGAGGCCATAAATGAATGAACTCTAGTGTATCTACTTTACCGTCCACATTGGTATGCTCAGGAATTGGGCCCCATTCATCCTCAGGAGGAGGAGGAAGGGCGAGAGATGGTTCCAAGTCCACAATAGGGATGGTCTCTGTCTGCTCTGTATTTTCTTTTAACACAGAAAATATATCATAACTTTACAACTTTGTAAAACAAATGAGATTAGAATTTGAGAACCATTACTATGTCCAAAGGTCCCTAGAAATACAAACATTATAGAAATAAAATCAAAGATACTCAAATCACATTTCCACTCAACAGCCCATCCAGCTTCCCAATACTTTTAGGAAAGTATTTAAGCTGGTTGATTACACTTTGGACCGAGTCAAGAAATAAGATAATTATTTTTAAAAATATATTTAAAAGCACTCTTTCAGGCAATCTGGGAAATGTTACAAATATAATGCTCCTAGAATAATCACAACTAGCATTATATCAAATAAAAACAACCAAAATTGTATTTTCATTAAAATGGCATAGGTCATTTAGATTTAAAAAGAAAACATACCTGGAGGTTGTTCACAGTCTGAAGCATCTGACATTCTAGAGCCTTTTGGATTATTTATTTATCCCAAGTGTGAAGAAGAGCTTACAAAGATGTTGGCAGGTGAATGAAGAGTTATCTCTTCCACTTTCTTCCTAGAGTTGATGAGAAGACCACACATAGCCTCAGGTGGGGCAGCTACTTACATTTCATACAACTGTATGAAACTAACTAAATTTGGCAAAAAAAAAAAAAACCCCACAGAGGAAATGTGAATCTATAACTGGATATTTTCTAATAGGTATACAGAAATAAAGTCACCCCTACTTAACTAAACTATATACCACAAGCCATTAAGTATCATCTGGTTTACTTAGCTAATAGTCCATCACTCCAGAAATTAATTAGGAAAAGCCACTATCATAAATAATAAAACTGAGTATTCTAGAGTGAAATGTTTCATGAAACTTGAGTATGAAGTAAAGGAAGATACAAATATAAAGAAACTAATTAGAAAAAGGAATAACACTGGAAATGACATCTGTTCATCAAAGGTAAATTTAAATGACTGCCTACATAGAATGGCACTTGAAGATGGAAATCACAAAATAAAATCTGTATGTCCAAATAGTGACAGATTGGCTTAAAGTTTTTTGATACTACCCCCACCACCCAACTTTGTTTCAAAGGGAAAGCAATTTCTATTCATATAAATATGGTTGGGTTAGCCACTGAAATAAACCTTTTACTCTTCACTGCTCAACTGAAAAAAACATTCAATATTTTCAGTGGGAATAAATAGATACTGTACACAAACAAAAATAGACATAAGATTTTTCTCATTGGGTTTATAACCTCATAGAAACTATGTTCAAGTCTGGTTGAAACCACACACGACACCTCAGATACGGGCAGTGGTCATGTTTCCCATCCTCCTATATCCAGTTCAGATCAAATGGTTTTACAAGTAATCCTAAAATAGATCACATTTTATCTTTTAATATATGAAACTCAAGATTGGTTGACTAAAAAGATTATTATAACCTTACTTTTCAAAGATCTCAGTAAAACCAGGGATGGAGAAAGCAGAGACTTCACAAAAAATATTCTACATTGACTTTCTGCCTAAATTGTAATTCAATTTTATTTTGTTTACTTTCTAACTCTATATTTAAAAATCTGATTGTGTTGCTTTGGGTCAGGATTCAGATAAGTCAGAAAAAAGCAAAAGTATTCATCATTAATGTGTGAATATCACTTATAAGCCAATATGATAATATTATATGGGCATACACAGTATCCTATTCTTGGGTAGTTCTATTATATTAGCATGAAATAAATTTTACTGTGCTATAGCCCTGTGATATGATTAACCACCTCTCCACTTGGGTGGTTATATATCCAGGTGTTTCAAAAAGAGAACACTTTAAAGAATAGTTAGAAGGAAGGTTCTAATATGTTTTGTTATGTTTAGGAGCAAAAACCAAGTAGCAAAGTAGTGGGCATTTATAATAGCATATAAAAAAGGGAAAAAGGAAGGAAAATGAGGGGAACAACATAAAAAGAAGAATAAAAAACAAGAAGAAACAATATATGCAAATATGTTTAATTCATGTGAATATAGAAAATTATTGACACTGGTGATCACAGGCAAATGGACTGTGAATAAGAGAAAAAGAGAGCCCATATTTATTTATTAGGCCTCATATTATATTGCATATTTATCATATTTTAAAAGAAATTCTAATAGATATAGGGAAATAAAAGCAAAGAGTGATTTGGCATTAAAAATTTCATGCTGTGAACAAATTTTCTTAAAGAGCACTCATGACAGTATTATATTTGAGAACCAGAAATATTAAAAAATATATGTCCATAAACTAGGGATTGGTTAATTCCTTATTAATATAATGAAATACTATACATCCAATATAATCACCTTATTGAAATCTTCTTTATTACACAGGCATATGGTAATAAAGGAAAATTTACTGAATTAAAAAGACTATATCTAACTAAAAAAGTTTCTGTATATCAGGGCAAATGAAAATACCAACAAAATGAAAGGAAAATCTCAAATAGTAGAAAACACTTGCAAACCATATATCTGATAAAAGTTAATATCCAAAATAGATTTCCCAGGTGGCACAGTGATAAAAATCTGCCTGCTGATGCAGGAGACACAAGACACTTCAGTTTGATCCTTGGGTCAGGAAGAATCCCCTGGATTAGGAAGTGGCAACCCACTCCAGTATTCCTGCCTGGAAAATCTCATGGACAGAGAAACCTGGTAGGCTACAGTCCGTGGAGTCACAGAGAGTCAGATACAACTGAGTGACTGAACAGTCACATACACAACACCCAAAATACATCAGGGACTCATACAACTCAATGCAAAAAGAAAATCTGATTTTTTTAAATGGTCTGAAAAACTGAACAGACATTTTTCCAAAGACACGCAGATGACCAACATGGAAAGGTACTCAGCATCACTAATAATCAGGGAAATTTAAATCAAAACCACAATGAGATAATATCTCACCACTGTTGGAATGGCTAACATCGAAAAGAAAAGAGAAAAGAGGTATTAGTGAGGAAAGGAGAAAAGGAAAACCCTTTGCACTATTGGTGGGAATAAAAATGGATGTGGCACTATGGAAAACAGTATGGAGACTTCTCAAAATATCAAAAATAGAACTGCCATATGATCCAGAAATTCTACTTCTGGATATATAACCAAAGGAAATGAAGATAGGAATATGAACAGATATCTTTACTATTATGTTCATTGTAGCATTGTTTATTAACATTAATGGCCAAGATATGGAAAACAGTACAAGTGATATATATTATATATATGTAATGAAATATTGTATAACAAATATTTATAACTGTATAAGATCCCTTGGAGAAGAGATAGGCTACACACTTCAGTAATCTTCAGCTTCCCTGGTGGTTCAGATGGTAAAGAATCTGCATGTGATATTGAACTGAGGGCTAATTCCTAAAGAGAAAAGTTGCTTTCAAGAAAAAAAGGCATATGGGAAAGAAGAAAAAGCAAAGTCATATATTTCACATCACACATTATTAAAAGTACTTTACATACTGATTGCAGCCAAAGGACAGTTGTTCTTTAGGTTTAATTTAATGCCATCATTAAGAAAAAATGAGGTATAATTTTCCAGTTAGTCCAGAAAATAACCTAGAAAACAGTGAAATTCTCCTGTATATACACATAGTGTTTTGTTTCAAAGGCATCAATATACTAGGATAGTTTATCTGAAATCATGAAAAGGATTACCAATAAATATCTATCAGAGTAATGGTACTTTTCCTCCTGAATATACAGAGCAATGGAGAAGGGAATGGCAACCTACTCCAATATTCTTGCCTGGAGAATCCCAAGGACAGAGGGGCCTAGTGGACTACAGTCAAAGGGGTCACAAGAGTTGGATGAGACTGAGTGACTAACACACACACACACATACAGTACAATTTTTTATTTTCTAATTTTTTGTTGCTACTATTATTCTAACTTTTTAAAGAAATTGCTGAGGAAGTTTTAGTTTATTTGAAAACTGTACCACACAATCCTACAATGTTCACCACTTTGCAAAAAAGACAATGGGGAGATAGCTTCAAAATTGCTCTCTTAGATATTCATATAGTTAAGATGGTTATCTATTAACACCCTCTGATGAGCAACCAGTGTGTCTTAGATTGTCATCTATCACTTGATTGTACCGTGAAAAATGGATTCTGCTCTATAAACTAATCAATTGTCATGCAAATATTGGCAGGGGCCCAGAAGATAAATGGAGAAGGCAATGGCACCGCACTCCAGTACTCTTGCCTGGAAAATCCCATGGACAGAGGAGCCTGGTGGGCTGCTGTCCATGGGGTCACGAAGAGTCAGACACGACTGAGCGACTTCACTTTCACTTTTCACTCTCATGCATTGGAGAAGGAAATGGCAACCCACTCCAGTGTTCTTGCCTGGAGAACCCCAGGGACGGGGGAGCATGGCAGGCTGCCATCTATGGGGTCGCACAGAGTCGGACATGACTGAAGCGATGCAGCAGCAGCAGCAGCAGCAGCAGCTGCAGCATAAGATAAAAAACAAAGATGGGTCAGATTATAGGTCAATTAATAAAAAACATACCCTTGGAAAAGGAAAGCAAAATTTCATAGTGGTGGTTAAGGAGCAAAAGAGATATCACAATTTCCAGACTCTCAACCCTGCTGATAAGAAGATAATTTAACTGCAATTGAATAATTACAGGAGCCCATGTACAGCAGAGCAATTTTCAAAGTGGGAAAGTAGAGATTGAAAAGCATGATTCAGGTATAGACAACCTTATTTGCAAAGCAAAAGTAGAGAGACAGATGTAGAGATTAAATGTATAATTATCAAGGAGGGAAGGGGAGTGGGAGGAATTGGGAGATTGGGATTTACATATTTAAACTATTGATACTATGTATAAAATAGATAACAAATGAGAATCAACTGTATAGCACAGAGAACTCTACTCAGTGTTCTGTGCTGACCTGAATGGGAAAGAAATCCAAACAAGAGGGGATTTATGTACAAATTCAGAAAACTAAGATCATGGCATCTGGTCCCATCACTTCATGGGAAATAGATGGGGAAACAGTGGAAACAGTGTCAGACTTTATTTTGGGGGGCTCCAAAATCACTGCAGATGGTGACTGTAGCCAGGAAATTAAAAGACGGTTACTCCTTGGAAGAAAAGTTATGACCAACCTAGATAGCATATTGAAAAGCAGAGACATTACTTTGCCAACAAAGGTCTGTCTAGTCAAGGCTATGGTTTTTCCAGTGGTCATGTATGGATGTGAGAGTTGGACTGTGAAGAAACCTGAGCACTGAAGAACTGATGCTTTTGAACTGTGGTGCTGGAGAAGACTCTTGAGAGTCCCCTGGACTGCAAAGAGATCCAACCAGTCCATCCTTAAAGGAGCTCCATCCTGGGTTTTCATCAGAAGGACTGATGCTGAAGCTGAAACTCCAATACTTTGGCCACCTCATGCGAAGAGTTGGCTCATTGGAAAAGACCCTGATGCTGGGAGAGGTTGGGGGCAGGAGGAGAAGGGAACGACAGAGGATGAGATGGCTGGATGGCATCACCAACTCGATACACATAAGTTTGAGTGAACTCCGGGAGATGGTGATGGACAGGGAGGCCTGGCATACTGTGATTCATGGGGTCGCAAAGAGCCAGACATGACTGAGCGACTGAACTGAACTGAACTGAAAAGCAAGTTACCGATCAAGCAGAAAAGGAAGGTTAGACTAAATATTGTGCCACTAGATCAGAGTCAGAAACATCTGTTTGAACTCATGTTTCACCCAGTGTATATACAGATGAAGAAATATACAAACAAATACATGTATGTGTGTATACGTGGGTTAATACAATGCCTAGCTCCTTCCACTTGAAAAGTTAGAAGCTGTGAAACCCCAAAAGCAGCAAACATACCCAGTACCCAGATCTTGGTTTTTAAATGTTATTCATCAGTAAAAGGAAATAGAGCTCTTTGGAGAAATGACTGATTCTAAAGTTTGCACAGAGAAAATATATAAGCTGAGAGTGTCTTACTATGACAGAAAGAAAGTGCTCAAAAATAAAAAGATTAGGGTAGGTCAAAGGCACAGAGGAGCTACCTAAAAGATCTCCCAATAGGCAAAAGTGGAACAATTTATGCAACAACAGTAATAAAGTAGTATTGCATTATAAACCCAAGAATAAAATTAATATCAGTGAGCCCATGCTATTAAAAATAAGTGGTTGAATAATTAAATGGGAGGGAAAAGACAAATCTTTACAGAAAAATTTCAGACATTCTTCTGCCCAGAAGGTGAAGTTTAACTCTGACTGAGGGTGGACTAGCTTTGATGACTTGCTTACTTCCATAGAACAGAGCTTGGAAAGAAGAAAATGATAACTCCACGGTGGGAAAACCTGACAAACACAAATTAACCAAGGGATAAGGTTAAGATCACCATTGATACCTTGTGGATAAATGTATCCCTGATAAGACCTCATGGTTAGGTTAGTTCACCTTCGTGGTAGTTTTTCTGAAAATCCCACCTCTCCAGTCTAAACAAGAGAAAAACATCAGAAGAACAAACTTAAGGGGCATTTGACATGAAACCTGGCCACAAGAAAAGACTGGAAGTGTTACAAAACAAAGAAAACATTATGACTGAATGTTGTGTTGTATCCTAAATTTAAATAACGCCATTTGCAGCATCATGGTGCTGTTGTTCTATCAGTCAGTCCTGTCTGACTCCTTACGACCTCATGGACTGTAGCACGTTGGGCCTTCTTGCCCTGCAGCAACATGGATGAACTTAAAGATCAGTCGTTATGCTGAGTAAAGTAAGTCAGACAGAGAAGGAGAAATATCATGTGACACTCCTTATGTGCCGAAGCTAAAAAGAAATGATACCAATGAACTTATTTACAAAGCAGAAACAGATTCTCAGACTTAAAGAACTATGTTTTCAGGAGAGGGAGGAAGGATGTGGGGAAAGGATAGCTAGGGAGTTTCAGATGGACATGTACACACTGCTGTATTTAAAGTGGATAACTAACAAGGACCTACCATGTAGCACAGGGAACTAATGTGGCAGGCTGGATGGGAGAGGAGTTTGGGGGAGAATGGATACATGTATGTTTATGGCTGGGTCCCTTTGCCATCACCTGAAACTATCACAATACTGTTAGCTTACTCCAATACAGAATAAAATTTTTTGAGAAAAATGAAAAAGCAAAAATAAAAAATTTGAAAAGCACATTAATGGAAGAAGTGATGAAATCCCAAAAAATGTATCTCTTTTGCTAATATTTAAATTTTTTAGCTTTTTATTTACTTATTTTTTATTGAACAATAATTACTTTACAGAATTTTGTTGTTTTCTGTCAAATTTCAATACGAATCAGCCATAGGTATGTATATATATCCCCTCTCTTTTGACCCTCCCCCACATCTCCCTGAAGAATTATTTACAGGGCAGCAATTGAGAAATAGGGCTTCCCTGGTGTCTTAGAGGGTACAGCATCTGCTTGCAATGCAGGAGACCTGGGTTCGATCCCTGGGTCGGGAAGATCCCCTGGAGAAGGAAATGGCACCCCACTCCAGTACTTTTGCCTGGAAAATCCCATGGAAGAAGGAGCCTGGTAGGTTACAGTCCATGGGGTCACAAAGAGTTGGACACGACTGAGTGATGACACACAATGGAGAAATAGACACAGAGAATAGACTTATGGACATGGGGAGAGGGGAGGAGAGGGTGAGATGTATGGCAAGAGTAACATGGAAACTTACATTACCATATGTAAAATAGATAGCCAATGGGAATTTGCTGTATGGCTCAGGAAACTCAAACAGGGGCTCTGACTAATATTTAAATATTTTTGAGCAATTATTGTCTTGTTAAAATTTTGCTTGAACTCTGCTTACATGGTAAAAATACTTCTGAATACTAATAATTGTGACCTGTTAGCTCATATTATTAAAATACCAAGACGGAAAGCAAAATAAACCTCCAAGTGCTCTGTGTATAAAGTCAGAAAATACATATCAATTTTTAATTTTATAATAGGAGAAATATAGCATACATAATATTTTGAAAAATGTGATATCACTAAGATTATTTTTTAAGAAGTATACTTTGCAGATGGCAAATACTAGGTTTCCAATGTTAACATTTTTTTAACATCATCCTCTTTTCCGTATTTTGAAATTTCGAGTTCTTTGAGTTTGTTTCTTTTGGGGCTAACTAAAGGCTGAGGCTTATATGAAATAACAGACTATTCAATGTTTATCAGTTGTGGATGTGTTTGTGTTTATCTACATGAGTATGTTCTTGAAATTAAGACAAAAGAAAAGCCAACAAAAAGTTAACAGTAACTGTTAGGTTGTATTATCACCTCGTAAAAACACCTTGATATTTATTTTTCATAAATTTCAAATTTTTTAGGATTAAATGAAGTAATATCCAGCAGTCCCACTGCTGGGCATACACACCGAGGAAACCAGAATTGAAAGAGACACGTGTACCCCAGTGTTCATCGCAGCACTGTTTATAATAGCCAGGACATGGAAACAGCCCAGATATCCATCAGCAGATGAATGGATAAGAAAGCTGTGGTACATATACACAATGGAGTATTACTCAGCCATTAAAAAGAATACATTTGAATCAGTTCTAATGAGGTGGATGAAACTGGAGCTTAATATACAGAGTGAAGTAAGCCAGAAAGAAAAACACCAATACAGTATATTAACACATATACATGGAATTTAGAAAGATGGCAATGATAACCCTGTATGCAAGACAGCAAAAGAGACATAGATGTTTAGAACTTACTTTTGGACTCTGTGGGAGAGGGAGAGGGTGGGATGATTTGGGAGAATGGCATTGAAACATGTATACTATCATGTAAGAAACGAATCGCCAGTCTATGTTCGATACAGGATACAGGATGCTTGGGCTGGTGCACAGGGATGATCCAGAGAGATGATATGAGGTGGGAGGTGGGAGGGGAGGTTCAAGATTGGGAACTCATATACACCCGTGGCTGATTCATGTCAATGTATGGCAAAACCAATACAGTATTGTAAAGTAAAATAAAGTAAAAAGAAAATTTTAAAAATAAATAAATAAAGGTAATATCTGCAAAGTGTTTAGCACAGTGCTGTAAAATATTCAGTAACCTAGGTAAATTAATTTTTAAATTTGGAGAAACCAATTTATAAGGTGAAGTATAATCATAGTAAAGATTAAGAGAACTGTGTTAAATATGGAAGATTAAAGAATTAGTGCCATTTAGAAATAATGGGCACATTATATCATGCAGAAAGAAATTTCTGTAGAGAGGTACAATATTATAAAGAAAAATGATCAAGAAGTGGGTGAGAGAATTGATTTTTTTATTAAGTGGAGAAACTAGTGATCAGGAAGAAGTGGAAATATTCAGTGGACTTGAAAATGTGAGAAGCTAAGGCCTAAGCAAATGTTTTCAGGTTCTAATATTACAATTACATGGTGTTGAGTATTGAGCTTACCAGATGGTTGTTTTAGATGAAGTCTATTGCAGTTAAGTAGGAAATGGCAACCCACTCCAATATTGTTGCCTGGGAAATCCCATGGACAGAGGAGCCTGGCAAGCTACAGTTCATTGGGTTGCAAAGAGTCAGACAGGATGGAGCAACTAACACACACACACACAGAGCAGTTGAAGAGAGCAAGACAAAAATAAGAAGGGACTATTACAAAGCCCAAAAGAACATATAATCAGAACATAAGTAGCATTCATCTTTTACAGCCTACATAGAGTTGCTTTTTTATTACACTCATTCTGTTTCAAAATTTGGTAACAAATTATTTTTATTTCAAAATAGGTTTTCCTTTTGTCATCATTTCTCCAGACTAGAACTTAATGGAAAATCTTACAAATGCATCACTCCAAAATGTTTTTTTTAATATGACTGAAATCCACAATTGAAATACATTTCCTATTGTGCTTTTTATTATTATTGAATGGTGACAACAGATAAAATTGTCTTTTTCTACCGAGTTAAAACCCATGTACTTAAACTGCATTACCATCGTTATTCATTACACTATTGGAACTGCTACTTTAGACTACTAGGAGGGTGTGTGTGTGTGTGTGCATGTGTGTGTGTGCTCAATTACATCCAACTCTTTGTAACTCCATAGACTGTAGCCTGCCAGGCTCCTCTGTCCATGGAATTTTCCAGGCAAGAATACTGGAGTGGTTGCCATTTCCTTCTCCCGGAGATCTTCCTGATCAAACCCATATCTCTTGTGTCTCCTGCATTCCCAAGTGGATTCTTTACCACTAACAGGGTAAGGTTTTTCAGACGGTAAAGAATCTGCCTGCAATGCAGGAGACTAGTGTTTGATCTCCAGGTTGGAAAGATCTCCTGGAGATCTTTATCTTTATCTTTATCTTTAAAGATCTGTACTCTTTATTATTAGAGTACAGACTGAAGGGGAATGAAATAAAAAACCTCAAAACCTGAAGCTTATATGTAGAGTGTATATTTAGAGATTATAGAGTATACTTGTATTGGAATGAACTGAAAAGTAGACTGCAAAAAATTCATGTGCTGGAAAAAATGTTTCAAAATATAAAGCAATTGAATTTAGGTATATTTTAAGAGAACCAGGGGTTGACTGGCTCTCCAGCTAATAAATCTTAACATCTTCAAACGTATTATTCAAAATCCCCTTCAGAATAATGTGAAGAAAGATGGACTATTAGGATTCATATATTTTCACTAGTGTAGTTTAGAAGATGAATTTAAATATATCATTATGTACAGTTGCTATTTAAAGCCCAAACTAGTGTCTGAAGCCCAAACTAGTGTTTGATATAGGGATTATATTTAGAATCCTAGCATTTGGTGGTGGTCATAGTGGTGTTAATGACCACCCCCACCCCGCTTTTTTTTTTTTTAAACATGCAGTGTTTGGATTCTGTGCAAAGTGAGTATGGCCCTTTAAATTATTTTTCTCAGTCATCTGCCCTGTTAAAATACGACCTTTCTCTGTTAAAAAAAAAAAAAAAAAAAAGCAAATGGTAAAGCCTGAAGTTCAAATACGAGCTGCTTTCTTACATAGTCACAAGGAGCTGGCAAATTCTGAAGCTCCTTTGGAGCAAGAACCAGTCATATTTAGATCCCAGGAAGAACCATCTTTTTTTTTTTTAACCTTTTTGTTTTGTATTGGAGTACAGCTGATTGGACCTACAAACTGATATTGAGTGAAGTAAGTCAGACAGAAGAGCCATCCTGAGTCCAGCTCACACATCTGTGCCATTCGCCCACTGGGGTTTACCTTTTCTCTTTGGACCAGACTTCAGCAGAAATCGCCGAACTAACACAGGTATCACCAACTATACCTATAGCTGTTGCTCTCAGCGTATATCATTTTAACCAGTGCCACTTGATTGCATATATGGAGCACAAAGAATAGAGACTTTAAAAAGTAATTCAGTAAATTTAATCTTGTAGGAAAAAGAGCTAAATCGTTCAGATTTAAAAATTACTTTACAAGGTAAATTACCTTATATTTTTTCATGGTTTACCATTGAATACAACCATAGTGTTGTTAGCCAATATTTCAATATATCTCTTGGATTAACTGAGTGGATAAACCAAATGATCACATCAATGAAGGCAAGATATGAGTAATAAAATAGTTATTTAATCAGTGATTAATTGTTCTTGTCTGTATAACACTGTGTATCTCTATTTCACACCTACATCCAGAATTTTCTTATATATGTGATGTAGCTTCCATATTGTTCATATATTCCAAGTCTGGTAAAGAATTTTTAAAAGCATTATAAATCTATTTCTGTACAATTGTGTTGTCTTATGAGAAGTTATCTTTAGGAAAGTTTAAATGCCATAAGTGAATATTATGAACACAGAGGCCTATATATTTTAATCATATTATAAAAGATAACAATGGAGAGCAATTCTCTGAGGAAATGAAAATATATAAAAAGTATTTTGTTTGATGACACGCTGGCAAACTAGTGAACATAAGAATTTTTAATTTTTTTGTTATCAGAATTCTATTATATAGAATATTTTTGTTATTATCAAAATTATATTTAAACTATTTGAAGTAAATTAAATTTTCAAAAAATTGCAAATAGCAATATCAATTTAATATAAATATATTAATATAAATATATATATATATTAATTTATTTCAAGTAAAATAAACATATGGTTGCTTTTAACCTATATGTTCAAATATTATGGACATAATGCCACATACCCTACAGGATTACTTGATTACAAATAAACCAATTTGAATCACATTTTTAGGGCTTTCATTTTTAACGACTTGTTGGAAGAGGTTCTTTCAAAGATAATGGGAAGTAAACTATCTTTAATCATGAAAAAGAAATGAAGATAAAAAGATAGAAAAATATCAGGAGAACTGAGGAAAGAGAAATTTTAGACTATATTATGTAACACTATCTTTACAATACAAAATGACTCATAAAATTTATATTGGCATTTTTCTGGATAGAGAGAGTTTTTAAGTGTAATATGAATATTTCAAATGTCATAGCACCGTTACCCTTTTAAAGTTGAAGTATATACCACATTCAGAGAACTCCAGGTAATAGGTGAAATGATATCTAAAGAGATGTTAATGGATAATTTTAAGAATGGGGAAGAAAATAATCTGAGACAAAAATCTTTCTTAAAAGAAAATTGCAAAAGTAAAGTCATACATCAGTAATTAAATGGCATGAAATAGTGATGTCAGCAATACACAAAGAACCCGGAAAGATAGAACCTGAAAACTTGGTTTAAACAAAAACCTGTAGATTTATATGTCTTAGAATTGTTATTAAAATTTTTTAGAGATGAGTGGAAAACATGCAGCGTATGCAACGGTGAAGCACATTCCTTCCAAAAAGCCAAAGCGCAAAGAACGTGAGTGCATTTTGCTCCCAACCCCTACTGAATTATGTTATTATTCTTTCCTTTGGTAAATAATTTTTATAAGTAATTTCATTTTAATTTAGCATATGACACATTATGTCTAACTCGTTCTCAAGATTTTGTCATTTAAAAAATCTACCTAGTGGACTTTACATAGTAGGAAGAAAAAAATTACATAAATCTCCTTTATTGGGGAAAAAAAAAACTTTGTCAACTCTATTCAAACATATTTATAACCTACATGCTTTATGAGAAATAGTGTGACTATTAAAAGATTTCTCTTTTAATCTCCAGAGACAAAAGAGCAGCTAATTTACACAGAAGTGAAAACAGTCACTTCACAGTCCAACCAGACAAAGATAACAAGAACTGAATCACCTGAAGAAAAAGGTAAAGTTTATGTAGAGGACTAGCTTGTTGTTGTTTAGTCACTAAGTCATGTAAGACTCTTTTGCGACCCCATGGACTGTAGCCCACCAAGTTCCTCTGTCCATTGATTCCCCATGCAAGAGTAGTGGAGTGAGCAGCCGTTTCCTTCTTCAGGAGATCTTCCCAAACCAGGAATCAAACCTGCATCTCCTGCTTGGCAGGTGGATTCTTTACCACTGACCCACCAGGGAAGCCAGACCTAGCTTACATCTCCAATTGCTCAGTTTACCTTGGTACCAAATTACTAAGCCTGCCCAGTTTCATGGGGTTGTTTAAACTATATCCAATAACCTAAACAAAAAAAGTAGTATTGAAAATGAAATGACCAGATTTAGTATATTGCAGATAATTATTGTAGTTTGCGTGCTATATACATAAATTTGCAACTGAGCAATCAAGTGGGAGCATTCATTCTTTTCAATTTGTTTGGAAACAATTGTGACTTTTCTGATGTCATTATCCACTTGTTCTATGAAATTTCAAGAAACAACGAGTGATTAATATTATTTGATACATGTTTGGAGATATAATTTCTTTTACTGCTGAAACTATAGCGAAGTTCCAATAAGAAAATTATGGGTATTTATATATATATATATATATATACTTTGTATGCATGGAAGCACACAATATTTATAAAATTATAAATATACTCTGATCATGGGTCAATCAAATTGACTTATACAGATATGTTTCAGAAGTATGTTTGCATTCCAAAAACCAAATACCTATATTTGATATTTACTTTGTATTTATAAATCATAGAGATGAATCAGAGGTTTATTTTGATAAAGTTAGAATAAGTGACGAAGTGTCGGACACGACTGAGTGACTTCACTTTCACTTTTCACTTTCATGCATTGGAGAAGGAAATGGCAACCCACTCCAGTGTTCTTGCCTGGAGAATCCCAGGGATGGCAGAGCCTAGTGGGCTGCCGTCTGTGGGGTCGCACAGAGTCAGACAGGACTGAAGTGACTTAGCAGCAGCAGCAGCAGAATAAGTGACTTTCCTAAGAGATACATATTAACAGAACAGAATAACTCTCAGTTCACTGATGTTTCAAATTGTTCATTATCCATTTCAATTTATAATTTCAAGTTTGAAGACATTCAAGAGTTAGGGTTTTGAATTTATGGAACATCTCCCTCTAAACCCTGCTCTATAACTTAATCTTTACTCTGCTGATCTTCTCAGCCTCTTTTTTTTTCCCCTCCTCCGGACAGGGTCTTCAGTTCCATTTCCTTGGTTTTTCACAGTAGTGATTCTTGGAATCTTCTGTTTCCTTCTCCTTTTAACCACAGGAATCTTAGGATTTATGGGTAAGTTCACAAGACCTGTGCCCTGAACCAAATGTCTCCTTCCTTGGGAATTATTATTTTAACCAGTCTTCTTTTCCTAGTAGTTCCAAAGCTATGATCTCCAGTGCTACCCAAGAAATCTTTCCACCATCACCACTAATGCAATCACTTGGACAATTACCAAGTTCCTCAAAAGTTTCTGATGTCTTCTTTACTGACACAGCCTGGATCATATTCAGGATACTTCCAGGAAAAACTACATTTCAGACTTTATTGATGACTGATCATACTTTGCGCACGTTAATTTCTCGGTACTCTCTGACGCCTTTTTGCAAATGGTCCAGTCCTCCTGCAATCTCCTTTCTGCAGTCCAAACTTTTTAAAATTGTTTATTCTCAAAAACACCTAATACAACCCAACAATGCTTTTGCTCCTATACTATTACAGTCACCTCCCAAAGTCAAGAGACTTTCAAAATCCTATTGCTCTTGCCAGATAAACTTCTCCGAGTATATCTATGATCATGTCATCAAAATGCCAAGAAACTGTCTCATCCTGTATTAAATTATGTTAAAATTCCCCTACTTATATTTGTTTTTGTGAATCACAGTTTTATTTCAACCAAATGATTTTGAGCTTTCTTCCCTACGTCCAAATTGGCTTCAGATAACTTAAGATAGTTTGCTGGTCTTCAAGGTTCTCTAAGTCTCTCCGCCACAGTACGTTTCTTTATGCTATCCTCTTCATCTAGACAGGCTTCCTCATGTAGCCTCCCTCTGCCTATGGACATTTTAGACATCCCTCAAGGCCCATTTCATAGGACATGGATGACATTTCTAAATCATCCATGATGTATTTTCTAATTCCCTAACTTGATGTCAGTTCTCTCTGTCTAAAACCATTTTGTGACTTTTTGTTATTATTTTCTATTGGAGTATAATTGCCTTACAATGTTGCTTTAGGTTCTGCTGTACAGTGAAGTGAATCAGCTATATGTATAAATATATTCCCTCCCTCTTGGACCTCCATCCCACCCATCTAGGTCATCACAGAGCACCAGGCTAAGCCTGCTATGGTCTACATCATGTTCTCACTGGCTATTTTATACATGGTGGTGTATGTTTGTCAGTCCTAATCTCCCAATTCGTCCCACTCTCCCCTCCCCCTTCATGTCCCCATGTCCGTTCTCTCCCTCTGCGTCTCTATTCCTGCAAATAAGTTCATCAGGACCATTTTTTTAGATTCCATATATATGCATTAATATGCAATACTTGCTTTTCTCTTTCTGACTTACTCCACTCTGTATAACAGGCTCTACGTCTGTCCACCTCAGTTTAATTGACTCAAATTCATCTTTATGACTAAGTAACGCTCTATGTTTATATGGACCATGACTTCTTTATCCACTCATCTGTCAGTGGACATCTTCGTTGCTTCCATGTCCTGAATATTGCAGAGTGCTGCAGTGAACATTGGGGTACATGTGTCTTTTTGAATTATGGTTTTCTCAGGGTATATGCCCAGTAGTGGGATTGCTGTTTCATATGATAGTTTTATTCCTAGTTTTTTTTAAGGACTCTCCATACTGTTCTCCATAGAGACTGTATCAATCTACATTCCCACCAATAGTGCAAGAGGGTTTCCCTTTTCTCCACATCCTCTGCAGCATTTATTGATAAACCAAACTCTTTGAATTGTATGCCTGTGTGTATACATATAATCATGTATATAACAGATATATATTACTTTTATTAACATAAAATTCTCCAACCATATATTCCCAATTTACTGAGTAAAATTCAGTGACTTCAAGTATATTCAGAGGTGCACAACCATGAAACAGATTATTCATCATTCAATTGTGTCCAATGCTTTGTGACCCCATGAGCTGTGGGCAACCAGGCTCTTCTGTCCATGGGATTCCTCAGACAAGAATACTGGAGAGGGTTGCTGTTTCCTTCTCCAGGAGATATTCCAGACCCAGGGATCAAACCTGGGTCTCCTGCATTGCAGGCAAATTCTTTACCATCTGAGCCACCAGGGAAGCCTAACTTTTATCAATATTAGAGCATTTTCCTTACTCCAAAATGAAATCTCACACTTGTTAGCTATTGCTTCCCATTTCTCTCAAAATTTGCTAGCCTAAAGCAACCAATAATCTATTTTATGTCTTTCTAGATTTTCCTGTTCTGGACATTTCTTAAATGTGGAATCATATAATACATGGTCTTTTGTGACTGGCTTCTTTCACTTAACATGATGTTTCCAAGGGTCATTCATGATAGGATATATCAACATGGCATTCCCTCTAATTGCCAAAAAAATGTTCCACTGTATGGATATAATTAATCTATATATTAATCTTTTATCAGCTATATAATTTGTAAATATTTTCCCATTATTTGTATTACTTTTCACTCTCTTGTAGTAACTTTTCATGTGTAAAAGCTTTTAATTTTGATGAAGCCCAGTATACTCTTACTTTGACCACATATGTTTTGGTATGATATCTAAGAAACCATTGCCTAATCCAGGATCACAACTTTCACCTATGTTATCTAATGTCATAATTTTAACTTCTTCATGTGTGTGTTTGATCCATTTTGAGTTAATTTTCATGTGTGATGTAAGGTGAATATGAGGTATCTTTCCATTTATTTAAGTCTTTAATTTTTGATGATTTTCTTTTGAAAGTACATGTTTTACACATCTTTGTTAAATGTATTCCTGAATATTTTATTATTTTGATACTATTATAAATGGAACATTTTTCTTAATGTTATTTTCAGATTAGCCATTGCTAGCCCATGGGGTCACTAAGAGTCAGACACGACTGAGCAACTTCACATTCACTTTTCACTTTCATGCATTGGAGAAGGAAATGGCAACCCACTCCAGTGTTCTTACCTGGAGAATCCCAGGGACAGCAAAGCCTGGTGGGCTGCCATCTATGGGGTCGCACAGAGTTGGACACGACTGACGCAACTTAGCAGCAGCAGCAGCAGCAAGCAGCAGCAAGCAGCATTCCCAAAGGCTTTTTTATGATGTAACTTTTTGTCTTCCTATATAGTCTTATCTCTCCAAAAAGCACAGGAATTAAAATCCTGAACATTAACTGACATATTAAAATTTAAATTATGCCTATTAGTCTGCCCCATGTTATGCCTTCCTAGAGCTAATGATGTACAGTAAAGTTTTCCAGGGTCAATTACCAGAGCCTCCGCTGGACAATGGAACACAAGAAAATTCCACATCTAAAAACATGACTCTCAAAGAGAAACCACTTAACACAGGTATGTAGACATAAAGACTGAGACCGACATGTTTCTTCTCTGCTTCTCTCAATCACTTGATAACCTGCTCAAATTGGATTTTATTTTAGAATCAGCCGATTGTGGAGTCCAACTTTCATTTCATTTCATTGGGAAAAAAAAAAAAACAACTCAGTCTTTCCCAGTGGTTAGATTCTTCTGTATACATGATATATTCTTTTAAATCACTGTTTCACAAAATAATACTTTTTCTACCAAAAAGTTCTAACTCTCCTTTAGCACATTCTTTAATCATTATCAGATGCTCTCTTGTGGATATGTAGATCAGGTACTAGGTTTATGTACCTGATATACATAAACAGGTACAATGTATCAATGCTAAGTTAAGATCAGCTCTGTACCTATAGATTTTACTTAGTCTAGAGAATTCTTCCCTTGTGGCTGCAATGCGGGAGACCTGGGTTCAATCCCTGGGTTGAGGAGATCCCCTGGAGAAGGAAAGGCTACCCATTCCAGTATTCTGTCCGGGAGAATTCCATGGACTGTTTAGTTCACAGGGTCGCAAAGAGTCAGACACGAGTGAGCGACTTTCACTTTCTTTCAGAGAATACAAAAAAGTTGTTTTCCCCTGTGAACTCCTATCTGTAGAGATTGTGAGAAAAAACATCAATTTTCTAAGATATATTTCCTAGAGAATTTTAATAGTATTATGAATAGATTCGGAGACATGCAAGTCATCTCCCCAAGGCCAGGAACTTAGAAATGAAGTCCATCCAGCTCATGAAATCAATGGTTTTACAAGGACTAGAAAGGATTCCTCAGTAGCTAAGTTACAGAGCCTTCCTTTCAAAATACACACTGAATGGTCTCCTGGGAATATCTTTTGTTTTTAAGGAAAGGAATGTAAAAGTAAATGGTCCTGTTGTGGGCAGAAATGTTACTATTTTTCGGATGAATTGACTAACTTTGAAGAAAGTAAAAAAATCTGCAAGGAAATGAACTCCATGCTTCTTAAGATAAAAGATCACGAAGAACTGGTGACGTATTTCTGCTTTCCATCTCACCCTGTATTCATCTTATTCCCCTGGCCATCTGGCCATTAGTTGTTGCCTAAATCTTTTTTTTTTTTTTTTTTAAGCCATGCTGGGTCTTCCTTGCTATCCCTGGGCTTTCTCTAACTGTGGTAACAGGGCTTCTTATTGAGCTGACTTCCCTTGTTGTGGAGTATGGGCTCTAAAGCTCAGGCTCAGTAGTCGTAGTGCATAGGGTTAGCTGTCTGTTGCATGTGGAATCTTACTGGACTGGGGATCCAAGCTGTGTCCCCTGCATTGGCAGATTCTTAACAACTTGACCACTGGGGAACTCCTGTTAGCTAAATCTTAATGCTTGATAATATTTGAGTGCCCATAGTTTGCAGTACTCTTGCCTGGAAAATCCCATGGATGGAGGAGCATGGTGGGCTGCAGCCCATGGGGTCACTAAGAATCAGACATGACTGAGTGACTTCACTTTCACTTTTCACTTTCATGCATTGGAGAAAGAAATGGCAACCCACTCCAGTGTTCTTGCCTGGAGAATCCCAGGGATGGGGGAGCCTGGTGGGCTGCCGTCTATGGGGTCGCACAGAGTCAGACACTACTGAAGCGACTTAGCAGCAGCAGCAGTTTGTAGTTGTAAGTTGATTAAGATCTAGACAGTTCTCATCTTAAGGTCAGAAATACAAGTAGAAATGAAATTAAAATTTCATTTAATTCATCTAATTCACCCACAGTTAGAACTTTTCCAGTAGAGCAAATGTAAAGGGGAACATGAAACAATTAGGGAAAAAAATTATGCTTAAAATATATCATTTTTTAAAAAAATAATTATATTTTCATACTGATAATTTCATGGAAATGTAGCTTCTCTCTGAAAAAAAATGTCATTTTACCTCCAACAAAATCAAGAAGTACAATACCACTGAGTTTAGGGTAAAAGGAAGACTTAGTAAGAATTTAAAATTGAAGATCAACTAATTCAAGCTCATATTAAATTTTAACTCATACTAACTTCCAAGAAAATTGAACTAAATATTTCATAATCCTTATCAATATCCTTGATTTGAATAGAGAAATAATTTATTATTATTCTTTCAAGAAATATATTCTTACACTCCAAGTTAAGGAGAATCTTTTAATATTCTTTCACAGACACTAAGACTCACTCAATTATCTGTAAGAGTACAATTACCCATATCTTTGACTTTTAACAACTCATAAATAGCTATAAAAATATGAACTTTAAAACCATCAAGAAAACAAAGCAAATCTGAATCTGAAAAGAAGACTTTTGCAGATCTGGATTAACTTCCTTTTTATTCCAAGGGGCTTCCTTGGTGGCTCAGATGATAAAGAATCTGCCTGCATTGCAGAAGATCTGGGTTCAATCCCTGGGTCAGCAAGATCCCCTGGAGAAGGGAATGGCAACTCACTCCAGTATTCTTGCCTGGAGGACTCCATGGACAGAGGAACCTGGTGGGCTCAAAAATTACCTTTAGTCTAGAAGCCCTAATCTTTCATGTAGGATATCTTCACCAAGAAATAAGACCATCTATGAAAACCATGAAATTGAATATCAAATCTTAAGAATAGATGGTATGTATGTAATTTTTTTCTGGGTAGAGAGACTAAGTTTTTGCCATATTCTCTATGGTGAAAGAAACAAAGGAAAAGTAAAAACAAACTAAGGGTAAAAACTAAAGCATAATAGAGAAGTACAGAATTTATAGTTGGAAACTCTCTTTAGTTCCCTTTCACACATTACTTTGCTTGTAATAAAACTGGTTATATTTTCTTTCCAACATCTTTTAGGAAGATCACATGAGATAATATATGTACATTGCTGTTGTTTGTTGTTTAGCTCCTAAGTCATGTCGACTCTTGTGACCCCATGGACTGTAGCCTGCCATGGGATTGATTGTTGTCCATGGGATTTCCCAGGCAAGAGTACTTGGGTGGGTGACCATTTCCTTCTCTAGGGAATTGTCCTGAACAAACTTTCATCACCTTCATTAGCAGGCAGGTTCTTTACCACTGAGCTACCAGGGAAATCCCAATATATGTGCATAAATGTGGTAAAAATTAAGTTACAAGATGAACATCAGTTACATTTGTACTTATCAAGTAATTTCCAGATACCTATGTAAACATCTCATCTGGTAGAATAAGGACCACTTCTTCAAGATGCTCACTTCACAAAAAATAAGCACAGTACTTTTGAATAAAAAAATTTAAATGACATTGGTAAAACCTCACATCTGTCACACCTGAACCTCAAAATACCAACCAATTTTGCTCAGAATTTTTTTCTTGAGCTACAAGAAATTGTTGCTATAATCCTTATAAAGTATGTTTTAGGAAAGGCTAGGGCACCAAGGGATAGTTTCTTGTAAGGAAAGAAAAACATATATACCTTACCTTTGAACCAATATTTCTTATGTTTGCATTAGTGAATGTCTAGTTTACATTATTTATATGCTTTTATTTTAAGTGATTGGAAAGTCAAACAAGGGAAACTGTGTTTTCAAAACTGTGTCAGTTTTGAAAGTAAATTAAGGTATTTTAGTCTGAAGATTAAATAAGACAGGTACAGGACTTCCCCAGTGGTCCAATGGTTAAGACTTTACCTTCCAACACACAAGGTACAGATGTGATCCCTTGTCATGAAGCTAAGAGTCCACATGCCTCTTGGCTAAAAATCCAAAGCATAAAACAGAAGCAATATTACAACACATTCAATAAAAGCTTTAAATCATTTAAAAATGATTTAAATTCAAAAAATCTATAACAAAAAAAAAGATAGGTAAGCTAAGACGGTGTTATTTTCTGTCTCATTTATGTCACTATATCTAATAAATATAACTAAGATTCTATTATTTTATCATTTGAACAGAATCAGGATGAAGTTGATCTTTATACTTTTTGTTACTCAAAATAATAAAAAGATTAAAAAGATTATTACTTCATTTCAGAATTATGAAAAGACATTTTTCTCATAGAAATATCTCTTTTTATTGCAGAACTTCATTCAAAGTGGACTATCCTATTTCTATTGGATTGGATTATCTCGTAAAGGAACCAGAAATCAATGGACATGGGAAGATAAGTCAAAGCCTTTTCTAAAATTGTAAGTCTCTAGAATAGATAGTAAATAATAAGTTCCATATTCTAGTTTACATTTTGAAAAGTATATAGGGAAATGCACACTTTCACTATATAGACAAATATGCATGCATATATGGGCATATACAGGTGGCTCAGTGGTAAAGAATCCATTGGTAATGCAGGAGACACAGGTTTGATCCCTGAATCAGGAAGATCCCTTGAAGAATGGCAATGCACTGCAATATTCTTGCCTGGGAAAACCCATGAACAGAGGAGGCTGGGAGGCTACTGTCCATGGGGTTGTAAAGAATAGGACATAACTTAGCAACTGAGCACACACATGAGCATTGCATGTACATACAGACACACACATACAAAGAATTTAAGTTCAGAAAATGAGTGTATATATAGAGAGGGAGACTTTTCAACTCGTTGCTATAATCCTTATAAAGTATGTTTTAGGAAAGGCTAGGGCACCAAGGGATAGTTTCTTGTAAGGAAAGAAAAATATATATACCTTACCTTTGAACCAATATTTCTTATGTTTGCATTAGTGAATGTCTTGTTTACATTATTTATATGCTTTTATTTTAAGTGATTGGAAAGAGTCAAACAAGGGAAACTGTGCAAGTATTACAGCAACGAAGATGTCTGCTGCTGACTGTTCCAGATTCATGCACTTTATTTGTGAGAAGTAGATAGCTTGTCTTGCTACCTAATGAAACAACAACCAAAGACATATACAACAACTTTTCCTTATAAAAACTCAGGCCCTTGGAAGTCCAGTCTGTATATCTCTCATATCAGAATGCTTTGTTATGGGCTGCACCTATATTTTAGCTTGATAGAGATACATTGTGGAGCCTCCACTTCTGCCTCTTTGAAACATAAATCCCAGATCACACCAGTTATGAGCACAGGTTGGCAGAGCGAGAAAGTATTAGTGCTTCTCATGAACCTTAGGACTGTGTAGTCAATTTCTGCAACTCACACAGATTTAGTAAGTAAACTTGCAAAATGTTGTCACTGTCATGTACATTTTACCTGGGATTTAATGCCAAGAATAAGTGAAGTCATTACTCTGTATCAATTGTATATGCATTTGTTTGATTCCTTACTTTTTAGCAGAAAGACAGTATAGTAACAGAAAGAAAACAAATAGATCTGTGTTTGTGACCTATACCACAACTAATAGCTTGAATGCTTTCTGGCAAGTCCTGACTTCTGGGTGTGATTCCATATTGCAAAGTGGCTGTACCATTTTGCTTTCTATCTGCAGTGTATGAGAATTCCATTTGCTAGTGTCCTACTAACTTTAATATTGAAAAAATTTAAAACTATTTTTAATAAAGGTGTGGTATAATAAAGATATATTTGTATATCTGTAATGAATATTGCCGGGAGAAATATCCATAACCTCAGATATGCAGATGACACCACCCTTATGGCAGAAAGTGAAGAGGAACTAAAAAGCCTCTTGATGAAAGTGAAAGAGGAGAGTGAAAAAGTTGGCTTAAAGCTCAACATTCAGAAAATGAAGATCATGGCATCTGGTCCCATCGCTTCATGGGAAATAGATGGGGAAACAGTGAAAGCAGTGTCAGACTTTGCTGGGGGGGAGGGCTCCAAAATCACTAAAGATGGTGATTGCAGCCATGAAATTAAAAGACGCTTACTCCTTGGAAGGAAAGTTATGATCAACTTTGATAGCATATTCAAAAGCAGAGACATTACTTTGCCAACAAAGGTCCGTCTAGTCAAGGCTATGGTTTTTCCAGTGGTCATGTATGGATGTGAGAGTTGGACTGTAAAGAAAGCTGAGCACAAAAGAATTGATGCTTTTTGTGGTGTTGGAGAAGACTCTTGAGAGTCCCTTGGACTGCAAGGAGATCCAACCAGTCCATCCTAAAGGAGATTAGTCCTGGGTGTTCATTGGAAGGACTGATGCTAAACCTGAAACTCCAATACTTTGGCCACCTCATGCGAAGAGTTGATTCATTGGAAAAGACTCTGATGCTAGGAGGGATTGAGGGCAGGAGGAGAAGGTGACTACAGAGGATGAGATGGCTGCATGGCATCACCGACTCGATGGACATGAGTTTGGGTAAACTCAGGGAGTTGGTGATGGACAGGGAGGCCTGGCGTGCTGTGATTCATGGGGTCGCAAAGAGTCGGACACGACTGAATGACTGAACAGAACTGAATAAATGATGTGCACCATCCTTTCATATGATCTCCTACGGTAAAGATTGATTAAAAATTTTGCCTATTTTTATTGGTTTGTTCACTTTCTTATTATTAAGCTCTGAGAGTTCTCTATATATTTTGGATGCTAATATTTTTTGAGACATGTGTTTTATAAATACTGCCTTCCAGTATACCTTGTATTCTCTTAACATTCTTTTTAGAAGTTAGATGAGCAGAAGTTTAATGTGAATATATATATATTTTTAAACATATAGGTTTTATATTTAAGAAATTTTTAGTTAAGAAATCTTCATTAACCTGAACTTGAAAATTTTTCTCCTATGCCTTCTTCTAGAAGCTCTAAGTTTACATTGAATTCTATATTTCATTGCATTAATTTTGTATATAGTGCAAAGTATGGACTGAATTCTGTTTAAAAATATTTTGCAAAAAGATGTCTAGTTATTTCAGCACCATTTTTTGAAAATTGTACTCTTCTGTTGAATTATCATGGCAGTTTTGTCAGAACTCTATCCTATTTCATTGATCTGAATATCTGCCTTCTTTCACCAATATCTTGATTATTATGAATTTATAGGAAGATGTGAAGTGATGTGAGTTTTCCTGCATTATCTTTTTCAAAATTGTTTTAACATCTTTTTTGCAAAGAAGAAAAAACTTACTTAGTGGCCATTTTTTAAGTTATAATTCCATTACTGGTAAATAAAATCTTAGCTACTTGAAGAAAAATGGCTGATTCTAAAATAGAGGTAGGAAATACATAAGAAGAGCCTGGAGATTTTTGTAGTTCTAAAAAATGGAGGAGTGCTTAAAACTGTAGGGATATCTCAACTAGGTAAAGGAATTACCAATGGCCATAGCCTGAACAATTTAAGCAGCAAAAATCACAGAAAAGAAATAGTATTAATTATAACCCCAATATAAAATATCAAGGGAGATGAAACAGTCTCCTATGCAGAAAAATTCTAAGTAAATAATGTAGATGCTCTTGCCTAAAAGTGATAGGACTTCTTACTCCTTAAGTACTTACTGCACGTAATGATTTCCTTCCAAAGAAATTATTACAGAGTCATATGGAAGAGGGAAAATAAGAGTAACCTTAGAGTGAAAACCTGACAAACACCACCTCAGTGAGCAAAGGTAACATCAACAGTGATAAGTCATGCTCACAGTTTATTCGCTTGATATGATGTAATACAATTTGCACTCTGTCGTCCTCCCCGAATTTAGAACTCCAATCTCCTCATGAGAAAAATGTCAGACCTATCTCAATGAAGGATATTCTAAAATATACCTACCTAGCATTTTTCAAAACTATCAAGATCATCAAACACAAGGAAAGTCTGTAATAGCCAAGGAGAGCCTAAAGAGACATGACATATAAATGTCATGTGGTAACCTGGATGGGATTCTGGACTAGAAAAAGGACATAGGTAAAAACGATTACAGAAACATGAATAAACTATGATTTTAGTTACTAAAAATACACTGGTGTTGGTTTATTAATTACAACAAAATATATTAGCAATACTAATACTGGAGCCGATTATACAGAGTGAAGTAAGCCAGAAAGAAAAACACCAATACAGTATACTAACACATATATATGGAATTTAGAAAGATGGCAATGACGACCCTGTATGCAAGACAGGAAAAAAGACACAAATGTGTATAACGGACTTTTGGACTCAGAGGGAGACGGAGAGGGTGGGATGATCTGGGAGAATGACATTCTAACATGTATACTATCATGTAAGAATCGAATCGCCAGTCTATGTCTGACGCAGGATGCAGCATGCTTGGGGCTGGTGCATGGGGATGACCCAGAGAGATGTTATGGGGAGGGAGGTGGGAGGGGGGTTCATGTTTGAGAACGCATGTAAGAATTAAAGATTTTTTTAAAAAATGAATTAAAGAGGAACTGATTTCAGAATATACGGAATTCTATACTATCTGCAAACTTTTTCTGTAAATGTATATTGTTCTAAAAAACAAAATTCATTTTAAAAAATTAAAATTAATATGAAACTTTCTACAAAATAAAAGCTTTATATGTTTCTTATTTTTTAACTTTTTTTTTAATTGGAGGAAAATTGCTTTACAATGTTGTGCTGAATTCTATTATACAACAGTGTGAGTCAGCCATAAGTATACATATGTCCCCTCCCACATGAACCTTTCTCCCTCTCCATCCAGCCCCTGTAGGTTGTCACAGAGAACCAGACTGTATGTTTCTGATTATGACTGACTTAAATTTATAGAGCAATTAAGGGAGAAAAGAAATCATCATAATGTTTAGACTTCCAGTTTAGGACTATAGTTTATTTATCAATTTGTCTTTTTCAATCTTTCTCACTAGTATTTTATAATTCAGCATACAAATGATGCAAAAATTTGGTACATTTATACTATCAACTTAAAGATTTTGACCCCATGGATTGTAGCCTGCCAGTTTCCTCTATCCATGAGATTTTCCAGGCAAGAATACTGGAATGGGTTGCCATTTCCTTCTCCAGGAGATCTTCCCAACCCAGGTCTCCCACACTGTAGGCAGATGCTTTACTGTCTGAGCCACCAGGGAAGTCCATTATAAATGATACTTTTTGTTTTCCTCAATTTCTAATAATTTATATAGAAATATAACTGCTTTTAATATTCTGTTCTATCTGAAACCATGTTTCAGTTCAATTCAGTCACTCAGTTGTGTCCAACTCTTTGCGACCCCATGGACTGCAGCATACCAGGCTTTCCTGTCCATCACCAACTCACGAAATGCTCAAATTCATGTCCATCAAGTCAGTGATGCTATCCAACCATCTTATCTTCTGTCGTCCCCTTCTCCACCTGGCTTCAATCTTTCCCGGCATCAGGGTCTTTTCCAATTAGTCAGTTCTTTGCCTTAAGTGGCCAAAGTATTGGACTTTCAGCTTCAGCCTTAGTCCTTCCAATGAATATTCAGGATTGATTTCCTTTAGGATCAACTGGTTGGATATCCTTGCAGTCCAGGGACTCTACTTACTGATTAGTTTTAGGAGAATTTTGGAGATACTTTGGAATTTGTGCAGACAATTATGTCATTTCACAAATAAACAGTTTTGTTTCTCTTTCCCATCTATACGACATTTTATGACAGAGAAGTAGAGTCAACAGATGTAGTAAATAAATTTATGGTTACCACCTAGACAGCAAATAAAAAGCAGAGACATTACATTGCCGACAAAGGTCCCTATAGTTAAAGCTATGGCTTTTCCAGTAGTCATGTATGGATGTGAGAGTTGGACTATAAAGAAGGCTGAGCAATGAAGAATTTATGCATTTGAACAGTGGTGCTGGGTAAGATTCCCGAGATTCCCTTGGACTACAAGGAGATCAAAACAGTCAGTCCTAAAGAAAATCAAGTCTTAATATTCATTGGAAGGACTGATGCTGAAGCTGAAGCTCTAATATTTTGGCCATCTGATGCGAAGAACTGACTCATTTGAAAAGACCCTGATGCTGGGAAAGATTGAAGGCAGGAGAAGGGGACGACAGAGGATGAGATGGTTGGATGGCATCACCGACTGAATGGACATGAGTTTGCCAAGCTCTGGGAGATGGTGATGGACAGGGAAGCCTGGTGTGCTTCAGTCCATGGGGTTGCAAATAGTCAGACATGACTGAAAACCAACAGGTTATGGGCAGGGCAGGGATACACTGGGAGATTAGCATTGACATCTACACATTACTGTATATAAAAGAGAACTGCTGTGTAGCACAGGGAATTCTACTCAATACTCTGTAATGACCTATATAGAAAAAGAATCTAAAAACAGAGTAGATACAGATATGTGTATAACTGAATCACTCTGCTGTACACCTGAAACTATCACACATTATAAATCAGCTAGAATCCAATAAAAAAAATTTTAAAGAAAAAAATATGTGTGTTTTCCGTATTCATTTGTGTGTTTCTTAAATATGTGCTTTTGCTCCTAAAACAAAACAAAACATGTCCTCCCACATATATGTTCAAGAAGTAAGGGGCTGTTTGCCTCTCAATGCCTTTTCATCACATAGTACACTTCAGAGTGCACAGTCAATATTCAGTGAAGACTGCAGAGTCAGTGATACTGCTCTATTTTTCACATGTTAAACTATGAATGTATGTGAATTACTGACCTATGAAAATATTATAAATAAATGAATACAGAATTGATGTCAGTGAATGACATAGTCTCAACACAGAAATATTTTATAAATTTTAGGTGAGTTTGTAGATGACTAATACAAAATAAATTACCAAGAAAATTTAAAGTACTAATAAATACAGAAACAAAAACACATCTTCTTCCTGAAAAATATTTTTATGTCAGAACTTTGTTCCTCATCAGTTCAGTTCAATTCAGTTCAGTCGCTCAGTCGTGTCCAACTCTTTGAGACCCCATGAACTGCAGCACGCCAGGCCTCCCTGTCCATCACCAACTCCCAGAGTTCACCCAAACTCATGTCCATCGAGTCAGTGATGCCATCCAGCCATCTCATCCTCTGTCATCCCCTTCTCCTCCTGCCCCCAATCCCTCCCAGTTAGAGTCATTTCCAATGAGTCAACTCTTCACATGAGGTGGCCAAAGTATTGGAGTTTCAGCTTAAGCATCAGTCCTTCCAAAGAACAGCCAGGACTGATCTCCTTTAGAATGGATTGGTTGGGTCTCCTTGCAGTCCAAGGGACTCTCAAGAGTCTTCTCCAACACCACAGTTCAAAAGCATCAATTGTTTGGCACTCAGCTTTCTTCACAGTCCAGCTCTCACATCCATACATGACTACTGGAAAAATTATAGCCTGGACCTGACGGACCTTTGTTGGCAAAGTAATGTCTCTGCTTTTGAATATGCTGTCTAGGTTGGTCATAGCTTTTCTTCCAAGGAGTAAGCGTCTTTTAATTTAATGGCTGCAATCACCATATGCAGTGATTTTGGAGTCCAAAAAAAAAAAAGTCTGACACTGTTTCCACTGTTTCCCCATCTATTTGCCATGAAGTGATGGGACCAGATGCCATGATCTTAGTTTTCTGAATGTTGAGCTTTAATCTAACTTTTTCACTCTCTTCTTTCCCTTTCATCAAGAGGCTTTTTAGGAAAAGAAATGCAAAAATGCAAAATGGCTGTCTGGGGAGGCCTTACAAGTAGCTGTGAAAAGAAGAGAAGCAAAAAGCAAAGGAGAAAAGGAAAGATATAAGCATCTGAATGCAGAGTTCCAAAGAATAGCAAGGAGAGATAAGAAAGCCTTCCTCAGTGATTAATGCAAAGAAATAGAGGAAAACAACAGAATGGGAAAGACTAGAGACCTCTTCAAGAAAATAAGAGATACCAAGGGAACATTGCATGCAAAGATGGGCTCGATAAAGGACAGAAATGGTCTGGACATAACAGAAGTAGAAGATATTAAGAAGAGGTGGCAAGAATACACAGAAGAACTGTACAAAAAAGATCTTCACGACCAAGATAATCACGATGGTGTGATCACTTACCTAGAGCCAGACATCCTGGAATGTGAAGGCAATTGGGCCTTAGAAAGCATCGCTATGAACAAAGCTAGTGGAGGTGATGGAATTCCAGTTGAGCTATTTCAAATCTTGAAAGACGATGCTGTGAAAGTGCTGCACTCAATATGCCAGCAAATTTGGAAAACTCAGAAGTGGCCACAGGACTGGAAAAGGTCAGTATTCATTCCAATCCCAAAGAAAGGCAATGCCAAAGAATGCTCAAACTACCACACAATTGTACTCATCTCACATGCTAGTAAAGTAATGCTCAAAATTATCCAAGCCAAGCTTCAGCAGTACGTGAACCGTGAACTTCCATATGTTCAAGCTGGTTTTAGAAAAGGCAGAGGATCCAGAGATCAAATTGCCAACATCTACTGGATCATCAAAAAAGCAAGAGAGTTCCAGAAAAACATCTATTTCTGCTTTATTAACTATGCTAAAGCCTCTAACTGTATGGATCACAAGAAACTGTGGAAAATTCTGAAAGAGATAGGAATACCAGACCACCTGACTTGTCTATTGAGAAACCTGTATGCAGGTCAGGAAGAAACGGTTAGAACTGGACATGGAACAACAGACTGGTTCCAAACAGGAAAAGGAGTACATCAAGGCTGTATATTGTCACCCTACTTATTTAACTTATATGCAGAGTACATCATGAGAAACGCTGGGCTGGGAGAAGCATTAGCTGGAATCAATCACGATTGCCAGGAGAAATATCAATAACCTCAGATATGCAGATGACACCACCCTTATGGCAGAAAGTGAATAGGTTAGGATTGATTCTTGGGTTTTTAAAATGTCTTAATATTTTGCCATTTAGTTACTTTGTAAGTTGAGAAATCTGGATTTGAAAAATGATAAAATGGTGACTATACTACCATTTAATTTTCAACAAATATTCTCCGTCATACAATGCCAAATTGTAGAGTAAATCTTATAATAGGTAAACTGTATTTCATTTAGCTTTATTCACCATCAGATACTTGTACTATATTCACTGAAAGGCAAATTTATAAATACAAAAATGGATTTCTTTTGATAGAAAAATAATCATAGTACCAAGCCATTTAACTTTCAGATTACGTAGAATTTGAAGATGAGGGAATTTGAACATTGGAAAATTTATTGCTAGTAAGGCAGGTAACACCAATAGCTGTGGAGAAAACCCCACAAAATTTAACATCAAAAAATGAATTAAATATGTCCCGAAACTGGAGACAAAAAGCTTATATTCTGCATAATAAATATTTTTGACCCACTTTCATTTTGATTCATTCTTGTCTTCACCTGTAGAATAACATGAACATTGCTACTGCTGCTGCTAAGTCGTTTTAGTCGTGTCTGACTCTGTGCGACCCCATAGACGGCAGCCCACCAGGCTTCCCCATCCCTGGGAGTCTCCAGGCAAGAACACTGGAGTGGTAACGTGAACATTAGATATTAATTAACATGTACCCCGAAGCAAATTATTTCCTGCAACAATCCAGAACCTCCCAAATTCTACATCACTCATCCAAAGCAAGTTCCCCTGTATCCCTCTTTGTTCAACAGTGTGACAGAAGAAGCATGGATTGCATCCCCACACTGACGGGTAACACCTGTGTCTGTGCCTTGAGATTTCACCAATTGAAGGACAAGCTTGGTCAGAAACACAGCTGGGACGAGCTCGCTTGACTGGCCTTTCACCTCTGCTTTTAGAGTAGGAGGCCCATGTTGTTATGTATGACTGGTTTCAGAGACATAATATCAGGAAAAGATGGCCAGTGATCAAATAGCATTCAGTATTCCCACACAGAAAGTTTCCCCTGGTGTCAGTATTTCATTTACTTCACACCCTTCAGAGAAGGATCATAGAGAGCTGAAATGCCAAATTTTATGAGGATTTCATAGGTCAAACCATTTGTGAACTTTAGCAGCTAACATAAACTTGAAAAACAGAGGGATGTTGTGGGGAGGGAGATGGGAGGGGGGTTCATGTTTAGGATCGCATGTACACCCGTGGTGGATTCATGTCGATGTATGGCAAAACCAATACAGTATTGTAAAGTAAAATAAAGTAAAGATAAAAATTAAAAAAAATAAAATAAAAGCCATCTTTCAGACTTTCATGCAGGTGGGAAATAACTAAATTCAAAAACCCTGAAAATAAATTACCTGACATCATTTTTAGATAAAAATTAAAAATATCAAACTGTGAGTAAATATCAGCCTATATTTTTAAGAAACATCCTAAGGATATCCAACCTGATTGATACAGTACAATAAATATATCCAACGTGGGTTGACTGATTTGAATAACAGAAGATTTCCATTTCTTTCTTGTGTTCTCTTTAAATTATCTGAAGAAACAGATATTAGCATTCAATAGAATATGACAGCTGTAATTGAAAATCTTAAAATGTTTAACGGTTTGAAAGTTGCCCTTTAAATGCATCAAAATCAAAATGATCTATTCCGTTAGCCATAGCAACAATTATAGAAGCATTGTTTAAAAATCATTACATGTTTAAATATAATGAGAATGTCTGAGCCCTATTTTACCCCAGAAGTAAGTGTTAGTTAGGCAGAAACAACAACAATAAAAAAGGATTGCATTTTGGCTCTTGTTTTTTGTTTGTTTGTTTGTTTTTTCCTCTCATGAACTACATAGATCTGTGCACCTAAAGGGCCAACAGTGCTCCAGTGCTTTATAATTTTTCTTCAAAATGCATAGCAATAACAATTGAACAGGGAGGCCTGGCGTGCTGCGATTCACGGGGTCGCAAAGAGTCAGACACGATTGAGCAACTGCACTGAACTGAACTGAACATTTGAAACCCTTCCCTGGTGGCTCAGATGGTAAAGCGTCTGTCTACAATGTGAGAGACCTGGGTTCGATCCCTGGGTTGGGAAGATTCCCTGGAGAAAGAAACGGCAACCCACTCCAGTACTCTTGCCTTGAAAATCACATGGACGGAGGAGCTTGGTGCAGGCTACTATCCATGGGGTCGCAAAGAGTCGGGCATGACTGAGTGACTTCACTTTCACTTTTCACTTTTTCTATGTCAGCTATACCATTTGTAGTCTTTTCAAAAGCACTTTTAAATGGCTTGGGATTCCTTTTTCTCTGAATCCCTATGCAAAAGTGTCTTTCTCCTTTTAACTAAAGGTAGTGCATTTTGGGGGGCTTTCCTGACAGCTCAGCTGGTGAGCAGGTAAAGAATCCACCAGCAATGCAGAAAATCCCAGTTGGGTTCCTGGGTCAGAAAGATAACATGAAGAAGGGATCGTCTACCTACTGCAGCATTCTTAGGCTGGTGGTTCAGATGGTAAAGAATCTGCCTGCAATACGGGAGACCTGGGTTTGATCCCCTGGAGGAGGTCATGGCAACTCACTCCAGTATTCCTGCATGGAGAATCCTCATGTACAGAGGAGCCTGGCAGGCTACAGTCTTTATACTTTAACCTCTTAGCCACCAGGGAAGCTTTGAGGTTGCAAAGAGTCGGAACACAATTGAGGAACTAAGCGTAGCACAAGTTTTAGATCTTCTAGTGTGTGGCTCAGACAGTAAAGTGTCTGTCTACAATGCAGGAGACCTGGGTTTGAGCCCTGGGTTGGGAAGATCCCCTGGAGAAGGAAATGGCAATCCATTCCAGTACTATTGCCTGGAAAATCCAGTGGACAGAGGATCCTGGCAGGCTGCAGTCTGTGGGGTTGCAAAGAGTCAGACACGACTGAGCAGCTTCACTTCACTTCAGTGTGTCAGTCAGATGCTCACTCATGTCTGACTCTTTGTGATCTCATGGACTGCACACCAGGCCTCCCTGTCCATCACAAACTCCCAGAGTTCACTCAAACTCATGTCCATTGAGTCAGTGATGCCATCCAACCATCTCATCCTCTGTCGTCCCCTTCTCCTCCCGCCTTCAATCTTTCTCAGCATCAGGGTCTTTTCAAATGAGTCAGTTCTTTGCATCAGGTGGCCAAAATATTGGAGCTTCAGCTTCAGCATCAGTCCTACCAATGAATATTCAGGACTGGTTTCCTTTAGGATGGACTGGTTGGATCTCCTTGCTGTCCAAGGGACTCTCAAGAGTCTTCTCCAACAGCACAGTTCAAAAGCATCAATTCTTTGGCTCTCAGCTTTCTTTATAGTCCAAATCTCACATCCGTACAGGACTCCTGGAAAAACCATACCTTTGACTAGATGGGCCTTTCTTGGCCAAGTAATGTCTCTGCTTTTTAATATGCTGTCTAGGTTGGTCATAACTTTCCTTCCAAGGAGCAAGTGACTTTTAATTTCCTGGCTGCAGTCACCATCTGCAGTGATTTTGGAGGCCCCCCCCCCAAAAAAAACTGTCACTGTTTCCTTTGTTTCTCCACCTATTTCCCATGAAGTGATGGTACCAGATGCCATGATCTTCGTTTTCTGAATGTTGAGCTTTAAGCCAACTTTTTCACTCTCCTCTTTCACTTTCATCAAGAGACTCTTTAGTTATTCAATTTCTGCCATAAGTGTGGTATCATCTGCATATCTGAGGTTATTGATGTTTCTCCCGGCAATCTTGATTCCAGCTTGTGCTTCAGCCAGCCTGGCATTTCTCATGATGTACTCTGTATATAAGTTAAATAAGTAGGGTGACAATATACAGCCTGACATACTCCTTTTCTGATTTGGAACCAGTGTGTTTTTCCATAAAATGCAGCTTCTTGACCTGCATATAGATTTCTCAGGAGGCAGGTCAGGTGGTCTGGTATTCCCATCTCTTTCTGAATATTCCACAGTTTGTTGTGATCCACACAGCAAAAGGCTTTGGCATAGTCAATAAAGCAGAAGTAAATGCTTTTCTGGAGGTTTGTTGCTTTTTTGATGATCCAATGGATGTTAGAAACTTGATCTCTGCTTCCTCTGCCTTTCCTAAATCCAGCTTGAACATCCAGAAGTTCTCGGTTCATGTACTGTTGAAGCCTGGCTTGGAGAATTTTGAGCATTACTTTGCTAGCAAGTGAGATGAGTGCAATTGTGCAGTAGTTTGAACAGTCCTTGGCATTGCCTTTCTTTGGAATTAGAATGAAAACTGACCTTTTCCAGTCCTGTGGCCACTGCTGAGTTTTCCAAATTTGCTGGCATATTGACTGCAGCACTTTCACAGCATCATCTTTTAGGATTTGAAATAGCTTAACTGGAGTTCCATCACCTCCACTAGCTTTGTTCGTAGTGATGCTTCCTAAGGCCCACTTGACTTCACATTCCAAGATGTCTGGCTCTAGGCAAGTGATCTGGGTTCTTATCTGGGTCATGAAGATCTTTTTTGTATAGTTCTTCTGTGTATTCTTGCCACCTCTTCTTAATATCTTCTGCTTCTGTTAGGCCCATACCAATTCTGTCCTTTATTATGCCCATCTTTGCATGAAATTTTCCCTCGGTACCTCTAATCTTCTTGAAGAGATCTCTATTCTTTCCCATTCTATTGTTTTCCTCTACTCTTTGCACTGGTCACTGAGGAAGGCTTTCTTATCTCTCCTTGCTATTCTTTGGAACTCTGCATTTAGATGAATATATCTTTCCTTTTCTCCTTTGCGTTTATTTTTTTAATATAAATGTATTTATTTTTATTGGAGGTTAATTACTTTACAATATTGTATTGGTTTTGACATACATCAACATGAATCTGCCACAGGTATACATAATTGGAACCCAAAGTCTCCTATTTTCTGGAGGTGTGTGATAAGCTAAACTGTCTTCAACTAGCCTAACTGTGAGGATTTCCTGTTCAAACCTGAAGTGACACACTGATGACAAATCAATATTTTCCATTCTAGCTTCACTCTGAGGCGTCACAGGGCAGCCTGTGAAGCTCACAGACGTTGCTTATTCTTGTCTGGGTTTTAAGTTTTTAAATTTCTCCTTTTGTTACCAGCTATAGCAGGTCCCTTTTTAGAGAGTAACCTGATCTGCACACTAAAGGACGCACAACTTCCTGGCCAACAGAAGGTATGTGCCCCGCCTCTCCTGTCTCTCTACTAGACCATCTCACTTAGTGGGAACTAACAATTGTTAGAGGTGATGCAACTGAGGTATAGTAAATATACAACAAAATCAAAGTAGAACATTGTTTTTTTTTTTAATAATTTGGTATAAAAAATAACCATAAAAAAACAAACATTCGGTGATTTCTCCAAGTATTCCACTTATTGTCTGTAGAATGCATAGTCAAGTGAATATACACACGTATATTTGGGTGTGTATGACAATATTAAGTGAAATCTATTGACCTCATGATAGGGAACAATTAGTTTTGAATTTTATAATCAGTAGATGCTAAGCTTTTTGTATAATAATACGTTTATACATATTTTGCTCAACATCTATAAACATTCTTGGAAAGGAATTCATTATATAGCAAAAGGCCAAACATAATTCCTTCTATATGTATTAGATTGAATAAAACAACCCTAATTTTTTAATAAAATTAAAGATGAAGTAACTTCTTAAAGGCTAATTTAAACTTAATTGTCATAATTAAAGTATTTTTAAAAAATCAAACATTGCATAAATTATATATTATACTAATTACAGGCTGATATGAATCAGAAATAGTACCATAGAAATGATGACTAAGATAATAATTAAAACTGATAATTACTGAGAACTTATAAATTCCAGCTTGAGTGCTCAGTGTTACACACATTATATATTTATATATATATATATTTATGTATATTATATATATTATATATTTATATTAATAATATAGGTTACCAGATAGTAAATAACTTTTTGAAGGTCACATTTTATAAATTTCAGTCATAATTAATTTCCAGATATTTCTGACTACTGCATCAATTGTCTGAATTATTAAATTATGTTATCTGGATTTTTTATAAGTAATTACCATCACTTATGCAGCTATAATGACCTTTACTAACTTTGACATCTATCTGATCTTTCTGGAAGTTTGAACCAACAGTGTTCTTTCATAAATGACCTATACATGTTTATCATTTTGTGGGTTCAGATATTAGCCATTAAATCAGTTATCAACTACTTTTGTAAAATAAGTATTTTTTAGTATTTCCTATTGTTTTATTTTTCATATTACTTTGTTATATATGTTTAATGGGTCATGTAATTTTTTCCAATATATGAAGCATTTCCTCAGTTTTTAATGCTTTCTTAGAACTCCTCAACCATTTGAAATAAAGACCATTTGTTATCCCTTTTCATCAATAAATGTAAGTCACCAAATAATGTAGTTTAGTGTAGGAAATTATTGTATATGTCAACATTACTCTCTCCTCATCTTTAAAGAACTGTTTTTAACCATTATTAAATTTCAAAATTATCACAAATATGGGTGAATCTCTCTTGTTAACAGAACATTTTAATTTTAACACATGCACTATGATGGTTTTAAAATATTTCCATGGAATCTGACTTAATAAGGATATTATTGTTCATGAACTTCTTTATACCTCCCTAATTTATTGCTTTTCATTGTTTCAATCAATAATATATGTGTCAAATATAGAATATCTTTTTCAAAAAAGCATTCTATCATAAAAAAAAAAAACTTGTTTAAAGTTCTAAGGAATTTAGAACCAGGCTTTAAGTTTGTTCAGCTACAAAGTGAGCGCTAAGCTCTTTGCCCCGCCTGTGTCATTATACCAGGGTTCTTATCTCACATACACCACTCAATCTCAGTTCACTTAAAGCAGAGTCCTTGGTCTCACTCAGCTGCAGAGATGAATAACCAAGGAGTAACCTATGCAGAACTGAAGGGAGTCAAGAACTCAAAGAGGCAGAAAATAAAATCTAAGGTTTCTAAAAGTTCCATTTCAATGACTGAGCAGGAATTAACATATGTAGAATTAAATCTTCAAAATGATTCTCAGAATCTTCATGGGAACGACAAGAATTACCACTCCAAAGGTAAACGCTTACTAGACACACAATGGAACTGTTCTAGGATGTGCGGTGGGGGTGCAGAGGTGTGGAGAAAGAGTAGGGGATAAGCTCACATGTTTTTCACTTCAAGGAACAGAACTTAAAGCTGGATATGGGATTCTGATGTGAAATCGGAGGACTACTTTTATTCTGGCATTACTATCATTTGAAATCTTTAATCAACAACTCATGTTGTCTTATATTTGCTGAAAATGCAATGGTATATTCTAGAAAGACTACAGTGGTCAAAATGGGTTGGGGTCCAAGTTTATATCCATAATTCTGTGTGTGTGTGGGTTCTTGTGTATGTAAACGCTAAGCAACTGTCCCCATCACTCCTTTCTCAGTTTACTTTTCTGTCCCTGCAGGTTCACCATCACCTCCAGAGAAGTTCATTGCTGGGATCCTGGGAATCATCTGCTTTGTCTTGATGTCCACTGTGTTGACAGTGGTCATTGTTACTCCCTGTAAGTACATTTTTGAAAAACTGTAAGGGAATTTATCACTTTACTGATGGTCAGTGCTGCTAAACATTTCATAATATTATAGAATGTGTCTATCATTAAAATACATGCATTTAGAATAAATGCAGTATGTTATATCTAATTTGTCAGAAATATACAACACAGGAGAATTACAGAGAGCATGTATATGTATATTCTGATTTCATAACTCAAAAGCATGCTTTAGGAGATTTAAAGATCTTAATGAGAAATACAAATTAATTCTTGAGATTGGTTAAAGCAAATACTGTAAGACGTGGTGAAGTTTGTTCCATTAGGTTTTTGAAATATTTTTTCCATCATGTCTTCATTACCTAATTAATTTTTCTTGCTAAATCAGTTTTATTTCAGATTACTCTAATTTTAAACAATAAACTGAATTCTCAAGCTTACAAACTAAAATCATTATAATTTACTTAAAGCAATATTAACTTTTTAATGATTAATTTTGTAGCTACTGTAATACAGGAACAGAATTACTCCTCTCTCATAACAAGGCTCCATAAAGGTACATAATGATTTTCAAAGTTCTGATATGAATACAGTCCATTTTTGTCTCTATCTTAGGCTAGTGAAAATAAGAATAGACTTGGGGATAGAACATCATTTATAAAATCAGGCAATAAACATTCATAAATGAATGATTATAGGAGAGTGCCTCTCCCTATGCAATAATATGCTCACCATATCCATTGTTGGCAATTGGCTGTAATTTCCTCCTGCTATAATATAAGAGACAAATAATTTTGCTATTCTAAAATAGAAGTTTCATTTCTTGATTTTCAGGGCATGTAAAGAGGAGATATTTCTATGTGTTTGCTTTATATGGGGACATATATTAAAGACAGACCCTCTCTATGAATGCATGAATGAGATTTATTATATATGTACCAGCCTTGAGGTTGCATAGATATGTTATTATATATATATATGTGTGTATGCATACATATGTCTACCTCTATGCATATGTGTAAGTTAATTTTTATTTTTCATATTCAAACTGTTTTTGAATAGTAATTCATAATCTTTCCTCAGAATGTCATTGTGGTCATTGCCCAAAAGACTGGCTTACATATTCCAACAATTGCTATTCTACTAGTCTGGAAAAAAAGTCATGGAATGAGAGTTTGATATCCTGTGCTACTAAGAATTCTACTCTGCTTTATATAGATAATGAAGAGGAAATGGTAAGATATTCAATGTTTCCAACACTTTGCTGAAGGCTTGATTTAGTCAACATTTTATTTGTTAGGATTCACTTGTGCTTTTGTACATATTTGTAGCTTGTTTATTTTAAGGTCTGCTAGTATTCCATTAAACAATGGAATGCAACTTTATGATACTTTATTTACATTTTTATACCATTCATGCATGTGTATTAACTTCTGGTTCTTGCTTTTCATAAAAAACCGTGCTTCTGCAAATGCTATTAAATTCTAAATTACATTGTGCTAATTTTACCATACAGCAAGGAAAATAAACATGATTTTGCCTATAGAATTATGTAATTGCACATCAGATCATGGAATACAAGTTTCAACTTCCCAGCAGCCCCCAACCCCTCTGTAATACCTTATCACTTCTCCACCTCCTAATTTACTCACTGTCCTGACTTTTGATATTATAGAATCTCTTTGATTGCTTTTGAATCATATCCATGGAATCCCGTGTTCGTGCTTAGTCGTTCAATCGTGTCTGACTCTTTGCAACCTCATTAACTTCAGCCTGTCAGGCTCCTGTGGCCACGGAATTTTCCAGGCAAGAATACTGAAGTGGGTTGCCATTTTCTACTCCAGGACATGGAATCATACAGGTAGTCCCTGTCTCATCACTGCCACATGATATTTTGCAGTTCCTCCAAATTCTTGCATTTATGTGACATTTGTAAATTTCCACAGCTCATTGTGTGAATTCAACATTTAAGATCCATTCTTTCCAATGCCTCTGGGTGGAGATGGAGTCTTACACCCTCAGGGATAGAGAGGCTTCCTAGCTTCAGTAGCTTTAGTCAAGACATCCCATTTGCTGGTCCCACCCCTACCCTATCACCCAGCCCTAGTGTCTCTCAGTGGAGGAAACAGAAGCAATTTCTCTGACTGCTCCTTGTTAGTAAGTGTCCTGAGGGATCACCTTGTAAGGCTTACCTGGTGTTGCCTACACGATTCTCTCAACACACAGAAGGAATGGCTTACATGTGCTACCCCCAACAGCTAGCTTAGGTATTGGGTTTTTGGGAAGTAAGAGGCCAAGGTCACTTTCACCTGGTTGTGGGGAGCTACAAGATGCCCCTAATTATCATTCCCTCACCTCCCACCTTGTTCTCTCATCACGGAGAAGTGATTAGCGATTACAGAGGAGTGGGGCTGCTGGGAAGTCTCAGGCCACATCACCCTTCTATATCCACCTTTCAGAGTTCTCCTTTCTCATGTCTTTCATTAGTTCCCATGTTTACAGTTGACCTTAGCAGGGAGGAGCAGAGAGAAATGAGTCTCTGGCCCCTTGTCTGGTCCACTGGATTCCACCAATACAGAAACAGATGGCTTTGGGGTTTATCTAGTCAAAGAACGGTGTCAGGCTCAGAAAACCAATTCTTCGGCTCTCCTGTCACTTATTTTCTCAATTTCATTTCCTTAATTTCCCTCTGAAACTGAAATTCTGAGAAACATATAATAGTAGAGAAATCCATTGATATTGTCACAATATCCAGAAAAATGAATGTCATGGAATCTATAAGCTTATTTAAAGCCTTGCTATGTTAGTTTTGATGGCACCCCACTCCAGTACTCTTGCCTAGAAAATCCCATGGACGGAGGATCCTGGAAGGTTGCAGTTCATGGGGTCGCTGAGGGTTGGAAATGACTGAGCGACCTCACTTTCACTTTTCATGCATTGGAGAAGGAAATGGCAACCCACTCCAGTGTTCCTGCCTGGAGAATCCCAGGGACGGGGGAGCCTGGTGGGCTGCCGTCTATGGAGTCGCACAGAGTCGGACACGACTGAAGCTACTTAGCAGCAGCAGTAGCAGCAGCATGTTAGTTTTGACATGAGGAAAAATGAAATTATATGAATCAGAATTTTCTTCATTGCACATATTCAATTACTCCACCTTCTTACCCCTGAGGCTTAATGTTAGATGTAGTTCACAGCTCTAAGTATCCCCAAGTTGTTATGCCAGGTGTTTTCTTTTGTATGATCTCTACAACTAATTCATGTCTTTGTAAATATTCCCTTTATTAACTGGCTGTCGAAAAAAAGCAATTTTCCTTATTAACATTAGAACACAGTGAAACTGATAAGTATAAATGTTGAGTTGATGTTCAATCAAAAGTACAGATATTTCTTAATATTTATGGCACTATTAAAACTTCAAACTTTCAACTCATGTTTCTTAGTGTTAGATTAGAATCTAACATGCTCAATTTGTTCAAAGAAAGAAAGATGCTATGAAAGAACACATCTTTTGACTTGCATTTTAAAAATTAACAAAAATGTTTCATAATGACTATTTAAGTGAAAATTCTTTATTTTGGGCTAGGAATTTCTGATGTCCCTATCAATTACATCGTGGATTCAAGTCTCTCGTGCAGGCCGCGGTCATCCTTGGATGTGGCTAAATGGTTCAACTTGCAAACTACAGTAAGTTTGTAAAAAGAATGCTATATAGAGGAGGAAAAATACAAAAAAAGAAATATTTTAAAAATAATACAAATACATTTGTTTTAGTCAAATTATAGAAAGCTGAAGGAAGATATTGAAAGTTAATAAAATGTTAATACCAATGTTGAAAAATAAGCTACTCTGTAGCCCAATTTCTGAGTAACAAGCTCTTACTGAAATTTTATTAAAGACTTCATTACCCATTTTCAAACTATCTTGTATTACAGTTACATGGAAAATGCTATTGTTTCCTGAGTTGTCTTCATAGAATATAACAGAATTATGCATTTTTCCATAACAGGATAACAGACTATTTACCTGGTGAACATAACTGTGCTGTACAATCTGTACGAGGCATAATAGCAGAAGACTGTCAGTTTCCAAATGTATACCATTGCAAGCACAAGCTTGAGAATTAAAACATGAGTTTGGATGCTGTTGGGTAACTTGACCTTTTACGAAATGCAAATAATATTCTGACTGCATAAATTTAAAAATGAATTTTATTTTTTTTTCTGATAATGAAAGTTTTTCAAAAACAGTTGAAATATAATTGTGTGTGCTCATTCGTTCAGTTGTGTCTGACTCTTTGAGACCCCATGGACTATAGGCTGTCAAGCTTCTCTGTCCAAGGAATTCTCCAGTTAAGAATATTGGACTGGTTCTATTCCCAGATTTTTAAGGAATTTCCACACTGTTCTCCATAGTGGCTGTACCAGTTTGCATTCCCATCAACAGTGTAAGAGGGTTTCCTTTTTCTCCACACCCTCTCCAGCTATTGTTGTTTGTCGACTTTTTTTTTTTCTTAATATGTTTCATTATGGACATTTTCAAACATATAAAAGTTGACAATCAATGTTTACAACATGTTCCTTGTCCTAGATTAAAGAGTTATCAATGTACATCCAATTTTGTTTTATTTATGCGCTTAACAATGCCCCACCCCGACTGGATTATGTTAGAACAAATTTCAGATATCATTTCATCCATAAATGTCTTTAAAAGATAATTCTTGGGAATTCCCTTGCAGTCCAATGATTAGGATACAGTGCCTTCACTGTGGAGGCCGGGTTCAATCCCTGATGAGGAAACTAAGATCCTAAAATCTGTGCACCATGGCAGAAAAAAAAGTGATAACTCTGTTTTGCCTTTTTTTGAAGAAAAGAAATCACAATCATATTATCATATCTGAAAAAGTTAACAATAAATTCTTATTGTTCCTGAACAGCTATTTATTGTTCAAAATCCCCGATGTCATACATATGCATGTCATACATATATATGTATAATTTGTCCTAGAAAATATTCTGTATTCAAGATTTTGCTAAATGCACTCCTATGGTGTTATTTAATGCACTCCTTTTGGCCTTTTATTTCCTAAAAAAAAAAAAAAGGTAGTGGAACTAAGTTTAATTATTTTTGGCTTTCATTTAATTATTTTATTTCAAGAATAAATCGTGAAAATCATATGTTTTACTTCCTTACTGTATCTCATCAAGAGGCATGTTATCTGATTGTCTTTCTTTTCATCATGTTGAAAGACTGATTAATTGGTTTAGATGCTGTCAACATGACTCATCACTAGAAAGCGTGGATTAAAGAAAAAAAAAAAATCCAGCCGTAAAAGTGATCCCATGTTTGTCGACTTTTTTATGGTGGCCATTCTGACTGGCAGAGACGATACCTCATTGTGTTTTTAGTTTGCATTTCTCTGGTAATGAGTGATGTTGTGATATGAGAAAGCTACATATCTTTCATGGGTCTTATTAGCCCTCTGTATATCTTCTTTGGAGAAATGTCTGTTTAGTTCTTTGGCCCACTTTTTGATTGGGTTGTTCATTTTTCTGGTATTGAGCTGCATGAACTGCTTGTATATTTTGGAGCTTGATTCTTTGTCAGTTGTTTGATTTGGTGTTATTATCCTCCATTCTGAAGTCTGCCTTTCCACCTGGCTTATAGTTTCCTTCATTATGCAAAAGCTTTTAAGTTTAACCAGGTCCCATTTGTATTTTTGTTTTTATTTCCTTTACTCTGCAAGGTGGGTCATAGAGGATCTTGCTGTGATTTATGTCAGAGGGTGTTATGCCTCGGTTTTCCTCTAAGAGTTGTAATAGTCTCTGGTGTTACATTTAGATCTGTAATCCATTTTGAGTTTATTTTTGTTTATGGTGTTAGAAAGTGTTCTAGTTTCGTTCTTTTGCATATGGTTGACTGGTTTTCCCAGCATTTGAATTAGTTCTAATGAGGTGCATGAAACTGGAGCCTATTATACACAGGGAACTAAGTCAGAAAGAGAACCATCAATACACTATATTAATGCATATATGGACTTTAGAAAGAAGGTAACAACGATCCTATATGCAAGGCAACAAAAGAGACACAGATGTAAAGAACAGACTTTTGGAGTATGAGGGAGAAGGCGAGGGTGGGATGATTTGAGAGAATAGCACTGAAACATGTATATTACCATACATAAAAGAGATGACCAGTGCAAGTTGGATGCATGAAGCAGGACACTCAGAGCTGGTGGTCTGAAACAACCCAAGGGATGGAGGAGGGAGGAAGGTGAGTGCAGGGTTCTGGATGGGGGAACACATGCATACCCATGGCTGATTCATGTCGATGTATGAGAAAAATACCACAATATTTTAAAGTAATTATCCTCCAATTAAAATAAATTAATTTTTAAAAAAGACTACTGGAGTGGGCTATCATTTCATATTCCCTGGAGGATCTTCCTGACCCAGGGATCAAACCCTCATCTCCTGCACTGGCAGGCAGTTTCTTTACCACTAGTGCCACCTGGAAAACCCCATTGAAATATCATATACACATCCAAAATTATAGGTATCATTCTTTTGTGTCTCACTTTTTTTGCTCAACAGTATGTTTATGGCATTCAAACTTCTAAGAGATTGCATACTGTGTGAGACCATTTCCATGTAATATCAAATATAGGAGTAGAGAGACCAAAAGTAGATTAGTGATTACTAAGGGTTGTGAAGAGATGGAATAGGAAAAGACCGCAAATTGATTAGTGATGAATGCTCTCTAGAGTTTGATAGTAGTGATGGTCGTAAACTGTGAATGATTTTAAAATCATGGATCTATATATTTTAAATGGATAAATTTTATGCTCTGTAAATTACACGCAATAAAGTTTTTTTAAAAAAACTGCTTTGGGACTGCATTTAATCTTTACAATAATTTCTGAAGATAATCATCTTACAATATTGACTCTTCCAGGCAATATCATGCTTTATCCTTTCAATCAACTGGGTTTTCTTTAAATTCTCCCTATTTTATTGATCAATTTTTATTTATTATTTATTTGCATGACACTGTTCAGCATTTGGTACCTTGATTCAGTGACCAGGGATCGAATGCCCACTCCCTGCACCTGGAAGCAAGTAATCCGAACCACTGGACCACCATCGAGATCTGCCTATAATATTTAATAGTTTCCAACATTGAAATTTCACACAAATATAGACATTTCATAGCCATGCTTTTGTAAATAGCATTTTTGTTTTTAAATTTGTAGAAATTATTGCTGCTGCAAATAGAATTGTGCCCAATGGCTTCTCTGATTATGTATATTAATTTTATAATTTCAAATATATATTCCTCTGGATTGTTTATGTAAATAGACACTGTATCTCTGAATAATCACGTTTTATTTCTTCCCTCCAGGTGCAATAATTTTTTCATGTATTTCTTTTCTTTTTTTTTTTTCTTGTTTTTGACTTATTTTTACCCAATTGGCTTTTATTTCCAATGTTGAACAGATAATACAGAAAAGGTCTTATAAGTATCTTTCCTATACTGGGGGAAAATATTTCAATATTTCATGCTCAAATATGAGGTGTTTCTAAGGTTTTTTCATATACCTTTCTAACATGAAAGCAATTCCATAGTATTCATAATTTTCTTAGGTTTTGTATGCAATCAGTCATGTTGCCATTTTACTATTGTTCTTTCAATGGAATGAGAAAATTTTTAAATGCTTTTGAAATATCTCTTTCCTTCAAATGTTGACCAATTATGCATTCCTGAAATGAAACCACAAAAGTCATTCTGTATTTTCTTCCTTTGAAAAATCACTGCATATATCATATCTAGATTAAGATGATTTTCTTCATCCATTATCACAAAGAGTTTGGACTGAGTCCATTAATATTATATAACTTGACAGGTTTTGTTATCAAGGCTCTATGGAAGCCTCTGTTTTATGGTGAAAGACCTGGCACAGTTTTAAGTGTTATTATTCACTACTGTTACCATTAAAGCTCCTAGAATTTTTCGTAGGAACGTTTATACAGTGAACTTAATATATTTAATACATGTTAAGCTTATACAGGTTTATGGTTGTTGTACTACACTTGGTAATTTGCATTTTCTAGACATTCTATTTCCAATGGACTATAAAAAGTTTTTATAACACAGCTTTATTGTCTGTTTAACATCCGTAAAAAACATAATGGTTTGGTCATGTTTCAGTTCAGTTCAGTCACTCAGTCATGTCCGACTCTGCAACCCCATAGACTGCAGTATACCAGGCTTCCCTGTCCATCACCAACTCCCAGAGCTTGCTCAAACTCATGTCCATCGACTCGGTGACGCCATCCAACCATCTCATCCTCTGTTGTGCCCTTCTCCTCCTGCCTTCAATCATTCCCAGCATCAGGGTCTTTTCCAATGAGTCAGTTCCTCCCATCAGGTGGCCAAAGCATTGGAGTTTCAGCTGCAGCATCAGTCCTTCCAATGAATATTCAAGACTGATTTTCCCCAGGATGGACAGGTTTGATCTCCTCCCAGTCCAAGGGACTCTCAAGAGTCTTCTCTATCACCACAGTTCAAAAGCATCAATTCTTCAGTGCTCAGCTTGCTATATGGTCCAACTCTCACATCCATACATGACTACTGAAAAACCAAGCTTTGACTAGACGGACCTTAAAGTAATGTCTCTGATTTTAATATGCTGTCCAGTTTGGTCATAGCTTTCCTTCCAAGGAACAATCGTCTTCCAATCTCATGGCTGCAGTCAAATCTGAAATTTTGGAGTCCAAAAAAATAGTCTCTCACTGTTCCCATTGTTTCCCCATTTTTTTGCCATAAACTAATGGGACTGGATACCATGATCTTCGCTTTTTGAATGTTAAGTTTTAAGCCAGCTTTATCACTCTCCTCTTTCATTTTCATCAAGAGGCTCTTTAGTTCTTCACTTTCTGCCATAAGGGTGGTATCATCTGCATATCTAAGGTTATTGATATTTCCTCCAGCAATCTTGATTCCAGCTGTGCTTCATCCAGCCTGTCATTTCGCATGATATGCTCTGCATGGAAGTTAAATAGTGTGACAATATACAGCCTTGACATAGTCCTTTCCTGCCGGGGTCCAGCCCCTGCAAGATCCAGGGGAACCTGAAGGAAAAACGGCATCGGTGGATGATTTAGAGAGAGAGATAAGGAAAGAATATTATAGATGAGAAAATAGAGGAGAGAAAGAGGCTGATATTGCTTGGTTTACATAGAAAGCCAATAAAACTTCAAGACAAGAAGTTTGCCCTGTTCACGGAGGCCACAGGTGCCTTCCCAGTCTCCCGAGGGAGTGAAGACGCAGAACATCTTTCCATTCAGGTCTTAGAAACCTGGGCAAATAAGTGAATGCAGGGAGCCTCCATGCTCCAAGAGATCAGCCTGAAAAAGAAAGTAAGAGAGAAAAAAAGAGAAAAAAGAAAAACACGGGGTGACCAAGCTTCTTCAAGCGAGGCCCATTGATTTTATTTTCAAAAGGGTCTTTTATACCTTTACTTGTACATAGAGGGAAATGAAAGATGCAAAGTCATACAGAGTCAGCCCAAACATTACATCTGTTTTGTCTTTATCGAAATCAGGATTTTTTCTGCAAACCTTCCCCATAAACAATATTGTGTACATTATCTTCTGGTCTCGGAGGCCTGTGAACATTTTATGACCCTCTTTTGATAAAAGCTTCTCAATCAGAAAGCTTATTTTCCCTTGAAATGTTTTTTCTTAGATTTCTAATCTACGTCAGCCTCCAGTCTATACGTCAGTATTAAACAGAGTTACATTCTCACGAAAAGCAAAGGTGCAGTGAGTTACAAGAAAGAACCAATTAGCTCAAAAGTCTGATGTGGTTAATTCTAAGGCTGCACTTGTTTTTCTTACTTTCTAACTGTGTTAACTAATGCACTCCCAGGTGCAGAGTGGATAAGAGATGTGGGAACTTAGCAACAAGCATTGGCCCAATAATGAAATCCTATGCCTAGCACTACAAAAATAACTTTTAACTCTTTGAAAGGCTCTATGTTTTAGGCTTTCTGTGCCTCTCACAGTTGGGAGGCTGTAAATAATCACATGTGTAGCTGCAAGAGTCTGGATATATCTGCCAAGCAAGCTAAAATGCTAACAGAGGGGTTTTGATTGGAAATATTCTTCTCATGTCCAGGAGACTTATTAGCTATAGCCCTAAGTTGATTTTCTCCAGAGAAAGGTGGTCAGGAATAGCCCCCTGTTAATGTCAGAGGAGTTGGTGAAAGTCATGAAATAGTAAAACAGACAGATTCTGGTTTTGGGGTAGATGTTGGAGAAAGCCTAGGGAGCCCATTGAGTTCTGAAGCCTTGCTTAACAGTTCTCTTCCACATGACTTTTGTCATGGGTGGGATCTCCCGTGGTGGCTCCTGGCACCTTTCCCAATTTGGAACCTGTCCACTCTTCCATGTCGGCTTTTAACAGTTGCTTCTTGACCTACATACAGATTTCTTAAGAGGCAGGTCAGGTGGTCTGGTAATCCTATCTCTTGAATAATTTTCCAGTTTGTTGTGATCCACACAGTCAAAGGCTTTGGCATACTCAACAAAGCAGAAGGTGTTTTTCTGGAAGTCCCTTTCTTTTCCGATGATCCAACAGATATTGGCAATTTTATCAACAACAAAGAATCAAATTGCCAACATCTATTGGATTGTCACGGAGAAGGCACTGGTGACCCACTCCAGTGCTCTTGCCTGGAAAATCCCATGGACGGAGGATCCTGGGCTGCATTTCATGGGGTCGCTAAGAGTCGGACACGACTAAGCGACTTCACTTTCATTTTTCACTTTCATGCACTGGAGAAGGAAATGGCAACCCTCTCCAGTGTTCTTGCCTGGAGAATTCCAGGGACGGAGGAGCTTGGTGGGGTGCTGTCTATGGGGTCGCACAGAGTCGGACATAACTGAAGCGACTCAGCAGCAGTTCTATTAAGTACCCTACATTTTACAGCATGTGTTCTTTACTCAATAGTCTAGTCAGTTCAAACTGTTGTACTTTTCTGAAACAACAAAAAGACATAAGTTCTCTCCACTGTTTTTACTGCTCATGCCATTTTTGCTCCCTTGAATTCTAATACAAACATATATTCACAATTTGATACTTTATCATTACTATTTTACCTGTCAATATCTGTTTGGATATATCCACATAAGTTCTTTTCTTCAATTCTTCTTTACCCTCTGCATATCCAAATTTTCAACTAGAATAAGAGTTTTTTTCATTATAAGACCTTAAAATGTTTCCTTTACACAGAGTTATTTCGTAATTTTGGCAAGTTTGCTCCATTTAAAAAACTTCCTTGAAATGAATCCATCTAGCCATCTTGTTAAAAGGATACTTGGACTTACTATGGACATCTAATTTATCTATATCTCTTAGGTCACTAGGTACTGCCATTTTAGATTTAGTCACAAACACATTTTATATAATAAAGAGTAAATTCAAAATACTCAGTATTTTGAGTATTTATCTTGGCTCTAGGTGGACTAACCATAGATTTTATTAAAGTTAAATGCCAGTAGAGTCAACATATTTGGGCGTGTAACCAAGGACATGATGTGTACAAAATTATTTAATTGAAACCAGCAAAGTGTGTGTTAACATGAATAATACATTTAACACTTACCTTGTAGTTCAGCTGATAAAGAATCCGCCTGCAATACAAGAGACTTCAGTTCAATCCGTGAATTGGGCAGATCCCCTGAAGAAGGGAATGGCTACCCACTCCAGAATTCTTACCTGGAGAATTTTATAGACAGAGGAGCCTGGAAGGCTACTGTTCATGCATTTGCAAAGAGCTGGACACAACTGAGTGACTTTCACTGCCAGGAGCCAGCACGAGGAACTCTGCCCATGGCAGAGGTCATGAGGAAGGAGGCTTCGGCATATACAAAGGCGATATCGAGCCTCAGGAAACCCCCTGTTCCCGAGCATCTACCCCCAAAACCAGAGTCTACCTGCTTTACTGTTTCATGCTCTCACCTATACCTCTGACTTTATGGGGGGCTGACCCCCATTACCTCCCTTGGAGAAGGCGTTAACTTACAGCTCCAAGTCAATAAAAATTCCTGGGCATGACAAGAGTGTTTCAACTTACAAACTCCTCTGAAGTTTATCTAGCCTGCCTGTACAGGGTCGTCTGGCCACATGTGATTGTTACAGCCTCCCAACCATGAGAGGCATGAGATGTTTTAGACTTACTAAAGGCAGATTCTTTTGGGAAGTTAGAAATTATTAGTATAGTGGGTTGGTTAGGAATTATATTGGTGAAGGGTCTTTCATTTGTTGTGCCAATAATTGCTGCTAATTCCCTGCCCTGGGTGTAACAAGGATGTCTCAGGTCAAACCTCTCTGCTAACAGACTAGCTTGTGTGACAACCTCTCAACCATAAACAGCACAGAGAGTTTGAAGTATTTTGACAGTCTTAATTAGCATAGGGCTTTTCTCATTGTTGAGTCAATGATTGCCGCCAGGCTTCCACATCCTTAGGCACCTGGGAATATATTAATCAATGTATTTGGAATATAGAAAAGGAAATATAGTAGTTTTGATGTTAGCAATACTAGACTTTTTGAGTTAATGAATTTTCTCTTTTGTTATAGATCACTGTACTTTGTTATGAGTCACTGTGTCCTTGCTATGTAAAAATGTAACTTTATCACTATCTTAAGACTAAATAGATCTTAAGGGGAACATTGGTGAAGGGTTTTCATTTGTTGGGCTGATGTTTACTGCTAAATCTCCATATTCCCTGCCCTTATGATGAATATAACTAGCATATAGGAGAAATAAGTATTAACCTTTTGGATTTACCATGTTAACCTTAGGTTAAATAAATTCCTTTCTTAGTTGTAACCCACTACACCCTCACCCTATAGGAATGCAACTTTACCTGCTACCTTCAGAGGGTGGCACCGGGTTTAAGAAAAAACACCCTTGGAAAAAATAAGTTTTTTGGTTATCAGAAAGAAAAGATCATAAAATGTCAGCAGGCCTCATGGCCAGAAGATGATGTAAAACCCCTAAGACTTTTTTTTTATACATTTATGTGAAGCACCTGATTTTGATAAAGGTCAGGACTGCTGACCCCCACGTGACTCTGTATTCATCCCTATGTATAACAAAAGGTATATAAGCAAACCTAAAAAATAAAGAAATCAGATCAGTTTCTGGAAAGACTGATTCCCCCATGTCGTTTCTTTCTTGCTCCCCGTTTTTCTGGCTGAATTCCCATCTGGAGCATGGGTGCTCACCATGCCTACTTACTTGCCCCAGCTTTTAAGTTCCACGCGAGAAGGAGCCCAAGAAGGGGCACCTTCCGATATTCAAGTGATGCCAGTGGCCCAACGTAGATGGTGCAAATTCCTTGTCTTGGAATTTTATTGGTATCCCACATAAACCAAGTTATTCAGCCTCTTTTTCTCTACTAATATTTCCTACTACACTATCTGTTCCAATCTCTCTCTATATCTGTAATTAAGTAAGTTTTTTCCTAGGATGCTGATTTTGTCTCCCCTTCAAATTACCCTGGATCCACCAGAGTTGAACCCCGTCATTTCACTTTTTACATCAAATTTTAAAAGTGAATATTACTGAATTTTACATTATTTGGCATCACTAATGAATACTTCACTTGCTATAATTCATGAAGTGGGTAATCAGTTCAATTCAGTTGCTCGGTCGTATCCGACTCTTTGCGACCCCATGAATCACAGCACGAGAGGCCTCCCTGTCCGTCACCACCTCCCGGAGTTCACTCAGACTCACGTCCATCAAGTCCGTGATGCCATCCAGCCATCTCATCCTCGGTCGTCCCCTTCTCCTCCTGCCCCCAATCCCTCCCAGCATCAGTCTTTCCCAGTGAGTTAACTCTTCTCATGAGGTGGCCAAAGTACTGGAGTTTCAGCTTTAGCATCATTTCTTCCAAAGAAATCCTAGGGTTGATCTCCTTCAGAATGGACTGGTTGGATCTGCTTGCAGCCCAAGGGACTCTCAGGAGTCTTCTGCAACACCACAGCTCAAAAGCATCAATTCTTCAGTGTTTAGCCTTCTTCACAGTCCAACTCTAACATCCATACACGACCACAGGAAAAACCATAGCCTTGACTAGATGGACCTTAGTCGGCAAAGCAGTGTCTCTGCTTTTGAATATGCTATCTAGGTTGGTCATAACTTTTCTTCCAAGGAATAAGTGTCTTTTAATTTCGTGGCTGCAGTCACCATCTGCAGTGATTTTGGAGCCCCAAAAAATAAAGTCTGACACTGTTTCCACTGTTTCCCCATCTATTTCCCGTGAAGTGATGTGACCAGATGCCATGATCTTCGTTTTCTGAATGTTGAGCTTTAAGCCAACTTTTTCACTCTCCTCTTTCATCAAGAGGCTTTTTAGCTCCTCTTCACTTTATTATTTATTTAGTATATTAATATAAAATATAATAAAGTAAATCACCATATAGGTAGTCATTAGCAATTGCTATAGGAAGTTCAAAGTCTATATTATTAGGTCATAATAGAGTTTGCAAATAGCTTACAAATACCTGAGAAAAAAAGAGAAGTGAAAGGCAGAGGAACAGGAAAATATACCCAAATGAATGCAGAGTTCCATAGATTAGCAAGGAGTGATAAAGTCTTCTTAAGTGAACAATACAACAAAATAGAGGAAAACAATAGAATGGGAAAGACTAGTGATCGCTTCAAGAAAACTGGAGATACCAAGGGAATATTTCATGCAAACATAAGAACAAGGGAGGACAAAAATGGCAAGAACCTAACAGAAGCAGAGGAGATTAAGGAGAGGTGGCAAAAATACCCAGAATACCTGTACAGAAAAGCTCTTAATGACCCAGATAGCCACAATGGTGTGGTCACTCACCTAGAGCCAGACATCCTGAAGTGTGTAGTCAAGTGGTCCTTAGGAAGCCTTACTAAAAACAAAGCTAGTGGATGTGGTGTAATTCCAGCTGAGGTATTCCAAATCCTAAAGAATGATGCTGTTAAAGTGCTGCACTCAATATGCCAGCAAACTGGAAGACTCAGGAGTGGCCACAAGTCTGGCAAAGGGCAGTTTTCATTCCAATCCCAAAGAAAGGCAATGCTGAATAATGTTCAAATTATCCTACAATTGCACTCATTTCACATGCTATCAAGATTATGCTCAAAATCCTTGAAGCTAAGCTTCAGCAGTACATGAACAGAGAACTTCCAGATATTCAGGCTGGATTCAGAGAAGGCAGATGATCAAACTGCCAGTATCCATTGAATCATAGATAAAGCCAGGGAATTCCAGAAAAAAATCTACTTTTGCCTCATCGACTCTGCTAAAGCCTTTGACTGTGTGGATCACAACCACCTGTGGAATATTCTTAAAGAGATGGGAACACCAGACCAATTTAGCTGCCTCCTGAGAAATCTGCACGCAGGTCAAGAAGCAACAGTAGGACAGGACATGGAACAATGCAATGGTGGGTTGGTTCAAAATTGGGAAAGGAATACTTCAAGGCTGGATACTGTGACCCTGCTTATTTAAATTATATGCAGAGTACATCATGTGAAATGCTGGCTGGATGACTCACAAACTGGAATTAACATTGCAGCAAGAAATATCAACAACCTCAGATAGCAGATGATACCACTTCAATGGCAGAGTGAAGAGGAACTAAAGAGCCTCTTGATGCAAGTGAAATAGGAGAATGAAAAAGATGGCTTAAAGTGCAACAATCAAAAAACAGAAATCTTGGCATCCAGTCCCATCACTTCATAGCAAATAGACGGAGAAAAAGTGGAAACAGCGTCAAATGTCATTTTCTTGGGCTCCAAAATCACTGTGTACAATGACTGCAGCCATGAAATTTAAAAATGCTTGCTCCTTAGAAGTAAAGCTATGACATAATTAGATGTATATTAAAAAGCAGAGACATCATTTTGCTGACAAAGGTCCATACAATCAAAGCTAGAATTCCAGAAAAACAACTATTTCTGCTTTATTGACTATGCCAAAGCCTTTGACTCTGTGGATCACAAAAAATTGTGGAAAATTCTGAGAGAGATGGGAATACCAGACCACCTAACCTGCCTCTTGAGAAATCTGTATGCAGGTCAGGAAGCAACAGTTAGAAATGGACATGGAACAACAGACTGATTCCAAATAGGAAAAGGAGTACGTCAGGCTGTATATTGTCACCATGCTTATTTAACTTATATGCAGAGTACATCATGAGAAATACTGGACTGGAAGAAACACAAGCTGGAATCAAGATTGCTGGGAGAAATATCAATAACCTCAGTATCAATAACCTCAGATATGCAGATGACACCACCCTTATGGCAGAAAGGGAAGAGAAACTAAACAGCCTCTTGATGAAAGTGAAAGAGGAGAGTGAAAAAGTTGGCCTAAAGCTCAACATTCAGCAAACGAAGATCATGGCATCCGGTCCCATCACTTCATGGGAAATAGATGGGGAAACAGCAGAAACAGTGTCAGACTTTTTTGGGGGGACTCCAAAATCACTGCAGATGGTGACTGCAGCCACGAAATTAAAAGATGCTTACTTTTTGGAAAAAAAGTTATGACCAACCTAGATAGTATATTCAAAAGCAGAGACATTACTTTGCCGACTAAGGTCCATCTAGTCAAGGCTATGGTTTTTCTAGTAGTCATGTATGGATGTGAGAGTTGGACTGTGAAGAAGGCTGAGCACCGAAGAATTGATGCTTTTGAACTGTGGTGTTGGAGAAGACTCTTGAGAGTCCCTTGGACTGCAAGGAGATCCAATCAGTCCATTCTGAAGGAGATCAACCCTGGGATTTCTTTGGAAGAAATGATGCTGAAGCTGAAGCTCCAGTACTTTGGCCACCTCATGCGAAGAGTTGACTCATTGGAAAAGACTCTGATGATGGCAGGGATTGGGGGCAGGAGGAGAAAGGGATGACTGAGGATGAGATGGCTGGATGGCATCACGGACTCGATGGACGTGGGTCTGAGTGAACTCCGGGAAATGGTGATGGACAGGGAGGCCTGGCGTGCTGTGATTCATGGGGTCGCGAAGAGTCAGACACGACTGAGCGACTGAACTGAACTGAACTGATGGTTTTCCCAGTAGTCATGTATGGATGTGAGTTTGGACCATAAGGGTGAGAGCCAAAGAATTGATGTTTTCCAGCTATGGTGCTGGAGAGAGTACCCTGGACAGCAAGGAGATCAAGCCTGTCAACCCTAAAGGAAATAAACCCTGAGTATTCACGTGAAGGACTGATGCTGAAACCAAAGCTCCAATACTTTGGCCACCTGATGCAAAGAGCTGACTCATTGGAAAAGACCCTGATGCTGGAAAAGATTCAATGCAAGAGGAGAAGAGGGCCACAGAGGACTCAATGGACATGTAGTCGTGTGTGTGCTCAATCTCTTCAGTCATGTCCGCCTCTGTGACCCCATGGACGGTAGCCCGCTAGGCTCCTCTCTCCATGGAATTTTCCAGGCAAGAATACTGGAGCTTGTTGCCATTTTTTTTTCCAGTGCATCTTCCTCAGCCAGGGACTGAACCTGGGTCTGTTGCATCACAGGCAGATTCCTTACCATCTGAGCCACCAGGGAAGCCCATCATTGAATGTGAATTTGAGCAAACTTGGAGATAGTAAAAGGGAAGCTTTGCCTGCTGCAGTCCACAGGGTCACAAAGAGTCAGACTCAGACATGGCTTCATGACTGAACAACAACAATAAATTGGTATATAACTACAGATTTATATTCCATTTTTCTAGATTTCAGAAAGCTAAAAATTAGATGACAGTTAAAATAAAGTTTAAAATGTAGTAACTCTTCTGAATTAGGGACAAGTTTCCTCCATTATAATAGAAATGACACAATGAGATTATAAGGAAAAGAAATAAATACTGCCTAGATTTAGTAAACTTATCTAAAACTTAAACATTGAAGTTACTCTTAACAAGGCATAAATGTTCAGCATTGATGAATGAAGTGAAAGCAAGTTAACAGCAGGGTGATCATGTCCTTTGTCCCCCTATATCTTTTAGAAAGTGAAATCAATTCTCAGAGGAACTCACCAAAGAACAAACTAACTGATACACTACATGTCCAGAGTCTCCTATATTCTGGAGGTGTGTGATGAGATGAACTTCTTCAAAATACCCAAGTGTAAGAATTTCCTGTTTCAGTGACATGGTGATGAGAAATGTACTTTCTCCACTATTGCTTCACTCTGAGCCTTCACAGGGCAGTCTGTGAAGACCACAGACATTGTTTGATTTTCACAGTAACCTGGCCACTCAGAGAAGAGGCAGGACTCTGGGCTGTAGAAGGTATGTGTTTCCCTCTCCTTCCTAATCCCTCATCTCACTTATCAGGAGATTACAAATGCCAATGTGGTTCGATTTAGGGACAATTGCTAAGCAAACAAATTAAGGAGATATTGGTATCTGTATTTGATATTTTGGTATTTTAATTTTGGGAGAAAGTAAGAATAAAATATGAAGTATTTGGGAAGATTTCTGAAAATGTTCAGATTCTTGCCTGCAGACGTTATTCAAGTGAATACATACATGTATAACTGATTTTGTTAATCAATACCATTTAAGATGAAGTATCAGGAGCATCAGGACACGGGACAGTTAACAGCGTATTTTGTTATCAATAGATACATAATTAGATATAGTATTAAATATTTAACTCAGCCCTTAAAAAATAGGTTCTTAAAATGGATTCATAGAATTGTGAATGGCCAATATAATTCTTCACAGATCTAGGTAAAGTAAAAATCACAATATGTTACCTCCAGTAAAATGCTGGATTAACTCAATTATATATAATCAAATGCTTTAAAAAACTTGATCATAATATTGAAAAAAGATAAATCACACTAACACAGAGATTTCTGTCTAACAAATTATATTGCCTGATATGAATAATACCATGGCAATTGTATTAAAATAAGAAATAAAATAAAAGTCAAATTTAATATTAGGTGTTTTACATGCTTTATATCATATATACTTTTATTCTCATTTTAGATTAGTAAACTCATTTGCGAAATACTAAATAATCTTTAAAGGTCATACATTGTAAATTTCAAAGCCAGAATTAATTGTAGATTGCACTGATGACAGAATCCATTGACTGAATTATTAAGGCACATTATTGACTTATAATTGCTGATACAACTAAAGCTACCCTCATTGACTTAGCAGCCTCAGGATCTTCCTGGAAGTTTGTACCAACATTGTTCTTCCATAAATGATGTATGCTTTTCCTTATCATTTTATAATTCCATATCTTAGCCATTGTCAATTGTCAATTACTCAAGTAAAAGAAGTATTTATTTAATGACATTTTAACATTGTTTTGTCTTTATATGATAAAAAGTTTTGGAGAATTTAATATGTCATGTACCATTTTTAACACATAAAATATTTCTTTAATTTTATAATGATTTCTTAGAGCTCCACAATCACTCAAAATAGCCGAATTATTTGATAGCATCTCATTCCCTTTTCATTAATGAATGTCCCAGTTAAAGTAGTTTAATGCAGAGTGTACTGTTATGCCAATACTGTTATTCCCTCATCATGGAAAGCTGTCTTTAACTTTTAATGGATTTTAAACTTACATATATAATTGGTTTGTTTTTTTCCAATATGGACTTTAATTTGAACCAAGATATTATAACAATTTTAAAGTATTTCTGCGAATTTTGACTTTCACTTCATCAGGATATTACTATTCATGAACTTTTTCAGTAATCTACTAATTTTCATTGTTCCAATAAACAAGTAACATTATGTCAAACAAAGAATATTTTTTTAAAACATTTATTTGTTTTTAGCTGATTGATGACTGGTTTACAATATTGGTTTGATTTTGTCATACATCAGCATAAATTAACCATAGGTGTACATATGTCCCCTCCTTTGAGTTTCCCTCTCACCTCCCGCCCATTCCCACCACTCTTGGTTATTAAATACCAAATACTATTTTTAAAACTACTTACTCTACCATGAAACAGTTGTCTAAAGGTCTACTGAAATGAGAACCAAACTTGGATTTGCTCAGCTGCTCAATGAGTGCTGTTAACTGACCTCACACATCACTCAGTTTAACCTTTCAAGGTTTCTTGTGATTTTATACACCATTTATTAACTACTTATGTACAGTTTCCATAGAGCAACATCCTTGGCATTAAACAGACACAGAGATGAAGAACCAAAAGGAAAACTACTCAGAACCGAGTCTGGTTAATGATACCAGGAGACAGCATATGAGAGGTAAGATGGTGAAAAGATCAATTTTAGCAGCTGAGCAGGAGAAAACCTATGTGGAATTAAACTTTCAAAATGCCTTTTGTTATGTCAATGGAATGACAGTAACTACTGCTGCAAGTGTAGAGCATTTACCCGCTTCCGTGTTTTTATTAATGAGGCTTAGAGCTGGAGTTTGCAATACAATATTCTAATATGACATACGTGCTGCGCTGTGCTTAGTCGCTCAGCTGTGTCCGTCTATTTGCAACCGCGTGGACTGCAGCCCGCCAGGCTCCTCTGTCCATGGGGATTCTCCAGTATTCATGCCATGCTCTCCTCTAGGACTGCCTACCCAGGCATTGCTGTAATTTGTAGTCTTTGATCTACAACTCGTGAAGCCTTATATTCGCTGAAAAAGGAATGGTATATTCTGAGAAGAGGATTGCAATGGTAGATATTGTTTTGGGGTCCAAGTTGGTGTCTTTGAATTCTCACGGATGTGGGATCTTTTGTTCTTCTAAAATAACTGTCTCCATCACTCCTTTCTCAGTGTTTCCTTTTCTCTCCCTGCAGATTCACCATCAGCTCGAGAGAAGGTCATTGTTGTGATCCTGGGAATCATCTGTTTTGTCTTGATGTATACGATAGTGAGAGTGATAACTTTTATTCCATGTAAGTCAAGTTTTGAAAGATTATAATTGAACCTTTCATTTTAATGATCATCAGTGCCTTTAAAATTTCATATTATTATGGAATAGAACTCTCATTTTAATGAGTGCATTTAGCCTAAGTATTGAACGGTTATTCTGAGTTGAGCAAAGTATAAATTACAGAATGATTGCAGGGAAAATTAAACATGTACATAGATATTTTCTGATTTCATAACTCAAAGATATACTTTAAGAAACTGAAACACCTTATTGAGAAAAACAAATTAATTCTTCAGATTGCTTGAACCAAGTATTGTAAGAGGTGGTGGAGTCTTTTCTCTAAGATTTTCGAAATATACACCCGCCAGTCTTCGTTACCTCATTAATTATTCTTAAAGCAATATTTTCCAGATCATCCTAAATCCTAAAAACACCATGTTTAAACTAAAAACTACAATTATTATGATTTATTTATATCAATGTAAATATTTTAAAATATTACTTCCATTTTTTTCTAGGTACCCAAATATCAGAACAGAATAAGTCCTCTCTGGTAACAAAGCTCCATAAAGGTACATAATGATTTCAAACTTCTATTATAAATATGGTTTGTATTTTGCCTCTCTCTTAAGCTGGTGAAGATAGAAATAGATTTGAGGATAAAACATAAATTATAAAATCAGGCAACAATATTCCTAAATAATGATTATAAGAGAGTCTTTCTTCCTATGCAACAATATGATCACCATGTCCATTGTTGGCAATTGGCTGTAATTTCCTCCTGCTATAATATGATAAGAGACAAAAATTTTGCTATTCTAAAATAGGAGTTTCATTTCTTGATTTTCAGGATGTGTAAATAGTAGATATTTCTATGTATTTGCTTTATATGGGGACATATATTAAAGACAGACCCTCTCTATGAATGCATGAATGAGATCTGTTTTATATGTACCAGAATTGAGGTTGCATAGATATGTTATTATATATATATGTGTATGCATACATATGTCTACCTCTATGCATATGTGTAAGTTAATTCTTATTTTTCAAATTCAAACTGTTTTTAAATAGTAATTCATAATCTTTCCTCAGAATGTCATTGTGGTGATTGCCCAAAAGACTGGCTTACATATTCCAACAACTGCTATTCTACTAGTCTGGAAAAAAAGTCATGGAATGAGAGCTTGATATCCTGTGCTACTAAGAATTCTACTCTGCTTTATATAGATAATGAAGAGGAAATGGTAAGATATTCAATGTTTCCAACACTTTGCCGAAGGCTTGATTTAGCCAACATTATATTTGTTGGGATTCACTTGTGCTTTTGTACATATTTGTAGCTTGTTTATTTTAAGGTCTGCTAGTATTCCATTAAACAATGGAATGCAACTTTATGATACTTTATTTACATTTTTATACCATTCATGCATGTGCATTAACTTCTGGTTCTTGCTTTTCATAAAAAACCATGCTTCTACAAATGCTATTAAATTCTAAATTACATTGTGCTAATTTTACCATACATCAAGGAAAATAAACATGATTTTGCCTATAGAATTATGTAATTGCACATCAGATCATGGAATACAAGTTTCAACTTCCCAGCAGCCCCCAACCCCTCTGTAATACCTTATCACTTCTCCACCTCCTAATTTACTTACTGTCCTGACTGTTGATATTATAGAATCTCTTTGATTGCTTTTGAATCATATCCATGGAATCCCGTGTTCGTGCTTAGTCGTTCAATCGTGTCTGACTCTTTGCAACCTCATTAACTTCAGCCTGTCAGGCTCCTGTGGCCACGGAATTTTCCAGGCAAGAATACTGAAGTGGGTTGCCATTTTCTACTCCAGGACATGGAATCATACAGGTTGTCCCTGTCTCATCACTGCCACGTGATATTTTGCAGTTCCTCCAAATTCTTGCATTTATGTGACGTTTGTAAATTTCCACAGCTCATTGTGTGAATTCAACATTAACGACCCATTCTTTCCAATGCCTCTGGGTGGAGATGGAGTCTTACACCCTCAGGGATAAAGAGGCTTCCTAGCTTCAGTAGCTTTAGTCAAGACATCCCATTTGCTGGTCCCACCCCTACCCTATCACCCAACCCTAGTGTCTCTCAGTGGAGGAAACAGAGGCAATTTCTCTGACTGCTCCTTGTTAGTTAAGTGTCCTGAAGGATCACCTTGTAAGACTTACCTGGTGTTGCCTACACGATTCTCTCAACACACAGAAGGAATGGCTTACATGTGCTACCCTCAACAGCTAGCTTAGGTATTGGGTTTTTGGGAAGTAAGAGGCCAAGGTCACTTTCACCTGGTTGTGGGGAGCTACAAGATGCCCCTAATTATCATTCCCTCACCTCCCACCTTGTTCTCTCATCACAGAGAAGTGATTAACGATTACAGAGGAGTGGGGCTGCTGGGAAGTCTCAGGCCACATCACCCTTCTATTTCCACCTTTCAGAGTTCTCCTTTCTCGTGTCTTTCATTAGTTCCCATGTTTACAGTTGACCTTAGCAGGGAGGAGCAGAGAGAAATGAGTCTCTGGCCCCTTGTCTGGTCCATTGGATTCCACCAATACAGAAACAGATGGCTTTGGGGTTTATCTAGTCAAAGAATGGTGTCAGGCTCAGAAAACCAATTCTTTGGCTCTCCTATCACTTATTTTCTCAATTTCATTTCCTTAGTTTCCCTCTGAAACTGAAATTCTGAGAAACATATAATAGTAGAGAAATCCATTGATATTGTCACAATATCCAGAAAAATGAATGTCATGGAATCTATAAGCTTATTTAAAGCCTTGCTATGTTAGTTTTGATGGCACCCCACTCCAGTACTCTTGCCTAGAAAATCCCATGGACGGAGGATCCTGGAAGGCTGCAGTTCATGGGGTCGCTGAGGGTTGGAAATGACTGAGTGACCTCACTTTCACTTTTCATGCATTGGAGAAGGAAATGGCAACCCACTCCAGTGTTCCTGCCTGGAGAATCCCAGGGACGGGGGAGCCTGGTGGGCTGCCGTCTATGGAGTCGCACAGAGTCGGACACGACTGAAGCGACTTAGCAGCAGCAGTAGCAGCAGCATGTTAGTTTTGACATGAGGAAAAATGAAATTATATGAATCAGAATTTTCTTCATTGCACATATTCAATTACTCCACCTTCTTACCCCTGAGGCTTAATGTTAGATGTAGTTCACAGCTGTAAGGATCCCCAAGTTGTTATGCCAGGTGTTTTCTTTTGTACGATCTCTACAACTAATTCATGTCTTTGTAAATATTCCCTTTATTAACTGGCTGTCGAAAAAAAGCAATGTTCCTTATTAACATTAGAACACAGTGAAACTGATAAGTATAAATGTTGAGTTGATGTTCAATCAAAAGTATAGATATTTCTTAATATTTATGGCACTATTAAAACTTCGAACTTTCAACTCATGTTTTTTAGTGTTAGATTAGAATCTAACATGCTCAATTTGTTCAAAGAAAGAAAGATGCTATGAAAGAACACATCCTTTGACTTGCATTTTAAAAATTAACAAAAATGTTTCATAATGACTATTTAAGTGAAAATTCTTTATTTGGGGCTAGGAATTTCTGATGTCCCTATCAATTACATCGTGGATTCAAGTCTCTCGTGCAGGCCGCGGTCATCCTTGGATGTGGCTAAATGGTTCAACTTGCAAACTACAGTAAGTTTGTAAAAAGAATGCTATATAGAGGAGGAAAAATACCAAAAAAAGAAATATTTTTAAAATAATACGAATACATTTGTTTTAGTCAAATTATAGGAAGCTGAAGGAAGATATTGAAAGTTAATAAAATGTTAATACCAATGTTGAAAAATAAGCTACTCTGTAGCCCAATTTCCGAGTAACAAGCTCTTACTGAAATTTTATTAAAGATTTCATTACCCATTTTCAAACTATCTTGTATTACAGTTACATGGAAAATGCTGTTGTTTCCTGAGTTGTCTTCATAGAATATAACAGAATTATGCATTTTTCCATAACAGGATAACAGACTATTTACCTGGTGAACATAACTGTGCCGTACAATCTGTACGAGGCATAACAGCAGAAGACTGTCAGTTTCCAAATGTATACCATTGCAAGCACAAGCTTGAGAATTAAAACATGAGTTTGGATGCTGTTGGGTATCTTGACCTTTTACGAAATGGAAATAATATTCTGACTGCATAAATTTAAAAATGAATTTTATTTTTTTTTCTGATAATGAAAGTTTTTCAAAAACAGTTGAAATATAATTGTGTGTGCTCATTCGTTCAGTTGTGTCTGACTCTTTGAGACCTCGTGGACTATAGGCTGTCAAGCTTCTCTGTCCAAGGAATTCTCCAGTTAAGAATATTGGACTGGTTCTATTCCCAGATTTTTAAGGAATTTCCACACTGTTCTCCATAGTGGCTATACCAGTTTGCATTCCCATCAACAGTGTAAGAGGGTTTCCTTTTTCTCCACACCCTCTCCAGCTATTGTTGTTTGTCGACTTTCTTTTTTTCTTAATATGTTTCATTATGGACATTTTCAAACATATATAAAAGTTGACAATCAACGTTTACAACAGGTTCCTTGTCCTAGATTAAAGAGTTTTCAATGTACATCCAATTTTGTTTTATTTATACACTTAACAATGCCCCACCCTGACTGGATTATGTTAGAACAAATTTCAGATATTATATCATTTCATCCATAAATTCTTCAAACTCTGTCTATTATTTTGATACTGTTATAAATGGAACATTTTTCTTAATGTTGTTTTCAGATTAGCCATTGCTAGCCCACGGGGTCACTAAGAGTCAGACATGACTGAGCAACTTCACTTTCACTTTTCACTTTCATGCATTGGAGAAGGAAATGGCAACCCACTCCAGTGTTCTTACCTGGAGAATCCCAGGGACAGCAAAGCCTGGTGGGCTGCCGTCTATGGGGTCGCACAGAGTTGGACACGACTGACGCGACTTAGCAGCAGCAGCATTCCCAAAGGCTTTTTTATGATGTAACTTTTTGTCTTGCTATATAGTCTTATCTCTCCAAAAAGCACAGGAATTAAATTCCTGAACATTAACTGACATATTAAAATTTAAATTATGCCTATTAGTCTACCCCATGTTATGCCTTCCTAGAGCTAATGATGTACAGTAAAGTTTTCCAGGGTCAATTACCAGAGCCTCCGCTGGACAATGGAACACAAGAAAATTCCACATCTAAAAACATGACTCTCAAAGAGAAACCACTTAACACAGGTATGTAGACATAAAGACTGAGACCGACATGTTTCTTCTCTGCTTCTCTCAATCACTTGATAACCTGCTCAAATTGGATTTTATTTTAGAATCAGCCAATTGTGGAGTCCAACTTTCATTTCATTTCATTGGGGAAAAAAAACAAAAAACAAAACACCTCAGCCTTTCCCAATGGTTAGATTCTTCTGTATACATGATATATTCTTTTAAATCACTGTTTCACAAAATAATACTTTTTCTATCAAAAAGTTCTAACTCTCCTTTAGCACATTCTTTAATCATTATCATATGCTCTCTTGTGGATATGTAGATCAGGTACTAGGTTTATGTACCTGATATACATAAACAGGTACAATGTATCAATGCTAAGTTAAGATCAGCTCTGTACCTATGGATTTTACTTAGTCTAGAGAATTCTTCCCTTGTGGCTGCAATGCGGGAGACCTGGGTTCAATCCCTGGGTTGAGGAGATCCCCTGGAGAAGGAAAGGCTACCCATTCCAGTATTCTGTCCGGGAGAATTCCATGGACTGTTTAGTTCACAGGGTCGCAAAGAGTCAGACACAAGTGAGTGACTTTCACTTTCTTTCAGAGAATACAAAAAAGTTGTTTTCCCCTGTGAACTCCTATCTGTAGAGATTGTGAGAAAAAAACATCAATTTTCTAAGATATATTTCCTAGAGAATTTTAATAGTATTATGAATAGATTCGGAGAGATGCAAGTCATCTCCCCAAGGCCAGGAACTTAGAAATGAAGTCCATCCAGCTCATGAAATCAATGGTTTTACAAGGACTAGAAAGGATTCCTCAGTAGCTAAGTTACAGAGCCTTCCTTTCAAAATACACACTGAATGGTCTCCTGGGAATATCTTTTGTTTTTAAGGAAAGGAATGTAAAAGTAAATGGTCGTGTTGCGGGCAGAAATGTTACTATTTTTCGGATGAATTGACTAACTTTGAAGAAAGTAAAAAAATCTGCAAGGAAATGAACTCCATGCTTCTTAAGATAAAAGATCACGAAGAACTGGTGACGTATTTCTGCTTTCCATCTCACCCTGTATTCATCTTATTCCCCTGGCCATCTGGCCATTAGTTGTTGCCTAAATCTTTTTCTTTTTGTTTTTTTTTAAGCCATGCTGGGTCTTCCTTGCTACCCTTGGGCTTTCTCTAACTGTGGTAACAGGGCTTCTTATCGAGCTGACTTCCCTTGTTGTGGAGTATGGGCTCTAAAGCTCAGGCTCAGTAGTCGTAGTGCATAGGGTTAGCTGTCTGTTGCATGTGGAATCTTACTGGACTGGGGATCCAAGATGTGTCCCCTGCATTGGCAAACAGATTCTTAACAACTTGACCACTGGGGAACTCCTGTTAGCTAAATCTTAATGCTTGATAATATTTGAGTGCCCATAGTTTGCAGTACTCTTGCCTGGAAAATCCCATGGATGGAGGAGCATGGTGGGCTGCAGCCCATGGGGTCACTAAGAATCGGACATGACTGAGTGACTTCACTTTCACTTTTCACTTTCATGCATTGGAGAAGGAAATGGCAACCCACTCCAGTATTCTTGCCTGGAGAATCCCAGGAATGGGGGAGCCTGGTGGGCTGCCGTCTATGGGGTCGCACAGAGTCAGACACAACTGAAGCGACTTAGCAGCAGCAGCAGTTTGTAGTTGTAAGTTGATTAAGATCTAGACAGTTCTCATCTTAAGGTCAGAAATACAAGTAGAAATGAAATTAAAATTTCATTTAATTCATCTAATTCACCCACAGTTAGAACTTTTCCAGTAGAGCAAATGTAAAGGGGAACATGAAACAATTAGGGAAAAAAATTATGCTTAAAATATATCATTTTTTAAAAAATAATTATATGTTCATACTGATAATTTCATGGAAATGTAGCTTCTCTCTGAAAAAAAATGTCATTTTACCTCCAACAAAATCAAGAAGTACAATACCACTGAGTTTAGGGTAAAAGGAAGACTTAGTAAGAATTTAAAATTGAAGATCAACTAATTCAAGCTCATATTAAATTTTAACTCATACTAACTTCCAAGAAAATTGAACTAAATATTTCATAATCCTTATCAATATCCTTGATTTGAATAGAGAAATAATTTATTATTATTCTTTCAAGAAATATATTCTTACACTCCAGGTTAAGGAGAATCTTTTAATATTCTTTCACAGACACCAAGACTCACTCAATTATCTGTAAGAGTACAATTACCCATATCTTTGACTTTTAACAACTCATAAATAGCTATAAAAATACGAACTTTAAAACCATCAAGAAAACAAAGCAAATCTGAATCTGAAAAGAAGACTTTTGCAGATCTGGATTAACTTCCTTTTTATTCCAAGGGGCTTCCTTGGTGGCTCAGATGATAAAGAATCTGCCTGCATTGCAGAAGATCTGGGTTCAATCCCTGGGTCAGCAAGATCCCCTGGAGAAGGGAATGGCAACTCACTCCAGTATTCTTGCCTGGAGGACTCCATGGATAGAGGAACCTGGTGGGCTCAAAAATTACCTTTAGTCTAGAAGCCCTAATCTTTCATGTAGGATATCTTCACCAAGAAATAAGACCATCTATGAAAACCATGAAATTGAATGTCAAATCTTAAGAATAGATGGTATGTACATAATTTTTTTCTGGGTAGAGAGACTAAGTTTTTGCCATATTCTCTATGGTGAAAGAAACAAAGGAAAAGTAAAAACAAACTAAGGGTAAAAACTAAAGCATAATAGAGAAGTACAGAATTTATAGTTGGAAACTCTCTTTAGTTCCCTTTCACACATTACTTTGCTTGTAATAAAACTGGTTATATTTTCTTTCCAACATCTTTTAGGATGATCACATGAGATAATATATGCACATTGTTGTTGTTTGTTGTTGTTTAGCTCCTAAGTCATGTCAACTCTTGTGACCCCATGGACTGTAGCCTGCCATGGGATTGATTGTTGTCCATGGGATTTCCCAGGCAAGAGTACTTGGGTGGGTGACCATTTCCTTCTCTAGGGAATTGTCCTGAACAAACTTTCATCACCTTCATTAGCAGGCAGGTTCTTTACCACTGAGCTACCAGGGAAATCCCAATATATGTGCATAAATGTGGTAAAAATTAAGTTACAAGATGAACATCAGTTACGTTTGTACTTATCAAGTAATTTCCAGATACCTATGTAAACATCTCATCTGGTAGAATAAGGACCACTTCTTCAAGATGCTCACTTCACAAAAAATAAGCACAGTACTTTTGAATAAAAAAATTTAAATGACATTGGTAAAACCTCACATCTGTCACACCTGAACCTCAAAATACCAACCAATTTTGCTCAGAATTTTCTTCTTGAGCTACAAGAAATTGTTTCTATAATCCTTATAAAGTATGTTTTAGGAAAGGCTAGGGCACCAAGGGATAGTTTCTTGTAAGGAAAGAAAAATATATATACCTTACCTTTGAACCAATATTTCTTATGTTTGCATTAGTGAATGTCTAGTTTACATTATTTATATGCTTTTATTTTAAGTGATTGGAAAGTCAAACAAGGGAAACTGTGTTTTCAAAACTGTGTCAGTTTTGAAAGTAAATTAAGGTATTTTAGTCTGAAGATTAAATAAGACAGGTACAGGACTTCCCCAGTGGTCCAATGGTTAAGACTTTACCTTCCAACACACAAGGTACAGATGTGATCCCTTGTCATGAAGCTAAGAGCCCACATGCCTCTTGGCTAAAAATCCAAAGCATAAAACAGAAGCAATATTACAACACATTCAATAAAAGCTTTAAATCATTTAAAAATGATTTAAATTCAAAAAATCTATAACCAAAAAAAAGATAGGTAAGCTAAGACGGTGTTATTTTCTGTCTCATTTATGTCACTATATCTAATAAATATAACTAAGATTCTATTATTTTATCATTTGAACAGAATCAGGATGAAGTTGATCTTTATACTTTTTGTTACTCAAAATAATAAAAAGATTAAAAAGATTATTACTTCATTTCAGAATTATAAAAAGACATTTTTCTCATAGAAATATCTCTTTTTATTGCAGAACTTCATTCAAAGTGGACTATCCTATTTCTATTGGATTGGATTATCTCGTAAAGGAACCAGAAATCAATGGACATGGGAAGATAAGTCAAAGCCTTTTCTAAAATTGTAAGTCTCTAGAATAGATAGTAAATAATAAGTTCCATATTCTAGTTTACATTTTGAAAAGTATATAGGGAAATGCACACTTTCACTATATAGACAAATATGCATGCATATATGGGCGTATACAGGTGGCTCAGTGGTAAAGAATCCATTGGTAATGCAGGAGACACAGGTTTGATCCCTGAATCAGGAAGATCCCTTGAAGAATGGCAACGCACTGCAATATTCTTGCCTGGGAAAACCCATGAACAGAGGAGGCTGGGAGGCTACTGTCCATGGGGTTGTAAAGAATAGGACATAACTTAGCAACTGAGCACACACATGAGCATTGCATGTACATACAGACACACACATACAAAGAATTTAAGTTCAGAAAATGAGTGTATATATAGAGAGGGAGACTTTTCAACTCATTGCTATAATCCTTATAAAGTATGTTTTAGGAAAGGCTAGGGCACCAAGGGATAGTTTCTTGTAAGGAAAGAAAAATATATATACCTTACCTTTGAACCAATATTTCTTATGTTTGCATTAGTGAATGTCTAGTTTACATTATTTATATGCTTTTATTTTAAGTGATTGGAAAGAGTCAAACAAGGGAAACTGTGCAAGTATTACAGCAACGAAGATGTCTGCTGCTGACTGTTCCAGATTCATGCACTTTATTTGTGAGAAGTAGATAGCTTGTCTTGCTACCTAATGAAACAACAACCAAAGACATATACAACAACTTTTCCTTATAAAAACTCAGACCCTTGGAAGTCCAGTCTGTATATCTCTCATATCAGAGTGCTTTGTTATGGGCTGCACCTATATTTTAGCTTGATAGAGATACATTGTGGAGCCTCCACTTCTGCCTCTTTGAAACAAAAATCCCAGATCACACCAGTTATGAGCACAGGTTGGCAGAGTGAGAAAGTATTAGTGCTTCTCATGAACCTTAGGACTGTGTAGCCAATTTCTGCAACTCACACAGATTTAGTAAGTAAACTTGCAAAATGTTGTCACTGTCATGTACATTTTACCTGGGATTTAATGCCAAGAATAAGTGAAGTCATTACTCTGTATCAATTGTATATGCATTTGTTTGATTCCTTACTTTTTAGCAGAAAGACAGTATAGTAACAGAAAGAAAACAAATAGATCTGTGTTTGTGACCTATACCACAACTAATAGCTTGAATGCTTTCTGGCAAGTCCAGACTTCTGGGTGGGATTCCATATTGCAAAGTGGCTGTACCATTTTGCATTCTATCCGCAGTGTGTGAGAATTCCATTTGCTAGTGTCCTACTAACTTTAATATTGAAAAAATTTTAAACTATTTTTAATAAAGGTGTGGTATAATAAAGATATATTTGTATATCTCTAATGAATATTGCCGGGAGAAATATCCATAACCTCAGATATGCAGATGACACCACCCTTATGGCAGAAAGTGAAGAGGAACTAAAAAGCCTCTTGATGAAAGTGAAAGAGGAGAGTGAAAAAGTTGGCTTAAAGCTCAACATTCAGAAAATGAAGATCATGGCGTCTGGTCCCATAGATGGGGAAACAGTGAAAGCAGTGTCAGACTTTGCTGGGGGGGAGGGCTCCAAAATCACTAAAGATGGTGACTGCAGCCATGAAATTAAAAGACGCTTACTCCTTGGAAGGAAAGTTATGATCAACTTCGATAGCATATTCAAAAGCAGAGACATTACTTTGCCAACAAAGGTCCGTCTAGTCAAGGCTATGGTTTTTCCAGTGGTCATGTATGGATGTGAGAGTTGGACTGTAAAGAAAGCTGAGCACAAAAGAATTGATGCTTTTTGTGGTGTTGGAGAAGACTCTTGAGAGTCCCTTGGACTGCAAGGAGATCCAACCAGTCCATCCTAAAGGAGATTAGTCCTGGGTGTTCATTGGAAGGACTGATGCTAAACCTGAAACTCCAATACTTTGGCCACCTCATGCAAAGAGTTGATTCATTGGAAAAGACTCTGATGCTGGGAGGGATTGAGGGCAGGAGGAGAAGGTGACTACAGAAGATGAGATGGCTGGATGGCATCACCGACTCGATGGACATGAGTTTGGGTAAACTCCGGGAGTTGGTGATGGACAGGGAGGCCTGGTGTGCTGTGATTCATGGGGTCGCAAAGAGTCGGACATGACTGAATGACTGAACAGAACTGAATCAATAAATGATGTGCACCATCCTTTCATATGATCTCCTACGGTAAAGATTGATTAAAAAATTTGCCTATTTTTATTGGTTTGTTCACTATTATTAAGCTCTGAGAGTTCTCTATATATTTTGGATGCTAATATTTTTTGAGACATGTGTTTTATAAATACTGCCTTCCAGTATACCTTGTATTCTCTTAACATTCTTTTTAGAAGTTAGATGAGCAGAAGTTTAATGTGAATATATATATATTTTTAAACATATATTTTTATATTTAAGAAATTTTTAGTTAAGAAATCTTCATTAACCTGAACTTGAAAATTTTTCTCCTATGCCTTCTTCTAGAAGCTCTAAGTTTACATTGAATTCTATATTTCATTGCATTAATTTTGTATATAGTGCAAAGTATGGACTGAATTCTGTTTAAAAATATTTTGCAAAAAGATGTCTAGTTATTTCAGCACCATTTTTTGAAAATTGTACTCTTCTGTTGAATTATCATGGCAGTTTTGTCAGAACTCTATCGTATTTCATTGATCTGAATATCTGCCTTCTTTTCACCAATATCTTGATTATTGTGAATTTATAGGAAGATGTGAAGTGATGTGAGTTTTCCTGCATTGTCTTTTTCAAAATTGTTTTAACATCTTTTTTGCAAAGAAGAAAAACTTACTTAGTGGCCATTTTTTTAATTATAATTCCATTACTGGTAAATAAAATCTTAGCTACTTGAAGAAAAATGGCGGATTCTAAAATAGAGGTAGGAAATACATAAGAAGAGCCTGGAGATTTTTGTAGTTCTGAAGAATGGAGGAGTGCTTAAAACTGTAGGGATATCTCAACTAGGTAAAGGAATTACCAATGGCCATAGCCTGAACAATTTAAGCAGCAAAAATCACAGAAAAGAAATAGTATTAATTATAACCCCAGTATAAAATATCCATGAGTCCACAGTAGTATAAAATGATTAAATAATTAAGCAAATGAGGGAGATGAAACAGTCTCCTATGCAGAAAAATTCTAAGTAAATAATGTAGATGCTCTTGCCTAAAAGTGAGAGGACTCCTTACTCCTTAAGTACTTACTGCACGTAATGATTTCCTTCCAAAGAAATTATTACAGAGTCATATGGAAGAGGGAAAATCAGAGTAACCTTAGAGTGGAAAACCTGACAAACACCACCTCAGTGAGCAAAGGTAACATCAACAGTGATAAGTCATGCTCACAGTTTATTTGCTTGATATGATGTAATACAATTTGCACTCTGTCGTCCTCCCCGAATTTAGAACTCCAATCTCCTCATGAGAAAAACGTCAGACATATCTCAATGAAGGATATTCTAAAATATACCTACCTAGCATTTTTCAAAACTATCAAGATCATCAAACACAAGGAACGTCTGTAATAGCCAAGGAGAGCCTAAAGAGACATGACATATAAATGTCATGTGGTAACCTGGATGGGATTCTGGACTAGAAAAAGGACATAGGTAAAAACAATTACAGAAACATGAATAAACTATGATTTTAGTTACTAAAAATACACTGGTGTTGGTTTATTAATTACAACAAAATATATTAGCAATACTAATACTGGAGCCGATTATACAGAGTGAAGTAAGCCAGAAAGAAAAACACCAATACAGTATACTAACACATATATATGGAATTTAGAAAGATGGCAATGACGACCCTGTATGCAAGACAGGAAAAAAGACACAAATGTGTATAACGGACTTTTGGACTCAGAGGGAGACGGAGAGGGTGGGATGATCTGGGAGAATGACATTCTAACATGTATACTATCATGTAAGAATCGAATCGCCAGTCTATGTCTGACGCAGGATGCAGCATGCTTGGGGCTGGTGCATGGGGATGACCCAGAGAGATGTTATGGGGAGGGAGGTGGGAGGGGGGTTCATGTTTGAGAACACATGTAAGAATTAAAGATTTTTTTAAAAAATGAATTAAAGAGGAACTGATTTCAGAATATACGGAATTCTATACTATCTGCAAACTTTTTCTGTAAATGTATATTGTTCTAAAAAACAAAATTCATTTTAAAAAATTAAAATTAATATGAAACTTTCTACAAAATAAAAGCTTTATATGTTTCTTATTTTTTAACTTTTTTTTTAATTGGAGGAAAATTGCTTTACAATGTTGTGCTGAATTCTATTATACAACAGTGTGAGTCAGCCATAAGTATACATATGTCCCCTCCCACATGAACCTTTCTCCCTCTCCATCCAGCCCCTGTAGGTTGTCACAGAGAACCAGACTGTATGTTTCTGATTATGACTGACTTAAATTTATAGAGCAATTAAGGGAGAAAAGAAATCATCATAATGTTTAGACTTCCAGTTTAGGACTATAGTTTATTTATCAATTTGTCTTTTTCAACCTGTCTCACTAGTATTTTATAATTCAGCATACAAATGATGCAAATATTTGGTACATTTATACTATCAACTTAAAGATTTTGACCCCATGGATTGTAGCCTGCCAGTTTCCTCCATCCATGAGATTTTCCAGGCAAGAATACTGGAATGGGTTGCCATTTCCTTCTCCAGGAGATCTTCCCAAACTGTAGGCAGATGCTTTACTGTCTGAGCCACCAGGGAAGTCCATTATAAATGATACTTTTTGTTTTTCTCAATTTCTAATAATTTATATAGAAATATAACTGATTTTAATATTCTGTTCTATCTGAAACCATGTTTCAGTTCAATTCAGTTACTCAGTTGTGTCCGACTCTTTGCGACCCCATGGACTGCAGCATACCAGGCTTTCCTGTCCATCACCAACTCACAAATTGCTCAAATTCATGTCCATCAAGTCAGTGATGCTATCCAACCATCTTATCTTCTGTCGTCCCCTTCTCCATCTGGCTTCAATCTTTCCCAGTATCAGGGTCTTTTCCAATTAGTCAGTTCTTTGCCTTAAGTGGCCAAAGTATTGGACTTTCAGCTTCAGCCTTAGTCCTTCCAATGAATATTCAGGATTGATTTCCTTTAGGATCAACTGATTGGATATCCTTGCAGTCCAGGGACTCTACTTACTGATTAGTTTTAGGAGGATTTTGGAGATACTTTGGAATTTGTGCAGACAATTATGTCATTTCGCAAATAAACAGTTTTGTTCCTCTTTCCCATCTATACGACATTTTACGACAGAGAAGTAGAGTCAACAGATGTAGTAAATAAATTTATGGTTACCACCTAGACAGCAAATAAAAAGCAGAGACATTACATTGCCGACAAAGGTCCCTATAGTTAAAGCTATGGCTTTTCCAGTAGTCATGTATGGATGTGAGAGTTGGACTATAAAGAAGGCTGAGCAATGAAGAATTTATGCATTTGAACAGTGGTGCTGGGTAAGATTCCTGAGATTCCCTTGGACTACAAGGAGATCAAAACGGTCAGTCCTAAAGAAAATCAAGTCTTAATATTCATTGGAAGGACTGATGCTGAAGCTGAAGCTCTAATATTTTGGCCATCTGATGCGAAGAACTGACTCATTTGAAAAGACCCTGATGCTGGGAAAGATTGAAGGCAGGAGAAGGGGATGACAGAGGATGAGATGGTTGGATGGCATCACCGACTGAATGGACATGAGTTTGCCAAGCTCTGGGAGATGGTGATGGACAGGGAAGCCTGGTGTGCTTCAGTCCATGGGGTTGCAAATAGTCCGACATGACTGAAAACCAACAGGTTATGGGCAGGGCAGGGATACACTGGGAGATTAGCATTGACATCTACACATTACTGTATATAAAAGAGAACTGCTGTGTAGCACAGGGAATTCAACTCAATACTCTGTAATGACCTATATAGAAAAAGAATCTGAAAACAGAGTAGATACAGGTATGTGTATAACTGAATCACTCTGCTGTACACCTGAAACTATCACACATTATAAATCAGCTAGAATCCAATAAAAAAATTTTAAAGAAAAAAATATGTGTGTCTTCCTTATTCATTTGTGTGTTTCTTAAATATGTGCTTTTGCTCCTAAAACAAAACAAAACATGTCCTCCCACATATATGTTCAAGAAGTAAGGGGCTGTTTGCCTCTCAATGCCTTTTCATCACATAGTACACTTCAGAGTGCACAGTCAATATTCAGTGAAGACTGCGGAGTCAGTGATACTGCTCTATTTTTCACATGTTAAACTATGAATGTATGTGAATTACTGACCTATGAAAATATTTTAAATAAATAAATACAGAATTGATGTCAGTGAATGACATAGTCTCAACACAGAAATATTTTATAAATTTTAGGTGAGTTTGTAGATGACTAATACAAAATAAATTACCAAGAAAATTTAAAGTACTAATAAATAAAGAAATAAAAACACATCTTCTTCCTTAAAAATATTTTTATGACCTGTAAATATTGTCAGAACTTTGTTCCTCATCAGTTCAGTTCAATTCAGTTCAGTCGCTCAGTCGTGTCCAACTCTTTGAGACCCCATGAACTGCAGCATGCCAGGCCTCCCTGTCCATCACCAACTCCCAGAGTTCACCCAAACTCATGTCCATCGAGTCAGTGATGCCATCCAGCCATCTCATCCTCTGTCATCCCCTTCTCCTCCTGCCCCCAATCCCTCCCAGTTAGTCATTTCCAATGAGTCAACTCTTCACATGAGGTGGCCAAAGTATTGGAGTTTCAGCTTAAGCATCAGTCCTTCCAAAGAACAGCCAGGACTGATCTCCTTTAGAATGGATTGGTTGGATCTCCTTGCAGTCCAAGGGACTCTCAAGAGTCTTCTCCAACACCACAGTTCAAAAGCCTCAATTGTTTGGCACTCAGCTTTCTTCACAGTCCAGCTCTCACATCCATACATGACTACTGGAAAAATCATAGCCTGGACCTGACGGACCTTTGTTGGCAAAGTAATGTCTCTGCTTTTGAATATGCTATATAGGTTGGTCATAACTTTTCTTCCAAGGAGTAAGCGTCTTTTAATTTAATGGCTGCAATCACCATATGCAGTGATTTTGGAGTCCAAAAAAAAAAAAAATGTCTGACACTGTTTCCATTGTTTCCCCATCTATTTGCCATGAAGTAATGGGACCAGATGCCATGATCTTAGTTTTCTGAATGTTGAGCTTTAATCTAACTTTTTCACTCTCTTCTTTCCCTTTCATCAAGAGGCTTTTTAGGAAAAGAAATGCAAAAAAGCAAAATGGCTGTCTGGGGAGGCCTTACAAGTAGCTGTGAAAAGAAGAGAAGCAAAAAGCAAAGGAGAAAAGGAAAGATATAAGCATCTGAATGCAGAGTTCCAAAGAATAGCAAGGAGAGATAAGAAAGCCTTCCTTAGTGATCAATGCAAAGAAATAGAGGAAAACAGCAGAACGGGAAAGACTAGAGATCTCTTCAAGAAAATAAGAGATACCAAGGGAACATTGCATGCAAAGATGGGCTCGATAAAGGACAGAAATGGTCTGGACATAACAGAAGTAGAAGATATTAAGAAGAGGTGGCAAGAATACACAGAAGAACTGTACAAAAAAGATCTTCACGACCAAGATAATCACGATGGTGTGATCACTTACCTAGAGCCAGACATCCTGGAATGTGAAGGCAATTGGGCCTTAGAAAGCATCGCTATGAACAAAGCTAGTGGAGGTGATGGAATTCCAGTTGAGCTATTTCAAATCTTGAAAGACGATGCTGTGAAAATGCTGCACTCAATATGCCAGCAAATTTGGAAAACTCAGCAGTGGCCACAGGACTGGAAAAGGTCAGTATTCATTCCAATCCCAAAGAAAGGCAATGCCAAAGAATGCTCAAACTACCACACAATTGTACTCATCTCACATGCTAGTAAAGTAATGCTCAAAATTATCCAAGCCAAGCTTCAGCAGTACGTGAACCGTGAACTTCCATATGTTCAAGCTGGTTTTAGAAAAGGCAGAGGATCCAGAGATCAAATTGCCAACATCTACTGGATCATCAAAAAAGCAAGAGAGTTCCAGAAAAACATCTATTTCTGCTTTATTAACTATGCTAAAGCCTCTAACTGTATGGATCACAAGAAACTGTGGAAAATTCTGAAAGAGATAGGAACACCAGACCACCTGATTTGTCTATTGAGAAACCTGTATGCAGGTCAGGAAGCAACAGTTAGAACTGGACATGGAACAACAGACTGGTTCCAAACAGGAAAAGGAGTACATCAAGGCTGTATATTGTCACCCTACTTATTTAACTTATATGCAGAGTACATCATGAGAAACGCTGGGCTGGGAGAAGCATTAGCTGGAATCAATCACGATTGCCAGGAGAAATATCAATAACCTCAGATATGCAGATGACACCACCCTTATGGCAGAAAGTGAATAGGTTAGGATTGATTCTTGGGTTTTTAAAATGTCTTAATATTTTGCCATTTAGTTACTTTGTAAGTTGAGAAATCTGGATTTGAAAAATGATAAAACGGTGACTATACTACCATTTAATTTTCAACAAATATTCTCTGTCATACAATGCCAAATTGTAGAGTAAATCTTATAATAGGTAAACTGTATTTCATTTAGCTTTATTCACCATCAGATACTTGTACTATATTCACTGAAAGGCAAATTTATAAATACAAAAATGGATTTCTTTTGATAGAAAAATAATCATAGTACCAAGCCATTTAACTTTCAGATTACGTAGAATTTGAAGATGAGGGAATTTGAACATTGGAAAATTTATTGCTAGTAAGGCGGGTAACACCAATAGCTGTGGAGAAAACCCCACAAAATTTAACATCAAAAAATGAATTAAATATGTCCCGAAACTGGAGACAAAAAGCTTATATTCTGCATAATAAATATTTTTGACCCACTTTCATTTGATTCATTCTTGTCTTCACCTGTAGAATAACATGAACATTGCTACTGCTGCTGCTAAGTCGTTTTAGTCGTGTCTGACTCTGTGCGACCCCATAGACGGCAGCCCACCAGGCTTCCCCATCCCTGGGAGTCTCCAGGCAAGAACACTGGAGTGGTAACGTGAACATTAGATATTAATTAACATGTACCCCAAAGCAAATTATTTCCTGCAACAATCCAGAACCTCCTAAATTCTACATCACTCATCCAAAACAAGTTCCCCTGTATCCCTCTTTGTTCAACAGTGCGACAGAAGAAGCATGGATTACATCCCCACACTGACTGGTAACACCTGTGTCTGTGCCTTGAGATTTCACCAATTAAAGGACAAGCTTGGTCAGAAACACAGCTGGGACGAGCTCGCTTGACTGGCCTTTCACCTCTGCTTTTAGAGTAGGAGGTCCATGTTGTTATGTATGACTGGTTTCAGAGACGTAATATCAGAAAAAGATGGCCAATGATCAAATAGCATTCAATATTCCCACACAGAAAGTTTCCACTGGTTTCAGTATTTCATTTACTTCACACCCTTCAGAGAAGAATCATAGAGAGCTAAAATGCCAAATTTTATGAAGATTTCATAGATCAAACCATTTGTGAACTTTAGCAGCTAACATAAACTTGAAAAACAGAGGGATGTTGTGGGGAGGGAGATGGGAGGGGGGTTCATGTTTGGGATCGCATGTACACCCGTGGTGGATTCATGTCAATGTATGGCAAAACCAATACAGTATTGTAAAGTAAAATAAAGTAAAAATAAAAATTAAAAAAAATAAAATAAAAGCCATCTTTCAGACTTTCATGCAGGTGGGAAATAACTAAATTCAAAAACCCTAAAAATAAATTACCTGACATCATTTTTAGATAAAAATTAAAAATATCAAACTGTGAGTAAATATCAGCCTATATTTTTAAGAAACATCCTAAGGATATCCAACCTGATTGATACAGTACAATAAATATATCCAATATGGGTTGACTGATTTGAATAACAGCAGATTTCCATTTCTTTCTTGTGTTCTCTTTAAATTATCTGAAGAAACAGATATTAGCATTCAATAGAATATGACAGCTGTAATTGAAAATCTTAAAATGTTTAACGGTTTGAAAGTTGCCCTTTAAATGCATCAAAATCAAAATGATCTATTCCGTTAGCCATAGCAACAATTATAGAAGCATTGTTTAAAAATCATTACATGTTTAAATATAATGAGAATGTCTGAGCCCTATTTTACCCCAGAAGTAAGTGTTAGTTAGGCAGAAACAACAACAATAAAAAAGGATTGCATTTTGGCTCTTGTTTTTTGTTTATTTGTTTGTTTGTTTTTTCCTCTCATGAACTACATAGATCTGTGCACCTAAAGGGCCAACAGTGCTCCAGTGCTTTATAATTTTTCTTCAAAATGCATAGCAATAACAATTGAACAGGGAGGCCTGGCGTGCTGCGACTCACGGGGTCGCAAAGAGTCTGAGCAACACGACTGAGCAACTGCACTGAACTGAACTGAACAATTGAAACCCTTCCCTGGTGGCTCAGATGGTAAAGCGTCTGTCTACAATGTGAGAGACCTGGGTTCGATCCCTGGGTTGGGGGGATTCTCTGGAGAAAGAAATGGCAACCCACTCCAGTACTCTTGCCTTGAAAATCACATGGACGGAGGAGCTTGGTGCAGGCTACTATCCGTGGGGTCGCAAAGAGTCGGGCATGACTGAGTGACTTCACTTTCACTTTTCACTTTTTCTATGTCAGCTATACCATTTGTAGTCTTTTCAAAAGCACTTTTAAATGGCTTAGGATTCCTTTTTCTCTGAATCCCTATGCAAAACTGTCTTTCTCCTTTTAACTAAAGGTAGTGCATTTTGGGCGGCTTTCCTGATAGCTCAGCTGGTGAGCAGGTAAAGAATCCACCAGCAATGCAGAAAATCCCAGTTGGGTTCCTGGGTCAGAAAGATAACATGAAGAAGGGATCATCTACCTACTGCAGCATTCTTAGGCTGGTGGTTCAGATGGTAAAGAATCTGCCTGCAATACGGGAGACCTGGGTTTGATCCCCTGGAGGAGGTCATGGCAACTCACTCCAGTATTCCTGCATGGAGAATCCTCATGTACAGAGGAGCCTGGCAGGCTACAGTCTTTATACTTTAACCTCTTAGCCACCAGGGAAGCTTTGAGGTTGCAAAGAGTCGGAACACAATTGAGGAACTAAGCGTAGCACAATTTTTAGATCTTCTAGTGTGTGGCTCAGACAGTAAAGTGTCTGTCTACAATGCGGGAGACCTGGGTTTGAGCCCTGGGTTGGGAAGATCCCCTGGAGAAGGAAATGGCAATCCATTCCAGTACTATTGCCTGGAAAATCCCGTGGACAGAGGATCCTGGCAGGCTGCAGTCTGTGGGGTCGCAAAGAGTCAGACACGACTGGGCGGCTTCACTTCACTTCAGTGTGTCAGTTCAGATGCTCACTCGTGTCTGACTCCTTGTGATCTCATGGACTGCACGCCAGGCCTCCCTGTCCATCACAGACTCCCAGAGTTCACTCAAACTCATGTCCATTGAGTCAGTGATGCCATCCAACCATCTCATCCTCTGTCGTCCCCTTCTCCTCCCGCCTTCAATTTTTCTCAGCATCAGGGTCTTTTCAAATGAGTCAGTTCTTCGCATCAGGTGGCCAACATATTGGAGCTTCAGCTTCAGCATCAGTCCTACCAAAGAATATTCAGGACTGGTTTCCTTAAGGATGGACTAATTGGATCTCCTTGCTGTCCAAGGGACTCTCAAGAGTCTTCTCCAACAGCACAGTTCAAAAGCATCAATTCTTTGGCTCTCAGCTTTCTTTACAGTCCAAATCTCACATCCGTACAGGACTCCTGGAAAAACCATACCTTTGACTAGATGGTCCTTTGTTGGCAAAGTAATGTCTCTGCTTTTTAATATACTGTCTAGGTTGGTCATAACTTTCCTTCCAAGGAGCAACTGACTTTTAATTTCATGGCTGCAGTCACCATCTGCAGTGATTTTGGAGCCCCCCCCAAAAAAATCTGTCACTGTTTCCTTTGTTTCTCCACCTATTTCCCATGAAGTGATGGGACCAGATATCATGAGCTTCGTTTTCTGAATGTTGAGCTTTAAGCCAACTTTTTCACTCTCCTCTTTCACTTTCATCAAGAGACTCTTTAGTTCTTCGATTTCTGCCATAAGTGTGGTATCATCTACATATCTGAGGTTATTGATATTTCTCCCAGCAATCTTGATTCCAGCCTGTGCGGATATTTCTCCCAGCAATCTTGATTCCAGCTTGTGCTTCATCCAGCCCAGCATTTCTCATGATGTATTCTGTATATAAGTTAAATAAGTAGGGTGACAATATACAGCCTGACATACTCCTTTTCTGATTTGGAACCAGTGTGTTTTTCCATGTCCAGTTCTAAATGCAGCTTCTTGACCTGCATATAGATTTCTCAGGAGGCAGGTCAGGTTGTCTGGTATTCCCATCTCTTTCTGAATATTCCACAGTTTGTTGTGATCCACACAGCCAAAGGCTTTGGCATAGTCAATAAAGCAGAAGTAAATGCTTTTGTGGAGGTTTGTTGCTTTTTTGATGATCCAATGGATGTTAGAAACTTGATCTCTGCTTCCTCTGCCTTTCCTAAATCCAGCTTGAACATCCGGAAGTTCTCGGTTCACGTACCGTTGAAGCCTGGCTTGGAGAATTTTGAGCATTACTTTGCTAGCAAGTGAGATGAGTGCAATTGTGCAGTAGTTTGAACAGTCCTTGGCATTGCTTCTCTTTGGAATTAGAATGAAAAGTGACATTTTCCAGTCCTGTGGCCACTGCTGAGTTTTCCAAATTTGCTGGCATATTGAGTGCAGCACTTTCACAGCATCATCTTTTAGGATTTGAAATAGCTTAACTGGAATTCCATCACCTCCACTAGCTTTGTTCGTAGTGATGCTTCCTAAGGCCCACTTGACTTCACATTCCAAGATATCTGGCTCTAGGCAAGTGATCTGGGTTCTTATCTGGGTCATGAAGATCTTTTTTGTATAGTTCTTCTGTGTATTCTTGCCACCTCTTCTTAATATCTTCTGCTTCTGTTAGGCCCATACCAATTCTGTCCTTTATTGTGCCCATCTTTGCATGAAATTTTCCCTCAGTACCTCTAATCTTCTTGAAGAGATCTCTACTCTTTCCCATTCTATTGTTTTCCTCTATTTCTTTACACTGGTCACTGAGGAAGGCTTTCTTATCTCTCCTTGCTATTCTTTGGAACTCTGCATTTAGATGAATATATCTTTCCTTTTCTCCTTTGCCCTTATTTTTTAAATATAAATTTATTTATTTTGATTGGAGGTTAATTACTTTACAATATTGTATTGGTTTTGCCTTACATCAACGTGAATCCGCCACAGGTATACATAATTGGAACCCAAAGTCTCCTATTTTCTGGAGGTGTGTGATAAGCTAAACTCTCTTCAACTAGCCTAACTGTGAGGATTTCCTGTTCAAACCTGAAGTGACACACTGATGACAAATCAATATTTTCCATTTTAGCTTCACTCTGAGGCGTCACAGGGCAGCCTGTGAAGCTCACAGACGTTGCTTATTCTTGTCTGGGTTTTAAGTTTTTAAATTTCTCCTTTTGTTACCAGCTATACCAGGTCTCTTTTTAGAGAGTAACCTGATCTGCACACTAAAGGACACACAACTTCCTGGCCAACAGAAGGTATGTGTCCCTCCTCTCCTGTCTCTCTACTAGACCATCTCACTTAGTGGGGACTAGCAAATGTTAGAGGTGATGCAACTGAGGTATAGTAAATGTACAACAAAATCAAAGTAGAACATTGGGTTTTTTAAAATAATGTGGTATAAAAAATAACCATAAAAAAACAAATATTGGGTGATTTCTCCAAGTATTCAAATTATTGTCTGTAGAATGCTAGTCAAGTGAATACACTCATGCATATTTGGGTGTGTATACAATATTAAGTGAAATCTATTGACCTCATGATAGGGAACAATTAGTTTTGAATTTTATAATCAGTAGATGCTAAGCTTTTTGTATAATAATACGTTTATACATATTTTGCTCAACATCTATAAACATTCTTGGAAAGAAATTCATTATATAGCAAAAGGCCAAACATAATTCCTTCTATATGTATTGGATTGAATAAAACAACCCTAATTTTTTTAATAAAATTAAAGATGAAGTAACTTCTTAAAGGCTAATTTAAACTTAATTGTCATAATTAAATTATTTTTTTAAAATCAAACATTGCATAAATTATATGTTATATTAATTAAAGGCTGATATAAATCAGAAATAGTACCATAGAAATGATGACTAAGATAATAATTAAAACTGATAATTACTGAGAACTTATAAATTCCAGCTTGAGTGCTCAGTGTTACACACATTATATATTGCATAAACTAATTTCCATTTTACATTAATAATATAGGTTACCAGATAGTAAATAACTTTTTGAAGGTCACATTTTATAAATTTCAGTCATAATTAATTTCCAGATATTTCTGACTACTGCATCAATTGTCTGAATTATTAAATTATGTTATCTGGATTTTTTATAAGTAATTACCATCACTTATGCAGCTATAATGACCTTTACTAACTTTGACATCTATCTGATCTTTCTGGAAGTTTGAACCAACAGTGTTCTTTCATAAATGACCTATACATGTTTATCATTTTGTGGGTTCAGATATTAGCCATTAAATCAATTATCACTTTTGTAAAATAAGTATTTTTTAGTATTTCCTATTGTCTTATTTTTCATATTACTTTGTTACATATGTTTAATGGGTCATGTAACATTTTCCAATATATGAAGCATTTCCTCAGTTTTTAATGCTTTCTTAGAACTCCTCAACCATTTGAAATAAAGACCATTTGTTATCCCTTTTCATCAATAAATGTAAGTCACCAAATAATGTAGTTTAGTGTAGGAAATTATTGTATATGTCAACATTACTCTCTCCTCATCTTTAAAGAACTGTTTTTAACCATTATTAAATTTCAAAATTATCACAAATATGGGTGAATCTCTCTTGTTAACAGAACATTTTAATTTTAACACATGCACTATGATGGTTTTAAAATATTTCCATGGAATCTGACTTAATAAGGATATTATTGTTCATGAACTTCTTTATACCTCCCTAATTTATTGCTTTTCATTGTTTCAATCAATAATATATGTGTCAAATATAGAATATCTTTTTCAAAAAAGCATTCTATCATAAAAAAAAAAACTTGTTTAAAGTTCTAAGGAATTTAGAACCAGGCTTTAAGTTTGTTCAGCTGCAAAGTGAGCGCTAAGCTCTTTGCCCCGCCTGTGTCACTATACCAGGGTTCTTATCTCACATACACCACTCAACCTCAGTTCACTTAAAGCAGAGTCCTTGGTCTCACTCAGCTGCAGAGATGAATAACCAAGGAGTAACCTATGCAGAACTGAAGGGAGTCAAGAACTCAAAGAGGCAGAAAATAAAATCTAAGGTTTCTAAAAGTTCCATTTCAATGACTGAGCAGGAATTAACATATGTAGAATTAAATCTTCAAAATGCTTCTCAGAATCTTCATGGGAACGACAAGAATTACCACTCCAAAGGTAAACGCATACTAGACACACAATGGAACTGTTCTAGGATGTGCAGTGGGGGTGCAGAGGTGTGGAGAAAGAGTAGGGGATAAGCTCACATGTTTTTCACTTCAAGGAACAGAACTTAAAGCTGGATATGGGATTCTGATGTGAAATCGGAGGACTACTTTTATTCTGGCATTACTATCATTTGAAATCTTTGATCAACAACTCATGTAGTCTTATATTTGCTGAAAATGCAATGGTATATTCTAGAAAGACTACAGTGGTCAAAATGGGCTGGGGTCCAAGTTTATATCCATAACTCTGTGTGCGTGTGGGTTCTTGTGTATGTAAACGCTAAGCAACTGTCCCCATCACTCCTTTCTCAGTTTCCTTTTCTGTCCCTGCAGGTTCACCATCACCTCCAGAGAAGTTCATTGCTGGGATCCTGGGAATCATCTGCTTTGTCTTGATGTCCACTGTGTTGACAGTGATCATTGTTACTCCCTGTAAGTACATTTTTGAAAAACTGTAAGGGAACTTATCACTTTACTGATGGTCAGTGCTGCTAAACATTTCATAATATTATAGAATGTGTCTATCATTAAAATACATGCATTTAGAATAAATGCAGTATGTTATATCTAATTTGTCAGAAATATACAACACAGGAGAATTACAGACAGCATGTATATGTATATTCTGATTTCATAACTCAAAAGCATGCTTTAGGAGATTTAAAGATCTTAATGAGAAATACAAATTAATTCTTGAGATTGGTTAAAGCAAATACTGTAAGACGTGGTGAAGTTTGTTCCGTTAGGTTTTTGAAATATTTTTTCCATCATGTCTTCATTACCTAATTAATTTTTCTTGCTAAATCAGTTTTATTTCAGATTACTCTAATTTTAAACAATAAACTGAATTCCCAAGCTTATAAACTAAAATCATTATAATTTATTTAAAGCAATATTAACTTTTTAATGATTAATTTTGTAGCTACTGTAATACAGGAACAGAATTACTCCTCTCTCATAACAAGGCTCCAGAAAGGTACATAATGATTTTCAAAGTTCTGATATGAATACAGTCCATTTTTGTCTCTATCTTAGGCTAGTGAAAATAAGAATAGACTTGGGGATAGAACATCATTTATAAAATCAGGCAATAAACATTCATAAATGAATGATTATAGGAGAGTGCTTCTCCCTATGCAATAATATGCTCACCATATCCATTGTTGGCAATTGGCTCTAATTTTCTCCTGCTATAATATGATAAGAGACAAATAATTTTGCTATTCTAAAACAGAAGTTTCATTTCTTGATTTTCAGGACATGTAAAGAGGAGATATTTCTATGTGTTTGCTTTATATGGGGACATATATTAAAGACAGACCCTCTCTATGAATGCATGAATGAGATCTGTTTTATATGTACCAGCCTTGAGGTTGCATAGATATGTTATTTTATATATATGTGTGTATGCATACATATGTCTACCTCTATGCATACATATGTCTACCTCTATGCATATGTGTAAGTTAATTTTTATTTTTCAAATTCAAACTGTTTTTGAATAGTAATTCATAATCTTTCCTCAGAATATCGTTGTGGTCATTGCCCAAAAGACTGGCTTACATATTCCAACAATTGCTATTCTACTAGTCTGGAAAAAAAACCATGGAATGAGAGTTTGATATCCTGTGCTGCTAAGAATTCTACTCTGCTTTATATAGATAATGAAGAGGAAATGGTAAGATATTCAATGTTTCCAACACTTTGCTGAAGGCTTGATTTAGTCAACATTTTATTTGTTGGGATTCACTTGTGCTTTTGTACATATTTGTAGCTTGTTTATTTTAAGGTCTGCTAGTATTCCATTAAACAATGGAATGCAACTTTATGATACTTTATTTACATTTTTATACCGTTCATGCCTGTGTGGTAATTTCTGGTTCTTGCTTCTCATAGAAAACCATGCTTCTACAAATGCTATTAAATTCTAAATTACACTGTGCTATCTAATTTTACCATACATAAAGGAAAATAAACATATGATTTTGCCTATAGAATTATGTAATTGCACATCAGATCATGGAATAGAAGTTTCTACTTCCCAGCAGCCCCACCCCTCTGTAATATCTTATCACTTCTCCACCTCCTAATTTACTCATTGTCCTGACTTTTGATATTATAGAATCTCTTTGATTGCTTTTGAATCATATCCATGGAATCCCGTGTTCGTGCTTAGTCGTTCAATCCTGTCTGACTCTTTGCAACCTCATTAACTTCAGCCTGTCAGGCTCCTGTGTCCACAGAATTTTCCAGGCAAGAATACTGAAGTGGGTTGCCATTTTCTACTCCAGGACATGGAATCATACAGGTTGTCCCTGTCTCATCACTGCCACGTGATATTTTGCAGTTCCTCCAAATTCTTGCATTTATGTGACATTTGTAAATTTCCACAGCTCATTGTGTGAATTCAACATTTAAGATCCGTTCTTTCCAATGCCTCTGGGTGGAGATGGAGTCTTACACCCTCAGGGATAGAGAGGCTTCCTAGCTTCAGTAGTTTTAGTCAAGACATCTTGCTTTGCTGGTCCCACCCCCACCCCTATCACCCAACACTAGTGCCTCTCAGTGGAGGAAACAGAGGCAATTTCTCTGACTGCTCCTTGTTAGTTAAGTGTCCTGAGAGATCACCTTATAAGGCTTGCGTGGTGTTGCCCACACAATTCTCTCAACACACAGGAGGAATGACTTACCTGTGCCACCCTCAACAGCTAGGTTAGGTATTGGGTGTTTGGGAAGTAAGAGGCCGAGGTCACTTTCACCTGGTTGGTGGGGAGCTACAAGATGCCCCTAATTATCATTCCCTCACCTCCCACCTTGTTCTCTCATCACAGAGAAGTGATTAGCGATTACAGAGGAGTGGGGCTGCTGGGAAGTCTCAGGCCACATCACCCTTCTATTTCCACCTTTCAGAGTTCTCCTTTCTCGTGTCTTTCATTAGTTCCCATGTTTACAGTTGACCTTAGCAGAGAGGAGCAGGGAGAAATGAGTCTCTGACCCCTTGTCTGGTCCACTGGATTCCACCAATACAGAAACAGATGGCTTTGGGGTTTATCTAGTCAAAGAATGGTGTCAGGCTCAGAAAACCAAATCTTCGGCTCTCCTATCACTTATTTTCTCAATTTCATTTCCTCAATTTCCCTCTAAAACTGAAATTCTGAGAAACATATAATAGTAGAGAAATCCACTGATATTGTCACAATATCCAGAAAAATGAATGTCATGGAATCTATAGACTTATTTAAAGCCTTGCTATGTTAGTTTTGACATGAGGAAAAATGAAATTTTATGAATCAGAATTTTCTTCATTGCATGTATTCAATTACTCCACCTTCTTATCCCTGAGGCTTTAATGTTAGATGTAGTTCACAGCTGTAAGGATCCCCAAGTTGTTATGCCAGGTGTATTCTTTTGTGTGACCTCTACAACTAATTCATGTCTTTGTAAATACTCCCTTTATTAAATGGCTGTCAAAAAAAAGCAATTTTCCTTATTAACATTAGAACACAGTGAAACTGATAAGTATAAATGCTAAGTTGATTTTGAATCAAAAGTACAGATATTGGTTAATATTTATGGCACTATTAAAACTTCAAACTTTCAACTCTTATGTTTTTTAGTGTTAGATTAGAATCTAACATGCTCAATTTGTTCAAAGAATGAAAAATGCTATGATAGAACACATCCTTTGACTTGCATTTTAAAAATTAACAAAAACATTTCATAATGACTATTTAAGTGAAAATTCTTTATTTGGGGCTAGGAATTTCTGATGTCCCTATCAATTATATCGTGGATTCAAGTCTCTCGTGAAGGCCGCGGTCGTCCTTGGATGTGGCTAAATGGTTCAACTTGCAAACTACAGTAAGTTTGTAAAAAGAATGCTATATAGAGGAGGAAAAATACCAACAAAGAAATATTTTTAAAATAATACAAATACATTTGTTTTAGTCAAATTATAGGAAGCTGAAGGAAGATGTTGAAAGTTAATAAAATGTTAATACCAATGTTGAAAAATAAGTTACTCTGTAGCCCAATTTCCAAGTGACAAGCTCTTACTGAAATTTTATTAAAGACTATATTACCCATTTTCAAACTATCTTGTATTACAGTTACATGGAAAATGCTATTGTTTCCTGAGTTGTCTTCATAGAATATAACAGAATTATGCATTTTTCCATAACAGGATAACAGACTATTTACCTGGTGAACATAACTGTGCTGTACAATCTAAATGGGGCATAAAAGCAGAAGACTGTCAGTTTCCAAATCTATATCATTGCAAGCACAAGCTTGAGAATTAAAACATGAGTTTGGATGCTGTTGGGTAACTTGACCTTTTATGAAATGGAAATAATACTCTGATTGCATAAATTTTAAAATGAATTATATTATTTTTTCTGATAATGAAAGTTTTTCAAAAACAGTTGAAATATAATTGTGTGTGCTCATTCGTTCAGTTGTGTCTGACACTTTGAGACCCCATGGACTATAGGCTGTCAGGCTTCTCTGTCCAAGGAATTCTCCAGTCAAGAATACTGGAGTGGTTCTATTCCCAGATTTTTAAGGAATTTCCACACTGTTCTCCATAGTGGCTGTACCAGTTTGCATTCCCATCAACAGTGTAAGAGGGTTTCCTTTTTCTCCACACCCTCTCCAGCTACTGTTGTTTGTCGACTTTTTTATGGTGGCCATTCTGACCAGCAGAGAAGATACCTCATTGTATTTTTAATTTGCATTTCTCTAGTAACGAGTGATGTTGTGATATGAGAAAGCTACATATCTTTTCGTGTGTCTTATTAGCCTTCTGTATATCTTCTTTGGAGAAATGTCTGTTTAGTTCTTTGGCCCACTTTTTGATTGGGTTGTTCATTTTTCTGGTATTGAGCTGCATGAAGTGCTTGTATATTTTGGAGCTTGATTTTTTGTCAGTTGTTCCATTTGCTGTTATTATCCTCCATTCTGAAGGCTGCCTTTCCACCTGGCTTATAGTTTCCTTCGTTGTGCAAAAGCTTTTAAGTTTAACCAGGTTCCATTTGTATTTTTGTTTTTATTTCCATTACTCTGCAAGGTGAGTCATAGAGAATCTCGCTGTGATTTATGTCAGAGGGTGTTATGCCTCTGTTTTCCTCTAAGAGTTGTAATAGTCTCTGGTGGTGTTACATTTAGATCTTTAATCCATTTTGAGTTTATTTTTGTTTATGGTGTTAGAAAGTGTTCTAGTTTCGTTCTTTTGCATATGGTTGACTGGTTTTCCCAGTATTTGAATCAGTTCTAATGAGGTGCATGAAACTGGAGCCTATTACACACAGGGAACTAAGTCAGAAAGAGAACCATCAATACACTATATTAATGCATATATGGACTTTAGAAAGAAGGTAACAACGATCCTATATGCAAGGCAACAAAAGAGACACAGATGTAAAGAACAGACTTTTGGAGTATGAGGGAGAAGGCAAGGGTGGGATGATTTGAGAGAATAGCATTGAAACGTGTATATTACCATACATAAAAGAGATGACCAGTGCAAGTTGGATGCATGAAGCAGGACACTCAGAGCTGGTGGTCTGAAACAACCCAAGGGATGGAGGAGGGAGGAAGGTGAGTGCAGGGTTCTGAATGGGGGAACACATGCGCACCCATGGCTGATTCATGTCGATGTATGAGAAAAATACCACAATATTTTAAAGTAATTATCCTCCAATTAAAATAAATTAATTTTTAAAAAAGACTACTGGAGCAGACTATCATTTCATATTCCCTGGAGGATCTTCCTGACCCAGGGATCAAACCCTCATCTCCTGCACTGGCAGGCAATTTCTTCACCACTAGTGCCACCTGGAAAACCCCATTGAAATATCATATACACATCCAAAAATATAGGTATCATTCTTTTGTGTCTCACTTTTTTTGCTCAACAGTATGTTTATGGCATTCAAACTTCTAAGAGATTGCATATTGTGTGAGACCATTTCCATGTAATATCAAATATAGGAGTAGAGAGACCAAAAGTAGATTAGTGATTACTAAGGGTTGTGAAGAGATGGAATAGGAAAAGACAGCAAATTGATTAGTGATGAATGCTCTCTAGAGATGATAGTAGTGATGGTCGTAAACTGTGAATAATTTTAAAATCATGGATCTATACATTTTAAATAGATAAATTTTATGCTCTGTAAATTACACTCAATAAAGTTTAAAAAAAACTGCTTTGGGACTACATTTAATCTTTACAATAATTTCTGACGATAATCGTCTTACAATATTGACTCTTCCAGGCAATATCATGCTTTATCCTTTCAATCAACTGGGTTTTCTTTAAATTCTCCCTATTTTATTGATCAATTTTTATTTATTATTTATTTGCGTGACACTGTTCAGCATTTGGTACCTTGATTCAGTGACCAGGGATCGAATGCCCACTCCCTGCACCGGGAAGCAAGTAATCCAAACCACTGGACCACCAGCGAAATCCCCCTATAATATTTAATAGTTTCCAACATTGAAATTTCACACAAATATGGACATTTCATAGCCATGCTTTTGTAAATAGCATTTTTGTTTTTAAATTTGTAGTAATTTCTTGCTGCTGCAAATAGAATTGTGCCCAATGGCTTCTCTGATTATGTGTATTAATTTTATAATTTCAAATATATATTCCTCTGGATTGTTTATGTAAATAGATATTGCATCTCTGAATAATCATGTTTTATTTCTTCCCTCCAGGTGCAATAACTTTTTCATGTATTTCTTTTCTTTTTTTTTTTTTCCTTGTTTTTGACTTATTTTTACCCAATTGGCTTTTATTTCCAATGTTGAACAGATGATACAGAAAAGGTCTTATAAGTATCTTTCCTATACTGGGGGAAAATATTTCAATATTTCATGCTCAAATATGAGGTGTTTCTAAGGTTTTTTCATATACCTTTCTAACATGAAAGCAATTCCATAGTATTCATAATTTTCTTAGGTTTTGTATGCAATCAGTCATGTTACCATTTTACTATTTTTCTTTCAATGGAGTGAGAAAATTTTTAAATGCTTTTGAAATATCTCTTTCCTTCAAATGTTGACCAATTATGCATTCCTGAAATGAAACCACAAAAATCATTCTGCATTTTCTTCCTTTGAAAAATCACTGCATATATCATATCTAGATTAAGATGATTTTCTTCATCCATTATCACAAAGAGTTTGGACTGAGTCCATTAATATTATATAACTTGACAGGTTTTGTTATCAAGGCTCTATGGAAGCCTCTGTTTTATGGTGAAAGACCTGGCATAGTTTTAAGTGTTATTATTCACTACTGTTACCATTAGGGCTCCTAGAATTTTTTGTAGGAACGTTTATACAGTGAACTTAATATATTTAATATATGTTAAGCTTATACAGGTTTATAGTTGTTGTACTACACTTGGTAATTTGCATTTTCTAGACATTCTATTTCCTATGGACTGTAAAAAGTTTTTATAATACAGCTTTATTGTCTGTTTAACATCCGTTAAAAACATAATGGTTTTGTCATGTTTCAGTTCAGTTCAGTCACTCAGTCATGTCCGACTCTGCAACCCCATAGACTGCAAGACAGAGCTTGCTCACACTCATGTCCATCGACTCGGTGACACCATCCAACCATCTCATCTTCTGTTGTGCCCTTCTCCTCCTGCCTTCAATCTTTCCCAGCATCAGAGTCTTTTCCAATGAGTCAGTTCCTCCCATCAGGTGGCCAAAGTATTGGAGTTTCAGCTGCAGCATCAGTCCTTCCAATGAATATTCAGGACTGATTTTCCCCAGGATGGACAGGTTTGATCTCCTCCCAGTCCAAGGGACTCTCAAGAGTCTTCTCTATCACCACAGTTCAAAAGCATCAATTCTTCAGTGCTCAGCTTGCTATATGGTCCAACTCTCACATCCATACATGACTACTGAAAAACCAAGCTTTGACTAGACGGACCTTAAAGTAATGTCTCTGATTTTAATATGCTGTCTAGTTTGGTCATAGCTTTCCTTCCAAGGAACAATCATCTTCCAATCTCATGGCTGCAGTCAAATCTGCAATTTTGGAGTCCCCAAAAATAAAGTCTCTCACTGTTTCCATTGTTTCCCTATTTTTTTGCCATAAACTAATGGGACTGGATACCATGATCTTCGCTTTTTGAATGTTAAGTTTTAAGCCAGCTTTATCACTCTCCTCTTTCATTTTCATCAAGAGGCTCTTTAGTTCTTCACTTTCTGCCATAAGGGTGGTATCATCTGCATATCTGAGGTTATTGATATTTCCTCCAGCAATCTTGATTCCAGCTGTGCTTCATCCAGCCTGTCATTTCGCATGATGTGCTCTGCATGGAAGTTAAATAGTGTGACAATATACAGCCTTGACATAGTCCTTTCCTGCCGGGGTCTAGCCCCCGCAAGATCCAGGGGAACCTGAAGGAAAAACGGCATCGGCAGATGATTTAGAGAGAGAGAGATAAGGAAAGAATATTATAGATGAGAAAATAGAGGAGAGAAAGAGGCTGATATTGCTTGGTTTACATAGAAAGCCAATAAAACTTCGAGACAAGAAGTTTGCCCTGTTCACGGAGGCCACAGGTGCCTTCCTGGTCTCCTGAGGGAGTGAAGACGCAGAACATCCTTCCGTTTAGGTCTTAGAAACCTGGGCAAATAAGTGAATGCAGGGAGCCTCCATGCTTCAAGAGATCAGCCTGAAAAAGAAAGTAAGAGAGAAAAAAAGAGAAAAAAGAAAAACATGGGGTGACCAAGCTTCTTCAAGAGAGGCCCATTGTTTTTATTTTCAAAAGGGTCTTTTATACCTTTACTTGTACATAGAGGGAAATGAAAGATGCAAAGTCATACAGAGTCAGCCCAAACATTACATCTGTTTTGTCTTTATCGAAATCAGGATTTTTTTCTGCAAACCTTCCCCATAAACAAACATTATCTTCTGGCCTTGGAAGCCTGTGAACATTTTATGACCCTCTTTTGATAAAAGCTTCTCAACCAGAAAACTTATTTTCCCTTGAAACGTTTTTTCTTCTATTTCTAATCTACGTCAGCCTCCAGTCTATACGTCAGTGTTAAACAGAGTTACATTCTCACGAAGCAAAGGTGCAGTGAGTTACAAGAAAGAACCAATTAGCTCAAAAGTCTGATGTGGTTAATTCTAAGGCTACACTTGTTTTTCTTACTTTCTATGTTAACTAATGCACTCCCAGGTGCAGAGTGGATAAGAGATATGGGAACTTAGCAACAAGCATTGGCCTAATAATGAAATCCTATGCCTAGCACTACAAAAATAACTTTTAACTCTTTGAAAGGCTCTATGTTTTAGGCTTTCTGTGCCTCTCACAGTTGGGAGGCTGTAAATAATCACATGTGTAGCTGCAAGAGTCTGGATATATCTGCCAAGCAAGCTAAAATGCTAACAGAGGGGTTTTGATTGGAAATATTCTTCTCATGTCCAGGAGACTTATTAGCTATAGCCCTAAGTTGATTTTCTCCAGAGAAATGTGGTCAGGAATAGCCCCCTGTTAATGTCAGAGGAGTTGGTGAAAGTCATGAAATAGTAAAACAGACAGATTCTGGTTTTGGGGTAGATGTTGGAGAAAGCCTAGGGAGCCCATTGAGTTCTGAAGCCTTGCTTAACAGTTCTCTTTCACATGACTTTTGTCATGGGTGGCATCTCCCGTGGTGGCTCCCGGCACCTTTCCCAATTTGGAACCTGTCCACTCTTCCATGTCGGCTTTTAACAGTTGCTTCTTGACCTACATACAGATTTCTTAAGAGGCAGGTCAGGTGGTCTGGTAATCCTATCTCTTGAATAATTTTCCAGTTTGTTGTGATCCACACAGTCAAAGGCTTTGGCATACTCAACAAAGCAGAAGGTGTTTTTCTGGAAGTCCTTTTCTTTTCCGATGATCCAACAGATGTTGGCAATTTTATCAACAACAAAGAATCAAATTGCCAACATCTATTGGATTGTCACAGAGAAGGCACTGGTGACCCACTCCAGTGCTCTTGCCTGGAAAATCCCATGGACGGAGGATCCTGGTCTGCATTTCATGGGGTCGCTAAGAGTCGGACACGACTAAGCGACTTCACTTTCATTTTTCACTTTCATGCACTGGAGAAGGAAATGGCAACCCTCTCCAGTGTTCTTGCCTGGAGAATTCCAGGGACGGAGGAGCTTGGTGGGGTGCTGTCTATGGGGTCGCACAGAGTCGGACATAACTGAAGCGACTCAGCAGCAGTTCTATTAAGTACCCTACATTTTACAGCATGTGTTCTTTACTCAATAGTCTAGTCAGTTCAAAATTTTGTACTTTTCTGAAACAACAAAAAGACATAATTTCTCTCCACTGTTTTTACTGCTCATGCCATTTTTGCTTCCTTGAATTCTAATACAAACATATATTCACAATTTGATACTTCATCATTACTATTTTACCTGTCAATATCTGTTTGGATATATCCACATAAGTTCTTTTCTTCAATTCTTCTTTACCCTCTGCATATCCAAATTTTCAACTAGAATAAGAGTTTTTTTCATTATAAGACCTTAAAATGTTTCCTTTACACAGAGTTATTTCATAATTTTGGCAAGTTTGCTCCATTTAAAAAACTTCCTTGAAATGAATCCATCTAGCCATCTTGTTAAAAGGATACTTGGACTTACTATGGACATCTAATTTATCTATATCTCTTAGGTCACTAGGTACTGCCATTTTAGATTTAGTCACAAACACATTTTATATAATAAAGAGTAAATTCAAAATACTCAGTATTTTGAGTATTTATCTTGGCTCTAGGTGGACTAACCATAGATTTTATTAAAGTTAAATGCCAGTAGAGTCAACATATTTGGGCGTGTAACCAAGGACATGATGTGTACAAAATTATTTAATTGAAACCAGCAAAGTGTGTGTTAACATGAATAATACATTTAACACTTACCTTGTAGTTCAGCTGGTAAAGAATCCGCCTGCAATACAAGAGACTTCAGTTCAATCCATGAATTGGGCAGATCCCCTGAAGAAGGGAATGGCTACCCACTCCAGAATTCTTACCTGGAGAATTTTATAGACAGAGGAGCCTGGAAGGCTACTGTTCATGCATTTGCAAAGAGCTGGACACAACTGAGTGACTTTCACTGCCAGGAGCCAGCGCGAGGAACTCCGCCCATGACAGAGGTCATGAGGAAGGAGGCTTCGGCATATACAAAGGCGATATCGAGCCTCAGGAAACCCCCTTTTCCCAAGCATCTACCCACAAAACCAGAGTCTACCTGCTTTACTGTTTCATGCTCTCACCTATACCTCTGACTTTACGGGGGGCTGACCCCCATTACCTCTCTCGGAGAAGGCGTTAACTTACAGCTCCAAGTCAATAAAAATTCCTGGGCATGACAAGAGTGTTTCAACTTACAAACTCCTCTGAAGTTTATCTAGCCTGCCTGTACAAGGTCGTCTGGCCACATGTGATTGTTTACAGCCTCCCAACCATGAGAGGCATGAGGTGTTTTAGACTTACTAAGGGCAGATTCTTTTGGGAAGTTAGAAATTATTAGTATAGTGGGTTGGTTAGGAATTATATTGGTGAAGGGTTTTTCATTTGTTGTGCCAATAATTGCTGCTAATTCCCTGCTCTGGGTGTAACAAGGGTGTCTCAGGTCAAACCTCTCTGCTAACAGACTAGCTTGTGTGACAACCTCTCAACCATGAACAGCACAGAGAGTTTGAAGTATTTTGAAAGTCTTAATTAGCATAGGGCTTTTCTCTTTTTTTTTTTTTTTTTTTTTTTTTTTTTTTTTTTTTTTTTTTTTTTTTATTACAACATATTTTTATTGAATGGAAAAGAATCAAACATTCTTTTTTTTTTTTTTTTTTTTTTTTTTTTTTTAAATTTTAAAATCTTTAATTCTTACATGCATTCCCAAACATGAACCCCCCTCCCACCTCCCTCCCCAGAACATCTTTCTGGGTCATCCCCATGCACCAGCCCCAAGCATGCTGCATCCTGCGTCAGACATCGACTGGCGATTCAATTCACATGATAGTATACATGTTAGAATGTCATTCTCCCAAATCATCCCACCCTCTCCCTCTCCCTCTGAGTCCAAAAGTCCGTTATACACATCTGTGTCTCTTTCCCTGTCTTGCATACAGGGTCGTCATTGCCATCTTCCTAAATTCCATATATATGTGTTAGTATACTGTATTGGTGTTTTTCTTTCTGGCTTACTTCACTCTGTATAATCGGCTCCAGTTTCATCCATCTCATCAGAACTGATTCAAATGAATTCTTTTTAACGGCTGAGTAATACTCCATTGTGTATATGTACCACAGCTTTCTTATCCATTCATCTGCTGATGGACATCTAGGTTGTTTCCATGTCCTGGCTATTATAAACAGTGCTGCAATGAACATTGGGGTACATGTGTCTCTTTCAATTCTGGTTTCCTCGGTGTGTATGCCCAGAAGTGGGATTGCTGGGTCATAAGGTAGTTCTATTTGCAATTTTTTAAGGAATCTCCACACTGTTCTCCATAGTGGCTGTACTAGTTTGCATTCCCACCAACAGTGTAGGAGGGTTCCCTTTTCTCCACACCCTCTCCAGCATTTATTGCTTGCAGATTTTTGGATCGCAGCCATTCTGACTGGTGTGAAGTGGTACCTCATTGTGGTTTTGATTTGCATTTCTCTAATAATGAGTGATGTTGAGCATCTTTTCATGTGTTTGTTAGCCATCCGTATGTCTTCTTTGGAGAAATGTCTATTTAGTTCTTTGGCCCATTTTTTGATTGGGTCGTTTATTTTTCTGGAGTTGAGCTGCATAAGTTGCTTGTATATTTTTGAGATTAGTTGTTTGTCAGTTGCTTCATTTGCTATTATTTTCTCCCATTCAGATGGCTGTCTTTTCACCTTGCTTATATTTTCCTTTGTTGTGCAGAAGCTTTTAATTTTAATTAGATCCCATTTGTTTATTTTTGCTTTTATTTCCAGCATTCTGGGAGGTGGATCATAGAGGATCCTGCTGTGATTTATGTCTGAGAGTGTTTTGCCTATGTTCTCCTCTAGGAGTTTTATAGTTTCTGATCTTACATTTAGATCTTTAATCCATTTTGAGTTTATTTTTGTGTGCGGTGTTAGAAAGTGATCTAGTTTCATTCTTTTACAAGTGGTTGACCAGTTTTCCCAGCACCACTTGTTAAAGAGATTGTCTTTACTCCATTGTATATTCTTGCCTCCTTTGTCAAAGATAAGGTGTCCATATGTGTGTGGATTTATCTCTGGGCTTTCTATTTTGTTCCATTGATCTATATGTCTGTCTTTGTGCCAGTACCATACTGTCTTGATGACTGTGGCTTTGTAGTAGAGCCTGAAGTCAGGCAAGTTGATTCCTCCAGTTCCATTCTTCTTTCTCAAGATTGCTTTGGCTATTCGAGGTTTTTTGTATTTCCATACAAAGCTTGAAATTATTTGTTCTAGTTCTGTGAAAAATGTGGCTGGTAGCTTGATAGGGATTGCATTGAATTTGTAAATTGCTTTGGGTAGTATACTCATTTTCACTATATTGATTCTTCCAATCCATGAACATGGTATATTTCTCCATCTATTAGTGTCCTCTTTGATTTCTTTGATCAGTGTTTTATAGTTTTCTATATATAGGTCTTTAGTTTCTTTAGGTAGATATATTCCTAAGTATTTTATTCTTTTCGTTGCAATGGTGAATGGAATTGTTTCCTTAATTTCTTTTTCTACTTTCTCATTATTCGTGTATAGGAATGCAAGGGATTTCTGTGTGTTGATTTTATATCCTGCAACTTTACTATATTCATTGATTAGCTCTAGTAATTTTCTGGTGGAGTCTTTAGGGTTTTCCATGTAGAGGATCATGTCATCTGCAAACAGTGAGAGTTTTACTTCTTCTTTTCCAATTTGGATTCCTTTTATTTCTTTTTCTGCTCTGATTGCTGTGGCCAAAACTTCCAGAACTATGTTGAATAGTAGCGGTGAAAGTGGACACCCTTGTCTTGTTCCTGACTTTAGGGGAAATGCTTTCAATTTTTCACCATTGAGGATAATGTTTGCTGTGGGTTTGTCATAAATAGCTTTTATTATGTTGAGATATGTTCCTTCTATTCCTGCTTTCTGGAGAGTTTTTATCATAAATGGATGTTGAATTTTGTCAAAGGCCTTCTCTGCATCTATTGAGATAATCATATGGTTTTTATTTTTCAATTTGTTAATGTGGTGAATTACATTGATTGATTTGCGGATATTGAAGAATCCTTGCATCCCTGGGATAAAGCCCACTTGGTCATGATGTATGATCTTTTTAATGTGTTGTTGGATTCTGATTGCTAGAATTTTGTTGAGGATTTTTGCATCTATGTTCATCAGAGATATTGGCCTGTAGTTTTCTTTTTTTGTGACATCTTTGTCAGGTTTTGGTATTAGGGTGATGGTGGCCTCATAGAATGAGTTTGGAAGTTTACCTTCCTCTGCAATTTTCTGGAAGAGTTTGAGGAGGATAGGTGTTAGCTCTTCTCGAAATTTTTGGTAGAATTCAGCTGTGAAGCCATCTGGACCTGGGCTTTTGTTTGCTGGAAGATTTCTGATTACAGTATCAATTTCCGTGCTTGTGATGGGTCTGTTAAGATTTTCGATTTCTTCCTGGTTCAGTTTTGGAAAATTGTACTTTTCTAAGAATTTGTCCATTTCTTCCACGTTGTCCATTTTATTGGCATACAACTGCTGATAGTAGTCTCTTATGATCCTTTGTATTTCTGTGTTGTCTGTTGTGATCTCTCCATTTTCATTTCTAATTTTATTGATTTGATTTTTCTCTCTTTGCTTCTTGATGAGTCTGGCTAATGGTTTGTCAATTTTATTTATCCTTTCAAAGAACCAGCTTTTGGCTTTGTTGATTTTTGCTATGGTCTCTTTTGTTTCTTTTGCATTTATTTCTGCCCTAATTTTTAAGATTTCTTTCCTTCTACTAACTCTGGGGTTCTCCAACTCTTCCTTTTCTAGTTGATTTAGTTGTAGAGTTAGGTTATTTATTTGACTTTTTTCTTGTTTCTTGAGGTATGCCTGTATTGCTATGAACTTTCCTCTTAGCACTGCTTTTATAGTGTCCCACAGGTTTTGGGTTGTTGTGTTTTCATTTTCATTATTTTCTATGCATATTTTGATTTCTTTTTTGATTTCTTCTGTGATTTGTTGGTTATTCAGAAGTGTGTTGTTCAACCTCCATATGTTAGAATTTTTAATAGTTTTTCTCCTGTAATTGAGATCTAATCTTAATGCATTATGGTCAGAAAAGATGCTTGGAATGATTTCGATTTTTTTGAATTTATCAAGTTTAGATTTATGGCCCAGGATGTGATCTATCCTGGAGAAGGTTCCATGAGCCCTTGAAAAAAAGGTGAAATTCGTTGTTTTGGGGTGAAATGTCCTATAGATATCAATTAGGTCTAACTGATCTAATGTATCATTTAAAGTTTGCGTTTCTTTGTTAATTTTCTGTTTAGTTGATCTGTCCATAGGTGTGAGTGGGGTATTAAAGTCTCCCACTATTATTGTGTTATTGTTGATTTCCCCTTTCATACTTGTTAGCATTTGTCTTACATATTGCGGTGCTCCTATATTGGGTGCATATATATTTATAATTGTTATATCTTCTTCTTGGATTGTTCCTTTGATCATTATGTAGTGGCCTTCTTTGTCTCTTTTCACAGCCTTTGTTTTAAAGTCTATTTTATCGGATATGAGTATTGCCACTCCTGCTTTCTTTTGGTCTCTATTCGCGTGGTATATCTTTTTCCAGCCCTTCACTTTCAGTCTGTATGTGTCCCTTGTTTTGAGGTGGGTCTCTTGTAAGCAGCATATAGAGGGGTCTTGTTTTTGTATCCATTCGGCCAGTCTTTGTCTTTTGGTTGGGGCGTTCAACCCATTTACGTTTAAGGTAATTATTGATAAGTATGCTCCCGTTGCCATTTACTTTATTGTTTTGGGTTCAGGTTTATACACCCTTTTCGTGTTTCCTGTCTAGAGGATATCCTTTAGAATTTGTTGGAGAGCTGGTTTGGTGGTGCTGAATTCTCTCAGCTTTTGCTTGTCTGTAAAGCTTTTGATTTCTCCTTCGTATTTGAATGAGATCCTTGCTGGGTACAGTAATCTGGGCTGTAGGTTATTGTCTTTCATCACTTTAAGTATGTCTTGCCATTCCCTCCTGGCCTGAAGAGTTTCTATTGACAGATCAGCTGTTATCCTTATGGGAATCCCCTTGTGTGTTATTTGTTGTTTTTCCCTTGCTGCTTTTAATATTTGTTCTTTGTGTTTGATCTTTGTTAATTTGATTAATATGTGTCTTGGGGTGTTTCGCCTTGGGTTTATCCTATTTGGGACTCTCTGTGTTTCTTGGACTTGGGTGATTATTTCCTTCCCCATTTTAGGGAAGTTTTCAACTATTATCTCCTCAAGGATTTTCTCATGATCTTTCTTTCTGTCTTCTTCTTCTGGGACTCCTATAATTCGAATGTTGGAGCGTTTCATATTGTCCTGGAGGTCTCTGAGATTGTCCTCGTTTCTTTTAATTCGTTTTTCTTGTTTCCTCTCTGATTCATTTATTTCTACCATTCTATCTTCTATTTCACTAATCCTATCTTCTGCCTCCGTTATTCTACTATTTGTTGCCTCCAGAGTGTTTCTGATCTCATTTATTGTGTTATTCATTATATTTTGACTCTTTTTTATTTCTTCTAGGTCCTTGTTAAACCTTTCTTGCATCTTCTCAATCCTTGTCTCTAGGCTATTTATCTGTGTTTCCATTTTGATTTCAAGATTTTGGATCATTTTCACTATCAATATTCGGAATTCCTTCTCCGGTAGATTCCCTACTTCTTCCTCTTTTGTTTGGTTTGGTGGGCAACTCTCCTGTTCCTTTACCTGCTGAGTATTCCTCTGTCTCTTCATCTTGGTTATATTGCTGCGTTTGGGGTGGCCTTTTTATATTCTGATAATTTGTGGAGTTCTCTTTATTATGGAGCTTCCTCACTTTGGGTGGGGTTCTATCAGTGGCTTGTCAAGGTTTCCTGGTTAGGGAGGCTTGTGTTGGAGTTTTGGTGGGTGGAGCTGGGTTTCTTCTCTCTGGAGTGCAATGGAGTGACCCGTAATGGGTTATGAGACATCAAAGGTTTTGGGATAATTTTGAGCTGCCTGTATATTGAGGCTCAGGGGAGTGTTCCTGTGTTGCTGGAGAATTTGCGTGGTATGTCTTGTTTTGGAACTTGTTGGCCCTTGGGTGGAGCTTGGTTTCAGTGTAGGTATGAAGGCATTTGATGAGCTCCTATTGCTTAATGTTCCCTGAATTCAAGAGTTCTCTAATGTTTTCAGGCTTTGGGTTTAAGCTTCCTGCTTCTGGTTTTCAGTTTTATTTTCACAGTAGCCTCTAGACTTCTCCATCTATACAGCACCGATGATAAAACATCTAGGTTAAAGATGAAAAGTTTCTCCACCTTGAGGGACACTCAGAGAGGTTCACTGAGTTACAAGGAGAAGAGAAGATGGAGGGGGTAGTTAGAGGTAACTGGAATGAGATGCGGTGAGGTCAAGAGAGGAGAGAGCAAGCTAGCCAGTAGTCACTTCCTTATGTGCGCTCTATAGTCTGGACCGCTCAGAGGTATTAACAGAGTTATACGGGGAAGAGGAGAGGGAGGAAGTAGATAGAGGTGACCAGGAGGATAAGAGAGAGGAATGAGTAGGAGAGAGACAAATCCTGCCAGTAACCAGTTCCTTAGGTGTTCTCTACCGTCTGGAACACACAGAGATTCACAGAGTTGGATAGAGAAGAGATGGGGGAGAAAAGAGACAGAGGCCACCTGGTGGAGAAAGAGGAGAGGCCAGAGGAGGAGAGAGTGGACAAGTCAGTAATCTCGCTCTCAGGTAAACTTGGGTAGTGAAGTTTGGGTTTTTAAATGTACAAAATTGACAACAAAGATTAAAAATCTGGAGTAGAGGTTGGATTTTCAAAGATACAATATTAAAGAAAAGCAGAAGGAAAAAGGAAGAAAGAAAAAAAAAGAATTATTAAAAAACAAACAAACAAACAAAAAAACAAAACACCAACAACCATCCAAAGAGTATATATGGTGTTTGCCTTAAAAAAAAAAAAAAAAGTCTTTTTTTTTAAAAAATAGTAATACTAGGTTATAGAAATAAAAATTAGAGGAGAAATAGAAGACTTAACAATTAAAAAAAAGCTCGGAAAAAAAAGAAAAAAAAAGCAAAAGGCAAAAAAAAAAAAAAGAATGATTTTAAAAATATTTAAAAATTAAAAATATATCTGGCTCTTCTCTGATGTTATGGGCCGTGTGGGCTCACTTCCAAGGTGGTTCCCTCTGTTTAACTTCTTCTGTTTGCTGGTTTTTAGGCTCACTAGTTCAGTCGCGCTGTGGGGAGGGGGGATGCTGCAAACAAATAGCACTGCCGTGTGTACACAGTATCTCTGCCCCGCTTGACCTGTCCTTTCTCGCGGCGCACAAACCGCTCCGGCTCTACGATGCTCAGCCGGGAACCGTCTGGGGCCGGCCCTAGGCTGCGTGCACTTCCCCGGTCCAAGCCGCTCAGGTTCGGCCCTCAGGCAGCCCTCAGAGGCACAAATGCGGCTGGGACTGCGCTTTGTGCCCTTCCCAGGTCCGAGTAGCTCAGGAGTTTGGTGAGCGCGATCGCCGCGGCTTGTCACCTTTTCCGCCGCTGCCGCTCAGCTCTCTGGGTGGACCGCTGGCGCCCCCCGTGAGGCAGACTGTGACTGTCCAGCACCCCCAGAAGTCTTAGCAAAGGAGCCTGCTTGCAGTTAGGTAAGTAAAGTCTCTCCGGGTCTGCAATTGCCCCTTTCCAGTCCTTACGGCTCTGGCTGCCTGTCCCTGGCGGGGAATGGTCTGCAGCCGGCTTTTTCCGCTCCGTCCTTTGTTCTGTGCTCAGTCCTGGCGGTGTCTTATGTTCGAGCTTTTCGCGTGGTAGCTATCCCACAGTCTGGTTTGCTAGCCCAAGTTAGATCGTTCTGGTTGCGCGTCAGGCGTTCCTGCCCGATTCTTGCAAAGCTCTGCAGCCCGCGCCTCCCGCGCGTCCCTGCCCTGCCCCCACTTCCCAATGGCGGATGCAGGCGCCTGTGCTGCTTTTCCGCTGGGGGAGTTACTGGTGGGCTTGTAATCTCTTGGTTTTAATTATTTATCTATTTTTCTTTCCTGTTATGTTGCCCTCTGTGTTTCCAAGGCTCGCCACAGACTCGGCAGGGAGAGTGTTTCCTGGTGTTTGGAAACCTCTCTTCTTAAAATTCCCTTCCCGGGACGGGCTTCCCTTCCCGGGACGGAGCTCCCTCCCCACCTCCTTTGTCTCCTTTTTCGTCTTTTATATTTTTTCCTACCTGTTTTTGAAGACAATGGTCTGCTTTTCTGGTTGCCTGATGTCTTCTGCCAGCCTACAGAAGTTGTTTTGTAGAGTTTGCTCGGCGTTGAAATGTTCTTTTGAGGAATTTGTGAGGGAGAACGTGATCTTCCCGTCCTATTCCTCCGCCATCTTTTTCTGTCTCTCCAGGGCTTTTCTCATTGTTGAGTCAATGATTGCCACCAGGCTTCCATATCCTTAGGCACCTGGGAATATATTAATCAATGTATTTGGAATATAGAAAAGGAAATATAGTAGTTTTGATGTTAGCAATACTAGACTTTTTGAGTTAATGAATTTTCTCTTTTGTTATAGATCACTGTACTTTGTTATGAGTCACTGTGTCCTTGCTATGTAAAAATGTAACTTTACCACTATCTTAAGACTAAATAGATCTTAAGGTGAACATTGGTGAAGGGTTTTCATTTGTTGAGCTGATGTTTACTGCTAAATCTACATATTCCCTGCCCTTATAATGAATATAACTAGCATATAGGAGAAATAAGTATTAACCTTTTGGATTAATCATGTTAACCTTAGGTTAAATAAATTCCTTTCTTAGTTGTAACCCACTATACCCTCACCCTATAGGAATGCAACTTTATCTGCTACCTTCAGAGGGTGGCACCGGGTTTAAGAAAAAACACCCTTGGAAAAAATAAGTTTTTTGGTTATCAGAAAGAAAAAGATCATAAAATGTCATCAGGCCTCATGGCCAGAAGATGATGTAAAACCCCTAAGACTTTTTTTTATACATTTATGTGAAGCACCTGATTTTGATAAAGGTCAGGACTGCTGACCCCCACGTGACTCTGTATTCATCCCTATGTATAACAAAAGGTATATAAGCAAACCTAAAAAATAAAGAAATCAGATCAGTTTCTGGAAAGACTGATTCCCCCATGTCGTTTCTTTCTTGCTCCCCGTTTTTCTGGCTGAATTCCCATCTGGAGCATGCGTGCTCGCCATGTCTACTTACTTGCCCCCGCTTTTAAGTTCCACGCAAGAAGGAGCCCAAGAAGGGGCACCTTCCAATATTTAAGTGGTGCCAGTGGCCCAACGTAGATGGTGCAAATTCCTTGTCTTGGAATTTTATTGGTATCCCACATAAACCAAGTTATTCAGCCTCTTTTTCTCCACTAATATTTCCTACTACACTATCCGTTTCCAATCTCTATATATATCTGTAATTAAATAAGTTTTTTCCTAGGATGCTGATTCTGTCTCCCCTTCAAATTACCCTGGATCCACCAGAGTTGAACCCCATCATTTCACTTTTCACTTCAAATTTTAAAAGTGAATGTTACTGAATTTTACATTATTTGGCATCACTAATGAATGCTTCACTTGCTATAATTCAATGAAGTGGGTAATCACTTCAGTTCAGTTGCTCAGTCGTGTCCGATCTTTGCGACCCCATGAATCGCAGCACGCCAGGCCTCCCTGTCCATCACCATCTCCTGGAGTTCACTCAGACTCACGTCCATCAAGTCCGTGATGCCATCCAGCCATCTCATCCTCGGTCGTCCCCTTCTCCTCCTGCTCCCAATCCCTCCCAGCATCAGTCGTTTCCAGTGAGTTAACTCTTCTCATAAGGTGGCCAAAGTACTGGAGTTTCAGCTTTAGCATCGTTCCTTCCAAAGAAATCCTAGGGTTGATCTCCTTCAGAATGGACTGATTGGATCTCCTTGCAGTCCAAGGGACTCTCAAGAGTTTTCTTCAACACCACACTTCAAAAGCATCAATTCTTCGGTGTTTAGCCTTCTTCACAGTCCAACTCTAACATCCATACACGACCACAGGAAAAAACCATAGCCTTGACTAGATGGACCTTAGTCGGCAAAGTAGTGTCTCTGCTTTTGAATATGCTATGTAGGTTGGTCATAACTTTTCTTCCAAGGAGTAAGTGTCTTTTAATTTCGTGGCTGCAGTCACCATCTGCAGTGATTTTGGAGCCCCAAAAAATAAAGTCTGACACTGTTTCCACTGTTTCCCCATCTATTTCCCATGAAGTGATGGGACCGGATGCCATGATCTTCGTTTTCTGAATGTTGAGCTTTAAGCCAACTTTTTCACTCTCCTCTTTCATCAAGAGGCTTTTTAGCTCCTCTTCACTTTATTATTTATTTAGTATATTAATATAAAATATAATAAAGAAAATCACCATATAGGTAGTCATTAGCAATTGCTATAGGAAGTTCAAAGTCTATATTATTAGGACATAATAGAGTTTGCAAATAGCTTACAAATACCTGAGAAAAGAAGAGAAGTGAAAGGCAGAGGAACAGGAAAATATACCCAAATGAATGCAGAGTTCCATAGATTAGCAAGGAGAGATAAAGTCTTCTGAAGTGAACAATACAACAAAATAGAGGAAAACAATAGAATGGGAAAGACTAGTGATCGCTTCAAGAAAACTGGAGATACCAAGGGAATATTTCATGCAAACATAAGAACAAGGGAGGACAAAAATGGCAAGAACCTAACAGAAGCAGAGGAGATTAAGGAGAGGTGGCAAAAATACCCAGAATACCTGTACAGAAAAGCTCTTAATGACCCAGATAGCCACAATGGTGTGGTCACTCACCTAGAGCCAGACATCCTGAAGTGTGTAGTCAAGTGGTCCTTAGGAAGCCTTACTAGAAACAAAGCTAGTGGATGTGGTGTAATTCCAGCTGAGGTATTCCAAATCCTAAAGAATGATGCTGTTAAAGTGCTGCACTCAATATGCCAGCAAACTGGAAGACTCAGGAGTGGCCACAAGTCTGGCAAAGGGCAGTTTTCATTCCAATCCCAAAGAAAGGCAATGCTGAATAATGTTCAAATTATCCTACAATTGCACTCATTTCACATGCTATTAAGATTATGCTCAAAATCCTTGAAGCTAAGCTTCAGCAGTACATGAACAGAGAACTTCCAGATATTCAGACTGGATTCAGAGAAGGCAGATGATCAAACTGCCAGTATCCATTGAATCATAGAGAAAGCCAGGGAATTCCAGAAAAAAATCTACTTTTGCCTCATCGACTCTGCTAAAGCCTTTGACTGTGTGGATCACAACCACCTGTGGAATATTCTTAAAGAGATGGGAACACCAGACCAATTTAGCTGCCTCCAGAGAAATCTGCACGCAGGTCAAGAAGCAACAGTAGGACAGGACATGGAACAATGCAATGGTGGGTTGGTTCAAAATTGGGAAAGAATACTTCAAGGCTGGATATTGTGACCCTGCTTATTTAAATTATATGCAGAGTACATCATGTGAAATGCTGGCTGGATGACTCACAAACTGGAATTAAGATTGCAGCAAGAGATATCAACAACCTCAGATAGCAGATGATACCACTTCAATGGCAGAGTGAAGAGGAACTAAAGAGCCTCTTGATGCAAGTGAAACAGGAGAATGAAAAAGATGGCTTAAAGTTCAACAATCAAAAAACAGAGATCTTGGCATCCAGTCCCATCACTTCATAGCAAATAGACGGAGAAAAAGTGGAAACAGCGTCAAATTTCATTTTCTTGGGCTCCAAAATCACTGTGTACAATGACTGCAGCCATGAAATTTAAAAATGCTTGCTCCTTAGAAGTAAAGCTATGACATAATTAGATGCATATTAAAAAGCAGAGACATCATTTTGCTGACAAAGGTCCATATAATCAAAGCTAGAGTTCCAGAAAAACAACTATTTCTGCTTTATTGACTATGCCAAAGCCTTTGACTCTGTGGATCACAAAAAACTGTGGAAAATTCTGAGAGAGATGGGAATACCAGACCACCTAACCTGCCTCTTGAGAAATCTGTATGCAGGTCAGGAAGCAACAGTTCAAACTGGACATGGAACAACAGACTGATTCCAAATAGGAAAAGGAGTACGTCAGGCTGTATATTGTCACCATGCTTATTTAACTTATATGCAGAGTACATCATGAGAAATACTGGACTGGAAGAAACACAAGCTGGAATCAAGATTGCTGGGAGAAATATCAATAACCTCAGTATCAATAACCTCAGATATGCAGATGACACCACCCTTATGGCAGAAAGGGAAGAGAAACTAAACAGCCTCTTGATGAAAGTGAAAGAGGAGAGTGAAAAAGTTGGCCTAAAGCTCAACATTCAGCAAACAAAGATCATGGCATCCGGTCCCATCACTTCATGGGAAATAGATGGGGAAACAGCAGAAACAGTGTCAGACTTTTTTGGGGGGACTCCAAAATCACTGCAGATGGTGACTGTAGCCACAAAATTAAAAGATGCTTACTTTTTGGAAAAAAAGTTACGACCAACCTAGATAGTATATTCAAAAGCAGAGACATTACTTTGCCGACTAAGGTCCATCTAGTCAAGGCTATGGTTTATCCAGTAGTCATGTATGGATGTGAGAGTTGGACTGTGAAGAAGGCTGAGCACCGAAGAATTGATGCTTTTGAACTGTGGTGTTGGAGAAGACTCTTGAGAGTCCCTTGGACTGCAAGGAGATCCAATCAGTCCATTCTGAAGGAGATCAACCCTGGGATTTCTTTGGAAGAAATGATGCTGAAGCTGAAGCTCCAGTACTTTGGCCACCTCATGCGAAGAGTTGACTCATTGGAAAAGACTCTGATGGTGGGAGGGATTGGGGGCAGGAGGAGAAAGGGATGACCGAGGATGAGATGGCTGGATGGCATCACGGACTCGATGGACGTGGGTCTGAGTGAACTCCGGGAAATGGTGATGGACAGGGAGGCCTGGCGTGCTGTGATTCATGGGGTCGCGAAGAGTCAGACACGACTGAGCGACTGAACTGAACTGAACTGATGGTTTTCCCAGTAGTCATGTATGGATGTGAGTTTGGACCATAAGGGTGAGAGCCAAAGAATTGATGTTTTCCAGCTATGGTGCTGGAGAGAGTCCCTTGGACAGCAAGGAGATCAAGCCTGTCAACCCTAAAGGAAATAAACCCTGAGTATTCACGTGAAGGACTGATGCTGAAACCGAAGCTCCAATACTTTGGCCACCTGATGCAAAGAGCTGACTCATTGGAAAAGACCCTGATGCTGGAAAAGATTCAATGCAAGAGAAGAGGGCCACAGAGGACTCAATGGACATGTAGTCGTGGGTGTGCTCAATCTCTTCAGTCATGTCCACCTCTGTGACCCCATGGACGGTAGCCCGCTAGGCTCCTCTCTCCATGGAATTTTCCAGGCAAGAATACTGGAGCTTGTTGCCATTTTTTTTTTCCAGTGCATCTTCCTGAGCCAGGGACTGAACCTGGGTCTGTTGCATCACAGGCAGATTCCTTACCATCTGAGCCACCAGGGAAGCCCATCATTAATGTGAATTTGAGCAAACTTGGAGATAGTAAAAGGGAAGCTTTGCCTGCTGCAGTCCACAGGGTCACAAAGAGTCAGACTCAGACATGGCTTCATGACTGAACAACAACAATAAATTGGTATATAACTACAGATTTGTATTCCATTTTTCTAGATTTTAGAAAGCTAAAAATTAGATGACAGTTAAAATAAAGTTTAAAATGTAGTAACTCTTCTGAATTAGGGACAAGTTTCCTCCATTATAATAGAAATGACACAATGAGATTATAAGGAAAAGAAATAAATAATGCCTAGATTTAGTAAACTTATCTAAAACTTAAACATTGAAGTTACTCTTAACAAGGCATAAATGTTCAGCATTGATGAATGAAGTGAAAGCAAGTTAACAGCAGGGTGATCATGTCCTTTGTCCCCCTATATCTTTTAGAAAGTGAAATCAATTCTCAGAGGAACTCACCAAAGAACAAACTAACTGATACACTACATGTCCAAAGTCTCCTATATTCTGGAGGTGTGTGATGAGATGAACTTCTTCAAAATACCCAAGTGTAAGAATTTCCTGTTTCAGTGACATGGTGATGAGAAATGTACTTTCTCCACTATTGCTTCACTCTGAGCCTTCACAGGGCAGTCTGTGAAGACCACAGACATTGTTTGATTTTCACAGTAACCTGGCCACTCAGAGAAGAGGCAGGACTCTGGGCTGTAGAAGGTATGTGTTTCCCTCTCCTTCCTAATCCCTCATCTCACTTATCAGGAGATTACAAATGCCAATGTGGTTCGACTTAGGGACAATTGCTAAGCAAACAAATTAAGGAGATATTGGTATCTGTATTTGATATTTTGGTATTTTAATTTTGGGAGAAAGTAAGAATAAAATATGAAGTATTTGGGAAGATTTCTGAAAATGTTCAGATTCTTGCCTGCAGACATTATTCAAGTGAATAATGTATAACTGATTTTGTTAATCAATACCATTTAAGATGAAGTATCAGGAGCATCAGGACAAGGGACAGTTAACAGTGTATTTTGTTATCAATAGATACATAATTAGATATAGTATTAAATATTTAACTCAGCCCTTAAAAAATAGGTTCTTAAAATGGATTCATAGAATTGTGAATGGCCAATATAATTCTTCACAGATCTAGGTAAAGTAAAAATCACAATATGGTACCTCCAGTAAAATGCTGGATTAACTCAATTATATACAATCAAATGCTTTATAAAAACTTGATCATAATATTGAAAAAAGATAAATCACACTAACACAGAGATTTCTGTCTAACAAATTATATTGCCTGATATGAATAATACCATGGCAATTGTATTAAAATAAGAAATAAAAGAAGAGTCAAATTTAATATTAGGTGTTTTACATGCTTTATAGCATATATATTTTTATTCTCATTTTAGATTAGTAAACTGATTTGCTAAATACTAAATAATTTTTAAAGGTCATACATTGTAAATTTCAAAGCCAGAATTAATTATAGATTGCACTGACTACAGAATCCATTGACTGAATTATTAAGGCACATTACTGACTTATAATTGCTGATACAACTAAAGCTACCCTCATTGACTTAGCAGCCTCAGGATCTTCCTGGAAGTTTGTACCAACATTGCTCTTCCATAAATGATGTATGCTTTTCCTTATTATTTTATAATTTCATATCTTAGCCATTGTCAATTGTCAATTACTCATGTAAAAGAAGTATTTATTTAATGACATTTTAACATTGTTTTGTCTTTATATGATAAAAAGGTTTGGAGAATTTAATATGTCATGTACCATTTTTACCATGTAAAATATTTCTTTAATTTTTTAATGATTTCTTAGAGCTCCACAATCACTCAAAATAGAAGAATTATTTGATAACATCTCATTCTCTTTTCATTAATGAATGTCCCAGTTAAAGCAATGTAATGCAGTGTACCATATATGCCAATACTGTTATTCCCTCATCATGGAAAGCTGCCTTTAACTTTTAACGGATTTTAAACTTACCTATATAATTGGTGCATTTTTTTTCCAATATGGACTTTAATTTGAACCAAGATATTATAACAATTTTAAAGTATTTCTGTGAATTTTGACTTTCAACTCATCAGGATATTACTATTCATGAACTTTTTCAGTAATCTACTAATTTTCATTGTTCCAATAAACAAGTAACATTATGTCAAACAACGAATTTTTTTTAAATATTCATTTGTTTTTAACTGATTGATGACTGGTTTACAATATTGGTTTGATTTCTGTCATACATCAGCATAAATTAACCATAGGTGTACATATGTCCCCTCCTTTGAGTTTCCCTCTCACCTCCCGCCCATTCCCACCACTCTTGGTTATTAAATACCAAATACTATTTTTAAAACTACTTACTCTACCATGAAACAGTTGTCTAAAGGTCTACTGAAATGAGAACCAAACTTGGATTTGCTCAGCTGCTCAATGAGTGCTGTTAACTGACCTCACACATCACTCAGTTTAACCTTTCAAGGTTTCTTGTGATTTTATACACCATTTATTAACTACTTATGTACAGTTTCCATAGAGCAACATCCTTGGCATTAAACAGACACAGAGATGAAGAACCAAAAGGAAAACTACTCAGAACCGAGTCTGGTTAATGATACCAGGAGACAGCATATGAGAGGTAAGATGGTGAAAAGATCAATTTTAGCAGCTGAGCAGGAGAAAACCTATGTGGAATTAAACTTTCAAAATGCCTTTTGTTATGTCAATGGAATGACAGTAACTACTGCTGCAAGTGTAGAGCATTTACCCGCTTCCGTGTTTTTATTAATGAGGCTTAGAGCTGGAGTTTGCAATACAATATTCTAATATGACATACGTGCTGCGCTGTGCTTAGTCGCTCAGCTGTGTCCGTCTATTTGCAACCGCGTGGACTGCAGCCCGCCAGGCTCCTCTGTCCATGGGGATTCTCCAGTATTCATGCCATGCTCTCCTCTAGGACTGCCTACCCAGGCATTGCTGTAATTTGTAGTCTTTGATCTACAACTCGTGAAGCCTTATATTCACTGAAAAAGGAATGGTATATTCTGAGAAGAGGATTGCAATGGTAGATATTGTTTTGGGGTCCAAGTTGGTGTCTTTGAATTCTCACGGATGTGGGATCTTTTGTTCTTCTAAAATAACTGTCTCCATCACTCCTTTCTCAGTGTTTCCTTTTCTCTCCCTGCAGATTCACCATCAGCTCGAGAGAAGGTCATTGTTGTGATCCTGGGAATCATCTGTTTTGTCTTGATGTATACGATAGTGAGAGTGATAACTTTTATTCCACGTAAGTCAAGTTTTGAAAGATTATAATTGAACCTTTCATTTTAATGATCATCAGTGCCTCTAAAATTTCATATTATTATGGAATAGAAGTCTTATTTTAATGCGTGCATTTAGCCTAAGTATTGAACAGTTATTCTGAGTTGAGCAAAGTATAAATTACAGAATGATTGCAGGGAAAATTAAACATGTACATAGATATTTTCTGATTTCATAACTCAAAGATATACTTTAAGAAACTGAAACACCTTATTGAGAAAAATTAATTCTTGAGATTGCTTGAACCAAGTATTGTAAGAGGTGGTGGAGTCTTTTCTCTAAGATTTTCGAAATATACACCTGCCAGTCTTCGTTACCTCATTAATTATTCTTAAAGCAATATTTTCCAGATCATCCTAAATCCTAAAAACATCATGTTTAAACTAAAAACTACAATTATTATGATTTATTTATATCAATGTAAATATTTTAAAATATTACTTCCATTTTTTTCTAGGTACCCAAATATCAGAACAGAATAAGTCCTCTCTGGTAACAAAGCTCCATAAAGGTACATAATGATTTCAAACTTCTATTATAAATATGGTTTGTATTTTGCCTCTCTCTTAAGCTGGTGAAGATAGAAATAGATTTGAGGATAAAACATAAATTATAAAATCAGGCAACAATATTCCTAAATAATGATTATGAGAGTCTTTCTTCCTATGCAACAATATGATCACCATGTCCATTGTTGGCAATTGGCTGTAATTTCCTCCTGCTATAATATGATAAGAGACAAAAATTTTGCTATTCTAAAATAGGAGTTTCATTTCTTGATTTTCAGGATGTGTAAATAGTAGATATTTCTATGTGTTTGCTTTATATGGGGACATATATTAAAGACAGACCCTCTCTATGAATGCATGAATGAGATTTGTTTTACATGTACCAGCCTTGAGGTTGCATAGATATGTTATTTTATATATATGTGTGTATGCATACATATGTCTACCTCTATGCATATGTGTAAGTTAATTTTTATTTTTCAAATTCAAACTGTTTTTGCATAGTAATTCATAATCTTTCCTCAGAATGTCATTGTGGTCATTGCCCAAAAGACTGGCTTACATATTCCAACAATTGCTATTCTACTAGTCTGGAAAAAAAGTCATGGAATGAGAGTTTGATATCCTGTGCTACTGAGAATTCTACTCTGCTTTATATAGATAATGAAGAGGAAATGGTAAGATATTCAATGTTTCCAACACTTTGCTGAAGGCTTGATTTAGTCAACATTTTATTTGTTAGGATTCACTTGTGCTTTTGTACATATTTGTAGCTTGTTTATTTTAAGGTCTGCTAGTATTCCATTAAACAATGGAATGTAACTTTATGATACTTTATTTACATTTTTATACCATTCATGCATGTGTATTAACTTCTGGTTCTTGCTTTTCATAAAAAACCGTGCTTCTACAAATGCTATTAAATTCTAAATTACATTGTGCTAATTTTACCAACATCAAGGAAAATAAATATGATTTTGCCTATAGAATTATGTAATTGCACATCAGATCATGGAATACAAGTTTCAACTTCACAGCAGCCCCCAACCCCTCTGTAATACCTTATCACTTCTCCACCTCCTAATTTACTCACTGTCCTGACTTTTGATATTATAGAATCTCTTTGATTGCTTTTGAATCATATCCATGGAATCCCGTGTTCGTGCTTAGTCGTTCAATCGTGTCTGACTCTTTGCAACCTCATTAACTTCAGCCTGTCAGGCTCCTGTGTCCACAGAATTTTCCAGGCAAGAATACTGAAGTGGGTTGCCATTTTCTACTCCAGGACATGGAATCATACAGGTTGTCCCTGTCTCATCACTGCCACGTGATATTTTGCAGTTCCTCCAAATTCTTGCATTTATGTGACGTTTGTAAATTTCCGCAGCTCATTGTGTGAATTCAACATTTACGACCCATTCTTTCCAATGCCTCTGGGTGGAGATGGAGTCTTACACCCTCAGGGATAAAGAGGCTTCCTGGCTTCAGTAGCTTTAGTCAAGACATCCCATTTGCTGGTCCCACCCCTACCTATCACCCAACCTTAGTGTCTCTCAGTGGAGGAAACAGAGGCAATTTCTCTGACTGCTCCTTGTTAGTAAGTGTCCTGAGGGATCACCTTGTAAGACTTACCTGGTGTTGCCTACACGATTCTCTCAACACACAGAAGGAATGGCTTACCTGTGCTACCCTCAACAGCTAGCTTAGGTATTGGGTGTTTGGGAAGTAAGAGGCCAAGGTCACTTTCACCTGGTTGTGGGGAGCTACAAGATGCCCCTAATTATCATTCCCTCACCTCCCACCTTGTTCTCTCATCACAGAGAAGTGATTAACGATTACAGAGGAGTGGGGCTGCTGGGAAGTCTCAGGCCACATCACCCTTCTATTTCCACCTTTCAGAGTTCTCCTTTCTCGTGTCTTTCATTAGTTCCCATGTTTACAGTTGACCTTAGCAGGGAGGAGCAGAGAGAAATGAGTCTCTGGCCCCTTGTCTGGTCCACTGGATTCCACCAATACAGAAACAGATGGCTTTGGGGTTTATCTAGTCAAAGAACGGTGTCAAGCTCAGAAAACCAATTCTTCGGCTCTCCTGTCACTTATTTTCTCAATTTCATTTCCTTAATTTCCCTCTGAAACTGAAATTCTGAGAAACATATAATAGTAGAGAAATCCATTGATATTGTCACAATATCCAGAAAAATGAATGTCATGGAATCTATAAGCTTATTTAAAGCCTTGCTATGTTAGTTTTGATGGCACCCCACTCCAGTACTCTTGCCTAGAAAATCCCATGGACGGAGGAGCCTGGAAGGCTGCAGTTCATGGGGTCGCTGAGGGTTGGAAACAACTGAGCGACCTCACTTTCACTTTTCATGCATTGGAGAAGGAAATGGCAACCCACTCCAGTGTTCCTGCCTGGAGAATCCCAGGGACGGGGGAGCCTGGTGGGCTGCCATCTACTGAGTCGCATGGAGTCGGACACGACTGAAGCGACTTAGCAGCAGCAGCAGCAGCAGCATGTTAGTCTTGACATGAGGAAAAATGAAATTTTATGAATCAGAATCTTCTTCGTTACACATATTCAATTACTCCACCTTCTTACCCCTGAGGCTTAATGTTAGATGTAGTTCACAGCTGTAAGGATCCCCAAGTTGTTATGCCAGGTGTTTTCTTTTGTACGATCTCTACAACTAATTCATGTCTTTGTAAATATTCCCTTTATTAACTGGCTGTCGAAAAAAAGCAATGTTCCTTATTAACATTAGAACACAGTGAAACTGATAAGTATAAATGTTGAGTTGATGTTCAATCAAAAGTACAGATATTTCTTAATATTTATGGCACTATTAAAACTTCAAACTTTCAACTCATGTTTTTTAGTGTTAGATTAGAATCTAACATGTTCAATTTGTTCAAAGAAAGAAAGATGCTATGAAGGAACACATCTTTTGACTTGCATTTTAAAAAGTAACAAAAATGTTTCATAATGACTATTTAAGTGAAAATTCTTTATTTTGGGCTAGGAATTTCTGACGTCCCTATCAATTATATCGTGGATTCAAGTCTCTCGTGCCGGCCGCGGTCATCCTTGGATGTGGCTAAATGGTTCAACTTGCAAACTACAGTAAGTTTGTAAAAAGAATGCTATATAGAGGAGGAAAAATATAAAAAAAAGAAATATTTTAAAAATAATACAAATACATTTGTTTTAGTCAAATTATAGAAAGCTGAAGGGAGATATTGAAAGTTAATAAAATGTTAATACCAATGTTGAAAAATAAGCTACTCTGTAGCCCAATTTCCAAGTGACAAGCTCTTACTGAAATTTTATTAAAGACTTCATTACCCATTTTCAAACTATCTTGTATTACAGTTACATGGAAAATGCTATTGTTTCCTGAGTTGTCTTCATAGAATATAACAGAATTATGCATTTTTCCATAACAGGATAACAGACTATTTACCTGGTGAACATAACTGTGCTGTACAATCTGTACAAGGCATAACAGCAGAAGACTGTCAGTTTCCAAATGCATATCATTGCAAGCACAAGCTTGAGAATTAAAACATGAGTTTGGATGCTGTTGGGTAACTTGACCTTTTACAAAATGGAAATAATATTCTGACTGCATACATTTTAAAATGAATTATATTATTTTTTCTGATTAAGGAAAGTTTTTCAAAAACAGTTGAAATATAATTGTGTGTGCTCATTCGTTCAGTTGTGTCTGACTCTTTGAGACCTCATGGACTGTCAGGGTGTCAGGCTTCTCTGTCCAAGGAATTCTCCAGTCAAGAATACTGGAGTGGTTCTATTCCCAGATTTTTAAGGAATTTCCACACTGTTCTCCATAGTGGCTGTACCAGTTTGCATTCCCATCAACAGTGTAAGAGGGTTTCCTTTTTCTCCATACCCTCTTCAGCTATTGTTGTCTGTCGACTTTTTTATGGTGGCCATTCTGACCGGCAGAGACGATACCTCATTGTGTTTTTAATTTGCATTTCTCTAGTAACGAGTGATGTTGTGATATGAGAAAGCTACATATCTTTCGTGGGTCTTATTAGCCCTCTGTATATCTTCTTTGGAGAAATGTCTGTTCAGTTCTTTGGCTCACTTTTTGATTGGGTTGTTCATTTTTCTGGTATTGAGCTGCATGAAGTGCTTGTATATTTTGGAGCTGGATTCTTTGCCAGTTGTTTCATTTGCTGTTATTGTCTTCCATTCTGAAGGCTGCCTTTCCACCTGGCTTATAGTTTCCTTCGTTGTGCAAAAGATTTTAAGTTTAACCAGGTTCCATTTGTATTTTTGTTTTTATTTCCATTACTCTGCAAGGTGGGTCATAGAGAATCTCGCTGTGATTTATGTCAGAGGGTGTTATGCCTCGGTTTTCCTCTAAGAGTTGTAATAGTCTCTGGTGTTACATTTAGATCTGTCATCCATTTTGAGTTTATTTTTGTTTATGGTGTTAGAAAGTGTTCTAGTTTCATTCTTTTGCATATGGTTGACTGGTTTTCCCAGTATTTGAATCAGTTCTAATGAGGTGCATGAAACTGGAGCCTATTACACACAGGGAACTAAGTCAGAAAGAGAACCATCAATACACTATATTAATGCATATATGGACTTTAGAAAGAAGGTAACAACGATCCTATATGCAAGGCAACAAAAGAGACACAGATGTAAAGAACAGACTTTTGGAGTATGAGGGAGAAGGCAAGGGTGGGATGATTTGAGAGAATAGCATTGAAACGTGTATATTACCATACATAAAAGAGATGACCAGTGCAAGTTGGATGCATGAAGCAGGACACTCAGAGCTGGTGCTCTGAAACAACAGAAGGGATGGAGGAGGGAGGAAGGTGAGTGTGGGGTTCTGAATGGGGGAACACATGCGCACCCATGGCTGATTCATGTTGATGTATGAGAAAAATACCACAATATTTTAAAGTAATTATCCTCCAATTAAAATAAATTATTAATTTATAAAAAAGACACTGGAGCGGACTATCATTTCATATTCCCTGGAGGATCTTCCTGACCCAGGGATCAAACCCTCATCTCCTGCACTGGCAGGCAGTTTCTTCACCACTAGTGCCACCTGGAAAACCCCATTGAAATATCATATACACATCCAAAAATATAGGTATCATTCTTTTGTGTCTCACTTTTTTTGCTCAACAGTATGTTTATGGCATTCAGACTTCTAAAAGATTGCATACTGTGTGAGCCCATTTCCATGTAATATCAAAAATAGGAGTAGACAGACCAGAAGTAGATTAGTGATTACTAACGGTTGTGAAGAGACGGAATAGGAAAAGACTGCAAATTGATTAGTGATGAATGCTCTCTAGAGTTTGATAGTAGTGATGGTCATAAACTGTGAATAATTTTAAAATCATGGATCTATATATTTTAAATGGATAAATTTTATGCTCTGTAAATACACCTCATTAAAGTTTTTTAAAAAAACTGCTTTGGGACTGCATTTAATCTTTACAATAATTTATGAGATAATCGTCGCACTGTTCAGCATGTGGTATCTTGATTCAGTGACCAGGGATCGAACGCCCACTCCCTGCACCGGGAAGCAAGTAATCCGAACCACTGGAGCACCAGCAAAATTCCCCTATAATATTTAATAGTTTCCAACATTGAAATTTCACACAAATATGGACATTTCATAGCCATACTTTTGTAAATGGCAATTTTGTTTTTAAATTTGTAGTAATTGTTGCTGCTGCAAATAGAATTGTGCCCAATGACTTCTCTGATTGTATGTATTAATTTTATCATTTCAAATATATATTCCTCTGGATTTTTAATGTATCTAAATAGTGCAACTCTGAATAATCACGTTCTATTTCTTCCCTCCAGGTGCGATAACTTTTTCTTATTTTTCTTTTCTGTTATTTTTTTTCTTGTTTTTGACTTATTTTTACCTAATTGGCTTTTATTTCCAATGTTGAACAGATGGTACAGTAAAGATCTTATAAGTATCCTTTCTATACTGGGGGAAAATATTTCAATATTTCATGCTCAAATATGAGGTGTTTTTTAAGGTTTTTTCATATACCTTTCTAACATGAAAGCAATTCCATAGTATTCATAATTTTCTTAGGTTTTGTATGCAATCAGTCATGTTACCATTTTACTATTTTTCTTTCAATGGAATGAGAAAATTTTTAAATGCTTTTGAAATATCTCTTTCCTTCAAATGTTGACCAATTATGCATTCCTGAAATGAAACCACAAAAATCGTTCTGTATTTGCTTCCTTTGAAAAATCATTGCATATATCACATTTAGATTAAGATGATTTTCTTCACCCATTATCACAAAGAGTTTGGACTGAATCCATTAATATTATGTAACTTGACAGGTTTTGTTATCAAGGCTCTATGGAAGCCTCTGTTTTATAGTGAAAGACCTGGCATAGTTTTAAGTGTTATTATTCACTACTGTTACCATTAAAGCTCCTAGAATTTTTTGTAAGGTTTATCAGTTCAGTTCAGTTCAGTCTCTCAGTTGTGTCTGACTCTTTGCAACCCCAAGAACTGCAGCACACCAGGCCTCCCTGTCCATCACCAACTCCCAGAGTTCACTCAAACTCATGCCCATTGAGTCAGTGATGCCATCCAGCCATCTCATCCTCTCGTCCCCTTCTCCTCCTGCCCCCAATCCCTCCCAGCATCAGAGTCTTTTCCAATGAGTCAACTCTTTGCAAGAGGTGCCCAAAGTACTGGAGTTTCAGCTTTAGCATCATTCCTTCCAAAGAACACCCAGGACTGATCTCCTTTAGGATGGACTGATTGGATCTCCTTGCAGTCCAAGGGGCTCTCAAGAGTCTTCTCCAACACCACAGTTCAAAAGCATCAATTCTTCGGCGCTCAGCTTTTTTCACAGTCCCACTCTCACATCCATACATGACTACTGGAAAAACCATAGCCTTGACTAGATGGACCTTTGTTGGCAAAGTAATGTCTCAGTGAACTGAATAAATTTAACACATGTTAAAGTTATACAGGTTTATAGTTATTGTACTTCATTAGGTAATTTCCATTTTCTAGACATTCTATTTCATATAGATAGTAAAATGGTTTCATAACACAGCTTTATTGTCTATTTAACATCCGTAAAAACCATAGTGGTTTTGTCAGGTTTCAGTTCAGTTCAGTCACTCAGTCATGTCCGACTCTTTGTGACCCCATGGACTGCAGCATGCCAGGCTTCCCTGTCCATCACCAACTCCCAGAGCTTGCTCAAACTCATGTCCATCGACTCAGTGATGCCATCCAACCATCTCATCCTCTGTTGTCCCTTTCTCCTCCTGCCTTCAATCTTTCCCAGCATCAGGGTCTTTTCCAATGAGTCAGTTCCTCCCATCACATGGCCAAAGTATTGGAGTTTCAGCTGCAGCATCAGTCCTTCCAATGAATATTCAGGACTGATTTTCCCCAGGATGGACTTGTTTGATCTCCTCCCAGTCCTAGGGACTCTCAAGAGTCTTCTACAACACCATAGTTCAAAAGCATCAGTTCTTCAGTGCTCAGCTTTCTATATGGTCCAACTCTCACATCCATACATGACTACTGAGAAATCAAGCTTTGACTAGATGGATCTTTGTCGGCAAAGTAATGTCTCTGATTTTAATATGCTGTCTAGGTTGGTCATAGGTTTCCTTCCAAGTAGCAATCGTCTTTCAATTTCATGGCTGCAGTCAAATCTGGAATGATTTTGGAGTCCAAAAAAATAAAGTCTCTTACTGTTTCCATTGTTTCTCCATCTTTTTGCCATGAAGTAATGGGACTGGATACCATGATCTTCACTTTTTGAATGTTAAGTTTTAAGCCAGCTTTTTCACTCTCCTATTTCATTTTCATCAAGAGGCTCTTTAGGTCTTTGCTTTCTACCATAAGGGTGGTGTCATCTGCATGTCCAAGGTTATTGATATTTCTCCCAGCAATCATGATTCCAGATTGTGCTTCATCCAGCCCAGTATTTCTCATGATGTACTCTGCATATAAGTAAAATAAGCAGGGTGACTATATACAGCCTTGATGTACTCCTTTCCCAATTTGAAACTAGTCTGTTGTTCCTTGTCCAGTTCTAACTATTGCTTCTTGATTTGCATACAGATTTCTCAGGAGGAGGCCAGGTGGTCTGGTATTCCTATCTTAAAGAATTTTCCACAGTTTGTTGTCATCTATAGTCAAAGGCTTTGGTGCAGTCAACAGAGCAGAAGATGTTTTTCTGAAAGTCTCTTGCTTTTCCGATGATCCAACAGACGTTGGCAATTTTATCAACAAAGAATCAAATTGCTTACATCTATTGGATTGTCGTGTTTATACAGATATAAAAGATTCATGTTTTCTCTATTCTCCAAGTGTCATTTATTGATTTTATTGTCTTTCAAATGAAAACAGCTTTGACCCTTTTATTCCGCTCTATTATAATTATTTCCTTTTCATGATTTTTCATATTTGTTATTCTCTTCCTTCGTCTTTATGTCAATTACCTTAATTTCACCAAAATTGCTTTTTCGTTTCAAGTTTCTTTTCAAGCATACTCAGATTTCTTCTTTGTTTTTTTGTTTAAAATGTATGCATTTAAGGCAATTAATATGTCACAAGACAGAATCTTGCTGTTACATTTTTCTTTTAATTCATACACAATTATGAAATTTGACTTTGGATTTTTCCTTGGTTCATATGTTATTTAGAAATAGATTACTGAATATAAAACCCAATAAAGATTTTCAAAATTTTGGTTATTTACTTTTATTTTAGGCAAACTGGTTAGAAAATTTTCATGAATCTGGAAATATTCTGTATGCCTATTACATATGGCTGATGTAACTATGAAATGAATCTGAAATGTTTATTTCTTCTAATTAGGTTAAAAATTAACTTTGAATATTCACATTTCAAGTGCCCATTTGCCAAACTTGGCTGGGGGCTAGTGCAATGACACTATAGTTCTGTAGTTTTTTTAGTAATGTAACTGGACATAGGAGTATATAGCAAATTTTTGGAAAATGTTCATGTGAACTTAAAAGATAAGAATATTCTATCTTAGTGTATGTGTATGTGTTCATATATGTACTGGTTAATTGCCTAACAGATATTTCTATTGCCTACTGCTATATCTGCTTGCTTGATAAGCAGTGGTGATAAATTGTTTAAATCTCCATTTATGACTGTTTATGACATATGACTCTTTATGACATTATGATTCCATTTATGACATTTACTTATGCATGATTTTCAAATCTGTGTTGAACTTGTACTATTCAGTATATACATTTTTAAATTGCTAATAGCTTAGATACTCAGTACATAATTATTAAACATGTTCCATCTTTTGTAACGTGGTTCTTGCTTTATACTGTGAGAGTACATTAACTAAAGCAGTTTGTGTTCTTTTTCTTTACTTTCTATTCATGGCTTTTGATAAAATAATATGACTCTTAAGTTAGCAGTTATTAAAATAACTGTTTTACTTACATAGCTGTGTTAAACAAAATATTTTAAGATATAAACATTCTTAGAATTTAAATGGAAAGCTAGTCCATATATATTTAATATAAATTTAAGATTATCATATGCTCTATTTACATATATTATTTATATGCAAGTACATATAGTTAATATTTAAGTATAATATATTTTTACTTGGAATTCTACATTATCTTGCTTTCTTATCTTTCACAATAAATATTTTTAACTTTATACAAATTTATAAATTTAATCTGTCTTAGTTCTATCAGTGCCCTACATTTTACAGCATGCATTCTTTACTTAATAGTCTAGTAAGTTCATATTTTTGTACTTTTCTCAAACAACAAAAAGATATAATTTCTCTCTACTCTTTTCACTGCTCATGCCATTTTTGCTCCCTTTAATTCTAATACAAGCATATATGCACAATCTGATACTTTATCGTTATTATTTTACCTGTCAATATCTATTTGGATACATCCACATAAGTTCTTTTCTTCAATTCTTCTTTCCTTTCTGCATATCCAAATTTTCAGCTAGAATAAGAGTTTCTTCTTAATAAGACCTTAAAATGTTTCCTTTACATAGAGTCATTTGGTAATTTTGGCAATCTCCCTCCATTTAAAAAACTTCCTTGGAAACGAATCCATCTAGCCATCATGTTAAAAGGGTATTTGCACTTACTATGTCCCATCACTTCATGGGAAATAGATGGGGAAAGAGAAGAAACAGTGTCAGACTTTATTTTGTGGGACTCCAAAATCACTGCAGATGGTGATTGCAGCCATGAAATTAAAAGACGCTTACTCCTTGGAAGGAAAGTTATGACCAACCCAGATAGCACATTCAAAGCAGAGACATTACTTTGCCAACAAAAGTCCATCTAGTCAAGGCTATGGTTTTTCCAGTGGTCATGTATGGAGGTGAGAGTTGGACTGTGAAGAAAACTGAGCGCTGAAGAATTGATGCTTTTGAACTGTGGTGTTGGAGAAGACTCTTGAGAGTCCCTTGGACTGCAAGGAGATCCAACCAGTCCATCCTAAAGGAGATCAGTCCTGGGTGTTCTTTGGAAGGAATGATGCTAAAGCTGAAACTCCAGTACTTTGGCCACCTCATGTGAAGAGTTGACTCATTGGAAAAGACTCTGATGCTGGGAGGGATTAGGGGCAGGAGGAGAAGGGGACGACAGAGGATGAGATGGCTGGGTGGCATCAGCGACTCGATGGACATGAGTTTGAGTGAACTCGGGGAGTTGGTGATGGACAGGGAGGCCTCGTGTGCTGCAATTCATGGGATTGCAAAGAGTCAGACATGACTGAGTGACTGAACTGAACTGATGGATATCCAATTTATCTATCTCTCTTAGGTCACTAGGTACTGTCATTTTAGATATAGTCACAAATGTATTTATGCAGTAAATTCAAAATACTCTTAGATTCTGAGTATTTATCTTGGCTGTATGTGGATTAACCATAGATTTTATTAAAGTTAAATGCCAGAAGAATCAACATATTTGGGCATGTAACCAATGACATGATGTGTACAAAATTATGTAACTGTAACCAGCAAAGTGTATGATAACATGATGTTTAAGGCTTACCTCGTAGCTCAGCTGGTAAAGAATCTGCCTACATTACAGGAGACTTCGGTTCAATCCCTGGGTTGGGCAGATCTCCTGAAGAAGGGAATAGCTACCCACTCCAGAATTCTTGCCTGGAAAATTCCGTGGACAGAGGAGCCTGAAGGGCTACTTTTCATGGATTCACAAAGAGTTGGACACAACTGAGTGACTTTCACTTTTCACTTCAAATTTTAAAAGTGAATATTACTGAATTTTATGTTTTTTGGCATCACTAATGGATGCTTCACTTGCTATAATTCAATGAAGTGGGTAATAGAATATTATTTATTTAGTTTATTAATATAAAATATAATAAAGATAATCACCATATAGGTAGCCATTAGAAATTGCTATAGAAAGTTCAAATATTAATCTATATTATTAGGACATAATACAGTTTGCAAATAGCTTACAAATACCTGAGAAAAGAAGAGAAGTGAAAGGCAGAGGAGCAGGAAAAGATATACCCAACTGAATGCAGAGTTCCATAAATTAGCAAGGAGAAAGTCTTCTTAAGTGAACAATACAAAGAAATAGAGGAAAACAATAGAATGGGAAAGACTAGAGATCTTTTCAAGAAAATTGGAGATACCAGGGAATATTTCATGCAAAGATAGGCACAAGGGAGGACAAAAATGGCAAAGACCTAACAGAAGCAGAAGAGATTAAGAAGAGGTGGCAAGAATACCCAGAATACCTGTACAGAAAAGCTCTTAATGACCCAGATAACCACAGTGGTGTGGTCACTCACCTAGAGCCAGACATCCTGAAGTGTGAAGTCAAGTGGGCCTTAGGAAGACTTTCTAAAAACAAAGCTAGTGGATGTGGTGTAATTCCAGCTGCGCTATTTCAAATCCTAAAGAATGATGCTGTTAAAGTGCTGCACTCAATATGCCAGCAAACTGGAAGACTCAGCAGTGGCCACAGGACTGGAAAAAGTCAGTTTTCATTCCAATCCCAAAGAAAGGCAACACTGAATAACGTTCAAATTATCCTATTACATTCATTTCACATGCTCTCAAGATTATGCTCAAAATCCTTGAAGCTAAGCTTCAGCAGTACATGAACAGAGAACTTCCAGATATTCAGACTGGATTCAGAGAAGGCAGACAATCAAATTTTCAACATCCATTGGATCATAAAGAAAATAAAGGAATTCCAGAAAAACATCTACTTTTGCCTCATTGACTCTGCTAAAGGCTTTGATTGTATGGATCACAACCAGTGTGGAATATTCTTAAAGAGATGGGAATACCTGACAACCTTACCTGCCTCCTGAGAAACCTATATACAGATCAAGAAGCAACAGTTAGAACTGGACATGAAACAACGGACTGGTTTCAAATTGGGAAAAGAGTACATCAAAGCTGTATATTGTCACCCTGTTTATTTAACTCATATGCAGAGTACATCATATGAAATGCTGGACTGGATGACTCACAAACTGGAATTAAGATTGCAGCAAGAGATATCAACAACCTCAGATAGGAGATGATACCACTTTAATGACAGAAAGTGAAGAGGAACTAAAGAGCTTCTTGATGCAGGTGAAACAGGAGAATGAAAAAGATGGCTTAAAATTCAACAATCAAAAAACAGAAATCATGGCATCCAGTCCCATCACTTCATAGTAAATAGACGGAGAAAAAGTGGCTGCTGCTGCTAAGTCGCTTCAGTCATGTCCGACTCTGTGACCCCATGGACGGTAGCCCTCTAGGCTCCTCTCTCCATGGAATTTTCCAGGCAAGAATACTGGAGCGTGTTGCCATTTCTTTCTCCAAGGAATCTTCCTCAGCCAGGGACTGAACCTGGGTCTGTTGCATCACAGGCAGATTCTTTACCATCTGAGCCAAGGAAGCCCCTCGATGGACATGAACCTCAGCAAACTCAGGGAGATAGTGAAGGACAAGGAAGTTTTGCCTGCTGCAGTCCACAGGGTCACAAAGAGTCAGACACAGCATCATGACTGAACAACAATAATAAACTGGTAAATAACTACAGATTTACATTCCATTTTTCTAGATTTTAGAAAGCTAAAAATTAGACGACAGTTAAAATAAATTTTAAAATGTAGTAATATCAATAACATCAGATATGCTGATGACACCACCCTGATGGCAGAAAGTGAAGAACTAAAGAGCCTCTTGATGAAAATGAAAGAAGAGAATGAATAGGTTGACTTAAGGCTGAACATTCAGAAAACTAAGATTGTGGCATCTGGTCCCATCACTTCATGGCAAATAGATGGGGAAAAAGTGGAAACAGTGGCAGAGTTTATTTTGGGGAGCTGTGGCTCAGAGGTTAAAGTGTCTGCCTCCAATGCAGGAAGCCCGGGTTCAATCCCTGGGTCAGGAAGATCCCCTGGAGAAGGAAATGGCAACCCAGTCCAGTATTTTTGCCTGGAGAATCCCACGGACAGAGGAGCTTGGTAGGCTACAGTCCACGGGGTCACAAAGAGTTGGACATGACTGAGTGACTTCACTTTCACTTTCAAAATCACTGAAGATGGTGATTGCAACCATGAAATTAAAAGATGCTTACTCCTTGGAAGAAAAGTTATGACCAACCTAGACAGCATATTAAAAAGCAGAGACATTACTTGTTAACAAAAGCTCTTCTAGTCAAGGCTATGGTTTTTCCAGTAGTCATGTATGGATGTGAGAGTTGGACTGTGAAGAAAGCTGAGTGCTGAAAAACTGATACTTTTGAACTGTGGTGTTGGAGAAGACTCTTGAGAGTCCCTTGGACTGCAAGGAGATCCAACCAGTCCATCATAAAGGAGGTCAATCATGAGTGTTCATTGGTAGGACTGATATTGAAGCTGAAACTCATTTGAAAAGACCCTAATGCTAGGAAAGATTGAGGGCAAGAGGAGAAAGGGACAATAGAGGATAAGATCATTGGATGGCATCCCTGACTCAATAGACATGAGTTTGTGCAAGCTTCAAGTGTTGGCAATGGCAGGGAAGCCCAGCGTGCTGCAGTCCATGGGGTCACAAAGAGTCAGACATGACTGAATGACTGAACTGAACAAGCAAGGAGAATGGGGAGCTCATGTTCAAAAGACCCAAACTCCTTGGTGGATTTGGGGGAAGGGTTATTAAAGACTCAGGGAGATAGTGAAGGCCAGGGAAGCTTGGTGTGCTACAGTCCATGGGATCACAAACAGTAAGACATGACTTCGTTACTGAACAACAATGATAAATTAGGGTATAACTACAGATTTACATTTCATTTTTCTAGATTTTAGAGAGCTCAAATTTAGATGACAGTTAAAAGTTAAAATATAGTAACTCTTTTGAAGGCTTCCCTTGTGGCTTAGCTGGTGAAGAATCCGCCTGCAATGTGGGAGACCTGGGTTTGATCCCTGGGTTGGGAAGATCCCCTGGAGAAGGGAAAGGATACCCTGTCCAGTATTCTGGCTTAGAGAATTCCAGGGACTGTGCAGTCCATGGGGTTGCAGAGTCAGACACGACTGAGAAACTTTCACTTTCATTTTCAACTCTTCTGAATTAGGGACTGCTGCTGCTGCTGCTAAGTCGCTTCAGTCATGTCTGACTCTGTGCGACCCCAGAGACGGCAGCCCACCAGGCTCCCCATCCCTGGGATTCTCCAGGAAAGAACACTGGAGTGGGTTGCCATTTCCTTCTCCAATGCATGAAAGTGAAAATTGAAAGTGAAGTTGCTCAGTCGTGTCTGACTCCTAGCGACCCCATGGACTGCAGCCTATCAGGCTGCTCTGTCCATGGGATTTTCCAGGCAAGAGTACTGGAGTGGGTTGCCATTGCCTTCTCCAGAATTAGGGACAAGTATCCTTAAATATAAACTGTTAATGGAATTATGGTTTCCTCCGTTACAATAGAAATGACACAATGAGATTATAAGGAAATAAATAATGCCTTGATTTACCAAACTTATCTAAAAGTAAAACTCAAACATTGAAGGTACTCTTGACAAGGCCTAAGTGTTCAGCCAGCATTGATGAATGAAATGAAAGCTAGTTAACAACATGGTGATCACGTCCTTTGTCCCCCATTATCTTTCAGAAAGTGAAAACAATTCTCAGAGGTACTTGCCAAACGACAAATTAACTGACACTACATATCCAAAGTCTCCTGTATTCTGGAGTTGTGTGATGAGATAAACAATCTTCAAAATACCCAAGTGTAAGGATTTCCTGTTTCAGTGACATGGTGATGAGAAGTGTATTTTTTCCACTATTGCTTCATTCTGAGCCTTCACAGGGCAGTTTGTGAAGACCATAGTTTGTTTTTTTGTTGTTGTTGTTTTTAATCACAATAACCTGGCCACCCATGAGAGGAGGCAGGACTTTGGCCTGTAGAAGGTACGTGTCTCCCTCTCCTTCCTAATTCCTCATCTCATTTAGCAGGAGATTACAAATGCCAGTGTGGTTCAATTTAGGGATAATTGCTATGCAACCAAATTAAAGAGATATTGGTATCTGTATTTGATATTTTGGTATTTTAATTTGGGGGGAAAGTAAGAAGAAAATATGAAGTATTTGGGAAGATTTCTGAAAATGTTCAAATTCTTGCCTTCAGACATTATACAAATGCATCCACACATGCGTAACTGAGTTTGTAAATCAATGCAATTAAAGTGAAGTCTCACATGAGCATCAGAAAAGGACCAGTTAAACATTGTATTCAGAGAAGGCAATGGCACCCCACTCCAGCACTCTTGCCTGGAAAATCCCATGGACGGAGGAGCTTGGTGGGCTGCAATCCATGGGGTCGTTAAGAGTCGGACACAACTGAGCGACTTCACTTTCACTTTTCACTTTCGTGCATTGGAGAAGAAAATGGAAAGCCGCTCCAGTGTTCTTGCCTGGAGAATCCCAGGGATGGTGGAGCCTGGTGGGCTGCCGTCTCTGGGGTTGCACAGAGTTGGACACGACTGAAGCGACTTAGCAGCAAACATTGTATTATGTCATCAATAGACATATAATTAGATATATTATTAAATATTCTTAAACTGGATTCATTAAATTGTGAAGGACCAATGTAATTCTTTACAGATTTAGTTGAAATAAAAACCAGAACATGGTTTACCTTCAGTAAAATGCTGGCTTAAGCTCAGTTATATACCATCAAATGCTTTAGAAAAACATGAACATAATATTGGAAAAAAAAGATAAACCACACTGACACAGAGATTTCTAATAAATTATGTTGCTGAATATGAATAATATCATGGCAATCATATTAAAATAAGAAATATAATAAAAAGTCATATGTAATATTAAATGTTTTACACACTTTATATCCTACATATTTTTATTCTCATTTTAGATTAGTAAACTTGCTTGCTAAATACTAAATAATTTTTAAAGATCATACATTGTAAATTTCATAGCCAGATTTAATCTAGATTTCACTGACTACAGAATCCATTGACTGAATTATTAAAGTACATTATCTAACATTATAATTGATGATACACCTAAAGCTATCCTCATTGAATTACAGCCTAAGAATCTTCCTGGAAGTTTGTACCAACATTGTTCTTCCATAAATGAAGTACGCTTTTCCTTATCATTTTGTGATCTCATATCTTAGCCATTATCAATTGCCAATTACTTATGTAAAATAAGTATTTATTTAATAATATTTTTAGCATTGTTTTGTCTTTTTATCATACAACGTTTTGAAGAGGTTAATATGTCATGTAACATTTTTAGCATGTAAAATATTTCTTTAAAATTTTAATGATTTCTTAGAGCTCCACAATCAGTCAAAAGAGAAGAGTTATTTGATAGTATCTCATTCCCCTTTCATAAATGAATGTCCTGATTAAGGAAGTTTAGTGCAGAAAGTACTATATATGCCAATACTGCAATTCCCTCATCCTTAGAAAGCTGTCTTTAACTTTTAATGGATTTTAAAATTATCAATATAACTGGTGCATCATTTTTTGCAATATGGCATTTTAATTTAACACTGTTATTATAACAGTTTTAAAATGTAACTGTGAAAGATGACTTCAGATTGATCAGGATATTGCTATTCATGAACTTTTTCATTAATCTACTAATTTTCATTGTTCCAATAATGAAGTAACATTATGTCAAACAGGAATATTATTTTTCTAATATTTTTTTATTTTTAATTGATTGACAATTGGTTTACAATATTGGCTTGATTTATGTCATTCACCAACATGAATTAGCCATAGGTGTTCATACGCTCCCTCCCTCTTAAATCTCCCTCTCACCTCCTGCCCATTCCCACTCCTCCAGGTTATTAAAAATGGAATACAATTTTTAAAATGACTTACTCTATCATGAAACAGTTGTCTAAAGGTTTATGGAAATGAGAACTAAACTTGGACTTTTTCAGCTGCAGAATGAGTGCTATTATGGTCTCACACATCACCCAGATTAACCCTTCAAGGCTTCTTGTGATTTTTTACACCATTTATTAACCACTTATGTAAAGTTTCCATAGATCACAATTCTTGGCATTAAACAGCCAAGGAGATGAAGAACCAAAAGGAAAGCTACTCAGAACCGAGTCTGGTTAAGGACACCAGGAGACAGCAAATGAGAGCTAACTCAAAGATATACTTTAGGAAACTGAAACACCTTATTGAGAAAACTAAATTAATTATTGAGATTGCTTAAACCAAATACTGTAAGAGGTGATGGAGTCTCTTCTCTAAGGCTTTTGAAATATACACACCCTGGTTTTCATTATCTCACTAATTATTCTTAGAGCAATTTTTTCCAGATCATCCTAAATCCTATAAACACCACGTTTAAACTAAGAAACTAAAATTATTATGAATTATTTAGATCAATGCTAGTCGTTTAAAAGATTACTTCTATTTTTTTCTAGGTACCCAAATACCAGAACAGAGTAAGCGCTCTCCAATAACAAAGTTCCAGAAAGGCACATAATGATTTCAAACTTCTAATACAAATATAGCTTATATTTTGTGTCTCTCTTAGCCTAGTGAAAATAGGAATAGATTTTGGGGTAGAATACAAATTATAAAATCAGCCATATATAAAATAGATAGCCAACAGGAATTTGCTGTGTGGCTCAGGAAACTCAAACAGAGGCTCTGTATCAACCTAGAGAGGATGGAGAAGGAGATGGGAGGGAGGTTCAAACAGAGGGTTCAATCTAGATTGCATATTCAAAAGCAGAGACATTACTTTGGTGACTATGGTCTTCTAGTCAAGGGTATGGTTTTTCCAGTAGTCATGTATGGATGTGAGAGTTGGACTGTGAAGAAGGCTGAGAGCCAAAAAATTGATGCTTTTGAACTGTGGTGTTGGAGAAGATTCTTGAGAGTCCCTTGGACTGCAAGGAGATCCAACCAGTCCATTCTGAAGATCAATCCTGGGATTTCTTTGGTAGGAATGATGCTAAAGCTGAAACTCCAATACTTTGGCCACCTCATGCGAAGAGTTGACTTGTTGGAAAAGACTCTGATGCTGGGAGGGATTGGGGGCAGGAGGACAAGGGGACGACAGAGGATGAGATGGCTGGATGGCATCACCGACTCGATGGACATGAGTCTGAATGAACTCCAGGAGTTGGTGATGGACAGGGAGGCCTGGCGTGCTGCGATTCATGGGGTTGCAAAGAGTCGGACACGACTGAGCAACTGAACTGAACTGACGGCTGATTCATGTTGAGGTTTGACAGAAAACAACAAAATTCTGTAAAGCAATTATCCATCAATAAATTTTTTTTTAAAAAATCAGACAACAAATATTCCTAAATAATGATTATAGGAGAGTCTTTCTCTCTATGCAACAATATGCTCACCATATGAATTTTAGGCAATTGACTCTAATTTTATACTGCTATAATAGAAGAGATAAATAAATATTGCTATTCTAAAACAGGGGCTTTTGGCATCATATCTAAGAAACCATTGCCTAATTCAGGATCATAGCTTTCACCTATGTTATCTATATCATAGTTTTAACTTATTCATGTGTGTGCTTGATCCATTTTAAGTTAATTTTCATATGTGACATAAGGGATATGTCACATATGAAATATGAGATATGAGATATCGTTCCATTTATTTAGGTCTTTAATTTTTATGATTTTGGTGGTTTTTTTTGAAATTTTTTCTCCTATGCCTTCTTCTAGAAGGTCTAAGTTAACAGAGAATTCTATATTCCATTTCAAGTTAATATTTGTATATAGTGCAAAGTATGGATTAAATTCTTTTTAATTTTTCTATTGGCAAAGAGATGTCTAGTTATTTCAGCACCACTTTAAAAAAAATTTTACTCTCCTGTTGAATTATCATGACATGTTTGTCAAAAATCAATTGACCCCTTGTGCATGGATCTATTTCTAGAATCTTTACCCTATTTCATTGATCTGAATATCTGCCTTCTTTCACCAATATCTTAATTATGTGAATTTATAGAAAGTCTTGAAGTAATGTGAGTTCTCCTACTTTGTCTTTTTCAAAATTGCTTTGACTTTTGTTTTGCAAAGAAAAAAAATTTACTTAGTGGCCATTTTTTATTATAATTTCATTATCCAGTAAATAAAATCTTAGCTACTTGAAAAAAATGACTGATTCTCAGATCAGTTCAATTCAGTCACTCAGTCATGTCCAACTCTTTGTGACCTCATGGACTGCAGCATGCCAGGCTTCCCTGTCCATCACCAACTACTGGAGCCTACTCAAACTCACGTCCATCGAGATGGTGATGCCATCCAATCATTTCATCCTTTGTTGTCCCCTTCTCCGCCTGCCCTCAATCTTTCCCAGCATCAGGGTCTTTTCCAGTGAGTCAGTTCTTTGCCTCAGGTGGCCAAAGTATTAGAGTTTCAGCTTCAGCATCAGGCCTTCCAATGAATATTCAGGACTGATTTCCTTTAGGATTGACAGGTTGGATCTCCTTGCAGTCCAAGGGACTCTCAAGGGTCTTCTCCAACACCACAGTTCAAAAGCATCAATTCTTCAGCACTCAGCTTTCTTTATAGTCCAACTCTCACATCCATACATGACTACTGGAAGATAGAGGTAGGAAATACATAAGAAGAGCCTGGAGATTTTTGTAGTTCTAGAAAATGGAGAAGTACTTAAAACGGTAGGGGTATGCAACGAGATTGAAGAACTAGATAAAGGAATTACCAGTGACCAAAGATGGAACAATGTTAAGCAGCAAAAATCAAAATAAGAAATAGTATTGAATTATAACCCCAATATAAAATATCCATGAGTCCATAGTAGTCTAAAATGATTAAATACTTAAGTGAATGAGGGAGATGAAACAAATCTTTTGTGCAAATACAATATTGTAAAGTAAAAAAAAAAAAAATAATTAATTAATTTAAAAATAAATAAATAAAAGTTAAAATAATTCTAAACAAATAATGTAGATGATCTTGCCTAAAGGTGATGGGACTCCTTATTCCTTAAGTACTTACTGCACATAATGATTTCCTTCCAAAGAAATTATTATACAGTCAAATGGAAGGGGGAAATAAGAGTAACTTTAGAGTGGAAAATTTGACAAATACCACCCCAGTGAGCAAAGGTAACATCAACAGTGATAAGTCATGCTCACAGTTTGTTCTCTTGATGTGATGTGATAAAATTTGCCCTCTGTGGTCCTCCCCCAAACTTACACCTCAATTTATTCATGAGAAAAATGTCAGACAAATCCCAGTGAGGGGTATTCTAAAATATATCTATCTAGTGGCTTCCCTGGTGGCTCAGAGGTTAAAGCGTCTGCCTCCAATGAGGGGGACCTGGGTTCGATCCCTGGGTCGGGAAGATCCCTTGGAGAAGGAAATGGCAACCCACTCCAATATTCTTGCCTGGAGAATCCCATGGACTGAGGAGCCTGGTGGGCTTCAGTCCATGGGGTCACAAAGAGTCGGACACGACTGAGTGACTTTACTTACTTAGTACTTTTGCCTGGAAAATCCCCTGGATGGAGGAGCCTGTTAGGCTGCAGTCCATGGGGTTGCTAAGAGTCGGACCTGACTGAGCGACTTCACTTTCACTTTTCACTTTCATGCATTGGAGAAGGAAATGGCAACCCACTCCAGTGTTCTTACCTGGAGAATCCCAGGGACAGAGGAGCCTGGTGGGCTGCCATCTGTGGGGTCGCAGAGTCGGACATGACTGAAGTGACTTAGCAGCAGCAGCAGCATTTTTCAAAACTATCAAGATCATTAAAGACAAGGAAAGTCTGAAATAGCCAAAGGGAGCCTAAGGAGACATGACATTTGGTATGTCATGTGGTAACCTGGTGGGATCCTGGAATATAAAAAGGACATAGGAAAAAAATTTGCAGAAGCATGGATAAACTATGGATTTAGTTACTAAAAGTATATTAATGTTAGTTTATTAATTATAACTAATGTGCAATACTAATATAAAATTCATTGAAAAGGAACTGAGTGCAGAGTGTATAGAAGGAGAAGGCGAAGTCGCTCAGTCGTGTCCGACTCTTTGCGACCCCGTGGACTGTAGCCCACCAGGCTCCTCAGTCCATGGGATTCTCCAGGCAAGAATACTGGAGTGGGTTGACATTTCCTTCTCCAGGGGATCTTCCCGACCCAGGGATAGAACCCAGGTCTCCCGCATTGCAGGCAGCCACTTTAACCTCTGAGCTATACTATTGTGAAACTTTTTCTGTAAATGTATATTGTTCTAAAAAATAAAATACATTAAAAAAATTAAAATTCGTGTGTAAAAGTCTACAAAATAAATGTTTAATATGTTTCTGATTTGTTAACTTCTTTTTGAAATAGGAGGAAAATTGATTTACAGTGTTTTATTGGTTTCTATCATACAACAACATGAATCAGTCTTAAGTGTACATATGTCCCCTCCCTCTTTAACTTTCCACTCACCCTATCCCACCCCTCTAGGTTGTCACAGAGAACCTAGTTGTGTGCCTCTGATTTTGATTGACTTAAATTCATAGAGCAATTAAGGGAGAAAAGAAATCATCATAATATTTAGATTTTCAGTTTAGGAACACAGTTTATTTATCAAGTAGTCTTTTTCAAATTTTCTCACTAGTATTTTATAATTTTCAGCATATAAATAGTGCACATGCTTTGGTACATTTATACTATCAACTTAATGTTTTTGATACTACTGCAAATGGTACTTTTTGTTTATCTCAATTTTCAATAATTTAATTTTAGTATATGGAAATATAACTGATTTTGATATGCCATTCTATCTGAAACCATGTTTAACTTACTGATTAGTTTTAGAGGATTTTGGAGACACGTTGGAATTTTCTATGCAGACAATTATGTCATTTTGTAAATAAACATAGTTTTGTTTTCTCTTTCCAATCTATATGACTTTTTACAATAGAGAAGAAGAGTCAACAGATGTAGCAAACAAATTTATGGTTATCATGTAGAAGCAAATTAAAAGCAGAGACATTGCCTTGCTGACAAAGATCCCTATATCAAAATTATGGTTTTTCCAATAGTCATGTATGGATGTGAGAGTTGGACTATAAAGAAGGCTGAGCATCGAAGAATTTATGCTTTTGAACTGTGGTGTTGGAGAAGACTCTTGAGAGTCCCTTGGGCTGCAAGGAGATCCAACCAGTCCATCCAAAAGGAGATCAGTCCTGGGTGTTCATTGGAAGGACTGATGTTGAAGCTGAAGCTCCAGTACTTTGGCCACCTGATGCAAAGAACTGACTCATTTGAAAAGACCCTGATGTTGAGAAAGATTAAAGGCAGAAGAAGAAGGGGATATCACAGGATGAGATGGTTGGATGGCATCACTGATTTGATGGGCATGAGTTTAAACAAGCTCCAGGAGATGGTGAGAAATCTCCTGGGAGATTTGGTGTGCTACAGTCCATGGGGTCTCAAAGAGTCGGACACAACTGAGCAACTGAACAACAGCAACAACAGAGGATGAGGGGGAGGGATAAACTAGGAGATTAGCATTGATGTATACACACTATATATAAAACAGATAATTAATGAGAATCTGCTGTAGAGCACAGGGAACTCTACTCAATATTCTGTAACGGCCCATATGGGAAAAGAAACTGAAAACAGAGTAGACAGAGGTATGTGTATAACTGAATCACTTTGCTGTAAACCTGAATCTAACACATGTTGTAAATCAACTAGAATCCAATTTAGAAAAAAAATTTTTAAGAAAAAAATATATGTGTCTTTCTTTTTCAATATGTGTCTTTCTTAAATATTTGCTTTTGCTCCTAAAACAAAACAAAACAAAATATGTCCTGCCAAATATATGTTAATGAAGTAAGGGTCTGTTTACCTCACAGTGCATTTTCATATCATGAAGTGAAGTCTGAAGGGTTAATAGGGTAGCAGAGATGTGCCTACAAATGGGTCTCTCTGCTCAGGCTGAGCGTCCTTGCATACAAGGCGTTCTGCCAAAGAGTCTGGACACAGCCTTGAGTTTAATGGTCCCTTGCAAACGAGGGAGCATTCCCTTCTTGAGATAAGAAGGAAATGAGGGCTTTGGGCAGACTTCTGTAGACAGAGATTTCACTCCCCTTTGCTGTACGATAACATGCATGCACCTGCACTGTACTGAAAGGCTTATTCTTACAGTCTGGAATTCTGCCTAAGGAGGGCTTTATAATAATAAATGGCAATTAGTTTGCCCAGTTGTTCCTCTGGCCAGAGTGGTGTCCTGTCTGTCTTTTGTATGTCTTGTATGTTTTATGTCATTTCACTTGTAATCTCCAAAAATCTCCTACAGAAGTCACTCAGTCGTGTCCAACTCTTTGCGACCCCATAGACTGCAGCCTGCCAGGCTTCTCTGTCCATGGGATTTTCCAGGCAATAGTACTGGAGTGGATTGCCATTTCCTTCTCCAGGGGATCTTCCCAACCCAGGGCTTGAACCCGGGTTTCCCGCACTGTAGACAGACGCTTTACCGTCTGAGCCACCAGGGAACTTAAGTGCACTGTTGGTGTTCAGTGAAGACTGTGAAGTCAGTGACATCTGTCTATCTTCCACATGATATACTATGAATATATGTTAATTTCTGATTTATGAGAATATTTTAAATAAACAAATACAAAATTGATATTACTGAATCTCATAGTCTCAATACACAAATATTTAAAAAATTTTAGATGAATTTGAAGATGACTAATACTAAATATGGGATGACTATGGGCTTCCCTCATAGTTCAGTTGGTAAAGAACCCACATGCAGTGCAGAATACACTGATTCAATTCCTGGGTTGGTAAGATCCAATGGAGAAAGGATAGGCTACCCACTCCTGTGTTCTTGTGCTTCCCTTGTGGCTCAGCTGGTAAAGAATCTGCCTGCAATGCAGGAGACCTGCGTTCAATCCTTGGGTTGGGAAGATCTCCTGCAAAAGTGAATTCTCCAGTGTTCTGGCCTGGAGAATTCCATGGCCTGTATAGTCCATGGATCCCAAAGAGTCGGACATGACTAAGCAACTTTCACTTTCACTCACTTTCACTTTCAATACAAAATAAATTACTGAGGAAATTGAAAGTACTAGTAAATAAAGGAATAAAACCCCGTATTTTTCCTGAAAAATATCTTTATGACCTGTAAAAATTGCCAGAACTTTGTTTCTCATAGGTTATTATTGATTCTTGGGTTAAAATGTCTTAATATTTTGCCATTTAGTTACTTTGTAATTTGAGAAACTTGGATTTGAACAATCATTAAATAATGATAAAATTGATAAATATACAACCATTTAATTTTCAATAAACATTCTCCCTCATAAAATGCCAAATTATAGAGTAAATCCTGTAATAGATAAAATAACTTCCAGGCAAACTATTTTCATTTAGCCTTATTCACCATCGATTACTTGTATTATATGTACAAAAACAAAAATTTATGAATGCAAAACTGGATTTATTTTGATAGAAAGATAGTCATAATACCAAACCATTTAAACTTTCATATTGCATTGAACTCGAGGATGAGGGAATTTGAACACTGGAAATTTTATTGCTAACCAGGCTGGTAATACCAACAGCTGTGGAGAAACCACACACACACACACACAAAATTTAACATCAAAAAATGAATTAAATATTTCCCAAAACATCTGGAGACATAAAGATTATATTCTGCATTATATACTTTGACTGACTTTCATTTTGATTCATTCTTGTCTTCGTCTGTAGTTAACATTAATATTAGATAATTAACATGTACCCCAAGGTAAATTATTTCCTGCAACAATCCAGAGACCTCCAAAATTTCTACATAGCTTACCTATAGCAAGTTCTCCTGTATCTGTCTTTGTTCAACAATGTGACAGCAGAATTACATACCCACACTGCCTGATAACACCTGTGTCTGTGCCTTGAGATTTCACCAACTGGAGGATAAGCTTGATCAGAACACAGCTGGGACGAGCTCTCTCAGCTGGCCTTTCACCTCTGCTTTTAGACTGGGAGGTCCGTGTTGATATTTATGACTGGCTTCGGAGACATGATGTCAGAAAAAGATAAGCGAAAAGCGAAATCGCTCAGTCGTGTCTGACTCTTTGAGACCCCATGGACTGTAGACTACAAGGTTCCTCTCTCCATGGGATTCTCCAGGCAAGAATACTGGAGTGGGTTGTCATTTCCTTCTCCAGGGGATCTTCCCAACCCAGGAATCGAACCGGGTCTCCAGCGTTGCAAGCAGATGATTTTACCATCTGAGCCACCAGGGAAGCTAAGAGAAAGAAAGCCAATGATCAAATAACATTCAATATTCCCACTCAGAAAGTTCCTGCTGGTTTCAGTATCTCACTTACTTCAGACTCTGTCAGACAAAAATCATAGAGAGCTAAAATGCCAAATTTTATCATCTCATAGATCAAACCAAACATGAACTTTAGCGGCCAACATGAACTTGAAAAATCAAAGCCTCTTCAGACTCATGAGGGTGCGAAATGGTTAATAATTAAATCCCAAAATTCTAAAAATAGATTAGTTAATGATTTATAGATAAAAATTAAAAAATATCAAACTGTACATAAATATCACCCTATATGTTTAAGCACATACTGAGAATAGCCAAACTGATTGATGCAATATAGTAAATATACACAATATGGGGTTGACTGATTTGAATAATGGCAGATTTCTATGTCTTTTTTGTGTTCTCTTTAAATTTTCAGAAGAAACAGACATTGGCTTCCAATAAAAAAAATGGCAGCTATAATTGAAAAGCTTAAAATGTTGAATGGTTTTGAAAGTTTCCCATTAAAAGCATCAGAATCAAAATGATCTGTTCCACTAGATACCCTTGACTGAAGACCGGTCCTCCTCTATCAGGGATGGCTGTCCTCTTCAACCAAGTGTGCAGCTTTGAGAGGGACACACATGGAATGATGAGGGAGGAAAGAGACACCCACATAGTCAGCCAGATCAGCTGAATCATCCTCAGAGATCAATGGGGTGACAGATGTCAAAACCAGATCACCCTCACATCCTTCACGTATTTTCTGACTTTCTCTTTCAAGTCATCATTTACTGATTGATTCATAGTATCATGTTTGTAGTATCCATGTAATTATCTTTTTTTTTTCTTTTTCTTTCTGTGGTTGATTTCTACTTACATACAGTTGTGGTCAGAAAAGATGTTTGAAATAATTTCTGTCCATTACATTTCTTGAGCCTGGTTGTGTGTCCTGGAATGTGATCTATCCTTGAGAATTTTTCACGTGCACTTAAAAAGAATGTGTGTTCTGGGGTTGTTGTATGCAAAAAGTCCTGCTGACTTCAATTAAGTTCAACTGTTCTATTGTGTCGTTAAGAATCTTGGTTACCTTATTGATTTTATACTGGGAGATCTGTCCAGTGATGTCAATGGGATATTAAGATCTCCTACTATTATTGTATTCCATTTAATTTGTCTTTCTTTATCATTATTGTTTGTTTTATGTATTTAGGTGTTGTCATTTCCTATACCAGGGGAACTTCCAGACCCAGGGATTGAATTCATGCCTCTTGTGTCTCTTGCATTGATAGGCAGATTCTTTAGACCAGTACCACCTCAGTTCAGTTTAGTTCAGTCGCTCATTCATGTCCGACTCTTTGCGACCCCATGAATCACGGCACACCAGGCTTCCCTGTCCATCACCAACTCCCAGAGTTCACTCAGACTCATGTCCATCAAGTTGGTGATGCCATCCAGCCATCTCATCCTCTGTTGTCCCCTTCTCCTCTTGCCCCGAATCCCTCCCAGCATCAGAGTCTTTTCCAATGAGTCAACTCTTTGCATGAGGTGGCCAAAGTACTGGAGTTTCAGGTTTAGCATCATTCCTTCCAAAGAAATCCCAGAGCTGATCTTCAAAATGGACTGGTTGGATCTCCTTGCAGTCCAAGGGACTCTCAAGAGTCTTCTCCAACACCACATTTCAAAAGCATCAATTCTTTGGCGCTCAGCTTTCTTCACAGTCCAACTCTCACATCCGTACATGACCACTGGAAAAACCATAGCCTTGACTAGACAGACCTAGGAAGTCATTAATATATTGGGGTCATATATTAGCAAGTGTAATATCTTCTTTGTGTATTGACCCCTTTATCATTACACAATATTCTTCTTTATGTTTCATTATGAACTTTCCTTTAAAGACTATTTTGTCTTATAAGAGCATTGTTACATGTCCTTTCTTGTAATTTTCCTTTGAATTTTCTATTTATCTTGTGGTTTAAGTCTTCTCTTCATCTCCTTGCCATTGTTTGATTAGGTGATATTTTAAAAATTTATCTTTTCTTGAACTGTATCATAGTACTTGAATCTATGTTGTTACATCAAATATTCCTAGTAAAATCCAACTAGCCATGATTAGAGGATGAATTCATGAATGACATAATGACTATTTATTTAATACTTCAACCTTTGTCATGGAGGTATATTTTATTAATATGATGTTCTTATTTTGTTATTTCAAGGGCATGTGTTTTTGTCACAGAAAGTCTGAAGATTAAATTTTTTATTTAATAAGAATAAAACTGAATATAAGAACTAGGGCAGAGAAAAGAAATGGTATTCTGAAAATGATGGTCTTTGTTCCAGATACAGTATGGTTGGAAATGTAGTGATTTTAAGAATAATTAGTGAAAAATATCCTTAAATACCTGTTGAAAATGGGATTATGATTTTTAGAACTTTTTCTATGACAATAGAAATGAAATAACTATGGATGTGAAGGCAAGGTATATTCACTGCCAAGATTTAGCAATCTAGTTTTAAAAGTAAAACTGGAGGTATTCTAAGTTTGTGGTGTATGTGACTAAGATGGAAACAAGATACCTGCATAGGTGATTAAACTTCCACTTTCTCAGATCTTTTAGAATATGATAACAATTTTTCAGAGGCGTTTAAAAATGGAAAGTATAAATAACACACTTAGAGATCCGTTTGTGCTTTTAAATGCAGCCCAAAGTCTCCTATTTTCTGGAGGTGTGTGATAAGCTAAATTCTCCTCAAATAGCCTAAGTGTGAGAATTTCCTGTTCAACTTGAGGTGACACATTGATGACAAATGAACTTTTTCCATTCTTGCTTCACTCTGAGCCTTCACAGGGCACTCTGTGAAAGTCACAGACGTTGCTTATTCTTGTCCCGGATTTATGTTTTCAAATTTCTCCGTTTATTACCCAGCTATAGCAGGCCTCTTTTATGAGAGTATCCTGACCTCCCTACTAGAGAATGCAAGACTTTCTGGCCAACAGAAGGTATGTGTCTCTCCTCTCCTGTCTCTCTATTAGACCATCTCACTTAGTGGGAACTAACAAATATTAAATGTGATACAACTGAAGTACAGTTTATATATGGTAAAATCAAAGTAGAACATTATTTTTTTAAAATAATTTGGGGTAAAAAGCAATCATAAAATATCAAATATGATGGACCATTTCTCCAAGCATTCAAATTATTGTCTGTAGAATGTTACTCAAGTGCATACACACGGCATGAATGGGTTTGTATATAATATTAAGTAAAACCCAAAGACCTCATGACAGGGAACGATTAGTTTGAGATTTTATGATCAGTAGAAGGTAAGTGTTTTGTATAATAATATGTTAATATATTTTTGCTCAAACTTTATAAATATATTCTTGGAAAGGAATTCATTATATAGCAAAGGACAAACATAATTCCTCATACATGCATTAGATTGAATACAACAATTCAAATTTTTAATAAAAATCAGGTTGAGGTAACTTCCTAAAGGCTAATTTAAACTTAATTGTAAGCAATGGAAGTATTTTTTTTAATCAAACAGCATAAATGATATGCTAAACTAATTAAAGACACTGATATAAATCAGAAATAATATCATAGAAATGATGACCAAAATAATAATTAAAACTGATAATTATTGAGAACTTGTAAGTGCCCAGTTGAGTGCTCAGTGTTACATGCATTATATATTACATAACCTTATTTCCATTTTAGATTATAATATGATACTAGATACTAAATAACTTTTTGAAGATGACATTTTATAAATGTAAAAGCTATAATTCATTTCCAGATATTTTTGACTACTGCATCAACTGTCTGAATTATTGTTATGTTATCTGGATTTTTCATAAGTAATCACCATCACTTATACAACTAAAATGACTTTTACTAACTTTAACATCTATAGGATCTTTCTGGGAGTTTGAACCAACAGTGTCTTCCGTAAATGATATATACCTGTTTTTCATTTTGTAAGTTCAAATAATAGCCATTAAATCACTTATCAACAACTTTTGTAAAATAAGTATGTTTTAGTCTTTTTCTGTTGTTTTATTTTTCATATTGTTTAGTTTATATATGATTAGTGTGTCATGTGACATTTTACAATATATGAAACATTTCCTCAGTTTTCAATGATTTCTCAGAACTCCTCAACCATTCCAAATAAAGACCATTTGGTACCCCTTCTCACTGATCAAAGTAAGTCACCAAATAATGTAATATAGTGCAGGAGATTGTTGTGTATGCCAACATTACTCTCTCCTCATCTTTAAAGAACTTAGTCTTTAAATCATTACTAAATTTCAAGATTATTATAAATATAGGTGAATCTCTCTTGTTAATAAAACATTTTAATTTTAAATACAAGCACTATGATGATTTTAAAATATTTCTGTGGAATCTGACTTCAGTGAGGATATTATTAGCCACAAACTTCTTTATTGCTCCCTAATTTATTGCTTTTCATTGTTTCAACCAATAATATATTGTCAAATACAGAATATCTTTTTTAAAAAAAGTATTCTTTCATGAAAGGCTTGTTTAAAGTACTGAGGAATTTAGAAGCAGGCTTTACATTGTTCAGCTGCAAAGTGAACACTAAACTCTTTGCCCCACCCATCTTATTATACTAAGGTTCTTATCTCACTTACGCCACTTATTCATCAGTTCACTTAGAGCATGGTCCTTGACTTCACTCAGCTGCAAAGATGAATAACCAAGGAGCAACCTATGTAGAAATGAAGGCAGTCAAGAGCTCAAAGAGACAACAAAGGAAACCTAAGATTTCTAAAAGTTCCAGTTCAATAACTGAGCAGGAATTAACATATGCAGAACTAAGTTTTGAAAATGCTCCTCAGAATCTTCATGAGAATGACAAGAACTACCATTCCAAAGGTGAAACACTTACTAGTCACACAATGAAACTGTTCTAGGATGTGCAGTTGGGGTGCAGAGGTGTGGAGGAAGAGCAGGGGAAAAGCTCGCATATTTTTCATTTTGAGAAAGGGAGCTTAAAGTTGGTTAGGGTATTCTAACGTGAAATTGGAAGGCTACTTTTATTCTGGCATTGCTATAATTTGAAGTCTTTCATCAACAACTCATTCACCATGATGTTCGCTGAAAATGAAACATACTAGAGAAAGACTACAGTGGTAGAAATGGGTTGGGGTCCAAGTTTATATCCATAAATCCCTGTTCGTATCGATTCTCGTGTATGGAAAATCTAACCAGCTGTCCCCATCACTCCTTCACTCCTTTCTCACTGTTTCCTTTTCTCTCCCTGCAGGTTCACCATCACCTTCAGAAAAGTTCATTGCTGGGATCCTGGGAATCATCTGCCTTGCCTTGATGTCCACTGTTGTGACAATGCTCGTTGTTACTCCCTGTAAGTACATTTTTTAAAAACTATAAGGGAACTTTTCACTTTAACGATGGTCAGTCCTCTAAATATTTTCACAATGTTATAGAATGTGCCTATCATTAAAAATACATGCAAGTAGACTAAACACAGAATGTTATTGGAATTTGTGAAATACATACAATACAAGATAATTACAGAGAGTATGTATATGGATATTCTGATTTCATCATTCAAAAACATGCTTTAGGAGACTGAAAGATCTTATTGAGAAACACAAATTAATTTTTGAGATTGGTAAGAGGTGGTAAAATCTGCTCCTTTAGGTTTTTAAAATATTTTTCCACCAAATCTTCATTACCCGATTAATTTTTCTTGGTAAAATCAGCTTTATTCCAGACTACTCTAATCCTAAACAATAAACTGAATTTCAAACTCACAAAATGAAATGATTATGATTATTTAGAGCAATGTTAATTTTTATAATGATTAATTTTGTAGCTACTGTAATACGGGAGCACAATAACTCCTCTCCGATAGCAAGACACCAGAAAGGTACATAATGATTTTAAAGCTCTGATATAAATACAACTTGAATTTTGTCTCTATCTTACGCTAGTGAAAATAAGAAAAGATTTAGGGGTAGAAGATAAATTATAAAATCGGGCAACAAACATGGGTAAATAATGATTATGGGAGAGTGTTTTTCCCTATGCAACAATATGATTACCATATCCATTGTTGGCAATTGATTCCAATTTTTGCCTGCTGTAATATGATAAAAGACAAATAATTTTGCTACTCTAAAATAGACATTTCATTTCTTGATTTTTAGGACATGTAAAGAGGAGATTTTTTGTATGTTTGCTTTATACAGAGACATAAATTGCGGTATGAGAGACTGACGCTGTGAATGTATGAGTGAGATTTGTTTTATATGTACCAAATTTGAGGGCACATAGCTTTTTTTTAATATAAATTTAAATGTTTTATATATATGCATATATACATACGTGTTTATATCTATGCATATATGTGAGTTAATTTTTGTTTTTTAAAATTCAAATTGCCTTTGAATAGTAATTCATAATCTTTCTCCAGAATTTCATTGTGATTGTTGTCCAAAGGAGTGGTTTACATATTCCAACAATTGCTATTCTCTTAGTTTGGAAAAAGAAACATTGAATGGGAGTTTGATGTCCTGCACTACTAAGAATTCTACTCTGCTTTACATAGATAGTGAAGAGGAAATGGTAAGATATTAAGTGTTTCCAACACTTTATTAAAGGCTTGATTCAGTCAATATTATATTTGTTAGAATTCAAGTGTGTTTTTGTACATATTTGTAGTTTGCTTATTTTAAGATCTGTTAATATTCCATTAAACAATGGAATATGACTTTATGATACTTTATTTTCATTTTAAAACCATTAATGCACGTTTGGTAATTTCCAGTTCTTCTGCTCCTTGTTAGCATGATGGATCACCTTGTAAGGCTCACCTGTGTTACCTACCGGATTCTCTCAGCACAGGAGAAATGGTTTACCTGTGCCACCTCCAACAGTTAGGTTAGGTATTGGGTGTTAGGAAGTAAGAGGCCTAGGTCACTTTCATCTTTTGGTGGGGAGGACACAGTTCAGTTCAGTCGCTCAGTCGTGTCTGACTCTTTGCGACCCCATGAACCTCAGCATGCCAAGCCTCCCTGTCCATCACCAACTCCCGGAGTCCACCCAAACCCATGTCCGTTGTGTCAGTGATGCCATCCAGCCATCTCATCCTCTGTCGTCCCCTATACAAGATGCCGTAATTATGGTTCCTGCACCTACCACCCTGTTCTCTCCTCATGGAGAAGAGATTAGAGATTACAGAGGATTAGGGCTGCTGGATACTCTCAGACCTCTTCACTTTTCTCCTCCCACCATGCAGGGTTCTCCTTTCTTGTGTCTTGCATTAGTTCCCTTGTCTACAGTTCAACTGAGCAGGGAGTAACAGAAAGAAATGATTCTCTGACCCCTTGTCTTGTCCACTGGATTCCACAGAAATAGGTTGCTTTGGGGTTTATCTAGTCAAAGAATGGTGTCAAACTCAGAAAACCAAATATTTGGCTCTCATGTCACTTATTTTCTCTATTTCATTCCCTTAATTTTCTTCTAAAACTGAGGAACATATAGTAGTAAAGAAATGCAATGAGATACTCACAGTATCCAGAAAAAAGAACATCACAGAATCTTAAAACGTATTTAAAGCCTTGTTATGTTAGTTTTGCCATGATTAAAAAATAAATTACATAAATCAAAATTTTCCTTACTGCACACGTATTCAATTACTCCACCTTCTTATCCCTCAGGTTTAATGTTAGATACAATTCACAGTTGTCAATATCCCCAAGTTGGTGTACTAAGTGTCTTCTTTTGTGGGGTCTGTACAATTAATCCATGTCTTTGTAAATACTTCCTTTATTAAATGGCCCACAAAAAAAAAAAGGATTTTCCTTATAACATTAGAAAACAGTGAAACTGATAAGTATAAATGTGAATTAGTTTTGAATCAAAAGTACGGACATGGTTAATATTTATGGCAATATTAAATATTCCACCTGGCAACTTTTATGATTTTAGTATTACATTTAGAATTTAACATGCTTATTCTATTCAAAGAACTAAATTCAGTTCAGTTCAGTCACTCTGTCATGTCCAACTCTGAAACCCCATGGACTGCAGCACGCCAGGCTTCCCTGTCCATCACCAGCTCTCGGAGCTTGCTCAAACTCACGTCCATTGAGTCTGCCATCCAATCATCTCATCCTCTGTTGTCCCCATCTCCTCTTGCCTTCAATCTTTCCCAGCTTCAGGTCTTTTCCAATGAGTCAGTACTTCACAGCAGGTGACCAAAGTATTGGAGTTTCAGCTTCAGCATCAGTCCTTCCAATGAATACTCAGGACTGATTTCCTTCAGGATTGACTTGTTGGATCTCTTTGCAGTCCAAGGGACTCTCAAGAGCCTTCTCCAACACCACAGATCAAAAGCATCAGTTCTTCAGCGCTCAGCTTTCCTTATAGTTCAACTCTCACATCCATACATGACTACTGGAAAAATCATAGCTTTGACTAGACGGACCTTTGTCGGCAATGTCTCTGCTTTTAATATGCTGTCTAGGTTGGTCATAGCTTTTCTTCCAAGGAGCAAGTGTCTTTTAATTTCAGGGCTGCAGTCACTATCTGCAGTGATATTGGAGGTCAAGAAAATAAAGTCTGTAACCATTTCCATTGTTTCCGCATCTATTTACCATGAAGTGATAGGACCAGATGCCATGATCTTAGTTTTTCAAATGTTGAGTTTCAAGACAGCTTTTTCACTCTCCTGTTTCACTTTCATCAAGAGGCTATTCAGTTCCTCTTTGCTTTCTGCCATAAGGATGGTGTCATCTGCATATATGAGGTTATTGAGATTTCTCCCAGCAATCTTGATTCCAGCTTGTGCTTCATCCAGCTTGCTACTTCATATGATGTACTCTGCATAGAAGTTAAATAAGCAGGGTGACAATATACAGCCTTGATGTACTCCTTTCCAAATTTGGAACCAGTCCATTGTTCCATGTCTGATTCTAACTGTCGCTTCTTAACCTGCATACAGATTTCTCAGGAGGCAGGTAAGGCAGATGAGAAATACCAGTTTCTCTGGTATTCCAATCTCTTTAAGAATTTCCCGCAGTTGTGATTCACACAGTCCAAGGCTTTGGTGTAGTCAACTTTTATGTATTATAGTGTTAGATGTAAAATCTAACATACTCATTTTGTTCAAGGAACTAAAGATCCTAAGAAAGAATGCATCCTTTGACTTGCATTTTAAAAATTAATAAAAATCTTTCATGATGATATTTAAGTGAAAACTCTTTATTTTGGGCTAGGAATTTCTGATGTCACTGCCAACTATATCATGGATTCCAGTCTTTCGTGAAGGTCGTGGTCATGCATGGAAGTGGCGAAATGGTTCAATTTTCAAACTAAAGTAAGATTTTTAAACGAATGCTATTAAAGGAGGAAAAATACAAAAAAGAAATATTAATAATATGAACACATTTGTTTTCATTGAATTATAGAAAGCTGAAGAAGATGTTGAAAGTTAATAAAATGTTGATATAAATGTTCAAAAATAGGTTACCCTGTAGCCCAATTTCCTAATAACAAACTCTTACTGAAATTTTATTAAAAACACCATTACCCATTTTCAAAATGTCTTTTATTACAGTTACATAGAAATACTATTGTTTCATGAGTTGCCTTCATAGAATATAACAAAATTATGCATTTTTTTCATAACAGGATAACAGACCATACACCTGGTGAACGTAACTGTGCTATACTATCCTCAAGGGGCATAAAAGCAGAAAGCTGTCAGATTCAAAATACATATAATTGCAAGCATAAGCTTGAGAATTAAAAAGTGAGTTTGGATGTTGTTGAGTAATTTTATCTTTTATGAAAAGGAAATAATGTTATGATTATATAAATTTTGAAATGAATTATGTTATTTGTGCTAATAAGGTTTCAATAACCATTGAAAGAAAACATCAAAATTCTGTAAATTCCATGAATAAAAATTTCTTCAATAAATTCCTTCAATAAAAATTCAAAATCAAAGTAAAAATTCAAAAAATTCCTTCAATAAAAAAATAAATTAATTTTTTAAAACTGTTTAAATATAATATGCATACCAAAAAGTATAGATATCACTTCTTTTGTATCTGGCCTTTTTTTGCTAAACAATATGTTTATGACACTCAAACTTTCTAAAATGTCACATGTTTTCTGAGTCTGTTTACAGGAAATATCAAAACATTTTATATTTGAGAACAAAGACCAAAAGTAGTTTAGCAATTACCAAGAGCTATGCGGAGATGAGAAAGAAAATGACTGCTACTTGGTCAGTAATGAATATTTTCTAGATACTGATAGTGATGATGGTTGTAAACTGTGACCACATTTAAAATCACTGATTTACACAGTTTAAATGGATGGATTTCATGGTGTGTAAATTGTACCTCAATAAATCTGTTTTTAAAAAAAAAACTTCTTGGGACTGCATTTACTATTTAAAATAATTTGGAAAGAGAGTCATCTTTACAGTATTGGCTGTTCCTGTCAATATGCTTTATTCTTCCATGAGTTAGGTTTTCTTTAAATTTTCCCTGTCAGATTTTGTGTTTCTCTATTTTGAGATGTTAAATATACTTGGGTGTCTCATAGTCATGATTTTGTAAATGACACTCTTATTTTTTAATTTTTAGTAATTTTGGTGCAGTAAAGAGTAGTATATTGAGGTTTACATGTTGGTCTTATAGTCAATAATTTCTCTGACTTTTTTATTAATTCCATCATTTCAAATATTTATTTTTATGAATTTTATATGAGATTTTTATATCTTTATATAACAGCTGTTCATATCTTTTCTCCAGGTGCAATTTTTTTTTCTTGACTTATTTTCATAGGCTACAATTTAATTTCCAAAGTTGAATAGAAGGTACAGTAAAGGTTCTGTATCTATCTCTTCTTAGTCAAGGAAGAGATTTCAATATTTCATCCTTAAATATGAGATTTATCTTAAGGTTTTTTCATCATATGTTTCTCATGTAAAACCATAATATTCTCATTTTTCAAACAAATTTTATAATCAATTGATGTTGATGTTATGTTTGCATTATTTTCCATCAGTTGGAAGGGTAATTGTTTTCTTTGTATAACAATTATGAAGTAAATTATCTTTATTTCTTCCATTAAACCAATATTTAATCAATCTTGCACTTCTGAAATAAAATCATAATAATCATCTGTGTTGCCCATTTTCTTGAAAAATTATCAATGCATATGCTATATGTAGATTAAGCTATTTTTCTTCATCTATGTTCACAAAGAACTTTAACTGAGTTTTCAGTTATGTTATATACTTGACAGGTTGTTATGAAAGCTATTATTAGGAAGTATTTCTCTTTTTCTTTTACCTGAAACTTTGTAAAAGAGTACTGCTACATTTTTGAGTGTTACTATTCACTACCAATGCCATCTGAGCATCTAGAACTATTTTGTAGAAAGGTTTATATAATGCACTTAATGTTTCACAATATATGTTAGGTTTACTCAGGTATTTTTTGCCATGCTATAATTTGGTAATTTGTATTTTAGGATTTTTCTATTTTATATGGACACTAAAATGTATTCATAATATTGCTTTTTATCTGTTTAATTTCTGAAAAAAGTATACATTATCCCTTTATTTATTGTACATGTAAAACATTTGATTCCTCTCAAAAAAAAGGTTTTTGGCCTCACCTCATGGCTTGTGGTTCTTACTTCCCCAAACAGGTATTGAACGTGGGCCACCAGCAGTGAGAGCATGGAGTCCTTACCACTGAACCACCTGGAAATTCCCCTTTTTCAATTTTTTCATCAGTCTTTCATCAATTTTATTAAATATATTCAATAAGAATACATTTGGTCTTGTTGTTTCTCCATATTGCAATTTTGTCCTTTGTCTTGATTTTGCACTAATTATTGTTTTCTTCCTTCTACTTCATTTGGGTTTTATTTCACCTAATTTGAGCTTTTTCATTTTTAATTTCTTGTGATGCAAGCTTAGATTTCTACTTTGTTTTGTTGTATTTCATTTGTAAATTAAGCATGTAAGGCAGCCAATTCTTCACAAGACAGACATTTGGTTTTGTATTTATCTTGTAATTCTTATAACATTTTTGAATTTTTGTGGTCATTTGTGTGGTCCACCTGTTATTCAGACATTTATGACCAAATTTAAAACCAACTAAGGATTTTCAAATTTTTGGTTATTGACTTGCACTCATGGAAAAGAGAGTTCTATTTGGTTAGAGAATTTTCTGTGATGCTAGAAATGTTCCACCTCTGTTCAATGTGGTGTGAATAGGAACCAACATTAAAATATTCCTTATTTTTAACTAATTAAAAGTTAAATTTAAATACCCACCTTTCAGGGCTTCCTTGGTGGCTCAGACAGTAAAGAATCTGCCTACAATGTGGGAGACCTGGTTTCGATCTCTGGACTGGGAAGATCCCATAGAGGAAAGCATGGCAACCCACTCTAGTATTCTTTTTTTTTTTTTTAACTTTATTTTGCTTTACAATACTGTATTGGTTTTGCCATACATTGACATGAATCCACCACGGGTGTACATGAGTTCCCAATTCTGAACCCTCCTCCCACCTCCCTCCCCATATCATCTCTCTGGATCATCCCCGTGCACCAGCCCCAAGCATCCTGTATCCTGTATCGAACATAGTATTCTTGCCTGGAGAATCCCCGTGGACAGAGGAGCCTGGCAGGCCACAGTCCATTGGTCACAGAGAGTCAGACACAACTGAACAACTAAGTACAGCCGAGCACAGCATCCACCTTTCAAATGCCCTGTTGTCAACTTGTCTAGAAACTAATGCAGTGACACCACTACTATGTGCTCTATGAATATGCCTGGAAATAGGATTTATTGTGTATTTTTGAAGTTTTCTGTTTGTTCTTAGTTTTACTGATCTTTTATATTGTTTTTCTATCTCTATTTATTTCTCCTTCAATCTTTGTTATTTCCTTCCATCGATTAACTTTGGCCTTTGTTCTTCTTTTTGAGGTTCTGTGAAGTGGAAGATCAAGTTGTTCATTTGATCTCTTTGTTTCTTCTTAATGTTGGTGTTTCTTGCTATCCCTGCAAAAAAAATTTTTAAAGTTTATTAACAGGCTCTAACGAGTTCAGCCATGTATACTGTCAGGATGCTCTCAACATTGCTCTCTCAGATCTGCCTCCTTGAAAATGAAATGGCTCCTACTTTGGGACCAGTGTACAGGTGTATATTCCAAGGACAGAGGAGCTTCCAATTGCATGGTCAACTAGTAGTTATGACCTCTTGAAGACCTCCCCCAACACCCCAAGAGCAGATGTATGGATAATGGTGGTCTATCTGTTCAGTGGAATGTTACTCAGCAATGAAAAAGAATGAACTATTGATATACAATAGCATGAATGAATATCTAAATAATGATGTTGACTGAAAGAAGTCAGAAAAAGTACATACTTTATACTTTCACATTTATAAATTTCTAGAAAATGCAAACCAATCTAAAGTGACAGAAAGCATACCAGTGGTCATGAGGTGTTGAAGGTGGGCAAAGAGTGGCAAGGAGAGGGTTGTGAAGAGACACAAGCAAATTTTTTGGAGTAATAGAAATATTCATACCATACTTGCTTCAATAATTTCACAGGTATGAATATATTTGTCAAATGTCATATTCTACAATTTGTGCCATGCTTAGTTGTTCAATCATGTCTGATTTTTTGTGACCCTGGACTGTAGCCCACAGGCTCCTCTGTCCATGGGGATTCTCCAGGCAAGAATGTTGGAGTGGGTTTCCATGCCCTCCTTCAGGAGATCTTCCAAACACAGGGATCAGACCCAGGTCTCCTGCACTGCAGGCCAATCCTTTACCGTTTGAGCCACCAGGGAAGCTCATTCTACAGTTTCAATATCCACAATGTATTGGATGTCAAGTATTCCTCAAGAAAGCTAATTTTCAGAGAGGATGCCTTCTCAGAAGGAGCATGCCAGCTCCAGCTATTTCTAGTTTTGACATTGCTTGATTGATAGCAGTTCTCTTCTAATTTTACATATTTGGTGAATCTCATTATGCATTGCCATGCTTCTCTTTTGTTCCAGTGGTCAATTCACCTCTCCCTGATTCAATATCAAATGGTGTAAATTATTATTTTCATACTAAGTAGCTTAGCATTTATCATTCCAAATTCTCTTATTCTTTAACTTTGGAAATATCATGGCTCTTGTTGGCTCCTTGTCCTACCATAGATATTTTAGAATTAAATGATTAAGTTCCAGGAAAAAATTAAGTTAGGATTTGTTTTAGTTTCTCTAAACTTTCAAAACACTTTAGGGAGAGGAACATATTTAATATTATTAAATCTTTCTATGCATTGTTAAGAGCTATGCCTCTAGTAATTTAGATCTTTTTTAAAATTTATGAATTTTTAGTAATTTTCTACATAGCATTTCATTTTTTATTGTTAACTCCTAATATCTAATTTTTCTAATATAAATGGTATGTTTTATTAAACAAAATTTTATGAAAATAAAGCACTCATAAAGAAATCCAAATAAACCATTATGCACATGTTATTAATTTTTACACTTGTTATGGGTTAAATTGTGTTACCAAAAAATATATTTGCTGAAATCTTAACTCCCATGCTTGTGAATATGACCATTTTTGGAAACGGGGTCATTGCAGGTATATTCAAGGTAAAATAGGTCAAGGTGTCCTATTTGGAAATAGAATTTTTGTAGATGCCATTAAGGAAAGGCCTAATCAAATATGATGGGGCTATTTACAAAAAGAGGTGTATTTGTACAGTGACACAAAAGAAAAATGTTGTATAGCACCAAGGGCAAAGACTAGAGCGACACAGGGACCAACCGAGAAATGGAAAGAAACGTCAGAAGCTAGGAAGCGCAGTGAAGGATTTACCAGAGTCTCACAAAACTTGGTCCTGCCAACACTTGATTTATTTTGAACAGCTAGCCTACAAAACTATTAAAAAAAAAAAATTCTGTTGTTTTAAGGCACCTAAGCTGTGACACTTTGTTATCCCACCCCCAAGAAATAAATACAATACCCCTGTAATTCATCTTCAGATTATTAAACAATATTATCATCAACTGAGAAATGCCCTTTGTACATTATTTCCAAGAATAATTCTTCATCATGATAACTAATATTTATTATCAATTACTATTCCTTCTGGGAACTAGTTCACACTGTATAATTCTTGTCCTAAATTTCTAATATCAGAGTTTTGATTTATCTCATTTCACTCTATACAAATAAGTGGAATTTTATAGGATAAACTATTATGTGTCTGCTTTCTTTTGCTCAGAATTGTTTGTGATATTAATCGACAAAGATGTGAACAAATAGTTTAAATAAAATAAATGCTATCAACAGATGCTCAGGTAATAAAGAATTGTGATTAAATTGACACAAAACAAAAGTTTTTTGGTAAATATTTTATTGGTAAAATCAAAAAGATTGCTAACACGCTTTTATGGCAAAGATGTGAGAAAGTGTCACCCTTGAACATTGCTATTTGGATATAACAGGTGTATAATCTCTATTTAAACAATAAATATCAATTAAAATGTAATATATACATCTGTTGACACAGAAATTACATTCATGGATATTTCCCATATAGGTAAGATGTATAGAAAATAACACAATATATTAAGTTCTTTTTACTGTAAAGTTTTTCTATAATTACAAAACTCTGGGGAAAACTCATTGAAATAAATACTCATTGAAATAAACTGGTTTAATAAATTTTGGCACATCCATTTAGTGCAATGAAAAAATGAAAGTGAAGTCGCTCAGGCATGTCTGACTCTTTGCAACCCTGTGAACTGTAGCCTACCAGGCTCTGGGGATCCCTCTGTCCATGGGATTTTCCAAGCAAGAGTACTGGAGTTGCTATTTCCTTCTCCAGGGATTTGGTACAATACTTGCAATCTTTTACAAAAAATGAGACAGCTCTTTAAGTACTGATATGGAACAATCTGCAAGATACTTTTTACATCAAAATATAAAGAAACAGAACCATTATTTATAGTTATCCAGGAAACTAGTTATGTATTTGCCTCTAACAAGGAAACTAGGTGAATAGGAAATCAGATAAGTAAAGAGACTTTGCTCATTATTTCATTTCTCATAGTCTGAGCAATCTGAATGTGTTAATTATCTATTCAAATAAATTCAATTAAATGATTAAGAAAATAAATATAAAAACATTATTCAGTTCAATGAATTTGTTTCATGTTCTCTGATTCACTGATCCTTGAAATTTAAAAAAATAAACAAATTTTGGATTTATCATTTTCTATATATAAAACTTATTTGTCTTTTCTCACAGATTATGAGATACCATAATCCTTTTTAAATCATATGTAATTGAGTAACTTAAGTTTGTAATTTAAGTTAGTGAATAATTAAAGTTTGTTCCCTAACATCTATTAAAGGGTGAATGTATTAAGACATTGATCAAAGTAATTCCTTTAATTATTAAGGCAAGTAAATGTTTTTTCACAAATATAATGAAACTGCTTAGTACAAATATCAGGAATAATATGTCTTGACTTGAGGCATCCACATTTTCCATTTGAATTCTGGAAATCCCTGCATCAGAAAATATATTTATTTTAGAAAGTTATTCTTTAGCAAAATTTAATTATCACAAATTTAAAACATATGGGTGTAATTATTTCAATGAAATATTTATCTTGCAACAGATATTTACCTGTGGAATTATAAAGTATGACTATGTCTAAAACTAAGGAAAATATTAGAAATAAGGAAGAAGTAGAAAGATAGTATAGAATGGGATATATACATGAACTAGATGTGTAGTTTGAAAAATTCTTCTGAGACTTCTGAAAATTTGAGAAGTGTTTAAAAAATATTATTTGGTTCATTGTCATTAGAAATAAAAATAGATCTAGTTTCCTATGACTCAGGCTTCCTACGTTTGCATTCTAATCCCCTACGTTAAAAAGGACATCTTTTTTTTTGGTGTTACTTCTAGAAGATCTTGAAGGTCTCTACAGAACTGGACAACTTCAATTTCTTTGGCATCAGTGGTTGGGGCAGAGACTTAGAATATTGTGTTTTTGAATGTTTTATCTTCGAAACAAACTGAGATCATTCTGTCATTTTTGAGTTTGCACCCAAAATGGGTTACAACACATTTTGAAGTTGCTTTCTGTACTCTTTTGTTGACTATGAGGGCTACTTCATTCCTTGGCCACAGTAGTAGATGTAATGGTCAGCCAAATTAAATTCAGGACTTCCCTATAGCTCAGATAGTAAAGAATCTGCCTGCAATGCAGGAGACATGGGATTGATCCCTGGGTCAGGAATCTCCCCCGGAGAAGGAAGTGGCAACCCACTCCAGTATTCTTAACTGGAGAATTCCATGGAGAGAGGAGCCTGGTGGGCTACAGTCCATGGGCTCACAGAGAGTCAGACATGACTAAGCAATTAACACACAAAAGTTAAATTCACCCATACCTGTCCATTTTAGTTCACTGATTCCTATAATGTTGATATTCAATCTTGACATCTCCTGTTTAACGACATCCAATTTACCTTAACTCATGGACCTAACCTTCTAGATTCCTGTGCAACATTGTTCTGTACAACATCAGACTTTACTTTCACCACCAGATACATCCGCAACTGAGCATCATTTCTGCTTTGACCTAGCTGCTTCATTCTTTCTGGAGCTATTAGTAATTTCTCTATGCTCTTCCCCAGTAGCATATTGGACACCTTCTGACCTGGGGTCTCATCTTCTGGTGTCATATCTTTTCTGCCTTTTTTAAGGGTTCATGGGATACTCACGGCAGGAATACTTGAATAAAAGGCAAGTTTGACCTTGGAGTACAAAATGAAGCATAGCAAAGGCTAACAGAGTTTTATCAAGAGAACATGCTAGTCATAGCAAACACTCTTTTCCAACAACCCAAGAGAAGACTCTACACATGGACATCACCAGATGGTCAATGCTGAATTGAGACTGGTTATGTTCTCTGCAGCTCAAGAAGGAGAAGCTCTACATAGTCAGCAAAAACAAGACTTGGAGCTGACTGTGGCTCAGATCATGAACTCCTTATTGTAAAATTCAGGCTTAAATTGAGATAGTAGGGAAAACCACTAGGCAATTCAGGTATGACCTAAATCAAATTTCTTATGATTATACAGTAGAGGTGACAAATAAACTCAAGGGATTAGATCTGATAGAGTGCCTGAAGAACTATGAATGGAAATCAATAACACTGTACAGGAGGTAGTGACCAAAGCCATTCCCAAGAAAAAGAAATGCAGCAAGGCAAAGTGGTTGTCTGAGGATGCTTTACAAATATCTGAAGAAAGAAGACAAGTGAAAGGCAAGGGTGAAATGGAAATATATCCAAATGAATGCAGAGCTCCAAGGAATAGCAAGCAGAGAAAAAAAAAAAAGTCTTCTTAAATGAGCAATGCAAAGAAATGAGAAAAACAATAGAAAGGAAAAGACTAGATATATCTTCAAGAAAAAGGTCAGTTTTTATTCCAATCCCAAAAAAGGAAATGCCAAAGAATGTTCAAACTACTGTCTGCTGCCTGCTAAGTCACTTCAGTCATATTTGACTCTTTGCAAACCTATGGACCACAGCCCGCCAGGCTCCTCTGTTCATGGCCCTCCTCCAGGGGATCTTCCCTAACCAGGGATCGAACATGTGTCTCTTACGTCTCCTGCTATGGCAGTCAAGTTCTTTACCACTAGTGCCATCTGAGAAGTCCTCGAACTACCGTATTATTGCACTTATATCATATGCTGGTGAAGTTATGCCCCAAATCCTTCAAGCGAGGTTTTAGCAGTACATGAACCAAGAACTTCCAGATGTACAAGCTGGGTTTCAAAGAGGCTGAGGAACCAGAAATCAAATTGCCAACATTCTTTGGATAATGGAGAAAGCAAGGGAATTCCTAAAAAGCATCTAGTTCTGCCTCATTGACTACATTAAAGACTTTGACTGTGTGTATCACAGCTTACCTTGGAAAATTCTTAAAAAATGGGAGTACCAGACCATGTTACCTGCCTCCTGAGAAACCTGTGTGTGGGTGAAGAAGCAACAGCCAGAAGTGGACATGGAACAATGAACTGGTTCAATATTGGGAAAGGGGTATGTCAAGTCTGTATATTGTCACCTAGTTTATTTACCTTATGCACAGAGTACATCATGTGAAATGCCAGGCTGGATGCATCACAAGATGGAATCAAGATTGCCAGGAGAAATATCAATAACTTCAGAAATGCAGATGATACCACTCTAATGGCAGAAAGTAAAGAGGAACCAAGGAGCCTCTTGAGGAGGGGGAAAGAAGAGAGTAAAAAAGCTGGCTTGAAACTCGTTCTTAAAAATACTAAGATCATGGCATCCGGTCCCATCACTTTATGCTAAATAGAAACAGAAAAGTGGAAACAGTGATAGAGTTTATTTTCTTGGGCTCCAAAATCACTGCAGATGGTGGCTTCAGCTATGTAAGTAAGAGATGCTTGCTATGACAAGTAACCGAAGCAGAAAATATTAAGAAGAGGTGGCAAGAATACACAGAAGAACTATACAAAAAAGATCTTCATGACCCAGATAATCATGATGGTGTGATCACTCACCTAGAGCCAGACATCCTGGAATGCAAAGTCAGGTGGGCCTTAGGAAGCATCACTATGAAAAAAGATAGCGGAGGTAATGGAATTCCAGTTGAGCTATTTCAAATCATTAGAGATGATTCTGTAAAAGTGCTGCACTCAATATGCCAGGAAATTTGGAAAACTCAGCAGTGGCCACAGGGCTGGAAAAGGTCAGTTTTCATTCCAATCCCAAAGAAAGACAATGCCAAAGAATGCTCAAACTGCCACACAATTGCACTCATCTCACATGCTAGTAAAGTAATGCTCAAAATTCTCCAAGCCAGGTTTCAACAGTACGTGAGCCATGAAATTCCAGATTGTTAAGCTGGCTTTAGAAATGGCAGAGGAACCAGAGATCAAATTGCCAACATCCGTTGGATAATCAAAAAAGAGAGAGAGTTCCAGAAAAACATCTACTTCTGCTTTATTGACTACACCAAAGCCTTTGATTGTGTGTATCACAATAAACTATGGAAAATTCTTAAAGAGATGGGAATACCAGACCACCTGACCTGCCTCCTGAGAAGTCTATATGCTGGTGAAGAAGCAACAGAACTGGACATGGAATAATAGACGGGTTCCAAATCAGGAAAGGAGTATGTCAAGGCTGTATATTGTCACCCTGTTTATTTAACTTATATACAGAGTACATCATGAGAAACACTGGGCTGGAAGAAGCACAAGCCGGAACCAAGATTGCCGGAAGAAATATCAATAACCTCAGATATGCGATGAAAACCCTCATGGCAGAAAGCAAAGAAGAACTAAAGAGCCTCTTGATGAAAGTGAAAGAGGAGAGTGAAAAAGTTAGCTTAAAAGTCAACATTCAGAAAACTAAGATCATGGCATCTGGTCCCATCACGTCATGGCAAATAGATGGGGAAACAGTGGAAACAGTGAGAGACTTTATTTTAGGGAGCTCCAAAATCACTGCAGATGGTTACTGCAACCATGAAACTAAAAGATACTTGCTCCTTGGAAGGAAAGTTATGACCAGCTTAGACAGCATATTAAAAAGCAGAGACATTACTTTGCCAACAAACGTCCGTCTAGTCAAAGCTATGGTTTTTCCAGTAGTCATGTATGGATATGAGAGTTGGACTATAAAGAAAGCTGAGCACCAAAGAATTGATGCTTTTAAACTGTGGTGTTGGAGAAGATTCTTAAGAGTCCCTTGCAAGGAGATCCAACCAGTCCATCCTAATGAAAATCAGGCCTGAATATTCATTGGAAGGACTGATGCTGAAGCTGAAATTCCAGTACTTTGGCTACCTGATGGGAAGAGCTGACTCACTGAAAAGACCCTGATACTGGGAAAGATTGAAGGCGGGGGGAGAAGGGATTGACAGAGGATGAGATGGTTGGATGTCATCACCGACTCAATGGACATGAGTTTGGGTAAACTCCAGGCGTTGTTGATGACAGGGAGGCCTGGTGTGCTACAGTGGATGGGGTCGCAAATAGTTGGACATGACTGAGAGACTGAACTGTCTGATGATAAGCAAAGCTATGACAAACCTAGACAGTATATTAAAAAACAGAGACAACACTTTGCTTACAAAGTCCATATAGTCACAGTTATTGGTTTTTCCAGTAGTCATGTTAGCATGTGAGAGTTGTTCCATAAGGAAGACTGAGCTCTGAAGAATTGATGCTTTCAAATTGTAGTGCTAGAGAAGACTCTCGAGAGTCCTTGGACTCTAAGGAGTCCAAACAAGTCAATCTTACAGGAAATTAACCCTGGATATGCATTGGAAGAACTGATGCTGAAGCTGAAGCACCAAAACTTTGGCCACCTGCAGGCCAAACCCACCAACCTGCACACCCACAACAATCGCAGTTCAACGACAATTGCAGTTCAACCACAAGAGGACACATGCAGCCCATACAGGAGAAACCCCGGGGGACCAGGCTCCAGTGACCAGAGTGGATTGTGCCACTGGGCCCCATAAGACGTAGTCAGATTCATAGATTCTTAGGAAAAACTGGTGGTTGCAGAGAGAAGTGGGAAGCTGGGGGAAATGGATGATGGGGTTTAAGAGTTATAAACTTCTAATTATAAAATAAGTAAGTTACCGGGAATATAATATATAGTCAGTAATATTGCAATAAATTTTTGTGGTGACAGAGGGTTACTGGTCTTTTCAGGGGGAGGGGGTGACTCATCTTACTGTAATGATCAATTTATGGTGTAAATAAGCATCAGATCACTATGTCATATGCCTGAAGCTAATAATATAATAGAGTATGTCATCTATTCTTCAGTGAAAAGAAAGAAAGAAAATGTGACTGTATTTTTTTTTCCCCACTGAGCCTAATGCCTTCCACATGAAACAAAGTATTAAAAATCTGTGAAACTGAGCAATGAGATTAAGGAACATGGACTTTGCACTTTAGGGCAAGGCTACAATATATACAAGAAAATGTATTTTAATTTTGCTCCAACTGTTCATGAATCTCAGTGAAAGTATTAATATCAAGTAACAAAATTAGCAGTGAAAAGTCACCAGCCTTTCACATTCTGCTTATTGAAGTAGTCCTTCTTTTTAAGGTACCCAATGAACCTACCCTCTTCATTGACTTAACCATATTTTTAACCACTTTTCTCAGTAATGTCTTTGAGTTACATAATCTGAAACATTTGGGTTTTCAAGGGCCCAGACCTTAGATTTCCTGATGTTCACTTCCAGCCTCATAGTATTAATACCATCTCTGCACTGAGGCATGAATAGACCTCTCATTTGAACTTGATAATCGTGTGCCAAAATGTTCATGTGACATCCTGCAGGTAATTAAATGTTTAATATATTTATCCACCATAAATCTAAAACTGAATTCCAGATATGCCCCATCAAAATTACTGGCAATTATTCTTATAGTTGCTAACAAAGAAACTTGAAGTCTCTTTTTACCTCCATCATAGGAAGGTACTTATATAGCACTCTTATGACAAAATGTATTGGGCTTCATATCACATCATAGCATTTACAATCCTCTAATATGCTATATTGCAGAGGGCAATGGCACCCCACTCCAGTACTCTTGCCTGGAAAATCTCATGGGCAGGGGAGCCTGGTCGGCTTCAGTCCATGGGGTCGCTAAGAGTCGGACATGACTGAGCGAATTCATTTTCACTTTTCACTTTCATGCCTTGGAGAAGGAAATAACAACCCACTCCAGTGTTCTTGCCTGGAGAATCCCAGGGACGGGGGAGCCTGGTGGTCTGCCGTCTATGGGGTCACACAGAGTCAGACACGACTGAAGTGACTTAGCAGCAGCAGCAGCAGCAATATGCTATATAAATTACTTGGTATTTTTTGGTTTGTTATCATTCTCCTACTGCCAAAGAATGAGGGTAGATATAATGCTTTTTGGATGTGATTATCTGGGGCCTGAAATGTGCAATTGGTTGCTGGTCTGAGAAGTGAGATGACTGGAATTAAAGATGTTCCCTAAATTCCCAAGGACCATTTCCATTTTTGACCTGTAATTTATGAATCAGGTACTGAGAATGAAAGGGAGTGGGGAGACTATGAAATAAAATCTTACAGATTCTTAGAAACGTTTGTGCCATCCAGCCACTTCCAGGGATGATGAATCCCTCTTTTCTCTAACCCAATCCAATGATTGTATTTTATTTTTGATTGAATGAAGACCTGTGGGAAAATTAGAATCACTAGCATTATTCATAATATCAATAATACACTTTACTACAGGGAACTCTCATAAGATGCTGGGCACATTTGTTTTTAGATACCCCTGTGACAAATAGAGTAGGCACTAATTTCTCCATTGTGAAGAAAAGAAATGAAAGTGGAAAGGCTTCATGAATGAATCACTCTATTCCTCATGTCTGGATGAAATATATAAAAGAATGAACATGATGGACTTTAAAAAAAATCACCATGTAAAATAGATTACATAGGTAAACATGACTGCTCTAACCTAGTACTTCTCTTCATCATAAGATACCTTAAAGAATGCAAAAAGACAAGTCTGAAATCTTCAGATGTTTGTAGTGATCTAGTTTGATGAACAAATAAAATATCCCTATAAATCAATAAGAAAGCAAAGTTATTTAATAAGAAAAATAAACAAAATTTAAGAACCTATATTTCAAATAAATAAAACACAGGTGCTATAAATGTGGAGATATAACAAGCTCACTAGATGTCAGAGAGATGCAAATCAAAAGTACAAAGATATATTGACAGCTATTCACTTGGTGAAAAATTAAGAATAACAACACCAAGCTTGTTTGAAGGTAGAGAGCAAAGGTATCTTTAAAACTGTTGCTAGGGACTTCCCTGGCAGTCCAGTAGTTAGGACCCTGTTTGTCTATGGCAAGGGGCCTGGCTTCAATCCCTGATCAGGGAGCTAAGATCCCACAAGAAGCCAAAATTAAACAAACAAACAAACAGAAAAACTTCTGCTAAAATTATATTGAAAAATAATTTGGAAATATTATATGAAGTTCAACTCTTACATACCTAGTGCTTCCAATCCTAGGGTGATGTATGATAAAACATAGGGCAGAGGGAAAAATCTTGCAGAGATATGAGAATTAAAACATTAAACATTAAGAATGTTTAATGAAGGACCATTCATAACAACAAAAGCTGGAAATGACCCAAATTCCCATCATCTAGACTATGAATAAAGTATATCTGCAGTACAGAATCGTATACAGGAGTGAAAATGAAGAAACTTACCTACAAGTTTTAAAATAGGTCATCCCATTTACTTGCATGTAAACTTAAGCAAATAAATTTTCTTAAGCATTCTCTTTGTCTATAAAATGGGAATCATATTATCTGTTATGGAGATTTTGTGTACTGAAATAATGCAGGCAGTGTCTGAAACATCTTTGACATAAAATATTGTTAGTTACTTGTAATCATTATTCCAATTGGTATATTTTACTTACATCAGTTATTTCTGAATGGACACAAGTGTGAAGCGGTAAATTCTCTTTCCTAAAAGTTACATCTCAGTCTCTGTTTCTCTCACAAACACACAAGTCAATATTTTTACACCACAATAAAATTGTATAAGAGGAATATTTTAATAGCTTATTTTTAAAGCCTAGGAAAAATGTATGGGTATTATAGAGACATGTCAAAAATATACTTTATTATTTCTAGAACTTGGAAAAAGCCTTAAATGTCTATTAGTTCTTCATTTATATATTTTTGCTAGGTGTTAGGTACATAAACGCATAAAAACCAGTCTCTCTTTTAAAATATCATTGGATTTAAGTCACTGTTCTAATTACATTCTTATGCTCTGTAACACAGCAGAAGACAGGAAATCTTAACTGTTAGTGGGAGAATAATGCTGTTCCAGGACAAAGTCCATCCCAGAGTCTGCAGAGTGTACAGTTCACAGCTTTTAATACTGACAGCAAGGCTATCACCAAAAGAGGTAATAGAGTATGAAGCAAGGCTTTCACTCTAAACAACATCAAAATTTTTTCAGAAATTTCAAAGGAACTAGAATAGTTCATGCAAATACAGAAATAACAGCATAAGCAGATTCATTGAAGCTCTAAGTCCAGAAACTTCAATGTCAGGAATAAAACTGAAGAGAACAGAATTAGAAATTACAAGAAAAATATGGATTAAAATAAACTCTCGGGGGTAAAATAAAACTCATATCACTTGGGAACTGATTACAACTGAGGTTTAAATTGATCAAGGAACTTGTATTCTGTATTTGGATATTTGTATTTCTTTGGCTTCATATCCCACTACTTAGATAGTAAAGATTGATTCATTCATATTATTATGATGATAATATAACTTTCATAAACAAGAAAACATAGGGCTTTAACTTGTACTTCAGAAGACACTAATATAAATAACATTTCCAAGACTAAATATTAAGAATTAAACTCAGTGCCTGAATTGAATCATTAGAAGGAAATCTATATAATCTGTTAGATAAGCTTTATATTCTCAAATCTTATAAGTGATGGCAAATGTGATCTAGATTTTCTCTTTAGGAAAAAGAAGCTTCCTCTGTCACTCAGGATTATAAGTGAGGTAAAAATTCATTTTTGAAGAATCATTTCAGCTAGTTTCATTCACTTTTATTTTCATTCCATATTTCCTATGATCATGAAAATAAAAAACTCATCCTTCTCTACAAATGTGTTCCTTCCCGAACACTGATGGTGAAAGAATAGAACTCAATACAATGAGATGTTACCTCTTCTAAACTGTTCATATCATCGAAGGCAGTTTTTCATTTGCCCTGACCTAGCCCCTAGCGGCTGAATACCGAGCAATCTGATGTATACTAAACTGTGAAGAGGCAACACATATAATAGACTGAAAAGCATCCCATGGCACCCGCATGCACAGGAAAGCTGTTTCTCTTGGTTTAACAAAGAATTCTTCCAAGTCTTTGCTACACCTGCGTCCCCTCCCCTTCAGGTAAGTCTGCACCTATATGGACCAGGACTTCAAATAAAACTGATGAAATGACATTGGAGGAAAAGCCTATACAATTATCCTCACTTAAGACATACGAACTTCTAGAGCACTTATTCAGATATAGTAAAGTAAACATACCTGCTCCTCTCGGTCATCAATCTTAATGAGACTAGCACCCAGGTCTTGGCATGACTTCTTACTCTCCGTCCAAGTTTTCTCTTTTTTTGAAAAATAGTAACAGTCTTCTCCACAGCAGGACCACTTTCCTTGACATGTACCATAGCCTTTAACTTGAAAATAAAAGCCACCATCATCCACAACCTCAAGACCATTTAGAGACCTGCACTTTTCTGTATTTCACTGCTTACTTCACACTGAATGAACTCTCCTGCATCCCCAAAGTTATCTTAGGAAGAGCTCTCCTGCCAAACTCTGTAGGTAAGAATACTGTTGAGCCAGAGACTGTCTCTGACAAACCCAAGGCCATTGTTAAGACTGATAAATCTTGACTTCTTGAATACAAATAGACTACAGAAAAGTGGAGCAGTTCTCCCTGAAGGAAGAAACCCATCAGTGTAAGTGTTTAGAAATAGTATTAATTCCAGGTTTCTCTGTGGCTCAGACGATAAAGAATTTGCCTGCAATGCAGGAAACCCAGGTTCAGTCCCTGGGTCAGGAAGACCCCTGGACAAAGGCATGGCTACCCAACCCAGTATTCTTGCTGGGAGAAACCCATGGACAGAGGAGCCTGGTGGAGTCCAGGAGTCACATACACTCAGACAACGACTGAGAGACTGAGCATGACATAACCATTAATTCCAAGGAATCTGTATTGGCAAAAAGTCATCTACAAGCACAAAATAATGAAAACAATATAAAGGGCTAATAGCTTCTTACTTTGGAAAGTCTGTATTTAATTAACTATAATTAATAAAATTGATTTGAAAAGAAAGAATGAGCATAATTAAAGGTCCGAACAAAGTTGAGTGTCAAATTTTGCAATACTGAAAGGGCCTTTGAATTATAGTGCTGGAGAAGACTCTCGAGATTCCCTTGAGCAGCAAGGAGATCAAACCAGTCAATCCGAAAGGAAATCAACCCTGAATAATCATTGGAAAGACTGATGCTGAAGCTGAAGTTCCAACACTTTGGCCACCTGATGCAAAGAAATGACTCATTGGAAAAGACCCTGATGCTGGGAAATGAATGTGGCAAAGGATGAGATGGTTATATAGCATCACCAACTTAATGGACATGAATTTGAGCATGCTCTGGGAATGGTGAAACACAGAGAAGCCTGGTGTGCCGCAGTACATAGGGTCACAAAGAGTAGGACAGGACTTAGCGAGTGACCAGCAACACTGGAAGGGTACAGAAGGGGATAACTCCATGAAAAAAATCTGCCAGCTATCAGCCTAAATATTTAGTACTTACCTGTGCCAAGTGGTAAAACTGAGTGATCCTCAGCTCCTGGTACAGAAGCATTCCTTTCACTTGTGTTTTTCATATCTTGTGTATTGCACTTAGAATTTGTTTGAAAATCTTCAATCCATATGGTAAAATTAAGATAATGAAAGGCTTTAATAGATCATTTTATTACAATCATTTAATTCTGAATTACAAAATAAACAATGTTGACTAAGTGAAAGTATGATCAGAGAAAATGTAACATTAAAATATTTTAAAGTGTCAGAACATAAAATTTATTTTTATATATAGCTATAAATTATTATACTTATTTTAAGTATGTAAAGCAGTAATCAATATTTATAAAACAGAGAATATAAACTGTAAATAAAGGGCTTTTATGTCATCTACTCTTCAAATAAAGATTTTGAAATTTGTGACATTTAGTATTCACTATTTGATTTAGCATTTAATATTTTCATTTAAGGGTAACCTAAGGGATTTGGCTTTTTTTTAGCACAAGTTTATAATGGATTCATTGAACACCTATGGGAAAAGAACTCAGAGGGCTACTTCTAATGTCGAAAAAGAGAGTTAAAAATCTCTGAAAAACAGCCATCTTTTCAAAAAATTCTTGCATAAAAAATGTAAAAGCAAGTGTAGGAACATTTTTCAAAACACTGGAGAATTTGTTACAAAATTGAGAATCTTTGTTTCAAACTGTGCTAACACTCATCACCATTCAGCCAAATGAAATGTCTACTTGTAAAAAAGCTCTAGAAACATTAATTGCACAGTCTCTTAATGTTCTTGATTACAATAAATATCACTGTTGCTCCGAATCATTAATCCATTCCAATATTTATATTTTGGACCTGAATTTAAAAGACACACCAAGACTTCTAGTTTCTAAATACTGCCATTTCTTGTGATTAGTAGACACCCACCTCCCTTTCCTTTTTGTCTATCTAAGCCCACACAGGAAGTAACAGTTAGAACTGGACATGGAACAACAGACTGGTTCCAAATAAGAAAAGGAGTACGTCAAGGCTGTATATTGTCACCCTGTTTATTTAACTTCTATGCAGAGTACATCATGAGAAATGCTGGGCCGGAGGAAGCACAAGCTGGAATCAAGATTGCTGGGAGAAATACCAATAACCTCACATATACAGATGACACCATCCTTATGGCACAAAGTGAAGAGGAACTAAAAAGCCTCTTGATGAAAGTGAAAGAAGAGAGTGAAAAAGTTGACTTAAAGCTCAACATTCAGAAAACGAAGATCATGGCATCCGGTCCCATCATTTCATGGCAGGAAGATGGGGAAACAGTGGAAACAGTGGCTGACTCTATTTTTGGGGGCTCCAAAATCACTGCAGATGGTGATTACAACCATGAAATTAAAAGACACTTATCCTTGGAAGGAAAGTTATGACCAACCTAGACAGTATATTAAAAAGCAGAGACACTACTTTGTCAACAAAGGTCCATCTAGTCAAGGCTATGGTTTTTCCAGTGGTCATGTATGGATGTGAGATTTGGACTATAAAGAAAGCTGAGAACAAAAGAATTGATGCTTTTGAATGGTGGTGCTGGAGAAGACTCTTGAGAGTCCCTTGGACTGCAAGGAGATCCAACCAGTCCATCCTATAGGAGATCAGTCCTGGGTGTTCTTTGGTAGGACTGATGTTGAAGCTGAAACTCCAATACTTTGGCCACCTGATGCGAAGAGCTGACTCATTTGAGAAGACCCTGATGCTGGGAAAGATTGAGGGCAGGAGGAGAAGGGGACGACGGAGGATGAGATGGTTGTATGGCATCACCAACTCAATGGACATGGGTTTGGGTGGACTCCGGGAGTTGGTGATGGACAGGGAGGCCTGGAGTGCTGTGGTTCAAGGGGTCGCAAAGATTTGGACAAGACTGAGTGACTGAACTGAACTGGAGGCCACACAGTAGAGAACTAATTTGGGCAAGACTTCCAACAATTTGCAGAATAGTCTTTAGGCACATCTGAAAATAGCCAACTCTGATAGACATGTATCACTCATCTCATCACATTGCCTTCCCACAAACTTTTGAAAGTCCAATGACAAAAATGTCACAAAACTGTTCAGATACAAATTAGTGCTGCTCGACATTTACAATTCTCATCATCATTATGCTCTTCAATACTACACAATGTGTTTATTGAGTCACATTCTTTCCCTAATTCAATAGCTATTCAGTCTTTTCCTAATTATCTATGACCCCTCCTGACTCTCTCTCAAAAGATGGCTTCATCTGCTATCAGTACTTCACATAGAAACAATCACCATCAAGCCTAAGTTCTCCTCACTTTCTTGGCTCCGTTTTTATAAACACACAGGTATCCATCAATCCATTGCAGAAAAAATTTGTGCTTCCCACTGAACAAGTCTGAAATTCTCACCCCTAGTCTGTGTCAACTAAATATATATATTCACAACTTAAAAGTTGAGAGTTATGTTATATTTAGTGGGAGTTTTTTGGACTTCAAACCCTGGGAAGGAAGTGCCTCAAGTAACTCTGAAAGAACGACTTTGAAGAGGTGAGGGTGGGAGGAAGATAGGTTATATAGGAGTTTGGCAACAAAAGGCAGGTAGTCTAAACTTCAAAAGATTATTGTTATCTAAACAATAAAGGAAACTAGATATTTCAAGTTAAGAAATTTGGTGTTTTTCTTTGTACAGGAATATACAAGAGTCTGGGCTCACAGATATCACTCCTTTGATATGCATCTCAGCTATCTGGGGCCAGTATGCTGTGTTTTCATATACTGAGTGTCCTTGGGGCTCATAGTATGGAGTGGCTACAGTCTGATGGCTGCTAAATCACAGGTGTTGTTTTGCTTCCTGAGTTCCCTCAGGGCTCACCAGCTTACCACCCCTGAGGCCTACAATCACTGATGATCCTGACATCCTTTGTTTACTGACATGGCAGGCAACATTTCATTCCTCATCTGGATATAATCCCCTATCTGATCTTTCCAGTCTACCTTGACTGAACTTTCCAGAATCCAGATCTGCTCATGTAATATGAGTTATGGTTTTCCTTAATGTAAAATACTTCAATTGTTTCCTTTGTTTTTAGGGCTTCCCAGGTGGTTCAGTGGGTAAGAGATGTGGGTTCGATTTCTGGGTCAGAAAGATCCCTTGGAGGATGGTATGGCAACCCACTCCAGTATTCTTGCCTGGAGAATCCCATGGACAAAGGATCCTGGCAGGTTACAGTCAACAGGGTCGCAAAGAGTCTGGCACGACTGAAGCGACTTAGCATGCATGCACACAACACGGTACAAAAGATTTCCATGAAGTTACACACCTAGCCAAACTTACTGCTAGCCACCTTTATTTTGGTCCAAACCTGAATGTTCCCAGCATGTACATCTGTCCGTTTTTCATGTTATCCTTTATCTGAATGAGCCTTCTCTACCCTGAGCCTCCTAATTATCCTTTTTATCAGTTATTAAATCCTACAGGAGAGCTTTCTTGACCTCAGCATGCTATATGCCATTCATCTGATATCTTCATGCCATTGTCCTTATACTAATAATATTTTATTGTAAGCACTGGTTCTTTTTTAAAAAATATTTTCCTTGAAACTGAGCTCATTGAAAAATGACTTTCCCTTTAATTTTTGTATCTTTGATGCCATACATAGTTCCTGATCCATAAGAGGTCCTCAAAATTGTTTGTTGAATGAGTGAAACAAGAAATTAATAATCATGAGGAAAAGATGTTGGAAACAAGCATTGTATAAGAATTTTTGAAAATTTACATGAACTATGTAAAATTGATAACATTAGTCATATAGAAAATAAATCATTTATTTTCCTTTGTAATTTAAACATTATTATTTTCAAATATATAACAGTATGCTTAGTGCATATAATAATGAATGCAATATTCAAATAAATATTTTCCCAACTCTTTGGTCATATGGAAAACCTCATCCTACTTGAAAAGTAATTTCCACTCTGTATGTAAACAACACTGTATAATCAGCAAGATTTTTGTGCCATTACACTTATTACACTATTCTGTATGGCATAAACACTCAGTGACAGTAAAATAATAAAGTTATCATCATCAATATTATCATCAACACCATCCATGATCACTAATGGTTTCTATACAACTTTATATCAACAGAAGTTCATTAGTTATAGTATCTCATTTTTCATCCTGACTCTTTTCACTCGTAAGAAATGTATATATATGGTACTCACACATATATCCTAAGACTGTGATTGCCAGTAGGAGAAACAAGCATACAATTCCCAGGATTATTGCAATGATATGCCATGGAGATTCTGTACAAAATCAAAAAGCAAAATATATGTAAATATATATATATATAAAGCATCAATCATTAAAAAACAGAATTGGAACAAAATGGAAATTTGTTCTGGAATTTAAAATTAATACCTATAATTACTGTGACCACAAATCTCATTACTATTATGTTTTTTCTATCCCTCAGTATATAAGCACTCGAAAAAACTGTTGAAAGTCTCTTGGAATGCAAGGAGATCAAATCTACCAATCCTAAAAGAAATCAACCCTGAATATTCATTGGAAGGAATGATGCTGAAGCTGAAACTACAATACTTTGGTCACCTAATAAGAACAGCTGGCTCATTAGAAAAGACCCTGATGCTGGGAAAGATTGAAGGTGGGAGAAGGGGACAACAGAGGATGAGATGGTTGCATGGCATCACCAACTCAATGGACATGAGAAAACTCAAGGAGACAGTGAAGGACAGGGAAGCCTGGCATGCTGCAGCCCATGGAGTCACAAAGAATCAGACATGACTGAGTGACTAAAAAGCAACATATAAGGGTTTCGCTGGTGGCTCAGTGGTAAAGAATCCACCTGCAATGCAGGAGCTGCACGAGATGCAGTTTCGACCCCTGGGTGGGAAAGATCCCCTGGAGGAGGACATGGCAACCCACTTCAGGATTCTTGCTTGGAGGATCCCATGGACAGAGGAGCCTCGCAGGCAACAGTCCATATGGTCTCAAAGAGTCAGACATGACTGAAGCAACTTAGCACATATGTACATCTCAGTATATAAGGAACTAGGCATGTAATATCAAATATGTGTGGACACAATTATGACTTCATTTTTTCTTACTCAACATCATAATATTTTCAGAAAACAAGAAAACAAATGAAAAAGAAATTTTACCTTTCCTTTTGTAACTCCGATATCTTTTGTCCTTCTTTTTCTTTGAATACAGGAATTTTGGCTCCATGTATACCACTTTCTCCTGGCTCATTTCTGAGGGCTGGAGGCAAAGAACACAGCAAGAATCCTTTGCAGCATTGAATAAGGCATTTTAATAGCATTGAAAAATGGCAATATTTATCATGAAATAATAGAAAGAGCTAAATGAATGATCAGCATGATAATCTGAAATAAGTGATGCCAAGTAACTATTGATCTGAAAATATCAGAAAAAGATACTTCTAAATTTTCTTTGTGATGACTTACAATGGTCTCTACATGATTAATTAACAGGCCATTACAGTTCATGAGCATGTTATGTTAAGTTTTTACTATTTTTAAAATAAATGAATTCATTGCAACAATTTAGGAAATGGTATATTTCATTCTTATATGACTATCTAGAATTATAGCTTCTCTTGCAAATTTGCATTTGGTCAGTTAGTACCTGTATCATGCCCAAATGGTAACCATAGTCTGAAACTGAATAGGTAATCCCCCTTTAGGACAGACACACACACACTCAAATTTGACAATCTTCTCAGTTTGAGAAAAAGGCAGAAATTGTGGGAGGATTCAAGAAAAAGCATTTTAGGAAGTAACATCAAACAACTGAGGCATAATTTGTAATTCTAACACCACAGTTCAAAAGCATCAATTCTTCAGCACTCAGCTTTCTTTATGGTCCAACTCTCACATCCATATATGACTACTAGCAAAACTGTAGCTTTGACTAGAAGGACCTTTTTCAGCAAAGTAATGTCTCCGCTTTTTAATATGCTGTCTAGGAGCAAGCATCTTTTAATTTCAGGGCTGCAGTGATTTTGGAAAAGAAAGTCTGTCACTATTTCAATTGTTTCCCCATCTATTTGCCATGAAGTGATGGGACCAGATGCCATGATCTTCATTTTTTGAATGTTGAGTTTTAAACCAGTTTTTTTTTTACTCTCCTTTTTCACCTTTATCAAGAAGCTCTTTAGTTCCTCTTTTCTTTCTGCCATAAGGATGCTGTCATCTGCATATATGAGGTTATTGAGATTTCTCCCCAAAGTCTTGATTCCAGCTTGTGCTTCATCCAGCCTGACATTTCACATGGTGTATTCTGCATAGAAGTTAAATAAGTAGGGTGACAATATACAGTCTTGACGTACTCCTTTCCCAATTTGGAATCAGTCAATTGTTCCATATCCGATTCTAACTGTTGCTTCTTGACCTGTATACAGGTTTCTCAGGAGGAGGGTAAGGTGATCTGGTATTTCCATCTCTTCAAGATTCTTCCACAGTTTGTTATAAACAAAAGTATTTAGTTCAAATGAATAAATATATATAAGTACATACCAAAGTATATATTTCATATGTAATACCTATTTAGTTCAAATATGTGCATTATATCAATTGCTTCTAAAATTACAAAAATATGATCCTTTTCCTACACTTAGTTTATATAAACACTTCCATAAAAAATACATATTTCCCTAGAAATTTAAATAAATAATGACTAAAGAGGAAAAACATTTTTCAAAAACTAATGTTTTTGGTAACTCGATAGAAAGAACCAGATAACCAGTCTTCCTAAATAGATTTTATTCTTGGTTCTTAAAATATTAATATTATAGTATTTCACCTTTTAATTTCTTTATAATTTGAGGAAACGATTTGAACAATCATCAAATTATGATAAGATGTATGAATATACTACCAATTATTTTTCAATAAATATTCTTTCTACCACAGTGACAGATTACAAAGTAAATCCTTTTTCAAGGACATATTTTCCTAGCTCACTGATTTTTATTTAGTTACTTTATAATTCAATAACTGTTTATCCAAATAACAAGAAAATACATTTGTTATATAAACCTGGGTATATTTTAATGGAAAAATAATCATATTATCCAAACACTTGAACTTTCTCTATTGCATTTAAGACAAGGGAGTTCAAGCTTTGCATAATTAGTTGCTAACCAGTTGGCTGCCACCCCTAGAGGTGAGAGAAAAGAACCCACAAATTTATATTACCTAAAAAAGAGTTAAATATTCCCCAAAACATTTGAGTATATTTAAAATTCATATTCTGCATATTAAATATTTTGACCCATAGGGTCAAACAGGGTTAACATTAGATATTAATTAACATGGACCCCAAAGTGAATTCTTTCTTGCAATGATACAAAATCCCTGTAACTTTCTACATGGTCTCGCACTAGCAAATTCTCCTTTACCTGCTTTATCCTTCTTTGTTCAACAGCGTGACAGCAAAGGCACACCCACAGTGCCCGAGAGTACCTGTGTTTATGCCTTGAGATTTCACCAACAGGAGGACAAGCTTGATCAGGAGCACAGCTGGGATGAGCTCACTCTGCTGGCCTTTCACTTCTGCTTTGAGTCTAGGAGGTCCTTGTTAAAATGTATGACTGGCCTTAGAGAGACAATGTCAGAGAAAAAGTAGCCAATGATCAAACGGCCTTCAATATTCCCACACAGAAAGTTTCCCCTCGTGTCAGTATCTCATTTACTCCACACTCTGTCAGACAAGAGTCACAAAGAACTAAAGCCCCAAATTTTGAGGACATCTGTAGATCAGCTCAAATCTGAACTTTAGCAGTTACCATAAATCGGAAATAAAATGGTCATCTCAGGATCTCATGAGATTAGAAAATGGTTAACAAAAAAATAAAAGGTTATATTAATAAAAACAAAAGGGGAAATACCCATGTTCTACCTGACATGATTCATACATTTTTCTTTTTAAAGAATGAAGGTAAATCCCTAAAATATATATATATATGAGATAAAAACTGTAAAAATAAGTATATGTCAAAATGTGCATAAGCAACTTATATCTTTAACAAACATTTTGATAACCACATTGCTTGACAGATTGCAGTAATATAAATACATAAATATATAATAGATTTTGAATTATTTCTTCACTTCTTTTTAAATTATCTAAAGAAGCAGATTTTCTGTTTAAATAATAAATAGAAATCAAGAAAGAAACAAAGCGACAGGCTCAAAATGTTGAGTGGGGTTGAATGTAGTCCTTTTAAGGCATCAAAGTAAAAAATCATCTGTTCTAGTTATAGCCAAAATTGTCAGAGCATGTATTTATAAATTATGATTTGTTTAATTCAATGAATACTTCAATGCACCATTTAACCGTAGAAGTATGTGTTAGACAGGAATAAAAGTGTTGTTTTGTTTTTTTTATCAATCACATTTATCTGTGCATCAAAGGACCCCTATGTCCGATGCTTTAAAATTCTTAGAAATGTATAGTAATAACCAAAACCCACTTCTGTGTCAGCTATATGGTTTGAAGTCTTTTCAAAAGCACTTTTCCATGGTTTATGTTTCGTCCCCCCATTGCCTCCAAAGCAAAACTGTCTTATCTCCTTTAAATAATGGTAGCACATATGAAAATTTCAATTTTTTGTCCTTGTAGGTTTGTCTTTGACTTATTTTTCTTTGCTAGGATCTAATGGTTTGCTTTTGGGAAGGAGGTTTCTGACATAAATAAAGACAACAAGAAAAGTGTTCTAGAAATTCTCCATGCATGAGGACTTTCTCATAAAGGCAAAGCTTAGTTTTTAGGCATACTTGTGTGCCATGAACTTCAAGGCTCACGGATGTAATTACTCTACTTGGCTTTGGTACATCTCAATTTACACCTTCTATGTCAAATTCTCCAATCCTGAAATGTATCATTGAACAGAAATGCATTTGATAACTATTTGTTTTGCAACTAAATAGCATTCTTATTGGTAAAGTATAATTAAGACAGTAAATTGACTTTGAACATGTATTCTAGGGGTGAATACATATGATTTCAATGCTCTCGGTGCAGTGATATCATCCAGTGGTATGGGTGGTAAGAGCTGACTGCAGTTCATACTTCAGACTTTCTCTGTAGCGAGAGTGAGTGAGGCAGCTAACTTTGGAAGCCTCATCCTCTTCAGCAGCATCAGGAATACCTTCCACACAAATGTAGTCTGTCGGAAGACTTGAGGAATCTACTAGGTGGTATTTAATAACGTTTTTATTGCAATATAATTCTTTACAATATTGTGTTAGTTTCTTCTGTACAACAAGTCAAATCAGCTAAATGTATACATATGTTCCCTCCTTCCTGGACCTTCCTCCCACCCCACCCCACCCCCACCCATCTTGATTATCACAGAGCACCGAGCTGAGCAACCTGTGCTTTATAGCAGATTCCCACTAGCTGTCTTACATGAGAGTGTATATATGTCAATTCTAATCTACCAATTCTCCTCACCCTCTCCTTCTCCCACTGTGTCAACGCGCCCATTCTCTTTGTCTGTGTCTCTATTCCTGCCCCAGAAACAGGTTCATCTGTACACTTATATGTGAAATTAAAAAAAAAAAAAATGGTACAAATGAACTTACTTACAAAGCAGAAACAGACTCACAGACTTAGAGAAAGAATTTACGGTTACCAGGGGGAAGAACAGAAGAAGGTGATGGAGTGGGAGTTTGAGTAACATGTACACACTGTATTGTGTATAGCATGAAGGGGTAAATAAAAAGGTACAATCTACTTGTAGTACAAATATTCAGTTAGCCTTAAAAATGCATTCCAATATACTATGAAAATGAAAGTGAAAATCGCTCAGTCATGTCTGACTCTTTGCAACCCCATGGACTGTAACCTGCCAGGCTCCTCTGTCCATGGAACTCTCCAGGCCAGGATACTAGAGTGTGTTGCCATTTCTTCCTACAGGGGATCTTCCCAACCCAGGGATTGAACACAGGTCTCCTGCATTGCAGGCAAATGCTTTAATGACTGAGCCACCAGAGAAGCCAGTTTACATTAGATACAGACAAATACTGTTTGATTCCCCTTACACAAGGTATCTAGAATAGACAAATTCATACAGTCAGAAAGTACTGATACACTAGTAGATGCCAGGGCTGGAGGATAAGGGATGGGGAGGGGGAATGGAAAGTTAGTATTTAATGGGGACAGTTTCACTTTAGGAAGGTGAAAATCCAGGAGATGGATAATGGAGAGTTGTGTGACAATGTAAATATACTTAGTACCACTGAACTGTACACTTAAATATGGTTAAAATAGTATGTTTTACACTATCTGACTTTAATCACAATAAGAAAAAAAAATTAATGAGCACACTGCTCATTTGAAATATGTATATTTCAAATATATAAAGGACCGACTATATGGCTCAATTTCATTTCAGTTCAGTTCAGTCACTCAGTCAAGTCCAACTCTTTGCGACCCCATGAACTGCAGCATGCCAGGCCTCCCTGTCCATCACCAACTCCTGGAGTTTATCCAAACTCATGCCCATTGAGTCAGTACCATCCAACCATCTCATCCTCTGTCATCCCCTTCTCCTCCCACCTTCGATCTTTCCCAGCATCAGGGTCTTTTCCAATGAGTCAGCTCTTTGCATCAGGTGACCAAAGTATTGAAGTTTGAGCTTCAACATCAGTCCTTCCAATGAACATCCATGACTGATCTCCTTTAGGATGGACAGGTTGGATCTCCTTGCAGTCCAAGGGACTCTCAAGAGTCTTCTCCAACACCACAGTTCAAAAACATCAATTCTGTGCTCAGCTTTCTTTATAGTCCAACTCTTACATCCATACATGACTACTGGAAAAACTATAACCTTGACTAGACAGACCTTTGTTGGCAAAGTAATGGTAAAAAAGCATATTAAATGCTTTTTAATATGCTGTCCAGGTTGGTCATAACTTTCCTCCCAAGGAGTAAGCATCTTTTAATTTCATGGCTTCAGTCACCATCTCCAGTGATTTGAGAGCCCCCAAAAATAAACACTGCCACTGTTTCCATTGTTTCCCCATCTATTTGCCATGAAGTGATGGGACTGGATGCCATGATCTTAGTTTTCTGAATGTTGAGCTTTAAGCCAACTTTTTCCCTCTCCTCTTTCACTTTCACACTGCTCAATAGTCTGTAGAAACATAAATGGGAAAAGAATTTGTAAGAGAATAGATAACATGTATATGCATAGCTGACTCATTCGACTGCACGCCTGAAACACATTGTAAATCAACTGTACTCCAATAAAAAATAAATTTTTTTAAAAACATGTTGATGTATGGCAAAACCAATACAATATTGTAAAGTAATTAACCTCCAATTAAAATAAATAAATTTGTATTTTTAAAAAACAGTTGGAAAGTTGACTCAAAAAATTAACGTATGTTTACAGTAATGTGTTGTCTCCACTGATTTTAAAAGTTGTACAGACTTTATGGTTATTATTGTCTAATAATAAGCCCCATGGACTGTATCCCACCAGGTTCCTCTGTCCATGGAATTTACCAAGCAAGAATACTGGAGTGGGTTGCCATTGCCTTCTCCAGGGGATCTTCCCAACCCAGGGATCAAATCCAGGTCTCCCACATTGCAGGTGGATTCTTTATGATCTGAGCCACAAGGGAAGCCTCAACCGATACTTCTGTATTTCTAAAAAATTGGGTTAAGTCATCAATGACAACAAGGAGGTCAAACCAGTCAATCCTAAAGGAAATCAACCCTAAATATTCATTGGAAGACTAATGCTGAAGCTGAAGCACCAATACTTTGGTCACCTGATGCGAAGAGCCAACTCATTAGAAAAGATCCTGATGCTGGGAAAGAATAAGGGCAGGAGGAGAAGGGGTGACAAAGGATGAGATGGATGGATGGCATCCCTGACTCAATGGACATGAGTTCCAGCAAAATCCAGGAGATAATAAAAGATAGCAAAGCCTGGCATACTGCAGCCCATGGGGTCACAAAGAGTTGGACAGGACCTAGTGACTGAACAACAACCAAGGAAAAGCAATTATTAGCGGTATTCAATCCTGAGCCTTTTAAAATAGGCTTCTGGGTTTATGGCAATTAAAACATACATGATAGGTTTTAGAAAATTTTTCTCACTGTATAGGTTTGAATATTTTTCAACAGTATCTACAGCAAGTAAAAATATAAAATATTATCAGCCTATATCACATCTTTGAGGATTTTTTGTTATCTTTTTAACTATTTTGAGTAAAGAATGAGGCCCTTATTAGTTGTTTGATTATAAACACATTTCCCCCCACTTTCCTGTCCCTCAAACACCCACATACCTTCACACCCAAAATACCAATGTATTTTTAGTGCTTTTTATAAAGTTTTCTATACTTCCTTTTTTTCATTCAGTTTTATCTAGCCTTTCTTGTCTCACTAAACTATAAATCGTGTTTCACTATTTTTACATCCACCAAGTCTAACTGGTATCAAAGAAAAAGGATAAACTATTGTCCTTGATTGAAAGGACAATGAATTTGTAGAAACCAAGATGCAACCTCAAGATGAAACAAATTAATAAGTAAATAATATGAGACATAAAGAGAGAAATATTCCTGATAAGGGAGGAAACAGGCAGAGTGCATACAATTTTGAAATAAATTTCCAAAATAAGTTTGTAATTTTTATTTTTGTATTATGTATTTCTTATAAGCAGTTTTCATCTATTTGGGTTTTTTTTTTCCTTTTAAAGCTGGTAAAAATTAGGTAAGTATGAAGAAATTCAGTCCAAAATTCTTGGTTATATTAGAAAGAAAGGAAAAGAGAAAAATGTGTTAACTAGCAAATAAACAGGAATGTATGTGACAAAAAATAAAAGATATGAAGGGAGATAATTTGCTGTATTTCAGATCTTTAAAATGTCTCCATATGTCATTTTTGTTTAATAACATGTTGTTGGTCGTTATTATTCGGTCATGTCCAACTTTTCGCAACCCCATGAACTGCAGCAGGCCAGACTTCCCCATCCTTCACCATCTCCTAAAGCTTGTTCAAACTCATGCCCATTGAGTCAGTGATGCCATCCAACCATCTCATCCTTTGTCGCCCCCTTCTCCTCTTGCCCTCCTGCCCAGCATCAGGGTCTTTCCCAATCAGCTGGCTCTTTGCATCAGGTGGCCAAAGACACTCCCGTGAACAGTATGAAAAGGCAAGGAGATAACTAATATATTGATACATCAAAATGTAAATTATTTGGGAGCATTTCTGCTTACAGTTATGTCTTTAATAACAAAAGATTGAGGTTTTTATTTGCCTTCTCCAGTTATTGCTTCTGCTGGCAATTGTTCTGCCTTATCTATTTAAAAAAACAAAATATTAATAGTAAGTGTTGACAAGGATGTGGAAAAATTGGAATCCTGTGCACTGTTGAAGGGAATGTAAAATGGTGCAGTCACTTAAGCATCACGTCAATAACCTCTGTGTGAGCCCTGAAGGAGACCCATATCTCCTGTAGAGCTGAGATCACTAAAAATTAAATTCAGAATTTCAACCTGCTTCTAGCTGAATCGCAATACAAATTGAACTGTCAACCTCAAAGGGTGCCTACCTTTAAAGTGAGGGCATGAACGGGGCAAGAATGAGATCTTCTAAGTTGGAATGGGGGCATTAGGAAGACCCTGGTGAAGCTGGGGTCTTCCCTGGTGGTACAGAGGTTAAAGCGTGTGCCTGCAATGTGGAAGACCTGGGTTCGTTCCCTGGGTCGGGAAGATCCCCTGGAGAAAGAAATGGCAACCCACTCCAGTATTCTTGCCTGGAGAATCCCATGGACGGAGGAGCTTGGTGGGCTATAGTCCACGGGTCGCAAAGAGTCGGACATGACTGAGCGACTTCACTTTCATTTTTTTTTTCTTCTTGAAGAACTTCCTTTAGGATTTCTGTTAACGCAAGTCAAGAAATGATGAATTCCTTCAGATTTTCTTTGTTATCTCTCCCTCATTTCTGGAGGACAGCTTGACCAGGTACAGTAACCTTGAAAATTTTTATTTCAACAGTTTGAATGTCATCCCAATCTCTCATGGCATGCAAAATTTCTTTTGAGAAATCCACCTGTTGTCTTGTGGGGGGTTTCCTTTATGTAATGAGTTGCTTTTCTTTTGATTTCCTTCAAAATTCTTTCTTTGTCTTCAACTTTTGGCAATTTATTTATAACGTGTCTTCTTGTTTTTGTTGTTGTTATTCAGTTGCTACGTACTCTCTGACTCTTTTGAGACTCCACGGACTGTAGCCTGCCAGGCTCCTCTGTCCATGGGATTTCCCAGGCAAGAATACTGGAGTGGGTTACCATTTCCTTCTCTAGGGGATCTTCCCGACCTTGGGGGTCAAACTTGTATCTCCTGCATTACAAGCGATTCTTTACCACTGAGCCATCTAGGAATCTAAAGTCCCATAGGCTTTCTTTAGGAGAAGGCAATGGCACCCCATTCCAGTACTCTTGCCTGGAAAATCCCATGGATGGAGGAGCCTGGTAGGCTGCAGTCCACGGGGTCACTAAGAGTTGGACACGACTGAGCGACTTCACTTTCACTTTTCACTTTCATGCATTGGAGAAGGAAATGACAACCCACTCCAGGGTTCTTGCCTGGAGAATCCCAGGGACGGGGAAGCCTGGTGGGCTGCCATCTATGGGGTCACACAGAGTCGGACATGACTGAAGCGACTTAGCAGCAGCAGCAGCAGCAGCAGCAGCAGCAGCAGCAGCAGCAGCAGCAGCAGCAGGCTTTCTTTACTCCTTATATTTTATTTTTGCTTCTCTGACTGGATAATTTCAAATGACCTATCTTTCAGTTTATTGATTATTTTCTGTTGGCTGTTTTGTCAAATGAAGTTGAAGTTCTATATTGATTTCTTCAGATTAGTCACTGTATTATTAAATTCTAAAACTTTTGCTTAGGAATTCTTTTTAATGAATTCAATTTCTCTTTTGAATTTCTTGTTGTTTTTTTTAATGCAGTTTTCCTAATTTTGTTAGTTGTCCATCCGTGTGTTATTATAGGCCACAAAGTTTTCTTAAGGGGATTATTTTTGAATTCTTTGTCAGATGGTTCACAGATCTTCATATCTTTGGGGTCAGTTATTCGAGTTATACTAATTTCCCTTATTGATGTCATGTTTACCTGATTCTTTATCATCCATTATCCTTGGTATCTGCACAGTTGAATAAGCCATCTTCTCATCCAAACTTTACATGCTTCATTTGGAAGAGATCATCCTACATCAGTCAGCTCAGCTTGGGGTTCTGGATGGGTCAGCTGAGAGCATTCTTAGTCAGGCAAGGCTTGCCACTGGGGTTTCTATTCGGGCAAGGGCATTTCCTGAGCTCTGAGGTTGCATGATGCCAGTGGCTGAGAGCAGCTGAATAGGACTACTATCTTAATTTTTTGCCCAGGCAATTGTAAGATGGGCTCTGTGGATGCTCAGACACTCTGTTCAGACTTCCTAGTTGAGTGGGATTATGTGTTCTACTCAGCTGCTGGGCAGGTCTGTAAACTTGCTTGCCTGCCTGGGCAGGGCCTGAATTGAGGACCATAGCATTGCAGCTCAATAACTGGGTACCTACATCTGATAGAGCTGCCCACTAAACTCCTTAGCCAGATGGGGCCAGAACAACAGTTTCTATGCTGGTACAGCTTCTTGTCTGGGGACCCAAATTGGGAGGGACTGTTGGTTGGGATCCCCTGACAGGTGAAGCAAATGGGCAGAGCTGCTCAGCTCAGATGGGCTGTGCTCTATGCTCAGGCATTTACTTCAAACCAGGCTGTAGGGTGGACTATGCAGACTCCTGGATGCTTTGGTCCGGCATTGTTGAGTGGGACTCAAAGCTACTCTTTGAAATACATAGAGCCACAAACCCACTTTCCTGTTCAAGCAGGGTGACAAATCAGGCTCAAAGAAAGGGTCAGCTGGTCAGCTGGAGACCCAAATGAAGCAGAATTTTGCACTAATCATCCTGGTCAGAAGGGCCATCAGCTCAGCTCTACTGGCTGGATTGGCTCCTCAATTGCCACTGTAGGCAGACTAGGCTTGAACTACACAACTTCCCAGATGCTATGGTTACGTTTACTGGTTGGGTGGGCCTGGGGGCTGTATTCAACAGTAGGGGGGCTATGCAATCTGAGAGAGACAGGAGAACAGGCCTGTACATCTTGTCGTTTGTTGTTGTTCAGTCACTCAGTTGTATCCGACTCTTTGCAACCCCATGGACTGCAGCACACCAGGCTTCCCTGTCCATCACCAACTCCTGGAGTTCACTCAAACTCATGTCCACTGAGGCAGTGATGCCATCCAACCATCTCATCCTCTATCATCCCCTTCTCCTCCCGCCTTCAATCTTTCCCAGCATCAGGGTCTTTTCAAATGAGTCAGCTCTTCACATCAGATGGCCAGAGTATTGGAGTTTCAGCTTCAGCATCAGTCCTTATATTTTTATTTAGAGGCCCAAATTAGGCAGAACTAAACAGGGAATTCTCTGGCAGACAGAGCCTCATCTTATATCTTCAAATTACACTGGTCCCCAACCTTTTTGGCACCAGGGGCATTTCACAAAGATAATTTTTTCATGGACTGGGGTGGAGGGGACGGTTTCAAAATGATTCAAGCACATTGCATTTTTTGTGCACTTTATTTCTCTTATTATTACATTAGTTCCACTTCATGTCATCACGCATTAGATCGTGGAGTTTGGAGTGTGTGTGTGTGCTTAGTTGTTCAGTTGTGTCTGATTTTTGTGACCCCGTGGACTCTAGCCCACCAGGCTCCTTTGTCTACTGGGATTCTCCAAGCAAGAATGTGTGCATTCCTCCAGGGGATCTTCCCAACCCAAGGATCAAACCCAGGTCTCCTGCATTGCAGGCAGATTTCTTACCAAATGAGCCACCAGGGAAGCCCCTGTACAAATGGACTCAGCTGCTGGCTGGGATCTCTACTCAGGCACCACCGGGAGGAGACGTATGGTCTGCTGAGATGCAAGTGCTGCTTGCTCCAGTAAGTGCTGGTTGCTCCAGCACTAAGCTCCATGTCCTTTCTCTGTTCCAATCTGATGTCCATGCTGAAACCCCACAGATTCTTGCATCTTCTTGATGCAAGACCCAGATGAATCAACCAGGAAGTGATCCACAATGCTGGGAAGCTGGATGTCCACCTTGGGCTCTCTTTTACCCACTGGGAGAAGTTGTAGGCTCAGGGAGACCCTCTGCAGTGCTGACCTGGGGGAGGGACAAGTGGTCAGACTGTGACCATTCTCCTCATCCTTCTGTGCAATCCTTCTCCATCTCTGTGAACCAGTGGAGTACTTGAGCCTTTGCCCTGTCTTCTGGGATTTTTGTCATGTGTTATCTGTAAGTAGCTGTTAATTGGTCTTCTGTGAAAGACTCTGCTTTAAAATATCTGAATTCTACAGGGATAGTTAGAGAGTTTGGGATCGACACATACACACTGCTGTATTTAAAATGGATAACCAATGAGGACCTACTATATAGCACAGGGAACACTGCTAAATGTTATATGGCAGCCTAAGGGGGAGGGGAGTTTGGGGAACAATGGATACATGTAACCTCAGATATGCAGATGACACCTCCCTTATAGTAGAAAGTGAAAAAGAACTAAAGACCCTCTTGATGAAAGTGAAAGAAGAAAGTGAAAATGTTGGCTTAAAGCTCAACATTCAGAAAACTAAGATCATGGCATCTGGTCCCATCACTTCATGGAGAATAGATGGGGAAACAGTGGAAACAGTGACAGACTTTATTTGGGGGAGCTCCAAAATCACTGCAGATGGTGACTGCAGCCATGAAATTAAAAGATGCTTACTCCTCAGAAGGAAAATTATGACAAACCTAGACAGCATATTAAAAAGCAGTGACATTACTTTGTCAACAAAGGTCTGTCTAGTCAAGAATATGGCTTTACCAGTAGTCATATATGGATGTGAGAGTTGGACTGTAAAGAAAGCTGAGTGCTGAAGAATTGATGATTTTGAACTTGGTGTTGGAGAAGACTCTTGAGAGTCCCTTGGACTGCAAGGGGATCCAACCAGTCCATTCTAAAGGAGATCAGTCCTGGGTGTTCATTGGAAGGAATGATGTTAAAGCTGAAGCTCCAGTACTTTGGCCACCTGATGTGAAGAGCTGACTCATTTGAAAAGACCCTGATGCTGGGAAAGATTGAGGGCAGGAGGAGAAGGGGATGACAGAGGATGAGATGGTTGGATGGCATCACTGACTCAATGCAGACGAGTTTAAGTAAACTCCAGGCATTGGTGATGGACAGGGAGGCCTGGTGTGCTGCAGTCCATGGGATCACAAAGAGTTGGACATGACTCAGTGACTGAATCGAACTGAACTGAATACATATATATGTGTGGCTGAGTCCCTTTGCTGTCCACCTGAAACTGTCACATTGTTAATCAGCTACACTTCACTATAAAATAAAATTTTAAAAAGAAAGAAAAAATGTTTGAGTTCTATACACTAAATTTTCACCTTGATATATTAGTTTTCCAAGAGACAAGTGCTTCAATAAATTTAATGTTAATTAAAATTCAAGTAACTGTTTACTTCAGTACATAGAAACCTTCACCTGTTCCAGAAATTAAAAGTTCCCTAAAATTATATAAAGATAAAAGATTATTTTTAATTTTAGAGAGAAAAATCCTCCCTAAGTGAAGCGTGAATCCTAAGTGTGATAAAGAAAAGTACTCCATTGTGTATATGTACCACAGCTTTCTTATCCATTCATCTGCTGATGGACATCTAGGTTGCTTCCATGTCCTGGCTATTATGCTGCAATGAACATTGGGGTACACGTGTCTCTTTCAATTCTGGTTTCCTCGATGGGTATGCCCAGCAGTGGGATTGCTGGGTCGTATGGCAGATCTATTTCCAGCTTTTTAAGGAATCTCCACACTGTTCTCCATAGTGGCTGTACTAGTTTGCACTCCCACCAACAGTGTAAGAGGGTTCCCTTTTCTCCACACCCTCTCCAGCATTTATTGCTTGTAGACGTTTGGATCACAGCCATTCTGACTGGCATGAAATGGTACCTCATTGTGGTTTTGATTTGCATTTCTCTGATAATGAGTGATGTTGAGCATCTTTTATGTGTTTATTAGCCATCTGTATGTCTTCTTTGGAGAAATGTCTGTTTAGTTCTTTGGCCCACTTTTTGATTGGGTCTTTTATTTTTCTGGGATTGAGCTGCAGGAGTTGCTTGTATATTTTTGAGATTAATTCTTTGTCTGTTGCTTCGTTTGCTATTATTTTCTCCCATTCTGAAGGCTGTCTTTCCACCTTGCTTATATTTTCCTTTGTTGTGCAGAAGCTTTTAAATTTAATTAGGTCCCATTTGTTTATTTTTGCTTTTACTTCCAATATTCTGGGAGGTGGGTCATAGAGGATCCTGCTGTGGTTTATGTCAGAGAGTGTTTTGCTTATGTTTTCCTCTAGGAGCTTTATGGTTTCTGGTTTTACATTCAGATCTTTAATCCATTTTGAGTTTATTTTTGTGTATGGTGTTAGAAAGTGTTCTTGATGTCCATCAGCAGATGAATGGATAAAAAAGCTGTGATATATATACACAGTGGAATATTACTCAGCCATTAAAAAGAATACATTTGAATCAGTTCTAATGAGATGGCTAAAACTGGAGCCTATCATACAAAGTGAAGTAAGCCAAAAAGAAAAGCACCAATACAATATACCAATGCATAAATATGGAATTTAGAAAGGTAACAATAACCCTGTATGAGAGACAGCAAAAGAGACACAGATGTATTGAACAGTCTTTTGGACTCTGGGAGAGGGCGAGGGTGGGATGATACGGGAGAATGGCATTGAAACATGTAAAATTTCATATGTGAAACGAATCACCACTCCAGGTTTGATGCATGATACAGGGTGCTCGGGGCTGGTGCACTTGATGACCCAGAGGGATGGGATGGGGAGGAAGGTGGGAGGAGGGTTCAGAATGGGGAACACATGTACATTCATGGTGGATTCAAGTCAATGTATGGCAAAACCAATACAATATTGTAAAGTAAAATAAATTAATTAAATTAATAAAAAAGAAAAATATTGTCTTATGTATTATACATAAGATAAAAAATCATGAAAAACTAAGTTGAAAGGTAATAAAAATATACTGAGTGAAAATACAAAAAGACATAATCAGTACTTTCTATAATCAGTAATCGTAATCTATAATTACTTTCTATAATCAGTAAAGAAAAGGAGGAAGACAAACAAATAGAAAAACAATGAATAAAAAAAGTAAAATAGCCAAGCATGGAATAATTGACAAATAAGTAACAGAACAGGTGCTCTGTCTCACAGGTAATGTTGGAAGTATTAGTTAAAACAATAAAAGAACATTTGTGTCTATTAAAAATTGATAATATAATATATTAGTAAGGGTTTGAAGAAACGTATACATGTATCTGAGTGAACTCCAGGAGTTAGTGATGGACAGGGAGGCCTGGCGTGCTGTGATTCATGGGGTCACAAAGAGTCAGACGCGACTGAGTGACTGAACTGAACTGAACTGAACTGATACATGTATTGTATATGTGGCTACTAATTAACAGCTTTTGCAGAAAGTATCTATACTTGAGGATTTATAAGATGCATACTATTTGACATGGAAGTTTCTCTTCTCTATTTCTACTTTATAGAATATTCAAATACATTCACAAAGATGTTTATGTAATAAAGTTTCATGTAACACTACTATCTACAGCAAAACACTAGCCAAAACTGGATACAATCCAAATGTTAACAGTGTAACTGGAAAGGCAAAAAATTAGGAGAAAGGATTATAGAATCAGTTTTTATTCAATGTGCTTCTCTTTTTTATATTTTTTTTAATTTTTCAACTATGAATTCTTACATTAATTGTGAAAATCTTGAATTTTAAAAGTGATAAAGCAGAAGTGCAGAAATGACTCATCCTCTCTGAAAGTACAAATATACTTCTCAAAAAAAAAATGAATGTACATAGTCATATCATGTTTCACCTTGATTTCCTGAACATCAGTTAAAAAATAGCTCTGTGTATGGACTATTTCTTCACAATATATATGAGGAATACCATATGTTGCAGGAAAGTCCAACCAAAATAGAGTGGAAAAGAATATCACTAATAGTTTCTGAATTAAATCTTCATCTTTCCATCAAAATTAATTCCACCTGAAATCAAGTCAAAGAAGGTGCTTGTCAACCCCTTCCCCATGCAGATGAAGTTCTAACATTTTAAGTATCTACATCAAATTTACAAGCTATCCTACATATGCAATTAACTTAATAACAGACCAGTGTCACGAACACAACATTTACTTGCATCTTGCAGGTGGATGCACCAGAATGTTGACAACTTCATTTATCTTCTGATAGTTTGAGAGCAACATTAGTATAATTCTTCTCACAAATAAAGAAATACTGCCTGGTGCACACTGTGGCAGCTACTTTGGTTCCTGTGACATATGCACAGTTGTTGTTTATTTTTGAATTACACAGATTTCTGTTGAAGAGGGGAAAAACAAAAATTGAGTCTAATATTCAGATATAAATCATATTTCCAGTAGATATACTATTATTGACAAGGAGGGAGTTATATGTTTAGCTATCTCTCTGTTTATTCACTTAACAAACATTTCTAAAGTATTATCATATTACTAAGATTCTGGAATGCAGATACAGAGTAAATCTATTTCTATCCTTAAGAAGTTTACACAAAGAGGGGGAAAGATGCATTTATTTGGCACAGAAGAGTGGCTTCTAACTCAGACAAGGGGGAAAGAGTTTGCCAGAGAACACAGTTTTGATGTGGGAAGATTTTAGCTGACTCTTAAGGAAGACATACCACTGAGTGCAGAGCCCCTACATAGAATGTGATGCATAGTTTATGAATGATTAAATCAATACATGCACAAATAAATAAATGGTATAATTATCTCATAAATTAGTGACCCAGAGAAAATCATAATTCAAAAAGATGCATGCACCCAATGTTCACTGCAGCATTATTTACAATAGACAGGATGTGGAAATAACCTAAATGTCCATCAACAGAGGAATGGATAAACAAGATATAGTACATATATACCATAGAATATTACTCAGCTATAAAAAAGAATGAAATTGGGTCATTTGCAGAGACATGAATAGACCTAGAGACTGTCATACAGAATGGAGAAAGTCATAAAGAAAAAAACACATATATTGTACATTAACACACATATATGGATCCGAAAACATTGGTAAATATGATCTTATTTACAAGGTAGAAATAGAGACACAGACGTAGAGAACAAACATATGGACACCAAAGGGGAAAGGGAGCTGGGTGGGATGAATTGGGAGGTTAGGAGTAACATATATACACTCTTCCTACTATGTATAAAATAGGTAACTAATAGGAACCTCCTGTATTGCACAGGGAACCCTACTCAATGCTCTGTGGAAAAGAAATCCAAAAAGGAGGGAATTTGTGTTTATGTGAGATTTATGTATATATGTAGCTGATTGAATTCTCTGCACAATAGAAACTAACACAGCATCATAAAGGAACTATAGTGGTGGTGGTTTAGTAGATAAGTCATGTTCAGCTCTTCTGACCCCACGAACTGTAGCCCGCTAGGGTCCTGTTTCCACAGGATTTTCCAGGCAAGAATACTGGAGTGGGTTGCCATTTCCTTCTCCAGGGCATCTTCCTGACCCAGGAATCAAACCCTGGTCTCCTGCATTGCAGGCAGATTCTTTACTGACTGAGCTATCAAGCAACTAAAAATAAACTAAATTAATGATTAGGATCCAACCAGATGAAGAGTGGAACTACAGAGCATCCAGATAAAGGATATAGTATATGCAAATGTGCAGAAATATAAAAGAGTGTGTCTCATGTGATTAACTGCAAATTTGGAACAGATCGTTATTACAGCAAATAAAAAAGCACTCTAAATACCAGTGTAGTGTAAAGAGGACCAAATTCAGAAGTAGGTGACCTAGTCCTCAGTCCATCTCTGCCATTAATAGTTGTTAAGACTTTTTTAGTTTATTTATTAATAGTATCTGTGGTGGGGGAATGTATATAATCTTAAAAATTATCATAGAAAACTACATCATGAAAAATGGGGGAAAACATAGTACACTGAGTCCAATCCAATTCATTTTCATATTGTTTCTTAATGGTGTATTATTTGTAATATAAAATGGGCTTTGCTAGACAGTGAGGAAATCTAGATAAACAGTGAAGATATTTGATTTAGACCTTGGAACTAGTCATTGAAGGCTTCCCTGGTGATTAAGCAGTAAAGAATCTTCCTGCCAATGCAGGAGACACTGGTTTGATACCTGGATGGGGTAGATTCCCTGGAAGGGGAAATGGCAAGCTACTCCAGTATTCTTGCCTGGGAAATCCCACAGACAGAGGAGCCTGGCGGGCTACAGAGTCACAGTTATAGGATTCCAAAGTCACAACAACCTAGCTACTAAAACAACAAGAACAGGAACTAGTCACCGAAACCGTACATTTCCAGCTACCCTCTGTTTATGTCTAGAAAATTCATTAATATCCGTATTGATAATTTTTAAGTTGTTAAGCAACCATCAAATATTATGCATTGTGTGCTGCTGATTAACAAAAGATGAGAGACAGAATATTCTAGATTGGATGTGAGATGGTAAAAGAAAACAAAATGCTAATTAGGAGCATGAAAGGGGAACTAATTTCAAAGCAGGAGATCAAGAATGACTTCAAAGAGAAAATAAATTTTAACTGAAAGTGTTACTGGTTGAGGAAACCACATGAATACAAGTTCAGAAGCATGGAAGTCAGCAGTGTTTTTTCTAATGCCAAGGATATTTTACAAAATTAAAATTAGTCTTAGAATTGCTCTTGAGGTCAGAAAATCTTGCTTAATGAAACTTATCTCTGCAATTCATTTCCATAGTTAACAAGTAAACTGAAGCTTTCAAGTGTTTTGGATACTTACAGTTTATATTGTATCAAGGAACCATCTTCCCACATCCAGGGGCTGACACTTCCTTTTCGAGATAATCCAATCCAATAAAAATAAGACACCAAAGACTGAACAAAGTTCTGCGAAGGAAGAACCCTACATGTAATTTAATCCCCAGTCTTTTTTATAACAATAAAAGATGAAAATAATGTGAACACACACTGCCAAATTTAAAATGGATAACCAAGAAGGACCTAGAACATGGAACTCTGCTCAATGTTATATAGCAGCCTGAATGAGAGAGGTCTGGGGGAGAGTGGATATATGTGTATATTTGGCTGAGTCCCTTTGCTGTTTACCTGAAACTGCCACACATTTTGTGTTAATTGGCTATACCTTTATACAAAATAAAAGAAAATAATGTGAACACAAACAATTATAATTTGATTTTTACCAAAATCTTTTTCTTTATATTTTCAATTAGGACTACTTATTATTGCCTAATCATTCCTTCCACTTCCCTGGTGGAAGGAAACACAAAAGACGTGGGTTTGATCCCTGGGTTGGGAACATCCCCTGGAGAAACGAAGGGCTGCCAGTGGAAACAGCGTCAGACTTTATTTTTGGGGGCTCCAAAATCACTGCAGATGGTGACTGCAGCCATGAAATTAAAAGACACTTATTCCTTGGAAGAAAAGTTATGACCAACCTAGATAGCATATTGAAAAGAAGAGACATTACTTTGCCGACTAAGGTCTGTCTAGTCAAGGCTATGGTTTTTCCTGTGGTCATGTATGGATGTGAGTTGGACTGTGAAGAAGGCTGAGTGTGGAAGAATTGATGCTTTTAAACTGTGGTGTTGGAGAAGACTCTTGAGAGTCCCTTGGACTGCAAGGAGATCCAACCAGTCCATTCTGAAGGAGATCAGCCCTGGGATTTCTTTGGAAGGAATGATGCTAAAGCTGAAACTCCAGTACTTTGGCCACCTCATGTGAAGAGTTGGCTCATTGGAAAAGACTGTGATGCTGAGAGGGATTGGGGGCAGGAGGAGAAGGGGACAACAGAGGATGAGATGGCTGGATGGCATCACTGACTCGATGGACATGAATCTGAGTGAACTCTGGGAGTTGGTGATGGACAGGTAGGCCTGGTGTGCTGCGATTCATGGGGTCGCAAAGAGTTGGACACGACTGAGCGACTGAACTGAACTGAACCCACTCCAATATGTGCCAAAAGTATCAACATATTAAAAGATCCATTATTATTAAAGGACTTCAAAACAGAGCAACATGAAAAAAGGGCAACTCCCATGATGGTTTCATGAGAAATGCCTTTTTGTTCAGAAACCTCAGTTTGCTTCCTAGAGCAGATACAGAGCATCATTACCAGAGCTTAATGTTTTTTCTGAGACAAAACTAAAACTGAGATGCTGTAATTCCCAACAAGGGATTCTTTTTATTTACTACAAAGTTTTCTATTTGACTTGAAAAGATAAGTCATTGTCATTTAACAAACACATGATTTTCAGATGTTCTTTAAAACTTTTTAGCAATTTTCTTCTTGCATACAAAAAAATATGGGAAAAATTTCCAACTTCAGAACTCATTACCTGTTCATCCTCATCTTCTATCTTCAACAGATGGGAGCCCTGGTTGGTGCAGAATTTCCGACTCTCTTCAAAGGTTTTATCTATGTTAGAAAAATAGTAGCATTTCTCTTCACAGCAAAACCATTTGTTTTTGTATTCTTCTCTGGACTTTTCTAAAAAAAAAAAAGTTTTTAAGTTAGGTTGGACTGTGAAGAAAGCTGAGAATCAAAGAATTGGTGCTTTTGAACTGTGGTGTTGGAGAAGACTCTTGAGAGTCCCTTGGACTGCAAGGAGATCCAACCAGTCCAGTCTAAAGTAGATCAGTCCTGAGTGTTCTTTAGAAGGACTGGTGCTAAAGCTGAAACTCTAATACTTTGGTCACTTCATGTGAAGAGTTGACTCATTGGAAAAGACTCTGATGCTGGGAGGGATGGGGGGGCAGGAGGAGAAGGGGACGACAGAGGATGAGATGTCTGGATGGCATCACCAACTCGATGAACATGAGTTTGGGTGAACTCCGGGAGTTGGTGATGGACAGGGAGGCCTGGCGTGCTGCGATTCATGGGGTCACAAAGAGTTGGACACGACTGAGCGACTGAACTGAACTGAACTGAACTGAACTGAATGCTCTTCCCAGAAAGTTTTGCTCCAGACATCCCCCCCAGCTCTACAGGTCTTATTACTTTCCATGAGCTCTGAGGACATCACTGCTAACTTAAAATGCAAAATAACATATCTGTCGTCGAGAGGGAAAGAGTGACTTTTCTTTTTCTGCAAAGTTTTCTCCAGGATGCCATGGGCACCAGGACATGAATGCAAGAGTAGGAAATATTTAAGAGGGCAAAAACTGTATTGCTTTTGATATTTAATTTTTGTATCAATACTAACAATGCTTTCCTCCAGGAACTCTCTAGCTTCATCAAAGTACAGTGATTATTAGTTTGGGCTTCCCTGGTGGGTCAATGGTAAAGTATTTGCATGCCAATGCAGAGACAAAAGAGACACGGGTTTGATCCCTGGGTCAAGAAGATTCCCCTGGATGAGGAAATGGTAACCCACTTCAGTATTCTTGCCTGGGAAATCCCATGGACAGAGGAACCTGGTGGGCTACAGTCTATAAGGTTACAAACAGTTGGACATGAGTTAGTGACTAAACCACAACAACAGCAATTATTAGTTTAAAGAAAGAAAATAATCCATTTCTCCTTTCTCCTACCCATCAAATTTTACTATCTGAAAAATGTAAGAACAAAAAGATATAGTTACTTAAAAAGCATCTTTAAAGTATTGTCATAGAAGACAAAACCAAAGTAACTAAATTATATTCTAGCAAGAATATTTTAAGCAACTAGTTGCTAATGATAAGCATAACAGACAGAAGGATAAAGTCCCACCAGAGTGCTTATCAAAACTAGTACATGGATATAGTAAGAGTCTAATTGAATTGACTGTTGGCCTGGAGAAACCTCAGGGAAGCTCTCTGAATTTTCAGGTTATCCATGACTTTGAGAGATAGGATGGGATTGCTTGCAAGGTAAATTTTACCCATATGACCAAGTCAGGAGTTGGGATATGTTTCAAGGGACTTGAGTTAGCAAAGTGATATGTAGGACAGTTGTTGCTATTTGGTCCCTTAAGCCTTACCCGATTGTTTTTGCTATCCCATGCAACCCCAAGGAGCCTGCCAGGCTCCTCTATCCATGGGATTTCCCAGGCAAGAATACTGGGAAGGATGACCGTTTCCTTCTCCAGATCTTCCCAATGCAACAATTGAACCCGCATCTCCTGCATTGGCAGGTGGATTCTTTACCACTGAGCCACCTGGGAAGTGACATAAGACAGTGTCATTTCACAAAGGATCAGTGGAAAATATTGTCTTATAAAGAAGTAGGAAACTACTAAGTAATTATACTATATCTTATGCATGCTATATAAATTAAATGCACTGAAAGATTTCCTTTGCTGATTGACATGACTCTGAAAGAAACTCAAAAATTATTTCACTTCTTATTTGCAAAGTCAGTTAACTGACAGACCAATAAACAGAAACTACTAAATTTTGATTATCTACAGTTCAAAGATGCAGGCAGACCATGTGGCAAGAAATTGTATCTTCTTGAATGAAAAATATCTCTACCATACTTCACTTTCGTAGATCATGAGTTTAATAATAAAATGGAGATTGCCTGGCAATAATTCATTATACCAGTTTTTAATTATGAGTGCTTATATGTTACTACATACCTGAGTTTAACCAATCCTTTGAAAAGCATTTATTTTTCACAGGAGTCCTAGCTTTCTCATATTCCTGCGTGTCATTATCCAACATATTCTGATCATATTTCTGTGGGTCATTATCCAACATATTCTGATAATTAAAAGAATTTTGAAAATCTGAAAATTATCAGCAGAAAAAAGACAGTTAGTTTAAAAGGTAAAATATAAACTTGTTACACTAAAATTTTCATTTTTAAAATGAAGAAAATATATATATAACATTAAAAATCAGAAAAAAATTTAAAATCTTCTCCCATAATTTCAATTTTGTTTCTCACATTTTAGAAACTATATGAAACAGTGAAATCATCAAATGTCAACATAATTCATTCCTGACTTTAGTCCCCTTCACAAGACTAAACAGCAATCTAAAAAGGTTGTGTTGCTGTTTAGTCACTCAATTGTGTCTGACTCTTTGTGACCCCATTGGCATGCCAGGCTCCTCAGTCCATAGGATTCTCCAGGCAAGAATACTGGAGAGGGTTGCCATTTCCTCCTCCAGGGGATCTTCCTGACCCAAGGATCGAACCCGTGTCTCTTTTGATTCCTGCATTGGCAGGCAGGTTCTTTAACACAAGCGCCACCTGGGAAGCCATGCAAATATCACCTGAAACTAACACAATATTGATCAATTATATTTCTTATAAAAAATTAAAAACTAAAACTTAAATTTAATCTTTAAAAAGACTTTCTTCTTTGGATTCATGAATATTTTTTTTCTCAAGTCCTGAGACATATGGAAATAAGAATGTTTCTGATGTCAGAGTGTGATTATCTCATTAGTCTTAACCTTGACTCTCCTTTTAGGAAAAGACAAAATGTTTAGATAAAATTGAACATAAAGAATGAAGTTTCTCAACCCAATCAAAAAGTGGAAAAAAGACCTAAACAGACATTTCTCCAAAGAAGACATACAGATGGCTAACAAACACATGAAAATATGCTCAACATCACTCATTATTCATTTCAGTCACTGAGTCGTGTTCGACTCTTTGCGACCCCATGAATTGCAGCACGCGAGGCCTCCCTGTCCATCAACAACTCCTGGAGTTCACTCAGACTCACATCCATCGAGTCAGTGATGCCATCCAGCCATCTCATCCTCGGTCATCCCCTTCTCCTCCTGCCCCCAAGCCCTCCCAGCATCAAAGTCTTTTCCAATGAGTCAACTCTTCACATCAGGTGGGCAAAGTACTAGAGTTTCAGCTTTAGCATTATTTCTTCCAAAGAAATCCCAGGGCTGATCTCCTTTAGAATGGACTGGTTGGATCTCCTTGCAGTCCAACGGACTCTCAAGAGTCTTCTCCAACACAGCAATTCAAAAGCAACAATTCTTCGGCGCTCAGCCTTCTTCACAGTCCAACTCTCACATCCATACATGACTACTGGAACAACCATAGCCTTGACTAGACGGACCTTTGTTGGCAAAGTAATGTCTGCTTTTGAATATGCTATATAGGTTGATCATAACTTTTCTTCCAAGGAGTAAGTGTCTTTTAATTCATGGCTGCAGTCACCATTTGCAGTGATTTTGGAGCCCCAAAAAATAAAGTCTGACACTGTTTCCACTGTTTCCCTATCTATTTCCCATGAAGTGATGGGACCAGATGCCATGATCTTCGTTTTCTGAATGTTGAGCTTTAAGCCAACTTTTTCACTCTCCTCTTTCACTTTCATCAAGAGGCTTTTTAGCTCCTCTTCACTTTCTGCCATAAGGGTGGTGTCATCTGCATATCTGAGGTTATTGATATTTCTCCCAGCAATCTTGATTCCAGCTTGGGCTTCTCCCAGCCCAGCGTTTCTCATGATGTACTCTGCATAGAAGTTAAATAAGCAGGGTGACAATATACAGTCTTGATGTACTCCTTTTCTTATTTGGAACCAGTCTGTTGTTCCATGTCCAGTTCTAACTTTTGCTTCCTGGCCTGCATACAGATTTCTCAGGAGGCAGGTCAGCTGGTCTGGTATTTCCATCTCTTTCAGAATTTTCCACAGTTTATTGTGATCCACACAGTCAAAGGCTTTGGCATAATCAATAAAGCAGAAATAGACGTTTTCCTGGAACTCTCTTGCTTTTTTGATGATCCAGCAGATGTTAGCAACTTGACCTCTGGTTCCTCTGCCTTTCCTAAAACCAGCTTGAACATCTGGAAGTTCACAGTTCACGTAGTGCTGAAGCCTGGCTTGGAGAATTTTGAGCATTACTTTACTAGCGTGTGAGATGAGTGCAATTGTGCGGTAGTTTGAGCATTATTTGGCATTGCCTTTCTTTGAGATTGGAATGAAAACTGACCTTTTCCAGTCCTGTAGCCACTGCTGAGTTGTCCAAATTTGTTGGCATATTGAGTGCAGCACTTTCACAGCATCATCTTTCAGGATTTGAAATAGCTCAACTGGAATTCCATCACCTCCACTAGCTTTGTTCATAGTGATGTTGTCTAAGGCCAGCTTGACTTCACATTCCAGGATGTCTGGCTCTAGGTGAGTGATCACACCATCATGATTATTCAGGTCATGAAGATCTTTTTTGTACAGTTCTTCTGTGTATTCTTGCCACCTCTTCTTAATATCTTCTGCCTCTGTTAGGTCCAGATCATTTCTGTCCTTTATTGAGCCCATCTTTGCATGAAATTCCCTTGGTATTTCTAATTTTCTTGAAGAGATCTCTAGTCTTTCCCATTCTGTTGTGTTCCTCTATTTCTTTGCATTGATCACTGATTAAGGCTTTCTTATCACTCATTATTAGAGAAATGCAAATCAAACCCACAATGGAATATCACCTCATACCGGTCAGAATGGCTGCCATCCAAATGTCTACAAACAATAAATGCTGGAGAATGTGTGGAGGAAAGGGAACCCTCTTGCATTGTTGGTGGGAATGTAAATTGATACAAACACTGTGGAAGATGGTATGGAGATTCCTTAAAAAAATCTAGGAATAAAGCCACCGTATGACCTGGCAATCCTAATTCTAGGCATATACCCTGAGGAAACCAAAACTGAAATACACACATGTACCCCACTGTTCATTGCAGCACTATTTACAATAGCTAGAACATGGAAGAAAACTAGATGTCCACCGACAGATGAATGGACAAAGAAGTTGTGGTACATATTCACAGTGGAATATTACTCAGCCATAAAAAGGAATGGATTTGAGTCAGTCCTGAGGTGGATGAACCTAGAATTTATTACACAGAGTGAAGTAAGTCAGAAAGAGAGAGATAAATATCATATTAACCTATTCTAACACACCTATACAGAATCTAGAAAAATGGTACTGAAGAGTTTACTTACAGGGCAGCAATGGAGAAATAGTCATAGAGAATAGACTTGTGGACATGGGGAGAGGGGAGAAGAGGGTGAGATGTATGGAGAGACTAACATGGAAACTTACATTACCATATGTAAAACAGATAGCCAATGGGAATTTGCTGAATGTCTAAGAAATTCAAACAGGGGCTCTATATCAACCTGGGGTGGGGTGGGGCGGGGGGGGGGGGGGTGGGGATTTGGGAGGGAGATGGAAGGGAGGTTCAAAAGGGAGGGGATGTATGTATTATACTTATGGCTGATTCATGTTGAGGTTTAACAGAAAACAACAAAATTATGTAAAGCAATTATCCTCCAATAAAAACATAAATTAAAAAAAAAAAGGAATGAAGTTTCTGTAGAATACTTACACTTGGTAGCAAAAAAAGCTGATATTCCCAAAAGGATGACACATATAATTCCTAGTATTACTGCTACAATACATCCAGAAGATGATGCTCGGAACGCTGTCAAAAGAATGTGAAAACTGAAGATAAAGTGTCACAAGGCTACAATCTAGGTAATATTCTCTGAGTTTTTGTCTCACAAAAGCATACAGGTTAAGAATGAATTAGCACTGTCATGAAGTAGCTATTGTAACCCACTTAGTTCACAGGGGTATCATTTCACTTACTAAAAACAAAACAAAACAAAACAAAACAAAAAAACCACTTACCATCTATTAGAAATATTTGCCTCTGTTTTTAAATCATTGGTGCTCCCAATTTAAACATTATTTGGTGATGTAAAGGAAATGAGGGGAAGAGATGTAATTTTCCCCATTCTTCCCAAGTAACATTTACTTTTTTAAAATCACCAATCTGGTCTTTCTTGTCTTGCTTACAACATGCATGGTATTTCCCTCATTTGGAGCTGCACACGTGCATTCAGGCATGTCTTTGTGACCGCATGAACTGTAGTCCTCCAGGCTCCTCTGCCCATGGAATATTCCAGACAAAAATACTGGAGTAGGTTGCCATTTCCTACTTCCTCTTAAGTCTTATTACTTCTAGGGTAGAAAAGAAAAATACCAATACCAAAAATATTGATTTTAAAATTTAGATGACTACTAGATCCCTTCCTAGTTGGTATTCAGAGGAGGGATGTAGTAAGAGAGTGTCTCTGAGTAAACAAACATAGAACTAAGAAATACTAATTACTACAGTCAATTAAGACCTAGTCAAGATTCAACTGAAAGACTAAGGGAAGAAATCAATTGCATTTCTATATACTAACAATGAAAAATCAGAAAGAGCAATTAAGGAAAAAATCCCATTCACCACTGCAACAAAAAGAATTAAATATCTAGGGAAAAAACCTACCTAAGGAGACAAAAGAACTGTACACAGAAAATTATAAGACACTGATGAAAGAAATCAAAGACAACATAAACAGATGGAGAGATATTCCATATTCCTGGGTAGGAAGAATCAATATTGTGAAAATGACCATACTACCAAATGCAGTCTATAGATTCAATGCAATCCCTATCAAATTACCAATGGCATTTATCACAGAACTAGAACAAAATATTTCACAATTCATATGGAAACACAAAAGATGTCAAATAGCCAATAGTCTTGAGAAAGAAAAATGGAGCTGGAGGAATCAACTTTTCTGACTTCAGGTTATACTACAAAGCTACAGTCATCAAGACAGGATGATAATGGCACAAAAACAGAAATATAAGCCAGTGGAACAAGATAGAAAACTCAGAAATAAACCCATACATATAGGTACCTTATTTTTTACAAAGGAAGCAAGAATATGCAATGGGGCAAAGACAGCTTCTTCAATAAATGGTGCAGGGAAAACTGGACAGCTATAAGCAAAAGAATGACATTAGAACACTTCCTAACACCATACAGAAAGATAAACTCAAAATGGATTAAAGATATAAATGTGAGACTGGAAACTATAAACTCTTAGAAGAAAACATAAGCAGAACAATCGATGACATAAATCAAAGCAAGATCTTCTATGATCCACCTCCTAGAGTAACAGAAATAAAAACAAAAGTAAACAAGAGGGACCTGATTCAACTTAAAAGTTTCTGAACAGCAAAGGAAACTATAAGCAAGGTGAAAAGAAAACCCTCAGAATGGGAGAAAATAATAGAAAATGAAATAACTAACAAAGGATTAATTTCCCAAATATACAAGTAGCTCATACAACTCAATACCAGAAAACAAACAACCCAATCAAAAAGTGGGGAAAAGACCTAAACAGACATTTCTCCAAAGAAGACATACAGATGGCTTACAAACACATGAAAAGATGCTAAACTTTGCTCATTATTAGAGAAATGCAAATCAAAACTACAATGAGATATCACCTCACACCGGTCAGAATGGCCCTCATCGAGAAGTCTACAAACAGTAAGTGCTGAAGAGGGTGTGGAGAAAAGGGAACACTCTTGCACTGTTGATGGGAATGTAAATTGACACAGCCACTATGGAAGACTGCATGGAAATTCCTTAATAAACTAGGGATAAAACCACCATATGACCCAGCAATCCCACTCGTAGGCATATACCCTGAGGAAACCAAAATTGAAAGAGACACATGTTCATTGCAGTGTTATTTACAGCAGTTTGCTCAGTCGTGCCCAACTCTTTGCAACCCCATGGGCTGTAGTCCACCAGGCTCCTCTGTCCATGAGATTTTCCAGGCAAGGATATTGGAGTGGGTTGCCATTTCCTTCTCCAGGGGATCTTCCCAACCCAGGGATCAAACCTGGGTCTCCTGCACTGCAGGAAGATTCTTTACTGACTGAGCTACAAGGGAAGCCCAGAACATGGAAGCAACCTAGATGTCCATTGACAGATGAATGGATAAAGAAGTTGTGGTATATATACACAACAGAATATTACTCAGCCATAAAAAGGAATGGATTTGAGACAGTTCTAATGAGGTGGATGAACTTGGAACCTATTATATAGACTGAAGTGAGTCAGAAAGAGAAAGATAAATACCATATTCTAACACATATATATGGAATCTAAAAAAATGGAACTGAAGAATTTATTTATAGGGCAACAGTGGAGATACAGACATGGAGAATAGACTTATGGACATGGGGAGAGGGGAGGAGAGGGTGAGATGTATGGAAAGAGTAACATGGAAACTTACATTACCATTTGTAAAATAGATAGCCAATGGGAATTTTCTGTATGGCTCAGGAAACTCAAACAGGGGCTCCATATCAACCTAGAGGGGTGGGATGGGGAGGGAGATGGGATGGAGGTTCAAAAGGGAGGGGATATCTGTGTAACTATGGCTGATTCATGTTGAGGTTTGACAGAAAACAACAAAATTCTGTAAAGCAATTATCCTTCAATAAAAAAATAAATTAATTAAAAAAGAAAAGAGGCTAAGGGAAGGACTCCCTGGTGGTCCAGTGTTCAAGACTTCACCTTCCAATGCAGGGGCTATAGGTTTGATCCCTAGTCAGGGAGCTAAGATCCCACATGCTTCACACACAAACCAAAACATAAAATGGAAGAAATAGTGTAACAAATTCAATAAAAGACTTTAAAAATGGTACACTCAAAAAAAAAAAAATCTTAGAAAAACAGGCTAGTGGAGAAATTCCAGACTATGGCAATGGAGAAAGGAAGAAATGGCAAACACACTCTAGGTCCTAGAAAGCCCTCTGAAGAAAAAAGCAGGTAGAAACTTAAAGGCATCCCTGATCTTATGTTCTGCTTTCATTTCGCTCAGGCAAGTCACAGTCACATCTAGTCTGAACTATCACAGAAGTCCTCTGACTGGTCTTCCTTTAGCACAGTGACTCAAAGTAGAGGCATACTACTGAAAAATATTTTTAATTAGTTGAGTGAATCACTCAGGGACAAACTGAGAAGTTGACTATGTGGAAATTGTCCTGGCAGAAATTTCTTCTTTTCCATACCTCAAGAAAAATATGTAGTTTGGGGAAGAAAGTATTATTTGGAGTATTCTTTACATATAATTGCATATTGAATTAATAATAACTCTCAAAAATGGAAAGATTATCATGTGGTAATGGCTTTTATAATCTCATTTAGTCCCAACAATCACTCTAAGATTGTTACTATTCTTATTTTACAGATGAGGAAACCAAGGTGTAGATACTGGTTATTAGGTAACTGGCCTACTGTTAAGTCAGCTACAAATTGGTACTTGCTGGCATCTATCTCTACAAGGATTAAATCTGGTACAGCTGTAGCTGCTGACTTTCAACACTCCCTGAAAGGAGTTCAGGGTGGAGAGCAGAAATGAGGCACTCTGTGCTGGGGGCTGGTGGAGGGTGGGGAGGGAGAACTGGCAAAACAGGTCTTCAGATAGTCAGATATTTTTAGAAGCTGGTTTTATAAGCCCAATTCTTCTATCTCCTCCTATCTAGAAAAGCACTAAAATCCTTCATGGTGATGACTGTTCCTCATGACTAGCAAAATCTTCATGAGATTAGCGGAAACCTTCTGGGAAAATATGTGCCTGATTGCATGTACTCTCCCTTCACAAAAATCATATATATACTGACCTTCCTCCTATCTCTTTGGAGAAATTTTTCAGAGTTATCTGAGATGCTGTCTCCTGGGCTACTGTCCTCATTTTGTCTCAGATAAAACTTAACTTGCAACTTAGTTGACAATTACATTGTTAATTATTGATGGAATATACTAAAACCCAGTTCTGACTACAAAATGCATTGAGCTTTGCCCCCAACTTCTTATGATGATGACTTGAAATGAGGTACTATTTTAAAGGAAAACAGGTATTTTTCTAAAAGAAATATTCTCAAGTTTTGTCTAGAATACTCATCTGTATGCAAGACAGCAAAAGAGACACAGATGTATAGAACAGTCTTCTGGACTCTGTGGGAGAGGGAGAGGGTGGGATGATCTGGGAGAATGGCATTGAAACATGTATAATATCATATAAGAAATGAATCGCCAGTCTAGGTTCGATGCAGGATACAGGATGCTTGGAGCTGGTGCACTGGGATGACCCAGAGGGATGTATGCGGAGGGAGGTGGGAGGGGGGTTCAGGATGGGGAACACGTGTACACCCGTGGCAGATTCATGCTGATGTATGGCAAAACCAATACAGTATGGTAAAGTAAAATAAAGTAAAAGAAAAAAAAAAAGAAGAAGAAGAAAGAAAGTCAGAAAATCCATGAGCTTTCTGCAAGAAATAAGCCATTCTTTCTTCCACACTGCCCTCAAAATCTCCAGTAAGGTGATCCAGATAATTACTTCTACACTGCATAGTTTGAATAAGTAGGATTAAAGAGCATTTTTTTTTCTTGTAGAAGACACATTAAAATTTAGCTGCAATAATAGTTCTGGTGTTCTCTATGGTTTCCTATGGAGACGGCAATGGCAACCCACTCCAGTACTCTTGCCTGGAAAATCCCATGGACGGAGGAGCCTGGTGAGTCCATGGGGTCGCTGAGTCCGACACGACTGAGCGACTTCACTTTCACTTTTCACTTTCACGCGTTAGAGAAGGAAATGGCAACCCACTCCAGTGTTCTTGCCTGGAGAATCCCAGGGAGGGCGGAGCCTCGTAGGCTGCCCTCTATGGGGTCGCACAGAGTCTTCCAGGACTGAGACGACTTAGTAGCAGCAGCAGCAGCAGCATGGTTTCTTAAAAGATCATGAAAAATTCTCAATGGTCTAACATTCAGAGCATGATGGAAATTTAAAATCTTGCACATACCTTTTTTTCTGTCATGTTCAGGAATTCTTTGTATTTGTTGAGTTGTTTGGATCTGAGGCTGAGAATGAAATCCTGCATTCCTGTAAGGTCTTTTTAATCTGTTATTCTGTGATGCTTTATAGAAGAAAAATGTCCTCAGCATTAATTAGCATATTGAGACAATTGCAGGAATAATCATTATCCCAGAGGAAAAAAATACAGAAACCAGGGTGAGAGGTATTGGTATAAAGAAGATATATTGTTCCCCAGACAATCAGGAGCACAGATTGCACCCCCACAACCCCACCCACCCTCAGGTTTGTTTATCCAGATTTCAAAATCTGGCAACATCTCTAGTCAAGCTACAAAGAGACTCAGCATGCATTTTAGAGCATGGGTTCCAGAACCAAGATTTCCAGGTTTAACCCTGGTTCTATCACTTATTTATGTGAATTAGGTTAGACAAGTTATTTAAATTCTTTGTTTTTTTATTTGTAAAATGAAGATAATTACAGGCTCTAATTCATTGATTAGCTAAGAGAACTTAATGGGTTAATTTGTATAATGTGCTGAGGACCTTGCCTGTAGTAAGTTTCTATTAAATAGAGGAGGAGTAGAGGGCTATAATGACAACTCCAAGATGACTGTAACTATGTTTGGCCCAGAAAATGTCTGAGACCTAGTCAAGAGGGATGTCATTGTACTGCTCCAAAAATATGTAATCAGCAGTTCCACATCTCAGTAAGCCCTTAACCTTTACTTTTAAATAAAACACAACTAATTGTTTTTGGTTTTGCTTTTAATTTTTTACTGTCCTCTTGTTTCATTCTCCAAAGTCCAGGGCATTTCTCCAACTGACCACATCAAGAAAGGAAATATTCTAGCATTGTAATTCATACTTAGCTAAATTCTGCAAATTTTTTAACTGTAAAAGGACCCCGAAACCAGGACATTCTTTTAAAAATAACTTAAAATATTTATATATTTAGTTATATCATTGAAGGACACTTTTAAATGACTGTGTTATGTGTATAGATCTCTAGTCACAATATCACTATGTATACAGTGTAGGAGCTCTACACTAGTCCAAAGGTAATAATGCAGAAATTTGTAATGAGATCACACTTTAAGTAAAAGAAAAAAAAAATCAGCCTCTAGATTGTATACAGAACTATTTTTAATCAAGCAAAGGGAAAAAATGTGCAAAAGAAAAATATGCCAAAGTAACAAAGGTGATTTACCTCAGATATTGGAATTGAGAGTAAGTTTTTTCTTACATGAGCTTATATCTGTTTCCAAGTGGAAAAATACATGGTAAATTAAGATAAAGATATTTGTGTTAAAAAATAAAGGGTAAATGGTAATAAAGAGTGTATGTAAATGAGTTCAATTTAAGAAACTAGGAGAAAAAAAAGAAAATAAATGATCAATCAGTCAGTTAGTTCAGTCGCTCAGTTGTGTCTGACTCTTTGCGACCCCATGAATTGCAGCACGCCAGGCCTCCCTGGCCATCACCAACTCCCGGAGTTCACTCAGACTCACGTCCATCGAGTCAGGGATGCCATCCCTGCATCTCATCCGCTGTCATTTCCTCTTCCTCCTGCCCCCAATCCCTCCCAGCATCAGAGTCTTTTCCAATGAGTCAGTTCTTCACATCAAGTGGCCAAAGTATTGGACTTTCAGCTTTAGCATCATTCCTTCCAAAGAACACCCAGGACTGATCTCCTTTAGAATGGACTGGTTGGATCTCCTTGCAGTCCAAGGGACTCTCAAGAGTCTTCTCCAACACTATAGTTCAAAAGCATCAATTCTTCAGCACTCAGCTTTCTTCACAGTCCAAATCTCACATTTATACATGACCACTGAACAAACCATAGCCTTGACTAGACAGACCTCTGTTGACAAAGTAATGTCTCTGCTTTTGAATATGCTATCTAGGTTGACCATAACTTTTCTTCCAAGGAGTAAGCATCTTTTAATTTCATGGCTGCAGTCACCATCTGCAGTGATTTTGGAGCCCAAAAAAATAAAGTCTGACACTGTTTCCACTGTTTCCCCATCTATTTCACATGAAGTGATGTGGGCAGATGCCATGATCTTCGTTTCCTGAATGTTGAGCTTTAAGCCAACTTTTATTTTTTTGGGGGGTGCCAGTAAGCCAACTTTTTCACTCTCCTCTTTCACTTTCATCAAGAGGCTTTTTAGTTCCTCTTCACTTTCTGCCATAAGGGTGGTGTCATCTGCATATCTGAGGTTATTGATATTTCTCCCGGCAATCTTGATTCCAGCTTGTGCTTCTTCCAGCCCAGCGTTTCTCATGATGCACTCTGCATAGAAGTTAAATAAGCAGGGTGACAATATACAGCCTTGATGTACTCCTTTTCCTATTTGGAACCAGGCTGTTGTTCCATGTGCAGTTCTGACTGTTGCTTCCTGATCTGCATATAGATTTCTTAAGAGGCAGGTCAGCTGGTCTGGTATTCCCATCTCTTTCAGAATTTTCCACAGTTTATTGTGATCCACACAGTCATGGGCTTTGGCATAATCAATAAAGCAGAAATAGATGTTTTTCTGGAACTCTCTTGCTTTTTCAATGATCCAGCGGATGTTGACAATTTGATCTCTGGTTCCTCTGCCTTTTCTAAAACCAGCTTGAACATCTGGAAGTTCACGGTTCACGTACTGCTGAAGCCTGGCTTGGAGAATTTTGAGCATTACTTTACGAGCATGTGAGATGAGTGCAATTGTGTGGTAGTTTGAGAATTCTTTGGCATTGCCTTTCTTTGGGGTTGGAATGAAAACTGACCTTTTCCAGTCCTGTGGCCACTGCTGAGTTTTCCAAATTTTCTGGCATATTGAGTGCAACACTTTCACAGCATCATCTTTCAGGATTTGAAATAGCTCAACTGGAATTCCATCACCTCCACTAGCTTTGTTCGTAGTGATGCTTCGTAAGGCCCACTTGGCTTCACATTCAAGGATGTCTGGCTCTAGGTGAGTGATCACACCATCGTGATTATCTTGGTCATGAAGATCTTTTTTGTACAGTTTTTCTGTGTATTCTTGCCACCTCTTCTTAATAGCTTCTGCTTCTGTTAGGTCCATACAATTTCTGTTCTTTATCGAGCCCATCTTTGCATGAAATGTTCCCTTGGTATCTCTAATTTTCTTGAAGAGATCTCTAGTCTTTCCCATTCTGTTGTTTTCCTCTATTTCTTTGCATTGATTGCTGAGGAAGGCTTTCTTATCTCTTCTTGCTGTTCTTTGGTACTCTGCATTCAGATGCTTATATCTTGCCTTTTCTCCTTTGCTTTTCACTTCTCTTCTTTTCACAGCTATTTGTAAGGCCTCCCCAGACAGCCATTTTGCTTTTTTGAATTTCTTTTCCATGGGGATGGTCTTGACCCGTGTCTCCTGTACAGTATCACAAACCTTAGTCCATAGTTCATCAGGCACTCTATCTATCAGATCTAGTCCCTTAAATCTATTTCTCACTTCCACCGTATAATCATAAAGGATTTGAGGCATATCTGAATGGTCTAGTGGTTTTCCCTACTTTCTTCAATTTAAGTCTGAATTTGGCAATAAGGAGCTCATGATCTGAGTCACAGTCAGCTCCCAGTCTTGTTTTTGCTGACTGTATAGAGCTTCTCCATCTTTGGTTGCAAAGAATATAATCAATCTGATTTCCGTGTTGACCATCTGGTGATGTCCATGTGTAAAGTCTTCTCTTGTGTTGTTGGAAGAGGGTGTTTGCTATGACCAGTGCATTTTCTTGGCAAAACTCTATTAGCCTTTTCCCTGCTTCATTCCGTATTCCAAGGCCAAATTTACCTGCTACCCCAGGTGTTTCTTGACTTCCTACTTTTGCATTCCAGTCCCCTATAATGAAAAGGATATTATGCTACTGGAGATTAGTGGAAAAAGAACTCCAGAAAGAATGAAGGGATGGAGCCAAAGCAAAAACAATACCCAGTTGTGGATGTGACTGGTGATAGAAGCAAGATCCGATGCTGTAAAGAGCAATATTGCATAGGAACCTGGAATGTTAGGTCCATGAATCAAGGCAAATTGGAAGTGGTCAAACAGGAGATGGCAAGAGTGAACGTCCACATTCTAGGAATCAGCGAACTAAAATGGACTGGAATGGGTGAATTTAACTCAGATGACCATTATATCTACTACTGCGGGCAGGAATCCCTTAGAAGAAATAGAGCCATCACAGTCAACAAGAGTCCAAAATGCAGTACTTGGATGCAGTCTCAAAAATGACAGAATGATCTCTGTACATTTCCAAGGCAACCCATTCAATACCAGAGTATTCCAAGGCTATGCCCCAACCAGTAACGCTGAAGAAGCTGAATTTGAGTGGTTCTATGAAGACCTACAAGACCTTTTAGAACTAACAACCAAAAAAACACATGATAAGCAAAATTAAATAGAAAGTAAATAAACATAAAACAGAATCTACACATTCGAAACTGGTTCTTTTAAAAGAGTAATGAAATTCCTGACTACATGGATAAAAAGAAAGAAGGTAGAAATTAATCATATAATGAATGGAAAAAAGACCAAAAATAGTAGAGAATTCAAAGATAATAAAAACCTTATTCATTTAAGCAAATATTTATGCGCACACAATGTGGCCCTGCTACTATTCTAAGCATCAGGAATAAAGCAGGTTAAAAAAAAAAAAAAGACAAAAATCCCTATTCTTATGGAGCTAATATTACCAACGGGGGGGGAGGGGGACAGGGGGAGGTGGGGTGTGACGGAAAGGTGGATAATAATTAAATAAACAAGCTTTTTCAAAATTATGGTTTAGTAGAAAATGGTAAGAAATAACTCAGGAAAGAAGGATACAGAGTGCTGAAGGGTTACAATTTATTTGAAAATTTAGATGAAATGAGCAAATTCAATGAAATATTTAATTTACCAAAAGTTATTCCTGAAGAAAAATTCTTTGTGTTTCACAGTTACTAGGATGCAACAGATGTTTGCAGACTGCTGTGTTTTCAGGTTGGTTGAGCTTATGTCACGGTAGTTGTGAATATTTTGAATCTAATACCTGCCCATAACCATTAGCGAAAATGAGTCTAAAAAATTCTCACAAAGAAAGCAATAGTTTCATACTATTTTAAAAGCAAGTCCTAAAAGTTAGAAGAACAGATTATCCTAATATTACATAAATTCTTATAAACAATAAAAACACAAAAGTAGCATGGAGTCAGAGTGAGAGACAATCCACCATTTATTTTGTGACGCTAGAAAATCCTGCATCTGAGATAAGAGGAAAAAGGATATCCTCCCTTTCCTTTCCTGTTAAAACTCATAGTTTTCTTGATGTCACTTCCTAGTTGTTTTTGTGTGTGTGTGCAGTCTTTTTTCCTTTTTTTTTTTTTTTTTTGGCAGTGTTTGGTCTTCATTGCTCCCTGGGTTTTTCTCTAGTTGCAGTGAGCAGGGGTGCACAGGATTCTCTAGTTGCGATGCACAGGGTTTCATTGCAGTGGCTTCTCTTGTGGAGCAGGGGCTCTAGGTACACGGGCTTCAGTAATTGTGGCTCCTGGGCTTGAGAGCACAGGCTCAGTAGTTGTGATGCACAGGCTTAATTGCTACGTGGAATCTTCCACATCAAGGATCGAAACTGTGTCTCCTCCATTGGCAGGCAGATTCTTCAATGCTGAGCCATCAGGGAAGCCTTGTGTGTGCAATCTTCAAATGATTTGTATTCAGTATCTGTCTTTGGCCCCTTCTCTTCATCTGCATAATCTTTTTTAATGTTTATTTTATATTAGAGTATAGTTGATTAATAAAATTTTATTAGTTTCCAGTGTACAGCAACTTGATTCAGTTATGCATATACATGTATCTATCCTTTCTCAAAGTCTTTCCCCATTTAGGTTATTATAGAATATTGAGCAGTGTTCCCTGCGTTATGTTGATGAGTGATGTCATCTGCTGTCCTGGTTTCATCTGTCACTTACATACCTTTTGTTGTTCAGTTGCCAAGTCATGTCCAGCTCTTCACAACCCCATGAACTGCAGCACACTAGGCTTCCCTGTCCCTCACCATCTCCTGGAGTTTGCTCAAGTTCACATCGATTGAATCAGTGATGCCATCCAACCACCTCATCCTCTGTTGCCCTCTTCTCATTTTGCCTTCAATCTTTCCCAGCATCAGGGTTTTTCCAATGAGTCAATTCTTCGCATTAGGTGGCCAGAGTATTGGAGTTTCAGCTTTGGCATCAGTCCTTCCAAAGAATATTCAGGACTGATTTCTTTAAGGATTGACTGGTTTGATCTCCTTGTTGTCCAAGGGATTCTCAAGAGTCTTCTCCAACACCACAGTCTGAAAGAATCAGTTCTTTGGCACTCAGCCTTCTTTCTGGTCCAATTCTCACGTCTATACATGACTACTGGAAAGTCTGTAGCCTTCACTGTATGAACCTTTGTCAGCAAAGAAATGTCTTTGCTTTTTAACACACTGTCTAGGCTTGTCATAGCTTTCCTGCCAAGAAGCAATCATCTTCTAATTTCATGGCTGCAGTCACCATCTGCAGTGATTTTAGAGCCCAAGAAAAGGAAATCTTACAGTGTGTGTGTGTGTGTGTGTGTGAGTCACTCAGTCATATCAGACTCTTTCATGACTTTATACACTCAGACACTATCAGTTTTCTAATCTGCAGGCTCATTCATTCTTCACAAGTATTGAAAACATTTTGTCCAAAGCTATCCTCCTCATCTTGGGGCCCCCGGCACCTGCCTTTCATATCCTGTTGAATGGCACCATAATTGACCAAGTTTCCCATGTCAAAAGCCTAGAAATCATCTTGATATCTGTGTCTTTTTACTGCCCTCATCCTACAATTTAAGAAACCTGATGATTCTACTACCTCCTTAAGTCTCTCTGCTAAGTTCTTCCATTCCCATCCCTAATGCCACAGCTGCAGTCTGAACACTGATTTCTTTCCCAGATCCCTTGCAAGAGGTTGGCCTATCTGCCTTCAGTCTCCTCAGTCCATCTAAATCCTGCTGGTTACTGTTCCATCACCCCCCACGTGTCTATGCCTTATCTTCACCTGGAACATTCCTCCACTTCCTTCTCCATCAGACTTATCCCAATCAAGGAGTCTTTTCTATTTAATCCACTTCTATTCTTAACCCAACTAAAAATGGTATCCTTCTTTGATCTCTCATCATCTCATTTGTATTCTTATATAGCATTTGTTCAAAAGTGTATACTTGCCATCTCTCTTGCTGCACAGTAAGATACTTGAAGGCATAATTTCTCTTTTATCTATGCAGCATGAATACCTATCATAATGCTTAACAAATGTTTCCATGCAAAAAAATTCATTGAATGAAGAAATGAATGATTATATTAATGAATGAAAATTCACTTGAAAAATATTTATTGAGCATATATTATATACCAGACACTATTCTAAGTACTGATGATACATTAGTAAACCTGGTCTTGTGGAGTCTTTTTTGCAATGGGCATGTGATTAATTAAAATATGAAACAAATAAAAATGAGTCTAAGGAAGACAGGCTTCAAAACAGATATTGATTAATTCTAACACTATCAATTTCACACTTAACTTTCCTCTCTTCATATCCTCCAGAATTAAATTTTGGAGAATAATAAGACTTTTCCATTTAAATAATAAGAATACACACAAAACACACACACACACCTGACAGTTTCTGTAAACAGAAACTCCAAAGTAAAGATCTTATGAAGTCTAAATATATATGCAAATATTTACCTTCTTTTTGAGATATTTCAGGTCTCTCACCTGTCCGCTGATCAGGAGCAGCAAGTGTGACCATCATATATTCCATCTTCTTGCCATTGTTTTCTGGGAAGTAAAGTGGAACAAAATCCGTTCTCATCATAACTGGATAAAATAACAGTCTGCATTATAACTGAAATGAAGGTTAATAACTATTTTTAAAAGGTAGCAATAATTCTAAAATTATACCTTAATAAAAGACTATAACAATTAATAACCATATAATGTCATGCTTTATGGACAAGAATTTACTAAGTACTTACTGCTATATGTGTACTGAAAATGAACATTTTCTATGCTTCTTTATAAATGTAACATTCTACAACTTCAATTTACCAATTAAAAAAGGTGTTGAAAAAAGAAAGCTGGGCATATCGCTAAGAAATTAAGGCAATAATAGTATCCTCTGAATTGTCATATTTTAAGTTAAATCTGGGCATCTATACTGTTTATTATCATTGTTTATAATCAAAGAGTTGATCACATTGAACTGACATTTTTATAAATCAAGTCAAATGTCCTGTCCAAAACATGTTGATCTGTATGTATTTAGAGCTAAACAATAATAACAATGAAGAAGAATTTCTCAAAAAATAATTATTAAAATGTTCTCCGTATGGAAATCTGATATCCAGCTCTCTGAATGTGTTCAAGTCTTTGCATCATCCATTTCATTAAATTTCTGGGAATTGACTATGTCATTTTTAGCCATAGTCAATGACTATAATTTTTAGGTTAATGTAATAATAATAACAATAATAACAACTCACTATGTCCCAGGTACTATTTCAGGTATTTATATGCATTCATTTATTTAATCCTCACAACAATTCTGAATAATGGAAACTGCAAAGTTATACATCCCCATTTTATAGACGTGTAAACAGAGGCACAGAAAAATCTGTCAAGCTTTACATACATATATGGAAAAAAATTTTGAGTAATAATTATAAGTGCACAACTTATAGTTATACATGACTATATTCATATGTTTCTGGTAGAAAATTTAATTAATGATAAGAATATGCAGACTTATTCCAAAAGTTTCCTAGGCACCATTTGTCTCTTGCTTGTGTTTGTATATGTATCTGCGTACCTCATAAACCAAATTTCATTAAACGACAACAAAAGAAGAAGAAAACTCAAATATCCTCCCATTATCATCAACGTAATCATTGTTCAAGATGTATACTTTACAGAAAACTATATCTGCTATAAGACATGCAATGAAGCTTAATTCCCAAGAGCATAGGCTAAATTATTAAATTGTACTTATGGCCAGTTATCCTGAGATCATCTCACCTCTGTGTGGTTTATGCCTCATGGTTTAGTATTCCAAGTTCTGGCAAGGAGTCTGTCTCATGAACCAAAAAGTTAGCAAAGTGACAATATGAGCAGAGTAAGAAGAGTCTAACTGCTCTGTGATGTGTCCCACACAGGAAGCCTCCCCTTAGAGTCACATTCATGCTGTTCTTCCTTCACACAAGAGGTTAAAGGATGAGGATATTTAAAGTCTCCTCAATATCAGATAATAAGGTCCTGAGTTCAACTAGCACATTTGCATCTGAGACCCACTATTGCTGAGCTATGATAATACATACATCAGAAGGTAGAAAATCTGACCTTTTTTTTTTCTTTTTTTTTTTTCAGAATTCTGGCCAATTTTATTTTAAGGTTTGAATTCATCTTTTAAGGGATCTCTAACTTAAAAGGTATAATTTGTACAGATCTTAAAATTATTGGTGTTTTTCCACTAAAGCAACACATTCATTAATTAACTCATTTAATGCGCATTTACTGATCACGTAATTTTATGCCAGGCCATGTTCTAAATGCTGACGATAGAGCAGTCGAAAAATATAGCAAGTAAATTACCTCTTGGCTCATGGGGTTTATAGTATAGTGAGGTGGAGGACAGTAAACCAGTAAGTCAAGTGCATACTATACTAAATTGTGATTTTTAAAAACTAAGAAAAACATGTTGGAAAAGAGGTGATAGTTTGGGGATAATAATGGAAGACCTCACTTGAGAAAGAAACACTTCAATAAAGTTCTAAAAGATACTACTGGAGGTCATGAGTCTAAATATATAATAGATTGTTAACTCCAGGAGAATAGAAAGCATGTCTTATTATTCACAATATCAATAATTAAATAAATACATTTAGAGAAACTTCTGTGTACTTACCATTTTGTTAATCAATAAAATCATTTGATATTCATAAACAAATGATAAATTATGGAAAAGGGATAAAAAAATATGTGAATTGGGCTTCCCTGATGGCTCAGGGGATAAGAATCCACCTGCCAAGGTAGGAGACACGAATCCGACACTTGGGTTGGGAAGATCCCCTGGAGAAGGAAATAGCAACCCACTCCAGTATTCTTTCCTGGGAAATCCCATGGACAGAGGAGCCTGGCAGGCTACAGTCCATGGAGTCTCAAAGGAGTCCGAGGGTACTTAGCAACTGAACAACAAAGAAGAGATATATCAAAATTATGGAAAAAGAGATAAAAATACATATGAATAGTTTCAGTTTAGTTCAGTCTCTCAATCATGTCCGACTCTTTGCAACCCCATGAACTGCAGCACGCCAGGCCTCCCTGTCCATCCCCAACTCCCGGAGTTCACTCAGACTCATGTCCATCGAGTCGGTGACGCCATCCAGCCATCTCATCCTCGGTCGTCCCCTTCTCCTCCTGCCCCCAATCCCTCCCAGCATCAGAGTCTTTTCCAATGAATCAACATTTTGCATGAGCTGGCCAAAGTACTGGAGTTTCAACTTTAGCATCATTCCTTCCAAAGAACACCCAGGGCTGATCTCCTTTAGGATGGACTGGTTGAATCTCCTTGCAGTCCAAGGGACTCTCAAGAGTCTTCTCCAACACCACAGTTCAAAAGCATCAATTCTTCGGCACTCAGCTTTCTTCACAGTCCAACTCTCACATCCATACATGACCACAGGAAAAACCATAGCCTTGACTAGACGGACCTTTGCTGGCAAAGTAATATTACTGCTTTTCAATATGCTAAGGCATTTCAAATATGTGAATTGTACTTTATTTCTTATTTCTTAAGCACCTTCCTGCAACTCTAGCTATCCTCTCCTTTTATTCTCTAATTTTATAATCTAATAAATTCACTCCACTGAAGCCATCATTTGACTTAAGCCAATCCCTTGTCCTGTCTGTCCAGTTCTATCACTCTCACCTTCTGTCTTTCCAAACATTAGCGGGCTATTCAAGCTGGTTTTAGAAAAGGCAGAGGAACCAGAGATCAAATTGCCAACATCTGCTGGATCATGGAAAAAGCAAGAGAGTTCCAAAAAAACATCTATTTCTGCTTTATTGACTATGCCAAAGCCTTTGACTGTGTGGATCACAATCAACTGTGGAAAAAATTCTGAAAGAGATAGGAATACCAGACCACCTAACCTGCCTCTTGAGGAATCTGTATGCAGGTCAGGAAGCAACAGTTAGAACTGCACATGGAACAACAGACTGGTTCCAAATAGGAAAAGGAGTACGTCAAGGCTGTATATTGTCACCCTACTTATTTAACTTATATGCAGACTACATCATGAGAAACGCTGGACTGGAAGAAACACAAGCTGGAATCAAGATTGCCGGGAGAAATATCAATGACCTCAGATATGCAGATGACACCACCCTTATGGCAGAAAGTGAAGAGGAGCTAAAAAGCCTCTTGATGAAAGTGAAAGAGGAGAGCGAAAAAGTTGGCTTAAAGTTCAACATTCAGAAAACAAAGATCATGGCATCTGGTCTCATCACTTCATGGGAAATAGATGGGGAAACAGTGGAAACAGTGTCAGACTTTACTTTTTTGGGGCTTCAAAATCACTGCAGATGGTGATTGCAGCCATGAAATTAAAAGACACTTACTCCTTGGAAGAAAAGTTATGACCAACCTAGATAGTATATTCAAAAGCAGAGACATTACTTTGCCAGCTAAGGTCCTTCTTTCTAGTCAAGGCTATGGTTTTTCCTGTGGTCATGTATGGATGTGAGAGTTGGACTGTGAAGAAGGCTGAGCACTGAAGAACTGATGCTTTTGAACTGTGGTGTTGGAGAAGACTCTTGAGAGTCCCTTGGACTGCAAGGAGATAAAACCCGTCAGTCCTAAAGGAAATCAATCCTGAATATTCATTGAAAGGACTGATGCTGAAGCTCCAATACTTTGGCCACCTGATGGGAAGAGCCAACTCATTTGAAAAGACCCTGATGCTGGGAAAGACTGAGGGCAAAAGGAGAACAGAGTAAGAGAGGAAAAGAGGATGAGATGGTTGGATGGCATCACCAACTCAATAGACATGAGCTTGAGCAAGCTCCAGGAGATAGAGAAGGACGGGGAGGTCTGGAGGGCTACAGTTCACAGGGTTGCAAAGAATCAGACATGACTGAGCAACTGAACAACAACAAAGCTAGCTTATAATATTTTTACATGCTCCCATTTCTCCAAATATTTTCCATAATAAAAATAGAAACCAGGGGACTTCCTTGGTAGTCCAGTGGTTAAGACCTCACACTTCCAGTTCAGGGCATGTGAGTTCAATGCCTGGTTGGGGACCTAAGATCCCATATGCTGCCCACTGTGGCTAAAAATGTAAAAAAAAAAAAATAGTATGCATTAGAGCATTAAAGTTGTTGCCTAATAGTCTCATTAGATTATATCACCCAAGAGGTATGAGTCTTAACCTGACTTTGTTATTAATATATTCTTGCAATTCAAAGGATAATGCACATTATAAACACTGAATACATGTGTGTGGCATTATCTAATAGACAAATAATCTTTGACTCTTTCTACCTAGATAAGATCTCTTATCAACTTAGATTTTTTATGTATTTGAGATCAAAGTTAAACCTGGCAGGTGGCTATGACACCAGTACTATGGCTACTAATATAAAGGTTCAAGCATCTCCCTAGATAAAATATCATATTCATTTAAAATTTACATGCAGTAATTGTCATCCTTTTCAAGAGTATTGTTTGATGAGTTTTAACACATATGTAGTTTGTACCCACATGCATAACAGAGAGAACATTTGTATCTCCCAAAAAGTTGCCTCATGCCCCTTTGTAGACAATCCCCTCACATCAGCCTTGTCCCTGACAATTACTAATCTGATTTTTTTTCTCTATAAGCTTGCCTTTTCTGCAATGTGATGTGAGTGAATTCATAATGATGTTTAGGTTTTTGATTATGACTTCTTTCTCTTTTCACAATGCTATTGAGATTTACGAATATTGTTATATACATCAGTATTTCATTCTTTCTTATGGCTGAGATTATTCCATTGTATAAACCGTTATTCATTAAACAATTGTTCTATTGTCATTCCTTCACAAGGTGGTGAACATATGGGCTGGTTCTGGTAATAATGATAAAGTCATAACATTAATGTTATAGGGCTTTGTGTGGATGTCTGTTTTCATTTCTCCAGTGTGAATGTGTTGTGGTTTAGTCACTCAATTGTGTCTGACTCTTCTGCAACCCCCATGGACAGTAGCCCACCAGGCTCCTCTGTCCATGGGATTTCCCAGGCAAGAATACCAGAGCAGGTTGCCATTTCCCTCTCCAGGGCATCTTCCCAACCAGGGGATCAAACCCACATCTCCTGCACTGGCAGGTGGATTCTTTACCACTGAGCCACCAGGGAAGCCCCTAGTGTGAATACCTAGGTATTCATTTCTAGGCCATATGGTAAGTGTATATTTAACTTTATTAGAAATTTCTAATTGTTTTCTAAAGTGGCTGTACCATTTCACATTTGTATGAGGATTTTCAGATATCTCACACCTTCACCAGCACTTGGCATTGTTCATATTTTAAATTTTAGCCATTATGATAGGTGCATGTACCTTGTTGTGGCTTTAATTTGCATTTACTAATAACCAATCATTTTTTTATTTTGTCATCTGTATATCTTCTTTGGTGAAGTGTCTATTCAAATCATTTAACCATTGTTAATTGTGATTTATATAAACATACCATCAGTTGCTTGTCAGGTGAGCCTCTCCTTTGGGCAGCTCACAACATGGCAACTGGCTTCTCTCAAAGTGAGTGAGTAAGAGAGAGAGCATCCAAGATGGGAGCCTATTGCAGCACTACTTACAATAGCCAGGACATAGGAAAAAAAACCTAAATGTCCATCAACAGGGGAACGGATGAAGAAGACATGGTGTGTGTGTATATATATAATGGAATATTACTCAGCCATAAAAAGGAATGACATTGTGCCATTTGCAGAGATGTGAATGGACCTAGAGGCTGTCATACAGAGTTCAGTAAGTCAGAAAGGGAAAAACAAATACCATTTATTAAGGCATATATGTGGAATCTCAAAAATGGTACTGATAAATTTATTTGTAAAGCAGAAATAGAGACACAGAAGTAGAGAACAAACGTATGGACACCAAGGCAGAGAAAGGGGGAGGGAGGATGAATTGGGAGATTGGGATTGACATATATACACACTATTGATATTATGCACAAAATAGATAACTAATGAAAATCTAGTGTTTAACACAGAAAACTCTACTCAGTGCACTGTGGTGGTGTAAATGAGAAGGAAACCCAAAAAAAAGAGAGGTTATGTACACATATGGATGACTCATTGAGAAATGTAAAGCAACTATACTCCAATTGAAAAAGAAGCAAACACTTCTTGGCTGAGCAAGCAGAATAGAAAACAGGCTAACCTATTTAACTGAAGATGAACTAACTGACTTTTACCATTCAAGCTTTGTTCTTCAGGATCCCACCAGCATGTATTTACCATATTGTATGGCAGGAGATATCTAAGCTCTGTGATCAAACTTCTAGCCTGAGATCTGGAGACTGGTGCTTCACCTAAGCATCAGCAGTACATGCTCTTCTCTCCTTAACTGCTGCATTAAAGGAAAAAATAAATTTCTCTAAAGAGAAATGGACACATATTTTAAAATATATGGAAGTCTAACCAAAGAAGTGACATATTGTTATTTTTACCATGTTTCCCCGGTGAAGCTTCCCTGGTGGTTCAGACAGTAAAGAATCTGCCTGGGAGACCCAGGTTTGATCCCTGGGTAGGGAAAATCCCTTGAAGAAGGGCATGGCAACCCACTCCAGTATTCTTTCCTGGAGAATCTCATGGACAGAGGAATCTAGCAGGCTACAGTCTGTGGGGTCAGAAAAAGTCGGACACGATTGAGTGAATCTCTCTCTGTGTCCCAGGTGGCTCAATGCTAAAGAATCTGCCTGCCAATGTAGGAAACAGCAGCAGCAACAGCATACTTAGAAGAGAACCACAAATCAACACCTGTGTAGTCAGAGAAGGGCAAAAATAGAAGACAGGAATCATGAAAGGCCACTTTAGAGGCTGCCTACCACACTCATATAGAAATACAATTATACATGGACTATATATCTTGTAAATTTCATACAATTACTTATTAGTTGTCATATCTCTTTTGTAGATTCTTTGAGTAAACTGTGTACAATAAAAACCTCTGCAAATATATTTGTCTTTCATTTTTTCTGGTCTATGCATTGTGTTTCTTATTCCTGATCAACTACATGGTCTGGAGCCAATACAACATTTAAAAAAGGTAGGGAGAGTGTATATCCTGGCTTTGTTTTCAATCTTAGGAGTAAAGCATTCAGTCTTTCACCTTTAAGTATGAAATGAGATACAGTTTTGTTTTGTTTTCTTTAGGTGTGCTTGCTAGCAGGTTATCTTTTGTTCACAACTTTCTAAGACCTTTTATCAAGAATGAAAGTTGGATTTTTCTCATGTATTTTTCTGTGTGTGGGCTTCCCTGGTGGCTCAGCAATAAAGAATCCGCCTGCAATGCAAGAGTCGAGGGTTTGATCCCTGGGTTGGGAAGATTCTCTGAGAAGGAAATGGCAACCTACTCCTGTATTCTTACCTGGAGAAGCCCATGGAGAGTGGACCCTGTTATGCTACAGTCCGTGGGGTCTGAAAGAGTTGGACACAGCTTAGTGACTATATAACAGCAACATGGTTATTCTTTAATACTGTGTTGAAATAGAAAATTACATTAATTGGTTTTCAAATGTTGAAACAAAATTGAATTCCTGGGACAAATCCACGAGGTCATGATGTGTTCAGTTCAGTTCAGTCACTCAGTCGTGACCCCATGAATCGCAGAACACCAGGCCTCCCGGTCCATCACCAACTCTGAGAGTTGACTCAAACTCATGTCCATCGAGTCAGTGATGCCATCCAACCATCTCATGATGTGTTTGTAATTTTTATATTGCTGGATTGGATTTGCTAATATTTTGTTAAGAAATTTTGGTCTATCCAGGACAGATATAGGTCTGTAATTTTTTTTCTTTAAAAAAAAAGATTTTTTTTTTTTTTGTGGTGAATACTGGTGAACATTCCATGCTCCATGTGCACATGAAAAGAATATGCTTTTTCTATTGTTGAGTATAGGGCTCTATATACGTCTGATATGCAATTTGGTTGCAAATTGCTCTTTCAGATTTTCTAAATCCTTACTGCTTTTATTTGCCTAAATATCCTGAATAATTGCTGATAGAACTATGTCAAAGTGTCCAAATGAAATTGAGGATTTTTCTATTTCCCCTTTCAATTATATCAGTTTTTACTTTATGTATTTTCAAATTCTTTTATTGGGTATATATCACATTGAATTTTTAGGCATCTTATTATGCTGATTCCTTCAACATTATGTAATATGTGTCTTTATCCCTATAGTAGTTAATGAAATTTTCTTTCAGTACTACAAAGAATGTCACTTTATCACCTTCCAATCTGCATACTTTCAGATGGAAAGTCTATGATTCTTACTGTCTCAAAGCTCTTGGATGACCTGTCAAGTTTCACTCTTTTTTTTATTCTTTATGACTCACTTGGGATATTTCTGTTGATCTATCTTCAGGTTTACTAGGATTTTTTTCCTTCTCTCTCTCATGTGTCCAGTTTTCTAACAAGCCCATGGAAGGAATGATTTATTTCTGATATGGTTTTTCCCATCTGATATTTCCATTTGACTCTTTTTTAATATAATCTTCATCTCTCAGATAAAATTTCCCCATATACTCATGTATGTTTTCCTAAGTTTCCACTAGTATTTTGACAAGTTAAAAGTTACTCTCAAAAAGTTTCATGATGCTAATTCCAACGTCTTGAACACACCTGAGTTTATTTCAGCTGTGTTCTTCCCTTGCAGCTCAGTCAGTAAAGAACCTGCCTCCAATGCAGGAAATTGGGATTGATTTCTGGATTGGGAAGATCCCCTGGAGAAGAAATGGCAACCCACTCCAGTATTCTTGCCTGGAAAATCCCATGGACTGAGGAGCCTGGCAGACTACACGGAGTCACAAGAGTCAGACATGACTTACCAACTAAACCACCAGCACCACCATTTTAACTTTTGGCAGTGTGTCATTGTCTCCTTTTTTTGCACATGTGTGTCAAACAATTTTTATTGAATGGCAAACATTGTATGTTTGGCTAGAAAAAAGATACCTCTTCTGTAAGACTAATAGTGTGGGACCTTGGGCTGGTTTATAGTTCATTGTTTCTGAGGTCATCTTTGTTACATGCAGACTTCAAATTTTCAGCAATATGGTGCTGCAACCTAATGCTTACTGTGAGGTCTTCACCCTTGGTGAACGTTTTTTCTGAGTGGGTTTTTTTTAATTTATTTATTTTAATTGGAGGTTAATTACAATATTATACTGGGTTTTGCCATACATTGACATGAATCAGCCATAGGTGTACATGTGTTCTGAGTGTTTTGATTCAAGCCTACAGTCTCAGCAGATCTGAAGGGGGTCTCTCCCCAAACTCTTGCCCTCCCCCAGTGGTAAGCTTCTATAGCTTGTAACATCAAGTATGACAGTGTGGGAGACAGTAGAGATTCGAAGTTCTCTTGATCTAGTCTCAGTCTCACACAGATACCATCTGCCTTAGCCTTGGGAGTGTGGCTCCCTCAGCTTTCCTACTTCTCCTCCTCAGTAGCCAAGTTCTTTCTTGTATCTGTATGGGTTTTAGTCAGGAAAGAGTTTCCCTCTCTTCTGTAGGGGTGGCAGAACCCGGTTTTATATACAGTATGTGGAATCCTTGGTCCCAGAGAGTTCCTTGCCTTTCTCCCAGGATTAAAGATAATTTTATTCTAGTCTTTCCTTGGCAGCATCAACTTTTTGTCTAGGACCAGTGATGAAAGGGTTGCCTGCTCCGCCTTGAGCAGTAGAATCTGTTGTTTGTGACCATGCAAGGTTTGTGGTGGGAGCAATTATGGTTTCCTTTCTTTTCAGTTCAGTTCAGTTCAGTTGCTCAGTTGTGTCTGACTCTATGTGACCCTATGAACCGCAGCACGCCAGGCCTCCCTGTCCATCACAAACTCCCAGAGTCCACCCAAACCCATGTCCACTGAGTTGGTGATGCCATCCAGTCATCTCATCCTCTGTCCTCCCCTTCTCCTCCTGCCCTCAGTCTTTCCCAGCATCAGGGTCTTTTCCAATGACTCAACTCTTCGCATCAGGTGGCCAAAGTATTGGAATTTCAGTTCAACATCAGTCCTTCCAATGAACACCCAGAACACAATGATCTCCTTTAGGATGGACTGGTTGGATCTCCTCGCAGTCCAAGGGACTCTCAAGAGTCTTCTCCAACACCACTGTTCAAAAGCATCAATTCTTTGGTTCTCAGCTTTCTTTATAGTCCAACTCTCAAATCCATACATGACCACTGGAAAAATCATAGCCTTGACTAGATGGACCTTTGTTGGCAAAGTAATGTCTGCTTTTGAATATGCCGTCTAGGTTGGTCATAACTTTCCTTCCAAGGAGTAAGTGTCTTTTAATTTCTTGGCTGCAATCACCATCTGCACTGATTTTGGAGCCCAGAAAAATAAAGTCAGCCACTGTTTCCACTGTTTCCCTATCTATTTCCCATGAAGTGATGGGACTGGATGCCACGATCTTAGTTTTCTGAATGTTGAGCTTTAAGTCAACTTTTTCAGTCTTCTCTTTCACTTTCATCAAGAGGCTCTTTAGTTTTTCTTCACTTTCTGCCATAAGGGTGGTGTCATCTGCATATCTGAGGTCATTGATATTTCTTCTCCCAGCAATCTTGATTCCAGCTTGTGCTTCCGCCAGCCCAGTGTTTCTCATGATGTACTCCGCATAGAAGTTAAATAAGCAGGGTGACAATATACAGCCTTGACGTACTCCTTTTCCTATTTGGAACCAGTCTGTTGTTCCATGTCCAGTTCTAACTGTTGCTTCCTGACCTGAATACAGATTTCTCAGGAGGCAGGTCAGGTGGTCTGGTATTCCCATCTCTTTCAGAATTTTCCACAGTTTATTGTTATCCACACAGTCAAAGGCCTTCCTTTGATCAGCTACAAAGAGACTTTGCTTTTAGCCCTCTCCTGGTGGGCTGCCGTCTATGAGGTCGCACAGAGTTGGACACGACTGAAGTGACTTAGCAGCAGCAGCAGCATCACTTTATTTTCTGAGACCAGGAGGGAAACAGGGAGGCTTATCTTACCTCTTCTAAAATGGAGAAAAGTTAATGCTTCTATTCTTTCCCCAATAGCCATTTCTGGGAGTCGGAGAGTTTCCTGGCCCTCCCTCAGTGTCTCAGAGTTTTTGCTTCATGTGAGAAAAAGATCTGGGAAATGGTGATGTTTCATGCCTTTCAATCACTAAGGAGCTCGCCTGCATCTCCTACTCTGCCCCAGTCTGTCTCATGATCTCCCACTGGAGGTCTGTTGAAAAGACCTGGTGAAAGAGAGTGGACTCCCTTTATGTTTAGGGCTCTTGGGATTCTAAACTGTCAGGACAGTCCACTTTCATCCTTTACAGTTCAGTTCAGTCGCTCAGTCGTGTCCGACTCTTTGTGACCCCATGAATCACAGCATGCCAGGCCTCCCTGTCCATCACCATCTCCCAGAGTTCACTCAAACTCACATCCATCAAGTCGGTGATGCCAGCCAGCCATCTCATCCTCTGTCATCCCCTTTACCTCCTGCCCCCAATCCCTCCCAGCATCAGAGTCTTTTCCAATGAGTCAACTCTTCACATGAGGTGGCCAAAGTACTGGAGTTTCAGCTTTAGCATCATTCCTTCCAAAGAAATCCCAGGGCTGATCTCCTTCAGAATGGACTGGTTGGATCTCCTTGCAGTCCAAGGGACTCTCAAGAGTCTTCTCCAACACCACAGTTCAAAAGCATCAGTTCTTCAGCACTCAGCTTTCTTTCCAGTCCAACTCTCACATCCATACATGACCACAGGAAAAACCATAGCCTTGACTAGACATAGAGTTTGTTAAAGGGACTTCCCTGGTGGCCCAGTGGCTAAGACTCCATGCTCTCTATGCAGGGAGCCTGGGTTCAATCCCTGGTCAGAGAACTAGATTCCACATGACTTGACCTAGAGTTTGCATGCCACAACAAAGACCCTGTGCAGCCAAATTTAAAAAAAAAAAAAAAAAACACTAAGGGTTTTTTAAAATATCTGCTATTTTAATCTTATCCCCTTTTATGGCAGCCACTGTTTCTCCCCTGCCACAGATAAAGCTCTTTATGAGTTCTATCTTTCCTCAGGTGGGAGGTGGGGGGGCGGCATGGAGGGAGTTGTGGGGGGAAGGGGAGCTTGTCCCTCTTTGGCACTGCTTACTTTGTGACTTTGTCACTCTGACATGCTCAAATGAAGTTAAAATTTTGTAGATGACCTAGATTTTCCTTGTCAGAGTGAGAATGACTTTTTGATGTGGCCTTCTATGTTCTAAGCAGAAGAGTATATAAGATGACTTTTTAAAGTCAACTGGCTCAGTTTCTTTAAAAATGTATTTCTGAATTAGCATTATTGGATTGCTCTGCTAAGATAAAAAAAACACTTTGTGAAAATAATTGCATAATTTTGGATGGCTTTTCAATGATGACATTCTAGTAAGTGAATTGTAGGCTGTACGTATATCCTTTATATATAGATAGTTATAAAACAATATAAAAGTTAGTGGCAACTTTGCTGAGTCACTGTGGCTCCTTTAACAAAAATTTGAACCAAATTAAAGAAATCATAGGAATGCATAGAATGCATAGAAAATTAATGAGAAATAATTGATGGTGATCTTAAATTGACATAAATGAACAATTGATACCACACAAATTTGGAAATTATGATTACAGAACTCAATATTAATTTTATCGATTGACAATCAGGAATGTACCTACAGTCATACATTTATAGCTGCGTATTCATAATGATTATTTCTTATATTTTGTATTTTTAAAGCTTTATTCTTTGTATTTATCTGAAATGTTAAGTTTTTTGTAAAGAATCTATATAGTTTTTTAAATTGTCAGTTTAATTAAACAAGAAAATAAGTAACAGCTAGAAGGGAGTTTAAAAGAATCTTTAGGTGATTATGGATAGTGAATTTTTTCTCTTTTGTAATTTTATGCGCTGTATTGATTTCTAATAATTTTAATTATAATCCAGATGTTTTAACTATATACTGAAATGCATTTAAGAATGTTGAACAAACTTTTTCAAAAAATGCAAGTGTTATATCTGTGATCAAGTAGACCCTGGAGAAGAGTACATACAATAACTGCTGAATGTTGTTAAGAAACTCCAGAAATATGTTCAATAAAATGTAGAATTTTAAAGCAAAACAAAAAATGTATTTTAATTCTTGGTGATTACAAATAAAACTGCATTTGCACCGTGGATCATCAATTCTCTATCGTCTTTGATTAGAAAGTAAAAGAAAAACCTACGACATACATAGGGCTTCCCTGGTGGCTCAGACAGTTAAGAATCTGCCTCCAATACAGGAGACCTGGGTTCAGTCCCCAGGTGGGGAAGATGCCCTGGAGAAGGGACTGGCAACCCATTCCAGTATTCTTGCCTGGAGACTTCCATGGAAAGAGAAGCCTGGTGGGCTATAGTTCACGGCGTCACAAAAGTTGGACATGACTGAACCACTAACATAACATACACATGTTAAACACGCTTGGCACATATATTAAAATAGTGTATGTTTAAATATTTAATTTGCAATATACACATTTAATATATGGTTAAATACACACCTTTCTAACTTAAATAGAAAATAGTACAAGAGAGGGGAACTAATCTCTTTTAAAATGGTGGTTAGTACTGACAATCAATGGAAATTATAATGGAGTAATCACAGTTCAGGCATAAAAAATAGACTCATCAGCCACTGACGATGTGGTTTCAGACAAGACTCTGCACTTCTGAGAACTTGTATTTTCTCCAAACTGCATCAAACCCAAGGCCACTATCAGGCATATTTAGAACAACATCCACCAGCTGAAGCATTAAAGTCTTAAGGTCCCCCCTGGTAACCACGCCGCCATTTCAGGCCGCAACCATTCCTTGCTTAACAAGCACCCTTACTCTTTGCCAGCTCAAATTATAATCCTTGACAAACACCTTATGTAACTAACTGTGGCCTTGGAGTTTTGCTTTTATAGGCTTTGTGCATTTGGTAGTCCATCAGAACACAAATCAAGTACCTCTTGAATCTGTGTCTCCCAGACTGCAGTTCTAACAAACCCCAAACAAATGGCTCTTTTATTTCAATCAGGTCTCCATTTCCAAAATGTTGGTGAACAGTGTTAATTAAAGGCACTAAGAATTCAATACATGTCTGTTGCATAAAAAAAGAATATATGAACAAATTAATATATATATATGAGGGAACATATAAATATGGAAACAGAGTTATAGGGCTATTACTTGGGTTGTTTTCTAGTCCTCCAAGTTTTCCCTCCCTTTCACTCACCCTGAAAAGCACTCTTTCTTGCCCAGCCTGGAAGAAAGCTGACACTACTTTGCAAAGTCCCCTAGGAGGCTAAAGTGGAGGTACTTGTTGAGGTTGGTATTTTTCCCTAAGCGCTGTGGAAGGGAAAAGCAGGAAAGCAGAGCACAAAATGAAATGAGAATGGAACTAATAAGATACCCTTTCAACATAATGGAACAGAAAGGAAGAAATGACCCAATTGTCTGAGAGCATCCATTTCCTACCACCTATCTAATTTCTTCGGGCAACTTACAGTTCTGAACACTTTTAAGCTCTCCTCAAGAGAAGGTGGGAAACTTGGATACCTTGCGAGGGGTTGGAATCACGAAAGGATAATTCTGACACCTGACCAAAATGGAAGTGAACTGAACTTCTTGTTTACAAATTCCCTGGTGGCTCAGAGAGGAAAGAATCTGCCTGCTAATGCAGAAAATCTGGGTTCAATCCCTGGGTTGGGAAGATCCCCTGGAGAAGAGAATGGCTACTCACTCCAATATTCTTGTCTGGAGAATTCCATGAACAAAGGAGCCTGGCCAGCTGCAGTCCATGGGTCGCAAAGAGTCAGACACAACTGAGCAACTAACAATAGTTCTAACAATAATTCCCATGTGAACAGGAGAAGAAGGAAAATTCTACTACAGAATAAAAGAATGAACTTTAATAAGAGAAAAGATATAGAAACTTTCATTCTGAGAGCAGACTATATCAGGGAAATAACAATCAAAAGACATAGCTTTGAAATGGAAATGCTAGTTGGAACCTTTTCTGAAGAAATATACAGCAATTTCTCTTGTTTAAGAATGCAATTCCAAGAAAAGAATTCTCAGACTGATGCACTCAGAGGGCATTGGTTAACATAATTAATGGGTTGCAAATGAGTAGGATAGGACTTAGCAACTATACAACAACAAAATTATAATTAATACTTCCACTGTGAAATAATTAAAAATAAACAAGAGCAGAGGTCCTTAAGCACCATCCCTGGGACCAGAAGCATTGTATCACCTAAGAACTGTTAAAAATGCATATTTCGTAGCCACACCCCAGAATCACTGAATCAGAAACTCTTGAGATGGAGCTCAACATTCTGTATTTTCACAAATTCTCCGGATCATTCTGATGCAAGCTAAAGTTTGAAATCCACTGATGCTAACATTGGAAGCAAATGAGTCACAGCTATTAACAGTCCTTCCCTTTAAGCCCATATGTAGGAGAAACAAAAAAAATGAGAAACCAAAAGGTTGAATAACCCAGAGGTTAAGGATGTACCTAAAGATAAAAGTTCAAAAGTAAGGATGTACCTAAAGAAAATCTTTCTTAACCTAGATACAAAATGGGAGGGAATATGTTGAATCATTTATGCCACTTCCCATTATGTTTTTAAAGAATAACAACCAGGCTGAATTGCAACTCTATGTTTTTGCCTTCATCTCAAGTTTTGATACCTGAAAAAGGTAAACTCCAGGTCCAGACTAATAGAGCATTGTTGCTCACTTGATAGCAATACACCAAGATCAAGCATGATGCTAGAGAGATTCAATTCAGCCTAAATAAAGATGAAGCCCTGAACTCACTGTTCAGTGATACACCCTGGTGACTTCTCCTCTTAGTGAGTTTACATTTGCAATTTTTCATGCTCACCTAATTTCCTACCAGCACCTCACCCTTCTTAGCCCACTTTCTTTGGTTATGAATTAGCTAAAGCTCAGGGAATGTCATCGTTGGACATTGCTTTATCAAAGTGTATTTGAAACAATAGTAAAATTCAAATGATAATTAAATAACACATAAGTGAGTTTTAGATCACCTGCTGTTTGTCTGTCTCAATCTGACCCTCCACCATCATGAGGACAATTAAAATACATTCTAAAAGACATAGCAAAATGCTCTACGAAAATGAAATATAAAAATAGACCGAGACTTCCTGAGAGGTTGTCAACATATCTAGCTCAGCAGAGGAAGAAAAGTAGCTAGAGGTACCTCACTATCTGAGCTAAAACCACACAGGAAGTCTCAAACTCAAGGAGCTCACGGCACTGCAAGGCTCAGGGTGATGTACATTTCACTGTGCAAGGCAGGGTGACCCTGACAAGTACTTCCTCTCTTTCCTCACTTTCCTGCAAGGTCTAGAAACAATGAAACAATGAAACAAACTTTTAAATATTACTGATTTGAGATCTACCTTTAAATCCCTGGCTCACTTTAAATTTGGCCTCTTGAGAATGGATTCCAGTACAGTAACAGTAAGAAACGTACACATAAGAATCTGATATTTTATTAAAGTGTCTGATGATTGCAAATGGAGTGTTTGATCCCAGAAGTTGTTGTTTCGTGCGTACGTGCTCAGTCCTGTCCAACTCTTTGTGACGCTATGGACTGTAGACCACTAGGCGCCTCTCTCCATGGAATTCTCCAGGCAAGAATACTGCAGTGGGTAGCCATTTCCTTCTCCAGGGGATCTTCCCAACCCAGGGATCCAACCTGTGTCTCCTGCATCTCCTGCACTGGCAGGTGAATTCTTTAACACTGAGCCACCTGGGAAGCCCCTGTTGTGTTTTTAGAGTAGTTTTTCTTCTTTGCTCAGAGATGAATAAGTGTGAGCCAGTTCTTTTTGCTGTCATCTATCGTCTATTGTTTACTAAGTGAAGCAAACTAGCATTTAGAAAATCCATGTGTCAAGCATAGTTTGGGAGAGTTTGGGGTTATTTTTGTTATTGTTGCTGTCCCACTTAAGCCACTTCATCTCTTTCTCAACAAACTTGATAATAGATTGTTTTCATCATTTTATTGATGAAGACACTCAGATGTAGGAGCATTAAGTGACTCACAAAAGCACACACAAATCCATATATGTGACTTTATGTAGAATATTTATATTTACTTTTAAGGAGCTCCCTTGTGGCTCAGATGGTAAAAGAATCTGCCTGCAATGCAGAGGACCCAGGTTCCATCCCTGAGTTGGGAAGATCACCTAGAGAAGAAAATGGCAAACCACTTCAGTATTCCTGTCTGAGAAATCCCACGGACAGAGGAACCTGGTGGGCTACAGTCCATGGGGTCACAAAGAATCAGTCATGACTAAGTGACCTACACTTTCACTTCACTTTCACCTTTACAGATAAAGAATAAAGTGTACATTAACTTAATGAGAATTATTATGTGCACATTCTCATCCTACTTTTCTGTTAATAACAGAAAATGTTTCATGAAATTCCAAAAACCAAAACAAAAATACTGGACTTTCCACAAAATCATTTTGCTTTTTGCATTCAAGAGCTATCATGCACAAAATTTAATTATGAGAGACAGGAACAAACTGGGCAGACTAGATTTTTGCCTCCAGATGACCAGTATGAGCTCACACTATCGGGAAATGAGTGAAGAGAGAGGAAGTGGCTAGCTCAGGGGTCTAAAAGTAGGCAGGCGGGGCGTTTCTAGAGAACGATGTGGGGTGAGGAGAGAACCACCAAGCTCCAGCACCGTTTGCAGCCTAAATTAGTGCCAGCTAAAAATTGTAGTTCACCATCCGGTTCTCACAAGGATGAAGTCACTGGCCCCTGCGGTCCTGACCTTGAACAGACTCTGAAAGGAGTCCAAGATGGAGATCAGGAATGAGCCCCCTGTGCTCTAAGAAAAACTGGCGGAACAGGCCTTCACATAGTTAGATATTTTTAGAAGAGTTTATGAGCCCAATTTTTTACATCTTCTGATATCTAGGGAAGCACTAAAATCATTAAAGGAGAGATTGCTCCTCTTGACTAGCAGCAACCTTCTTGTGACTAGTAGCAAACCTCTGCCAAAAAATGTGTGCTTAACTACACAAACCCCCCCTTTACTAATATGTATATGTATATATGCTGATCTTACTCCCCACTTCTTTGGAGCAGTTTCTCAAAACTATCTGACATGCTGTCTCCTGGGCTGCAGTGCTCATTTGGCCCAAATAAAACTCAACTCACAACACGTTGTGCATTTTTTTCCATTGGACATAAGGAAAGTTGTGCTTTGTTGAGAGCATTTCCATTCACTATTCTGCCTTCAAAACAATTGTCCAATATCTCTCTCATCAGTACTGCATCTTAAATGTTTAGTAAGTGAAAGGCCATGGATCAGACCTCCTGTTATTCTTGGGGAAAAAGATCCCCCTCCCACCCTCACCCCCACCCCCTCCCACCACCCCAATCTCCCTAACACACCCTCAGGCCCACAGTCCAGCATACTTTAGCGGCCTGCGGGGCTCAGAATTTCTCATCCCAGTGCTAGTCCATACTCATGCAGTCACATCCCTCTAAAGAGAAGAAAAGCAACCCAAAATACAGGGCTTTTTTCAAAAGGGTAATGCCTCTCCAAAAAGAGCTGCCCACGTGTTTTCCTTCTTCACACATACACTCTGTTGTGCTGAACCAGAGAAGAGGGAAAACCTTTTGAAAATCTGTTACTAAAACTCATCTCAGCCTCACAATCGAAATGCTGGTAACCTCAGACAAGCAAGTTTTTCATAGCAGCTGTTCTATATCATCCTCCACCTTAATCACAGCAGCAACAATCCATTTCTCACAGGTAGATAATATCTTTGCCAACAGAATGGTACTCATAACCACTGGATAGATAATGTAAATGTTATTTCCTTGTGTGTCATGGCTGTTCTTGGAAATTCTTAATGAAAAATATGTGTATAGTTCAGTAAATCACTGTCACAAATCAAATGTTGGAGACCAAAATGGAGAACGGAGGGAATGTCCTGGTCCAGGGTTTAGGACTCTGCACTTTCACTGAGAGGGTCCAGGTTCAATCCATCTCTGGTCTGGGAACTAGGATCCTGCAAGCCCCGTGAAATGTAGGGGAAAAAAACCTGGGAGAGTTGAGATTAACGAATGAAAGAAAGAAAATGTACCAGACCATTAATAGTCTTATTCATTGCACCTGTCACAGTACTTTATATAGTATCTGTTTATATGTCTCTCTCTCCAAGTTGACCGTAAAAACTGTGTCTTATTTTCTTTTGTATAACCATCACCCAGTGTGATGTCTGACATATAAAAAACACTAGATAATCATTAGATAAATGAATATTTTTATGGTTTAACATAGTAAAGGACAGAATTTTTAATTATGATTAGCACAAAAATTTTTATTCCCTTCTTTGTTCTTACACTTGATTTCTGCTTATTAAAAAATACGATGCTATTTCCAGCTACTCATTACTGAAAATTGGAACAACAAGGAAAATATGAAGAAAAAAAGTTAAAATCTCATTATAAAATTATGCTAATATGTTTCCTTTCCATATTTTATGTGTATATTTTGTGCATAGGAGGAGTTACACATTATTTTATGATTTTTCAACTAACATTATATCAGGAGCATTTCTTACATTTTGAATATTCATAAATATAATTTTTAAATTTTTGTATTTTTCAATTGTAGGGTAATATATATATTTAACCTTTCTCCTATTGTTGGATACTAGATTTTCCTAGTATTTGGCAAGTCAAATAATACTGAGATTTAAAAAAATCAAATTGTGTAGTATCTTGTTCATATGTATTATTTTTTGAAGACAGATCTCTAAAGTGGAATCATTAGTTCAAAAAGTGTTAGCATTTTTAATACTACAGATATATTTTGCCAAATATATTTGCAATGCTAGTCTACTAACATTCAGAGTAGCAGCTTATGAGAATGTATTTCTTTATTCTTATGAGTAAGACATTTTCAAATTGAAGCAGCTTAATTTCAGAACTTGATTTGTACGACGATGCCATCTGGTGGCCATAATACAAAATTACAAAAGCAGAAGTGGAGGAGCCCCTTTGGAAACGGCAAAATTATGGTGACTATAAACGGTCTTACAGGTTTTCAAAAAGTGCTCTTGCTATTTGGATTTCTAATTATCCTCAGCAACCATATAAAATAAAGCTTACAGTCTTTCAAATGATACTTATTAATGCATCTTGTTCGACCTGAATTTCTGGAGAACTTCACACGGTGACTAGTCTATCACCTGCTGAAGACAGATATGAGTCACAAGGCATGGCCTCAAGGTCATAGTTTAACAGGGATATACAAAAGCAAACTGATCCCTGCAAATGTGGCCAAAGGCTTTTGCAAATGGAAAATAAAATTTACTAATATTTGTGATTTGAATCATCCTGATTTTATAAAATGCACAAATGCATATCTCATAGCACAGGCAACCTCTACAGTGGCCCCCAATCACAATTCCCCACCCCTTGATATCCATACCATTTTGGAATCCTCTTCCCAAGAGAGCCAATGCATTTCCATCTCTCTCTCTTTCTTTCTCCAGTCTCTCCCCCACCCCCATAGGAAGCAAACTGCTGTGATGTGAATGGTGGTGGTGGTTTAGTCGCTCAGTGGTGTCAGACTCTTGCAATCCCATGGACTGTAGCCTGCCAGGCTCCTCTGTCCATGGAATTCTCCAGGCAAGAATGGAGTGGGTTGCCATTTCCTTCTCCAAGGGATCTTTTTGAACCAAGAGTCAAACCCAGGTCTCCTGCATTGCAGGCAGACTCTTTAACAACTAAGCTATGAGGGAAGCCCCAGTGATGCAAATAGCCCTATGAAAAGACCGACGTGGCAAAGAATTTGGGTCTCCAGTCAACAGCCAACCTGAGACCAGCCAACACCCATGGGAGTGAGCTTGGAGGTGGGAGCTCCCTAGACAAGCCTTGACCTGAGACCCCACCCCTGACCCGCACCTAGAAGGCAGCTTCCTAAGAAACTGAGTCAGTCACCCAACTTATCTGTGACTCACCCAGCTTATTTATTCACTAATAAAGACAATTTGAAACCTACTGAAACATTTCAACATTAATTTCTACTTAAGTATTCAAATTAAGTCCTATAAAATTTTTAAATTTCAGTTAAAGTGTCTAACTCTTTTGAACACCTCAAGAAACAAATATAAGTAAAATTATTACAAAACCTATTGCTATTCTTGTATTTAAATCTACTTTAAAATAAAGCAGTAGCTTTTAAACTTCATTTTGTGTGTTATTCCTATAATTTTTATACTTCTCTAAGGTTATAACTGTACTTAAACTGTTCAATAGTTACATTATTAGATCCTTGAATACTTTTCTAGTTTTCAGTAATCTCCATGGACCAAAACAGCAAAATACTTTGTCAAACAACTGATTTTTAGATTGTTTGCTTTCTCATCATGACTGAATTCAAGCTGCAGGCCATTAAGTTGGCTCTTGTTTTAAACTTAATTTATTACAAAAATGGAACATTTGGAATTCTCACCTTTCATATAGATTTTGTATTTCTTAACCTAATATTTCCATTACAAAGGGTACGTTTTAGGCCTCATTTTAGCTAACATTTAATTATGCATTATGCTATCCTTTTTATATATTGCTATTATCTGTTAGCACTATTAAAAATTATGTATGCATTCTTGTAACATTTAAATTTGGGGGCCATTTAGAAAGTCTAAGCCCTGGGAAAAGAGGAATCAAACTCTTGAAGTTAGTCCCTTTTTAAAACATGTGGTTAAATCATCATTTTAAAGCACAAAATTAAACTCTCTTTTCCTCTTTCTGCTTTCTTATTGTGTATGATCATCCTCGTTTGGATTCTGCTTTTTCTGGGCTGACATAATTTCCAATATTTTCCCATCTTTACTTACACAGTTAAAACAAATACCTCTCTATACTTCACAAACATATATAAATATAAACATATTCAAAATCGTTTAGCTATATTAACACATTTAATGAAATTATTAACTTTTTGAAATACATTTCTGAAATATAATCTGTTAGAGTTCTTATTTCAGATTACAACTATCTATGCTGACAAACTTTTCTTTTAATTATCATTATGAACATATGACCTTGTAAAATAATTTTATTGATTTATATATTTGTCTATTATAATATTACTATCATTAATGCTCAAAGTACCCCAAATAGTTTGCACAAACTGCCCCTAATAGTTCCTTCAAGCTGACCTCTATGTACGTTATCTTTATTTATTTTTTTTTTACATTATCTTTAAAAGAATTTTTTAAAGACTTTATTCTTTTAGACTTCTTGGATCACAGCAATCTTCTTATGCTAAAACTTTTTTTAATTTAAAATTTATTTTTAATTGGAGGATAATTGCTTTACAATGTTGTATTGGTTTGTGCTATACAAGGTGAATCAGCCGTCAGTATACATATATCCCCTCCCTCTTAACCCTCCCTCCTGCTCCCTCCACCGCTAAGTCGTCATAGCACCAAGCTGAGCTCCCTGTGTTATACAGCAGGTTCCCACTAGTCATCGGTTTTACACATGATAGTGTAGGTATGCCAGTCCTCCTCTCTCAGTTCGTCCCACCTTCTTGTTGCCTGGCTGTGGATCACAGCAATCTTGAAGGTGGAGTTACAGAGATTTCTCAAGGACTCCCTACCCTGACACATGCATAGATAGCCTCCCCTATTATCAACATCTCCTACCAGAGTGGTACACTTGCTGTCACTTGTTATAATCAATTAACCTGCCTTGACTCAGTCCATAGTTTACCTAAGAGTTCACTTTTGGTGTTATATTAATACATTCTATGGGTTTGGACAAATGTAAAATAACATATATCCATCATAATATCATAGAGCGTGTTTTCAGTGCCCTAAAAATCTCCTGTGTTCTGTTTATTCATCTCCCCACTCCACATCCCTAATCTCTTTACCATCATTGTACTTTTGCCTTTTCCAGAATATTGACAAACTTTGTCTTAAATGCTTCCTTATTCACAGATAACAATTAGATATAGCCCTTCTCCAAACTTAATTTTTCCCTCTTCAAGCCATGAAATCAGCTAAATCTCAACGAGCTCAGGTTCTTTCTCTTCTCCATTAAAGTTTCTAATACTTCCTTTTGAACTGAGGATGAACATTCAAACTTACCTCATTATCTGATCACTTCCTCATTTTCATTTTCTGTCATTTTCCCCACTACTTGTAGTCTCCTTCCACACTGACCTCCTCTGAGGTTTCACATGCTCTGCAATAGGTATTTGATCATAATTTCCATTCCTGAGGATGTATTTTAGTCTAGAGGGAGAAGGCTTTGTGATAAACAGCAACAAAAACACAGTATCTCCTTGGTATCACTGGCCCACAGCACAGCACCCAGAATGTGGCTGACTTGCAGTAAGCAGCTATGATTACATGAAAGTAAGGGGACTGGAACGATAAACCTGATGAAAGCAATCAAAGTATAAGTTAAAGGTCTTATTGCAACAGTGTTCAAACAAAACTAATATTATGTATCTAGGTCAAAGCAAGATTACAGAAGCATAAAATTATTAGAGAAAACTGCAGCATAATGGGGCATGCTGCCCAATAAAGACATTAAAAAAAAAGATAAGTTTAAGAAAATCTTCCCAGATGGGACGGTTCTGGCAGTCCAGTGGTTGGGACTCTGGACTTCCACTACAGGCGGCACAGGTTCAGTCCCTGTTTGGGGAACTAAGATTCCACAGGCTGCAATGCTGCCAATAAATAAATAAATATCCATTCTTTAAAAAAAGGAAAAGAAAAAGACCTTCGTGGAAGGTTTGCATGCATATTTGCCTGCATGTGCTTCTGTCTCTGCCTCAAGTTGCTTAATGGGCATGTCTGCCCTTAATTTTTTTTTAATTGGGTAAATGATCTTTTTATTGTTAAAGTGTAAGAGTTCATTATGTATTATGAATCCACGTCACTTCAGATATATGACTTGCAAACATTTCCTCCCATTCTGTAGGTTGTCTTTTCACTTTTTCAAAAGAAAATTTTTTGACCATGTAAGATCTTAGTTCCCCCAGCAGGGATCAAACTTATGTCCCCTGTATTGGCAGTGCACAGTCTTAACCACTGGACTGCCAGGGAAATCTCCCTTAATTTTTATATATGTAAATATATGTCAACCCATAATGACTTCCTACAACATCTATGAATAAATGGCTAAAGTGTAGAAATTTAACACTTAATAAAGCATTACAGTGGAGAAGGCAATGGCAACCCACTCCAGTACTCTTGCCTGGAAAATCCCATGGACAGAGGAGCCTGGTAGGCTGCAGTCCATGGGGTCACTAAGAGTCAGGCACAACTGAGTGACTTCACTTTCGCTTTTCACTTTCATGCATTGGAGAAGGAAATGGCAACCCACTCCAGTATTCTTGCCTGGAGAATCCCAGGGACAGAGGAGCCTAGTGGGCTGACGTCTATGGGGTTGCGCAGAGTTGGACACGACTGAAGCGACTTAGCAAAGCATTACAGTAGAGTGATAGAATTCACATTTGTCCTAAGTCTTAAGCCCCCTTTCCTAATGTTACTCACGACAAATTACAGGACATGTTTTTCTTTTTTTTATGTTTTTGCAACTGCTATAACTGCAAGAACAAAATAATTTAAAATTACAGATTTTTAAATAAGGAGTTTGAAGAAGCTATTTGCAGTCCTAAGGACCAAGACATTTTCTTTCAGTCCTTCCACTGGTATGGCCACCTGCGGAAAACAGCCCAGCACAGAGTAGTCACTTGGATTATTGAGAAGGACAGTCAGAAGAGAACCATTGAAAAATGATGATAAGGAGACTTCCCTGGGAGTCCAGAATCGGCCTACAAGTGCAGTGGACATTACTGGTCCAGGAACTAAGATCCCACATGCCGTGGAGCAACTAAGCCCATGGAGAGCCCCAACTGCTGAATGAAGTCTGTGTACAGCAGCAAATGAAGCCTGCAAACCTAGAGCTACACCCTGCAACATCAGAAGCCACCACAATGAGAAGTCCTCACAAGGCAACTAGCAAGTAGCCTCCACTTGCTGCAACTAGAGAAAGCCTTTGTGCAGCAACAAAGACCCAGTGCGGCCAAAAATTAGTTGATTTTTAAAAAATAAAATTAAAAAATGGAGATAAAGACCCAATCATTACAGTATAATGCCTATATACACTGCTAATTCCCTAGCATTAGCATTTATCATCTTTAAAGACAAAAAACTCTTAAACAGCAAATATACCTTGACTCTATATCTATTACTAATAAAACAAGATGATCTTGCCATGCTTTCTGCACTGTAATTAATTCATGGACCCACAGGAAGAAATAATGCCCTTGTTGCACTGAAATCCTGGACTCAACATAAGAAATCATCAAGCTTTTATGATAATCACTTTTTTTTTTCCATGAAAACGCTTCTAAGTAGTGTTTGTGCATGCCAGAGTCAAGAAGAAATATTCTTATTCAGAGTAAAGCAAAAATATTCTAGGAGCAGTTACAATTTGTGATTGACTACTACCCTGGGGGAAAAAAATGAGTTTCATTTCCAAGCAGGTGTTCAAATACAGTTTAAACACTTGGCAGGTAAGTTATAGAGAGACATTTACAAATTTAGTGGATTTTTAAATGTATAAGATCATGTTCAAACCTGTGATGTATGATTCTGTAAATATAGATGCTTACCACCCTCATATTTTGTGTCAGCAGTTCTGGATTGCATTCTCTTCCTTTTGCCAAGAGATTTCACCTCAGTATAAACATGCTTCTCCATCATGTCTGAAGGGTAGAGAAACGTGGAGATGAGATGTGGTTGAAAGAGAACTTTCTCATACATTTAAGGAAAAAATTATTGCAATTCACACTTCTCATACACCATATGAAAAATTGTTCTTTATAAAAATTATATTTGAGGGGATCTTCTTCCTCTTTCATGAGAACTCCTTTGAATGCCTAAAATAAGTAAATTGTGTGTTGGAATTTCACACCATTGGTGGTCTTTTGTAGGCTTGAGGGAGGCTGCTGTTCCCATGATAAATGGAGAATTGGGGTGGGGGGGGCGGGGCAAAAGTATAAAGTGTTCAGACCAAAGTGTATATATACATATTTTGAAGAGACTTTCCTACAGTGTTCAGAAACAGATTAAAACAATAGGTCATAAAACATAAAAGCAGAGCTGCCAGAAGAAAGGCTGAGAAGTTGCAGCTTTGGCTGCCTGAGATCCTTTTATTTTTAAACCACAAATCACAAGGGTTACCTGTTTTGTTTTGTCTTGGTTTGTTTTCATGTTAAGCTATCTAGTTCTGTAGCAAAGCACATCCTCTGTATACTGTAATGCTAGATTATAAGAACACGTTTTATAGATATAGTGATAATAAATCCAGAACTATTCTGATTTCTCCATCTGGTTTTTCCTAAGTCCATTCTCACTTGTCAAACAACCTGCTTATATTTTTAATTCAGTGTGAGTTCCTTCTTCTGTGCAATGAGGTACCCATTGAAACTGACGATAAGAGCCACGAGTAGGTGGCTCTTAGACATGTATCTGGATGTATATGATAAAATATCCAGAGATCAAGACAGGTCAACAGCATCATCAATGCCACTGGCTCTCTAAAGCTTTTGAAGCTGCTCTTGGGCATGTTGACAACCTCATGGCTACATTAGAGTTGTCACAGCTCCAGGTAACTTATTCAGTATTCAAGGCAAAAAAGAGTAGAGGTAATGCAAGCCATTCCAGAAAGCTAGACTTTGTCTTAAGTCTTAGTAGCCAAAGGTGGGCTACATAGCCATTCTAGCTACAAGGGGAGTTGAGAAAGTAACATGCGAAGAAAAAGAGAAACAGTGATTCAGAAGGGCTCATGGACTGGTCAATAGTCTTTGGCCCCCTAGGCTAGGGCTAACACAAGATTTAATGGACATCAACACATTTTTGAGGTCTAACTATTTATACCCTCAAATTAATGTAAAGGTGATGTCAAGGTGGTTCAGTGGTAAAGAATCCACCTGCATGCAAGAGACACAAGTTCAATCACTGGGTCAAGAAGATTCCTGGAGAAGGAAATGGTAAACCACTCCAGTATTCTCGCCTGGGAAAACCCATGGACAGAGGAGCCTGGCGGGTGACAGTCCATGGGGTTGCAAAAGAGTCAAACATGACTTAGTGACTACACAACAACAGTGAATCCAAAAAGGCATTTTAATTTTCAGAAAAAGAGCTAAGAGCTATACATATCACAGTATATAATGAATTTAGAAGATCTTTTACTATATTACTTGTCTCTGCTAGTTTACCTACTGCAATTATCAGTATAAAAAAATTAGCTTAAGGGACTTCCCTGGAAATCCAGTGGTTAAGACTTTACCTTCCAAAGTAGAGGGTGCAAGTTTGACCCCTGGTCAGGAAGCTAAGATCCCATGTGCGTTTCAGCCAAAAAACCAAAACAAAAAAACAGAAACAATATTGTAACAAATTCAATAAAAGCCTTTTTAAAATATAAACTTAAAAGCAGAGAACTCTGAATAATTTTTGCCTATAGGAAAAACAAAAGTTTGAATTAGAAAGATTTCACCTGAAGGATATGTCTGGGTTAATGATACTAAGGGATTCCCTAGATTGTGACAACTTTATATTGAAAAGAAAAGAGGGATGAGTCCCGGAAAGGACTGGTAATCAAAAAAAGAAGAGAAAAACAGTTTCGGACTGAACAGAAATCTTAGGGTATTTTTTAATCTCTGTATAATATTGATTCTCTTATTGATTCTTTAAAAACTGCTCTTAGGGACTTCCCTGGTGGTCTGGTGGTTATAAATTTGCCTGCCAGTGCAGGAGACACAGTTCCGGAAGGATTCCATCCCTGTTCCGGAAGGATTACATGTGCTGCAGGACAACTAGGCCCCGTGCCTTAGCTGTGAAGCCTGTGTGTTCTAGAGCCTGTGCTCTGCAGCAAGAGAAGCCAGGGCACTTAGAAGCCTGTGCATGGCAAGTAGAGAAAAGCCCGCTGACAGCTGTGAAGACCCAGCATAGTTAAAAAATAAAAAACAGACTGCTCTTAGTTTGCCAACTCTGGCTAAATCTGACGCTGATAGCCCCTATTCACAGCTTCTCCAGCAATGCCCAATATCCTATCTTCCAGCAGCACTAAGAGTCTGTGGAAATAATGTATCTGGGCTATAATCACTTTGAATGCATTGCCATGCTCCTCTCCTCCACCTGGCAAAATACGTAGTCTTCCTCCAAGTTTGACTGAATGCATTTCTTTGAAAAGTTTCTTGTGCCTGAACAGAGTTAACTCCATCTTCCTGTGAACTCTCAGATATCCTTAATTATGATCCAGTTACTTCTGTTTTCACATTACATTTTAATTATTTATAGCTATTTCTGTCCCCTGAACTCTGAGTTTCAAGGCAAAGGGTCTGTGACTTAATTACCTTTAAATTTTCAGCACCAAGTATAATGTGTGCCTTGCACACAGTAAGTGTTAACTAAGCATTGGTGAACAGACGGATAAAGGAACAAATGAATACTCTAAGGCAGGAGGCAATTATAAACTTAGAAAACTGAAAAGAAAGAGCAATTAATTATTTGTAAAGGTGTTTATGACACAATAATTTGATCTCCTTGAATGACTTTGTTTCTAAACTTAAATACAAAGTGTTTATCTTCCAAAAATTTTCAACTTATAAGGAAAAAAGATTTCACATAGTCATTAATTTGTATACTACTAGAAAACAAAATATTGCCTATCTAGATTATTATAGTTTATAACTAAGAGTAAAAGCTAACTAAAATGATGATAGAAAACATTCACAAAAAAAATTATTCTTAAAAAAAAATGAAAGGTAAACATACCTTTTCTATACCTTTTATTAGTCTTTACAATTCACTTTATTCGATTTCTTAACAAGGAAATTTGGAGGGTTCAGCATTATTTCATTACCAGAATAAAAATTCTTTCATTCAATGTCCTCCTTTTAATTCAATATAGTTCTACTTGAAAATGCTATACTTCAGGGGATTTGCTCTCCTTTCCTAACGTCTCATTACTCTGAGTTTGCTCTGTGAAAGTTGCTCAGTCGTGTTCGACTCTGCAACCTCATGGACTGCAGCCCACCAGGCTCCTCTGTCCATGGGATTCTCCAGGCCAGAATACTGGAGTGGGTAGCCATTCCCTTCTCCAGGGGATCGTCCTGACTCAGGGATCAAACACATGTCTCCTGCATTGCAGGCAGATTCTTTACCATCTCAGACTTTCACGTACCAAGCCCCATCAGATAGGATTAAGGATGTTAAAAATCTCTCCAGAAACAGTAGCTGATGACACACAGTAGCTTTGATCTTACCTGTAAGTTTCACAGTTTGTTCAGAAATAGAGTTGGGAGGGGTTCACTTTCCCTTCTAAAGGCTGAATGGGAAGAAAAGATCTGATGTCCAGAACAACTGAAAATATTCTCAGCAGTAGAATAGGAAATCTTGACATTTGAGACATTCTGAAAGTTTCTGTTCTTGTCAGAACTCTTACATATGTCCACTTTATTTAAAGTACCCTTGCCTCTCCATGGTGGCTCAGACGGTGGGAAACCCGGGTTCAATCCCTGGGTTGGGAAGATCCCCTGGAGAAGGAAATGGCAATCCACTCCAGTACTATTGCCTGGAAAATCCCATGGATAGAGGAGCCTGGTAGGCTACAGTCCATGGGGTTGCAAAGAGTCAGACACGACTGAATGACTGCAATTTCACTTTCACTTTCACTTTGCCTCTCCATGATGTTATCGCTTACTTACAACCAGACTTCCTGGAATGTGTCAAGTAGGCCTTAGGAAGCATCATTATGAACAAAGCTGGTGGAGGTGATGGAATTCCAGTTGAGCTCTTTCAAATCCTTAAAGATGATGCTGTGAAAGTGTTGCACTCAATATGCCAGCAAATCTGGAAAACTCAGCAGTGGCCATAAGACTGGAAAAGGTCAGTTTTCATTCCAATCCCAGAAAAAGGCAATGCCAAAAAATGCTCAAACTACCGCACAATGGCACTAATCTCACATGCTAGCAAAGTAATGCTCAAAATTCTCCAAGCCAGGCTTTAACAGTATGTGAACCAAGAACTTGCAGGTGTTCCAGCTGGATTTAGAAAAGGCAGAGGAACCAGAGATCAAATTGCCAACATCCATTGTATCATGGAAAAAGCAAGAGAGTGCCAGAGAAACATCTACTTCTGCTTTATTGGCTATGCCAAAGCCTTTGACTGTGTGGATCACAACAAACTGTGGAAAATTCTTAGAGAGATGGGAATACCAGACCACGTGACCTTTCTCCTGAGCAACCTGTATGTAGGTCAAGAAGCAACAGTTGAAACTGGACATGGAACAACAGACTGGTTCCAAATTAGGAAAGGAGTACGTCAAGGCTATATATTGTCACCCTGCTTATTTAACTTAAATGCAGAGGACATCATGCTAAATGCCAGGCTGGATGAAGCACAGGCTGGAATCAAGATTGCTGGGAGAAATATCAATAACCTCAGATACGCAGATGACACCATCCTCATGGCAGAAAGTGAAGAAGAACTAAAGAGCCCCTTAATAAAAGTGAAAGAGGAGAGTGAAAAAGTTGGCTTAAAGCTCAACATTCAGAAAACGAAGATCATGGCATCACTTCTTGGCAAATAGATGGGGAAAAAGTGGAAACAATGGCTGACTATTTTTCTGGGCTCCAAAATCACTGCAGATGGTGACTGCAGCCATGAAATTAAAAGACACTTGTTCCTTGGAAGAAAAGCTATGACTAACCTAGACAACATATTAAAAAGCAGAAGCATTACTTTGCCAACAAAGGTTCATCTAGTCAAAGCTATGGTTTTGCCAGTAGTCATGTATGGATGTGAGAGTTGGGCTATGAAGAAAGCTGAGCACTGAAGAATTGATGCTTTTGAACAGTGGTGTTGGAGAAGACTCTTGAGAGTCCCTTGGACTGCAAGGAGATCCTAAAAGTCCATCCTAAAGGAAATCAATCCTGAATAGTCATTGAAAGGAATTATGCTGAAGCTGAAGCTCCAATACTTTGACCACCTGATGTGAAGAACAGACTCACTGGAAAAGACCTTGATGCTGGGAAAGATTGAAGGCGGGAGGAGAAGGGGACCACAGAGGATGGGATGGGTTGGATGGCATCACCGACTCAATGAACATGATCTTGAGTAATCTCTGGGAGTTGGTGATGGACAGGGAAGCCTTGCGTCCTCCAATCCATGGGTTCACGAAGAGTTGGACACGACTGAGTGACTGTGTTGAACTGAACTGGTCTCTCTCATCGCCTAGAGCAAGCAAGCCAAAAAATAGTACCTGTGAAGTAAAGAATTTTGATTGAAAAGTGGAGGGGGGAAAATCATACCATATATGAGTAGATAATGAAAGGAAGGAAGGAAGAGAAGAAAGGAGAGAGGGGAAAATCTTCACCATCCTAAATGCCATTAAGAATATTTGTGATTCATGAGAAGAGGTCAAAGTATCAACATAAATGGGTATTTGGAAGAAGTGGTCTCAGCCCTCATGGATGACTTTGAGAGGTCCAAGATTTTAGTGGAGGAAGTAATGGCAGATGTGGTGGAAATAGCAAGAGAAGTGGAGCCTGACAATATGGTTGAATCGTTGCAATCTCTCGTGATAAAATTTTAAAGGATGAGGAGTTGCTTCTTAAAGATGAGCAAAGAAAGTGGTTTCCTGAAATAGAATCTAATCCTGGTGAAGACTCGGTGAAAATGATTGAAATGACAATAGAGGATTTAGAATATTACATAAACTTAGTTGATAAAACAGCAGCACTCTTTGAGAGGATTGACTCCAATTTTGAAAAAAAATTTCTACTGTGGGTAAAATGCTTTCTGAAAATATGGCATGCTACAGAGAAATTGTTCCTGAAAGGAAGAGTCAGTTGATGTGGCAAACTTCACTTCTGCTTCCCTGATGACTCAGCGGTCATCTGCCTGCAATGCAGGACATGAAAGAGATGCGAATTTGATCCCTGATTTAAGAAGATCCCCTGGAGGAGGAAATGGCAACCCACTCCAGGATTCTTGCCTGGAAAATTCCATGGACAGAGGAGCCTGGCAGGCTACAGTCCGTGGCATCCCAAAGAGTTGGACATAACCAAGTACACATATGTAACACAAGTCTAGTTTAAGAAATGGTCACAGTCACCCCCAAACTTTAGCAACCACCACCCTGATCAGCCATAATCAAATATCAAGGCAAGACCCTCCAACGGCAAACAGATTACAGTTCATTGGAGGCTCATATGATGGCTAGCATATTTTAGCAATGGAGCATTTTCTAAATAAGATATGCACATTGGTTTTAGTTTTTAAACTTTTTTTAATTAATTTTTTCTGCTATGCACATTGTGTGTGTGTGTGTGTGTTTTTTAAGACATAATACTATTGCTCCCTTAATAGATTACAGGATAATGTAAATATAACTTTTATATACACTGGGAAACAAACAAAAAAACAAAAATTGTGTGACTTACTTTATGGCAACATTCACTTTATTGCAATACTGATTTGATTACAGTTGTTGGAGCAAGCCTGCAACACCTCCAAGGTGTTATTATCTCACAGGATGGTTATAATAAGAAAGTAAAAAAAATATATTTTACCAATCAAAGCCCAGCAAGGAAAACAAATTTCTCTGTTTTAAAACAGAGGAAATTTTATTCAAGGTACTGGGCTTCCCTTGTAGCTCAGCTGGTAAAGAATCTACCTGCAATGTGGGAGACCTGGGTTCAATCGCTGGGTTGGGAAGATCCCCGGAGGAGGGAAACTCTACCCACTCCAGTTTTCTGGCCTGGAGAATTCCATGGACTGTGTAGTCCATAGTCCATGGGATTGCAAAGAGTCGGACACGACTGAGCAACTTTCGCTTACTGACTTACTTGCTGATCAAGAAGGTGACAAAGATGCTAAGAAACTACTTAGAACTCAATAAGGACACTCAGAGTTTAGCCATATCCAGAAGCTTCTACTCCCCACTAAATAAGGGTTACACTTCCAGTATTTCTTTAGGGCCGAGGTCCCCAAGGTCACATGACCTTGTTTTCTCCATTTGAGAAGCAGTGGCCAGCTCAGTTATGTATCACTTGGTATTTATTTCCCATCCTCCTTCACCTCACTTCCTCTTTCCCTCAGTTTCATTGCCTTATAAAACATTTTCGGTGGGGGGGGGGGGGGTGATATACTTGCTTTATAATGTTGTGTTTGTTTCTGCTGTACAACAAAGTGAATTAGCTATGTGTATACACATGTCCCCTCCCTCCTGGGCTTCCCTCCCACGGCCGCACCCCACCCATCTAGGTCATCACAGAGCACCAAGCTGGCTGTACAGCAGCATTGACTGTTGTTGTTTTTCCGTGGCTGACTCCTGTCAGACTCTTTGTGACCCCATAGACTACAGTACACCAGACTTTCCTGTCCTTCACTATCTCCCAGAGACTCAAACTCATGTCCAATGAGTCAGTGATGCCATCCAACCATCCCATCTGATCACTCCCTTCTCCTCCTGCCCTCCATCTTTCCCAGCATTGGGGGATCTTTTCCAATGTCAGCTCTTTGCATTAGGTAGCCAAAGTATTGGACCTTCAGCATCAGCACTGATAGCACTTAAGTTTGTCTCAGGGTTTGTCTGGTTAAAGATACTGGGAAATGCTGCTTGGAGGTGTTCGTTTCCCCACAATAAGAAGCTGAGGAGGGAAGAGCAAAGGATAGGTCTGAACACAAATAGGCCCAAAGGTGTGTGTTCTAACCTTGCTGTTCATTGCCATCCTTACATTCAAATTTAAATTTTATGTAACAATGTCATGATTCCATCTAATAAGAGGTTCCTCATTTCTGTAATAGGTCAGGAAGCACAAGATGGAGAAATTATGCAGAGCCTGAACGCTTGTAATAAGGGGATGTCCTTCAGGGCATTCGAGTCCTAACTCCCTTCTATGCCTAGTTTGGCAGGATTCCTTCCTGGGTAGTTGCTGCTGTTGTTCAGTCGCCCAGTCATGTCCGATTCTTTGTGACCGCATGGACTGCAGCACGTCAGGCCTCCCAGGCCCTCACCATCTCCTGGAGTATGCTCAAGTTCGTGTTCATTGCATTGGTGAAGCTGTCCATCCATCTAACCCTCTGATGCCCTCTTCTCCTTCTGCCCTCAATCATTCCCAGCATCAGGGGCTTTTCAAATGAGTTGGCTCTTCGCATCAGTTGACCAAAATATTGGAGCTTCAGCTTCAGCATCAGTCCTTCCAGTGAATATTCAGGGTTGATCTCCCTTAAGATTGACTTGTTTGATCTTCTTGCAGTCATGAGTAGTTATATAAATACTACTGCCCAGAGATCCTGAGGTAACGGAAGACGTAACAAAGATAGTCTAATTAAATAAAGCCTGGCTGTACAGTAGGACAGGAACAGTTGGGAGGGGTCATGACACTAGATAAGGGATCCCAACTGATAGGGACAGGATAAAGGGACAAAGTAAGTGATCAAATTGTTAATGCCACTCGGGGACTACAAGTAGAAAAAATAGGTGAGACCTCTGTAAGTTAATGATTACTCAAGAAAGCAGGCTTTTGTTATTGTTTAGTCACTACGTTGTGTCCAATTCTTTTGCGACTCCATGAACTGTTATGCCTTGAGGCTCCTCTGTCCATGAGATTTCCTAGGCAGTAATACTGGAATGGGTTGCATTTTATTTTCCAGGGCATCTTCCTGACCCAGGGACTGAACTCTGTCTCCTGCATTGGAAGGTAAATTCTTTACTGCTGAGTCACCAGACTGGGCAAATTGCATTTCAGTTCAGTTAAATTCAGTCACTCAGTCATGTCCGAGTCCTTGTGACACCATGGACTGCAGCACATCAGGCCTCCCTGTCCATCACCAACTCCCGGAATTTACTCAGACTCATGTCCATTGAGTCAGTGATGCTATCTAATCATCTCATCCTCTGTCGTCCCCTTTTCCTCCCGCCTTCACTCTTTCCCAGCATGATGTCCTCTGCATTTAAGTTAAAGAAGCAGGGTCATAATATACAGCCTTGATGTACTCCTTTCCTGATTTGGAACCAGTTTGTTGTTTCATGTCCAGTTCCAACTGTTGCTTCTTGACCTACATACAGATTGCTCAGGAGGAAGGTCAGGTGGTCTGGTATCCCCATCTCTTGAAGAATTTTCCAGTTTGTTGTGATCCACACAGTCAAAGGCTTTGGCATAGCCAATAAAGCAGAAGTAGATGTTTTTCTGGAACTCTTTTGCTTTTTCAACGATCCAACGGATGTTGGCAATTTGATCTCTGGTTCCTCTGCCTTTTCTAAATCCAGCTTGAACATCAGCAAGTTCTTGGTTCACATACTGTTGAAGCCTGGCTTGGAGAATTTTAAGCATTACTTTGCTAGCAAGTGAGATTAGTGCCATTGTGTGGTAGTTTGAGCATTCTTTGGCATTGCCTTTCTCTGGGATTGGAATGAAAATTGACCTTTTCCTGTCCTATGGCCACTGCTGAGTTTTCCAGATTTGCTGGCATATTGAGTGCAATACTTTCACAGCATCATCTTTAAGGATTTGAAAGAGCTCAACTGGAATTCCATCACCTCCACCAGCTTTGTTCGTAGTGATGCTTCCTAAGGCCCACTTGACTTCATATTCCAGGAAGTCTGGCTCTAGGTGAGTGAACACATCATCATGGTTATCTGGATCATGAAGATCTTTTTTGTAAGTGAAATCGTGTTTGCTTAACCACTAAACCAAGCAAGTTTGCTTAGCAACAAAGCCATGCAACAAAAGCACACGGCATGCCCCCAAACAATAAAACAATGGTGGTATGAGACCCACATCCTGCCCTGTGAGCTCAGAAAGTTAATGATCCCTCGGACATGCTCTGTGCACACATGAACAACAATAATTTATGAACCTAGCTTGACAATGTAAGGACAAGAAAACTCCCTTGCCCAACCTGCAGGAGGAGCCAATGATGGAAGCATAACGACTGCTCAAGAAAGACAAGAAAGTTTATCTCCCCATGCCCATTTTTCCTTTTATTATTAAACCATACCCCACTAAGTTCTCCGGGGATGGCATTTCTCACCCACCCACTTGTAAACCTGACAAGAGTCCTATTCTAATAAATCACTTCTTATCTACCACTTTTCCTCTCGCTGAATTCCTCTCTGTGCTGAGACATAAAGGACTGTGTTACGGAGAGGGTAATAGGCAGGAAGGCCAGGGGTCACCAAACGGTGAAAATAGGCTGCAAGTGTCAGACATTTTTTCTCTCTCCCTTAACTGGCAGGAAGAAACAAACTAGTGTTGCATTTTTCGCCCTTCTCTGCTGCTGCTGCTGCTGCTAAGTCGCTTTAGTCGTGTCCGACTCTGTGCGATCCCATAGACAGCAGCCCACCAGGCTCCCGTCCCTGGGATTCTCCAGGCAAGAACACTGGAGTGGGCTGCCATTTCCTTCTCCAGTGCCTGAAAGTGAAAAGTGAAAGTGAAGTCGCTCAGTCATGTCCGACTCTTCACGACCCCATGGACAGTAGCCTACAAGGCTCCTCCGTCCATGGGACTTCCCAGGCAAGAGTACTGGAGTGGGTTGCCATTGCCTTCTCCTTCCTCTTCTCTATAGAAATTTAAAAAGAATGCTGTGTTGCCATAATGACACCTGGCTCCACTTGAGCTTAATTTTTCTCAAACCTTGAGCTAACCAATGCATTCTTCTTATGGAAATGTTTGTCTCAAGCTATGTTAATATGCTGTGTATTTACCCTAGACTCTGTCTTCAAGTCAGTTCCACCTAAAGGCTCAGAACCCTCAGAATCTACTTGACAAACCAGTATGTTATACTGTTGTAGCCACGTGTTCAGGGTAACAAACTAAGTGGCATGCAGTTTATGACACCGGCTGGCCCAAGGCAGAGTCTCCTCTCAACCAAGTACCCCGACCAGTTTTTGTGAAAACCTTATATACCCTAAGTGTACATGCCCAAACCCACTTCCCCAAATTCCCTGAAACTAGTCTGAACAAAGAAAAAGAAGAAAGGCACAATCAAAATTAATCCATGATTCATATGCCTTAAGCCTAGGTAGTTAACAGTGGATAATTATCAATAGCCCCATGGTCATACCCTAATAAGCATAATAGAATATATGATTCTATTCGGTTACGCAGATAATTAGGGTATTCTTTTAGGTGACTGAGAGTGCTGGGGCTCTTCCTTCCGGGGGCCTGGTTTTCCTGTTGGTATATCGTTTCCATAAATACTGGGCATATAGCTCAAAGTCCACAGTCCGCCCAAGATGGAGTCCTGATTTCAAGATAGAGCCTGTTTTGTTTCCTCCTTCAATACATTGTTCTCCTAATCTATGTTAATGAAACTATATATTTGTATTGAAATCTGCCTTTCTTCAAGATTCATGTCAATTGTTTTATGGCCCCGGATGACTCCCCTGGTGTCAATGTTATCTCAAAAATGCATGTTGTGGGTGAGGGGCCTGGTGCCATTCTCTAAGTTTTGAGACATTTCCTTTCTTTAATTAGCAGACTGCTAGTAGCTATATAACACCCAGCTAAAGACTAGCAGGGGGGCACTCTTTCTGCCCCCTTCTGATGTCAATGTCAGAAGCTTTCTCTATCTATCTCTTTTATACTTTAGCAAAACTTTATTACACAAAAGCTTTGAGTGATCAAGCCTCGTCTCTGGCCACGGATTGAATTCTCCTCCAGAGGCCAAGAATCCCAGCGTCTTTCATGGTCCAGCAACAACCTTTCAGTACCAGAGCTCTTCTAGCCACCATCACAACACCAATCAGCTGCACAACTAGTTGAGGCATTAGCTTCACGAGAAAAATGAGTGGGAGGAATAGAAAGTGATAAATTCAACTATGGCTTCACAACCTATTACAGAGACAAGGGTATTGGTAGCTATTTTTTATAGCTCTCTTATAGCTATATTTTTATAGTTATATGATAAGAAAATATGTCTTTTTTCTTCTTCCTTTTCCACTACCATTTTGTATAAAAAGTGATGGTGGAATTCATCATTGTAACACTGTGTTTTGAATTATGAATGGCCACGTCTAGAGCTGATGAAGAAGACAGTGTATCAACTGGAAGCCTGCTATTGGTTGTTCAATCGCTCAGTCATGTCCAACTCTTTGCTGCCCCATGGACTGCAGCACACGAGACTTCCCTCATAGTACTGTACCAGTGCTAAATTTCCTGATTTTGACAATTGTTCTATGGTTATAGAGGACAAAATCCTTGTTCTTGTGAAATATTTAGACAAACGGGCATAATGTTCTAAATTTATTATCAAATGAATCAGCAAGGAAAGAGGCAGAGAGAAAGAAACTATAAAAATGTATATACAGTAAAATTTAAGCAAATGGTAACCATGGGTAAAGGTTACATGATAGTTCCTTGTACTACTGTTTCAACTATTCAGTAAGTTTGAAATTATAGCAAAATTATTTTTAATGAGAGGTAAGTATCTAGATGGGATGGGAGGGAGGATAAGTACTTTTTAGTTATTAATTATGATCTCTCAAAACCAGAGTCTGTTGAAATGATTTATCCTATTGATAAGGAAAAAACTCAAGCTATTTATCGAAGTTGTCTAATTGATTCTAGGGGTGTTTCAGGAAAAGAGAGAGCAATTCCTCAAAGCCATTAAAAGAGAGGGGTAACTGCTCTCCAAGGAGAAAATGATTCCCTCTTCCCCAAGAAGACACATGGCATCTGATATCTTCGATCACAGTCCAAAAGAGTGCTTTCTCTTCCTCTTCCATCTCATCTCTGTTTCTACAGTGAACTAAGTCCTGCAGTCAAAAACATTAATTTATAGTTAGCCACAAATTACTATAGAAAACCAACAACAAAAAAATTTACAAAATTCCTTCTCACCTTTTCTTCTTAGTGTTTACTGAAGCAATCAATTCTCTTCTCGCAGATACAATTATAGGTTCTATAGCAATCAATAGTTTCTATTCTTGTTGAGGTTAAAAATGCACATTCACTTTTCCCAAAACGATGATGCATTATTGTCAAATTACTGTAGGACAGAAAACATACATGGTCAACTCTGCATGGTTTAATTCTGCAGCTTACAACAACATAAAGCATATTTTAAAATCTATTTTCTAAATATCTGGCCTATGGAAATATTAATGATAAGTTCATCATTAAAGATTTTCAGGACTTCCATAATGGTCCAGTGACTAAGACTCCATACTCCCAATGTAAGGGGCTTGGGTTTGATCCTTGGTCAGGAAACTAGATCCCACATGCCAACAAGCCACCACTAAGAGTTCACATGCAACAATGAAAGATCCTGTATATTTGAAACTAAGAGCTCAGCCAAATAAATAAATAAACTAAAAGATTTTCTATTGCTCTTATCCCATTAAATGGAATAACATCATCTTGATCACACCTATAACCTCACATGTTTCACACTGGGAGTTTTTGATCAGAGAGCAATATTGCTAGTTGGGATCATGACATAGTAACCTGCTTTCTTGTGTTAATTATTTCAATTAAAATGAGATATTTAAAAGTAGAGGAACTGAATTTCTATGATACAGGTAACAAGGTTGCCTGTGAATATAATTTAAGAAGAAAAAGTAGAATTGGAATATAGGCAGAGATGAAGTTGTTGAATGGATGTTTTATATCTTTTCTTTCCCTCTCTCACAGTTAGCTATGGGGCTGTTACGCCCAGAGCTAATAGTTACTAACTAAAACATTAAAATTTCACTGGAAAAATATCTGAAACAAGATCTGTATTTCAGCAAAGTGGTAGATTAGGGGAGAAATATCTTCCTGTTGAAAATAGTTTAAAATGCTGAAAAAATTTTTTTAAAACCTCTTGAGTAAGTTCATGGACTGGCAAGAGGCAGCTTCATGCTCAGGCTATGAGGGTTAAGCAGAGATGGAAACCCAGAACGGTAAGTGAAGCACTGAAACCAGTCTTTCCCCTAGATGTAGCAGACTAAAGAATGAATTCAGCCCAAGATGAAAATTCTATTGGGTTGGTCAAAAAAGTTCACAACATCTTACAGGATACCCCGAATCAACTTTTTGGCCAACTCAATGCATAGAAAACAAGCTACCAAAAGGGTTGGGACAAAAGTGTTATATTTCCAATATAAACTACCTTAGGATTGTCTTGAACCTTGAATTTAAGCAGAAGAGAAAAGGCATAATCCCACCTCACAATCCAAAATTGCAAACCACACCTCATGCAATTTGCATTTGCCACATTACCTAGGAATACTTAAATATGCTATAGGTAAAAAGAGAAACAACTAAGGAAGATAAATGAAACTAAATAGCTGTGAAGCGCAAGCAGAAAATACCAGATGTGTTAAGTAAGTTAGTAACCTATGTGATTTGTTAGATATAGTAAACAGAGGGCTTCGCTTAGCAGTAAAGAATCCACCTTCCAATGAAAATGCAGGTTCAATCACAGGGTTTGGAAGATCCCTTGGAGAAAGAAAGGGCAACCCACTCCAGTACTCTGACCTGGAAAATTCCATAGACAGAGGAATCTGGTGGGCTACAGTCCAAGGGTTGGACACAACTGAGCAACTGAGCCCAAAGACAAAGAGTAAGTAGAACCCATGAGTGCTAAACATAGGAAAGGAAGGAAGAATCAAGCAGACAGAAACTATCATGCATAAAATATACATGATGAACATAGACACTCTCCATTCAGTCTTAAGTTTGTCACCCATGGGTGGCACTCATTCTGGCCCCCTGCCTGAGGAACTCCAGTAGAATCCATAGCTGCCCCTCAGGTTAATTGCAAAGCTGCAGCTCTAACCAGACACGCTTGCCCCTGTATCAACCCAGTAGAAAAAAGGTATGTGCTGGCCACAAGAAGCTTCTGTCTGTTGACCCCCTTACTCAAAATCTCAAGTTTGGTCCTTCCACCATTATCAGGGAAGTGTGATACCACAGAGCTAGATCAGATGATGAGTGGTAACTTAGGATCCAGGCCATCTTTTCACACATTTGCCCCTTCTCCTAACTGTGACAACCTATCCCATTCCACCCAAGTGTGATAGGCTACCCCATTTCTTTCCCCTTGCATAGCGCTATGTGTTTAACATGGATTTGATTAATTGTGCAATGCGAGAATCTTATTTTGGCCCTGAAAGTGTTCACCTGAAACTGTACTCACAGACTACGATTACACTAAGGTTGTTTCCTGAATGACATCTCTTGTAGGTTTGCAGCCCAGAATCACACTACTTGCAGAGCCTAAATTTAGAATTAAAAACTGCTCAGACCCACAATGCCCCCAAGACAGCCAACAAATGCAAATTTTTCCCTTGAGGAAGCCACTTTCATCTCAATCCTGAAATAATTTCCAGAGGCTTAAAAAAAAAAAAATCACTAACCACTACAAAGAAAATGACATCATGAACAAAAGATGTGATAGGTTGGATCCATAAAACTTCAAATATTAAAATGATCAGATACCAAATATAAATTGAGGATGATAAATATCTTTCAAGAAATCAATAAATTCAAGACAGTTTGAAATCATGAGTAACTAGCAAGCAGATTTGAGGATATAAGAGAACTCTTAGAAATAAAAAATGTAACTGTTCATTTTTTTTTAATCATTAAATAGCAGATTATAACTAAATGTAAATGCAAGAGTTCACAAAGTACTGCACTTAGAAGGGCTATAGAGAGGATGTGGGTGTGTGTATGTGTAGACGCATGCATGTGTCTATGTTTATATTCACATTTATGTTTATTTGCCATTAATATAAACTACTAATACAAAGGCTTCCCGATGGCTCAATGGTAAAGAATCTGCATGCAAAGCAGGAGATGCAGGAGACACGGGTTCAATCCCTGGGTTGGGAAGATCCCCTGGAGAAAGGAATGGCAACCCACTCCAGTATTCTTGCTTGGGAAATCCCATGGACAGAGGAGCTAGGTGGGCTACAGTCCATGGGGCCGCAAAAGTCAGACAGGACTTAGTGACTAAACCATTGCCGCCACCACTAATACAAAGGAGTTTCAACAGAATTTTGGGGAGACTCAAAATACTTATTTGTGGTTGTGGAAGTGAGCACTATGGCTAACTCAGAATGGCTCAATCACCTTACCTAATGATTCTGTCTTAGTCTGGGGTCCTCATAACACATGCTTCTGAACATCTGTTTAGCATCGTAATTTTATATTAATAACTCTGTATGATGCTTCTCTTGCTTTCTAACCATACTTCCTGAAACACTTTTTAAATCATTCTCCTTCTTCTTACTAATGACTTCTACCTGAAAATGAGTTGAGCTCCATGAAGATTCTTTTTAGAAACAGTCATTCCAACCCAACATCAATATTAGAGTTTAAATGCATCCCGGAAACTTACAGTCTAGAAGGTATGCCATTGTCTATCCATTTCCACCTGTTTTCCATTTTCCTAAATGATAATCCAATCCAGTAGGAATTTTGACTAGTCTTGGGTTGAAGGAGACTCTACAAAGGAAACAAAACATATCATGGGGCTACATCACCATCTGTTAAATGAATGAAAATAAGGTCAGGTAAAAGATCCAGCTGTTTCTACTACCAGTGGTCTGCTAATTTCTACATGATCCTTCACCCTTCCTTTCTAAAAGACTCTCTCTTCCTTCAACCCCTGTATTTTCATTTTCCAAATTAAATTTCATCTAATAGTTTATTTCTTTACAAATGGCTGCCAATCTAATAGGTTATTTAAAATGTGGAAAAGTTTAAATCTAAATATCTAACAATAGAAGAGTTGTTAAATAATACATGACATTTTATGAAACCATTCAAAGTCATGCTCCAGAGAAAACTTAAGGGTTAAGAAAAATAATGTTACATATTCCAAGTGAAAGAAGAAATCTTCTAAACAAATTATTAAAATAACAAATGTTTGTGGGGATGTGTGCACTAGAGCCTTCAACTTCATTAAAAAAAAAAAAAAAGACTTGCTGTAATTCAGTAGTTGGAAGGGGTGGAGGGAAACAGGGCCATATTTGGAAATATTCACTATGCCCCCAAATGTAATATATCAAAGTGACATAGTACATAATGTCTGGTTAAATGACTGAATATATTTCTAAATATAATTTTAATTATTTTAGTGCAACAAACATAAAAAATTATTTTATGACAACATCATAATTCTTTCATGTTATGATTTAAAATATCTGCTAGATTTGCATAGAAATTTTGTTTTGTTTTTCTAGATAATAAGTAGAGATTTCAGACTGATAGTTGCAACCGTTTCTCTGTAAAAACACATTTTGTGTGTGTGGATAGTTTTTATTTGCAATAAATTTGAAAGATAAATGCAATATTATTGTCACTGTATTTTCTCTTTTTACAATTCTTTTTGAGAGATATACATGTTGATATAATATATACAAATATTGATCAAGTAAATGCTACCTACATGCGTGCATGCTCAGTTACTTAGTTGTGTCCAACTCTTGAGACTCCAGACTGGAGCCTGCCAGACTGCTCTGTCCATGGGATTATCCTGGCAAGAATACTGGAGTGGGTTGCCATTACCTCCTCCAGAACGTTGCCTATAGATGCAATGAAAATTGCCATAAAGCTAATTTGTAAAACTACTACCACTTTTATGTTTCTCATTATTATCTACATTTTGCAGGTGGGAATACAGGCCCAGAGCGGTTAAGTAACTTGCCTAGGGTCACCCGGCTAGTAAGCAGCAGAACTGAATTCATTACCAGGCAGTCTGGCTCCTGGATTCCTAACAGTAACTTCTAAACTACACTGCCTTTGGGTTTTCAGTTATCACCTTATAGGAAAAAAATAACTGTTGGCTCCAGGCTGCCATTTACCAAAGGGTTAAGTACTTCATCAAAGGAAAGGCATGCTTTCTTTTCAGAGTCCTAAGTAAAGAAGATGATTGCAAAGACCCAAATTGCATCTTAAAGGGGGTTTCCATTTTGGAAATAATCATGCTTATCTTGATAGATAATATGTATTGACTGCTTATAAAATACCAAGATCATATTCTTATTAGCAGGTAAGTTCTTTTGTTCATTAATTTTTTATCTTTTTTACAGAAAACAAGAAGGTATTTGAGAATAGCATTCACCAAGAGGGGAATATTTACTAGGGATTGTGATGAATGCCACAGTTAGCCCATCAGTTTCAATCTTCAAGAAGCAACTGCCACTCCTATCCTCAAGGAGGCTCTCTGTGTTACAGTCTTCATGTTCTTCGGTTCTTACTTTAAAGTAATTAGTTTAATAGAAGGAAAGACCAAAGATATTTCACTAGGAAAATCTGTTTGTTTGATTTTTTTGAGACTTTTAACTACAATTTTTGTTCACTTGACAGTCATGACCCAAGGAATAACTGAAGTTTCCTCTTTCTAAACTCCCCCATTTTCTCAGTATCTTGGGCCCAAAGGTGAGAGACAGAGGCCTGGAGGATAAAAGTACATATAACAATCCATGATACCAGTTCTTCTGCATCATTTATCTTCAAAAGAGATGAATTGTGACTTTGGCAAGTCTGGTTACATCCCATCCAGTTATTAGCTTCAGCAGTAAAGTAGTAACATTTTACTCCGCAACACCACCAGGAGAGTTCCTTGAGTTTGCCTATAATACATAAGGTGAAGCATTAAACGTCTTTTCATCTGGTATTTTGTTAAGCAGAGGAAGATATTTATCATGAAATATCTTAACAGCTATCAATAATGATAATGTGAATTTCATCAGAATTCTGGAATGCCGAGAGAACTCTGCATTGCCATAGTCTTTGCAGCACTATTCACAATAGTCGAGAAATGGAAACAACCCAAATGTCCATTGATGGATGAAGAAAATGTGATCTAGTCTAAAGGAAATATTAATTTCCCAGCACTGGGCTTCTGAGGTTATGAAAACAGAGACAGAGAACAATTGAGAAGCACGTTCTTGATTAACCAAAGGCGACTGCTTTTACAGAATCAACATTGTTTTTATTGCCCTGTATCAAGAAACATACAATTAACAATGTCGTGTTTACTTTTTTGTCTATTACCAAAACTAAATATAGAGTTCATATATGTAAAAAATAAAAGGAATATTACTCAGCCTAAAGAATGAAACCTTGCCATCGGTAACTGCATGGATGAAACTTGAGGATAATTATGCTAAGTGAAATAGCCAATGACAAAAGGGCAAATATTGAATGATTCCACTTGTATGAGATGTAAAAAGAGGTCAAACAGAAAGTAGAAAAGGGGTAGCTGGGGGAGGGGAAAGGGCTGTTGTTTCATGGGTATACAGTTTCAGTTACTCAAGGTGCATAAATTCTAGAGATCTGCTGTACAACATGGCGCCTGTAGCTAATAATGAGCCAAACACTTAAAAACTTGTTAAAAGGGCAGACCTCATGCTAAGTGTTCTTACCACAGAGCAGAAAGGGACATAAGAAAACTTTTGAAGATGATAGATATGCCTATTACCCTAATTGTGGATGGTTTTATGCATATATACATATGTCCCAACTCATCAAGTTGCATATAGTAGTTATATGCAGCTTTTTGCATATGAATAATACCTCAGAAAAGCTGTTTTTATAATAATAAAATTAACTTTATAAATGTTTAGAAATTCTGAAATGCCTTCTAAATAAAATTCAAATTATTCTTTGGAAATTTTTCTTGTCCTCATTGCTTAAAATATACCAAATCAAAATATCATTCATCCCTCAAAGTACATTTATGATTATTTATAGAAGACAAAACTGTCTAACAGTCTAATAAAGAAAACATTTAAATTGTTACAAATGCAATGCAATAATATACAACATTAAAAGACACATTTGTGAGGAGTATTTAAAACTATGGAAGAGGCTTCCCTGGTGGCTCAGTGGTAAATTTGCCTGGCAATGCAGGAGATCCAGGTTAAAGCCCTAATCTGGGAAGATGCCACATTCCATGGAGCAACTAAGTCCATGTGCCGTTACCATCAAGCCTGCACTCTAGAGCCTGGGGGCCGAAACTATTGAGCCCCTGTGCCCTGTGCCGAAGCCAGTGTGCCTTAGAGCACATTCCACACCAAGAGAAGGCACCGAAATGAGAAGTCTACATACTGCAACTAGAGAGTAGCCCCGACTCGTCACAACTAGTGAAAAGCCCGTGCAGCAACAAAAACCCAGCACAGCCAAAAGTAAATAATTTTTAAAAAAAAGGCTATGGAAAAATGGCCACAGAAGGGGAAAAAAACAAGATGTGAACCTTTCTACAGCATGAAATCTAAATTTGTTATAGGTAGTAAAAAAATAAAACAAAAGAAACAAAAAAATGAAACATTATTATTTCTTCAGTGATAGAAACAGTACATTTCTACTAACTACCATACCTAAATGATATCAATTATGCAAAATCTCTTTGTATAATAAACACTAAGCAAAATATTTAGAACTTGATTAATCAGGCCAATTCATTCCATCATTATGCATAACAGAGTTTATTATTGTATGAGATTTAATATTCTTATTTCTTAGATGTTTTGAATAGTATCATCACACAATGTTACACAAACATCAACAACTCTGGCAAGTCTTGTAGATGCATTAGAAGGAATACGCATGTGCGTGCTCAGTCACTTCGATCTTGTCTGACTCTTTGTGATCCTATGGACTGTAGCCTGCCAAGATGCTCAGTCCATGGGATTCTCTAGGCAAGAATACTGGAGTGGGTTGTCATGCCCTCCTCCAGGGAATCTTGCCTGCCCAGGGATTGAACCCACGTCTCCTGCGTCACCTGCATTGCAGGCAGGTTCTTTACCGCTGAGCTGCCAGGGAAGCCCCCTGGAGGGAGTACATATTGATCATAAAATAGATCAAATATCTGAAGTTAATGCAGAATGGAAGCAAAAACACACAGTTATCTTTACAACAGCATACAAATAAAATGACTAGCATTTATTTTAGCCTAAACGTATTTTTTTAATGTATTTTTACTGATAGTCTCCATATTTCATGTCAGCAACAAAACTAAAGCGTCTACTTCGCCTGCAGGTCCAAAGCAATCCAAATTTTCAGGGGCCCTGATATAACACTATTTTACCTTCTGGGAGCATAAGAAGGCAAGAACTGCAATTGAGTTTGGGAAGTATAAGACTATTCATCCAAACATGATTCCTGGCGTCTCAATCCTGTATTTGAGATAAGCAAACTCAAATAACCATGCTACATCTAAGAGGCACAAATTAAAAGTTGTCTAGCAGACCTGGGTCCCTAACACATAACATAAGCCTGCATGAAGCCTCAAAACTTTTGGAGGAGGAATAAGTAATGGAAAATTGTGCAATCTTCAATTCAAAATTTCCTCCATACCTGTATTTGGCAAAGACTCTGAAGACTCATTTTCATGATAGCACCCCTTCTTTTCTGTAAAGACTAAGTCCGATCCTTTCATTTGCTGAAAAGTTTCATTTAGTCTATCACATTCTGAAGTCTTCTTTGTCAAAAGCTGCTTCTTTAAGTAGTTGTCGTTTTGCGTAGCATCATACTTCTGACTGAGGTTCCGTAGAGTTTCCTCCTGTTGATGGTTTTCTTGAATATACTGGAAAACTAAAATTAACAGCATAGATATAATTTTTAAAGTACTCATAAGTTTCACTATTGAAATTAGGACAGGAGAAAAGAAATCTCACTTTGACAACCAACCTATTTCACTCCTTTAATTATTAATTTTACATTTAGAAAGTAAGACCTCTACAACGTGACCATATAAACTGAAACACCAGATTTCTCATTATGGGCCACCTAAGTGTAGAATAAATAAATCATGATTTCTAAATAAAATTATGATGGTACCATCTAAGCATTCAGTTCAATTTCTTTGTAAATTAGCATGTCGTCTACAAATAGGCACCAAAGGAAAAACTGACCAACACTTAGCAATGCATCTTCTGAGTATGAAAATCTACAGTAAATAGCATGAAGAGATTATACCAATATCATTGGAATAGACAGAATATCCACAAGAAAAAAGAGAGGAAGACCCAAATACATAGTTTTATCTGAGTGTAAGATATTAGTACTTTTCCCTAAAGATGTCAAGGAACTCAAATGAAAGCTAAAGGCTACATTCAAGATCATCTAACATCCATGCATAGACTCACTCATTTTACTAAATTATTTCCTTATTACAGATTTTTTAAAAATTAAGAGAAAGTCATAATTCATTTTCAAACAGTTGTTTCTCAAAGAATTTGTATCTGAGATTCAAAGCGATGTTAATTTAGAAGGCAGAATATTACAATCAGTTCAGTTCAGTTCAGTTCAGTCGCTCAGTCATGTCTAACTCTTTGCAATAGTTTCCCCTTAACCTTGGTTTTGCTTTCTGCAGTTTGAGTTACCCCATCAACCACAACCTGAAAATATTAAATGGAAAATTCTAGAAATAAGTAATTCATAAGTTTTAAATTGCATGCAGTTCATAGTGTGAAGGAAACTCGAGCCATCCCTCTTGTGTTCCCCAGGAAGGGGAATCATTCCTTTGTCGAGTGTATCTCACTCTCCTCAGTCACTTGGTAGCCTTCATCAGATGGCTGTCGGGGTATGCAGTGTTTGCATTCAACCCTTATTTCACTTGATAATGGTCTGAAATCACAAGAGTAGTGATGCTCACAATTCAGATATTCTCTTACTGTGCTTAAATTATAAATTAAGCTTTATCGTAGGTGTGTATGAACAGAAAAAAAAACCATAACATGTACAGGGTTCAGTGCTATCTGTGATTTCAGGCACCACTGGGGGTCTGAGATGGTATCCCCTATGGAAAAGGGGTTCTTCTGTGCTAAGTCCTATATCAGAAAGAATGTTAACATGCCTTATATAGAACGAGACAGCTCATTACAGCTTCAGAGATACAGGAATAGATAAACAAAATGAAAATCACACTGTGATTATATCTGGGGAAAAAAATCACTAAGAAAGAACTCCCTAGAACATTCTCTGATTAGTGCCATGAAACAATTGATAGAGCATGGTTGGTACCTACACAATGAGTGGTTATCTCTATTACTCAGACTTGGGTGTGTTTCAGTTACTTACTCTTTATACCCAGCACGGTGATTGTCATCAAGAGAAGTAAACAGAGGATCCCAAGAGTCACTGCAATGCCATGCCAGGGCACTGAAGACTCTTTAAATAAAGAAGGAAGAAAGTGATCATTGGGGACAAAGCCCAGCCCACTACTCTTCTTAACCTGGACCCCATTTGAAACATAGAAACAATCTTCTCTAAAAATTTTCAGGAACTACCCTGGTGATCCAGTGGTTTAGAATCTGTCTTGCAATGCAGTCGATACCAGTTCAATCCCTGGTCCAGGAAGATTCCACATGCTGCCGGGCAACTAAGCCCATGCACCACAACTATGGAGCCTGTGTGCTACAACTACTGAAGCCCTCGTGCCCTAGAACCTCTATGTGTATGTCTGTGTGTGTGTGTGTGTTCATGCCAGTAGTCTGCCTCTTTGCGACCCCATGGACTGTAGCCCACCAGGCTCTTCCGTCCATGGGATTTCTCAGGCAAGAGTTCTGGAGTGGGTTGCCATTTCCTGGTCCAGGGGATTTTCCCAACTCAGGGATCAAACCCCCGTCTCCTGCATTGGCAGGAGGATTCTTTACCACTGTGCCACCTGGAAAGCCCCTGTGCTCTTCAGCAAAAGAAGCTTCCACAATGAAAAGCCAGTGCATGGCAACAAAGAGTAGCCCCCGCTCACTGCAACTAGAGAAAGTCCAAAAGCAGCAACCCAAGACCCAGCACAGGCAAAAATAGATACATAACATTTTTAAAAATGTTTTACAGAAATCCATGATACAAAAAAATCAGTTGTTTTTTTTTTTTTTTTTTTACTTACATGCATCCATTGCAGAAATTCTACACCACAAGAAGAGTATTGGAGGATTTTTAAAATGCCTCCGTTAGAAAAGCACTGAATCACAGACAGGTTTATGTGTGTGTGTGTGTGTGTGTCCCTTAGAAAAGCAGACAGGTGTGTGTGTGGTGGGGAGGGGTGTTCAATCATATCTGACTCTTTGTAACCCTATGGACTATAGCCTTCGAGGCTCCTCTGTCCACAAAAGTACAGGGGGCAATAAACACAATACTCATTTGTGGGGATCCACAATGACAGGCATATTTATGTGATCACAACTAATCATGAAGAAGAAGGAAAAAGTAGGCAATATTCATGAGAAATTGGAAGCCAAGAGTGAGTATTCTGAAGCTGCAAATGTTACTGGGCCCCATCTCTTAAAGAACTTCCTAGAAATCAATTTTTCTCCATTTATCTTCAAACTCTTTTTTCTCTAGCAATGCTCTATTTATTCTCCTACTTTCAAGATCCTCTCTCTATATATATACATATATATATATATATATATATCCAAAATTTGTATCTCTGGTGGACACTATATTAGATCAGTAAAAGTCATTTTCAGTTGAGTTCGTGACACTGTTTGAAGGTACAGAGAGAGAATGGAAAAGCTAGAATGCCCTTTGGATTTGAACATTTTCGTTTCTTCATTGCCATTAAGGTTTGGTAAATATTTAAGACACCAAAAATACCTTTTGTCTGAATAAAAACACTGCTTCTAATGCATATTTCTCATGTCTTCACATTCTGTAAGACAATTCTCTAGGAACCACAATGTTTTCTTGAGACTCTAGTCTGTCTCTTACTCTGGAAGCCCTCACAAGGGACTTCCCTGGCCATCCAGTGGTTAGGACTCTGTAGTTCCAATGCAGGGGGTGCAGATTTGATTAGTTGGGGAACTAAAAAAGAGTCCTTGTGAATTTCTCTTTGACCAAATTTGAATAAAAACACTCTATTACGTTCTCAAATTTAAAAGAATGCATTAATTTCTACATTCTCACAATTTTTTTTAAAGATCATTAAAGACCATTATGGTTTCTTATTATCAACTGAACACCTAGAATATGGATAGAACTTTTTATTTCTAACGTCAGAAGTCTGACAGTCCATCAGAGGGCTTCCCCTGGTGGCCCAGTGGTAAAAAATCCGCCGGCAGTGCAGGAGCCACAGGAGATACAGGTTCAATCCCTGGTTCGGGAAGATCCTCTGGAGGAGAAAATGGCAACCCACTCTGGTATTCTTCCCTGGGAAATGCCATGGACAGAGGAGCCTGGTGGGCTACAGTCCATGGGGTCACAGAGAGTTGGACAGGACTGAAGTGACTTAGCAAGCACACAAGAGTCAGGTGAATCCAGATGTTTCAAACGTGTACCTTTTTGCTCAGTCTTGTCAGGTCTTTGAGTACCATCAGGTCTTAATCTGTTTTGTGACTCTGAAGGTGATTGAAGAAATCTCAGGGTGGAATAAGTCACTTCTTGATCACTCATCTCTAGAGTAAACAAATATGTGTTTTGCATTAAAACTTTCAACTGAATGATTTCATTCCAAAGAAAAATTAAAATGTCTGTTTGTAAAAATATACTAGGATTAAGAAGATTATGCATGTGTGCATGCATGTGGATGTGTGCTCAGTAATTCCTTCAAGGGCCTAAAGTATGCAGACTGAGCCTGATTTATATAAGAAATGAGAAACTTTCAATATTTTTGCTAAAGTCATTTATACTCCTAGTAACTATAGCCATATTATTAGAAAATATGGGAAGATTTTTGTTTTTAATTTACTGATAGATTAAATAGGCTGGGTCCTATTCCATTTAGTTCAAAATGTTCAACACACATATACAAGTGTTAGGCAAAGTGATGCCATCACAAATTACTGAGATACTTTTAAAACTATTAATTCAAAAAACAAAAATTATATTTTTTGAGATTTTGAAAAACATAAATATCTTGGCTTTAAAAGTATATGTAATACATATACATATACATTATGTATTCAGATCTACGTTATTGATAGTAAAAGTTTCTTAGAAGGATTGGAATATCAGTTTGTGATAATTATTTCTTGACCTGAGTAGATAAATATACTGTGTTGTTCTTTTCAACTATAACATGACTCTACCAAAGTATATCCCATATACCATCTGCAAAAGAAAATTATTGAGGGTTAACACTGCACATTGGTTAACAATTCAGATTCCAGTGCCTCGTGGGAGAAGTGCCGAATAAAAAATCTCTTACATTAGACCCCAGACACTTGTATTTTCAATCCCAAATGATTCTGTGCATATTAAACTTAAAGAAATAATCTTCTACTTGCCAGAGAAGCCTACGTGAAAATAAAATTTGTTAACAGGCAGTCTTTAGTTAATACCCATAAACGACTCTATTAATTGATATCAATATAAAAAGAAATTTTAAACTGTAGATATTTATGATGTACCTTGTTTTTATATTAATCAGTGTGAAAAGATGCTAATAAACAGTAAAAATGGAGAAAAAATAGCACATGTAACTATATTCTTTAATTCTTTTCTTTAGTATCTAAACTTGATTACTCACATTTTCCCACTTTCCTAAGGAAAAAGGGTTATTTCTACTACAGAACACTTCAAGATTGATAAGACAATACGTAAATCATTAGGCCTAAAGAAAAAGTTATTGACCCCCCAAATCCCTCTTTATTTTGATAACACAAAGCAAAAAATCATAACCAATTTTTTAAAAAGAAAATAATTCTCCATAAATGCTGAACTACAGTTTTCATCTCCATGGAGTGAATGCAGTTATAACCCAATCAATTTTTTAAAACATGCTTTCCTATCCCTCCTATATTCATGCCAACTCATTTACAATAAACTATCTTATTCCGAGAATCTTTTTTCTCTAGAATCTTTTTTTTTAAATAAGTAGCACTAATAGATACTCAGCTACAAAGATCTGAAACAGTAAAAAGCGAATGTTACCTGTGTCTGTGCCATTCAGTGATGCAGATGGAAAAAACTGACCAGAACAGGGTGAGAGAAGTTGGCCTTTACAATCCCCGATTCCTCGGGTGCATGAGAGGCTGTAAGATGGAGGCAGACATGAATTGTCTTTGAATCATGCTCTAACTCAAAATTTTCTGCCCCTCCTCTTGACCAAAGTGATGAAAGGAAATTGTATGACAAATGCTGATGTTGATGAGAAAGGAAAATGGTCTTGAATATATCTTCTTCCATTTCAACTAACCAACCACTTCGGTGCTATGTAAACATTCAAAATCTACATTGAAGGACAGAAAAAACAAACGAACATAGCTTTGGCGGAAACAAAAAGTAAATCTTTTAACAAAAGCTTGCATCCTTAGAAACTACTAGCAAAAGCAACTGATTAAAATGTATGTGCATAAATATAGATACATGTACCCAAGAAATATTATGACTAAATAAATAACTTGTCTCTTAGGAACTTTCTCTTACAGATTGCTATTTGAAAATAAAAGATTTCAGCATTGAAACATATACACTACACAGGTAAAGTAAATAGCCAGTGAGAGTTTGATGTATATATAACTCAGGGAACCCAAAGCTGGTGCTCTGTGACAGCCTGGGGGGATGGGTTAGGGAGGGATTCGGAGAGGAATTCAGGGGAGAGGCATCACAAGTAGGCCTATGTCTGATTCATGTTGATGTATGGCGGAGGCCGTACAGCACAGTATTGCAAAGTAATTATCCTCCAATTAAAATAAATAAATAATTTTTAAAAAAACAATAAAAGATTTTTTTTCCATTTATGTTTATTGCAGATAAGCGTATTTTAGAAAGTGTTTTAAAACATAATTCCACTATAAAATTCCGGTGTATATGCTTCTAGTTTTTTACCTGTGTGTTTTGTTTGCTATCAGAGTTGGTGTCATTCCACACACAGTACTTTTGATCCCTTGTTTTCTACTCTGTCTCCTCACTTAAAAATATTCATCGAAAGCGTGATCTTAAAAACAATTGTATAGTTATTATCCATATAGATTATACCCTAATTTATTCAGGAAATCCTGTATTGCTAGACATTTATGTTGTTTTCAACTTTTTGTGAATATAAAAAATGTTTGGCCTGTACTTTTGGATATTTTCTTAGGAAAACATTTTAAACAAAATATGGGATCAAGGGGTATGTAAATTAAAGAGCTTTCATACATATTACCAAATGCCCCACAGAAAAGTTATTTCTGTTTATACAACACTAATTGTATAAAAATGATAACATTTGATATTCTTAAAGGATACTGATGAACTCTTCTCCTATTTGAGTTTCATCTATGAATCTTACTTCATGAAGGCATACGATCTTTCAGCAAAAAGAAATCAGTTTCTGTAAGTCTGTTTCTATGAGTCAGATCTTCCCAGAATACTCCCAAATCTCTCAGTGAAGTTCACTTTCATTTGATGCAGATGCTGTCAGTCTTCAGGTGTACAGTTCTATGAAATCAATTTACATTGCTCTCCAAATCAGTTGATAATGGTGAATAGGGAGTGTGGGGAGAGAGGAGTGACATGGAAAACATAAGGTGAAATTGATTAGGCAGAGACAAACCCAGCCCTACTTCACCAAGCTCTAGCCACATTCCTTGCTTACCCTTTGATTTTAGCCACAACCAAACCATCACCCTTTCTTTAGAAGGCATCCTCATTCTTCTCCTCCCAGGTCTTCCCCAGACTACTTGATAAACACAGTCAGCTGAATGTACTGACCGCTACCACCCCCTAGGTTATGCTGCCTGTTGTCTGGTCCTCAGCTGGCTCTCTCCTGTTCTCTGATGCAACCTTTAATCTTGGAATCACCACTGAGTCTGCCATTTATCATCGTGGGCAAGTGGTCAACAGAATTACCTCCCAGAAACTAATTTAATCTGATCACACAAGCAAAATTTCATGGGTAGAGTCTGGACACTACAGGAATATTTACTGCTAGGCATTTTCTTCTCTCTTTACCCTCACCCCGCATTGGCTGTCAATCTCAAAACAGAAAGATTCTGAGCCCTCGATCCCAATGCCAGAAATGAATGAACGAATGAAGTCTGATGAGAGGACATAGGCAGTAGGCTGGGCGAAATAGTAATGTTGTCAAAATGTGGCTGCTGCTGCTGCTGCTAAGTTGCTTCAGTCGTGTCCTACTCTGTGTGACCCCAGAGACGGCAGCCCACCAGGCTCCCCCGTCCCTGGGATTCTCCAGGCAAGAACACTGGAGTGGGTTGCCATTTCCTTCTCCAATGCATGAAAGTTAAGTGAAAGTGAAGTTGCTCAGTCTTGTCCAACTCTTGGCAACCCCATGGACTGCAGCCCACCAGGCTCCTCCGACCATGGGATTTTCCAGGCAAGAGTACTAGAGTGGGGTGCCATTGCCTTCTCCCAAAACGTGGCAGTTTAGTTCAATTCAGTAGCTCAGTTGTGTCTGACTCTTTGTGACCCCATGGACTGTGGCACGCCAGGCCCCCCTGTCCATCACCAACTCCTGGAGTTAACTCAAACTCATGTCCATTGAGTTGGTGATGCCATCCAACCATCTAATCCTCTGTCATCCCCTTCTCCTCCCATCTTCAATATTTCCCAGCATCAGGGTCTTTTCAAATGAGTCAGTTCTTTGCATCAGGTGGCCAAAGTATTGGAGTTTCAGCTTCAACATCAGTCCTTCCGATGAATATTCAGGACTGATTTTCTTTAGGATGGACTAGTTGGATCTCCTTGCAGTCCAAGGGACTCTCAAGAGTCTTCTCTAACATCACAGTTCAAAAGCATCAATTCTTTGGTACTCAGCTTTCTTTATAGTCCAACTCTCACATCCATACATGACTACTGGAAAAACCATAGCTTTGACTAGATGGGCCTTTGTTGGCAAAGTAATGTCTCTGCTTTTTAATACGTTGTCCAGGTTGGTCATTTTTCTTACAAGGAGTAAGCATCTTTTAATTTCATGGCTGCACTCACCATCCTCAGTGATTTTGGAGCCCAAGAAAATAAAGTCCATCACTGTTCCCACTGTTTCCCCAACTATTTGCCATGCTAATTCTTGACCCATGTTTAAAATCACAGATAGACTTTGAATTCAGAAGGGCCTGGATTTTCAACAAATCTCTTGCCACTGGAATTGAGTAGATCTGGCTTGAAATATCAGCCCCTCTCTTCCATGGGTGACTTGAGGCAAGTCACTTCACTTCTTCAAACCTCAGACTCACCAAAAGTAGTGATATTTGCCTCCCAAGACTGTAGGGTATATAAAGTGCTAACCAGATCTAATGCTAATGAACATTAAATATTAAAAATGTTATCATTTGAAGTCCAAGATTCAAATCCTTTCTAGCTGTAAAAATTTGAACCTGTTTCCTCACAGGTTCAACATGAATGTCACTTACTTCATAGACCTGGAAAAATTCAGTTAGATTAGCTCTACAGGTAGGATTTCTTAGGCTTCAAAAATAAGTGCATGTTCTTTTTTTCCTCTGTTCAAGGAGTCTATAAATAGCGAAAGAGCCAGGACTGCAATCCAGAAATGCTGACGCACTGAGCCAGGTTCTCTTTCTCAACATGTCAAGTTTGGAATGCAGATGCTTAGAAGAAAGTATGTGGATCGGGGGGCAAGTACATATTAACACAGTGGAGGAGCTGGGAAACATGGCAGCATTCCACTGCCCCTCCAGAAAAAAAGCACTGTGACTTATGTTCTATCTTACCACCCCATGGAGATATTGGTGATGTTGAGCTTTTTTGTTTTGTTTTGTTTTACATGCTTAGAACTGGGAAGAGGGGGGACAGCTCTCGTGGAGACTAGACGAGGGTAGAACATTTTTTTACTTACATACCCATACTTACATTTCCTCTATATAAACTCCATACCTTGAGTACCACATTGGTCCCATTTGTTATTGTAACTGTAGCACGCAGAAGATATATGATGCCTACATGTGCCATTGATGAACAAGGTGGTTAAAGAAAAATGGAACTGACTACAAAACCTAGATTTTTCGTAGTTTTGTAGAGAGACAGAATGAGGTTAATAACTAGAAAGACAAATTGTGTAGCTGTTCCCTCTAAGCTCCAGTTTATTTTTATTACTAAGCTCTGATTTCTGAGAACGGCAAACTTCTTCCTAAATAAGAAGAGAACCAGCATCACAAAATAACAGCAGTAACTTCAGGTGAGACTCACTGAAACTCCTAGCATTGTCCTTCGATCAAAGAAGCCCAAGATGGATGCACTAAACTTCATTACACCCACTCCTTAAGAAAACAGAATAAAAAAAAAAAAATTAAAGAACATTTTGAATGTTCTTGTATACTGTCTTCCGATTTCATTTTTGTGCAAAACACACATAACACATACACAGCATGAATACATAAAGCGTTTATTTATTTACTTCCTGTCTGCTTAAAGGTGTTATTTAGGAAACCACACATTTTACCCATCCGTTCCTGACGATATTAATTTCGTCAGCTAGAGGCTTAGCACACAGCTGCTTGTCACACCTTCCAACCTCAATGGCTTATCTTTTCACAGCAGCAGGCTGTTCTTCCTGTCCCAGCCTGAAGTGAAGGTTTCAGGAATAACCACCAGCTCCCAGGGAAAGATGTTCTGCATCACTCTGATGCGAGGAGTAACTTCACCTGGCCATGTTCCCCCTTCCATGGTTATTTTTCCTAATGCCTAAACTTTATGCCACTGAGCCATATGACATTTCCTGGCTCTTACAGTAAAAACTCAAAACATCTTGAAGTTTCCTGTTTCCCTAACTAGCTACTTTATTAGTCCATCTTATCTTTACAGTAAAAGCTATTCTGAGTTGAAATCTTCTATTGTCCCAGCTAGGCTCCAGCCATGAGCTGAACAGATATTTTCCTTCCTCCAACTGCTAACAAAATGAGAGGAACACCTCACGAAATTGAGTAAGCATGAAAAAATCATGGCCAAAAACAAAACCCCCCAAAAAACGGATTTTGGATAACTATTCAGATTCTGTGCCACTAAGGGATAAAGTCTATTCACAAGTTGAAAGGGAAAATAGTTCCATGAAGCAGTGTCATAATAAAGAACTTTAATTCTTCAGTGTTCTTGCTACTCTATTACACGGTTTGGACTATAGGCTCACCCTCAAGTCATTCGTTTATTTTTATTAATTTTTTTTGGACTTTTAATCTCATTGTCATATAATGCTGCATGTGCGGCAAGTCGCCTCAGTTGTGTCGATTCTTTGCGGTCCTATGGCTAGTAGTCTGCCAGGCTCTTCTGTCCATGGGAATCTCCAGGCAAGAATACTGGAGTGAGTTGACATTTCTTTCTCCAGGGGTCAAACCCACACCTCTTGTATTGACAGGCGGATTCTTTACCACTGAGAAACCAGGGAAGCCTGGGGGGAAGTTATGAATGACAACAGAGTTAACATGTTTAAGACTTTCTCATCCAAGGACTAATTCTTCCCAGTCTTGCCCAGTCCTGAGTGGATTACCTTATTCAACAGGACCCACAGAATGAATATTTTGAGGAACAACCAAAAATTCTGGGCCCACAGGAGTTTTCTCCTTTTCTCCTTGAGGCTGACATACATGTAACATGGTTTTATACTGCACATTCATCAGGGTCTACACCTTGAATAGAAATGCTTGTTTTCATCTAAGCAACCTGAAGAGGATGACAGCACAGTCTTTCACAGTGGTGGTTTGGAGACCAGGTGACTTTCCATGGCAAACCAGAAGAGGATATGCATTTTAATGCACTCCACAGTAAACAAGCTACCAAGCCATGCTCCAGAGCTATACTATCCAAAGGGTAGCCACCAGCCTCATTTGCCTATCTCAATCTATTAAAAATTAAATAGCACCAATTATGCCTGTTATTTCATCTGTAAATGAAAAATCCAACAAGAGGACATGACTTAGACTTACTACAGTAAAGGGAAAATGTTATAGAACCTAAATTGGCATATATGGGTCTTTTAAGTTTTCTATGTTTGAAATTTTTCATAATAAAACATTGGAAAACATTACTTTTAATTAACGACTCTAAATTCAGTCATGTTAGCCACATCTCAACTACTCAGTAGCCACGTGCAGTATCCAGTGGCTACCCTACTGGACTGCTCAGATCGAGAGCATCTCTATTATCGCACAGAAGTTTACCAGAGTTGCTCTATTCTAGCTGCTCCAGAGACCTGGCTAGCTGTCAGACCCCAGTTCTTCCACCCAAAGGTCCCTAGAGGGGACCTGACTGATCTTTGGGCAAAGTGGATGATGACTGCCAGGACTGCATACTTTCGGAGTGAAGGTGCAGATGGAAAAGTAACAGAACACCAGGGTATGAGTTACTAACGGGCAAAGTAATCCAGTCTATCAGAAAGAGGTTGAAGGGAACTGGGAAACATGACTGGGACTTGTGTTCATTAGGAGTTAGGATGTAAATACAGACACACACAAATGCACACACACACGGAAGTCCAAACTTTAAACAATTTGTAGAGCTGAGAACTCATTTATTTCCCACAGATATACAAAATATGTGGATTGCGAAATACGGGAATAGGCACATAATAAAAGATGTGTCTAACTTTGGATACTGACTTTACCTTTGTAACCTTGAGGAAATCACTGCTTACACAAAAACACTGAAATGTGAATAACCCCCAAGGAGTTTGTGACAAACACAAAAAATCCAAAAGCTTCTATAAACAACTTTTATGAGCACCAAAAACTTAAATTTGGTCAGGTGTGGCAGAAACAAGGGGAGATCTACAACTGCTTTTAAGCAGATGGGAATCTGGCTATATGTTTCTACATATAAGACCTTCTGTCATAGGATACACCTTCTAGAACAATTTTCATCTTTAAAATGAATCAGAGATCTGGCCTCCGGAAGGACCAAAAGCACTCTCCATCCAGGCTGTGATGTTTTATTGGAGCAAAATTTCAACAAAAGGTGGCTTTTATTTACAGAGTTTAATGTGTGCGGTGACTGCTTAACCCACTTGGACTCAAGTGAAGATAACAGTTAAGCCTGCTTAGATATTGTCTTGTTTTCAATTTGCATACAAAAAAGTTTGCTTCACATTCATAAAACCCCCAATATTATAAATGAACAAATCCTCCCTCACCCACCCCTTAATTAAATATAAACCCAGTTTCAAAACACATATAGTTTAGATTGGTTTAATCTTGAAATGTAATCCAATAAGACTAAACACTAAACACTTCAGGTCCTGTACCAAATAGTAAAATACTCGAAGGCCTTCAGGATCCCTAAAATTTAAAAGATAAAAGTTAGTTTTTTATTCCAAGAATGAAACAACATAATAATATAAGTTAATTCTTAAAACAGAGACCAAAAACCAAAAAAAATTAAAGGAACTGAGGAGAAAGGATTTTCTGATAACTATTAATATAACTGATATACTGGACAATTTCTATCTTTATCTTTTCTCTGAACTTTTCTCTGAAATTCCTCTCTCTCTTTTACACTGAAACCAGTTAAGCAAACAAGTTAAGTTATTATAAGTTACGCTGATAAGAAAATAACACTAGGAGAACATTTTGAGGGGAAAGAGTGGAAAGTAGTAGAAGGAGGCAGAGAGCTTTTTCAGATAATAGTAAGAGGTATCTGTCACACACAGAGCTTGGGAAGGCACATATGGCTACAGCCATACTTAAGCTATATCAGGCTTTTCTCCATTTCTTTCAAGTATTAAACCCAAGGAGGCAAATGATGTCATATGGAACTAATAAGGCTGAGAAATTCAAGAAGATTTCTTTTAAACTCTGTGGGGCTGCATCCAGACTAATTTTGGGAATCAGTAAAATATACTGTTAACTTCTTTGATAATAAGTCTTTACTAATATAAAAATGAGGATTACATATACATAATAAATTGCTACAGGATACAATTAATCTCATCAAACTGGCTATGGTTCTAAAATAAGCCTAATAAATCATGTCAATTTAGTCAAAATGCTTTAACTTTTATTAATGCTTTTAATACTCACTTTGACTGATTGACATCAATAAGAGAACCTATTTTTGATGTGGTAAAAGAAATGTGTTCATCTCCAATTACAATTTCAAGCTCCTGAAAAAAATAAAACAGAGAAATGTAGTTAGTGTAAAAATTCACCTCTTACAACCAAGAGGTCCTGATTTTAGCTGCAAGTTTTCTAGCCGTAATAGAGGAAGGGGTAAAAATGAAAAAGAAACAATTTGTTAACTATAAACTATGTCTGTAAAGTAAAAATCTCAACTCCTCAGAGTTCCCCAGTATTAGGATGAATCAAGAACTGCTTTCCAGAGATCTGACAAAGATGCTATCAAATGAATGATAGACTTCAGAGGCACACAGAAATAGTGATGTCAATAAAAACTAAGAATATGGGTTTAAGCCTATTTTTAATATAATAAATACAAATACATTTATCCTTTCTACCAGGCTCTACAAATAAACTGCATAATGCTAATAATAGCACTATTTAGCACCTACTGTGTATCAGACCTGCTGATAGGGACTTTAAAAACATGTTCTTTGTAATCCCCAAAACTGGGCTAATAAAGCCTGTCTTTCTCAGGTCAGCTTTATTGCCTGATTTTACAAATATAAAGCCCAAGACTCAAAAGCAAGATAAAAAAAAAAAAAAACTGTTTGTATTTACAACCACTAATATGTGATGGTACTAATATTTAACTCTTGGATTGTAAAACTGAAAGATTTGTGTACAAAATTAAGTATAAATTTTTCTCCACATTTTATCTGCAAATCTAAAATGAAAAATTAAGAGGCTATGTCTGTATTAAGTTTTCAGTTTAAATTAACAGATGCCATTAAAGACATTCCCAGATCTGTATTTGATCAGAAAAGATCTAATTATGCCCCTTTATGGCACACACACAGAATGGATAATTAACTAAGACTCTCAAGCAATCAAAATCTTTGACCTAAAGATCCAAGAGACAACTTCAACGGCAGAAGTAATCCTCCCCATTATCCAAAACACATGAACACATGATCAAGTGGGTAGATGAAAACACTGCTCTCTCCTTGAGTCTAAGAGATAAATAAAAGGTTTGCTGCTATTGTTTCTGATTTTTAATGCCTATATATATATATGTGTGTCTAAAACAAATGGAAATTTAAATTTACTTCTTAAAAGTGTTCACAGTGAATACAATAAATACTGTTAACTATTACCTTTGCTTTCCTAAATAATGTTTCTTTAAATAGAAGCGTTAAGTTACTGCTACAGAGCATCAGCATCTATTCTCCACATTTTCTTCTAGTCAAAGAAGTTGTTATAGAGTATAATCCTCAGGAACACACAAAAGCGAAATTAAGTGTTTCTTCCTCCTGCAGTCATATCTCATTCTTCCAGCAGTTGAAAAGACCCAATTCAGAAATCAAACTGTCTTTCTACAGAGTGAAATCAGGCCTTCAGAGCTCTTCAGCAGCTCTTTGAGAAATATCAATTTTTCTGAAGGGAATATGACAGGCAAAGGCAATGGTCAGTTTGAACAAAGAAACCAATCAAATCTCTCTGGAGTGTAAAGAAGCAAATACGAATTTTCAAAGTTATATATCTGGAGAAAGTGAATTTTACATAGTGAGAATCCTAATTCTCAAATTCATCAAACATTTGAGTTTTTTCCTACCTATTTTTATTATTTATTATCATTGGGCTTCCCAAGTGGTGCCAGTGGTAAAGAATCTGCCTGCCAGTGCCGGAGATGCAAGAGACACAGCTTTGGCTTTGACCCCTGGGTCAGGAAGATTCCCTGGAGGAGGAAATGGCAGCCCACTATAGTATTCTTGCCTGGAAAATCCCATGGACAGAGGAGCCTGGTGGATTACAGTTCATCAGGCAAGAACTCATTAGTCCTTATAAAAGTACTTAACCTATAATGGAAATTAATTCTAATACTGTGAAAACACCCTAAGGTTAGCTGCGGTGGCTGCAGAGAAGACTGTTCAGAAAGATGTCTAAACTGACTCCTTTATTACTAGGAGGTAGCTCACAAATTGATGCAAAGTGAAATACAATTATAAACCATTTACCAGGTGCCTACTAGATGAAAAAAATCCAAGATTCAATGAGGATCTATTCTAGATAAATAAGGAGAACCACAACAATTCTATTAATAATGTTTACAATTTATGCATTTAAAGAATTATTAAATACAAACCTGTCGGCCAACCCTGTCAGGGGGAGGCCACAAAGCATCATCTTCTTTTGTAATTTCACTGTCATCAATAATTCTCTTCAGTTCTTCCATGACACTCTTGTGTACATAAGCCTGATAGCAAGTAATAAAAATGTTAGGGTCTATGTCTTGACACAACTTAGACAGAAATAATAAAACGGAGTTACAAACCCTGAGTATTTAAATAGAATATTAAAGAAAAATTTAATTCTGATTCTAAAAGGAGAGAATCATTCATCCTTCTTATTGCTTTTTCTTCACTCTCTTGCCCTTTCCTTTAAAACATATTTTTCCCCCTTTGTATCATTATTCCCTCCTTAAAATCTTGTATCAAATATCTGAGTGGTTAACACAAAATTTATGAGGTGAACGGTGTCAAATTCAAATACACATCACAGTGCGGGGAACTCTTTCTTACACCTAACTTTTGAGGCTTTCATTTAAAATGCATCCTGTGTTTAAAACATTATTGTCAATTAATTTTAAATAATGAGCAGAGTAAAAAGACCAAGTTAATTATAAAATGAATTAACTTATATGCTCAAATGTGAGACTACAACTTAATATATTCAGATTGATTCTTTTGCTGTTATAGATGCTACAAAGAATCCTTTTTCAATCTATAAATCAGCCTCTTCTCTATAGCCTTGAATGTGAATGTGAATGTGAAGTCGCTCAGTCGTGTCCGACTCTTTGCGACCCCATGGAGTGTAGCCTACCAGGCTCCTCTGTCCATGGGATTTTCCAGGCAATAGTACTGGAGTGGGTTGCCATTTCCTTCTCCAGCGGATCTTCCCAACCCAGGGATCGAACCCAGGTCTCCCGCATTGTAGACAGACGCTTTACCGCCTGAGCCACCAGGGAAATCTTATGTGTACTTTAAACAGGTAAGTAAAAATACAGACATGAGGAAAACAGGCTTAACACAAAGAATTAGACATCTGAAAAGAACGTACCTCCTTTCTGATCATGACATCATTTTTATAATTGCTGTTGTTGGCATATCTAAGTTTTCCTGTAGGAAGTACAAAAAAATTCAACCTGTAACAGCAAAAACTGCTAAAGATAATAATAAATAAAGAAATGACATCATAAGCAATTTTGAAGGTAAAATCTATATTACACTACTACTTTTATTAATATTTGCTCCCTCCTGGCATAAGATCAATGCTGGATACGCATTTGCTGTTATGCTGGCTGAAGTTGAAGCCAATCAACTGTTTATACTCTATGCCTTCAATATAATTTCATATTATAAGAGAGTCATTTTCAAAACCCATTTTCTTAAGCAACATCATGATTTACATAGGGAATCTCAAAAAAGAACTAATGTTTCTTCTAAAGTTTACCTTACTTTATTGTGATTGTCTTATTTATGTCTTATTGGTGCTGAGTTACCCAGAGCATTTCATCTAATCTGTAAAACAACCCTAAAAAGTAGGTTTCATTCTCTCACCTATACACAGTTAAGAAAAACAGAGAGTTAAGTAACTTGCTCAGAGTCACACAAGATTCAGACTTAAATCTACTTTGTACCAATATACACGCCTTTCTAACGACTCCAAAATGTTCTCATTTATTTTCCTTCACTTCAATGTATTATGGTAATGCTACTATTTTAGAACTGTAATTAAGAAGCAATACAAACTACATGCTGCTTCCAAATAAAAACTGGCTAGTTTGTTTTCTGATTTACATTGAATGTACGCTTCTCCTCATGGCTGGTCAGTTGCCTAGGTACAGCTGTAACGTGATCCAGATCCTCTAAAACGAGAGGTTATCTTAGTAAGGTGAATCTCTAAGGAACTGCTCTCTTTGGGTCTCATTATTACTGACAGAAAGGTTATGAAACAGTGGTGGCAGATGAGAACTACTGTTCTGAAATGAAACTTCCCTGAAAATAGTCAATCGAAGATTAAGAAGCCTCTTATCCTTAACCATCAGAAGGCAGATAGAATGAAAACCATAATCACAGAAAACTAATCAAACTGATCACATGGACCTCAGCCTTGTCTAACTCAACCAAACTATGAACCACGCTGTGTAGGCCCACCAAAACATATAGGTCATGGTGGAGAGTTCTGACAAAACGTGGTCCACTGGAGAAGGGAATGGCAAACCACTTCAGTATTCTTGTCTCAAGAACCCCATGAACAGTATGAAAAGGCAAAAAGATATGACACACAAAAGATGAACTCCCCATGTCGGTAGGTGCCCGATATGCTACTGGAGAAGAGTGGAGAAATAACTCCAGAAAGAATGAAGAGACAAAGCCAAAGAGAAAACAACTCCCAGTTGTGGATGTGACTGGTGATGGAAGTGAAGTCCGATGCTGTAAAGAACAAGACTGCATAGGAACCTGGAATGTTAGGTCCACAAATCACGGTAAATTGAAAGTAGTCAAACAGGAGATGGCAAGAGTGAACACTGACATTTTAGAAATCAGTGAACTAAAATGGACTGGAATGGGTGAATTTAATTCAGATGACCAGTGTATGTACTACTGTAGGCAAGAATTGCTCAGAAGAAATGGAGTAGCCCCCATAGCCAAGAAAACAGGCCAAAATGCAGTACTTGGGTGCGGTCTCAAAAATGACAGAATGATTTGTTTGTTTCCAGGCAAATCATTCAATATCACAGCAATCCAAGTCTATGGCCCAACTACTAACGCTGAAGAACGTGAAGTTGAATGATTCTATGAAGACCTACAAGACCTTCTAGAACTAACACCCAAAAAAGATATCCCTTTCATCATAGGGGTCTAGAATGCAAAAGTAGGAAGTCAAGAGACACCTGGAGTAACAGGCAAGTTTGGCCTTGGAGTGCAAAACGAAGCAGGGCAAAGGCTAACAGAGTTTTGCCAAGAGAACACACTGGTCATAGCAAACACCCTCTTCCAACAACACATGAGAAGACTCTACACATGGACATCACCAGATGGTCAATACTGAAACTGGACTGATTATATTCTTTGCAGCCAAAGAAGAGAAGCTCTATATAGTCAGCAAAAACAAGACTAGGAGCTGACTTAAATTGAAAAAAGTAGGGAAAACTACTAGACCATTCAGGTATGACCTAGATCAAATCCCTTATGATTATACAGTGGAAGTAAGAAATAAATTCAAGGGATTAGATGTGATAAACAGAGTGCCTGATGAACTATGGACAGAGGTTTGTGACACTGTACAGGAGGCAGTGATCAAGATCATCCCCAAGAAAAAGAAATACAAAAAAGGCAAAATGGTTATCTGAGGAGGCCTTACAAATAGCTGTGAAAAGAAGAGAAGCTAAAGGCAGAGGAGAAAAGGAAAGATATACCCATTTGAATGCAGAGTTCTTCCATAGCAAGAAGAGATAAGAAAGCCTTCCTCAGTGATCAATGCAAAGAAATAGAGGAAAATAATAGAATGGGAAAGACTAGAATTCTCTTCAAGAAAATTAGAGATACTAAGGGAACATTTCATGCAAAGATGGGCTTAATAGAGGACAGAAATGGTATGGACCTAACAGAAGCAGAAGATATTAAGAAGAGGTGGCAAGAATACACAGAAGAACTATATAAAAAAGTTCTTCATGACCCAGATAACCACAATGGTGTGATTACTCACCTAGAGCCAGATATCCTGGAGTGCAAAGTCAAGTGGGCCTTAGGAAGCATCACTATGAACAAAGCTAGTGGAGGTGATGGAATTCCGGCTGAGCTACTTCAAATTCTAAAAGATGATGCTGTGAAAGTGCTGCACTCAATATGCCAGCAAATTGGGAAAACTCAGCAGTGGCCACAGGACTGGAAAAGGTCAGCTTTCATTCCAATCCCAAGGAAAGGCAATGCCAAAAAATGTTCAAACTACTGCACAATTGCAATCATCTCACATGTTAGCAAAGTAATGCTCAAAATTCTCTAAGCCAGGCTTCAACAGTACGTAAACATATACTTCAGTTTTATTGACTACACCAAAGCCTTTGATGGTGTGGATCACAATAAACTGTAGAAAATTCCTCAAAAGATGGGAATACCAGACCACCTTACCTGCCTTCTGAGAAATCTGTACGCAGGTCAAGAAGCAATAGTTAAAACCAGACATGGAACAACAGACTGGTTCCAAGTTGGGAAAGGAGTATGTCAAGGCTGTATATCATCACCCTGCTTATTTAACTTCTATGTAAAGTACATCATGCGAAATGCCAGGCTGGATAAAGCACAAACTGGAATCAAGATTGCCGAAGAAATATCAATAACCTTAGATATTCGGATGACGGCACCCTTAGGGCAGAAAAGCAAAGAACTAAAGAGCCTTTTGATGAAAGAGGAGTGAAAAAGTTGGCTTAAAATTCAACATTCAAAAACTAAGATCATGGCACCTGGTCCCATCACTTCATGGCAAATAGATGGGGAAACAGCGGAAACAGTAGCTGACTTATTTTTCTGGGCTCCAAAATCACTGCAGATGGTGATTGCAGCCATGAAATTAAAAGACGCTTACTCCTTGGAAGAAAAGTCCTGACCAACCTAGAGAGCACATTAAAAAGCAGAGACATTACTTTGCTGACAAAGATTCCTCTAGTCAAAGCTATCGTTTTTCCAGTAGTCAGGTATGGATGTGAGAGTTGCACTATAAAGTAAGTTGAGTGTGGAAGAATTTATGCTTTTGAATTATGGTGTTGGGAGAAGACTCTTGAGAGTCCCTTGGACTGCAAGGAGATTCAACCAGTCCATCCTTAAGGAAATCAGTCCTGAATATTCATTGGAAGAGACTGATGCTGGGAAAGACTGAAGGCAGGAGAAGGGAGCAACAGAGGATGAGATGGTTGGATGGCATCACTGTCTCGATGGACATGAGTTTGAACTTAGCTTCCAGGAGTTGGTGATGGACAGGGAAGCCTGATCTGCTGCATTCCATGGGGTCGCCAAGAGTTGGAGTGACTGAACTGAACTGAAGATTAAGAAAAGACTGTTTCATCCATGTGACTGGCTAAAATTGACCAGCTAAAAGCTGGTCACATGCCAAGACCCTGAAGACAGTATAAACCCAGGGATTGAACCCAGGTCTCCCACATTGTAGGCAGATGCTTTACCATCTGAGCCACCAGGGAAGTCCAAAGAAAGAAAAGATAAAGAGAATTCAAGTAAATTTGGCTCCTGAGCTAAATTTAGAAACAACCTGAGGGGAACCAGGAAGATTAGGGATTAAGGTTCCTAAATAATTGCAGAATGTAGTTACCCTGACTTCTACCTGATGTATCTGATATTCTTCCCTTTTGCTAGTATGTGAACCTCCCCTAGTTTTTCTTTCATGCCCTCCCAGAACTTTGTCCAAAGCATGAACACAGCACCTAATATGCATACCGCTTTACACTTAGTTTTATGTTTATGTCATCCACCAAAATATAACTCCTTGAAGGGAATGAAAATGTCTTATGCACTGCTGTACCCTCAATTTTTGTTTTTACGTGTTGCCCAGCACATAATATGCATTCAAAAAAACAGTCTATGCAGTTGGACTACTGTTGTTACAATAACAGTTCAATATACAGTACAACTATCTAAAGAGAATTAGTTGTCAAAATATAGAATTTGCTGCATATTTCTTGGGCAACTGGCAGTTTCACCTCACCCCGGGCCCCCTTCCCCGCTCTTAGGACGCTCAGGAGTCTGACGCCTTTTCTCCCAGAGACCAAGAAAATACGTCTTCTCATTCCAATACTCATCTCAATGGTCGCCTTCTCAAAAAAGATTTCCGACTCTTTCATGAAGAACTAACCGCGCCCCCTTTTAATAGTCTTAATGCATCCAATAGCGAACAACTGTATTTAAGCACCCGAAAGACATCATTACACTCGTTTTTCTACACGTTGGGCTTCCCACCTCCAGAGCATTTTGCTTTTCTGCCTTCCATACAGTGCCTGAACGAGTAAATTAATTCAGGATGAATGGGCCGTCTGAAATTTACTATTTAAAGGAAGATTTTAAGTGTCCATGGATCCACCGCTTGGTGGGGATGTTGTCAAAAAATGTCCAAGTATTAGGTTAATTAACTAGAAGGCCGTTAAGGTCCCTTCCGGTGAACTGATTCTAGAATTCTGATTACTATAGCTTGAACTTTAGGATCAAAGGTAGCATAGGCTTTTCTGAAATAATTGACACCGACTAATTCTCTTTTATTCCCTCAAACCAATGTAAGCTTCCTACATTTTTAAGCTCCTGGACCCAACTGTACACTCGCGAGCCCGAGCAAGCTCACCCACCCACCCTGCCTCCTTCGCGGCCTCTCCGCCTCGCTTCTCCCCTGCTCATCATCACTCCCAGGTGCGGCAGTCGCCTCTCTTCCGCTCACCGTCCGGCCGAAACTCAAACTCCAGAAACTCGTGTCCAAATTTGCCCTTGTGCCCTACGTAGTAGCGCAGGTAGAAATCGCTGGCCATAGCCATCTTTGTCCCCGAAAAGCCCGCCGAAGGACCGGCCGACGTGACTCCCGGCGCCTGGCAGTGACGTCAGTCGCCCAAGGATTACACGTCACAGCGGGCGCGCCCCTTCAGCCTCCCTCGGCCCGAGAGAAAAGCGGGTGGGAGCTAGAGTGCGGTGGGGCAGGGTTGCAAAGGCATGAACTCTGCTTTACTAAGGTCATATTGTTTTCCAAATTAGTTAGATCATATTATATTGGGAAAACACAAGTGATAAAATATGAAAGCATTTGTTATGGCCTCCGAACTAAGTTCGGAGTTGCTCTAAGTTCTAAATTAAAAGTCGCTCTGACTTTTGGGGTCTCACGGCATCCCGTGAGGTGGGTGTGGCCTTATCCCCCAGGTTAGTGGCATGAGTCAAGGTAAAAGCCCAGAATCAGAATGCAGACCTGCAGTACAGCCATTTCTCTTGCTAGACTTCTAACACAGGCCTCTCCCCTTTGGACAATGATGGCTCGCTTTCTGGCATCTAGAAGCCAGACGAGACAAAGTAGAAAGAATCCATCACGACAGGCTGTCTGAAAATTTGAAGAGCACATTGAAGCAAAATCTCTTGACAGTCATGATACGAAAATATTTCTATCAATAATAAAACATCCAGTTACTGGAGTTTCGGCAATTTGATCACAGGTCAAGTGGTTTAGCGCCCATTTCTTACGCTCTAGAGTTATACTGGGGAAATGAAATAGCTCTCATCTGGAGTGGGTTTTGAAGGATGAGGAAAGGCAAGCTGAGCTTTACACAAAGCCTGTTTGTTTGTTTTTTCCTCTTCGGTTATATTGATTACCTTTCTTTTATCGACACACAGAATAATCCTGCTTGTTGGATACCCTTTAACCTTCAGTGGGATTTGATAAAGAGAGTGGCAGTCAGAAGACAGGGATTTATGCCCATTACTTATCTCTACCTAACTTCGTTTAAGACCCTATCTTTAAGCCGTTTTATTGGTCAACCAAATGAGTAGACTACAATCAACTTTGTCAAGCTCAAAAAACTGTTGAAAGGACCAGATAAGATAATGTATGTGAAATAAGATTTAAAATTTATGAAACAACATATGAGTTATAATGGGCATTTCGTATGTGCCAGAAATGGTTGGGCACTGGTAATAAAAAAGTCCTTTGTGCTTGTCGTCTAGAAAACGAACATGTCGATACATATTAGTCCATGAAAGCAAATGCTATAAGAAAGTTTTGTTTGTTTGTTTAATGCTGGTAATATTGCAGAGGACTCAAGTTACTTTATTGGGGAACAGGGGAAGTAGAAGAAAGGGGAAATACCAGGGAAGATTTGTGACAAGATGCTATTTGACTTGGACCTTGTTGGATAAATTCAGTATATGTTCGGAGGGATGGAAAAGCAATCAGCCTGAGCAAAGGCACAGTGGTGTTAAAATGCATGACTTGGGAAAGCCAAGAAATTCGGTGTCATTAGAACACAAAAGTTCATGGAAGTGGAATAACCGGAAAAACAGGCTCAGCAGGTTCTGTGAAGTATTAGCAATTGTATAAGTGTCAATATGGAAACCCAGATTAACCACTGTATAAATGCTAATATAGAAAAATTGTTTGATTCCAATATTCAGTTCAGTTCAGTTCAGTGGCTCAGTCGTGTCCGACTCTTTGCGACCCCATGAATCGCAGCATGCCAGGCCTCCCTGTGCATCACCATCTCCCGGAGTTCACTCAGACTCATGTCCGTCGAGTCCGTGATGCCATCCAGCCATCTCATCCTCCGTCGTCCCCTTCTCCTCCTGCCCCCAATCCCTCCCAGCATCAGAGTCTTTTCCAATGTGTCAACTCCTCGCATGAGGTGGCCAAAGGACTGAAGTTTCAGCTTTAGCATCATTCCTTCCAAAGAAATCCCAGGGTTGATCTCCTTCAGAATGGACTGGTTGGATCTCCTTGCAGTCCAAGGGACTCTCAAGAGTCTTCTCCAGCACCACAGTTCAAAAGCATCAATTCTTCGGCACTCAGGTTTCTTCACAGTCCAACTCTCACATCCATACATGACTACTGGAAAAACCATAGCCTTGACTAGACAGACCTTAGTCGGCAAAGTAATGTCTCTGCTTTTGAATATACTATCTAGGTTGGTCATAACTTTTCTTCCAAGGAGATTCCAATATAGGCTGCTATTATAGAAAATATACAAGAAACATATAGCACCATCCCTCACCTCTTAGGTGACTGACCTCTCCAGTTTTGTCCAGACCAAGGAGTTTCCTGGGATGTGGGACTTTCAGTCTTAAGACGTGGAACTTCCCAGGCAAACCAGGATGAGTCAGTCACTGTGCTTATCACACAAATGATCTACAGAAACTTGACCACAACATTCTATAGTATATCTGGAAATATAGGCAGCAATCCATTTGGTTTGTTTTTTGTAGGAAGCCCTGTGCAATCTTTGGATTCCCTAATGCTTTTCCTTCCAGTTGTTGGCACATGTGCCAGAGTTCATGCTTGCCTAGAGATAGCTACAGACACCAGATCTGTGACTGTGTAAACAGAACTTATGGAATGCAGTGTTAAGATTTTCATCTGTAACCCTTGACTGACTTTATCTCCTAAACAGAAATCTGAGCTCGACTAATCCTCTCTGTTATTAAGATGAAATGTGAAAATATACTTAATTAAATCCTGCTTATAATTAGCTGCAACAATTGTGTATCGAATTGTGTATCTCTTGTATCATAATAAAAATTGGAACGTTATAAAGCATTTGTATATTGTGGTCTTAGATGTTATACTTCAGAGTAAAAATGTTCTGAATGGCTGTTGAGCACTTGAAATGTGGCTAGTGAAACTGAGGAATTGAATTTTTTATTTTTAAATCTTATTTGTGTGAACTTTATATTAAATAGCCAGACATGTCTAGTGGCTACCTTGGACAATATATAAGAGCCAGTTCATAGGCTTCTGCATGGGCTGGAAGTAGTGAAAATATTTTTGGAACACAGAAATTTCAATTTCACTGGCTGTAGGCGTCAAACTAGAGCATACTTACTAGTAATAGCACAGTTTATTTATGAAAATAAATGTTTGGGCTCCTGAAACTAAGTCAAATAAAGAACTATTTCCGCCTTTGCTAATGCAATCTATCTGTGATCAGCTTCAAAAACCTATGTGAAGTATTTAAGAAATAAACATTTTATTTTCCAACTCCAGCTGAAATTAAGGCTTAATGATTTCATAAAATACACAATATGCATTTATAAAATAATGATTTCCCACTAGAGTTTTTAAGTTTTTTATTTTCAGCTTCATGGTGACCAATCAAGTCAGAGGGCTGTGGTCAGAGATGATTATTTCTTATAAGTGTTAATTTAGTCTTTTAAAATGTTCCACTTTTTCCAGTGTCTAAAATTCTTCCTTTGATCTCTTAGGTCTGCTCTGTCCTCACATACCTTTTTTTGCCTTTTGCCCCACTATTTAAAATTATCAAATCATTCCTACTTACAATCTCCAGATATATGTTCTGACTTTTCTGTGATAAATACTGGAAAGGGTAGTTTTTTGTCCTCATTCCTTTATCAGTAGCTTTTGAATAGTTTTGGTTTTGTATTTACAAAAAAAAGAAAAATAAAGCTTTTAAGGCTAACTCATCCCATTAAACAGAGACGGCAATGGCATCCCACTCCAGTGTTCTTGCCTGGAGAATCCCAGGGACGGGGGAGCCTGGTGGGCTGCCGTCTCTGGGGTCACACAGAGTCGGACACGACTGAAGTGACTTAGCAGCAATGGCATCCCATTAAAAGGATCAAAGTAGTAAATCCAGAATATTATATGGTCAAAACAGTATTTTAAGGTGATTGAAATGTTTTTAAATGTAAGAAGACTATGGTCTATTTCAGTCTTTATTCCATCCACCACCTTCCTCTCTTTTCTTCTGTAGTAACTTCTCTCTTTCAACCATGTATGTCTTTTAGAGCACTCAATGGTGTTATTTTTTTAAAATAAGAGAACCATCATTGTGCAGAAACACCACAACTTCCACACCATTGTTTTTCAAACATGTTCATATATAGTGAGCACTTGAAGGTATTGCTAGATTATTAAGACATGGTGATATATTCAATTCCATTATTCAAACTTATTTTTCACGCATATGACATTATTATATGCTTCTAACACATAGCATTACCACTGACTCTTATATCCAAAACGAGTAAAGCCAGTCTGCTAAATTAAGCATAATGGCTTATTTTCTCAGTCTTCTGCTGTATTTGACACATATTTATTTTTTTAATGAGTCATGGTAGAGCAAAAAATTTAGTAACAGCTGTTGTTCAGTTGCCCCATCATGTCTGACTCTTCAAGTACCCATGGAATCATGCCAGGTTTCCCTGTCCCTCACCATCTTCTGGAGTTCACCCAAGTTCATGTCCATTGCATCGGTGATGCCATTTAGCCATCTCATCCTCTGTTGCCCTCTTCTCCTTCTGCCTTCAATCTTTCCCAGCATCAAGGTCTTTTCCAATGAGTTGGCTGGTTAAGGTTAAGATTTAGAAGATTCTATTTACTTTTTCCATTTACTGAGCAGTCAATCCTAAAGGAAATCAGTCCTGAATAATTTGGAAGGACTGATGTTGAAGCTGAAACTCCAATATTTTGGCCACCTGATGCAAAAAACTGACTCATTTGAAAAGACCCTGATGCTGGGAAAGATTGAAGGCAGGAGGAGAAGGGGATGACAAAGGATGAGATGGTTGGATGGCACCATTGACTCAATGGACATGAGTTTAAGTAGACTGCAGGAGTTGGTGATGGACAAGGAGGCCTGGTGTGCTGCAGTTCATGGGGTTGCAAAGAATTGGACACGACTGAGCGACTGAACTGAACTGATTTACTTTTTATTTAAAATGGTGAAAAATATTATTATTCAAATTTAATCTAAGTGCTCAGTCGTGTCCAACTCTTTGCAACCTCCGTGGATTCCAGGCTCTTCTGTCCATGGGATTCTTCAGGCACAAAATACCTAAATAAAGTGTTGTACACAAACATGATTTGAGAACTCTGGTTCAGATTATTCTAAGTTAAGTTACATTGTCAAGTTTCAATGGGACATGATTTCCAGGTCAGCATTTGCTCAGTTCCTAGCTATGTTAGAATTGTTTTTTAACCATAAAGGATAAATTGGAAAAGAAAGACTGGGAGAGGAGGAAATCAAAACAGTAAAACAAATCCTAACACGGATTCAACTTGATTAAATGGTAGACATTATAATTCTCTTTTCTATTCATTACCTTGGAAATACCTGATTTGAATGATAAGTCAAATATGCCAGAAATATAACTGTCCTTTTGGAAAAATTCTGGCCAATTGAGGGTAAAGTCCAGTTTCCTTTGAATAAACAATTACTATATCCAGTTTTCCAGATCTATATCCAGAAAAACAAATCACATTGAAAATAGCAATTGTCTCTATGCCATCTCCCAAAATAAACATTAACATACAATGTGAAATAATTAGCAAAATATTTTAAAAATAAATTTATTTCACCTTTATCTTACCCTTTTAAATTTATATTGCATTTATTTTATACTGTGTATATTTTACATCTCTATATAAATTAATATACTTTTATTAGGATCAAGTGTTCAAAATATTGTTCCTAATAAAGATATGTAATAAAAAAAATGGAGGCACCAGTTTACTACTAAATAAGTGACTTGAGTCATTCAGGTTTGTCTTTATTTTCTCCGCGGAGATTAGCTTTGAGCTTTGTATGTGGTATACAATGAACAACAGAATTAATATTTTGTTCCTCTTACATATTTTTAAAACTATACTTTTCCATTGAGTCTATTTTTGTACATGGTGGGTATTTTGTGAAGCATTCTCTCCTGGATCATCTAACTTATTCCCAGAATTTTGGTAGAGTTGAATTTTATTATTTCTAAATTACCCGTGATGGATGAGTATCAAGTACTACTTCGAATATTGGTGCTAAAGGTTAATTCATTGTTTTCCTTGGGGAAGAAAAATACAGTGTGAAAGAGCACCGCTCTGTTTCATCAGCACCACTCCCCTCCTGCCTCACTGCGCCTCCTTGCAGTTCCTCAAACTGCTTTTTTTCTTGCCTCAGTGTTTTCACGTAAATAATCCTTCTGCTGGAAAGCTCTTCTCTTCACTGTCAGGCTTACTCACCCCATTCGTAAGGTCTCATTTTAAATGCCACTTTTTTCAGCAAAGTTCCCACTTTTTACTCCCTTCCGCTTACCCTGTACTTTTTCTTCACAGCACTTACTACGGCCTGTGATTCACAAATACACATTCTTGTTGTTGTCTTGGACTGCAGAACACCAGGCCTCCCTGTCCTTCACCATCTCCGCACCACGTTATGCATACAAACATGTATATAACGTCCCTTTGCTTTCTAGACTCTAACCCAACACTGTTTCTTTTATCCAGCATCTAGCACAGTGTCTGGCACAGGTGCCCTTAATACTTAATTCTTTGAAAATATTGAATAAATATTTTGTAAATTAGACATAAGGGAACAGCTGAGAACAACGACATTCCATAGGATTTCATTGTTTTGTGCTGAGCCATTCTACCTCCCTTCTCCCTATTGCTACTTACCACTTATTAAAATTCTGACTAGTCATTGTAGTATTATTCCTACAGGTGCAAGGATTGCTATGCAGTTGGGTGACTCCATCAGGATTATGCTAACTTTTTCAACGGCCAGTCAGCTTTCCTATAGCAGCCTTGAATGTCTCTTCAAGAGTACCTGATGTATTCTTTGAAATCACAGACCATGTGTTCAACTGAATTGTCATCGTCATGACAGCTCCAGTATGTTGAAATAGTGGGAGGTGACTGTCATCATCCAGACACTCACACAAAAATAATGACTTCCTCATTTCAGTCATGTGGTATTTGTACTATAGGCTTCCTCGGGTGGTTCAGTGATAAAGAATTCGCCTGCTAATGCAGGAGATGTGGGTTTGCCCCTGGGTCAAGAAGATCCCCTGGGGAAGGAACCCATTCCAGTATTCTTGCCTGGGAAATCCCATGGACAGAGGAGCCTGGGGGGCTACAGTCCATGAAGTCACAAAAGAGTCAGACACAACTAAACAACAACAATTTGTACTATACCATCATCTTTAAGTGTGCACGGCCTTGCAATGTGACTGACAGACCAAGGTTCTCTTCTTGGTCACCACAGATGTTAAATGAAAAATACATGAAGGAGAACCTAGGATAGTAAAGGGGTGGGTAAGGAAATTAATATTTATTGTCATATAGTATGTGCCACATGTGGTACAAATAACACCCTTTCATTCCATTCTCACAACAACCCTGTGAAGTAAGTATTATCCCCTTTTTACACATGAGGAATCTTTTTCTGACAATGTAGATTGTCTCCTGAATTTTCCTGTTGACATTAATTCACATTTATTTACTTTCATCCTCCTTATTGTCAAGATAAGGGTTGTATAACCCAAAATGTATACTTTCACTCAATAAATATTAATTTAATGAAATAAGTTTCACAGTACATCATTGAATGATTGAAAATCAGAACCTACCATCCTTCTATCTCAGGTTGCATCTTTTTCTAGCACTCCTTGAAGACATCCTGAGCTAGTGAGCACCCTTGCTGGTTTCCACATTTCCCATTTATTAAATACATACAGTCAATTCATCATCAGCCCTATTGGACTCTCTGAGCTCAGTCTCCATAGTCTGATTTGTCATTGTGCAGTCACCCAGTCATGCCCAGCTCTTTGTGATCCCATGAACTGCAGCACGCCAGGCTTCCCTGCCCTTCACTGTCTTTCTGACTTTGCTCACTCATGGCCATTGAGTCAGCGATACCAAGCAACCATCTCATCCTCTGTTGCCCCCTTCTCCTCCTGCCCTCAATCTTTCCCAGCATCAGGGTCTTTTCCAATGAGTCGGCTCTTCGCATCAAGTAGCCAAAGTACTGGGACTTCAGCTTCAGCATCAGTCCTTCCAATAAATAATCAGGATTGATTTCCCTATTCTAACAGGGACCAGAAAGCCACCTGATGGATGGTACATAACCAATGCTCATGAAATCACCCCTCCAGCTTCTAGTTAGAATAGTACCAACAGGATTTACCTATCTCAGACTTAGATAAAAGGGGACTGTATTTCTCCATATAAGGTGAGCTTATACCTTAGGTAAGTAAGTAAAGTCACTCAGTCGTGTCCGACTCTTTGTGACCCCGTGTACTGCAGCCCACCTGGCTCCTCAGTCCATGGGATTCTCCAGGCAAGAATACTGGAGTGGGTTGCCATTTCTTTCTCCAGGGGATTTTCCCGACCCAGGGATCGAACCCAAGTCTCCCGCATTGGAGGCAGACGCTTTAACCTCTGAGCCACCAGGGAAGCTCAGAAATCTTCCTTAATGGTTCTCCTTCATCCCTGCACAAACGGGCCAGAAATGAAGAACTCTGTGACCTTCCTCTCCCTTCTCTGTGAAGGATGGACCTTGGTCCTCATCTATACTCCTGAGCAAATAGAACCTTTCATTTTCTTCTCATCAATTTCTTTTCAACTTTCTCTTCCCTCATTTGATTCTAATTTTCTGGACCTTACTATAGTCTAGATAAAGGTACGTTTTGAAGGAAACAAGCCTGTGGTAGGAGGGACCAACTTATCTATGCCATGTTGCAACAAAGATTGCAAATCTGTAAAACCTCCCTTGCATGGACACTGTCCAACCCATCTACCCTGTGTCTTCAGAATTGGGATGACAGAAATGAAACTGCATTTCTCCGTCTCAAGGGTACATGGTGAGGGCAGTCTCATCCAGCATCATTTCAGGCTTCTGGGGAAATGTGTAGGGGAAGATTCAAGACCCATGTCCCATTTCTCCCTTTAACTCCCACTAGAAAGTCTTTGTTCTTAGAGGAACTGGTTTCAAGAGTATACGATCTCCCCAGAGTGGGTGTTGTCCCAGGACCTTCATAAGATGCTGTAGCAGTCAGAGATACTCTCCACGCTGATACCTGCCACAGCTGCGTACAGTTCAGGTACCACCAGCTCTGGTACTTGCAACACAGCCTTGTCATTTGCACTTTGAGCAGCAGTTTCGAGACACGAGTGTAGCTTTCTAAGTGAGGGGCGGCTGTCCTCACTCCAGCGCCAGCAGGACTTCATGAGACCATACCTGAAAGGAACAAGAGAAACTGACTTCCTTGACAAGGCAAATGCTTGAAAAACATGCTTCTTCGCTTACAAATCTTAACAAAAGAACCCTACAATTCTGTAATCTATTCATTACCCTGTCCCATACTCTTCCCAGAGAATACTATTCCTTCTCACCTTCCTACATACTGAATCTCTTAATATCTTAACCTTTTTTTATAATAGGAATGACTGATGATTTTTTTCTACTGTAACTTTTATTATGGAAAACATTGAACACACATAAATGTAGAGAATAGTTATACTAGTCACACGAATAGCATACTAGTTAATACTAGTCAATAGTTATACTATGGGCTTCCCTAGTGGCTCAGTCAACAAAGAATCCTTTTTTTTTTTACATGAATGCAAAGTTTTTTTACATGAATGTGAATTCACATGAGTTCCTTTATTCACTAGAATCTTCCAATCCTATTTCATCACCTTATTCTTTTTCTTTTCCTTCTTTTAAAAATTTGGGATATAACTGTTTTATGGGCTTCCCTCAGGGCACAGATGGTAAAGACTCCAATACAGGAGACCCAGATTCGATCTCTGGGTCGGGAAGATCCCCTGGAGGAGGGCATGGCTGCCCACTCCAGTGTTCTTGCCTGAAGAATTCCATGGTCAGAGGAGCCTGTCGGGCTACAGTCCTTGGGGTCAATGTCATGTTGGTTTCTGCTGTACTACAACCAGTATGACAAAACAGTTTTGTTTTTTTTCATTACCAAAAACTCTTTCAGAAGTTGAGTGTTTTCATTCTACATATTATGAATTTACATCATCATTCCAGACCTGATACCTGCTATAACTTATCTACCAGTATGAGCTACATTACAACAGGGGAAAATAAGAAGATATGGAATAACATGATTCATACTAATTTCAGATACTGTAATCAGATAGTTCTTTCCATTAGTCCAGGTCATTTTCTCCCTTTATTATTTAGCTTCCCCAGGAAATGGCCTTAGATAGATGTATTTACCACCTTCAATCTGTCTTTGTTTCAATCCAGTTTCTAGAGAATGTGTAACTCAGTCTGTTATCAAACACTCTTTATCAAGTCTCATTACCACCCAAGAACAGCACTTTCCTACCATTCATCTTATAAAGTCAGCATCCTACACCCCAGCTTCTTACCACATAGGCCTTGCTTTAACAGGAGCCCTCTCCTCCTCCTAAGACAACATCTAGCTATGCCCCAGACATGGTTAGTAACACCCAGCTTTTTCTTTGCTTATGCTCTGCCCGAGGCATTAATATCCTCTCCCTGGTTATTCTTTGCTAATGGTATAAGTAGGAATTTTTAATTCCTTCTCTTATAACCTGTGTTTCCCATACTCTTTAATGTTGTACCATTAGACTTTGTATAAGATGTTACGTTACTCTACTAATACTGATAACATTTACCAAGAACATACTTATTATAAAAGGCATGGTGCGCTTAGTCAACTATTCAGTCATGTCTGACTTTGCAACCCCACAGATTGTAGCCCACACCAAGCTCCTCTGTCCATGGGATTTTCTAGGCAAGAATACTAGAGTGGGTTGCCATTTCCTTCTCCAGGGGATCTTTTCGACCCAAGGACCCAACCTGAGGTCCTCTGTCTCCTGCATTGCAAGCAGATTCTTCACCCACTGAGCCATCAGGGAAGCCCAAAAGGCATGGAAGGGAAACTTAACATGCATTATTTCATTGCAGCCTCACAATTACTTTGAGGTAGAACTATGATTTTACCTGTTTTAAGTTAAGTAAACAATGTAACATATAGGACTTAAGACTGAAATGTGTCTTTTTGACTATGACATGAATCTGAGTTTTTAACCAGTCTACTCATTGCTTCACACTTTCTATTAATTTTCATGTTATTTCAGGTATTCCTCATCCAAATATTACATGGTTCAAGATCAGGTACTTTTTCAGTTAAATGTCTCTGCCTATCCCCAGTATCAAGGACAGCCACACACACATATATATATATATATATATAGCCTACAAGAAATATTTGTCAATAATTTCATTCTAGTATACCCAGCCAGTATCATCACTATCCTATGTGTATATAAGTATATATAGTTATGATTTTTAGCATTTTTAATATGCTTGATACAATTACTGTTTGTATTTGTGGGAAACTCAGGTGCTAGAAAGTCACCTTTTCAGTATTGAAGAATTTACAAAATAACAGCAATTTAAATAGAAATGTATATCAATATATTATCTCCTGCTTTCTTAAAAATAATTGAAGCCTTTCTTACAGTCTATCATAACCTGCTTTGTACTTTATTGTTTATGAAATTCTGCATGTAATTTTTACTTTTCTGCTTCTATGTTAGTTCACCAACTGTCCCTTTCTGCTGGCAATTTGATATCTTCCTTCTGCTGTCTAATTTCTTCTCACTGTCTTTCTTTTGATGGGCTTCCAACATGCTTAGAACCAGGAAAATTTTTTTTAAGTTAGATATCAAATAAGAACCAGTGAGTAACTGTGGATTTTATGACAATTATATTAGAACTGAAGCTGGTAGTCTCTGAGACTGACATTTATATAGCTAAAACAGTGCTGTACCTGCCCTGGATTTTGTCTGTTTTAAAGATTCCAGAGGAACTAAACTTTAACAATGTTAGCAAATCTAAATTTATAATATGGCATTCAGTGGCTACCTCCATATTGTATATGTGTGTGTTTGTGTTTGTGCATGTATACACACACACACATACACACACACAAATGTAAAGACACATATACACATATATATGAGCAGATGTATTTTCTGCATAGGTTTGGTTTAAGGTTGTACCTTAGCACATAGAGGACAGCTGAGGATCATCTGAGCCACTTTACAAAGGGCATGACTGATAAAGAGCAAAAAAGATTTTAAAAGCCACTTACATGGTGTGTGTGCAGCTACTGGGTCTCTCCATGATTTGCCCTCTTTGGAGATGCTGTAGGATATTGGTAGGAGGGACTTCAGGATATGGAGGTGCCCCTGTTGGTATGGAAAGAGACAAGTAAGACAACTTTAGAGTCTTCTAGATTATAAATTATAACCAACACTATAATCCATCCACCTGGACTAATCACCTACAAAAGTAGGAAACCTAATAGGCATAATATAGTTGATCCCTGGTGATCAGATAAGGGTATAACTTGGAGAATTTTGGAGAAAGGAGATGTTGGGGGAGGGAGACCTGATAATTTAGGAAAATGGCAAGTCTTTAGGAATGTAACAAAATAAAGCTGAGCGAGAAATAAGACCTGCCCTCTACTTCTCAAACAAGAGAAAGTGCTGCAGTTTCTCAGTCAAATGGATTAATAAATCTAAAGACAACATTTTTATATTTATGCAAGATCAGCCTAGGGGTTTCCCAGGTGGCACTAGTGGTAAAGAATCCGCCTTCCATTGCAGGAAACTCAAGAGATGTGGTTTTGATCTCTGGGTGGGGAAGATCCCCTGGAGAAGGAAATGGCAACCCTCTCCAGCAATAATTTGCCTGAAAAATTCCATGGACAGAGGAACCTGGCAGGCAACAGTCCATGGGGTTGCAAAGAGTTGGACACGACTGAGCAACTGAGCACACACAAGGTCATCCTTGGAATACTGCTTGGATTTTAAAATATGCCATGGAATTGTTAAAGTCTTGGGGGAAAGAAAGAGGAAGGAGGGAGACAGATAGGGAGGGAATCATGATTTTATAAGACTACCTCAAAAATCAAGCTTGGATTCTGAAAATGTGTCAGCTCAGTTCAATCTTCAGCAATTGTGTCGAAACCTCTTTTCACAGCAAATGCCATCTACCACACAAATAAACATCCTTGCATATTTCTATAGGGGTGCACACTACTTTGGGGACTCTCCTTACCTAGAGTCACCATCTCGTACAGCAGGATCCCAAAAGACCAGCTGTAAAAGGAACAAAGCTGTTTACTTCATTTTTATTTCTGCCTTTCATAAAGATAGCTCACTTAAATACCAGAGACCTTCAGTAAGAAACCCATGACACCAATACAGTATACTAACACATATATATAGAATTTAGAAAGATGGTAATGATAACCCTGTATGCAAGACAGCAAAAGAGACACAGATGTATCGAACAGTCTTTTGGACTCTGGGAGAGGGAGAAGGTGGGATGATTTGGGAGAACGGCATTGAAACATGTATAATATCATATAAGAAATGAATCGCCAGTCTAGGTTCGATGCAGGATACAGGATGCTTGGAGCTGGTGCACTGGGATGACCCAGAGGGATGGTATGCGGAGAGAGGTGGGAGGTGGGTTCAGGATTGGAAACACGTGTACACCCGTAGCAAATTCATGTTGATGTGTGGCAAAACCAATATAATATTGTAAAGTAAACATAATAATAATAAAAAAATTAAATTTAAAAAATAAAAACTAAAAAAAAAAGAAACCCATGACAATGGCAGTTAATGGGAATCAAGGGTGATTGGTAGAATAAGCAATGTAGTTATGCCATTAGAAAATATTTCTGGAAAAAAAAAAGAAAAAGAAAGTATTTCTGTCCAGTCCCCTTAGAATCTAATTTGCCCGAGAGCTCGATTTATGTCTCCTTTCTACACATTAATAGATATTTACTATTATTTGTTAAATATTACATATGAATAGATATTACACATTAATAGGTATTTGCACATTAATAGATATTTACTCTTACTTGTTAAATGCCATGAGTGCTTATGCAAATGCAAACATATTCATTCAAACATATAAAAATTCCCCTGTGTATCTTTTTCATCTTTTCTATTCCTTCCTGCTGAAATTCCAGCTTTTATTCTTAGTTTAAGGCCAAGCAGGGTTTATCATTTGTCTACTATTTCCTCAGTAGATCTAACTGCCCAAACCTAGGTAAAACATTAACAGAGCAAGTTTTATACATAAATGGAGTAAGTAGTTGCCTAAACAATATGATTTGAGAGACATATGTTTCATTATTCTACAGCATCATTGTGAAATGAGCAGTATCTCCCAAGGGAGTTAATTACTTTCAGACCTCTATTGAAAAGCAGATATTAGTGAAACAGCAATGAAATGAAAAATCAGTGTCTTAATAGATTCACCACATTAACTGATGTTCTAAATTTCCCCTGAAGCCCCTAACATTCAAGGCTGGTAAGATATTTTGTATTATACCTACCTGCTCCTCCAAGCAGGTGAGTCATATGGTTACCAAAAGTCAATTGTAATTCTTCGCAATCCTGTTTATGCCAATCATACATATAACTATGCAATCAATTACATACCATGTGGATTGATTATATACACATGCCAAAAGCCTAAGCTCCCTGAAAACTAGGTTGAATGCTTTGAAAACATTCTCTAAAATCAAGCCGCTAAAAAGAGAGTGTTGTCGAACTGTGTGAGACAATTGTAGAAAACTGGGGGAAAATTAACAATAAATGCCTGCAGTCAAACTGCATCACAATTGTTTCATACAAGAAATACAACATGTAACTTCAATTAGCATAGCACGTGTAGCCTCTTGGCCTTCCTCTGAAAGACTGATAAATAAATATCCATTTATATGTTTTAAGTTAAAATAAATTGAGTATATAAACACATATATACATGGGCTTCCCTGGTGGTGCACCTGCCTGCCAATGCAGGAGAGGTAAAATATAGGGTTTGATCCCTGGGTCAGGAGGACCCCCTGGAGGAGGAATAGGCTACCCAACTCCGGTATTCTTGCCTGGAAAATTTCACGGACAGAGGAGCCTGTCAGTCAGATACAACTGAAGCGACTTAGCACAACCCATACATATATATATGTATATATATGTAAATATATATATATTTTTTCTTTTTATTTTAATAGCTCCTAGTTTAAACTTTTGATTAAGTGGATCTGCCTCTTTCAGATAAAACTAGATAAAGAGATAAAACTCTCCCAAATCAAATCCTCAGATATTGGTGTGAATAATCTACTCATTTTTCATTTTTTTCTCCAAATTAAGGCCTCTAATCTAACACAGAGGGAATACTTCAGGAGGCACTAAAAAGGATTGCAGACAGCTGCCAAATATGAGCTCTGCCACATAACACACATTGTTGCTTGAGAGTCTGTCTGACTTCAAAGCAGAGACTTCATGCGTAGACTTAATTGACAATAGACCCAGTCATGTTCACAGGCAGGAGGACGTTGAAATCAAGACAGGAGGAACTCCACGGGGCAGGAACAAACCGTACATGTCTCCTTTGATGCCAGCTGGTTTCAGCAGAAGCCGTTCTGGGGCAAGCCACTTGAGAGGTACGACGCGACTGGAGGAGATGGCCCCTCGGGAGTGAACTTCATAAGCCAGGCCCAGCCCACAGAGCTTAGCAGTGAGGTCACACTGGATCAGAATATTCCTGGCCGCCACGTCGCCATGGAACAGACGCTTCTCCTGGAGAAATTCCTGTCAAGGTGAGGTCAAAATGCATCAGCTCTCTGAGGTCGTGGCTTGGGTCCCAGATAAAATGAAGCAGATCCTCAAAAAGACATTTTCTACCCTGAACAAGCTGCATTAATAATGACATATCCATTCTCCCCCAAACTCCCTCCCATCCAGGCTGCCGCATAACACTGAGAGTTCCCTGTGCTCTACAGTAGGTCCTTGTTGGTTATCCATTTTAAATATAGCAATATGTATTTGTATCCCTGAGTCCCTTTGTCGTCCACCTGAAACTATCACAACATTGTTTATCAGTTATACTGCAATACAAAATAAAAAGTTTAATAATAAAAAAAATTCACATGTCATGTCCACACAGGTACTAAGTGGCAGTGACCAGAACCTAATATTCTAATTCATGAGAAGCACAATACTTATAATGAATCAGACATGTTGGCATTGTGTTTAAGATCAACAAACTGATACCAGAAATTCATTCTTTAAAAAAATAATAAAAACTTTATTATTGAGTGGTTTTAGGGTAAAAACAATGTTGAGTGGAAAACCCAGAGCACTCACGCCTCCTGCCCCTTAGTTTCCTCTATTATTAACAACTTGCATCACTGTGATCCATTTGTTACAACTGATGAACCTATGTGCTCAGTTGCTTAGTTGTGACTCTTTGCAACTCCATGGACTGTAGCCCACCAGGCTCCTCTGTCCATGGGATTTCCCAGACAAGAATACTGGAGTGGTTTGCCATTTCCTCCTCCAGGAGATCTTCCTGATACAGGTATCAAACCCAAGCCTCTTCTTGCATCTTCTGCATTGGCAGGCAGATTCTTTATGACTGTTCCATTTGGGAAGCCCTATGTGCTTAGTCGCTCAGTTGGGTCCGACTCTTTTTGATTCCGTGGACGGTAGCCCTCCAGGCTCCTCTGTCCATGGGGTTCTCCAGGCAAGGATACTGGAGTGGGTTGCCATGCCCTTCTCCAGGGGATCTTCCCAACTCAGGAATCAAACCAGGGTCTCCTGCATTGCAGGCAGATTGCTTACCAGCTGAGCTACCAAGGAAGCCCTATACAGGTACACTGTTTTCAGCTGGAGTCCAGAGCTTACAAAAGGGTGCACTTTTTGTGTTTACATCCTCTGGGTCTGACATTGATCCATACATTTTTGATACATTGATATACCCTTTTTATTTCTGAAGACAAATTTATTAGTAAATATACTAGCTTTGCTTTAAACACACAAATCAAGAATAGCAAACTGAGCAAATGAGCCAAATAATATTCATACTGGGTTTGGAAAATAAAATCTCATATTCTGAATCCAGCCCTGGCCTGATTTCACATTTTTCTGAAACACTGGGCTGGAGGAAGCACAAGCTGGAATCAAGATTGCTGGGAGAAATATCAATAACCTCAGATATGCAGATGACACCACCCTTATGGCAGAAAGTGAAGAAGAACTAAAAAGCCTCTTGATGAAAGTGAAAGAGGAGAGTAAAAAAGTTGGCTTAGAGCTCAACATTCAGAAAACTAAGATCATGGCATCTGGTCCCATCACTTCATGGCAAATAGATGGGGAAACAGTGGAAACAATGGCTGACTATTTTTCTGGGCTCCAAAATCACTGCAGATGGTGATTGCAGCCATGAAATTAAAAGATGCTTACTCCTTAGAAGGAAAGTTATGACCATCGTAGACAGCATATTCAAAAACAGAGAAGTTACTTTGCCAACAAAGATCCATCTGGCCAAGGCTATGGTTTTTCCAGTGGTCATTTATGGATGTGAGAGTTGGACTATAAAGAAAGCTGAGCACCGAAGAATTGATGCTTTTGAACTTGGTGTTGGAGAAGGCTCTTGAGAGTCCCTTGGACTGCAAGGAGATCCAACCAGTCCATTCTAAAGGAGGTCAGTACTGGGTGTTCTTTGGAAGGACTGATGCTGAAGCTGAAACTCCAATACTTTGGTCACCTGATGTGAAGAGCCAACTCATTGTAAAAGACTCTGATGCTGGGAAAGATTGAAGGTGAAAGGAGAAGAGGGCAGCAGAGGATGAGACAGTTAGATAGCATCACCGACTCAATGGACATGAATCTGAGCAAGCTCTGGGAGATAGTAAAGCATGGGGAAGCCTGGCATGTTGCAGGCCATGGGGCTACAAAGAGTCAGATACAACTTAGTGACTGCACAACGACAATGCATAGCAAAACTGTCACAATAGTACATTTATATACAATTTTACATCATCTCATTTTGTCCCTAAAGTAACTAGATGGGGTAAGTTAGGGAAGTAGCTTTCCGATAAATTAAATGATTACAACAAGGCCACATAGATATTAAGTGACCAGAGCCAGGTATTCTAATTCATAGAAATATTACAAATTCTACTAATACTTTTTAGTCCAGAAGTAAAAACCCACTCCAGTATTCTTGACTGGAAAATCCCATGAACAGGGGATCCTGAAGGGCTGCAGTCCATGGGGGTCACAAAGTTGGACATGACTGAGGTACTGAGCATACACGCAAATCAGAACTACCTGAAAGCTTTATAAACTCATAAGGTTTTAACTCTGGATTTACTTAACCAAAATATAGGAAGAGGAGCCTGGTAATCCATATTTTTAAGAAGTATCAAAATTATTCCAGCACAGCCAAGAAGGTGTTTGAGAACCACTGTACCTGGATGACATTGATAAGACATGTGGGATCCTAGTTCCCTGGCTAGGGATTAAACTCGTGCCCCTTGCATCAGAAGTGCAGAGTCAACCACCGGACCACTAGGGAAGCCCTTATTTAGGTTAGTTTAAAATAAAGAAATGATCTCATTTTCACCCTTCTTATTCCTCCTCTTCCACTTGTTCTTTGTTCCTTTTCAAGTATATTGCAATTCCTGTCACGTTCAGTATTACAGCAAGTCTCCTGCCTAACACATTCTGAGCTAGTATTTCTTATTCTTCAGGTATAAATTATAAACATCCTTCTGGCTCTGTAGCCTTTCACCCATTTGTTTTCTCTTCCCGAATCTTCTACTGATTCATCTTTTCCTCTTTTACATCTGGTAATAGTATATATAGGGAAGGATGAGAAGGGGGCAGCAGAGGGTGGGGTGACTAGATAGCATCACCAACTCAATAGACATGAATTTGAGCAAACTCTGGGACATAGTGGAAGACAGAGGAGCCTGGCCGGCTACAGTCCATACAGCTGCAAACAGTCAGACATGACTGAGTGAACAACATGTGGACATATAGCTCTTGGCCCTGGTGCTTTTACCTTTAAGACTGAGAAACCTTTCAAAACCCTTCTTGGGACTACCCTGGTGGTCCAGTAGTTAAGATTCTGTGCTTCCCAGGGCACAGGTTTGATCCCTGGTTGGGGAACTAAGATCCTGCATGCCTCATGGTGTGTCCAAAATAAAAATTATATTTTAATAAACAATAAAAGAAATAAAACCCTTCCTGTTTCTTCTAGAAACCCTAAATCGACCACTTTCTACCTAGAATGACAAATCCTGAATTATATTATCTAAATAGAGTTTCTGCCCCCTAACTTCCATCAGATTTTGTTTATAATATATACCCCATTTCAGAACATAAATATAACAAATATGACATTAAATACCAGGCTAACAACAAAGATCACTGCCATCTGTTGCCACTTCTCCAAGCCTTACCAAAGCCAAAAGGACCTGCTTCCCAATGTGATATATTTGTTTCTCTGTGAGGTCATAAGGAAGACCATCCATGGTCATCACATCCTAAAGAGATAAAGAAAAAGGCTTTACATCAAAATGACATGAACAGATCTAAAGGGAAAAATAGGGAAAGAAATATTCTTAAATGTAGTTACTGAAGCTAAGGCAAAGACACAAAAATATAAGGACTTGGGAATTCCTTTGGCAATCCACTGGTTAGGAACCCACACTTTTACTGCAAAGGGCCTGGGTTTGATCCCTTGTCGGGGAAGTTAGCTCCCACCAACCACATGGCACGGCCAAAAATAAATATATAAAAATTTAAAAACTAAAAAATGTACGAAAGCTAAAAGATTCAAGAAGAGATAGTATGAGAGATTCCCAGGTATGCAGAGGAGTGCCATGATTTACTGGACCAGCAAGACAATAAAGAATGTAGGTGAATAGCAGAATGAAGGAAGAACAGAATTTGTCAGGCTAATTGGTATGTGCACAGCTATCAACCAGGTCAAGCCTTTCTTCCTAGTCAGGCTAATTGGTATGTGCACAGCTAATTAAACAGGTCAAACCTTTCTTGCTAACACCTCTGCCCCACCACTCACCCGGCGACAGGTCCAGAGAAAGCTGAGCAGGTCTCCCTGGGCCACATCCTCCAGTACCATGTAGAGCGGCAGCCTGTCTGTGCAACAGCCTTCCAGATGTACCAGGTTTTTGTGCTTCCCCAAGAATTGATAGAATTGGATTCGTCCTAAGAAATCCTGCACCTCTTGAAGCCCAGTTGGTTCTGTGGAAGACAGAAGAACCATGGGGAAGGAGCAGTCAGAGTGCCAATAAAGTGGGGAGTATGAGGCAGGAAGCAACCTCAAAGATGGTAAATTTCAAGGCCTCAAAGGCGAATGAGCGTACACCAAGAGTAAACAGAAAGGGGATCAATTAGATGATCTTCGATGTCACTGTTCTTTTATCAAAGGTAACATAGAACCACAGTTCTTCAGAACTAGTTAGACTTTCCTCTGCCTAATAGACGACTGTTCTGCTTACATTAAACTATTATCACACATACTATTTTCTTCTTGTTTAGTCACTAAGTTATGTCTGATTCTTTTGGGACCTCATAGACTGTAGTCAACCAACCTCCTCTGTCTATGGAATTCTGCAGGCAAAAATACTGGAATGGGTTGCCATTTCATTCTCCAGGGGATCTTCCTGACCTAGGGATCGAACCTGTTTCTCCTGCATTGCAGATGGATTCCTTACTGCTGAGCTACATGGAAGCCCCTGACTATAACATCAGCTAAGTTGCTCAGTCATGTCCGACTCTGCGACCCATGAATCACAGCATGCCAGGCCTCCCCTCTGACTATAACATCAGCTAAGTTGCTCAGTCATGTCCGACTCTGTGACCCATGAATCACAGCATGCCAGGCCTCCCTGTCCATCAGCAGCTCCCAGAGTTCACTCAAACTCACGTCCATCGAGTCGGTGATGCCATCCAGCCATCTCATCCTCTGTCATCCCCTTCTCCTCCTGCCCCCAATCCCTCCCAGCATCAGGGTCTTTTCCAATGAGTCAACTCTTTGCATGAGGGGCCAAAGTACTGGAGTTTCAGCTTCAGCATTAGTCCTTCCAATGAACACCCAGGACTAATCTCCTTTAGGAAGGACTGCTTGGATCTCCTTGCAGTCCAAGGGACTCTCAAGAGTCTTCTCCAACACCAAGTTCAAAACCATCAATTCTTTGGCACTCAGCTTTATTCACAGTCCAACTCTCACATCCATACATGACCACTGGAAAAACCATAGCCTTGACTAGACGGACCTTTGTTGGCAAAGTAATGTCTCTGCTTTTGAATATGCTATCTAGGTTGGTCATAACTTTCCTTTCAAGGAGTAAGCGTCTTTTAATTTCATGGCTGCAGTCACCATCTGCAGTGATTTTGGAGCCCAGAAAAATAAGGTTTGACACTATTTCCACTGTTTCCCCATCTATTTGCCATGAAGTGATGGGACCGGATGCCATGATCTTCGTTTTCTGAATGTTGAGCTTTAAGCCAACTTTTTCAGTCTCCTCTTTCACTTTCATCAAGAGGCTTTTTAGCTCCTCTTCACTTTCTGCCATAAGGGTGGTGTCATCTGCATATCTGAGGTTATTGATATTTCTCCTGGCAATCTTGATTCCAGCTTGTGCTTCCTCCAGCCCAGCGTTTCTCATGATATACTCTTCATAGAAGTTAAATAAGCAGGGTGACAATATACAGCTTTGACGTACTCCTTTTCCTATTTGGAACCAGTCTGTTGTTCCATGTCCAGTTCTAACTGTTGCTTCCTGACCTGCATATAGGTCTCTCAGGAGGCAGGATAGGTGGTCTGGTATTCCCATCTCTTTCAGAATTTTCCACAGTTTATTGTGATCCACACAGTCAAAGGCTTTGGCATAGTCAATAAAGCAGAAATAGATGTTTTTCTGGAACTCTCTTGTTTTTTCAATGATCCAATGGATGTTGGCAATTTGATCCCTGGTTCCTCTGCCTTTTCTATTCCAGCTTGAACATCTGGAAGTTCACAGTTCACGTACTACTGAATCCTGGCTTGGAGAATTTTGAACATTACTTTACTAGCATGTGAGATGAGTACAATTGTGCGGTAGTTTGAGCATTCTTTGGCATTGCCTTTCTTTGGGATTGGAATGAAAACTGACCTTTTCCAGTCCTGTGGCCACTGCTGAATTTTCCAAATTTGCTGGCATATTGAGTGCAGCACTTTCACAGCATCATCTTTCAGGATTTGAAAGAGCTCAACTGGAATTCCATCATCTCCTCTAGCTTTGTTCATAGTGATGCTTTCTAAGGCCCGCTTGACTTCACATTCCAGGAAGTCTGGCTCTAGGTGAGTGATCACACCATCATGATTATCTTGGTATGAAGTTCTTTTTTGTTCAGTTCTTCTGTGTATTTTTGCCACCTCTATTTAGTATCTTCTGCTTCTGTTAGGTCCATACCATTTCTGTCCTTTATTGAGCCCATCTTTGCATGAAATGTTCCCTTGCTATCTCTAATTTTCTTGAAGAGAACTCTACTCTTTCCCATTCTGTTCTTTTCCTCTATTTCTTTGCATTGATCACTGAGGAAGGCTTTCTTATCTCTCCTTGCTATTGTTTGGAACTCTGCATTCAGATGTTTTTATCTTTCCTTTTCTCCTTTGCTTTTCGCTTCTCTCCTTTTCACAGCTATTTTTAAGGCCTCCCTAGACAGCCACTTTGCTTTTTTGCATTTCTTTTCCATGGGGATGGTCTTGATCCCTGTCTCCTGTACAATGTCAGGAACCTCAGTCCATAGTTCATCTGGCACTCTATCAGATCTAGTTCCTTCAATCTATTTCTCACTTCCACTGTATAATCATAGGGATTTGATTTAGGTCATACCTGAATGGTCTAGTGGTTTTCCCCAGTTTCTTCAATTTAAGTCTGAATTTGGCAATAAGGAGTTCATGATCTGAGCCACAGTCAGCTCCTCGTCTTGTTTTTGCTGACTGTATAGAGTTTCTCCATCTTTGGCTACAAAGAATATAATCAATCTGATTTCAATATTGACCATCTGGTGATGTCCATGTGTAGAGTCTTCTCTTGTGTTGTTGGAAGAGGCTTTTTTCTATGACCAGTGTGTTCTCTTGGGAAAACTCTATTATCCTTTGCCCTGCTTTGTTTTGTACTCCAAGGCCAAACTTCCCTGTTACTTCAGGTGTCTCTTGACTTCCTACTTTTGTATTCCAGTCCCCTATGATAAAAGGGACATCTTTTTTAGGTGTTAGTTCTAAAAGGTCTTGTAGGTCTTCATAGAACCGTTCAGCTTCAGCTTCTTCAGTGTTACTGTTGGGCTTGGATTACCGTAATATTGAATGGTTTGCCTTGGAAATGAACAGAGGTCATTCTGTCATTTTTGAGATTGCACCAGGTACTGCATTTCGGACTCTTTTGTTGACCATGATGGCTACTCCATTTCTTCTAAGGGATTCCTGCCCGCAGTAGTAGATATAATGGTCATCTGCATTAAATTCACCCATTCCAGTCTGTCTAGTTTATGACTGTAACCCAAATATTAATATTTTGTTGAAGGAATAGAAAACTAATGGTTGATATATATATATATATAGGTTCAAATTTCATATTCTCATTTGATGCGTAAAGAATGACTTTCTGACAGAGCTTTACAGATTTGAAGTATAAGGAATCCAGGATGGTGAGCAGGTTACAAATATATGTGACTATTATACAGATTAAGCTGAGGTGACAATCTTCTCCCAGACCTCAATATTCTAACCCCAAAAAAGATCTGTATTCCGCTGCTTTCTTAAAGCACTCTGCTTCTGTTTTGTTTGCTTGTTTTCTTTTGTTTGCTGGAGAAATTTTTTATTGTTCCTTCTGCTTTTAATTACATTCAATAAAAATAGCAATGATAAAAAATGGTATCACACCTTAAAGTATTATCACTTCTAGACCTTTTGATTATGATTCTTGCTAATCCTATCTTTGTTCTGTTTTATGTATCCATCATTACTGGTCCACATCATGAGTATCAGTCCAAAAGAAAATGAAGTATCTGGAAAATAAATCAAATAGTCAAGAAAAATGAAGAAACAACCTCAAAATCCTCATCCAAGAAATATTCAATAGGCAAAAAGTTAGTTTTAACAGCTTTGATAGGCAAGGTTAAGCTAGGGAAAAACCCAAAGAAGAACTTTTCTGTTCTTGAATTTTTACTTTCTATTCCCTTCTTATGGTAGGCCAGCTGTGGTCACAACTATCTGCTGATTAACATCCTAATGTCTGAAAATCCTGTTAGCATTCCCTGTTGAGGGTTCACAGTAAAAATGTTAAAAGAGGAAAAGAAGTGCAATACTCCTCCTTTTACCTTTTAAAGTCTTGAGGACCACACTCTTGGGCTTCGCAGGGCTCCCAGTGTGTATCGTGGTGCGATAGATGGCCCCATAGCTACCACTGTGGATTTGCTCCAGAGCTTCAGAGAGTTGCTCCCGGGGCACCTGCAGCTTAGCCAGGACTTTTGCAGAGGTTCGCAGAAGGCTTTCCACCGAGGTCTCCTCAAGTGGTACAAACACAGTTCCCCCAGGTCCTGCTGCTTCCTGGCTTAGGTTCCCAGATGGAGGCACGTGGGCAACACCTAAAACAAAGAGGTGACACCAAACAGCTTTTTCCTGGCCCCAGGGACTCCAGGAAATCAGAACCTCAAACAAACCAGCAAGAAGTCCCTTCAGAAATGGTCTCTCTTGGGTCAATGTGAGGTACCTTCAGGTGCTTCTCAATGAACCAGCATCAACACAAACCTCGTAGAACATATGCCATAATCCCATTACTTCTAAGGCAACTCAAGATGGACCTCTGAAAACTGGTAAAGACATTTCTGTTCAGTCTTTCTCAGAATTCCAGTTCAGTATGAGTAGAGTCTAGAGACAATTCAAAAAGCTACTGAATACATCTTCAAACCACGGACACCTAAAAGTGGTGATAACAGAGAGGGGAACTATCATTTCAGTCAATACAGTGACTTTCAAGGGTGAAACAGAGGTATGGATAAGTACTCAACTCTAAGCTAAAGTTATTCCTCTTCCCTCAAGTTGTCCCCAAAATCAAATTATTCCACATTTCCCAGAGTCTCAATCAAGAAAGTCTTAGATTTCCCTGGCAGTCCAGTGGTTACGGGCTTCACTTGTAGCTCAGTCGGTAAAGAATCTGCCTGCAATGCAGGAGACCTGGGTTAGATTCCTGGGTGGGGAAGATCCCCTGGAGAAGGAAATGGCAACCCACTCCAGTATTCTTGCCTGGAAAATCCCATGGACAGAGGAGCCTGATAGGCTACATACAGTCCATGGAGCTGCAAAGAGTGGGACACGAGTTAGCGACTAAACAACAACAACATTGAAATCAGTGAGCCTGGAACCAAGTGAGATAATAAGAGGGTTATAGGAGATGAGGCCAGAGAGGACTCTGATCATGTTAGGCCACTGAAAGAATTTAATCTATTTTTCATTCTAAGATGAGATGCTACTGGAGGTTTCATGCAGAGAATTAACAGGGCTCACTTAGGCCTTAAAAGAATCATTCCACTGCTCTGAGGAGAACAGACCGTGAAAGCATACAGGCAGAAGCAGGGAAACTAGATAACGGTGTATTACAATTTTTTATGAGAGGTGAGGGTGACTTGAGTCTATTTTGAAAGTTCAGTTAAACAGGATTTGCTAATAGATTGGATACAGAATGTGAGAGAAAGAGGAGGCAAAGACATGTTCAGATTTCATTTAGACTTCATTTTACATTGAACACATAGCGAGCTGGGCTTGCCATTTATTATGACAGGGAAGACTATGATGAGGAAATTGTGAGGGAATTTCAGGACTTCTGTTTTACATATGCTATATATTTTAACTGTGGTGCTGGAGAAGACTCTTGAGAGTCCCTTGGACTGCAAGGAGATCAAATCAATTAATCCTAAAGGAAATCAATCCTGAATATTCATTGGAAGGACTGTTGCTGAAGCTGAAGCTCCAATTCTTTGGCCACTTGATACGAACAGCCGACTCATTGGAAAAGACCCTGATGCTGGGAAAGATTAAATGCAAAAGGAGAAGGGGTTGACAGAGGATGAGATGGTTAGATAGCATCACCAACTTAATGGACATAAACTTGAGCAGACTTGGGGAGACAGGAGAGGACCGGGAAGCCTGGTGTGCTGCAGTCCATGGGTCACAAAAAGTTGGACACGACTTAAGTGACTCAACAACAACAACAACAACAAATAAGAAAATTAGGATACAATTTAGAGAAGGAGAAGGGATCCACCACTCTAGAGATTCATATTGCTGTCAGGATTTTTTTCCCTTCTTTTTTCTCTGAGTTTTCCATTCAAGCTGACTCTCTTTCATCATATGCTCAGTGATATTCCAGAATAGCATGTTATCATCTCTTACCTCATGCTTTAAAGACTATTATGGGACTTCCCTGGTGGTCCAGTGTTTAAGAATTTGCCTACCAATGGAGGGGATATGGGTTCAGTCCCTGATCCAGGAAAATTCCACGTGTCACAGGGCAACTAAGCCCGTGCACCACAACTTCTGAGCCTGAGTGCCCTACAGCCCATGTTCCACAACAAGAGAAGCCACCAGAGTAAGTCCATGCACCACGACGAAGGGTAATCCTTGCTGGCTAAAACTAGAGAAAGCCAGGAGCAGCAGTGAAGACCAGAACAATCGTAAATAAATTTTTTAAAATCATCAAGGAAAAGAAAAACTATTATTAAGGCTACTCCTTTACATCAGAAATTCCAGAAGCACAAAATAGAGGTGGAATGTATTATAGAGTAAAATGTCATCCTTTGAAGCTCATTACAAACCCTTTGGCTTTATCCCCAGGCTTCCTCCCCAGTCCTTAGACACTCACATGGCCAAAGATTTAATGGTGCAATAGGACAAAGAAAACAGAAAGAGGTTACATGAGGCTTCTCTTGCCTTCTCTTCTTTCAGCTAACAAGAAATTCTGAAATTTCTTGTTATATGAGTATAAGAAGTTCATATATTGACGTTCAACTCATGACATTCCTAAGAAAGGATCGCCTGCTGCTCTCAACTCCACAGGAGGGGACCCATACCCTCTATCTCATCAGAGTCCTTGAGATTTGAGCTCACTGAAGCTTGGGTCTTTTTCCTACCATCTCCATCTTTCCCAAGTCACTGCCCAGCCTGTTTGAATCTTACCTCGAGGTCCTGGAGACTGTTGGGCTCTCTGTCCTTTGATAAAAAGCCACAGGATGACGCCAAGCAGGATGAAGAAGGTACCAACTAGGAGGGTTGGGATGATGATGATTTCATACTGCTGTTCCCGGATAACTAGGTAGGAGATCAAGCAAGAAGAGATTGAAGAAGCCCCCTAACTGGACTCCCCCTCTCCTGAGTCTTCAGCTCACCATATGTGACATGATTATCTCTTCTTTCTGATTCCTCTACCGTAATTAAGATCAGCTCCCTGATCTGAATCCCTATGCCCCTGTTTCTCAGCCCAGCAAGTATACCCTGTGCCTCCTCTCTCATTTTTCCTGCTGAAATGAAAATGCAGTACATTTTTATCTCTGATTGCCACTCTCCCCCACCCTGCCCACCTCCTTCAAAGAAAATGCTCCCTAGCACCAATTCCTTTCTCACCACTCTCTTCATTTTATTAGAAATCAAATGATCTTTCTTCCAGAATCTCTTCAGATCTTGTGCATGCAGGCTAAGTCACTTTAGTTGTGTCTGCCTCTGTGCCACCCTATGGACTGTAGCCCACCAGGCTCCTCTGTCCATGGGATTTTCCAGGCAAGAATACTGGAGTGGGTTTGTCATGCCCTTCTCAAGGGAATCTTCCCAACTCCGGGATCAAACCTGTGTCCCTCAGGTCTCCTGCCTTGGCAGGTGGATTGTTTACCTCTAGCGCCACCTGGGAAGCCTTGTTCTGAAGCCCTCTTCAGATGTTAATCTCCATCAAAAATCAGAGGGCGGATCTCTGTATCACTTGTACTTACTACACAACTTGTCACTGAGACTGCATTCCAACAGCATCCGCATCACGCCCCTCTCATTTCCCATCACAACGCAGTGGTCCACTCCGGCGCTTGACCCCTTGAGGATGCACAGGGCACCACTGAGAATGATTCCCAAGGATTGAGTTGTTTTGACAAAAATAAAATGGAGCACACACAGAACTTTAAAACACCTCTCCAGATCACTGGTTATTAAGTATCGGGCCACCTGGAACTCTCTGAGCCACCAATTCATCTCTGTCTATCTATCTGATATTCAAACGGGAAGAAATTGTTTCTTCCTGCCGTTTTCATTTTATACAGCTAATCCAGCCTTGATCTGGTCTGATCCGTTCGTGCCATTGTTTCTCAAATTATTTTAAAGCCTCCCCTCCTGCCCTAGTCTCCCGCTCTGATGATCAAGTTCACAAACGATGTAAAATTGTGGTTCATGGGAACAGATATGGGAAAGATTTATTTCCCTAGCAGTCCTTAAGCAGGTCTAATTTTCTTTTTCTGTGTATCTCCTAATTTTTTAAACAAAACACTTAATTTCATTTTACACAAACCTAATTCAGACCATGAACAAATAGTTGGTGGATTTCAAGAGAGATGAGTTATACACTTGCTTTCCTTCTCTGACATACCCCTCCACTGCATTCTCACTACTAATGAGCAGATAGCAGCTGTGAATAAAACTATTTAGCTTTGCAGCTCTTGAAGCTTCCTCTGTTCTTCATATAAATATAGACACAGACACTCATTCTTACCAGGGTATGGGTTAAAGAAAGTGTCAGCGCTAAGCTCTCTTCTCTCTCTCTCTCTCTTTTTTAAACAAAAAGGAAATATATTCATGATTCAAAAATAAAACTACAAAATGGTATACCATGAAAATCTTTTTTCTACCCCATCTTTCTCCATCTATCCAGTTCCCAATTCCCCTTCAAGGAGACTATAGTTACCAGTTTCTTGTTAACCTGGCCAGAGATTCTTTATATGGTTATACTCTACACAATCAGCATATGCTGTGTTTAGTCGCTTAGTTGTTTCCAACTCTTTGTGACCCCATGGATTGTAGCCTACCAGGCTCCTCTGTTCAAGAAGATTCTCCAGGCAAGAATACTGGAGTGGGTTGCCATGCCCTCCTCCAGGGGATCTTCCCGACCCAGGGATCGAACCCACTTCTCTTACATCTCCTGCATTAGCAGGTGGGTTCTTTACTTCTAGTGCCATCTAGGAAACCCTATCATTGATACTAATAACCACTAATACCTTATTGAGGCAGAGTGTCTCTGTTCTGGAAACACATATGCAAAGAAACCTCCCAGCCAGTTGAATCTTCTTTTCATTCTTCCTGGAGCTCCATGAGTTTGTCTGAGGGAATGAAAATTAAACAATTTCCTTACAACTCAGAAGGCAGACAGGTGTGCGACTGGTTGACAGAAGCCTAAGTCAACAGAGGAGTAGCCAGGAGGAACATCCCAGAGAGAAAAGAAAAGTTTGATTGTCTTATCTGTGGGTTTGCACATAGCGAGGTATCTATGAAGTTAATGAATTATAAGATAGCAAAGTCCCTCTGATCTAGTTTGTGAGGCAAAAAGGCAAGTTGAGAGTTCCCACAATTCCACAAGACCACATGAAAGGGAAAACACTCTGTAAGAAACAGCAAGCCTTGAAAAAGGATAGAGAGAACAAGGTCCTAAAAATAAAACGTTAGCTCAGCCAGGACAATCAAACATAATTTGAAAACGTCATTCTGATTCTTATTTTCCTTTCCACTTACTTCCTTTTCAGTGCATTATCAGAGGTAATTATTTTTATTCAGGGAGCAGCCAGTTAAACGAGTTTGACTCTAGGAAGTCAGTCCTGTGAGTACCTCTCTTACCACGCACAGGAGAAAGAAAGGGGCAGGTGACAGCCAGCTCCAGCTCGTGAGCTCTGCCCAGAAACCAAACTACACACCCACTGACACATACTTGAGCACAAAACATAAAGTCTTGTGTAAGTGTCCCCACATAGAGTTGCTCAGGGTGGAAACCCCCAGTGACAACACATAGCCACGCACACCTATGTCCAAAGACCCAAGTCCATGCTCAAACCCTTTCACTTAGATGTCACACTTATACAGAGCATTCACCTTTGGATGCAACGTGACCTTCTATTTCATTTCCAGAGCAAGGTTCTCATGATCAGTTTTATTTGATCAGCCCTTTGTGGGCTTCCCTGGAGGCTCAAAGGTTAAAGCATCTGCCTGCAATGCGGGAGACCTGGGTTCATTCCCTGGATCAGGAAGATCCCCTGGAGAAGGAAACAGCAACCCACTCCAGTATTCTTGCCTGGAGAATCCCTTGGACAGAGAAGCCTGGCAGGCTATAGTTGATGGGGTCACAAAGAGTTGGACACAACTGAGTGACTTAGTCCAGCACACACAGCACAGAATTCAAAGACACGGCTTAATAACAGGTAGCAATCCGATGAAACTGGACACTGGAGCAAGGAGATAAACTTATATTCTGTTGTTGTTTAGTCGCTAAGTCATGTCTGATTCTTTGAGCCCTCCAGGCTCCTCTTTCCATGGGAATTTCCCAGGCAAGAATACTGGAATGGTTTGCTATTTCCTTCTCCAGAGGATCATCCTCACCCAGGGATTGAACCTGCATCTCCTTCATTGGCAGGCAGATACTTTACCAGTCAGCCATCATGAAAGTCCAATAGGATATATAGAGAAAGATATATATACATATGTATATATGTATACATGTGTATACATATGTATATATGTATACATATATGTATATATGTATATATATATGTATATATGTATATATATTAGATCATGGGAAAGAGCACCTACTTGGATTCCCTTCAGTGACTCCCTTCAGTTACCTTTTACTTAAAGGTCTATCCATTTTGTTGCAACTGGTGGAATTTCATTCTTTTTAATGGTTGAGTAATTATTTTATTGAAGATATATAAGCATGTGTTTCTGCAAATAAAGTACCCTTGTTTCACACGAGACTTGGGTCCCTCGCATCCTTCTTTTCATTGACTCCAGTCCCTAGGTCCTGGTCTGTAAAGACCATAACAAAATAGGAATTGGCTCACAAGGCTATGGAGGCTGAGAAGTCCTACAATCTGCCACCTGCAAGTTGAAAACCAGGAAATCTGAGACCATAATTCAACCTGAAGCTGGAGGCCAGTAAACAGGGGTTACAGGGTCTGAACTCCAGATTCTCCTTATGCCAACATCACATGGTCTTAATCACTGAAGCTTTGTAGTATGTTTTAAAATAATTAAGTTGTGGGGATTCCCTGATGGTCCAGTAGTTAAGACTCAGCATTTTCACTGCTAAGGGTCTGGATTCAATCCCTAGTCGGGAAACTAAGATCCTATAAGCCGCTCAATGTGGCCTCCCCTTGAAAAAATTCAAATTATTAACTGAGTCCTACAGCTTTGTTCTATTTTTGAAGATTGCTCTGGATACTTTCAATCCCTTGTGTTTCTTTTTAAATGAATTTTAGAATCAACCTGACTATCCCTAAAAAAAAAAGGCCATCTGGAATTTTGGCAGAGACTACATTGACTGTATCTATCAACTTGGGAAGATTGTCATCTTAACAATATTAAGTCTTCCTCCTTCCTATGGGATGTCTTTCCATTTATTCTGTTCTTGCTTCATTCCCTTCAATGATATTTTGGAATTTTCAGTGTACCAGTCTCATTTGCTATCAATAGCATTTACAGTTCCGTGGCCTTGAGAGGATAATTAGAATCTGTGTATGACTGGGAGATACCACTGAATGTTCTGTCTCTGAGAAAATCAGTTCTAGAACAGGTTGGACAATACATGCCTTCTAGAGGCTGGCTAGACATGCCATATATAAGATAATAGAAGCCCACTACTGATCTTTCGTATATCTGGATAATTACACCGACTGTAGAGGACCACTTTCTGTGGCTCTCAATGTTAGAACCCAGTTTCTTTCTTTTTTTTGACTGTCCTGAGTTGGTGTAAATCTCTTAGGATGCCATGAATTGATGGGACTAGAGAGGGTATCCAAAGAATCATACCTCTAAATTCCTACCAAAAGGGACTTAAGACCACCTTCCAATGCAGGGGGTGCAGGTTCGTTCCCTGGTCAGAGAGCCGGATCCCATATGCCACAACTAATTTTCCTTGCCACAACTAAAGGTTCCATGTGCCACAACTTGGTGACATTGGTGAAGACCTGGTGAAGCCAAATAAACAAACAAATATTTGTTAAATGAATAAATAAATAGCTTTCCAGATGTTTGTACAATAAGCTCTTTACAATGATTACACTTTGGCCAGAGAAATATATACTATACCAAATAAATGTATCTAATTTTTAAAGAATGTACACCTGGTATACACATATATCTATGAAAGCCTACAGGAAACCTTACCACACAGAGCCTACCAAAGCACTCAGATCATAAAATTCTTATATTCACTTGTAACAATATTTCTCTCTACATCATTTTTGTCTCTGCCATTCTCTCTGAATACTAATATATAAATTCCCTGGTGGTTCAGTGGTAAAGAATCTGCTTGCCAGTGCAAGAGATGCAGTTTCGATCCCAGGGTTGAGAAGACCCCATGAAGAAAGAAACGGCAACCCACTCCAGTATTCTTGCCTGCAGAATCCCATGGACAGAGGAGCCTGGTGGGCTACAGTCCATGGGGCCACAAAGAGTGAGAAACGACTTAGCGACTAAACAATATTCAATGATCACCTGACCGCTTGCCCATTCTGTGTCAAGCTAAGAAGAGGTACAAAACCTCCTGGGATGACCCTTCCTATGGGTCCAATACTAACCCACCTATTAGAAGAATGTTCTAAATCTGTGACCAAACTCTGTCTCCTCAACTATATCTCACTATGATAAAAGAAAAATGTTGGCTACTTCTTCTTCTCTTAATTGGACTGTAAAATCCTTAGGGATATAAAACACTCCTATATGCCTTATGCTTTCATGCCATTGCCTCTGAAATTATTTTTAAAGGCTCCCCTCCCATCCACGACTCCAGCTCCAGGGCTCTAGTAAATGTTGACAGCACCCATCTGAACAACAGTGGTCAGTGGTTTACGGGGGGAAAACTCTACCTCCCCTACAGTCCTTGAAAGTGAAAGTGTTGGTCGCTCAGTCGTGTCCGACTCTTTGTGACCCCATGAACTGTAGCCTGCCACCCTCCACTGTCCATGGGATTCTCCAGGCACGAATACTGTAATAGGTTAAGCTGGTCTAGTTTTCTTTGACTGTTTCTCATTTCTTTTCTAAACAAAACATTTAATTTCATTTTTAATATTTATTTATTTATTTGGCTGCTCCAGGTCTTAGTTGTAGCACTCAGGATCTTTATTTGTGGCATGTGGGATCTAGTTCCCTGACCAGGGATCAAACCTGGACCCCCTGCATTGGGAATGCTGAGTCTTAGCCACTGGACCACCAGGGAAATCCCTAACTTCATTTTTATACAAAGTAATTCAGACAATGAATAAAGAGCTGGAAGACTTCAAGCTCTCTCTTCAGTGCCATGTATTGCTAAATGCAGGGCATTGGAATCAAGGGTCCAGTGAGGCTGTGAAACTGTTAATTCTGATAACTGTATTTGATGACTGGAAAATATGTACATAGCCTACCTACAGTTTATACATACCTATGGTGCCAAATCTCCCAGGCAGGACTCTAATCAAAACAACATTACTGCTTTTGTGGCTATCCTTCCTTGTCTTTTCTCTTTTCATTTACTTCTGAATTTCTATTAGCATATTAAAAAGTGTAGTTTGGGACTTCCTTGGGGGTCCAGTGGTTAAGAATCCACTTCCACCACAGGGACAGGGAAGGGGGGTAGGGAGGGAGCTTCCCTCGTGGCTCAGTGATAAAGCACCTGCTGCCAATGCAGGAGACGCTGGTTTGATCCTATAGGATCTTATGGAGCCTGTCCCCTACAGCCAGGGAGCTGCAACTGCTGAGCCCACACACCTAGAGTCTGTGCTCTGCAACAAGAGAAGCCACCACAACAAGAAAGAAGCCCACACACCGCGGCTAAGGAGTGGCCCCTACTTGCCGCAGCTGGAGAAAAGCCTGCGCAGCACAGACCCAACACAGTCAAAAATACATACATTCCTTAAATTATTTTTTAACAAATAATTGTCTAATGCAGAAGACACCAGTTTGATCCCTGGTCTGCGAACTAAGATCCCATATGCTCTGTGAAATGGCCACATACACACAAAAAATTCCCCCCTTGAAGGGCCAAACTTTCCCTCCAAAGTTTTTCCTTGAAGGGAAAAATTTTCCCTCCTCTAAAGGGAGGAATAGAGCTATGAAGAAGGAGATACAAATAGGGAGAGAATAAGAGTAAAATGGGAAGTGAAATCCACCCCACATGTGTGCAAGACTATAGTCTAGAGACCATAAAAGTTAATAATCACAACTGATATTGAACTTAACATTCATATTAATTCTCCCAACTCATACACACTTATAATCCAAGTACAATGCATATCTGTTTTATTACACGCAGAGAGTTTATTTGCAACAATAACACAACTCTCACTGGTGACATTTCTGTTCAGTTAGTACAGTAATGTCACAGATACAATCAGCAGTTCACTCATGAATGTCCAGAAGAAACTCCTTACGGAAATATATCTATGAATAAAACTTTAAAAATTCAACACATGCTTCTGTACTCTGTCTGCCTACATGTTGTGAGAAATTCCTTAACAGACTGTATGACACTTGGTTCCACCTCATAAGGGGTTAAATCTGTTATGCCAGCCTCACCCTCAAGCTTACCACCCGCATTTCAAAGCAAGTGGATCTGCCAATCACATTCTTTCCATACAGACAAGTGACCTGTGGCCTATAGACAAGTGACTGCACTGAGTTAAGGGTGTTATTAACACTGTAGGCTATGGGGCAGAAGGTGTGTGTGCAGGCTAAGTCACTTCAGTTGTATCAGACTCTGTGAGCTTATGGACTATAGCCCACCCGGCTCCTCTATCCATGGGATTTCCTTGGCAAGAATACTGGAGTGGGTTGCCATGCCCTCCTCCAGACGGTCTTCCCAACCCAGAGACAGAACTCAATCTCTTTTGTCTCTTGCACTGGCAGATGAGTTCTTTACCAATAGCGCCACCTGTGACGGCAAGGGCCAGAAGACAAAAAGATCCAAAGTGAGGAAGATAAAACATATGGAGATGACGCCCTGAGATGGGGACCATCTGCCTTCTGGTTCAGTCGTTCAGCCTTCCCGTCTCTTCCGCATCACCCTCACCCCAAAATAATTCACTTAATAAATAGAGTGACCACGTTAAGTTGACATCAAGACAGAAGAGAACTGCTCAAATCTAGAGGATTCCAGAGCTACTTTATCTTCCTGCTGACTTTAACTGAGCAGTCCTTCCTGTTTTCAGGGCCAATAAGCGTACTGATGGAGTACAAAGGGCATGTATCAGGCTAGGCACTTTCACACTAGGAGGAAACTGAAGTTCGGAGAGATTAAGTTCTGAATTAGCCTGGGTTAAATACCAAAAAAAAAAAAAAAAAAAAAGAGCAAGTAAGTAAACTTCCAAGAAAGGTTCTGTATGTAGTAGTTGTTGTTATTGTTTTCCTTTTGGCCATGCTGCTTGCAGGATCTTAGATTCCAGACCAAGGATGGAACCCACACCCCCTCAGCAGTGAAAGTGCAGAGCCCTAACCACTGGACCACCAGGGAATTCCCCAGGCCCCAACCCTTTACTACAAACCCAGTGTTCTTTAACCTGCTTCATGACACGTATGTCCTTGTCACTCAAGTGGACAAGACACATAGTATCATGAAGGAGTTATGTCAAAATCCAAAGCAATCACGGAAACCACAATGCTAAAACTAAATTTCACCAACAAATACACCCTAAGTTGGAAAGCATGTGTGAGCAGAATCTGCCTCTGTGTTCTTCCCTGTTACCTAGGAGCATGTCTGCATGTCTGTCTTCAGAATGCATTTGGAAAATAACTATAAATCAGAATTTGCTTCCTCGGTCCAAGCCATTTCCCAGGCAAGAGTACTGGAGTGGGTTGTCATTTTCTTCTCTAGGGGATCTTCCCAACCCAGGGAATCAAACCCAGGTCTCTTGCATTGCAGGCAGATTCTTTGCCATCTGAGTCACCAGGGAAGCCCAAATTTGCTTCCAGTACTCACCAAATGATGGAATCCGGGATCACTTGCTTTGTTTGTTCATTTTCCTGGATCTAAGCCCAAGCCTATTTCTATCTTCTGTTTTAGGGAGAAGGACCTGAATTCAGACTTCCATTGTGAGCCCCGGAGGGGTTGGGGTAGGGAGTCAGGAAGGGGCCAGAACCCCGAGGGGACACAGCATACAAATCATTCAAGACTTCAAGACGCCCTGACAGGTATCAGAGAACCTCAGGCTCCATCAGTCTCCTGACGCCCACTCCAGAGAGGATGAATGGACAGAAGAGCTCACTGAGCAGCGGCTCTCTTTAAGCCTCAAGACTTGCACAGATAACCCGCCCCTCTGCCCAGTGATATCTCCTGGTGATGAGGTGGAGAGCAGAGGAGTTACCACCACATCATTCACCCTCCGGTTCTTCTCAGATAGGAAGGATTGTGACTCTTCTCATCTCCACCCTCCTCCTAGAGACCTGGGGCTTGAAATGCCCTTTGAACCATGAAAAAAAAAAAAAGAGGCTCCATCATGCTGCCTGAAAGGCCTGACCACATTCAAACAAATTCTTTTTACAGTAAGACAGAGCATTATCAGCTTTTCTTGCTTCCTTTAAGTCTGGACTTTTCACCTCTTTGGGAATTCCTGAAATACATGTGATATACAGTAGAGATGAGAAGTTCTAAACTTTATCTTGGCTCCTCCTGAAACCTCCCTCCATAGGGGAAGAAATGGAATCCAAGATAGGGAGCCCTGGGACACCTAGGGAAATCAAACAGCATCAAATTTAAAATATCATTCCCAACACGAACACATTTTATGTCCTTTCAAGTGTTATATAAATTCAAGAGGTTTTTATTATAATTATCATTTTACTTACGACATTCCTGATTTCATAACCTTCCATCTACTACATGCAAACCTCAAAAGTCCAAAAATAATATATCTTAAAATATATGCTGGCTATTTTCTCTTCCTGGGATTACTGTTGTTGTTTGGGTGATAAATCACGCCCTGCTCTTTGAGATCCCATGGATTATAGCCCGCCCGGTTCCTCTGTCCATGGGATTCCCGAGGCAAGAATACTGGAGTGGGTTGCCTTTTTTGAGAGGATCTTCCCGTGCCAGGGGTTGAACCAGCATTTTCTGCACTGCAGGCAGATTCTTCAATGCTGCACCCCAAGCACAGAATAAGGGTTACTGATAAGAAAGAAGAGCCAAGAACACACAACCACCGCCTGCTCTCAGCACAGAGCTACCTCTGACCCATCCGTGTTCACTTTTGCCTACCTGATGGACACACCAAAGACGTCTATACCTGCTGCTGCGGGCTTGTTTCACACGCCTGGCTTCCACCACTATCAGTCACACTGCATTTCCAAGGACCAGTCCCCACTTAGCTGTTCACCCTGCTTGGTTTTCCCTTTTAAAAAAGGGGCTCCCGGGTGTCAACTACAAATTGGCACTTACCAAGAGCGCTGCCAGCGACTGAACAACAAGGCATTTGCCGTCTGCCTCTACGGAGACTGAAGCCCACGGTGCTATAGGTGCTGACCTTCACCAACCCCTGAGGGAGTTACGGTGGAGAGAGGCACTCTGTGCTCCAGGGAATCTGGTGGGACAGGTCTTTAGATAGTTGGATGCTTTTAGGAACAGATTTGATGATCTCAATCCTTGCATCTCCTCATATCTAGAAGTGAAGTGAAGTGAAGTCGCTCAGTCGTGTCCTACTCTTTGTGACCCTGTGGACTGTAGCATACCAGGCTCCTCTGTCCATGGGATTCCCCAGGCAAGAATACTGGAGTGGGTTGCCATTTCCTTCTCCAGGGGAACTTCCCGACCCAGGGATCAAACCTGGGCCTCCCTCATTGAAGGCAGACGCTTTAACCTCTGAGCCACCAGGGAAGCCCTCATATCTAGAGAAATACTAAATCCCTTCAGGGTGACATCAGATCCTCATGACTAACAAAAAACCTTTTGCAACAGGAGTGCTTCATGGTATTGAACTCCCCCTTCACCAAAACCTTATATACTTACTTTCTCCCACTGCCGCTTTCGAGCAGTCTCTCAGAGCTATCTGAGATGCTGCCTCCCAGGCTGCAGTCTTCATTTTGCCCCAATAAAACTTAACTCACAGCTCTCAAGTTGTATATCTTTTTTTTTAGTCGACATGGAACTTTAAATATCTTTTGGCAGTTTCCCCCATAAGCAAGGAGATCTGTTTTGTTGTCCTATCTTTCTAGCCCACAGCCCTCTGCAGAGAAAAAAGCAGAAAAAAATGCAGTCTACAAGATTGCAGGAACACACACACACACGTACAGTTTCTCATTCTCTAATAAAGGAGTCCCAGACCCAGGCAGGCACAATCAGGGAGTCAGCTCAGCTGCGTTGTAACCTAAATGCTGTGTCACACAGGGTGTGTCCTCCTAAGGACCCTAGACATAGAAGGGAATTTCAGGGAAACAATAACAAAGGCCTGGCAAGATGAAATAGGCACCTGTGGGAAAACATCACTGTCTCATTCTGCAAGGAAATCCAACCAGTCCATCCTAAAGGAAATCAGTCCTGAATATTCATTGGAAGGACTGATGCTGAAGCTGAAACTCCAGTACTTTGGCCACCTGATGCGAAGAACTGACTCATTGGAAAAGACCCTGATGCTGGGAAAGATTGAAGGTGGCAGGAGAAGGGGACGACAGAGGATGAGATGCTTGGGTGGGGAGCATCAGCACTGACCCTGGTGCTATGATTACAGAGGCAGAGGTTTTGATTTCTAGTTCTGTGTTGGTGACTCACTGAGCATATCGCCTGACCTTGTCATTCCTTCTCATCTTAATTTGGGACCAGGACACCTGTTTCTCTCCTCAGGGCAGTAAAGAATTACAGACAGCAGGAGGAAGTGAATGACACCAGAAAAGGGGCAGGCCAGCTAAGAAGTCCACACACATAGTCTCTCCCCCTCAACTCTCTAATTCCGAAGGCTCGCTTGCAACTGCATCTTGCGACCCACATCACGGTAGCCCTACCAGTTTTCATTTCTGTCCCTACCTCTGCCTGTAATTCCCTATGGGGTAATCAGAAATAGCTACCCCAGTGGCTCCATGGTCGGGAAGATCCCCTGGAGACAGGAATGGCCACCCTCCAGTATTCTTGCCTAAGAAATCCCATAGATTGAGGAACCTAGTGGGCCACAGTCCGAATTGCTTGCTGATGGCATTGTTTTCTACCTGGGAGAAAGCTAAGTTGGAACTTTTGGAAACAAAGTTAATATATCGTCTGCATCCAACTGCGGCAAGTAGAAGGAACACGGGGACCAAGGTCAGGGATGCAGGATAGATTTATCTTAATCTTTTAATGTCTTGGTTTTCTAATCTTTAATCTGAGATTATCATGAGCACTTACCTCAGAGGATTCTAGTGAGAATTAATGAGAATGTGAAAATGTTCTTCAAAGGAACAAACTGTGCCATTTGCAGAGACTAATACGGACCTAGAGACTGTCACACAAAGTGAAGTCAGAAAGAGAAAAATAGCATTGTTTATTAAAGCATATATGTGGAATCTAGAAAAACAGTACAGATGAACATATCTGCAAAGCAGAAATAGAGACACCGACATAGAGAACAAATGGACTCCGGGCAGGGTTGAGGGGGGTGGGGCCGGTGGGTGGGAAGGGCTGGGATGAATTGGGAAATTGAGACTGACTTATATAAGGAGCCTGGTAGGCTACAGTCCATGGGGTAGCTAAGAGTCAGACACGACTGAGCAACTTGACTTTCACTTTTCACTTTCATGCACTGGAGAAGGAAATGGCAACCCACTCCAGTGTTCTTGCCTGGAGAATCCCAGGGATGGGGGAGCCTAGTGGGCTTCCGTCTCTGGGGTCACACAGAGTTAGACACGACTGAAGTGACTTAGCAGTAGCAGTAGCAGTATATAAACTACTATGTATAAAATATACAACTAACATTAACTTATTGCACAGCACAGGGAACTCTACTCAGTGCTCTGCGGTGACCTAAATGGGAAGACAATCCAAAAAAAGGGGGATATATGTATACCTCTAGCTGATTCACTTTGCTGCGCAGCATAAAATAACACATTGTAAAGCAACTATACTCCAGTAAATTTTATGGCAAAAACCACCACAATATTGTAAAGTAATTTGCCTCCAATTAAAATTTAAAAAAAAAAAAACCTGATGCTAAAAAGGTAAGTAGTAAAGCTTCTAAAGTTAAAAAAAGAAAAAGTAACAGTTACACCTTCCTCTTCCAGCAAGAATTCATGTGTGTTTACTTTGCATACATAATTACTTTTGGATACGTAATTACTTTTATATAATTATATAGACATAATTACTTTTCAGACCAAAGGTTCCAACTCAGTGTTCCTAAATAACACATTCTACCTGACAGTCTCTAACTCTAATTTCTACTTCCCCACCACAATGATCTCAAGACAGTGTGGCTTTCCTTCAAAGCACTGGCATAAATGTGGATATATTCCCTTTCCTCTAACACAGGCACCATATAATGAAAGTGCTGAATGACTTCCTTAGTTTTGCTCTTTCCTTCTCCAGGGGATCTTCCCAACCCAGGGATCTTCCCAACTCAGGAATCAAACCCAGGTCTCCTACATGGCAGGCAGATTCTTTACAGTCTGAGCCACCAAGGAAGCTAATGGGGGATAGTTCGGTTCAGTAGCTCAGTTGTGTCCGACTCTTTGCAACCCCATGGTCCGCAGCACACCAGGCCTCCCTGTCCATCACCAACTCCCAGAGTTTACTCAAACTCATCTCCATTGGTTGGTGATGCCATCCAACCATCTCTTCCTCTGCCATCCCCTCCTTCTCCTGCCTTCAATTTGTCCCAGCATCAGTGTCTTCCAATGAGTCAGTTGTTCGCATCAGGTGACCAAAGTATTGGAGTTTCAGCTTCAGCATCAGTCCTTCCAATGAACATTCAGGACTGATTTCCTTTAGGATGGACTGGTTGGATCTCCTTGCAGTCCAAGGGACTCTCAAGAGTCTTCTTCAACATTACAGTTCAAAAGCATCAATTCTTCAGCACTCAACTATCTTTATAGTCCGACTCTCACAACCACACATGACTACTGGAAAAACCATAGCTTTGACTAGACAGACCTTTCTTGGCAGGATAATGGAAGATAGCTGGAAAATAAATTCAGTGAGCAAAAACTGCAGGACCACTGTGTGTGTTCACGAATGTGGGTGTGGATAAGGAAAGTATGTAGGCGTGTATTTTATTAAATAGCAGTGAACAGTTCTACTGGCTTGTTATCTTAATATAGCCTCAGTGCAGCCCCACAGTAGCCCCACCTCAGCTGTGCTTCCCGCTCTGAACTTAATGCATGAGAAAGGTGCTTTGTTTTCAGTTGCGTCTTTGCTTGAAGTCATTTATATCTTCCACAATAAAGGCCCAAAAGGCATACCCGTAGGCTTTGGCTACCTTTCAGTATTTTTATTACAAGTCTCAGAAGTATAGCCCAGTGAAGTTTGAAACCCAATATACACATATTGTTGTTAGTTATTTGCTCAGTCATGCCTGACTCTTTGCAACTCCATGAACTGTAGCTCACCAGGCTCCTCTGTCCGTGGGATTTCTCAGGCAGGAATACTGGAATGGGTTGCCAATCCATACTCCAGGGGATCTTCCCAACCCAGGGATCGAACCCCTGTCTCCTACATTGGCAGTATTCTTTACCATTGAGCCATCAGGGAAACTCCAATATACCCGTTTCTGCCATTAATTAGCTGTGGTCTCTTGAGCAATCTCTTTTTTTTTTCATCTGTTAAACTGAGTTTATAGTATTATCTATCTCCAAGAATCACTGTAAGAATTAAATGATACTTAGAACAATACATAGCACATAACAAATAATAGTTATTACTAATTATTCCTATAATAATTATAGAAATAAAATATTCCCATAATAATTATACTATTATTCTTCAAATTATGATATCTACAAATGATTTCTCCTTTTGGATAAGATTTTCATCCTAGGCAGTATTAATATAATGACATAATATCACAATTAGAATATTTATATGTCTATGGATCAAGGGAATAAGAAAATTACTTCCTGAAATTTAAATTTAATATGGGCTTCCCTGGTTTACAGAAGGGACTTCCCTGGTGGTCCAGTGGCTAAGACTCTGCACTTCCAATGCCGGCTGTCTGGGTTCAATGTCTAGTCAGGGAACTAGATCCATATGCCACAACTAAGAGTTCACATGCTGCACCGGAGACCCGACACAGCCAAATAAATAGACAAATATTTTTAAAATATCCTTACAGTAAATATTACCTAGGTTTCTACTACAATTTTCTCATCTTCCTTCTGAGAAGTACCTACTTTTTATAAATGTTAAATTTTCAACTCTCCTGCTCTCTTTTATAAATTGCTTCATGGTCTTAAATTGAAATATCATATACTTAGAATAAAAGTAGATAAAACAAATTTCAGAATTCCTTTTCCACGCTCTAACACCCCAAATTTAAAACCAGTGTGATCAAAGAAACTTTGTAAAAGTTTCAAGGCCCAAGATGATCCATCAATTAAGTCAGAATCAAGAAACAGTCGGGAATAGGAACCGAGTGCTGGGATCTGTTAAGGCTCCAGAAGTTGATTCCAACATGGAGCCAATTTCAGGAACTTTGCCTTAAACCCTCATCTCCTTCCTTTCTTATTTAACACAGAAGAAATCCACCAGTCTCTAATTTAATAATAAAGTTCTAGATTGGCTGCTGTGTTTATTATCCTCTCTCTCTCTCTCTTTGGCCAAATTTTATCACTTCCCTGTGTTTTAATTCCTAATCTATAACATCATGGATTATCATTATCCTTGCACTATCTAATCAGAGACATTCTGATAAATGAGATAAAACATGTGAAAGGACTTTTTAAAGTTTTAGAATAAAAGGATTTCAGAAACCCAAGGTAGAATTATTCCCCTCCAACACACACACACACACACACACACACACACATACACATACACACACACATATACAGACATATATACATACACACACATATACATACTCATATATACACACATGTACACACACATACATACACATATACACACACACACACATGCCCACTGCCATCTCTTCTGAAGAATCCTCACTTCCCATCAGTTACTTTTTTATAGTAAGACCTGGGGATCTGTTAAGCCTTGTCTATATATTCCAGAGAACTTCAAGACAACTCTGCTCACTGCCCCATCATTTACTAGTCATACTTTTTCTCCTTTCATATATCACTGGGTCTTCTCTGATGGCGTGGTGGTGAAAAATTTGCCTGCCAATGCAGGGGCCATAAGAGACCATGGTTCAATCCCCGGGTCAGGAAGATCCCCTGGTGTAGGAAATGGCAACTCACTCCAGTATTTTGCCTGGAGGAGTCCATGGACAGAAGGGCCTGGTGGGCTACAGTCCTTGTAGTCGCAGAGTTGGACACAACCAAGCAGGCACTCATGCATCTTTCCCTCAAAATGGCTATGTAAACCAGTCCTTCTACTAGAATCTTTATTTGCTGTCAATAGATTGAGATCCATAGGAAAATCAAGAAATGTAAGTGTACCTCCACCAAGATGCAGAAAGCAGTTTAAAGCAAAGTGATGCAAATATTGCCTGAAACACCTGCTACCCTCCTGGATTGTTGATTCGTCCTGGGAATAAAAATGCGGCAGTGACATGAACTTTACTTGATCTTATTTTGCTTGATCTTACTTTTTGAAGTGAAAGAGCTAAAGATGGGACTTCCCTGGTGGTCCAATGGCTAAGACTCTGAGCTCCCAATGTAGGGAGCCCAGGTTTGATCCCATACGTCACAACTAAAAATCCTGCATGCCTCGACTATAACCTGATGCAGGCAAATAAATATATAAAAATAAATATTTTAAAAAAGAGCAAGAAAAGACTAAAACAAAGACAGTACAAGAGAACGAAAATCATGAGGTTTGTGTCTACGCTCAAGAGGAAAACCCTCAGAATTTTTGCCTAACATTTATTTAATTGAACAACAAAGATACATTAAGTACTGTTCACCATCCCTTGCTCTGGTTTCCTCCATTTGAGCTTCCCAGGCGGCACTGTGGTAAAGAATATGCCTGCAATGTGGGAGACCTGGGTTTGATCCCTGGGTCAGGAAGATCCCCTGGAGGAGGAAATGGCAACCCACTCCAGTAGTCTTGCTTGGAAAATTCCACAGACAGAAGAACCCAGCGGGCTACAGCCCATAGGGTAGCAAAGAGTCAGACACGACTGAGCACACAACGTATTTCTGGACCTTTTTCCAGAACCCAGGTAAGGAGATTCAGTTTAGGCATTCCACATTATCTCCCTCCTTTCCGCTTGCTCCTTGGAAGAAAAGTTATGACCAACCTAGATAGTACATTCAAAAGCAGAGACATTACTTTGACGACTAAGGTCTGTCTAGTCAAGGTTATGGTTTTTCCTGTGGTCATGTATGGATGTGGGAGTTGGACTGTGAAGAAGGCTGAGCACCGAAGAATTGATGCTTTTGAGCTGTGGTGTTGGAGAAGACTCTTGAGAGTCCCTTGGAGATCCAAGGGATCCAACCAGTCCATTCTGAAGGAGATCAGCCCTGGGATTTCTTTGGAAGGAATGATGCTAAAGCTGAGGCTCCAATACTTTGGCCACCTCATGCGAAGAATTGACTCATTGGAAAAGACTCTGATGGTGGGAGGGGTTGGGGGCAGGAGGAGAAGGGGACGACAGAGGATGAGATGGCTGGATGGCATCACGGACTCGATGGATGTGAGTTTGAGTGAACTCCGGGAGCTGGTGATGGACAGGGAGGCCTGGCGAGCTGCAGTTCATGAGGTCGCAAAGAGTCGGACACGACTGAGCGACTGAACTGAACTGAACTTCCCGATAAACCCAGACTCTTTCCCTGAGTGACCATGGAGCAGAGTTCAGACAATAAACCAAGTGAAGCAATTCACTTTGGACCCCACTCTTAACTGATACAAATCAACACAGCTTTCTTGACACTGATTTCTGCTTCCCACTGCTGCCTGGTATGTTTCATGGCATATAGTAAAATGATAAACACTTACACAGTGCTCACCACCTGTCAGGCACTGTTCTAAACACTTTACATATAGATGAAGGAACTTGTCACAGAGAAGTTAAGTAACTTGCTCTAGATCACACAGCTGCTGCGGCTGCTGCTGCTAAATCACTTCAGTCATGTCCGACTCTGTGCGACCCCATAGACAGCAGCCCATCGGGCTTCCCCATCCCTGGGATTCTCCAGGCAAGAACACTGGAGTGGGTTGCCATTTCCTTCTCCAATGCATGAAAGTGAAAAGTGAAAGTCAAGTCGCTTAGTTGTGTCTGACTCTAAAGACCCCATGGACTGCAGCCTACTAGGCTCCTCCGTCCATGGGATTTTCCAGGCCATTGCCTTCTCCAGATCACACAGGTAGTCAGCAGGGATTTGGAACTTCAGCCCAGGTTGTGTGGTTTTAGAATCAGTGCTTTTACATTACACTGTACACTGCTCCCTTAACAGATTCTCAAAAATTATTTTTTAAAAAATTAAAATTGCCTTTAATATTGCTTTGTGGGGTTTTGGGAAATAAAGTTTACAAAGCATAAAATGCACCCTTTTAATGTATACAATTTAGTGGTTTTTTAGTATATTCACAAAGTTGTACAACCATCACTGCTATCTAGTTTTAGACTATTTTCATCACATCCCTTAAAAAAAACTCTGTCCTAGGGGCTTCCCTGGTGGCACAGTGTTAAAGAATCTGCCTGCCAATGTAGGAGACATCAGTTTGATCCCTGGTCCAGGAAGATCCCATGTGCTGAGGAACAACTAAGCCCACACGCCACAGCTATTGAGCCTTTGCTGTAGAGCCCGAGAGCCACAACTACTGAACCCACGCACTCTAACTACTGAAGCTGGAGCACCCTAGAGCCGGTGCTCCACAAGAGCAGTCACCGCAGCTAGGAGGCCGTGCACTGCAATGAAGAGTAGCCTCCCGGTGGCCACAGCTAGAGAAAAACCCGTGTAGCAATGAAGACCCAGTGCAGCCAAAAATAAATTTTAAAAAATAGATACAAACCTGTACCAAGAGCAGCCACTTCCCGATGCCCACCTCCCACCACAAGCACCTGAGCAATCACTAATCTATCTCTCAGCTTTATGGATTTGCCTGTTTTAGATATCTCATATAAATTGAATCATATAATCTGTGACCTGTGTTAGGCTTTAGCAAGTTTCCAAGTTTCATCCATTGTATTAATGAGGGTTCTCTGGAGAAACAACTAATAGGATATATATATGAGGAAATTTATCCTACATATAATAGGATATATATATATGTATATATATATATGAGGAAATTTATTATAGGAATTGGCTTGCAAGGCTATGGAGGCTGAGAAGCCCCACAATCTGCCATCTGCAAGTTGGAAAGTCAGGAAATCTGGGACTATAATTCAACTTGAGGCTGGAGGCCTGAAAACAGGGATCCCAGGGTCTGAAATTCTCCTTATGCCTACAGTGCATGGCCTTAGTCACTGCAGCTTTGTAGTACATTTTAAAATAATTAATTCTGGGGACTCCCCTGGAGGTTTAGCAGTTAGGACTCAGTGCTTTCACTGCCAAGGGCTGAGGTTTAATCCCTGGTCAGGGAACTAAGATCCTGCAAGTTTTTATATACCTTACCTACAGAAATCACTGCTCCCCAGACACCCAAAATTTGTTTAGTTAATGTTGAAATAAAAATCACAAAGGTGCAGCACCTAATATCACTGTGAAACCACACAACTCAGAGTCCTATCCCAGGGTTCAGTGAACTTCGTCTGATGGATTTATATCACACACTATCTGAATATATATAAACCCACAACCTGTGGCCTGCTGATACTATCAAAGCTTTATTGCTCTTCTGTTTGTAGATAATCTAAGCTCATACCTTTAAATCAGCTTGCCTCTATTTCCCAGCCCATGTTAAGTCAGTCAATTAAAAATAATTTTAATAGCAACCCAAAGGGATGGGAAGGGGTTCAAGAATGAGAGGATATATGTATACTTATGGCTGATTCATGTTGTTTTACAGCAGAAACCAACAAAACATTGTAAAGCAATGATCCTCCAATTAAAAATAATTTTTTATTTTTTTATTTTTTTTAATTTTTAATATAAATTTATTTATTTTAATTGGAGGTTAATTACTTTACAATATTGTATTGGTTTTGCCGTACATCAACATGAATCCGCCACAGGTATACACGCGTTCCCCATCCTAAACCCCCCTCCCTCCTCCCTCCCTGTACAATCCCTCTGGGCCAAATAACTAAATAGACATTTCTCCAAATAATTTTTTAAAAAAAGAAAAAAATAGCAGTCCAAGATGAGAAGATCTAGAAAGATCAAGGTAGTGGTGGTGAAGAGGAGGTGCTTTACAGATAATGATAAAATCACATTTCATTTATCTGCATTTTTTTCCAATCCTGAAAACTTGGAGTGTTCCTCAAAGTTATCTTCAGTTTTACTAAAGAAAGCCACTTCAGGATGACCCATGACCATTTTAACAACTTCATAGTGCATGTGGAAAATAAGGTCTAAGTGCAAAGGTGACTCATCTAGGGTCAGAAAATAAATCAGAGATCTGATCTGATGTGGGACTTGCTGATCATGAATCCATTATTACTCTTAATGAACATGGGTGAGGACAAGAAAAACAGGGTGAGACTTTGAGGCAATTTAGTGTTAAGGGAGCTATTTGGGCCTCAAGAAGGAATATAGGTTTACGTATGGCTGACTCATCTTGCTATGCAGTGAAGCTAACACAAAACTGTGAAGCAACTCTACTGCAATAAAAATTAATTAATAAAAATTAAAGAAGGGATGCAAACATGCCAAGTTCAACTCTCAGCGTCAAAAAATCATTCTCTTCCCACCCTGTAATTGAAGAAACCAGCACTGTGTCTCCTGGGCCACTTTAGACACACCTCCCTGCTAAAGAAACTCTAAAAAGAGCAAACCTGCCTTCCATTTCTTATTCTGCTTTACAAGAACACTATGAGATGCAACATGAATTCCACAAACGAATTCTAAACATGTACAATCAGAAGAGCCTTTTGAAAGCCATTAAAAAAAACCTAGCCTCCGTAACTAGCTGATGAGGAAACAGGGGCAGGGTTCAGGTTTTTTCCAATTAATTAGCACTTGAGCTAAGACTAGCCTTGTGTGCCTTGAACGTCCATCTGGTCCTCTTTCATTATAATTTTCCACCCTTCAAAAGGCTGACTGGGTATTGGTTCTTTTTTTATCCAGTTTTGTATGGATGAGGATAAGGAAGATGATCATAGTTGTTAGAATTCATCATGTGCCTACAGTTTCATAGTTTCTTCTGCCTGTCAAGCCTTTGGGTTGTATACGTGTCTGAATTAACCTCAGAAAATCCACCGCATGCATTTCTGAGGTTGAAGAGACTTCACATTCCAGTTGTATTTTCATTGCTGGCCCTGCAGGGCCTTAAGAATGTTTCAGTGAATATTCTGCTTATTTATTCCTCCACCAAAACTCATTTTGATTCATACTAAGAGGTCAGCCCCAGAGAACAGTAAAGGGGTCAGGGATTGGGACACATGGCGTAAGCCCACAGAAGTAGCAGAGCAGCTTCAAACCAGACTGGTTGTATCTGTGGTGTTTGCTTATAAATCTGATGGAAAGCAAGGCAGTCAAGACAGATTTTCAGCATTCCCTTAGCTCCCTGCCCTTTCCTTGAACCACAAGCCTAGCCTGTCACTTCTACTCAAATAAACAAGCCCTTCCCCGCTGCTGTAGCCTTTAACTAGTCTGAGGCAGCACTGACTTTGGGCTCTGGCTGGTGGGGCGTCACCCAGCACTTACTCAAGGGGCAGTGGACACTTGCTCTGTCTGGGTTAAGCCGACCCCATCCAACTTAAAAGTGACTTTGGAGAAGCTGATCCTAAGGACACAAACTCGGGGTAGTGTGGTCTACAGTGGGTCTTGAAAACTGATTACTATCAGAAAAAAAAAAGAGAAATTGCTTAGGGTCATCTTCTCTAAACTCCAAATTATCATCTTTGCAAATATTTTTCATCATTCAGGTGACAGCATAATATGAATATAACATCTATGGTGTCTCCCAGAGTTGTTCAACACAACAGCCCATGTGTACCTAACAAGACAGTACATTTGGTTAAATCATTCAAAACTGATGCTCTGGTGAAACCTAATAATTTTGAAGTTTTCTCCAGGAAGTTAACAGACTTCAAATATGAGTATTATATATTTATTATTGAGATTTTTCTATAGCCACAGTGTATGTGGTTCAGTGTAAAGAATCCACCTTTCAAGCAGGAGACATGGATTTGATTCCTGGGTCAGGAAGATTCCCTGGAGAAGGAAATGGCAATTTGCTCCAGTATTCATACCAGATCCCACAGACAGAGGAGCTTGGCAGGCTATAGTCCATGGGATCTCAGAGTTGGATACAGATGAGCAACTGCTGCTAAGTCGCTTCAGTCGTGTCCGACTCTGTGCGACCCCATAGATGGCAGCCCACCAGGCTTCCCCGACCCCGGGATTCTACAGGCAAGAATACTGGAGTGGGTTGCCATTTCCTTCTCCAATGCATGAAAGTGAAAAGTGAAAGTGAAGATGCTCAGTCATATCCGACTCTTAGGGACCCCATGGACTGCAGCCTACTAGGCTCCTCTGTCCATGGGATTTTCCAGGCAAGAGTACTAGAGTGGGGTGCCATTGCCTTCTATGAAATGAGCAACTAAACAACAATGGACCTTTGAAGCACTTTTTTCCCTTAAACTTTAGCATCCCCTACAATTTCTTAGTAGAATTCTAATATAACCCAGAATTACATACATACAATAATTTTAATTTAGATCAATGTTCTGAAAACAGCACCGTATTTCTACGTACTTTATTAACTGACAAAATACATGTTATGTGCATACACACTGTTATGTGTGTAAAAATAGGGTAGTTTACTATGACTGAAGGTGTAAGATGTTAACAGCTGTATAAGAAAAAAAAATTAAAGCAAAATTTCTTCTCGTTTATCATTCTTACCAGTAATTTAGTCCATAAAAGTATAAAACTGTAGGTATAAAAAAATTCAATCACTGTCTTCAAGTTGCTATGATCACTCAGTTGCTAAGAATTGGCTTTATTGAGGGATTTCCATAGCAATTTTGTGGCTAAGATCCCACACTTACTGTATGTGGGGACAGGTTTGATCCCTGGTTGGGGATTGAAGATCGACTCTTTGTGACCCCATGGACAGTAGCCTGCACCAGGCTCCTCCATCCGTGGGATTTTCTAGGCAAGAGTACTGGAGTGGGTTGCCATTTCCTTCTCCACACATGTTGCATGGTATAGCCAAAAAAAATACCAAACAAACCAGGAACTGGTTTTATTGAGGTGGTGAGGCCTGGAGGGTGGAGTAAAAGAACCTGAACTCACCTCCTATCACTGGGACACCAAAATTACAACTATTTACAGAACAACTACAGATAAAAATGACCTGAGGAAGAGCAGGAAGGGTTTTTGACAGCTAAACCTATAAGAAGGACGATGAGCAGGAGAAGTCAAGACCCCCGCCTGCAGCTGGGTACCCCACAAACTGCAGGATAGTAACTATTACAGAAGTTCTTGCCAAGCAGTGGGGTTCCGAGTCCCACACTAGGCTCCCAAGCGTAGGGTTCCCGAACCACTGGAAAGATGAGTACCCAGATTATCTGGCTTCGAAGGTCAGTAGGGATTCCCTGGTAGCTCAGCTGGTAAAGAATCGACCTGCAAGGCAGGAGACCCCGGTTTGATTTCTGGGTCGGGAAGATCTGCTGGAGAAGGGATAGGCTACCCACTCCAGTATTCTTGGGCTTCCCTAGTGTCTCAGCTAGTAAAGAATCTGCCTGTAATGCGGGAGACCTGGGTCCAGTCCCTGGGTTGGGAAGATCCCCTGGAGAAGGGAAAGGCCACCCACTCCATATTCTGGCCTGGAGAATTCCGTGGACTGTATGGTCCCTGGGGTCGCAAAGAGTAGGATGCAACTGAGCGACTTTTATTTCACTTTCATGGCTTCCCTGGTGGCTCAGACGGTAAAGAATCAGCCTGCAATGCAGAAGACCCAGGTTCAATTCCTGGGTTTCAAAGACCCCCTGGAGAAGAGAAGGGCTACCCACTGCAATATTCTTGCCTGGAGAATTCCATGGACAGAGGAGCCTGGCTGGCTATAGTCCATGGGGTTGAAAAGAGTTGGATATGACTAAGCGACTAACACACAAATGCTGTTTTAGTTTATATAAATAAACACAGAGAATTAGACAAAATGAGGTTACAGAGGAAAACACTCCAAATAAAGAAACAAAATAAAACACCAGAAGAAGAACAAAACTAAATGGAGCTAAGCAACATACATCCAACAGTTTAGGGTAATGATCATCAACAATAATAGGAGAACCTTAACACCCTGCTTACATCAAGGAAAGATCATCTAAGCAGAGAATCAATAAGGAGGGAGTGTGCAAAAAAGGAAACCCTTCTACATGGTTGATGGGAATGTAAACTGGTACAAATACTATGGAGAATAGTATGGAGTTTCCTCAAAAAATAAAAATAGAATCACCATATGAGCCAGCAATTCCTCTCCAGGGTATTTTTATGAGGAAAAAAATACTAATTCAAAAAGATATACACACCCCATGTTAATTACAACATTGTTCATAATAGCCAAGGTATGGAAATAGCCTCAGTGTCTATAAATAGTGTACGGAAGTGAAAGTGAAAGTCATTCAGTTGTGTCTGACCCTTTGTGACCCCATGGACTATACAGCTCATGGATTTTTCCAGGCCAGAATACTGGAGTGGGTAGCCTTTCGTTTCTCCAGGGGATCTTCCCAACCCAGAGATTGAACCCAGGTCTCCCGCATTGCAGGTGGATTCTTCACCAGCTGAGCTACAAGGAAAGCCCAAGAATACTTGAGTGGGTAGCCTATACCTTCTCCAGTGGATCTTCCCGATCCAGGAATCAAACTGAGGTCTCCTGCACTGCAGATGGATTCTTTACCAGCTGAGCTATAAGGGAAGGCCTAAATAGGTGGATGGATAAAGAATATGTAAGATAGATACACAGACAGATATAGAGAATGGAATATTACTCTGTCAAGAAAAGAATAAATCTTACCATTTATGCCAACATTAATGGATATAGAAGGTATAATGGTAAGTGAAATAAATCATACAGAGAAAGACAAATACCATATGATTTCACTTATATGTGAAATCTGGAAAAGAAAACAAATGACTAAACCTAGCAAAACAGAAATAGACTCACAGATACAGACAAAAACAGGTAGTGGCCAAAGGGGAAGCGGTTGAGGTGATGGGTGAAACAGGTGAGACTTCCAGTTATAAAATAAATGAGTCATGTGGATGAAATATATAACATGGAGAATATAGTCAATAATATTGTAATAACTTTGTATGATAACTAGACTTATTGTATTGATCCTTTTGAAATGCATAGAATTATCAAATTACTATTTTGTCCACCTGGAACTAACATAGTGTTGTAGGTCAATTATACTTTAATTAAAAAGAAAAGGAATTAGCTGTGTTGGCAACTGGCTATCTCAATGTCAAAAAGGGTTATTATTATAAAATTAGAAAACAAATTAAGTGCAGATTAGGTGTGGCGGCCGAGAAGGCAATGGCAACCCACTCCACTACGCTTGCCTGGAAAATCCCATGGACGAAGGAACCTGGTAGGTTGCAGCCCATGGGGTCGCTAAGGGTCAGACACCACTGAGAAACTTAACTTTCACTTTTCACTTTCATGCATTGGAGAAGGAAATGGCAACCCACTCCAGTGTTCTTGCCTGTAGAATCCCAGGGACCAGGGAGCCTGGTGGGCTGCCGTCTATGGGGTCACACAGAGTCGGACACGACTGAAGCAACTTAGCAGCAGCAGCAGGTGTGGAAGGGGCAAACCTAATGCTTAAAATCTGAGATAGAACTTAGACTGATGAGGGTTAAATAAACCATGAGCATCAAGGAAACCCTTGTTCCCTGGAATCTCACTTTTTAGAAGTGACTTTCACAGCATGGTATAGCCGGAGTATACATTGCTCAGTTCACCTGGAGTTGTAGTCAGGGGAAAGTTGTGGAGAAGACCCCCTGAGCTTAGAAGTGTAAGAGTAACTTTAGGAAATTGAGCTGAAGTCAAGGCATGGATAGGAACCCCTTCACTTCATCCCCACTTCCTTCTCCTTATCTAGAGCTGACAGTCTCTGCAGCTAAATTCTAACCTATTCTCCTCATGATCATTCTGGTTAGGAAACTCAAAGAAATTACAAGAAATTCAAAAATAAAAGACTCATTTTTTAAATCAAAGGATCTCCCAAGATTTGCCAGTCTATCTCAACTCTTCATTTTCTAAAGCAGAAAGATAAAAATAACAATAAAACAATAAAGCTCACTGACGTAAGTACCTTGTTCTTGGCTAACAAAAAGAGTGCCAGTGCTTAAAACAGATTTCAGGTCCTTGGACTCCTTCCATTCTACACAAGACTCTTTCCATGCTACACAAGTATTTGTGTAATATCTCCTTTTCCTTTGTGTACACTTATTCCCTTCTACTTCTGTTTTCTGCAGATGATAGGCTAATATAAAGACTGAATACCTCACCTACTTATTCAGTACTTAATCAGTTTGCCTACAGTCATCAGTTTCTTTCCAATCAGATAGTAATTTCCCTGATGGCATACTCAGCTTCTTTATGCCCTTTTATCGCATGCGTGCATGCATGCTAAGTCGCTTCAGTCGTGTATGACTCTTTTCGACTCTATGGACTGTAGCCTGCCAGGCTCTTCCGTCCATGGGGATTCTCCAGGCAAGAGTACTGGAGTGGGTTGCCATGCCCTCCTGACCCGGGGATCAGACCCACATCTCGTGGCTCCTGCATTGCAGGCAGATTCTTTACCACTGAGCCACCAGAGAAGCCCATGCCCGTTTATTAGCACAGCCCAGAAGCAGACATTGAGCAGTAGCCTGGTGGGGAGCTAGAAGAGAAGCATGAAAGTCTTCATGAGAACAAGAATTTGGGGACTTTGGCTATTTTCCTCCTAGCTGTAGCCCTAACACTTGGAAACAGGGCTTTTTCCAGGTGAATTTCAGTGTGGGTGTGTTACACATTACAATAGCTTAATGCCCTTATCACCACAACTACCAACAGCTGTCAGTAACTAGGGGGAAGAAAGCTTGGTCTCAAATGTGTGAACAGCTCAGATGAGGAGAGGATTCATAACAGGAATCCATAATCACAGAAATAAAAGGGTAAGAAAGGAGACAAAATGGGAATGAGGTTGAGAGACTGATGAAAAGGACCAACAAATCAAGAAAAAGAGGAACTTCCCTAGTGGTCCAGTGGTTAAGAATTCACCTTCCAATGCACTGGGTGTGTGTTCAATCCCGGGTCAGGGAACTAAGCTCCCACATGCCTCGAGGCCAAAAAGTCAAAACATAACGCAGAAGCAATATTACAACAAATTCAATAAAGACACAAACATATGGTCCACATTTTAAAAAATCTTAAAAAAAAGAAAAAGGAAAGACAAAGATGGCATCAAGATGGTGGACTAGGAGGAGGTGGAGAGCACCTCCCTCCATGAACACGTCTAAAATTCATCTACATATGGAACAACTCTCACTGAAAACTAGAGACTGACAGAAACCAAGTTCCTGCACAACCAAGGCTGTAAGAAAGATGCACACTTAATCCAGTAAGAAGAGAAGAAAAGTGATCAGGTCAGGACTTGGGAGGAAAAGGAAGATCACACGGGTGGAGAGCCATGCTGGGGAGTGGGCAGTTCAAGCCACATACTGGGCACCCCAGTCCTGGGGTCCTCTGTGGGGCAGATGGATCCCCCTGGCAGGTAGGAAGACCACCAGGACTAACAGGAGAGCTGTGGGGAACCTGGACTTACGAGTGCACATGTGCTGGCCTGCCCCCACAGGTGGAGTGGAGGTGCAGTGGCCCCAGTTTTTCCAAGACAGCCTGGGCGCACGCCCCAGCTGACGCGGGGAGAGCGAGCCAGCCCGCATTTACCCTGGGTCATAGCGTGACACCGGATCTGGGTGGCCATGACCAGGAAGAAAGCTCAGCTGTGGGAAACGCAGAGGTGACCTGGGTGGGGCAGAGCCTGGGTGAGGCGGCAGGAGCCATTGTCGGAGCTTATTCCACAGCACCTCAGAAGCAGCCCGGATCTTTGAGGTGGCCAAGCCACCACAGCTCCTGCCTGCCCGCCAAGTCATTTCAGTCATGTCCGACTCTTCGTGACCCCAGGGACTGAGCCTGCCAGGCTCCTCTGTCCATGGGATTCTCCAGGCAAGAATACTGGAGTGGGTTGCTACGCCCTCCTCCAGGGGATCTTCCCAACTTAGGGATCAAGCCTGAGGCTCCTGCATTGCAGGCGGATTCTCTACCACTGAGCCACCAGGGAAGCCCCCACCCCAGCTCACTCCCCAGTAAATACCTCAGGTCCTGGAGAGCCCTGCCTGCCCTGAGGTGATGCTCCATGACAGGGATGGACAGTGATCAGCCATGAGGGACAAAGGGACTTGAACCCAAAGCTACATCTGAGCAGAGTAAGGGAAACGACTGCAGGCACTGGCACAGGTAGCACATCAGAGACAATTCGGATCTCTGTCTGTGACGGGAATGAGTGGACAGACCCCGTGGACCCCCTTGCTTCAACACTACTCCCTGTAGGACAAGGGTCCCAGAAAAAAGGGAGGGGAAAACACACACTTAGAGGAAACAGAGGGGCTTCCCTAGTGGCTCAGCGGCAAAGAATCCACCTACCAATGCAGGAGACATGGGTTCAACCCCTGGTCCAGGAAGATCCCACATGTTGTGGAGCAATTAAGCCGTGTGCCACCTCTACGGAGCCTGTGATTAGAACCCAGGAGCCCCAACAACTGAGCTCACATGCCGCAGCTACTGAAGCCCATGCTCCCTAGAGCCCTTGCTCTACAATGAGAGAAGCACCACAATGAGAAGCCCAAGCACCACAGCGAAGACTAGCCCTGCTCGCTGCAACCAGAGGAAAGCCAGTGGCAACAGAGAGACAGCACAGCCAAAACACATAAATAAATAACCTTTAAAAAATAAAAACAAGGAAACCAAGCCAGCTTGGCCCAGCCCTCAGGAATTCTGCTTCAGCAACTTGAAATTAGCCCTTATCCACAATAGAACAGTCATGGCCACTGGGAAGAGGGGAAGTCCCCGCTCACACCAGCTTGAGCTCTTGCCCCTACATGTCCAGCCTGACCTCCTATCAGGATGGCAGCTTCCAGCACACCCTGAGGAAAGATGTGATTACATCCACACTAAATCCAGCTCTCCCACCAAAGGTACAGGGCACACACAGTCTACACAGAGATGCTCCCACACAAGAACACCCCTTTAAGACTGCAAGAGGTAACTATTTCACCTGAATTTAGGTCAGAGAAAGTTAAACCAAAAAAAAAAAAAGGCAAAGGAACTGCTGTCAACTGAAACAGCAAGAAAAACATCCTGAAAAAAATATAATAAAACAGAAATAAACAATTACCAGAGAAAGAATTCAAAGCCTTAGTAATAAGAATGTTAACTAAATTAGGGAAGAGAATAAATGAACACAGTGAGAATTTTAACTAGAAAATATTTTTAAAAACTCTAAAAAATGGAGAATTCAATAACAAATAAAAAGCACAGTAGAAAGAATAAATAGCAGATTAAGTGATACAGAAGAATGCATAAGAGATCTGTAAGACAGGGTAATGGAAATCACTTGATCATAAAAGCAAAACGAGAAGCAAATTTTAAAAACTAAAATCAACCTAAGAGATCTCTTGGATAAGATTAAGTGCACCAATATTTGTATTAAAGGGCTTCCAGAGAGAGAAGAGAGAGGGAAGGGGATCAAAACTCATTTATAATCATTTCAAAAAGAAAAAAACACTTAGGAATAAATCTGTCTAAGGAGACAAAAGAAATATACTACAAAAACTATAAGATGCTGATGAAGGAAACTGAAGATAACACAAACAGATGAAAAGCTATATCGTGTGCCTGAACTGGAAGAATCTATATTGTTAAAACTACCATGCTAACCAAGGCAATTTACAGATTCAATGCAATCTCTGCCAAAATATCAATGGCATTTTTTACAGCTGTTGTTCCCCAAGTCATGTCCAACTTTTTGTGACCCCATGGACTGCAACACACCAGGCCTCCTCGTCCTTCACCATCTCCTGGAGTTTGCCCAGGTTCATGTCCATTGATCGGTGATGCCATCAAACCATTTTTCATGGAAGTAGAACAAATAGTTAAGAAATTGTTATAGAAACACAAAAGAGCCCAAATAACCGATCTTGAGAAAGAAGAACAGACCTGGAGGAATCACTCTCCCTGACTTTAGACTAGACAACAAATCTATAGTAATCAAAATAGTATGGTATTGTTGACTCAGTGGACATGAACTTGGGCAAACTTTGGGAGATAGTGAGGGACAAGGAGGCCTGGCCTGCTGCAGTCCATGGGGGTCACAAAGAATCAGACACTGAATAACAACAACATAAAGTGACTGAATAACAATAACGACATAAAGCAGTGAGATCAGAACATTTCCTTACACAAGAATAAATCAAAATGTAAGACCTGAAATCATAAAATTTCTAAAGGAGAACATAGGTAGAACAGTCTTTGACACAAATTATAACGATATTCTCTTGGATCATTCTCCTAAGACAAAAGAAATAAAAGCAAAAAAAGAAAAAAAGAAATAAAAGCAAAAAATCCAAATGGAATCTAATTGAACTTAGAGGCTTTTGCACAGCAAAGGAAGCACCAAAAAACAAAAAGACAATGTATGGAATGGAAGAAAATGTCTAAAAATGATACAATTAACAAAGGCTTAATATTCAAAATATACAAACAGTTCACACAATTCAATATTTAAAAATAACACAATCAAAAAATGGTCAGAAGATGTAAATAGACATTTTTCCAAAGACATACAGATTGCTAAGAGGCACGTGAAAAGATGCCCAACAACACTAATCAACAGGAAAATGCAAATCAAAATCACTGTCACCTCACACCTGTCAGAATGGCTGTAAATAACAAATGTTGGAAAGGATGTAGAAAAAAGGGAACTCTTGTACACTCTTGGTGGAATAAAAAATTGGTGTAGCTGCTATGGAAACAATATGGATGTTCCTCAAAAAACTAAACACAGAAGGACCCTCTTGTTGTTTAGTCACTGAGTCATGTCTGACTATTTTGTGACTCCATGGACTGCAGCCCGCCAGGCTCCTCTGTCCATGGGATTTCCCAGGCAAGAACACTGAAGTGGATTTCTATTTCTTTCTCCCGGGGATCTTCCCAATCCAGGGATCCAACCCGCCTCTCCATTTGCAGGTGGATTCTTTACCACTGAGCCACCTGGCAAGCCCTAGAACCACCATATTACCCAGCAGTTCCACTCCTGGGTGTCTATCTGGAAACACAAAAACACTAATTTGAAAAGATTCATGTAACCCAGTGTTCAAGGCAACATTATGTACGATATACAAAGTATATTGCAATAGAAGCAACCCAAGTGGCAATTAACAGATAAGTGGATTAAAAAAGACATGGCATGAGTATATATATATATATATATATATATATATATATATATATATATATAGCTGAGTAACTGTTCTCAGCCATAAAAAAGAATGAAATTCTGCCATTTGCAGCAACACAGATGAACCCAGAGAATATTATGCATAGTGAAATAAGTCAGACAAATACTGTATTCACACTTACTTGTGGAATATAAAAAATAAAACGAATAAATGTATATAGCAAAACAAAACAGACCCACAGATATGAAAACAAACTAGTAGTTACTAGAGGGGAAAGAGAAGGGAGAAAGGGCAAGACAGGAGTAGAGGATTAAGAGACACAAACTACTCAGTATAAAATAGATAAGCATATTGTACGGCATGGGGAATTACAGCCATTATTTTGTAATAACTTTTAATGGAGTGAATGAAACCTATAATAATACTATAAAGAGTCAATCACTATGCTGCGCATCTGATACTAATATAGTATTTTAAATCAACTACACTTCAATACAAAGAAAAAGAGAAAACAAGAAGAAAACCGAAATTCCAGTAAACAAAGAATAGCATATCACACTATACAGTTTTTAAGTGTGATTACAGATATTATCTCATTTAAATATCACAACAACTCCAAGAGATAATTACCATTCTTAATTATGCGTAGCAGCAGATGAGGAGCTGAGCTGAGCCCAAAGGCGGGCTGAAAGACCTTACTGTCCTGTGACAGGTAATTTCTGTACTTGACTTTTTCTTTCTATCTCCCCTCTCGCTATGGCCTCCTCTCCAGGAATACACAGAGACCCCTCATCCCTTCGCTTTCTGGCTACCTCTCTCCTTGCCCAAATTGCTGAAAATTTGCCAAAATTCTGTCTTAAAAAAAAAAAAGACAGACGCTAAAACTCGCGAGATGCCTGTTCCGAAGAAATACAGATTCATTCACCTGGTGATTGCTGTTTGCTCACAAAAAATACAAACAGCCACCCACAGCCATCCCCCTTTCGGCCGCCTCCCTCTTTTTCTTCCCCAAACAGCGAAGTCCACCCCTGACTGCATCACTACTATCCTCCTCTCACCCGTCATACCCCCAGACCGTTTCCACTACCTTGTCCCTCCTCCGGTTCCTCCTCCGGTCACTCTGTATTTCAGATGAAACTTGCTCAGCCAGGGAAGAGGGAAAAAAAACCTCGTTTTGCGTAGGGCAAGTTGTGCCGGCCTCAAGGAAATGTTTTTCAGTCCCTCCTTCCCACCGTGGGGCGTGGCCGCGGGCAAAGGATGGAGTTTGGGCGGGCTCCCCACAAAAGGAAAAGTCTGCGGGCACTGAGGTTTCCGGGCCTCACCACACCTGAACCAGCAGGAAACCTCTGCCGAAATTGTAAAAGCTGGACTTGTTGCTGATCAACTTATTCATTTCCTTCTCAAGCGATTGCTAGATAGTCAGGTATAGAAGACCTGCTTGTCCAGGTGAAAATGCAGTCACGATAAGGCGCAACAGCGCCACCTTCTGTGCAACTCAATAACAGTTGCCTTCATCGGTGCTCAAAATGGCCAGGATTTGACCTTGGGCTCCGGGACAATCGCAACCCCAAGCCTTTACTGAGCGCCCCAGTTAATACTGACCATGAGGCAATAGATTGGGAATAATTGAACATAAAAATCTCAGGAGTAAGTAGTCAATCATTCACAAATGCTTTTAAAATAATCTATGTGCTGGGTTCTCCTCTAGGGATACAGTGATGAGCCACCTACTTAGGTTACTGGCCCACAAGGAATTTACAATCATAGGAGACCCTGAAGAAAATACTCGCCTGGGAGAACTCCAGACTTGATACTAGCACCGAACACACGTTCTACTCAAGAAATATAGGCCACATAGTGTGTAGATGGCTTGCTAGCTCAGCATTGTTAGCAAACCAAGCAGAAATTGGGCATCCTTAGAACAGAAAGAATTTGGGTACCATGTGATGTCGAGCGTTTGAAGATTGGGGTACTTCAGTTCTCTGGAGTCTTTGCTATTGTCCAGGTGAAAATTCCCTTTTATTAAAAATTCCAGTTTTATTCCCTTCAGAGCTCTTTTAAAATAGGAAGAACTGTACTGCATGCCATTAAATTGTACATTTAAGAATGGTTGGTGGTTAATTTATGTTATGTGAATTTTACCTCAATTTAAAAAAATGAAAGAATGAAGTCTCCTCAGTCAACTTTTCTTCCCACCCTTGACGTCATAACTGATGAATAAAAGCCAAATGAACAAATCTGAGCTTTATATTATGGCCTCTTCTACTCTGCTTTCCCATGGACCCTGATCTCCTCAAAGCAGAGACTGCGGCATACTCATTTTTGTAATTCCTGCAACACCTGATTATCTTGCTGAATACCCATTCTGATACACAGAATTCTGTTTAAAAATCTCCTTTTCGTAAAGGAGTCACCATAGTCACAAAAGTTATAACCTCTAAGACCTAGAAAAAAATTTAAATATATATAGACCGAACAAAGGGGCATTCAAAAACGTATACTCTAATGTTAATGAACAATTCAATAAATGGTGAATTTTTAAATTTTCGGAGATAGAGAAAACTCTGGAAATAATGCTCAGATATATGAAAACACCAACATACATACTAAATAGAAAATCCTCAGTAAACAAAAGATATAAGCAGGAGGTATTCATGTGTGACTGGTTCCACACATTTACATGTGAGTAAGGTGACTGGATCATTCTTATTTTGCTCTTCTCTCCGAGTGTCCATTCTCTTATAATTTCCATTATTACCTCTGTCTCACAATTCTGGCCCCTTACTCGTATTCAGCAATCTTCAGTTCATCCATCCTTACCAGATGGTTATTTCTACCTCACCATATTTATTTATTTATTGTTGGCTGCACTGGATCTTTGTTGCTGCATGCAGACTTTCTCTATTGGTGAGCGGGGCCACTCTTTTGTTGGGGTGGATGGGCTTCTCACGGCAGTGGTTTCTCCTGTGGCAAAGCACAGACTCTAGGCATGCCGGCTTCAGTAGCTGTGGCCCACTGACTCTGTTGCTCCAAGGCACGTGGGATCGTCCCAGACCAGGGACTGAACAGTCCCCTGCATTGGCAGGTGGATTCTTATCCACTGTACCACCAAGGAAATCCCAATCAGCATTTATTGAATGCCCGTTTTCTGCTCTGCCAGCATTTATTGAGTGTTAAGTATTGAACAGGCTTCCTTGGTAGCTCAGCTGATAAAGAATCTTCCTGCAATGAAGGAGACCTCAGTTCAATTCCTGGGTCAGCAAGGTCTGCTGGAGAAGGGTAGGTCTACCCACTCCAGTATTCTTGGGCTTCCCTGGTGGCTCAGCTGGCAAAGAATCCACCTGTAATGCAGGAGACCTGGGTTTGATTTGAAATTAAATTCTATCTTAATTGATAAAAATTTAGTCATATTGAAGAAAAGAAGGACGTGTACTCATCTTCTCCTGAGAGAACTCCGAAGTTGCAACTCTCTGCTGAAAAAGCATCGACAAGAAAATTTTGGATTCCACTAAAAAGAGATACCCCATGTCCAAGGACAAAGGAGACACACATCAAGAGAACAGAAAGGATGAAATCACATTTAGAATCAAACCTCATACCTGCCAGAGATGCTCAGAGGGCTCAAGCACACCAGGACCCAGGGATCCCACAGAGACTGAGCCAGACCTGCCTTTGAATGTTTGTCTCAGTCTGTCTTTGTGTGTTTGTCCCTGCGGAGACATGGGTCAGCAGCGGCCTGCTGTGGAGACAGGGGCTCTGGCTGCAGCAGACTTGGGTCATACAGTGTGTGGCATCAGCCCTCTTAGAGGAGGTCACCATTAGCCCCAACATAGAGCCACCGAGCAGACAACCCACAAACTGCAGAACAATTATGCCAAATAAAGTCTCACACTGTTGAGAAAGTTCTAAGACCAACAACAGATTTCCCAATCTCAGGATCTGGCAAAGGGGCTGAGAACCCCCAGGGAATATGACTTTGGAGGCCAGTGGTATTTGATTACAGAACTTCCACAGGACTGGGGACACAGACTCTTGGAGGGCACAGACCAAACCTTGTGCACACCAGGAGCCAGGAGAAAGGAGCAGTGTCCACACAAGAGACTGAGCCAGACTTGCCTGCGAGTGTCCAGGAGTCTCCGGCACAGGTGTGAGTCGACAGTGGCCGGCTGCAGGGTCAGAGGTGCTGAACACAACAGTGCGTGGAGAGTCCTTTTGAAGAAGGTCACCATTATCTTCATTACCATAGGCCTCAGGCCAAACAACAGGGGGAAACACAGCCCCTCGCATCAAGAGAAAATAGCATTAAAGGTTTACTGAGGATGACCCTGCCCTTCAGAACAAGACCCAGTTTCCCCCAGAGTTAGTCTTCCCATCAGGAAACTTCCATAAGTCTCTTATCCTTCTCCATCAGAAGGCAGACAGAATGGAAACCACAATCACAGAAAACTAATCAAACTGATCACATGGACCAAAGCCTTGTGTATCTCAGTGAAACTATGAGCTATGCCATGTAGGGCCACCCAAGACGGACGGGTCATGGTGGAGAGTTCTGACAAAACATGGTCCACTGGAGACAGGAATGGAAAACCAGGTCAGTATTCTTGCCTTGAGAACCCCATGAACAGTATGAAAAGGCAAAAAGTTATGACACCGAAAGATGAACTCCCCAGGTCAGTTGGTGCCCAATATGCTACTGGAGAAGAGTGGAGAAATAACTCCAGAAATAATGAAGAGACAGAGCCAAAGAGAAGACAATGCCCAGTTGTGGATGTGACTGGTGATGGAAGTAGAGATTGATGCTGTACAGAACAACATTACATAGGAACCTGGAATGTTAGGTTCCACAAATCATGGTAAATTGAAAGTGATCAAACAGGAGATGGCAAGAGTGAACATCGACATTTTAGAAATCAGTGAACTAAAATGGACTGGAATGGATTTAATACCGATGACCATTGTATGTACTACTGTAGGCAAGAATCACTTAGAAGAAATGAAGTAGCCCTCATAGTCAACAACATAATCCAAAATGCAGTACTTGGGTGCAATCTCAAAAATGAGAGAATGATTTCTGTTCATTTCCGAGACAAACTATTCAATATCACAGTAATCCAAGTCTATGCCCCAACTACTAATGCTGAAGAAGCTGAACGATTCTATGAAGTACCTATAAGACTTTCTAGAACTAACACCAAAAAAAGATGTGCTTTTCAGCATAGGGGACTGGAATGCAAAAGTAGAAAGTCAAGAGATACCTAGGGTAACAGGTAAGTTTTGCCTTGGAGTACAAAATGAAGCAGGGCAAAGACTAATAGTTTTAACAAGACAATGCACTGGTTACTTCCATCACCAGTTACATCCAGCAAACACCCTCTTCCAACAACACAAGAGATGACTCTACACATGGACATCACCAGATGGTCAATACTGAAATCAGATTGCTTATATTCTTTGCAGTTGAAGATGGAGAAGCTCTATTCAGTCAGCAAAAACAATGCTAGGAACTGCCTGTGGCTCTGATCATGAACTCCTTATTGCTAAATTCAGACTTAAATTGAAGAAAGTAGGGAAAATCACTACTCAGTTCAGTTCAGTTCAGTTCAGTTGCTCAGTCGTGTCTGACTCTTTGTGACCCCATCAATTGCAGCAGGCCAGGCCTCCCTGTCCATCACCAACTCCTGGAGTTCACTCAGACTCACGCCCATCTAGTGGGTGATGCCATCCAGCCATCTCATCCTCTGTCATCCCCTTCTCCTGCCCCCAATCCTTGCCAGCATCAGAGTCTTTTCCAATGAGTTAACTCTTCGCATGAGGTGGCCAAAGGACTGGAGTTTCAGCTTTAGCATCATTCCTTTTAAAGAACATCCAGGACTGATCTCCTTTAGAATGGACTGGTTGGATCTCCTTGCAGTCCAAGGGACTCTCAAGAGTCTTCTCCAACACTGAAGTTCAAAAGCATCAATTCTTCAGTGCTCAGCTTTCTTCATAGTCCAACTCCCCAACTACTCAGGTATGACCTAAATCAAATCCCTTATGATTGATTGTACAGTGGAAGTGAGAAATAAATTCAAGGGATTAGATCTGATAGACAGAGTGCCTGAGGATCTATGGATGGAGGTTTGTGACATTTGTGACAGGAGGTAGTGATCAAGACCATCCCCAAGAAAAAGAAATGCAAAAAGGTAAAATGGTTGTCTGAAGAGGCCTTACAAACAGCTGAGAAAAGAAGAGAAGTAAAAGGAAAAGGAGAAAAGGAAAGAAATATCTGTCTGAATGCAGAGTTCCAAAGAATAGCAAGGAGAAACAAGAAGGCCTTCCTCAGTGGTCAATGCAAAGAAATAGGGGAAAATAATAGAATGGGAAAGATTAGAGATCTCTTCAAGAAAATTATTGATACCAAGGGAACATTTCATGCAAAGATGGACACAATAAAGGACAGAAATGGTATGGACCTAACAGAAGCAGAAGATAGAAGAGGTGGCAAGAATATAGAGACGAACTATACAAAAAAGATCTGCATGACCCAGATAAGCATGATGGTGTGATCACTCACCTTCCTGGAATGTGAAGTCAAGTGGGCCTTAAGAAGCATCACTAAAAAATAATAGCAACTGAAGCAACTGACAAACAACTAATCTCAAAAATATACAAGCAACATAAGCAGCTCTATTCCAGAAAAATAAACGACCCAATCAAAAAATGGGCCAAAGAACTAAATAGGCATTTCTTCAAAGAAGACATACAGATGGCTAACAAACACATGAAAAGATGCTGAACATCACTCATTATCAGAGAAATGCAAATCAAGACCACAATGAGGTAGCATTTCACACCAGTCAGAATGGCTGTGATCCTAATGTCTACAAGCAATAAATGCTGGAGAGGGTGTGGAGAAAAGAGAGCCCTCTTACACTGTTGGTGAGAATGCAAACTAGTACAGCCACTATGGAGAACAGTGTGGAGATTCCTCAAAAAAACTGGAAATAGAACTTCCTTCAGTTCAGTTCAGTTCAGTTGCTCAGTCGTGTCCGACTCTTTATGACCCCATGAATCACAGCACACCAGGCCTTCTGTCCATCACCAATTCCCGGAGTTCACTCAGACTCACGTTCATCGAGTCAGTGATGCCATCCAGCCATCTCATCCTCGGTTGTCCCCTTCTCCTCCTGCCCCCAATCCCTCCCAGCATCAAAGTTTTTTCCAATGAGTCAACTCTTCACATGAGGTGGCCAGAGTACTGGAGTTTCAGCTTTAGCATCATTCCTTCCAAAGAAATCCCAGGGCTGATCTCCTTCAGAATGGACTGGTTGGATCTCCTTGCAGTCCAAGGGACTCTCAAGAGTCTTCTCCAGCACCACAGTTCAAAAGCATCAATTCTTTGGCGCTCACCCTTCTTCACAGTCCAACTCTCACATCCATACATGACTACTGGAAAAACCATAGCCTTGATTAGACGAAACTTAGTTGGCAAAGTAATGTCTCTGCTTTTGAATATACTATCTAGGTTGGTCATAACTTTTCTTCCAAGGAGTAAGCGTCTTTTAATTTCATGGCTGCAGTCACCATCTGCAGTGATTTTGGAGCCCATAGAAATAAAGTCTGACACTGTTTCCTCTGTTTCTCCATCTATTTCCCATGAAGTGATGGGACCAGATGCCATGATCTTCGTTTTCTGAATGTTGAGGTTTAAGCCAACTTTTTCACTCTCCTCTTTCACTTTCATCAAAAGGCTTTTTAGTTCCTCTTCACATTCTGCCATAAGGGTGGTGTCATCTTCATATTTGAGTTTATTGATATTTCTCCCGGCAATCTTGATTCCAGATTGTGTTTTTTCCAGTCCAGCATTTCTCATGATGTACTCTGAATATAAGTTAAATAAGCAGGGTGACAATATACAGCTTTGACGTACTCCTTTTCCTATTTGGAACCACTCTGTTGTTCCATGTCCAGTTCTAACTGTTGCTTCCTGACCTGCATACAGGTTTCTCAAGAGGCAGGTCTGGTGGTCTGGTATTCCCACCTCTCTCAGAATTTTCCATAGTTTATTGCCTTATGCCACTGCTGGGCATACACACCGAGGAAACCAGAATTGAAAGAGACACGTGTACCCCAGTGTTCATCACAGCATTGTTTATAATAGCCAGGACATGGAAGCAACCTAGATGTCCATCAGCAGATGAATGGATAAGGAAGCTGTGGTACATATACACTATTGAGTATTACTCAGCCATTAAAAAGAATACATTTGAATCAGTTCTAATGAGATGGATGAAACTGGAGCCGATTATACAGAGTGAAGTAAGCCAGAAAGAAAAGCACCAATACAGTATACTAACACATATATAAGGAATTTAGAAAGATGGTAATGATAACCCTGTATGTGAGATAGCAAAAGAGACACAGATGTATAGAACAGACTTTTGGATTCTGTGGGAGAGTGAGAGGGTGGGATGATTTGGGAGAACGGCATTGAAACATGTATACTATCATGTAAGAAATGAATCCCCAGTCTAGGTTCGATACAGGATACAGGATGCTTGGGGCTGGTGCACTGGGATGACCCAGAGAGAGGATATGGGGAGGGTGGTGGGAGGGGGCTTCAGGATTGGGAACTCATGTACACCCGTGGCAGATTCATGTCAATGTATGACAAAACCAATACAGTATTGTAAAGTAAAAATAAATAAATAAATAAAAAAGAAGCATCACTACAAACAAAGTGGAAGTAATAGGATTCCAGTTGAGCTGTTTCAAATCCTAAAAGATGATGCTGTGAAAGTGCTGCACTCAATATGCCAGCAAATTTGGAAAACTCAGCAGTGGCCACAGGACTGGAAAAGGTCAGTTTTCATTCCAATCCCAAAGAAAGGCAATGCCAAAGAACGTTCAAACTACTTCACAATTGCACTCATCTCACACGCTAGCAAAGTAATGCTCAAAATTCTCCAAGCCAGGCTTCAACAGTATATAAACCAAGAACTTCCAGATGTTCAAGCTGGATTTAGAAAAGGCAGAGGAATCAGAGATCAAATTGCCAACATCCACTGGATCATCGAAAAAGCAAGAGAGTTCCAGAAAAACATCTACTTCTGCTTTATTGACTACACCAAAGCCTTTGACTGTATAGATCACATCAAACTGTGGAAAATTCTTCAAAAGATGGGAATACCAGACCACCTTACCTGCCTCTTGAGAAACCTGTATGCAGGTCAGGAAGCAACAGTTAGAACTGGACATGGAACAACAGACTGGTTCCAAATTGGAAAAGGAGTACGTCAAGACTGTATATTCTCACTCTACTTATTTAGCTTGTGTGCAGAGTACATCATAAGAAATACTGGGCTGGAGGAAGCATAAGCTGGAATCAGGATTACTGGGAGAAATATCAATAACCTCAGATATGCAGATAATACCACCCTTATGGCAGAAAGTAAAGAGGAACTAAAGAACCTCTTGATGAAAGTGAAAGAGGAGAGAGAAAAAGCTGGCTTAAAACTCAGTATTCAAAACACCAAGATCATTGGATCTGGTCCTATCCCTTCCTGGCAAATAGATGGGGAAACAATGAAAACAGTGACAGATTTATTTTCTTGGGCTCCAGAATCACCAAAGATGGTGGCTGCAGGCATAAAATTAAGAGACACTTGCTCCTTAGAAGAAAAGCTGTGACCAATCTAGACAGCTTATTAAAAAGCAGAGACATTACTTTGCTGACAAAGATCTGTCTAGTCAAAAGTATGGTTTTTCCAGTAGTCACATATGGATGTGAGAGTTGGACCATAAAGAAAGCTGAGGGCCAAAGAATTGATGCTTTTGAACTGTGGTGTTGGAAAGGACTCTTGAGAGCCCTTCAACTTCAAGGAGATCCAACCAGGCAATCCTAAAGGAAATCAGTCCTGAATATTCATTGGAAAGACTGATGCTGAAGCTGAACCTCCAATACTTTGGCCGCTTGATGCAAAGAACTGACTCATTGGAGAAGATCCTAATGCTGGGCAAGACTGAAGGCAGGAAGAGAAGGGGACCACCAAGGATGAGATGGTTGGATGGCATCACTGACTCGATCGACATGCGTTTGAGCAAGCACCGGGAGTTTGGGGTGGACAGGGAAGCCTGGCATGCTGCAGTCCACAGGGTTGCAAAGAGTCAGACACTACTGAGTGGCTGAACTGAACTGAAGTATTGAACAATGGGAAGTCACACTGCAATATACACCAGGGGCTTCTTCATTCTGCAGTTTAGTCCATACACATCTCTACAATTCCTATAACATCTTCTAAATTCCTATAACATCTTCTAAATTCCTATAACAGCACTCATGCACATGTCATTTAGTGTATTCTGTCTGATTCTGTGACTGAGGAATTCCAGTTTGAAGACTGGTGGGATGGACCTCCTGAAATCTATTTACATGAGACAGGGAGAAAGCCCTAGAAAATTATAAGGAAAGAGAGCAAGAAGGCTTTATCCAATGAAAATAGATCAATGTTCAGTCCTGTGTCTGTGTCCTTTGGCCAAGACCTCATAACTTAGCCAAAGGAAAGGCAACTGTGAATACAACTGTAAAGAGTCATTTTACAAAACAGGAAAAAAAAAAAAAAGGTAAAAATGCTCTCATAGACCTTGGGTCTATCTATAGACATTGCTAGACATAGCTCCAAACATTGCTTTGGAGCTGTTTCAGGGAAAGTTAGCAGAAAAGTGAGGCAAATGGATTCTTCCAACTTTATCTGAAAACAATCCATCTTCATCACTGAAGGGCAGCAGGGGGCAGCACACAGCCGCATAGGCCCTGAGGCTTATGGAGAAGATTTGCATGGCACGTGCAAGCAGAACAATGCTGATGGAAGCTATAAATAGAGTTGGCAAGAGACTCGCTGTGGCGATGCCTCACACCTAAGTGAAGTGTCTTGGGCATTGGAAGAAGGGCTTCCCTAGTAGTTCAGTCAGTAAAGCATCCACCTGCAATGCAGAATACCTGGTTCAATCCCTGGGTCAAGAAGATCCCCTGGAGGGGGAAATGGCAACACACTCCTGTATCCTTGCCTGGAAAATTCCATGGACAGAGGAGCCTAGCAGGCTATATAGTCCATGGGGTCACAAAGAGTCAGATGCGGCTAACACACACAGGCACTGAAAGAACGGCAGGTGCACGCTCAGTTGCTCAGTCTTGTCCAACTCCTTGTGACCCCATGGACTGTAGCCCACCAGGCTTCTCTATCTATGGGACTTTTCAGGCAAAAACACTCGAGTGGGTTGCCGTTTCATCCTCCAGGGGATCTTCCTGACCCAGGGATCAAATCTGCATCCCCTATACTGGCAGACAGATTCTTTACCACTGAGCCACCTGGGAAGCCCTGAAAGAACAGTAGATGTTGCCAGCCAAAATCTGTCTCACCATCTGGCTCTACAAGGAAGAAGCCCCTGACCACAGCAGTCCCCTGACCTTCCACACACCTGAAAGGAGTACAGGGTGGAGACCAGGAATGAGGCTCTCCATGCTCTGGAAAAAACTAGCAAACAGGACTCACATAGTTAGATATTTTCAGATGATTTTATGAGCCCAGTTTCTTGCATCTTCTGTTATCTAGAAAAGCGCTGAAATCATTGAGACACTTGCTGCTCGTGATTAGCAGCAACCCTCTGCCAAAATTTGTGCTTGATTGCGTGGAACCCCTGCCCCTTCGCTAGTATCTAATTTGTACTGACCTTTCGTTCTAATTCTTCAGAACAATGAAGACTGTAGCCCAGGAGACAGCTCCATCTACTGGCTGGCTGATAGCAGGACAAGCTGAAACTAGGTATTAGGACAGCAGACCCATAGCACAGGAAGAGATGTTATTCCTTTAAGAAGCCACTGGGAAAGGCTTCCCTTGTGGCTCAGCTGGTAAAAAAAAAAAAGCCACTGGGAGGAAAATTGTCCAGGGAAGCCACCCAACCAAACTCGTCCTTAAGAAGAAAATGTGTAATAGTAAGCCACTGAAATGTAAGATGGTTATGTTACAGCAGCTAGAACTAACTACCCTGAGGAACGCAGACATGTTAATGCCATTTTTCATCTCACGCTTCCACATCATTACATGTTTCCACACCATACCCTTCTTAAAGGAATACTTTCCACACTACAGGAACAGGGGAGAGCTCGTTACCCACGTGGGTTTCAGTTCCCTTGGAAGTACCCATCTCCCATCCTGAAAATCAGGATGATTCTGGACCTAGCTTATCAGCTAAAATGAAATGCTTTCAACCTGGGGAAATCACAAAGGTGATAAAGTCTTTACCACTTCCTCTGGCAAGATCACCCGGTTTTCAGAGACTTCTATCAGCACCTGCTTCCTTTCTAGACTTTTCCTATTAAGACACTGATGCCTATATATACATATATATTACCTAGTACATATATATATATATATATATGATGCCTATATAAAATGATTAGTGTGTCAGTTCTAAGATTGGTAGCTCAGATGGTAAAGCGTCTGCCTACAATGCAGGGGACCCAGGTTCAAGCCCTGGGTCAGGAAGATCCCCTGGAGAAGGAAATGGCAACCCACTCCAGTATTCTTGCCTGGAGAATTCCATGGACCGAGGAGCCTGGTAGGCTACAGTCCATGGGTCGCAAAGAGTTGGACACGACTGAGTGACTTCGCTTCACTTCTAAGATTCACAGACTTCCCTGGAGGCTCAGATGGCAAAGAACCTGCCTGAAGTACAAGAGACCTGGGTTCGATCCTTGGGTCAGGAAGATCCCCTGGAGAAGGAAACAGCAGCCCACTCCAGTATTCTTGTCTGGAGAATTCCATAGGCAGAAGAGCCTGGTGGGCTATAGTCCATGGGGTGAAAGTCGGACAAGACTGAGCAACTAACACACAAAGTTAAGAGATGTTTTCCTCTTTTCAACCACAACCGAGTCCTACTCTGGGATTTAATGTGTAAAATTCTAAGATTCAGAGAACGTTATTACTTCAAAATCTCTAAGTATTAGTCTTTACAAATACATCTCTTTACTCCCCTAACGGCAAAAGTACTTTTGAAAACTGCATCTGTGTAATAAGCCCGGGAACCTCAATGATGTGGATGCAATTCATTCGTGAAGAAACCTGGCATCACTCGGCAGAGTGGGTACTCAAATATTTTGAGCTGGGTAGGCTACTTTCCCAGTAGGTGCGGTTTCAAACAGGGAAAACTCTGGAGCTGCAAGTTAATACCAATCATAGCTAATTTGTTAATTGCGGTATGACAGCCTCTGATTTAATCTCTAGCTGTGCTTCCACCCAGGCACCACATATCTCTTGGGAAAGAAATTCAACTCCCTAATTTTGTGCTGTAAAAGAATGTAGGCCCATCCTTATATCACATCCAGTTTTTCTTGTCTTCTGTACCACCAACCAGTGTGTTTTAGGGCTATAGTTATACACACTACTGAAGTTTAGACTTTTTCCTCCAATTCTTTGCATTTGTTACTTTTTTTTTTCTCTAGAATGGCTATAACCCTGATGGATGGTGTTTAGAGGTAAGGGTGTTAGAATGATAAAGTGTTTATAACTGCAGTTTTTGGGAACCTTCAGTACCCAATAACAGAAAACTTCACTAACACACAAACTCAGTGGGTCTTTTGTGGGTTTGTGCCTCTAGAACAGTGGATGACTCAAACCCAGACTCAGGAGGTACCTGATTTAAGGAATAAATCATTTGATAGGCACAGCGGATCTGAGAAGTGACTACATAGAATTGACGTGTACTGCAGTGCTGTGCTCTTGCCTGGGAAATCCCATGGACAGGGAGCCTGGTAGGCTACAGTCCATGGGGTCGCGAAGAGTCGGACACAACTGAGCAACTTCACTTCACTTTTCACTTTCATGCATTGGAGAAGGAAATGGCAGCTCACTCCAGTGTTCTTGCCTGGAGAATCCCAGGGACGAGGGAGCCTGGTGGGCTGCTGTCTATGGGGTCACACAGAGTCGGACACGACTGAAGCAACTTAGCAGCAGCAGCAGCAGCAGCGCTGTAGTGTTTCTCCACTTGGGGGCGCCATCTACTCCCTGGGGGAAGAAATCTGTAGTGCGGCTGCAAAGAGGAGCCCTTCCTCTTTTCCGAAAGACACAGGTAGACAATTAGGACACAGCAGTTGGTGTGGAAAGCCAAGCTGTTACAGTTACAAGTTCAAAGATGTTAGGACTACTAACCCCTTCAATAATTTAAAGGAAGTTGTTAACTGAAATGTCATCAACCACCTCAACAAGGATGACTCAGGAGCTGAGAGCACCAAGCATGCTTAGAGCTGAGTTCACATGTGAACCTGTTCATTCTCCAAAGAATCCCATTTCTTCTGCTCTCAGCTCAGGCCCCTACATTTATTAAATAGCACAAATCCACCTGTACACTTGGCTTTGAGCTTACAATTCAGTGAATGAAGTAAGGAAAAAAGACAAAAACATGTGCTCAGAAAAACATTCTCCAGTTATACATCTTTCCTTTCAAGGGTAAAAATTTTATTTTTGCGGAACTTTGTACTGCACATTTTCCAAGAGAGTTACATAAGAAAGCAAAATGTTACCCTCCCCTTATCCTAGAAATAAATAAGAAGGGAATAAAATTTCTTTTTTAAATCATGACACTTGGAAGTTTAGCACCAGCATCCAAAATGAACAGAAAAGGAAAAAAAAAAAAAGCATTTACTATATATTTCAGATTTCTTTGGTTGGGAGGGGTCTCCCCATGCGGTATTAATAATTCTTCTTTCAATTCGTATTACCAAAACAGTAAAAACCAGGAGAAAAAAATATAAACCTAGTGGCTGCTGAAACTGGGGAGGTCACTCTCTTGTAATATGCAGGCATTCCCAGGATCTCAGCTGCTGGAAAAAATGGCTGATGTTTTCCTCGTGTAGTTGTCTGTTTTGTAAAGAAGTGTAGTCAACATTCTAATGTCCACATCTTGGTTATTAATCTTCCACTTTATTGCTTGGACGTTTCTTTGGTGTTCGTAAGGTCGTGGTCTGCTTTTTGCTTTATTTTTTGAATGGTCATTAATTAAGTCACCTGGAAAATATTCACATCAGACTTATTAAAGGGTGACAAGATGACCAAGGGTTAAAGAATAAAAAGGCAAAAATTACCTGTTTTTTATGCAGTTCAAAAAATAATTTGAACTCAAAAGCTCAAAACAAAATCTTCCATGTGTACCTTTTAGAGATTTGTAAACTGAAACATGAATTTAATGGAAACTTTCTAATAAAACATTTTTATAAATAAGAACACAGTGCATAATGGTAAAAATTCTGTAAAATTATAAAAAATAAAATTATCATCATGGAGCCTTTTCAAATAATGATACTATAACATTGATAATTCTTCATAATCAGTTTAGTGGTTACACAGTATCTCCTAACATAGGTATATCTCAATATTTAACCACTTCTCCAATACTAGATTATAATAGAAATTTTCCCCCTATATTTTGGATTATTTCCTTTGGAACAATACCTAGAAATAATGTTACTAAATGGTTATGGCCAAATGATTAATATATAATCCTGTCAATTATTTCAAGCAACTCTGAATATGGAATTTATTTCTATGATAAATTGCTCATGTTACCCAGAGGTAAAACAGAATATTTTCAGCATAGCACTTGTCTATCTTGTGAAAAGCTAATTTAAATCCAAACCTCTGCATATAAAAGCAGATGGTATTTAAAATGTAGAAACTTTAAATGATCTTAAAATTTTATGAAATATTAATTTTTTGAAAAAATAACACTACTACTATAAGCTTAAAACCCTTTTAACTAAAAGCTACTTCCCTATTTATTTCATGAAAAGGGCAACAACCAAGAAATACTAAAAAATCAAATTCTCAGGATTTATTAGATGAAAAACCCAGAATGAAACCAACTATGGCTTATATAGTCTTTTAAGACTAGCTCAATCAGTCTTTCCAGTATATTTCTACCTATACAAATACAATTTCCAAGATTTTTAGCAAGAAGACAGAAAAAAAGCAGGAAGTAATAATGAAGAAAAACAAGCTAACTTTATGGAGAGGTTATTCTTCGTCACACCCTGCTTCGGTAGTTCATACGTGTGATATCACTATGTCTGTCTTTGTAATACCCAGACCAGTCAATATCCCTATTTTACCCGCAGCAGACAGAACTGTAGCAGAGGATAAATAAACTGCTCAAGAGCATTCAAGCGAATGAGGAGCAGATCCTGCACTGGACATATAAACCCAAGCGCTCTCAAGCACTACACATAAATAATGCTGGCTATCAAAGGGAAATGGGAAGGAAAAAATAATTCCTGTTTGTTCCACAGATCAGTCTTCTGTTATTAAAATGAAGCCTTGTCAGGCGCATTGGGCTTCCTGGTGGCTCAGTGGTAAAGAATTCGCCTGTCAAGCAGGAGATGCAGGTTTGATCCCAGGGTTGGGAAGATCCCCTGGAGAACAAAATGGCAACCCACTCCAGTTTCTTGCCTGGGAAACTGCATGGATAGAGGAGCCTGGCAGGCTAGTCCAAAGAGTCTGAAGCCACAGAGCAAGCACGCAGGCACTTTAAAATTATCAAACTGGCCACTAGGGGTCACAAAAGTAAAACTTTCAAAAAATCTTTCCACGGTGTTAATAGTTGACAACTGTTTATCTAGAAAAATGACTTTGACACTCATTAACTCTGTCTGCACATTTATGTCTCCAAAACCAAGCAAAATAAGATCAGCTTCAGAGATATTTCACCACCGAAACATCTCTTTCTCAGAATCCTGATGCAGGTAAGAGGCTGGCCCAGATGAACTGCAGGGTTAGACTGCTCTGTGCTACCGCTGAGAAATCAGCGCTGTTTAAAGAGAACGTCAGTTCCGCATGCGCCGCCTACCTGCAGATGGTGAAGGTGCCTGGGGAGCCGGCTGTTACTCTGCACTGCTCTGCTCAGGAGCTGGAGCGGGGTTCTCAGATGGTGCTTCACCTGCCTTGGTCTGAAACACACAATAAAACCACAAACCGGAAATGAACCAATGTCCACAGCAGTGGAGAGTTCAAGACTGAAAGGTCTCACAAGTAGGGATCTTCCTGCCTGCAGAGGTAAATCACTGTGCAAATTCTTAACTACTCTTAAAGTTGGAGTCAAAGTTAGAATCACCGAAGAATGGCTTCCAAACGGCAACTAAATACCATCACTCTTCACAGCTGAGAGTCATAAAAAATACACAGTTACTTTCAACACATGCTGAGAGGCAGGTTCCTCTCTATAAACGCTGTCCTTTGTTTGGAGAGCTTTAACCAGTCCATTCTGAAGGAGATCAGCCCTGGGATTTCTTTGGAAGGAATGATACTAAAGCTGAAACTCCAGTACTTTGGCCACCTCATGCAAAGAGTTGACTCATTGGGAAAGACTCTGATGCTGGGAGGGATTGGGGGCAGGAGGAGAAGGAGACAACAGAGGATGAGATGGCTGGATGGCATCACTGACTCGATGGACGTGAGTCTGAGTGAACTCTGGGAGTTGGTGATGGACAGGGAGGCCTGGCGTGCTGCGATTCATGGGGTCGCAAAGAGTCGGACACGACTGAGCGACTGAACTGAACTGAACTGTTCTGACTAGAGTGTTAATTGGTTGAATGCAAATATCTGGTTTACGATATGGGCAAGGCATTACATACCTTTATGAAAATGTTATTATACATAAAGATACATATATGATACATATTTTTTGGCCTCAGTTTCCAGACTATGAAACCACTCTTAGGAGGGAATACTAAAGGCTGACATGGTCCAGGGTAGTCTGGTAGCGTGCCCTCTGACTAGCTGGCCTCACCTCTTTGCCATCCTGTGAAGGAGCGTTAGGGGGACGGGGGCGACGCCGATAGTTGTAGGGGCGCTGGTATCCACGGCGAGCAGGTGGCTGGTTTGGACCACTGGCCGCTTGTTGATTCTCCTTATCTTCAGCCTCTCCGACAGCTGGGGCAGGTCGTGGGCGAGGAGGGCCCCTGGAGCAGAGAAAAGAGAACATGTGCAATTGGAAAGGGCCTTCGAGAACAGCAGGTTTTGTCTTTAAAGGTTTAAAACGTCAAGGGATCAAGACTTACTCCTAGAATTATGCAAGGCTAGAGTGAAAAAGTTGGCTTAAAGCTCAACATTCAGAAAACTAAGATCATGGCATCTGGTCCCATCACTTCATGGCAAATAGATGGGGAAACAGTGGAAACAGTGTCAGACTTTATTTTTGGGGGGCTTCAAAATCACTGCAGATGGTGACTGTAGCCATGAAATTAAAAGACGCTTACTCCTTGGAAGGAAAGTTATGACCAACCTAGACAGCATATTAAAAAGCAGAGACATTACTTTGCCAACAAAGGTCCATCTGGTCAAGGCTATGGTTTTTCCAGTGGTCATGTATGGATGTGAGAGTTGGACTGTGAAGAAAGCTGAGCACCAGAGAATTGATGCTTTTGAACTGCAGTGCTGGAGAAGACTCTTGAGAGTCCCTTGGACTGCAAGGAGATCCAACCAGTCCATTCTGAAGGAGATAAGTCGTGAGTGTTTATTAGAAGGACTGATGCTGAAGCTCAAACTCCAGTACTTTGGCCACTTCATGCGAAGAACTGACTCACTGGAAAAAACCCTGATGCTGGGAGGGATTGAGGGCAGGAGGAGAAGGGGATGACAGAGGATGAGATGGCTGGATGGCATCACCAACTCGATGGACATGAGTTTGAGTAAACTCATCACCAACATGAGTTGGTGATGGACAGGGAGGCCTGGCGTGCTGCGATGCATGGGGTCGCAAAGAGTAGGACACGACTGAGCGACTGAACTGAACTGAATGTGGCAAATGGAACAAAAGGATGATGAGATTTAAAAAATTCAATCATTTTCCTCCTTCATTTGAACACTATTTGCAGCGAACAAACACCTATAGAACATAGGTTCTGGTCCTACCAGGCACTGTGGGTGCAAAAATTAAGAGAAGTGCCTGGTATCTGCCCTCTGTGGGCAGCCTGCCTTGAAGACGTGGAGGCTAAGGGGATTCGACACAGCAAGAAAACTAACATTAGTCATTGTGTGCTGAGGCCTGTGCTCTATGCTTGCATGTTAATTATCTCATTTAATTTCAAGGCTAATTCTGTGAGTTTAAGATTTAGAGTGAGAAAACCAAGAGGCTTAAAGGTGAGTATTTGGTTGAATCACATTGAATTGCTGCTTTTATAGGTCAAAAAGGTTGAATACAACCTTCCCAAGGTCACACACAGCGAGAGACTGACAAAACTGGGACCCACAGGATCTTTTTCCTGTTTTCCTTAAGACATTTTTACGAAGCTTCTTTTATTTCCAAAGTCATTAGTAGTGAATCATTAGAATGACAGCATCTAAAATTACAAGGAATCCTGTGAGAAAAAAGAATGTAGAATGCTGCCAATCAGGAGAGCTCCAGTAATGTCCTTACTCTCCCGTCAATAATCCCATTCTGCCAAACTTCAAGGGGGTATGGACATCATTCATGAATGAAGCTCTTCAAGGACAGGGCAAAGGAACAGGGAGCCTACAATATAAAAAGCTTATAATGAATCTTGGGGAGTCTAGCCAGTTCAGTTTTCACAAGGGATAAAGCAGAAATAAAACAACACTCCTTTCACTACTCTTAAAATCCTCGGTAGTAGTAATAATCAATTTATCAAGGGCTTACTATCTATCAGGCAACATTCTGATTATCTTAAATGCCTTAGAGTACATCTAACCTTACTGACAACTGTGGAATATTCCTTATTGTCCATTTTATAAACCTGGTGACTCCGTCTAAGAGGAGTCCTGAAACTTATGAGAAGGAGACACATACAGCTACAGATGAGCTGCTAGTCGTAGGGTGGGAATTTAAACACAGACACCTGGATCTGCAGTTAGTTGATTCAACCCCTGCATTAGACCGCTTCATTATCAGAACATTCAGTCTGGCAAATCCCCTATGAGCTGCAAACTTTCAAAGACTCGAATGTGCTTGCCCCCCATCTCCTGTTGCTGATGGTCCTTCAGTTCCACCAAATCCCACCTCCTCTCCCTCCTCCAGTCAGTAACTCTTCTTGCCTGGTCACTGGTCACTTCTTGCCAGCCCGTGTGTGCCAGCTGTTGTACTGACTGGACTACTGTACTTTCAAGGTACTGTAATATAAGATTAAAAGTGTTTTTTTAATTTTTTAAAAATTTTTTATTGAAGGATAATTGCTTTACAGAATTTTGTTGTTTTCTGTCAAACCTCAACATGCATCAGCCATAGGTATACATATATCCCTTCTTTTTTGAACCTCCCTCTCATCTCCCTCCCCATCCCAACCCTCTAGGTTGATACAGAACCCCTGTTTGAGTTTCCTGAGCCATACAGCAAATTCCCATTGGCTATCTGTTTTACATGTGGTAATGTAAGTTTCCATGTCACTCTTTTCATCCATCTCACCCTCTCCTCCTCTCTTCCCATGTCCATAAGTCTATTCTCTATGTCTGTTTCTCCACTGCTGCCCTGTAAATAAATTACTTGTTTTTTATGTACACGTTATTTGCATGAAAACTATTATAAACCTATTATAGAACAGTACTGTCTAGCTGATTGTGTTAGGTGGGTACCTAGGCTAACTTTTTACGACTTATGAACGAAGCATGCTGGACTTACAAGCATGCTCTTGGAACAGAACTCACTGGCATGTAGGGGACTTACTGTATCACAAATGCGTGCTGGCAGCCAATTCTTCCTTCATTTGTAGAGCTACCACTGAATAACATATCAGTTAATTTCTGTTGCTCTCATCTCATTAAATATAATAAAATAAAAATTAAGTATGAATTTACATCATGTGAAAGTTATCAGAAACAAAGCATGCTTTGGTAGAGGGATAACTAGAAATTTTAGTTGTTACGGAACAGGGGAAATGACACATAGCCATCTAAAAATATATGTACTGCAGAGCCCCACCAAACCTTGGACATATGGTCAAAGCAGTCACATCTCCTCATTACATAATAAATCCAAAACAAACAGACCTGCAACAACCCCAACCGCCTTACTGTCACTGGCAAGTTCTTCAGTTGGTCATTAGTCAGCAGGCGACATCACCTACCTCCGGTACCTTGCGCGGTAAGTTGGATTCTGATGGACTGGTCCCTGAAGTTGCGCTCCTTCTGGGACCCCATCCTTCATCTCACCAATCTCACCGGCCTGGAGGGAGGCAAGGAGAGCTGAAGTGAGTGTCAGAACGCAGGATATGAGAGACACAGCACACAGTTGCATTGAAAAAAACTTTTAAAGGAAAAAAATAAAAGGCTTCATTTACAAAGCTGGGGAATCTCCTATCAGTGAACCATGTACTGATTAAATGGGCGTGAATGATAGGAAAGAAAGACAGACTCAGTCCCACTAGACGGTCTTTTCCTGATCCCAGTGCAACTAAATTTATTTTACAACATTAAACATGTTAAAAGGTCCCATTTGTCTCCTGAAAGGAAACCTTTATTGCAAAAGGAAATGGAATGATATACTACGTTAGAGCAATGAGAATCCTCAGTGGGTCTGAGAATTTCAAACTCAGACCCACTCATTCTACCAACGGGGTACCCCTTTGATACAGTAATGGTTTCTGCATCCAAAGGTCACCCCACACCTTTTAACCACACCTTTACCTCTGATTCCTTTTTTTTTTTTAATTTTTTTTCCTTTTATCTGTTTGCATATTTAATTGAAGTATAACAATAAATAATAAAAAATACTTCCTTGAAAAATTTATTTGAAGCTGGGGGAATTATTACAGAACTTCCAGAGGAAGAAAGAACAAAAAACTAACCAACCAACCCATCCAAAATCTCTGAATTTCTTCATAATACAGACACATCTCAATCTGCTTTTACCCACTCAAAGGTAATATCCCTTCCTTCTCCATATTTCACTAAGAAAAGAGAACCAATCAAAGAGGAATCTCTATATTCTTTCGCCATCAAATCTACCAGCCTACACCTACATGTGCTTTTTCTTCTCTCATTCAACTGATTAAGTGGTCCATGCCCACAGACAAAGCCAACCCTTCTCTCTGGCCTATGAGGGCACTTGAACTCTCAATCCTCCTCTCCTCCATCAGCTCCATCCAGGCATATAAACATGCTGAAATAACATCCACCTTTTCCAACTGTGTTCTTTAAATTATCACAAAGTAACAGGGCGGTTGAGAGTATAGACTTGAAACCTCAGACTCCATTTGATTTCCTCAGTTGTCCCAATAATGTCATTTACAATAAAAAGACTCACTTAGAGCCATGCCTTGAATTTAGTTGTCTCTGTAACTGGAACAGTTCTCCAGTCTTTACTTGCCTTTCATGATCTTGATACTTTCAAATGTTACAAGGCAGTTATTTTGCAAAATACTCCTCATTCGGGGTTGTTTAGGGTCTCCACATGATTGAATTACACATCCTTGGAAGAGAAGCCACAACAGTGCTCTGGATTTTTCTCACTGCATCCTGTTGGCCGGCGTATGGTGTCAATTCCTACTTAATTCCTACTGTTACTGACAGTGTTCACTCTGAGAAGAACCCCGGGGGAAGTTTACGCTTTTCCCCTTTGCAATGTATGAGGATTTTGTGACAAAAGTACTTTCAAAAGCCAGTAAATGTTTCATTCTTCATCAAATTCAATATATTTGTTTACATCTGTAAACTTTTATATTTGTTAATATCTTATATAGAAAACTCCTGGTTTTCTACTTTATTCAATGAGCTGTAATCTGTTACTATCATTACTGGCCAATGAGATGGAGCCCTGTCCAGCTGGCTTGTGTCCTCTGGATGTGACTCCAGCATTCTTTGAGCACTTCCTTGTTTTCTGGCACAACAAGATGTTCTAGGCTCATATTGTACTTTCTCTGGCCTGGCTCTGAAATTGGCCGGTTCTCCAAAAGGGCTTCTATTTTTTATTGGAAAATGGTAATATCACAAATGAAAAATTGGGGGCCAGGCATGCTCAGTGCTATTAAGGTGTCACTGATCTGAGGCCATTTCAGTAGGCAGAAATAATACACAAACACAAATACATACCACACATACATACACTGTAAGTTACATGTGTGTGATGTGTGTATATGTATGGCATATTTGATCTGCCCACCAAATGACTTTAGGTTGTTGGTGAAGGAAGGGAGGCCAGGAGAGAATTCAATGTAAAAACATAATCAAATCAAACAAAAACCTTGCCCTGACCCCACATCCTCCACCAGCCACGGCCCCATTTCTCTGAGCTCCTCTACAACATACATACATACAGAGGCAGAAGACCCCCTCTGCCAGCACAGACACCTCCTCAAAGGGGACTATAATACCTCCACTTTGCTCTTTCTTGAATTCAGAGACTTTTGTCCTCACATACCACTAACCTCCAAGTTACCAAACCTACTAACCTAGCCTCAGTCTCCCTTCCTCCCTTCCTCAATAGCACTTAACACAGCACTTCCTTCCAGGACGTTCTCTCCCCATCTGCTCCTTCCCATTGTCCTCTACCAGACTCCTTGTCTCCCTAACCTTAACTGCTTAATCCGAAACTCAGTCCTTGGCTCAGTTTTCTACCTATCCTCGTTGTATCTGTCCCTCTCTCCCTGGCCCAGGCCTTTACCTATGTTTTGATGTCCCCACAGGTGCACCTACAGTCCTACACCTACCTACACATACATACACTGTAAGTTACATGTGTGTGATGTGTGTATATGTATGGCATATTTGATCTGCCCACCAAATGACTTTAGGTTGTTGGTGAAGGAAGGGAGGCCAGGAGAGAATTCAATGTAAAAACATAATCAAATCAAACAAAAACCTTGCCCTGACCCCACATCCTCCACCAGCCACGGCTACCTACCTACCTACACCTACCTACCTACACCTACCTACACCTACACCTACCTACACCTACTACCTACTACTACTACCTACTACTACTACTACTACCTACTACTACTACTACTACCTACCTACCTACACCTACCTACACCTACCACCTACACCTACCTACACCTACCTACACCTACCTACACCTACCCTCCAGGCTCCCTTTGGCCTTTGTATCGTACTTGCCATTCCCTCCACCCTTCATGCCTTTCCTGGTGTGTGAACGCCTTGTTCCCTTGCCTCTTTTAGGTCACTTTTGAAACACCCTCAAAGACTGTCTCCCACCTCTGCTAAAATCACACCTTCTTAACTCAAGCCACTCTCTACCTCTTGCCTCTTTTATTTTTCTGCCAAGTTGACTTCTCTCCCCTTGGAGGTGATATTTAATGTGTCCAGAAGATCTCCAAATGCCTTCTGTGTCTCTGCCCAAACCTGGTCTTCCTTCCCAAGGTATCGTTTATTCCTAACACCACACGTTCACTCCATCATCAGATGCTGTCGCTTCCTAAATGTGGCCACTCCTCACACCTCCACTGATAGCACTCTTAATTCCTGCCCTGACTGCCCCTCCATAGGGCAAATGACGGAGCTGGTCTCCCTAATTCTGCTGCTGCCTTCTGTGGTCCAGCCTCCTTAAACTGTCCGGTGATTTCTCAAATATGTTTCCTCCCCTGTTTAGATCCCTCAACTAGCTTTTCATCACACTGAGGATAGGTCAACAATTCTTATTATGGTCTACAGTAGGCATGCCTAATATGCCTTGATGCCACCTAAATCTAACCTCTTACCCCTCTATTCACCCATAACATCTCAACCACATGAGTCTCCCTTACTTCTCTGAACAAGCAAAGCTACTACTTCTTCAGGAACTTCGATTCAAACACACACACACAGAAACAGAAAGGAACATATATAAAGGATGAATACGTACTAGAATGACAGAACAGGAGGAGACTGGACAGACCCAGTTTAAACCAACGTCTACTACCATGCAACCTTAGGTAAAAGTTGCTGATTTCTTAAACTACTCAAATCCCTTCACTTGTAATAACAACAACAAAAATATAGACACAGCTGCCAATTCCATAAAGCTGTAGGGAAAACTAAGAACTGATTTCAAACATCTGTCTCTTAGTGGAGGCCAAACAATGCTGCTCCTTTTCCTCTGTCATATAATTCTCTTCTTGGAGATGACAAACAGTTGATATCAGCTCAGTAACCGCCATGACTTATTTGCCAAATATCGAGAATTATTATCTTTGAAAAAGGGAAGTCATTTGGACACAGCTATATCACGCTTTATGACATCCTCGGTACACAGTTCAGTTCAGTTCAGTCGCTCAGTCGTGTCCGACTCCTTGCAACCCCATGAATTTGCAGCATGCCAGGCCTCCCTGTCCATCACTAACTCCAGGAGTTCACCCAAACTCATGTCCATCAAGTCAGTGATGCCATCCAGCCATCTCATCCTCTGTCGTCCCCTTCTCTTCCTGCCCCCAATCCCTCCTAGCATCAGAGTCTTTTCCAATGAGTCAACTCTTTGCACCAGGTGGCCAAAGTATTGGAGTTTCAGCTTCAGCATCTGTCCTTCGGAGACAACTAAAATGCAGTTGCCCGAATATGCACACATTTTCAAAATTAGTTTTCAACCTGCTTTTCTGCATGGCACGCAGAATCCCTTTGCTCTGAACCTCCTATTCCTAAGGTGAAGTATACTTTTCTTTCAACCAATATTGAAGATACTCATCATATACTCAAAAAAATATGCTACATATGTATATGCTAAACATGAAGGAGGATTATTTTAGGAAGGCACTACTGACTCCCTAAAAATAAATGTGTGTCATAGTCTCCCTGACTCTTCCTGTCCTCATTTCCTAGAGGCCCAGGCTGCTGCCCTAAAGAAACCTACTATGCCTCATGTACCCAATCTCTCCATATACGTAAGGCTACTTGCTATTTTTAGCACATTTGTCAGGGACAGCTGTTAAAGAGTAGAAGGGGAGAAAAAAACAAGAAGCAATGTAGGAAGAACACAGTCATGCATGATAGATAGGAAAAGGGCAGCAAAGAACAGACTGGACACAATGTTCAGTCAAAACACTCAGTGGACAAACAAAAACCAAGGACACTAAGAGGAAGAAGGTGTAAGCTAGAGGTACCAAAAATGAGGTCCTCTCCCAAGATTTCCAAGTTTCCTGGGAACTGCAAAGTTGGTGAAAGGCTTATTAACTACAAGTCAAGTTCACAATAGTTGTATCAGTATTTTGCATTAAAAATGAAAAAAAAGACAATCATCTCCACTTTCATAAGAGGTTTTCTTAATCATCAACATTATCTCATCTAAATTAAGGACTTTATAGACACCCTCCACCCTGAGTTGTCACACACTACAGTCTATCTTGGACTTTATCATCACAGCCCCAAGGTGGAGGCAATTGTCCGAATTTAAGGGATGGACAAGTTAATCTCATAAGCTCACAGTAAGTAGCAGAGATAAGACTCAAACTCAGGCCTGACTGACTTCAGAGTTCAGCTCCTTAGACACCCTCACCTGTCCCTACTTTATGTCTTTCATTTTTTCTATAAACTTGAGACTGTACCTTGTCCACCAGGGTCCCTGGGTATAGGCAAGGCTCAAGGCTCATGTGGTCGTGCCTTTAGAAATGAGACTAGAAGGACCAGTCTCAAAGAGCAGACTAGTCTGCTTGGGTTAAGTAGCGTCAGCATCGAGAAGCCAAAAGCAAGGTTTGATTTCCGGCCGCTGGTATTGGAAGAGGAGGAGGAAGAGTAGGCAGAGGAAGGACGGAGGGGTGAGGACTGCCGGAGAGAAGTCCCAGGTGCTGGTTTACCTGCATTCTGCTGGGATGGGGGAAGACCCGGGAGCGGCGGTCAAAGGTCTGTCCCACGTGGTAAGGCGGGAAGCGCCGCCGGTACTGGGGGCGGTACTGGGGGCGGCGCGGCTGACTCCGGGCCCCAGAGAACTGCCCGGCAGCGGCGGGGGCCTCCAGTCCTTCACTGCTGCCGCTCCCTTCCTCCTCCTCCTCCCCAGCGTACTAGCGAAGCAAAGAAACAGAGGTTCAGAGAGGTGTCGGCAGGGAAAGAAGCAAAGAATACCATTTAGGCTGAGTATCAACGAAACAAACAAACAAACAAAAAATTCTCCCCCGAAGGAACGATCCCTTCTAGTATATCGACAAAAATGCATTTACCCCGGATCATCAGGTGATGACCTGAGATAAGCTACATTAACATTAAAGCAGATCTATGCAGATAAAATACCAAGAAGCAGAAAAGCAAGTGCAATTAATCGCTAAAGAATTTAGTTCGCATCTAGTTAGAATTAGTCAGTATCAGTTGACTAACCACCCAAAAAACATTTACACAGTTTAGAATATTTGGCTCCACCAAATGTGTCTCCCCAACATTGGTCATCTACTGGGGCAAAGTAAAGAAAAATATGTTTTGTATATTTTGTGGTTGGTCCTAAGTGGTTTGCTTCCTGGAGTGGTTGGGTTCTCAAAGTGTGGATGAGGGTCTCTGAAATCCTTCTTAGGGGGTCATCAAGGTCAAACTATTCTCATAAGGCTGGCAGGATGCTGTCTTTTCCCATCTCATTCTCTCCTGAGTTGGGGGCAGGAGGGGGGTTGGATCTCCCAGAAGCTACAGTGACACATGGTCCCTCACAGCACCAAGGCAGAAGGAGCTGTAAGAAACCAGCTGTCTTTTATTAAACCAACATCAGTGATTGGCAAAAACCTAAAGCAACACCACTCTTCTCATTCAATTAAAAATTAGCTTTCATTAAAAAAAAGTTATTTGTATTTCAAGTAATAGCTTATTTTAAAATAAATCAAATCTTTTAAATTCTGCTTTACTTTCCAATACAGTAAGTATTAATAGATATAAATATACATAAAAACTCTGGCATCCCATAATTAAGCATATAAATGGGTCCAAAAACCAGAAGGTTTGAGAACCACTGACTTATGGCATACCTCTCTTTATTTGTTTAGGAATAAAGTTTTAATTGCACTTTAATACATAGTAGCAAGTAATAAATACAGTTTCTGAATATAACAAACTTTATTAACACAAGGAATTATTGATTCATTTTATCTTTTCCCTGTATTTAAACTACCATTTCACATACTAACATTTTATATCAAAAAATATAAGCAAACAGCTAAACATCCCTTAAAGAATTATTTCAAATCTTACTTTAAAGGGGAATTGCAATGCCAAAGGTAGTCTTAAGTAAAGTAACTATAGCTTTTAAAAAATGAACAAACTTAGAATGAAGAAAATTAAATGACTGATGTTGGGGGTGAGAGTATTTAAGATTTAGAACTCTCCAGAAAACCAAGCCCACATGAGCAACAAAATTCTCAAAGAGGAAAAGCTTCAAGCATAGCCTCAACTAGTCTAATTTCAGAAAATCCAAGTAACTCTATACTTTATAAAATCTATATCAGATACAGTCTCCAATGATTTAAAGGCATATTAGCATAGAAAATGTTCTGCCAAATAGTGTGACTAAATAAACTATAAATTTTCTCTTTAGGTTTCTCTGTATCTGAGTTTTCTATAGCCAAATCTTTCATTAAGATTAGTTTTACAAAATAACAACAATGGCACCACCATTGCCAAACACACTCAGGAAGCTGTCAGGACCTAGAAGACATCACAACAGAAAACCTTCATTTATGTTGATTTTCAGAATTTTGATAATTTTGTTTCTAAACGTCACACACATGACTTCAGAATTTCGAGCTGAGGAGAAACGTCTTTGAAGGAAAATTTTTCACTAAAGGCTTTTTACCACTTGTACTTCTGAGGTAACCTAGAAATCAAAACAATTACAACTAGTGTTCCGTGAATCTGGTGAACCTGAAAGAGTTAACATGACGTAGTAGATGCTATGGTAGCCTATTCCTACTGTTTCTGACACAGTTTATTATTAAAAATTAAACAGGATAAGCAAAACATGGGTAAGAGAAATACAGGAAGAAAAACAAGATACCACATGGAATCTGATAAAAACCAATTTGGGCTGCATATTTAAGATGACACAATGAAGAGAGGAAACATTTAGGTAAGCAGAAACATACTATTCTATCAAAGTGTAGAAATATAAACCATTCTCAGTCTGCAAATACTTCATTCTGGTGAGACTTTTTTCAAAAGTTTTCCCTGGATGACGCACATAGCCACAATCCTGTGTTCACAAAGCATCTTGAGTTTTATTCCAGAGTACCAATCCCGGGTACTAATTCTAGAAACATTAAAAAATGACTCACATCTAAGAGGGTCCTCATGACCACAAGTTGGATGCCTCAAGAATACTTTAAACTGAGCCTCCTGCAGCCAGACTTGGTTGTAAACCCTTTCACTTAGATTGGTACCAATCTACAGGACTAAAAATTCAGACTTAATTGTTGCTTAACTTTGAAATAATGGGAAATGCTATCCTAAATAAAAGTTACATAATTGAGGCAAATCACTTAATATTTCTGTGGCCAGCACTGTCCATCACTTACTCCAGAGCTGTTCCTCACTATTCCTTGCCAAGGAAAGGCTGACTTTAGAAATAAACAGGGTCAGCGCCAAGGGATGAACACCAGATGTAAGCCAATCACAGAAATCCCAGGCCCCTTCTCCCTACCCCACCCAGTGGATGTCACATGGTTCGGTTCTGGCCGATAAAGGAGCCAAAAGAAGAAAAAACCTTTTTGACAACCTTGGCATGGCCCAAGTTAAGCCTTCTTGTTACATGATAATTAAATGGCTGTTACTTGCAGCCAAATGCAAACAAACGGATAAAACTGCTGAATGGCAAAAATGTCGCATAAGCCCAGTGGGGATGAATTCTGAACATGAAAAATTTCCCATCCAAAAAAATCACTGTGTTTCCAGCAGAAGATACAGCTTTTATGTGCTTCAAACATACACACTTAATTTTAGATGTGCACATTTCTTGGGTCACTGATGATGAAGGAGACAACGTACATTGCGGGGCGGTCCACGGCGCCGGCCATAGTAGCCGCGTCTGTAGCGGCGCCGGTCAGCAGCATATCGGCTCCCTTCCACTGGAACGCCATCCGGGCCGGTCACGTTGGCTGCTTCTGCACCCTGAGAAAGGAAGAAAGCAAAGACGGCCTTCGAGTCAGAAAGAAGCCACACGACCGAAAGCACCGCCTTAGACAGCCAGAGGGTTTAAGACTGGCAGGAGGTACTAGAAGTTCCTACAGGTGACCTCAAAAACACACCCTCGTTTTAATAAGGTGAGCAAGATGCTTGATGTCCTGATTTAAATGTATACAGCATGACGCCTGACACAACACTGTTTATCAACTATGCTGCAATATAAAGTAAAAAGTTAAAAAAATAATGGATGTCTATACAGCTTGCGTGCTTCCACAACCTCTGCTCTCTTGATTCAAGAGCAATATGTATATATATTTCTTTAAGAAATGCAAAACTGGCAAATATAAAGCAACTGGAGCAAAGGAATGCTAGACCAGGAAGAATATTCTTCACTGGAAATAACTGAGATAATGTTCTCTTCCTAGAAAATACGGAAACCTGTTACTCTGTGAGGTACCAAGAGAATCCACTCATGGGCTCACGTGGTCTGTCCAGCACTGAGCTAGTGAGAGAGAAATTCCTCCCAGTGGCAATGGCAGGAATGAAGGGCTGCTGACTCAGCTCCTGCTTTCATACAGTGTCCACAAAAGTAGTCCCTCTTCAGATCTTATTGTCAAAACAGACATAGCCTTCAGATTCTCTACGGACAAGCGGATAAAGTAATGCTTCAAAAATATAAAAAGTTCGGGAAAAGGAGATTCAAAACAGTGAAACCCCACTCTATGTCCATTTGTATAACCTCACATGCTGAAAATACACAGAGGTAAAATTAACCTGGCTAGATAAAATTTTGATAGTTGGATGGGACATTAGGGACCATTACAGGTCTGCATTTGCTCGTAGATAACTTGGAACTCTGGAAGATCTGCAAGATACTCTGGGATCACATTGGTAAAGGTCACTTAAATTTTTATATGAGATGAAATAAAGTGTTTCTCTTTTAAAACAGGAAACAGTTTGAGAGTTGCTAAGAACAGGAACTACAGAATGAATGGTATGTATATCAGATCAATCATCTGGAAGTGAACTAGTCAGCTTACAATTAAAAAAGCATAAAAGACATTACTAATATTAGAATTAAACATATCACAGCATTAAAAACCTGTTGATGCACATCAAAATGATCCTTTTAGCTTCCTGGGTTAGTCTTCATCTGAAGATAGCGGTTATACAGTCTGTCAAGATGCCTCTGGCTTTTCAAAATCCAAGCCAAAGAGAAAACATAATGATTATATTTGATTTTATTCTTAAAACAAAAAGGTATCTTTCACCCCAAAATAGCTTTTATCAATTTTTAATACTAAAAAACTACCTTAATTTTAAAAATTTTATTTATGTATTTATTTCTGGCTGCCTTGGATCTTCATCACTGTGCGTGAGCTTTCTCTAGTTGCAGCAAGCAGCGACTAAGCTCTAGTTGTACATGGGCTTCTTGTTGCTGTGGCTTCTCTTGCTGTAGGGTATGCGCTCTAGGAGGGTGTGCAGCTTCAGCAGTTTCAGCTCCAGGGCTCTAGAGTACAGGCTCAATAGCTGTGGTGCACAGGTCCAGTTTCTCTGCAGCATATGGGATCTTCCCAGATCAGAGATCGAACCCATGTTTCCTGCACTGGCAGGTGGATTCTTTAGCACCAAGCCACCAGGAAAGCCCTGTTTTAATTTTAAATTTCACTTGAAAACACATTTGGTACCAAAATAAGATTTGTCATTTTAAATCTTCAGAAATTAGCTTTTCCTTCCATGATTTAAATAGGGTTCATCATTTATTAAAATGGAAATTAAAATATCCTTCTATACTGCATCAAACAATGCATATGATAGTCAATAATCAGAAACACTTTTACTTAAAGAATTGCTTCTTTCTGTCATAGTAAAAATCCAAAGTACTGTTAACTCATAAAGGACTGAGAGACCATTTACTATGCGAGAAAATATTGCCAGCACCCTGGATACCCAACCACAATCTCCTCTCACCTTCTCTCCTTCAACCACATCAAACTCTACGGTTTCTCCATCTCCTACACTGCGCAGGTATTTCCGTGGGTTATTTTTCTTGATGGCAGTCTGTCAAGATTAAAAAAAACATTCTGAATGAAGTATAGGTCACAGTTGGCCACAGAGTTCACCCCTTTCAAGTTTACTGGCTCCACTGAAGAAATCGTTAATCTAACGTTGTTGTTTAGTCGCTAAGTCATGTCCGACTCTTTGCGATCTCATGAACTGCAGTGCACAACGCTCCTCTATCCATGGTGTTTCCCAGGAAAGAATACTGGAGTGGGTAGTGATTTCCTCCTCTAGGCACCTTCCTGACCCAGGGATGGAACCTGTGTCTCCTGCATGGGCAGGCGGGTTCTTTACCACTATTCTATTCTATGCTATTCTCCCAACTAACCTGAATCTCTAAAACAAGAACAACAAAACAAAAAAACACTATACAACTATGTTCCACATTATTTTCTTGATTTCATGTTATCCTTCAAAATTCATCTTGGTAGGTGGGTTAAACAGAAAGTGCAGTTATACTGATGAACTAATTGTGTTACTGGATAGATGCGTTTCCTCACACGATGAAGTGTCTTGGGTCAGACTCTATTTTCCATCATTGTGGGGGCTGCGGGACGGGGGACACCTCCATAAAATCTTACACATGCACATAAACACAGAAATATGGGGATAGAGATTTCAGTGAACAAGAGAAACCGCTAACCTCAAAAGAAATTTTAAAAATCCAAGGGGGGATAAATATTTCTGACAATATCTGAAAATACCTCAAGAACAAAACACTGCTGACAACCTTCTCCTCTCCCATTTTACAGATGAGGAAACCAACTGGAGGCTGATAAGTGATTTATTTGAGTTTATAAAAATACAGCCTAGGGGAAGGAGGCGGGTGAGTAGGGGAAGTGTATACCCCTGTACTATAACTGTGTGATATTTACTGAAATTTTTCTCATCACATCATTCACATGTCAGCTCATCCCTGTGCACTTTCTGATAAATAACATTGAAAGGTTAATGATGGTATCCTGCAGTGAACATAGGCACCTAAATACCTGCTTATAAACAGGCTTCTCTTTTTCAATCAATGGAGGGAAGAAAATAATTCCTGTAATGAATTCCATTTTGTCAGCTGGTATCTCTAAACAGTTAAAGGGGCTCTGGGTTTCTGTGGAACTAGGTCAGCCTTATTTTATAAAGCGATTAGGCATGTGTAATCTAGCCCTTCCCTTACTCTGAGTAGGAGGGAGGGAAAAAAAAAAAAAAGAATGAGCCAGTAGGGCAGAGACCTCACCCACAGAGGAAAAAGGCAGTTCAGGACAGGATATACACACAGGCCGCCTGAACATTCAGCCAGTCCAAAAACAGCCCCTCCCTACCGGCTCGTTCTCTTTTTCCTGTTAAACTGGGCAAGCCTCAGCACACCGAGGTGACTCACCGCCCAGCCTCACGGGGGGCTGGAATCAGTTCACACACTCACAGGCCAGTGAGGCTGGCCACTGGCACAGAACCTTGTGAGGTCCCTTTACGCCATCAGTCACCAGAAGGCAGAATTCTTAGCCCAAAAATCTCTATTACTCCCTAGGTGTTATAAGCAACACTCCCTTTAGGTCTGTTCTGACTTTAAAAGTCATTGTGTCTGAACAAAGTAATCCACTCCAGTTACCCCGGCACAACTGGAATACAACTGATAGAAACCACAACGGGATCACTTCTTCTGACATAGCACTCTCTCCAGTCACCAAACTCTACCCCATGGTGCAGAGGATCCTAAACAGCAGGAAACAGAAAACCAGACGCTTGACAGAGCCCTGGAGGTGAATGTGCTGGTATTGGTACCTGTCTCTGTACTTCTCTGTTGTTATCCACTAAGAACCACACATATGTGAGACAATTCACTGAAAATTAACCACACAAAAAGAAAACTAAGTGCATGTCATGCTTTTAATCTCTTTTGCCAAGAAAGTCCAGGATACAGAATAACATCTTAGGTCAATAATGTAGAAAAAGACTGAGCTTCCTGTACAGAGAAGTCCGTGTTTTCTGTATTTTACACTTTTTCTACATCTCCTTTGAATACAGGGGACTACAGGCCTATTTGACCTGGACATGTGCTAAGCAGGACAGAGGAGGGGACTAGCCTGGGAGCTGGAGTCTCCTTATGTCTTGGATCTTGCTTGTGCTCAGTCGCTAAGTCGTGTCCAACTCTTCTGTATCCCACGGACCGTAGCCCACCAGGCTCCTCTGCTCACGGGATTTCCCAGGCAAGAATACTGAAGTGGGTTGCCATTTCTTTCTCCAAGGGATCCTCCCCACCCAGGGATTGAACCCGAGTCTCTTGCATTGGCAGGTGGATTCTTTACCCCTGAGCCTCCTGGAAAGCCCCCATGTTTTGGATACACACACTCCAGCCATCTGCTTCGCTGTGCTATTTACCCAAGTTCAAGTTGCTCTGATGGAGGATTTAACCAGTACCCACCCAGGCGAAGGTAAGGTGAGGCCCAGCCAAACACAAGGAGGAAACACAGTCAGGTGCACAGGCTGCTAAGATGGAAATAGAAGTGCTTTAGCTGAAGACTCTAAGGCTCTAAAAATTAGCATGTGGTCTGATTATTACTTCATTAAGCTCAAAAAATAAAACTGTCTGAAAACAGTTAATGTGATGGACGAGAAGAGCTTAAGTGCTAATCTTAAAATGTGGAACTGGGCCCTCTTGCCAAAATAAAACCCCAGGAGGAGTTTCAAGCAGAACAGCAATGTGCAGGGCTTCACTTTGGGAAAGGGATAATAATAGCAGATTACAGACACCCCTCTCCTCAGAGAGCAAACATCACAGTTATCGTCCCTCTTACCTGATGTACAAATACATCTTCTTTGGTGTCATTTCTGTTGGAAGACAAAAAGCTCACAGTTAAAAGAACTAGGTAAGTGGGAAAACGTACAATAGTTTACAGCCTAGGACTTCAAAACACAACATAGATGTCTGTCTGTCCTCTAAACTCAGATGCCTCAAGTCAGTCCTCCTTAAAAACTTCTAAACCCAAAAGGGACCCACCTTACTCTTCCATATGACAATGGTGCCTAGCTTCATGCACACAGAGTCAACCTACCGAAACACCCGTTTCCTCTCATCTCTCTCTAAATCACATGGTATGTAACCAGAGCCCGAGGTTTCCCTCCCAGCAAAAGCAAAGCAAGACAGTTAAAAGGACAGGGCACAGCTGTGAACTAGGCTCCCCTTACACTGAAACCTAAAACAACCCCCCCTCCACCACCACCCTACCCTAAACCCCCACCACACCCCCACTGCCCACCAAAACATACAAGGAAGAAATTAGAGGAATTTTTCTTTTTTTTAAGAAGGCGGGGTCCTAGCTAGGAGGGCTAGAGAAAATGATGGTATCATATAAAAACATCAGAACACCCTCACCGCTTGCAGCTGTGTTCTCATTGCTATATGCTTAGAAGTTACCATGGTTTAAAGAAAACACTGTGGTTTCTACACAGGACTTGGACCAGACCTGGGTTACAGATCCAGCTCAATTACTCACTAGTTGTGTGACCTGAGGAAAGTTGCTTAACCAGTCTAGGATTCCACTGCTCCATCTGTGAAATTGTGGATACCCACTCAATTATCTTAAGGCCCTTCCCCTTTCTCTATTGTCCCCACTGCCACTGTTTTTTCTTTTAATGACTAGATTATATAAAATAAGTTATTTATCTGTGTTTTAGAAATGCATTGCAATTAATGGTAAATGATCAGCAGCTTAGAAATGAGAGTATTTACACAGCTCGGAAATCTGAAAACTTACACAAACCATTAATAAAGTATGGGAAAAGACACCAACAGCAGGTGCCACAGCATGAGGACATATTTAAATAAAACACGCAGAGATACACACACATACCGATTTATAAATCCATATCCATTTCTGACGTTGAACCATTTGACAGTGCCAAGGACTTTGGTGGCTAAAATAGGATTAAGCAGATAAATTAGTATCTGACCTACAAAGAGATAAAGCTCATACCACAAAGGTCTTGATAGCATTATTTAAAGCCTAAATATACCTGAGGAAACCATTAAAAGCTTAACTTTAGAGTTTATCGAGAGAAGAAAATGGAGGAAGTGAAGTTGTCACAGGTTGTCACAGGGAACTACTCTTCAGAAGACTGAACTTTTCTTCCTTGGGAAATGTTTCAGTGAAGTTCTGAGATAAGGTGTTGTCATAAGTCTATATGATTCTGCAGTGATTAAAATTGGGAAACAATGTTTAAGGGGAAAAATGAAAACATGCTCTGTAAAGTTTTACAGCAGAAAAATGTTCCAAGTGCTGAAAGCAGCTCTCGATGAAAGTGACTACAGACACATGAGCAAGGTGAGCCCTGAGACCTGACATCACTTTCACACTCTGAAACAGTCGGCAAACTCCACATAGTGAAAAAGTAGCTCCTTGTTAATAGCTGATCTACAGAGACCTGAAGAAACTTGTCTTGATGCCAGATGGGGGCCCATCAGAGGAGTCCAGAGTAATAATAGAAGTGAGGCGGGCTCAGGCCAGTTCTGTTCTTACCGCCCCGAGACATGACGCAACAGGCCTTTTCAAACCTGCGATGAGTTTGGGATTCTGTTTCATCGTTTATCCTGCTCTCTTCATTTGGTGGGAATCAAACCAAACTGATTTTGGTTTCTCCTATAAACCAAATTCTTATCAGCATTTTCTTATAACCCTCGCAATGTGATTGCTGACTCTACTCGCCCCTGTGACAGGACCATTTCTGTACAATGTAAGATCTTAACAGAACTCAAGAGAAGAAATCTAAACCAATAGTATGGTCATGGAACCTGTACTTCACAGATTTATGTTTATTTTAGCCATTTATGATTTTGGATGACTCCTCTGAATCAACTGTAAATACCAAATCCAGTACCTCTATGAAATGCCCAGGTCTAAATTCAGGAAAAGCATAAAACAATTATCAAAACTCAGTGAGACAAGAAATGTGGCAATAGAGTATCTTTAAAAAAGAATAAAGCTTAGGAGAGAATAAAAGTAACAATTAACCACAAACAATATTTTTAATTTCCAAGGAAAAATAATAAAGATTCAGCTTTTAAATTCAAGAAGAAAACAGTAATTAGAGCTTACTTCGCTGTGGGCAGGGTTAGTTCTGAGTTTTGCTACATGAATATACTTGGGGAAGTAGTTTATTTAGCTCTATTTGTAAAAAGAAAACACAAAAAACTCTTTTGCCTTCAAAGTCATTTGGCACACCATTTACTGAGCAATCTGCAATTCTTATGCCAACTAAGGAAGATCTCTCTCCAATAAAGAGACTAAACTATTAATTCGTTCGGTTTTAGGGCATTTTAATTAGAGCAACAGGGCAAAGAGGCAAATATATATATATATATTTTAGATCTAAATGTACACAGAAGACTGGTTTTGATCGATCATATGCTTTTATATCTCACATTATTTCAGATGATATGCTTTTTGTCTCATTTGCCCCAAAATTAATGAACTAGAAAAACATAAGGAAAATATAAAGGTAGGAACTCTTTTTGATTCATTTTCATATAGTTAATGTCTACAGGCACTGTCAAAGGCATAATTGTGATTAGAAAAGCAACACTAATAAAGAGAAAGATGAAAGTGATTTTCAAGGATAACTTCAATCCAGGTGGAAGGTTATTTTTATTCCCACTTTAGTTTTTAAAAATTTCCTAATTTCACAAAAATTTCCAGTGACCTCACAAGGCCAAACACAGTCATCCATTCTTCTTGGTTTAAGCCCATAAACTCACTTCGCATACACAGAGCTGGATGGGGAAAGGAGGACAACCAACAAGCTTCCATGAGGTTCATTAAGTTTTCCTTCAGTCATATCAACTACTTCCCCTGGCCTGCGGCTATACGCTGAAGTTTAGAACCACTTCTAAGAACTAGAATGCGAGAATCCCAAACCAGAATTCCATTTCAGTCAGCACTGCACCTGGCACATTGTAGGCACCATGTGTCTGCTTGGCTAAGGACAGGAGATGGCAGAACATACTGGACAGAGACAGCGTTGAAATGTCAGGCAGAAGGCTGTCCTTGTTGCTGAGATTTGGGAATGACAGCGAAAAGACCCCAAACCTACAACCTCACCACCAGGGATGTGCTGGGACTGTCAGAGCAGTTGGTGGCTGAGTAAATTAATTTATCTAGTTCCTTCATCTTTAAAGATATCTATGGCAGTTTAAAATTCAGTTTAGATTCAAGAGAGATACAGGGATCCAGTGAAAAACAGAAATTTCCTTTATATGAAAATAAATCAAATTAAGAACATATCCTAACACTGCTTCGGATAAACCAAGGTTGTCTCTCTTGACATTTGGCATGGGAAGTGTTCCAAGAAACACTTGTTGAAAACAATATCACAATACAACCTGAACTAGACTGGAGCAACTTTTAGCCTAGAGAAATGAAGGCTATTTTGTTTCTTAACCGGCACATGTTACATTTAGCAGCTCATTTGACAGTAACTGAGTAAAATCTAACCCTAAAAAAAAAAAAAAAATGAACACAGGCCTCTCAAGGCAGAAAAAATGGGATCCTATTAAACTTTCTTCACATGATTCCTCCAAGTTTCTGCTTATAAAATTTTCTTCCTAGAAAATTGGGCAGGCAAGGCTCACAGAAAGCAAACATGCCCCATGCAAAATACTGAAAATTTCTCAGAAGCATCTTACACCATCTCTTAACCTTCCCTGGTTAAGAAAAAAAAAAAAGGGGGGGAATGAGATACACAGCACACACCCTTTAGAGACCTTATTCCCCACCCACTGCCTAGGCCTCACACAGGGCGTTAACGTTACTGAATGAGGACGCTGAGATACGTGACAAAACCAACAATAACTACAGACATCCTTTTGTAACGTTCTGCCCCCGGGACCTGAACATCTCCTCTTCCGACTCCCCTTCCTAAGCTACAAGTCCCCAAGATAACGAGGCTGCGAACTAACGTCATCTCCTCACTTCCGACCAAGTTTTTTCAGCTGCTGCACCAAGCGCTTTCCCACAATCCGGGAAGACGAGTGTGATTGGTAAACACCAAGTGGTTCTTGCAGCAGCGGGCAGGGCGAGGGAGGGGGACGCGGGACCGAGACCCAAGTTTCCCCGGAGAAGGATTGCAACACCCTTCGGCCAGCATGTGGCCGACAGAAGCCTGGCCTCGTTCCCGCGCCCCCGTGAGAAGGGCGTCTGGGACGGACACCTGAGCCTTCCCAGCAAGAAGACTTTCCACCACCACCAACTCCCCCACCCGTGCCCTGTCTGCTCCGAGCGCCTTCCTCTTCCCTCCAAGGAAATGCTCTCCTCGCCCAGATCGTATGCGAGGACTCCAAAGTTCCCATGCCACGTGGGTGCCTGTCCCATCCCTACATCCACTTCCATCCCACCCTGGATCCTCTTTCCCGACTGCCGCTTCTTTCCCCTCCGCACCTAGGGATGCGTCGCCACGGGACTGCGCGACAGCGCCCTCCTAGGGTACCCCCAGTTAAGACCCCCAACTTGCGAACCCAGGAGCGCTCGGGCGGCCGGGAGCGCCGCGCCTTGGTCCGGCAGCGCCTGCGGGATGGGCGGCCGCCCGCCCCAGGGTCGGGGGGAACCCCACGTCCCCGGGGACCCTGATCCATGCCGCCCAGACAGGCGGCTGGAGTTGCCCACACGTGCTCGGCGGCCCGGGCCCCAGCCCGGAGCGGCCACCCCCCCTCCCCCCGATCCTCCCCGCCTGACTCACCGAGAACTTTCTTCTCCGCGTCCTCGCTGCCCACGGCGGCCGAAGAGGCGGGGGCCGCGGTGCCCGGGGCCGCGTCCCCACCGGGGTTGCCCGAGACCAGGGCGGCCGGGGCCGGGGCCGGGGGAGCGCCGCCGCCCGCCGGGCTCTTGGGCGCAGGGTCCTGGGGGGCCGCCTCCGCCGGAGCCTGCGGGAGGGCGGCGGCGGTGGTGATGGGGGCGCTGCTGCTGGGAGCGGCGGCGGCGGTGCTGGTGGTGCTGGTGGCCTCGCCCGCCTCGCTCATGCCGCCTCCTCCGCTGTCCCTCGGGCACCTCGGTGGCGGTTGGTCGGCGGTTGGCGCGGCTGGGGGGCGCGGCGGCCGGGGGCTCGCTCTCCCGGAGGCCGGGCTGGGTGGGGGTGTCTCGCGGCGGAGGCGGCTCGCGCTCTTGGGCTGCGCGCTCGCTCCGGGGCTCCGCGCTCGGTCTTACTGCCCCAAAAATGGCCCCGCACGAGTTCTTCTAGGCGGCGCGCGGGCCCGGGGAGGGGAAAGGGTTGGGAGGGTTGGCTCCGGAGTTGGGGCATCGACTTCATTAGCATTTAAAGGCGCCCGCTGCCCTTTTTCCCGCCCCCTCGCCGCTCGAGCCGGGATGGGGCGCAGGGAAGGAAAGCAAGGGTGCGCCGGGGCTTGGCCCGCTGCTCCGGAGTTTTCCGCGCAGCGCGCGCTGCAGCCCCGCTTGGTTGGAGCAGGGGCCGCAGGGCTCCCCTGCCTCGCCACGTCTTCCAGGAGGGGCACACTGGGGCATCCAAGAGACGCGGCGCTTCTCTCTCCCCAAATGCACGCTTTTAAGTCCTTTCTAGTGAAACCGTTCAACATTTCTGAAGCACCATACACTGTTTCTGATACAGCAGTGAAGAACTGGAATAATGCCGTCTTCAGGCTGTTTGGCTACTTCTTCCTGAAAGAGAAGTTATGGATGACTTGTCTATGAGCCTCAGGTGAGGAAATTGAAGTCCAGCCCTCGGTGAATTCATGTAAACGTCAGTTTACAGCAATGTAAGGGCTTACCTGGTGGCTCAGGCGGTAAAGAATCTACCTGCAGTGCGGGAGACAAGGGTTCTCTCCCTGGGCTGGGAAGATACCCTGGAGGAGGGCATGGTAACCTACTCCAGTATTCTTGCCTGGAGAATCCCCATGGACAGAGGAGCCTGGTCGCAAAGAGTCGGACACGACTCAGAGACTAGGCACACACAGGACAACAAACAGCAAGCTGTTAATATGCATAGAATAATGCTAAGCTTGGAGGGAGAAGACTAAATCCACACCCCACTTTCTGCTCGAACTGCCTCTGCCAGCTAGTGAAAACTTAAGCAGTCGAGCCCTCTTAGCCTCGAGGGCTAAGAGGAGGGCCACAGAGAAGCAGATCACTCAATAAACGATATTTTCAGTTTAAGGAGTCCACCTGATCTTAAGAGAATGGAACTGGATTATGCGAAACACAGGCCAAACGGCCTGTACTCAAGAACCATTGGAATACAGGGCTCTTAGGTGTTCTTTGCCTCCAGGGTCCAGACAGCCCTAGGTATACACTCGAGTGCTGCCCTTAATTAATGGAGTCAACTTGGATTAGACATTCAATATTCCAGAGTCAATTTCCTCCTTTATGAGGGTTTCTCCAAGGTACCCTGGAAAGTAGATGGGATTATCATATGTAACTCCATTGTCTGGTCCAACAAAATCTCCTTTTGTTCTCCATTCTCCTAAACTACTTACCTTCTCCCCTCCCCTGGGAATTGTGTATCATATGGCTACATAAGGAGGCTAGCAACCAAGTATAATTCCTTATTGCAGTTTCCACTGGTTAGCAGAGTACCTAGCAGTAAAGTAGAACACAGGAAATGTTTACTAAATGAAAACAAAAGACCACACTTTCCAAACTCAGTTGCTTATCAGCACATTCATTGTCAATAATTATAAAACTATCCTGACCAACCTAGATAGCATATTCAAAAGCAGAAACATTATTTTGCTGACTAAGGTCTGTCTAGTCAAGGCTATGGTTTTTCCTGTGGTCATGTATGGATGTGAGAGTTGGACTGTGAAGAAGGCTGAGCACCGAAGAATTGATGCTTTTGAACTGTGGTGTTGGAGAAGACTCTTGAGAGTCCCTTGGACTGCAAGGAGATCCAACCAGTCCCATTCTGAAGGAGATCAGCCCTGGGATTTCTTTGGAGGGAATGATGTTGAAGCTGAAACTCAAGTACTTTGGCCACCTCATGCGAAGAGTTGACTTATTGGAAAAGACTCTGATGCTGGGAGGGATTGGGGGCAGGAGGAGAAGGGGTCAACAGAGTATGAGATGGCTGGATGGCATCACTGACTTGATGGACCTGAGTCTGAGTGAACTACAGGAGTTGGTGATGGACAGGGAGGCCTGGCGTACTGCGATTCATGGGGTCGCAGAGAGTCGGACACGACTAAGCAACTGAACTGAACTGATCCTGCCTTATTACTTTCTTACTCCATCCATGAAAAAACATAAAAGTTAAACTTGACAGGAAAAAAAGCAAAATATGGAATATTTGACTTTTCGATGTAACTCACCTATATTTTTAAAATTATAAAGATGTAAATGCTAGATTCATATTTTAGTTGGACTACAATATGGACCATACAGTGATGTTATCTATATGTAGATGTGTTAAAAAAAATTGCTGATCCAATTCTAAGTGTGATTAAATTATTTCTTAATTTTAAAGAGTGAGTCTTAATTACAATTAGATAATATGCATGATTTCGTTCTGGTGAGGACTGGCCATTGACTTTCTTATCTAACAAGATGATTATCACTGCTATGCAGAACTGGATTGCAAGGGGGGAAAATGATCTAATAGTCAAATCCTTAAAATATTATATATATATATGTATATGTATATCTACCGTTGGAAAATAATTCATAACTATCAGGTGTGGTCTGCAACCTCTGGAAGACCCTAAAATAATTACAGATGCATCCTGGGATTTCCTAGAATTTTGTGCTGGAATGGCTCCCAAAACTACCCATCATTTTCATCCGAAAAAAGAGGTGAGCAGCTGGGAGTTCTTGGTACTGTGCTAAATAAATCTAGAGAGAATTAATTAGAGCAAACATGATCTGTGTTGTTTTAATAATCATAACAAGAGAGCAACTTTGATGTAGACGCACATGGAGTCTTCCATTTCTTCATTTACTCATGAACTCGTGTGCTCGCTCATTAGCACATACTTACTGAACTACACACTATGTGTCAAGTGCTACACTATGAGTATCTAATGTTGATCAATATGAAGCTTACATTGTGTTTTTTTTCATGTGAAATCATTTTTTTTCACTATCATTTACACCAAAAGAAAACATCATGTCTGATATTTGAGATTAAGTGGAACAATGAAAGAGAATCATAATCTAATTGTTTGACAGCAATCATTTTTAAGCTATGAATGGTTTGGTCATGAAGACAACAGGCACTCTGTTTTATTTATTTATTTATTTTTGTATTTTAATATATTTATTTTACTCTTTCCCCCTAAAAAAGTCATTAAAAGCTAGAGATTTAGTGTTTTATAATTTGAAGGGAGTTAGTGCATCCACAACTGCTGGAAGGGCTGTAGGAGAGAAAGTCAGAGGATTCCATGGCGGATCTCAGACTCCAGCCCCACCAATGCGGTGCTTCTCAAAAGGTTTCCTGAGACCGCCGGAGTCACAGGATCTCTGGGAGGCCCCCAAACTCTCTGGGCTAGAGCCAGGTTTCATGAGACTTAAAGTTTACATGATTTAGAGAGCTATCTCTGAGAATAAATAAATGAAAGTATGAACACAAAATTGCTAGCCACTTCCAGAGTCTTAGAAAGAGCCCATGCAAGAAAAGAGCCCTGAAGTTTAAACTTCATTAGCTTCATCACGAGTCCACCTGTACCAGTTATCTCAGTCGGCAAAGGAGATGCTGGGATTTCTCAAGAAGTTTAAGCAGCTTTGCACCTCCACCTGCTCATAAGTCTTTCTGTAACTGACTGGGGGTGGGGGGAGGTATCTTCTTCTGCCCTCTAAATATTAAATGAGTGCCTCTCATGGAGAGTTTCCAGAGATTCTGGGAAATGTCCTGCCTTTCAGGGGGCTTGAGGATGATGCTGAGTTGACAAGAGACCACCCAGCACATCACCCTAAGGAAGACAGTGCAGCTAATTGACTAAAGAGATGAAGGAGAGTTTAAACCTCTTCTTGGGCTCTAAAATCACTGCGGATGATGACTGCAGCCATGAAATCAGAAGACATTTGCTTCTTGGCAGGAAAGTTATGACAAATCTAGACAACGTTGAAAAGCAGAGACATTATTCTGCCGACAAAGTCCACATAGTCAAGCAATGGTCTTCTCCAGTGGTCACATGAGAGCAGGACCATAAAGAAGGTTGACTGCTTAAGAATTGATGCCTTTGAGTTGTGGTGCTGGAGAAGACTCCTGAGAGTCCCTTGGACAGCAAGGAGATTAAATCGGTCAATCTCAAGGGAAATCAACCCTGAATACTTGTTGGGAGGACTAATGCCGAAGCTGAAACTCCAGTATTTTGGTCATCTGATGTGAACAACTGACTGATCAGAAAAGTCCGTGATGCTGGGAAAGATTGAGGGCAAAAAAGAGAAGAGGGTGTCAGAGGATGGGATGACTGGATGGCATCACCGAAACAATTGACGTGAACTTGGACAAGCTTTGGGAGGTGGTGAGGGACAGAGAGGCCTGTCTTGCTGCAGTCCATGGGATCACAGAGTTGGACATGACTAGGTGACTGAACAACAACAACAAACCCTTCAAGAGACTAAAGTTTAGATATGGAAGCACTGCTATATGAGCATATCTAAAACTGGAAAGTGTGAAGTATTAATTAATCAACACCCATTGATTAATAAATCAATACAAAATTTGGCATAAAAATGTAGAGGACACTTCGCTATGAAAGTGAAATTATTACACGTGAAATTATCACATTGTTAATTAACTGTACTCCAATATAAAATAAAAAGTTAAAAATGGTTTTTAAAAGTAGGCGAATAAGAGAGCAAATGTTTTCATTTTCTCAAGCAATGTTCATGGGAATGGGTGCCCTGATTATAAGTCTGTCATCCACCATTAATGCATTTAATGCATGTATTGATTAGTCACATTAGGTGCCAAGGATACCATGCAAATTAAAACCAGATTGGCCATGTAGTCATGGAGCTTATGGTCTAGACCAGTACTGTCCAACTGAAATATAATTTGAGCCCCAAGTATGAGCCACATATGTAATTTGAAGCTTTCTGGCAGCCACAACACATAAAAATAAACAGATTAAATTAATTTTAATACATTTCACTTAACCCAATATATCCAAAATACATATTATCATTCCAACATTTAATACATATAAAATTATTAATGATATATTTTCTTTTTATCTTGTGGTACTATCTTCAAACTCTGGTGTATATTTTAAACTTACATTATGTCTCAATTTGTACTTGCCACATCTAAAGTGTTCAATGTGGCTAGTGGCTACTCTATTGCCTCTAGAAGAGTTACACAAGTCCTCTAGACAGCTGGAAGTTTAGCCTGATCATTCTCCAGCAGCCCATCATGGAAAATGTCCTGGTCCTACAGAATCAGTCTGTGGTAACCCATTAAGATGATGCTACCTATAACACTCACTTGAGCTTCCTTATGATGTATCCCAGAGGACTTACATGAACCATAAGTCTGTATGGTAGTCATAAGTTCTAAAGTGTGTAAGTAAAATTATAGTATCCATCCCATGTCACCACTGCCTCTACAAAATACACTCTCCTTCTTTAACTTTAATGTATATGGGTATAACAAAGTAAAGATATATTGTGGCTTTCTTCATTTTCTTTACGAGAACTAAGAATAGATGTGAGATTGATAGCGGCTTAACTCTCTCCTATGGGAAACTGGATTTAGGATTTGGAAACTGTTGCACTTCTAGATCTAAGATTATTGAGAGGGGAGAAGCAATTCTTGATAACTCTAAATAAAAAGCAGGTTTTAAAACATCTGATTAGTTTAGCATCCTTGATTTTATATAAAAGTTCCAGTTTCTAAAAGACTTCATTGTGTTGATTTTGTTTCCATTGTTTTTTCCTACACTATTTAGCTGTTCCTAGTGTTTCTCTAAAGACTAGCAAATTGGTATACTTTTGGTTGAAGAACTTGAAAAAATCATCTGATAGATAAATAAGAACTGTAAAGAAATTTTACCAGTTACACAACTCCATCCATTTTACAAGTGAGACTCAGAGAGATTAACCAGCTTTCTCAAACTCACTTAATGGCAAAGCTAGAACCCAAACCTGAGTCTCCTTATACTCCATCCAGTTCTCTTTCTACAGCGTATATAATTCTGGTTGAAAAAATCCCCTGGTCTGGTGAGAGTAAAGGTATTTCAACTCTCCTCTTTGATAAAGTACACAGTGATTGGAATCTGGTAAAATGTAAGAAAAATTCAGAGAAACCTGTAACCACTCTGATCTCACCTCAGCAACAGAAAACTGAGCAGGGCCCTCTGGGCACTGGAAGATGTTCATGTCTTCTCAATTAGGAGTCCTGGATAGGAAACCAAGAGGCTGTGTGCAATTTTATTTTCTAGCATTTTGAAACTAACTCTCTGAAACAATTAATACAACATATTCTCCTTTTCCTGAAAAAGTTTCCTTCTGTCTTTTTCTACATACTACTTCTGTCTAGCTTTTCTCCCGTTTTCATCTTTCTCTGTTTATTTTCATCTCTTCATTACTTCCCTTTATATCCTCACTTGTTTAGGAATTAAATTTCATGGGATATCTAGTCTAAATTCTTGTCTAGAAACTCTAATAGCTTATGTTTTTTTGGTGGAGATGATAACTCTGGGAAATAAATATTCAATGAGCAAAAGAAAAAAGGAAAAACTGCCAATAGATCTCTTTCAATTTTTGCTCTTCAAAATTCTTTCTGCACTCCTCTTTAATCTGAAATCTTCTCCTAAGTCAGACTTCTATTTTATCTTTATTATTAACATACCTAATTGCTCACATTATAATCCATTTAGTACTCTTTTTCTAGTGACATCTGCTTAGTTTGATTTTGGTACTTCCCCAACATGGCAATTTTAGGGTATCAGTATCAGTTCAGTCACTCAGTCATGTCCAACTTTGTTACCCCATGGACTGCAGCATATTAGGTTTGCTTGTGTATCACCAACACCCGGAGCTTTCTCAAACTCATGTCCATTGTGTTGGTGATGCCATCCAACCATCTCATCCTCTGTTGTCCCCTTTTCCTCCTGCCCTCAATCTTTTCCAGCATCAGGGTCTTTTCCAATGAGTCAGTTCTTCACATCAGGTGGTCAAAGTATTGGAGCTTCAGCTTCAGCATCAGTTCTTCCAATGAATATTTGGGACTGATATCCTTTAGGATGAAATGGTTGGATCTCCTTGCTGTCCAAAGGACTCTCAAGAATCTTCTTCAACACCACAGTTCAAAAGCATCCATTCTTCAGTGCTCAGCTTTCTTTCTAGTCCAACTCTCACATCCATACATGACAACTGGAAAACCATAGCTTTGATTAGACTGACCTTTCTTGGCAAAGTAATGTCTCTGCTTTTTAATATGCTGTCTAGGACAATCATAACTTTTCTTCCAAGTAGCAAGCATATTTTAATTTTATGACTGCAGTCACCATCTGCAGTGATTTTTGGAACCCCCCCAAATAAAGTCTGTCACTGTGTCCATTGTTTCCTCATCTATTTGCCATGAAATGATGGGACGGGATGCCATGATCTTAGTTTTCTGAATGTTGAGGGTTTTTTTTTTTTTCTTTTTAAAAATTTATTTATTTATTTATTTATTTTACTTTACAATACTGTATTGATTTTGCCATACATCAACATGAATCTGCCACAGGTGTGCACGTGTTCCCAATCCTGAACCCCCCTCCCACCTCCCTCCCCATACCATCTCTCTGGATCATCCCAGTGCACCAGCCCCAAGAATCCTGTATCCTGCATCGAACCTAGACTGGCGATTCGTTTCTTATATGATATTATACGTATTTCAATGCCATTCACCCAAATCATCCCACCCTCTCCCTCTCCCACAGAGTCCAAAAGACTGTTCTATGTATCTGTGTCTCTTTTGCTGTCTCACATACAGGGTTATTGTTATCATCTTTCTAAATTCCATATATATGTGTTAGTATACTGTATTGGTGTTTTTCTTTCTGGCTTACTTCACTCTGTATAATCGGCTCCAGTTTCATCCACCTCATTAGAACTAATTCAAATGTATTCTTTTTAATGGCTGAGTAATACTGCATTGTGTACATGTACCACAGCTTTCTTATCCATTCATCTGCTGATGGACATCTACGCTGAGTTTTAAGCCAACTTTTTCCCTCTCCTCTTTCACTTTCATCAAGAGGTTCTTTAATTCTTCTTGGCTTTCTGCTATAAGGGTGGTATCATCTGAGTATCTGAGGTTATTGATACTTCTCCTAGCATTTTGGATTCCAGCTTGTGCTTTATCCAGGCCAGCATTTCACATGATGTATTCTGCATATAAGCTAAATAAACAGGGTGACAATATACAGATTTAAGGTACCCCTTTCCTGATTCGGAAGATTGCTGGGAGAAATATCAATAACCTCAGATATGCAGACAACACCACTCTTATGGCAGAAAGTGAAGAGGAACTAAAAAGCCCCTTGATGAAAGTGAAAGAGGAGAGTGAAAAAATTGGCTTAAAGCTCAACATTCAGAAAATGAAGATCATGACATCTGGTCCCATCACTTCATGGGAAATAGATGGGGAAACAGTGGAAACAGTGTCAGACTTTATTTTTATGGGCTCCAAAATCACTGCAGATGGTGACTGCAGCCATGAAATTAAAAGACGCTTACTCCTTGGAAGAAAAGTTATGACCAACCTAGATAGCATATTCAAAAGCAGAGACATTACTTTGCCGACTAAGATCTGTCTAGTCAAGGCTATGGTTTTTCCAGTAGTCATGTATGGATGTGAGAGTTGGACTGTGAAGAAAGCTGAGTGCCGAAGAATTGATGCTTTTGAATTGTGGTGTTGGAGAAGACTCTTGAGAGTCCCTTGGACTGCAAGGAGATCCAACCAGTCCATTCTGAAGGAGATCAACCCTGGGATTTCTTTGGAAGGAATGATGCTAAAGCTGAAGTTGCAGTACTTTGGCCACCTCATGTGAAGAGTTGACTCTTTGGAAAAGACTCTGATGCTGGGAGGGATTTGGGGCAGGGGGAGAAGGGGACAACAGAGGATGAGATGGCTGGATAGCGTCATTGACTCGATGGACACGAATCTTAGTGAACTCCGGGAGTTGGTGATGAATAGGGAGGCCTGGCGTGCTGTGATTCGTGGAGTCGCAGAGTCGGACACAACTGAGCAGCTGAACTGAACTGATACAGAACGAATCTGCTGTTTCATGTCCAGTTCTAACTGTTACTTCTTGACCTGCATACATACTTCTCAGGAGGCAGGTCTGGTGGTCTGGTATTCCCATCTCTTGAAGAATTTTCCATAGTTTGTTGTGACCCACACAGTTAAAGGCTTTGGCATAGTCAATAAAGTAAAAGTAGATGTTTTTCTGGAACTCTCTTGCTTTTTCGATGATGCAGCTGATGTTGGCAATTTGATCTCTGGTTCCTCTGCCTTTCTAAATCCAGCTTGAATATCTGGAAGTTCTCGGTTCACACACTGTTGAAGCCTGGCTTGGAGAATTTTGAACATTACTTTGCTAGTGTGTGAGATGAGTGCAATTGTTTCATAGTTTGAGTATTGTCTGGCATAGCCTTTCTTTGGTATTGGAATGAAAACTGACCTTTTCCAGTCCTGTGGCCACTGCTAAATTTTCCAAATTTGCTGGCATATTGAGTGCAGCACTTTTACAGCATCACCTTTTAGGATTTGAAATAGCTTAGCTGGAATTCCATCACTTACACTAGCTTTGTTCATAGTGATACTTTCTAAGGCCCACTTGACTTCACATTCCAGGATGTCTGGTTCTAGGTGAGTGATCACATCATCATTGTTATCTGGGTCATGAAGATCTTTTTTGTACAGTTCTGTGTATTGTTGCCACCTCTTCTTAATATCTTCTGCTTCTGTTAGGTCCATACCATTTCTGTCCTTTATTGTGCCCATATTTGCATGAAATGTTCCCTTGGTATCAATAATTTTCTTAAAGAGATCTCTAGTCCTTCCTATTCTGTTGTTTTCCTCTATTTCTTTGCATTGACCCCTGAAGAAGGCTTTCTTATCTCTACTTACTGTTCTTTGGAACTTTGCATTCAGATGGGTATCTCTTTCCTTTTCTCCGTTGCCTTCAGCTTCTCTTCTTTTCTCAGCTATTTGTAAGGCCTCAGACAACCATTTTGCCTTTTTGCATTTCTTTCTCTTGGAGATGGTCTTGATCACTGACTCCTATACAACGTCATGAACCTCTGTCCATAGTTCTTCAAGCACTCAGTTTAGCAGATCTAATCCCTTGAATCTATTTGTCACTTCCACTGTATAATCGTGATGTGGTCCACTGAAGAAGGGAATGGAAAACCATTCAGTATTCTTGCCTTGAGAATTCCATAGCCAGGAGCTGACTGTGGCTCAGATCATGACTTTAGGGGAGAAACTGAGAATAAAATAATTTGGGAAGGTAAGGAAGAAACTAGTTCCTAATAAGATTTCAAGAGAGAAAAATTAGTCAAGTCCCTTCAAGGGACTTCTGTATGACAAGGGTATAATGTTGAGAAAAATATATGTATACATATATATATACAAAGACACATATATACATATATAATATATATACATATATATGCAAAAATTACCATAGTTCAGTTCAGTCGCTCAGTTGTGTCCGATTCTTTGCGACCCCATAAATTGCAGCACTCCAGGCCTCCTTGTCCATCACCAACTCCCAGAGTTTACCCAAATTCATGTCCATCAAGTCTGTGATGCCATCCAGCATTCTCATCCTCTGTCGTCCCCTTCTTCTCCTGCCCTCAATCCCTCCCAGCATCAGGGTCTTTTTCAGTGAATCAACTCTTCGCATGAGGTGGCCAAAGTATTGTAGTTTCAGCTTTAGTGTCAGTCCTTCCAAAGAACACCCAGGACTGATCTTTAGAATGGACTGGTTGGATCTCCTTGCAGTCCAAGGGACTCTCAAGAGCCTGCTCCAACACCACAGTTCAAAAGCATCAATTCTTCGGCACTCAGCTTTCTTCACAGTCCAACTCTCACATCCACACGTGACCACTGGAAAAACCATAGCCTTGACTAGATGGACTTTTGTTGGCAAAGTAATGTCTCTGCTTTTCAATATGCTATCTAGGTTGGTCATAACTTTCCTTCCACGGGGTAAGCGCCTTTTAATTTCATGATGTATCAATATTTGTTATATAGAAACAGATTCAAGTTCCATAATCTGTAACTGTAATAAAATGAAATATTGTCCTAAAGCTAAAGTATAAAACCTGCCATTTAAAAAGATTGAGAAGGTGTGTCAGAGCCTAAGAAAATAGAAGAAAGTCATTCTCTTTTAATTTTATTAGTGTATAATAATGCTAGCAAGCTATTTCATTTCTTTAATGGAAGTAAACTAAAAGAACCCATGTTAAGTTTACCAAGAAGGATCTCAATTTAATAACATCTAACTGTTAGGTGGTGATAAATTCAATCATGAGACAAATTACTTTGAAGCAGCCCTGCTTGGAAAGGTTCTAAAGTCAGTCTTTACAGGCAGGTTGTTGTTTTTTGGTGGTTGGATGAAGTCTTGTATAAAACCCAGAGGGATTTTTAAAAATAATTTTTATTGGAGCCTAGTTGATTTATAATGTTGTGTTAGTTTCTGCTGTATAGCAAAGTGAGTTAGTTATACATGTATATATCCACTTTTTTAAGATTATTTTCCCATATAGGTGATTACAGGTTATTGAGTAGAGTTTCCAGTTATCTATTTTATATATAGTAGTATGTATATATCAATCCCAATTTCCCGATTTATCCCTCCCCCCTTCCCACCTGGTCAATAAGTTCATTTGTACCATTTATTTTTAGATTCTTATATAGATGGCATCATATGTTACCCTTATGGCAGAAAGTGAATAAGAACTAAAGAGCCTCTTGATGAAAGTGAAAGAGAAGAGTGAAAAAGTTGGCTTAAAGCTCAACATTCAGAAAACTAAGATCATGGTATCTGGTCCCATCACTTCATGGCAAATAGATGGGGAAACAGGGGAAACAGTGGTAACAGCGGCTGACTTTATTTGGGGGGGGGGGGGCTCTAAAACCATTGCAGATGGTGATTGCAGCCATGAAAGTAAAAGACACTTACTCCTTGGAAGGAAAGTTAGGACCAACCTAGACAGCATATTCAAAAGCAGAGACATTACTTTGCCAACAAAGGTCTGTCTAGGCCAGGCTATGGTTTTTCCAGTAGTCATGTATGGAAGTGAGAGTTGGACTATCAAGAAAGCTGAGTGCTGAAGAATTGATGCTTTTGAACTGTGGTGTTGGAGAAGACTCTTGAGAGTCCCTTGGACTGCAAGGAGATTCAACCAGTCCATCCTAAAGGAAATCAGTCCTGAATATTCATTGGAAGGACTGATGTTGAAGCTGAAACTCCAATACTCTGGCCACCTGATGTGAAGAGCTGACTCATTGGAAAAGACCCTGATGCTGGGAAAGATTGAGGGCAGGAGGAGAAGGGGATGACAGAGGATGAGTTGGTTGGATGGCATCACCGACTCAATGGACATGGGTTTAGGTAGACTCTGGCAGTTGGTGATGGACAGGGAGGCCTGGTATGCTGCGGTTCATGGGGTCGCACAGGGTCGGACACGACTGAATGACTGAACTGAACTGATATGTTATTTGTCTTTCTCTGTCTGACATACTTTACTCAGTATGACAATCTTTAGATCTATCCACTTTGCTGCAAATGGCATAATTTCATCCTTTTTATGGTTGAGTGATATTCCATCATAGGCTTCCCTCATGACTCAGTGGTGAGAGAATCCACGTGCCAATGCAGGAGACTCAAGTTCAATCCCTGAGTTGGGAAGATCCTTTGGAAAAGGAAATGGCAACCTACTCCAGTATTCTTGCCTAGGAAATCCCATGGATAGAAAAGACGGTACACAGCTCACGGGGTCACAAAGAGACAACTTAGTGACGAAATAGCAACAATATTCCATTGTGTATATATATATATATGTTACACCTTCTTTATCTGCTCCTCTGTCAATGGACGTTTGGGTTGCTTCCATGTTGGGAATAATGCAGCAATGAATGCGCATGTATCTTTTCAATCATGGTTTTCTCCAGATATATGCCCACGGGTGGGATTACTGGATCATACAGTAGGTCTATTTTTAGTTTTTTAAGGAACCTCCATACTGTTCTCCATAATGGTTGTACCATTTTGCATTCCCACCAACAGTGTAGAAGGCTTCTGTTTTCTCCACACCACCAGAGGGATGGTCCTAACTGGTACTTTAGTACCTGGATTTGACTGGAGCAAGAGTCTGCTCTGGATGGGAATACTCATGTCAATTCATCACTCAACTCAATTCGCGACTTCCCTTTGTAGCTTGGGGAGACTTACTGTGGCTGCTCAACAGGTATAACTGGGCACACCTTAGCCTTAATTTCTGATCTCAGTGCATTCTCATCCCTCAAGATTAGCTGGCCCTTTCCTGACCTCCTTTTTGGCTGAAACTCTTAAGCAAGCTGTACATGCCTACAGAAGTAGGCCACAGCGGTGTTTGAAACAGAAGTCTGTCAAGAAAATGCTTGATTGGGATTACTGATGCCTTTGCCTCCAGGTGGGGGCCAAACTCCTATTGAGAGTAAGTTTTGCTATCAGAGGATCCCTCCCAACCTCCTCTCAAACAAAAACTAGAGAGAGAGAAAATAGCTCCTAGGTAGAGACTTCTTATTCTCTTCACTTGACCCTTTCCAGTTGCCATTCTTTTAATTTCATTTGTCCTTACCTCTAGTCCAGTTCATGTTTGAATCCATCAAATTCTTGGATCTTTCTCTCATTTGTTATTTTCTGTAGTATTGAGGGTGACACACAGTTACTTAAATATTAAAAGGAGGCATCACTTATCTGGCAGCTATCGTGGTCTAGATACTAAACAGGGGCCTCACAGCTATTATTTCTAACCCTTACATCAGTTCTGCAAGATTAAGTTTCATGATCCTAATTTTAAAGATGAGGAAACCAAAACTTAGAGTGGTTATGTGACTTGTCTAGGGTCATAAAGCTGGTAGATCACAGAACAGAGCTTCAGAGTCAGGGGTTTCAAAGTCCAAAGCCAAGAGCATCTTCTCAAATCTGCCTTGATGCTTCCTCGGACCCTTTTCCACACATAGTGTGTGAAGCCACTAGCACTAGAGAGTTATCTAGCATTCGTTCAGAGATGTGAGTTTGTTTGAAAATTGTAGAGGGAGCCTTATCACCATTTTCTTACCTTTATCTTCTCAGATCCATCCATTTCTATCCAACTTAAAGACTTAGGTTCATGGCACAAAGTGAGGAAGAGGAAAAGGTACACAGGAGTGAAATAAAGGACGAGACTATGGCTCTTCTTCTGTCTTTTTATACACCAGTTTTCTATTTTTTAGTATACTGTTTTCTTGTTTCTGTCTTATGTGCTAGGATTAATCTCAGTCTCCCCTTCTGCTATAGTACCCCAACACCATTTAAATTTTGAATTTGATTTATGTAAATTAAGTTGCATTTATTTACACTGCAATAAAAGAATCAGGGAGAATTCTGAAGAACTGGGTCAGTTTCTGGGATTTTCTTTTGCCTTATTCCAAAAAGAAAGCCAAGATTTTGGCTGTTAGCTCTATAGGACCAAAGACAGAAGCTGATCCAAGACCTCTCTTTCTATCATGAAAATTCAAACTGGCTAAAGATAATATTCTTGAGTATTTTGAAACATAAGGGGAGAAGAGCTAGTCTTTGTAAAGAGATGTGCAAAAGCAGAAGCCAAGGAAAGAAGATTCTCAAGCCTGGGAGAGGGATGTTAGGTTACTGTGAGTGACTGGGACCTCAACCTGCTCCCTCTAGTGCCCCCTAGGGCACTCCATCAAGTGGGGTTGTCTGTGTAGTGGGCACATTTGGATTGCATCATGTTCCTTGGCAGGCTTCCAAGTGGCACAGTGGTAAAAAATAAAATAAAATAAAAATCCGCTGGCCAATGCAAGAGACATAAGAGACGTGGGTTTGATCCCTGGGTCCGGAAGATCCCCTGGAGGAGGAAATGGCAACCCACTCCAGTATTCTTGCCTGGAGTATCCCATGGACAGAGGAGCCTGAGGGGCTACGGTCCACGGGATTGCAAAGAGTCGAACACGACTGGGCACACAGGCACCACCACCACGCACCATGTTCTTTGGCATTCTCGACTCTGCTAGAGACTCCTGTGGACACTGTGGCATAGAGCCACAGGACCACCAGACTTGGGCATTCTCACAAGCCTGGGCAAGGCTCATCTCAGCAGAAAGCATGAATAAGCTTTGCTGTATGTAATAAGGGTCTTGACACAACTGAGCGACTAAGCACCACCTTTCTCATGCCTTTATCGATGGCTTCTACAGACTTCTTTGACCTCTGGATTCCAGTTGTGTTCAGCCATTGGGAGGCACTGGCAGGAGATCAGAGAAACAGAGGAGAATAAATTGAGATATTTATTTCCAAGGATCCTTCCCTAGGGGCTGACGGGGTCCCTTCACTGAAGACAGCAGATCATGTCTGAGGGCCATTTCTTCTAGTTGCTCTCCCTGGGTTGGGTTCTAGCAACCATTTCTTCTCCTTGGCCCCTCTAACTCATGATTTTTGGAAGCTCCCTCATTTTTTCGGATTCTTTCTCCTTATAGGTTATTACAAAATATTGAGTATAGTTCCCAAGTAGTATCTTTGCTAAATCCTCCTCAGTTAATTACCTTTTATCATGGTATCTTTTTCTTGCCAGGACCCTGACTAATGCATTATGTGGCTTTACTTTTTCACACAAGAGTGTGTGACTTTGTAACCCTTATATCATATGCTTTTTTTAAAATTAGAATTACCAAAATTCCTTATGCAGTCTACATCAGAGTCATGGGTAGATTATAACTCCTACCACTAAAGCCAAATCATTTTGAGATTTTAGCATTGAAAGCTCCACATCCTGTGACATGATTCTACCCAAGGCAAATAGGATGATTAATCAACCTGGTTAGGACTCTCATGTACAGTTAGGTGTGCACTCTCAGAAGACCCTAGTAATTTGTGTCTAGTGCACTGTGATGACACAGAATTGAAAATTACTGCATAATTCTACATATAAGATTGTCCAGAAGGAGATGAAGGAACCTGGGGTAAATGCAACATTGCTCAATAATTGTTTGGAGAAAATGTTTTAGTGGGGTGTGTATATAAGACACTCATTTCAGAATGAGTTATTAAAAATTAAGCCACTTCTCACAGATAGAGGAACAGTGTGGTCAAAATTCAGAACACAAGGTAAAAATTATTCTCCAGACCTAGACATGGCATCAGAGGTGTGGCTTAACATATTGAAATGGATGAAACAGAGCTAGAAAAAGACCAGTTAGGTTGTGATTATCAGCCACTGAGAATGTTTTTAGGAGATACAGTTTTAATCCCAAGAGAAAAGACCTTTCTTTCTCTTTTCTACCTGTATCTACCTTGGATACAGTCCATGGAATTCTCCAGGCCAGAATACCGGAATGGGTAGCCACTCCTTTCTCCAGGGAATCTTCCCAACCCAGGAATTGAACCCAGGTCTCCCACATTCTTTACCGGGTGAGCCACCAGGGAAGCCCTCATAGCTCAGTCTGTAAAGAATCTGCCAGCAGTGCAGTAGACCAGGGTTAAATTCCCTGAGTCTTCCTTGGTCAGGAAGATCCCCTGGAGAAGGAAATGGTAACCCACTCCAGTACTCTTGCCTGGAGAATCTCATGGACAAAGGAGCCTAGCAGGCTACAGCCCATGGGTTCAAAAGAGTGGAACACGACTTATTGAGTCAATCACCACCACCACCTTCAATACAGCTAATATTGAGATGACAGGGAGCTGAGAAAATGAACATTATCTATGGAATGTCTGAGGATGTCACCCTGATGAAGACACTTATGGTGTCAAGTAAAATGTTTCAGTGGCTGTGGTTGAAGGTGCTTGAGAGCTGGTTTTGTGTGTGTGTGTTAGACGCTGAGTTGTGCCCTACTCTTTGTGACCCCATGGACTGTAGGAACCCCACGGTTCCTCTGTCCATGGGATTCTCCAGGCAAGAATACTGGAGTTGGTCGCCATTTCCTTCTCCAGGGGATCTTTCTTACCCAGGGATAGAACTCGTATCTCTTGCACTGCAGGCAGATTCTTTACTGCATCAGCCACTAGGGAAGCTAGATAGCTGGTTCCAGGGACTTAAATTCTGAGAATGTGGTAGGTAAACCTCCTAGAGTGTCACCAGAAAGTTAGGGAAAGCTGCCTATGTTTATGATAAGGGAGTTTAGAGGAGAGACTTTATTACAGAGGAGTCTTCCCTAAGAGCCTGGGGAAGAGAGGAAATGACTCAACACAGACGTGGGCACAAGCAAAGATGAGCATCATTCCCTGCACAAAGCTTAGCCTTATTGAGTTCAATTCCTTTCCAAACTTCCCCCAAATCAGGAAGCTGGTGAAAAGGGGGAAGAAGAAGCAGTTGGTTTCTTCCACAACAGGGAGGGAAATTTCGGGAATATGGGTACTTTTCAGTTGATTGGTCCAAATCATGTAAGAATGGGCTTCCCAGGTGGCACTAAAGGTAAAGAATCCACCAGCCAATGAAGGAGATGCAAGAAATGCAGGTTCAGTCTCTAGGTCAGGAAGATCCTCTGGAGGAGGAAATGGCAACCCACTCCAATATTCTTGCCTGGAAAATTCCATGGACAAAGCAGCCTGGTGGGTTACAGTTCTTGGGGTCGCAAAGAATAAGGCACGACTGAGCACAGCAGAGGCAAATGCGAGAGTAGATAGATAGTTAGCATGACAGTTAAAATCTCCGAGTGTCAGGCACTTTCCAAAGTTGCAGAGAACTAGGGGCAGATATCTTTCTCCAGTTCTCCCTGAGAACCAGCTTCTATAAGGAGTGAAACTGGTGCTCCCACCAAACTGTCATTGATTTTAACCTGCCATCTATATGGTGGCCAAAGGCATCCACTTAAAAGACACTGGACCCAACAATGAGACTAACATTCCAGCATTTTTGGTATTAAGGATGGAGGTTTGTTGCTCACTTAGGCAGCATATGTACGATACAGAGAGGATTGGACTTCCCTGGTGGCTCAATGGTAAAGAATCCAACTGCAATGCAGAAACCTGGATTTGGTCCCTGGGTCAGAAATATCCCCTGGAGAAGGAAATGGCAACCAACTCTGTATTTTTTCCTGGGAAATTCCATTTACAGAAGAGCCTGGCAAGCTACAGTCTATGGAGTCACAAAAGAGTCAGACAACACTTAGTGACTAAACAACAAAGATTAGCATGGGTCCTACACAAAAATGATGCACAAATTTGTAAAGCAGTCCATATCTGTATGTAATATGCAGCACAGGGGACATATTCAATAACATTACAGTAACTTTGCATGATTCATAATCTATAATATTGAACTCCTATGTTGTACACCATAAACTGGTATTGTAAGTCAAGTATAATGCAATTTTTTTTTTTTTAAAGAATGGAAATCTGGAGCCATATTTGCTGGAATTTCAATCTTACAGGCTGCGCAACCTTGAGAAAGTTCACATCTGCAAGCTTCAGTTCCCTTTTCTATAAAACGGGGTTAAGAGTAGCACTGCTTTTATAAGGCTGTTGTGATGATTAAACAAGATAGGGTACACAAGTGTTAGAGTAATACCTGTCACAGGTAAAGTATTCAGTGAATGTTTGTCTATCCTCCTCCTCACCAGAAAGGACACATTTTACAGGACAGCTGTTTACTTTACTTTGTGCTTCCCAGGTGGCACAGTGGTGAAGAATCTGCCTGCTAATGCAAGAGTTGCAAGAGATGTGTGTTTGATCCCTGGGTCAGGAAGATCCCCTGGAGTAGAAAATGGCAACCCACTCCAGCATCTTGTCTGGAAAATTTCATGGACAGGGGAGCCTGAGGTTTCAAAGAGACAGGCCTGAGCGGCTGAGCATACACACACACACGTTTACAGTTCAGGGGGGTAGCAATACGATTGGTTTTCTTTCATCAGGCTTTTGAGGAAGATCAACCTTCCATGACTGAGCTCCCAATGAATGCTTGTGATGAAAAACCTAACATAGGCTTTGAAGTTCTCAAGGGAACACCAAAGGGACCGCTCTCATCTTAGTGGAGATCACGTGCAATTGGCACCTCTTTTTCTTGTCTTACTGCCCCTTAACTCAACCCTTTAGTGATCTAATTTCTGCCTATGAATCAAATAGCATTAGCTCTACAAGTCTGCTCAGAAGATGGGTTATTTGTTGTTACCAGGTAAGTGCTCATCACTGGAGAACTTTCTATGCTTTATTTGGGAAATGGTTTTTAGAAAATAATAAATAAACTGGTATTTGTAAAGGGAGGGAACTACAGTCTAATCCTTCACCAGGTAATGGGTGAAGGTCAAGGGTGAATAAAGGACAGGGAAGAATATACCACCTTCTCATTCTTCCCCCAAACATGGATGAGCGTGAGACTCTGATCCAAGGGGTAGAGCAAAAGGAAGAAGGTGGTGCCTCTAAGGATGAAGAGGCCTAGCTGAAGATTTGACAGGTGGGCAACTCACATCATTCCCACCAGTCGACCCTATGTTTCTGCTTAAGCCCCTTAAGGTCCCTAAATACACAGACCATTAGACTGAAGTGGCTTTCATGCCTTATGGAAGCTAAAGCTTCAATATTTTGGCCACCTGATGCAAAGAGCCGACTCACTGGAAAAAACCCTGATGCATAGAAAGATTGAAGGCAGGAAGAGAAAGGAGTGACAGAGGATGAGATGGTTGGATGGCATCACTGACTCAATGGACATGAGCTTGAGCAAACTCCGGGAGACAGTGAAGGACAGGGAAACCTAGAATGCTGCAGTCCTTGGGGTGGAAAAGAGTTGGACATGATTCAGTGACTGAATAACAACAAATAAATGTAAGCAAACCAAAACTTAAGCCTGAAGAGCCTCAAGATTAAGAAATTAAAACCTAACATAGCCAATCACAAACAGCCACCTAAGCTTTTCTGATAAGGCAACCTCTAAAGCTACAGCCAATCAGTTTCCTTGCTTTGTTTCCAGGTCTTCTCTGTAAAAGTTTTTCCCCCAGCTCCTGTAGGTGGAGAGTCCTAACCATTTCTGGTTTAGCACTGCCCAATTTGAATTGAATTTTGCCAAATAAACTCTGAACATTTTTAATCTACCTCAGTGTATCTTTTAACAGTTCTGATGTCAGTTGTGGGATCTGAAGGAGGCCGCCATCCCCACACACACCTACAATAGCCCTCAGGAGCAAAGAGCAGCAAGTAGGCATGGGTACGTGCTGAGCTCATTGCGTGTGTTAGTCACTACTCCCTGCTTTCTCAGTAAGTGAAGAGAACTTACCTGGTAACAAAGAATAACCCATTTTCTGAGCACGTAGAGCTAATGCTATTTGATTCATAGGCACAGAAATTAGATCATTAGAAGGTGGAGTAAACGGGTTTTAAGTCCAGAAGAAGAGGTGTCGTTGAATGTGACCTCCACTAACATGAGAGTGGCTGTGGGCAGGTCCATGCAAGATACATGAGCTCTGTGACATCTGCATCATGGGCTCTCAGACTCCTTCTTTTTACTGGTCTGTGCCTGAAATTGTCTTGGCTCCCGCTTAAACCCGACAGGGTCCGGGGTTGAACTGAGTCTGTTTAAAACCAGACTGAGTCCACTGTGAGGCCTCAGTTCAGTTTAGTTCAATCACTCAGGTCCGACTCTGTGACCCATGAATCACAGCACGCCAGGCTTCCCTGTCCATCACCATCTCCCGGAGTTCACTCAGACTCATGTCCATTGAGTCAGTGATGCCATCCAGCCATCTCATCCTCTGTCGTCCCCTTCTTCTCCTGCCCCCAATCCCTCCCAGCATCAGAGTCTTTTCCCATGAGTCAACTCTTCGCATGCGGTGGCCGAAGGACTGGAGTTTCAGCTTTAGCATCATTCCTTCCAAAGAGATCCCAGGGCTGATCTCCTTTAGAATGGACTGGTTGGATCTCCTTGCGGTCCAAGGGACTCTCAAGAGTCTTCTCCAACACCACAGTTCAAAAGCATCAAATCTTCAGCACTCAGCTTTCTTCACAATCCAACTCTCACATCCATACATGACTACTGGAAAAACCATAGCCTTGACTAGATGGACCTTAGTCAGCAAAGTAAAGTCTCTGCTTTTGAATATGCTACCTACAAGGTTGGTCATAACTCTCCTTCCAAGGAGTAAGCGTCTTTTAATTCCATGGCTGCAATCACCATCTGCAGTGATTTTGGAGTCCCCCAAAATAAAGTCTGACACTGTTTCCACTGTTTCCCCATCTATTTGCCATGAAGTGATGGCACCGGATGCCATGATCTTCGTTTTCTGAATGTTGAGCTTTAAGTCAACTTTTTCACTCTCCTCTTTCACTTTCATCAAGAGGCTTTTTAGTTCCTCTTCCCTTTCTGCCATAAGGGTCATGTCATCTGCATATCTGAGGTTATTGATATTTCTCCCGGCAATCATGATTCCAGCTTGCACTTTCTCCAGCCCAGCGTTTCTCATGATGTACTCTGCATATAAGTTAAATAAGCAGGGTGACAATATACAGCCTTGACGTACTCCTTTTCCTATTTGGAACCAGTCTGCTGTTCCATATCCAGTTCTAACTGTTGCTTCCTGACCTGCATATAGGTTTCTCAAGAGGCAGGTCAGGTGGTCTGGTATTCCTATCTCTTTTAGAATTTTCCACAGTTTATTGTGATCTACACAGTCAAAGGCTTTGGCATAGTCAAAAAAGCAGAAATAGATGTTTTCTTTCTGGAACTCTCTTGCATTTTCCATGATCCAGCGGATGTTGGCAATTTGATCTCTGGTTCCTCTGCCTGTTCTAAAACCAGCTTGAACATCTGGAAGTTCACGGTCACGTATTGCTGAAGCCTGGCTTGGAGAATGTTGAGCATTACTTTACTAGCGTATGAGATGAGTGCAATTGTGTGGTAGTTTGAGCAATCTTTGGTATTTCCTTTCTTTGGGATTGGAATGAAAACTGCCCTTTTTCAGTCCTGAGGCCACTGGTGAGTTTTCCAAATTTTCTGGTATATTGAGTGCAGCACTTTCACAGCATCATCTTTCAGGACTTGAAAGAGCTCAACTGGCAGTCCATCACCTCCACTAGCTTTGTTCATAGTGATGCTTTCTAAGGCCCACTTGACTTCACATTCCAAGATGTCTGGCTCTAGGTGAGTGATCACACCATCATGATTATTTTGGTCGTGAAGCTCTTTTTTGTATAGTTCTTCTGTGTATTCTTGCCACCTCTTCTTAATATCTTCTGCTTCTGTTAGGTCCATACCATTTCTGTCCTTTAATCGAGCCCATCTTGGCATGAAATGTTCCCTTGGTATCTCTAATATTCTTGAAGTGGTCTCTAGTCTTTCCCATTCTGTTGTTTTTGTTTATTGCTTTGCATTGATCACTGAGGAAGGCTTTCTTATCTCTCCTTGCTATTCTTTGGAACTCTGCATTCAGATGCTTATATCTTTCCTTTTCTCCTTGGCTTTTCGCCTCTCTACTTTTCATAGCTATTTGTAAGGCCTCCCCAGACAGTCATCTTGCTTTTTTGCATTTCTTTTCCATGGGGATGATCTTGATCCCTGTCTTCTGTACAGTGTCACGAACCTCATTCCATAGTTCATCAGGCACTCCATCTATCAGATCTAGTCCCTTAAATCTATTTCTCACTTCCACTGTATCATTGTAAGGGATTTGATTTAGGTCATACCTGAATGGTCTAGTGGTTTTCCCTACTTTCTTCAATTTCAGTCTGAATTTGGCAATAAGGAGTTCATGATCTGAGTCACAGTCAGCTCCCAGTCTTGTTTTTGCTGACTGTATAGAGCTTCTCCATCTTTGGCTGCAAAGAATATAATCAAGCTGATTTCAGTGCTGACCATCTGGTGATATCCATGTGTAGAGCCTTCTCTTGTGTTGTTGGAAGAGAGTGTTTGCTATGACCACTGTCTTCTCTTGTCAAAACTCTATTAGCCTTAGCCTTGCTTCATTCCGTATTCCAAGGCCAAATTTGCCTGTTACTCCAGATGTTTCTTACTTCCTACTTTTGCATTCCAGTCCCCTATAATGAAAAGGACATCTTTTCTGGGTGTTAGTTCTAGAAAGTCTTGTAGGTCTTCATAGAACAGTTTAACTTCAGCTTCTTCAGCATTACTGATTGGGGCATAGACTTGGATTACTGTAATATTGAGTGGTTTCCCTTGGAAATGAACAGAGATCATTCTGTCATTTTTGAGATTGCATCAAAGTACTGCATTTTGGACTCTTTTGTTGCCCATGATGTCTACTCCATTTCTTCTAAGGGATTCCTGCCCGTAGTAGTAGATATAATGGTCATCTGAGTTAAATTCACCCATTCCAGTCCATTTTGGTTCACTGATTCCTAGAATGTCGATGTCCACTCTTGCCATCTCCTGTTTGACCACTTCCAATTTGCCTTCATTTATGGACCTAACATTCCAGGTTCCTATGCAATATTGGTCTTTGTCGTGTTGGACCTTGCTTCTATCACCAGTCACATCCACAACTGGGTATTGTTTTTGCTTTAGCTCCATCCCTTCATTCTTTCTGGAGTTATTTCTCCACTGATCTCCAGTAGCATATTGGACACCTACTGACCTGGGGAGTTCCTCTTTCAGTATCCTATCATTTTTCCTTTTCACTCTGTTCATGGGGTTCTCAAGGCAAGAATACTGAAGTGGTTTGCCATTCCCTTCTCCAGTGGACCACATTCTGTCAAACCTCTCCACCATGACCCGCCCGTCTTGGGTTGCCCCAGAGGGCATGGCTTAGTTTCATTGAGTTAGACAAGGTGGTAGTCCATGTGATTAGATTGACTAGTTTTCTGTGATTGTGGTTTTAGTGTGTCTGCCCTCTGATGCCCTCTCGTAATGCCTACTGTCTTACATGGGTTATCTGGGTGAAGAGTTACCCACCTCCAAGGTGTGAGGCCTCAGATTAATTTAAAAATATATATTGGTTTGTTTTTTTTTAAGAGGAAGAAGAAAAAATGGGTTCCTTCAAATCCAGAGTATCTGGGTCTCCTCCATCTGGGTCTCTGGCTAACTCTACGAATAAAAATTACTGGTCCAGAAGTTGTGTTTGTTTGAATAAGTAGGTTAATCTTATGAAAGATAATCTTGAATTATAGCAGCCACAGTGGAAAACTTTAAACCTAGATAAGCTTATCTGTTTATGAGGTGCTCTAGAGAATAGTGATTCTCAGCCAAGAACCCAGAAGGGTGGTATTTTTCTTCTCATACACTTTCTGGTCATTCAGAGGGAACTCTACTTACTCTGGAGCCTGGAGATGGGATCCTAGGGAAACCAGCAGAAGCTGACAAGGGGCAAAAGTTCTTTCCGAACTCAGTCCTCTGGATCTCTGTCTGTAGTGCTTGGTCAAGAGGAAGAGAGGGAGGTAGGTGGTCAGTTCTTGTGTGTGGGGGCAGCTCAACCAACAGGCTTGGGGCCCCAAGAATATGGCTGGATAGAAATGTGGATTGCACCCCACTTGCAGTGGCATCCTACTGACCGTAGCCCACTCTCATGGGAATTGTCTAAGCCTTTGCTTTCTTTTGGTTATCCTTGGCAGTGGTTCTGGATCTTGGAAGAGGTAACTTTCCAGGCTTCTTTGAGGATACCTCTTGTATTCATAAAAGGCTTATTGGTTTTGGTTGTGAGTCACTTTATGAGTATGCCCTTGGTTTAAAAGGACAAAAAAACTTTAAGAAGTTCATTACAGCCAGAAATATTTAGTGTCTGTCCTGGCTAAACCAGATAATAAGATATTTGAAAGAATTTTTAAATTTTTTCTATAGTACTGTACTGTGCTTATTGATACTGTAAGTTTGCATCATCAATTTACAAGATGAATCGTCCGTCAGCATCTACGTCAGTGTTGTCTAATCTGATTCAAAATGTGGTAGATGTCTTATGTGTTACTAATACTGGACATCAACAATGAAATGATCATGTGAAATATAAAATTAGCTTTATGATCAGATGATGGAAACTGATATTCAGAGCTTGATAGAAACTTTTTAAGGTTTTCTTTCCCAAGCTAAAATGGAACAATGTATTCAGAAGGAAAGAAAACACCCTGAAATTATTGTGAAAGGATTTAGTAAAACAGTCCAAAGACACACAGCTCCATCTCTAGAACATAGGATTCTTTTGGTTTCCATCTTTATTGGAAACCTTCTCCCTGATATAAAGAAACAAGTTGAATGTTTGAATCAGCCTCTTGCTAGCTTTCAGGTTGCAACCCAATTCTTTGAGGAATTAGAAACAACTGTATTTTGTTTTACAATAATAGAAATGCAACACTAGAAACAATTCAAAGCCCACCAATCCATTAAACAAACAAACAAAATCCCCAAACCTTTCCCATTCATCTTAGGAAGCTTGCAGATACTGTAAAGGATCAGGACATTGGAAACAAAACTCTTTCTTGGAGAAAAAGTCTTTTCTTTGTGCCTTTGAGGTGTAAATTTTGACCCTGTCTTCTCTAGGAATCCAGAGCCATCTGTTTGAAATGCAAATTTCAGGGAGATGATCTTGATCTGGAAAAAAAAAAATAAAAGGACCTGTCTCCTGGTTAAAATTTAAAAGTTAAAGCTGCAAGATCTTTGTATCCTTCTGTGTGTTTATATATTTATATAGATATAGATAGATTAATTTTCTACCTGTAGAGGGTTTGCCAACATGAATTTGTCAAGGAGCTCTATCTAATCAGCTTGGAGAAAAGTAAGTGCTTATACAAATCAAATATGTCCTCTCAGAAATATAGAAAGTACTCAAATGTTTTTCAAATTCAAGCGATAAAGGATAATCGTTAATAAATAAAAGCTACTTTAAGTTTTGTTTATTTAGTTTAAGCAAACATGTCCTCAGAGCTGTCAACATCACAATGCAGACACAGAACTTTCATCCTACTCAAGTTTATTAAAGTCAAAAAAGCTTATGTTATCACCGTTTCAGAATTGTCAGCAAAAAAGAAGATGGTTAGCTGTTAAATGTCTTGCGAAATTTTCCAGAGTAATCTAAACATAATTGCTTAAAGATAGTTTCCAAAATATTTTCATTAGCTTGAAATGTTATACTGTGCTGTGCTGTGCTCAGTGAATTCAATCGTGTCCGACTCTTTGTGACCTCATGGACTCACGGAACCCATGGACAGGCTCCTCTGTTCATGGGATTCTCCAGGCAAGAATACTGGAGTGGGTTCCTATGCCCTCCTCCAGGGGATCTTTCCCACCCAGGAATCAAACCCGTATCTCTGGTGTCTCCTGCATTACAGACAGGTTCTTTCCCCACTGGGCCACCCGGGAAGCCCATAGTTACACTGAGTTAAGTTAAATGATGGATAGTCTTTGAATATCTAGATCCTTTCCAAATTAAACGCTGAAATGTTAAAAACTGAATATACATTTATCTACTTTGAGATTCTTAGTATAGAAGAATTAAAGATGTTTGGGTCTAATAGTAAACACATCTGCCACACTGAAAAGTTTACTGAAAAGACTCCATTTCTAGAATTTATTAACAGTATTTATAAGTTTGCCAGTGCCCAGAATGCTGGTGTAACAACCAGTCCATTATTGCTCACCTTTCAGTTTTCACTAGAAAGTAAGGTTTCTAAGGGTTAAGAATGCTCATTGATACATTTAATTAAAAATACTAGAAGTAATAATAGTGAAAGAAAACAACTGTGTATAAAAAGTAAGTCAGGAGGTATTTCCCTGGTGGTCCAGGAGCTAAGACTCCACACTTCCAATGCAGAGGGCCCAGGTCTGATCCCTGGCCCGGGAATTAGAATCCACATGCCTCAATGAAGAGTTCACATGCCGCAACTAGAGACCCCACATGCCACAGCTAAGACTTGGTGTAGCCAAATGAATAAAAATATTAAGAACAAAAAGTGGTAAGGAAAGTAGAACGTTTTTAGAATAAGGAAAGCTAAGAAGAATGAACTTTTTTAAGAGAAAAAGGAAGAAATTTTGTTCAGAAGTAGAATGACTGGTTATTAGAGAAAAGAAAGGACAATATAGGACAAAACGTAAATGCATAGAAAAAACTTCATAGAAGGTTTGTGGGAAAGGAATCCTGGAAATGAATTTTATGTGTGGTAAACCTGGCTATGATTGGAATTATGTTTTTAAAGAATGAGCCTTAATATCAAAAGTTGTTTTGTTGCTAAATCGTGTCTGACTCTTTGTGACCCCATGGGCTGCAGCATGCCAGGCTTCTCTGTCCTCCACTAACTTCTAGAGTTTGTTCAAATTCATACCAATTGAGTTGGTGATGCTATCTAACCATCTCATCCTTCGCTGCCCCCTTCTCCTTTTGCCTTCAATCTTTCCCAGCATTAGCATCTTTTCCAATGAGACAGCTTTTCACATAAGGTAGCCAAAGTACTGGTCAAAATATCAAAAGTACACGGGTACAAAATTAGTATACGTTTTTGTTTCTGGGCTTCCCTGGTTCAGATGGTAAAGAATCTGCCTGCAATGCAGGAGACCTGGGTTTGATCCCTGGGTCGGGAAGATCCCCTGGAGAAGGGAATGAAGCAACCCACTCTAGTATTCTTGCCTGGGAAATCTCACGAACAGAGGAGCCTGGCAGGCTACAGCCCAAGGGGTTACTGAGCGATTAAAGCGTTGTCTGTTAAAAAGGCAGTTTTATTGGTAGACTATCTTCTCTGATTAAAAGATATTAAAAGCTTTTTGTTTTTGTTTTGTTGCCTTTTGGATACTTAGCCTGGAAAGCAAAGATTCTGTGTTTTTAACAAAATAATTTCCTGTGATTCTTGTTATCTTTGTTAGATCTTTGATTACCTTAGAAAATGAGTCTTCTCAATACTAAAAAAGCTAAATTTTGTTCACCGCTATGTAACTTTGCACGTTACTGCTGCTACTGCTAAGTCGCTTCAGCCGTGTCTGACTGTGCGAATCCATAGACGGCAGCCCACCAGGCTCCCCCATCCCTGGGATTCTCTAGGCAAGAATACTGGAGTGGGTTGCCATTTCCTTCTCCAATGCATGAAAGTGAAAAGTGAAAGTGAAGTTGCTCAGTCGTGTCTGACTCTTAGCGACCCCATGGACTGCAGCCTACGAGGCTCCTCCGCCCATAGGATTTTTCCAGGCATGCCATTGCCTTCTCCGATGTAACCTTCCATATTTGCCTTTAATATCTTCTATTGTCACTTTCACTAAATAGGTAATTAAGTATTATTTCATGACCTGTGATCCTATTTAATTGCATATTCAATCTTCTGTCTTTTTTTTTAACGACTTCCCAAATCAAATCTAAATGGAGTCTTTTTGACCTCAAACTAACTTTGTGATTTCCCAGACGGCCCCTGGAAATTCTCGAAAGGTTTGTCTCTCACTCTGTAAAGAAAATGCTAAACTAATTAGGTTTATTTGGATTTGGCATGTTAAATGACATGGGAAACATTGTCAAATAAGAAGTGATAATACATCTTAGATTATATGTGTATGGATGTAAGTTACTGATATAGGTACGTATTCCAGAAATTGAAGTTCAGAGAAATATATCAGTACCCTCATTGTCTAATTATTGTCTTAAATTATTGTATGCCATAAAAATAACTGAATTTTCTTATCAAATGAACTCCTATCAGATCTTGAACTTAGCCATTTTAGAAGCCTTTTGGTTATTTATAGACAGTTATTGTTTTATCCTTTTGCAAAAATGCTTTATCTTCAGAGAATCATGGAAAAAATTCAGACAAGAACTCTATAATACAGTTTCTGGTACTTTAAGATCATGCCACAGAATTGGGTAAGAACTTTCAGAACTGTAATGGAAAAACTGATTCAAGCAGGACAAGAATTAATAATATGAGACTGAATGAATTGATGAGGATGAATATAAAATTTAAATGACTTTATGCTAAAGTTGATAAGTGTGCTGTGGTTATTGTCATGTTAATAGATTGTCATGATTCTTAGGAAATACACTCTGAAAAGTTTAGGGGTAAAAGGTCATGATGTATGTAATTTATCCTGAAACAGTTCAGGCAAAAAGAGAGAGATTTACAAAGCAAATGGGCATAAAATGTTATTAAGTGAATCTGAGTGAAAGTACATGGATTAGTTTTGTGTTTTTCTTATAGTTGCAACCTTTCTGAATGTTTGAAATGTTATCTACTAAAAAAAGTTAAAATAATGTTTAAGACATGCTTTTTATCCTCTCTGGTTTTTAATATACATTTTCAATGTTTGTATATATATATCACACACTCATATATATTTTTCTGTCATTAAAAATCAAATATATTTAAAATAATTTAAAATTTATTCATCTATTAACTGCTGTGGAAAAACCACAGAGATAGACATCACCAAGGAGAGCTTGGAGTGGTCCTCAGGGCGCACCAAGGAAGAGACGGTGTAGAAACAGACCTTATGGCATCTTTGTAACTGATTATGATTATTATGGCCACAGGGCAGGGTGGGGAAGGGGTCAAAGTGAGAGTGATGAGGAGAGGAGCATGATGTGAGCATCTTAACATGTCCAAGCACCAAATGAAAATCTACAATACATTGCAGATAAATATAAATAGTAACACATGATACATTTGGCATATTGTGTCACTTATCCATCTTACTATGTGTCTGAGCTGTGATCTATGTGGAGATTTAAGTAAATTCCAGTCCAGTTCAGTACAGTTCAGTCCCTCAGTCATGTCCAGCCCCCTGCAACCCCATGAATCGCAGCACGCCAGGCCTCCCTGTCCATCACCAACTCCCGGAGTTCACTCAGACGCACGTCCATTGAGTCAGTGATGCCACCCAGCCATCTCATCCTCTGTCGTCCCCTTCTCCTCCTGCCCCCAGTCCCTCCCAGCAGCAGAGTCTTTTCCAATGAGTCAACTCTTCACATGAGGTGGCCAAAGTACTGGAGTTTCAGCTTCAGCATCATTCCTTCCAAAGATATCCTAGGGCTGATCTCCTTCAGAATGGACTGGTTGGATCTCCTTGCAGTCCAAGGGACTCTCAAGAGTCTTCTCCAACACCACAGTTCAAAAGCATCAATTCTTCAGTGCTCAGCTTTCTTCACAGCCCAACTCTAACATCCATACATGACCACTAGAAAACCCATAGCCTTGACTAGACAGACCTTAGGTGGCAAAGTAATGTCTCTGCTTTTGAATATGCTATCTAGGTTGGTCATAACTTTCCTTCCAAGGAGTAAGCGTCTTTTAATTTCATGGCTGCAGTCACCATCTGCATTGATCTTGGAGCCCCCAAAAATACTAAAAAAATTATCTTATTAATGTGTTCTGGCCAGTTACAGTGCTCTTGACCAAAAGGCAAAAGAGATTCTAAAATCTGCTTATAAAAAAGACTTTGTTGTTGGTTGTCAATCCATCAGAAAATAACGTTTAAATGGAGGTCTCTTCTTCCAATCTGGTAAACGTCATGACAGTGCTGACCCATTTCTCAGTATTGTTCCGAGAGTAGCTTGTAAAAGAGTGTGACAAGACTTCAATAACTTAGGAGAACCTCATAAAACTAAGTTAGTAATGATAGGGCATCTCTGTTCCACACAGCACAGCAGTCTCTGAATATCAAGGGTAGAGTACAGGGGTGTTCTGAAGATCTACCTTCCAAAAGCAATAAAGAGCTTTATGCAATATTACATGTGAGCATCGTGATAGTCAAGGTATGTGTGTGTGCTTAGTCACTCAGTCATGTCTGACTCTTTGTGACCTCATGGACTGTAGTCTGCCAGGCTCCTCTGTCCTTGGGGATTCTCTAGGCTAGAATACTGGAGTGGGTAACCATTTCTTTATCCAGGAGATCTTCCCAACCCAGGAATGGAACCCAGGTCTCCTACATTTCAGGCAGACGCTTTATTGTCTGAGCTACCAGGGAAGCCCAAGAATACAGGAGTGGGTAGCTATCCCTTCTCCAGGGAAACTTCCTGACCCAGAAATTGAACAGGGGTCTCCTGCATTGCAGATGAATTCTTTACCAGCTGAGCTACCTGGGAAGCCCAGTAAAGGTATAAGTTACTATTATTATTTGGGGACATAATTCCTGGAGCAATATACAGGTGCCCAAGCAAAATCAAATGAAGAGTGAAACAAACAAACAAAAATCAAAAGAACAATTCAAAGGCAGATGATCAAACAGCCGAGGAGGGTTGTTATCATTTAAATCATTGACAACACAACACAGACTACCTTATACTACAAAACAGACTCCTTTATAAAGCAGAGTCAGAGAAGATGAGCAACGGTGCTATAAAAGTTCAGGATCAGATTCCCACTCCTACCCCAGGAGGAGAATCTAATAGCAGAAGGACTAAAAAATTATTCAAGCAAAGTGGGAAAAAGATGGAGACTAGGTTATGAAAACAAAATTTCCCCACATCTTAGTCTTCCCTAATTAGGTCAGCCAACAAGGTTTTGACTTTTTAAAAAAAGTCAGCAGATGAATTAGCACATTAAAAAAAAGAAGTGGTATATATATACATAATGAAATACTACTCAGCCATAAAAAAGAGTGAAATAATGCCATTTGTAGCAACATGGTTGGACCCAGAGGTTATCATACTAAATGAAGTCAGACAGAGAGTCAGACACACAGCATTATTGGATGGGTGAAATGTGCTAAGGGAGGAAAACTTACATGTTTTCACATACACCAAAAAATACACAAGAAAGAAAGGAAGGAAGAAGGCAACAAAAAGAAAAGAAAGGAGAAGGGAAAGGAGAAGAAATGGTTCTTCACTCTTGAGTTTAGAGCAGGAGGTTTCAAAGAGTAACCCTGTTTCAAAGAGTAACAACCATCTGGGAACTTTTAGAAATGCAAATTATAAAGTATAGACCCTAGACCAACTTAAAGAATCAGAAACTGGAGAAGGAGGTGCAGACAGCCTTTCTTGTTTTAAGAAGAAATCCAAGCAATTCTGAAGTGTGTTACAGTTTGAAAATCACTAAAATAGAGTATAAACTGCATTTAACTTAGCTTCTGATAGTACTGCACATTTGTAATGAATTGGTACCTTTCCTTTTCCTTTTACTAAATAAAATAAGTGTTGGTTGCTAACAACCTAAGAGTGTCACTTACATTTTTTTCACTAACTTGGTTCTAATCAAGATATTAAATAGTTAGATCCATCTTATTATTTAAAGATCATTTTCCAGGAAAGATGCGTTTGTTGTAAATGACTCCAACTTTAGTCAGTAATTCCACCTTCAGTCAGACATCTTTCTGTATGTCAAATTTAAATGAAACTTTTGTCGTGTTAAGTGTATTGCTATTTGATCTATGGTCAAAGTACATTTTAATTTTTACAATCCATTCTTGAAATGGGCAGGTTGAGGTACAGATATTGTATGTTTAAATTCAGAATTTTCTAATTTTGATCTTTAAGTATTTTGAAAAATCATTGAAATCTATGTCCCAAATTATGGTTTGATAGTTATCACCATCTACATAGAGGGAAGTGTGAAAATGCCAAATGATTTAGAATTTCATCCTGATAGTCTTTCAGATTCCCCAGGAAGTTATTTAGCCAGTAATGACATGCATTTTCTAGGATAGCTGCTTGGCTCAGAGCATCCTTCTTAGATAATCATCACCCTTACTTGTACTTAGTTACGCCATAGCTGTAGTCCCACCAAGTTGGATTCTTTTTCTCAGAGGTTAGGAATCTGAACTGAAAGATGTGAGCCAGTCTCTGCTAGTCCCTGGAGCTGAGGGTGTGTGAATGTAGGAGCTGTGGGGTCTAGAAAAAGAAGGGAAAGCCAGTTATACAGAGTGAAGTAAGTCAGAAAGAAGAGAAAGGCAAATTGTATTAACACATACATATGGAATTTAGAAAGATGGTAATAATGATCCTACATGCAGGGCAGCAAAGGAGACACAGTGGGAGAAGGAGAGGGTGGGCTGATTTGAGGGAATAGCACTGAAACATGTACATTACCACATGTGAAATAGATAGCCAGTGCAAGTTCAGCGCACCAAGCAGGGCACCCAAAGCTAGTGCTCTGGGACAACTCAGTGGGAAAGGATGCAGAGGGAGGTGGGAAGGGGGTTCAGGATGGGCGGGACACATGTATACCCGTGGCTGACTCATGTTGATGTATGGCAAAAAACATCACAATATTGTAAATATCCTCCAATTAAATAAATTTTTAAAAAGGCAGTAACCCAGACATGCCGAGAAAACCATGGGCTAGAGAGAGTAGAAAGAAAATGAGTATGCGAGTGATTGCCGTAATCCATAATGATTTTCTTTTTCTTTCAGTTTTTATAAATGATTTTTTTAATGTGGACCATTTTTAAAGTCTTGGTTGAATTTGTTACAATACTGCTTCTGTTTTATTTTGAGCAGCAGGGCATGTGGGATCTTAGGGCCCCAACCAGGGATTGAACCTCCATCCCTGCATTGGAAGTCAAACTCTTAACTACTGGACTGTCAGGGAAGTCCCCTAATGGTTTTCTGGTTCTTGACTTTAACCTTCTGTATCATCTAAAACAAACAAACAAACAAACAAACAAAAAAAAAAACCCATGTCTCTGATGCTGGGAAAAAATGAGGGCAAGAGGAGAAGAGGGATACAGAGGATGAGATAGTTGGATGGCATCATCAACTCAATGGACGTGAGTTTGAGCAAACTCTGGGATATAGTGACAGGACAGAGGAGCCTGCCATGCTGGAGTCCATGGGGCTGCAAGGAGTCAGACACCACCGACCGACTGAACAATGGAAAAAACCCACCTTTGGATTCTTTGAAATACATCTTTGTTCCACTGAAAAATCATCCTCCCCCCCCCCCGCCCCCACTTTCAGTCAAGTTTGAATGAAATTCTTTTGCTTCTACCTCAAAGTACCTTGATTAAGATTACAGCAATGACAAAAATTTTCCTGCTCCATCAAAACAGCACGAAAGAAATACGAGTGACTCAAACAGTAAATCACTATAGTGATCAATACACTATTTAACAGTATCTGGGAAACTTATCTGTACCATCTTGTGCTAAAACAGAAATCAATCCTAAAGGAAATCAGTCCTGAGTATTCATTGGAAGGACTGATGCTGAAGCTGAATCTCCAATATGTTGGCCACATGATGTGAAGAACCGACTCACTGGAAAAGACCCTGATGCTGGGAAAGATTGAAAGCAGGAGGAGAAGGGTACCACAGAGGATGAGATGGCTGGATGGCATCACCAACTCATTCGACAGGAGTTTGAGCAAACTCCAGGAGTTGGTGATGGACAGGGAAGCCTGACCTGCTGCAGTCCATGGGGTCGCAAAGAGTTGTCGGACATGACTGAGCAACTGAACTGAACTGTGCTAAAACGGAATCAAATCTTTTAAGAGCCCCTTTGTTATAAAGAAAAGGATCCCACATCTCATTTCTGTATCAGTGAAGGGTGGTTAGAAAGGAAAGTCCCTATGTCAGTCAAACGGCTTTCTTCAGTTCTCCCTGCAAGTGTGGTGAAGGAACCCTGGACTTTGACCAGAGACACAAAATTCTGAATTCTGGCTGGATCACTTACTGTCTCTGCTACTTTAGATAATTCATTTCTTTCTTCCTCATTTCTTATGTAAAATGAGGACAAGGATGGTAAAACTCTCCTTCGCAGGACTGGGAGGTCTGCAAAGGGAGTAGCTCCTAGTCAGTTCCCTCGTGGGACTCGTCGTCACTGTTCTGCTGTCTGTACTGCCTTTGTTCTCCCAGCTTCTCTGGCCTCGGTGACATCATAAAGGCGGGGGAAGAGAAATATGTAAACGCTAGCCATTGAAGAAGCATTTCTTAGAATTCAACTGTGAATTTACTTTTAACTCAGTGTTACTGCCACCCTGTGGATGTCTTGGGTAATGACAGTCTGAGCCGGTTGCTGCTGCCGTGTTCGACTCTGTGCGATCCCATAGACGGCAGCCCATCAGGCTTCCCCGTCCCTGGGATTCTCCAGGCAAGAACACTGGAGTGGGTTGCCATTTCCTTCTCCAATGCATGAGTGAAAAGTGAAAGTGAAGTCACTCAGTCGTGTCCGACTCAGCGACCCCATGGACTGCAGCCCACCAGGCTCCTCCATCCATGGGATTTTCCAGGCAAGAGTACTGGAGTGGGGTGCCATTGCCTTCTGCGGAGCCGGTTACTTTAGTATTAATAAACCTCAGTTGTCAATGTGTGTCTTCTTCCCAGCGCTGGAGTGAAGACCACACTCATTATTTCATTAGGGTTTGTAGAGCAATGGCACCCCACTCCAATACTCTTGCTGGAAAATCCCATGGACGAAGGAGCCTGGTAGGCTGCAGTCCAAGGGGTCACTAAGAGTCGGACACAACTGACCAACTTAACTTTCACTTTTCACTTTCATGCATTGGAGAAGGAAATGGCAACCCACTCCAGTGTTTTTGCCTGGAGAATCCCAGGGACGGGGGAGCCTGGTGGGCTGCCGTCTATGGGTTTGCACAAAGTCAGACACGACTGAAGCGACTTAGCAGCAGCAGAGCTGAAGGTCCTGCCGCAGCGTGAATGAGATCTCGTGCATTGACCTGTCTTCTTTCATGGACACCCTTCCTCTCTCCCCCAGTTTTCAAATATTAAAGCTGAATCCCAAATAATTTGAATTTCAGGGCTCAGTTCAGTTCAGTTCAGTCGCTCAGTCATGTCCGACTCTTTGAGACCCCATGGACTGCAGCACTCCAGGCTTCACTGCCAATTACTAAATGGACAAATCTAGGAAGAGAATATTGGGATATTCTCTTGCAATTGGCCATATTTCCATTTACAATGTTGGATAGATAATCCGTTCAGTCACTCAGTCATGTCCCACTCTGTGACCCCGTGGACTGCAGCATGCCAGGCCTCCCTGTCCATCATCAACTCCTGGAGTTTACTCAAACTCATGTCCATTGAGTCGGTGATGCCATCCAACCATCTCATCCATCCTCTGTCGTCCCCTTCTCCTTCTGCCTTCAATCTTTCCCAGCAAAAGGGTCTTTTCAAATGAGTCAGTTCTTTGCATCAGGTGGCCAAAGTATTGGAGCTTCAGCCTCAGTATCAGTCCATCCAATGATTATTCAGGCCTGATTTTCTTTAGGATGGACTTGTTTGATCTCCTCACAGTCCAAGAGACTCTCAAGAGTTTCTTCCAACACCACAGTACAAAAGCATCAATTCTTCAGTGCTCAGCTTTCTTTATAGTCCAACTCTCACATCCATACATGACAACTGGAAAATCATAGCTTTGACCAGACGGACCTTTGTTGGCAAAGTAATATCTCTGTTTTTTAATATGCTGTCTATGATGATCATAACTTTTCTTCCAAGGAACAAGCATCTTTTAATTTCATGACTGCAGTCACCATCTGCAGTAATTTTGGAGCCCCCCAAAATAAGTCTCTCACTGTGTCCGTTGTTTCCCCATTTATTTGCCATGACATGATAGGACCAGATGCCATGATCTTATTTTTCTGAATGTTGAGTTTTAAGCCAACTTTCTCACTCTCCTCTTTCACTTTCATCAAGAGGCTCTTTAGTTTCTGCCATAACGGTGGTGTTATCTGCATATCTGAGGTTATTGATATTTCTCTTGGCAATCTTGATTGCAGCTTGTGCTTCATCCAGCCTGGCATTTCACATGATGTACTCTGCATATAAGTTAAATAAGCAGGGTGGCAATAACAGCCTTGACTTACTCCTTTCCTAATTTGAACCAGTCTGTTGGTCTCTGTCCAGCTCTAACTGTTGCTTCTTGACCTGCACACAGATTTCTCAGGAGGCAGATCAGGTGGTCTGGTATCCTCATCTCTTTAAGAATTTTCCACAGTTTGTTGTGATCCACACAGTCAAAGGCTTCGGCATAGTCAATAAAGTAGAAGTAGATGTTTCTCTGGAATCCTCTTGATTTTTTGACGATCCAACAAATGTTAGCAATTTGATCTCTGGTTCCTCTGCCTTTTCCAAATCCAGCTTGAACATCTGGAAGTTCATGGTTCATGTACTGTTGAAGGCTGGCTTGGAGAAATTTGAGCATTACTTTACTAGCGTGTGAGATGAATGCAATTGTGTGGTAATTTGAGCAGTCTTTGGCATTGCCTTTCTTTGGGATTGGAATGAAAACGGATCTTTTCCAGTCCTGTGGCCCCTGCTGAGTTTTCCAAATTTGCTGGTATATTGAGTGCAGCACTCTCACAGCATCGTCTTTTAGGATTTGAAATAGCTCAACTGGATTCCATCACCTCCACTAGCTTTGTTCATAGTAATGCTTCTTAAGGCCCACTTGACTTTGCATTCCAGGATGTCTGGCTCTAGGTGAGTGATCGAACCATCACGATTATTTGGGTAGCGAAGATCATTTTGTATACTTCTTCTGTGTATTCTTGGCCACCTCTTCTTAATATCTTCTGCTTCTGTTAGGTCCATACCATTTCTGCCCTTTATTGTGCCCATCTGTGCATGAAATGTTCCCTTGGTATCTCTAATTTTCTTGAAGAGATCTCTAGTCTTTCCCATTCTATTGTTTTCCTCTATTTCTTTTCACTCTTCGCTGAGGAAGGCTTTCTTATCTCTCCTTGTTATTCTTTGGAACTCTGCATTCAAATGGATATATCTTTCCTTTTTTCCTTTGCCTTTTGCTTCTCTTCTTTTCTCAGCTATTTGTAAGGCCTCCTCAGACAGCCATTTTGCATTTTTGCATTTCTTTTTCTTGGGGATGGTCTTGATCCCTGCCTCCTGTACAATGTCATGAACCTCCATCCATGGTTCTTCAGGCACTCTTTCTACCAGATCTAACCCCTTGAATCTATTTCTCACTTCCACTGTATCATTGTAAGGGATTTGATTTAGGTCATACCTGAATGATCTGGTGGTTTTCCCTATTTTCTTCAATTTAAGTCTGAATTTGGCAATAAAGGGTTCATGATCTGAGCCACAGTCAGCTCCCAATCTTGTTTTTGCTGACTGTATAGAGCTTCTGCTTCTTTGGCTGCAAACAATAAAATCAATTCTGAAATTGACCATCTAGTGGTGACCATCTGGTTATGTCCATGTGTTAGGGTCTTTTGTGTTGTTGGAAGAGCGTGTTTGCTATGACCAGCGCATTCTCTTGGCAAACTCTATTAGCCATTGCCCTACTTCATTCTGTACTTCAAGGCCAAATTTGCCTGTTACTCTAAGTATTTCTTGATTTCCTACTTTTGCATTCCAGTCCCCTATAATGAAAAGGACATCCTTTTGTGTGTTAGTTCTAGAAAGTCTTATAGGTCTTCATAGAACTATTCAACTTCAGCTTCTTCAGCGTTACTGGTTGGGGCATAGACTTGGATTACTGTGATATTGAACAGCTTCCCTTGGAAACAGAGGTCATTCTGTCATTTTTGAGATTGCATCCAAGTACTGCATTTCAGACTCTTTTGTTGACCATGATGGCTACTCCATTTCTTCTAAGAGATTCCTGCCCACAGCAGTAGATATAATGATCATCTGAGTTAAATTCACCCATTCCAGTCCATTTTAGTTCTCTGATTCCTAGAACGTCGATGTTCACTCTTATCATCTCCTGTTTGATCACTTCCAATTTGCCTTCATTCATGGACCTAACATTCCAGGTTCCTATGCAGTATTGTTCTTTATAGCATCAGACTTTACTTCTATCACCAATCACGTCTACAACTGGGTATTGTTTTTGCTTCAGCTCCATCTCTTCATTCTTCCTAGGGTTATTTCTCCATTGATCTCTAGTAGTATATTGGGCACCTAACCGACCTGGGGAGTTCATCTTTCAGTGTCCTATCTTTTTGCCTTTTCACTCTGTTCATGGGGTTCTCAAGGCAAGAATACCGAAGTGGTTTGCCATTCCCTTCTCCAGTGGACCACGTTTTGTCAGAACTCTCCACCATGACTGGTCCATCTTGGGTGGCCCTACACAGCCTGGCTCATAGTTTCACTGAGTTAGGCAAGGCTGTGGTCCAAGTGATCAGATTGGTTAGTTTTCTGTGATTGTTGTTTTCAGTCTGTCTGCCCTCTGATGGAGGGGGATAAGAGGCTTGTGAAATCTTCCGGGTGGGAGAGACTGACTGAAGGGGAAACTGGGTTTTGTTCTGATGGGTGAGGCCATACTCAGTAAATATTTAATCTAAGTTTCTATTGATGTGCAGAGCTGTGTTCTCTTCCTGTTATTTACCTGGGGCCAAACTATAGTGGAAGTAGTGAAGATAATGGTTACCTCCTTCAAAAGGTCCCATGCATCTCCTGCTATACTCACTGCCCTCTGCAGCAGGCCACCACCAACCCATGCCTCTGCCTGAGACTCCTGGACATTCATGGGCAAGTCTGGGTCAGTCTTTTGTGGGGTCACTACTCCTTTCTTCTGGGTCCTGGTGCACACAAGGTTTTGTCTGTGCCTTCCAAGAGTCTGTTTCCCCAGTCCTGTGTAAGTTCTGGTGGTTCTATGGTGGGGTTAATGGTAACCTCCTCCAAGAGGGCTTATGCCATATCCAAATCTGCTGCATCCAAGCCCCCTGTCCCTATGGCAGTCCACTGCTGGCCTGCACCTCCACAGGATACACTCAAACAGTTCTTTCTCAGTCTCTGTGGGGTCTCTTGGTCCTGGTGCACACAAGGTTTGTTTGAGCCCTCTGAGCATCTCTGGTGGGTATGCAGTTTGGTTCTAAATGCTATTTCACCCCTACTACCATCTTTCTGGGGCTTCTCCTTTGCCCTTGGATGTGGGTTATCTCCTCAAAATCGCTCCAGTGCCACACAGCTGCCACTCCAACACCACACAGCTGAGATATAAGTTGGATAATAGAGCCTTAAAAAAATTAGCTAGTGATTATTTTTCATTATTTACTTATTTTATAGGCAGACTTTAAGTGATCAATTAGTTAGCTCTGTATATATTGCACTGTATATATCAGTTCAGTTCAGTTCAGTTGCTCAGTCGTGTCCGACTCTTTGTGACCCCATGAATCGCAGCATGCCAGGCCTCCCTGTCTATCACCAACTCCCAGAGTTCACTCAGACCCACGTCCATTGAGTCAGTGATGCCATCCATCCATCTCATCCTCTGTCATCCCCTTCTTCTCCTGCCCCCAATCCCTCCCAGCAGCAGAGTCTTTTCCAATGATTCAACTCTTTGCATGAGGTGGCCGAAGTACTGGAGTTTCAGCTTTAGCATCATTCCTTCCAAAGAAATCCCAGGGTTGATCTCCTTCAGAATGGACTGGTTGGATCTCCTTGCAGTCCAAGGGACTCTCAAGAGTCTTCTCCAACAACACAGTTCAAAAGCATCAATTCTTCAGTGCTCAGCCTTCTTCACAGTCCAGCTCTCTCATCTATACATGACTACTGGAAAAACCATAGCCTTGACTAGCTCTGTATATATTGCACTGTACATATTGCACCGTATATATAGTTCTGTATATATAGCTCTGTATATACATGTATACATGGCTTCCTGCTCTCTTCTAGTCTATCTCTTGGATGTTGCCAATTTTCCTCCTTTAGAAGCATTTTCTGGTCATTCTTTTCTGTGGAACTATCCAGTGATAGTCCAAGAGCTGTCCCTACTGCTGTAGAATTTTCACCTTTGTTTTTCCTCCTACTTGCTGAAAAATTCCACCACTTCTCTGATACTGTGCAAATCCTGTTTCTTCTGGGCACAACTCAAGTTCCTGCTTCTTCTGAGTCTTTCAGGCCACAGCAGTCCATGCTACATCCTTTGGGACTCATATCTCTGACTTCTATGTTATTTTAACATCTGCATTATTATTTCTTTAGTGCAATGATCATCTCTTTGAAAGCAAAGATGTCTTACCTGTATTACTAACACCAGCTGAATTCCCAATGGATAGATAATTAATACACATTTCTTGATCCATCATGGTGTTCCTGCCTTCATTCTGTTCTCTATCATCTTTCCATCCTTCCAAGCAAGCAGGCAAAAACAGAAACAGGGACTTCCCTGGTGGCACATTGGATAACTGTTCCCCTGCCAATGCAGGGGACATGGGTTCGATCCCTTGTCCAGGAAAATCCCACATACTGCTGAGCAACTAAGCCTGTGTGCCACAACTATTGAGCCTGGGAGCTGAAACTACTGAAGTCCTCACACCCTAAAGCACGTGCCCCACAAGACGCCACCACAGTGAGAAGCCCTCGCACCACAACTAGAGAATAGTCCCAGTTAGCTACAACTAGAGAGAAGCCTGCACAAAGCAAGGAAGACTCAGTGCAGCCAAAACAAATAAATTATCTAAAAAGCCAAAAACTAAGTATTAGATTATTGCCTTTTATTTCCATTGGTTGTTTACTTGTGGCAGCTTAGTTCCTCATTTGTGTGCATCTGTGCAGTGGTGTGTGTGTGTGTGTCTTTATGTCTGCCTATGTGTGTGTGTCTTCTGTAACTTCCAGTTCCAAACAATTCATCTATGGGTATTCTAAGGCATCTGTGTTCAAGTTACTTTCCTCCACAGAGGTTCTCTTTTTTGCTTCTTAGAGGCAACTGAAACTATCTCTTTAAATAAATTCTCAAGTTGAGGTTTCAAGGACTAAATGTAGCAAATGTGTTTGAAGGCTGGTTTGTGGTTATGGATTCCCTGGTGGTGAGACAGTAAAGAAACCACCTGCAATATGGGAGACCTGGGTTCAATTCCTGGGTTGGGAAGATCCCCTGGAGAGGGGCATGGCAACCCACTCCAGTATTCTTGCCTGGAGAATCCCATGGACAGAGGAGCCTTGCGAGCCCATGGGGCCACAAAGAGTGGGACAGAACTGAGAAACTTTCACTTTTGATTATGAGTTCTCAGTGGAGAGTACTTTTTCTCTCCACTCATTTCTAAGGTTGCAACCTATTATAAATCTTTCCATCCTTTTCTGAGGAGGGAAGTTTTTTTGTTTGTTTCATTTGTTTTGTGTTCTGTTTGTTTGCAGTTCACCATTACAATGTGAGTGTAGCCTTCTCATATTCCAGGTGCCTGTGCGCGTGGAGGGTTGTATTCCCATTAGCTCATCTCCAGGTTGACCCTTGATTTTTCACAATGAACTTGAGTGTGTACTTGGTTTTGAGTCAGCCCTTTTACTCATGGGCTATAAAATAGAAGCTCGAGATTCTCCTGGTTGGATAGATCCCCTTAGGTTAGACCCCAATTTCAGGCTTTACTTGTCTCCATGGAGTATTGCTTCCACATTATTTTGTTAAATTTCTGAGCACGTCCTTTGATTTTTGCTGACTCAGCAATGCACTGGAAAAAGACTTTTCATGTCATATCTAGAATTCTTAATTCTTTGAACTCGGGTGGTTATTTTTAATGGGCACGATGACCACTCACTTAATCTTTTGGATATATTTTAGGATTAATTTGTAAATTTCATGGAACAATTCTTGCATGATTTTGGCTTGAGATTTCACTGAATGTACAGAATAATTCAGAAAGAAAATATCTTCACAATGTTTATTCTTCTCATTCTTAAAATGGTTTATCACTTCATTTATTATATCTTCATTATGTCCTTCAGTAATGTTTATGTTTTTCTTTCAAAGCTCTTTGAGGTTTTATAAACTTTTTTATTAAGCTTCATTTCTGCATAAAAGGGTGAGATTTACATAGTACTTACCATGTACTAGGCATTATTTTAAATCCTTTAGTAATTTTTTTATCTGGTGAACTTGTTTATTAACTTGACTAGTCTGTTGCCTAACTTCTCTTGAACTTTGAATATAGGCAATTATATCACATATAGTCATTGACTCTTTCCTTGATTTCAATATTTGTGTGTGTGTGTGTGTGTGTGTGTTTCCTTTTTCTTACTGCTGTCTTGCTTGGTCCCTCTCTTTAATGAATTTTTTTTTTCCTGTGTGCTCTGTTAGTCTTGATTGCAGGCTTATCTCTGCATTTAAGACTTCCTCTTTTCTTAAGTGTGGACACTTTTTTAATTTACCCCTGCCTGCCTCCTCTGTTTCAGTGGAGAGGGCTGGAATCCACCAGTACAGACTCTCTGGTCCTCTCTGCTGGGGTTTTTCCATTTCTTCTGGGTGTTGCCAGCCACCTGGAGGACTGTGTGGCCTCTGTGACCCAGTTATTCATATTGACTTCTTCAGTGTGGAACCAGATGTTGAACTGTTTACCACTTGGCTGTGTGTGCGTCTGTGAGTGTTTGTGTTTGCACAGAAGGGGTGGAAACAGAGCAAACCTGCTTGTCTGCTTTACATTCCATCTCCAAGCTGTCACCCTAGTTGTCATCCTTGGCTCCATACTCCTTGTTATGTTCATTAGTTATGAGTTAAAGGAGTCTTAAGAATGAATCTCACCCATATCACGCACTATATCTAGTGTCTACCTTTGAGCCAGATTTCCTTCCTCAGTTCAGTCCTGTCAGATGTCTATCTTTTAGGCATACCTAAACATTTCTGTTTTCCTGATGACATTCTTCCTTTTCCAGTATGCATGCCTGCCGAGTTGCTTCAGTCGTGTCTGACTCTGTGTGACTCTGTGGACTGTAGCCCTCCAGGCTCCTCTGTCCACGGGATTCCCCAGGCAAGAAAAGTGGAGTGGGCTGCCATTTCCTCCTGCAGGGGACCTTCCTCAGGGGACCTTCCTGACCCAGGGATCAAACCAGTGCCTCTTATGACTCCTGCACTGGCAGGCGGGTTCTTTACCACTAGCACCACCTGGGAAGCCCCTTTTCCCAGTATGGCTAAGGATGTAATCCTTATTTTTACATTCATTTTCAAAGATTTCCTGTGAGATCAAGTTTGTTGCATTTGCCCATTCTGTTAGTAATGCCCAATAATTAATTGTTTTCCATATTTGAGCTATTTCTTATTGATTCAACTGCTAGCAAAACATGTATTAGCAAAATCAATAGTGAAAAAATATTTGTATTTGGCAAACTCTGATCAATAGATCAGTGAAACACTGAACTGAACAAATTATCAGGCTATAGGGCTTCCCTGAGTGGTCAGTTGGTAAAGAATCTATCTGCAATGCAAGAGACCCTGGTTTGATTTCTGGGTCGGGAAGATCCACTGGAGAAGGGATAGGCTACCCACTCCAGTATTTTTGGGCTTCCCTTGTGGCTCAGCTGGTAAAGAATCTGCCTATGGTGCTGGAGACCTGGGTTTGATCCCTGGGTTGGGAAGATCCCCTGGAGAAGGGAAGGCTACCCCCTCCAGTATTGTGGCCTGGAGAATTCCATGGACTGTACAGTCCATGGGTTCTCAAAGAGTCAGACATGACTGTGTCTGAGTCACTCACTCAGCTTGTATAAACTGACATCATTTTGCACTTTCTAAAAAGTTTATAAATTATATCACCAAATTCTCTCTACAAGTCTGAGATAATCATTATAATTTCAAGAAAAATGTGTCCAAGTATTTACTGAGATTCATGCCATTAGTACAAAGCTATTAGTATGATTCAATGTCAAGGGAGGCATAGCTGTTAAACATACAAATCTATGCTAGGTTCAAATTTCACCTCAATCATCAACTAATTGTGTCATTTTTGAAAAAAATAATTAAAATTTTCCATCTTTAGTTTCTAATCTGCAAATGTTATCAGTTACAGTACTGCTCGCAAAATATTGTAGTGAGGATTACATTTAAAGAGCTTACAATTGTTCCAATCACGTGATATACACTCAATAAATAGTAGTCATCATTATTGTTATTTTATAGCTACTATTTTGAACTCATATCCAGCATCTTTGCTATATTATATCATTATATGTAAGGCCAGTTTTTAAAGTCTTTTTGAGATTAGGGATAAGGTCAGAAATAAAGATGAAATCCTCCCAAAATGCAAACATATGCACACACACATGCACACACACACATACATTAGTATTGTCTGACTGTTTGCAACTCCATCCGATGCTTTCTAGGTGCTAGACAATACAAAATGCATCAGGAAGCAATGTTGAACAAGACACATACAATCCTCTCTCCTGGAGCTTATAAACCAGAAGAAGAGACAGATGTTAAAGACATGATTGTACTAAAGCAAAGTCATTTGAACTGTACTGAGGGCTTTAAAGCCAGAAACCATTTAGCAACCTATAGCTCAAAGACTTAGGAATACTCAAGTTCAATTACAAGGACTGGAATTTTATCTCCCCAAAGGCATGTCTTCTGAAAAGTAATTGCTTTTTAAATGGTTGAAAAAAGTTATGGCAGAATAACCATAACTTTTATGAAAAAAATAAAAAATAGACTTTAATCATTTTCATCCTTTACTATTCAAGTGTGGGAAACAAAGAATCTGAAGGCAGAATAATTCAGATCTTTGGAGACATGTACTCTGTTAAGAAGGCTTCTTTGGTGGCTCAGCGGTAAAGAATCTGCCTGCCATGCAGATCTTGCAAGGGAAGATCTGGGTTGGGAAGACACCCTGGAGAAGGAAATGGCAATCGTCTCCAGTCTCCTTGCCCAGGAAATCCCATGGACAGAGGAACCTGGTGGGCTACAGTCCATAAGATCACGAAGAGTCGGACACAAATGAGCAACTAAACCACCACCGCCACCACCACTGCATTATGGAGAGGGCAGATTTTCTATCGTTGTAGGGTTCTGGGAAGAGGTGGCTAAAGCAGAACAAATGTGCATCAATGTGTTCATGGATTGTAAGTAATGCATTAGAATATTGATCTGGGTTGCATGTTTGTGTCCCCCTCAAATTTTATATGTTAAAATTCTAATCCCAAAGATGATGGTATTAAGAGGTGATGGCCTTTGGGAGGTGCTTAGGCCACAAGGGTAGAGCTTTCAGGAATGGGGATAATATTCTCATAAAAGAGATCCCTCCAAGATGCCTCAGCCCTTCCATTATGTAAGCAAACAGTGAGATGCTGGCAACCTGCAATCTGAAAAAGGAACTTCGCCCAAACCATGCTGGCACCATCCTCTAGAACTGTGAAAAACAAATTTCTGTTGCTTGTAAGTTACCCAGTCTGTGATAATTTGTTAGAGTAGCCTTAACAAAGGAAGACAAATCAAAAGTAAAAACTGCCTCTGTATTCATTAGGGATCACAAAAAGCAAAAATTTCTTTTATTACTTGAATCAATTATCTATGTTTTATTTCCAGTCAAACCAGTAATAAATAGCCTTAAGGTTCTAATGATTACATTACATGAAGTTCAGTTCAGTGCAGTTCAGTTCAGTCGCTCAGTCGTGTCCGACTCTTTGCGACCCCATGAATCGCAGCACACCAGGCCTCCCTGTTCATCACCATCTCCCAGAGTTTGCTCAGATTCATGTCCATCGAGCCCGTGATGCCATCCAGCCATCTCATCCTCGATTGTCCCCTTCTCCTCCTGCCCCCAATCCCTCCCAACATCAGAGTCTTTTCCCATGAGTCAACTCTTTGCATGAGGTGGCCAAAATATTGGAGTTTCAGCTTTAGCATCATTCCTTCCAAAGAAATCCCAGGGCTGATCTCCTTCAGAAAGGACTGGTTGGATCTCCTTGCAGTCCAAGGGACTCTCAAGAGTCTTCTCCAACACCACAGTTCAAAAGCATCAATTCTTCAGTGCTCAGCCTTCTTCACAGTCCAACTCTCACATCCATACATGACCACAGGAAAAACCATAGCCTTGACTAGACGGACCTTAGTCGGCAAAGTAATGTCTCTGCTTTTGAATATGCTGTCTAGGTTGCTCATAACTTTTCCTCCAAGGAGTAAGTGTCTTTTAATTTCATGGCTGCAATCACCATCTGCAGTGATTTTGGAGCCCCCCAAAATAAAGTCAGACACTGTTTCCACTGTTTCCCCATCTATTTCCCATGAAGTGATGGGACCAGATGCCATGATCTTCGTTTTCTGAATGTTGAGCTTTAAGCCAACTGTTTCACTCTCCTCTTTCACTTTCATCAAGAGGCTTTTCAGTTCCTCTTCACTTTCTGCCATAAGGGTGGTGTCATCTGCATATCTGAGGTTATTGATATTTCTCCCGGCCATCTTGATTCCAGCTTGTGTTTCTTCCAGTCCAGCGTTTCTCATGATGTACTCTGCATATAAGTTGAATGAGCAGGGTGACAATATACAGCCTTGACGTACTCCTTTTCCTATTTGGAACCAGTCTGTTGTTCCATGTCCAGTTCTAACTGTTGCTTCCTGACCTGCATACAGATTTCTCAAGAGGCAGTTTAGGTAGTCTCGTATTCCCATCTCTTTCAGAATTTTCCACAGTTTATTGTGATCTACACAGTCAAAGGCTTTGGCATAGTCAATAAAGCAGAAATAGATGTTTTTCTGGAACTCTCTTGCTTTTCCCATGATCCAGGGGATGCTGGAAATTTGATCTCTGGTTCCTCTGCCTTTTCTAAAACCAGCTTGAACATCAGGGAGTTCATGGTCCACGTATGGCTGAAGCCTGGCTTGGAGAATTTTGAGCATTACTTTACTAGCATGTGAGATGAGTGCAATTGTGTGGTAGTTTGAGCATTCTTTGACATTGCCTTTCTTTGGGATTGGAATGAAAACTGACCTTTTCCAGTCCTGTGGCCACTACTGAGTTTTCCAAATTTGCTGGCATATTGAGTGCAGCACTTTCACAGCATCATCTTTCAGGATTTGAAACAGTTCAACTGGAATTCCGTCACCTCCACTAGCTTTGTTTGCAGTGATGCTTTCTACTATGTCCCAGGAAAATTTCTAAGCATTTGGGGTATGTTGCTGCTATTTAGTCACTCAGTCATATCTGACTCTTTTGTGACCCCATGGACTGTAGCCCGCCAGGCTCCTCTGCCCAGGGAATTCCCCAGGCAAGAATGCTGGAGTGGGTTGCCATTTCCTTCTCCAGAGGATCCTCCCAACCCAGGTATCAAACCCATGTCTCCTGCACTGGCATGTGGATCTTTACCACTGAGCCACCTGGGAAGCCCCATTTGGGGCTTAATAGGAGCAAAACGGAGATCTTTGACTGTGGGGTCCTTTAAATAATTCAATAGAAAGTATCCACCTAACCTGTCTTTGTGGGAGGAGGCAAGGAGGAGCAGCACATTTCTTCTGATGATAGAACTGAGGGCAAACTAAAACTAACTGAGCCCCAGTCAAGGAAAGGGACTGATGAGATGCTCCTATTGCTTGTCTCCATGATGCTTGCTGATCCCAGGTATCTTCACAGTTGACCCTCACAAACAACTACACATGAGGGCTGAGTTACAGCTATGTGTAATGTTCAGGCAGTCACTACCCATAACAAACATCAAAAGTCATCTCTAATTCCAGGTGGGATGTTTAGGGCATGAGGAAAGGATGAAAGATCTCTCCAGAGTAATGCTGAAGAGTAGTGTGTCCAGTGGTCATGTATGGATGTGAGAGCTGGACTATAAAGAAAGCTAAGTGTCGAAGAATTGATGCTTTTGAACTGTGATGTTGGAGAAGATTCTTGAGAGTCCCTTGGACTGCAAGGAGATCCAACCAGTCCATCCTAAAGGAGATCAGTCCTGGGTGTTCATTGGTAGGACTGATGTTGAAGCTGAAACTCCAATACTTTGGCCACCTGATGTGAAGAGCTGACTCATTTGAAAAAACCCTGATGTTGGGAAAGATTGAGGGCAGGAGGAGAAGGGGATGACAGAGGATGAGTTGGTTGGATGGCATCACTGACTCAATGGACATTGGCTTGGATGGACTCTGGGAGTTGGTGATAGACAGGGAGGCCTGGCGTGCTGCAGTTCATGGGGTCGCAAAGAGTTGGACATGAATGAGTGACTGTACTGAACTGAACTGAATGGAAATTGAAGCCAGTAAAATAGATTGAGACAAGAAAGTGTTAAAGAAGTCTTCTTAAATAATGCCATTTGTAGTAACATGGATGGATCTAGAGATTGTCATACTGAGTGAAGTAAGTCAGATCGAGAAAGATAAACATCATATGATATTGCTTATATGTAGAATCTAGAAAAATAGTGCAAAGGAACTTATTGGTGATGGACAGGAAAGCCTGGTGTATTGCAGTCCATGGGGTTGCAAAGAATCAGACATGACTGAGCGGCTGAACTGAACTGAACTGATTTACTAAGCAGAAAATAGAGTCACAGAAGCAGAAAACAAACATGATTACTAGGCACAAGGGAGAGAGTGATAAATGGGGAAATTGGGATTGACATATATGCACTACTATATATAAAATAGGTAACTAATAAGGACCTGCTGTGTAGCACAGGGAACTCTACTCAGCACTCTGTAATGACCTATACAGGAAAATAAGCTAATAAGAGTGGCTATGTGTATATGTATGACTGATTCACTTTGCTGTACACCTGAAACTAACACAATATTGTAAATCAACTATACACCAATAAAAATTAAAAAAAAAAAAAAACAAAGAAAAAAGAAAAAGAAAGCCTTTTTTGAAGTTAGAGTGAGATTTGGTGGCTTTGGATATCCTTCAGCAGTCATCCTGGATCCTGCCACTCAGGTTTTTGCTTCAGGGTACCCGACTAAGGGGTTTACATGAAAGGAACAGTGGAAGAAAAGAAAAGCACACTGCAGTGGAGCTGCAGCTGATACCAAGGTGAAAATTCACATATCAACCAAATGTACCCATGAAAACCCTGTAATCAGTTCAAGTTAAAGTGCTTGGCACTGTTTGTGTGTGTGTGTGTTGTTTTTTTTTTTTAACAACTATATATCAGGTCCTATGGCTTTTTGTGCCTTTAGTTAATTCTTCCATCTCTCCCTCAAAAATACTGACAAATCCATCAGCATTCACACATCTGGCCACCATGCATTTGAAACTACCATTTCTTTTCCTCGTCTTTTTCTTTCTATCTCATAAATCCTTTGACAACTGTGTGATTTCCTTCAGTTTGCAAACACACATGAACTCTTTTCAGCTTCACTGAACTGAGCATGAGTGACAATCTATGTATACACAATACTTCAGCAAGTTAAGTGGATGGAAAGCTTACACTGTAAGATCTGAAATTATCTGGGTAGGCTGCAGGGTAAGGCAGGACTGTTTGGTGTAAACTGATTGGAAGTATGGAAGTGAGGCCTCTAAGTACTTCTTTCTCAAGAAGTTTGAGCACAAGTGGGGATCCCCGCCTAATTGACTTACCCAAATCACTCACTGACCCAGCCAAATGATGGGGAGAGAAGAGAATGATTAGGCTGCCTTTAGGAAGCAAGCCAGCTGGGATTTGCCCCAGGAAGCAGATGAACAAGAGAGTCCTCTCATGGATTCTGAAAAAGCAAACTTACCCTAAAATATGGCCCAGTTAATATTCTAATGTCCTTGTACTGGGGTCCTGCCCTGGTTGGATCCAGGGTATCCAAAGCGTGGATGGTGAGGCGAGAGAGATATATAGATTTAAAGAGAGATAAGGAAAGAATTTGCAGTTAAGAGAATAGAGGAGAGAAAGAGGCTGATGTTCCTTGCTTTACACAGAAAATCAATAAAGTCTTGAGACAAGAGACTTGCACCATCTACTTAGGCCACAGGTGCCCTCCTGGTCTCCCGGGGGAGTGAAGATGCAGGGCACCTCCCATTCAGGTCTTAGAAGCCCAGGCAAATAAGCAGACATGGTGGACCTCTGTGCTCCAGATGGGAACTAGCCTGAAAGAAGAGTAAGAAAGAAAAGACGACACAGGGAAATCAGACTTTCGAGAAACTGGCCCATCTCTTTATTTTTCAGGAAAGCTTTTATGCTTTAAGTTGTACACAGAGATAAATGTAAGAAGCAGAGTCAAGCAGGGCCAGCTGCTCTGACCCTTATCTAAAGACAGAGTGTTCTTTGCATACCTTTGTTCTTACAAGGGTCTTACGTTTGTTTACAATATCTTCTGGTCTGGAGACCGATTAACATTTTATGGCCCCATCTTTCTTTCTATTGATAAAGGTTGGAGAAGGCAATGGCAACCCACTCCAGTGTTCTTGCCTGGAGAATCCCAGGGACAGGGGAGCCTGGTGGGCTGCCGTCTATGGGGCCGCACAGAGTCAGACACAACTGAAGCGACTTAGCAGCAGCAGCAGTCAATCAGAAAACTTGTTTTCCCTTAAAGATCTACTTAGTCTTAAGATAATGATAAAGTTACATTCTTACATAGCAAGGATACAATGATTTATAGCAAAGAAAGAGAACAGTGATTTATAATAAAGAGAAAATTCATTAACTCAAAAGTCTAGTATTGCTAACATCAAAACTATTATACTTCTTTTTCTACATTCCAATTACATTGATTAATACACTCCCAGGTGCCTGAGGATAAGGAGGCCTGGTGGCAATCATTAACTCAGCAATGAAACCCTTCACCAACATGATTTTTATCTTTAGAAAAGCCCTATGCTAACTAAGACTTTCAAAATACTCCAAACTCTCTGTGCTGTTTATGGTTGAGAGGTTGTAAACAATCATGCGCATAGTAGCAGGAGTGTGGATAATCCTGTCACACAAGCTAGTCTGCCAGCAGAGAGGTTTGACCTGAGACACACCTTTTATATGCAGGAGACTATTAACTGGAGCTCTAAGTTAATTTTCCAGAGAAAGGTGGAATAGCCCCTGTTAATGTCAGAAGAGTGTAGTATAACAGACAGATTTTGGTTTCGGGGGTAGATGCTCGAGCAGATCTAGGGGACCTCTTGAGTCCTGATCCGCCTCGCCTGCATGACCTTGTCATGGGTGGGGTCGAGGAGTCCCTCGAATCCTGACCTACCTTTGCCTGTCAGGGCTCTTCCTTATGACCTTTGCCATGGGTGGGATCTCCCGTGCTGGCTCCCGGCACTTGGTTCTGAACAAGCTGATTAGCAAATCCTCCTTTCCTGAGAGGGAGCAGAAAAGAAGGTGGGAAGAGGGAAGAAAGGTTGGGGGAAGAATTGGAAACATGGGAGGAAGGTCGAAAGCATATGGAGAAGGGTAAGTATGTCTCTCTCCCCATAGCTCATCCATTGCAAGTCCACTGTCCTCTAGTTACAGAATGAACCTAAAATTTATAATGAGAAAACACCACCAAAGGAAATGTCTCCTATTATTAATTTTTCAAAGAAATATTCCTATCCTTTACAATTTAAAATCCTAAAAAAATCCTCCTAAATTCCAAAATACTCTGCTCTCTAATTTAATCTTCTATTCATTTTATTTAAGCCATTTAGGTACCTCATTAGACTCTGTTTGCCTTTAGTTGTAACTGAGTTTAACCATTTTTCACTCTAGTAATTATAGTTCCTTGAATCTCCAAAGTTGAAAAGTATCCCCATGCTTCCCACCCACAGTGTCTTATGTGTCCCATTTTCTAAATAACAAAAAGGATAATTGCACATCAAGGAATATTACGAAAATTTCTCTATACTTTAAGTTTAGAAAATTTGCCTGGAGCAATAACTTTTAATGAGCAAAAGCAATGTTCCCTCATTACAATTGCCAGCCACCAAGATAGGGAAATGGAAAAAGAAAAACAAAAACATGGAGAAAATTATTGTTTTCAACTGAGACTATCAGTGAACTTCTACCAGATGTCTGTAGCCTACAGATTGTGAGCTAAGACTCAACTAGAAAAAAAAATATCTTCTTTAAGAAGCTACCATGATTTTTTGCCTTATCTATATATTCTCTGCCAGAGTGTGGAATGTGACACTCTGCTTAAGTTTTACAGACTTTGTTTACAAACTTTACTAAAGGAGTATTCTTCCTGTTAGCTTATGAGAAACTCTAAATTTTCTTTTTTCAGCCTCATGTTCCTGGCATCACAATTAAATGGAGTATTCTCCTACAATATTCTTTAAGCTGCTGCTGCTGCTAAGTTGCTTCAGTCGTGTCCGACCCTGTGCGACGCCATAGTCTGCAGCCTACCAGGCTCCTCCACCCATGGGATTTTCCAGGCAAGAGTACTGGAATGGGATGCCATTGCCTTCTTTAAGCAGGGCATCATTATCTGTAACAGGGAAGTCGAAGCACCGTGGCCTTCATTTATGTCATCTGTCCTGGAAGACATATGTCTTTAATCCCCAGTAGAAGCCTCAGATCTGACCGTCTTTTGTTGTTGCTGCTGTTCAGTCCAACTCAATGGAGTGAACAACAACATAACTTTAATATTAAATCTCATAATGATATCACAAAGAATTACTGGTAAAGAAAAGAAAAAATCTGACAATTGTGCCATAATGAAAGTTGTTCATTCTAGAATACAAAATGTTGAAAAATCTATATCTGTATCAATATCGTCAGTTCAGTTCAGTTCAGTTGCTCAGTTGTGTCCGACTCTTTGCCACCCCATGAATCGCAGCACGCCAGGCCTCCCTGTCCATCACCAACCCCCGGAGTTCACTCAAACTCACGTCCATCGAGTCAGTGATGTCATCCAGGCATCTCATCCTCTGTCGTCCCTTTCTCCTCCTGCCCCCAATCCCTCCCAGCATCAGAGTCTTTTCCAGTGAGTCAACTCTTCGCATGAGGTGGCCAAAGTACTGGAGCTTCAGCTTTAGCATCATTCCTTCCAAAGAAATCCCAGGGCTGATCTTCAAAATGGACTGGTTGGATCTCCTTGCAGTCCAAGGGACTCTCAAGAGTCTTCTCCAACACCACAGTTCAAAAGCATTAATTCTTCGGCACTAAGCTTTCTTCACAGTCCAACTCTCACATCCATACATGACCACAGGAAAAACCATAGCCTTGACTAGATGGACCTTTGTTGGCAAAGTAATGTCTCTGCTTTTGAATATGCCATCTAGGTTGGTCATAACTTTCCTTTCAAGGAGTAACCGTCTTTTAATTTCATGGCTGCAGTCACCATCTGCAGTGATTTTGGGGCCCCCCAAAATAAAGTCTGACAATGTTTACAATCTTTCTCCATCTATTTCCCATGAAGTAATGGGACCAGATGCCATGATCTTCGTTTTCTGAATGTTGAGCTTTAAGCCAACTTTTTCACTCTCCTCTTTCACTTTCATCAAGAGGCTTTTTAGTTCCTCTTCACTTTCTGCCATAAGGGAGGTGTGATCTGCATATCTGAGGTTATTGATATTTCTCCCAGCAATCTTGATCCCAGCTTGTGCTTCTTCCAGCCCAGCATTTCTCATGATGTCCTCTGCATATAAGTTAAATAAGCAGGGTGACAATATACAGCCTTGATGTACTCCTTTTCCTATTTGGAACCAGTCTGTTGTTCCATGTCCAGTTCTAACTGTTGCTTCCTGACCTGCGTATTGGTTTCTCAAGAGACAGGTCTGGTGGTCTGGTATTCCCATCTCTCTCAGAATTTTCCACGGTTTATTGTGATGTACACAGTGAAAGGCTTTGGCATAGTCAATAAAGCAGAAATAGATGTTTTTTTCTGGAACTCTGTTGCTTTTTTAATGATCCAGCAGATATTGGCAATTTGACCTATGGTTCCTCTGTCTTTTTGAAAACCAGCTTGAACATCTGTAAGTTCACGTTTCACGTACTGCTGAAGCCTGGCTTGGAGAATTTTAAGCATTACTTTACTAGCGTGTGAGATGAGTGCAATTGTGTGGTAGTTTGAGCATTCTTTGGCATTGCCTTTCTTTGGAATTGGAATGAAAAGTGACCTTTTCCAGTCCTGTGGCCACTGCTGAGTTTTCCAAATTTGCTGGCATATTGAGTGCAGCACTTTCACAGCATCATCTTTCAGGATTTGAAATAGCTCTACTGGAATTCCATCACTTCCACTAACTTTGTTCGTAATGATGCTTCCTAAGGCCCACTTGACTTCACATTCCATGATGTCTGGCTCTAGGTGAGTGATCACACCATCGTGATTTTCTTGGAAGATCTTTTTTTGTACAGTTCTTCTGTGTATTCTTGCCACCTCTTCTTAATATATTTTGTTTCTGTTAGGTCCGTACTATTTCTGTCCTTTATCTAGCCCATCTTTGCATGAAATGTTCCCTTGGTATCTCTAATTTTCTTGAAGTGGTCTCTAGTCTTTCCCATTGTGTTGTTTTCCTCTATTTCTTTGCATTGATTGCTGAGGAAGGCTTTCTTATCTCTCCTTGCTATTCTTTGGAACTCTGCATTCAGATGATTATATCTTTCCTTTTCTCCTTGGCTTTTCACCTCTCTACTTTTCATAGCTATTTGTAAGGCCTCCAAAGACAGCCATCTTGCTTTTTTGCATTTCTTTTGCATGGGGATGATCTTGATCCCTGTCTCCTGTACAGTGTCACAAACCTCATTCCATAGTTCATCAGGCACTCTGTCTATCAGATCTAGGCTCTAAATCTATTTCTCACTTCCACTATATCATTGTAAGGGATTTGATTTAGGTCATACCTGAATGGTCTAGTGGTTTTCCCTACTTTCTTCAATTTAAGTCTGAATTTGGCAGTAAGGAGTTCATGATCTGAGCCACAGTCAGCTCCTGCTCTTGTTTTTGTTACTGTATAGAGGTTCTCCATCTTTGGCTGCAAAGAATATAATCAATCTGACTTTGGTGTTGACCATCTGGTGATGTCCATGTGTAGAGTCTTCTCTTGTTGTTGGAAGAGTGTTTTTGCTATGACCAGTGCATTCTCTTGGCAAAACTATCTTTGCCCTGCTTCATTCCGTATTCCAAGGCCAAATTTGCCTGTTACCCCAGGTGTTTCTTGATTTCCTACTTTTGCATTCTATTCCCCTGTAATGAAAAGGACATCTTTTTTGGGTGTTAGGTCTAAAAGGTCTTGTAGGTCTTCATAGAACTGTTCAACTTCAGCTTCTTCAGTGTTGCTGATTGGGGCATAAATTTGGATTACTGTGATACTGAATGGTTTGCCTTGGAAATGAACAGAGATCATTCTGTCATTTTTGAGACTGAGTTCAAGTACTGCATTTCAGACTCATTTGTTGACCATGATGGCTACTCCATTTCTTCTAAGGGATTCCTGACCGCAGTAGTAGATATAATGGTCATCTGAGTTAAATTCACCCATTCCAGTCCATTTTAGTTTGCTGATTCCTAGAATGTCGATGTTCACTCTTGCCATCTCCTGGTTGACCATTTCCAATTTGCCCTGATTCATGGACCTAACATTCCAGGTTCCTATGCAATATTGGTCTTTATAGCATTGGACCTTGCTTCTATCACCAGCCACGTCCACAACTTGGTATTGTTTTTGCTTTGGCCCCTTCCCTTCATTCTTTCTGGAGTTATTTCTCCACTGATCTCCAGTAGCATATTGGACACCTACTGACCTGGGGAGTTCCTCTTTCAGTATCCTATCATTTTACCTTTTCATACTGTTCATGGGGTTCTCAAGGCAAGAATATTGAAGTGGTTTGCCATTCCCTTCTCCAGTGGACCACATTCTGTCAGACCTCTCCACCATGATCCGCCCATCTTGGGTTGCCCCAGAGGGCATGGCTTTGTTTCATTGAGTTAGACAAGGCTGTAGTCTAGTGTGATTAGATTGACTAGTTTTCTGTGACTATGGTTTCAGTGTGTCTGCCCTCTGTTGCCCTCTTGCAACCCCTACCATCTTTCTTGGGTTTCTCTTACCTGCTCCAGCAAAGCGTCCTTACCTTGGATGAGGGGTATCTCCTCACCACCGCCCCTCCTGACCTTGAACGTGGAATAGTTCCTCTAAGCCCTCCTGTACCCGTGCAGCCACCGCTGCTTGGAAGTGGGGTTGCTCCTCCCGGCTGCCGCCCCTGACCTCGGACATGGGGTAGCTCCTCTCGTATATATCATAAGTGAGAATAAATATATCTTGAGTAGTCCTGAAAGAGTGTAATGATTTTAAGGCTAAGGAATAGACCACATGCGGTTATTGAACTGTTACTTTGTATCTTTGATGCTAAATATCTCCATGAAAAGAGGCACTCTAACTTCCTAGAAATGAGACTTGAGGTTCTTAGATTAAGTGGTTGTTTGAAACAATAACTGCAACAAAACTGGAAAGACATATTGGGAAGTTCAGCATATCTAATCAAACGGACATTAGCCTCAACAAAGGGAACTGCATTTGCAAGTTGAAATTCTGATCCTTTTAAACAACAAATTTTGTTAACCAGCAAAAATAATCACATTCCCTTTACTTTCTTTAAATTTTTTTTAAAAGTGTCTTGATTTACATGTTATGTTAATTTCTGCTGTACAGCAAAGTGATTCAGTTACACGTATATGCATATATACATTCTTTTCCATTATAACTTATCACAGGATGTTGAAGGTAGTTCCTTGTGCTATACAGAAAGACCTTGTTGATTCTCCATCCTATATATGAGTTTGCATCTGGTAACCCCACACTCCCAAGTCTTTCCCCGCCCTGCTCCAGTCCCTTTACTTTCTATTTTCTCACTGGAGGAATATGACAGTTGACTTGGAAGAAGCTCACAGAGGCTCTGTGTGATCTAAGCACAAGGTGACGAGAACACAAGATGAGCTTGGATATCTAACTCCTGTGTGTGGAGACAGAAGCCTAACACAGAACAACAGCTCAGGGAAGGCTGGTCAGTATTTTGCTCTTTTAGAATATTCCTCTCTCAGCTGGGAATATCAGACGGCCCAGAGTGGCTGTCAGTGGCCTTCTTGCTGTTGCATCTGGTGTTATTGACCTGTGTACATGAACCTTTTCTGACTTAACTGTCTCTCCTGCCAACCTCAACAACCATTCAGGAAACTGGAATGAGGACACTTTTTTAAATCCTGAGTTGGAAAACTTTCATAATGAGGAGGCATTGCATGTCATTGAGGATGAGGTCATCTGTCATGAATAATCCATGTCAACAAAAGTGCAAGAATGATTCTGCTTCGCCATTATCACCATCTGCTCCTGCTTTGGGACCCTTTGTCAAACCTAATTTAGTGTCCAGAAATAGGTAATATTCCATGGATTATTTCTGTGTACCCACCAATTCCATAAGGGCTGCAATGGATACTTACCATTTTTAAAATGAAAATGGGATCTAAGTTAATTAGGCTGTGGATTTGAAAAAGCACTTAGGTAGGGCAAACTGCTCCCCAAATCACCTACAGTAGAATTTTCATAAATAAATATGAGGCAAAGACAGAAAGCAATCTTGGGAGTTGAGACCCAAGTTTTACTTCTGACTCTTCTCCCATAACAAGTAATAGAAACTCTGGGATTTACTTGACGTTGTTCAACCTAAAATTAAAGATTTGGGAAAAAAAAAAACTCTAGGATATTAACTTTATCTTCATCAGTTTATGATAAAGTTTAGTTTTCTAAAGTTGATTAATAAAACTTTAGATAGCATATTGAAAAGCAGAGATACTACTTTGCCAACAAAGGTCCATCCAGTCAGGGCTATGGTTTTTCCAGTGGTCATGTATGGATGTGAGAGTTGGACTGTGAAGAAAGCTGAGCGCCAAAGAATTGATGCTTTTGAACTGTGGTGTTGGAGAAGACTCTTGAGAGTCCCTTGGACTGCAAGGAGATGCAACCGGTCCATTCTAAAGATCAATCCTGGGTGTTCATTGGAAAGACTGATGCTGAAGCTGAAACTCCAGTACTTTGGCCACCTCATGCAAAGAGTTGACTCATTGGAAAAGACTCTGATGCTGGGAGGGATTGAGGGCAACAGGAGAAGGGGAAGACAGAGAGTGAGATGGCTGGATGACATCACCGACTCGATGGACATGAGTCTGAGTGAACTCCAGAAGCTGGTGATGGACAGGGAGGCCTGGTATGCTGTGATTCATGGGGTTGCAAAGAGTTGGACACGACTGAGCAAATGAACTGAACTGAAAGGCACCTTAAGTTGGTCTTAGATAAACAAGGTTCTTAGCTAGGCTGATGACTTTCCCCTCCTATTACTTTTTTAAAAATTCCCTTTTTAGTGCTTTGAAGTTAGACACCTTTTTACAATTTCTACACTAAAATCCGCATAGTCTTTTATCCAAATTGTGTGATTGAGGGCAAAGAAGTACTGTCTAGTAACTTAGTATTTTCTTTCAGAAAAGTGAGATGGATAGTCTGAATTGCCTCTCAGGAAAGCCGTGGGGATTTAATCAGGAAGAGAAGGAAGTTCAAAAAGCTTCCCTGATGTCTCAGATGGTAAAGAATCCTGCTACAATGTAGGAGACCTGGGTTCAATCTCTGGGTCAGGAAGATCCCTTGGAGAAGGGAATGCAATCTACTCCAATATTCTTGCCTGGAGAATCCCATGGACAGAGGAGCCTGTGGGTAGCAGCTCATGGGGTGACAAAGAGTAGGACAGGACTGAATGACTAACACACACACACACACAGAAGTATCTCAGACAATTTTCTTCTATTGTAATCAATGACCACATCAGTTCAGTTCAGTTCAATCGCTCAGTAGGGTCTGACTCTTTGCAACCCCATGAATTGCAGCACGCCAGGCCTCCCTGTCCATCACCAACTCCCAGAGTTCACTCAGACTCACGTCCATCGAGTCAGTGATGCCATCCAGTCATCTCATCCTCTGTCATCCCCTTCTCCTGCCCCCAATCCCTCCCAGCATCAGAGTCTTCTCCAATGAGTCATCTCTTTGCATGAGGTGGCCAAAGTACTGAAGTTTCAGCTTTAGCATCATTCCTTCCAAAGAAATCCCAGGGCTGATCTCCTTTAGAATGGACTGGTTGGATCTCTTTGCAGTCCAAGGGACTCTCAAGAGTCTTCTCCAACACCACAGTTCAAAAGCATCAATTCTTTGGCACTCAGCTTTCTTCACAGTCCAACTCTCACATCTATACATGACCACTGGAAAACACATACCCTTGACTACATGGACCTTTGTTGGCAAAGTAATGTCTCTGCTTTTGAATATGCTGTCTAGGTTGGTCATAACTTTTCTTCCAAGGAGTAAGCGTTTTTAAATTTCATGGCTGCAGAGCTTAGCTCATTGGATAAAGCCCTGATACTGGGAAAGATTGAAGGCAAAAAGAGAAGAGGGCAGCAGAGGATGAAATGGTTGGATGGAATCCCTGACTCAATGGACGTGAGTTTGAGCAAGCTCCAGAAGATAGTGAAGGGCAGGGAAGCCTGGCGTGCTGCAGTCCATGGGGTAAAAAAGTTGGACATAGCAACCGAACAACAAAGATGGATATTATCTTTAAAAAGCTAGTAAAAATCCACATAATACCTCTTATTAAAAATTCCAATACATTTTTGAATACTCAAGATTAGTAAAACAGTTCTGAAAACTAAGAACACAGAAAGGGACAAAGAATTATAAAGATATGTGTGTTAGTTACTCATTCATGTCCGACTCTTTGCGAGCCCATGGACTGTAGCCTGCCAGGCTTCTCTGTCCATGGGGTTCTCCAGGCAAGAATACTAGAGTGGATTGTCATTCCCTTTTCCAGAGGATCTTCTTGACCCAGGGATCAAACCCTGGTCTCCTGAATTGCAGGCAGATTCTTTACCATTTGAGCTACAGGGAAGTCCTTGTAGAACACAGAAAGGGAGAGGGAATTATAAGGACAGAGTAATTTAAACACAGTATTAACGTAGAAACAGATCAATAAAAGAATAAGAAGTCCCCTTCCCCAAGCTTACAGATTTATGGAGTTTTAAGGACCCACACTAGAAGAAAAGTTATGACCAACCTAGACAGCATATTCAAAAGCAGAGACATTACTTTGCCGACTAAGGTCCGTCTAGTCAAGGCTATGGTTTTTCCAGTAGTCAGGTATGGATGTGACAGTTGGACTGTGAAGAAGGCTGAGCGCTGAAGAATTGATGCTTTTGAAGTGTGATGTTGGAGAAGACTCTTGAGAGTCCCTTGGACTGCAAAGAGATCCAACCAGTCCATTCTGAAGGAGATCAGCCCTGGGATTCCTTTGGAAGGAATGATGCTAAAGCTGAAACTCCAGTACTTTGGCCACCTCATGCGAAGAGATGACTCATTGGAAAAGACTCTGATGCTGGGAGGAATTGGGGGCAGGAGGAGAAGGGGACGACAGAGGATGAGATGGCTGGATGGAATCACTGACTTGATGGACGTGAGTCCGAGTGAACTCCGGGAGTTAGTGATGGACAGGGAAGCCTGGCGTGCTGTGATTCATGGGTTTGCAAAGAGTTGAACACGACTGAGCGACTGAACTGAACTGAACTGAAGGACCCACACTGAAAACAAAACTGTGTCCTCCTCTGTTGCTGATTTGAATATAATTAGTAAGTATGAACATAGAGAGATGGATGTCAAAATGCAAGTTTAGTTGTTTTGGACCTAACAAAAGAACATAATTTTTCACAACTATATAGGGGAACAGTATGACTGCTCAAGCAAAATACAAAGTATGTAAATATGCTATCTGAATGGGTGGCTGGTTCCCTGGTTGGTTCCCTGATGGCTCAGAGGGTAAAGCATCTGCCTGGAACACAGGAAACCCAGGTTCGATCGCTGGGTAAAAAAAAATTAGTACTTGGAATAAGATTTAAAATAACTATTGCAGTACATCGTTTGAACCTGTCTGTCCTGATACTGTCCATAATTTTAAAAGTCATACCATGTTTTTTTTAAACAGAGATACACTATAACAAAATTTCAAAGTTACCTTACATGTTAAACTCAGGTGTCATTGCAGTTTTCAACTAAATTTTAAAATTTTACATTTAGCTCTTATAACCCACTTTTTGATAACCCCCTAATCCTTTTTGTACATTGCATTGTTTATTTGGCCTTATGTTTTCTTTTAATATTGCTTATTTCTAGAAAAGAAACATAAAATAGGATACTATCTTAAGAGAAATAATAAAAGAATCATGAAAACTGTTGCAATTGATAGCTAGAAATATTGGGTTGACCAAAAAGGTCGTTCGGGTTTTCCTGTGACATTGTATGGAAAACCTGGAATGTACATTTTGGCCAACCCAATTTAATAGCATACAATATGAAAGTGTAGAAGCTATACTTACAATGACCACAGGGTGGCAAACTAGCATCATGCATGACATGATACTACATCCAAATGCTTAGTCCCAATACAATGAAAACCAGCTCAAATTATTGTAGGTTGCTCCCTGCAGGAAAGTTGTCCAGAGAAGCCAGCTGTTAAACATGCTTATTTGTATGCATGCGTGCTCAGTCACGTCTGACTCTTTGTGACCCTATGGACTGTAGCCCTTCAGGCTACCCTCCATGGAATTTTTCAGGCAAGAATACTGGAGTAGGTTGCCATTTCCTTCTATGTTAAATGTACATGTATAATGCTTTATAGCACTTTAAAGACATGATTTCAAGGAGAGAAATGAGCTAACAAAAGAGCATAATTAAGGAGACTATGGTTATATCTTTGATTAAATTCCTTGTAATTATAGATTTTCTTTTTCTTTTTACATCTTAATTTCAGATGAGTTTGTGATTCAACATAAAACTTCCCTTCAGGATCCAAATATATTTTTGTCTTTATCTGTTGCTAGCACCCATTGTCTGTGACTCCTAGATTGCTACATCTACTTCTTAGCTATACAACTATGAGATGATTGTGTTTGTCTTATAATGATGCTTGACCTGACCTTACCAGCATCAGCAAATTGATATATCATTAAAAATTTTTTTATCACGGCTCTCATTTCCTCTTACAGAGGTGAAGAAGCATGTATGTGTCCTGCATTTGCTGCACAATCTGTTGAGGTAGACCAACAAAATGACAGTCAAGATACAAGTCAAACCAAATTTAGACGTCATTTTGACAATCAGCACCTATGCAACAATCTAATGTTTCCATATACTGTTCTGAAGATGCTTGCACAAAAGATAATGCCTGGTAAGGTGTTATGAAATGCTGTGGTACCTCTAGGTGTGGCCTGAGGTGCATACATCCTCTTACACTGACCTGTCATTTTCAATACATCTTCACAGTCTACGTGTAAGTATCAGGTAACATCATCCCCCTCATTTAAGATTCTCTCATGTTAAAACACCTTCTTTGCCTTTTGCCCTATATTCTTCTGTAGCCCACCAGGCTCCTTTGTCCATGGAATTCTCCAGGCAAGAATACTGGAGTGGGTTGCCATTTCCTTCTCCAGGGAATATTCCTGACCTAGGAGTCAAACCCAGGTCTTCTGCATTGCAGGAAGATTCTTTACCATCTGAGCTACAGGGAAGTCCCTATATTCTTCTAATACACAGGATTCCCAGGTGGGTCAGATAGTATAGAATCTTCTTGCAATGCAGGAGACCCAGGTTCGATCCTTGGGTCAGGAAGATCCCCTGGAGAAGGAAATGGTAACCCACTCCTTGCCTGGAGAATTCCATGGACAGAGGAGCCTGGTGGACCCCCGTCCATGGGCTCACAAAGAGTCGGACCCAATTGAAGCAACTTAACACACACACTTCTAATACAGACTCATATTTTATATCCAATTGCTATAGGAATTTACAGTTAGAATGGTCCAGAATTTAGACTACTTTCTTCATGATATATGAAAGGGCATGCTTTCTCAGAAGAACATTCTAGGTATATACTCCATCTGATTTTACCTATCAATCTAGTCACTTAACTAACACTTATTGAAATGCCCACAATATGCCAGGCACTGAGAACACAGTGATGGTCAGGACAGATGCAACAACTCGTGCAGTTGATAATTTCAGAGATGTTCTTTATCCTTCACTAAGTAACCAGGATTTTTCCTCTCCCTTGTTTCCCTACTTCTCCCGCTTGATCCTTGGAAGGAAAGCTATGACAAACAGACTGTATATTCAAAAGCAGAGACATCACTTTGCCAACAAAGGTCTGCATAGTCTAAGTGATGATTTTTACAGTAGTCATGTACGGATGTGAGAATTAGACCTTAATGAAGACTGAGTGTTTTCAAATTGATGCTTTCAAATTGTGGTGCTAGAGAACTCTTGAGAGTCCTTTGGACTGTAAAGAGATCAAATCAGTCAATCCTAAAGGAAATTAACACTGAATATTCATTGGAAGGACTGACGCTGAAGCTGAAACTCCAGTACTTTGGCCACCTGATTTGAAGAGCTAACTCACTGGAAAAGACTCTAATGCTGGGACAGATTGAAGGCAAAAAGAGAAGAGGGTGACAGAAGATGAGATGGTTAGATAGTATCACTGACACAAGGGACATGAATTTGAGCAAACTCCAGGAGATTGTGAAGAATAGGAAACCTGGTGTGCTATAGTCCATGGGGTTGGAAACTGTCAGACATGACCTAGTGACTGAACAACATCAACAACCTCTCCCCTTCCTTTTTTAAGGCAGCATAAATCCAGCCCCATCTAAGAGTTCAGTTCAGTTCAGTCGCTCAGTTGTGTCCGACTCTTTGCGACCCCATGAGTTGCAGCATGCCAAGGCCTCCCTGTCCATCACCAACTCCTGGAGTTCACTCAAACTCACGTCCATCGAGTCGGTGATGCCATCCAGCCATCTCATCCTCTGTCATCCCCTTCTCCTCCTGCCCCCAATCCCTCCCAGCCTCAAAGTCTTTTCCAATGAATCAACTCTTCACATGAGGTGGCCAAAGTACTGGAGTTTCAGCTTTAGCATCGTTCTTTCCAAAGAACACCCAGGGCTGATCTCCTTTAGAATGGACTGGTTGGATCTCTTTGCAGTCCAAGGGACTCTCAAGAGTCTTCTCCAACACCATAGTTCAAAAGCATCAATTCTTCAGCGCTCAGCCTTCTTCACAGTCCAACTCTCACATCCATACATGACCACAGGAAAAACCGTAGCCTTGACTAGACGGACCTTTGTTGGCAAAGTAATGTCTCTGCTTTTGAATATACTATCTATGTTGGTCATAATTTTCCTTCCAAGGAGTAAGCATCTTTTAATTTCATGGCTGCAGTCACCATCCAGAGGTCAGTTTTCAACTCTTGGTTGAATTATTTCCTTCTCTGCTTCAACCCCTGCCCACACCCCACACCCCCATATTGGATGGAGAAATGGGTTCAGAAGGAAGTAACACAAAACTTCTTAAAATGACTCATCTCTACCAAAATCTTGCCCTCTCAGGCATTATGCTTAAAATTCATGTGTCAGTAAAAACTCAACTTTATCTATAGTTGAGCCGTGTATTCAAATTATGTCATGCTGTGCTAAGTCACCTCAGTGGTGTCTGACTCTTTTGTGATCCCATGGACTGTAGCCTGCCAGGGTCCTCTGTCCATGGGATTTCCCAGGCAAGAAAACTGGAGTGGGTAGCCATTTCCTTCTCCAGAGGATCTTCCAGACTCAGGGACTGACCCGTGTCTCTTACATCTGCTGCTTTGGCAGGTGGGTTCTTTACTCTCAGCGCCACCTGGGAAGTCCAAGGTTTTGATTATTTTTGAGTTCTAAGAGTACTGGGAGTAACTAGGTTGCAAACATATGGCATCTGTTGTCCAGAATGTGGTTTCTTGGACGTGATCAGGGGATAACTAAAGTTTCTGTAGAATATGAAATCGAGGGTATTTGGGGACATTTTCAGAAGGTGTACACCTCAATTTGATCACTAAAATGCCTTCAGATAGTTCTGAATGTTTATGTGCTGTACAGGTTCTGAAAGTCCTTTGGACAGCAAGGAGATCATACCAGTTAATCTTAAGGGAGGTCAATCCTGAATATTCACTGGAAGGACTGATGCTGAAGCTGAAGTTCTGGTATTTTGGTCATCTGATGTCAACAGGTGACTCACTGGAAAATTCCCTGTTGCTGGGAAAGATTGAGGGCAGAAGAAGAAGAGGATGTTAGAGGATGAAATAGCTGGACAGCATCACTGATGCAATGAACATGAACTTGGGCAAACTCCAGGAGACGGTGAGGGACAGGAAGGCCTGGTGTGCTGCAGTCTATGGGGTCACAAAGAGTGGGTGACTGAACAACAGATTCTTTTGTTTCTGTTTTGCCTGGTGATGTACTTGGTGTTATTTTAATCTTTCAGCTTAGGTTGATCTAATCTTTTAATGTTTATTCTGGGAAATATATGGAAGAAATTCAAGGCACTGACATTTGTTGATTTGACTAGATTAGGCCCATAATAGATTTATAAGCGTAGTTCCTTATGATGTCTACTATGGAGTTTTCCCATCTGTGTAATTTGAAACTCATTAAAGAAGGCTATAGTGGTAAAGAACTTGCCTGCCAAAACAGGAGACATGAGACAAGGGTTCAATCCCTGGGTCGGGAAGATCCCCTGGAGGAGGAAATCGCAACCCACTCCACTATTCTTGCCTGGAGAATCCCATGGACAGAAGATTCTGGCAGGCCACACAGTCCATGGGGTCACAAAGAGTTGGACATGACTGAAGTGACTGAGCACGCAGCGCAAAGAAAGATTTAATGAACATTTTATCTTTTATATAGAAATACTCTGTAATATGGCCTGGAAATGTATGAATCATGTGGACAGTAACTTTTATAAATCAGAGAACAAAGGAATCTGTAGCTGACTCTGCTGGCAAATATTCTATTTTATATTTTACCCAATAGGGGAAAGAATGCACTCTACAAAGAGGAATTGCATGGAAATATGGATTAGTATGTTTCTTTCATGCTTTTTCAAGGAAGTGTCTGAATTCTAAAATAATTCCCAATGGGTAATAAGACATTCATAAGTACTTTCCATACTGAAAAAAGAAAATCATGTTTACTAGAAGTTAGTGGCCACATTGATACAGCTCAGTACTGTGCTGTGCTGCTCAAGACTTCTTTCCATGTACTTCTCTGAAAAGCTACATTCTGATTTTATTTTACTGATTCAATTAAGAAAGAGATGTTTGTGTTTCTGTTGCACTGAAGTGAAAGGGAATTTATAGCTGAAAAGATGAGCTGAGCCTAACCTTACCTCTAGTCTCTAGTTTTCTCTAGACTTGGTGGATTTCAGACATCTTGAGGGGGTAGGCTGGTCATCATGCTTGGTGAAATGTATAAATTAGTTATCAATTAAAAATATTTTTAAAATAAATTTTATTTATTTACAATAAATAATACATGAATTAATTCTCAGTATAAAAATATATTTTCAAAATTATTGATAAAGTAAAAATCGCTCCTTATTTACACAGAAGTAATTGCTGTAATCTATTTCATTTATCAAAGAATGCAATGGCACCCCACTCCAGTACTCTTATCAATAAAATGGGAAAGAGGATCATAGAGAAAGCAAGTCTGTATAGACAATAGAGCAGATTTACTTTGGGCAACTAGCAAAAAATGGATATTTCTAGATACATGATGTTCTAGCATGCATGACTGGTAGATATTAAAGCATGGATGGTTGGAGATCTTAAATCACCGACCAAATCCTTGGGAAGGACTTTAGCATATATGAGTGTGTACATAGTTGCCCAGTTGTCTCTGACTCTTTGTGACCCCATGGTCTGTAGCCTGCCAGTCTCCTCTGTCCATCAGATTTTTCAGGCAAGAATACTGGAGTGGATTGTCGTTTCCTTCTCCAGAAGATCTTCCTCACTCAGGGATTGAGCCTGCATTCCCTGCATTGGCAGGCAGGTTCTTTACCGCTACACCACCTGAAAAGCCCTTTAAGCAGCAAACACTGAGCAATAGCCCACATTTCTGTGTGATCTGCTTAGAGACTGGTATGCCCCAATGTCTTCAACCCTGAATTTACAGCTTCTCTGCTTTGGGATTGGTCTGCTCTTCAATACTTGGTGCTACTAGAAAGACACATATTGGCAAAGAGCATTCTGCTTCTCCAGGCCTGTTTCTCCAGGCAGATGTGTTTTTTCTCATTGAGCAAAGCTCTGGATAAATGAAATATTACCATGCTTTTGAGGTAGTATGGATGTGAGAGTTGGACCATGAAGACAGCTGAGCACCGAAGAATTGATGCTTTTGAACTGTGGTGTTGGAGAAGACTCTTGAGAGTCCCTTGGACTGCAAGGAGATCCAACCAGTCAATCCTGAAGGAAATCAGTCCTGAATATTCATTGGAGAGACTGATGCTGAAGCTGAAACTCCAATAGTTTGGATCCCTGAAGCGAAGAACTGACTCATTTGAAAAGACCTCGATGCTGGAAAAGATTGAAGGCAGGAGAAGAAGGGGATGACAGAGGGTGAGATGGTTAGATGGCATCATCAACTCAATGGATATGAGTTTGAGCAAACTCTTGGAGCTGGTGATGGACAGGGAAGTATGCTGCAGTCCATGAAGTCCATGAAGACATGCTGCAGTCCGTGGAGTCAGGTAAGACTGAGTGACTGAACTGAACTGATTTTGAGGTTATATTAGTGAATCCACAGTCTGATATAATTTGCAAGATGATCAGTCATTCTTAAATGCAATGCAGTATAATGCCATCTCACGTGGGTGTCTTGATTTACTATTTCAATGAAGAATAGTGTGGAGAGCCCTTAAAAAACTGGAAATAGAACTGCTGCATGACCCAGCAATCCCACTGCTGGGCATACACACCGAGGAAACCAGAATTGAAAGAGACACGTGTACCCCAATGTTCATCACAGCACCATTTACAATAGCCAGGACATGGAAGCAACCTAGATGTCCATCAGCAGATGAATGGATAAGAAAGCTGTGGTACATATACACAATGGAATATTACTCAGCCATTAAAAATAATGCATTTGAATCAATTCTAATGAGGTGGGTGAAACTGGAGCCTATTATACAGAGTGAAGTAAGTCAGAAAGGAAAACGCCAATACAGTATCAGTTCAGTTCAGTTCAGTCTCTCAGTTGTGTCTGACTCTTCGCGACCCTATAAATCTTAGCACGCCAGGCCTCCCTGTCCATCACCAACTCTCGGAGTTCACTCAAACTCATGTCCATAAAGTCGGTGATGCCATCCAGCCATTTCATCCTCTGTCACCCCTTCTCTTCCTGCCCCCAATCCCTCCCAGCATCAGAGTCTTTTCCAATGAGTCAACTCTTTGCATGAGGTAGCCCAAATATTGGAGTTTCAGCTTTAGCATCAGTCCTTCCAATGAACACCCAGGACTGATTTCCTTTAGAAAGGACTGGTTGGATCTCCTTGCAGTTCAAGGGACTCTCAAGAGTCTTCTCCAACACCACAGTTCAAAAGCATCAATTCTTCAGCACTCAGCTTTCTTCACAGTCCAACTCTCACATCCATGCATAACCACTGGAAAAACCATAGTCTTGACTAGACGGACCTTTGTTGGCAAAGTAATGTCTCCGCTCTTGAATATGCCATCTAGGTTGGTCATAACTTTCCTTCCAAGGAGTAAGCATCTTATAATTTCATGGCTGCAATCACCATCTGCAGTGATTTTGAAGCCCAGAAAAATAAAGTCTGACACTGTTTCTACTGTTTCCCCATCTATTTGCCATGAAGTGATGGGACCAGATGCCATGATCTTCGTTTTCTGAATGTTGGGCTTTAACTCAACTTTTTCACTCTCCTCTTTCCCTTTCATCAAGAGGCTTTTTAGTTCCTCTTCACTTTCTGCCATAAGGGTGGTGTCATCTGCATATCTGAGGTTATTGATATTTCTCCTGGCAATCTTGATTCCAGCTTGTGCTTCTTCCAGCTCAGTGTTTCTCATGATGTACTCTACATATAAGTTAAACAAGCAGGGTGACAATATACAGCCTTGACGTACTCCTTTTCCTATTTGGAACCAGTCTGTTGTTCCATGTCCAGTTCTAACTGTTGCTTCCTGACCTGCATATAGGTTTCTCAAGAGGCAGGTCAGGTGGTCTGGTATTCCCATCTCTCTCAGAATTTTCCATAGTTTATTGTGATCCACACAGTCAAAGGCTATGGCATAGTCAATAAAGCAGAAATAGATGTTTTTCTGGAACTCTCTTGCTTTTTTGATGATCCAGCAGATGTTGGCAATTTGATCTCTGGTTCCTCTGCCTCTTCTAAAACCAGCTTGAACATCTGGAAGTTCACGGTCCATATATTGCTGAAGCCTGGCTTGGAAAACTTTGAGCATTACTTTACTAGAGTGTGAGATGAGTGCATGTATATATATGGAATTTAGAAAGATAGTAATGATGACCCTATATGTGAGACAGCAAAAGAGACACCGATGTAAAGAACAGTCTTTCAGACTCTGTGGGAAAAGGCGAGGGTGGGATGATTTGAGAGAATAGCATTGGAACATGTATATTGTCATATCTGAAACAGATTGCCAGTCCAGGTTTGATGCATGAGACAGGATGCTCAGGGCTGGTGCACTGGGATGACCCTGAGGGATGGGATGGGGAGGGAGGTGGCGGGGGGTGGGGGTCAGGATGGGGAACACATGTACACCATGGCTGATTCATGCCAATGTATGGCAAAAAACTACCACAATATTGTAAAGTAATTAGCCTCCAATTAAAACAAATAATTTTTTTTTTAAAAAAAGGGGAATCGCAGTGCTGTGCTCATACTATTTACACACTTTTCATTTCTCTTTCTTTCTCTCTCTCTCCCCTTCTCTGTTTAACAATGATCAGAGCTGCCCAATCTGGAAAGTTGTACTCACTATGAAATTTCTGATCAGAAAAGTGTATACAAATAGGTGAGCATTTAAGTGGAAAAAGATTTGGTAATTATAGATTTTCTTTTTCTTTTTACATCTGAATTTCAGATGAGTTTGTGATTCAACATAAACCTTCCCTTCAGGATCCAAATATATTTTTGTCTTTATCTGTTGCTAGCACCCATTGTCTGTGACTCCTAGATTGCTACATCTACTTCTTAGCTATACAACTATGAGATGATTGTGTTTGTCTTATAATGATGCTTGACCTGACCTTACCAGCATCAGCAAATTGATATATCATTAAAATTTTTTTATCAAGGTCAGAAAATAGAAAGAAGTTAGTGAGAACTCACAAGTGGAAAGCAAACACAAGAGATTGTTCCCTTACTTGTATTTTCAGTGTTCCAAGAATGATGACTAAATATTATTAGTTCTGGGAGGGAAGTTCTAGAGGGAGGGGATATATGTATATGCATAGCTGATTCTGTATCCATTCCACCTGAGGCAAAAAGCCGACTCATTGAAAAGACCCTGATGCTGCGAAAGATTGAAGGCAAAAGGTAAAAGGGGCAGTAGAGAATGAGATGGTTAGATAGCATCACCAACTCAGTGGACATGAATTTAAACAAATTCCAGGAGACAGTGCAGGGCAGAGGAGCCTGGTGTGCTACAGTCTATGGGGCTGCAGAGTCAGACACAACTTGGCAACTGAGCAACAACAAACACGGCTGATTCACTTCGTCGTACGGCAGAAACGAAGACAACATTTTAAAGCAATTATACTCCAATAAAAAAATAAATATTACTAGTTCCTCCGAGAAATTTATAAGCAAGTAAGGACTATGACACAAATAAAAACATGAGGCAAATTAAAATAAGGGTTGGGCAAAGTCTTACATGCAATCTAGTGTAGTAATTAAAAACATGGATTCTGTCTAGATCAAAGAGTCCTCAGGTGTTAGATCTGAGCTCCAAAATTTATGGACAAATATAACCTACACTTCGATTTATTTACTTATAATATTGGAATGGTAATAGCAGTTATTTCTCAAGGGAATCGAGATTAGATTAAACAATAAAATGGCTAAAAGTACTTAGATAATGCTTTGGGCACAGACCCCAAGTTTACTAAGAAATAAGAATTGGTATTGATGATTGGTTTCAATGATGGGCATGGGACACTGAAACCAAGGTCATGACTATCATTTCTATAGATCCCATGGTGAAAGTAACTTATATCTGGAAGAAAGATCTGAAATTAAATAAAGTGAAGGTCAGTTATCAAGTAGATAGAGGGAAATATCATAGTCTGATAAAGCCGAGCAGAGTGAAGTGTTGAAATTAAGTTAATTGCTGGATGACAGAAAGGAAGGTGTGAAATGTTGACTGGATCTAGACTTGAGGTTAAAAGCCAAGATCAGCAATTGACAGAAGCAAATGAGGAAGTAGGAAGTTGAGGCATGAGGCAAATTGTGGGCCAGCCTCACTCTTGCTGTCAGACCACAGCTGGCTGGCAAGGGTCTTCATTTTCATTAGTATTTTTACATATAACCCCCCCATCACTATAAAAGCTTAAACAATGCAAAAGGATAAAAAGAAAAAAAGGTGGCTTTATACATCTCCACCACAATTTCGTTTCAGAAAAAAAATCACTGGAAAAATTTTGATTATAGTTTCAGGTATTTTCTGAAATGGCTCTCTAGATAGATAGATAGATTATATATAAATAGCTAAGTAGTATATAACATGACATAAATATATTATATAATAAATTATACATAAAATGTATATATACATATACAATATTTTATAGATGTATATTATAAAATAGCTATATACACAGACAGAAGATTTCTTTCATGTAAGAAATGTGATCATACTAACCTTTGTTTTTCATTTAACAATATTGTTTGAATATCTTTTCACATGCATTTCATATACATACCATATATATGTGTATATGTTTTAAATGACTGAATTATATTGGTAGTTCAAAATTAGTTAACCAGTTAGATCAATATTTATATTGTTTCCAGTATTTTGCTGTTATAAACAGTGCTCCAATAATTTCTATTTATTTGCTTATTTACCTACTCATGCAGTAACACATATAGGTTAAATTCTGAGTATAAGATTTCTGAATGAAACATTAGGTGCTCTTTGATATATCAAACAACTTACCATCTAAAAATTGTATAGCTTTGAATTCCCCAATGGTATAAGATAATAGCCATTTCCTATATTCTTATTGACATAGTATACATAAACAAATGATAACATCTAGATTAACAACTTTAAATATTTTTTTGTTACTGTATAACATGTCTAAGGAAAATATGCCAATTGCAAGTATGTATATTGACAAGTATTTGCAAAGAGAACACACCCTTGTAACTAAAATCGACTCAGTAAATAGCACATATATAGAAACAACCTGTTGAGAAAATAAAAATATTAAACAAATACATGAAATTCCAATAGATTATCTGAGTTTAAACCTGTTTCCACATAGTGAGATGAAGTTGCTGCTCAGGGGTAAGGTAATTCTAAAATGGTCATTTTAGATTTCTTTGAAACACATGTTGGTTTTAATAAGGATATATCAAAGTGTACTTTATGGTAAAATTCTTTGGTCCTCAAACTCTACACTTTGTGATAGTCTGATATTAGGTGAAAAGTAACAGTAAACCTCTGAGGAAAGATGACTTTTTTTTTTTTTAGTATGTATTGCAATTTAGTTTATGCCTAGTCTGTAAATATATTATGTCATAAATTATTCACTACAACAATTTGAAGTACATATTATCACTTACGTTTTACATGTGAAGAGTAACTTTAGAATTTACACACTTTGCAGAGTTTGTATAATTAGCAAGTGACAAAGCTGAATTGCAGACTCAACCATCAGAGTTCAAAGCCAGTGATCTTTCTCTTTCACTATGTGACCACTCTTTTAGCTTTTACTTCTTCTGAAATGACTTGGAATTGTCTTAAGTATGTTGACTATTTTCAAGTTAGTGTCTCCCTTCCACATGTCAGTTCCTTTGCTTCACGTCTCTTCTTTTCCCCAAATAGATTTCCTTTCTGAGTTCTGTTCCTAATTCACACAGCTATCAAGTGCAGCACTGTAGTCTACTTAAGTGTCATGCTTTGTTGCTCTGAGTATTCCATGAAATGTTCTTTTATCAAAATGTGAATAACTTTCAAGTAAACATATAACTTAAAAGAGTATTAAATGTATGATGTATGCCCAATACCACCAAAATGCTCTGTCACTGTGGCAAAGATGAGTTCACTCTTAATTTTTGTCTTAAAAACAAAGAGCAAAATTGGAATCTTTAAAAATAAGGTTTGGGGATCTGTTTTAAGGACAGTTTTATTAGCAATAGGTAATATTCATGATTTAAAAACTTAAAAAGCAAGGGATCTGAGTCACTGTGGTCAGTCTTAGTTCATTTCAGTCCCTCAGTTGTGTCCGACTCTTTGCGACCTTATGGACTGCAGCACTCCAGATATTTGAGCATCTCCTGGAGTTTCCTCAAACTCATGTTCATTGAGTCGGTGATGCCATCCAACTATCTCAGCCTCTGTCATCCCCTTCTCTTCCTGCCTTCAATCTTTTCCAGCATCAGGGTCTTTTCCAATGAGTCATTTCTCATCAGATGGCCAAGGTATTGGAGTGAACTTTTAGAGAGTAAACAATTGATGTCATTAAAAAGTTGAGCAAATTAAAGTTTGCTTTAATTGGTTTTGGCCAAGTTTCTGAAATAAAAAATAATTATTTGAAACACTTATCTCTCTGGGCAAGAGTTTTCTGGAGTAGTGAAATCATGTTAATGTAGACAGTAAGCTGTATGTTTGTAGATGGTTTCTGTTCTTTAATTTTCTCTCTTGTAAGATGTCACATAATCTTTATTTTATTTACAATCATAGCAATCCATTTTATTATATATAAAACAGATTTAGTAAAATATTTTACTCCTTCATTTCTGCTTCAGAATCAATACTCAGCACTATGATCCTAATTTGGGAAAAGTTGGTCAATTGTATTCAAACCTTTTTATTATTACTGTTATTATTGAGCTTTCTTAGGCATTTTCTTAACTTCTTGTGTATAAACCTAGCTTTCTAAAGTATAAACCTACCTACAAATGTGTAGCTGGGGTCTTACCAAGTCATATCTTAAATTTATCGCTTTTTTTTTTCTTTTTAAATCTTTGGTATCATTTTTTAAAGATTGTCTTGAACTACCAAGTAAACCCTAGTTCATTTCTTTTTTTTCTTCAGAACCTATCTTTTTGTGTTCAGTGTTTGTCTCTTGAACTCTCAAAATTGAGTCTAGAGAAGAGCAAAGAGGAAAAAAGAGAAACCCATAAGTTTTAATAACCCTCAGTCATATGGTTGTTAGGAACCACTGCCTTCCTTTCCATTCTGGAATCTCTTGTGTCAGAGATCTGGTTCCTGAACATCAGCAGAACTTGCTGCACTGTTCATTTGTAAATGCTTTTCCTTTAATCCTTTAATGACCAATAGCTAATGATTAAATAACACAAATTGCTTTACATGTATAAGGACATTAGCTCATTGACTAATCTGAATTATAAAGATACTATGTAATTTAACTAATGTACTATATTTGTTCAATCAGTAAGTTTACCATACCATCTTATTTACTTATAGCATTAATGACTCGTTCCTTTGTTTTGAAGCCTTCAGTTCAGTTCAGTTCAGTTGCTCAGTTGTGTCCGACTCTTTGCGACCCCATGAATCACAGCACGCCAGGCCTCCCTGTCCATCACCATCTCCCGGAGTTCACTCAGACTCACGTCCATTGAGTCTGTGATGCCATCCAGCTATCTCATCCTCGGTCGTCCCATTCTCCTCCTGCCCCCAATCCCTCCCAACATCAGAGTCTTTTCCAATGAGTCAACTCTTCGCATGAGGTGGCCAAAGTACTGGAGTTTCAGCTTTAGCATCATTCCTTCCAAAGAAATCCCAGGGCTGATCTCCTTCAGAATGGACTGGTTGGATCTCCTTGCAGTCCAAGGGACTCTCAAGAGTCTTCTCCAACACCACAGTTCAAAAGCATCAATTCTTTGGCGCTCAGCCTTCTTCACAGTCCAACTGTCACATCCATACATGACCACTGGAAAAACCATAGCCTTGACTAGACGGACCTTAGTCGGCAAAGTAATGTCTCTGCTTTTGAATATACTATCTACGTTGGTCATAACTTTCCTTCCAAGGAGTAAGCATCTTTTAATTTCATGGCTGTAATCACCATCTACAGTGATTTTGGAGCCCCCCCAAAATAAAGTCTGACACTGTTTCTACTGTTTCCCCATCTATTTCCCATGAAGTGATGGGACCAGATGCCATGATCTTCGTTTTCTGAATGTTGAGCTTTAAGCCAACTTTTTCACTCTCCTCTTTCACTTTCATCAAGAGGCCTTTTAGTTCCTCTTCACTTTCTGCCATAAAGGTGGTGTCATCTGCATATCTGAGGTTATTGATATTTCTCCCAGCAATCTTGATTCTAGCTTGTGTTTCTTCCAGTCCAGCATTTCTCATGATGTCCTCTGCATATAAGTTAAATAAGCAGGGTGACAATATACAGCCTTGACAGACTCCTTTTCCTATTTGGAACCACTCTGTTGTTCCATGTCCAGTTCTAACTGTATACAGGTTTCTCAACAGGCAGGTCAGGTGGTCTGGTATTCCTATCTTTCAGAATTTTCCATAGTTGATTGTGATCCACACAGTCAAAGGCTTTGGCATAGTCAATAAAGCAGAAATCGATGTTTTTTCTGGAACTCTCTTGCTTTTTCGATGATCCAGCAGATGTTGGCAATTTGACCTCTGGTTCCTCTGCCTTTTCTAAAACCAGCTTGAACATCAGGGAGTTCACGGTTCATGTATTGTTGAAGCCTGGCTTGGAGAGTTTTGAGCATTACTTTACTAGCGTGTGAGATGAGTGCAATTGTGTGGTAGTTTGAGCATTCTTTTGCATTGCCTTTCTTTGGAATTGGAATGAAAACTGACATTTTCCAGTCCTGTGGCCACTGCTGAGTTTTCCAAATTTGCTGGCAGACTGAGTGCAGCACTTTGACAGCATCTTCTTTCAGGATTTGAAACAGCTCCACTGGAATTCCATTACCTCCACTAGCTTTGCTCGTAGTGATGCTTTCTAAGGCCCACTTGACTTCACATTTTCCCCAGTTTCTCACTTGTCAGTGATGGTTCCCTGCAGGTTATGATTTCATTTCATATTTCATTCTTTTATGTTCTTTCTTTGAAGACATTCTTCAAGGGGAAGAGGAAATCTTCGAATTGATAGGTGAGTTATTTCACATTCAATCACCTTATTTAGAATTTTTCTAAGTGGATTCAGGAACCTCTGGGTCACCTGTCTAGTCTAAAATTTCTATGATTTTTTACTTACATTAAAAAAATTTTTAAATCACATTTAGCCTTTATAATTTCCTTTCTCAACCATTCTACTATAAAAATTAACCTGACTAGATCCACATTGCAGAAGGAGTACAAGAAAAAAAAAAAGAAGAAGAAGAAGAAGAAAAGAAAGAAAGAAAGAAAAAGGGAAATACATGATTTTCTTTAGGTTTTACAGTTTTCTCAGGGCTAGAAAATATGGTCACTGTTTTCCTACTTTTTTGTTTTTGCTTAAATTACCTGACCTTGGCTGTCTTTATAAGGTCATACCTATTTGAGGATTCTTGAAAGAAGTGCTTTGATTATCTACACTGTCAAACTTAACTTTAATTCAATAAAATGTACTACTTACCAATAATCATGGCAAGGTCCTAAACTTGGTATGAAGGATACAAAGGTAAATAAATGAAGCATTGTTCTTATCCTTAAGGAACTTTAGATCCAATGGAAGCTTTAGCTTGGTTGGACATAACAATGATCACTATTAGAGACTGGCAAAAGAAAGTCACATAGGAGCTCAAAACAGGGGAGAAAAGGAAAGACCTCATTAGGAGCTGTCATGTGACTGGACTTTGGAGAGCGGAGACATGGGGAAAGCAGAGTGAAATGCATGGCTAAATCTGTGTTTGTTGTATTTTCAATGGTCTAGGATGGTTTTAGAAAAGGCAGAGGAACCAGAGATCAAATTGCCAACATCTGCTGGATCATCAAAAAAGCAAGAGAGTTCCAGAAAAACATCGATTTCTGCTTTATTGACTATGCCAAAGCCTTTGACTGTGTGGATCACAATCAACTGTGGAAAACTCTGAAAGAGATGGGAATACCAGACCAGCTGACCTGCCTCTTGAGAAAACTGTATGAAGGTCAGGAAGCAACAGTTAGAACTGGACATGGAACAACAGACTGGTTCCAAATAGGAAAAGGAGTACGTCAAGGCTGTATATTGTCACCCTGCTCATTCAACTTATATGCAGAGTACATCATGAGAAACGCTGGACTGGAAAAACACAAGCTGGAATCAAGATTGCTGGGAGAAATATCAATAACCTCAGATATGCAGATGACACCACTCTTATGGCAGAAAGTGAAGAGGAACTAAAAAGCTTCTTGATGAAAATGAAAGAGGAGAGCGAAAAAGTTGGCTTAAAGCTCAACATTCAGAAAATGAAGATCATGACATATGGTCCCATCATTTCATGGCAAATAGATGGGAAAACAGTGAAAACAGTGTCAGACTTTATTTTGGGGGGGCTCCAAAATCACTGCAGATGGTGATTGCAGCCATGAAATTAAAAGACGCTTACTCCTAGGAAGGAAAGTTGTGACCAACCTAGATAACATATTAAAAGGCAGAGACACTACTTTGTCAACAAAGGTCCGTCTAGTCAAGGCTATGGTTTTTCCAGTGGTCATGAATGGATGTGAGAGTTGGACTGTGGAAAAAGCTGAGTGCCGAAGAATTGATGCTTTTGAACTGTGGTGTTGGAGAAGACTCTTGAGAGTCCCTTGGACTGCAAGGAGATCCAACCAGTCCATCCTAAAGGATATCAGTCCTGGGTGTTCATTGGAAGGGCTCATGTTGAAGCTGAAACTCCAATACTGTGGTCACCTGATGTGAAGTACTGACTCACTGGAAAAGACCTTGATGCTGGGAAAGATTGAGGGCAAGAGGAGAATGGGATGACAGAGGATGAGATTGTTGGATGGCATCACCAATTCAATGGACCTGGGTTTGGGTGGACTCCAGGAGTTGGTGATGGACAGGGAGACCTGGCATGCTGTGGTTTATGGTGTTGCAAAATATTGGACAGGACTAAGAGACTGAACTGAACTGAGCTGAGGAACACTAAATCTCAAAGGGTTGAAGTGAACATAGGAAGATAAAGTTGAAGATGTTGGTTAGTTCCAGATTGTGAAGGATGCTGTGGATGGCAAATTGAATTTGCTGTTTATTGCATGGGTGACAAATTACAGAGATTTTGAACAGAAGAGTGTCACAGCAATTTTTTTTTGTGTGTGTGTGTGTGGACCTGACAATAAGAAGGAGCTTGAGATCACAGGCTGTATAGTTTAAGCTTGGAAACTTAGTGTCTGACATAAGGTTCAATGCAGTATATGAGCATGCAATAAAATATATTTTAAGTTCACAAATGAATGATTGTAAAAGTGACGGCTGTGAGATCATGAAGTAATGATTAAAAACCGATGCAAGAGATGGGGAAAGCTTGGGCTTAGTTATGGGACCAGAAATTTGCAAAAGGGACAATATAAGGTGGGCTTTACTTATACTTTTTGTTTGAATACAGACAACAGTCTGCAGAAGGTGATAAAGGGGTAAGAGGGTGATGAATGCTTGCTTTGCTATTGGGAAGGGCAGAGTGGCTGAATAATGTTCCCCATTCAATCAATTTGTGTCCAGATATCATATATTTCAATAGGCAGATGCAGTGTCTCTTTCTGATGGTTTCTCTCAGACATCATGAGATATCTGGTAGTTTACAGATGATTTCATGTACATTGTGGCAAGCTCAGGACAGATGGCTGTGGAGACTAGCAACAGAAACATTAAAAGAGAGGAGATAAAGGGCCATGGGGCAAACAAGACCTGTTGCCCCTTCTCTTCCAGGTACTAGACCCCGGTCACTACCTAACACCATTTAAACCAGTAACACATTACTTCTAACCAAGTTTAGATTATGGTAGTTCCTATACTTGCTTTATCTAAGTTCATGGCTGAACCTTTCTCTTTAATTGTTCCTTTCTGAATCTGTCTATGTTCTCTTGCCTAAGTAAATGATGATTTCACTGAAGAACCCCCAGAAGAGTCACAACTCAAGCCTGAAGGAGAGCATAAAGGTCAACATGGTAAGAAGGATGAAAATGGGAAGAAAGGTCATGGTCAGCAGCATAGGCCTTACAGCCCAAGTGCCCAGGAGGATGAGGAAGGCTCACGTTGCAGATGTGGTTGAAGTGGCTGTAGTGGCCGAGGTAATGGCCAGGGTGTTTGTGGTAGCCGGAGAGGCCAGCGTGGAAGAGGTAGCAAGGGTCATCAGGGTGGCCACGGTGGCCAGAATGGTTGCCAGTGGCAAGGAACACCAACTGAAGATGTCCTACACTGATTCCCTAGGTATTAATTGTAGTTATATTTACTAATCTAGTGCTTTTCTCTCTAAATTTCTAATTTTCTCTTTTGTTTCAGTTCATTCCTCATTTTTAAGTTTTGGCTTTAATCCTTCTTAAATTCTTTGTGCAGATTTTCCATTGTCACAAATGCCTTGCCTCACACTCACACATAGAAAAGTCTCCAATGTACAAAGCAGTTGTAGCACAATGGAATAGTACTCAGACATAAAAAGGAACAATTTTGAGTCAGTTATAGTAAGGTGGATGACCAAAGCCTGTTATACACAGAGAAGTAGGTCAGAAGGAGGAAAACAAATATCGTGTATTAACTCATATGTATGAAATCTAGAAAAGTTGTACAGATGAACCTATTTGCAGGGCAGGAATAGAGATACAGATGTAAAGAATGGATTTGTGGACACAATGGGAGAAGGAGTAGGGGGACAAACTGAGAGTAATATTGACATATTTACACTACCATGTGTAAAAATGGGAAGCACCTGTATATCACAGGGAGCTCAGCTTAGTGCTCTGTAATGACCTAGCAAGGTGAGATGGAGGTTGGGGTGGGGAGGGGGCTCAAGGCGGAGAGGATTTATGTGTACTTATAGCTAACTCATGTTGTTATACAGAAGAAACCAATACAACATTGTAAGACAATCATCCTCCAATTAAAAGAAATTAAACAAAAATGAATAGGATTGAAAAAAAATCTCTTCCATTCTAATAAGAGCAAGTATTACTTCTACCCCAAGCTTTTTTTTTCACTCATTTTCCTTATATTATCCTCCCCAATGTCTACCTCTCCTCCCATCTACCTTCCCTCTCTGTCCTTCCCTTCTCTTTCTCCTCTCTTGATTCCTTCTGCCTCCTTCCCCTCCTCTCTCTTAATGTGATGTCTTGTAATGAGACTATTTAACAGCAGAGATACCAAACATAGTTATTACTTTTAATTTTTGTTTCAGAAATCGATGGAGATCTACTGGTGACTGTGGACTTTTCAGTGGTATAAATGCCTTGATACTTCCTTTCTCCAATTCAAAGCATCAGTAAAGTCACAGCATTAAACCCTGGCTCCTATTTTCCTTCCTTCATGGTTCTCAGTAGAGGGACAAGAAGGACAGACTGGGAGATACAAAAACCTGATGGGAATCCAGATGTTCGGTACTGTGAATCTTTATATGTAGCTCAGATTTTAATAATTTTGTTGGACTTAACTACAGCCACTATTTCAAAGCAAAATATTTCATTCTTGAGGCCAGCAAGGGAGTCTGTCAAGTTTTGATTTTCAACACATAGACATTCTCTTTCTCAGCTCAGGCACTGAGAAAGTAGTCCTGTAAACTCCCTTGATCTCTGACAGTCTTTCAATGCATGCATGACATGTTACTATAGTTCTATTCTTGTCTGGGGTTCATGAAGGCTTCCAGGACCTGTTAGCCCTCAGCAAGCCCTGTTGGAGACACATATCTTCCACCTGTCAATCACACAGGCTTTTCCCTTGGTTTACAGACTTAGAGATAGACTTCACACACAGCCCTTAGCTCCTACATTTTGACTCAACTTATTTCTTCTGCAAACATGCATTTGTAGAAATGGTATGAAGTTAAGTCTGTCCAAAAGTGAGTATTATGCATCGAATGATGTCTCCCAGAAATTCACATGTTGAAGTCCTAATGCCAGTATCTCAGAACAATGACCTTATTTAGAAACAGGGCTGTTGCAGATGTAATTAAGACAAGCTCATATGGAAAAGAAATAGGGTGGGTCCCTCATCCAGCATGGCTGGTGTCCTTATAAAAAGGGAAGATTTAGAGACAGACACGTACACAAGAAAACCACGTGAAGACGAAGGCAAGACTGAGATGATGTGGCAGATGCTAAGGAACACCAAAGATTAACACCAAACCACCAGAAACAGAGAGAGAGAGGCCCGGAACAGTTTCTTCTTCATAGCCCTGAGACTGAACTGACATACATTGACCTTGGCCTTCTGGTCTGTGAGCAAATAAATTTTCATTGTTTAAGCCACTAGTTTATAGTACTTTGTTATAGCAACCGTAGCAAGCTAATGATACAGTGAGAAAATTTACCTACCAGGTTTTTTAAATGAAAGAGCTTATACAGACTAGCTGCGTGTATGCGTGCTGTGTGTGCCTGCTAAGTTGCTTGTCATGTCTGACTCTTTGTGACCCTATGGATTTTAGCCCACCAGCTTCTTCTGTCCATGGGATTCTGCAGGCAAGAATACTGGAGTGAGTTGCCATGCCATCCTCCAGAGAATCTTCCTGACCCAGGGATTGAACGTGCGTCTCCTGCAACTTCTGCATCACAGGTGGATTCTTTACCATTGAGCCACCAGGAAAGCCTGTATAAACTAATTACAACACATTTATTCCATCTACCTCCAAAGCCTCTGAGTGGAGACCAACAGAGGTGTTACTAAGGAGCAACCTTCAGTTGGTGGGCTCAGTATTAGTCAGGTTAGGCATTGTGCCTAACAGAGAAGCTCTTTGTTTCTGTGAGTGTTGTGACTCTCCTATGGGGAGTCATACATGTGAATGTAGATAGACCAAGCAGATTGTCTATAAAATTAGGTGATGATAAAAATGAAGGCTCTAGTGGACATTTCTATCAATGGCGTAGTTTGCTTTTAGTATTAGTGTGAATGAAGAATTTACATGCTAAGATAAAAGACAGAGAAACCAAACATATTTAATGTTGTTCATTTCCAGGTTCACTGCCAGATTCAGCTCTGGAATCACATCTAGGAATGGACTTTTCCTTGGAAGCAGAATTAATCTCTGGTTGTTCTAACTTTCTCAATGCCCTGATTGACTTTCTTTTCAGTTTCTGAAAAATAACATGGTCTTTCTACAGATGGAATTTCACAATGTGATATGTATGAAAATATACAAGTCAGAGAACAGGAATACTTAGAAATGACTGGGTGAGGATTTGGGAAGAAATTTGCAGCTTTTTTTTTTTTTTCACCATGCAAGCAGGGTGGGAGTTCCAATTGTGATCTTTCCCAATTTTCCATTATTTTTTTTTAAATTTATTTATTTATTTATTTATTTTTTAGTTTTTTATTTTTTACATTTTAAAATCTTTAATTCTTACATGCATTCCCAAACATGAACCCCCCTCCCACCTCCCTCCCCATAACATCTTTCTGGGTCATCCCCATGCACCAGCCCCAAGCATGCTGCATCCTGCGTCAGACATAGACTGGCGATTCAATTCACATGATAGTATACATGTTAGAATGTCATTCTCCCAAATCATCCCACCCTCTCCCTCTCCCTCTGAGTCCAAAAGTCCGTTATACACATCTGTGTCTCTTTCCCTGTCTTGCATACAGGGTCGTCATTGCCATCTTCCTAAATTCCATATATATGTGTTAGTATACTGTATTGGTGTTTTTCTTTCTGGCTTACTTCACTCTGACTATGGAGAACAGTGTGGAGATTCCTTAAAAAATTGCAAATAGAACTCCCTTATGACCCAGCAATCCCACTTCTGGGCATACACACCGAGGAAACCAGAATTGAAAGAGACACATGTACCCCAATGTTCATCGCAGCACTGTTTATAATAGCCAGGACATGGAAACAACCTAGATGTCCATCAGCAGATGAATGGATAAGAAAGCTGTGGTACATATACACAATGGAGTATTACTCAGCCGTTAAAAAGAATTCATTTGAATCAGTTCTGATGAGATGGATGAAACTGGAGCCGATTATACAGAGTGAAGTAAGCCAGAAAGAAAAACACCAATTTTCCATTATTTATTGAAATCTTGGGGGAATAAAGTAAAAAAATAAAAACCCACCAACATCGTAAGATTGAAACGGTTGGATGGCATCACTGACTCAATAGACATGAATTTGAGCAAACTCTGGGAGATAGTGAAGGGCAGGGAAGCCTGGCATGCTGCAGTCCTTTGGGTTACAAAGAGTTGGGCACAGCTTATCAACTAAGCACAGCACAGCAGCAATCATATTTTAAGGATAAAAGTGGGAATTTGTATGTAAATTTTAGTTGTGTGTTCTAAATTTCACACAGAAATTAAATACAATCAGCCTGTATTTAGCCTGTGTTTGTAGGCTCCACACCTGCAGATTCAACCAACCCCAAGATTAAAAACATTTGAAAGAAAATTCCAGAAAATTCCAAAAAGCAAACTTAAATTTGACACATGCTGGCAGCTATTTGTATAACATTTACATTATATTTACAACTATTCATATTAAATTTACATTGTATTAGGTATTATAAATAACCTAGAGACGGTTTAAATTGCAGGAGGATGTGTGTAGATTATATGCAAATACTATGCCATTTTGTATAAGAAACTTGAGGATCCCAGGATTTTGGTATCTGTGGGGAAGGGGTAAATCCTGGAACCAATCCTCTTTGATAGTGAAAGGTGACAGTATCAGATTATCTGGATCTTTTCTGTGTACTTAGGGATCCTAATCAGATTTAGGGAAGAATTTTCTTCAAAGACAATGATGATGGGTTGCCACTGAGACTCATAGTTGGTTATCTGTACATGCTTTGTCTTTTGGAATGGAGCCATATGGTTGCTTCCAAAGCAGGCAGAGACATGGCGGTCATCACTAGTGTCTGCCCAAAGAAGTAAGAATTAGATTGACTGAAACCCTGACCATCCACACCTTACTATGTAAGAACTGCTGCCTGAAGCCAAATTTGTGTATGTTTCTCTGTGTATTTCTAGCTTTCTGGTGCATGACTAGTACCTGTCTTTCAACATCTACTCAAAAAGGTGAATGGCTGAACAGCTTACTGATATCTATGAGATGAGTCATTCTGTCCATCTGAAATTTAAAAGTCTTCAATGCTGTGTTATGACAGATACTAAGTACCATTCATCCCAATTTTGTTCTTGAAGACTAGGGAGATAACCTAACCACTGGTGGGTATTTGGACCCCCCCCCCATGCCCCCCCCCCACTGCCCAAGACTCCATTCTCACTGATGAGAACATTTTTATGATGATGAAGACATTTTTATGGTTCTGGTATTTCTACATTTAACAGCTCTCAAATTATTTAATTACCCCTCTTTCCCCAATTCACAACTACTCTCTCAGATGAACAAAGTCTTCTTTGAGGACGGTTGAAGGTTGTGAAAACATATGCTATGAAAACTTGCAATGGTTTTGCAAGGTCATTTCTCAGTGAAAAGCAGCCTCCTCTTCAATGGACTTTTTGTGAAGTGACTCAGAGTTGGAAGCTTGAGAAGTAATCTCTTGCAGCAATTTGGCATTTCATTTTCTCTTACATAATTCAAAAAGTACCTTATCAGACTCTGTATCTATTTGAAACCCTGGGAATACCATTCCTACTAGATTTCACCACAGATTCCTCTGGATCGGTGCATGGTGTTTAGCACTCTGCCTGGACTTGCTGTCCTCACGGTAATGCTGGTTAACTGCTGCAACTGACAATTCTAGTGTACTCATTGCCAAAGTACACTAAAGTACTTTACACGAAGTAAAGCAAATTTGCTTTAGGATTTTTTACTCTTTTTCTGAGCAGCATTGGAAAGCTGATCTGTTCCTTTCTATAAAACAATGACATCTCTAATTTCCACTCCACTAGGCTTTTGTCAATGAAAAAATGTCACAAGCCATATCAGAAAACAAAGGATACTGCAGCTCTTAAGCCATCACGCTACAGCTACCCCTGTGATGAGCCCCAGGGGACCTCAAGGTAGAAAGAGGGTGCCTGACACCAGTTAGCTGCTGTCACCAGTCCTCCACACCCCTCCCTTTCTCTCCCTCCCCTCAATGTTTCTCCCTAAGGAGACCCAGGATGAGAAAGCACAGGATACCAGTCCCAAGATAGCTGAGATGCATATCAAAGAAATGACTTCAGTAATTTTTTGGATCTTCCCATACATAGAAAAACACTAAATTCCTTAATTTGACATATCTGGTTTTCTTTAATTAGCAGTAATCTTTTGATGTTTCAACCACATTCTCTTGGTTACAAAACTTCTATATACCCTAGCTCCTCTCCTCACCTCCTCAGAGCAGGTCTCTCAGGGTTACATAAGATACTGCTTCCTGGGCTTGAAGTCCTAAAAATTCCCACTGAATAAAATATAACTCTCAACTTTTAGGTTGTGAGTATTTTTTTAGCTGAAACTAACCTTAGTTATGGGGATTCCCTGGTGGATCAGTGGTAAAGTATCCTGTCAATTCAGGAGATGCAGGCTCTGATCCCTGGGTCAGAAAGACCCCTTGGAGAAGGAAATAGCAATCCACTCAAGTATTGTTGCCTGAGAAATCCCATGGACAGAGGAGCACGGCAGGTCATAGTCCATGGAGCAGCAAAAGAATTGAACACAACTCAGCGACTGAACAACAACAATAAATCCTTAGTTACAGATTCACATATTCAGTTACATATTTGACATTTTCATTTGCTTATTTTATAGATCTCTCAAGCATAACGTGCAAAAAGTAGAATTTTTGATTTCTATTTTTGCCATTTTTCAATTAACAGGTCCCCCTAAATCTTAGATAGCAGTGTACTCCCAATTGCTAAAGTAAAAACAATCTAAAAAGTTTTTTGGATCTTCTTTTTCTTCAATACCCTCCCCCCAACCCCACATCTTCACCTAACCAAATAACAAGATCTATCAGCTTTACCTACACAATATAGAGAATTCATTCACTAAAAAATTCCCTAACTTTATTTCTACCATCCAAATCTGAGCCGCTGTGATTTCTCACATGGACTACTTAACTATGATAATTATTAGCTTGTCCCCCTACTTGAACTCCTTTCCACCTTCAACACATACACTATCCAGTCTTCCTATAACCAAAGTGAACTTAAATCTACGTAGGAATCAAATTATGTTGCACATGGTTTCAATTCTTCAGTTTCTTCCCATTGCACTTAAAAGGACGTTCCTTCTCATGATCTAAGGCCCTTCATGACCTTGTACTCACCCTTGGTTCACCAGGCTCTGATCATTTAGTTCATATTGTTCTGCCTCACATACTTGCTCCTCAGGCACTGGTACTTCCTGTGCCATCTTTTTGGTGTTATTTGTTTAAAATATTGCATGGTTGGGTTATATTTGTGATTTAAGTCTCAGTTTGAAATGTCAGCTTCTCAGGAAGGTCTATTCTGACTATGCTATTTGAAGCTAACCATTATCTCCAGACATTTTTTTTTTCAGTTGTATTAATCATGACTTGTCACTGTTTGTTTACTTGATCATTATCTGTCTTCTATAATGTTTTCCTTGACTGTGCCTTGTGTGAAAGCATGGACTCCGTCACATTTCATCTGTATTTTCAGCACCCAGGACGCTGCCTGATGCTTAGGTATTCAGTGTGTGAACAGATATCTATTTATTAAAGGAGGAATGCAAGCAAGAAGAAGTCTGCCTGCATTATCTGTAACTTCGTCACTACCTTCTCTTAGAAAAAGCCTGAAAAAATATTTCACACACTAGGAGTGAAAAAGAATGTAAAAATACTCCTTTGAACCCTGAGTTATTGTTATTTCTTCATAATTTCTCAGAATTAACATAATCTTAGAAGATAAACCAATTGCCTTAGCCCTATCACTTTTACCCTAAATATGTCAATAATGAGAATGACTAAGAGGTACAATCATAAGGCTTGTTTCCATATAAATACTCTTTGCCTGGTTACTGTTCCCCAAAAAACTGAAAGTTGACATGCCATGATTGCAATGTGAGTAAATGATCAAGTTTCTAGGGTTCATAATATGAAGACGTCGAACACAGAGCTTCCAAGAGTCCCATTAGCCCTCAGGGATCTTTGTTTCCATGCTTAATAAAACCCACATAAACTGGCCTCTGCTTAGGTAGGGAGTGGGAGCAATAGTCCTTAATACTATTGAAAAGATTATAAGCTTCAGCCTATGTGTCTTACTTTCTATTGCTTCTTTAACTTACAAGGTGTTCAGTAAATGTTTTTAAATGTATTAGTTGAATCAATATGTCTTTGGCACTCTCAGATTCAGAGATGAAAAAAATCAGCGTATGAAACTCCTAGTGTAAAAGTAATTTTGACTTTCACTATATTTATTGACTATTTATAGACATTTCCTCCTCTGCACACAAAGTCTACCACTATTCTTGTCTGGTTAATAGCAAAGGTGATCTCTCCAAAATATCTTCATCACAGCATAACTGATGTGTTTTTGATGGAACATATAAGCTTTTGATTGAAGGCTTCATCTTGTGGTATCTTGACAGTCAATGTCCAGTGCAGTCTTAGTTTGCTGAAAGCAAGCTTTCACATCCTGTGTGGCAAAACATCCTTCAGTGAGCACTAAAGTTCTAGCTAGGTTCTTCCTTTAGTCCATCTTACTTTCTCCAAACTTTCTAAATGATCTCTCCTTCTCTCATACAGTGTCTTTTCTTTCATTGTCCATGGCCCTAAAATGGTTTTGAACTCGCTGGGGCAATATTTATTTTAGTCGCAATTAATATCTTTGTGGTGATTCTAATCAGTACTAATTTCTGCTACATTCAGAATTACGCAGCATTTGATAAAAACCTGTCACCTTATTGAGTCTTTTCCAAAAGTTGAGTTTAGTTTGATTATCTGGAAGAATCCAGTTAGCATCACCAGGGACACAAAAAGCAGCAAGATGCTGTTACAATTGTCCTGAAATGGACAAACAATTTTGTATCTGGAGAAATGATTTAGAATCAACTATGAAGATACTTTTTCCTCTGGCAGTTACTGTTAAGATATTAATTGCTCCATGTTCTGAAACATGTTTATAAAAGCCCTGGAGAATGGGAGAGAGAGGAAACAGAAAGAAAGGAAACAGTGAGAGAGAGATGGAGAGAAAGAGAGGTGGAGAGAAAGATGCAAAATAAGTTCTATCTGAGATTTCCTAAGTTCTAATTACAAGTATACTAAGTACATTTTAAGAGTAATTGTATATATGAAACCATCATTAATGCAAGAACTAAAGATAATTAAGGGACATCTTGTCTTCTTTTGTCCTACAAAATGATTGCTTATCTTCAGATCTGTTTATTAGCAATTCCTTCTTTGTAGGATATATTTTACCTTCCATAGCACCCTTAGAGATGCTTGTCTTAATTTTTTGTTCTCTAGAATTAGGAAGAGTGAATGGCTTGATGGACAGATTAAAGCTATCAACTCACCAACGATCACAGCTAATTCAGTCTCTGGCATAAAGTAGCTGGACGTGGCCACAAGATAGGCCAAGTAGTAGGCAATGAAAAGGAGGAGGAAGGAGATGACAGCCTTCATGGCTCTCACGTGAGCTTCCGTGCTGGGATCTCTGCCCCCCGGGGCACGGAGCTGCATTCGTCTGGTGTGTCTGAACAGGGAGAGGATCAGGAGGAGAAATGAAACCAGAGACACAGAAAAGGGAAATAGTGTCAACAGATTGAGACGTATCTTGATGGAAGCATGCTGAGCTTTATGTACTCTGCATCTCCGACTTATATTTGTTTTCAACTTCATCTTGACACAATGCCTGAAATCATCATCCAAATTGTTAATGACAGGAAGGCTAATGAACACCGAGAAGACCAAACACCCCAGCAGGATCCTAGGAATTGCACTGTCAAGTCTCCACTTCATCCAGAGGAAAAATGGATGGAAGAAATTTGCTATCTTGAGGAAATAGAAAATGCTGAGGCAGGTGGCAAACCAGACACTTAAATGGTTGGTTAATGTCCAGAAGTAGTCAATGATTCTCATTTGTTTACCACCAGTATAGACATCTGGGTACAGGACCAATATATTACAATCCAATAGTATTATACATAAGAGAGAAATTCTGGAGATGGCCAGGCTTGTGAGGATTAAATCAATGGAGGCAATCTTCTTGTGCTTGATCCAGTCCACACAGTTTACCAGTCCAATGAATGCGTTCCCTAAGATCCCCAGTGAAAATTCCCCAGCTGCTATGAGCATTAAGATACCCTGCACTTCACTTGACATCGTAAAATGCAGAAATATCCGGTTCACTTCTAGTTGAACAGATGTAGTATCTACATCTACTTCTTGGATTTTGCTGTAATTTTCTTTTTCCCTTTTATTGTAGTCTGTCTTGAGATGGAGACTGAAATGACAAATGGAAACTGTTGCTGTCTTCCTTAAATCCTAGCTAGTCTTGAACAAGTAATGCAGTTGTCGGTCCCTGGACCCTATCTCTATCTATGTCCAGTTACTTTCTTTGCAGATTTTACTTTTCCACATGTGCTTCATTTAGGCTGAGCTATAGCTTGCTAGGATGCAAATTAGGCTGATTCACTTTCATGGTCTGGCACTTTCTCAGGCTATGTTTTGCAAATTTAGATTCATTAATTTGTAATGCACACTAGTAATTTTAATAGGGCTGCCAGATTTACCAAATAAACTTATAGTGAAAAAAGTGAAAGTGTTAGTCTCTCAGTCATGTCTGATTTTTTGCGACACTACAGACTATAGTCCTCCAGGCTCCTCTGTCCATGGGATTCTCCAGGCAAGAATAGTGGAGTGGGAAGCCATTCCCTTCTCGAGGGAATCTTCCTGACCCAGGAATCAAACCCAGGTCTCCCACATTGTGGGCAAATTCTTTACCATTGGAACCACCGGGAAAAACCAAACTTACAGTACATCCAGTTAAATTGAATTTCAGATAAACAATGAAAGAGTTTTTAGTGTATGTCCCAAATTACATGCGATTAGTACTTCTGGGAAGTACTGAAAATTCAAATTTAACTAGGTGTCTTGTATTTTATCTAAACCTCAGGGATTGTTTTTTGTTTGTTTGTTTGTTTGTTTTTGCAATTAGAAAATGCACAAAAACTGAAATTTGAAGAAGAGCCTTAAATTTGGCAAAATATGATTTTGATTACTACTAAACATCTAAAGTTTGAGTCAACACTGAGAGCTACATATTTTCAGGAAATTTAAAAGGTTAACACTAAATGAAGTCTATTCAATTCTAAAAAAGTACCTCATTTGTCTTGGTTGTTCAGGTGAACAATTATATAGCACAAGGTCTCTTAAAAGAAGGCACTACTAGACATGTGACATTTAAAGGTCATTTAATGTACATTTGTTATGCTGTATGTAAGAAGGAGAGGGAGCCATGTTGAAGAAGAGTATTGATTACCATTAGGGTTTTCTTTTTCATTTAAAGTGTTCTCAAGAGCATATATATGCAAGAGGGAAAAGAGTAAAATCTTGTGCTTCATTCTACTCGTTACCCTCTGCTGTACCAAACTGCATCTGAATAATTAGGCCCTTGGGCTTCCCAGGTGACACTAGTGGTAAAGAATCCACCTGCCCATGCAGGAGACTTAAGAGACATGGGTTCAGTCCCTGGGTTGGGAAGATTCCCTGGAGGAGGGCATGGCAACCCACTCCAATGTTCTTGCCTGGAGAATCCCATGGAGAGAAGGAGCCTGGTGGGCTGTAGTCCATAGGGTCACAGAGAGTTGGACATGGCTGAAGTGACTTAGCATGAACACACGTTTAGGTCCTTAACCCTTCTAGATTGTTAGACAGGGGACCTAAGATGAAATTAACCTCATTTTTACAGCCTAACTCCTATTTTGAAATAGCTTCTCTAATTCAGAGTTACAAACACTTTACATCGTTGCGTTTCTATGGAATAATTCTGGGAATCTCAGTACCTTCCAGAGAAATGAATATCTTTTCTAATCCTTCCTCAAAGTCTAGACATTTATTCTTGCATGTGGCCCTGACTTTGGACAAACTGCTTTCTCAATAGCAAAGTTCAAAGGTGACTGCCCTCCTCTGATCCTGGAAATAATCCCTGACTCGGGCACATCATTTTCTTCTCTACAGTGTTCTGGTGAATAACCTACTCACAGTAAATAAAATGATACATTTACCCACATAAAGTTTAGACTAATGTAGATTTTATGTTTTACTAGTGTTGTTATAGCATGGAAGGTATGATGCAGCTAAAAGGGAAAAATAGTATAAAAGTTCCTCAAAAAACTCAAAATACAACTGTTATTTGATCCAGCAGCCTCACTTTTGGGTGTATATACAAGAGAACGGGAAATCAGGATCTTGAAAAAAGCAGGATCTTAAAGAGATAATTTGTACTCTTAGGCTTACTGCAGCACTATTCACAAGAGCTAAAATATAAAAACAGCCTACCTGCTCACTGACAGATAAATGGATAAAGAAAACATAGCATAGACATATGGTGGGATATTATTTGGTCTTAAAAAAGAAAGAAATCTTCCAGTATGCAAAAAACTTGGGTAAACCTGGAAGGTGTTATGCCAAATGAAATGTTAGTCACAGAAAGACAAATCCTATATGATTCCACTTAGATGAGGTATTGAAAATAATCTAAGTCCTGTACCTAAGGGTAAAACAGTGGTTGTCAGGTCCTGAGGGAAGGAAGAAATGAATAGCTCCTATTAAACAAGTGCAGAGTTTCAGGGAACTCTCAAGTGGTCCAAGTTTAAGAATCTACCTTCCACTGCCGGAGACATGGGTTTGATCCCTGGTCAGGGAACTAAGATCCCACGTGCTGCAACTAAAGCTGCATGCCACAACTAGACAGCCTGCATTCTGTGTGCCATGACTAAGATCTGATGAATAAATAAATAAATATTTTTTTTAAAAAGGAGTACAGAGTTCCATTATGGAAGATAAATAAGTGTAAATAAATAGAGGAAATAATAAATATGGAAGACAGAAAAATAGAGATCTGCTATGAAACATTGAGCATCTACTCAACAATACTGTCTCATACACAAAAATTTGTAAAACAATACATTTCATGTTACATACCCTTACTTAATTAAAAAAGAAAAAGAAATTCTGCAAGAGAGCATTTTGTCACAAGTCCACCACTTTAAGTCCTAATGACGGTCACTGGAGATATTTGAAACACTGGAGATACAGAAAATAAAACATGAAAGACAGGACTTCAGATGGATGAAAGGAAACCTTCCCAGAAGCACAAATGTTATAAAACATTTATTTCATCAAAGCTTATAAAAGAATATATAGTTAATCCCGACATAGAATTTACAAATTCTGTGTAGACTATATTAGTATATTCCATCAAAAAAAATCAATTCTTCTGTCTTTATCTTTTTTGCAAATAAGTGTAGCTTTTATATTTACTATTGTTGTCAGCACGTAAGTTACAATGCAGTTACTACAGAAAACAGTACAAAAGTTAATAAAACATTATAATAGCTGATATACTAGAGATACAGTTGATGACATTTATTTACTTAAGACTAAATACTGTTACTTTGCAAAGTGAATTTTACATAATCTTATGCAGAAAAATTGATAATCCTCAGGTAATTAATATATTAATTTTAATAAAAGGAAATGAGTAGATTGAAATAGACCTGAATTCAACACAGAGAATGATGGGGGCCAATTGTAGAGTCAGATCAGAAGAGACATGACTTTAGTCATGCCAGATCAAATGTTTCAATAACACTCTAGGGAGGAAGGATTTGATATTCACAGTAGAACCACATTTTATTAATGAGTCTTCTTTTTCTCTTTTTGCTTTTTTTTTAACTTGCTCTGTATGTTACAGACATAATGCTTTTTTAGTGACAGTATGTAGTTATACCACAGTGCATGATAGTTTCTTCCCAGTTCACTTCTTTTCTAAAGTCCTGAATGGGAAAAAGAAAATACCTGCAGGTCTTACTTCTACCCAAGTTACAAAGAGTACTTAGGAACGCCCCTTAAAGGGAGATGATTGAATGGGTTCTATTCCTAGCCCAGTGCTGCCTGTTAAGCAAGTTGTATGTGAGAAAATTTAATTTCAAGGAAATGAATAGAAGATGCCTGAGTAAGATCACCAGGAAATATTAAGTGGGAGACCACCAGAAGTATCACTCACTTGGGAGGAGAAAAGTGTGTAATTCGGAAACTAAACTAGTTAAGACAGAAGAGATCTGAGTTCCTAGTTCATATGTCAAACTGGAGGGACTCAGCAGAGCCATGAAGGGAGAACAGTTAAGGACGAGCAATGGAACTGTATGATAGAGGGGGGAAAAAGAGAGAGAGAGAAACCACTGGGGTTTCAGATGCACTTTCCATGAGATTTTCCAGGCAAGAATACTGAAGTGGGTTGCCATTTCTTTCTCCAGGGAATCTTCCCAACCCAAGGATAGAACTCCAGTTTCTTGCATTGCAAGCGGTTTCTTTACCATCTGAGCCACCAGGGAAGCCCAGGTGCACTTTAGTAGGGGCCAAAATAAAATCTTAAGGGAATTTAAGTAGGCATTACAAGCCCAATACTGGCAGTGAAGAGACAAAATCAGAAGTGTGCGCTCTGAAATTCTTTTAGGAAAGGGAGTGTGAAGATGAGAATGTCTGTGGTGTAAAAAGACACAAAAGATATATCCATTAGTGTGCTAATGGGTCTCACTACTCCTCAAAGCTGTGTACCCAAAATAAACAGAAAAGCTGGAAAACAATGAAAATGGACCTATGATAGAAAAGTGAGTTTTTTTATTAGAAAATAAGGTTTGCTATTAAAGTCCTTTTATAAAACCAAGATTTTACATCATGCAGACTGTTTTCCCACATCTCAGCATCCCGACAGCTGCCAGCCTCAGCTTATTTCCAACAATTAAAAACAGTGAGTGACCTAAGGGATAAAGAATTGCTATAATCTCTCTAGACATCATAGCTAACTTGCTTTCTTTCATAAAGTAGCTAAATGTTGCCAAAAGACAGGCCAGGTAGTATACAGAAAGGAAGAAAAGAAATGAGGTCACTGTTTTCATGGCATCCACGTGGGCCTCTTTGCTGGAGTCTGTGGCACCTGTTACACTGGATTTCACTTGTTTGCTGTGTCTCCATAGGGATGTAATTAAAAAGAAAAATGAGATCAATGACACAGTAAATGGAATAATTGCTGACAAGTTAAACAGTGTCAGTGGGTTGAAGTATTGAATTTTACTCACATGGAACAATTCGGTGACGTTTCTTTTACGTTTTCAATTTTGAGAAATTCATAATCAGAATTTGTTAATGTTGCTTGTATAAGGCTGATCAACATGGAAATGGCCAGGGACCCCAGCAGGCTCCAGTGAAACACCCCCTTGATTCTCCACTTCAGCCAGAGAAAAAGTCGGTGGAAGAAACCAGCTATCTTGAAGAGACAGAAGACATTGAGGCAGGTGGCAAACCACATACTTCAGTAGTTGGTGAATGTCCAGAAGATATTAAGAACTACCTTTATTTTCTCATTTTCATAAACACCTGGGTAGAGTGCCAGTATGGTGCCGTTGAGTGTCATTACACAAAGCAAACAAATTCTGGAGTGAGCTAAATTGGAGAGGATGTAGTCAGTTGTGGAGATCTTTTTCTTCTTAATCCAATCAATATATATTACTAGTCCAATGTATCCATTCACAAACATTCCTATGATGAATTCTGCAGTCGTTATGGTCAGAAAGATGTGGTCTTCTATACTGAACATGTCGAGAGAGACCACCCTAATCTCAAATATTACTGCAAGATGACCAGCAGAGCATGACAAATACATTCTTCAAATTGTAGAATGATTTTTTTTCCTTTGCCATTATTTTGACTTTGATATCCTCCGAAAGTTCCAAGCTCTCCTCTGAAACAGAATTGCCTCTACATTTGTGAAGAATAAGCCATCTGATTGTTGCAAACAGCATGACCAGATTTGTAGCCTGGGTAAATTATAATTATCACCCCTGACTGAGTGATAACTGAAATGTCTTGCTGAAATTGATCTCATGCAAATTAAGAGATTATATTTCATGAATTTGCAATAGGCTTCTTGCTATTAAGTTCTGCAATTTGGATGGGTCAAGCTGAATTTCAAATAGGGAGGCACAAAAAAGCAAACATAAACACCCATTTAATAAAAGTCAAAATGTGTAAATGAAACTTCATTTTCATCACTATAGATTATAAATTTTTCACAAGTCAAGTCTCCTTGTGAAAATGGATTTTAGTTTTGGAAAGAGTGCAATCAGATACAAATTAGTCATGATACAAAACTAGTTTACATGGTTGATTTTATGTGTTTTAAACTCTCTTCCCCACAGCCTGTGCACTTGAAATTCTTCTTATTGAGTTTATTATTGAGTTCAAGGCCTTTACCAGTAAGAGGCAGAAAGAAGTAGAACATGTTTGCATTTAGGCAATGGTGTGAAGTGTGAACGTGAGGTTTAGATTCATTTCTCCTGTGAAGATAAACACATCTGGCTCCATTATAACATTAGATTCAAAATTATTCAAGACAGAAACAAGAAGAAGTATTTAGAATAATGGCAGATATGAATGATTTCCATGGCACATAATAAAAATGGAATGCAAACAGTTGAGAGAAGGGAGAGACGCTTTTGTTGATTTCTTTCTGCTTATATCAGGATTCTCTGGGGAATAAAATATTTCCTTCTTTTGTGGAAACCCTTCACAATCCCCAGCACCTTCAGAAAAGCCTCCCTCAGGCTTCTGTTTCCCATTAGCAGGATGAATGGATGGCTCAATGGGAAAATGGCAGCTCTTAGGTCACCAAACATCAGCTCCGATTTTCCATGAGGAATCAGAAAGCTAGATGTTACAATGAGAAAAACTGCATAGTACATAGTGAAAAGAGCCAGAAAGATGACTATTGTCTTTATGACCCTCATGTGGGCCTCTATGCTAGGGTCTCTGGACCCAGTGGCATGAAGTTTCATTTGCTTGGTGTGTTAAAGTGAGAAAAATAAAAGGACAAATGAGACCAGGCAAAGAATAAAGGGAACCATAGCCCCCAGGTTCAGGATAATCAATTTGAAAGCAGTTGGGATTTTACTTACTTTGAATTCCTAAATAATGTTTGCTTCATTATTGATTCTGACGTTATAAAATGAATCATTATTCAGTAAAACACTGACAATTGAGGAGATGAGAAAGGACATAGAAAGAATCCCAAGGATACCCTGTTCATCTTCAGCTTCAGCCAGAGGAAAACTGGGTGGGATATACTGGCTATCTTGAGTAAATAGAAGACGCTGAGGCACGAAGTAAACCAGACAGTTGAATGATTGCAAGTTGTCCAGAAAATATCCAAAATGTTCATCATCTCACCATGCCTGTATGTATCTGGAAAGAGTACCATAATAAAACCATCCATATATATTACACACAAAAAACAGATTCTGGAGGTGACCAGGCTGACCAGGATGATGTCAGTCAAGGAGACAGCTCTCTTTTTGAGCCAGCCACTGCAGTTTACCAGTACAATGAATCCATTTCCCCAAATTCCTATCATCCACTCACCAGTAATCAAGAACATATATATTGCCTCCATTGTACCTGGTATATCAGCAGAGCATTCTGATTTAGATTATCTACTGATGATGACTGACTTTCAGCTGTCCAGTAAAGAATGGTATATATGTCTGCCACTTAGGGCATGCTGCAGTTATCTTTTATCTGCCTTCTATATCAGTTGTGTTCAGGTTGAGAAGATAGCCGGTTCTGCTCTGAGTTAGAACTGCCCAAAGACTTCACTGACCAAGACCAGTAATTCCTTTCATGTGTAGTGATGATTGAAAAGCTCTAAAGTGCAAATAGGAATGGATCTGATTTCTGGTATTTGCACCATCTTTCTCATTTTAAACTCTGTGCATTTTAGATTCATCAATCTATGTTGGCCAGGGACTTCAAAAAGAATCAATTACTTGGAAAACATGGCTAAGCTTTAATTTAGAGATGTGGCATCATTACCATCTCTAATAACTTGAAGAGTTTCCCTAAAACTGTGGTCTATTTTCTACAAATGTAGTTTTTGGAGCTTAAAAATAATTGTGAATTTAAAGTGCAGACAATTAACAGCAATAATTTCAGACTAATCGATCATGACATCTTCAGGAATGAGAGAGAGGTAGCCAATGAAAATCCTACTTGATCTTTACAGCAGGAGAAATTATGCATCTGCTGGGCCAAAAAACCGACTATAGTTGCCACAGGGGAAAGACACAAATTTTATCTGTTTTCTAGTCCTAAACCATTTTACAGATTCAGAGCCCTTTCACGGCCCTGCAGCACTGCCACACGGTTACATTACAGATCTTCTCAAGACTTTCCTTGGTGCCATTTACTAGAATGATTCTGAAAAATACTCAGAACTTTGAGGTGTTAATGGATATTAAACCTGAATTGACACTAATTCTTGAGGACACCAAACATCAATAAAAAACAGAGGCTTACATTGGATATGTATTGAACCATAATAGGACAAAGTAGTTCTCATGGGCTTATTCAGTGATTATTGCAGCCATGGAATTAAAAGATGCTTACTCCTTGGAAGGAAAGTTATGACCAGCTTAGACAGCATATTAAAAAGCAGATACATTACTTTGTCAACAAAGGTCCATCTAGTCAAGGCTATGGTTTTTCCAGTAGTCATGTATGGATGTAAGAGTCGAACTATAAAGAAAGCTAAGCGCTGAAGAATTGATGCTTTTGAACTGTGGTGCTGGAGAAGACTCTTGAGAGTCGCTTGGACTGCAAGGAGATCCAACCAGTCCATCCCAAAGGAGATCAGTCCTGGGTGTTCATTGGTAGGACTGATGTTGAAACTGAAACTCCAATACTTTGGCCATCTGATGTGAAGAGCTGACTCATTTGAAAAGACCCTGATGCTGGGAAAGATTGAGAGCAGGAGGAGAAGGGGATGACAGAGGATGAGATGGTTGGATGGCATCATTGACTCAATGGACATGGGTTTGGGTAGACTCCAGCAGTTGGTGATGGACAGGGAGGTCTGGCGTGCTGCAGTTCATGAGGTCACAAGGAGTCGGACATGAGTGAGTGACTGAACTGAACTGAAATGTATAATTGGAATAAAATCCATGAAAACTAGAAAAATCCCCACATTGTTCTTCATATGTATGGTGAAAGCAAAAGTGTCAGCTGCTCAGTTGTGTTTGACTCTTTGGGACCCCTTGGACTATAGTTCTCTAGGCTCCTCTGTCCATGGGATTCTCCAGGCAAGCCATGCCCTTCTCCAGGGGATTTTCCTGACTCAGGGATTGACCAGAATCTCCTGCCTTGCAGGCAGATTCTTTACCATCTGAGCCACCAGGGAAGCTACTCATATGTATGGAATTAGAGCTAAATGGTGAAAAGTCCAGATGGAATCCTCCAAATTTCTTGCTCTAACAGCATAATATATGGACAAAATAATTCATGCTCAGGAGAATTGCCAACGTTAGCTCCATCATCATTTGGGGACAATGAAACTTATCAAATCTCCATTAATAATATGTTATTACATATCATTGGATTCCTATTTTATTGGCTGTTGCAATTAAGAATGAGTGAAATATCTTTTCCAAGTTTATGGGAATGATTTTTTTCTTTAGATTAATAAATCTAGTCAATCATTTGGACAGATTTCCTAATATTGGCTTATTCTTACATTCCTGATATAAAATCTGCTAGTCTTGGTGTCCCATTATATTTGGGAAATGTTGGCTATTTCTGTATTCTATGATGATTTTTATATTGATATTCACAACCCAAAGTGAAGAGGCAGGATTAAATTAGTTTTCTAGAGTTCAGACAGGTTCTTGTAGCAGCATAAAACTTGCTTCACAAAATTTTTTTTAAGTTTGTTTTTCCTTTTATATAATCTAGAGTGGCTCAGATGAAGCTATCTCCTTTTCAAAAGTTTGGTAGAATTTGTTTTTCATCTGAGCCTACAGCTATTTTTTTTTTGTAACTTTTTGACAATGTCCACTTATTCCTTTATTCAAGTTAGTATGTTTTCTTTTCTTCTAAAGTTTGTTATTAGTTAAGATCTATGTTCCTATCTATTTCACTCAAGTTTTAAAAGTTATTCAAAAAGAATAATTGGAGCGGGCAGTCATTCCCTTCTCCAAAGGATCTTCCCAAGCCAGGGATTGAAGCCAGCTCTTCTGCGTTGCAGGCAGATTCTTTACCATCTGAGCCACCAGGGAAGCCCATTAAGCTCTCTACATTTATAAGGCAAGAAGAGGATGTTGCCCTACTAGTCACATTTCAAGAACTCATTTTCTGAATAGTTGCTGACTTTATCCTCCACCCAATTCCAAACTCCTCACTATATTCACTGAAATTCAGGCAAATCATCAGCAAAAATATTCTCATAAATTTTTCTAACAGCCCATTTTATCTATTTGCTTGAACTTGGAGTCTTTTTAAACAAATCTTTTTATTTTGTATTGGAGTATAGTTGATTAACACTGTTGTAATAGATTCAGGTGAACAGCAAAGGGGCCTAGCCATACGTATACATGTATCCACACCCGGCCCCCACTCCGCCAGCTTTCCTCCCATCCAGGCTGCCATATAACATTGAGCAGAGTTCCATGTGTGATACAATAGGTCCTTGTTGGTTACCCATTTTAAATATACCAGTGTGTACATGTCCATCTGGGCTTCCCTCGTGGTCCAGATAGTAAAAAATCTGCCCACAATGCAGGAGACTCAGGTTCACTCTCTTGCTCGGGAAGATTCCCTGGAGGAGGAAATGGCAACCAATTCCAGTACTCTTGGAGAATTCCATGGACAGAGGAGCCTGGAGAGCTGGAGTCCACGGAATCACAGAATGTCAGACACGACTGAGTGACTAGCATGCAAATGCATGTCCATCCCAAATTGCCTAACTATCCCGTCCCTCCATCCCTTTGCTCAGCAGCCATAATTTGGTTCTCTAAGTCTGTGAGCCTCTTTCTGTTTTGTAAGTAATGACTTTGGAGTCAATTTTTGTTTTACTGGACAACTTTGGGAGTCTGGTGAAGGCTATGATTTCCTCAGAGTAATGTTTTTAAACAAATTAAAAACATATGAATTTCAAAGGAATCCAGATAGATTCAAATATATGCATTTATATTTTTAATGTGACTTAGTAATTTACTGACCTAATAATGACATCACTATCACAATAATGATTTGTGGTTTCTGAAGGTGAAAAACTATAAGTACTGCTAATGTTTCTGTGACTGTACTTGCATTCAAACCAGAAGGAAAGCTAGACTTACGTTAAAAACTACTAAAAATATAAATATTTGGTGTCCACACACATTCATAGATATTTTATTTTTTATTTCTTTAAAATTTTAAAAAGTCTTTATTGAATTTGTTAAAATATTACTTCTGTTTTATGTTTTGTTTTTTTGACCGAGAGGCCTATAGAATCTTAGCTCCCTGACCAGGGACTGAACCCTCACCCCATGAATTGGAAGTGTGGTGTCTTAACCACTAGACCATCAGGGAAGTCTCCAAAGACAATTTTATTTAAAAAAACTAAAATTATTTAACTGGAGGATAATTGCTTTACAATGTTGCTTTGGTTTCTGCCATACATCAACATGAATCAGCCATAGGTGTATATATGTCTCCTCCCTCTTGAACCTTCCTCCCATCTCCCACCCCATCCCACCCGCCTAGGTTGTCACAGAGCACTGCACTGAGCTCCCTGGATCATATAGCAAATTCCCACTACCTGTTTTTCATATGGTAATGTCAGTCAGTCAGTTCAGTCACTCATTTTTAACTGACTCTTTGCGACCCCACTGACTGCAGCATGCCAGTCCCCCCTGTCCATCACCAACTCCCAGAGATTGTTCAAACTCATGTCCATTGAGTTGGTGATGCCATCCAACCATCTCACCCTCTGTCATACCCTTCTCCTCCTTCCTTTGATGTTTCTCAGCATCAGAGTCTTTTCCTAGGAGTTAGTTCTTCGCATCAGATGGCCAAAGTATTGGAGCTTCAGCTTCAGCATTAGTCCTTCCAATGAATATTCAGGACTGATTTCCTTTAAAATTGACTTGTTTGATCTCCTTGCAGTCCAAGGGACTCTCAAGATTCTTCTCCAATACCACAGTTCAAAAGCATCACTTTTTCGGTGCTCAGTTTTCTTTATGGTTCAACTCTCACATCCATGCATGACCGCTGGGAAAACCATAACTTTGACTAGATGGACCTTTGTTGGCAAAGTAATGTCTCTGCTTTTTAATATGCTGTCTAGGTTTGTCATAGCTTTTCTTCAAAGGAGCAAGCATCTTTTAATTTCATGGCTGCAGTCACCAGCTGTGGTGATTTTGGAGCCCCCCAAAATAAAGTCTCTCACTGTTTCCATTGTTTCCCTATCTATTTGCCATGAAGTGATGCAACTGGATGCCATTATCTTTGCTTTTTTAATGTTGTAAAGATATAAGCCAGCTTTTTCACTCTCCTCTTTCACTTTCATCAAGGGGCTCTTCAGTTATTTGCTTTCTGCCATAAGGGGGGTGTCATCCGTGTATCTAAGGTTATTGATATTTTTCCTGGCAATCGTGATTCCAGCTTGTGTTTCATCTAGCCCGATATTTCTCATGATGTACTCTTCATTTAAGTAAAATAAGCAGGGTGACTATATACAGTCCTGATGTACTCATTTCCCAGTTAGGAACTAGTCTGTTGTTCCTTGTCAAGTTCTAACTGTTGCTTCTTGACCTGCATACATATTTCTCAGGAGGCAGGTCAGGTGGCCTGGTATTTCCATCTCTTGAAGAATTTTCCATAGTTTGTTGTGATTCACACAGTCAAAGGCTTTGGCATAGTCTATGAAGCAGAAGTAGATGTATTTCTGGAACTCTTGCTTTTTTGTTGATCCAATGAATGTTGCCCATTTGATCTCTGGTTCTTCTGCCTTTTCTAAATCCAGCTTGAACATCCGGAATTTCTCAGTTCATGTACTGTTGAAGCCTGGCTTGGAGAATTTTGAACATTACGTGGTAGAATGTGAGATGAGTGCAATGTGCGGTAGTTTGAGCATTCTTTGGCAGTGCTTTTCTTTGGGATTGGAATGAAAACTGACCTTTTCCAGTCTTGTGGTCACTGCTGAGTTTTCCAAATTTGCTGGCATATTGACTGTAGTACTTTAACAGCATCATCTTTCAGGATTTGAAATAGCTCAGCTGGAATTTCTTCACCTCCACTAGCTTTGTTCATCGTGATGCTTCTTAAGGCCCTTTCACTTTATATTCTTGGATGTCTGACTCTAAGTGAGTGATCACCATTGTTGGTATCTGGATCATCTTTGCATGAAATGTTCCCTTGGCCTGTCTAATTTCCTTGGAGAGATCTCTAGTCTTTCCCATTCTATTGTTTTCCTCAATTTCTTTGCATTAATCATTGGAGAAATGCTGATAAAATGAGAATATCACTTCACACCCATTAGGATGCTCATAATGAAAAATCTAGAAAATAACAAATGTTGCAGAGAATAGGAGAACTTTGAAACCTCATACATTCATGTAAGAATGTAAAATGATACAGCCACTAGGCAAAACAGTTTGGTGGTTCCTGAAAAAGCTAAATATGTTGCTAATGAAGAGAGGGGTGAGGGAGAGATGGACTGAGAGTTTAGGGTCACTAGGTGCAAACTATTCCACATGGAATGGATGGACAACAGTGTCCTACTGTATAGCACAGGGAATCATATTCAATGTCCTGGGATAAACCATAATGGAAAACGATATAAAAAAGAACATATATAATTGGTGACACAGTAGTAAAGAATCTGCTTGCCAATATAGGAGATGCAGGAGATACAGGTTTGATCTGTGGGTCAGGAAGATCCCCTGGAGGAGGAAATGGCAACCCACTCCAGTATTCTTGCCTGGAGAATTCCATGGACTGAGGAGCTTGGTTGGGTACACAATCCATGAAGTTGCAGCATCGGAAAAGACTGAACAACTGAGCACAGCACATAAGTGAGTCACTTCGCTGCTGAACAGAAGTTAACACAACACTGTAAATCAACTATATATATATATATATTTTTTTTTTTTTGAAAGCTTCATATAGGAATTACCATGCTGCTGCTGCTAAGTCGCATCAGTCGTGTCCGACTCTGTGTGACCCTATAGACAGCAGCCCACCAGGCTCCTCTGTCCCTGGGATTCTCCAGGCAAGAACACTGGAGTGGGTTGCCATTTCCTTCTCCAATGCATGAAAGTGAAAAGTGAAAGTGAAGTCGCTCAGTCGTGTCCAACTCTTAGCAACCCCATGGACTGAAGCTTACCAGGCTCCTCCTTCTGTGGGGTTCTCCAGGCAAGAATACTGGAGTGGGTTGCCATTACCTTCTCCGAGGAATTACCATATGACCCAGTAATTCCACTTTCAGACATATTCTGAAAATAGGGACACAGATAGTTGTATGCTAATATGTGTTGCAGAATATTCACAATACCAAAGATATTTTGGAATACCTTTGAAATTTTACCCAGCCACAAAAAGGAATGAAGATCCAAAACATGCTATAACATGAAAACATTATGCTGAGTGAGAGAAGCCAGTCATAAAAGAACAAATTTTATATGATTTTACTTGTATGAAGTATCTAGAATAAATCAATTAATAAAGCCAGAAAGTAGATTAGAGGTTCCAGGAAGTTGGGAGATGGAGAATAGAGAGTTACAGCTGAGAGGGTCCAGAGGTTTTGTTTGGGGTGACAGAGGTTTTGGAAATAGTGGTGATGGTTGTACAATATTGTAAATGTAACAATACCACACAGAATTATACACTTAAAATGTTAAAGTGGAAAATGTTACATTGTCTATATTTTACTACAATAAAAAGATATTTTAAATAAATACATAAATGTAAAACTTTAGAACTGCACACCATAAAATCATGCGGCATGGGAAGGACTAGAAGTAGACATAGCAAGCCAAATTTATTATTTTATTTGAAATAAAGAGGGTGATATTTTAAAATCAGTATATGAAAATTTTTTATCAATAGTGAAGCATAAGCTGGAATCAAGATTGCAGGGAGAAATATCAATAACCTCAGATATGGAGATGACATTACCCTTATGGCAGAAGGGAAGAAGAACTAAAGAGCCTATTGATGAAAGTGAAAGAGGAGAGTGAAAAAGTTGGCTTAAAACTCAGCATTCAAAAAATGAAGATCATGACATCTAGTCCCATCACTTCGTGGCAAATAGATGGGAAAACAATGGAGACAGTGAGAGACTTTATTTTCTTGGGCTCCAAAATCACTGCAGATGGTGACTGCAGCCATGAAATTAAAAGACACTTGCTCCTTAGAAGAAAAGCTATAACTAACCTAGACAGCACATTAAAAAGCAGAGACATTACCTTGCCGACAAAGGTCCATCTAGCCAAAAGTATGGTTTTTCCAGGAGCCATGTATGAATATGAGAGTTGGACCATAAAGAAAATTGAGTACCAAAGAACTGATGCTTTTGAACTGTGGTGTTGGGGTTGCAAAGAGTTAGACATGACTGAGCGAATTGAACTGAACTGTGGATGTTGGAGAAAACTCTTGAGTGTCCCTTGGGCTGCAGGGAGATCAAACAAGTCAAACCTAAAGGAAATCAGTCCTGAATATTCAATGGAAGGACTGATGCTGAAGCTGAAGCTCCAATACTTGGGCCACCTGATGCAAAGAGCTGACTCTTTGGAAAAGACCCTGATGCTGGGTGGGCAAGATGGAAGGCAGGAGGAGAAGTGGATGATGAATGATGAGATGGTTGGATGGCATCACCTACTCGATGGACATGAATTTGAGCAAGCTCCAGGTGTTGGTGATGGACAGGGAAGCCTGGCATGCTGCAGTCCATGGGGTCACAAAGAGTTGGACACGACTGAGTTTCTGAACTGAACTGAGTAGAGAGCAAAGGAGGGGGAAATCTAGAAGAAAGCATGAGAAATAGAAAAAGAGAAATTAGAAGATAGAAAATTAATATGAATTTAATTACAATAAGTGTAAAGATGTTTACTCGATCATAATTTTCAGATTCTAATATTACAGCATTGAATATCAGAGATTTGTTTTCTACAGGACACAATAAAAGAAAAAATAGATACTGAAAATGAACAGATGGAAAATACATAATAAATATGAAGTGAAGTGAATACATATATAAATGTGAAGTGAAGAACTAGAGATTTTTAACATGGAAAAAACATGTTAAAAACATGGAAAGAATAAAATTCAAGGTAAAAACCTGCATGAGTTACCAAAGAGTTTAATAACAATAATATTAATAATTTAAAGAGCATGGAAGCAAATATAACTATCAACATTGTTTCAAGTTAAATGCAGCTATAAATGAAAGAATTTAATCGTTATGAATGTACATTTATAATCTATTTCAGATTGATTCATAATTGACATGAATATAGAGATACAATATCATTAACATGATTTGTCTAATGAAAGTTAGATGAATCTAATCTAGTAGATCAATTCATCTAATTCATCCAGTGATATTCTAATGAATATTATAAGCATGATATCATAAGCAGCATCAAAATTATTCCAAGTAAACATGACTATTCACAAAAATAGATCTTGTATTAGGCCAAATGAATCTTATCCTAGGCTAAATATCATGTAAATATACTGCTAACCCAAATTCAATAAATCAAAATATCAATATGAAAAATTGCCTTTAACATAGCTCATAAAGCTGAAAAATATTCTGTTAAATAATCTTTGAATTAAGAGGAAATTACAAAGGATATCTCAGGACTCTGTGCTGAACGACAATATATGAACCATTTGTCAATGCTGTGGAATGTACCTAAATCAACAGGCATAAAATAAATAGCTTTGAATTTATTTACAAAAAAAAAAAAAGAAAAATTAAAATAAAACTAGGAAAGGACAACTAATCTTTATTTTTAAGAATATGGCAAATGTGTTCTCTCAATTAAATTGAAACAGAAAAAAGAACTTGGCAAACCAGACATTTAGAGAAATCCCATCAGTCCAGAATACATAAAAATATGGGAAAACTAGTCTTCAGAATTATTTTAAGTTCATGACCCACCTGTCAGTGAAAGAAAAACCTTCAGATGCCAAAAATGGTGGGAAAGTACACATTTTAAGAGGGGGAAAAAAAAAAGTACTTAAAATAGAGCTTTGGAGCATTTGCAATCTGTTTTAAATTAGAGCTTAAGTTTTAAAGTATTGTGTATATGGAGGATGAGGTAACTAGTTTTGGCCTCTACAAGACTAGAATCGAGATTGGGGCCTATACATAAGCCAGGACCCTTGAAAAGAAATCTGTTAATGGGCAAACAAGAAAATAATATATGCTCAGCAAAAGGTTAAAATTAGGGGACCTTATCTCTCAACCATGACACTGAATGAAAGGAGAATGTGGAGGTTTTTTGGTTCTGAGAATTTCTAATAATATACTGTGTACATATATATTTGGGATTATGTAGTACTACCCATAGGGCAGGTCAGGTGGTCTGGTATTCCCATCTCTTTCAGAATTTTCCACAGTTGATTGTGATCCACACACTCAAAGGCTTTGGCGTAGTCAATAAAGCAGAAATCGATGTTTTTCTGGAACTCTCTTGCTTTTTCGATGATCCAGTGGATGTTCACAATTTGATCTCTGGCTCCTCTGCCTTTTCTAAAACCAGCTTGAACACCTGGAAATTCACGGTACATGTATTGCTGAAGCCTGGCTTGGAGAATTTTGAGCATTACTTTACTAGCATGTGAGATGAGTGCAATTGTGCAGTAGTTTGAGCAGTCTTTGGCATTGCCTTTCTTTGGGATTGGAATGAAAACTGACCTTTCCCAGTCCTGTGGCCACTGCTGAGTTTTCCAAATTTGCTGGCATATTGAGTGCAGCACTTTCACAGCATCATCTTTCAGGATTTGAAATAGCTCAACTGGAATTCCATCACCCCCACTAGCTTTGTTCATAGCGTTGCTTTCTAAGGCCCACTTGACTTTACATTCCAGAATGTCTGGCTCTAGGTGCATGATATTTCTATGATAATGCTTATAAAATTCAAGATAAAAAGGATGATAAAAGATATCAAAACTTTCATTGCTTTGATATGTGCTTCTATGCTGGGGTCTCTGAATCCTGTGGTATTCAATAGCATCCTCTGGTTGTGCCTCCAAAGGGAAATGAGCAATAAGATACATGTAATCAGGCATAGTATGAAGATGGGAAGGGTTCCAAGATTGAGCAAAATCTGGTTTCTAAAGAATTCCCCTTTATGCACTTCAACTGAAAAGATTACGCTTCTATTCTTTGCTCTAGTATCACTAATTATCTTCATAGTTAGTGGAAAAGTAACTAACCATGAAATAAGCAAGTATCCCATCAGAAAGAGAAGAACCCTTTTGATGTCTCTCCTCAACCAGAGAAAAATGTGGTGGGAAAAATTGGCCATCTTCAGGAAATAGAAGATGCTGAGGCTAGTGGCAAAAAAAGACACTTGATGGATTCAGAATTATCTATGAGTAAGTAATACAGTGAATTAGGTAACCACAGGAACACATTTCTGGAGAAAAATATCTTCACAAATCCATCGGCAGTTGCTAACCCTATCAGGCAAATTCTGGAAGGAGCTAAGCCCATGAGAATAAAGCTGATAGAAAACTTCTTGTTCTTCACACATTCAATGAAGTATGCAAGTCCAATAAATCCATCCCCTAAAACCCCCAGTACTGACTCACTAACTGCTACAAAAATGAGGAGGCCTTCTCAGCATATCTGCCAGTCCCTAATATTACTTCTGTTCCATCAATCTTAAAATTACCTGCTGCAGAATGAGGGAGGCATATACTGCTGCTTGATGGGAGAATGATTTTCTTCTCTTTCATTAATAAAGAATTGCAAGTGCCCCCATTACTGCCTTATGATGGAATCCAAAATAACTTCAGGGAGACCCCTCCAGTTATGTCTATAAAATTTAGCTAGTCTAGAGAATGTGTGTCCAGACTGAATACCTTCCTCAATTTGTTAATATGCAAATAAAAGTTTCTGTTTCACGGAGTCTACTTGTCCTCCTGAGACTATTTTGCATTTGTTACCCTGGATTGTACAATAGGAGTGGCAAACATATGCCTACAGAGAACACAGAGAATAGAAAGAAAAATTGAACTTCACCTTTTTCAGTGTCAGCATTAACACTGACATTTATTTTGTGTTAATAACAGTTTAGATATATAAAGCAAAAATAGTGTATAGAAGAGATGTTTGAAATTAGTATTCTTTTATCTCTATGAGGAAATAAAAGCTGCTTCTTTGAGAAGATCAATAAAAATGATTAACCTTTAGCCATGCTGAGAAAAAAAGGGGCCAGAAGTGAAACGGGGTATAACAACTGACCCCATGGACATTTAAAGGAATATTACAAACATTTCTGGGTCCACAAACTTCTTAAATTGGATGAACTCTGTCAATTCTTTGAAAAATAACAACTGAAAAAACTCACACAAGAAGAAATAGGTAATGCAAATAGGCCTAAATCTATTTTAATCAAAAAGCTAATCAATAAGTTTCCAAAACAGAAAACACCAGGCACAGGTGGAATTACTGGTAAATTCCAACAAACATTTATGAAATATTGTACTAATTCTCTTCAGTCTCTTTCAAAAAACAGAAGCAGAGGGAATATTTTACAATTCAGTCTAAGGTCAGCCTTACCATAACACCAAAACCAGACAAAGACTGAAGCTAGAAGCTAAAACTACAGACCAGTATCACTCATGACAATAGATGTGAAAATTTTCAACCTCATAATCGCAGATAAAATCCAACAATGTATACAAAATAATTGTATAGCACAAACAAGTGGGATTAAGCCTGAGTATACAAACTGGTTCAATATTCGAAAATCATTTAATGTAACTCATCATATCAACAAACAAACAAAAAAAATCACACAATATATCAAAAGCTGCTTAAATTCATTTGATAAAATCCAACTTTCATTTATGATAAAAACTCTCAGTAAACTAATAATAGAGGAAAATATCAACCTGATGAAGACTATAACAAACCTAGAGCTGGAACTGTACTTAATGCTGAAATATTCAAAGTTTTTCTAACAATATCAGATACAAGGCAAAGTTAACCTCTCTCACCACTCCTTTTCAGCATGTACTGGAAATTCTAGCTAATGCAACAGAAAAACAGAGAAATAAGAGGTATACCAGTTGGGATGGAAGAAATGAAACTACCTTTTACTGTAGTTGACATGAACATCTATGTAGAAAATACAAAAGCAGTGACCAAAAAACTCCTGAAATTAATAAGTAATTATTATAGCAACATAGTAAGATATAAAGTTAAGAGAAAAAAGTCAATTGCTTTCTTATACACCAGCAATGAACACAAGGAATTTAAGATTAAAAACCCAATATCATTTCCATAGCATCCAAAAATTGAAGTGCATAGGTATAAATATAACAAAATAAGTGCAAAACTTTTATGAGAAAAACTAAAACTCTGATAAATGAAAATAAAGAACTAAATAATTGCAACAATGATCCATGTTCATTGATAGGAAGACTCAGCATTTTCAAAATGCCAGTTCTTCTCCACTTGATCTATAGATTCAGTGCAATCCCAATCAAATTCACAGCATGTTATCTCGTTGATACTGACAAATTGATTTTAAAAAGGATACATTTGAATCAGTTCTAATGAGGTGGGTGAAACTGGAGCCGATTATACAGAGTGAAGTAAGCCAGAAAGAAAAACACCAATACGGTATACTAACACATATATATGGAATTTAGAAAGATGGTAATGATAACCCTGTATGTGAGACAGCAAAAGAGACACAGATATAAAGAACAGATTTTGGACTCTGTGGGAGAGGGAGAGGGTGGGATGATTTGGGAGAATGGCATTGAAACATGTATACTATCATGTAAGAAACGAATCGCTAGTCTAGGTTCGATACAGGATACAGGATGCTTGGGGCTGGTGCACTGGGATGACCCAGAGAGATGATATGGGGAGGGTGGTGGGAGGGGGGTTCAGGGTTGGGAACTCATGTACACCTGCGGTGGATTCATGTCAATGTATAGCAAAACCAATACAGTATTGTAAAGTAAAAAAATTATTAAAAAATCCCATTCCACAAATAAAAATAAATAAAGTTCATTCAATTCAATTCAATTCAGTCGCTTAGTCGTGTTGGACTCTTTGTGACCCCATGAATCGCAGCATGCAAGGCCTCCATGTCCATCACCAACTCCCGGAGTTCACTCAGACTCATGTCCATCGAGTCAGTGATGCCATCCAGCCATCTCATCCTCTGTCGTCCCCTTCTCCTCCTGCCCCCAATCCCTCCCAGCATCAGAGTCTTTTCCCATGAGTCAACTCTTCGCATGAGGTGGCCAAAGGACTTGAGTTTCACCTTTAGCATCATTCCTTCCAAAGAACATCTAGGACTGATCTCCTTTAGGATGGACTGGTTGGATCTCCTTGCAGTCCAAGGGACTCTCAAGAGTCTTCTCCAATACCACAGTTCAAAAGCATCAATTCTTCAGCACTCAGCTTTCTTCACAGTCCAACTCTCACATCCATACATGACCACTGGAAAAACCATAGCCTTGACTAGCCGGACCTCTGTTGACAAAGTAGTGTCTCTGCCTTTTAATATGCTGTCTAGGTTGGTCATAATTTTCCTTCCAAGGAGTAAGCGTCTTTTAATTTCATGGCTGCAATCACCTTCTGCAGTTAATTTTGGAGCCCAGAAAAATAAAGTCAGCTGCTGTTTCCACTGTTTCCCCATCTATTTCCCATGAAGTGATGGGACCAGATGCCATGATCTTCGTTTTCTGAATGTTGAGCTTTAAGCCAACTCTTTCACTCTCCTCTTTCACTTTCATCAAGAGGCTTTTTAGTTCCTCTTCACTTTCTGCCATATGGGTGGTGTCATCTGCATATCTGAAGTTATTGATTTCTCCAGGCAATGTTGATTCCAGCTTGTGCTTCTTCCAGCCCAGCGTTTCTCATGATGTACTCTACATATAAGTTAAACAAGCAGGGTGACAATATACAGCCTTGACGTACTCCTTTTCCTATTTGGAACCAGTCTGTTGTTCCATGTCCAGTTCTAACTGTTGCTTCCTGACCTGCATGTAGGTTTCTCAAGAGGCAGGTCAGGTGGTCTGGTATTCCCATCTCTTTCAGAATTTTCCACAGTTGATTGTGATCCACACAGTCAAAGGCTTTGGCATAGTCAATAAAGCAGAAACAGATGTTTTTCTGGAACTCTCTTGCTTTTTTGATGATCCAGCAGATGTTGGCAATTTGATTTCTGGTTCCTCTGCCTTTTCTAAAACCAGCTTGAACATCTGGAAGTTCACAGTTCACATATTGCTGAAGTCTGGCTTGGAGAATTTTGAGCATTACTTTAGTAGCATGTGAGATGAGTGCAGTTATGTGGTGGTCTGAGCATTCTTTGGCATTGCCTTTCTTTGGGACTGGAATGAAAACTGACCTTTTCCAGTCCTGTGGCCACTGCTGAGTTTTCCAAATTTGCTGGCATATTTAGTGCAGCACTTTCACAGCATCACCTTTCAGGATTTGAAATAGCTCAACTAGAATTCCATCACTGCCACTAGCTTTGTTTGTAGTGATGATTTAAAGTTCATATGAAATGTCACAAGACCCAAAAATAGCAACCACAATATTGGGGGAGAAGAAGAAAGTCAGAGAATTGACACTTGCTGAGGTCAAGACTCAAACAAGACAATGTGATATTAGCTAAAAACAGACATCTAAATGGAACAGAATAGAGAGCCCATAAATAGACCTACATAAGTATATACATCAATTGTCCTTTAACAAAAGAGCAAAGGCAATACAATGGAGCAGTCTTTACAACAAGCAGTGTTAGAACAATCAGACATCCACATGCAAAAAGTAAAATTAGGCACATACCTTATATTATTTACAAATATTAATTTAAATTACATCATAGACCAACATATAACCAAAAAGCTACAAAATTCATAGTAGATAACACAGTAGAAAATCTAGTTGATCTTGGGAATGACAATCACTTTTTGGATAAAAACACCACAGGCAAAATCTATGAAAGAATTAATTGATAATCTAGACTTCATTAAAATAAAAAATTTCTGCTTTGCAAAAGACACTGTCAAGGGAAGGAAAAGACAAGCCAGGGATAGGGAGAAAATATTTGCAAAAGACATATCTAATAAAAGAAAATCTTCCAGAATATATAAAGAAATCATAATGCTAAACACAAAGTAGATAAGAAACCTGCTTAAGAAGTGGGAAAAAATTTAAACATACACTCCACAGAAGCAGAAAGACAGGGGCCAAGTTATATTCTTCTGGCATCATGTTCCCAATCCAAGTGCGGAATAAGGCCCTGGATGATTATGATACCCCGGAATGAAGAAGCTATTATTCTTGGTTTAAATAAGATTTCTGTCTCCAGCAGTGTGTGAGTAAGAAAACAGACTCATTTGCCATTGGCAATTATATTGTAACCTCCCAAGAAAGGAGCTCTAGGGAAGACCTTCAAGGTCAACACAATACAGAAGTAAATAACCTGAGTCCTTGGTGATAGACTGGAACATTCTCTCCTTCAGATGCCTAGGTAGATGAGATAATTTCCTTATAGTTAACACTAGTTTGAGATAAGAATTTTTATAGTCAAAAGCTTCCTAATTAATATATTTCCCCAAAATATTGCTAATATGTACATATTTCCAGGTACCAGTTCATGCTGAATGTAATAAAGCATGATGTTTCCTAAGCCTTAGGAATATTAACAGTTAATGAGTAATTATTTTTATCTGTGGAAACTTCATTCAGTATATAAAATTAATATAAATGAGAACATATTATATTTTGCAATCATCTAGAATTATTGATTAAACTAACCAAATCCAACAGAGAACATAAGTAAGAAAATAGTTCTATACATTGTTTAAAAAGTCCTTAGATTTTTTTCTATCTTCTTTTCAAAGAAAGCTCATTTTCAGTGTTACCACCCAAACTAAGATGCAAATGTCACATATTTAGCATAAATAGGATTTCCATTTTACCAGGAACAGAAATTTCATGCAAAGTAGACAGCATTTTCATGGTAACCAAATCTCAGCCTTTAAAAATCTACTTTGGAAAGGAAAATTTCCAAGCTGATTAGGATCTTATATCTAAAGCATACAAGAGTAGACAGTCTTGTCTCTCTAGGGATATTTTCTTCTATGGCCTATCCTGGCCTCACTGATGTTCCAAGTTGACAACATTCTCAGGTCACATCTGAGTAGATTAGAATTTTGGAAGCTGGAAGCAAACTTCAAGTAGGAAACTACTGGCCCCATTCGCTCCTTCCTTATAAACCTCCAACTTTTATTAGGGTGACAGAGTAGGTTGAATTGTGTTTCATGCCAAAAGGTATAACCAAGAGCTAACTCCTGGTATCTGTAAATGTGTACTTATTTGAAAAAGGGGTCTATGCAAATATAGGATTCAAGTGGAATCTAAATATTATGACTGGTTGTCCTTAGGAGAGAGAGGAAAGAATTAACATACAGAAAGAAAGCCATGAGCAGCAGGAGGCAGGGATAGGGGTTACTACTTCTACAATTAAAGGACTATCAGGGGGTACCAGAAGATGGAAGAGCCAAGAAAGAATTCTGTAGAGTCTTCAGAGAGAGTGTATTCCTACTGATCCCTTCATTTCAGACTTCTAGACTCCAGAACTGTGAGGAATAAATTTCTGTTTTTTGAAGGCAACAAATTTGTGGTAATTTCTTACAGCAGTCCTGGAAAACTAATACAGATGTTTCTATTATTGAAAAAATAATTAACAAACACTTTTTAGTTAAAACAATGAAATTTTACGTGAAAAGCTTCATGAATTTTTACTAACTGCATACATTCCTATAACATACCCCAGACCAAGAAACAGACATAATCAACTCCCCAGAAGACAACCTCAAGCTACTCCTAGTTACAACCTCACAGTCTCCCAGTTTTTTGTACTTATATGTACAAACTCATAGAGAACATAAATTTAGTTTCTTTCACTCACATCCAGTTTGCAAGATTCATCTATATGTTTACATATAATTGTAGCTCATTTATTCTCACTGCTATACTGTGCAGCCATGGAAGCCTGTCTTCTGGCAGTAGGGTGAATAAGCTGTGCATTATTCAGTTTTTTATTTCTCTTGCATAATCTTAAATGTCCCCTTCTTCTTTTTTCTTTAGCCACTCAGCTTCTCTAGGGCATTTTTCCATTCTTTGTTTCTCTCCTCTTTCAAAAGCAATCCTCATGAGACTGACATCTCAAACTCTGTTCATTTTCATCTTTCTTCCTTCCTTGCTGTGATCTGCTAGGATTCTTGTTTAATATTTTCACATTTAGCATGACTATTTTTTCTTCATAAGGTAATTTTAGTCAAGTCTTAAATCCTCATTTCATAATCAAGTCTTCCATAAAATTTTTCCAGGAAGCTCTCATGCTAGTGTCAGGACCACCACAAATCTCCATAAGGAGATAGAGCAGAGTTGATTCTCTTCATTGCTTACTGATACACTTCCTTTAATATTCTTTGTAATAAACCAGTAATCTACTGAGTACACACACCTTCTGAGTTTTGTGAGCCAATCTAGCAAATTAATCTAATTCAAGCAGGAGTTTGTTGAAATCTCCAATTTATAGCCAATAAGTCAAAAGCACATGTAACAACCTGAGCTTACAACTGGCATCTGAAGTGGGGGTAGTCTTGTGGGACTGAGCCCTTAACCTATGGAATCTGATGCCATCTTCAGGTAGGTAAGGTCAGAGTTGAGATAATTGCTTGGTGAGGTTGGGAAGACTCCCATACATCAGAATTGGGTGTCAGAATCAATAAATATACATCTACAAGATTACTTATAGTACTATTGTTTGTAGCTGCAAGATATCAGAAATGGATATATACACAAAACCTGTTGGATCAACTCTGGTACATTCAGACAATGGAGTACTAAAAAGATGTGAAAAAGTATGAGAAATAATTTCACAATTGGATGCAGTGATTTCTTACATGTGATAGCAAACTATCCTTTCTATAAGGAATATGGAAAAATTTAATATGCACATGCTTGTTTATTTTTTCAAAAATAAAATTAGGAGGAAAAATGCAGAAATGAATGAGGTTGATAATTTATAGGGAAATATTCAAAATGAGATGGAAGTTATGGGAGTGAAGGATATATTCTCATTATGCTTTTTGCATAATTTTGACATTTGAAATGATGATAATATTTTACATTAAACATATAAAATAAAGGCTGGGGAAAATACCTAAAACAGACTCATTAAGAAACAGAGATGTTATGGGGAGGGAGGTGGGAGGGGGGTTCATGTTTGGGAATGCATGTAAGAATTAAAGATTTTAAAATTAAAAAAATAAAAAACTAAAAAAAAAAAGAAACAAATCTCACCTTTTGAAATGAATATAAATGCTAAAGGGAAAGAAAGAGAACTTACCAAAGTAACTTTGGAACACAGTAGTATTTTGAATTTGTGCTCTGATACAGTCATATATTAAAAAGCATATTAAAAAGCAGAGACATTACTTTGCCAGCAAAGGTCCATCTAGTCAAAGCTATGGTTTTTCCAGTAGTCATGTATGTCTGTGACAGTTGGACTATAAAGAAAGCTGAGTGCCAAAGAGCTGATGCTTTTGAACTGTGGTCTTGGAGAAGACTCTTTTTTTCCTTTTGGAGAAGACTCTTGAGAGTCCCTTGGACTGCAAGGAGATCCAACCAGTCAATTCTAAAGGAAATAGGTCTTGAATATTCATTGGAAGGACTGATGCTGAAGCTGAAACTGAAACTCCAATTCTTTGTCAACCTGATGCGAAGAAATGACTCATTGGAAAAGACCCTGATTGAGGGATCTTTTGATTTGAGGGCGGGAGAAGGAGATGACAGAGGATGAGATGGTTGGATGGCATCATTGACTCAATGGACATGAGTTTGAGCAAGCTCTGGGAGTTGGTGATGGAGTGGGAAGCCTGGCTTCCTGCAGTCCATGGGGTCACAAAGAGTTGGACACAACTGAGTGGCTGAACTGAACTGAAAGAAAAGAAAGAAAATGAAGTCGCTCAGTCATGTCCAACTCTTTGTTATTCTATGGACTGTAGCCTACCAGGTTCCTCTGTCCATGGGATTTTCCAGGTGAGAATACTTGAGGGGTTGCCTTTCCCTTCTCTAGGGGATCTTCCCCTCTCCTGCATTGCAGGCAAGACGCCTTACCATCTGAGCCACCAGGGAAGCTGAACTGAACTGATAGTCATATATGAGCTGCAATAAAGTACTTGGCTGTAGTTAATAGTGTCTTCTTCCCCCCTTCCTTTCTTCCTTTCCTCCCCGCCTTCTCCTTCTTCTTTCCTTTCTCCCTTCATTCCTTCTTTCTTTTTTCATTCTTTCTTTCCCTCTCTCTCTTCCTTTCTTCCCCTTTTCTCTTCCTTCTAGAAGTGGTATGAGTTAACAAGTCTGAAACTAACTTCAGTGTATATTAGAAAGAAGAAAGTGAAAGTAGCTCAGTTGTGTCCAACTCTTTGCGACTTCATGGACTATAGCCTGCCAGGCTCCTCCATCCATGGGAATTTCCAGGCAAGAATACTAGAGTGGCTTGCCATTTCCTTCTCCAGGGGATTTTCCGGACCCAGGAATTAAACCCAGGTTTCCTGTATTGCAGGCAGACTCTATTGCCTGAGACACCAGGGAAATACTCAGTGAATATTCAGTTCAGCTCAGTCCAGTCGCTCAGTCATGTCTGGCTCTTTGTGACGCCATGGACTGCAGCACGACAGCCTTCTCTGTACATCACCAACTCTCGGAGCCTACTCAAACTCATGTCCATCAAGTCAGTGATGCCATCCAACCATCTCATTCTCTGTCGTCCCCTTCTCCTTCCACCTTTAATGTTTCTGAGCATCAGGGTCTTTCCCAATGAATCAGTTCTTTACATCAGGTGGCCAAAGTATTGGAGTTTCAGCTTCAGCATCAGTTCTTCCAATGAATATTCAGGACTGATTTCCTTTAGGATTGACTTGTTGGATATCCTTGAAGTCCAAGGGACTCTCAAGATTCTTCTCCAACTCCACTGTTCTTAAGCATCAATTTTTTGGTGCTCAGCTTTCTTTTTGGTCCAGCTCTCACATCCATACATGACTACTGGAAAAACCATAGCTTTGACTAGATGGATGTTCGTTGGCAATGTAATGTCTCTGCTTTTAATATGCTGTCTAGGTTGGTCATAGCTTTTCTTCCAAGGAGCAAGCGTCTTTTAATTTCATGGCTGCAGTCACCATCTGCAGTGATTTTGGAGCCCCCCAAAATAAAGTCTCTCAATATTGGATTGGGTAGTCTTTCCCTTCTCCAGGAGAGCTTCCCAACCCAGGTATCAAACCCAGGTCTCTCACACTACAGGTGGATTCTTTACTAGCTGAGCCAAAAGGGAAGCCCTAGAATACTGGAGTGGGTAGCCTTTCCCTTATCCAGGGGATCTTTCCAACTCAGGGATTGAACCCAAGTCTCCCACATTGCAGGTGGATTCTTTACCAAATGAGCTACCAGGAAAGCCCTCAGTGTATATTAGGACTGAATAAATGACTATATAAACTGAATAAAGCAAGATCCATGTTTTTCATGGTTAAAGAGAGGATTTGCAACATGGCAAAAAGGAAGACTGTAGTTTTGAATTGCAATTAGAGACATAAACATAGACACATCATACATTACAAATAGAGAGATACATAGAGGCAGAGAGAGAAAGAAGTAAGTGGGTGGGTGTAATGTTTATATCCAACCAAATCTTGGTTTTCAAATACCCTTTTTCCCTCAAATAAATGAAGATTTCTTGGATAAATAGTGAACCCAAGGCTAGATGAGGAAAACACAAAGCAAGTCTGAAAAGTTTTGGTTTGTGAGAACGTAAGGGAACATGAAGAATGGGGCCACGTCAAAAGGACACAGGAGGAAATTTGAACTTCTTACTTGACAAATCTAGAAAAATGTAGGCATTGAAATAAATAACAGAAATAATACAATAATAATATTTTGTGTGTGTGTGTGTGTGTGTGTGTGTGTGTGTGAAGAACTATCAATGCTTCACAGAATTCAATTAAAATACAAGGATAAATTTTGTTTAGAGGCTTAGCCACCAATGACATCTTTATAGTCAATAGTCTCCAAGCTATTTTTGGCCTAGGGTTGGGGTGGGGGAAACCACTGCAAGGGAAGGAAAGTACCTGAGCCACTCAATTTGTGTATGGGATTAAAATCTCATTGAAAAGTGACATTACCTGAGACATAGTCAAAATCTTTTTGTAAAGTAACACAGTTTAAAACACTGCAAGAAAGCAGTGTAAGAGAAACAGAGCTTGAGTAATTTCATCACTAGGCTACCTTTTTGCGGTATCCATTTCTCCCCAAGCCTGTCATGGAGTTCTAAGAAGTTTTTCTTTCTCCTAGCACTTTAATAGCTTCAGTACCCTCAAAGAGGCTTGCTTAAGCTTGCTGTTTCCAAGAATTAGGATAAATGAGTGTCCACAGGGATAGAGGATAGTGGTTGTCATACCAAAAATATACAGCAGTTTGTTTTTAGGCATAGTATCAATTGATATTTGTATGGCAGTGCCTACAAAATACAGGATAAAGAGGATGATAAAAGACACCAAGATCTTCATTGCTTTGATATGTGCTTCTGTACTGGGGTCTCTGAATCCTGTGGCATTCAACTGCATCCTCCTGTTGTGCTTCCAAAGGGAAGTGATTAATAAGAAACATGTAATCAGGCACAGTATAAAGACAAGAAGTGTTCCAATACTGAACAAAATCTGATTTATAAAGTATTCACTTTTCTGCATGGTGATCAACCCGGTTGTGTTTCTGTTCTTCATAATATTATTAATAAAAGGCATTGTAATGTTTGGAAAAGTAAATAACCATGAAATGGGAAAACATCCCATTAGAAGAAGAAGGATCTTATTGATGTGGCCCTTCAGCCAGAGAAAAATGCAGTGGGAAAAGTTGGCTATCTTCAGGAAGTAGAAGATGCTGAGGCTGGTGGCAAACCAGACACTTGATTGATTCATAATTATCCATAAGTAAGCTATATATTGACTTAGATCACCAGACAAATACATATCTGGAGAAAACAATCTCACATATGCATCTGTAGTTATTATCCATATCAAGCAAAATCTGGAAGAGGCTAAGCCAGTGAGAATAAGGCTGAGTGTAGAGATCTTCTTATTTTTCACACAGTTAATGCAGTTTATTAGTCCAATAAACCCATTCCCTAAAACCCTCAATACTGACTCACTAACTGCTACAAAAAGGAGGAGGCCTTCTATTATACTCAGCATGTCTGCCAATCCTTAATCATGTTCCTGTTTGATTAATTTTCAATTACCTGCTGCAGAAAAAGGCAGATATTGCTGCTTTGTGGTAGAATGATTTTCTTCTCTCTCATTTCAAAGAGACTTAAAAGCACACCAATTGTTGCCTTGACATGGAATCCAGAACAGCTTGACAGAGATGCCTCCAGTTATGTCTATAAAATTTAGCTAGTCAATGTATGTCCTGATCTAATGCTTACCCATAATTTGTTAAGATGCAAATAAATGTTTCTGTTTCCTGAAATCTACTTGTCCTCCTCAGACTATTTTGCATAGTTACTGTGGATGGTACAGTAGGAGTGCCAAACACATACCTACAGAAAACAGCAGAATAGATCATTGGAATTTATCGTTTTTAGTGTTACTTTTGTTGCCATTTATATTGTGTTAATAATGACAGTTTAGATATATAGAGCAAAAACAGTGTGTAGATGAGATGGATGAATTTAGCCATTGTAGAACAAGTTGCTTCTTTGAAAACATCAATAAAGCTGATTAGCATCACCAAATGTCATGCTAACTAACAGGCTTCCCAGGTGGCTTAGTGATAAAAAATGTGCCTAGCAATGCAGGAGACTCAGAATGCATGGGCTTGATCCCTGGGTTGTGAAGATCCCTGGGTTGTGAAGAAGGAAATGGATGCCCACTCCAGTATTCTTGCCTGGAGAAATCCATGGACGGCTGACCCTGGAGGGTTACAATCCACGGGGATACAAAGAATCAGACTTAACAACTGAACACACATTTAAGTGTGCTAAGAAGAAGAAGAAAAAGAAAAAAGGGCCAGAAGTGAAATGTGTTATCATAACTGGTCCTGTGGACTTTTAAAGGAATATTATGAGCAATTTATGTCCCATTTTGAAAAATTAGATGAAATCTATCAATTCTTTGAAAAACACCAGTTGTCAAAACTCACACAAGAAGAAATAGAAATGTGAATAGGCTTAAATTTGCTATTAAAATGAAGGGTTAATCCATAAACTTCCAAATCAGAAAACAATAGGCCCAGGTGGATTCACTGGTAAATCGTCATAAACCTTAAAGAAATAATATTAGCGGACTTTTGGACTCAGAGGGAGAGGGAGAGGGTGGAATGATTTGGGAGAATGGCATTGAAACATGTATACTATCATGTAAGAATCGAATCACCAGTCTATGTCCGATGCAGGATACAGCATGCTTGGTGCTGGTGCATGGGGATGACCCAGAGGGATGTTGTGGGGAGGGAGGTGGAAGGGGGGATCATGTTTGGGATCGCATGTACACCTGTGGTGGATTCATGTCAATGTATGGCAAAACCAATACAGTATTGTAAAGTAAAATAAAGTAAAAATAAAAATTAAAAAAATTGAAAAAAAATTAAAAAAAAAAAAAGAAAAAGAAATATTATGGCAATTCTCCCCAGTCTCTTTCAAAGGATAGAAGCAGAGGGAATGATTTCCAACTCATTCTAAGTTCAGTATTGCCCTAATACCAAAATCAGACATAGACATTACTAGAAGATAAAACTACAGACCAATATCTCTCGTGACCACAGATGTGAAAATTCTCAATGCAATATTAACAACATTAATCCAAAAATGTATAAAAAATATATAGCACAAACCAATGGTACTTAGGCTGAATATACAAACCTGGTTCAACATTTGAAAATAAAACTGGCCCAGTTTTTAACTAGGTTGAGTATCATGAATTCTTTTTATACTCTGGATAATAGTTGTTTATGTCTTTTGCAAATATTTTACCCAGTCTGTGGCTTGTCTTTTGCAAAGACAAAAGACAAGCTTGACTTTTGTCTCTTGCAAAGCAGAGAGAAAAAAAAAAAAAGACCCAGTTGCCATTGTCAATTATCTTGTAACCCCCAAAGAGAGGAGGTCTAGCATGAAGGCCAACAAAATAGAGGTAAATAACCTGGGTCCTTGGTCATGGACTGGAACCTTCTCCCCTTTAGATACCTAGGTAAGTGAAATAATTAATTTACTTATAGTTTACACTAGTTTGAGATGATTTTTTAAATTTATTTTTTTATTAAAGGATAATTGCTTTACAGAATTTTGCTATTTTCTGTCAAACCTCAACATGAATCAGCCATAGGTATACATATATCCCCACCCTTTTGAACCTCCCTCCCATCTCCCTCCATCCTACCCCTCTAGGTTGATACCGAGCCTCTGTTTGAGTTTCCTGAGCTGTACAGCAAATCCCCATTGGCTATCTATTTTGCAAATGGTAATGTAAGTTTCCATGTTACTCTTTCCATAGATCTCACCATCTCCTCTCCTCTCCTCATGTCCTGAAGTCTGTTCTATCTGTTTCTCCTTTGCTGCCCTGCAAATAAGTTCTTCAGTACCATTTTTCTAGATTCCATATGTGTGTATTAGAATACGATATTTATCTTTCTCTTTTCTGACTCACTTCACTCTGTATAATAGGTTCTAGGTTCATTCACCTCATCAGATCTGACCCCAATACATTCATTTTTATGGCTGAGTAATATTCCATTGTGTATATGTACCACAACTTCTTTATCCATTCATCTGTCGATGGACATCTAGGTTGCTTCCATGTTCTAGCTATTGTAAATAGTGCAGTGAACAATAGGATACATGTGTCTTTCAATTTTGATTTCCTCAGGGTATATGCCTAGGAGTGGGACTGCTGGGTCATGTGGTGGTTTTATTCTTAGTTTTTTTTAAGGAATCTCCATACCGTCTTCCATAGTGACTATCAATTTCATTCCCACCCACAGTGCAAAAGCATTCCCTTTTGTCCACATCCTTTCCAGCGTTTATTGTTTGTAAACTTTCTGATGATGGCTATTCTGACCAGTGTGAGGTGATATCTCATCGTAGTTTTGATTTCAGTTCAGTTCAGTCGCTCAGTCATGTCCGACTCTTTGTGACCCCATGAACGGCAGCATGCCAGGCCTCCTTGTACATCACCGACTGCAGGAGTCTACCCAACCCCATGTCCATTGAGTCGGTGATGCCATCCAACCACCTCATCCTCTGTCACCCCCTTCTCTTCCTGCCCTCAATCTTTCCCAGCATCAGGGTCTTTTCAAATAAGTCAGCTCTTCACATCAGGTGGCTAAAGTAATATTTCTGGGTATTTGGGGACATTAAGAGTAAGGATTAGGTTTCTTTATAAGCTGGTAACTGATAATATTTTGGTATACCTTTGGATTAGAAAAAGAATGTAGATAAGTTTGATAGTGTTAATTAAACTGCAGCTCCATGCCTAAAAATTCTTTTTTATTAAAAAAATTATTTATTTTTAATTGAAAGATCATCATTGCTTTATAATATTGATTTGGTTTCTGCCATACATCAACATGAATTATCCATAGGTATACATATGTCTGGGCTTCCCTGGTAGCTCAGCTGTTAAAGAGTCTACCAGTAATGCATAAAACCCTGGTTCAATTTCTGGGTCAGGAAGATCCCCTGGAGAAAGGATAGGCTACTTACTCCACTATTCTCGCCTGGAGATTTCCATGGACAGAGAAACCCGGCAGGCTACAGTCTGTAGGGATGGAAAGAGTCAGACATGACTGGGTGACTAAGCACAGCACAGCACATATGTATATCCCCTCCCACTTCCAACCCTTCCCCATCTCTCTAGGTTGTTATAGAGCCCCGATTTGAGTTCCCTGAGTCATACAGCAGATTTTCATCGGCTATTTATTTTACAGATGGCAGTGCATATGCTTCCGTCCTACTCTCTCCATTCGTCTTTTCCTCTCCTTCCTCCCCACTGCCCATGTCCATAGGTCTGTCCTCTATGTCCCTATCTCCACTGCTGCCTTGCAATTAGGTTCATCAGTACCATCTTTCTAGATTCCATATATGTGTGTTAATATATGATATTTTTTTTCTCTTTCTGACTTAATTCATTCTGTATAATAGGCACTAGGTTCATCCGCCTCATTAGAACTGACTCAAATGCATTGCTTTTAATGGCTGAGTAGTATTCCATTGTATATACATGTACCACAGTTTTTTTTATTCTTTAATCTGTTGATGGACATCTGGGTTGCTTCTATGTCCTAGCTATTGTAAATTGTGCAGCAAGGAGCATGAGGGTACATGTGTCTTTTCAATTATGGTTTTCTCAGGGTATTGCCCAGTAGTGGGATTGTTGGGTCATTTGGTAGTTTTATTTTTAGTTTTTTAAGGTACTGTCTTCCATAGTGGCCGGATCAATTTACCTTCCCACCAATAGTGCAAGAGCGTTCCCTTTACTCCACATCTTCTCCAGCACTTGTTGTTTGTATACTTTTTGATGATTACCAACAAGAGAAGACTCTACATGTGGACATTACCAGATGGTCAACACCAAAGTCAGATTGATTATATTCTTTACAGCCAAAGATGGCTGCCATGGTGTGGCAAAGAGTTGGACATGACTGAGCAACTGAACTGAACCGAACTGCTGTGCAAAATCTTTTAATTTTAATCAGGTCCCATTTGTTTATTTGTGTTTTTATTTCCATTATTCTAGGGGATGGGTCATGGAGGATCTGGCTGTGATATATATCATACAGTCTTCTGCCTATATTTTCCTCTGTGAGTTTTATAGTTTCTGGTCTTACCATTTAGGACTTTAATCCATTCTGAGTTTATCTTTGTGTATGGTGTTAGGAAGAGTTCTAATTTCATTCTTCTACATGTAGTTGTCCAGTTCTCCCAGTATCACTTAAAAATGCTTTTTTTAAAAAAAATTAATTGTAGGTTAAAGTTCTAAATGACTTTATATTTGAATGTTGGCTGTAATATTGATAATTGTATATCATAATGTATTGTTTTTCAATATCTCTTGCCGTGTGTTCATATGCATGAAGATGCTCTTATTTCATTCAACTTGTTTTTCTTTGGGGGGGGAGGTTGCTCCTTTGCAGTTTTACTTTCTATATTTTTATTTTTGTTATCTTCTATTTTCTCTCTTCTTTTATATAACTGTTTTCTTGAATTTGATGGAAAATATTTAGTACAATTACCCAAGAATTCTTGTGTTCTGCAGTGACTCTTTTTCACCATTGTGTCTTTCGTTCCCCTGAGTGCTATATATTGTTTTATTCTTTAAAGTTTTGTTGGTTTTCTTTTACTTTGCTTAGCAGTCTCAAAGAGTAAGCCTTCAAATTAGGCCAGCAAATTTCCCCTGAAACCAGAGTGGATTTTATGTTTTATTTTTACAATAATTTAGAGTATCCCTCTATTATCAACTTAGACAGATAATTAAATTGCTACTCAGCAATCCAGGAGAGCCAGGGAGAGTTGGTTTTCTTGGAAATTGCAATAGAGGAACTTCCCTTCCATCTTATCTCTCTGTTTTTAAGAATTTTCTCAGATATGTATGACAGGTGCTAGACTAAATGCAACGCAGTTTTTCTTCAAACAGAGAAATGGTTTGGTGGTATCTTACCCCTATAGGATCTACTTCCTCCCATCAACATGGAGCATTAATTTAGACCAACACAGCCTTGGGATAGCACCTCATCCCATCAGGAGGTTCTGTGATGTTCACCATGGAGTTCTCACACAACTGACTCATTCAACACTCTTGGCTACCTTGATAACTATTTTTTCAAAACAATCTCTGCTGTTTTGCTATTCACTGACACCACCTGAACTCTAGAAACAGACAAAGATGCCACTGATAATGTAGGAATCCTTCATTTGCAGCTATAGAAAATGCTGGTGTGAACCTGCCCCCAGCTTCAGCCATCAGTCTCCCAAAGCCAGGGTCTGGTCCAAGGAAGTGAAGGTATTGCCAGCAGGCACTTAGATGTCTTTCCACTGTCATTTTCAATAGGAATTCAGGCTTTTTCTTACTCCTACAGATGAGTCCCTATATTCCTAAAGATAATATTCTAAAATATCTCCAGGAGGATTACAGTAGAGGATTTTCCAGGCAGTGATTATACTTATGGTAACCTTGTATGAGGAGCTGTGGGGGATAAAGGGTAGGTCTACATGGACAGAAGCATGAAGGCCTCACTTGCTAAAGCGGGTCACAGTTCATTGTACACACACAGATGTTCCCAGGGTTTCAAGGTACCAGTTCAGGGTTTAAACTCCACAAAAGTGAGGTCAAAGTGAAGTCGCTCAGTCGTGTTTGACTATGACCCCATGGACTGTAGCCTGTCAGGCTTTTTCGTCCATGGAATTTTCCAGGCAAGGATACTGAAGTGGGTTGCCATTTCCTTCTCCAGGGGATCTTCCTGACCCAGGGATTGAACCTGGGTCTCCTGCACTGCAGGTAGACTCTTTATCATCTGAGCCACCAGGGAAGCTTAAACTGCACAAAGGAAGCTCTTAAACTAGTTTCCCCTTAATTTATAACACAATATATTTTGAGTATCTTATTTTTATTTTTTTATCTTCTATGTTTTTACTTTCCCTCTATCAGATTTTGTTTCAGAGTGATTAAATGTGCTTCATTCCTGGCACTAATACCTTATTGTCACTTTCAGAAACTTTGCAATATTTTTTAAGCAAAAAGATGAAGAAAATATATCTTCTTTCATTTCTGTGAAAATTAAAAATCATAAATTTTCTTACAATTTTATAATTTTCTTTGTATTGAATATAAATTACAACATGACCCACTGATTAAATAGATTTATTTAAAATTTACCCTTCATATATATTTTCTTCTTCCTTAAAAAGAAATGTTATATTAATAAAATGTCTCATAAAGCAGTGTAGCAGGCTATTTAATAATAACAGAATCAAGAGCTAATAAAAGAGGTTTGATTCATTCTTTTTCATCCACTTATCTATTTTTTGAGCCAAAAGATTTGAGTTTGAATCCTCATGTTAACACCTTAGAGAGAAGTCACTTACATATGATGACCATCATAATTTTCATCTGAGAAAACAGTATAATAAGTATTTTGTAGAACTTTCTGAGGCTTAAATTAAATAACTATGTCAAATTGCCAAGGGTAGTCCATGGAATTCAAGGAAGCATTTTCTCTCATGTCAATAGTCTGGTCGATGAAGATTTTTTTTTTTTAACTCTATCCAATACAATATGAAAGCAATGGGAGAATGTAGGAGATCCTCAATTACTTGTTTTCTTCAGAATATCAATGGTTTCCCACCGGTTCTTCCATGCTGTGAAGAATTACAGTCCTTTGATACAGGATTCAATTTGCCTTAGCAGATTCACAGAAATCTGTCTCAGTTTCCTGCTCCTCAGAATCAAAATAAAAGGGTGAATTGAAGGATAGAGAAATGCTACAGTGTGAATAGCAATAAAAGTCATGTCATTTTCTAGTGTGAAATAGGACCTAGTTAACATGAATGTAGCCAAATAGTGCACAACTAGGAGAATGATGAAAGAGGCCAACGTATTTCTTGTTCTCACAAGAACTCCTGTGTTGAGGTCTTTGGATCCTTTGGCATAGCGTGTCATCTGCCTGGTATGTCTCCATAAGGAAAATATTAACAGGAAAAATAAATGAGTGACACAGCCAAGGGGATGAGAGATCCCAGGTGGAGGAGAATTTGACTGCTATAAGACTGTGTTTTACGCATGCATTTTTTCCAAGTCAAGTTGTTTTCTATCTCTAAATGGTCACAGACCCTGAGAGCATTGAATTTTATGTTCAGAAGATTAAAAAACAAAGAGAGACAGAATCCCAACATAATGGTGAAAACAACTCTATTTCTTCTCCATTTTAGCCAGAGAAAGAAGGGGTGGGAAAAACTAGATAGCTTGAGGAAGTAGAAGATGCTGAGGCAGGCAGCACACCAGGTACCTAAGGAATTGCTCAGATTCCAAAGGAAATCAAAAGTTACTTCTATTACCTGGTGACGATCTAATATTTCTGGATGGAACATAATTTTAATGCTATTCAGGAGAAGTATGAATATCATACCAATTCTGGAGATGGCCAAGCATGTGAAGATGAAGTCAAGCAAGGAGATATTCTCGCTTTTGAGAGAGTCAGCACAAAGTACTAGTGCAATGAATCCATTTCCGCAAATTCCTGTTATGAATTCTGAGATTTCAATGATCAAAAAAACATATTTGATGACATTTGACATGCCTGCAGAAGTGAAATCCCAGTTACTTCGGTCACTGATGACAGAAGGTCTTTCAAATGATGTTTTGAAAATGATATAACAGTTGAGAATGCTCTTGTTCAGGCTGGTAGTTTGGAGTCTGTTTTAGTCTAGAATAAAAATCCCACTTTGACCAGAGAAAATGAGTATCTTCCTAAAAAACACTTTCAAATGTGAAAACCCTTTAGACTGCAATCTTCCTGTATGAGCTCAGTGCTAAGTGACTCTTTTTGCCATTGTCACAGGCTGAATTCTTCATCTATGAGTTTGACTGAAGGTGAAGTCATATTTGCTAACTTCAAATAAGGAGAAGATTTTATGACACTGTTTTGTGCTTTCTTCCTCCTCAAGCAGGAAATTTTATATGGAGTCACATCAGAATTTAAAGTAACAAATTACCTCCCCACATTAACAAATTTTCTTGTAAATTCTGATTTCTGAGTATGCCTATGGCTAGGATCCTGAATTCTTAACTGGCTATTGTTTTAATTCAGGATTCTAAGGCTTAGCCTCTATAAATATCAGGCTCAGCATTTGTAAATTCTTTATTCTTAGCTTTGCTCTGTAGTATTTCCTATACTACACCAAATACTCGCACCAAACCTGAGCTCCACGCCACCTCACTCCTGGCCCACAGAATTCTGAGTTGACTAGGATCTTATGTATAAAGCACAGAAAAGGAAAAACAGGAAGACTCTCTTGTGTATCCAGGGCCTTTTTCTTTCTGCTATTTTCTATCGCCATTTCACTGAACTTCCAAGCTAAGATTATCAGGCCTTACTTGAGTAGATTAGAATTTGGGGAAGATGGAAGCAAATTTCAAGGAGGAAACTACTGGTCCCTAATAAGCTCCAATCCTTATTAGAATGACTTAATAGGTGGAATTGTGTCTTCCTCCAAAAGGTATATCCAAGCACTGTGAATGTGTTCTTATTTGGAAAAGGGGTCTATGCCAATGTAGGATTTGAGTGAAATCTAAATATAATGTCTGGCATCCTTAGAAGGGAGAGGAAGAGTCCACGTACAGAAAGAAGAAGGTCACGTGCAACTGGAGGCAGGGATAGGTGTTACTATTGCTACTATTATATAAGGAATATCAGGGTGCAGCAGAAGGTAAAAGAGGCAAGAAAGATTCTTCTCTAGAGCCTTCAGTGAGAGTGTGTTCCTACTGATACCTTCATTTCAGACTTCTAAACTCCAGAACTCTGAAGAGCAAATTTCTCTTTTCTGATGGCACCAAATAATTTCTTATGGGCAGTCTTGGAAAAATAATTCAGTTGTTTCTATTATTTTGATATTTAATAAAATCTTAAGTGAGGAGCTTAATGAAATTTTACTAGCTTCATACATCCCTATAACCGTGGCCCAGAACAAGAAACAGATGCAATCAACTCCCTGGAAGTAAACATCTTGCCCCTTTTAGCTACAATCTCACAATCTCCCACTTTTTAATTATTTATGTGTAAGAACTCACAGACAACATAAATTTGCTTTTCTTCATTTAACAATCTGTAAGATTCATCTTTCCATATGATTGTAGCTCATTTATTCTCACTGCTATCCTGTACAGCCAAGGAAGCCTGTCTTTTTGTCAATGAGGGAAGGAGCTACGCATTGTTCAACTGTCTAACTTCTCTGGCATAATCTTAAATTTTTCCTTTTTTTTTTCCACTCAGCTTCTGTAGGGTATTTCTTTGCTCTTTGTTTCCCTTTCCTTTCCAAAAGCAATCTTCATGAGGCTGTCTTTTGCACACTTTTACCTTCCTTTGATGTAGTCCTTGCTGTGAATTGCCAGGATCCTTTTTTCAGTGTTTTCACAATTATCATTGATATTTTTTCTTCCTAGAGTGATTTTAATCATCTTAAATCCTCACTCTGCACTGACATCTTTCACACAGTTTTTTCCAGAAATGTCTCATACCATCAACACTACCATGAAAATCCGTAAGGGGATACAGCAGAAGCTGGGCCATCTTCATCTTGTTGTCAACTCACAGCCTTTTCCATTCTTTGTGATAAATCAGTAACCTACTGAGTACACTGGATTTCTGAGTTCCGTGAGTCACTGTAGCAAATTAAACAAACCCAGGTAGAGTTATTGGAGCCTCAGACTTACAGCCAGTATGTCAAAAGCACAGATAACAACCTGGGCTTGCAATTGGTAGCTCAAATGGAAGTATTCTTGTGGGACTGGGCCCTTCACCTATGGAATTTGATGTTCTCTTCAGGTAGGTTGTGCCAGGGTTGAATTAATTTCTTGGTGACTCCCATTAGAACTGGGTGTCAGAATCAATATATGTATGTTCAAGATTATTCATAGAAACATTGTTTGTAACTGCAAAATACCATAAACAAACCAACATATACACAGAACCTGTTCAATCAAATCTGGTACATTCAAATGATGGAATACTAAAAAGGTGTGAATCAGAATGAGAAACAATTTCAGAAATGGATGGAATGATTTCTAACATATTGTAAAAGAAAAAAGTAAAGTGGAAAGTGTCTTTTATGTAAGAAATATGGAAAAATTAGTATGTGCATACTTGTTTATCTTTTCAAAAATAAAAATAGGAGGAAGAAAGCAAAATTAATGGAATTTATTATCTATAGTGGAGAAGGAAATATCAACCCATTCCAATATTCTTGTCTGGGAAATTCCATGGACAGAGGAGCCTGGCAGGCTACAGTCCACGGGGTCAAAAAGAGTTGGCAACTACTAAGCGACTAAACACATTTTATCTGTAGGGAGTAATTTAAAATGAGTTTGATGTTATAAGGGGTGAATGATAATATTCTCAGGATGACTTTTCATTGTGTTTGACTCTTGAAATAATGTTGATATTTTAAATTAAAAAATAAAATAAGGACTGGGGAAAAATCCTACAACTGAATAAAATTAAAAAAACCCTCACTTAAAAAAAAATGAATACTATAACCATGCTAAAGGTAAAGAAAGAAAACTAACCAAAACAACTTTGAAACACAGTATTTGACTGTTACGCCCTGATTCAGGCAAACATGAGCTGTAACAAAGTGCTGAGCTGTGGTTAATAGTGTCGTCTTCGTCCCACCCTTTCTCCCTCCCTCGCTTCCTCCCTCCTTCCTTTCTCTCTTCCTCTTTCTTGCTTTCTCTTCTCTTCTATATGTGAGTTAACAAGTCTGAAACTACTTTCAGTGTGTCCCTGTGTGTGCATGCTCAGTTGCTTCAGTTATGTCTGACTCTGTGCAACCCTATTGACTAGAGCCTGCCAGGCTCTTCTGTCCATGGAACTTTTCAGGCAAGAACACTAGAGTGGGTTGCCACTTCCTCCTCCAGGGGATCTTCCTGATCCAGGAATTGAACCTGCATCTCTTGTGTCTCCTCCACTGCAGGTGGGTTCTTTACCACTAGAGCCACCTGGGAAGACTTCAGTGTTTCTTAGGACTGAACAAATGAGTAAATACACTAATAAAAGTGAGAACCATTTTTTCACTATTAAAGACAGGATTTACATTGTGGAAAGATGGAAGCCTGTGATTTTGAAATGGAATTAGAGATAGTAGCATAAATATGCAATGTATTATACATATGGAGAGGAGAGACTGAGAAACAGAACTAAATAAGTTTGTGGAAAGTTTGTGTCCAACAAAATCTTGCTTTTCAAATACCTGGCTACACTAAAAGAAATGAGGAAACCTTGGGGAAAGAGTGAATCCAGGCTGAACACAGACTACACAATGAACCGGAAATATTTTGTTGTATAAGAATGTAAAGAAAGAGAGATGTTATGGGGAGGGAGGTGGGAGGGGGGTTCATGTTTGGGAACGCATGTAAGAATTAAAGATATTAAAATTAAAAAAATAAAAAAACTAAAAAAAAATAAATTAAAAAAAAATGTAAAGAAAGATGAGTAGAAGCATGGGGACATGTCAAAATGACACAGGAGCCAACCTGAGTGATTCTTACTGGACAAATCTGGAGGAATGTAGGCATTAATACAAATAAAATAGTAATATATTAACAATAATGATAATATTTCTTTGAATATCTTGCTGAAGATACTGCCAAGATATCTCTATCACTACTTCAGAGAACTCAGGTTAAACGAAGTGAGAAATCTTATTTTAGACAATTACTCCATCCAATCAACATCTTCATAGTAAATAACTCTCTAATCCTCTGGAGCTGATGGATTCAGAAAGAAACAACTGCAAGAGAGGGAAGCTGATTGAGCCATTAGATTTGTGTGTGGGGTTAAAATCTCCTTGAAGAGTGAAATTCCCTGAGATGTAGTCAGAATCACTGTGGAAGGTTGTGGTGATGTTCAGTAATATAGTTTAAACCAATGCAAGAAAGCTGTGTAAGTGAAACAGATCTTAAGGGACTTTCTTCACTTGATTACTTTATTGGAATGTCCATTTTTCCTAACAAGCCTGCCAAGGAGTTCTGAGAAGTTTCTCTTTTTCCCCACACTTTAATGGCTTCAGTACCCTCAAAGAGGCTTGCTTGAGCTTCCTATTTCCTAGAATTAGGATAAGCAAGTGACCCCAGAGATGGAGGACTGTGGTTGTCATATCAAAAATAAAAAGCAGTTTGTTTTTTAGGCACTGTCACACTTGATATTTGTATGGCAGTACCTACAAAATTCAAGATAAAGAGGGTGATAAAAGACACCAAGACTTTCACTGCTTTGATATGTTCTTCTGTACTGGGGTCTCTGAATCCTGCGGCATTCAATTGCATCCTCCTGTTGTGTCTCCAAAAAGAAGTAAGCAACAAGACACATGTAATCAGGCATAGTATAAAAAGGGGAATGACACCAAGATGGAGCCCAATTTGCTTTCCAAAGAGTTCACGTTTATGCATATCCATTGATCAGACTGTGTTTCTATTTTCCTTTTATTATCATTAACAATCTTCACAAAATGTGGAAAAGTAACTAATCATGAAATAAGCAAGCATCCCCAAAGAAGGAAAAGAACCATGTTGAGTCTACCCTTCAACCAGAGAAAGATGCGGTGAGAAAAACTGGATATCTTCAGGAAATAGAAGATGCTGAGGCAGGTGGCAAACCAGATACTTGATTGATTCATAACTATCCATAAGTAACCATTATATTCAACTAGGTTCCCAGAGGAATGTACATCTGAAGAGAATAACTTTAAAAATCAGTAACTATTGTCCATATCAGGCAAAATCTGGAAGTTGCTAAGCCAGCAAGAATAAAGCTGATAGTAGAGATCTTGTTTTTCATACAGTCAATGCAGCTTACCAATCCAATAAATCCATTCCCTAAAAGTTCCGATATTGACTCACTAATTGCTACAAAAATGAGACTTTCCGTTATACTTAGCATGTCTGCCAATCCCTAATATTTTTTCTGTTCCATCAATTTTAAATTACCTGATGCAAAATGAAGTATACATTGCTGCTTGACGGTAGAATGAATTTCTACTCTTTCATTTCATAAAGACTTAAAATGCCCCTGAATTACTGCCTTGGGATGGAATCCAAAACACCTTCACACAGACCCCTCCAGTTATGTGTATAAAATTTAGCTAGTCTACAGAATGTGTGACCAGACTAAATGCCTAACCACTATTTGTTAAGATGCAAATAAAAATTTCTATTTCAGGAATTCTACTTGTCCTCCAGAGTCTATTTTTGCATTTGTTACTCTGGATTGTGTAATAGGAATGCCAAATATATGCCTATAGAACACTGAACACAGTACAAACAAAAATTGGACTTCACCTTTTTCAGTGTCAACAGTAACATTGTCATTTATTTTGTGTTAATAGTGGCAGTTTAGATATATAAAGCAAAAGTAGTGCATAGCAGAGATTGTAGACACAAGCTGCTGCTTTAAAAAATATCAGTAAAACTGATTAGCCTTTAATCATGCTAACTAAGAGAAAAAGAGGCCAGAAGTGAAAACAGAGTTATCACAACTGATCCCATGGACGTTTAAGGGAGTATTACAAGCTATTCTATGTCTACAAACTTGATAAATTAGTGAAATGTATCAATTCTTTGAAAAATACCAATTGCCAAAACTCACACAAGAAGAAATAATAATGTAAATAGGTCTTAATCTATTATTAAAATGAAGAACTAATTAATAACCTTCCAAAAGAGAAAGCCCAGGTAGAGCCATTGGTAAATTTTAACAAACATTTAAGAAATACTGTAGTAATTCTCTTCAGTCTCATTTAGAAAATGGCAGAGGGAATACTTTACATCTTATTCTAAGGTCAGCCTTACCATAATAACAAAAACAGACAAAAGTATTAGTAGAAAACTAAAGACCAATATCTTTCACGACCATAGATGTGAAAATTCTCTACATATATGAGCCAATTAAATCCAAAAATGTATATAAAAAATATATAGCACAAACAACCAGGATTTAGCCTGAATATACAAACTTGGTCCAACATTTGAAATTTATTTAATGTAACCCATCACATCAACAAGTGAAAAAGAATCACACAATGTATCAGTTTATGTAAAAAAAGCTCCTGACAAAATCCAACATGATAAAAACTCCCAGTAAACCAGGAATAGAGGGAAATATCTTCCATTTGATAAATACTATATACAACAAACCTAGAGCTAACACTGCGCTTACTGGTGAAATACCCAAAGTGTTTCTACCAGTATCAGGTACAAGGCAAATACATCCTCTATCAGCACCCCTTTACAGCATGTACTGGAAACTCTAACAAATATAATGAAACAAGAAAGATAAATGAAAGGCATACAGATTGGATGGAAGAAATAAAGCTATCTTTGTTTGCAGTTGGCATGATCATCTATGTGGAAAATCCAAAAGGAGTAACCAAAGAATTTCTGAAACTGATAAGCAGCTATCACAACATAGAAAGCACATAGAAAGATACAAAGTTAAGATACAAAAGTCAGTTGCTTTCTTATACATTAGCAACGAACACATGGAATTGGAAACGAGAAACAATAACATTTCCACTGCATCCAAAAAGTTACTTAGGTATAAATATAACAAATGCAAAACCTATATAAGGAAAACTGAAAAACTCTGATAAATGAAAATAAAAAAGAGCTAAATAAATTTAACAACAGTCCACGTTTATAGATAAGACTCAATATTGTCAAAATGTCAGTTACTCCACACTTGATTTATTGATTCAATGCAATCCCAAACCTCAGCATGTGATTTTGTTGATACTGACAAACTGATTCTAAAGTTTATATGAAGAGTCAAAACCCAGAATGGCCTAATCGCTATTGAAGGAGAAGAATCAAGTCAGAGAACTGACACTACTTAGGTCAAGATTAAACAAGAGAGTGTGATATTGGCAAAAATAATAAGCAGATAGATAGAACATGCTTCCTTGGTGGCTCAGAGGGTAAAACATCTGCCTGCAATGTGGGAGACCCGGAAATTGAGCCAGGAAGATCCCCTGGAGAAGGAAATGCCAACCTACTTCAGTATTCTTGCCTGGAGAATCCTATGGACAGAGCCCGCTGGTAGGCTACAGTCCATGGGATTGCAAAGAGTTGGAGACGACTGAGTGACTTCACTCAAATGGAATATAATAGAGAACCTATAAATATAATCAATTGATATTAAATATAATCAATATATATAATCGATTGATATTCAACCAAAGAGCAAAAGCAATACAATGGAGCATAGATAGTCTTTTCAATAAATAGTGCTGGAGCAACTGGAGATCCATATGCAAAAAAATGAATTTAGTCACATACCTTACATAATTCACAAACATTAATTCAAAGCACATCATAGACCAAAATGCAACAAACAAAATTATAAAACTCTTAGAAGAAAACAGAAGAAAACCCAGATGATCTTGGCAATGGCAATGACTTTTAAGATAAAATAGTAAAGGCAAAATTTGTGAAAGATGTAATTGATAAGCTTGACTTTATTAAAAACATATTCTGCTCTGCAAAAGATAAAGTCAAGAGAACAAAAAGACAAGTAACAGATCAGGAGGAAATATTTGCAAAAGACATATATAATAAATGACTGCTATTCAGAATATAACAAGAATTCATACTACTCAACAAAATGTAGATAAGAAGCTGAACTAATATTTGGGCCAAAGATTTTAATATACTTCACCAAAGAAGATATACAGGTATCAAATTATGATATTTTGCTGGCAGTGTGTCCCTGATCCATGAATAAAATCCTGACTGATTTGAATAAACTGAAATAGAGGAGTTGCAATCTTTGGTTTAAAAAAAGTTGTCTGTCTCCAGCAGGGCAAGAATAAGAAAATAGACACAGTTGTCATTGGCAATTATAACCCCCAGAGAGAGGAACTCTAGGATGAAGACCCTAAGGTCAACAGGATAGAGAAGTAAATAACCTGAGTCTTTGGTCATGGATTGGAATTGACTCTACCTTAGATGCCTGCTGCTGCTGCTGCTAAGTCGCTTCAGTTGCATCAGACTCTGTGCGACCCAATAGAAGGCAGCCCACCAGGCTCCCCCGTCCCTGGGATTCTCCAGACAAGAACACTGGAGTGGGTTGCCATTTCCTTCTCCAATGCATGAAAGTGAAAAGTGAAAGTGAAAGTGAAAGTGAAGTCGCTCAGTCGTGTCCAACTCTTTGCGACCCCATGGACTGCAGCCTACCAGGCTCCTCCGTCCATGGGATTTTACAGGCAAGAGTACTGGAGTGGGGTGCCATTGCCTTCTCTGACATAAATGAAATAATTAATTTTCTTATAGTTTACACTAGTTTGAGACTAGATTTATTTTCTTAATACCCAAAAGCTTCCTGACTAATATACTCTCCCAAATATTGCTAATATGTACACATTCCCAGGGGTTGATACATGTTGCATATAATAAGGCACGATGTTTCATATTACCTTAGGAATATTAACAATTAATGACTAATTCTTTTTATCTGTGGAAACATCACTCAGTATCAAAGGTTAATATAATTAAGAATATATTAACATTTTCCAATCATCTAGCAATATTTATTAAACCATAACCTTATTCAAAATAGAAAATTGGCAGAAAAATATCTAATTTCTTTAAGCTATGCACCTTTATATATATTTCCATAATTTATGTTAATTTATTTGAATAGTTTCACTTTTTCAGGGTAAAAGAGATTTTATTTTAGCGTCTTTACCAAAGTCCTTAGGTTTTCTCTATTGTCTTTTCAAGGAAAGCTCACTTTCAGTGTCACCACACAAACTAAGTTGTAAATGTCACATACTAGCATAAAGAGAATTTCCATTTCACCAGGAACCAAAATTTCATGCAAAGCAGACAACATTTTCATGGTAAATAAATCTTAAGCATCAGATTACTTCAGAAGGGAAAAATTTTAATAAGCTATTAAAAATATTCAGGAGAGTCCTGTTCTATGCAGAAACCTAGAAATTACCTAGAAAGCCTTTACAAAAGAGCTTTAATATTTCATTAAATAGCTGAATCTATCCAAATATTTCAATAAGAATAAAGAAGCTCCCTGCCAAGCAAGAGACATAGGTTTGATCCCTGGATTGGGAAGATCCCCTAGAGAAGGAAATGGCAACCTACTCCAGTATTCTGGCTTGGAGAACTCCATAGACAGAGGAGCCTGGCAGGCTACAGTCCATAGAGTAACGTTAGACTTGGGCATGACTTAGCAACTCAACAACAAATATATACTAAAGTATTTATGGTTTTAGTATATTTCTGTGCATTGTCTTAAAAGAATTCAAGAAAGATTATGGTATTCATTCAACAAAATTTTAGTCAATAAAGATTTTAATTAAGTATTTATTGAAATATTAAATGTTCTTATATTGAGTATACAAAAAGGCACAGATACATTCTGTATTCACTTGGTTTATAGATTGTTATGTCAAAGAATGTGTTCTTAATATTTCTAGGTTTTGGGGGTGAGCGAAGTGTAGCATCACTACAAACAAAGCTAGTGGAGGTGATGGCATTCCAGTTGAGCTATTTCAAATCCTGAAAGATGATGCTGTGAAAGTGTTGCACTCAATATGCCAGCAAATTTGGAAAACTCAGCTGTGGACACAGGACTGGAAAAGGTCAGCTTTCATTCCAACCCCAAAGAAAGGCAATGCCAAAGAATGCTCAAACTACTGCACAATTGCACTTATCTCACACACTAGTAAAGTAATGCTCAAGCCAGGCTTCAGCAATACATGAACTGTGAACTTCCAGATGTTCAAGCTGGTTTTAGAAAAGGCAGAGGAACCAGAGATCAAATTGCCAACATCCGCTGGATCATGGAAAAAGGTAGAGAGCTCCAGAGAAACATCTATTTCTGCTTTATTGACTATGCCAAAGCCTTTGACTGTGTGGATCACAATAAACTGTGGAAAATTCTGAAAGATATGGGAATACCAGACCACCTGACCTGCCTCCTGAGAAATCTGTATGTAGATCAGGAAGCAACAGTTAGAACTGGACATGGAACAACAGACTGGTTCCAAATAGGAAAAGGAGTACGTCAAGGCTGTATATTGTCACTCTGCTTATTTAACTTATATGCAGAGTACATCATGAGAAACACTGGGCTGGAGGAAGCACAAGCTGGAATCAAGATTGCCAGGAGAAATATCAATAACTTCAGATATGCAGATGACACCACCCTTGTGGCAGTAAGTGAAGAAGAACCAAAGAACCTCTTGATGAAAGTGAAGGAGGAGAGTGAAAAAGTTGGCTTAAATCTCAACATTCAGAAAACGAAGATCATGGCATCTGGTCCCATCAATTCATGGGAAATAGATGGGGAAACAGTGGAAATAGTGGCTGATTTTATTTTTGGGGGCTCCAAAATCACTGCAGATGGTGACTGCAGCCATGAACTTAAAAGACGCTTAGACTTTGGAAGGAAAGTTATAACCAACCTAGGCAGCATATTCAAAAGCAGAGACATTACTTTGCCAGCAAAGGTCCATCTAGTCAAGGCTATCATTTTTCCAGTGGTCATATATGGATGTGAGAATTGAACTGTGAAGAAAGCTGAGCGCTGAAGAATTGATGCTCTTGAACTGTGGTGTTGGAGAAGACTCTTGAGAGTCCCTTGGACTGCAAGAAGACCCAACCAGTCCATCCTAAAGGAGATCAGTCCTGGTTTGCTAGTTGGAAGGACTGATGTTGAAGCTCAAACTCCAATAGTTTGGCCACCTGATATGAAGAGCTGATTCACTGGAAAAGACCCTGATGCTTTGAGAAAGATTGAGGGCAGGAGGAGCAGGGGACGACAGAGGATGAGATGGTTGGATGGCATCACCAACTCAATGGACATGGGGTTTGGGTGGACTCCGGGAGCTGGTGATGGACAGGGAGGCCTGGAGTGCTGTGGTTTATGGGGTGGCAAAGAGTCAGATACGACTCAGCAACTGAGCTGCAGTGTAACAGTTAATTTTGTTTTATAAACTGGTAACTGATCAATATTTTTGAATATCTTTGGATGAAAAAAAACACTCTATACAAAGTCAATAGTGTTTAACTGCAACTTCATGCCTAAAAATGCTTCTTTATTAATCTTAATATTCTAAATGGTTTAATTTATTTTTGAAACTTCATCTGTAAAATTGATAACTATTATCATAATGTATTGCTTTAAAATTTCTTTTACCATGTGTTTAGTGCCAAGAATGCCCTCTTATTTCTTTCAGCTTCTTTATTTTTCTCGTTTGCCCCTTTGCAATTTCAGTTTCTATGTTTTGATTTTTGTTATCTTATATTTTCTCTCTTCTTTCATAGAATTGTTTTCTTGAATTTGTTGGGGAACAGAGGGCAATGGCATCCCACTCCAGTACTATTGCCTGGAAAATCCCATGGATGGAGGAACCTGGTGGGCTGCAGCCCATGGGGTTGCTAAGAGTTGGACACGACTGAGCGACTTCACTTTCACTTTTCACTTTCATGCATTGGAGAAGGAAATGGCAACCCAATCCAGTGTTCTTGCCTGGAGAATCCCAGGGACGGCTGAGCCTGGTGGGCTGCCATCTATGGGGCTGCACAGAGTTGGACACGACTGAAGCGACTGAGCAGCAGCATTCAGCACATATTACTCAAGAATTTCTGCTCTCTGCAGTTACTCTTTTTTAAAGTTGTGTTTTACATTTACCTCTGTGCTGTATATGGGTTTCAGTATTTTTGTCTTTTCTTTTCATTTGCTTACTCAATCTTAAACAGTAAGACTTCAAATTAAACCTGCAATTTCCCCATGATTCTACTGAGTGGATTTTGGATTAGCTTACTTTTCAGTTTTGCATGGATTTAGATTATCCTTCAGTTATCAGCCTAGACAGATAATTAACTTTCTACCCAGCAATCCAGGAAGGCTGGACAGAGTCAGTTCCTCTGGCAGTTCCAATAGGGGAACAGTGTTATCTCTCTGTTTTCAGGAGCTTCTAAGATACACGTGACAGGTGCCAAACTAAATGTAACCCAGTCTCCTCCGGAGAAATAGTTTGGGGGTGTTTTACTCCTATGGGATCAACTTCCTTCATGTCATATAGAGCATTAATTTAGAATAACAGAGCCTAGGAATAACGCTTCATCCCATCAAGTTTCTGTAATGTTCTCTGAGGGACCCTCCCACAGTTTACTCAGTTCAATGCTCTTGGCTACCTCGATAACTATTTCTTCAAAACCGTCTCTGCTGCCTTGCTATTATCTGATGCCTCTTAAATTCTAGACACACACAAAGACCCCACCATAGATGTAAGATTGCTTCAATTTGCAGTTATGGAAAAGGCTGCTGAGAAAATGCCCCAGGCTGCAGTCATTGTTTTTCCAAGGCCAGAGTTCCCAGGATGCAAGTGTATTGACAGCAGACATTTGGATGTCTTTCCACTGTTACTGTTAACATAAATTCAGGTTTTTGTTTATTCCTAAAGATGAGTTCCTATAGTCCTATAGATAATATGATATTCAAAAATATCTCCTAGGAGGATTATGCAGAGGCTTTTCCTGGCAGTGATTAAGTTTATGGCTATGATGTATGAGGAGATGTAGGGGATAAAGAGTAGGTACAGTCCATGGGGCCACAAAGAGTCGGACATGACTGAGCAACTAACACACACACCTGGGTCAAAGCATAAAGGCTTCAGTTGCCAAAGTGGGACACAGATCAGTGTAAGGACACAGATGCTGCCAGGGTCTCAAGCTACTAGTTTAGGTTTGAAACTTTACAGTTTGCCCCTTAATTTATAGCACGACATATTTTGAATATTTTCTGAATTTTTTAAGTTATCTTATATTTTTTTACTTTCCTAATAGCAGATTTTCTTTCAGACTGATTAAACATTTCTCATTATTGGCACCAATGCCTCACTGTCACTCTCAGAAACTTTGCTATTTCTATTAAACAAGAAGATTAAGAAAACATACGTTTTTATTTTGTTTATGCTACAATTAAAATCATATATTTCTTTATAATTCTTTGTATTCAATAGTAAAGTACATGACCCACTGACTAAGTAGATTTATTTAAAATTTACCCTTCATACAATACATTTTTTTCACTTCCTTAAAAACTTAATTAATAAAATGTGTCATAAAGCAGTGTAGCAGACTACTTAAAATAACAAAATCAAGAACTAATAAAAGAGGTTTCAGTTCAGTTCAGTTCAGTCGCTCAGTCATGTCTGACTCTTTGTGAACCCATGAATTGCGGCACACCAGGCCTCCCTGTACATCGTATATTCGTATTATATTATACGAAACCAGTGGAGGAACACTGGAGACTCTCACTGAGTTGTTTTCTTCAGAACATAAATGGTTGCCCTCCAGTTCCTCCATCCAGTGAAGGATTACATTCTCTTGATGCAAGATCCAGCTTGCCTTAGCACATTCACAGAAGTCTGTTTTGTTTCCCATTCCCCAGAGTAAAAACAAAAGGATGAATCCAATGATAGAGGAATGCTACAGTGTTAACAACAATACAAGCAATTTCATCTTCTAGATTGAAATAGCACTAATCTAAAATAAAGGCATAATATAACAATGGAAACAGTGACAGACTTCATTTTCTTGGGCTCTGAAATCACTGCTGATGGTGACTGCCGCCATTAAATTAAAAGAAGCTTGATCCTTGGAAGAAAAGCTATGACAAACCCAGACAGAGTATTAAAAAGCAGAGACATTATTTTATCAACAAAGGTCTGTATAGTCAAAGCTATGATTTTTCCAGTAGTCATGTATGGATGTGAGAGTTGGACCATAAAGAAGGCTGAGTACCAAAGAAATGATGCTTTGAAATGTGGTGTTGGAGAAAATTCTTGAATGTCCCTTGGACTGCAAAGAGATTGAACCAGTCACTCCTAAAGGAAATCAGTCCTGAATGTTCATTGGAATGACTGATGCTGAAGCTGACACTCCAACCCTTTGGCCACCTCATGAGAAAAGTCAACTCATTAGAAAAGCCCCTGATGCTGGGAAAGATTGGAGGTGGGAGGAGAAGGGGATGACAGAGGTTGAGATGGTTGGATGCCATCACCAACTCAATGGACGTGAGTTTGAGCAAGCTCTGGGAGATGGTGAAGGACAGGGAGGCTTCCCTGCTTGTGCTGCAGTCCATGGGGCCGCAGAGTCAGACACAACTGAGTGACTGAACAACAACAACATAAGAGCAACCAAATAGTGCACAACTCAGGAAATGATGAAAGGAGCTGAAGTACTTTTAGCTCTCAAAGAACCCCTGTGCTGAAGTCCCGAGGGTCTGCGTTATGGCGTGTCATCTGCTTGGTATGTCCCCATAAGGAAAAGAGTAACAGAAAAAATATAATGAGTGATACAGACCAGGGAATGAGAGATCCAAGGCTGAAGAGAACTTGACTGCTGTGATACTGATTTTTGTGCAAACCTTTTTTCCAAGTTAAGACTTTCCTTTTCTAAATGCTTGCTGAACACAAAAGTATAAATTTTATGCTCAGAAGATTAAAAATCAAAGAGAGACAGAATTGCGACATAATGGTGAAAAAAACTCTATCTCTTCTGCACTTTTGCCAGAGAAAGAAGGGGTGGGACAAACTAGATAGCTTGAGGAAGTAGAAGACGCTGAGGCAGGCAGCATATCCAGTAGTTGAGGAGTTTCTCAGATTCCAGGAGAACTCAAAAACTCCTCTTATTATCTGCTGCTGCTACTACTGCTAAGTCGCTTCAGTCGTGTCCGACTCTGTGCGACCGCATAGACGGCAGCCCACCAGGCTCCCCGGTCCCTGGGATTCTCCAGGTGAGAATACTGGAGTGGGTTGCCATTTCCTTCTCCAATGCGTGAAAGTGAAAGTGAAGTCTCTCAGTCATGTCGGACTCTCAGCGACCCCATGGACTGCAGCCCACCAGGCTCCTCCGTCCATGGGATTTTCCAGGCAAGAGTACTGGAGTGGGGTGCCATTGCCTGGTGACTATCTAATATTTCCAGATGGAACACTAGTTTAATGCCATCTAGAAGTATGAATATCATGCTAATCCACGTGAAGACGAAGGCAAACAAGGCACTATTCTTGCTTTTGACAAAGTCAGCACAGAGTACTCCTGCAATTGATCCATTCCCCTCAATTCCTGTTATGAATTATTACAGTTCAATGATCATAAAATATTTTGATTACACTGGACATGACTGCAGAAGTGAAATCCTGGTTACTCTGGTCACTGCTGATAGAAGGCCTCTCAAGGGATGTTTTGAAAATGATACAACAGTTGAGAATACTCTTGTTCAGGGTTGTATTTTGGAGTCTGATTCAGTGCAAAAAAAAAAAAAAATATCCAATCATGAGATGAGAAAAATAGATATCTTCCTAAAAAGCACTTACAAATGTGAAAACCCTTCAAACTGCAATCTTCAAATAAGTATGAGCTCATTGACTAATTCATTCTTTTGCCATTGTCACAGGCTGAATTCTTCATTTATGAGTTTGACTGAAGGTGAAGTCATGTTTGCCAAGATGCAGTTAAGGAGATTAATGACACTGTTTTGCACTTTCTTCTACCTCAAGCAGGAAATGGATTCATGGTGGAATTTAAAGTAACAAACTCCATCCTAGATTTCTATAAATTCTGATTTCTGAGATAGTATGGCCCAGGATCCTGAATTCTTAACTGGCTATAATTTTAATTCAGTATCCTTAAAGGATATAAACACCATGCCCAGCTTTACAAACTTTTTATTAATATATCTGACCTAAAGGCTTTCCTATTTCTGGCAAATCTTGATAGGCCTGAGCTCTACACCTCCTCACTCCTAGGCCACAAAATTCCAAATTGACTAGGATCTTACGTCCAAAGCATATAAGAAGAAAAATAGGAAGATGCTCTTTCTTCCCAGAACTTTTTGCTTTCTTCTGTGTTCTCTCCTGATCTCACTGACCTTCCAACCTGACGACATTCTCAGGTCTCATCTGAGTAGATTAGAATTTTGGAAGCTAGAAGGAAATTTCAAGGAGGAAACTACTGACCCCATTTAGTCATCCATGTAAAGTTCCAGATCTTAATAGGATAATGTAGTAGGTTGAATTGTGTATCCCCAGCAAAAGGTATGACCAAGAGCTAACCCCTTGTATCTGTGAATGGGTTCTTATTTGGCAAAGAAGGCTTTGCAGATGTAGTTTGGAATCAGAATCTAAACATAATGATTGGTGTCCTTAGAAGAGAAGGGAGAGGAAATTTCAACATACAGAAAGGAGAACATTTAAGATGAAGGCAGGATTGGAGTTACTATTGCTACCATCAAAAGAATGCCTAAGTGCATCAGAAGATGGAAGAGGCAAGAAAGAATTCTTCTGTAGAGCCTTCAGAGATTCCTACTAATTTCTTCATTTCAGACCTCTAGACTCCAGAACTGTGAACAGTAAATTTCTGTTTTTTGAAGGAGGCAAATTTGTGATAATTTTTTACAGCAGTCCTGGGAAACTAAACCAGTGCTTCTATTGTTGAAAAAGTAATTAACAAACACTTAACATTTAATAACAGGACTTCCTTGGTGGCCCAGAGAGTAAACAATCTGCCTGCAATCCAGGAGACTTGGGTTCAGAAGATCCCGTGGAGGAGGGCACGGCAACCCACTCCACTGTTCTTGCCTGGAGAATCCCACGGACAGAGGAGCTTGGTGGACTATAGTTCATGGGGTTGCAAAAAGTCAGACACAACTGAGTGACTAACACTACTGCTAACATTTAATAAAATTTTAAATGAGGGGCTTCATGATTTTTTACGAACTGCGTGCATTCCTATAACCACACCCCAGACCAAGAAACAGACACAATCCACTCCCCAGAAGACAACCTCAAGCCCCTTCTAGTTACAACCATACAGCCTCCTGCTCTTTTATATTTATATGTTTAAACTCACAGAGAACATAAATTGAGTTTCTTTCATTCACATCCAGTTTGTAAGATTCATCTATATGTTTACATAGAATTGCATTTCATTTATTCTCACTGTTCTACTGTACAGCCACAGAAGCCTGTCTTTTGGCAGTAGGGTGAATAAGCTGTGCATTGTTCGGTTTTTCTTCTCTTGCATAATCTTAAATGTCCCCTTCTTCTCTTTTTCTTTTGTCACTCAGCTTCTCTAGGGCATTTCTCCATTCTTTGTTTCTCTCTCCTCTTTCAAAAGTAATCCTCGTGAGACTGACATCTCAGACTCTGCATATTTCAACTCTCTTCCTTCCTTGCTATGATCTGCCAGGATTCTTGTTCAATATTTTCACATTTAACGTGACTATTTTTCTTCATAAAGTGATTTTAGTCAAGTCTTAAATTATCACTCCATAATTAGGCCTTCTGTAAAATTTTTCCAGAAAGCTCTCATACTAATGCCAGGACCACCACAAATCTCCATAAGGAGACAGAGTGAAGCTGGGATCTTTTCATTGCTTTGCTGATTCACTTCCTTAAATATTTTCTGTAATAAACCAGTAATCTAGTGAGTACACATGTCTTTTGAACTCCATGAGCCACTCTAGGAAATTAATCAAATCCAAGAGAAGGGTTGTTGGAATCTCCAATTTATAGCCAATAAGTCAAAAGCACAGGTAATAACCTGAGCTTACAACTGGCATCTGAAGTGAGGATAGTCTTGTGAGACTGAGCCCGTAACCTATGGAATCTGATGCCCTTCAGGTATTTAAGTTCAGAGTTGAAATAATTGCTTGGTGAAGTTGGAAAGATTCCTATACATCAGAATTGGGGGGTCAGAATCAATAAATACGTATGTACAAAACTACTCATAGCACTACTGTTTGTAATTGCAAAATATCAGAAACAAACAAGCATAAACACAGAACCTGTCGGATCGACTCTGGTGCATTCAGACAATGGAGTACTACGAAGGTGTGAAAAAGAATGAGAAGTAATTTCAAAACTGGATGCCATGATTTCTTACATATTGTAAAGTGAAAAAAGCATTGTGTAAACTATTCTTCATATAAGGAATATGGAAAAATTTAATACACACTTACTTGCTTATTTTTTTCAAAAATAAAATTGGGAGGAAGAAAACAGAAACGAATGAGATTGATAATTAATACTGAGTAATTTAAAACGAAATGAAAGTTATGAGTGTTAATGATCACAGTCTCAGTATGTCTTTTGTATATTTTTGACTCTTAAAGTTGATGTTATTATTTGACATTAAAAATATAAAATACAGGCAGGGGAAAAAACAAACTACCATCACAAACAAATTTCACTTTTTCAAATGAATAATATAATCATGCTAAAAGGAAAGAAAGAGAACTTACCAAAGTTACTTTGGAACACCGCATTTTGAATTTATGCCCTGATATGGTCATATATGAGCTACAACAAAGTACTGAACCACAGTTAATAGTATTTTCTTCCCCATCCTTTCTCCCTTTTCTCCCCTCCCTCTTCTTTCCTTTCTCCCTTCATTCCTTCTTTCTGTCACTCTTCCTTTCTGTCGCTCTTACTTTCTTCTTCCCTTCCTTCCTCCTTTCTTTTCCTTCCAGAAGAGATAAAGTTAACAAGCCAGAAACTACTTGTAGTGTATGTTAGGACTGAATGAATGAGTAGATAAACCAAAGAGTTCAGTTCAGTTGCTCAGTTGTGTCCAACTCTTCGCAACCCCATGGACTGCAGCACACCAGGTCTTGCTGTCCACCACCAACTCCTGGAGTTTACTCAAACTCATGTCCATTGAGTCGGTGATGCCATCCAACCATCTTGTCCTCGGTCATCCCCTTCTCCTCCTGCCTTCAATCTTGTCCATCATCAGGGTCTTTTCAAATGAGTCAGTTCTTCGCGTCAGTTGGCCCAAGTATTGGAGTTTCAGCTTCAACATCAGTTCTTCCAATGAATATTCAGGATTCCTTCCCTTTAGGATGGACTCATTGGATCTCCTTGCAGTCCAAGGGACTCTCAAGAGTCTTCCCCAACACCACAGTTCAAAAGCATCATTTCTACGGCACTCAGCTTTCTTTATAGTCCAACTCTCACATCCGTACATGACTACTGGAAAAACCATAGCTCTGACTAGACAGACCTTTAACTGAACAAATAAGAGCCATATCTTTCATGGTTAAAAAGAGGATTTGCAACATGGTAAAAAGGAAGCTTTGGAGAAGGAAATGGCAACCCACTCCAGTATTCTTGCCTGGAGAATCCCAGGGATGGAGGAGCCGGGTAGGCTGCAGTCCACGGGGTCACTAAGGGTTGGACATGACTGAACGACTTCATTCTCAATTTTTACTTTAATGCATTGGAGAAGGAAATGACAACCTACTCCAGTATTCTTGCCTGGAGAATCCCAGGAATGGAGGAGCCTGGTGGACTGCCATCTATGGGGTCACACAGAGTCAGACATGACTGAAGCAGCTTAGCAGCAGCAGCAAGAAGAAAGCGTGTGGTTTTTAATTGAAAATTTCTAATTATAATTAACATCAGCACAGATGCATCATACATTACAATTAGAGAGATACATAGAGGCAAAGAGGGAGAAAGAAGTAAGTAGGTGTGTGTAATGTTTGTATACAACAAAAGTTTCGTTTTCTAATGCCCTTGTTCCCTCAAATAAATGAAGACTTCTTGCAGAAATAACAAATCCAGGGCTGGGTGAGGAAAAGCACAAAGTGAGCCTGAAATGTTTTGGTTTGAAAGAATGTAAGGAAACATGAAAGAAGAATGGGGACATGTCAAAAGGACACAAGAGATGATTTGAAGTGGTTTTTGCTTGACAAATCTAGAAAAATGTGGGCACTAAAATAAGTAAGAGAATTAATATAATAATAATAATTCATTGAGTTATTTTTGGTGAAGGACTATCATTGCTTCAGGGAATTCAATTAAAACACAAATAGAAATCTTGTTTTAGAGACTTACTCTTACCAGCAACATCTTTATAGTAAATAATCTCCAAGTAATTTTTGGTCTGAGGTTGATGGTTGGGAGAAACCACTGGCAAGAGAAGGAAGCTCCCTGAGCCACTTAATTTGTATATGGGATTAAAATCTCATTGAAAAGTGACATCCCTTGAGATGTAGTCAAAATCATTTTGTAAGATTTTAGTTATGTTCAAAACACAGTTAAAACCACTGCAAGAAAGCAGAGAGTGAAACAGATTTTCAGGAATTTCATCACTAGATTACTTTCTTGCAACATCCATTTCTTCCCAAGCCCGTCATGGAATTCTAAGAAGTTTCTCTTTTCCCCAGCACTTTAATGGCTTCAGTACCCTCAAAAAGTCTTGCTTCAGCTTCCTGTTTCCTAGAATTAGGATCAATGAGTGTGCACAGGGATAGAGGAGTCTGGTTGTTATACCAATAATGAGCAACAGGTTGTACAATATGCTATTAGTATAACCAAATTTCCAGCAGTAGTACCTAGCTGTTATGAAAATATTTGAACGGCTTCCATGAATTCCAGACTATTTGATTTCTGCAGTCACATCAGCAGCAAAAATGCTCACAATTTACTGTAAAATATCACCAGAACATGAATTGAATGACCAAATCTGTGTTATCACAGGGACTAAGTGGTTATTTAGATGAACTAAATACAATTTTGATGACTTTTAATTTGTGACAACCTCCCTCTTCTGCAGATCTGTGTGAGTGGTATGACTCATCACAGTCCTCTTCTCTCTCTTTTTTTAAACAGATATGCAAAAGTTCTAACAGCTCTAAGAAGCAATACTTCTCTACACTTTTTTCCTCTGGCTACTAGATTAGACAGAGGAGCCTGGCTGTCTACAGTCCACGGGGTCACAAAGAGTTGGACACAACTGAGTGTACACACACACATACATACTAGATTAGAGGTCTATCCAGGCCTTGGGAGAACTGCAGTGATACTCATGATGCAGTATATATGCAAAAGGAAGAATTCCATGAAGCAAGGCAGGTTCCACGAAGACTTGTTGATGACTTTTGTCCCAGGCCTACCTACGCAGCCAACAGTGCCTTCCTTTCAGGCCACACTTCAGGTGCCTAAGAATCACCAAGAAGAATTTCCTCATTTGGCTGTTTCCAAAAATTAAAACATATGAATGACTTGAAGGATACAGCATTTCTAACATATAACCAAACATCACAACCAGCTTGTTCTGTAGGAAAATATGTCCCCCAAATGTCATGAAAAGGCCAAATTGGTACAGGACAAAGAGCATGAGAAAGAAAAACACAGTTTTCATTGCTCTGAAATGGGCCTCCACATGGGGGTCTCTGGAATCCCTGACAGTGTGTGCAATGTTCTTCTTGTGTTTCCACAAAGAATGGAGCAACAGGAGAAAGGAAATCAGGGAAAGGAAGAAGGGTGGGAGGGACACCACAGTGTAGATAATAATAAAATTTAAATTTTTATATTCATTCACATTGCATAATTCAGTCATATTTCTCTCATGCATCTTTTGGACATGACACCAGAAGACATCAACAGTATATGGCCAAGGAAAACTTATGACTAGGAAGGGCACAGATAACAGTGGAAACATAAAAACAACCTTGTTAATTCTCCATTTTAGCCAAAGGAAAAGAGGATGGGAGAAACTGGCGATCTTCAGGAAATAAAAGACAGCAAGGCAAGTAGCAAGCCAAGTGCTTGAGTGACTGGCCAGTATCCAGATACAAAAAAATATATATTTTCTTCCCACAGTACCAAAGCCTGCCTGATAGAACATCACTGAAAAAAACATGACAGTGGTTATCCATAATTGACTGATTCTGGCAAAGGCCAAACTAGTAAGAATGAAGTCAACCAAGCTCAACTTCTGATTTCTAATCCAAGCAATGCAAATTGTGAGTCCAATAAATCCATTCCCTAAAATTCCTATTATAAATTCCACACCAGTCACAACCATGAAAACTTTCTCCAATATATTCAACATGACTGCAAAGAGAAAACTCTGATCCATAGTTTGTTGACTAATTTCCAGATGATTTATGAGATAATGATATAGGCTTTATGTTTGATTGTGCAATAGTTGTTCTTCTCCTTTTTTTTTTTTTTCAATTGTGGCTCTTCTTTTTAGCTAGGAAGCCCAGCAAGCTGTAATAAAAGTGTGCAGTCACTTTCTGTAACACTCATTGGACATTTCCATACAGCTCTGCCAAGAATTTCCAGTCAGTCCAGATCTCAGCTACAGTAATATTCTATGTACAGAGATGATTGAAAGCCCAAATTTTCATTTGCTACCATGTAAATTAAGGCCGGATTAATTTTCACTCTTTTGAATAAAAATTTGTTCTCCTCTCCCAAAGAGTTATATCATTTGATATACAAATTTGAATTGTGAAATAGGAACCTCCAACACCAATTTTCACATTAAAATTCTTTATCATGTAGATATAACCAGAAAACCCTATTCTGTTGGTAAATTATGAAACATTCACAGTAGAGGCCACTGCATTACAGGATAAGATACAGAGTCTGAAGTTTTTAGGAAACTTGGCAGGCAACATATGAATCTAATCTCAGTATCATAATCCCCCTCCATTATGAAAGACAACTTGCTGAGCATTGTACCTCTTAACCACTAAAAAGGGTACAATATTTGACAGGCCTTTTGGATTTCAGAGTTATGAAAACCTGAATGTGCTACTTTCACTTGTTTGTTTGCAGAATAATCATAATGCTGCTAATTGTGAGTAGGGCCTGAACAAGCTAAAGCTATTCAGAAAATCTAGGCTTTTCTACATGAACTGAGACAATTCAATGCTCTATGAAGTGTGGATTAAAAGAGACCAGAAAATGCAATTGGAATTAACATTAAAGTGGTCTACATCATCTGCTCATGTGATTTACTTGTGACTTTCAGACCTGTTCATAGAACCATTCAACTTCAGCTTCTTCAGCATTACTGGTCAGGGCATAGACTTGGATTACTGTGATATTGAATGGTTTGCCTTGGAAACAAACAGAAATGATTCTGCTGATTTTGAGACTGCATCCAAGTACTGCATTTCAGACTCTTTTGTTGACTATGAGGGCTACTCCATTTCTTCTAAGGGATTCTTGCCCACAATAGTAGATATAATGGTCATCTGAATTAAATTTACCCATTCCAGTCCACTTTAGTTCACAGATTCCTAAAATGTCAATGTTCACTCTTGCCATCTCCTGTTTAACCATTTCCAATCTGCCTTGATTCATGGACTTAACATTCCAGGTTCCTATACAATATTACTCTTTACAGCATCAGACTTTACTTCCATCACCTGTCACATCCACAAATGGGAGTTGTTTTTGCTTTGGCTCCATCCCTTCATTCTTTCTGGAGTTATTTCTCCACTCCTCTATAGTATTATATTGGGCACCTACCAAACTGGGGAGTTCATCTTTCAGTGTCATATCTTTTTGCCTTTTCATACTGTTCATGGGGTTCTCAAGGCAAGAATACTGAAGTGGTTTGACGTTCCCTTCTCCAGTGGACCATGTTTTGTAAGAACTCTCTGCCATGACCCATCAACCTTGGGTGGCCCTGCATGGTGTGGCCCTCATAGCTTCATTGAGCTAGACAAGGCTGTGGTCCATGTGATCAGTTTGGTTAGTTCTCTGTGATTGTGGTTTTCAGTCTGTCTGCCCTCTGATGGATAAGGATAAGAGGCTTATGGAAACTTCCTGATGGGAGAAACTGACTGAGGGGGAAACTGGATCTTGTTCTGATGAGTGGGGCCATGTTCAGTAAATCTTTAATTCAATTTCCTGTCAATAGGTGGGGCTGTGTTCCCTCCCTGTTGCTTGACCTGAGGTCAAACTATGGTGGAGGTAATGAAGATAATGGTGACCTTCTTCAAAAGGTCCCGTGCATGCCCTGCTGCACTCAGTCCCTCCAACTCTGCAGCAGGCCACCACCGACTCACACCTCTGCCGGAGATTCTGGACACTCATGGGCATGTCTGGGTCAGTTTCTTGTGGGGTCACTGCTCTTTTTTCCTGGGTCCTGGTGCACACAAGGTTTTGTTTGTGCCCTCCAAGAGTCTGTTTTCCCAGTCCTGTGTAAGTTCTGGTGGTTCTATGGTGGGGTTAATGGCGACCTCCTCCAACAGGGCTTATGCAATACCCAGGTCTGCTGCACCCACAGCCCCTGCAGCAGGCCACTGCTAACCCTTATCTCCACAGGAGACAGTTCTGGCTCAGTCTCTGGGTTGGGCATACATTTTGTATGCCCAGATCTGAGCAGCTCAGGCAACTGGGTGCTTGATGAGTGCACTGTCCCAGGTGGGCTGTGTGCCTCAGTCACCTCCCGTGTCCCAACTGCTTGGTTTTCTGGGTGTGCCACGAGAGCACCATCTCAGATAGGCCATATGTCTCCTCTGGAGAGCTGATCTCAGGCTGTAAGCCTCCTGGTGGAAGATGCCATCTCTGGGGCTGAGATTGTAGCAGCCCCTTGCCTTCGGGCTCTGGATGTCTCAAGCCCCCAGGTGGGGAGAGGCTGGTAAATAGCTGGTACACAGCTGGCTAGCTCTCCTTTGGTAGTCACTCAATCCATTGTTCTGTGAGCAGGCCAGGATGCCCATTAGGTTGTTAGGTTAGAGTCTTTTGTGGGAAAGTTCTCTTTTCTGCAGTTGCAATTAGGTGTGTATTCTGTGGGGTTTTTTGTTTTTTTTGTTTTTTCTTTTTTTCCTTCTATTTTCTCTCCTGGTTATGTTGCCTTCTGAGATTCCAAAAGTCCCCACAGACCCGCCTGTGAGAGGGTTTCCTACTGTGTGGAAACTTCTCCTCCTTCACAACTCTCTCCCCAGGAAGGTCTCCTCCCCGACTACAGCCATAAAATTAAAAGACACTTGTTCTTTGGAAGAAAAGCTATGACCAACCTAGACAGCATATTAAAAAGCAGAGACATTACTTTACCAAGAAAGGTCTGTCTAGTCAAAGCTATTGTTTTTCCAGTAGTCATGTATGGATGTGAAAGTTGGACTATAAAGAAAGCTGAGCACCAACAAATTGATGCTTTTGAACTGTCGTGTTGGAAAAGACTCTTGAGAGTCCCTTGGACTGCAAGGAGATCCAACCAGTCCATCCTAAAAGAAATCAGTCCTGAATATTCATTGGAAGGACTGATGTTGAAGCTGAAACTCCAATACTTTGGCCACGTGGTGTGAAGACCTGACTCACTGGAAAAGACCCTGACGTTGGGAAAGATTGATGATGGGAGCAGAAGGGGACAACAGAAGATGAGATGGTTGGATGGCATCACAAATGTGATGGACATGAGTAGACTCTTGGAGTTGGCGATGGACAAGGAAGCCTGGTGTGCTGCAGTCTATGGGGTCACAAAGAGTCGGACCGGACTGAGCAACTGAAATGAACTGAACTGAACTGAACTGAACTTCAGACCTGTTCAAGATGTCTCTATTCTACATAATTTCTACTTAATTATAGATTGCAACTATCCATGCCAAGATTTGTGGCTTAGTGGCTCATATAACATCCAGTTCATGATGATCACATGAATAATGAACATTGGTGGCTCAGATGGTAAAAGAATCTGCCTGCAATGCAGGAGACCTGGGTTCGATCTCTGGGTTGGGAAGATCCCCCGGAGAAGGGAAGAGCTGTCCACTCCAGTATTCTGGCCTGGAGAATTCCATGGACAGAGGACACTGGTGGGATACAGTCCATGGAGTCTCAAAGAGTTGGACATGACTGAGCGACTTTCACATGCTTCCCTGGTGGCTCAGAGGTTAAAACGTCTGCCTGCAGTGCGGGAGACCTGGGTTCGATCCCTGGGTCAGGAAGATCCCCTGGAGAAGGAAACGGCAACCCACTCCAGTATTCTTACCTGGAGAATCCCATGGACGGAGGAGCCTGGAGGACTGTAGTCCACGGGGTCGCAAAGAGTCGGACAAGACTGAGCGACTTCACTTTCACTTCACTATGAGGACATAGTGGCATGATTGTTCTGCATGATATACCGTAGACTTACAGATCCACTTGGGCTTTCCCAGGTGGCGAGAGTGGTAAAGTAAAGAACCCTCCGGCCAATTCAGGAGACGTAAGAGAAGCAGTTTCATTCCCTGGGTCAGGAAGATCCCTGGAGCCAGGAATGGCAACCACTCCTGTATTCTTGTCTATCAAGGAGGGTCTCTATCTTAGGCTCTTCCAATAAATGATGGTAGAAGAAGACTGTAAGCCCAATGACGGAAAATGGGATTTGTTATCTCCCGTTTACTTCCAGCTGGATTCCTACATGCTCCCTGTCTACTCGTTGTTTCTGTGAGCACGACTCCAGCAGTGTTTCTTCATCCTGCCAGCATTTCCTTCCCCTCAGAGCAGCTGAATCCAGTTTTCAGCTTTTCTGGTGCTGCACTGAACACTCCCTCGGTACACCAGCCTGCTCCCCCTCTTCTGAGTGTAATCCCAGCACAACCTCTCCCTCGTGTTCAGAAGGCCACTTCTATAGGCTGAGTCACAGTGCCAGTTGAGCAATGTATATTCCTTAAGGTCTGAAATTCAGTGCCATGGGTTCCCTTTTCTAGGTTTCTAAGCTTTAATCATTTTAACCTCTCTCCTTTGTTCCTTAACCCTAGGAATGACAGCTACTTCCTGTGGTTGCTCTCTTCATCACCCTGTAGGGTTCTCTTTCTACTCTTTCAGTTATTTTATTAACAACTCTATACCCAGTTAACAAATCTTTATATTAAAATATTTTTTTCAAATCGATATGGTAGTTTCCTTCTTCTGATCTACTTTGGTTGATATATCCATCCATTTAAATCTTAATTTTAAATAGTATTATTTTAGTTCTTAGAAGTCCATTTGTGATTCTTTCATAGATTCTATTCCCAGGCAGCAGAGTTGTAGGCTTATTGTTAGGATAAAACTTTTTAATTGATTTGCTTCCACTTAATGACTTTTAAAAATTTAGTTCCTCTAGAGTTTAGGTTGGCAAATTATGGTCCACAAGCTGCTGCTTATTTTTGTAAATAAAGTTGTTGAAATACAGCTATGTCCATTCATTTATGTATTGGCTATGGCTGCTTTTGAGCTACAATGGCAGAACTCGGTAGTCACAGCACCATATAACTTGGAAAATCTAAAACATTTACTCTCTGACTCTTTACAGAAAAATGTTCACTGACTTCTATGCTAGAGTCATGCCATCAGGCTAGCACAAGGGCTTGGCTCCCTCTAGTTTCACTTTTGTGCACCAAGGTGTAAGCTGTTCAACAGGATGAAGGGGAGTTTCCCTCAGTGTTTTGGCAGAGGCTTTGGAGACATATTGAAGTGTCCTAGAAAGTCTGTACTAAAGATGATGATACCAGTTTTGTGGTTCTGTTTCCCTTAGCATGTCACCATATGATTAATATGGAGATTTAAGAGAAGAGGCTAAAAGAGATCATTTCTTTGAAGAGAATAATCAGTTTATCTCACCATCTAAATGAAAGGAGAAGCATGTATAGAAATTGACATATATCTCCTAGAGACTGGGGAACAAACAGCTGGGATTATACCTGAAAAAGTCTATAAGACAAAACGTGGCTATAGAATGGTTAGAGCAGAGAGGACTGCTTGAGAATGGCTGCCCTTCCAGAGTTCACTGGGGCAAGGTTCTTGTTTCTCATGGGCCAGATATGATCTTTATAAAGGGAGCTTGACATAGGTCACTTGAAAGGGAACTCCTAAAAATCATCTCATGAAAGGGAAAAGTAATTCAGGCAGATACCGTTCAGGAAAAGTTCAACAGCAGAAACCAGGAGCATAATCATTTCATATGATTCAGTTCCTTTAAGGAATCAGCACAGGAACCTCAGATAGGACAGCCTATGTGAAAATATTCTAATAAAACCCACAAAGGTGCTGATGGTAAAAGGTCAATGCTGCAAACTTAGGGTGTTTCAACCCTGCATATTCCAAAGAAACATTTGACACTTGACTGACTCTGGAAGAGAACCTCTAAGTGCTTGGAATATCCTGCCTAGCAAGAGTATCTCTGAATACCTGGGGTCTTGAGTCACACCAGATAGTTTAGTTTGTACTAACAATGTAATCTATAGGGATTTCTTTTTTGTTTTCTTGGGGTTCAGAGCTATGCTGTTTCAATTTGAGCTGGAGACCAAGAAGTTACAATCAATCACATGAGTGCCCCATGTTTATGTCACTAATCCCTAATAAAACCCCTGGACACCAAGGCTCCAGTGAGTTTTTCTCACTGGCAATACTTTACATGTGTGGTCAGACATTCATCATTACTGTGTGAACCAAGCACTGTTCATATAAAGCCACCAGGAGAGGACAATTTGAAAGTTGTGTCTGTCTTCTCCTGGGCTCCGCTCTACTTTATGTACCTTTGGCCTTTGCTGATTTTCATCAATATATTTTTATTTTAATAAACTATAACAGTGACTGTACTGAGCTCTCTGGGAGTCATTCCTTGGGAATCATCAAACTTCAGAGTGTCTTTACAGAATGAATCTTCATTAAAATATTCAGGATGACTGATAGCTTTTGACAGCCTCAAAGAGAAATGTAGATGATGCTAGCTATAGACAGAATCATAAAGGAACCAAAGGCAGCACAGATGATGGGGAGATAAATAGCAATCTGCAACAAAATCTTCTCCTATGTTAGATTTCCAGGCTTGAATGGGGTCTGAAATTGCTGAATGGGAGAACTTTTATATTGAATGACAAATTTAAATTTTATTTTTCGTTTGGGCTGCACTTGATGCATGAGTGATGATAAAAACTGTGGGGGCTGCCTAAGAAAAGGCAGAGAAGAATAACTTCTTATTCTTGAAAGAGAAGAATAACTCAGTAAAATAGGATAGAAGGGGCAGTGGCGGGAAAAAATAAATTTGCTTACTGTTTTTTTGGTGCTTGAAAACAAGTTGCTTTTACATCATATGTAGACAAAGTCTTTTTATACTCTACTCTTTAAAAATGCAGGCATCCCATATCTACATTGAATTGCCCTAGGAAGGGATCAAAAGCAAAAACTTCTGTCAAAACATGGGATTCCTGAGAACAGCAGTGTTAACAAGTAGCACTCAGTACCCAAATTAGCACTCTATCTGGGAAATGAGAAGAATGAAAGACTACTCTGCATTTTAAAGTATTCAGTAGTTTCTGTATTTTCTTCCTTCATAATAAACTCTACTGTGCCCTATGCTCTGGGCCATCTATTTTCTAAGTCCTGTTGAACTGTGATGTTGGAGAAGACTCTTGAGAATCCCGTGGACTGCAAGGAGATCCAACCAATCCATTCTGAAGGAGATCAGCCCTGGGTGTTCTTTGGAAGGAATGATGCTAAAGCTGAAACTCCAGTACTTTGGCCACCTCATGCAAAGAGTTGACTCATTGGAAAAGACTCTGATGCTGGGAGGGATTGTGGGCAGGAGGAGAAGGGGACGACAGAGGATGAGATGGCTGGATGGCATCACTGACTCAATGGACGTGAGTTTGGGTAAACTCCAGGAGTTGGTGATGGACAGGGAGGCCTGGCATGCTGCGATTCATGGGGTCGCAAAGAGTAGGACAAAACTGAGCAACTGAACTGAACTGTGGTTTCACTCTTATTCAGCTATTTATTTGAGACCACCCGTGGTACATGATCAAGAAATAATCTGGTTCTAATGAGTGTTGCAACTGCACCTCTAGGCGTCTGTTAAGGTGGTGTAGTAAAAATTTAACCTGCCAGTTCATTCTACGCTCATTATTTCCCCAGCACACTTTCAGGTCATGTTGTTGTTGTTTTTGTTGTTCAGTTGCTAAGTTGTGTCTGATCCCTAGGACCCCATGGACTGCAGAACACCAGGTTGCCCTGCCCTTCACTATCTCCCTGAGTTTGATCAAACTTCATGTGCATTGAGTTGGTGATGCCATCCAACTATTTCATTCTCTGTTGACTCCTTCTCCTCTGCCCTCAATCTTTCCCAGCATCAGGATCTTTTCCAGTGATTTGGCTCTTCCCATCAGACGGCCAAAGTATTGCAGCTTCCACTTCAGCATCAGTCCTTCCAATGAATATTCAGGATTGATTTCCTTTGGAATAACTGGCTTGATCTCCTTGCTGTCCAAGGGACTCTCAAGAGTCTTCTCCAGCACCACAGTTCAAAAACATCAATTCTTTGGCACTCAGCCTTCTTTATGGTCCAGCTCTCACAGCTGTACATGACTACTGGAAAAATCATAGCTTTGACTATATGGACCTTTGCCAGCAAAGTGATGTCTCTGCTTTTTATTATGTCATCTAGGTTTGTCATAGCTTTTCTTCCAAGAAGCAAGCATCTTTTAATTTTGTGGCTGCAGTCACTGTCCACAGTGATTTTGGAGTCCGAGAAAAGAAAATTTATCACTGTTTCCACTTTTTCCTCATCTATTTGCCATGAAGTGATGAGACCGGATGCCATGATCTTAGTTTTTTAATACTGAGTTTTAAGACAGCTTTTTCACTCTCTTCTTTCATCTTCATCAAAAGACTCTTTAGTTCCTCTTCCTTTTCTGTCATTAAAGTGGTATCATCTGTATACCTGACGTTGTTATTTCTTGTGGCAGTCTTGATTCCAGCTTGTTCATCATCCAGCCTGGCATTTCTCATGATTATTCTGCATATAAGTTAAATAAGCAGGGTTAACAATATAAAATCTTGATGTACTCCTTTCCCAATTTTGAACAGGTCCATTGTTCCATGTCCAATTCTAACTGTTGCTTTTTGTTGCATACAGGTTTTTCAGGGGACAGGTAAGGTGGTGGTTTGGTATTCCTATCTCTTGAATTTTCAGTACTTTGTTATGACTGGCATAGTCAAAGTCTTTAGTATAGTCAATGAAGCAGATTGTTTTTTTTAATGATCCAGCAGATTGTTTTTTAATGATCCTGCTTTTTCTATGATCCAGGAGATGCTGGCAATTTGATCTCTGTTCCTCTGCTTTTTCTAAATCCAGTTTCTGCATCTGGACATTCTCAGTTCACATACTGCTGAAACCTTAGTTTGAAGGATTTTGAGCATAATCTTGCTAGCATGTGAAATGAGTGCAATGGTATGGTAATTGGAACATTATTTGGCACCACCTTTCTTTGGGATTGGAATGAAAACTGACCTTTTCCAGTCCTGTGACCACTGCTGAGTTTTCCAAATTTGCTGACATGTTGAGTGCAACACTTTCACAGAATCACCTTTTAAGATTCTAAATAACTCAGCTGGAATTCCATCACCTTCACTATCTTTGTTCATAGTAACATTTTCTAAGGCCCACTTGACTTCACATTCTAGGATGTTTGACTCTAGGTGAGTTGAACACACCATTATGGTTATCCTGGTCATTAAGACCTTTTCTGTATATTCTTGCCACCTCTTCTATTTCTGTAAGGTCCTTGCATTTCTGCTTTCTAGTGTGCCCATCTTTGAGTGGAATGTTCCCTTGGTATCTCCAATTTTTTTGAAGAGATCTCTAGTCTTTTCCATTTATTATTTTCCTCTATTTTTTTGCATTGTTCATTTAAGAAGGCTTTCTGATCTCTCCTTAGTATTCTCTGAAATTCTACATTCAGTTGAGTAAACCTTTCCCTTTTTCCTTTGCCTTTAGCTTATCTTCTTTTCTCAGCTATTTGTAAGGCCTCCTCAAACAACCAGTTTGCCTTCTTGTATTTCTTTTTCTGGGGGATGGTTTTGGTCACCCTCTCCTGTACAATGTTACAAACCTCTGTCCGCAGTTCTTCATGGACTCTGCCTACCAGATCTAATCCCTTGAGTCTATTTGTCACCTCCACTGTTAATACATTAGCCACAGTAATGACCTGAGGCTTTAAAACAACTTTATTTTTGTGTTCAGATATTCAGCTTTTATTTTTAATTAAAATTTCAACATATTCCTGAACATATTTACTCTCCTTATTTTGGTGCTCTTTTCTATTTTTAAATGAAAACTTAAAATAATTAACTTTCTTTAGGAATTAAATCTCTCTATATCTTTATAAGTGTAAATATATCTACATTAATACATATTTATGGCTATTCTTTATATATACATATGTTTTTATGAAATCAATATAGTACAAATTAGGTGAGATTAAACTAATATTTTGCTTAACATAAAATGCATGATTTTACTGTTAGTTATATCATCACTATCTTGATGGAAACACAGCAAAATCCTTTTCTTTTGGCATTTTCCAGGAAAATTTTTTTTCCTGTCATTTGTTGTTCAGCCACTCGGTCGTGTCCACCTCTTTGTGACCCCATGGACTGCACCAGGCCAGGATTCTAATCACATTGTGCAGCTCATCCAACCTGGGACTGAATCCAGACCACAGCAGTAAAAGGCCAGAATCCTAACCACTAAGCTACCAAGGGAACTCCCAAGAAGATATTTTCAATAAGGCTCAATCACCTATCACAGAATAGAATTTAAACAGTCAGGATGAAAATAAAAATATAAATATCAAGTCCTGTTTGTTGTCTTCATTCTTGAGAGGTCATCATCACTTCAGGCTTATTTTTGGAAGAGTTTTCTTAGATTCATGTAACCCCTCAGCTTCCTTAGGACACAGAGTGAAGCCTTTTTCAATTTGCTGTTCCACAAAATCAGAAGCAAAGGGTGGCCAGAAGGACAGAAAAATAACAGCATGTTCACAAAAATCTTTGCCACAAAACTACCGAGAATGTGATTGGCCCACACTGTCATAATATTGCTCAAATAGTGTAGAATGAAGAGGAGTAGGAATGAAATCATAGCCTTCAGGGCTCTCACATGGGCTTCCGAGCTACAGTCTACACCCTTCATACGCCTGAGATGACCACATAAGGAGAGGATTAAAAGGAGAAAGGAGGCCAGGGACACTACAAAGGGGATGAGGAACATTATGGCAAAGAACAAATCGTATCTTATCATTAGAAAGTCCAATGTCACATTTTTTTTGCTGTTTACCTGGTTTTGGAACAGGATTTCAACTGCCATATTCTTTTGAAGAAGGCACAAGCAGAAAGAGAAGACAGCCCCCGGTGCAATAATGAGAAGCACCTTGTGAATTCTCCGTTTCATCCAGAGGAAAAGGAAATTAGAAAAGTTAGCTATTCTGAGGAGATAGAAGACACTGATGCAGGTGGTGCAGGCTATGGAGAAATAATTGGATCCTGTCCAGAGGAACCCCAAATTTATCAGGAGATTCTTGTTGTACTGTATTTCCTCAGAGATTACATATAAACCTGTACTTGAAATCATTATGCACAGCACAAATATTCTGGAAATAGCCAAGCAGGTGAGAATAAAGTCAATCAGGGAGAACTTCCTGCTCCTGATCCAATCAATACAGTTAACCAGGACAATGAATCCATTTCCCAAAATACCCAGTAAGAATTCTCCAGCAGAAATGATCATAAGTATATTGTTCAGTGTTCTCTCCATGCCTGCTGATAGGAAATCTCTGCCTTCAGTACGCCACTGACTTATAAATGAGGTGTTACAGATTTATGCATTCAAAGCTCTAATGTTCAATAAGTTCCTTTTCCATGCACTTTAATATTCACTGGCAAAAAAATAAAAGCCTTCAAGATCCTCCCAAAGTCTTAGTTATCTTTAGGAAACCACCTTTATTCCTCTCAAGATCTCAGCTAGTAATTTTCAAGGCAAATATTATGTATGTGTCGCCACTGCTGTAACACTGCTTGTAATTTCCATGTAAAGTTATGCACTAGAATTTGAATCCTGGTTTGCTAACATACAAGATAGAGATCAATTTTTAGATTTTTTTTTTTAGGATATAGACACTTTTTTGTTTCATTCAGTTCAGTTATAAGCCAGAAACACTAAACTCCAATCTAGAAAATGTCTTGTCTCGATCTGGATGCTCTGAGAAACAGAGCATTACTGAAGAAAGTGCCTGGACAGTAGAAGGTGGCTGGGGAGCTGTTATACTAGCATATAAGTCTGACTCTTGGAGAGGGAGAGGAAATGAAAAAAGAAAAGTCGTAGTAAACAATCCTAACAAGTTCTAAGAAAGTTCTAAGAAGGCCAGTGGGCAGTGTCAAGGCAATGGTGCACATCAGAGGGGTCCTGAGCCTCCTGGGAGCAGGACTGCCACTGAATCTCTGCTCTGTTCAGTCACTGACTGGGAGCACCTTGTAAGAGGGAATGGGATTGCAGGGCATGGGACAAAGGCTTATCAACTGTTGAGGAAATATAATTAAAAGCAAAATCTCCTCCCAACCTGGAAAATCTTGCCACAGGATAGTAGAGAAAGAAGACAACTTTGTTATTGAATAACAAACTATAAAAATAAAAAAGCTATAACAAACCTAGGTAGTATATTAAAAAGCAGAGACATTACTTTGCTGACAAAGTTCTGTCTAATCAAAGCTATGTTTTTCCCAGTAGTCATGTATGGATGTGAAAGCTGGACCATAAAGAAGGCTGAGCACCAAAGAGTTGATGTTTTCAAACTGTGGTCCTGGAGAAGACTCTTGAAAATCCCTTGGACTACAAGGAAATCCAACCAGTCAATTCTAAAGGAAATCAACCCTAAACATTCATTGGAAGGACTGATGGTGAAGTGGAAGCTGCAATACTTTGGCTACCTGATGTGAAGAGCCAACTCATTGGAAAAGACCCTGTGATTAGCAAGGACTGTAGGCAGGAGGATTAAAAGGCAACAGAGGATGCGATGGTTCGATAGCATTGCTAATTCAACGGACATGAATTTGAGCGAACTCTGGGAGACAGTGAAGGACATGGAAGCCTGGCATGCTGCAGTCCACTGGGTCACAGTCGGGCACAACTTAGTGACTGAGCAACACTGTCATTGTGACTTTTCTTAAACCCATAAAATATTTTTTAATGTATGTTTAAATTTCCATTTACATGGAATTTTTTAACTTTTCATTATTAATTTCTATCAAAATTGAATTAAAATAAAATATTATACTTCATAGGTTGGTAAGTCATGACATCTGTTACAATTTGTTTCACGGCATGTAGATGGCCACTTTCAGTATATGTTTTTCCTTAAAATAATGTGTATGTGTAGTTTTGGGTAAACTGTTTCATACATCCATTGAATCGATTTTTTAATCATGTTTAAATCCTATTTATCTTTTTTGAATTTTGTCTTCTTGTTCCATCATTTATTGAAATTTAAAGTTAAATTATTCTACTCTGGGTACGGATTTTTCAATTTCTGTTTGAAATGTTGTCAATTTTTACTTTACATATTTTGATGCAAAGCTATTTAGTGGTAGAACTATAGCATCTGCACACTAAATTTAACCTCTTGCTGTATAAACTGACAGTGTCTGCTCTAGTGGTTTCTTTGTGTGTTTTTTTTTTTTAAGTTTTAAAGTTTACTTTGATAGCAAAATAATTATATTAGCTTATCACTTGTATTTTATGGCATAATCTTCTAAATTTGTTCTATATCATCAGAGTTTAGATATATATCTTGTAAGCAATATAGAGATAGTGAAATAGGAATTAAGGCTCTACTTTTAACCTTCCATTTCTTATAGGATTCCAAGAAATGCAATCCTTGTAGGGTTCCCTTCTCCCTTTGATGTGGTATATTGTCATGTGAACTTCTTGACCAATAAAGTAGTGTGGAAATGAAGTGTTGTTTCTGGATGAGAGCACTGACTCACCAATTTGAGACTCTGCAGTGTTCCTTTGTTATTTTGGGTCAGAAAAAAGCTTCTGGTAGCCTGTGACAACTTTGTCACTACTCTGCGCACTGGATATAGAGCAGAATCTAAAAACAAAAACAAATAAAAATTTTCATGAGGTCTCTGAGGTTTGAGAGTTCTGTTATTGTAACATAGCCTTAACTACCTTCGCTAGATACCTTGGAATTGGTCTCTTCAGGTGGGCTCTGCCAAAACTAAATACCTAAAATAGGTAATAATGGCTTAATATTTGATTTGTTGGAATGAGTGGCAAGAAAACCATGACTGGTTCCTGGAAAACATGCTAAGAAGTGGCAAAATATTTCACAAACCATTTCATGTGAATACTTAGAAAACAGATTACATACTTGAGGATTTTGTAACTCTAGGCTGAGAGGATTATAAGTGAATAACAGTAGTGGTACATTTGACAACACGTTTTTTAAAAGATGAGCTCAGACATAATTATCTTCTTTGAAAGCAGAAACAAAAAGTATTAGCACCTAGGAAATATGGGATCTTACAGAGCCAGAGGAGGTCATTGATCCTCAATCCTGGATAGTACTGGTTAACAACTGCCTTTAAGCTAAGATGATCTCAAGGGTATGGCTGTCATATCCATGTTAAAACTTCTAACTGAATTAAATTTACAGGTAAAAGGCCAATTAATAGTGATTATATCCAATGCATCTTTTTTGACAAAGTAACTAAAGGCAGAAACACTAGAGATCTGATTTTCCTACCGAAGCTTCATAAACTGAAAATATCTGCTATAAGTTCAAGAGAATAGGCACAGAGTTGAAAAAGCAATCAAGTATAGTAAGAGAAATGCTGGGCTGGAGGAAGCACAAGCTGGAATCAAGATTGCTGGGAGAAATATCAATAACCTGAGATATGCAGATGACACCACCCTTATGCCAGAAAGTGAAGACGAACTAAAGAGCCTCTTGATGAAAGTGAAAGAGGTCAGTGAAAAAGTTGGCTTAAACTTCAACATTCAGAAAACTAAGATCATGACATCCGGCTCCAACACCTCATGGCAAATACATGGGGAAACAGTGGAGACAGTGACTGACTTTATTTTTCTGAGCTTCAAAATCACTGCAGATGGTGGTTGCAGCCATGAAATTGAAAGATGCTTACTCTTTGGAAGGAAAGTTATGACCAACCTAGACAGCATATTAAAAAGCAGAGACATTACTTTGCCGGCTAAGGTCCATCTAGTCAAGGCTATGGTTTTTCCAGTGGCTATGTATGGATGTGAGAGTTAGACTATAACAAAAGCTGAAAGCTGAGCACAGAATTGATGCTTTTGAACTGTGGTGTTAGAGAAGACTTGAGAGTCCCTTGGACTGCAAGGAGATCCAACCAGTCCAACCTAAAGGAGATCAGTCCTGGGTATTCATTACTTTGGACACCTGATGTGAAGAGCTGATTCACTGGAAAAGACCCTGATGCTTGGAAAGATTGAGGGCAGGAGGAGAAGGGGGCAACAGACGATAAGATGGTTGGATGGCACCATCAACTCAATGGACAGGGGTTTGGGTGGACTCTGGGAGTTGGTGATGGACAGGGAGGCCTGGAGTGCTGTGGTTCATGGGATCACAAAGAGTTGGACACAACTGAGCAACTGAACTGAACTGAACAGTAAGTATAAGGAGGATAAATAAGAGAAAACTGTGAGTTTTTCTGGTAGCACATAAAGCTGACTGGAATCAAATAGGTAAAGCACTACATTTTTAAAAGAGCTATGATTCTTTGAAAGAACTGCCAGCCAAGACTAGGCTGCATGCTGAGATAAAATTCCTAATCCAGAGATAAATTTTAACACAGTATAAAGACAAATGTGTGAATATAGAAGATAGGAGCAAGTCTCATAACTATTATATTTTGCCTTTTTCTACTTCTGGAAGTGGGCTTTCCTGATGCTTCAGCGGTAAAGAATCTGCCTACCAGTGCAGCAGGCTTGGGTCAGGAAAATCCACTGGAGATCCCTGGGTCAGGAAGAGCCCCTGGAGAAGGAAATGGCAACCCACTCCAGTGTTCTTGCCTGGGAAATACCATGGACAGAGGAGCCTAGCAGGCTACAGTCCATGGGGTGGCAAAAAGTCAGACACAACTGAGCAACTGAGCATGCACACGCTTCTGAAAGTATGTTTCTATTTATAAGAAATCTATGTTCTTCTTCCCTTTCAAGACAACTTCAACTATCCTTGGCCTTAACAGAGACCAGTCACACTAGAAGATCCTAGAAATGCAACAACAACACCCAGCTTATTTAACTTATATGCAGAATACCTTGTGTGAAATGCTGGGCTGGATGAAGCACAAACTGGCATCAAGACTGCCAGGAGAAATATCACTAATCTTAGGTATGCAGATGACACCACCCTTATGGCAGAAACTGAAGAGGAACCGAAGAGCCTCTTGATGAAAGTGAGAGAAGAGAGTGAAAAAGTTGGCTTAAAACTCAACGTTCAGGACTGTGCAAAAGATGGTGGAGGAATAGGACGGGAAGACCACTTTCTCCCTCACAAATTCCTCAAAAGAACATTTCAACGCTGAGCAAACTCTACAAAACAACTTCTGTAGGCTGGCAGAGGACATCAGGCAACCAGAAAAGCAGACCATTGTCTTCAAAAACAGGTAGGAAAAAATATAAAAGACGAAAAAGGAGACAAAGGAGGTGGGGAGGGAGCTCCGTCCCGGGAAGGGAATTTTAAGGAGAGAGGTTTCCAAACACCAGGAAACACTCTCCCTGCCGAGTCTGTGGCGAGCCTTGGAAACACAGAGGGCAACATAACAGGAAGGGAAAAATAAATAAATAATTAAAACCAACAGATTACAAGCCCAACAGTAACTCCCCCAGCGGAAAAGCAGCACAGACGCCTGCATCCGCCACTGGGAAGTGGGGGCAGGGCAGGGAAGCGCGGGCTGCAGAGCTTTGTAAGAATCGGGCAGGAACACCCCACGCGCAACCAGAACGATCTAACTTGGGCTAGCAAACCAGACTGTGGGATAGCTACCGCACGAAAAGCTCAGACATAAGACACCGCCAGGACCGAGCACAGAACAAAGGACAGAATTGGAAAAAGCTGGCTGCAGACCATCCCCTGCCGGGGACAGGCAGCCAGAGCCGTAAGGACTAGAAAGGGGCAATTGCAGACGCGGAGAGACTTTACTTACCTAACTGCAAGCAGGCTTCTTTGCTAAGAGTTCTGGGGGTGCTGGACAGTCACCATCTGTCTCACAAGGGGCACCAGCGGTCCACCCAGAAAACTGAGCAGCAGTGGCAGAAAAGGCGACAAGTCGCAGCAATCGCACTCACCAAACTCCTGAGCTACTCGGACCTGGGAAGGGCACAAAACGCAGTCCCAACCGAATCTGTGCCTCTGAGGGCTACCTGAGCACTGAACTTGAGCGGCTTAGACCGGGGAAGTGCACGCAGCCTAGGGCCAGCCCCAGACGGTTCCCGGCTGAGCATCATAGAGCCGGAGCAGTTTGTGCGCCGCGAGAAGGGACAGATCAAGCGGGGCTGAGACACGGTGTGCACATGACAGTGCTATTTGTTTGCAGCATCCCCCCTCCCCACAGCGCGAATGAACTAGTGAGCCTAAAAAACCAGCAAACAGAAGAAGTTAAACAGAGGGAACCACCTTGGAACTGATCCTACACGGCCCACAACATCAGAGAAGGGCCAGATATTTTTACTGTTTTTAAAATCATTCCTTTTTTTTTTCTTTTTTTTTTCTAACTTTTTAAAAAATTGTTAAGTCTTCTATTTCTCCTCTAATTTTTATTTCTATGACTTTTTTTGGTTTCCTTTTTTTTTCTTTCTTCCTTTTTTCTTCCGCTTCTTTTCTTTAATATTGCATTTTTTAAAATCCAACCTCTACTCTAGATTTTTAATCTTTGCTCTTAGGTTTTTGTTGTCAATTTTGTACATTTAAAAACCCAAACTTCACTACCCAAGTTTACCTGAGAGCGAGATTACTGGCTTGACCACTGTCTCCTCCTTTGGACTCTCCTTTTTCTCCACCAGGTGGCCTCTGTCTCTTTTCTCCCCCATCTCTTCTCTATCCAACTCCGTGAATCTCTGTGTGTTCCAGACAGTGGAGAACACCTAAGAAACTGGTTACTGGCAGGATTTGTCTCTCTCCTTCTCATTCCTCTCTCTTATCCTCCTGGCCACCTCTGTCTACTTCCTCCCTCTCCTCTTCCCCGTATAACTCTGTAAATACCTCTGAGCGGTCCAGACTATAGAGCGCACATAAGGAAGTGACTACTGGCTAGCTTGCTCTCTCCTCTTCTGATCTCACTGCATCTCATTCCAGTTACCCCTAACTACCCCCTCCATCTTCTCTTCTCCTTGTAACTCAGTGAACCTCTCTGAGTGTCCCTCAATGTGGAGAAACTTTTCATCTTTAATCTAGATGTTTTATCATTGGTGCTGTATAGATGGAGAAGTCTAGAGGCTACTGTAAAAATAAAACTGAAAACCAGAAGCAGGAGGCTTATATCCAAAGCCCAAAAACATTAGAGAACTCTTGAATTCAGGAAACATTAAGCAATAGGAGCTCATCAAATGCCTTCATACCTACATCAAAACCAAGCTCCACCCAAGGGCCAACAGGTTCCACACAAATTCTCCAGCAACACAGGAACACTCCCCTGAGCTTCAATATACAGGCAGCTCAAAATTATTCCAAAACCTTTGATGTCTCATAACCCATTACTGGTCACTCCACTGCACTCCAGAGAGAAGAAACCCAGCTCCACCCACCAGAACTCCAACACAAGCCTCCCTAACCAGGAAACCTTGACAAGCCACTGATAGAACCCCACCCACAGTGAGGAAGCTCCATAATAAAGAGAACTCCACAAATTACCAGAATGTAAAAAGGCCACCCCAAACGCAACAATATAACCAAGATGAAGAGACAGAGGAATACTCAGCAGGTAAAGGAACAGGAGAGTTGCCCACCAAACCAAACAAAAGAGGAAGAGGTAGGGAATCTACCTGAGAAGGAATTCCGAATATTGATAGTGAAAATGATCCAAAATCTTGAAATCAAAATGGAATCACAGATAAATAGCCTAGAGACAAGGATTGAGAAGATGCAAGAAAGGTTTAACAAGGACCTAGAAGAAATAAAAAAGAGTCAAAATACAATGAATAACGCAATAAATGAGATCAGAAACACTCTGGAGGCAACAAATAGTAGAATAACGGAGGCAGAAGATAGGATTAGTGAAATAGAAGATAGAATGGTAGAAACAAATGAATCAGAGAGGAAAAAAGAAAAACGAATTAAAAGAAATGAGGACAATCTCAGAGACCTCCAGGACAATATGAAACGCTCCAACATTCGAATTATAGGAGTCCCAGAAGAAGAAGACAGAAAGAAAGATCATGAGAAAATCCTTGAAGAGATAATAGTTGAAAAGTTCCCTAAAATGGGGAAGGAAATAATCACCCAAGTCCAAGAAACACAGAGAGTTCCAAATAGGATAAACCCAAGGCGAAACACCCCAAGACACATATTAATCAAATTAACAAAGATCAAACACAAAGAACAAATATTAAAAGCAGCAAGGGAAAAACAACAAATAACACACAAGGGGATTCCCATAAGGATAACAGCTGATCTTTCAATAGAAACTCTTCAGGCCAGGAGGGAATGGCAAGACATACTTGTGATGAAAGACAATAACCTACAGCCCAGATTACTGTACCCAGCAAGGATCTTATTCAAATACGAAGGAGAAATCAAAAGCTTTACAGACAAGCAAAAGCTGAGAGAATTCAGCACCACCAAACCAGCTCTCCAACAAATTCTAAAGGATATTCTCTAGACAGGAAACACAAAAAGGGTGTATAAACCCGAACCCAAAACAATAAAGTAAATGGTAACGGGATCATACTTATCAATAATTACCTTAAACATAAATGGGTTGAATGCCCCAACCAAAAGGCAAAGACTGGCCAAATGGATACAAAAACAAGACCCCTCTATTTGCTGCTTACAAGAGACCCACGTCAAAACAAGGGACACATACAGACTGAAAGTGAAGGGCTGGAAAAAGATATACCACGCAAATAGAGACCAAAAGAAAGCAGGAGTGGCAATACTCATTTCCGATAAAATAGACTTTAAAACAAAGGCTGTGAAAAGAGACAAAGATGGACACTACATAATGATCAAAGGATCAATCCAAGAAGAAGATATAACAATTATAAATATATATGCACCTAATATAGGAGCACCACAATATGTAAGACAAATGCTAACAAGAATGAAAGTGGAAATCAACAAAAACACAATAATAGTGGGAGACTTTAATGCCCCACTCACACCTATGGACAGATCAACTAAACAGAAAATTAACAAAGAAATGCAAACTTTAAATGATACATTAGATCAGTTAGACCTAATTGATATCTATAGGACACTTCACCCCAAAACAATGAATTTCACCTTTTTTTCAAGTGCTCATGGAACCTTCTCCAGGATAGATCACATCCTGGGCCATAAATCCAAATTTGATAAATTCAAAAAAATCGAAATCATTCCAAGCATCTTTTCTGACCATAATGCATTAAGATTAGATCTCAATTACAAGAGAAAAACTATTAAAAATTCCAATATATGGAGGTTGAACAACACACTTCTGAATAACCAACAAATCACAGAAGAAATCTAAAAAGAAATCAAAATATGCATAGAAAATAATGAAAATGAAAACACAACAACCCAAAACCTGTGGGACACTATAAAAGCAGTGCTAAGAGGAAAGTTCATAGCAATTTCTTGAGGCATACCTCAAGAAACAAGAAAAAGTCAAATAAATAACCTAACTCTACAACTAAAGCAACTAGAAAAGGAAGAATTGGAGAACTCCAGAGTTAGTAGAAGGAAAGAAATCTTAAAAATTAGGGCAGAAATAAATGCAAAAGAAACAAAAGAGACCATAGCAAAAATCAACAAAGCCAAAAGCTGGTTCTTTGAAAGGATAAATAAAATTGACAAACCATTAGCCAGACTCATCAAGAAGCAAAGAGAGAAAAATCAAATCAATAAAATTAGAAATGAAAATGGAGAGATCACAACAGACAACACAGAAATACAAAGGATCATAAGAGACTACTATCAGCAATTATATGCCAATAAAATGGACAACGTGGAAGAAATGGACCAATTCTTAGAAAAGTACAATTTTCCAAAACTGAACCAGGAAGAAATAGAAAACCTTAACAGACCCATCACAAGCACGGAAATTGAAACTGTAATCAGAAATCTTCCAGCAAACAAAAGCCCAGGTCCAGACGGCTTCACAGCTGAATTCTACCAAAAATTTCGAGAAGAGCTAACACCTATCCTCCTCAAACTCTTCCAGAAAATTGCAGAGGAAGGTAAACTTCCAAACTCATTCTATGAGGCCACCATCACCCTAATACCAAAACCTGACAAAGATGTCACAAAAAAAGAAAATTACAGGCCAATATCACTGATGAACATAGATGCAAAAATCCTCAACAAAATTCTAGCAATCAGAATCCAACAACACATTAAAAAGATCATACACCATGACCAAGTGGGCTTTATCCCAGGGATGCAAGGATTTTCAATATCCGCAAATCAATCAATGTAATTCACCACATTAACAAATTGAAAAATAAAAGCCATATGATTATCTCAATAGATGCAGAGAAGGCCTTTGACAAAATTCAACATCCATTTATGATAAAAACTCTCCAGAAAGCAGGAATAGAAGGAACATACCTCAACATAATAAAAGCTATATATGACAAACCCACAGCAAACATTATCCTCAATGGTGAAAAATTGAAAGCATTTCCCCTAAAGTCAGGAACAAGACAAGGGTGCCCACTTTCACCGCTACTATTCAACATAGTTCTGGAAGTTTTGGCCATAGCAATCAGAGCAGAAAAAGAAATAAAAGGAATCCAAATTGGAAAAGAAGAAGTAAAACTTTCACTGTTTGCAGATGACATGATCCTCTACATAGAAAACCCTAAAGACTCCACCAGAAAATTACTAGAGCTAATCAACGAATATAGTAAAGTTGCAGGATATAAAATCAACACACAGATATCCCTTGCATTCCTATATACTAATAATGAGAAAGTAGAAAAAGAAATTAAGGAAACAATTCCATTCACCATTGCAATGAAAAGAATAAAATACTTAGGAATATATCTACCTAAAGAAACTAAAGACCTATATATAGAAAGCTATAAAACACTGATGAAAGAAATCAAAGAGGACACTAATAGATGGAGAAATATACCATGTTCATGGATTGGAAGAATCAATATAGTGAAAATGAGTATACTACCCAAAGCAATTTACAAATTCAATGCAATCCCTATCAAGCTACCAGCGGTATTTTTCACAGAACTAGAACAAATAATTTCAAGATTTGTATGGAAATACAAAAAACCTCGAATTGCCAAAGCAATCTTGAGAAAAAAGAATGGAACTAGAGGAATCAACTTGCCTGACTTCAGGCTCTACTACAAAGCCACAGTCATCAAGACAGTATGGTACTGGCACAAAGACAGAAATATAGATCAATGGAACAAAATAGAAAGCCCAGAGATAAATCCACACACCTATGGACACCTTATCTTTGACAAAGGAGGCAAGAATATACAATGGAGTAAAGACAATCTCTTTAACAAGTGGTGCTGGGAAATCTGGTTAACCACTTGTAAAAGAATGAAACTAGATCACTTTCTAATACCACACACAAAAATAAACTCAAAATGGATTAAAGATCTAAATGTAAGACCAGAAACTATAAAACTCCTAGAGGAGAACATAGGCAAAACACTCTCCAACATAAATCACAGCAGGATGCTCTATGATCCACCTCCCAGAATTCTGGAAATAAAAGCAAAAATAAACAAATGGGATCTAATTAAAATTAAAAGCTTCTGCACAACAAAGGGAAATATAAGCAAGGTGAAAAGACAGCCTTCGGAATGGGAGAAAATAATAGCAAATGAAGCAACTGACAAGCAACTAATCTCAAAAATATACAAGCAACTTATGCAGCTCAATTCCAGAAAAATAAACGACCCAATCAAAAAATGGGCCAAAGAACTAAATAGACATTTCTCCAAAGAAGACATACGGATGGCTAACAAACACATGAAAAGATGCTCAACATCACTCATTATTAGAGAAATGCAAATCAAAACCACAATGAGGTACCACTTCACACCAGTCAGAATGGCTGCGATCCAAAAATCTGCAAGCAATAAATGCTGGAGAGGGTGTGGAGAAAAGGGAACCCTCCTACACTGTTGGTGGGAATGCAAACTAGTACAGCCACTATGGAGAACAGTGTAGAGATTCCTTTAAAAATTGCAAATAGAACTACCTTATGACCCAGCAATCCCACCGCTGGGCATACACACCGAGGAAACCAGAACTGATAGAAACACATGTACCCCAATGTTCATCGCAGCACTGTTTATAATAGCCAGGACATGGAAACAACCTAGATGTCCATCAGCAGATGAATGGATAAGAAAGCTGTGGTAATATACATAATGGAGTATTACTCAGTCGTTAAAAAGAATATATTTGAATCAGTTCTGATGAGATGGATGAAACTGGAGCCGGTTATACAGAGTGAAGTAAACCAGAAAGAAAAACACCAATACAGTATACTAACACATATATATGGAATTTAGAAAGATGGCAATGACGACCCTGTATGCAAGACAGCAAAAAAGACACAGATGTGTATAATGGACTTTTGGACTCAGGGGGAGAGGGAGAGGGTGGGATGATTTGGGAGAACGGCATTCTAACATGTATACTATCATGTAAGAATCGAATCGCCAGTCTATGTCTCACGCAGGATACAGCATGCTTGGGGCTGGTGCATGGGGATGACCCAGAGAGATGTTATGGGGAGGGAGGTGGGAGGGGGGTTCATGTTTGGGAACGCATATAAGAATTAAAGAGTTTAAAATTAAAAAAAAAAAAACCTCAACGTTCAAAAACTAAAATCATGGCAACTGTTTGCATCACTTCATGGCAAATAGATGGGCAAACAATGAAAACAGTGAGAGACTTTATTTTCTTGGCCTCTGAAATCACTGCAGAAGGTGACTGCAGCCATGAAATTAAAAGACACTTGCTCCTTGGAATAAAAGCTGTGACCAACCTAGACAATATATTAAAAAGCAGACATTACTTTGCTGACAAAGGTCTGTCTAGTCAAAGCTATGGTGTTTCCAGTAATCATGTATGAATGCAAAAGTTGGACCATAAAGAAAGCTGAGTGCTGAAGAATTGATGCTTTTGAATTGTGGTGTTGGAGAAGACTCCTGAGAATCCCTTGGATTACAAGGAGATCCAAGCAGTCAATCCTGAAGGAAACCAACCCTGAACATTCATTGAAAGGACTGATGCTGAAGCTGAAGCTTCAATACTTTGGCCACCTGATGTGAAGAACTAACTCATAATAAAAGACCCTGATGATAGGAAAGATTGAAGGCAGGAGGAGAATGGGATGTCAGAGGAAGGGATGGTTGGATGGCATCACCAACTCAATGAGTATGAGTTTGAGCAAGCTCTGGAAGTTGGTGATGGATAGGGAAGCCTGGCATGCTGCAATCCATGGGGTCTCAAAGAGTCAGACATGACTGAGTCACTGAACTGAAAAAAACATATAAATCCTTACATTAGCTAAAGGAGAGTTTAGTGGAAGGAAGGAGATATCACTGAGGAAAAAAGAAAGCTGAGGCAGGTGACAAACCTAACAGTTATGTACGGGAATCAGTCAGTAATCCAAGCAACCTAGTTATTGAATTAGCTCACTGTTCTTCCTCTAGTGAAAGCATCATGAATTCCGCAGTTAATACCACCATGAAAATGCCTTCCTCTAGAGAGAGGCTTCCGTCGTGGCTCAGAGGATAAAGCGTCTGCCTGCAATGCGGAACACCTGGGTTTGATCCCTGGGTTGAGAAGATCCCCTGGAGAAGCAAATGGCAACTCACTCCAATATTCTTGCCTGGAGAACCCCATGGATGGAGGAGCCTGGTGGGCTACAGTCCACGGGGTCATAAAAAGTCAGACACGACTGAGCAACTTCACTTTCACTTTCACTAGAGAGAGAAAACCCCAGATTTTTCAGTGGTGTCTCATGAGTTAAGGGATTGATAGTCAATATTTATTGTTTTTTTAGTTCTCTGTTGCAATTTCATTTGATCCATAAAAAGGAAAAATCCGTTCTACTGTGGGGTAGGCCCACATCCGTGTTTATGAAAGCATAATACTCATTTTTCAAATGACTCAGCTAGCAATTTAATTCTAGCAAGTATATCTTCTATTTTCTTTGACGAATCATGGGGTTATATTTTTCCATATTCAAGAGTATCCAAAAAATTAAGTGCAGTGTTCTCAGATGCAAATATGGGCCCAGATTTCCTTTCACTGTTTTCACCCTCAAATGAACTTATTAACACTTTATGATCCTAAACTAGGTTGGAGACAAACAGCAGACTGAGTAACAGAATTGATAGATTTCTGAATTTAGAGATGGCAATTTGGCATCCCTATCACTACCAGCATCGTTATTTGTTCATTCTTGAAGTGCTTAGTGAAAGAGGTAAACTAGCAATGAGGAGTTTGGATTCAAAATCACATGTGACATTTTGTTAGTTATAAACATTACTGTAAAAATCAAATTTTAAATATTAAAGAAATACTGGAAAAGGTCAGTTTTCATTCCAATCCCAAATAAGGGCAATGCCAAAGAATGTTCAACTACCACATGACGGCACACATTTCACATGTTAGCAAGGTAATACTCAAATTCCTCCAAGGTCTACTTCAACAGCACATGAATGGAGAAATTCCAGATGTACAAGCTGGCTTTAGAAAAGGTAGAAGAACCAGAGATCAAATTGTCAACATCTGTCATATCATAGAAAAAGCAAGAGAATTCCAGAAAAACTTCTGCTTCGTCGACTACACTAAAGCCTCTGATTGTGTGAATCACAACAAATTGGAAAAATTCTTAAATAGATGGGACTATCAGACCACTTGCCTCCTGAGAAACCTGTAGGCAGGTTAAGAAGCAAACAGTTACAACTGGACATGGAACAACAGATTGGTTCAGAATTGGGAAAGGAATACGTTAAGGCTGTATAGTGTTACTCTGCTTATTTAACTTCTATGCAGAGTACATCATGCAAAATGCTGGGCTGGATGAAGCACAAGTTGGAATCAAGATTGCCAGGAGATATAATACTAACCTCAGATATGCAGATGACACCACCCTTATGGCAAAGACCAAAGAGGAACTAAAGAGCCTCTTGATGAAGGTGAAAGAGAAGAGTGAACAAGCTGGCTTAAAATTCAACATTCAAAAGCAAAGATCATGGCATCCTGTCCAATCACGTCATGACAAATAGAAGGAGAAACAATGGAAACAATGAGATTATTTTCTTGTGTTCCAAAATCACTGTTGGTGGTGACTGCAGCCATGAAATTAAAAGGTGCTTGCTCCTTGGAAGAAAACCTTATGACAAACCTAGACAGCATAATAAAAAGCAGAGACATCACTTTGCCAACAAAGGGCTGTATAATCAAAGCTATGGTTTTCCAGTAGTCATGTACAGATGTGAGATTTGGATCATAACGAAGGCTGGGTGCTAAAGAATTGATGCTTTTGAACTGTGATGCTAGTGAAGAGTCTTGAGAGTCCCTTGAACTGCAAGGAGATCAAACCACTCAATCCTAAAGGAAATCAATCCTGAATATTCATTGGAAGGACTGATGCTGAAGCTGAAGCTGAAGGTGACCAATACTTTGGTCACCTGATGTGAAGAGCCAACTTATTGGAAGGAAAGACCCTGAGGCTGGGAAAGATTGAAGGCAAAAGCAGAAGTGGGCAACAGAGGATGAGATGGCTAGGTAGCATCACTGACTTAGTGGACATGAAGCTGATCAAAATAGGAGACAGTGGAAGACAAGGGAGCCTGGCATGCTGCAGTCCATGGGGTCACAGAGTCAGACACAACTTAGCAACTGAACAACATCAAATTTCTTTACAATTTTATTTATCATTTTGTTCAGTTCTTGAGTTGACTCCATGACTCATTATTTTGGCAAATATCTTTTTTCTAATACATGAAATACTGGATGTGAATTTTTAGCTTTAGCATATCTCGAGTTTGATTATACAGAGGATTTTTTGTTTTGTTGAGTTCTAAATGTTTATCTCTTACTTAGAAACTTAAAAGAGGGAGTTTAATTTCTGAATTTATTTTTAAATTTATTTAGCATTTTATTGCATTATAATTTATGTAAGATCTCTCCTATAGAATCTGCTGAGACTTTTGCTGTTAGAGTATTACACATGGTCTGTGTGTAAATGTTTTATGCATATTTGAAATGATTGTGTAAAGATTTCTGTCAAGTACATATTCCACATAAAATCATTTGGTCAATTTTGGTAATTGTATTCTTCAAAATTTTCAGTCATTAATTTGCTTGTTGTATTACCTTATGGAAAGTGCGTTAAATTCTGTTTGTGTACTCATCAGCTTCTCTTTGTGATGAACGAGAAGCTCCTTTTCCTTTTGCTCTATTTGTTTTACCTAATGCACTGTTCATTGTTGCTGTTGTTGCTTAGTCACTAAGGTGTCCAACTCTTGTGAAGCAATGGACTGTAGCCCACCAAGATGCTCTATCCATGCTATTTCCCAGGCAAGAATACTGGAATGGGTTTCCATTTCCTTCTCCAGGGGATCTTCCCGACCAAGAGATTAAACCTGTATCTCCTGCACTGGCAGGTAGAATCTTTACCACTGAACCACCAGGGAAGCCCCAGTGCATTGTTAGGTGTGTTTAAATTTATGATTATCACATCTTTTCCATAGATGCGCTCTATCATTATTATTCAGGAATAATACTTCTTTACCCACTGGTGCTGTTTTCCATAAATGTCCTTTGTCTTATACATCCCTTTCTGTAATATATTAGTTGTAATTTGACTAGATATGACCAGTATAAACAAATAAACAAGATATTTAATGCTAGTAACTTAACCATATAGAAGAATCTCTATTTCTTCTATAACTAAAATGCACACAGATAAGCATTTGTAGCACAACTATGTCAGAAAAAATAGTGAGATTCTATCCCTACAAAAGGGAAGGATAATAGATAATAGGAGACAAGCAGTAGTCACTATGGTTATTAATACATGGTACATTTTTATCCATTTATTTCCAATCATTATGGTTTTCTGCTTTAGGTATACTCTTGTAAGAAGAGTATAGCTGTGTTTTGTTTTGTTTTGTTTTGAAATTCTATCTTTTGACTGGAAATAAAATAAATCTGTTTAAATTCATGTCATTTCTAATAACACTGGACTCTTTCTTTTTACCATTTTATCAGATTTTTCTCGGTTCAGTGCAGTCACTCAGTTATGTACAACTCTTTGTGACCCCATGGACTACAGCACATCAGGCTTCCCTGTCCATCACCAACACCTGGAGCTTGTTCAAACTCATGTCCATCAAGTCAGTGATGCCATCCAATCGTCTCATCCTCTATTTTCCCCTTCTCCTCCTGCCTTCAATCTTTCCCAGCATCAGGGTCTTTTCCAGTGAATCAGTTCTTCATATCAGATAGCCAAAGTATTGGAGCTTCAGCTTCAGCATCAGTCCTTCCAATGAATATTCAGGACTGATTTCCTTTAGGATTGACTGGTTTGATCTCCTTGCAGTCCAATGTACCCTCAAGAGCTTCTCTTGAGATTTTTGCTGGTTATCAATTTTCTTTATTCGTTCTCTTTTCTTGCTTTTGGATTAGACTGATAGAATTCTTTTTATTCCCTCCTATATCTACTCTCAGGGGAGCCTGGTGGGCTGCCATCTATGGGGTGGCACAGAGTTGGACAGGACTGAAGCAACTTAGCAGCAGCAGCAGCATATCTGCTCTCAGTATCAATTTCTGAATCATCAACCACCCCCAAAATGGGGAGTAAAACGGAAGCTTATTTTTTTCATGGTTCTGTTGATTCCCTGGCCATGACAAGACAGTTCTTAATTCTGACCTTTTATTTAGTTGCCATCTGATGATGACTGGGACCGGTCATTTGAAGGCCCAAATTGGAGGGACATATGACATGGCCAATCCAATGGCTGAGAGTTGATGAAGGTTGTCAGCAAGGAGCTCAGCAGCAACTGTCCACTGAGGTGCCTACAATGGCCTGTCCCTGTAGCTTGGCTTCTCACAATTTGGTGGCTGGGTTCTACAAATGGTTGTTTCAAAGACAGGGAGAGGAGAATATCAGTATGATAAAGCTGGACCTAGATACTGGAAATGGCACCACTTATGCCATATTCTACTGATCAAAGCAGTTACAAAATCTGCCCACATTCAAAGAGAGGGGATGGAGACCCCCTTCTCAACAGTAGGAATGTCAGAGATTGCAGCCATTTTAAACCCTTCATATCATCTTTAACTTTTAAAATTATACTTTCTTTTCCTATTAACTCAAACTATACCTGTCAAATACAATTTTTTTTCTTTTTTCAAAAAGCAAAATAAAGTTCAATTTTTCTATTCTCCTCCAATCAAGACTAATTCTATGGTATCCAGATGTACTTTACCTTTCTTTATATTTTAAAATATTCTACAATTCTTCCAATATTTGAAGCTTGTCCCTGTAGGAAAATTATATTTCAAATAACATAAATTTGAAAATTTGTTTAAAAAGCTATTGGAAATTATAGCATTTAATGAATATATCATAACAGTATGATATATTCATTTATGCATGATTTATATATCATATATATCATTGATATATTCATTTATATATTATATAACAATATGATACATTCACCTTGAACAGTAGCGGAAAGTTAAAGGACATTTTTCTTTAACATGAAAGAGACAGAAAAGGGAACCAATGTCTTGAATAATATAATAAATATATTTAACACTATTTGTATATGTCAAATTTTGAAACTTGAAGCAAAAAGCATATTATTTTCTTATGGAATTGATTTAAATAAAACAAAGTAAGAAGTGAACTTTTGTAAATCACATTCTTATAACCCTATAAAATATTTTAAAATAGAAATCTAATACAAATCACGTCATTTATATTTTTGAAATATTTACATAATATAAACACCTGATCAACAACAAAAACCAGTAAAAGCTATGGTTTTCCAGTAGTCGTGTATGGATGTGAGAGTCAGACTACAAAGAAAGCTGAGCACCAAAGAGTTGATGCTTTTGAACTGTGATGTTGGAGGAGATTCTTGAGAGTCCCTTGGACTGCAAGGAGATCCAACCAGTCCATTCTAAAGGAGATCAGTCCTGGGTGTTCATTGGACGGACTGATGCTAAAGCTGAAAGTCCAGTACTTTGGCCACCTCATGCGAAGAGTTGACTCATTGGAAAAGACTCTGATGCTGGGAGAGATTGGGGACAGGCGGAGAAGGGGACGACAGAGGATGAGATCACTGGATGGCATCGTAGACTCAAAGGACATGAGTTTGAGTAAACTCTGGGAGTTGGTGATGGACAGGGAAGCCTGGCGTGCTGCAGTCCACCGGGTCGCAAAGAGTTGGACACGACTGAGCAACTGAACTGAACTGAAGCAGCTAGTCAAAAATAAAACTGAAATTCACTGACAATTTTGAAAATAAAATAGCGCAAACAAACGTGGAAATAATAGAGGATGGTGGATGATTTTAGCGGCTGAGCGGGTAAAGAATCTGCCTACAATGCAAGAGACCCAGATTCAGTCCCTGAGTCGGGAAGATACCTGAAAAAGGGCATGGCAACCCCCTCCAGTATTCTTGCCTGGAGAATTCCATGGACAAAGGAGCCTGGCAGGCTACAGTCCATGGAGTGGCAGAGAGTCAGACAGATGAAGAAACATTAACTAATACTGGATGATTTTACAAACCAAGAACGAATACTGAAAATAAATTAAGAAATAAACTAAAACAATTAGAAATGGGGGAATAAAATAAACTTAAGAGAGCAGAAATAACAGTTAATTAAAATAAATAAAAGCAATAAAAGATGAAAGAAAATTACTCATAAATTTGAGACTAACAGTAGTAACTTCTTGAAGATACCATAAAATTGAAAGTCTGTCAAAACCTAGATTACAGAAGGAATACAATCTGAGGAGTAATTAAGTAAAGCTCAAGAAAAGTGTTTTTAAAAAGGAGACTTTTTTCCTACATACTGAAAAAATAAAGAGGAAGAGGGGCAGTTTCTATAGATAAAAAGTACAAAATGAGCTATGATGTAGAAAATGGCATTAAAGTATATTAAACATATGTTAAAGTACTTAAAAATCTAAGTAAAATATGAAATTCAACAGAGAATTGACTCTTCCTCAAAACTGCTGTATATCTATGGCTTCATAGACGATTTCCTCGAATAATAGTTCTTTAATGTGACAACATATACAAAGTGTTGAAGAGAAATAGCCAAAGTTTTTACGTAAAAAGAAACAATCCCTATATGAATACTCTAATAAACATAATAACTAATAGATCTCACTTGAAGAAATAAAACATTGTCAAACAAATTCAAGTGCTTACTTAATTCAAGTGGGTACAAACAAATTACTAGTTAGATGATGATCAAGAAGGCTTTATTCCAAAAATATTAATGGATGTTCATTACTTCTTTTAATAAATAAGAAGTGGGGGAAATTATGCTCATCTCAAAGAACATCAATGTTGTCTGTTGCCTTCTAATAAAAAAGGAACAAAATAAGGATGCTTATCAACATGTGGATAGTCTTATTTATCATTAGACAAAGCAGTATGTAAAAGAGAGAATACATATTCAAATTGAAAGAATAAAATTGTCACTACATATGGATGTCTTTTTCTATCCATGAAAGGACAGAGAATCAACTAAAGGCAAAAAGAAAGAAAACACATTGTAACAAGTTAATACCATCACTGGTTACTAATGCAATTTTTAAAATCTTTGTGATTACACAATAAGCAGCCAGCAAATATCATAAGAAAGTAACCATTTATAAAGGAATCAAAAGACGCATTGATGGCAACCACTTGATTTTTTTCACAGTTCTGATTTATTTCCTTTTAGATTATAAAACCACCTTATTTCCTGTGATGTGCTCCCCTGGTGATATATTATCCGCATCACAACAGTCTGCTGCTGCAAGTCCTAGAAATGCTTGAACTCATGAAGTTCAAGTTTATAAACTGAGTCTGAGAAATCTCTGCAATATGCAGTCTTCAGTTTTGGTGAATAAGGCTAAGCTCATTCTCCCAATTCTAGTATGCATAATTCATTCAGTTATTCATTCACTTACTAACTGATCAAATATTTATTGAACTACTTTGTATACCAAGATCTCTTTTAGGTCCTCAGGTTCACTAATGAAAAAGACTACCAAGTTTGTTGGTCTTATGGATCACATATTTTACTATAGACACAGAGACTAATAGATAGCATCTCATTATATTCATAAGTTAACATTACTCCCTGACAAAGTTTATTCTTTGTCTCTCTTTTGAACTTGATTTTAAGTTGTTCATTTGATAAGTTGTGACCAACGCTTGGTGACCCGATGAACTACAGCATGCCAGGCTTCCCTGTCCATCACCATCTCCCAGAGTTTGCTCAAACTCATGTCCATTGGGTTGGTGATGCCATCCAACCATCTCATTCTCTGTCACCCCACTCTTTTCCTTCCTTCAGTCTTTCCCAGCAACAAGTCTTTTCCAATGGCTCAGCTCTTCTCATCAGATGGCCAAAGTATTGGAGCTTCAGGTTCATCATCAATCCTTCCAGTGAATATTCAGGGTTGATTTCCTTTAGGATTGACTAGTTTGATTACAAGTAAAATTTGACATATTACACTAAGTCTAATCTTCTTCACACAATTAAATCAGTCCTAGAAAAGTCACATCTTAATGTCCTGTTTTCCACTCACCAGTAAGGTAAAGTGGTAAAATATACATTTAGAAAACAAAACAAGGAATTAAGATTTCAAGCTCATTGACAAATATAAGTGAAAACATTGGAAATTTATGCAGCCTAGTCTAAATTGTGTATGTATTTAAAGATTACAGTAGGACATAGAAATCAATTAATTCCTAAGAAAATTCACAGTTTCCTGATAATTTATAAATATACATTTCATGAACCATTCAATGAAAAGGTACTAAAGTGAACAAGTAAGTGAAATACAAGTTGCTTCAAAATCTAACAAATATTTGTAAATTAATTCTTGTAATTGAAAAACCAATATGCATGAAAAGTATAACTTTCACATTTTAGTAAATATATGTCTATCATGTATATTTTTGACATTTTAATTGAAAATTTCCAAAGAAGTAAAAACTGAAATACTATTTATACCACCTGTTGCTGACAAAAGTTCTTATAAATAGTCCATTTAACTTTTCACTTGTATATGTTAAATACATGTATATATACATGTAACTAACATTTAATAAGCATGGAAAAGAGCCTATTGCAGATAAACATTTAAAAATATTCACTATCATGCATTACAGAAGAACTTTGAAGAATGGTAAAAAAAATATTCTTCAACTTTTTCCTCTTAGAATATATGTTATGCTCTCCAGAATGGTCTATGAATCTGAAGATTTCTTAGCTTTCAGCCACACCTCAACTGCCACAGCACCAAAAGTGAAGCTTTTCTTAGCTTGTCATTTCCCAGAATCAAGACAAATGAGTGGACTGAAGGATAAATAGTTCCAAGAGCTTCAGCAAGCATAAAGGCCAGTTCACTCTGCATCACATTGTGATGAAAAGTTGTCATGAGATGAGATAGGAAGTGAATGGCAAGTAGTATGAGGAAAGGCATCGCCATGATCATGGCTCTGACGTGGGCTTTGCTGCTGGGATCTCTTGAACCCTGGCTCCTCATCTTCTAGACATGATTCCGTAGGGAGAACATTAACAGGAGAAAACAACTCAGGGATATAATAAAGGGTGAGAAAGATCCCATGGTGAATATGATCAATTTGGAAAAGGTTTCAGTGTCACTTCTTTTAGAACTTAAAGTCATATTTCTTTCATATGGATGTATCTTGATATTAATATAGATGCTCACCAAAGTAAGACTTAGAGGCAGCAATACTAATGTCCCCAGAAACATTACCATAAATACCATTCCAATTCTAAACTTTAGGTGAAGAAAAACAGCATTTGAAAAATTGGCTATCTTGAGGAAATAAAAGAGGCTGAGGCCTGTGGCAAGCCAGACACTAAAATAATTGGCCAAGAGCCCAGCAATACTAAAAAGTATGACTTTATTTCCCTTTATGTCTAAAGAAGAAAATGGATAAGACTCCTTTGTAAACCAACTCACCATCATTACCAAAATCAGACCAATTCTGAAAATTGCCAAAGCAGTGAGGATTCGATCAGCCAAGGAGACCTTTTGCATCTTGATCCAGTCAATGCAGTTCACCAGTGCTATGAATCCATTCCCCAGAATACCAATTATGAATGCTGAATTTATTAAAATGATAAAGATGTTTTCCAAAGAATCTGCCATGTCTGCAAAAAGAGATTTTCAATCTCTAATTGCAATATTGACCATTTCTTGATTTATTATGTTTAAATGGTATATGTATTCCCTTATTTATGAGATATGCAGTTAGTGTCTTCCTTTAAAAAGCTGTAGGCTAAAGACCAAATCAGAAAGTACCTAAGAGGTATTAGTGAATGGGCACATAACTCTCTTTGTAAGAATTGTTTTCTCCCAGACAGATAGCTACACTCTGAGCCAGGTACTGTGTTCTCAACACAAACTGAAATTTCTCATACTTGATGGTGAAAGAAAAACTGAACTCTCATTTGTTAACATACAAATAAATGCATATTCTGTTTAGTTTGCACTGCTTGCTTTGTTTAACCTCCACCCAACTTGTTCACCAATTTGAGTTATGACCAATAACTTTAAAGAATGTATATTACAGTATGTGAAATAGATGACCAGTCCAAGTTCAATGCATGAAACAGGGCACTCAAACCCAGTGCACTGGGACAACCCTGAGGGATGGGATGGGAGGGAGGTGGAGGTGGGAGGCGGGTTCAGGATGGAGGACACGTGTACACCCATGGCAGACTCACGTCAAAGTAAGGCAAAAAACCACCTCAATTTGTAAAGTAATTAGCCTCCAATTAAAATAAATTAATTTTTAAAAATGCAATGCAGAGAACTTCGTTCGGATTTAAAACTTCTTACTTTTTTCTTTAATAGCTCAGATTTTAATCCCTCATTAATACTTATGATGCTTTTCTTGATGTTAAAAATCATATTAGATAGAAAAATACTTTAAAACATTATTAATCTTTGTATTATTTAATACTTAAAACCATTTACAGGGCTTTTGAGAAGTGATAGAACTATTTTTATCCCACAACATTCTCTCAGCTAAAGCCAGGTATGTGCAATAATGAAAAGAGAAGAAAATCATCTACAGAGCATAAATCGTCCTCATGTGTCTCTTCACCACTCATAGCACTCACTAATAATCGTCAGCAAGGACATACAAGTGAATGAGAAAACAGTGCCCTGCACACAAAGGGTAAGAAGAGTACCTGTCCCTACTGGTAAGATTACATGCTACAGACTGATAGTTGTATCCTCTTCAAGTTTATCTGTTAACTCCTAACTCCCAATGTGGTGGTATTTGAGGTGGGGCCATTGGGTGATTAGTCTATGACTGTGGAGTCTTCATAAGTGGAAGTAGGAGCCTTATAAATTGGAAAGCTACTCAGTCATAATAAAGAATGAAATTTTGTCACCTGAAACAATGTGAATGGACATGGAGGGTATTAGGCTTAGTGAAAGAAGTCAGATAAAGACAAATGCTGTATGATATCACTCATAGGTGAAATCTAAAAAAACACCACAAACTAGTGAATATAACATAAAAGAAACAGACTCAAGGAAATAGAGAACAAACTAGTGGTTACCAGTGGGGAAGGGGAAGGGGGAAGTAAGATCAGAGTAGGAGATAAAGAGGTACAAGCTACTATGTAAAAAATAAATAAGCTTCAAGGATATATTGTACAGCACAGGGAATATAGCAAATATTTTATAATGTTAAATAGAGTATAATCTATAAAAATTTTGTATCTCTATATTGCACAGCTGAAACTAATAATGTTGTAAATCAAATGTACATCAATTAAGAAAAGCCACTTCAGAGGGATCCTTTGCCCCTTCTTCCACATAAGGATGCAGGAGATGAACATCTGTGAACCAAGAAGTGGGATCTCATCAGACAGCAAAACTGCCAGCTCCTTGAGCTTGGACTTCCAGCCTAGGACTATGAGAAATATATTTCTGTTGTTTATAAACCACTCAGTCTTTGGGTATTTTTGTTATAGCAGACAAAATGAAATAAGACTCTGGAAAAAAACACATTTCACAGGGCATCAGATTGAATGACTAGAAAAGTGTTTCCTCAATGATGGAAAAAAAATTAGCTCCTTTTAACACTGCTCTTGATCCTGTCTAACAAATCTTAAAAGCATAATCCGAAAGGACTAATTCCCAGTAATTTAACTGCATCTCAGAACAAAGCTTATGAATAACTATAGGAATAAAAAAAATGTCAAGCATTTTACTCAACAGGGTCAAATTCATAATTCCTGATATCAAGTTATCAATTATCAGGTCTGCAGAAAGCAGTAAAATATGACCCAAAATAAGAAAAATCAAACAAAGGGCAACTTGATACTGTTAAAGATATTAGAGTTAGCAGAGGAGGATATTACATTGAAACAGTTATTATAACTATATTCCAGGTGTCCAAAAACTTAAGATACAAAGAGGGTATTAAAAAAAAAAAAACCTCAAGTTGAGTTTCTAGAGATTAAAACTGCAACATCTGAGATGCAAAAGGCACTAATGGGATTAATAGATTTGACACTATAGGAAAAAGATCAGTAAACATGAAGACATAGCAATAGAAACTATCCAAAATGAAGCACAAGAAGTAATAGAATTTTGAAAAAAAAAAAAAAGAGGAGTCATTGATCTTTGGAGAAGTTTAAGGTGCCTTATGGATGTGTAGCTAGAGTGGCCTAAAATGTGGGGGTGGGGAGAAGAAATAATGACCAAAATTTTTATAAATATGATGAGAACTATAAACCCATAGACCCAAGAATCTCAATACACCCCAAGCACAAGAAACAAAACAAAAATACACCAAGACACATCATAATCAAATTTATCAAAAGTAGTTTTAAAGGAAAAATATTAACAGTAGCCAGATAAAAAGATGTTATGTTCAGAGGAATAAATAAGGATAGATTTCCCATCAGAAATAGTATAACCAAGAATCTGCTTAGCAACATCTTTAAAATATTTAAATACAAAAAAAATCTCTCAACCTAGAATACCCAGACAAATATTTTTCAAAACTGAAGGAGAAATATAGACTTCTTCAGATAAAAAACAAAAAGAGCACACAAGCAGCAGACCCACACTATAAGGACCTCTTCCAGGCAGAATGAAAATAATACCTAATGGAAATAAGAATCAATACAAAGATTGAATAGCATTATATATGGTAACTATACGGGTAAGTATATAAAATTCTCCTTTCTTAAAAAAAATTTTTTTAAGATAACTTTTAAAAACAGTAACAATGGATGGTGGGATTTTTAATATTCAGTCCAGTTCAGTTGCTCAGTCGTGTCCGACTCTTTACGACCCCATGGACTGCAGCACACCAGGCTTCCCTGTCCATCACTAACTCCTGGAGCCTACTCAAACTCGTATCCATCGTGTTGGTGATGCCATCCAACCATCTCATCCTCTGTTGTCCCCTTCCCCCACCTTCAATCTTTTTTTTATTTTTATTTTTACTTTATTTTGCTTTACAATACTGAATTGGTTTTGCCATACATTGACATGAATCAGCCACTGGTTTACATGAGTCCCCAGTCCTGAACCCCCCTCCCACCCCATATCATCTCTCTGGATCATCCCCATGCCCCAGCCCCAAGCATCCTGTATCCTGTATCGAACAGAGACTGGCAATTCGTTTCTTACCTGATAGTATACATGTTTCAATGCCATGCTCCCAAATCATCCCACCCTCTTAAAAGTAAAACATATGACGCAGGATACAGCATGCTTGGGGCTGGTGCATGGGGATGACCCACAGAGATGTTATGGGGAGGGAGGTGGGAGGGGGGTTCATGTTTGGGAACACATGTAAGAATTAAAGATTTTAAAATTAAAAAAATAAAAAACTAAAAAATAAATAAATAAATAAATAAAATTTTAAAAAAAGTAAAACATATGATAGTATGCTTTTCTAGAATAAACTAGATAATAATAACTCTTTAAAATGGGATATAATAAAGAGGTAGAGGATATGTAGTTAAACAAATTATCCTACATTAGAAACTGATGTTTAACACCATCCAGAATTTTAAAAAATAAAACTCATCTTATGCCTCTTCCTGATCACACCACCTGTTTTACTCCCAAACAGAAATCATCATCCTGTGTGGAAGTAATTTCTATAGCTTTCTTTGTTGTTTAATTACTTACATATGATTTCTAGATATTATACAGGCACATCTTGGAGATATTGCAGGTTCAGCTCCAGACCACCACAATAAAGCAAATATCACAAGGAAGTCACATAATTTTTTTGGTTTTTCAGTACATAGAATTGTTATGTTTATACTATAATCTGTTAGGTATGCAATAGTATTATATCCAAAAAATGTGCATACCATAACTTAAAAATATTTTATTGCAAAAAATACTCACCATCATCTGAGCCTTTAGCTAGTAACACCAAAGATCACTGATCACTAATTCATGTCAGTTCAGTCCAAGCAGTTGAGTCAGTCAGTCATGTCCAGTTCTTTGCAAACCCATCATCACAGCATGCCAGGCCTCCCTGTTCATCACCAACTCCCGGAGTTCACTCAGACTCATGTCCATCGAGTCAGTGATGCCATCCAGCCATCTCATCCTCTGTTGTCCCCTTCTCCTCCTGCCCCCAGTCCCTCCCAGCATCAGAGTCTTTTCCAATGAGTCAGCTCTTCGCATGAGGTGGCCAAAGGACTGGAGTTTCACCGTTAGCATCATTCCTTCCAAAGAAATCCCAGGGCTGATCTCCTTCAGAATGGACTGGTTGGATCTCCTTGCAGTCCAAGGCACTCTCAAGAGTCTTCTCCAACACCACAGTTCAAAAGCATCAATTCTTCGGTGCTCAGCGTTCTTCAGAGTCCAACTCTCACATCCATACACGACCACTGGGAAAACCATAGCCTTGACGAGACGGACCTTTGTTGGCAAAGTAATGTCTCTGCTTTTCAATATCTTATCTAGGTTGATCATAACTTTTTGTCCAAAGAGTAAATGTCTTTGAATTTCATGGCTGCAATCACCATCTGCAGTGATTTTGGAGCTCCCAAAAATAAAGTCTGACACTGTGTCCACTGTTTCCCCATCTATTTCCCATGAAGTGATGGGACCAGATGCCATGATCTTCAGTTTCTGAATGTTGAGCTTTAAGCCAACTTTTTCACTCTCCTCTTTGCCTTTCATCAAGAGGCTTTTTAGTTCCTCTTCACTTTCTGCCATAAGGGTGGTGTCATCTGCATATATGAGTCTTTGATATTTCTCCTGGCAATCTTGATTCCAGCTTGTGCTTCTTCCAGACCAGCATTTCTCATCATGTACTCTCCATAAGTTGAATAAGCAGGGTGACAATATACAGCCTTGATGTACTCCTTTTCCTATTTGGAACCAGTCTGTTGTTCCATGTCCAGTTCTAACTGTTGCTTCCTGACCCGCAAATAGGTTTCTCAAGAGACAGGTCAGGTAGTCTGGTATTCCCATCTCTTGAAGAATTTTCCACAGTTGATTGTGATCCACACAGTCAAAGGCTTTGGCATAGTCAATAAAGCAGAAATCGATGTTCTTCTGGAACTCTCTTGCTTTTTTGATGATCCAGCGGATGTTGGCAATTTGATCTCTGGTTCCTCTGCCTTTTCTAAAACCAGCTTGAACATCTGGAAGTTCCCTGTTCATGTATTGCTGAAGCCTGGCCTAGATCTGATAGGAGATCTGGAGAATTTTGAGCGTTACTTTACTAGCATGTGAGATGAGTGCAATTGTGCAGTAGTTTGAGCATTCTTTGGCACTGCCTTTATTTGGAATTGGAATGAAAACTGACCTTTTCCAGTCCTGTGGCCACTGCTGAGTTTTCCAAATTTGCTGGCATATTGAGTGCAGCACTTTCACAGCATCATCTTTCAGGATTTGAAATAGCTCAACTGGAATGCCATACCTTCACTAGCTTTGTTCGTAGTGATGCTTTCTAAGGCCCACTTGACTTCACATTCCAGAATGTCTGGCTCTAGGTGAGTGATCACACCATCGTGATTATCTTCGTCATGAAGATCTTTTCTGTAAAGTTCTTCTGTGTATTCCTGCCACCTCTTCTTAATATCTTCTGCTTTTTTAGGTCCATATCATTTCTACCCTTTATCAAGCCCATCTTTGCATGAACTGTTCCCTTGGTGTCTTTAATTTTCTTGAAGAAATCTCTAGTCTTTCGCATTCTGTTGTTTTCTTCTATTTCTTTGCATTGATCACTGAGGAAGGCTTTCTTATCTCTTCTTGCTATTCTTTGGAACTCTGCATTCAGATGCCTATATCTTTCCTTTTCTCCTTTGCTTTTCACTTCTTTTCTTTTCACAGCTATTTGTAAGACCTCCCCAGACAACCATTTTGCTTTTTTTCATTTCTTTTCCATGGGGATGCTCTTGATCCCTGTCTCCTGTACAATGTAAGGAACCTCTGTCCATAGTTCATCAGGCACTCTATCTATCAGATCTAGGCCCTTAAATCTATTTCTCACTTCCACTGCATAATCATAAGGGATTTGATTTAAGTCATACCTGAATGTTCTAGTGGTTTTCCCTACTTTCTTCAATTTAAGTCTGAATTTGGCAATAAGGAGTTCATGATCTGAGCTACAGTCAGCTCCTGGTCTTGTTTTTGTTGACTGTATAGAGCTTCTTCATCTTTGGCTGCAAAGAATATAATCAATCTGATTTTGGTGTTTACCATCTGGTGATGTCCATGTGTAGAGTCTTCTCTTTGTGTTGTTTGAAGAGAGTGTTTGCTATGACCAGTGTGTTCTCTTGGCAAAACTCTATTAGTCTTTGCCCTGCTTCATTCTGCATTCCATGGCCAAATTTGCATGTTACTCCAGGTGTTTCTTGACTTTCTACTTTTGCATTCCAGTCCCCTAAAATGACAAGGACATCTTTTTTGGGTGTTAGTTCTAAAAGGTCTTGTAGGTCTTCATAGAACTGTTCAACTTCAGCTTCTTCAGCGTTACTGGCTGGGGCATAGACTTGGATATCGTGGGCGGCTGCAACGGCGCACATAGCGCGGCCAAGAGGAGCTACCCCCCACCCGAGGCCTGGGGCAGAAGCAGGGAGGCGCTACCCCATGCCCAAAGCCAGGTGCAGCGGCCAGGAGAAGCAACCCCACATCCAAGGAGTGGTGGCTGCGCGGGCACAGGAGGGCCTAGAGGAACTATTCCACATTCAAGGTCAGGAGGGGCAGCAGTGAGGCGATACCCCTCATCCAAGGTAAGGAGCAATGGCTGTGCTTTGCTGGAACAGCCATGAAGGGATACCCCATGTCCAAGCTAAGAGAAACCCAAGTAAGATGGTAGGTGTTGCAAGAGGACATCAGAGGGCAGACACACTGAAACCATACTCACAGAAAACTAGTCAATCTAATCACACTAGGACCACAGCCTTGTCTAACTCAATGAAACTAAGCCATGCCCTGTGGGGCCACCCAAGACAGGTGGGTCATGGTGGAGAGGGCTGACAGAATGTGGTCCACTGGAGAAGGGAATGGCAAACCACTTCAGTATTCTTGCCTTGAGAAACCCATGAACAATATGAAAAGGCAAAATGATAGGATGCTGAAAGAGGAACTCCCCAGGTCATTAGGTGCCCAATATGCTACTAGAGATCAGTGGAGAAATAACTCCAGAAAGAATGAAGGGATGGAGCCAAAGCAAAAACAATACCCAATTGTGGATGTGACTGGTGATAGAAGCAAGGTCTGACGCTGTAAAGAGCAATATTGCATAGGAACCTGGAATGTCAGGTCCATGAATCAAGGCAAATTGGAAGTGGTTAAACAAGAGATGGCAAGAGTGAACGTCGACTTTCTAGGAATCCGTGAACTAAAAGTAGGTAAGTAAGTAAAGTAACTCAGCCGTGTCCAACTCTTTGTGACCCCATGGACTGCAGCCCACCAGGCTCCTCAGTCCATGCGATTCTCCAGGCAAGAATACTGGAGTGGGTTGCCATTTCCTTCTCCAGGGGATCTTCCCAACCCAGGGATCAAACCCGGGTCTCCCACATTGGAGGCAGATGCTTTAACCTCTGAGCCACCAAGGAAGACTGGAATGGGTGAATTTAACTCAGATGACCATTGTATCTACTACTGCAGGCAGGAATCCCTTAGAAGAAATGGAGTAACCATCATGGTCAACAAAAGAGTCTGGAATGCAGTACTTGGATGCAATTTCAAAAATGACAGAATTATCTCTGTTTGTTTCCAAGGCAAACCATTCAACATCACAGTAATCCAAGTCTATGAAATACATAAGGCATGCCTATAGTTCAGTTGTGCCAGCAACTAGATTTTAGGAAATTGGAATTATTTATTTAGTTTTCTTTTTAAGGAGTGCATGGGAAAAGTCAAGTTCCATTTATTTGAAAATACATTTTATATGAAATAATTATTCACATGGTGGTATGTAGTTATAGTTTACTTTTGTTGTTGAATATTATTCAACTGGATGAATTTACCACTTTTATTGATCCATTCTATTGTCAATGGATTATACTCATAATAGTGCTGGCGAACATATTAACATCACTTTTTAATCTTTATTAAAAGTATTTCATGATTTTATGATTATTTAGGATAAATTCAGGATATCTATTCTTTATTCTCCTTGAAAATCCAGTGTACCCAGTTTAATCAAGTTATTCAGTAAAATTATCCCTAAACTGGAGGTTAGCATCTGATTTACTTTATTAAAGATAAGCATTCAGTTCAGTTCAGTTCAGTCGCTCAGTCGTGTCCGACTCTTTGCCACCCCACGGATCGCAGCACGCCAGGCCTCCCTGTCCATCACCAATTCCCGGAGTTCACTCAGACTCATGTCCTTCGAGTCCGTGATGCCATCCAGCCATCCAATCCTCTGTTGTCCCCTTCTCTCCTCCTGCCCCCAATCCCTCCCAGCATCAGAGTCTTTTCCAATGAGTCAACTCTTCGCATGAGGTGGCCAAAGTACTGGAGTTTCAGCTTTAGCATTATTCCTTCATTATCAATATCTTAATATACATGAGAGTATTAAGAGATTATAAGGTATATACAGTGCTTGTTAAAGAAAAATAATTAAAAAATAAAAAATAAATATAAATAAAAAAAATTTTCTGCTTAGTAACTAAATCTTACATAAATGTGTATATTTCATATTTCACACTTTGTTTTTTAATATCTCTGAATAAATGAATCTGAATGAAAGTAAGGCTGGAAAAGCAAATTAAATCAAATAAAAGAAGAAAAGCCTTCGAGTCATAGAAATTTCTCTATGAAGCCTTAGTGAAGGCTTAGTGAAGTCAAAAGATTCCTCACTTTTGACTATGTATATATTTACTAATTGGAGAGGCGATGGCACCCCACTCCAGTACTCTTGCCTGGAAAATCCCATGGACAGAGGAGCCTGGTAAGAATCCTAATACAGAAATGTGTAACATCATTAACCACAGATCTTGGCTATAGATTTTCTCCTTCATGTTTTTTTTCTTCATCCTTTTCATACAACTTGAATTTCTTAAGTGTTTTACCTACCTGCAGTGAATTTAGTCTTCCTTATTTGTACCAAGTCATTATTAATTATAGTCACACACATAAAAAGTTTATAAAGATCATAGTTTGTTTTTTGCCAGAAGACACATCATGCCCACTTATTTCCTTTCTTTTAGCCATCAACTCAGTTGCTGCAGAAATGACAGGAAGGACTGTCTTAGTATCTGTTTTCCCCATGTCAGGATAAGTGAAAGATATATGATTCCAAAAGCCTGGCATGCCATGATAACCAAGTTGTTCCACTGCCTATTAGAACTCCAAACAGAAAACTAGAACCAGTAAGTAAATGGCAAATAGAAAATAAAAGACAGTTTGCATGGCTTTTATATGGACCTTGGTGCTGGGATCTTGGGGTCCTTTACCACTGAGCTGCATCTTCCTGAAATGTTTCTTCGGGGAAAAGATTAACAGCAGAAAAGATGTCAGGGACATTGCAAAGGGTGTGAAGTTTACTAGCATGAACACAGCCATATTTCAAAGGTGTAAAGTGTCCCTCTGCTTGGTCTTCTGAGTGATGTTTCCTTCATAGTCATTTGCCTGGATAGTCTTATTTATGTTTACACCATGAATTAATAAAGCCAAACAGGACAAAGTGAACAAGAAGAATATTTTTAATTTTCCATTTTAGGTAAAGAAAAATAATATTGGAGAATTGGCTATCTTGAGCAAATAAAATATGCTGAGGATAGCAGCAAGCCAGTTGTCAAAATAGTTGCTTATTATCCAGGCAATAATAATAATTCTTGCTCTTAAATTGTCTAAAGCTGGGATTAAACACATTTACATACCAATTTATTAATGTTACCCAGAGAAGACCAATTCTGGAGACTGCCAGAGCAGTGAGAATCCCATCTGCTGAAGAGATTTTTTGTCTCTTGACCAGTCAATGCAGTTCACCAGTGACATGAAACCACTGGCAAAATTTCTTAGAATAAATTCTATTACTAGGATGGAAAAAATGTAGTAAAGTTATCATCTGTAAGAAAATAGGTAAATTCAATTATCACCAGTCAAGATTTCTTTAATATCCTGACCACAGACTCTATGTGAGCTAATTTTTCTTGATATGAGGTAAAGTCCTTATTTCTTTTAAATTCTGTGACCAGTGTCAGGCAGGAAAGCATGAGGTATGCGAATGGAAGAGCTCAATGTTGACATGATAAAAATCACTGTTATTCCCTGGTAGCTCAAATTAACTTCTATTTACACACTTTATGACCTTGCTGTAGCCTGAAATATTCATATTCATGTTGAAGTGAAAGTTAAATTCTCATTTGCTAACATGCAAATACAACCATATCCTCTTTCACTGCTTTGCGATTTGTTTCTTGTTTCACATCTCCATAATTTGTATTCATCAGCTTTACTTGTCATATAGTAAAATTTTAAAACCCAATACATAGAATATACAGTGACTGTTTTGTTAGATGGAGCTTGGTCATAACTAAGATCTTCATCATTATGAATTTCTTTAACGTCAGAATTATGTAGAAAGAATTCAATCTTTTTCTATCAAAATATCAAAGTTTTCTTGGGAATCTTATAAGCTAAATACTCTTTAAAGGCTGCTGCTGCTAAATCGCTTCAGTCGTGTCCGACTCTGTGCAACCCCATAGACGCAGCCCACCAGGCTCCCCCGTCCCTGGGATTCTCCAGGCAAGAACACTGGAGTGGGTTTCCATTTCCTTCTCCAATGCATGAAACTGAAAAGCGAAAGTGAAGTCGCGCAGTAGTGTCTGACTTCGCAATCCCATGGACGGGGCTCCTCCGCCCATGGGATTTTCCAGGCAAGAGTACTGGAGTGGGTTGCCATTGCCTTCTCCGCTAGTTGTTGATAAATAGCATTTATGTATAGTTTATTGTTTACAAGCTAGTAAGTGTACACACAGACATGCACATCCGTATTTCATGGATACAAGTTATTATTGTCCTGTAATTTCCAAAATAGAAAATAAGTCTCAGAAAGGCCATCTGCCCTTAAAAAATCTTTTTTCTCATTCAGGCTTTTCATCCCATAATTAATAGTTATCATATATCTCATGCTTGGAGAAGGCAATGGCACCCCACTCCAGTACTCTTGCCTGGGAAATCCCATGGATGGCGGAGCCTCATAGGCTACAGTCCGTGGGATCGTTAAGAGTCGGACACGACTGAGCGACTTCACTTTCACTTTTCACTTTCATGTATTGGAGAAGGAAATGGCAACCCACTCCAGTGTTCTTGCCTGGAGAATCCCAAGGATGGAGGAGCCTGGTGGGCTTCCATCTATGGGGTCACACAGAGTCGGACACGACTGATGTGACAGCAGCAGCAGCATCTCATGCTTAGGCTTTTGATAAAGTTTCTCTCCTGAGTCTATTTATATATATATATATTTTTAAATATCAATTATTTAATTTAAAATATTCAAGAATTCTATAAATATTCCTCAGAAACTTAAAAAGTACATTTAATTCCTGCTATAAAGCCTAGACTTCTCTCTGCATAAGTGTTCAATTTTATTTTTCCTGTTTAGTTATTAGACTTTTAAATATTTTAAAGGTTAATAGATGTTAAGATGATCTTCTTCCCTTAGATTTTATTCAGTTCCAGTTTTTATACTATAATTTCTGTGTAGCAGAGACTCTTGAAGCCAGATTGCTAGAAAGGAAAACCCAGATTCTCTATATCACATGATTCCGATCTTAGACTCAATTTTAAAACAACACTTTGCCTCATTACCATCCTCAGTAAAATGCAAATGATAACATTATCCTCTTCAGGTGGTTTTTGTGAGGTAGTGTATTATTTGTGTGAAGTACTTCCAGTTGTACCTATCTGGTAGAGAGCAGGCAGAGAGAATTCTTACTCATTTAATCACATGATAGTAGATGTTACAAATGTAGCAGGTTTTAAAAGGCAAGATTTCCTCCTGCAGCAACTGGGATACTAGTAATAAATCCTAAAACTGTTATAAATATACCACAGAGCTATGCAAGGAAGAAGGGCCAGTTAAAATCCAGGAAGAGGGGAATCTTTTCACATGAAGAGATGGTCTGTATATTTAATACAATCTCTGTCAAATCCTAGAAGGCATTTTCACAGAAAGTTAAATTATTCCTGAAGTATATATGTATGCAAAATGCCCAGAAGAGCAGAAAGAATTTTTAAAAAAATAGCAGGATTATAGTTTCTGATTTCAAAGCTTGCTACAAAGCAGTATTAGTCAAGATAGTGTGGTATTCACTTAAAGATAGACATATGTATCAATGAAACACAACTGGAGTTCAGAAATTAGCACTTACCATTGTAATCAACTGATTTCCAAAAAGATACCATGTCTGTTTAAAGGGGAAATGGTCTTTTTTTTTTTTTTTTAAGAAATGGTGCCAAAAAAAAACTGGATATACACATGAATAAAGCTGAATTTAGATCCTTATTTCATACTTTATGCAAAAATTAAAATAGATCAGAGGCCTAAACATGAGTTAACCTATAAAACTTTTAGAATAAAACACAGGAGAAAACTTTTGTAAATTAGGGCTAGGCAGATCTTTTAGATACAACAGCAAAAGCATGATGCACTAAATTTAAAACTTAAATTAAAAATTAATTAATTAATTAATCAGACTATATCAAAATTGAAAACTTTTACTTTGTAAAATACACATCTGACTTTCAGTAATTAAATCAATGTGGTGCTGCCATTTGCTTATACAAATAGATCAATGGATTTGTCAGAGTATCTAGTGATTGACTCACACAGTGCATTAGTTGCTGTCCAACTCTTTGTGACCCCATGGACTGTAGCCCATGAGGCTCCTCTGTCCATGGAGTTCTCCAGGCAAGAATACTGGAGTGGGTTGCCATTTCCTTCTCCAGGGAACCTACCCAACTCATGGGTTGAACCCAGCTCTCCTGCATTGCAGGCAGATTCTATACCATCTGAGCCACCAGGGAAGACCCCAATGTATCTGTATAATGGAATATTATTTAGCCATAAAAAAGAAGCAAGTTCTGAAATACACTACAATATGACGAATCTTAAAACCACACTAAGTGAAAGAAGTCAGTCACAAAAGTCTTCAAATTATGATTCCATTTATCTGGAGTCAGAAAATCCACTGAAATAGAAAGCAGATTAGTGGCCACCAGGGGTTGGGGAAGGGGAAATGAGAAATTGATGTGTCCTTCAAACTGTGGGCAGGATTGAATGGAGCTATCTTTCCTTGTTGAGGACTGACCCACACATGTATGGTCAATTCACCTTCAACAAAAGAACTAAAAACAATTCAATCAAAAATAAAATTTTCTTCAAAAAATGATTCTAGGAAACTGAATAACACTATAAGAAAATTACCTTCAACCTCAACCTCTCACCATAAAAAAATAATAATTTGAAGTGGTCATAGATCTAAATATAAAAGATAAAACAATAATGCATCTATAAGAAATTGGATATTTTTGTGACCTTGTAATAAGGAAAGATTCCTTAGCTAGGACACATATAAGCACACACACATATGCACACATAAAACGTTAATAAAAGCAATGATCACTATAAAGAAACTATAGTGAGACTATAAAGACACTAAAAAGACAACAAAAATATTTGTCATAGAGAGGACAAAATATACATATATATTACAAAGTACACACTCATATATATTATATATTATTTATTATACATATATATTAAACATTCCTTTAACTCAATACTAAAAGACAATCATCTCAATTTAAGGAAAGTAAGCAAAAGATATCAAAAGACCTTCAACAAAAGAAGATACAATAAACCAATAAAGTTCTTAGTATCATTACATACAAGGGAAATGCAAATTTAAACTACAATGAAATATCACTTCAAACCAACTAGAGTGCTAAAAATAAAGAAACTGACTGGGCCAGATTTTGGCAATGATGTGAAACAACTGGAACACTCCTATATTCCTGCTGAGCACTAAAGAATACTGCCACCTTGGAGAATTATTTGACTGTTCAAGGCTGTATATTTTCACCCTGCTTATTTAACTTATATGCAGAGTACATCATGAGAAATGCTGGACTGGAAGAAACACAAGCTGGAATCAAGATTGCCAGGAGAAATATCAATAACCTCAGATATGCAGATGATACCACCCTTATGGCAGAAAGTGAAGAGGAACTGAAAAGCCTCTTGATGAAAGTAAAAGAGGAGAGTGAAAAAGTTGGCTTAAAGCTCAACATTCAGAAAACAAAGATCATGGCATCCAGTCCCATCACTTCATGGGAAATACTTGGGGAAACAGTGGAAACAGTTTCAGACTTTATTTTGGGGGGCTCCAAAATCACTGCAGATGGTGACTGCAGTCATGAAATTAAAAGATGCTTACTCTTGGAAGAAAAGTTATGACCAACCTAGATAGCATATTCAAAAGCAGAGACATTACTTTGCTGACTAAGGTCCGTCTAGTCAAGGCTATGGTTTTTCCTGTGGTCATGTATGGATGTGAGAGTTGGACTGTGAAGAAAGCTGAGCACGGAAGAATTGATGCTTTTGAACTGTGGTGTTGGAGAAGACGCTTGAGAGTCCCTTGGACTGCAAGGAGATCCAACCAGTCCATTCTGAAGGAGATCAGCCCTGGGATTTCTTTGGAAGGACTGATGCTAAAGCTGAAGCTCCAGTCCTTTGGCCACCTCATGCGAAGAGCTGACTCATTGGAAAAGACTCTGATGCTGGGAGGGATTGGGGGCAGGAGGAGAAGGGGACGACAGAGGATGAGATGGCTGGATGGCATCACTGACTCGATGGACGTGAGTCTGAGTGAACTCCGGGAGTTGGTGATGGACAGGGAGGCCTGGCGTGCTGCGATTCACGGGGTCGCAAAGAATCGGACATGACTGAGCGACTGAACTGAACTGAACTGAACTGAACTGAAAAAGACTACAAATACTGCTGGACTGCACCCCACAGGCCTACAAGGCCTACATTTGCCTAGTTTTAGAGCCAAAAACAGAGCCTGGAGTCAGCAACAGAGACACCGATGGTTTAGTGGATGAAGGAGCTTATATGTCTGAAGCAAGGTCCTGGAGTAACATCCCACTGTAGCAGATGGTGGGCAGGACATAGTGGCAGGTTTCACAACTGAGGACAAGAGGAGATTGCCAATTGATGTCAGATTGGTTTATTAGTTACCAGGGAAACAAGCAGATAGGCATGCCCCCTCACGACCCCTTTGATAAGCTATTACTAGCTGGGGCCTGGGGCAAGTACATAAACAGGTCAGTCATGTGCATAGGGTGTAGGTGAAGCAGGCACTGATCAGGCAGGGGATGTACAGAGAACAAAAGAATGGAGATCTTCAGTGGCCTGACCACACACAAGCACACTGCCCACTATCCAGCTATTCCACTCTTATATATATAGTCATTGAAAATAAATAAAAACATGTCCACAAAAGACTGATACAAGAATGTTAACACCAGTTTTACTTATTAAATCCATTACTTAAAACAACCTAAACATATTTATATCAACAAGGTGATGAAAGAACAAATTGTGGAATATTCATAGAGTGAAATAGCACTCCACAATAAAAGAAATAAACTACTCATATACACAACAGTACAAATTAGTCTCAAAAAATATGATTGAAAAAGATCTAGAACAAACAAACAAACAAAAAAAACAAAATCTGTATGTATGATATAATTTCTAAAACAAGCAAAACTAAGACAGAAAGCTCAAAATCAGTTGTCTGGAACCTGATCTAAAAAGGGCATGAAATAACTTTGAAGGGGTGAAAAAATTATTCTATATTTTATCATGGCAATTGTTTCAAAGATGCATACAATAGTTAAAGCTCAACAAACTATATACCTAAAGACAGCATATTTTACTACTTGTAAATTTTACCTCCCTAAAGTTAATATTGGAAGGACTGATGCTGAAGCTGAAACTCCAGTACTTTGGCCACCTCATGAGAAGAGTTGAATTATTGGAAAAGACCCTGATGCTGGGAGGGAATGCAGGCAGGAGGAGAAGGGGACGACAGAGGATGAGATGGCTGGATGGCATCACTGACTTGATGGACATGAGTTTGAGTGAACTCCTGGAGTTGGTGTTGGACAGGGAGGCCTGGCGGTGCTGTGATTCATGGGGTCACAAAGAGTTGAACACGACTGAGCAACTGAACTGAACTGACTGAAAGTTAATATTAAAAGTAAATACAGTAAATAAAAACAAGAGAAAAATAGGCATTTTCAGAACAACAACAAAAAAAATCTGGCTTGACCTCGTTAATGGAAAGTCAAGCAGATCCTCTTCAAGAAGATCTGACCCCACATGGACAGTCAGAGATATGGAATCAATCTTAGCATTGTTATTTTTCACATTGATGAGTTAAAGAAATCTTTGACACATTGTGCTTTAATATTTTTAGAAGACTCGTGTTTTCGACGTTTTTGTAAATTATACTTTGACTCTTGTCACGGTCAGAATATACCCATATGCCCAAGAGGACACATGCGGCATGCATCACGCTTGTTGCTGCTGCTGCTAAGTTGCTTCAGTCGTGTCCGACTCTGTGCGACCCCATAGACAGCAGCCCATCAGGCTCTCCCGTCCCTGGGATTCTCCAGGCAAGAACACTGGAGTGGGTTGCCATTTCCTTCTCCAATGCATGAAAGTGAAAAGTGAAAGTGAAGTCGCTCAGACGTGTGGACTGCAGCCCACCAGGCTGCACCATTCATGGGATTTTCCAGGCAAGAGTATTGGAGTGGGGTGCCATCGCCTTCTCCACACGCGTTTTAGAACCAACTAACTAAACTATGTGGCCCCTGAAAAGCCAGTTGTGAGCTATGCAAGCCCAGGCATGTCTCTTCCAGGCACTGTGTATGTCCTGAGTAGCAGCAGAATTGGATTTTCACCAGCTCTGTGTTTCTCTTTCCTTCCTGAATCTGTGCTTTTATTTTTGATTCTGAACGTTGGTCAAGTTTGGTTCTGAGTCTAATTTGTGCACAGTCAATATATTATACAAATACCATATGATATTAGTTACATGTGAAATCCAAAAGAAGAGATACAAATGAACTTATTTACAAAACAGAAATATATCCACACGCATAGAACACAAACTTGTAAGCAGGTTGGGCGTACACATACAAGCTACGATATATAAAATAGATAACCCACCTGAAACTATCATAACATTGTTAATCAGCTATATTTCAATGCAAAATAAAATGATTAAAAAATAAAAATATTTATTATATGTTGAAATGATAATATGTTGGATAAAATATATTTAAAATAAATTTTAATGCTGTACAAAAAAAGATAACCAACAAGGACTTATAGTATGACATAGGAAATTATATTCAATATTTTGTAATAAGCTATAAGAGGAAAGAAATGAAAAAAATACATATATATTCAGTGATATATATTCCATGATATATATATTCAGTGATATATATATCTTCAGTGATACATATATATATCGTTGAATCACTATGCTGTCCATCTGAAACTAATACGACATTGTAAATCAACTTCATTTCAATAAAATATAAATAAAGAAATAATTTTTAAGAAGAGCCAGTGGGCACTTTCCCTGCATTCTCCTTCTGACTTACTTCATTAATAAAATCAAATCACCAGCTTCTCCCTGGAAGGAACTTGTCTACACCTTTTGTGCCCCAACTCTTACGGCTGAGGGATAGGATCTAAGGGATAAGACCTGAAATCAACTAGTTCAGCTATCCAATGCGACCCAGCATTCAGGAGTTTCATAGGACTGAAGCAAACAAAGAAGGAGGATTTAAATGGGTGAGCAAGCATCTCTTACAGCTATGTTGTCAATCTTGGCACAGAGGGAAAAGGCAAAATGCCCATCTCCTATTGTTTCCCTGGAAGCAGTTGCATACTTGGGACAACTGCTGCCTGAGGGTCTGGCTTCTGATCAGCCTACAACTAGGTACTGACTGAAATCATTCTGGAGACCAAAAGAGCTGGTGGGCACTTTCCCAGCATTCTCCCCCAGCTCAGGCAATAATACCAAGTTGCCAGCTTTTTCCCAGAAGGAGTTTGTCCACACATCTAGCACCCTAAATTCTGCAACTGTTACCCAAGAAACTAGTCCTTCAAATCACCTAGTTCTGATCACCAACAGGACTCAGCATTCATGACTTACACGGATAACATTAAATTAAAAAAATTTTTTTTTTCAAACAGCCCTCAAGCACTTTCCACAGAAATCTATCCCCCAAGTTCGGTGCAGAGGGAGTAGACAAATATGTCCACCTTCCAGTTTTTCCTGGAAGGAATTAGAATGCATACTTTTCCAGCTGCTGCTTGTGATTTCAGATTAAAATCAGTCTGTATGGGGTTGGAGGTGGGAACCTGACTGGGATCCTCTAGAGAGTCTGAAGAGCAGGAGCCATATCACTCCAATAATAAAACCAAATCTCCAGCTTCTCCCTGGAAGAAGCATGTCCACACATCTAGCACTAGAACCACTGCAGCTGCTACCCAAGGGATTGGCTCTTAAATGATATAGCTCTGAGAGCTAAGAACGCTCAGCATTCAAGACTACAGAAGACAGGACCACACAAAACAAGCAGGCAGTTATACTTGGGCCACACGCACTCCCAGGGAGAGTTCCTTCTGGCTCAGCACAGAGTGAGTGAACAAAAACACCCAGCTCACAATTTCTCACTGATATGGGCTAGACTGTTTAATGTTCTCACTTTCTCAGCTGCACCTAAAGACTGGGTTTCCAAATAGCCTGCATCGGAAGCTGAAGGGGAAGACAATTAGTACTTACCTGGGAGCCTGACCAGGTAAGTGGGCATTTCCCAAGCCTTTGGCACATTGATAGGTCTTGACACACCTTCATGTATTAGGAGCCCGGGAGAACAAAGACAGCAGCTTGAATGATCACAAAACCTTAAGCGGCAACCAGGTTCTCATTGCAGGCTGACTGATAAGGTTCATCTCCTACATGAGGCAAGTCAGTCAACACTAGGAGAGGGCTGTTTCATCTAATGTGTAAAGACCAACACAGTCAAGGAAAATGAAGAAATAGGGGAGTACATTTCAAATAAAAGAACAAGATAAATCACTAGAAACCAATCTTAATGAAAGGGAGATAAGTGATTTATTTACTAGAAGGGAGTTCAAAATAAAGGTCATAAAGATGCTCACTGAGGTCTGGAGAGCAGTGTATGAACAAAATAGGAATTTCAGCAAAGAGACAGAAAATATTAAAAGGTACCAAACAGGGAATTCCCTTGCAGCCTAATGGTTAGGACTCCACACTTCCACTGCTGAGGGCCTAGGTTCAATCCCTGGTCAGGGAATTAAGATCCCACAAGTCTCATGGTGTGAGGAGAGAGGGAAGAGAGAAAAAGGATAGGGAGATAAATGTATTATTAAAAATATAAAAATAACAATAAAAGTACCAAACAGAAATCATAGAGCTGAAAAATATAATAACTGAACTAAAAAAAGGTTAATAGAAAAGTTCAACAGACTAGTCAAGAGGAAAATAGTCTCCCTGAACTCAGAGACAAAGCAGTAGAGACCATCCAATCAGAGGGGCAAAAAGAAAGGAGAATGAAAGGAGTGAAGATTGTTAAGAGACCTGTGGGTCACCACCAAGCAGGACAGAATCAGATTACAGATCTTTGTCAGGCAGATAACTTGTCCTTTTAGTTTCTTGATTACCAGATGAAGAGAAGACATAGCTAAACAGGATATAGATCATAAGATCCTGGAATTCAAGAATAACGCTGTAACTGAATGAAACTTTGGACATGCTCAGAGAGAAATGAGCATGTTTTGTATACGAGCGAAGTGTGAAAAAATCAAGAGAATATACTGAGATAGAGTGTCTCATTTTCATGAAATTCTTTAATCCTCACTGTACCTATACTTTTGGAGAATAATTTTGTTGTATCCTTCACCATGGGTTTCCCAGGTGGCACAGTGGCACAGTAGTAAATCTGCCTGCCACTGCAGGAGACACAGGTTCAATCCCTGGGTTGGGAAGATCCCCCAGAGAAGGAAATGGCTAGGCACTCCTGTATTTTTGCATGGATATTCCCATGGACAGAGGAGCCTGGTGGGCTACAGTTCATGGGGTCACAAGGAGTGAGACACAACTGAGCTTGCATGCACACACATGCACATCCTCCGCTAAAGGCACATCATATAGGTTTTAAATGGTTTTCACACTGGGGCTGCCCCAGGCTTGCTCATCTTTAATCACCATGAGAACATGCCCAGGCAAGTACACTGGTCCCAAAAGGAGAATAAGTGAATCATTGAATCAAGCTTTTCCAGAAAGATTTAACCTAAACTTACAATCAGGGTCTTCCCAGGTGATTCAGTGGTAAAGAATTTGCCTGTCAATGTGGGAGCCACAGGAGACATGAGTTTGATCCCTGGTCAAGAAGGCCATCTGGAGAAGAAAATGGTAACCAGTACTCTTGCTGGGAAAATCTGATGGACACAGGATCTTGGCAGGCTACAGCCCTTGGAGTCACAGAGAGTCAGACACTACTGAATAACTGAGCACGCATGCAAACTGACAATCAGCCAAACTGTAACTGGCTCCCAGATACATTTCTCATTTAAAAATCATTTAAAAGAAACAACTGTTTCTTTTAATGTAATATACTCTTTCTCTCTGGTTACTTGAGAGATTTTCTCCTGGTTTCTAGTGGTGTTGATAAGTTAAATTGTCTCCATTATCTTGTCTGAGATTCAATAATTTTTTTTTAAATTAATGCCTTGAACATTTTGAAAAAATCTGGGCAACATGGTTCCACTCCAATATTTTTCTCTCCCACTTCTCAGAAATACAGAAGTGTGTTAGAATTTCTGTCTATAACCTTCGTATTCCCTCCCCTCTAGCCTGCATTGTCCATCTCTGTCTCTCTATGCCTCATTCTGGGTAGTAATCGTCTAATTCACTGCAATAATGAACAATGTCTAATTGGTTGTTAAATATGCCTGTTGATTTTAATTTTAAGTATTTTAATTTTGAGTATTCATTTTATCAGTCCTATTGTTTCAGTGATAAGAACAGTCTCTTACTCTTCTATACGTCATCTTTGGTGGGGAAACGGAAAAAAAAACCACACAGGATACCAACATCTTAAAGAAAGCCTTTTAATTTTAATAGTGTTAAGGAAAAATAGGAAGCATTCACTTCTGTTTCCAAAATTTAGTCACAGAGTAGGTAAAATCATGATCTGGTCATTCTTCACCAAGTTGGATGGCAGCTTGTCTACTGCTCGGGTGTCACCACAGGCTCTCACTCAGGAAAGTCAAGGAACAGAACTTCATCTCCAGATGCCATTCCAATAAGCAAAATATAATACATTATCACAGAGACACCATTCTGTTCCATGGCTTTTATTTTTCAGTATTCACTTATTCACTACCTCTAGTGTTAGAAAGAAGGTTTGGGGCCTTAACTCTGTAATTTTAAGATTATCTATCAATTAGCAGCTCAAGTAATACACAAACTAAAGACTACTCAATTGCTAATGTATTCAACTTGAGTTAAACTTTACTATTTTCACTAAGGTTAAATTATCTACAGTGATCTTTAGAAAATTATTTAGACATTTTTTTAACATGAAATATTTCAAATATAAACCATTAAATATAATGATGACAGCAACTAAATGGGAGAACTCTAACTGATAGATATGTATTCATCTAGTTTTCTAAGTGTCAGAGAACGCTGCCAATCTTCTCTATGGTCTTAGGGTACTTATGTCATTCTCAGCACCAGGGCTAATTTGAAAGAATACTTTCACTTATGATTTCATCAAGAACATTAAAACTAACATACTTAAAATGATTTACTTGTTATTTTTTCTCTGCTTACTCTAAATTCATGGCAAACAAAATAACACTTTACTTTTATTGCATTTTCATATGGATATGTCTATATACTCTACTTGATAATACAGTCTGTATACTTTTTTTATATTTAATAGCACCATTAGCAAGCAGAATTCTCCCATCTGCTTATTTGTGTTCCCACTTATGAATGAATCTGGAGTATTTTATTAAAGTAGTAAAAGCAGCAATATACAAACACAAATATATTCAAACATTACATGAAATATGTACTACGCTTTACAAATTTGCTTCTCTACATGTATGTCTTTTCTTCTCTAACAAAAAACTAAAAAATGTTATGGATCTAATTTGTTCCTTTTCATTGTTGTATCAGTTGCCACAGTATATTTTTATCAGTATGCCACAATATACTTATTCATTTTATCACTGATGGACTGTTATGAATCTTCTCAATTTCAGCTAAGAAAAAGAGTAATATGCACATTTTTGCATATATGTCATGGTGCATATATATCAAAGATTTCTTTGTGTATAAAAATAAGAGTGAAATTACTGTCTTAGGTTTAGACAGCATATTAAAAAGCAGAAACATTACTTTACCAACAATGGTCCATCTAGTCAAGGCTATGGTTTTTCCTGTGGTCATGTATGGATGTGAGTTGGACTATAAAGAAGGCTGAGCACAGAAAAATTGATGCTTTTGAACTGTGGTGTTGGAGAAGACGCTTGAGAGTCCCTTGGACTGCAAGGAGATCCAACCAGTCCATTCTGAAGGAGATCAGCCCTTGGATTTCTTTGGAAGGACTGATGCTGAAGCTGAAACTCCATGCAACTCCACCTCATGCAAAGAGTTGACTCATTGGAAAAGACTCTGATGCTGGGAGGGATTGGGGGCAGGAGGAGAAGGGGATGACAGAGGATGAGATGGCTGGATGGCATCACTGACTCGATGGACATGAGTCTGAGTGAACTCCAGGAGTTGGTGATGGACAAGGAGGCCGGGCGTTCTGCGATTCATGGGGTCGCAAAGAGTCGGACATGACTGAGCGACTGAACTGAACTGAACTGTCTTAGGTTTAGCGTGTTCACCCTAACTGCTTAAAGTCACACTATTGCCTAAAGTTGTTTTACATGTGTGTAATTCTATGACTGGTGTATGAAACCTTCAATTGTTTCAGATCCTTTCCAAAATAAATAACATCAGGGTAATATTTATACTTTTATATTTATATAAACATTTATTGCACTTATTACACTCTAAACTTTACAAAACATTTTACTATTCTAATTTTAAATTTACCTTTAGTTTAAAATTGCATTTCTCTTTTCTCTTTCTATGACTGTGATTTCATATACATTTATTCTTATGTAATTGTGTTGAACATATATGTTTATTAATATTTCATTGTATGGTTTTATAAGCTTCCTTCTTTAGGTTCCAAATAAGCCTTTGTTAAGAGCGAATATTACAGCAGAAACATTTTCCTTAATTGAACATTATGTCAGATGACTTTGAGAAAATATGATTAAGTAACAGCATGTTGTAAGGGAAACCAGTGCAATTTAATAACACTTAAAAGGATTAATAAAAGAAAAACTAGGAACTAAAAATGAACATACAAAGTCTTCTATTAAGGTATTTCCACATATAATACAGAAAGTTTTTTTAATGTCTATTAAGCTAAAGTTTTGATTAGTTTTTAGAGAACTTAAGACCCCACAGTAGTCTGAAGACAACCTGCCTTAGCTTGCTGTTTCCCAAAATTATAACAAATGAGTGGCCTGACGAAAAGAGAGTTGAAATCACCATGACAAACATCATGACCTCATACCAGTGTAGCTTAAGGAAGATCCAATTTCCAGTTGGAGTAGAAATAAAGTAAACGATGAAGAGGAGGAGAAATGTTGTCACCATTTTCAAGGCCCTTTTATTGGCCTCTGTGCTGAAATCTCTCGGTGGTTCAAGTTGACTTGAAAATTCTTGATGTGTCTCACCAGGAAAAGAAAGAAAGGCAGCAAAGAAGCCATGAAGAGAATGAAAGGGATAACATATGTCAAGCTGAGAAGAATCAGGCTTTTAAGATAGAAAATTTTACTTGCATCTAAATGCAAAGTCATGTTCCTTTCAGGTTCTCTAAAGGTGTTCATCCACAACTCACCAAGAACATCTTGCATTAAGAGGTCAAAAGTTAATAAGAAGAAAGAGGCCAGGAAAAGCACAAGAAGCACTCAGTTCATTCTCCATTTCAGCCACATGAAAAAGAAGTGAGAGAAATTGGCTATCTTAAGGAAGTAAAATATGCTTAGGCAGGTGGCAAACCAGATAGTTAAGTGATTCATTAGTGCCCAAAGAAGAATAACTACTTTTACTAGTTACCAGTGGCATACAGATGTGGAGCTAATCCTACTATAAGTGAATCCAAAAGTGTTACCCACAGCTGAATAATTTGGCCACAGCCAAGCAAGTAAGGATGAACTCAGCTGATGAAACCTTTCCATTCTTGACCCACTCGATGCAGTTTACCAGTCCAATGAACCCATTTCCCAGTACTCTTAAGATCAATTCTCCTGTTGACACCGCTAGAAAGAAGACCTTTGTTCCAACTGACATTTGTGTAAAAATATTTCTAATGTCACTGAAAACTTTATACTTACAGTTGCAGAATGACATCCACTTATGTTTTCTTTAGTATTTTTGTCATAATTCCAGGAAGTAAAGCCAAAATTGTGCTATGTGATTTAAATGCACAGATCTTCACAAAACAGTAGTTTATTCTTTTTATATTGTAATTCCAGTGCTACACCAAACAGTTCTGTCAACAGGTAACAAAGTTCATGAATACCTTTCTTATGACTTACAATCAGTTGCTATATAATTTTCAGAATAAATGCTCACAGTGTCTGCTTATCCTCGACACCAGCTGCAGTTTCTCATTTCTTCTAATGACTAAAAGAATAAGGTCAGGTATGTCAACATGCAAATATGAGAGAGAGTGGTTTCCACTAATTTGTACTTTCACCTTCCCCAAGTCATACATTTGAATGCAAACATATTAAATTTTGAATAGGAATTTCTAAGAAAAAATATGTATGTAATTCAGTTTATATTTCTCACTCATCACTAAGATCTTTCTAACTCTCAAGAATTTTGTAGAATCCATATGATTTATAGGAATAAGAAAATTATTTATATTTCAAATTGGGCATACAAGTACAAGGACAAATATATTAGTACATTTATATAGTATGTAGTACTAATTATATCATTACAGGATACTGTAGAAGCTAAGTCAGAAATTATAAGCAAAATAGAGAGGCAATATACATGAGGAGGTACAAGTGCTACAGTGCAGAATCAATTATGATTTTATGAGGAAATGAACATGTAGTGTAAACATGACTCCTTTGAAATTTAGGAAGAAATAAAAGGGAAAAAAAAGAACTTAAGCCTGATGTAAGAGCATGTCAGTATTATCAAAATGACATGAACAGGCTACACTATGCTCTGATAGAGACACTTGCTTCCTTTGGCAGGAACTTGCTGTTTTCCTTGGAATGTGACTAAGTGCCTTCCCACTTCCGTGTCCTCAATTCCATGTTCTTCTCTTATTTCTAGGCTACAGGTGACCACATTCCCAGCTTTCATCACAGATGGTTGTGGCAATGTGATCAAAATCCGAGAAATGCTATGTAAGTGAAAATTATGAGCACAATTTTAGGTCCATCCTCTCTAAATATATCCATGCACAGTCTTGCCTATGCCTTTTTCTTCCAGCTTTCTTGAAAGGGAGATGACTCCAAGCATTCTTGGAAGCAGCATATTAAGGATGGCAAACTTCTGATTAGCCTGATTCATGGATAACCACCTGGAGAAGGCTGCTCTGATATATCACTACTCTTAAAAGAGCAATATTAAATGTGCATTGTGTGGGAGTCACGTGATGCTTGGGAGCTTATTTGGGGGCAGTTTGTCTACCCAGTCTAATGCAGAAATTGGAATTGAGACTGTGTAGACTTGTGTAGAAGCAATTGAATGGTGAGGAAACAAAATTAGGAAAGTTTGTGCAGAGTATGTGATGAGTTTCATTTTCATTGGTTTCCAGGCCTCATAGTTTATTCATCCATTTAATGACTAGAATATCATTTGGAGGAACTCTTCTATAGACTGACTTTTATATCCAGGAAAGGAGCAGGAAGCAGGATAAACATGATCCACCCATTGTAAGGTTTACATTGTCCTGGGACAGAGAGATAATTAAAAGCAATACATAAGTCAGATGTGGAAATATTTACCTTAAGGGGAGGGATTGGGGGCAGGAGGAGAAGGGGACAACAGAGGATGAGATGGCTGGATGGCATCACCGACTTTATGGACATGAGTTTGAGTGAACTCCGGGAGTTGGTGATGGACAGGGAAGCCTGGCATATTGCAGTTCATGGGGTGGCAAAGAGTCGGACATGACTGAGCGACTGAACTGAACTGAATTGAACTGAAGGTAAATAATGATGTTACAATTTCATAACTAAGAATTAATATAGACATGTAAATACGGTTGTCAAACAAGGTTATATGTTTCTTTCCTGTAGCAAAAATTGTTATCAATACTACATCAACACACTTTCTTTTTTTTTTTAATTTTATTATTTATTTATTTATTTATTTAATTTTAAAATCTTTAATTCTTACATGCGTTCCCAAACATGATTCCCCCTCCCACTCAACACACTTTCTATTTCATCATTTTCCCCAAGATTGTCATAAAACAGGTTTTGAAGACATTTCCTATAATTATTATATAGACATCATAGATACCACTTTAATACATGCAGAAAAGCCACTGATTCATGTAGCATAATTTTTTACTATTCTTACATTGAATGTGTTTTTAAGATAGGGAAAATCCGAGTCTTCTTGCCTCAAGATTAAAAGGAAATTTTAGGCAGCAAAATGGAGGAGATGCTTAGCATTTCAGAGGAAGCCTCAAGATGGTTTAGCGGGAAAATGAATAATTTGACATCAAATGCCAACTTCAACACATATCTTCTTAATTAAAAAGTCTAAAAAGTTATTTTCATAACTTCATGTGGAAATATAGCAGCACTGCAAACAAGTCATGATTAATATTTTATTCTTCATCCATATAACAGAACTTGATTTTTTTCTCAGCTTTTGTGAAAGTGCTCATTGCTTGTCATTTCCAACTCTTTGCAACTCTATGGACCATGGCCCATCAGGCCCCTGTCCATGGAATTCTCCAAGCAAGAATACTAGAGTAGGTTGCCATTCCCTTCTCCAGGGGATCTTCCCAACCAGGAATAGAACCTGGGTCTTCTATGTTGCAGGCAAATTCTTTACTGTCTGAGACACTAGGGAAGTTCATAAATCTAATATTCCTCCTTTGAACTGATTGTACACATATGTAAAATGTATCTGAATGTGATTGCTATTCTTGAATTTTAGTGTGAGCATATTTACCTAAGAATATTGCTAATTATTCTCCAATAACCATGAAGTAAGTGATCATGATGGATAAAAACCTATCTCAAATATACATCCTCATGTTGATTCAGAATTGAAGGTCATTAAATTCCAAATGATTGGAGGCTCAAACAGTAAAATGTAAACACATTGTGTTACCAATTAGAGTGAAAAATAGCCATAAATTTCTGAGATAAGTTGTCAGTTCTTTAAAATTCATAAATATACATAATTTTTTTCAGTAGAAAAGTGGTAGTATAGAATATGTAAGTGAAATATGCATTGCTACATAATCCTGAGGCATTTCACATAATATTTGTAAAATTAGATTGCTTATCTGAAATATATGGGTTAATGGTATGGTAATCTTATCTGTCTTATATCTTTCATAAACACATGCATACACACTTTTCTAAGAAGCTTAGGTAAAGGACTTTTCTAAGTAAACCTTTAGACATTACTCACTTATATACATACTTAAAACAGCAATAGAAGGTATAAAACATTATAGACTTCATCACTTAATTTTATGCTAAAAGACATATGTTTCCACCTATTTCCTTTCTGCCGGGGTCCAGCCCCGGTGGATCCAGGGTGATTCGAAGGTGGGGACGGAGTCGGCGTCCTGGAAAAAACTTATTTAACTACAGATATAGAGGGAGATTAGAAACAGATGGTGTAGTAGGAGAATTAGTGAAGAAAAAGAGGCTGAATAACTTGGATTATGTGGAATAGCAATCATGCTCCAGATGGGAATTCAGCCAGAAAAACGAGGAGCAAGAAAGAAGCGACATGGGGGAATCAGTCTTTCCAGAAACTGATCCAATTTCTTTATTTTTGGGTTTGCTTATATACCTTTTGTTACACATAGGGATGAATACAGAGTCACGCAGGGGTCAGCAGTCCTGACCTTTATCAAAATCAGGTGCTTCACATAAATGTATAGAAAAGATACATCATCTTCTGGCCATGAGTGAGACCTGCTGACATTTTATGATCCTTTCTTTCTGATAACCAAAAACTTATTTCTTCCAAGGGTGTTTTTTCTTAAACCAGGCACCACCCTCCAAATAAAGTTACATTCCTATAGGGTGAGGGTGTAGGGACTTACAATCAAGAAAGGAATTTATTTAACCCAAGGTTAACATGATTAGTCTTAAAGGTTAATACTTATTTCTCCTATATGCTTAAAGGTTAATACTTATTTCTTCCTATATGCTAGTTATATTCATTATAAGGGTAGGGAACATGGAGATTTAGCAGCAAACATCAGCCCAACAAATGAAAATCCTTTCACCAATGCTCCCCTTAAGATCTATTTAGCCTTAAGATATGATAAAGTTACATTTTTACATAGCAAGGACACAGTGATTTATAACAAAGTACAGTGATCTATTGCAAAAGAGAAAATCCATTAACTCAAAAAGTCTAGTATTGCTAACATCAAAAACTACTATATTTCCTTTGCTATATTCTAAATACATTGATTTATATATTCCCAGGTGCCTAAGGATCATTGATTCAACAAGAAGAAAAAGCCCTATGCTAATTAAGACTCTCAAAATACTCCAAAACTCTTTGTGCTGTTTATGGTTAAGAGGTAGTAAACAATCATGTGGCAGGAGTATGGATAATCCTATCACACAAGCTAGTCTGTCAGCAGAGAGGTTTAACCTGAGACATCCTTGTCCCACCCAGAGCAGGAAATTAGCAGCAATTATTGAAACAACAAATGAAGAACCCTTCACCAATATAATTCCTAACCAACCCACTATACTAATAATTTCTAATTCCCCAAAAGAATTTGCCTTTAGTAAGTCTAAAACATCTCGTGCCTCTCAGGTTGGGAGGCTGTAAACAATCACATGTGGCTGGACGAACCTATACAGGTGGGCTAGATAACCTTCAGAGGAGTCCATAAGCTGAAACACTCTTGTCACGCCCAAGAATTTTTATTGCCTTGGAGCTGCACGTTTACCCCTTCTCCAAGAAAAACGGTTATGGGGGAGAGCCCCCCGTAAAGTCAGAGGTGTAGGTGAGAGCATAAAACAGACTCTGGTTTTGGGGTTAGATGCTTGGGAACAGGGGGTTTCCTGAGGCTTGATCACACCTTTGCATATGCCAAGCCTCCTTCCTCATAACCTTTGCCATGGGCGGAGTTCCTCACGCTGGCCCCCGGCACCTTTCCTTCAGCCAGCATCTTGACTGCCACAGAAATGACAGAAAGGCTTGAGTTAATTTTCTGTTTCCCCAGATCAAGATACATGAGTGGATTGAAGGATACATGATTAAAAGAACATCATAAAGCTTTCTAAAGCTCATTAGAATTCCAAACTGATAAAACTGGAGCCAGAATGTAAACAGCAAACAGCAAAAGAAAGGAGATGACAGTTGCATGGCTTTTATGTGGACCATGGTGCTGGGATCCTTCACCATTGAGCTGCATCTTCCTGAGATGTTTCCACAGGGAAAAGATTAGCAGCAGAAAAGATGTCAAGGACATAGTGAAGGGTATGAAGTTAGCGTGAACAGAGTCACATTTGAAAGGTATAAAATGTCCCTTAGTTTGGTCTTCTGAGTGGTATTTCCTTCATATTCATTTGTCTGAATAGCCTCACCTATGCTTAACACTGCAACTTGAAAAAACAAAAACAATGACGTCCCCAACATCATCATGAGAACTACACTTTTAACTCTCCACTTCAGGTGAAGAAAAATTCGGCTGGAGAAGTTGGCTATCTTCAACAAATAAAATATACTGAGGCTAGTAGCAAGCCAGTTACTAAAATGGTTGCTTACTGTCCAGGCAACATGAACAATAATTTTTACTTTTGAATTATATAGAGTTGGATTATGCACAATTACATACCAATTTATTAACACTGCCCAGAGATTAACAATTCTGCAGATGCCAGAGCAGTGAGAATCCCATCAGCTGAGATCTTTGGTCTCTCGATCCAGTCATTGCAGTTCACCAGTGCTATGAGGCCACTGGCAAAATTTCCCAGAACAAATTCTGTCATTAATAGAATGGAAACAATGTTTGACCTAAATATTATCATGTCTAAAAAAAATCCATGTCACTGTTGTGATTCCTTCAATATTCTGACCTTAAATTCTTTGTGCAGCTGATTTGGATGTGCAGTGAAATTCCTGTTTCTTATAAATTCTTTGATGAATATCAAACAGGAAAGCATCACAAAATAATATTGGAAGAGCTCATTGCTGTCTGGATGAAAGACATTGCTATTTCCTAATATTTCAGATTGACTCTATTCATATTCTCTGTGGCCTTGAAATGCGATGGATTACTTCTTAACTGATGTTGAAGTAAAGTATGAATTCTGATTTGTTAGCATGCAAATAAGGACTTATCATTGTGCAAATTTCTCTGTCTAAGCTCTCCATAATTTGTGTTCATCAACTTTAGTTGTTAGTAAGGAAACTTTTAAAACCCAATATGTAGTATATACTGTGAAAGCTTAAACCATTAGATGAAGCTTGGTTGTAACTATATTCAACATCACTAGGATCATAATCACTAGGATCTTGAGGTTATATGTAATGCAAGACAGACATCTAATATAGTGATGGAAACTGTCTTTTCCTAGATGGAATCAGGGATGTTTTGTAAATTTTAAATGTGGAGTTAAGGGTGAACATGGACGCTGAATAAGTGGGCAATATTGTACAACTGTTATTACTTTCAGTCACCCGGGGACTGAATCCTATTCCTGAAGCCATGCACTATGAGATCTATCTCTTATTTAAGGAAACTAAACTGAAATACTTGCCCAGTCTGCTTTGAAAGGCTGCCACTTCAAACAAAGAAAAATAGGATGGGAAAAGTAGCTATCTTCAAGAAAGAGAAGATGCTGAGGCAGATTTCAAACCAGACACTCAAGTGGTTGATCACAATCCAAAACAGAATTATAAGTTTTCCAGCTTGACCAAAGTTATGTAGATCTGCAATGAACACCATAGAAATTAATCCATCAGTACCATGATTAAAAATAAATTCTGTTTCTGGATAAACTGTTGAGAATGGGGGTAATGAAGTTGATTTTCTGGTGTCTTACCCAGTTGGTTAAGTTCATTATTCCAATCAATCCATTTCCCCAAATGCCTATTAAGAACTTCATAGATTTTAAAAAAAAAAAAACTAAAAAGACCTTATCCTGTGCGTTTCACATTTCTTCTGAGTGAAAATTCCCTAAAATGCACAAAAAAAGCATGAAAAACTTCATGTTTAAACAGTCATTTGCAGAATTTAAATGGTTGTGGAAAACTGAATGCAGGGATGGAATTTTATAATCATCATCATAATCAGCAATATCATTTGACTAAGGACCAGAAGACACATCAGTTCAGTTGCTCAGTCGTGTCCAGCTCTTTGTGACCCCATGAATCTCAGCACGCCAGGCCTCCCTGTCCATCACCAACTCCCGGAGTTCACTCAAACTCATGTCCATCGAGTTGGCAATGCCATCCAGCCATCTCATCCTCTGTCAACCCATTCTCCTTCTGCCCCTAATCTCTCCCAGCATCAGAGTCTTTTCCAATGAGTCAACACTTCACATGAGGTGGCCAAAGGACTGGAGTTTCAGCTTCAGCATCAGTCCTTCCAATGAACACCCAGGACTGATCTCCTTTAGGATGGACTGGTTGGATTTCCTTGCAGTCCAAGGGACTCTCAAGAGTCTTCTTCAACACCACAGTTCAAAAGCATCAATTCTTCGGTGCTCAGCCTTCTTCACAGTCCAACTCTCACATCCATACATGACCACTGGAAAAACCATAGCCTTGACTAGACGGAACTTAGTCGGCAAAGTAATGTCTCTGCTTTTCAATATGCTATCTAGGTTGGTCATAACTTTCCTTCCAAGAAGTAAGCATCTTTTAATTTCATGGCTGTAATCACCATCTGCAGTGATTTGGGAGCCCCCCAAAATAAAGTCTGACACTGTTACCACTGTTTCCCCATCTATTTTCCATGAAGTGATGGGACCAGATGCCACGATCTTAGTTTTCTGAACGTTGAGCTTTAAGCCAACTTTTTCACTCTCCTCTTTCACTTTCATCAAGAGGCTCTTTAATTCCTCTTCAATTTCTGCCATAAGGGTGGTGTCATCTGCATATCTGAGGTTATTGATATTTTTCCCAGCAATCTTGATATCAGCTTGTGCTTCTTCCAGCCCAGTGTTTCTCATGATGTACTCTGCATACAAGTTAAATAAGCAGGGTGACAATGTACAGCCTTGATGTACTCCTTTTCCTATTTGGAACCAGTCTGTTGTTCCATGTCCAGTTCTAACTGTTGCTTCTTGACCTGCATATAGGTTTCTCAAGAGGCAGGTCAGAAGACACATAAAAAGAAGCAATAATTGAACTCTACTCTACCTAGGCTGAAGGAAGGTAGATTACTGCATAGAATTCATAAATTTAAAAAAGTTGGTAAGGGTGAATTTCAGTATTTAAGTTTAAAGTAAATATATTTTAACCAGAATATTTATATTTTGATGATTACATTAATGATAATAAATATTCTCTAGATATATGCCTATATTACAAGGACTTTTTGTCACTGAAATCAGACTTGCTTCTTTAAAAATATCCTTTAGTAGAAATTTGAAGATTATTCTGTTTTGAAAAATGTGTAACCTGAGATTATAGAATTTATACAGTGTGCTCAAGACACATCAAGATCACGTAGCTACAGGTGACATATCAGGCCTTAAATGAGATCTTTGAGTAACAGTATCCCTCTCTTATATTCCTACTGTGTGGTTGCATCCAAACTGACACAGGGTTCATGTGTGAGACCCTAGAAGTTTTATTGGGGATGTATGGGCAGATTTCAAAGAATCTGGAGGACCCTAAACCTTTCCATTCTACTGATCCTCCTTTGTCAGATGAACCATCCTTTCTCCCCTCACTGAGGAGATTGGTACTCCCTCTCCAGAAAAACTGTGGTGACTTCTCCTAAGTTGGATGTTTTATGGAGGAATGCTGACCCTCCTCAAGATACATCTCTACCTCTTCTTTGTCTTCTTAGGGCTTCAACCTACAATCACACTTAACTCCCACCCCACAAATGGTAAAGTATAAAATATATGAGAAGGTAAAATACACAACATAAGAATTATAATATTATTGTATATATATATATATATATTTTATATTAACACAGATTTTAAGAGTATGAGTGAGAATGGGTCTTATAGATGGTAGGAATTAAAAACTGCAAGATATCATATATAATAACTAACATATTTTCTTTAAGTGTAATACAAATACAAGAGTCAAATAAGTAGTCCATGTGCAAAGGAAAAGAATTTTTTCCCTAGTTTAACATCAGAATATAGAAGTGGTTTAAAAAAAAGTAGAAAACAATTTTTTCTAAAAAATTCACAAATGGTATTCAATAAAACTAATTCTTGAGATAAATTCCTACTCTGATGTATGAGCTTATAACTAATATAATTCAAGAATACTCTCAATCTCCAAAAATATCTATAATGAAGTCTCCTAATTCTATCATCAGCAACAATACTCTGCAAATCAACTGAAATTCCTAAAGAGAAAAAAGTCCTAATCCCTAAGGTACAATTAATAGTTTGCTTAACTTTCTTCCATATCTTGTACCATGTGGCCAATATGTGATGCTTTAATGAAAAGTTTTAATCTAAAAATCCTTCAAACATATTATGGCAAAACATCTGTATTAATTTCTTGATCCCTATCTGGACCTCCTGTTGTGAGATAATTCATGCAAGTGGTCATTACTGAGCCTCACCAGGGCTGGCGATTTTGGTCAATGGTTTTGTAACATCAGATTCCCTAATACATACCTAATACTTCATTGTAGAGTTTTAATCTAGAAATCCTTCAAACTTGCCGTGGGTTACAAAATTTGTACTAAAACACATGTTATTGCTTATTGCAAATAGTTGTGCTGACATATACAATGGTGGCTCAGACGAATCCCCCTGCAATGTGGGAGACCTGAATTTGATCCCTGGGTTAGGAAGATCCCCTGGAGGAGGGCATGGTCACCCACTCCAGTTTTCTGGCCTGGAGAATCCCCATTGACGGAGGAGGCTAGCAGGCTACAATCCATGTGGTCTTCAAGAGCTGGTTGAGCAACTAAGCACAGACAGCACAGTTCAGTAGTTCAGTTGTGTCCGACTCTTTGTGACCCCATGAATCGCAGCACGCCAGGCCTCCCTGTTCATCACCATCTCCCGGAGTTCACTCAGACTCACGTCCATTGAGTCAGTGATGCCATCCAGCCATCTCATCCTCTGTCATCCCCTTCTTCTCCTGCCCCCAATCCCTCCCAGTATCAGAGTCTTTTCCAATGAGTCAACTCTTCGCATGAGGTGGCCAAAGTACTGGAGTTTCAGCTTTAGCATCAGTCCTTCCAAAGAAATCCCAGAGTTGATCTCCTTCAGAATGGACTGGTTGGATCTCCTTGCAGTCCAAGGGACTCTCAAGAGTCTTCTCCAACACCACAGTTCAAAAGCATCAATTCTTCGGTGCTCAGCCTTCTTCACAGTCCAACTCTCACATCCATACATGACCACTGGAAAAACCATAGCCTTGACTACACGGACCTTAGTCGGCAAAGTAATGTCTTTGCTTTTGAATATACTATCTAGGTTGGTCATAACATTTCTTTCAAGGAGTAAGCGTCTTTGAATTTCATGGCTGCAATCACCATCTGCAGTGATTTTGGAGACCAAAGAAATAAAGTCTGACACTGTTTCCACAGTTTCCCCATCTATTTCTGATGAAGTGATGGGACCAGATGCCATGATCTTCATTTTCTGAATGTTGAACTTTAAGCCAACTTTTTCGCTCTCCTCTTTGACTTTCATCAAGAGACTTTTTAGCTCCTCTTCACTTTCTGCCATAAAGGTGGTGTCATCTGCATATCTGAGGTTATTGATATTTCTCCCACAATCTTGTTCCAGCTTGTGATTCTTCCAGTCCAGCGTTTCTCATGATGTACTCTGCATATAAGTTAAATAAGCAGGGTGGCAATATACAGCCTTGACGTACTCCTTTTCCTATTTGGAACCAGTTTGTTGTTCCATATCCAGTTCTAACTGTTGCTTCCTGACCTACGTACAGATTTCTCAAGAGGCAGGTTAGGTGGTCTGGTATTCCCATCTTTCAGAATTTTCCACAGTTGATTGTGATTCACACAGTCAAAGGCTTTGGCATAGTCAATAAAGCAGAAATAGATGTTTTTCTGGAACTCTCTTGCTTTTTTGATGATCCAGCAGATGTTGGCAATTTGATCTCTGGTTCCTCTGCCTTTTCTAAAACCAGCTTGAACATCAGGGAGTTCACAGTTCACATATTGCTGAAGCCTGGCTTGGAGAATTTTGAGCATTGCTTTACTAGCATGTGAGATGAGTGCAATTGTGGGGTAGTTTGAGCATCCTTTTGCATTGCCTTTCTTTGGAATTGGAATGATAACTGACCTTTTCCAGTCCTGTGGCCACTGCTGAGTTTTCCAAATTTGCTGGCATATTGAGAGCAGCACTTTCACAGCATCATCTTTCAGGATTTGAAATAGCTCAATTGGAATTCCGTCACCTCCACTAGCTTTGTTCATAGTGATGCTTTCTAACGCCCACTTGACTTCACTTTCCAAGATGTCTGATTCTAGATAAGTGATCACATCATCGTGATTATCTGGGTCGTGAAGATCTTTTTTGTACAGTTCTTCCGTGTATTCTTGCCACCTCTTCTTAACATCTGCTTCTGTTAGGTCCATGCCATTACTGTCCTTTATCGAGCCCATCTTTGCATGAAATGTTCCCTTGGTATCTCTAATTTTCTTGAAGAGATCTCTAGTCTTTCCCATAATAAGTCACAGTGAACAAGCACTATGGAAATTATTTATCTTAATTTTGGCTTAGACGGTAAAGCGTCTGCCTACAATGCGGGAGACCCAGGTTCAATCCCTGGGTCGGGAAGATCTCCTGGAGAAGGAAATGGCAATCACTCCAGTATTCTTATTTGGAAAACCCCATGGACGGAGGAGCCTGGTAGGCCACCGTCCATGGGGTCGCAAAGAGTTGGACATGACTGAGCTACTTCACTCACTTCACTCACTACTCTAAGTTTAGATCATGTTGTTATAATTTCACAACTAAGAATTAATGTAGACATGTAAATTCAGTTGTTGAGCAACATTATACATTTCTTTCCTTTAGTGAAAATTGTTATCAATACCATGTCAACACACTTTTTCTATTTCATCATTTTCCATGAGATTGTTATAAAACAGATCTTGAAGACATTTCCTATAATTATTACATAGACAGCATAGATACTACTTTAATACATGCAGAAAAGCCATTCAATCATATAGCAAAATTCTTTACTTTTCTTATACAGAATGCATTTTTAAGATAGGGAAGATCTGTGTCTTCTTGTCTCAAGGTTAAAAGGAATTTTTAGGTAGCAAAATGGAAGAAGAAACCCCAGGTGGTTTAGCGGGAAAATGAATAATCTGACATCAGATCTCCATTTCAACATGTCTTCTTAGTTAAAAATTATAAAAAGTGACTTTCCTTACTGCATGTGGAAATATACCAGCACTGAAAACAAGCAATGATTAATATTTTCTTCTTCATCCATATAACAGAACTGATTTTTTTCTAAGCTTGTCTGTGTATTAAATATAATAGTCCTCTATAGAGTTGATTGTACACATATGTAAAATTTATCTAAATATGACTGTTATTCTTGAATTTTATTTTAGGCATCTTTTCCTAACAATGTTACTAATTACTCTCGAATAACCATAAAGTAAGTGATGGATGGAAGTAAGTGATGATGGAGTAACATCTATCTCAAATATATATCTTCAATGTGTGATCTAGAATTGAAGGTCATTACCATCCAAACAATTGGAAGCTCAAACAATAGAATCTAAACACACTGTGGTGCTAGTTAGAGTGGAAAATAACGATAAATTCCTAAATTGTCAGTTCTTTAAAATTCATAACTGTAGATTATAAATTTTTCAATTGGAAGGTGATAACATAGAATATGTAGGTGAAACACACATTGCTTCATAATTCTGAAGAATGTCACATAATATTTTGTACAGTTAGAATGCTTATCTGAAATATATTGGTTAATAGTATGGTAATATTATTACCAGGGCTTCCTAGATGGTGCTAATGGTAAAGAACCCACTTGCCATTTCAGGAGACACGGGAGACCAGGATTCAATCTGTGGGTCGGAAAGATCCCCTGGAGAAGGAAATGGCAACCCCTTCCAATATTCTTGCCTGGAAAATCCAGAGACAGAGGAGCCTGACAGGCTACAGTCCACAGGGTCTCAATGAGTCGGACATGAATGAAGTCACTTAGAATGCATGAATGCAATTTTATCATCTTTCTTATATCTTTCATAAACATACACAAAGACACTTTTTGTTATTAGCTTGGGTAAAAGACTTTTCTAGGTAAACCTTTGGATATTTACTCAATTATAACACATTTTTTCAAAAAGCAGAAGTGTAAACTGTAACAGACTTCATCCTTTAATTTTCTGTGAGAAGACATATGTCTCTACCTAGTTCCTTTTACTTTTAGCCAGCATCTTGGCTGCCATAGAAATGACAGAAAGGTCTGTGTTAAGTTCCTGTTTGTCCAAATCAGGATAAATGAGTGCATTGAAGGATAGGTGATTGCAAGGGCCTGCAAAAGCATTTGGACCGGTTCCTTCCGCAGCTCATTAGAATTCCAAATTGTTAAAATTACAGTCAGGATGTAAGTGGCAAACAGGAAAAGAAAGGAGATGACAGTTTGCATGGCTTTTATGTGGACCTTGGTGCTGGGATCTTGGGATCTTTGGCCGTTGAGCTGCATCTTCCTGAGATGTTTCCACAGGAAAAAGATTAGCAGCAGAAAAGAAGTCAGGGACATAGTGAAGGGTATGAAGTTTGTTAGTGTGAGCAGGGTCATATTTGAAAGGTGTAAAAAGTCCCTCAATTTGGTCTTCTCAGTGATGTTTCTTTCATATTCGCTTGTCTGAATAGTTTCATCTATACCTAACACTGCAACCTGAAAAAACAAAATCAATGAAGTCCCCAACATCATCATGAGAACTACACTTTTAACTCTCCACTTCAGGTGAAGAAAAATTAAGCTGGAGAAATTAGCTATCTTGAACAAATAAAATATACTGAGGCCAGTAGCAAGCCAGTTACTAAAATGGTTGCTTACTGTCCAGGCAACACGGATAACAATTCTTAAACTATATAGAGCTGGATTATACATAGTTGCATACCAATTTATTAATATTGTCCAGAGCAAAACAATTCTGCAGACTGCCAGAGCAGTGAGAATCCCATCAGCTGAGGAGATCTTTTGTTTCCTGACCCAGTCATTGCAGTTCACCAGTGCTATGAAACCATTCACAAAATTTCCCAAAACAAATTCTGTCACCAGTAGAATGGAAAGAATGCTCGATACTAAAGTTGTCATGTCTGAAAAAATCCAAGTCTAATGTCACGGTTGCGATTCCTTCAATATTCTGACCTTAAATTCTTTATGAAGTTGATTTCTGGTTGTGCAGTGAAGTTCTTATTTCTTTCAAACTCTGTGATGAATGTCAAGCAGAAAAGCACCAGGAAATAATATTGGAAGAGCTCAATGACATCTCGATGAAAAACACTGCTATTCCCTAGCAGCTCAAATTAGCTCTCTTCATACACTTTGTGCCCTACTATGGGATGGATTACTTCATAAGTGACTTTGAAGTAAAATATGAATTCTCATTTGCCAGATGCAAATAAGGACTCATCGTGTTACAAAATTTTCCCTGTCTACCTCTTCATCATTTGTATTCATTGACTTTTGTTGTTAGTGAGGAAAATTTTGAAACCCAATGCAGAGGATGCACAGTGAAAGCTTGAATGATTTGATCAAGCTTGATCATAACTATGCTCTATGTTATTAGGATAATCGTTAAGATCTTGAGGTGATTTGTAATGCAAAAAAGACACCTAATATAGTGTTGGAAACTTTTTTTTTTTTTTTAGACAGAATCAGGATCTTTTTGTAAATTTTACATGTGGAATAAAGGGTGGACATTAGAGAGCTGAATAAGTGGGCAATATTGGACAATTGCTACTATTTTTAGTCACCCAGGAACTGAGTTCTATTCCTGAAACCATGCACTATGAGTTCTAGCTCTCATTTTAGGAAACTAAATTGAAATACTTTCTGAGCCTGCCTTGAAATTACAAAAACTGCCACTTTAACCACAGAATAAGAGGATGGGAAAAAGTAGCTATCTTCAGGAAAGAGAAGATGCTGAGGCATATGTCAAACAAGACACTCAAGTGGTGGGTCATTATACAAAATTGAATATTATTTTTCCCAGTTTGACCAGTGTTATGTAGCTCTGCATAGAGCATCGAAGTAGATATTAATCAATCAGTACTAAGATTAAGAAACATATCCTAGTTATGGGTAAGCTGGTGAGAATGAGGTTAATGAAGTTGAGTTTCCAGTGTTTTCCCAGTTGGTTCAGTTCATTATTCCAATCAATGCATTTCCCCAAATGCCAACTATGAATTTCATAGATTAAAAAAAATAGAGTCCTTATCTTTTGTGCTTCACATTTCTTCTGAGCAAAAAAAGCTCCCATCCCAAATACCGCTGCTGATGATTAATGGGTTGAAAACTAATAGTTTTGAAGTACTTTTTTGTTTTTATTGTGGTTTCCTTTCCATTTCAATAAATGCCAGCTTCTATTATCACACTGGTCTTCAGCTAACATTGTGAAAAACATTTTGATTTCTTTAAAATGACTTAGTATGTGATTTTCCTGCCAACAAGAGTGACTATTTCTTCTTTTATTGTAAATCTGATATAATCTTTCATTATAATATGTGTGAAAGAATAGAATTTGGTTTACTTAAATGGTTACCAAGAAAGATCCTCTACCAAAGTTTCACCTCTGAGTTCCCTAAAATAATTTTAAAAAGCATGAAAACCCCCAAGTAGGAGTTTCTAAGAGCCATTTTTCAGAATTAAAATTGTGATTTTGGGAATTTTATCATCATCTTTGTAACCAGCAGCCTCAATTGACTGTAGAACCAAAGAAGAAAACACATAAAAAGTAACAATAATTCAACTTGGTCTAGGTGAAAGAAGGTAGGCAATTGAAAATAATTCATAAATTAAAAATAACTTCCTACAAGTGAATCTCAGTAATTGAAGTTTAAAGGAAACATGCTATTTTTACCAGAATAATCTTCCTTCTGATGATTATAATAATAGTAATCAGCATTTGCTAGATATATCCCTATATATTACGAATATTCTTGTCTTTGACATCATATTTGCTTCTCAAAAACCTCATTTACTAGAGATAATGTGAGTAACTTTTCTCAGATAACAGCTTGTCTGTCATTATGGGGAAAGTCAAGGAACAAAACTTGATCTCAAAATACCATTCAAATGAGCAAACTACAGTACATCAATGACAGTGAAACCATCCTATATGTATCCTACGCGTGCTCAATCGTTTCGGTCATGTCCAACTCTTTGCGACCCTGTGGACCGTAGCCTTCTTGTCCATGGGATTCTTCAGGCAAGAATACTGGAGTACACTCTAAAGCCCTCTGTTAAGAGCTTGCTTGTAAAGGTTATTTACTGTATCTTTTTTATTAAAGGAATTTAATTTAGTAAATGAAATAATTTGTGCAAGTAATACATTTAAACTAAAAAATTTAATTTATAAATATACTTATTTTGACTTAAATTTTTCTCTTCACTAGGCTAAGATAATGTTAATCTTTAGGAAATTACGTAGATATTGTCCAAATTACATTTATAAGCATCACTAAATGACATAGCTCATGATGATGACGATAACAGCAGTGAAATGGGAGAACTCTGATAGATGTGATATCATCCAGTTTTCAAAGTGGCAAAATTCACTGTGACAGGTGAACACTAGCCAATCTTTCCTATTAGGTACTTCAATCATGCTCAGCATCTGAGCTAGCATGAAAGACTATCATTACCTACTGTGTCATCAAGAACAATGTCAAACTGACGTACTCTAATGATTTACTTGCTGTTATTTTCCTTTACTTGCATTCTGACAATTATGGCTAAAGTTACCTCAAAAAGTACTTTGTTTTTATTGAATTTTCATATGGAAATGAAGATATACATACAATAATACACTATACAATCTTCATTTCATATTTTAATACCATCATTAGCAAGCTAAGTTCTCTCACCTGCTTATTTATATTTCTAGCTACTGTGATTAAATCTAGGTAATTTATTAAGCAGTCAAAGTACAACAACATATGCACAAACATTTTCAAACATTCCACTGAATGTGTATTGAGTTTTAACAAATTTACCTTTCTATGTCTTTTTTTCTCTAACAAGGAACTAAAAAATTTATAACAACAAAAACATATGCATCAACACACGTGTGCATACACATACACACACATTCTTAGTGTGTGATTGATTATGGATGGAAGCAGAAAGTTATTATTTAATTTTAAGATAAACTATCATATTTTTATATCTAGGTTTAGTTCATAGGAAATTCACTAAATTTTGCACTCAAAAGGTGTGTGATGTCTGTGTGTGCTCAGTTGTGTCCAACTTTCTGCAACACCATGAACTGTAGCCCATCAGGCTCCTCTGTCCGTGGGATTTTTCCAGGCAAGAATATGGGAGTGGGTTGCCATTCCTTACTCTAGGGGATCTTCCCAACCCAGGGACTGAATCCATGTCTCTTGAATCTCCTGCATTGGCAGGTAGATTCTTTGCCACTAGCACCACCTGGGAGTGAGTGGATATATGAAAAAACAAAAATGTCTAGGAAAACTAAGATATCTTGAATTTGAGATTTTAATGGGAGGTGGAAGTTTAATGGGAGGTTCAAAAAGGAGAGAACACATGTATACCTATGGCTGATTCATGCTGATGCTTGGCAGAAACCACCACAATATTGTGGAGCAATTATCCTTCAATTAAAATTAATAATTTTTTAAAAGGCACAAATAATGTGGATTTATAATTCTTGTATCATGTCTTCCTTTTTTTCTATTAATTAAAATTATTTTTAAATTTTAACTCAGGCTTCATACTACCATAACCCTGTATTTCTCTTTACTCAAAAAGAACTCTAATTACAGTGGTATCTATGAGCATATGTGGTTTCAGGTTAATATTATTTTTAATAATTTCTTTTTCTGCTTTCTACACATATTCATTATTGCAAAACATAATACCTATAGAGATTAAAAGGAAACACAAATGCATAGGAATAAAAAAAATTGTAGTGTTAATACCCCTTTCACATTTGATTCATAATACAGAATTTTGCCAGGTATCTAGACCCTCCCTCATATATTCCTTTCTATTGATATTATTTCTCTTCTCTCTCCACCTTCCATACACTCCCAATTGTTACAGTAATCATTAACTTGTTTTACTTCAGAGTTTTGTCACTAATGTAATGCTTCAAAAACTATCCAGTTGACTTATTTTTTAACTTTGTATGTCTGGAATTCCAGTGAATTTTTAATCTTGATATTTCTCCTCAATTTCCAATGTGCATTATTATCTATATAGCTCTAATTTGTTGATTTTTTGTTATATATATTCTATTGATATCATGTAGCTCTACTTTTTATTTCATTGCTGTATGGCATTCTTTTATACCAGCATTCTATTATATCCATCTTACCAATGATGGAAATCCAGGTGATGTCTTAATTCTAGTTACTCAGAATAATGACAGCGACATTCCTATATATGTATCCTGATACACAGTACAAAAATTCTTTAAGGTACAAAATTTTTATTATATATTACATGTATTAACATTTCATTATATAGTTTTAATCATAATACAAAAATTGTAACAAGTGATTTTCCTAACTGAGTGTGATAACGCTACAGCATTAAAAACAAGTGATGATTATTTTTTCCTTCTTCACCCCTATCATGGAAGTGTTAGTCACTCAGTCATGTCTGACTCAGTCATGGGCTGGGGCCTGCCAGGATCCTCTGTCCATGGAATTCTCCAGCCAAGAATACTGGAGTGGGTTGCTGTTTCCTTCTCCAGGTGATTTTCCCGACCCAGGGATCAAACGTGGGTCTCTTTCCATTGCAGACAGATTCTTTACTGTCTGACCTACCAGGGAAGCTCACCCCTATGGTAGGACTTCATTTTTTTCTGAGGTTTTAGCCTACTTATAAAAATCTGATATTCTTCATTGAAATTTATTACACACATATATAATATACACAAAATGTTTATTATTTTTTAATTTAAGGTGGTTCTCCTTTCCTAACAACATTTCTAATTTCTATTGACTATGAAGTAAGAATCCATGATGAGATAATATCTATCCCAAACATACATCAGTTCAGTTCACTTCAGTTGCTCAGTCATGTCCGACTCTTTGCGACCCCAAGGACTGCACACGCCAGGCTTCCCTGTCCATCATCAACTCCCAGAGCTTACTCAAACTCATGTCCATCGAGTTGGTGATGCCATTCAACGATCTCATCTTCTGTTATCCCCTTCTCCTCCTGCCTTCAATCTTTCCCAGCATCAGGGTCTTTTCAAATGAGTCGGCTCTTCCCATCAGGTGGCCAAAGTATTAGAGTTTCAGCTTCAGCGTCAGTCCTTCCAGTGAATATTCAGGGTTGATTTCCTTTAGGATGGACTGGTTGGATCTCCTTGAAGTCCAAGGGAATCTCAGGAATCTTCTCCAACACCACAGTTCAGAAGCATCAATTCTTCAGTGCTCAGCTTACTTTATAGTCCAAATCTGACATCCATACCCCCTCAGTGTGTAATTTAAAATCAGAGTCGTTACCATCCAAACAATGGATGTATGTGAAAAACACTGCTTCATCATCCTGATCAACTGCATAATATTTTGTAAAATTATATTGCTTACATGAAAAATCTTAGTTAATGGTAAAGTAAACACCATTTTTCTTAAACACACATCCAAATACACTCTTTGTGATAAGCTTTGGTGAAAAACTTTTCTAGGTAAACCTGTGGGTATTACTCAATGACATACAGAATTAAGAAAGGAGTAGAAAGTATAAAACGTGACAGACTCCATCCATTCATTTTTTGATAGAAGACACATGATGCCCACCTATTTCCTGTCTTTCAGCCAGCACCCCAGCTGCCTCAGAAACAATAGAAAGGCCTGTGTTAACTTTCTGTTTCCCCAAATCAGGATAAATGAGTGGACTGAAGGATAGATGACTTCAACTGTTGGGAAAAGCAAGAGAAACGGTTCCTCATGCAACTTTTTAGGACTCCAGATTGATATGATTAGAACCAGAAAGTAAAAGGCAAATAGCAAGAGAAAGGAGATAACAGTTTGCATGGCTTTTGTATGGATCTTGGTCCTGGGAACTTGGAATCCTTTGCCATTGAGCTGCATCTTCTTGAGATGTTCCACAGGGAAGAGATTGGTAGCAGAAAAGATATTAAGGACATAGTAAAGGGTGTGAGGTTTCCTAGAATGAGCAGGGTCACATGTGAAAGCCATAAAATATCCCTCAGTTTGGTCTTCTGTGTGAAGTTTCTTTCAAATTCACTTCTCTGCATAGTCCCACTTACACTTTTAACTACAACTTGTAAAACCAAAATGAATGAAGTTCCCAGAAGCATCATGAGGACTACACTTTTAACTCTCAATTCAGGTGAAGAAAAGTTAGGCTGGAGAAATTGGCTATCTTCAACAAATAAAATATACTGAGGCTAGTAGCAAGCCAGGTGCTATAATGATTGCTTATTGTCCAGGCAACATGAACAATAGTTCTTATTTTAAAACCATATAAAGCTGGATGAAGCAAAATATAATACCAATGTATTAACATTACACAGAGCAAAACAATTCTGGAGACTGCCATAGCAGTGACAATCACATCAGTTGAGGAGATCTTTTGTCTCTTAACCCAGTCAATGCAGCTCACCAGGGCTAAAAAGCCATTGGCAAAATTTCTCAGAATAAATTGTATTATTACTAGGATGGAAAAAATGGTTGATAGTAGAGTTATCATGTCTAGGAAAAAAAAAAAAGCCAAGTCTAATATCACTGTAATGAGTCCTTCAATATTCTGACCTTAAATTCTTTGTGCAGCTGATTTGGAGATGTGCAGTGAAGTTCTTGCTTCTTTTAACTTCTGTGACCAATGGCAAGCAGGAAAGTATCAGCATATGTAAATGAAAGAGCTCAGTACTGTCTTGATGTAATAATTGCTATTACCTAACAGCTCATAGGGCTTCCCTGGTGGCTCAGAGGTTAAAGCATCTGCCTTAAATGCGGGAGACCTGGGTTTGATCCCTGGGTCAGGAAGATCCTCTGGAGAAGGAAACGGCAACCCATTCCAGTATTCTTGCCTGGAGAATCCCACGGACTGAGGAACCTGATGGGCTGCAGTCCATGGCATCACAAAGAGTCGAACACGACTGAGTGACTTTACTTACTTACTTACTTAACAGCTCATATTGACTTCTCTTCATGCACTCTGTGTCCTTGCACTCACATTTGTGGGACGGGTTATCTCTCACCTGATGTTGAAACAAAATAATAATTCTCATTTGCCAGCATGCAAATAAAAACATATTGTGTTGCAACTTTTCCCTATTTAACCTCCCCATAGTTTGTGTTCAACAAATTTAGTTGTTGGTGAGTAAAATTTTAAAACTCAATACACATGCCAGATTTACAAAGAAAGAATTCATGAGTTTCTTATCAAAAACATCTAAGATTTTCTTGGGGACCCCAGGAAAACAACACACAATAAAAATTGGTTGTTGATAACCAATACAAAAACAAGACCGGGAGCTGACTGTGAGTCAGATAATGAATTTTTTTATTGCTGAATTCAGACTTAACTTGAAGAAAGTAGGGAAAACCACTAGACCATTCAGGTATGACCTAAATCAAATCCCTTACAATTATACAGTGGAAGTGAGAATAGAATCAAGGAATTAGATCAGGTAGACAGAGTGCCTGAAGAACTATGGAGGGAGGTTCATGCCATTGTACAGGAGATAGTGATCAAGAAAAGAAATGCAAAAGAAAAGAAAAGAAAAAGAAATGCAAAAAGGCAAACTGGCTCTCTGAAGGGGCCTTACAAATAATGGAGAAAAGAAAGGATGCAAAAGGCAAAAGAGAAAAGGAAAAATATATCCATTTGAATGCAGAGTTCCAGAGAATAGCAGGAGAGATAAGAAAGCCTTCCTCAGTGATAAACGCAAAGAAATAGAGGAAGACAATAGAATGGGAAAGACTAAAGATATCTTCAAGAAAATTAGAGATACCAAGAGAACATTTCATGCAAAGATGGGCACAATAAAGGATAGAAATGGTATGGACATAACAGAAGCAGAAGATATTAAAAAGAGGTGGCAACAATACAGAGAAGAACTATACAAAAAAGATCTTCATGACCCAGATAACCACGATGGTGTGACCTGGAGCCAGACATCCTGGAATGTGAAGTCAAGTGGGCCTTAGGAAACATCACTATGAACAAAACTAGTGGAGATGATGGAATTCCAGTGTAGCTATTTAAAATTCTAAAAGATGATGCTGTGAAAGTGCTGCATTCAATATGCCAGCAAATTTGGAAAACTCAGCAGTGGACACAGGACTGGTAAAGGTCGGTTTTCATTTTGTTCCCAAAGAAAGGCAATGCCAAAGAGTGCTCAAATTACTATAACTGCACTCATCTCCCACACTAGCAAAGTAATGCTCAAGATTCCCCAAGCCAGGCTTCAACAATACATGAACCATGAACTTCCAGATGTTCAAGCTGGATTTAGAAAATGCAGAGGAACCAGAGATCAAATTGTCAACATCCTCTGGACCATCAATAAAGCAGGAGAGTTCCAGAAAAACATCTACTTCTGCTTTATTGACTATTCCAAAGCCTTTGACTGTGTGGATCACAATAAACTGTGGAAAATTCTTCAAGAGATTGGAATATCAGACTACCTGACCTGCTTTCTGAGAAATTTGTATGCAGGTCAAGAAGCAACAGTTAGAATGGGACATGGAACAACAGACTGGTTCCAAATAGGTAAAGGAGTATGTCAAGTCTGTATATGGTCACCCTGCTTATTGAATTTATATGCAGACTACATCATGAGAAATGCTGGGCTGGAAGAAGCACAAGCTGGAATCAAGATTGCCAGGAGAAATATCAATAACCTCAGATATGCAAATGACACTACCCTTATGGCAGAAAGCAAAGAAAACTAAAGAGCCTCTTGATGAAAGTGAAAGAGGAGAGTGAAAACGTTGGCTTAAAGCTCAACATTCAGAAAACTAAGATCATGGCATCTGGTCCCATCACTTCATGGCAAATAGTTGGGGAAACAGTGGAAACAGTATCAGACTTTGCTTTTTGGGGCTTCAAAGTCACTGCAGATGGTAACTGCAGCCATGAAGTTAACAGACACTTGCTCCTTGGAAGAAAAGTTATGACCAACCTAGACAGCATATTAAAAAACAGAGACATTACTTTGCTGACAAAGGTCCATCTAGTTAAAGCTGTGGTTTTTCCAGTAGTCATATATGGATGTGAGAGTTGGACTACAAAGAATGCTTTGAGCAAGCTCTGGAATTTGGTGATGGACAGGGAAGCCTGGCATGCTGAAGTCCGTGGGGTTGCAAAGAGTCGGACTTGACTGAGCGACTGAACGAACTGAGCTGAACTCCTGAACAATGTTACGAACTTCTGTCCATTGTTCTTCAGGCACTCTATCAGATCTAATCCCTTGAATCTATTTGTCACTTCACCTTTATAATCATAAGGGATTTGATTTAGGTCATACTTGAATGGCCTAGTGGTTTTCCCTACTTTCTTCAATTTAAGTCTGAATTTGGCAATAAGAAGTTCATGGTCTGAGCCACAGTCAGCTCCTGGTCTTGTTTTTGCTGACCATATAGAGCTTCTCCATCTTTGGCTGCAAAGAATATAATCAATATGATTTTGGTATTGATCATCTGGTGATGTCCATGTGTAGAGTCATCTCTTGTGTTGTTGGAAGAGGGTGTTTGCTATGACCAATGGGTTCTCTTTGTAAAACTCGTTGGCCTTTGCCTTGCCTCATTTTGTACGCCAAGTCCAAACTTGCTCATTACTCCAGGTATCTTTTGACTTCCTACTTTTACATTCTAGTCCCCAATGATGAAAACAATATCTTTTGAGGGGTTTAGTTCTAGAAGGTCTCATAGGTCTTCATAGAATCGTTCAATTTCAGCTTCTTCAGCATTAATGGTTGGGTCATAGACTTGGATTGCTCTGCTATTGAATGTTGCCTTGGAAACAGATCATTTTGTTGTTTTTGAGGTTGCACCCAAGTACTGCATTTCAGACTCTTCTGTTGACTATGAAGGCTACTTCATTTTTCCTAAGGAATTCTTACCCACATTAATAGATATAATGGTCATCTGAATTAAATTTGCCCATTCTGGTCCATTTTCGTTCACTGATTTCTAAAATGTCGATGTTCACTCTTGCAATCTCCTGTTTGACCACTTGCAATTTACCTTGATTCATGGGCCTAACATTCCAGGTTCCTATATAATCTTGTTCTTTACAGCACTGGACTTTAGTTTCATCACCAGACACATCCACAACTGGGCATTGTTTTCACTTTGGCTCATCCTCTTCATTCTTTCTGGAGCTATTTCTCCACTCTGGTAGCATACACATGTGGAAAAAGCCCCACTGTAAATTACCCACAGTTGAATGAATCTGGCCACAGCCGAGCAGAAAAGGATGAAATCCGCTGATGAGACATTCTCATTCTTGATCCACTTGCAGTTTACAGTTTATCCATCCAGTGAGCCCATTTCTCGGCAATCCTAAGACGAGTTGCCCCTGCCAGAAAGAGACCTCAATTCCAGTTCACATTTTGATGAAATTTTGATATTGTGCTTCACTGAAAACTTTATGATCAAACAGCTGCAGACTGAAATCCATTTGTGATGCCTTCGTTAAAATGTTCATCATAATTTCAGAAAGTACAGCCAAAATTCTGCTTTGATATAGTTTCAGATCTTCACTAAAAGAGTAGCTTATTTTACTTATACTGAAATTTCAGTGTTAAACCAAATAATTCTGTAACAGATACAAAGCTTCATGAATATCTTTCTTATGACTTACACTGTTACAATATAATTTCTATAGTAAACATTAATGATGTCCACTTATCCTTGACACCAGTGCAGTTTCCCATTTCTGAAAATGACTAAAACGATGAAGTCAGTATGTAAACATGTAAAAATAAAACAAACTGGTTTCCACTAATTTGTACTTTCGTCTCCTCTGAGCCACATGTGCTGAGTGCGTGCTAAGTCACTTCAGTCATGTCCAACTCTTTGCAAACTAATGGACTGTGGCCCACCAAGTTCCTCTGGTAATGGGATTCTCCAGGCAAGAATACTGGAGTGGGATGCCATGCTCTCCTCCAGAGGATCTTCCTGACCCAGAGACTGAACCCACATCTCTTATGTCTCCTCCATTGGCAGACGGGTTCTTTAACACTAGCACCACCTGGGAAGCCCTGTGAGCTGCATATTTGAATGCAAATATTTTAGATTTTGAATAGTAATTGCTAGAAAATATTATATAACTCAGCCTTTATTTGTTACTCATCAGTAAGATCCTTCTACCTATAAAGTATTTTGTTGATTTAATTTCATTTATAGAAATAATGTGTTGGTTCAAACAGTAAAGAATCCACCTGCAATGTGGGAGACCTGGATTCAATTCCTGGGTTGAGAAGATCCCCTGGAGAAGGAAATGGCAACCCACTCCAATATTATTGCCTCGGAAGTCCCACTGACAGAGGAGGCTGGCGGGCTACAGTCCATGGGGTCACAAAGAGTCATACACAACTGAGTGACTAACACACACACACACACACACACACACACACACAGAAATAATGTAAGGAAGTTATTCATAATTCAAATTGCACACCCAAGTGCCAGGAAATATAGCTAGAAATATTAGTACAGAATATCATAGCAGTTAAGTTAAAAACTGTAAGCAAGTTAGGCTGGAAATATACATTAGGAGGCTACAAGTACTATAGTACAGAGTCAGCTATGACTTTATGAAGATATAAATATGAAGTGTGAACTTGAATCTTTTGGAATTTATGAAGAAATAGAAAAAAAACTCAAGACTGATGTAAGGGTGTGTGCATATTATCAAAATGACATGAAGAAGATACACCATGCTTCTAAAGGGAGGAACTTCTTTCCTTTTACAGTAATGTGTTGCTATTTCAAGTGAAATGTGACTAAAGGCTCTCCCACGTCCATGTCCTCAATTCCATGTCCTTCTCTTATTTCTGGGCTAGAGAGTGAGCACATTTCCCAGCCTCCCTTACCTTTGGTTGTGGCAAGGTGATCAAAACCTGAACAATGTTATTTAAGTGAAAAATTTGTGCAATATTTTAGGCCCATCCCCAATACTCTCCTCAGGGACTGCCCTCCCTATGTTTTTTTTCTCCCAGCTTTCTTGAATGGAGAAAACTCCATGCAATCATCCAAATCCACATGTTAAATATGACCAACTTCTGATCAGCCTAATTCCTTGGATAACTACCTAGAGAAGTGTGCTCAGACATATCAATACCCTTAAAGAACAATATTAAATGTACACTGAATTTGAGTCACTTAATGCTTTGGAACCTATTTGTCTGCTCTGTCTAATGCAGAAACTGGAATTGAGATTGTGTAGATTTGTGTAGAAGCAATTAAATGTTGAGGAAACAGAACCAGGAAATCCATGTGACCTGCAGATTTTGTGAAGAGTTTCATTTTCACTTATTTCCAGCTTTCATGTAGTTTTTTAAATCCAATTAATCATTAGAATATCTTTTATATAAACTCTCCTGTAGACCGATTTTTATGTACTGGAAAGTTAGCATAAAACATGATAAGCATGATCCTCACATGATAAGGCTTATGTTCCACTAAGCAGACAGGTGATTAAAAATAGTGAGTAATTCAGACGTGGAAATGATTTATCTTAACATTTAGATAATGTTGTTATAATATCTTAATACCAAGAATTAATAGAGTCATAGAAATTCAGTTGTTGAACAAGGTTATAAATTTCCTATAGTGAAACTTGCTAGCAATCCTACTATATGTCAACACATTTTCTATGTCATCATTTTCCACAAGATTGTATTAAAACAGATCTTCAAGACATATCCTATAATTATGACATAGACATCATAGACACCATTCTAATACATGTAGAAATATCATTGAATTAAGCATCATAATTTTTTTTACTATTCTTACACTGAATGTATTTTTAAGATTGGGAAGACCTAAATCTTTTGTCTGAAATTTAAAATGAATTTTTAGGTAGCAAAATGGAGGAGAAGATTGACAATTCAGAGGCCCAATTTTGGTTTAGGGGAAAACTGAGAAATTTTTTAAAAATATTCATTTGGCTTCACTGGGTGTTAGTTGCAGCATGCAGGATCTTCAGATCTTCCTTGAGCCATGTGAAATCTTTAGTTGTCGCTTGAGTGCTCTTAGTTGTGGCAGGCTAAATGTAGTTCACTGATCAGGGATGGAACCCAGGCCCTCTGCTTTGGGATCACAGAGTCTTAGCCACTGGACCACTAGGGAAGTCCTGAAAACTGAGTAATTTGACACCAGAACACAACTTGAAAAGAGGTCTTCTTAATTTGACACCTCTAAAAAATAATTTTCCTAACTGCATGTGAAATATAGCAGCTATGAAGACATCATAATTATTTTTTCTTCTTCATCCTCACTGTAGTATTTGATTTGTTTCTGTTTTTTGACTACTAGTAAAAATCATATATTCTTTGGTACAGTTAATTATACACACATATAAACTTTAATCTAAAAATATTTGTTACATTTGAATTTTATTGTAGGTGTCTTTGCTAAGCACATTGTGATACTAATTTCAATGGAAAATAGCAATAATGTCCTTAGATAAGCTCAATTCTTAAAAAGATGTAAATACAGATTATAAATACTTCATTTGAAGACAATAGCATAGAATATACATGTGAAATACACATTGTTTCATAACCCTGAAATTATACATTTTGTAAAACTAGATTGTTTATCTGAAAAATATTGGTTAGTGGTAGCATAATCTTATCATCAGTTTTGTAGCATTCATAAACACTCACATATATACTTTTCATTATAAGCTTGAGTAAAAGACTGCATGTTAACCTTTGGAAATTACTCAGTTATAGTCACATTAGAATCAGCAGCAGAAAGTATAAAATTTTACAAACACCATCAGCTTATTTTTTTGCTGGAAGACACATGATGTCCACCTATTTCTTTTCTCTCAGTCAGCACCTTAGCTGCCAAAGAAATGACAGAAATGCTTTTGTTAACTTCCTGTTTCCCCAAAACAGGGTACATGAGTCATTTGAAGGACAGAGGAATCCAAGAACCTCAAAGAACAAAAAGACAGGTTCCTTTTGCTGCCTTTTAAAACTCCGAATGGATCCCATTAGAGCCAGGAAATGAATGGCAAACAGCAAGAGAAAGGAAAGAATAGTGTAGTAGGAAAATTAATGGAGAAAAGATGTTAAATAACTTGGTTTACGTGGAGAACTAATAAAACCTCGAGACAAGAGGTTTGCACCATCTACGTTAGGCCACTGGCGCCCGTTTAAATAGTGGAGGGTGTTCCCCCTTGGGCTACCTCTCATGTGGGTCTTAGAAGCCAGGGCAAGTAAGTAGATATGGCGAGCCTCCATGCCCCAGATGGGCATTCAGCCAGAAAATAGAGTAAAGAAGACATGGGGAGACCAAGCTGCTTTGGTGAGAGAGGCCCCAATAACTTTATTTTCAAAAGGACTTTTATATCTTTCCCACAAATGAGGTTGTGTACATTATCTTCTGGCCTTGGAGGCCTGTGAACATTTTAAGACCCTCTTTTGATAAAGGCTGCTCAACCAGAAAACTTATTTTCCCTTGAAGTGTTTTTTCTTTATATTTCTAATCTATGTCGGCCTCAGAAAGTATCAAACAGTTACATTTTCAGGAAGCAAAGGTGCAGCCAGTTACAACAAAGAAAGAACCAACTAGCTCAAAAGTCTGATGTGGTTAGTTTCAAGGCTACATTTGTTTTTTCTTACATTCTAACTATGTTAACAAATGTGCTCCCAGGTGTACAGTGGAAAAGAGATATGGGAACTTAGCAACAAGCATTGGCCCAATAATGAAATCCTACACCAGCACTACTCTAATAACTTTTAACTCTTTGAAAGGCTTAATGTTTTAGGCTTCCCGTGCCTCTCACAGTTGGGGGCCTGTAAACAACCACATACGTAGTTGTAAAAGTCCGGGTAAGGCAAGTTAGAGAGCCATCAGAGGGGTTTTTGGATTGAAACACTCTTATTATGCCCAAGAGACTTATTATCTAAAAGCCCTAAATTAACTTTTTCTTAAAAAAGGTGGTGGGGGGACAGCCCCCTGTTAATGTCAGAAGAGTAGGTGAAAGGCATAATATAGTAAAGCAGGCAGACTCTGATTTTGGGGTTAGATGCTCAGGAAATTCCAGGGGGAACCCCTGAAGCCTGATCCCCACCTTTGCATTTTGTCAGGCTTCCTTCCTCATGACCTTTGCCACGGGCGGGATTTCTCACGCTGGCTCCTGGCAGGAAGGTCACCTAGTTGTAATCTCTTTTCCCAGTAGGCCTTTCCTTCCACCATTTAAAGCTGTCAAAAATAACTCTCATGCTTAGGTCTTTAATAAAGTTCATTAACTATCTAATTTAGTTAATATTTAAATATTAATTTTTAAATATATTAATTTTGTCAATATTTCTTGGGCACTTCATCCATTGCACATTCAAAACTTTTCCATATATGAATATTCAGTCTTAGTTTTCTCATTTAATTCATTTTTGACTGCTGAAACTTTTTTAAGAAGAACAGATGTTGAAATCAGGTGTACTTTTGGATTCTCTTGTTTCATTTTTTATAGTAGAACTTTTTAAGGAGAGGATCTTGGAGCTGGACTGACAGAATGGAAAATCCAGATTTCCTGCTACCAATCTCTGATCTTTTACTCTGTTTTAAAACTACTGTCAAAATGCAGATAATAATGATATCCTCTTCCAGAGACTGTTGCTTATTCATTTGATCCTGTGTCATTTGATACTTCACAGTTAACCTGTTAGAACTTCCGCTTATGAGTTAAAGAGAGCAAGTGCAAAAAGGCAAGATTTTCTCCTACAATGACCAGGATAACGGGAATAAATTGCCAAATTACATTTTAAATTGATAAGAGAGCTGTGCAAGGAAAGAGAACAACTGAACTAAAATCTGGAATGAGGAGACTCTTTCCAAGTCAAGAGATTATCTATATATTCATGACAATCTCTACCAAATCCCACAAATCCTTGCAGAAAACTGAAAAACTATTCTTAAAATGTATATGGAAATACAAAGCTCCCAGAAGAGACAAGGAAGTTTTTTTTTTTTTTTAAAGGAACATAATTAGACGATTGCAGTTCCTGATATCAAAGCTAACCACTAGATGGCATCAATGAAAATAGAGTAGCACTTTCATGAAGACAGACATATATAATAGTTAAGCACAATTGAAGATCCATCTTAACATTTACATTCATGAGCAATTGATTTCAAAAAAGGTGTCAAGGCAATCAAGGGAGAAATAGCCTTTATTTTTCCAACAGATGAAGCTAGGACTTCATTAGATACCCACATTCATAAAGATGAATTTATACCATTATTTCTTACCACATAAAGATTAAGTCTAAATTGATCTTAGACCTAACTACAAATACTCAAACTAAAACCTTTAGCAAAAAAAGCAGAGAACTTTTGTAAACTTGAGTTAGACCTTTTAGATATAATACCAAGAACATGATACAGAAAATTCTAATCAATTAGAATGCACCAAAATTGAAAACATGCTCCCCATGATTACTGCTCCCTGATTGTCATACCCTATATAATTCCCTCCACCTCAGTGTGTTGGCTCAGATGATAAAGAATCTGCCTGCAGTTTGGGAGACACGGGTTCAATCCCTGGGTTGAGAGGATCCCTTGGAGAAGGAACTGACAACGCATTCCAGTATTCTTGCCTGGAGAATCCCATGACAGAGGAGCCTGGTGGGATTGAGTTCATGGGATTACAAAAAATGAGACTTAGTGACTAACATACACACACACACATGCAATGTGAAACAGACCTGGAACTTATAATTCTCACCCCGTCAGTGTGACAAAGACCTTCTAACCTGCAGTATTTGGCAAGAATGAAGGGATTTTGCAGTTAAGTTCCATTCAGTCACTCAGTCGTATCTGACTCTTTGCCACCCCATGGACTGCGGCAAGCCAGGCCTCCCTGTCCATCACCAACTCCCAGAGTTTACTCAAACTCATGTCCATTGACTCGGTGAGGCCATCCAACCATCTCATCCTCTGTCGGCCCGTTTTCCTCCTGACTTCAATCTTTCCCAGCATCAGGGTCTTTTCCAAAGAGTCAGCTCTTCTCATCAGGTGGCCAAAGTATTGGAATTTCAGCATCAGTCCTTCCAATGAATAATCAGAACTGATTTTCTTTAGGATGGACTGGTTGGATCTCCTTGCAATCCAAGGGACTCTCAAGAGTCTTCTCCAACACCACAGTTAAAAAGCACCAATTGTTTGGTGCTTAGTTTTCTTCATAGTCCAACTCTCTCATCCATGCATGACTAGCGGAAAAACTATAGCCTTGACTAGACAGACCTTTGTTGGCAAAGTAGTGTCTCTGCTTTTCAATATACTGTCTAGGTTGGTCATAACTTTTCTTCCAAGGAGCAAGTGTCTTTTAATTTCATGGCTGCAGTCACCATCTGCAGTGATTTTGGAGCCCCACCCCACCCCCCGCAAAAAAAAGTCTGACACTGTTTCCACTGTTTATCTATTTGCCATGAAGTGATGGGACCAGATACCATGATCTTAGTTTTCTGAATGTTGAGCTTTAAGTCAACTTTTTCACTATCCTCTTTCACTTTCATCAAGACACTCTTTAGTTCTTCACTTTCTGCCATAAGAGTGGTGTCATCTGCATATCTGAGGTTATTGATATTTCTCCTGGCAATCTTGATTCCAGCTTGTGCTTCATCAAGCCTGGCATTTTCCATGATGTACTCTGCATATAAGATCAATAAGTACAGTAACAATATACAGCCTTGACGTACTCCTTTTCCTATTTGGAACCAGTCTGTTGTTCCATGTCCAGTTCTAACTGTTGTTCCTGACCTGCATATAGGTTTCTGAAGAGACAGGTCAGGTGGTCTGGTATTCCCATCTCTTTCAGAATTTTCCACAGTTTATTGTGATCCACACAACCAAAGGCTTTGGCATAGTCAATAAAGCAGAAATAGATGTTTTTCTGGAACTCTCTTGCTCTTTCGATGATCCAGTGGATGTTGGCAATTTGATGTCTGGTTCCTCTGCCTTTTCTAATCCAGCTTGAACATCTGGAAGTTTGTGGTTTATGCATTGCTGAAGCCTGGCTTGGAGAATTTTGAGCATTACTTTACTAGCATGGGAGATAAGTACAATTGTGTGGTAGTTTGAGCATTCTTTGGCATTGTCTTTTTGGGATTGGAATGAACACTGACCTTTTCCAGTCCTGTGGCCACTGCTGAGTTTTCCATATTTGCTGGTATATTGAGTGCAGCACTTTCACAGCATCATCTTTCAGGATTTGAAATAGCTCAACTAGAATTTGATCACCTCCACTAGCTTTGTTCATAGTGAGGCTTCCTAAGGCCCACTTGACTTCACATTCCAGGATGTCTGGCTCTAGGTGATCACACATCGTGATTATCTTGGTCATGAAGATCTTTTCTGTAAAGTTCTTCTGTGTATTCTTGCCACTTCTTAATATCTTCTGCTTCTGTTAAGTCCATACCATTTTTATCCTTTATTGAGCCCATCTTTGCATGAAATGTTCCCTTGGTTATCTCTTTCTTTAGGAGATCTCTAGTCTTTCCCATTCTATTGTTTTCCTCTATTTCTTTGCATTGATCATTGAGGAAGGCTTTCTTATCTCTCCTTGCTATTCTTTGGAACTCTGCATTGAAATGGATATATCTTTCCTTTTCTCCTTTGCTTTTCACTTGTCTTCTTTTCACAGCTATTTGTAAGGCCTCCTCAGACAGCCATTTTGCTTTTTTGCATTTTTTTTTTCTTGGAGATGGTCTTGATCCTTGTCTCTTGTATGATGTCATGAACCTCTGTCCATAGTTCATCAGGCACTCTGTCTATCAAATCTAGTCCCTTAAATCTATTTCTCACTTCCACTGTATAATCATAAGAGATTTGATTTAGGTCATACCTAAATGGTCTGGTGATTTTCCCCACTTTCTTCAATTTAGGTCTGAATTTGGCAATAAGGAGTTCATGATCTGAGCCACAGTCAGCTCCTGGTTTTGTTTTGCTGACTGTATAGAGCTTCTCCATCTTTGGCTGCTGCTGCTGCCAGATCTTTGGCTACAAAGAATATAATCAATCTGATTTGATGTTGGCCATCTGGTAATGTTCATGTGTAAAGTCTTCTCTTGTGTTGTTGGAAGAGGGTGTTTGTGCTGACCAGTGCGTTCTGGTCAACTGCTATGACCAGTTGGTAAAACTCTGTTAGCCTTTGTCCTGCCTCATTCTGTACTCCAGGGCAAAATTTGCCTGTTACTCCAAGTGTTTCTTGACTTCCTACTTTTGCATTCCAGTCCCCTATAATGAAAAGACATCTTTTTTGGGTGTTAGTTCTAAAAGGTCTTGTAGGTCTTCATAGAACCATTCAAATTCAGCTTCTTCAGCGTTACTGGTCGGGGCATAGACTTGGATTACTCTGATATTGAATGGTTTGGCTTGGAAACGAACAGAGATAATTCTGTTGTTTTTGAGATTGCATCCAAGTACTGCCTTTCAGACTCTTTTGTTGACTATGAAGGCTAATCCTTTTCTCCTAAGGGATTCCTTCCCACAATAGTAGATATAATGGTCATCTGAGTTAAATTCTCCCATTCCAGTCCATTTTAGTTGGCTGATTCCTAGAATCTCGACGTTCACTCTTGCCCTCTCCTGTTTCACCACTTCTAATTTGCCTTCGTTCATGGACCTAACATTCCAGGTTCCTATGCAATATTGCTCTTTACAGCATCGTACCTTGCTTCTATCACCAGTCCCACCCACAACTGGGTGTTGTTTTTGCTTTGGCTCCATCCCTTCATTCTTTCTGAAGTTATTTCTCCACTATCTCCAGTAGCATATTGGGCACCTACTGACCTGAGGAGTTCATCTTTCAGTGTCCTATCTTTTTGCCTTTTCATACTGTTCATGGTTTACTCAACATAATATAAAAAGTCTTAGCCATAGCAATTAGGCAAGATAAAAAATAAAATGTGCCCAAATTGAAAAGGAAGAAGCAAAACTGTCTTTATTTGCAAATCACATATGCTAAAAAACTAAAAACTAAAAACTCCACTCACAAAACAAAAACTTTTAGAACTAATAAATTCAGGAAGCTTACCAGATACAAAATCAATATCCAAAATTCAGTTGCATTTCTATACATTAAAATGAAATATCAGAAATACAGATTAGAAAAACAATCTCATCTTAACGTCATCAAAAAGAATAAAACACCTCAGAAATCATTTAACTAATCAGGTGGAAGATCTGTACACTGAAACCTCAAAGAAATTCAAAGAAACTGAAAAAAGTGAAGAAAATAATAAGTAGAAAGCTATTCCATACTCATGGATTGGAAGAATTAATATTGTTAAAATATCCATACCACACCAAGAGAGCTATAGATTGAATGCAAGCTCCATAAAAATTATGAATTTAATTAAAATATTAATTAAGTTAATTAATATAGAAGTATTATTATAAATTTATAATTTAAAAATTATAATTTTATGTATTTTTCACATAAATAGAAAAACCACAAAAGACTGTGGACAGCTAAAGTAATCTTGAGAAAGAACAAAGCTGGGAGCATCACACATCTTGGTTTCAAACTATAGTTCAAGCTTTAATAATCAGAACAGATGGTATTGGCATAAAAAAACAGACACATAGTTCAATGGAACAGAATAGAGATCCCAGAAACAAACACAATTTGATGTTGCAGCTAATGATTTCCTTCTGTATGATATATATTTGATGCTTGAATGTACAGTCTTGATTCAGAAATTGCTGTTTTATTATGGGATCTAATCATTGATATCAGCTATTACAATTGTTTTCCTTTTAACGAGTTTAGTACCTACATAACAGTTTCCACTAAACTTCAGTTCCTGATGTGACACAGAAGTCTTCAGTTCCTGCAGAAAGACTAAACTCAATTTGTTAGCCTGCAAACATGAGACTTTCATCAAGTTGTAATTTTTCTCTCGTGTTTAGGGTTGGATCATTTGGATTCAATCCTTGCATTCTGAATGTATTTCTTACATAATAGAACACTTACACTAGCAAATTGCTTTAAAAAGTAGTTGAGAAGTTGCCAATATGGTAATTTTCAGACCCATTACAGCTTACCTTTAAACTTTCAAGCTGCATTAAACTTAACAAGCCATTAAAAAGTACTAAGTTTGGGGGCTTCCCTTATAGCTCAGTTGGTAAAGAATCTGCCTGCAATGCAGGAGACCCGGGTTCAATTCCTGGGTTGGGAAGATCCCTTGGAGAAGGAAATGGCAATCCACTCCAGCATTCTTGCCTGGAAAATCCCATGGACAGAGAAGCCTGGCAGGCTACAGTCTATGAGGTCGCAAGAGTAGGACATGACTTAGCAACTGAACCACCACCAAATTGGCAATTTTAGGGTCGATAGGAATATAAAATTTAGAAAGGAAGGCCAAGTTAAAGGTCAATGAAATATTGTCTTCAGAAGTGGATTAATACATGCTCTTGTTGATAACTTACTTATATGTGCCTACTTGGCAACAAGTGTGGATCAGTCATTCAACTCTAAGTATCAAGGGACAGAATAAAAACCACAATCACGTAAAATATTGATCCTATCCCACTCTCCACTGTCACTTCCACATGACAGAAATCTTTCATCAGCTCTACAGTATTAAGGATAGAGTTGGAGCTTAGTGACTACTCTTTTTTTGCCTGTGTGTGCTTAGTCACTCAGTCATGACTGGGACTCCATGGACTGTAGCCAGCCAGGCTACTCTGTCCATGGAATCTTCCAGGAAAGAATACTGGAGTGGGTTGCCATGCCCTTCTCCAGGGGATCTTTCCAACCCAGGGATTGAAACCAGTTATCCCACATGGCAGATTCTTTATTAGAACAGGATATCTGTTACTTGTAACAGGCATTATAAGTTAACAGCTGGTATTTTCCTGGGGGTTTCAAATGGAAGACCTGGTTTTCATGGAATTAATCAAAGCTAGGGGTGAAGGGAGTGAAGAGCAGAAGAATGGTGGAAGAGGATGAGTCCACATTGTTTTAGGTAGTTGGAAGAGGAAGATTCAGGGACTTAATGATTTGTGTGGCATCTGGTCCCATCACTGCATGGGAAATAGATGGGGAAACAGTGTCAGACAGTGAAAACAGTGTCAGACTTTATTTTGGGGGGCTCCAAAATCACTGTAGATGGTGACTGCAGCCATGAAATTAAAAGACACTTACTCCTTGGAAGAAAAGTTATGACCAACCTAGATAGCATATTCAAAAGCAATGACATTACTTTGCCGACTAAGGTCCGTCTAGTCAAGGCTATGGTTTTACCAGTAGTCATGTATGGATGTGAGAGTTGGACTGTGAAGAAGACTGAGCACTGAAGAACCGATGCGTTTGAACTGTGGTGTTGGACTCTTGAGAGTCCATTGGACTGCAAGGAGATCCAACCAGTCCATTCTGAAGGAGATCAGCCCTGGGATTTCTTTGGAAGGAATGATGATAAACCTGAAACTCCAGTACTTTGGCCACCTCATGCAAAGAGTTGACTCATTGGAAAAGACTCTGATGCTGGGAGGGATTGGGGGTAGGAGTAGAAGGGGATGACAGAGGATGAGATGGCTGGATGGCATCACTGAGTCGATGGACATGAGTTTGAGTGAACTTCGGGAGTTGGTGATGGACAGGGAGGCCTAGCATGCTGTGATTCATGGGGTTGCAAAGAGTCGGACACGACTGAGCGACTGAACTGAACTGACTGAAGTGAGCAGTAATCAGTTTCTTTAGGTGCTGTCTAGTTGATGGGTTGGTACTGGTCTAGCAAAGCAGCCAAAGAAACTAGTTGGGGATACACAATTCAGCTTTACAAATTGCACAATGGCATGTTATTTGCACCAGTCTTATCATCAGTAGGCTGTACAAAAAGAGGTCCTTCAGGATACGTAAGTTGTGCTTTGAACAGTTGCTACAATTATTCAGTTCAGGGTGAATTCTGAGATATTGAAAGAATGCTTTTCAGAACTAGACCATCATCTGAGTTATAATCAGAGTCACATGTCTGAATAATTCACGAATGTAGAGGTTGTCTATGAGGAAAAATACAGTGCTTACTAGTTAAAATAGATTATAGAAGTTAATGAAATGGGCATCACTTAAACACCAGAAGAATACGGACGATCCATTAAGATGTTACCTTAAGGGTATTCGGGGCTTCGAAGTAAATGTTAGTAATATTCCAAGCCTTCCCCGCCTAACCACATATTTCACAGGTGCCCACGAAGAAATGATAGAAGCCTTCATACATAATCTGAACGTTTCATGGGTTTACATGAGGGAAAATTTGATATTTGCATATAATATGTACCTCAAAAAATAATAAATAATGTGTTTGCTTTACATGTGTTAATTTCCAGCACTTGCAACTAAAATAGTCCTAATACATAGGAAATTCATTGCATGAGATTACGACCCTTTAAGTTTTAGTAGTATGTTGTGAATACAGAGACTCTGTGCCCTAACTGGCTTATTTAAAAAGATTAATGTTATGAAATCGAACGGGAACAGTCCAGAGCAGACTAACCCGAGTTTTAACGCGAGCTTTGGACGGGCCTCTAGGACAAATTACAGAATTTTACTTAGTTTCCTTTCTTCATTTTAAAGTGAAACGAGTATCTGTAAGGCTGTTTGTAATTGCTATATAAAATAACTATGTGGCATATATGTAAATAAGTAACCCGTTCCGGACCTACCAAGAGTTAAACTCTAAACGCTGAATGTCATTTTAAACAGCAGACAGGAAGGGGCGGAGCGCCAGCCGCAACCCCAGCCTCACCGCCGCTCGGAAAGAAGCGGCGGCTGCGTGAGGCGGGAGTGCGAGCCCGGCGGCCGCTAAGCCCCCGGCCCCTCCAGGTCATCGCCATCAGCTGGGGGTCGCGGGGGTCTGCGGTCACCCTCGGTTCCAGGCACCGCACCGGGCAAGCGGCAACATCGCGTCAATGGCCACCACGGCGGCTCCATCATCTTTGGCCCTAAGGGCCTCGAGCCCGGTCGCGACCCCCAGCTCGTACGGGGTCTTCTGCAAGGGGCTTTCCCGCACCCTGCTCGCCTTCTTCGAGCTGGCCTGGCAGCTGCGCATGAACTTCCCGTATTTCTACATCGCGGGCTCCGTCGTTCTCAACATCCGCTTGCAGGTACATTTTTAGAGCCCTGGGGATGCCGCCGGCGTTCCGGGCCTGCATTATGGCCGACTCCCAGGAGGCGCCGCGGCGCCGTGGCGCTTGGGGCGAGGAGTCCCGCTGTCTCGCGAGAGTGCTTCGTCTTCCTCCGCCTCTGCGTTCTCGCCTCTCCGCCGTCTGCTCTCCTCCGATCCCCTGAACTGGCACCGAGACCGCCTGAGTGTAGGAAGAGGAAATATGCGATTCCGGGAACCGAGACCTTCAGATAAGACGCACGACAATATTTAAGAAGCTGTGCATCCTTAAAAACGAGACGAACAGGATGTATTATAACAAGGGAAGGCAATCAAAACTTTCAGGACAGAAATGTACAAGCTCATGGGCCGTGTTCATAAATAGTAAATTTCGGGCAGATAAGACTGGATTATAAACAGAATGACTCAGAAGTTGAAGATCTTAAGGATATGCAGTGGAAGGCAAACATCTCTTCATTCTACAAGAGAAAACTATGACGATCAGAAACCTTAAGTGAAAAAAAAAGTTGTAAGAGGAACACATTCTTCAGATAACCAAACTGTAAAATTCTGCAGGGTTTTGACTAAGGGTTGGAGTATAAGAAGGTGGACTCAATTTCAGTGTCGCTCTAATTAGCATGTGGTTCAGAATCTTGGAGCCAAAGAAAAGGAAATCCAATCATAGCACAAAGCTTGGTGGTTTATTGAATAACGTTTAAATAATCATAATGTAAATGCTGTTTATGGTTTTCATCTTTTTAAGAGAATGCTTAATTACGATTACAGAGTTGAGTGCCAATATTATCAGCCTTGATGGCGTAAAAGTGCAATTTACAAGGTAGGATGGCAGGGCGGGTGCCTGGAAAAGTAATGGTGTCTTTTAATGTGGGAAGTTGACAGAGTCTGTTGTGATGGGGGAAGAGGTCATTTTATTTTACTTAAAAAGTAATGATAAAGTTGCTAAAATATAACCATATAAAAGAAGAAGGGAGAACAGCATGAGGTCAACAAGAAATGCCTAAAGGTAATAGTTAGGTGGAATGTCTCAGAAAGAAAAACGGATACATTATCATGTGTTTATAAATATAGGGTCAAGACGTTTTTAGGTTCTAGAGAGTCTGGAGACGAATTAGTGGTCTGCATATTTTTTTCTAATTCAGGAAGCAAAATTGAGGCAGTTATGAGCCGCAGGAAAAATAAAAGTTTTCAGAAATTACACTGCATTAACTCAACTGTGAATAATGTTAGTCATCATATAAAGTCAGGCATATTTATGTAAACACTGAATACAAATAATAACAAATTATTAGGTAACTAGAAGAATTGGAAAGAAGTGTATATGTAATGGAGAATACATCAAGATCTGATACAGAAATGTCGGTTTTTAAAAAAGCAGTATAGCTTGTCACTTAGAAGTACAGTAACAAATAGCTGAAGAGTTAAAATTGGTAGTCTGGTGAACGAAAATCAGGGATGGGCAGAGAAAAAGTGGAGAATTGCTGTTTTTTACTACTCGTCTAACAGTGTTTTTTTCTTAACCCTGTGTGTATGTGTATATCAGACAAACCTGTTAAAATACAAACTAATTTTGTGGTCCAGATGAACCCAACAGTCTGCCTAAATCTCTGTTTTTTCAAACCTATTAAATGAGAGTAATGGATAGATCAGATTGAGAGTTAAAAATAAGCCTGCCTTAGAGCTTGATATATACACAATAAAAGTATTTGTTTTTATAGAATATGTCATTAACTTGTGAATAAACCTTAAAACTTTGGAGTGCTTGTTTTACCAGTGGAAGGTTTTAGTACTGAAAGATATTTGTAGATTACTGACAGTAAGGGTAGAGGGAAGCCCTTCCAGAAAGATATTAGGTGAGACATTTGAGCAGAAAGGGACAGTCATTCGTCAAGGTAAAGATTGAAACTAATGTTCTGTATTCCACATTTCACTAATTGTGTCCAACAAACGAGTGTACCCTAGAGTTGTAAAATAAGTGCCTCCTTCAGCAACATGTCTGGCTTTGAGTAATTGTTCTTACCCTTCATTCCTTGTCTCCAGCTGAGCTGGAGCACAACTTCCTCTTCTTACAGTTTCTTCTGCCGTCTGTATGTTTTTGTTTTGTTTTGTTTTGTTTTGTGTGTGGTTACTCTGTTTCAAGGCCATACTTGGACATCACTTTTTCCACTAAGTTTTTCCCAGATGCTCCTGATCAGATTAGAGTTCATTTCTTTTAGTCCGTCTAAAAGACTATGTTAGTATAAACCTATACCAGTATCATAGGCTTCTTTATTCATTCTTAATTGTGCATTAATTAGTGTATGTAGTTGGTTTGTTTTTTTTTTTTTTTAATAAGAAGACAGGCTTCCTATACTATAATCTCTTCCCTTAGTAATTATATGTTGCTATGAAAGTACAGGGACTAGAACATCTTAGTTTAAACCACAAGAAATGTAATTAGATCAATGAAATAATTCAGTAATGCCAGTGGGCTGGCAAATGGTGGGCATCACTTTCATAGAGGCACTAATATCCCAGTTTGTAACATAAAGAATGTGGCTGCCATTAGCCCTGGAATGGTGACATACAGGAGTACTCCATCTGGGTGGCTCATGAACATATGCTTTCCTCAGCCTTTTCTGTTAGTCTTCTGCTACACTGAAGAAGTGCTTCCCAGGTGGTTCAGTGGTAAAGAATATGCCTAGCAATGGAGACATAGGTTCAATCCCTGGGACTGTCCCCTAAAAGAGGAAATGGCAACTCACTCCAGTATCCTTGCCTGGGAAATCCCATGGACAGAGGAGCCTGTCGGTAGCAAAAGAGTTGACACGACTTAGTGACTAAACAACAACACTGAAGACAGTAAGGCACTTGAGCAGATTTATTAGTATATCATCCAATTAGATTAGAAGCTCTGTGAGGGAAGATACTATAGCCTATCAAATTTTACATCCTATACTGTCAGCAAGTATATAGTAGGAACTATGAAAGCTCTGTGATTTACCACTTATTCTTTTTTAAATTTGTTTTTAATTGAAGGATAATTGCTTTACAGTATTGTGTTGGTTTCTACTAAACAACATGAGTCAGTCATAGGTCTCCACTTATTCTTAACAGTTGCTCTTAAAATCAGGTGTCTGTTTTTCTTCCTACATATTACAGATCAGTGAAGTTTCCCACAGAAGAAAAAGATTTTTGCCCTCACTCCTTCTTATTAACCACTTACTGTTCCACTTTACAAGTAATTTTATTCCTCCCGGTATCCGTGAAGCCAAAGATTTTGTCTGTTGCTCTGTCTCCAGCCTAGAGCTTTGCCTAATGTGATATTAGGTAGATATTGTTGAGTAGATAAATATTGTTGAAAGAATGCCAAATTTGTTGATTTTCCTATACCTAGTCAGCAGTCAATAAAAGAAATAAGGCTATATTTGTCCCTGGTACTAAAGGCATCTACTTTGTTGCCCATAAATCAAGTTTTTACAGGCCATGATGAGTATTAATTTGCCCAGAGAGCTCTCAAACTTGAAGAAGCAAAAAGGTGGCATAATTCTGATCAATAAAGGAAAAAACTTGTTTATGCAGTGTAGCTGAAAAAAATTCTAGGGAGTAGAGACTATTAAAATTTAACTATAAAAAAATTTATAAAGGGAGACATAATGATCATAGTAAACACATAACCTAAGTGATTACTTGGCCAAAAAAAAAAAAATAGCATCACTATCAATATTTTTTAAAGTTGTTAACATTTTTTAAAATTTTATTGAGCTTTTAATACCAGGAACTATGAAAACTTATTTACTTATATGGTCATAATCCTTGTGTGTACCCTATGAGGAAGATACTTTCACCATCATTTTTCAGATAAGGAAACTAGGATTTTGTGAGGTTGTGTATGTTTCCAAGGTCATAGTAACTGGCCAAATCACAAGTGAATCTCAGGTTTATTCCTAAAGATACATTTGGTAAGGAATTCAATTTTTTTTTAACTATAGGTAATTCTGAATATAGGTAACTATAGGTAATTATTTTCATTGGAAAAGACCCTGATGCCGGGAAAGATTGAGGGCAGGAGAAGGGACAGCAGAGAATGAGGTGGTTGGATAGCATTACTGACTCAGTGGACATGAGTTTGAGCAAACCGGGAGATTGTGAAAGATAGGGGAGCCTGGTGTGCTGCCATCCATGGGTGGCCAAGAGTTGGACATGACTTACTGACTGAAAAACAATAGCAATTCTGAGTAATCCCATTGCTTTTCTCAGATTCTCAAACAAAAGTATTACCTATGTAATACTTCAGAACATCCTTTTTTAAATATAATTTTTGAGAGCCTTTTGTATTAGAATATATTTAACATTATTTGAGAGCTTTCCTTGAGGCTCAGCTGGTAAAGAATCTGCCTGCAATGTGAGAGACCTGGGTTCAATACCCTGGAGAAGTGGGAAGGTTACCCACTCCAGTATTCTGGCCTGGATAATTCCATGGACTGTGTAGTTCATGGGGTCATAAAGAGTTGGACACGACTGAGCAACCTTCACTAACAATATTTGGTTGGCTCAGATGGTAAAGAATATACCTGCAATGTGGGAGACCCAGGTTCGATCCCTGCTCAGGAAGATGCCCTGGAGAAGGGGGTGGCAACCCACTTCAGTATTCTTGCCTGGAAAAATGGGGTCACAAATAGTTGGACACAACTTAGCAACTGAACAATAACAATTCTGAATAATCCTGTTGCTTTTCTCAGATTCCCAAACAAAAGTATAAGACAAATAATATTTGAGGATATCTTTTAAAAATAAAATTGTTGAGAGTCTTTTATATTAGAATATATTTAACATTATTTGATGGGGCTTCTGTGCTGGCTCAGGCATTAAAGAATCTGCCTGCAATGTGGGAGACTGGGGTTTGATCCCTGGGTCAGGAAAATCCCCTAGAGAAGGAAATGGCAACCCACTCCAGTATTCTTGCCTGGGAAATCCCATGGAGAGAGGAGCCTGATGGGCTACAGTCTGTGGGGTCACAAAGAGTCAGGCATGACTGAAGGACTAACACTTTGACTTTTTAACATTATTTGATATATAAATGCAAGTGTTTTATACTCTGATGCCTAAAGCCATTTGGCCTATTTGTGGAGAAAAGGAGTGAAAATAATGGAAGAGACAGAGGAAAGGACATTTACCCTAGGATGGAAAGAAAACACTTTCCTTCCCATGATGTAGTAGAGATCAGTTACAAACATAAATTTTGAAGCTGAATCATCAATGTCCTAAGGAAACCTAACAATTTCCTGTTAAAATTTCTGCAGTCCTATTTTAATGGGGACTTTTCCTGGTGCATCAGTAGTATTTGATAGAGTCAAGAAAAAAAGTAGGACTTATACGTGGAGACGTACAGGGGTGGCAGAATAGAAAGCTTATGAGTATAGGGACAAAAGAAGGAGAGGGAAGTCCTAATGCCTGGAAGGTAGTCTGAGGCGTAGATTTGAAATGTTCCAAACAACTGGACCAAGAAAAGAATCCCTGCAAGAACTGTCAGAATTTTCAACACTTGGCCTGGATTGAGTCACATCAAGTCTACTTTTTGAATTACCCTGAGTGTGGGAACTACCTGGAAATTTCAACAAGAGCCCTCGATGTTTCCCAAAAGGGTTTCTACCAGGTCAGGTCATGAATCTTTTCGCAGCTGAAGCCAACTCCTCCCCACTTCTGCTTCTCACTGATACGGATCTCAGCATTCCTCTTAGAGGAGCTGAAAGGCCAAAGGACATTCCTAAGTGCCTACAACTAATGACGAAACAATGGAATTCTTAGCAACGTACATCAGAGGGCGCTCCTGCCAGTGTCTGTCCTAATTAGGGATCTACAGTGAGCATTAGAAATTCCTGGTCATCCTTAATGGCTTTCAAGCACCAAGTGGGTTTATTCACAGCAAGGTGGGTGAAGTGCCATCAATGAACAATAAGGAGGAATAGAGGCCTTTGATATATTGAGTGAGAGAGAGTGGGTATACTTTTTCATGCAAATCAAAATGAGGAAAAATAAATCATCACACCACCAAAAAGCAAAAACCACTAAGGAAATGCTGTACTGTACTTATAACGTCTGACTCTGAAATCATTGGCACAGTAGTATAGATTGTGTCCAGCAGATAAAGAAACAACAAAGATGTTAAAAAAAAAAAAGCTGTTTTTTAAAAGTCTATTTTAGCTTTTTAACTGATAAGAAAAAAAATCTCAAACCTCAGTCAAAGAGGAATACAATTAATAGAAGCCTTAAAATTTAGAGGTTAGGCCAAATCTGTATAGAAGGAAAAGAAGATATTTTAGAACTCATTTAAACATGGGACTAAGAAATAGAGGTACTAATATACAAGTTAAGATAGTGCCTTAGTCTTCTGAAACAGAAGACTATGTATCTAGTATCTATGTTGGTATCCCTCCAAAATTGAAAACAACCCATCTGTCACCTATGCTTTTTTTCCCTCCAAAAAATGTATGTTGTCTAAATTGACCAAACCAACCACCTGATCCATTTTATAAATGAAGGTTTGTTATGGGCAATCCAGCCCAAAGCACAGATCTCTACACAGCACTAACCAAGGTCAAAGTGGGTGGACTGTGGAAGAATGGGTTTTTCAGGTGTCCCTCTGGTTTCTGTATTTCAGTTTGAAAGTAATAAGTCTCTGGCTCAGAGGACCTGAGGTTTAACCAACAACAGCAGACAAAATACCTGAACAATCAGAGATTCAGCATTGTCACATTCTGTGTTAATCTGTGCAGATTTCTGCTGGGATCTCTCCTTTCAGTAAAGTTCAAGACAGCATGGCTTGAACACTAAAATATCTTTACAGTTTAAGTTCTAGCCGGTTTTGACATCGGGGGCTTTCCTGGTAACTCAGCTGATAAAGAATATGCCTGCAATGCAGGAGACCCCTGTTCAATTCCTGGGTCGGGGAGATCCTCTGGAGAAGGCATCGGCTGCCCACTCCAGTATTCTTGGGCTTTCCTGGTGGCTCAGCTGGTAAAAAATCCACCTGCAGTGTGGGAGACCTGGGTTTAATCCCTGGTTTGGGAAGATCCACTGGAGAAGGGAACGGCTACCCACTTCAGTATTCTGGCCTGGAGAATTCCTGGACTGTATAGTTTATAGGGTCGCAAAGAGTCTGGACACCACTGAGCGACTTTCACTTTCACTTGACATCAGAAACAGCTTATTTGCAACACTCCTGATCTTAGGTGTGGGCAAACTGAAAAGAAAAAAAAAAAGAAAATCTCTACACCAAGACTATAAAAAGTTTATTTTGGAGGGAAGTGATCAGCAGGCAAACATTGACAATCATTTTATTTTCCCAATAATTTGGTTCCAGTATAGAATCAAACACTCTCCAAATTGCATGAGACCAGCTATGAATGTGATACTAGTAGCTTTTCTTGGGTCAAGGCTGAGGTCTCTAACACAGGCTGTGCTATGGAAAGGAGAGGCACAGAGTTGTGTTTTGTTTTTAATTTTTTGGATTATAATTGGTTTACAGCATTGTGTTAGTTTCTGCTGCACAACAAAGTGATATAATTCCCTCTTTTTAAAACTTCCTTCCCCTTTTTAGATGTCCTTTCCTTCACTGATATATGGGTTGCCACAGAGCATTTACTAGAGTTCCCTTTGATATCGCATACTTGTTATCTGTTTTATAAGTGTGTGTGTACTAGTCTCTCAGTCGTGTCTGACTCTCTGCGACCGCATGGACTGTAGCCCACCAGGCTTTTCTGTCCTTGAAATTCTTCAAACAAGAATACTGGAGTGGGTTGCCATTCCCTTCTCCAGAAGATCTTTCCAACCCAGGGATGGAACCCAGGTTTGCTGCATTGCAGGTGGATTCTTTTACCATCTGAACCATCAGGGAAGTCCATTTTATACATAGTAGTGTGTACATTTCAATCCCAATCTTCCAGTTCATCCCACCCTGCTCCCCCGACCTTGATATCCATTTGTTGTTCTCTACATTGAGAAGCACAGAGTTTAATCTCTAAATGCCAGTTTAATAGGGAAAAGACACAAAATACATTGGTAGCCACTGTCTGACCTATTCTCCAGGCTCCATCTTTTATAGTCATTTTTCTGTGCACCTATTATTTGAAATAGGCTCCTACTTCTTATAGCTTATCTCTCCAAGATTAGTACATGAGAAGGAAGGATTTAATCTTAATGAGACATTTGCTGCTAAATCACCTCATAGGCATCAAGGGCTGTGCATAGTTGCTTGAATCTATTTTTAATCTTAGTCATTAAAGAAAAGTTTAGTAACACTAAAATGCAAATCTAAAACTGTGCTTCTCATAAATACAAAGGAATTTTTAGTGTTTTTACTGAAAGGGATTCTAAATCAAATTATCCTCTATATTCAACTTAATATAACCAGTATAATTAGAATTTCACTTTTCCTAAAACAAGGTAATTCCAGTGACAATCATTAGGAAATTCAAGTTTTCTTTCACTTTTATTGAAATATACTTGACACAGCACTCGGTAAGTTTAAGGTATACACATAACAATCTAACATATATATTGCAAAATGATTACCACAATAAGTTTAGTTAACATCCATCATCTAGTAAGAATACAAAAAAGAAAAAGATATATTTTCTTCTGTGATGAGAACTTTTGTAATCTACTCTCTAAGCAACTTTCAAATTTACCATACAACAGTGTTAATTATAGTCATCATTTTATACATTACTTTGCTACCACTTATTTATCTTACAACTGGAAGTTTGTATGTTTTGACCATCTTCATCTACTTCACCCACCCAGGAAACTTCTTAAATAGTGTCCAACATAATGAATACAGCTTAGAAATCTAAATCTTTATAGACCTGCATACACATGTATCATCATCTCCTCATCATCCTTAACATCAGAGCACACCATAGCTCAGTTCCCTGGAGTAAGGGTACACTTAACAAAGCCGTTATGGTTCTTACACTCTTCCTAGTATCAGACCTGACCTACTGCTCCATCAAAATCAACTTTTAACCGCATATTTTCATATATTTCATAAATATTTTCAACATTTATTTTCTAGTTTTCTGGGGGAGTGTTTGTTTTTTTGCTTCTACCATTAAAAAATTATGGCAATTCTAGCAAAGATTTCTTCATTTTTTACGTTTTTTTTTTGGAGGCGCGGGAGCTTCCCAGGTGGCCCAGTGGTAAAGAATCTGCCAGCCAGTGCAACAGATGCAGGAGACTTGGGTTCAATCCTTGAGTTAGGAAGACTCTATGGAGTAGGAAATGGCAGCCCAGTCCAATATTCTTGCCTGAAAAATTCCATGGACAGAAGAAACTGATGGGTTGTAGTCTGTAGAGCCGCAAAGAGTCAGATACCACTGAGCAACTGAGCACCACCACCAATGTCATTAGCAAGCACAAATTTGCCACCTGCTGGTCTTAAGATGCATATACATTTTTCAACTGCTTTTATTTTATTTTAATCATTATAAACATCAACTCAGCACTACACATACACACACACATACACCCATAAACATGTCCAAAATTTCTACAAATAGGTGACATTCTCTTGTAAATTTCCTTTTCTGTTTTTACCCCTGGTGAATTGTTTTTGTTCTCTTTGACAAGGGACATTATTGTTCATACAATTCTTATACACACACACACACATTTGATATCAAAGTTTGATTTTGATCCATGTAAAGTAGACAAAAATATTAAGTAGACATAAAAGGCTTATTATACACTTAGGATAATTATGCACTCTCTTTTTATAGTTCCAGTTAATTTCTTATTCTACAAAGTACTGGCTAGTCTAGCTTGGATTCCTAATAATAGTCTGCTCCTTTTTCTAAAAGCTATTTTGGCCAAGTCAGCAACAAAATGACACTTGACATCTATCTCCATAAAGATTAAATCATCTACTGTTGCAACTGCTGGTTTTCAAGACTCCTTTTGGAGTTCAGGGTGGAGAAGAGAAATAAAGTACTCTGAGCTCAGGGAAAAACTGGCAGAACAGGTCTTCAAATAGTTAGATATTTTCAGGAGACAACTTTATGAGAGCCTAGTTGTTGTATCTCCTCATATTTAAAAAACACGTCCTTCATGGTGACAACTGCTCTTTGTGACTAGCAGAAACATTCTGCAAAAAAACCCTGCTTGATTGCATATATACTCCTTTTACCAAAATCACCTCTATACTGACCTTCTCCCCTGCCTCTTTGGAGCAGTCTCTCAGAGCTACCTGAGGTGCTGAATCCAGGGCGGCTGTCCTCATTTTGCCCTAAGGAAAACCTAACTTGCAAAATTCACACTGTGCATTTTTTTTAAGTCGACAGCCATTTTCAGGTTCTGTGCTTTCAACATTTTTAGCCCTTCATTTATCTATTTTTTGTAATTTAACTTCTTTATTTTTCATTTGGGGCTTTCTTGGTCTCCATTGCTGTGCAGGCTTTGCTCTAGATGCAGAGAGTGGTCTTCTCATTGGGTGGCTTCCCTTGTTGCAGAACACGGGCTCTAGGGTGCACAGGCTTCAGCAGTTGCAGCTCATGGGTTCAGTAGTTGCGGCTTCCAGGCTCCAGGGCACAGGCTCAATAGTTGTGTGCAAGGACCCAGTTGCTCCATGACCTGTGGGACCTTGCCATGTCAGGCACTGAACCCCTGACTCCTGCATTGGCAGGCAGACTCTCCACCACTGAGCCACCAGGGATGCCCCTTTGATTTATTTTTAGCTTAATATTATACAAATATTTAACCTGCTCTACCTTGCAAAGGATGGGCATGTCCAAATGATTGTGTTTGTCCTTATATATTCTGTGGTAAACATACACCAATGTTTTTATTAGTAGAACTGTTAAGATGACCATGATGCTTGCTTTGTAAAAACTTGATTCACCTCTGTGAGTAGATTGTTACTTCTTGAGCCATTCTAGGGAAAGTTTCTGATGCTCAGTGGAATTTAAAGGAATCCAGTAAGAAAAACAGAAATTAAAAATTCATCTTTACTGTATCTTGATTAACTCAATGCTCTTGGAATATAGAAAATTCTGGATAAATCTATGAAGGTAAAGATTTCACTCTTTTGGGGTGGCAATTAAGATACCACAGTAGTCCAATAGCATTTTGTCTCAGCTTGCTATTTCCCAAAATTAGGATAAATGAGTGGCTTGAAGGAAAAACAGTTGCAGTTAACACAACCACCAATTTGGCCAGACGTCCCTGCAGTTTAAGGAAAACCCAACCTGTTAATAGGACGGAAGAAATATGAATGACGAAGAGGAAGAGGAAAGACATCACCATTTTCATGGCTCTTTTATGGGCCTCTGTGCTGAGATCCTTTGAGCTGGGGTTGAGCTGCAAATTCCTGATGTGCCTCATCAAGGAGAGGACTAAGAGGAGCAGTGAGGTCAGGGACAGAAGAAAGGGGATTAAGCTGATGAAGTTAAAAACAATCAACTGGTGAAGATAATGAGTTTCACTTACATTTGGGGACCACGTTGAATTTCTTGCGTATATTTTGTAGTCATTAGTCCAAACACTATTAAACACATGTATTAATTCAAAGTTCAAAAACAGTAAGGACAAAGACCCCAAGAGAAGCACCAGTACCACACTACGAATTCGCCACCGCAGCCAAGTGAAGCAGGGGTGGGAGAAGTTGGCTACTTTAAAGAAGTAGAAAACACTTAGGCAGGTGGCAAACCAGGTAGCTAGGTGATTGGACAATGTCCAAAAAATGCTAACTTTTGTTAGTTTATCAATGGCATATAGGTGTGGCCATAGTACCAATAAAAATGAGTCACATAGTATTGCCCAAAGTTGACTGATTCTGGAGATAGCCAGGCCTGTGAGGATGCAGTCAGCTGATGAGAGCTTTTGTCTCTTTACCAGGTCAATGCAGTTAACTAGTACAATGAACCCATTCCCCAACATTCCAATCACAAATCCTCCTATTGTTACTACTAGAAAAGTATTTTCAATTCCAGATGGCATTTCTGTAGAAAGAATCCAGAAAGCTAATACTAGTTTTCACTGATTTTCTTGTTGTTGTTGTTGCTGTCCAGGTGTTGTAGAGTGATACCAGTTTGATCCTTTTCAAAAATGCTTAATGAAACTCAGATACCATCTCACACATCTTCATAAAGATCTTTCTCTTTTCTTCCAGCCGTAGTTCTGAAATTTATGCAAGGAGATCCACTCCCATAGCTCTAAATGGAAAACTTGAATTTTGCTTTCAATCAGCTACTGATTTCCAGATTAAGCAGTGAATGTGCCCACTCATCATTGGTGCTGGCAGCATTTTTCCACTTGTGGAGACATCTGGAAAAGGAAAATCAGATATGCAAAGATGCAAATGTGAGACAGATTTCTTTACACTCATTTGTACTTCCTTTCTCAACAGAAACTTGATGCCATTTGGATTCAAGTTTCTTAATTTTAATAGTATTGGCAGAAAATAACCTCTGAAATAGAGGCATTATTCAATTTCATTTAATGAAATTCATAACATTTAAAAGTTGGCTTAAAGCTCAACATTCAGAAAACTAAGATCATGGCATCTGGTCCCATCACTTCATGGCAAATAGATGGGGAAACAGTGGAAACAGTCTCAGAATTTATTTTGGGGGGCTCCAAAAATCACTGCATATGGTGATTGCAGCCATGAAATTAAAAGATGCTTACTCCTTGGAAGGAAAGTTATGACCAATCTAGATAGCATATTCGAAAGCAGAGACATTGCTTTGCCAACAAAGGTCTGTCCAGTCAAGGCTATGGTTTTTCCAGTGGTCATGTATGCATGTGAGAGTTGGACTATGAAGAAAGGTGAGTACTGAAGAATTGATGCTTCTGAACTGTGGTGTTGGAGAAGACTCTTGAGAGTCCCTTGGACTGCAAGGAGATCCAACCAGTCCATTCTAAAGATCAGTCCTGGGTGTTCATTGGAAAGACTGATGCTAAAGCTGAAACTCCAATACTTTGGCCACCTGATGAGAAGAGTTGACTCATTGGAAAAGACTCTGATGCTGGGAGGGATTGGGGGCAGGAGGAGAAAGGGACGACAGAGGATGAGATGCCATCACCAACTCGATGCACATGAGTTTGGGTAAACTCTGGGACTTGGTGACAGGGACGCCTGGCGTGCTACAATTCACGGGCTTGCAAAGAGTCAGACATGACTGAGCGACTGAACTGACTGATGAAAGAAACATAATAAAGAGAAGTAATATCAAGGACCTCACAGAGTCATGGAAAAGTAACTTTAAATAAATTATTGTTATTGAATATGACAAAAGTTTGACCAAAATCACTTGCAACACTGAGGATGGTGTTAGAAAATCTATAGTTGATAACTAATTCTTGTTTTCTAAGGACAAAGACAACTGGCTTAGGATTTGAAGCTTTTTAAGATTTCTTGAAGAAATAGATTAAAAGGGAAGTGATCTTCCAGATAATGTGCAAAGGTACCAAAATCATACCTCTGTCTGAGCTCCTACTGTGAATTTTTGAACTTTGTTTCCAGTGATCTAGTGCCTATTTAATTCTGAATTAGCAATTATCAACTGAGAGGTAAGAATACTAAGAAAAAAGAAAAAAAAAGGTGATGGATGAGTAGAAGATAGGTTCTCCTTTTCATTAATTCTGCTTTTGATAAAATTCTTCATCATAATAAATTGATTTACAAGTAAAATGTATTTTCACTTCAAGAAAAGGTAACTAATACAATAATTTTCAAACTTGACCGAAAACTGCACAACTCTTCCAACAACACAAGAGAAGACTCTACACATGGACATCACCAGATAGTCAACACTGAAATCAGATTGATTATATTCTTTGCAGCCAAAGATGGAGCTGTCAGCAAAAACATTATACTGTCAGCAAAAACAAGACTGGGAGCTGACTGTGGCTCAGATTATGAACTCCTTATTGCCAAGTTCAGACTTAAATTGAAGAAAGTAGGGAAAACCACTAGACCATTTAGATATAACCTAAATAAAATCCTTATGATTATACAGTGAAAGTGACAAATAGATTCAAGGCATTAGATCTGATAGAGAGAGTGCCTGAAGAACTATGGCCAGAGGTCCATGACACTGTGTAAGAGGCAGTGATCAAGACCATCCCCAAGAAAAAGAAATGCAAAAAGCCAAAATGATTGTCTAAGAAGGGCTTCCAAATAGGTGTGATAAAAAGAGAAGTGAAAGGTAAAGCAGAAAAGGAAAGATATACCCATTTGAATGCAGAGTTCCAACGAATAGCAAGAGAGATAAGAAAGCCTCCTTCAGTGATCAATGCAAAGAAATAAAGAAAAACAACAGAATGGGAAAGACTAGAGATCTCTTCAAGAAAATTAGAGATACCAAGGGAACATTTCATGCAAAGATGGGCTCGATAAAGGACAGAAATGGTATGGACCTAACAGAAGCAGAAGATATTAAGAAGAGGTGGCAAGAACACACAGAAGAACTATACAAAAAAGATCTTCATGGCCCAGATAATCACGATGGTGTGATCACTCACCTAGAGCCAGACATCCTGGAATGCAAAGTCAAGTGGGCCTTAAGAAGCATTACTATGAACAAAGCTAGTGGAGGGAATGGAATTCCACTTGAGCTCTTTCAAATCCTGAAAAATGATGCTGTAAGTACTGCACTCAATATGCCAGGAAAGTTGGAAAACTCAGCAGTGGCCACAGGACTGGAAAAGGTCAGTTTTCATTCCAATACCAAAGAAAGTCAATAGCAAAGAATGTTCAAATTACTGCACAGTGGCACTCACCTCACACACTAGCTGACTGGAAAAGGTCAGTTTTCATTCCAATCCCAAAGAAAGGCAATAGCAAAGAATGTTCAAATTACCGCACAGTGACACTCACTTCACACACTAGCAATGTAATGCTCAAAGTTCTCCAAGCCATGTTTCAACAGTATGTGAACCATGAACTTCCAGATGTTCAAGTTGGATTTAGAAAAGGCAGAGGAACCAGAGATCAAATTGCCAACATCTGTTGGATTATCAAAAAAACCAAGAAAATTCCAGTAAAACATCTACTTCTGCTCTATTGACTATGCCAAAGCCTTTGACTGTGTGGATCACAACAAATTGTGGAAAAAAGGTGTACTGGACACCTTACCTGCTTCCTGAGAAATCTGTATACAGGTCAAGAAGCAACAATTAGAACCAGACATGGAACAGCATACTGGTTCCAAATTGGGAAAGGAGTACGTAAAGGCTGTGTATTGTCACCCTGGTTATTTAACTTCTGTGCTGAATATATCATGCGAAATGCAGGGCTGGAGGAAGCACAAGCTGGAATCAAGATTGCTGGGAGAAATATCAATAACTTCAGATATGCAGATGACACCATCTTTATGGCAGAAAGTGAAGAAGAACTACAGAACCTCTTGATAAAAGTGAAAGAAAAGAGTAAAAATCTTGGCTTAAAAGTCAATATTCAGAAAACAGATTATGGCATCCGGTCCCATCACTTCATGGCAGATAGATAGGGAAACAATGGAAGCAGTGAGAGACTTTATTTTGAGGGGCTCCAAAATCACTGTAAATGGTGACTGTAACCATGAAATTAAGACACTTCCTCCTTGAAAGAATAGCTATGACCAACATAGACAGCATATTGAAAGACAGAGATATTTCTTTGCTGACAATGGTTTGTCTAGTCAAAGCTATGGTTTTTGCAGTAGTCATGTGGATGTGAGAGTTGAAGTATAAACAAAGCTGAGTGCCAAAAAATTGACGCCTTTGAACTGTGTTGCCAGAGAAGACTCTTGAGAGTCCCTTGTACAGCAAGGAGATCAAACCAGTCCATCCTAAAGGAAATCAACCCTGAATATTCATTGGAAGGACTGATGTTGAAGCTGAAGCTCCAATAGTTTGGCCACCTGATGACTGTCAGGTCACCTCTGACTGACTCACTGGAAAAGACCCTGTTGCTGGGAAAGTTTAAAGGCAGGAGGAGAAGGGATCGACAGAGGATGAAATGGTTGGATGGCATCACTGACTCGATGGACACGAGTTTGAGTAAGCTCCAGAATTTGGGGATGGACAGGGAACCCTGGTGTGCTTCAGTCCATGGAGTTGCAAAGAGATGAACATGACTGAATGACTTAACTGAACTGACTGGCCTTAAGATGTATATTTTCAGCTGCTTTTGTGAAGTGAAATGAAGTGAGTCACTCAGTTCTGTCTGACTCTTTGCAACCCTGTGGGCTATACAGTCCCTGGAATCCTCCAGGCCAGAATACTGGAGAGGGTAGCCCTTCCCTTCTCCAAGGGATCTTCCCAACCCAGGGATCAAACCCAGGTCTCCCACCTTGCTGGAAGATTCTTTACCAGCTGAGCCACTAGGGAAGCCCTGCTTTGTTTTATTTTAATTATTATAAGCATCAACTCAGCACTAAACATAAACAGGTACACACACACACACACACACACACACACACACACACACACATAAACATGTCCAAAAATTCTACAAATAAGTGATATTCTCTTGTAAACTTTCCTTTCTGTTTTTGTCCCTGGTGAATTGTTTTTGTTCTCTCTGACAAAGGACATTAGTTTTCATACAGTTCTCATACATACACAAACACACACCACACACACGCACCTTTGATATCAAAGTGTGATTTTGATCAATATAATTTTTCCAGTAGTCATGTGAGAGTTGGATGGTGAAGAAAGCTGAGTGCCGAAGAATTGATGCTTTTGAACAGTGGTGTTGGAGAAGACTCTTGAGAGTCCCTTGGACTGCAAGAAGATCCAACCAGTCCATCGTAAAGGAGATCAGTCCTGGGTGTTCATTGGAAGGACTGATGTTGAAGCTGAAACTCCAATACTTTAGCCACCTCATGCAAAGAGTTGACTCATTGCAAAAGACCCTAATGCTGGAAATGATTGGGGGCAGGAGAAGAAGGGGACAACAGAGGATGAGATGGCTGGATGGCATTACCGACTCGATGGACATGGGTTTGGGTAAACTTTTGAAGTTGGTGATGGACAGGGAGGCCTGGCGTGCTTTGATTCATGGGGTCACAAAGAGTTGGACATGACTGAGTGACTGAACTGAACTGAAATGAGACAGAAAAATATTAAGTAGGCATAAAAGTATTATTATACACTTAGGGAATAATTATTCCAAATCTTTTTATAAGTTTAGTTAATTTTTTCTTATTCTGCAAAATAGTGGCTAGTCTAGCTTGGATTCCTAATAATAGTCTACTCCTTTGTTTTAAAGCTCTTTTGGTCATGTCAGCTACAAAATGACACTTGCTACCTACCTCTATAAGGATTAAATCATCTACTGTTTCAGCTGCTGATTTTTGTCACTTCCTCCACCTTCCTTTGGTGGCTTCCCTGGTGACTCAGAGGGTAAAGCATCTGCCTGCAATGCAGGAGACCCGGGTTCAATCCTTGCGTCGGGAAGATCCCCTGGAGAAGGAAATGGCAACCCACTCCAGTACTCTTGCCTGGAAAATTCTATGGACAGAGGAGCCTGGTAGGATATAGTCCATGGGGTTGCAAAGAGTTGGATTTCACTTAGGACTTCACTTAGGAGTTCAGGGTAGAGAGCAGAAATAAGGCACTTTGAGCTCAAGGAAAACTGGCAGAACAGGTCTTCAGATAGTTAGATATTTTTAAGAAACAATTTTATGAGCTCAGTTCTTGTATCTCCTCATATCAAAAAAAGCCCTGCAGTCCTTCATGGTGACGACTGCTCTTTGTGACTAGCAGAAACATTCTGCAAAAATATGTGCTTGATTGCATATATTCCCCCTTCACCAAAATCACCTCTATACTGACCTTCTCCCCTGCCTCTTTGGAGCAGTCTCTCAGAGCTATATGAGGTGCTAAATCCAGGGCCGCTGTCGTCATTTTGCCCTGAGAAAAATTAACTCACAAAGTCGACAGCCATTTTAAGGTTCTGTGCTTCCAACAGTTTTAGTCCTTGATTTATCTATTTTTTATAATTTAACTTCTTTATTTTTCATTTTGGGCTTTGCTGGTCTCCATTGCTATGCAGGCTTTTTTCTAGTTGCAGAGAATGGTCTTCTCATTGTGGTGGCTTCTCTTGTTGCAGACCAGAGGCTGTAGGGCGCACAGGCTTCAGCAGTTACAGCACATGGGTTCAGTAGTTGTGGCTTCCAGGCGGCAGGGCGCAGACTCTATAGTTGTGAGCAAGGGCCCAGGTACTCTGAGACATGTGGGACCTTCTTGAGTCAGAGACTGATCCTGTGTCTTCTCCATGAAAGGCAGACTTTCCACCACTGAGCCACCAGGGAATCCCCCTTGATTTCTTTTTAGCTTAATTTTTTACAAAGATTTCACCTGCTCTACTTTGAAAAAGATTTGCATGTCTAAATATTCATGTTTTTCCTCACATATGACTATAGTAAATATTTTCCAACATATATAAAATTAATACAGATTACACTATATATTTTATATTGCTCAAATTTTTTTCACTAGTAGAAAGTCTTATGATGCCAGTGATGCTTGCTTTATAAAATATCGGTTCATCTCTGAGTAGATTGTTAGTTTATAGGCCATTCGAGGGAAAGCTTCTAATGCTCAGTAGAGTCTAAAGGAATCCAGTGAGAAAAACAGAAGTTAAAATGCATCTTCAATTTCTCACGATTAATTCAATGCTCTTGGAATATAGAAAATTCTGGATAAATCTATGAAGCTAAAGATTTCACTCTTTTCAGGCGGCAGTTAAGATACCACAGTAGTCCTATGGCATTTTGTCTCAGCTTGCTATTTCCCAAAATTAGGATAAATGAGTGGCTTGAAGGAAAAACAGTCGAAGTTAACACAACCACCAATTTGGCCAGACATCCCTGCAGTTTAAGGAAAACCCAACCTGTTAATAGGACGGAAGAAACATGAATGACGAAGAGGAAGAGGAAAGACATCACCATTTTCATGGCTCTTTTATGGGCCTCTGTGCTGAGATCCTTTGAGCTGGGGTTGAGCTGCAAATTCCTGATGTGCCTCATCAAGGAGAGGACTAAGAGGAGCAGTGAGGTCAGGGACAGAAGAAAGGGGATTAAGTTGATGAAGTTAAAAACAATCAACTGGTGAAGATAATGAGTTTCACTTACATTTGGGGACCACGTTGAGTTTCTTGCATATATTTTGTAGCTGTTAGTTGAGATATGACTAAACATATATATTGATTCAGAATTCAAAAACAGTAAGGACAAAGACCCCAAGAGAAGCACCAGTACCACACTACGAATTCGCCACCGCAGCCAAGTGAAGCAGGGGTGGGAGAAGTTGGCTACTTTAAAGAAGTAGAAAACACTTAGGCAGGTGGCAAACCAGGTAGCTAGGTGATTGGACAGTATCCAAAAACTATTAACAACCTTTGTTAGTTTATCAATGGCATATAGGTGTGGCCATAGTACCAATAAAAATGAGTCACATAGTATTGCCCAAAGTTGACTGATTCTGGAGATAGCCAGGCCTGTGAGGATGCAGTCAGCTGATGAGAGCTTTTGTCTCTTCACCAGGTCAATGCAGTTAACTAGTACAATGAACCCATTCCCCAACATTCCAATCACAAATCCTCCTATTGTTGCTACTAGAAAAGTATTTTCAATTCCAGATGGCATTTCTGTAGAAAGAGTCCAGAAAGCTGATACTATTTTTCGCTGATTTTTTCTTGCTTTTGTTGCTGTCCAAGTGTTGTAGAAGGATACCCAGTTTGATTCTTTTCAAAAATGCTTAATGAAACTCAGATACCATCTCACATATCTTCATAAAGATCTTTCTCTTTTCTTCCAGCCGTAGTTCTGAAATTTATGCAAGGAGATCCACTCCCATAGCTCTAAATGGAAAACTTGAATTTTGCTTTCAATCGGCTACTGATTTCCAGATTAAGCAGTGAATGTGCCCACTCATCATTGGTGCTGGCAGCAATTTTCCACTTGTGGAGACATCTGGAAAAGGAAAATCAGATATGCAAAGATGCAAATGTGAGACAGATTTCTTTACACTCATTTGTACTTCCTTTCTCAACAGAAACTCGATGCCATTTGGATTCATGTTTCTCAATTTTAATAGTATTCTCAGAAAATAACCTCTGAAATAGAAACATTGTTCATCGATTTCATTTAATAATCTCCATAACATTTCAGATACTGTTATAGATGAAAGAAACATAATAAAGAGAAGCAATATATAGGATCTCACAGAGTTATGGAAGAAATAACTTTTAATAAACTATTACTATTGTATATGACAAAAACTTGACCAAAATGCAGTTGGAACACCGAGGATGGTGTTTCAAAATCTATAGTTGATAGTTAATTTTCGTTTCTAAGGACAAAGACAATTGGCTTAGGGTTTGAAGCCTTTTAAGATTTCTTAAAGAAATAGATTAAAAGGGAAGTGATATGCAAAGTACCAAAATCATACCTCTTTCTGAGCTCCTACTTTGAATTTTTGAACTTTGTTTCCACGTAGCTACTGCCTATTTGATTCTGAATTAGGTATCATCAACTTAGAGGAAAAAATACCAAGAAAAAAGCCAAAAAAAGCAGGTGATGGATGAGTAGGAGATAAGTTCTCCTTTTCATTAATTCTGCTTTTGATAAAATTCTTCATCTCATAAAAAATTGATTTATAAGTGAACTGTATTTTCACTTCAACAAACAACTAACTGTAATACAACGGTTTACAACCTTGACTGTAAACTGGAGCCTCCCTCCCACCACCCACCCCCACCTCATTCCTCTAGTTCATCACAGAACCCTGAGCCCATTGAGCCAACTGTGACTGTGGTTGACAAACAACCTACTTCATGTCCATCTCAGCCTCTCTGTGTGATGCTAAGGCACTCAGCTGGGCTGAAACTACCTGTGGGAGTCCTCACAGACATTTCCCCACCAGCCAGTGTTGTCTCTGGACTGGCTGTTTTGGTTCTTATTATGATTGCAAGACCCACCTCAGTAGCAACCATCAGGAAAAAAGCAAAGTTTATTACTCACAGATCCAGAGGGTACATGACACATCCAGGGCCATACAGTGAAGTCATGAGGAGAGAGGGAGAAAGCACCTGGGACTCTGCCTTTTAAGGGTTGAGGGTAGGGTGCCTAGGGTTTCACAAGTTCACTCTTTAATGGTGAAATTAAAATGTAAGAGAGGGAATTAGGGCTCTTGAGGGGAGGAATGGAGTCACTTGAGTGAACGGTCAGTTATCTAGTTTACCTGGCATTTTCTAATGGGGAAACTTCATGGGTTGGGGGCAACCTGGCATCTTATCTAGGTGTTTATTAGTAGTTGTAGACAGCTGGCAATATGTCCTATCAAGATGGAGGCCTTTAGGACCTCCTTAGTGGTCTAACAGTTTCACTGCTGAGGGAGTGGTTTCAATCCCTGGTTAGAGAACTAAGATCTCACAAACCACATAGCCCAGCCAATAAAAGTAAAAGACAGCGGTGCCAGAGATGGATACCTCGGCAATCAAAAGGCTATTGTCAGGCACTTATATGACCTTAGCCACCTTGGCAGTCACCTACACTCCACAAGGAAAGGAACTATGTTCTGTCATCCACTGATCTCTTTCCAGTTCCCAGAATAAAGAGGGCCTGGCAAATAGAAGGCCCTCAATAACTGTTTGTCAAGTGAATGAGTGTTAACTCGGCTGATTATCTCATTGGGAACACAGAAAAAGAGAAAATGCATTAAGACTTGATGGTGAAACTAGTATTAGAGCAAGAAAAGATGGAAACCCTTTAAAGCTAGAGACAGTTTTGTAACATATGAACTCATGAGAGATTTCTGTACTCACCTGAAATAACCAACACTGCTCTCGTCTTCTGGTTCAAATCAGAAGTCATACCGAATCATTAAGATCATTGTACACATCTGGCAACCAAAATGTGGGAGTCTTTGAAGGAGAACTACTTTAAGCCCAAAGAGTTGAAAATGGATAGAAAACTCTAGCTTTTGTGGCAGGGGAGCAAGAAGGCCTAGAGATCACTGATGTTTTCAGAAATGCTCTGACCTGGTATAGAAGGCTACCTGAGAAGCAGACTTCACTGATAGGTGTGGCTTAGCAGTGACAAAAAAAAAAAAAAAAAACCAGACAGCAAATCAGCCAATAGGTGCTTAGTCATTAAAAAACACTTGAGTTCATAGTTATACACTTTACACTAAAGGAGAAACTCACTCTAAAGGATATAATTACAAATTTAAAATCACAAGTGCCATATGCTATAAGTTAAATTCAAAGTCCAAGTTAACAATCACAGTTTTAGAAAAATCTACGTAACTGCAGAACTATCTCATTTCCTGGGGAACTGCCTTTATATCCTTTATTCTTACAATGATCGATTTATACATGCAAAAGAAAGTGCTATTGCATGTTTAAATGAAAAGCATATTGTTAAAAAAGTTTTAGGTAGATAATGATTCATTAAATTTATGTATATGCTATAATATTCCAAATTAATCAGTCTAAACTTAACCATAATGACAATAATTGAGGTCAGAAAATTTGCGAACATTGATTTTATAATTGTCAGTAGGAAGATTCACATTTCCTCCAAGAAATAGTGAGAAAACACATTGAGAGAAGCTAAAGCAGAGGATATGGGGGAAGGCCTATTGGGAAGGTCCCATGGGGGCCTGCTCAGTTACATTTCCCTTCCCTGAGCCCACACATTTAGATTTCCCAATAGTTTTAGACATAAGGCAGAATTAGAGGAGAATAAGGTTTATTAGAGTGGGAGACGCTGTTGGAACAGTGGGCCAGCTCAAGAGAGAACAAAGAGTCGGACAGTCACAAAGGGTTGGACATGCCTGAGCGACTGAACTGAATAGTCTCAGAGAAGTCAGCAACAAATGCTCCCCTAGTTGTGATGCTCTATCATCCTGTCAATAGAAAGATGTCCCATTTATTTGCAAGCAAAGAAATAGCCTCCTAATTCTTTTTGAATCACAACTTAGAGCTTCCACACATTGACCTTAACAACAACTGCTTTTCTGGTCACTAAATGAAAGCACTAGCCTTTGTGTTTTTCAGGTAAAAGGGATCTTCAATGTTTCTTTGCCTTCAGTGTTTCTAAGCCAAGAAGCAGTCAACTGGGACCAGGGCCACAGCTTGAAGGGACAAAGATTTAATCATTCATACCTGAAGGATATTTCTTCAGCTTAATCACTGCTATGGAGCTTCCAAGGTGGCACAGTGGTAAAGAATCAACTTGCCAATGCAGAAGAATCAGGAGATACAGGTTCAATCCCTGGGCTGGGAAGATCCCCTAGAGAAGGAAATGGCAACTCACTCCAGTATTCTTGTCTGAGAAATTCCATGGACAGGGGAACCTGGAGGGCTACAGCCCATAGTGTCACAAAGAGTCAGACACAACTGAACATGGGGCACAAGCACACAATCCCTGCTGTCTGTGAACATTTCTTGTTTCCTGGTACATTTTTGTTTCACTTAGAATTCTTTCATTTTTGTAATTGAGGTTACAAAATTAGGTTTTGCTATTAGGTTTCTTTTCTCCCCAAAATCCTTAAAGGGCAGATATATCCCCTGGTTCCTCCTCATGACAAAACTAAGACAATCTAACTTAATAAATTCCCACACTGGTAAGCATTAGTGTCTCAAACTCAAAGCAAGAATAGTTGCGTTTTGTTTGTTTGTTTGTTGTTTTTTAGTTTTCTGAGGTTGCATTTATATTGGTGTCCAAGGAGATAAAAAAGGCTCCCCTACATATGTTCCCCAAATAAATCAAAAAAATCTTTCAAATAAGTTTGTTTTTGTAATAATTGGTCTTAAGGTCCTTAATAGAACATAGATTACTCTAGACAACATATCCAGTGTCTTATATGACAGAATTGAGAATGACCATGTGATAAGCAAGCACCCCTTCAAAGGATGTCCCTGGCTCAGAGGACATGGGGTCTAATCAGGATCTTGCTAGGAGAAGCCACCTATTGAGAGAGAATAGATAAATGACATGAGACATTAGGAAATCTGCACATCTCTTTCTCAGACATCAGTGAAGTTACGTGTTTCTATCTGATCTGCACACTCAGCAGGGTTCAAGAAAACATGCCCTGATGTTCTTGATTTATGTCTTACCAGATGGGCTTCCCAAGTGGTGCTAGTGGTGAAGGATCCACCTGCAATGCAGGAGACTTCAGATATTTAGTTGGATAACTGGGTGGGGAAGACCCCCTAGAAAAAAAAATGGCCACTCACTCCAGTATTCTTGCCTGGAGAATCCCCATGGACAGAGGATCCTGGCGGACTACAGTCCATGGGGTTGCAAAACAGTCAGACATGACTAAAGCGACTAAAAACGAACTGACTTCAGCACTAGTCTTACGGATCAATGATAACACTCTTCCATCCATAAAAAGTTTATTTTTTCCCCTCCTACAAATTGCCTGAGTGAACAAACTGAAATAAAAATGGTTACACCCAGATTCTTAAAGTGAACATTTATTTGGTGAATGAGAAAAGGGTGGTTAGTGAGAAATCAATGTTACTCTTCCTCTTACCCCAACACTATTTGTCACAGGGTAGGTTATTATCTGGGGAAGGAAATGGCAACACAGTCCAGTATTCTTGCCTAGAGAATCCCATGGACAGAGGAGGCTGCTGGGCTGCTGCCCAGAGGGTCACACAGAGTTGGACATGATTGAAGTGAATTAGCAGCAGCAGCAGCAGGTTATTATCATTCAGTCTTTCTTCTCCAGATTGCATGGGGCCAGTAACATACATATTGGGAGTGGCTCTTCTTGTATTATGGCTTGTCTGCCACTGAGTCACTCACAGAGGCTCTTTTCACAGGGCTGCCAAGCTTGATCTCATCTGCCATTCAAGCATACAGCTTATAATATCTATACATCAATTGTAATTACTCTAGCCTATGGCCTGGTCATTTATTAGTCTTTTGGTATACTTTGACAAAAATAGGTCTCTGTTCCTTATAATTCCGTCTTCCTAATGTGGCTGCAGAAATATAAACTTACTCCTAGTTAGACACTTACACTAAAGATTCATTTATTCCAAGCACAGTTTGCTTATTTCTTTATGTACTTTACCAAACAGAAATTTAGTAACTAAAGCTCAGTTCAGTTCAGTTCAGTCGCTCAGTCATGTCCAACTCATGGCCTCCCTGTCCATCACCAACTCCCGGAGTTCACTCAGACTCAGGTCCATTGAGTCAGTGATGCCATCCAGCCATCTTATCCTCTGTCGTCCCCTTATCCTCCTGCCCCGAATCCCTCCCAGCATCAGAGTCTTTTCCAATGAGTCAACTCTTCACATGAGGTGGCCAAAGTATTGGAGTTTCAGCTTTAGCATCATTCCTTCCAAAGAAATCCCAGGGCTGATCTCCTTCAGAATGGACTGGTTGGATCTCCTTGCAGTCCAAGGCAATCTCAAGAGTCTTCTCCAACACCACAGTTCAAAAGCATCAATTCTTTGGCGCTCAGCCTTCCTCACAGTCCAACTCTCACATCCATATATGACCACCGGAAAAACCATAGCCTTGACTAGATGGACATTTGTTGGCAAAGTAATGTCTCTGTTTTCAATATGTTCTCTAGGTTGGTCATAACTTTTCTTCCAAGGAGTATGCGTCTTTTAATTTCATGGCTGCAGTCACCATCTGCAGTGATTTTGGAGCCCAGAAAAATAAAGTCTGACACAGTTTCCACTGTTTCCCCAGCTATTTCCCGTGAAGTGATGGGACCAGATGCCATGATCTTCGTTTTCTGAATGTTGAGCTTTAAGCCAACTTTTTCACTCTCCTCTTTCACTTTCATCAAGAGGCTTTTTAGTTCCTCTTTCTGCCATAAGGGTGGTGTCATCTGCATATCTGAGGTTATTGATATTTCTCCTGGCAATCTTGATTTCAGCTTGTGCTTTTTCCAGCCCAGCATTTCTCGTGATGTACTCTGCATATAAGTTAAATAAGCAGGGTGACAATATACAGCCTTGACGTACTCCTTTTCCTATTTGGAACCAGTCTGTTGTTCCATGTCTAGTTCTAACGGTTGCTTCCTGACCTGCATATAGGTTTCTCAAGAGGCAGGTCAGGTGGTCTGGTATTCCCATCTCTTTCAGAATTTTCCACAGTTTTTTGTGATCCACACAACCAAAGGCTTTGGCATAGTCAATAAAGCAGAAATAGATGTTTTTCTGGAACTCTCTTGCTTTTTCGATGATCCAGCAGATGTTGGCTATTTGATCTCTGGTTCCGTTGCCTTTTCTAAAACCAGCCTGAACATCAGGAAGTTCTTTGTTCATGTATTGCTGAAGCCTGGCTTGGAGAATTTTGAGCATTACTTTACTAGTGTGTGAGATGAGTGCAATTGTGCGGTAATTTGAGCATTCTTTGGCATTGCCTTTCTTTGGGATTGGAATGAAAACTGACCTTTTCCAGTCCTGTGGCCACTGCTGAGTTTCCCAAATTTGCTGGCATAGTGAGTGCAGCACTTTCACAGCATCATCTTTCAGGATTTGAAATAGTTCAACTGGAATTTCATCACCTCCACTAGCTTTGTTCGTAGTGATGCTTTCTAAGGCCCACTTGACTTCACATTCCAGGATGTCTGGCTCTAGATGAGTAATCACACCATCGTAATTATCTGGGTTTTGAAGATCTTTTTTGTACAGTTCTACTGTGTATTCTTGCCACCTCTTCTTAAAATCTTCTGCTCTGTTAGGTTCATACCATTTCTGTCCTTATCGGGCCCATCTTTGCATGAAATATTCCCTTGGTATCTCTAATTTTCTTGAAGAGATCTCTAGTCTTTCCCATTTTCTTGTTTTCCTCTATTTCTTTGCATTGATCACTGAGGAAGGCTTTCTTATCTCTTCTTGCTAATCTTTGTAACTCTGCATTCAGATGCTTATATCTTGCCTTTTCTCCTTTGCTTTTTGCTTCTCTTCTTTTGACAGCTATTTGTAAGGCCTCCCCAGACAGCCTTGTCTAACTCAATGAAACTAAGCCATGCCTGTGGTGCCACCCAAGATGGGCGGGTCATGGTGGAGAGGTCTGACAGAATGTGGTCCACTGGAGAAGGGAATGGCAAACCACTTCAGTATTCTTGCCTTGAGAATCCCATGAACAGTATGAAAAGCCAAAATGATAAGATACTGAAAGAGGAACTCCCCAGGTCAGTAGGTGCCCAATATGCTACTGGAGGTCAGTGGAGAAATAACTCCAGAAAGAATGAAGAGATGGAGCCAAAGCAAAAACAATAACATTGTGGATGTGACTGGTGATAGAAGCAAGGTCTGGTGCTATAAAGAGCAATATTGCATAGAAACCTGGAATGTCAGGTCCATGAATCAAGGCAAATTGGAAGTGGTCAAACAAGAAATGGCAAGAGTGAACGTTGACATTCTTGAAATCAGTGAACTGCAATGGACTGGAATGGGTGAATTTAATTCAGATGACCATTATATCTACTACTGCGGGCAGGAATCCCTTAGAAGAAATGGAGAAGCCATCATGGTTAAAAAAAGAGTCTGAAATGCAGTACTTGGATGCAATCTCAAAAACGACAGAATGATCTCTGTTCCTTTCCAAGGAAAACCATTCAATATCACAGTAATCCAAGTCTATGCCCCAACCAGTAATGCTGAAGAAACTGAAGTTGAAAGGTTCTATGAAGACCTACAAGACCTTTTAGAACTAACACCCAGAAAAGATGTCCTTTTCATTATAGGGGACTGGAATGCAAAAGTAGGAAGTCAAGAAACACCTGGAGTAACAGGCAAATTTGGCCTTGGAATGTGGAATGAAGCAGGGCAAAGACTAATAGAGTTTTGCCAAGAAAATGCACTGGTCATAGCAAATACCCTCTTCCAACAACACAAGAGAAGACTCTAGACATGGACATCACCAGATGGTCAACACCAAAATCAGATTGATTATTTTCTTTGCAGCCAAAAACGGAGAAGCTCTATACAGTCAACGAAAACAAGACCGGGTGCTGACTGTGACTCAGATCATGAACCCCTTACTGCCAAATTCAGACTTAAATTGAAGAAAGTAGGAAAAACCACTAGACCATTCAGGTATGACCTAAATCAAATCCCTTATGATTATACAGTGGAAGTGAGAAATAGATTTGAGGGACTAGATCTAATAGATAGAGTGCTTGATGAACTATGGACTGTGGTTCATGACATTATACTGGAGACAGGGATCAAGACCATCCCCACGGAAAAGAAATGCAACTAAAGTTTTAACTAAAAAAAAAAAAAACTAAGGTAAAACTTTAGTGTTACTTTTGGTTATTATCTTATAAAGAGTGCAAGATTATCTTTAAGTAATTTATATGAAAGACTATCCAAGAAAAAACAAACTCAGCTATATGTATTCAGCTTGATTTGCACATTACTTTTTACCAATCCAAGATAATCACAATGATAATCTTTGGTAAAATACTAACTTAGTGTCCAAAACAATATATGTACATTTTATTTTGTAAAATGAATGTTACTTTTTATGACACTCTCTTTTTTAAAACTTTTTATTTTGTTAGAGTACAGCCAATTAATGTTGTGATAGTTTCAGGAAGACAGCAAAGAGACTCAGCCATACATATACATGTATCCATTCTCCCCCAAACTCTCCTCCTATCCAGTCTGCTACATAGCATTGAGCAGGACACTCTATTTCTTATCATTAAAACCATCATCAGATTCATTATTGTAACTGATAAACAAAAGCACCACAGAGTGTAGATGTGCTAGCCATTTCAGTTCAGTTCAGTTCAGTTCATTCGCTCAGTCGAGTCCAACTCTTTGCAACCTCATGGACTGCAGCACGCCAGGCCTCCCTGTCATCACCAACTCCCAGAGCTTACTCAAATTCATGTCCGTTGAGTCGGTGATGCCATCCAACCATCTCATCCTCGGTATTCCCTTCTCCTCCTGCCCTCAATCTTTCCCAGCATCAAGGTCTTTTCAAATGAGTCAGCTCTTTGCAACAGGTGGCCAAAGTATTGGAGTTTCAGCTTCAACATCAGTCCTTCCAAAGAACACTCAGGACTGATCTCCTTAGGATGGACTGGTTGGATCTCCTTGCAGTCCAAGGGACTCTCAAGAGTCTTCTCCAACACCACAGTTCAAAAGCATCAATTCTTTGGCACTCAGCTTTCTTTATAGTCCAACTTTCACATCCATACATGACCACTGGAAAAACCATAGCCTTGACTAGACAGACCTTTTTTGTCAAAATACTGTCTCTGCTAGCAATGTTTCTGTTGGCAAAGTAATGTCTCTGTTTAGTTTTCTACATATGGTGTTTGAGGGTGGACATAAATATTAATAATTCTAACATCATTCTTAGCTTCAGGGAACAGCCCTAAAGCAGTACCCTTTCCTATGGCTTTATTAAGGTTAACTTATAGGTCACATATTTATCACCATCTAAATGCAACTTTTTGTTTCTTTACTCTAATACAATCTAAAGATTATATCAAGGGCAAACCTTAACAAGGATGATTTTTAATAATTTCCATTATATATACAAGTATAACATTTGTGCAATATTAAAATTCATACCATCATTTTGAAATTTTATAGTAAACTTTCTTATCCTTAACTTTGTTTACAATTTGTAGTCACCTTATATAAATTCAGATAATTTTAGTCAAAACAACACTATACACATGCACGACCAAAATTTACACTAAACACGTAATGGTATTAAAAAATTTCTGTGTCTTTACTATTGACCTGTTTCCATTTCTTTCTCTAAGAACTCTACTGATCAGATTTTGAGAAAATGTATCTGCACAGACAAAAATATGTTCTCAAACTGTAATTATGATATTTTTGTAAAAGCAGTTGTATGATTTTGAATTAAGGATAATTCTTCCTTCTATGTTTACTTCTATTACATAACATGATAGAAATATTGACTTCTACCACTCTGAAAATACATACCCCATATCCTGGAATTTAACAGAATTAGTAAGTGCACAATACATCATTTATGATTTGGGGTTTCAAATTAAAATTAATATTATAAGCATGTTTTGAACTTCTACTTAAAGAAAATTTAGTTTATTTTGTGCTATGAATATAATTCTTTTTTTCAAGGGAAATAAAAGCAATTTATTTAGATAGATGTCAAAAAGACTTCTGATAAAATTTCACCCTCAATCCAGATATAACCATTAATAGGATTGGTCTAGGAGAACACTTCTTTAATGTGATAAAAACTATTGAAACCTCAATATGGAGATGCCTGGTAACCTTGCTGTTTTTCAGTAGTGTTCTTATAACACTGATTGATGTAGGCATAAAGGATAAAGAAATACGGTAATTGATACAACATTGTAATATAAAAACAAACAAATATTGGAAAGGAAGAGGTCTTTTTCATTTTTTTGCAGATAACATCTATGTTGGCAACAGCACTATGAATATCACTCATTCTGAAACATCTCATTCTTTTGTTATCAGTAAGACTCCCAATAACAATGCAAAGCCTTTTTAAAATTTCTTTTTAAGACTTTTGAGCTATGAGGTTATGTTTTTCCCACCTATGACTTTAGCTGCTTAGTTAACTTTTCTATCAATATTGTATAGATCTTCTACTTAGTCAAGTAGGATTTATCTTAATTTCTAAAGAGTTACAAGCCTCTTCTCCCAAATACGAGTTGAAATTGCACACATCTTTTTCAGAAATCTAATTTGACTATCTTTAAAAGAATATTTGAAACTTTTAAATATTGGTAACCAATGAACATGTGTGAATTATCATCAAAAGCAACCTGTTCTAAGGAAAATTTCAGTTATGCTCAACAATACCTAAAGGAACCCAAGAGGAAAAAACAAAACAGTAGAAGTGAAAATTAACCCTCAAAATCTCCTCATAAAGTTTTCATCTTTGAAAAGATTCTGAAAGTGTTTCTATAAAGCCAATGGATTTTGTCTTTTCAAGGAGCTTTTAAGATGCTTCAGTACCTTCAAGGCTATCTGTCTTAACTGGTTGTTTCCCAGAATCAACATGAACGAGTGGCCTGAAGGAAAGACATATAGTGCTAACATGATGAACTTTGTGAACTTATTGTCCAAAAACCTATGAAACATCCAATTTGCCAATTGTGTAAAAAGAAAATGAACCATGATAAGGAGGAGGAATGACGTCACCATTTTCATGGCTCTTTTATGGGCCTTTGTGCTGAAGTCCCTGGAACCCATAAAATTGAGATGCAAATTTCTGGTGTGTTTCACCAAGGACCGAAATAAAAAAAACAATGAGAGCAGGGACAGAACAATAGGAATGAAATAGGAGAAACTAAGAAGACTCTCGCTTTTAATATAATGAGTTTTACTTTCAACTAAAGTCAAATTGCCTTCATTTATTAAATTCCAGAAGAGATCATTAAATGTTTCTAGCAAAAGAATGTCCAAAATCAGAAAGACCAAAGAAAATGCAAGTATCACAAGAATGACGCTGTTCATTCTCCACTTCAGCCAGAAAAAAAGAGAGTGGGAGAAATGAGCTATCTTAAGGAGATAGAAAATACTTAGGCAGGTGACAAGCCAGGTAGTCAAATGATTAGATATTCTCCAAAGTAAAGCAATGGGCTTCGCTAGTTTAAAAATGGCAAATACCTGTGGTTCTAGTCCTATTATAAGTGATTCCACAAAAAACACCAACAGTTGACTGATTCTGGAGATAGCCAAGCCAGTGAGGATGAAGTCAAATAAAGATGTCTTTTGGTTCTTAACACATTCAGAGCAGAGTACCAGTCCAATGAACACATTGCCTAGAATTCCGATTAAGAATTCCACTCCTGACAGTATCAGAAAGACTGTACAACCCAGGGAACATTTCCACTGAAAAAAAATCCAGATTTCTAATATTACGTCTCAATGAAAAAATTAGAATGAAGCTACAGCAGAATAGGATCCATTTCCGATCCTTATCTTCAGTGCTTTTATTGCAGTTACAGTCTGAAGAAGAATTCTTGCTGTTGGATACAGTCTCATACCTAGAAAACCTTTCTGCTTTGATTGTAATGCCAATATAAACCCAGAAAGATCTGCTAAGCATTGCAGTCTTAAGTACTTTCATGGAAATGGTTTTATTTCTTTGAGAGAGCTACTAATTTTCAAGCCAAATAGTTTGTGTGTGCATTCATCATCGGCAGAGATTGAAATTTTCCACTTGTGGTGGTGATGAAAATGTTAAAGGCAAATATGCATGCAAATATGGAGAGGTTCTTTTTCACTGATTGTACTTTCCTCCTCATTAGAAATCCTATACCATTTGGGTCAAAATATCTTAGCTTGCTTTAGAAATAAGCTAAGTAATTCAGGTATTATTCAATGATTATATTTTATGAGTGCCTACTTTATGTCAGAGTTTTTTCCAAATACAGAATAGGTTAATACAAAAAAGAACAAAGAGAGCATTAGGAAATCTATAATAGATTTCACAGAAAGAAATACAATATAGAAGTAAAAATAAAATGTAATGTGAACATGGAAAACGTAACAACAAACATTATTGTCGGAGAGAAAGGGAGGTGATATTTGCCTTGGATTTTTAAGATATTTAGAATTCATAGCAATACAGGCATACCTCAAGAAACAAGAAAAAAGTCAAATAAATAACCTAACTCTATAACTAAAGCAACTAGAAAAGGAAGAATTGGAGAACCCCAGAGTTAGTAGAAGGAAAGAAATCTTAAAAATTAGGGCAGAAATAAATGCAAAAGAAACAAAAGAGACCATAGCAAAAATCAACAAAGCCAAAAGCTGGTTCTTTGAAAGGATAAATAAAATTGACAAACCATTAGCCAATTTCATCAAGAAGCAAAGAGAGAAAAATCAAAATCAATTAAATTAGAAATGAAAATGGAGAGATCACAACAGACAACACAGAAATACAAATGATCATAAGAGACTACTATCAGCAATTATATGCCAATAAAATGGACAACGTGGAAGAAATGGACAAATTCTTAGAAAAGTACAATTTTCCAAAACTGAACCAGGAAGAAACAGAAAACCTTAACAGACCCATCACAAGCACGGAAATTGAAACTGTAATCACAAATCTTCCAGCAAACAAAAGCCCAGGTCCAGACGGCTTCATAGATGAATTCTACCAAAAATTTCAAGAAGAGCTAACACCTATCCTCCTCAAACTCTTCCAGAAAGTTGCAGAGGAAGGTAAACTTCCAAACTCATTCTATGAGGCCACCATCACCCTAATACCAAAACCTGACAAAGATATTACAAAAAAAGAAAACTACAGGCCAATATCACTGATGAACATAGATGCAAAAATCCTTAACAAAATTCTAGCAATCAGAATCCAACAACACATTAAAAAGATCATACACTATGACCAAGTGGGCTTTATCCCAGGGATGCAAGGATTCTTCAATATCCACAAATCAATCAATGTAACTCACCACATTAACAAATTGAAAAATAAAAGCCATATGATTATCTCAATAAATGCAGAGAAGGCCTTTGACAAAATTCAACATCCATTTATGATTAAAAAAAAAAAAACTCTCCAGAAAGCAGGAATAGAAGGAACAGACCTCAACATAATGAAAGCTATATATGACAAACCCACAGCAAACATTATCCTCAATGGTGAAAAATTGAAAGCGTTTCCCCTAAAGTCAGGAACAAGACAAGGGTGCCCACTTTCACCACTACTATTCAACATAGTTCTGGAAGTTTTGGCCACAGCAATCAGAGCAGAAAAAGAAATAAAAGGAATCCAAATTGGAAAAGAAGAAGTAAAACTCTCACTGTTTGCAGATGACATGATCCTCTACATAGAAAACCCTAAAGACTCCACCAGAAAATTACTAGAGCTAATCAATGAATATAGTAAAGTTGCAGGATATAAAATCAACACACAGATATCCCTTGCATTCCTATATACTAATAATGAGAAAGTAGAGAAAGAAATTAAGGAAACAATTCCATTCACCATTGCAACGAAAAGGATAAAATACTTAGGAATATATCTACCTAAAGAAACTAAAGACCTATATATATAAAACTATAAAACACTGATGAAAGAAATCAAAGAGGACACTAATAGATGGAGAAATATACCATGTACATGGATCGGAAGAATCAATATAGTGAAAATGAGGATACTACCCAAAGCAAGTTACAAATTCAATGCAATCCCTATCAAGCTACCAGCCATATTTTTCACAGAACTAGAACAAATAATTTCAAGATTTGTATGGAAATACAAAAAACCTCGAATAGCCAAAGCAGTCTTGAGAAAGAAGAATGGAACTGGTGGAATCAACTTGCCTGACTTCAGGCTCTACTATAAAGCCACAGTCATCAAGACAGTATGGTACTGGCACAAAGACAGACATATAGATCAATGGAACAAAATAGAAAGCCCAGAGATAAATCCACACACCTATGGACACATTATCTTTGACAAAGGAGGCAAGAATATACAATGGAGTAAAGACAATCTCTTTAACAAGTGGTGCAGGGAAAACTGGTCAACCACTTGTAAAAGAATGAAACTAGATCACTTTCTAACACCATACACAAAAATAAACTCAAAATGGATTAAAGATCTAAATGTAAGACCAGAAACTATAAAACTCCTAGAGAAGAACATACGCAAAACACTCTCCGACCTAAATCACAGCAGGATCCTCTATGATCCACCTCCCAGAATTCTGGAAATAAAAGCAAAAATAAACAAATGGGATCTAATTAAAATTAAAAGCTTCTGCACAACAAAGGAAAATATGAGCAAGGTGAAAAGACAGCATTCAGAATGGGAGAAAATAATAGCAAATGAAACAACTGACAAACAACTAATCTCAAAAATATACAAGCAACTTATGCAGCTCAATTCCAGAAAAATAAATGACCCAATCAAAAAATGGGCCAAAGAACTAAACAGACATTTCTCCAAAGAAGACATATGGATGGCTAACAAACGCATGAAAAGATGCTCAACATCACTCATTATTAGAGAAATGAAAATCAAAACCACAATGAGGTACCACTTCACACCAGTCAGAATGGCTGCGATCCAAAAATCTGCAAGCAATAAATGCTGGAGAGGGTGTGAAGAAAGAAAAGGGAACCCTCCTACACTGTTGGTGGGAATGCAAACTAGTACAACCACTATGGAGAACAGTGTGGAGATTCCTTAAAAAATTGCAAGTAGAACTGCCTTATGACCCAGCAATTCCACTGCTGGGCATACACACCGAGAAAACCAGAATTGATGGAGACACATGTACCCCAATGTTCATCGCAGCACTGTTTATAATAGCTAGGACATGGAAACAACCTAGATGTCCATCAGCAGATGAATGGATAAGAAAGCTGTGGTGCATACACACAATGGAATATTACTCAGCCATTAAAAAGAATCAGTTCTGATGAGATGGATGAAACTGGAGCCAATTATACAGGGTGAAGTAAGCCAGAAAGAAAAACACCAATACAGTATACTAACACATATATGCGGAATTTAGGAAGATGGCAATGATGACCCTCTTTGCAAGACAGCAAAAAAGACACAGATGTGTATAGAGGACTTTTGGACTCAGAGGGAGAGGGAGAGGGTGGGATGATTTGGGAGAATGGCATTGAAACATGTATGCTATCATGTAAGAATCGAATCGCCAGTCTATGTCCGATGCAGGACACAGCATGCTCGGGGCTGGTGCACGGGGATGACCCAGAGAGATGTTATGGGGAGGGAGGTGGGAGGGGGGTTCATGTTTGGGAACGCATGTACACCCGTGGTGGATTCATGTCAATATATGGCAAAACTAATACAGTATTGTAAAGTAAAATAAAGTAAAAATAAATTTAAAAAATGATATTTAGAATTTCATGAGGAAACTGGCAAGTAATTTGGACTGGTTGAACAATTACAAAAGGACACCAAAACCCACACTTTTCTGAAATAAAAGTCTCACTGAAAGTTTACTTTTAGTAACATGCACAATTAAATAGTAGGCAGAGGATAGTTTAAATAAGAAAATAGTGAACAAATGTATCTGTTCTATATTCTAGGAACAATAATTTTAGCCAAAGCCATTAATGCATCAGAAGTGAGCTTTACAGACTTTGTATCTTGGTGTGTTTGCAGGTATTCTATTGTTAGTGTTAATTATTCAAGCATTTAAGTGTTGCCAGATAACATCCCCCCAGAATGAATAAAATCATTAAAAAATTCAACCTTTTCAATGCTGCTGTCACACACCTCAGTTAAATTCTACTAATTTTTTAAAGTGTATTTTTCAAGAACAATGATGTGTAATGAACTGCTGGTAAGTTATTTTGTACAAAATATATTTTTATTTAGGACAAATATTTAAAATTATAAGAGGAAAGAAAGAATAGAAGAAAAGGGGAAGGAAAGAATAGGAAGGAAGAAGGGAAGGAAAAAAGAGAGGAAGGAATTTATTGGCTAGAGCAAGAAATTTGGTCCTGTGTTTGAGGAGAATGGTACATATAACTATTAATAAATTAATGTCTAGAGATAGAGAGAAATTCACAACAATGAGAAGCATCCAGGAAGTAGAATCAGTAAGGCTTGGTGATGGATATGGGGGTTATATAAAGGAAGCGAAACCAACAATGACAGCATGCTTGTTTTGCACCTCGATATGTGGAATACAGTGACCTGAGGCAATCATTGGAGAAATAACAGGTTTAGAAGCCATTAGGGTGGGAAAAAGAAGAAAAGGTGGGAGATGACAAGTTCTGTTTTGAACATTTTGGACTATTTGTAAATCATCTAAGAGGAAACATAGGTAGGTACTTAGGTATTACTGACTGCAGCTCAGAAAAGGAATTTGGGCTCCAAGCAGACTACTAAGGATCATCAGTGTATACTTGATTCATAAGAGATGATGAGCTCTCAGGTCCATGAGGAACACTAGAGGATAAAAACACCAAAGAAAGATGAAAATACAAGCAAATGGAGGATGGAAACCAAGAGACTACAGCTTCAAAACAATCAAGAGCAAGGAGTATCCCAAGGAAAAGTGTGTGGTGTGTGCTTAGTCATGTCTGACTCTTTGCAACCACGGACTATAGCCCTTCAGGCTCCTCTGTCCGTGGGATTTTTCCAGGCAAGAATACTGGAGTGGGTTTCCATTTCCCACTCCGGGGATATTCCTGACCCATGGATCAAACTGACATTTCTCACATCTCCTGTATTGGTAGGTGGATTCTTTATTACTGTGCCAACTGGGAATCCATTACAAGGAAAGTGTAACCAATATTTCCTAATATTAATAAAAAGCCACTTACAGGGAAGCACCAAGGGGATCCTTAGTTAAAATAGTGAGAACAGCTTAACTAAATTGAAACCAAACTACCATCAATTACATAGTCAATGAGATCTCAATAATGAAGCATTAAGAAATCAATTAATATAATCAATAAATTAACATATTAAAGGAGAAACACCAAGAGGGAAAAAAATTCAGTAAAGTTCTACATCTATTCACAATAAATATTCTCAGAAAGCTGGAAACAATATAAAATATTCTTTTTTTCTGATAAAAAGTTGTCTATAAAACCCTAGAGTAAATACTATACTTATCAATGGTACATAGAAATCATTCCCTTTGAGTTTGAGACCAAATCAGCATTAAACATCTAAGTTTATTTTTTTGGAAGTTTTCACCAATCTCAGTAAGATCAGAAAATTATATAAAAGATACAAATTGTAAAGCTTGAAATAAAACTATCTTTATTCATACATTATGATTTATAGTACATGAAAATCTAAACATATTCTTTAATACATTGTTAGAATAAGATCAAGAGACACAAAACAAACATGTAAAAATCCATTCCATTTCTTCATGCCATCAAGAGTTAAAAAGAATTATTCTTTTAAAAGAAAAAATTACCATTATCTTAGCAAAAATCAAGTATCTAAGAAAAATTCATATGTAAAACATTTATGGGGAATACTAATGGGTGTAATCAAACCTAAATTTTTTAAATATAAGTCATTATCATACTCATTTTCCTGTTTTCAGCATGTGATCCAAGGACATTAAATTCTCTAGGTTGCTGAATATGTTAAATTTTCCTGCTTAATATCTAGATCATGGCTCTGGCCCAGGTCTAAAAGCAAGCACTGCTAGTAATATAGTAATGGCCATTCCTTCTCCATGAATACCAGCTTTGTTTCTTTCTTCTAGTCCAGTCACTTGATGTATATATTATTTTATATATATATAATATTATATATATATATAAAATCATAGCTATAGGCTGAAATTTTCCATGTGAGGTGATTGATGGGTAACAAGATAATTTCTTGTTTGCTAAAATGCAAATACAAGTACTGATATTTCATCATCCCTTTTGTATTTTCTTTGCCTACCAAATTTGTATCTACTTTTAGCTGTGGAAGATAATCTAAGGTAAGAATCCTACAGACTATAAGTTTTGGAAATCAACCGAAGTGTATCCTTATCCAAGTATGTGAGAAAAACATTGATCAGAACATTGTCCACCATAAAGAATGGACTTGTGGGCACAGTGGGAAGGAAAGGCTGGGATGAACGGAGGGCAGCACTGACATATATACACCACCACGTGTAAAATAGACAGCTGGTGGAAAGCTGCTGCACAGCACAGGGAGCTCAGCTCAATGCTCTGTGATGATCTAAGGTGTAGGATTGGGGGTGGGATGGGAGGGAGGCTTAAGAGAGAGGGGATATATGTATCCATATAGCTGATTCACATTATCACATAGCAGAAGCTAAAAGTAATTAGCCTCCAACTAAAAAAGAAATAAAATTTTAAAAAATACAAACTAACAGTTTCATTTTTTTAAAAAAGAACACTGTCCAGAATGGGAAGAACAGAGTCTGTGGCATGCCCTCTAGCCTGCCATTAAACAGAATTATGAGATCATTTACAAATATACTTAATTGCACTATATTAAAGTTCTTATTCTTTGTTTTGTCCACAAGTATCACAAGAATCTATACCTGAAGCTTTACTGGAATCAAGGTATAAGACATCAACTATATCCTCATGTCAGTAAGTCTACAAATTATAGCCCACAGGAAATAGTGTGCCAGAACTTTCTGCAGTTCTTTAGCATAAAAGATGCTTATACTAACGGTGGTGGTTTTTGGCAAGGTTTAGAGATGTTTTATATTTGTTATATATGTCCTCTTGTTCAGCTATGTCTTTTAAACAATATCACAATAATACTAGAAGTGAGCCAAGAAATTAATCGGGAAGAAGTCAACATCTGATGAGACATTTATAAACTGAATTAGTCATGTATTTCGCTAATTATAAAAGTAATCACAATGATAAACATAATAGGTTACATTTATAGAACTCTTACCCTATGTCTGTGGTGGTTTAGTCACTCAGTCATGTCTGACTCTTGAGACCCCATGGACTGTAGCCTGCCAGGCTCCTCTGTCTATGGGATTCTCCAGGCAAGAATACTCCAGTGGGTTGCCATCTTCTCCGGGGGAATCTTCCTGATCCAGGAATATAACCCAGGTCTCCTGCATTGCAGACAGATTCTCTGCCAACTAAGCGATAAGGAAAGCCCCTACTACATGTCTATCTCTGGGTTAAATTTCTTATTTTGAATATTTTTATGTAGTCACCTAAGACCATAAGCAAGAATGTTTACAGCAGTGTTCAAAAGTGAAACAATTTTTTGTTTTAGAAAGGATGTCTTTTTAATTTGTCTTCTATTGTATTAGAAGAAAAGGATCCCTTCTCAGGAGGCTCCAGTGATCACAACCACACTTGGTCAGCCTCCGCATGTCCACAGACAGAAATGTAAGGAAATTCTACGTGCTCCAAGGAAGACATCAAGTTTCATGTCCAACACGATCTACCACCACAGCTGGAGATATGAAGACTCACCACATCTTACCTGTTTTATATCAGTTCCCATAGAAAGTCCAAGACTCTAAGCAGTGTTATTTTATGTCCCTTGTGGTTCTGTAAACTCATTTGATCTCCTAAGAAGCATTGTGGTATAACTAATATTCACAAATTCAAAAGCATTCAAGCACCATGGAACTGGTAAAAATTAATGGTGTGAAGAATGATACAAGAGGCAAGGGTAGAGAGTGACAAAACAGAGGATGTATGACCCACTCGGTTCACTTCAGTTCAGTTGCTCAGTCCTGTCCCAACTCTTTGGGACCCCATGGACTGCAGCATGCTAGGCCTCCCTGTCCATCACCAACTCCTGGATTTTACTCAAAACTTTGAATGCATATTCAGGACCAGTTTCCTTTAGGATGGACTGGTTGGATCTCCTTGCTGTCCAAGGGACTCTCAAGAATCTTCTCCAACACCATAGTTCAAAAGCATCAATTCATAGGCACTCAGCTTTCTTTATAGTCCAACTCTCACATCCATACATGACTACTGGAAAAAACCATAGTTTTGACTAGATGGAACTTGGTTGGCAAAGTAATGTCTCTGCTTTTTAATATGCTGTCTAGGTTGGTCAAAACTTTTCTTCCAAGGAGCAAGTGTCTTTTAATTTCATGGCTGCAGTCACCATCTGCAGTGATTTTGGAGCCCCCCAAAATAAAGTCTGCCACTGTTTCCACTGTTTCCTCATCTATTTGCCATGAAGTGATGGGACCAGATGCCATGATATTAGTTTTCTGAATGATGAGTTTTAAGCCAACTTTTTCACTCTCCTCTTTCACTTTCATCAAGAGACTCTAGTTCTTTTTCCCTTTCTGGCCATCAGAGTAGTATCATCTGCATATCTGGGGTAACTGATATTTCTCCTGGTAATCTTGATTCCAGCTTGTGCTTCATCCAGCCCAGCATTTCTCAAGTTGTACTCTGCATATAAGTTAAATAAGTTTATTGTTAAATAAACAATATACAGACTTGACATACTCCTTTCTCAATTTGGAACCAGTCTGTTGTTCCATGTCCAGTTCTAATTGTTGCTCCTTGACCTGCATACAGATTTCTCAGGAGGCAGATCAGATAACCCACCCAGAGGTATTTAATTTTTCTAATTAGAAAAACATTGTGCTGTAACAAAAACAAACTAAATTTTTCTCACTCCTATCCCAGTCTTCGGAGAAGGCAATGGCACCCCACTCTAGTACTCTTGGCCTGGAAAATCCCATGGATGGAGGAGCCTGGTAGGCTGCAGTCTATGGGGTCACTAGGACTCGGATACTACTGAGTGACTTCACTTTCACTTTTCACTTTCATGCATTGGAGAAGGAAATGGCAAGCCACTCCAGTATTCTTGCCTGGAGAATCCCAGGGACGGGGGAGCCTGGTGGGCTGCCATCTATGGGGTCACACAGAGTTGGACACGACTGAAGCGACTTAGCAGCAGCAGCATCCCAGTCTTTGCCATCCCATGGACTGTAGCCCGCCAGGCTCCTCTGTCCATGGAATTCTCCAGGCAAGAATACTGGAGTGGGTTGCCATTTCCTTCTCCAGGAGATCTTCCTTGGAATCAAACCTGGATCTCCTGCATTGCAGGTGAATTCTTTACCATCTGAGACACCACGGTCACGAAATTCAGGCTGGAAATATTAATTTCAGTAAATCTATCCTAAGAAAAAAAATTTTTTTTTTCCTGAAGTCTATTCCTTTGTGCTTCCCAGGTGGCCCAATGGTAAAGAATCCGCCTGCCAATGCAGGAGACATAAGAGATGCAGGTTCAGTCTCTGAGTGAGGAAGATCTCCTGGAGAAGGAAATGACAACCCACTTCATTATTCTTGCCTGGTAAATGCCATGGACAGAGGAGCCTGAATGACTATGGTCCATAGCGTTACAAAGAATCAAATGCGACTGAGTGAGAACACACACAGATGCCCTTTAACCAATACACTGTCCCCACTGAGATCAAAATTCATAATATGCCAAATAATGACCATTCATTTTTATCTTTCTGCTCGCATATTGTTCCAGTGAACACAGAAACAGATATATTTTCAAAGGTAGTATTAATCATTTTACCTTTTATTTACCATTACCTAGCCTCATAAAACCACTGAAATCAAAATCTATTCATTCATATCAGCAAATATTTATTGAACGCCTACCATGTTCCTACCATGAAGAGGAAATGGCAACCCACTCCAGTATTCTTGCCTGGAGAATCCACAGACAGTGGAGCCTGAAAGGCTATGGTCCATTGAGTCACAGAGTCAGACACGACTGAAGTGACTTAGCACACCCATAACATGTGTTAAATGTTATGCTAGATCTGAGGCCTCTTTTCCTAATACTTTTGTTTTGATTAGCTGTTTGTTTTTTTTTTTTTTTTTTCAAAAAATTGCATGTGTGGTATTTCTGGATCCTGGCATTTCCATAAAGGGCTTGATTTTCTCTTCACCCTAGAGTAATAGCATGGCTGACAACATAAAGGTCACAACTCTTTCTCTTTGGAGATCCGTAAATACTACTTCCTTGTCTTCTAACTGGAGACCATCCAGCTATCTTCCCTTGGTAGGCAACCTTTGTTTTCATCCAGAAGCATGTGTGGTTTTTCTCTTTATCTTTGGAACATGGTATATTTGCTAGGATGCGTGAAAAAGTATGTCTATTGATTTTTTCACTATGCTTATCCAGGGCTCAATAGTCCTTTTGAATTGAAAATCAGTCTTTCTTTCCACTCAGGAATATTTTTTCTACTTCTTTGATTATCTTCTAGCATTTATATTATCTCCATTTTGATCATTTCTTTTCATTCCCCACATCAGAACAAATGGCTAAGCTGAGGGATAAATAACCACACAGCACAGCTATTTTCCTCTTGACAGTAAAGTAGCTAAAGATGTTAAGAAATTTTCCAAATAGAAGAAAAAGAAAAGAAAGCAATCAAAATGCTCATGGTCTCACATTGGCCTCTGTCCTTTGAGACATATGTCTGCTGTTTTCTCCACAGAGGGTTAACTGACAAGGAACACAAGATTTGAGAAACCCTAAGTGAATAGACTTCAGGTTAACAAGAATCTGATCAACAGAAAACTGGGTTTCACTCACAATGACCTTCCAATTAGAAGGTCATTTAGAAGGTCCAATTAGAAGATAATACAATTCTCTTGTATTTCATTTTGATGACAAATCAAAATGAGAATGGAGTAATCACAGTTCAAGCATACACCAAGGGTGTAAAGTGACCATTGAGGATCTAGTCTCAGACACTTCTCTGTCTCACTGAAAACTGGAACTTTCTTTGAACTCTACCAGATAGAAGAATATCACCAGTGGTATTCAAAACACCTGCCAGCTACAACCTTATGGTCTCACCATTAATAAGGACTGTGCAAGAGACTCAGAATACTTTGGAAGTGGTTTATGAATTGAAGCAGTGTGTATGTTTACCATGATTTATTCAGATAAATATTTTCCAGTGTTTATCTGGGTTTAAGGAAATACATATTTATTTTGAAAATATAGATCAAATGCCTACCAGGTACCAGGCACTGTACTGGGTATGGTTCAAAGCCTCATATAAAGAAAACCATATATTGTCAGTTCTAAGCATAATATTTCAGCCTGAAGTCCTGAAAATAATACTTAATCATTATTATCATTAAAATGCTTTCCCATGTATAAAAGCAATATCTTAAGAGTATAAGGAAAAATTACTTTACATCATTAATTATAATGGTTGTCACATTTTTACGCTTTTATCCAATAACAGCTGCAGGCAAACTTGAGTAGATAAAAATATCTCATATACCCTGTATGTGTGGCATGCCACCTAAGAAGAGGATGAGAACTATCTGCTCCCATAAAGTATGTTAGTCGCTCAGTCGTGTCCGACTGTTTGCAACCTCATGGACTCTACAGTCCATGAAATTCTCCAGGCCAGAATACTGGAGTAGGTAGCTTTTCCCATCTCCCAGGGAATCTTCCCAACCCAGGGATCAAACTCAGCTCTCCCACATTGCAGGTGGATTTTTTTACCAGCTGAGGCACAAGGGAAGCCCAAGAATACTAGGGTGGGTATCCTATCCCTTCTCCAGCAATCTTCCTGACCCAGGAATTGAACCAGGGTCTCCTGTATTATAGGCAGACTCTTTACTAACTGAGCTGTCAGCTCCCATGAAAGAAGTATTTTATTGCTGAATTACAAGTGCATGAAGATCATAAAAAGTGGACTGACTTTTAGTTCATTGTATTACAGTTTTTAAATTCCCTAAAATCAGCCTTTTATTGTTTGTAGTTCAGTTCAGCTCAGTTGCTCAGTCATATCCGACTCTTTGCGACCCCATGAATCACAGCACGCCAGGCCTACCTGTCCATCACCAACTCCCGGAGTTCACTCAGACCCACGTCCATCAAGTCCGTGATGCCATCCAGCCATCTCATCTTTGGTCGTCCCCTTCTCCTCCTGCCCCTAATCCCTCCCAGCATCAAAGTCTTTTCCAATAAGTCAACCCTTCTCGTGAGGTGGCCAAAATACTGGAGTTTCAGCTTTACCATCATTCCTTCCAAAGAAATCCCAGGGTTGATCTCCTTCAGAATGGACTGGTTGGATCTCCTTGCAGTCCAAGGGACTCTCAAGAGTCTTCTCCAACACCACAGTTCAAAAGCATCAATTCTTTGGCTCTCAGCCTTCTTCACAGTCCAACTCTCACATCCATACGTGACTACTGGAAAAACGATAGCCTTGACTAGACAGACCTTAGTCAGCAAAGTAATGTCTCTGCTTTTGAATATGCTGTCTAGGTTGGTCATAGCTTTTCTTCCAACGAGTAAGCATCTTTTAATTTCATGGCTGCAGTTACCATCTGCAGTGATTTTGTTGGACACTCAACTCTCATCCCTCCACACCCAATACTGTGTAGCCCTCTACCTTAGGTCCTCCACAAAACTACAGCTTATTTTTTATCTCCATTGTACATAGAGGCAGCAGTAAAGTATAGGAAAGTCATTAGGGTTGCGGATATAATTTCACTGCATGATCTGAATACAATTATCCCCGTGAAAGCAGTAAGAATACAAATAAGAGCTGACATCTACTGGGCTCTTGCTCTGTCTAATCAGTGTCTTCACTGTTAATCATTTTATTTGTCTCAGTTCAGTCAGTCAGTCATGTCCGACTCTTTGTGACCCCATGAACAACAGAACACCAGGCATCTCTGTCCATCACCAACTCCCAGGGTTTACCCAAACTCATGTCCATTGAGTTGGTGATGCCATCCATCTCATCCTCTGTTGTCCCCTTCTCCTCCTGCCTTCAATCTTTCCCAGCATCAGGGCCTTTTCAAATGAGTTAGCACTTTGCCTCAGGTGGCCAAAGTACTGGAGTTTCAGCTTCAACATCAGTCCTTCCAATGTACACTCAGGACTGATCTCCTTTAAGATGGACTGGTTGAATCTCCTTACAGCCCAAGGGACTCTCAAGAATGTTCTCCAACACCACAGTTCAAAAGCATTAATTCTTCGGTGCTGAGCTTTCTTTATAGTCCAACTTTCACATCCATACATGATTACTGGAAAAACCATAGCCTTGACTAGACGGACCTTCGCTGGCAAAGCAATGTTTCTGCTTTTCAATATGCTGTCTAGGTTGGTCATAACTTTTCTTCCAAGGAGTAAGCGTCTTTTTATTTCATGGCTGCAGTCACCATTTGCAGTGATTTTGGAGCCTAAAAAACTAAAGTCAGTCACTGTTTCCACTGTTTCCCCATCTATTTCCCAGGAAGTGATGGAACCAGATGCCATGATCTTTGTTTTCTGAATATTGAGCTTTAAGCAAAATTTTTCACTCTCCTCTTTCACTTTCATCAAGAGGCTTTTTAGTTCCTCTTCACTTTCTGCCATAAGGGTGGTGTCATCTGCATATCTGAGGTTATTGATATTTCTCCCAGCAATCTTGATTCCAGCTTGTGCTTCTTCCAGCCCAGCGTTTCTCATGATGTACTTTGCATATAAGTTAAACAAGCAAAGTGACAATATACAGCCTTGACGTACTCCTTTTCCTATTTGGAACCAATCTGTTGTTCCATGTCCACTTCTAACTGTTGCTTCCTGACCTGCATACAGGTTTCTCAAGAGGCAAGTCAGGTGGTCTGGTATCCCCATCTCTTTCAGAATTTTCCACAGTTTATTGTCTAAGCTCATTTAATCCTCACAATAGTTCTATTAACAGGTACTGCCATTATCTCCATTTTACGCATAAAGGAATAGAAATACAGAGAGGTTAATTAATTTGCCCAAGTTCAGGTTAATTAGTAAATCACACTGATTTCTATTCAGGTGAATGTACACTTGTGAGACTCTTGGAAACCTTCATTTTATAGCAATTTTAACAAGACATTGCAAAAATTAAAATAACTTAATTAGCAGTGCAACATAAGATATGATTCTCTCAGTACAACAACAGATACAGATTAAAATGAAAGTAAAGAATATAATAGAAATGCAGAAAATAATAGATGCTAAGTCAATTAAGATTGGCAGTTATAATATCTATATAAATTTTAATTAGCTTTCACTATTTTCCTAGCACCTTACAATTATTATATTTAATCTTCACAGAACCCTACTAGTTCAGGTACTATATTATCACTATTATACGGATGAGTGGATTGAGGCTTAGAGACATTATGTATCCTGCTAAAGTTTAAACATGGTCTTCCAAAGTGGCTCAGTGGTAAGGTAAAGAATCCTCTTGCCAATGCAGAAGCCACAGGAGATGCAGGTTCAATCCCTGGGTTAGGAAGAATCCATGGAAGAAGAAATTGCAACCCACTCCAACATTCTTCCCTGGGAAATTTCATGGACAGAGGAGCCTGGTGAGGTGCAGTCCATGGGATCGCAAAGAGTCAGACACAACTAAGCATGCACAATCTATTAAAGTTCAAACAGCTAGAAACCTGAAAGAAATGAGAAACTAAGTCTTATCACTCAGAGCTCACACGAGATTGTTACTTGAGTTTGCCACCTTTTATATTTGAATTGTTAATTCAATCATTGCATTCATCTATTGATACAAAAACCTATGGGAGCACAAAAAAGGGAAAAAATGGGCTGACTGCAAGCCTAAAGATATTCTTAAATTCTAAATAATATACTTACAAATGAATTTAAACATCAAAAGTATAATACCAGTGGTAGTGATTTCACGAATGTGAACTTATGTCAAAACTTGTCAAATTGTATACTTTAAATATGTGCCATTCATTGTATGTCAATCATACTTCAGCAAAGCTGTTTTTTTTTTATTTAAGTTCAATATCATAAAGATCATACAAGGTTTATTTCACAAATGTAGTCATGGTTCAGTAGTAAATATATACATACACATGCATAAACATACATGATAAACATTATTAGATTGAAAGAAAAAGATGTGTAATCATCTTTCAGTTCACGTCAGTTCAGTCGCTCAGTTGTGTCCGACTCTTTGCAACCCCAAGATTCGCAGCACACCAGGTGTCCCTGTATATCACAAACTCCCAGAGTCTACCCAAACCCATGTCCATTGAGTTGGTGATGCCAGCCAGCCATCTCATCCTCTGTTGTGCCCTTCTCCTCCTGCCCCTAATCCCTCCCAGCATCAGAGTCTTTTCCAATGAGTCAACTCTTCACATCAGGTGGCCAATGGAGTTTCAGCTTTAGCATCAGTCCTTCCAATGAACCCAGGACTGATCTCCTTTAGAATGGACTGGCTGGATCTCCTTGCAGTCCAAGGGACTCTCAAGAGTCTTCTCCAACACCACAATCAAAGCATCAGTTCTTCGGTGCTCAGCTTTCTTCACAGTCCAACTTTCACATCCATACATGACTACTGGAAAAACCATAGACTTGACTAGATGGACCTTTGTTGACAAAGTAATGTCTCTGCTTTTCAATACGCTATCTAGGTTTCTCTTAACTTTCCTTCTAAGGAGTAAGCATTTTTTTTAACTTCATGGCTGCAATCACCATCTGCAGTGATTTTGGAGCCCCCCCAAAATAAAGCCAGCCACTGTTTCCACATCTATATCCCATGAAGTGATGGGACCAGATGCCATGATCTTCGTTTCTGAATGTTGAGCTTTAAGCCAACGTTTTCACTCTCCTCTTTCACTTTCATCAAGGGCCTCTTTATTTCTTCTTCACTTTCTGCCATAAGGGTGGTATCATCTGCATATCTGAGGTTATTGATATTTCTCCAGGCAATCTTGATTCCAGCTTGTGTTCCTTCCAGTCCAGTGTTTCTCATGATGTACCCTGCATAGAAGTTAAATAAGCAGGGTGACAATACACAGCCTTGATGTATTCCTTCTCCTATTCGGAACCAGTCTGTTGTTCCATGTCCAGTTCTAACTGTTGCTTCCTGACCTGCATATAGGTTTCTCAAGAGGCAGGTCAGGTGTTCTGGTATTCCCATCTCTTTCAGAATTTTCCACAGCTTATTGTGATCCACACAGTCAAAGGCTTTGGCATAGTCAATAAAGCAGAAACAGATATTTTTCTGGAACTCTCTTGCTTTTTTGATGATCCAGCAGATGTTGGCAATTTGATCTCTGGTTCCTCTGCCTTTTCTAAAACCAGCTAGAACATCTGGAAGTTCATGATTCATGTATTGCTGAAGCCTGCTTTGAAAATTTTGAGCATTAAAAAATGGCATTTAATTTGATGTACTTTCCTGACTATTTACATATTAATAAAATAGGAGGTAAATTTAAATTTTTAAATTTACAATCAGAAGCACATACTAATGGAGGAAAAAAGCAGAGAAGTTGTAACATACTAGGGAGATTGGTTTTAGGAGAAAGCAATTTGAATCATGCATTTTATAATAGCTGCATACTACAACCCTACTTGTTCTAGGTGCTCAATTGTGTCCAACTCTTTGTTACCCCATGGACTGTAGCCTACCAGCTCCACACTTCATGGAATTCTGCAAGCAAGAATACTGGACTAAGTTGCCATTCTCTTCTCCAGGTGGTCTTCCCAACCCAGGGATCAAACCCAGGTCTCATGCATTGCAGATGGATTCTTTACCATCTAACCCAATTTAAGATAGTAAATCAGGAGACAATGTTTTTCAAGCTACAAACCACAGTGATAAAGCAAATTGGAAGTAAGACAAAATTTGGAGGCAATAAAACAGACACAGATGTAGTAAGGGTTGTGATTTAGCAAACGAAAAATGTAGAAAACCAGCTATAGGGAAAGCTGAGAACCAACCTGATTTGTATTATAGAATATGATGAGGATGAAGGTGAGGTCGGAAACTGATTGGTTGAAAGACGCATTGGGGTAATTTGATTTGGAAAGCCCCTTCAGGTTTCCACACAGCTGTGCACCTAGCCCTCCCTTTGCTGCACCAGACTTTCCTTCTCTGGAGAGGTCACTTGTCTGGACTGGGGATTGGACACACTAAAGACAGAGAAAGAGTTCTGAAAACTGCAGATTCATTCAGTGTTAATGTCCTCAAAGTTGAAACAGAAGCTTCTTTTCCTTCTAATCCCCCAAAATATTAAAGCCAAGATTATTCCCTCCAGACGGATTGGAAATGTCTTCTTTAGGGATCCTGAATGGATGTTTTTAAAATACCTAAAGATACTTTGTTTATATGCCAATGATAAGTTTCAAAATACAACTTTAAAAAAATACACACACTACAAAAACAATCAAAGCTACCAAAAATATCCAGGAATTGGTTAAGAATTTACAGAATTGATTTGTAACAATACTTTAAAAGTCTACATGTGGGGCAAGTTTTTAATTAATAGAGTGACTTGCCTTGTTTTTTCTTAAAAAGACTAAATATTGTGAAAATGTTAGGCTCAAATCAATTGAGAAATATGATATCAATACATTGCTTTTATTAAAAATATTTTAAATTATCATGATGTTCAACTGAAAAACTAAATAAGAACAGCAGGAAAAAGTCTGAAACATAAAATCAATGGAAGCACAAATGATATTTCACACACTGAACCATGACAAGTATGCTGTAAACAGAAAAATTTGGCTTTGATAGAATAAATCAATAATACAAGAATGGAAAGTACAGATGGAAGAATATGTAAGAACTTATATGATAAATGTGAATTTCCTAGTCAGTAGGAAAAAGATAAGTGATTAAGTAGAGTAACAACTGACCAGTCATGTACTCAAAATTGAAGTTAGATTGATATATATTTTTTGATTGGGGTGTAATTGATCTACAATGTTGCATTAGTTTCAGGTGTATAGCAAAGTGAATCTGTTATACATAAACATATATCCATAGATTGATATGTTTCTGTAACATAGAAGCTGTTCAATAGTAGGTTTTAAATTTCAAAACAAATTATTCTAAAGCATACCAGAAGAAAAAATTAAATGTATACAGATAAATTCCATGTAGATAAATTATGTACATATAATATATAAAAAATGTATAGATATCTTAGACCAGAAAGGCTTGTTACAAGCATGCAATAAAATCAGAAGCCACAGAGAAGAAAATCCATAGATTGAACACATAATCAAATTTTATTTTAAAATAATAAAGCTAACACTTATTCAGCCTGCATTATATGCAGCAGCCATGAAATTAAAAGACACTTACTCCTTGGAAGAAAAGTTATGACCAACCTAGATAGTATATTCAAAAGCAGAGACATTACTTTGCAGACTAAGGTCCATCTAGTCAAGGCTATTGTTTTTCCTGTGGTCATGTATGGATGTGAGAGTTGGACTGTGAAGAAGGCTGAGCACTGAAGAATTGATGCTTTTGAACTGTGGTGTTGGAGAAGACTCTTGAGAGTCCCTTGGACTGAAAGGAGATCCAACCAGTCCATTCTGAAGGAGGTCAACCCTGGGATTTCTTTAGAAGGAATGATGCTAAAGCTGAAGCTCCAGCACTTTGGCCACCTCATGCGAAGAGCTGACTCATTGGAAAAGACTCTGATGCTGGGAGGGATTGGGGGCAGGAGGAGAAGGGGACGACAGAGGATGAAATGGCTGGATGGCATCACGGACTCGATGGATGTGAGCCTGAGTGAACTCCAGGAGTTGGTGATGGACAGGGAGGCTTGGCGTGCTGCGATTCATGGGGTCACAAAGAGTCGGACACGACTGAGTGACTGAACTGAACTGAACTGAACTGAACTGATCTGAACTGATATGCTGAGTATGATGTTATTTCATTTATTCTTCACACCAGTGTTATGTTTATATTCTGTTATTATTTCCATTTTTCGAACAAAGACACTGAGGTTCATCAAAGAAAGTGATCTGACCAAGGTCCTATAACATTCAAGTGGTGCATGATGCCAAATCCTACACTGATTATTCCTAACTGGTCACCCATGGGTCCTCTAGCCAGGGACTCACAGTTGGACGCCCTCATTACTCCAAGATCAAGAGGTGGAGGGAAGTAATTTTTGACAACTTCAGAAGTAATAGGTTCTTCAGGCACAGGCAGCTGAGGCTCAGAGATCTCTGGTGGGAAGGGGAAACCCTGACATCCAGGTGACACAGGGTTCAGGCTAAAGTCTGAATGAAGTAGATCTGAAGTCTTCACTGGTGACAAGACCCTACACGATCTGCCTATCACGAGCACCCAGCCCCCTCATAGCTGGGAGATCTGCCCCATACTGACACCTTTATTGTTGCACTGCCTTCCAACTCTTCCCCCAACACTCCAGGCTCCTCCAGCTTCACAGTCTTGAGGGATGGTCCCTCTGCCTGCAATCCACATGTTTCACTGCTAAGTACCACATGTCTTTCTGCAAAAGTTCCCTGAGGCTTCCCATGTCTACCCAACCCTGATCAACCATCTCCTCCTTCCCCAGTGTTTTTCCCTCCTTGGCATTTATTACTATCAAACATAGATTAGATTGGTTTTGGTTTTGTCTGTTATCCTTCTTTTCCCTAAAAGGCAAATCCCAAGAGAGCAGGAGTTTTTTCTATTTTGCTCACTTCTGTATTCCTGTGCTGTGCTTATTTGCCCAGTCATGTCCAACTATTCATGACCCCATGGACTGTGGCCAGCCAGACTCCTCTGTCCATGGGGATTCTCCAGGCAAGAATACTGGAGTGGGTTGCCATGCCCTCCTCCAGGGGATCTTCCCAACCCAGAAATAAACCAAGGTCTCCCACGTTGTAGGTGGATTCTTTACCGGCTGAACCATAAGGGAAGCCCAAGAATACTGGAGTGGGTAGGCAATCCCTTCTCCAGCATAACTTCTAGACCCAAGAATTGAACTGGGGGGCTCCTGCATTGCTGGCAGATACTTTACCATCTGAGCCACTAGGTCCTAGCATTTAGAATATTCCTGAGAAATAAATTAATAACATGATTTATTTTAAAAAAGGAAAAGGGGGTCACTTCCCCAAACTGCAAATATTAGTGACTCTCTCTTTGAATTTTTTAAAAGTCTTGCATAAAAACTGACTGAGAAACAAGAAAATGAAAGGTGCTTTTAAAAAAATTATTTTTTATTTTTTTCTTTGGCTAGACCAGGTCTTGGTTGTGGCAGGCAAAAATCTTCACTGCAGCAGGATCTTTAGTTGCAGCATGCAGAATCTTGAGTTGTGGCATGTGGGCAGGATCAGTTCTCGGATCAGTGATCAAACCGGGCTCCTGCACTGGGAGCTCACAGTCATAGCCCCTCAGTCAGCAGGGAAGTCCCTAAAAGCTATTTCTGATCAGACTAAGATATTCAAAACAGCCAGCCAGTAATCACCAAAATGAGTAGAGGACCAATACAAGAAAAGCAGCTGAAATAGGGATTGTGCCCACTTTAGGTACAGCTGAGTGTGAGGACCCTAAATGAGGTCTGAAGGGGTGGGAGCTGTCTGTGTCACAAACACCCCTACAGCTAGCTCCCTTACAAACAGAGCCCTACAGTGAGCAGAAACTGCCAAAGTAATCAAAATTGAGCAGAATAGAGATAAAACAAGAAGAGACAATCCAGACAAAAAGGTAGGATAAGAACATGGCCAGGAAATGTCACAAAACAAACCATTACAATTTTTAAAATGATTCATATGTTAGATTTCAACACACGGCATTTAATGTTATTGATTGATTGATTTTGGCTGTGCTGGGTCTTCTTTTCTCTAGTTGCAGTGTGCAGGCTTCTCTTGTTGCAGAGCATGGGCTCTAGGCTTCTGGGCTTCAGTAGGTGTGGCTTGTTGGCTCAATAGTTTTAGTTCCTAGGCTCTAGAGCACAGACTCAGTAGCTGTGGTACACAAGCTTAGTTGCTTCATGACATCTGGGATTTTCCTGGACCAGGGATGGAACCTGTGTCTCCTGCACTGACAGGCAGGTTCTTTACCACTGAGCCACCAGGGAAACCTCTACAATTTTTAATAACGTGAGAAGAGTTAAGCTTTGCAAAGGTAGGAAATTTGTCTATCTGACCCATGCTTCCCTATAAAAGTTTTAAGTGAATGTAAAAATGATTTCATGTACCAACTTTTAGCTCTAAAGAATGTAAGTCAAATCTCCTACAAAATTTTAATGAGGAAAAGTGACAATAATAAAAAGAACAACATCCTTAGGGATAATGAAAATACTTCAAAAAGATGAACACAGAAAAAACACAATAAAAAACAAAAACTCCAGAACCTTCTAATAGAAATGAGATAACAGGACTCAGGAAAGAATTAGAAATAAAAGGGAAAAAAAACAAACAGTTCCTAGACAAAGTCTGAAATAGAAAGAAAATGAAAATAATGCATACGACAAAAGCACCTAAAAGAAATTAGAAATGAAAAGAAAAAAAAAACAAAATCAAAAAGAATGAAGAGATAAATTAATTAAAAAGGGATTTTAGAGAAAGTAAAAATTATTGAGAACTAGCCAAAGAGCCAAGCTACAGTTACTAGGAGGCCTTAAAGAAGGAAAATACAGCAAGGTAACAGAATAAATTCTAAAAACACTAACTCAAGAAATGTTCCTGAAATTTCTTTTTAAAAGTTTTGAAACTAGAAGTTGAAAGAAAAAATTTGCCAACTGAGAATACTGACCCAGAACAATATGAAGCCATGTCTTAATATGGTAATTGGACTTTAAAGAAAAAGAGAAAATTCCTTGGACATCTATGAAAAACTGCTAATGACTTACAACAGAAATAAAAATAAATTATTCTAAGAGTTCTTCACAGGAACACTCTTTGATAAAAGAAAGTGGAATAACCTATTAAAGATGTGGAGAGAAAGCAAGTGTGATGTTTCTATATGAAAAAATAACACTCTAGTAAAAGTGTATAAACAGTTGTTAACTAAGGATTGTTGTTCTCATAAGTCCTTCTTAATGAATTTACTGGAGAATGAGTCTCAGACAATCAAAACGCCTAGGGAAAATCAATATAAATATTGGTAGAGCATAAAACATACAGTTACTTATAGAACTAAAACAAATGAAAGTTAAAAGAAAGAAAATAATGGCTATATGATCTGACAATCCAGTTAAATGGGAAACCCAATTAAAAATAGGATAGGGAAATGGAGAGAGCATATGGAAAAATATATATAAATAAAATTTAATACTGTCAAAAATCATGCAGTTGGTGGTAGTATTATTATTGTTATTCTGAGGCTACTTATGTAATGTGACAATATTCATTATCCATGGTTTCCTTAACTTTTTTAATAAGTCAAGAATTCATATATTCTCAGACATTATTTTTAAAAGACTCCTTTGCAAGGTGAAATTCATATGGTAATATCTAATGTTGTGTAATATTTCTTTGAGTAGAGAACAGAGAGACGACAGAAGAGTCAGAATGACTGAAATGTCTGCCTCATTGCTTATTTTTAAAAAACAGTCTGTGCTATCAGTTTTTCAATAGGCTCCAAAGATATCACAGTTGTCATATGATTTAATTTGAGGACATTAACAATCTCAATATCTAGGACACTTAAGGAATGGGATCAGACATTCATTTCTCTTGGCCTTGGCTATTTGATAACCTGCAGTCTTCCAAGGTGTAATGCCATCTTTCCCCAACAAGGAAAGGTCATGCTTTGGAACACTCTTGTTTCTCATGGCTGACTGTGACCATCGCTGGCAGAATGACTTTCCCCTGATCTGCTGCAACATTTAAGCAAGCATGTCCAAGCTTGAGAAACAACCATTACTTCCGTTCTCAATTCAATAGCAAGATTGACCGTTTAATGTAAGATATTCCATTATTCAGGAAATTTAAACTCTGAGATGTTGCTGCTGTTGTTCAGTCGCTAAGTCCTGCCTGATTCTTTTTTGACCACATGGACAGTAGGCTGCCAGGTTCCTCTGTCTATGGGATTTCTCAGGCAAGAATCAGCTCAGCTCAGTTCAGTTCATTTCAGTCGCTCTGCCATGTCCGACTCTTTGCGACCCCATGAATTTCAGCACGCCAGGCCTCCATGTCCATCACCAACTCCCGGAGTTCACTCAGACTCATGTCCATCGAGTCCGTGATGCCATCCAGCCATCTCATCCTCGGTTGTCCCCTTCTGCTCCTGCCCCCAATCCCTCCCAGCATCAGAGTCTTTTCCAATGAGTCAACTCTTCACGTGAGGTGGCCAAAGAACTGGAGTTTCAGCTTTACCATCATTCCTTTCAAAGAAATCCCAGGGTTGATCTCCTTCAGAATGGACTGCTTGGATCTCCTTGCAGTCCAAGGGACTCTCAAGAGTCTTCTCCAACTTCACAGTGCAAAAGCATCAGTTCTTCGGCACTCAGCTTTCTTCACAGTTCAACTCTCACATCCATACATGACCACAGGAAAAACCATAGCCTTGACTAGATGGACCTTAGTCTGCAAAGTAATGTCTCTGCTTTTGAATATACTATCTAGGTTGGTCATAACTTTTCTTCCAAGGAGTAAGCATCTTTTAATTTCATGGCTGCAATCACCATTTGCAGTGATTCTGGAGCCCAAAAAAATAAAGTCTGACACTGTTTCCACTGTTTCCCCATCTATTTGCCATGAAGTGATGGGACCGGATGCCATGATCTTTGTTTTCTGAATGTTGAGCTTTAAGCCAACTCTTTCACTCTCCACTTTCACTTTCACAAGAGGCTTTTTAGCTCCTCTTCACTTTCTGCCATAAGGGTGGTGTCATCTGCATATCTGAGGTTATTGATATTTCTCCTGGCAATCTTGATTCCAGCTTGTGTTCCTTCCAGTCCAGCGTTTCTCAGATGTACTCTGCATATAAGTTAAATAAGCATGGTGACAATATACAGCCTTGACGTACTCTTTTTCCTATTTGGAACCAGTCTGTTGTTCCATGTCCAGTTCTAACTGTTGCTTCCTGACCTGCATATAGGTTTCTCAAGAGGCAGGTTAGGTGGTCTGGTATTCCCATCTCTTTCAGAATTTTCCACAGTTTATTGTGATCCACACAGTCAAAGGCTTTGGCATAGTCAATAAAGCAGAAACAGATGTTTTTCTGGAACTCTCTTGCTTTTTTGATGATCCAGCAGATGTTGGTAATATGATCTCTGGTTCCTCTGCCTTTTCTAAAACCAGCTTGAACATCAGGGAGTTCATGGTTCACGTATTGCTGAAGCTTGCCTTGGAGAATTTTGAGCATTACTTTACTAGCATGTGAGATGAGTGCAATTGTGCGGTAGTTTGAGCATCCCTTTTGCATTGCCTTTCTTTGGGATTGGAATGAAAACTGACCTTTTCCAGTCCTGTAGCCACTGCTGAGTTTTCCAAATGTGCTGGCATAGTGAGTGCAGCACTTTCACAGCATCATCTTTCAGGATTTGAAAGAGCTCAACTGGAATGCCATCATCTCCACTAGCTTTGTTCATAGTGATGCTTTCTAAGGCCCACTTGGCTTCACTTTCCAAGATGTCTGGCTCTAGATTAGTGATCACATCATCATGATTATCTGGGTCGTGAAGATCTTTTTTGTACAGTTCTTCCATGTATTCTTGCCACCTCTTCTTAATATATTCTGCTTCTGTTAGGTCCATACCATTTCTGTCCTTTATTGAGCCCATCTTTGCATGAAATGTTCCCTTGGTATCTCTAATTTTCTTGAAGAGATCTCTAGTCTTTCCCATTCTGTTTTTTTCCTCTATTTCTTTGCATTGATCGCTGGAGAAGGCTTTCTTTACTCTTCTTGCTATTCTTTGGAACTCTGCATTCAGATGCTTATACCTTTCCTTTTCACCTCTCTTCTTTTCACAGCTATTTGTAAGGCCTCCCCAGACAGCCATTTTGCTTTTTTGCATTTCTTTTCCATGGGGATGGTCTTGATCCCTGTCTCCTGTACAATGTCACGAACCTCGTAGTTCATAGGCACTGTATCCATAGGTCATCAGGCACTCTTTGAGATCTAGGCCCTTAAATCTATTTCTCACTTCCACTGTTAATCATAAGTATTTGATTTAGGTCATACCTGAATGGTCTAGTGGTTTTCCCTATTTTCTTCAATTTGAGTCTGAATTTAGTAATAAGGAGTTCATGATCTGAGCCACAGTCAGCTCCTAGTCTTGTTTTTGTTGACTGTATAGAGCTTCTCCATCTTTGGCTGCAAAGAATGTAATCATTCAGTGTTGACCATCTGGTGATGTCCATGTGTAGAGTCTTCTCTTGTGTTGTTGGAAGAGGGTGTTTGCTATGACCAGTGCATTTTCTTGGCAGAATTCTATTAGTCTTTGCCCTGCTTCATTTCGTATTCCAAGCCCAAATTTGCCTGTTACTCCAGGTGTTTCTCCCAGGTCATTAGGTGCCCAATATGCTACTGGAGGTCAGTGGAGAAATAACTCCAGAAAGAATGAAGGGATGGAGCCAAAGCAAAAACAATACCCACTTCTGGATGTGACTGGTGATAGAAGCAAGATCTGTTTCTCTGCTGTAAAGAGAAATATTGCATAGGAACCTGGAATGTCAGGTCCATGAATCAAGGCAAATTGGAAGTGGTCAAACAAGAGATGGCAAGGGTGAACGTTGACATTCTAGGAACCAGTGAACTAAAATGGACTGGAATGGGTGAATTTAACTCAGATGACCATTATATCTACTACTACGGGCAGGAATCCCTCAGAAGAAATGGAGTAGCCATCATGGTCAACAAAAGAATCCGAAATGCAGTACTTGGATGCAATCTCAAAAATGACAGAATGATCTCTGTTTGTCTCCAAGGCAAACCATTCAATATCACAGTAATCCAAGTCTATACTCCAACCAGTAACGCTGAAGAAACTGAAGTTGAACGGTTCTATGAAGACCTACAAGACCTTTTAGAACTAACTCCCCCAAAATATGTCCTTTTCATTATAGGGGACTGGAATACAAAAGTAGGAAGTCAAGAAACTCCTGGAGTAACAGGTAAATTTGGCCTTGGAATGTGGAATGAAGCAGGCAAGAATATTGGAGTGAATTACCATTTCTTTCCCCAGGGGATCATCCTGACCCAGGGATCGAATCCTCATCTCCTGAATTGGCAAGCAGATCCTTTACCACTGAGCCACTAGGAAAGCCCCAAAATCTGAGATATGAGTCTTTAAAAATTATTGTCCATGCCGTTCTCTTTATTGATTCTTTTCTATAAATTACTAGGAAATGAGTCTCTTTAGTAAACTCTGTCAAGGCTTCAGTTCCCTTCCCAAATCTTCTGAAAACACTCACTATCTTCTCAGTATTACTAAAAAATCATAGGTTAAGAGTCTTTTCAGGTTGTCATGTACCATCCTCTGATTATCACTAAAGGAAAAACGACTTTTGCATTTTCACACTCATTTCTGTACATCTATTATGTGCTTGTTTCAGACCATTTTCCCCAAAATTTATGATCATTGTCTGCAAACAGCTGCAATTTTCTCTAGACCTATAATCTTAGATGTCTAGACACTTTGCTGCCTGTTAGATGTTAGAACAGAAAACACATTCTGTGTTTTAACCAAGAGGTGAGTGCACTAGAGTTCTCTCTTTAGTATTGTTAGGAGAGGCAGAATATTGAAGATGCAGGCTCTCAGTGCAGGTTATCTCAATTAACCATTGCAACATTTCCTTGAAGGCCACCTCCTACTCCTGATATCCACTCAACTTCAATACTGAGCCATTCTCACCTCCTTAGTTGTCTCTTCTTGCATGTGCTTCTAACTCTGAGGGTTTCCTTCCACTTTTCCCCATTAATCTACAGCTTATGCTACCTTCAGGAAGTCTTTATAAATTTCTAAATCTCAGTTAATAGTCTCAGCTAGTGATCTCTGTTAATATTTTCAGTTAATGCTGTTAATTTTCAAAAATGTTATGAAATCATTTTTTTTGAAAGTATTTTCTATCATTTCAGAGAATTTGGGTCAAAAGGAAATGTAAATATATGTGTTCTATTTCATTTTCTTGATCAAATATCATGACAAATATATATATATATATATGTTTATATGGACTTCCCAGGTAGCTCAGCTGGTAAAGAATCCACTCGCAATGCAGAAGACCCAATTCCACTCCTAGGTTGAGAACTTCCCCTGGAGAAGGGATCAGCTACCCACTCCAGTATTCTTGGGCTTCCCTAGTGGCTCAGATGGTAAAGAATCTGCCTCCAATGCAGGAGAACTGGGTTCGATCCCTGGGTTGGGATGATACCCTGGAGGAGGCATGGCAACCCACTCCAATATTCTTGCTTGGAGAATCCCACAGAGGAGCCTGGTGGTTTACAGTCCATGGGGTCACAAAGAGTGGAACATGACTGAGTGACTAAGTATATATATATATAAAGCCACACCAACCACTTGGCTTGTGGGATCTTAGTTCCCTAACTAGGGATAGAACCCAGGCCCCCTGCTGAGCCCTAACCACTGGTGTGTGTGTGTGGGTGTGTGTGTGTGTGTGTGCGTGCGCGTGCACACAGACATACACCCACGCTCAGTCACTCAATCATGTGCTACTCTCTGCAACCCCATAGACTGTAGCCTGCCAGGCTTCTCTGTACGTGGGATTCTCTAGGCAAGAACACTGGAATGGGTTGCTTTTTCCTTCTCCAGGAGAGCTTCCCCATCCAGGAACTGAACCCTAGTCTCTTGCACCTCCTGCATTAGAGGCAGGTTCTTTACTTCTAGGGCCACCTGGGTAGCCCCTCCCACTCCCAACCACTGGACCACTGGGGGCTTTCCTCATGACAGTGATTTTCATGGTTACATTAAATGATTGAAGAGCAGCAAGATTGTTCTCAATGTTCTTATTACTTTAAAAAAAAGGAATTTATAAGCATATATATTTGTTCATTTTTTATTATGTAACTGTTACTTCATGAGAAACACTGGGCTGGAAGAAGCACAAGCTGGAATCAAGATTTCTGGGAGAAATATCAATAACCTCAGATATACAGATGACACCACCCTTATGGCAGAAAGTGAAGAGGAACTAAAAAGCCTCTTGGTGAAAGAGGAGAGTGAAAAAGTTAGCTTAAAGCTCAACATTCAGAAAACGAAGATCATGGCATCTGGTCCCATCACTTCATGGCAAATAGATGGGGAAACAGGGGAAACAGTGCCAGACTTTGGGGGGGGGGGCTCTAAAATCACTGCAGATGGTGATTGCAGCCATGAAATTAAAAGACGCTTACTTCTTGGAAGAAAAGTTATGACCAACCTACATAGCATATTGAAAAGCAGAAACATTACTTTGCCAACAAAGGTCTGTTTGGTCAAGGCTATGATTTTTCCAGTAGTCATGTATGGATGTGAGAGTTGGACTGTGAAGAAAGCTGAGCACCGAAGAATTGATGCTTTTGAACTGTGGTGTTGGAGAAGACTCTTGAGAGTCCCTTGGACTGCAAGGAGATCCGACCAGTCCATTCTGAAGGAGATCAGCCCTGGGATTTCTTTGGAAGGAATGATGGTAAAGCTGAAACTCCAGTTCTTTGGCCACCTCACGTGAAGAGTTGACTCATTGGAAAAGACTCTGATGCTGGGAGGGATTGGGGGCAGGAGGAGAAGGGGACGACAGAGGATGAGATGGCTAGATGGCATCACCGACTTCATGCACATGAGTCTGAGTGAACTCCGGGAGTTGGTGTTGAAAAAGAAGGCCTGGCGTGCTGCAATTCATGGGGTCGCAAAGAGTCGGACACAACTTAGAGACTGAACTGAACTGAACTATTACTTAGATATTTCTGCTTATACAGAATATTTTATTGTCAAAATAGTGATAGCTTTATGAAAATGTGTGGAATTTTCCTTTTTCTCTATGTTGTAGAGTAGTTTAAATAGCACAGTTGTCTATTCCTGCAGATTTAAAAGAACTAACATTTAAAATGATATTGAACTCTCCTTTTTTTAGTTAATTAATTAATTGGCTAATAATAATAATTAGCCAACTTTAAAAATATCTACTTTATTTATTTAGCTGTGTCAGGGCTTAGTTGTGGCACGTGGCATCTTTGTTGCATCATGCAAGATCTTTGTTGTGGTGAACAGCCTCTCTAATTGTGTCCAGGCTCAGTAAAAAGTTTGAGGTGTGAGCTCAGTTGCCCTGCAGTATGTGCTATCCTAGTTTCCCAACCAGAGATCAAACCCACATCCTCTGCATTGCAAGGTGGATTCTTAACCACCAGACCACCAGGAAGTTCCTGAACTGTCCTTTTTCAACAGGGATAATTTTTTTAATACTTTTGGTGTTTCCCTGGTGTTTCAGATGGTAAAGAATCTGCCTGCAATGCAGGAGAACTGGGTTCAATCCCTGGGTTGGGAGGATCTCCTGCAGGAGGGCATGCAACCCGCTTCATCATTCTTTCCTGGAGAATCCCCATGGACAGAGGAGCCTGGCAGGCTACAGTTCATAGGGTCACAAAGAATTGGACATGACTGAATATAGCACAGCACATAACTTTTTAATAACTTTCTCAGTCTCATCCGTTGATACTGATCTATTCATATAATCCTGACTTAATTGTATTCATTTATATTTATTGATAGTCTCTTTTATTCAGAATTTAAAATCAGTTGACATAGAGTTGTGCCATAAATTTTTAAACTGATTTCATTTAATCTCTCTTGGGTTCTTTCATAATTGAGTTAGCTTACTGTTTTATTTATTTACTGCAGATAACTGTCTTAGATTCACATAAAATTCTGTTTTCATTCTGATTTTAGCTTTATATTTTTGTCTCTTCTATTTATGTTTTTGTCTTTGTGTTCCCTTTTTCTGTTTTCTTGAATTTAATATTTATTTCACTTATTTCCCTAATATCTTGCTTAGTAGTAGAAGTATTGAATTCCATGAAGTTTTACAAATAAAATGTTACTTGAATTTTTAACATGTAGGATTTAGCTTAAAATTCTAGACTTATTCCTATCAGAATTCCCTTAAAATCAAGTAGGGATGGGTTGTTCATGATAAAGGATATTAGTCAATACATTTCTAATGAAGAAAATGTAAAATCAAAAAAGGCAGATTGTCACTTAGACTACAACTTGAAGGATTGTTTGAAAGTCTCAACAAAGATTAAAGAGCTTACACTTCTCCAAGCAATTAATTGTTTTCTACTTTCCTTCAACCTTAAACCTCATCCTTGGTGGGAGGTTTACATACCTCCTCTTCTGGTGTGTTTTTTGTTTTGTTTTGTTTCATCTAGGGATACAGTTTCTGATATTTATTCTGTTGTGGTACGTTGATAACTTCTATTCATTCTCATTCATTATGAAGTTGGGAAAAGTTCCTGAGTTGAGGACATTTTTACAATGGGGATAACAAAACCAGTACTTAAAAGGAAACCTGACATTGGAGTTGTTGACATCAAGTAGAAAGTAAACATTTGGATTTCATTGAGCATTTCCATCTATCTTCAAATCATGTACAATGATGAGAATCTGTCCTGGTATATCTCTACAATGTCATCAAACCCATTCATGAACTTATCTGAAAAAGACTGACAAACCTCATGGATGGAGAAAAGAAAATCTGAAGGACATTCCTTCAGAGCCAGATTCGTGCTAACTCCAACTCTAGTTACCATACTTCTATTAATGAATGTTGAGTATTTTATTTTCTTACCTACTAGATGACACTAGATTTTGCATAAACTGTTACTTCAGTAATTAACTTTTAAATCTAATGCAGAACTTCACACACAGTGGATTGTATCTTTGAACTTGGAGTATTCCCAAACTTGATTTCAGTATCTACCAAATGTGATAGAACCCTCAGCTTTACTTCCTCAAATTAGTAAATATTCTAATTCTTTTCAAAATAGACATGTACTTCATTTAATTTTAGGCAAGTCTTCATAAAAACTTTTGGAAATTATATTTGTTCTACCAGGCTCTAACTAGAAAAGCTTACATTGTTCTCACTGCCAATGGCATAAAGCTAGAAGTACCTATATAAAGGCAGTTTGGAAAAAAATGACATGGAATATCTACTCTCTCTTCTACCTACCCCTCCTCCACCCAAGAATAGCTCACCAACCAAAAGGAAGCCTGCCTTCGAGCAGGACCACTCCTTCCAACGCCCTACTCAAGTTGGCTGCCACTTCCCTCTCTTCCTTAACTCTGACTTTTTCCCACTGGAAAGTTCTACCAAAAATCACCAATCAGTTCTCATTTTCTCCCCTTTCCTTTCCAAATTGTCTGAGGAAACCAGAAACAGTCATCCCAATACCGACAGGGGATTGCTCCCTTTCTCCCACGAAGCCCAGCTGGAACCATGTGCTTCATCAACTAGCTACATAGCTTTCCCACATTGCCAAATGTGGATACAGTCCTCATTCTGAAATAAATTCCTTATTATGCCAGGAAAAGAAACCAATCTGCCCAGTCAACCTGCAAGGGCACAGTTATCTGTAGAAAACTCCAATTATCAGGAAGCTTTCCTGTAATGTTATCTGCAACCCATCAGAAAGTCCCAGACTTATATGCATAGCAAGGGACCTACTCATCCACACTGGTCAAGGGACCTGTTCTTTGGGAACAGGTTCAATATATATGGCTTTCCAGTTCAATATATATGGCTTTCCCTCAGATTACCCCAAGCACACCATCATAAAATTTCACTAGGTGGCCAGAGCATTGAATGAACCTGTTTCTGCCAGTACAGGAAACATAAGAGAGGCAGGTTCCATCCCTGGGTGAGGAAGATCCCCTTGAGGTGGGCATGGCAACCCACTCCATTATTCTTGCCTGGAGAATCCCATGGACAGAGGAGTTTGGTGGACTACAGTTCATAGGATCGCAAAGAGTCAGACACGACTGAAGTGACTGAGCACACACACACAAATTGAACAATTATATAAACGCTACACTAGTTCTGAAATAAGTGGCAGGTGATGATATTGATGAATCTCATTCTAAAATAAAAGGACAAGCAGATAACTATTTAACATAATAGAATACTCAGCTGAAACCTAGATGTCCATCAGCAGATGAATGGATAAGAAAGCTGTGGTACATATACACAATGGAGTATTACTCAGCCATTACAAAGAATACATTTGAATCAGTTCTAATGAGATGGATGAAACTGGAGCCTATTATACAGAGTGAAGTAAGCCAGAAAGAAAAACACCAGTACAGTATACTAACACATATATATGGAATTTAGAAAGATGGTAATGATGACCCTGTATGCAAGACAGCAAAAGAGACACAGATGTGTAGAGCAGAATTTTGGACTCTGAGGGAGAGGGAGAGGGTGGGATGATTTGGGAGAATGGCATTGAAACATGTATACTGTCATGTAAGAAACGAATCGCCAGTCTATGTTTGATGCAGGATACAGGATGCTTGAGGCTGGTGCATGGGGATGATCCAGAGAGATGATATGGGGTGGGAGGTGGGAGGGGCATTCATGTTTGGGAACTCATGTACACCCGTGGTGGATTCATGTCAATGTATGGCAAAACCAATACAGTATTGTAAAGTAAAATAAAGTAAAAATAAAAATCGAAAAAAAAGAAGAAGAAGGACGCAGATAATTTTTTTTTAATTTGGAAACACAGTACTTCTGAAATACAAGCAACAAGATAGTGAAGAGGAGAAAGGCCTGATTTAGATGATCAAATAAAGGAATTCCTCCAAAATGTATAGGAAAAAGCTAGATATAAGAGGGAAAATAACACAAGGAGAATTGATTCCAGATAAAATATCAACAAATAAGATTCAGACAGAGAATGGGGAGATATAAGTGTAAGAATACTGCACAGAAAAAATACTTTGTTGGAGAACAAAATGAGAAAATAGACTCTAGTGTCAAAACTAATTGCAAAATAGAAGATTCATGACATGCAATTGAGGCTTTAAAGAGGGTATCAGACTATCTTGCTGGAGTACACAATTTCAACCAGTAGATTATCAGGGGGTAGGCGGTTAAAAATAATTTCTAGAAAAAATGAAACCCAACCAGAATCTTACAAAAGATCCTAGAAAATGGAAGTGGCTTGGCAGAACTCTTAGAGACATAAAATGACATGATCCATGACCCATTCTAGGAGTTATGTATTTATTCATTTCTTCTGCAGGAGACCCCGGTTCGATTCCTGGGTCAGGAAGATCCACTGGAGAAGGGATAGGCTACCCACTCCAGTATTATTGGGCTTCCCTGTGGCTCAGCTGGTAAAGAATCCATCTGCAATGCAGGAGACCTGGGTTCAATTCCTGGGTTGGGTAGATCCCCTGGAGAAGGGAAAGACAACCCACTCTAGTATTCTAGACTGGAGATTTTCATTGACTGTATAATCCATGGGGTAGCAAAGAGTTGAACATGACTGAAAGACTTTCACCCTTAGACTCTGTCCTAGAAACTCTATGGTGGATTTCCTATCTATATTTGCAGTTAGTAAATACAACTTTCAAGAATTTTAATAAGAATAGAAAGCCTTAAGTTACATTTTTTCTACAACATAAAGGTTTCCCAATTAGAGCCAGGGAATCTTGGATGATGGGTGGGGACTTCAGTAAGTTGAGGGCCACCCTTCTGCCATTCATGTGAGCCCAAGTATGAGTTTTCTATATATCTCTCAAAGTTAAACCGAGATGATCTCTATCATAAACATGTTTTGCTACATATCAGGTGGCACTAGTGATACAGAACCCACTTGCCAATGTAGAAAACATAAGAGACAGAGATACACAAATGAATGGTGGTGTTGCAGCCGTAAAAAATAACCAGAAAACAGTTTCACTATGGGCAATAGGATCATTGCCAACACACACACACACACACACACACACACACACACATACACAAATACACATATATCTATACCCCATTCATGAGAAACACTGGGCTGGAAGAAGTACAAGCTGGAATCAAGATTGCTAGGAGAAATATCAGTAACCTCAGATATGCCACCCTTATGGCGAAAGTGAAGAAGAACTAAAGCGCCTCTTGATGAAAGTGAAAGAGGAGAGTGAAAAAGTTGACTTAAAGCTCAATGTTCAGAAAACTAAGATCATGGCATCCAGTCCCATTAGTTCAGTTCAGTCACTCAGTCGAGTCCGACTCTGTGACTCCATGAATTGCAGCACGCCAGGCCTCCTTGTCCATCAACAACTCCTGAAGTTCACTCAAACTCACGTCCATCGAGTCGGTGATGCCATCCAGCCATCTCATCCTCTGATATCCTCTTCTCTTCCTGCCCCCAAACCCTCCCAGCATCAGAGTCTTTTCCAGTGAGTCAACTCTGCATGAGGTGGCCAAAGTACTGGAGTTTCTGCTTTAGCATTAGTGCTTCCAATGAACACCCAGGACTGATCTTTAGAATGGACAGGTTGGATCTCCTTGCAGTCCCAGGGACTCTCAAGAGTCTTCTCCAACACCACAGTTCAAAAGCATCAATTCTTCAGCGCTCAGCTTTCTTCACGGTCCAACCTTCACATCCATATATGACCACTGGAAAAACCATAGCCTTGACTAGACAGACCTTTGTTGGCAAAATAATGTCTCTGCTTTTCAATATGCTATCTAGGTTGGTCATAACTTTCCTTCCAATGAGTAAGCATCTTTTAATTTCATGGCTGCAATCACCATCTGCAGTGATTTTTGGAGCCCCCCAGAATAAATTCTGACACTGTTTCCGCTGTTTCCCCATCTATTTCCCATGAAGTGATGGGTCCAAATGCCATGATCTTCGTTTTCTGAATGTTGAGCTTTAAGCCAACTTTTTCACTCTCCTCTTTCACTTTCATCAAGAGGCTTTTTGTTCCTCTTCACTTTCTACCATAAAGGTGGTGTCATCTGCATTTCTGAGGTTATTGATATTACTTCATGGCAAATAGATGGGGAAACAGTGGAAACAGTGGCTGACTTTATTTTGGGGGGCTCCAAAATCACTAGAGATGGTGACTGCAGCCATGAAATTAAAAGACACTTACTGCTTGGAAGAAAAGTTATGACCAACCTAGATAGCATATTGAAAAGCAGAGACATTATTTTGCCAACAAAGGTCCGTCTAGTCAAGGCTATGGTTTTTCTAGTGGTCATATATGGATGTGAGAGTTGGACTGTGAAGAAAGCTGAGTGCTGAAGAATTGATGCCTTTGAACTGTGGTGTTGGAGAAAACTCTTGAGAGTCCCTTGGACTGCAAGGAGATCCAACCAGTCCATTCTAAAGGAGATCAGTCCTGGGTGTTTACTGGAAGGACTGATACTGAAGCTGAAACTCCAATACTTTGGCCACCTGATGTGAAGAGCTGACTCATTTGAAAAGACCCTGATGCTGGGAAAGATTCAGGGCAAGAGGAGAAGGGGATGACAGAGGACAAGATGGCTGGATGGCATCACTGACTCAATGGACATGAGTTTGGGTAAACTCCGGGAGTTGGTGATGGACAGGGAGGCCTGTGTGCTGCAGTTCATGGGGTCACAAAGAGTTGGACACGACTGAGCGACTGAACTGAACTGAACTCAATATACCCCACACATATGAACCACACTTTGGTAGGACAGAGAAACAGACCACTAAACAGACTGAAAATCACACGATGATAGAACAAGTCTAATATCTGCTTTGATTGCTTGGCTATCCTTCCTTCAAATCTTTGCCCAAGTCACATCCTTTACCTTTAAGAAATGACACACTGATAACACCTAACCTCTCAATCCTGTTGGGCTAAGTCCCAACTCTAAACATGTCTATACAGTGACAAGTTCTGCCTAATGTGAAACAAAAGATAACATTGTTCTGGTCCCCTTTATAAAGGAAGCTGCCTGGTTTCTCCTAGACCAGAACTGAGAACATTCCAGAGCTTCCTCCAAGATGCTGCTGATCCTGCTCTCAGTGACCTTGCTGGCTCTGAGCTCAGTTCAAAGCCTGCTTGATGGTAAGAGAAAGAAAGAGGAGAGTGCTGAGACTCTGCTTGGGGCTTGAGGGATGACACTGCAGTGAGGAAGACGGTAAGAAAGGACAAAAATGAAAGATGAGGTACAGAGATCTTAAGACAAGGATAAAGCTCTTCACACCCTCATTGACACCAAGGCCTCTACTTTATTTAAAGTGCAGTTCCAACCCAATCCAGAATTTTAACCAGAGGAATGACAAGGTAAGTTTTCCACAAAGTCTCTCTATATGTTATGAAGGATGCATTGCAAAAAAGGAAAGACTGGAACAGAGATGTTTCTTCATGAAGATGTTATGGTAATCAAAGTAGGCAGTAGATGAGGGTGACCTTGCTAGGAGGTGCCAGATGGGCGGAGGAGGTGAAGCCCATTCAGAGCTATTTCGGAGACAGAGACTAGGATAATCTCTCTCTCTCTCTCTCTCTCTCTCTCTCTCTCTCTCTCTCTCTCTCTCTCTTTCTCTCTCTCTCTCTCTCTCTCTCTCTCTCTCTCTCTCTCTCTCTTTCTCTCTCTCTCTCTCTCTCTCTCTCTCTCTCTCTCTCTCTCTCTCTCTCTCTCTCTCCCCATGAAGATACAGAGATTCCAGGAACCAGTTGTCTCATTTTACCCCCATCCACATTTAATATTTCAGTGTATTGTGCCCAATATGGGCAAGCTTGTATACACTTGTTTACTGCTGGTTGCCCCACCTTTAGAAATATAAGTAAAGGATTCATGAATGAATATCTTAGAATTCTCATAGGATATAAGTCAATACAAGTAAAGGATTTCATGAATTGAGAGGGCAGAAGTCCACTAAAATATGACATTGAAATAGCCCAGCACTTCATCTAAATTAGCATTACGGTTTGAGGAATCCTAAGCTTCCCTCGCAGCTCAGTCAGTAAAAAGTCCGCCTGCAAAGCAGGAGACCCAGGTTCAGTTCCTGGCTCAGGAAGATTCCCCTGGAGAAGAAAATGGCAACCCTCTCCAGTATTCCTGCCTGGAGAATCCCAAGGACAGAGGAGCCTGGCAGGCTATAGTCTATAGGGTTGCAAGAGTCAGACACGACAGAGCAACTAAGCTACACACACATAGAGAGGACAAAACTGCCTTTTCTCCTTGAGTTTGTGATTGATCCTCAGCACAGGAGCAACCCTGCCATCGCTTCATGTCTTCCTCCCTTTGCAAAAGCATCACAGACAGTGACTGACAAGCTAACTTCAGGGATATAGAGATGTAGTTGAAGAGTCCCATTCCCTGTACAACAGCTGTGAGCCCTGAACTTACTTTACACTTCATCTTCTGCTTCTTTCCCTAGAAGGCATCAGTGAAGACTTCCTTACCCCATATATGGCAAGACTTAATTAATTCTCATTCAACTGTGTTTTTTTTTTCCCATTAGCCACTTTTCACTTTTCCAGTGTCCTACTATCATCTTTGTCTTGTCAAGAACAGATTAATGCTAGCAACCCTTCCCAGGTGGCTCAGAGGTCAAGAATCTAGCTGCAACACAGGAGACGAGGGTTCAGTCCCTTGGTTGGGAAGATTCTTTGGAGAAAGAACTGGCAACCCACTCCACTGTTCTTGCCTGGGAAATTCCATGAACAGAAGAACCTAGCAGCCTATAGTCTATGGGGTCACAAAAGAGTCAGATACTATTAAACAACAACAGCAATTAGCTTGGATGACACAGGAGAATTCTGCCTATATACCCTCAGACCAGAAATGACTGTTGAGTACCAACCACTCAACTTGTTCCTTCTTCCCTAATATTCCTCTCTCTAAATATACGGTTTAAGAAGAAATGTAAAGAAATGGAGTCTGGGTCCTTTTGTCCCTATAATTAATTTTGCTCACTGTTATTTAGTCACTCTTAGGCAAACTATTATTTGTGTTTCTCTCTGTCTTTATTGTTACTCATCAGGTCTTAGGAGAGGCGAATTCCACATATGCATTCAACTGGCCAGACTTGAAGTCACAGATGTCAGTTTACATCACTGACCCAAAATAAAACTGGCAACATAACTAACATCGATAATCCATTTGCTTTCTTTTGTCTTTCGAAGCATCTTTTGAGAATTCTAAGATATCCAGTAACTTCATTTTTGCCAAATTGAGGACACCTGTTTGTCTCAAGAACACAGAATTACTATTCAATATCACTTGTATGTGAGTGAATAGGAACCCTGCAAAATGAAGCTAAGGGTAAGAGGGAAATTGGTAGTTAACAAGCAGGTCCTAGGAGAAAGGGAATGTCTAATAAGGTGACCAGAGATCAAAATAAGAGGGTGCCTTCCATCACTAAGTTCCTCTACTCCTGTGCTGTATCCTACAGATGCAGAGGACCCAGAACAGGGCTCCCCTGAGCACTTTCAGAGACTTCCTGAGGAACCTGAAACACCACCACCTGGAGCCCCTCCTAATGGTGAAAACCTAGAAGGTGAATCTCAGCTAGGTCCACCTCCACAAGATGGTGAACCTCAGCAAGGACCCCCCAGACAAGGTGATGGACCTCGGCAGAGGCCACATCCACAAGGTGATGGACGTTGGCAGAGACTACGTCCACAAGGTGATGGGCCTCAGCAGAGACCACGTCCACGAGATGGTGAACCTCCGTAGAGACCACCCCCACAAAAGCAACATTGTCATCACTATCCTCCCCCATCTTCTCCTGAAAGACATCACAGACCACCATCCCCAAGACGTGGACCACACAGATCTCCCCAAGGCCCACCAACCCAGTAATCTGGAGTTCAATGACAGGTATGAGTCAAGCTCACTTTCCATAAAGGTCCTAACTGCTACAAGTTTCACACTTTATTATGTCATTGAATCAACTGAAAATATGTGGAAATTGCCTACTTCTGGATTCCAGTCTAAATATTTCTGTTCAGATATTCTGGAATAAAGTAGCAAGACCTTGTATTTATTACATGCTATCCAAGGTGATTCTGATTTTAAGAAAGATGGACCATAGGTTGTCTTTTCCCCGATGACTACCTGTCATAAAGTGTGTTGGTGGTGAGAAAGTAGAGCTGTGTTCTCCCTTGTCCTCTCCCCTCCTCCTCCTCAGGCTCAATGACTTCCCTTCTCAAGTTTTCACCTGCCAGGCCTCTCAGGTCCCATGTGCCTGATAAACGATACTTTAATTTTTATGCCTGTAATGTTACCCAGTTTTTAAAATATTGACTTTTGATTTAATATATGCTCAAAGTAAGAAAAAAGCAGCTTTTCCATTTTCTTAGGTTGCAGGAAACTTTGTAGTTGAAGTTTAACATGTTATGTATCCCTAAATTAACATTAATCACTATGCTAATGAGTATGTAAACCATTCTTTGGATCGATGCATTTTGTATCTCCTTCCATTCATTAAATGCATAACAGCCAAAAAAGAAAAAGAAAACAAGGGAAAAGTATGAGGCTAATTCTTAATGGCATATTACACCCTACCTTCCCACTTCCTTCCCCAAGGCCACCACAATTAGCTCCTTTGAACATCCCCATGGGAATATTTAGACTTCCCAGGTAGCTCAAATGATAAAGAATCTGCCTGCAATGTGGGAGACCTGGGTTTGATCCCTGAATCAGGAAGATCCCCTGGAGAAGGGCATAGCAACCCACTCCAGTATTCTTGGCTGAAGAATTCCATGGACAGTGGAGCCAGGTGGGCTACAGTCCATGGGGTTGCAAAGAGTCAGACACAATTGAGTGACTAACACACACACACACACACACACACACACATATGTTATCTTTTTGTTTGCATGCCATGATTTCTTTAACTAAGGCTCTATCAATAGACACTTAGGCTGGCCTCGCAGTAACCATCTTTGTAACTATAATTTATGTTTGAACATTATAAGTAGCACCCTAGAGATAAACAACCTAAGAAAAAACTTTCTTCATCTTGCAAGCAACAATTTAGAACTCACTGTCTGTTACATGCATACTAATCATAAACAAGAACATTAGAAGATTACAGGACACGGAGGAAGAAGAGAAAGTGAGAAGTTGGGCTCTCATCAGCTTCCTTTCAGTTGCCAGCAGGGCTATGAACTCAGTTTCCAATACTCTCTGAACTTCCCTTTTTTTGTTTGTTTGTTTCAGAAAATATGAAGATATGTGTCCTTCAGAAAGCCATGGAAGAAGGCAGTCTATCTTCCATTTACCAATCAGCATCTAATTTCTAAGTGTCATGTCTCATTCTGGGTGTTTGTGAGTCTGAAATTTGAGGGCCGTGAACCCAGCATAGGAGCATCCAAGACCCGTTCTCATCGATGGGGCCAGATGGCTTCCTCTGGGGCCACCTTCCTAGGAAATATTTTCCCTTAGTTCTTTGCTTGAGGACGGGAATGTGTATCTCCTTTCAACCTGCGTTTGCCTCCTCCTTCCCTCTAGAACCGTTACTCATAAGCCAGATACCTGTTCCTCTCCCTCCATGGTTTCTACGGCATTAAGGCCATATTTTAATTTTTTTACACTTTTAACTAAGACCCTAGTAATGTTAGGGAAATAAGGAAAATATTGCAAATGTAAGAAGTTGCACAGGATGGAAATTCTTAAAATTTCCAAAATAATTGATGTTATTGCTAGGGAAATGAGTGGTTCTAGGTCCTTACTCTCTGCTATACCCCACCTCCATATTTTTTTTTAACATTTCTCAGTTTTCTCCCTCCTTAGATCCCCGGCCTTTCTTTAACAAAACCTGAGTATACTTCATGAAGGAAGTGGTATGCTCCAAAGGAATTTGGAGTTCTTCAGACTTGAGTTTAAATCCTATCTCTTTATGTTAGCTCTGGACCCTTAGCAAGCTGCTTCAGGCTTCAGAGCCTTTGTTTACTCATCCATACAGTGAGGATAATTATAATATCTACCCCAGAGGATGAATATAGTGAGTTAACATACATAAAAGAACAATTTACATCAACAAGTTAACATTATGGGGAGAAAAAGGATGTACTTCTCTAGATTAAAAATGAAACAACTGAATGTGGGAAGGAGCCAGGTTTTAAGGAGCCAAAAGCTTATATAATTTAGATTGTTCCCTGTAAGGTAAACAGTTGTTGTACAGTTGCTAAGCTGTATCTTACTCTATGAGACCCCATGGACTGTAGTACACCAGGCTTCTCTGTCCTCCACTATCTCCCAGAGTTTGCTCTAACTGATGTCCGTTGAGTCAGTTATGCTAACCATTTCATCTTCGGTTGTCCCCTTCTCCTTTTGCCCTCAATCTTTCCCAGCATCAGGATCTTTACCAATGTATTGGCTCTTCTCAACGGGTGGACAAAGTATTGGATCTTCAGCTTCAGCATCACTCCTTCCAATGAAATATTCAGGGTTGATTTCCTTTAGGATCCACTGGTTGATCTCCTTGCTGTTCAAGGGACTCTCAAGAGTCTTCTCCAGCACCACAGTTTGAGCATCAGTTCTCTTATGCTCAGCATTCTTTATAGACCAACTCTCATATCAATACATGATTAGTACAGTAAACAGGAAACCAGTACAAAATGATGAATACAAAATTCCCAGCCTTCTCCCAGGGCATTAAAAGAGGCCTGTGAAATAGGGGATCCCAAATTTAAAGTTGCATCAGCTTTGTAGAAAATGTAAATCTGACTAAATATAACACATAAACATTGTTCAAGTCCTCATTTAGATAAACCAGTATTTGTTGTACAAAAATGTACATTTTTCATACAGCCAGGATATTGTGAGTATAGACTAGGTTTAGCCAGAAAACAAAGAAATTTAGTGAAAATATAAGAAAAATCCAAACTTTTTTCTTTCCCTTAACATAAAGTTAAGTTTCCGTCTAGGTTAGTTTACTAAAAAGACAAATAGAATTCCTATAATGTTAAGAGGTTCATTTTAACAGTTCTCAGAACTGTTAAGTGGTAGGTTTGAAACTATGAAACTTTACTGTAGGAAGCTATATTTGTTAATTGTTAAACAGAAAACAGGGCTAGTACACTTAAAATTATTATTCCTATGTTTGAAAAATATGTTAATTACTCATCAATCTTGTGAAAATTACCCAATTGATTATGAACTCAGTCATGTTTATTTGATGCAACCAGTAAGAAAGCACAGTGCAGATTCTTCTCCTAAAATTATGAACATAGATAACAGTTGTTTACCTAGAAAAATAACTTAAAAGTGCAAAAAGACAAAACAAACAAAAAACAATGGAGCAGCAAAGGCTGATTTATACAAGTTCTTTTAATCTATCAAGGAATTTGTCCTTTTAACCTAATGATATTGGAACATTGGATATTGGAATGCTATCAGAATGTTAAGCCAGGAAGTTACAGGATCAGACTAGACATTAAAAAGATCATTAAGGTTTTAATTTAAATTTACTACATTGGACACCCATATTTATTTATGTTTCTACCAGTGCCCAAATAAAACTATAATAATGAAATTTTAAAGTAATTAATGGCCAAGAATAAGAAGAATGTGAGAGAAGATGACAGCAACAAAAAAGATGAACAAAATTCTGAAATTGGAATGACTAGATGAAAGTTGACATGGAAGTCAGAAGAGCAGTGCAAATCAAAGTACTTCAGAACACCTGAGATATTGCCTCTTTTACAATATTGCATTTCCCTCTCCAGTTCATGTTTATCCACATTTAGTGAAGAACTTGTATTTCTAGTTGTTTGATCCTAGAAATTTTGATTTGTTCTTGTAAGAAAAGTTGTTCTCTCTTTCATTCTCTGTCCACTGAATCTCCTACTAATTTTGATACTTACAAAGTACATGGTGTGGGAAAGTCACTCTATCATATTATGCCTTTATTCTTTCATCTGAAACATGAACATGATGCCAAAAATCAAAGGGCTCTTGTGAAAGTTTCAGCTCTATATATGAAGCACTTATGAATCTGCTGGACACAAAGGAATGATCAATAGACATGTAGCTATACAGCTGTTCATGTAAAGACGCTTAATATGGGAAAAGGTTAACTTGTCAACCTGCATTTCTGATGCTGTTGCAAAGGGAGGAATACATGAAGGGATGGCAGGGTTGCTCCTGTGCTGAAAATTAACCACAAACTCAAAAGAGAAAAGGTCCTTTTGTCCTCCCTAGGATCCCTCAAACCCTAGTGCTTAAGTGCTGGAGCAGTTCAGTGTCATATTTTTCAGTGTCCTTCTGCCCTCTTTCTTCATGAAATATTTTACTTATATTAACATACTTTCTCAGGGTAGTGGGACCAGAAGTAAATACATGGATACAATCTGGCCTATATTCGGCAGAGCACATAGAAATATTAGAGGTAGGTGGGAGTAAAATAAAACAAATGGGCCCTGGAATATGTATATCTCCATGTAGAGAGAGAGGGGTTTATTATTGTAGTCTCTGTCTCTGAATTACCCCTGAGTGGCCATCCAGCCATTGGTATCCCCTAACAGGCCACTAGTTTCACTGAGTTAGACAAGGCTGTGGTCCATGTGATTAGATTGAATAGTTTTCTGTGATTATGGTTTCAGTGTGTCTGCCCTCTGATACCCTCTCTAAACACCTATCGGCTTACTTGGGTTTCTCTTACCTTGGACGTGGGGTATTTCTTCGCAGCTGCTTCAGCGAAGTGCAGCTGCTGCTCCTTACCTTGGAGCTTCCAGATGTTCAAGCTGGTTTTAGAAAAGGCAGAGGAACCAAGGATCAAATTGCCAACATTCGCTGGATCATGGAAAAAGAAAGAGAGTTGCAGAAAATCATCAGTTTCTGCTTTACTGACTATGTCAAAGACTTTGATTGTGTGGATCACAATAAACTATGGAAAATTCTGAAAGAGATAGGAATACCAAAACACCTGACCTGCTCTTGAGAAACCTATATGCAGGTCAGGAAGCAACAGTCAGAACTGGACATGGAACAACAGACTGGTTCCAAATAGGAGAAGGAGTATGCCAAGGCTGTATATTGTCACTCTATTTATTTAACTTATGTGCAGAGTACATCATGAGAAACACTGGACTGGAAGAAACACAAGCTGGAATCAAGATTGCTGGGAGAAATATCAATAACCTCAGATGTGCAGATGACACCACCCTTATGGCAGAAAGTGAAGAGGAACTAAAAAGCCTCTTGATGAAAGTGAAAGAGGAAAGTGAAAAGGTTGGCATAAAGCTCAACATTCAGAAAACTAAGATCATGGCATCTGGTCCCATCACTTCATGGGAAATAGATGGAGAAACAGTGGAAACAGTGTCAGACTTTGTTTTTGTTTTTTTGGCAGGGGAGGGGGCTCCAAAATCACTGCAGATGGTGATTGCAGCCATGAAATTAAAAGACACTTACTCCTTGGAAGGAAAGTTATGACCAACCTAGATAGCGTATTCAAAAGCAGAGATATTACTTTGCCAACAAAAGTCCATCTAGTCAAGGCTATGGTTTTTCCAGTAGTCATGTATGGATGTGAGAGTTGGACTGTGAAGAAAGCTGAGCACCGAAGAATCGATGCTTTTGAACTGTGGTGTTGGAGAAGACTCTTGAGAGTCCCTTGGACTGCAAGGAGATCCAACCAGTCCATTCTAAAGGAGATCAGTCCTGGGTGTTCTTTGGACGGACTGATGCTGAGGCTGAAACTCCAATAATTTGGCCACCTCATGCGAAGAGTTGACTCATTGGAAAAGACTCTGATGCTGGGAGAGATTGGGGGCAGGAGGAGAAGGGATGACAGAGGATGAGATAACTGGATGGCATCACCGACTCGATGGACATGAGTCTGAGTGAACTCTGGGAGTTGGTGATGGACAGGGAGGCCTGGCGTGCTGTGATTCATGCGGTCACAAAAAGTCAGACACGACCGAGCGACTGAACTGAATGAGCTGAATTGTGCACCTTCTATGAGATTCTTTTGTCTTTTTTTTGTTTGTTTGTTTTCAGAGCATGAGTATGAAGGTATCAGTCCTTCAGAAAGCCATGATGTTGGGAGAAGTCAGTATGTATTCAATTTACCAATGAAATAATCAGCATCCAATTTCTATTGAGCATGTTGAAAAGGGATACTACTACTACTACTACTATTACTACTACTACTACTACTACTACTACTACTACTACTACTACTACTAAGTCGCTTCAGTCGTGTCTGACTCTGTGCGACCCCATAGACGGCATACTTGTGGCTTTTATGCATGTCAATTTCTATTGACATGAGATAATGTCATGTCTCATTCTGGGTGTTCTTGAATCTGAAATTTGAAGGCCATGAATCCAGCATAGAAACATTCAGGACCCCTTCTCATTGATGCTTCCATCAGGCTTCCTCCTGGACCACTTTCCTGGGAAACATATTCCCCTTGTTCTTTGCTTGGGGGCAGAAAGATATCTCTTTTTTTCTCCCTGCTATTGCATCCCCTTTACACCTCTCACCCAATTTCAGAAGCAAGCTGCATGTTCCTCTCCTTCCCTGATTTCTACCACACTAATACAATGTTTTTTATTACTTTCACCCCTTTCACCAAGATTCTAATAATTTTAGGAAAATAAAGAAAGTACTTCAAATGTGAAGAAGTGGCACAATCTGAGGGAACCTTTATAACTTCCAAAATAACTGACACTGGTTTCTAGGAAAATAAATGTTGTTCTGGGTCCCTGCTCCCTCGAGCCCACTATACCCCATTCATCCCTTTTTAAATAATTTCTCAGTTTTCTTCCTTCCTCGATGCTGCACCTTTGCTTAACAAAATCTGAATTAATTTCATAAAGAAGGTGGCATGCTATCTTCTAATTGGAGTCCTTCAGACATGAGTTTAATCTTATCTCTTTTGTTCGCTCTAGACTTCTAGTAAGCTACTTCAACTCAAAGCCCTAGTTTCCTCATCTGTATAGTGAGGATAATATTAATACATACCTTAGCACATAAAGGGAGACGGCAATGGCAACCCACTCCAGTACTCTTGGCTGGAAAATCCCATGGACATAGGAGCCTGGTAGGCTGCAGTCCATGCCGTCACTAAGAGTTGGGCACGACTGAACGACTTCACTTTCACTCTTCACTTTAATGCATTGGAAAAGGAAATGGCAACCCACTCCAGTATTCTTGCCTGGAGAATCCCAGGGACAGAGGAGCCTAGTGGGCTGCCATCTATGGTGTTGCACAGAGTTGGACACGACTGAAGCGACTTAGCAGCAGCAGCAGCAGCACATAAAAAGTAAAGATTATCATGCATAAAAACCTAGCAGAGACTGCCTTCACCACTTCCAAATAGTTGTTATAGAGAACAGTATACATTAAGTTGTAAGAAATTAAGTATTCCCCAAATAAAACTGTTCAGAATGCTTTGTCAAAATATCAAATTACAAAATTATCTGACAATGCAATTGTGCAGTAGTTTGAACATTCTTTGGCATTGCCTTTCTTTGGGATTGGAATGAAAACTGACCTTTTCCAGTCCTGTGGCCGCTGCTGAGTCTTCCAAATTTGCTGGCATATTGAGTGCAGCACTTTCACAGCATCATCTTTCAGGATTTGAAATAGCTCAACTGGAATTCCATCACCTCCACTAGCTTTGTTCGTAGTGATGCTTTCTAAGGCCCACTTGACTTCACATTTCAGGATGTCTGGTTGTAGGTGAGTGAGCACACCATCGTGATTATCTTGGTCGTGAAGATCTTTTTTGTACAGTTCTTCCGTGTATACTTGCCACTTCTTCTTAATATCTTCTGCTTCTCTTAGGTCCATACAATTTCTGTCCTTATTGGGCCCTTCTTTGCATGAAATATTCCCTTGGTATCTCTAATTTTCTTGAAGAGATCTCAGTCTTTCCCATTCTGTTGTTTTCCTCTATTTCTTTGCATTGATCGCTGAGGAAGGTTTTCTTATCTCTTCTTGCTATACTTTGGAACTCTGCATTCAGATGCTTATATCTTTCCTCTTCTCCTTTTCTTTTCACTTCTCTTCTTTTCACAGCTATTTGTAAGGCCTCCCCAGACAGCCATTTTGCTTTTTTGCATTTCTTTTCCATGGGGATGGTCTTGATCCCTGTCTCCCGTATGTTAAGAACCTCAGTCCATGTTTCATCAGGCACTGTATCAGATCTAGTCCCTTAAATCTATTTCTCACTTCCACTGTATAATCATAAGGGATTTCATTTAGGTCATACCTGAATGGTCTAGTGGTTTTTCCTAGACCATTTCCCTAGAACCTAGTCTAGTTCCCTAGACTTTCTTCAATTTAAGTCTGAATTTGGCAATAAGGGGTTCATTATCTGAGCCACAGTCAGCTCCCAGTCTTGTTTTTGCTGACTGTATAGAGCTTCTCCATCTTTGGCTGCAAAGAATATAATCAATCTGATTTTGGTGTTGACCATCTGATGATGTCCATGTGTAGAGTTTTCTCTTATGTTGTTGGAAGAGGGTGTTTGCTATGGCCAGTGCGTTCTCTTGGCAAAACTCTATTAGCCTTTGTCTTGCTTCATTCTGTACTCCAAGGTCAAATTTGCCTGTTACTCCAGGTGTTTCTTGACTTCCTACTTTTGCATTCCAGTCCCCTATAATGAAAAGGACATCTTTTTTAGGTGTTAGTTTTAAAAGGTCTTGTAGGTCTTCATAGAACCATTCAACTTCAGCTTCTTCACTGTTACTGGCTGGGGCATAGACTTGGATTACTGTGATGTTGAATGGTTTGCCTTGGAAACGAACAGAGATCATTCTGTCGTGTTTGAGATTGCATTCAAGTACTGCATTTCAGATTCTTTTGTTGACCATGATGGCTACTCCATTTCTTCTGAGGGATTCCTGCCCGCAGTAGTAGATATAATGGTCATCTGAGTTAAATTCACCCATTCCAGTCCATTTCAGTTCACTGATTCCTAGAATGTCGATGTTCACTCTTGCCATCTCCTGTTTGACCACTTCCAATTTGCCTTGATTCATGGACCTAACATTCCAGGTTCCTATGCAATATCGCTCTTTATAGCATTGGACCTTGCTTCTATCACCAGTAACATCCACAAATGGGTATTGTTTTTGCTTTGTTTCCATCCCTTCATTCTTTCTGGAGTTATTTCTCCACTGATCTCCAGTAGCATATTGGGCACCTACTGACCTGGGGAGTTCCTCTTTCAGTATCCTGTCATATTGCCTTTTCATACTGTTCATGGGGTTCTCAAGGCAAAAATAGTGAAGTGGTTTGCCATTCCCTTCTCCAGTGGACCACATTCTGTCATCTCACGTGCTAGTAAAGTAATGCTTAAAATTCTCCAAGCTAGGCCTCAGCAATACGTGAACCGTGAGCTTCCAGATGTTCAAGCTGGTTTTAGAAAAGGCAACGGAACCAGAGATCAAATTGCCAACATCTGCTGGATCATGGAAAAGGCAAGAGAGTTCCAGAAAAACATCTATTTCTGCTTTATTGACTATGCCAAAGCCTTTGACTGTGTGGCTCACAATAAACTATGAAAAATTCTGAAAGAGATGGGAATACCAGAACACCTGACTTGCCTCTTGAGAAACCTATATGCAGGTCAGGAAGCAACAGTTAGAACTGGACATGGAACAACAGACTGGTTCCAAATAGGAAAAGGAGTATGTCAAGGCTGTATATCTTCACCCTGCTTATTTAACTTATATGCAGAATACATCATGAGAAACACTGGGCTGGAAGAAGCACAAGCTGGAATCAAGATTGCCAGGAGAAATATCAATAACCTCAGATATGCAGATGACATCACCCTTATGGCAGAAAGTGAAGAGGAACTAAAAAGCCTCTTGATGAAAGGGAAAGAGGAGAGTGAAATGGTTGGCTTAAAGCTCAACATTTAGACAACTAAGGTCATGGCATCTGGTCCCATCACTTCATGGGATATACTTGGGGAAACGTGGAAACAGTGTCAGAATTTATTTTGGGGGGCTCCAAAATCACTGCAGATGGTGATTGCAGCCGTGAAATTAAAAGACGCTTACTCCTTGGAAGGAAAGTTATGACCAACCTAGATAGCATATTCAAAAGCAGAGACATTACTTTGCCAAGAAAGGTCCATCTAGTTAAGGGTATGGTTTTTCCAGTAGTCATGTATGGATGTGAAATTTGGACTGTGAAGAAAGCTGAGCACCAAAGAATTGATGCTTTTGAACTGTGGTGTTGGAGAAGACTCTTAAGAGTCCCTTGGGCTTCAGGGAGTACCAACCAGTCCATTCTAAAGGAGATCAGTCCTGAGTGTTCTTTGGAAGGAATGATGCTAAAGCTGAAACTCCAGTTCTTTGGTCACCTCATGGGAAGACTTGACTCATTGGAAAAGACTCTGATGCTGGGAGGGATTGGGAGCAGGAGGAGAAGAGGACGACAGAGGATGAGATGGCTGGATGGCATCACCGACTCAATGGACATGAGTTCCAGTGAACTCCGGGAGTTGGTGATGGACAGGGAGGCTTAGCGTGCTGCAATTCTTGGGGTCACAAAGAGTCGTACACGACTGAGTGACTGAACTGAAACTGAACTGACAATGCAGCTTCCAAATTCTAAAAATAAGTGAAAAATTCACTCTGTCAAATTTTTGGTGGCACTTTCTGTCGTCTTTTCTTTTGGAGGATACTGTTTCTGATACTGATTTTGTCATGGTAACTTGATAACTTCCACTCAGTTCCATTTCTTGCAAAGTAGGGAAAGGTTCTTTGGTTAAATGACACTTTTAACAATGGCTTACTAAAATCAGTATTTAAAAATAAACCTAAAGGACTTCCCCGGCAGGACAGTAGTTAAGACTCTATAGAGAGTCTAAACTCTCTATAGAAACTAAAGACCTATATATAGAAAACTATAAAACACTGATGAAAGAAATCAAAGAGGACACTAATAGATGGAGAAATATACCATGTTCATGGATTGGAAGAATCAATATAGTGAAAGTGAGTATACTACAAAAAGCAATCTATAGATTCAGTGCAATCCCTATCAAGCTACCAACGGTATTTTTCACAGAGCTAGAACTAATAATTTCACAATTTGTATGGAAATACAAAAAACCTCGAATAGCCAAAGCAATCTTGAGAAAGAAGAATGGAACTGGAAGAATCAACCTGCCTGACTTCAGGCTCTACTACAAAGCCACAGTCATCAAGACAGTATGGTATTGGCAAAAAGACAGAATTATAGATCAATGGAACAAAATAGAAAGCCCAGAGATAAATCCACACACCTATGGACACCTTATATTTGACAAAGGAGGCAAGAATATACAATGGAGAAAAGACAATCTCTTTAACAAGTGGCACTGGGAAAACTGGTCAACCATTTGTAAAAGAATGAAACTAGAACACTTTCTAACACCATACACAAAAATAAACTCGAAATGGATTAAAGATCTAAATGTAAGACCAGAAACTATAAAACTCCTAGAGGAGAACATAGGCAAAACACTCTCCAACATAAATCACGGCAGGATCCTCTATGACCCACCTCCAAGAATACTGGAAATAAAAGCAAAAATAAACAAATGGGACCTAATTAAAATTAAAAGCTTCTGCACAACAAAGGAAACTATAAGCAAGGTGAAAAGACAGCCTTCGGAATGGGAGAAAATAATAGCAAATGAAACAACTGACAAAGAAATAATTTCAAAAATATACAAGCAACTCCTGCTGCTCAATTCCAGAAAAGTAAATGACCCAGTCAAAAAAATGGGCCAAAGAACTAAATAGGCATTTCTCCAAAGAAGACATATAGATGGCTAACAAACACATGAAAAGATGTTCAATATCACTCGTTATCAGGGAAATGCAAATCAAAACCACAATGAGGTACCATTTCACACCAGTCAGAATGGCTGCAACCCAAATGTCTACAAGCAATAAATGCTGGAGAGGGTGTGGAGAAAAGGGAACCCTCCTACACTGTTGGTGGGAATGCAAACTAGTACAGCCACTATGGAGAACAGTGTGGAGATTCCTTAAAAAACTAGAAATAGAACTGCCTTATGACCCAGCAATCCCACTGCTGGGCATACACACCGAGGAAACCAGAACTGAAAGAGACACATGTATCCCAATGTTCACTGCAGCCAGGACATGGAAGCAACCTAGATGTCCATCAGCAGACGAATGGATAAGAAAGCTGTGGTACATATACACAATGGAGTATTACTCAGCCATTACAAAGAATACATTTGAATCAGTTCTAATGAGGTGGATGAAACTGGAGCCTATTATACAGAGTGAAGTAAGGCAGAAAGAAAAATACCAATACAGTATACTAACGCATATATATGGAATTTAGAAAGATGGTGACAACCCTGTATGTGAAACAGAAAAAAGAGACACAGATGTATAGAACAATCTTTTGGACTCTGTGAGAGAGGGAGATGGTGGGATGATTTGGGAGAATGGCATTGAAACATGTATAATATCACATATGAAACGAATCGCCAGTCCAGGATCAATGAATGATACAGGATGCTTGGGGCTGGTACACTGGGATAACCCAGAGGGATGGTATTGGGAGGAAGGTGGGAGGGGGGTTCAGGATGGGGGGCACGTGTACACCTGTGGCAGATTCATGTTGATATATGGCAAAACCAATACAATATTGTAAATTAATTGGCCTCCAATTAAAATAAATTTATATTTAAAAAATAAAATAAAAATAAAATTCTTATGAAGAAATTAATAATAATAATAATAATAATAATGAGCCAGAAGCTTATATAATTTGGATTGCTCCCTTTAAGGAAAATGGTACAACATTTTTGGGCTTCTCCTAGGGCCTTAGAAGGAGCCTGTGCAAATGAGGAATACCAAAACTTAAGGTGCATTAGCTTTGTAGAAAATGCAAATCTGACCAAATGTAACAGGTAAATCTTGTTCAGACCTTCATTTAAACAAACTAGCATTTGTTGGACAAAATGTACAAAGTTTTTTAATACAGTCAGGAAATTATGAGTATAGATTAGGTTTAGCTAGAAAACAAATTTTGGTAAAAATTTAAGAAAAATCCAAAATCTTTCTGTACATTAATATAAAACTAGAGTTTCTAGATTTGTTTACTAAAAAGGACAAGCAGTTTTCCTATAATTTTAGAAGTTCTCAGGATAGTTAAGTGGTAGACTTGAAACTATGGACTTTTGTTGTAGGAAACTGTATTTATTATATTATTAGAATAGAAAACAGGGGGGTTGCACTTAAAATTATTGTTCCTACAGCTTCCTAGGTGGCTCAGCTGGTAAAGAATCTGCCTGAAATGGAAGAGACCTGGGTTCAATCCCTGGGTTGGGAAGATCCACTGGAGAAGGAATAGGCTACCCACTCCTGTATACTTGTCTGAAGAATCTCAAGGACTGTATAGTCCGTGGGGCCGCAAAGAGTTGGACACAGCTGAGAAATTTTCACTTCACTTCTTCACAGTTGAAAAATGGTTTTTTTACCTACCAGTCTTGTGAAAATTAACCAACTGATTATGAATTCACAGTCATGTTTTCTTTGATGCAGCTGGTAAAAAACCACTGTTCAGATTCTTCTCCTAAAATTAGGAACACAGCTACTAAGCATCTGCCTTGGAAAATAACTTGAAAAACCCCCAAAAAGGATAAAAAGGAGCAGCAGTGGGTGATTTATATTAGTTCTTTTAAACTCCATTAAGGAATTTGTCCTTTTAACCTAAAGATATGAGAACGGTTCAGAATATTAAGCCAGGAAGTTACAGGATCAGACTGAACATTAAAAAGACCATGAATTTTTTAAATTTAAATGTGGTACTTTGGACACATATGTTTATTTCTGTTTTTCCCAATGTGTAAATAAAACTCCAATAATGAAATTTTAAAATAATTAATCCCCAAGGATAAGAACAGGAGAAGAGATGACAGCAAAAAGAAGAGTGAACAAAATCATGGAATTAGAATGACTAGAAGAAAATTAACAGAGTTAATGAATTTGCAGTGACTGAAACCAGGCATGGAAGTGAGAATAGCAGTGCAAATCAACTTACTCCAGAACCCCTGAAATTTTGGCTTTTTTAGAATATTGTTTCCTTCTCCAGAAATTTATATTTATCCACATTTAGTGTAGAACTTGCATTTCTAGTTATTTAATCTTATGCATGCTCATTGTGACCCTATAACTGTAGCCTTCAAGACTTCTCTGTTCATGGAATTTTCCTGATGAGAATACTGGAATGGGTTGCCATTTCCTCCTCCAGGGAATCTTCCACACCCAGGGATAGAACCTGTGTCTCCTGCATTGCAGACAGATTCTTTACCACTGTGCCACAGGGAAGCCCAAATCTTATTATTGTTTATTTGAGCCTAGGAGTTTTAAATTGTTCTTATGAATATTTGTTCTTTCTCTCATTCTCTCTCTGTTTCCACTGAATTTCCTAATTATGCTGATACTTACAAAGTATATGGGCTTCCCTAGTGGCTCAGATGGTAAAGAATCTGCCTGCAATGCGGGAGACGAGGGTTTGATCCTTGGGTAGGGAAGATCTCCTGAAGAAGGGAATGGCAACCCATTTCAGTATTCTTGCCTGCAGAATTTTGTGGACAGAGGAGCCTGGCAGGCTATAGTCCATGCAGTCACTAAGAGTCAGACATGACTGAGTGATTGAGTGGCTAACTTACTTATACAGTATGTAAATTTTGGAAAATCTCTGAATAATATTATGCCTTTCTTCTCTCATCTGAAAACATGAATACAATGCAGAAAATCAAAGGGCTCCTGAGAAGATTTTCAGCTAGTACATATAAAGCACTTATGGCTGTGCTGGACAAAGAAATGACCAACAGACATGTAGTTCTATAGCTGTCCATGTAAAGAAATTTAATATGTAAAAAAGATGGCAAGTCAAATCAGTGAAGGAAATTGGGTTATTCAATAGAGTTTAAGCGTAATTAGCTATCCAATTATTTTTTAAATACTAATTTTAGTGCTCTATCACATAGCAATCACAGGAATTAATTTAACACTCCAGTATTCTTGCCTGCAGAATTCCATGGACAGAGGAGCCTGGGAGGCTACAGTCCATGTGGTCGCAAAGAGTCAGACATGATTGAGTGGCTAACTTGCTTATAAGATATATGGATTTCGGAAAATCTCTGAATAACATTATGCCTTTCTTCTCTCATCTGAAAACATGAACACGACGCAGAAAATCAAAGGGTTGCTGTGAAGATTTTCAACTAGTACATATAAAGCACTTATGGCTGTGCTGGACAAAGAAATGACCAATAGACATGTAGTTCTATAACTGACCATGTGAAGAAATTTATTATGTGATCAAGATGGCAAGTCAAATCAGTGAAGGCAATTGGGTTATTCCATAGAGTTTAGGCTGAATTAGCTATCCAATTATTTTTTAAGTACTAATTTTAGTGCTCTATCATATAGAAATCACAAGAATTAATTTAACACTCCAGTATTCTTGCCTGGAGAATTCCATGGACAGAGGAGACTGATAGGCTACAGTCCATGAGGTTGCAAAGAGTCAGACATGACTGAGCGACTTTCACTTTGACTTTTCACAGAGCTAAATGTGATTTGGGGCGGGGGGGGGGGGGTGCCTGGAAAATGTGAGGTTTGGATGGGAAAATGAAGAGAAAATAACTATAAAGGTGAGGTGGGGCAGTGAAATAGAGGCATTTATGTTAATAAGATAGGAAAATCAGTCTGAAACAGGACACATAACACACAGAAAAGATTGAAATATTGAATTACTTCAGTACTTAAGGTTTTACAATACAAAAAACACCATGAACAAAGTTAAAAGATATTCAAGATTTAGAAGAAAAATGTTTATAAAATATATATTATGCAGGATTTATACCCACAATATATAAAGAAAATAAGCAATACTAAAACTACAAAATAATCAACATGAATATGGATAAGACACTCTAGCTGCTTTAAGAGGCTATCAGCAAGATTCCCAAAGATATCCGGGTTCCTGGTCAATGAATCAAGTCTACAGCTCTTGTCTGGAAATATACTGGATCAGGCTAGACTAGGATAAAAGGCTAAGGATAATAATTATGCTGTTGTCTGGGTATATGCTGCTTCAGTCTTAGTCATTCTTAGAACTACAAAACTATGAGATGAATGGTGACCATGCTCATAAGAGATGTGGATGGCTTTCATCCACATTGGCCTCTACATTCATACAGCCATCTCAGCCTGACTTATGAACTGGTGAATCTGGAGGGAGCAGTTCATTTTCCAGAAATTCTGACCTTCATAGTTCAGGCTCTTTATCCGTAACCATGAACACAGAGGAAAAGCTTTGGAGGACTCTGAACATTGGACCTCCACTTTCCTGCATAATGGTGCTGATCCCTCCTTGAGGTATTCTGATGGTCTTCCCTCTCTATTCTTAGAAAATGTTCATCTGATATGACTTATCCACATTCTTTGAATACACCATGCTAATTCCTTTATGAAATACACTCAGTTTTGTTAAAGAATAGAGAGTGATCTAAGGAGGGAGAAAATTGAGCAATAATATGAGACAGTAGGTCCTTGTTTATTATTGATTTTATATATAGTAGTGTGTATATGTTAATCCCAACCTCCTAATTTATCCCTCCACCCCCAGCTTTCTCTTTCAGTACCAATATGTTTATTTTCTAAGTCCAAATTTATTTCTGTTCTGTAAATAAGTTCATTTGTATTTTTTTTCAGATTCCACATATAAATGATATCATACTTGTCTTTGTCTGACTTACTTCATGCAGTATGATAATTGCTAGGTTTATCCCTGTTGCTGCAAATGACTATCATTCTTCGTTATGGATGAGTGATATTCCATTGTTTGTAGGTACCACATCTTCTTTATCCATTCATCTATTGATGGACATTTAGGTTGCTTCCATGTCTCAGTTATTGTAAATAGAGTTGCAACAAACATTGGAGTACATGCATATTTTCAAATTATGATTTTCTCTGGATATATACCTAGAGTGGGATGGCTGAGTCATATTGCAGATTTTTAAGATTTTTAGAGTTTTTAAGGAACATCCATACTCTTCTCCATAGTAACCTCACCAGTTTTCATTCCCACTGGTAATGTACGGGGGCTTCCTTCTTTGCAGACCCTCTCGAGCATTTACTGTTTGTAGACTTTTTGATGATGCCATTCTGAATAGTGTGAAGTGATTCTTCACTGTGGTTTTGATTTGCATTTCTCTACTAATTAGTGATGTTGAGGTCAAGTTTTTCAGAGAGTATCTGGACCTCCCCTGAGTGAGGGAGACTCTTGCTAGCCTTTGGTATTGTAGAGATTTCCTCACCTTGTGCAAGTTCTCCATACTTGCAGTATTTTCCATGTTTGCTAAAATTACTAGAATCTCAGAAAAGGTGTGAAAATAATAAAAACATTGCATTAGTGCTATAGAATTCAGGGAAGGAGACAAAGAGTGGTTTTCCATCGCCTGGCAGCTGATTTGTGAATAAAGGTGTCAGGAAGAGGAAGGAGGTGAGAGCAGGAATTAAAAAAAGAAATCTGGTATTGACCCTAAGCACAGAATGAAGAGAAAATGTCTTCTAGGAAGGTGGTCCTGAGGAAGCCTGTTGGAAGCATCAGTGAGAAGGGATCTCAGATGCTCCTATGTTGGGTTCATGGTCCTCAAATTTCACTCACAATGAGACATGACACTTAAAAATGGATACTCATTATTTTATTGGTGAATTGAAGATAAACTGACTTATTCCAATGTCATGGCTTTGTGAAGGACTAGTATCTTCGTATTCATTTTCTGGGGGAAAATAAAGGAAGTTCAGACAAGATCGGCAGGGGATATCTATGCCTGTTACTAATTGAAGAAAAGTGGGTGAGAGCTTACAATATCTCCATCTTGTTTTCCTCATTTTCTCTTTCTTTCCTAATTTCTTTTTGTTTATGATGGATATGTACCTAACAGACAATGAACTCTACAGTTTTGCTTGCAAAATGAATTTTTAAAGATTCTTCTAAGGTTATCTTTTAATGACTGTGGATAATGTTCAAGTATGTATTTACAAAGACATTTACTGCAATATATCCTATAATAACAAACAAAAATGAAACCATCCTACATGTCCATTGATGGAATTTCATTAAAGTAATCATGGCATAGCCAGACAATGGATAGTGTAGATTGGTAAAACAGAACAATAACCAAAAAAACCAGAATCAAATAAATCCACATAGTTCTATGAACTAATATGGAAGTTTTTCAAAAAGTGGGTTATTTTAAATGAGAAGCATATAAACCTGTACATAAAAATATGATATCATTTATGGATAAAAAAGATCATATATATTCAAACAGACACAAATGTTTTCAAGAGGATAGTCAAGAGAGTTAACCATGGTGGCTTTTTGAGAAGGAAATGGAGAGGTAGGGTATCCTATGCCTTCAACAGTTAGCCTCATACTTAATGTTTAATTTTTTTCTAACTTAAGTATATATTCAGTTCAGTTCAGCCACTCAGTTGTGCCCGGCTCTTTGCGACCCCATGAACCCCAGTGCACCAGGCCTCCCTGTCCATCACCAACTCCCAGCGTCCACCCAAACCCATGTCCACTGAGTCAGTGATGCCATTCAACCATCTCATCCTCTGTCGTCCCCTTCTCTTCCTTCCCTCAGTCTTTCCCAGCATCAGGGTCTTTTTCAACGAGTCAGCTCTTCACATCAGGTGGCCAAAGTATTGGAGTTACAGCTTCAACATCAGTCTTTCCAATAAACACCCAGGACTGATCTCCTTTAGTATGGACTGGTTGGATCTCTTTACAGTCCAAGGGACTCTCAAGAGAAGCAATAGTTTTAAACTATGTAACATTTGGCAATAAAAATGTATAGTATCATTTAGCAGGTACACTGGATCTACCAGGTCTGGTCTGGTGGAAACCTGAGATGGGAAATGTTTGAATCTGAGAAGGACAGAAGAAGATCAAGAGAGAATCAAGATCTGCTTCCTCATTACTGAACAACTTTAAGGCAAGTAATGGTTATGGAAAAAACAACTTGGGGTTCGTGTTTTTCAAAATTGGATGTACCATGGATATCTTATTAAAAACACAAAGTCCTACTACCCTATTCCAGATATCTGAATAGAAATCTCTAGAACTGGGATCCAGGACTATGCAGTATCTATGTGGTTCCAGTTGACTCAGTGACTCACTTAAGTTTGAGATCTGTAAGGGTTAGGGCCCTTGATGGAGAGTAAGCTTGATTCATGCTTGTCATTGAATTCCAGATTACTGGGGTAGTGGGCCTTGAGGAGGTCATTGTGATTCACGCCCTGGGAGTGGTAGTCCCTGTTTCTTCCTAAGACAGGTGTGGGAGAAGAGCAGGGACCAAGACCTCTTTGTGATAGTGGTCTCTGTTGAGGATGACCATTTTGTAAGTGTGGTCTCCGCTGAAAATCACCATCTTGTGGAAGTGGTCTCCGTTGAGGTTCAGCACCTTGTGGGGGTGGTTGTTGCCGAGGTTGACCTTCTTGTGGTTGGGGGTTCTCTGCTGAGGTTCACCATCTTGATTTCACCATTAGAATGGAGTCTAGATGGTAGTGCACCAGATCCCCCAGAGAGTGGTCTCTGAAACTGTTCAAAAGAGCCCTAATCTGGGTTCTCTACATCTGTAGAATACAGCACAGGAATAGAGGAACTTGATGTTGGAAGGCTCCCCTCTCATTTTGATCTCTGGTCACCTTATAGAGTCTCTTTCTCCCAGGACCTGCTTCTGAACTACCAACTTCCATCCTACCCTCAGCTTCATTTTGCATTATTCCTGTTCATCCATATACTAATGATATTGAATTGTAATTTGGTATTCTTGAGACAAACATGTGTCTTCAATTTCACAAAAAAAGAAGGTGCTAGGTATCTTAGAATTCTCAGAAGATGCCTCCAAATACAGAAGAAGAGCAAAGGGATTATCCATGCAATTATGTTGTCATGTCAGTTATATTTTGGGTCACTGACATACTGTAACAACTATGATTTCAAGTCTAGCCAGTTGAGTGCATATGTAGAACCATCTGTTCTGAGACAAGGTGGAGCAATAATAAGAGTGAGAGAAAGACAACCTGATGGTCCACACAGGAAAAACTGAATAACCATAGGCATATTATATAACTACAGGGACACAGTTGAGCAGAGAAATATAAAGGAAACGTACCCAAAGTCCATTTCTTTGCATTTTTCCTTAAACTGTATATGCAGAAGACATAAGAGATGCGGGTTAAATCCCTGGGTTGGGAAGATCCCCTGGAGAAGGGAATAGCAATCCACTCCAGTATTCTTGCCTGGAGAATCCCCATGGACAGAGGAGCCTGGTGGGCTGCAGTCCCTGGGGTCGCAAAGATTCTGACATGATTGAACCAAAATAGCACAGCAAAGACAGAAATATTGGGAAAGAAGAAAATAGTTGAAGGGTTGGTTCTCAGGAGTCATTTCTGCACAAAGGGAAATGGCAGCATACTCCTGTGTCATCCAAGATAGACATCTGGGCTATTCAAGTTAGGGCCATGCTCATAGTCCTGAGATCAAGATTGAGTAAAGGGTTGCCTATGCCTTTAGGAGCTCAAACATTAATCAGTTTTTGATCAAAGACTGATGCAAGCAAGATGCCAGAGAAATGAAAAGTTGTTAAGGTTAAAAAAAAATTGAGGATTAATTGAATTTTACAGTACATGCAGCTGAGAAACCTTCACTGTTGTCTTCTAGGGAAAGAAGCAGAAGATGAAAGACAAAGTAAGTACTAAATCCTTCAGGGCCAACAACTATTCTCCAGGGAAAGGGATGCTTCAAACACTCATATTCCCTAAGTTAACTTGTCAATCACTATCTGTGATACTTTTGCAAAGGGAGGAAGATCTGAAGGGATGGCAGGGTTGCTCCTGTGCTGAGGATCAACCACAAACTCAAAAGAAGAGAGACCCTTTTATCCTCCCTGCTGCTGCTACTGCTAAGTCGCTTCAGTCATGTCCAACTCTGTGTGACCCCATAGACGGCAGCCCACCAGGCTCCCTCATCCTTGGGATTCTCCAGGCAAGAACACTGGAGTGGGTTGCCATTTCCTTCTCCAATGCATGAAAGTGAAAAGTGAAAGTGAAGTTGCTCAGTCGTGTCCGACTCTTAGTGACCTCATGGACTGCAGCCTACCAGGCACCTCCATCCATGGGATTTTCCAGGCAAGAGTACTGGAGTGGGTTGCCATTGTCTTATCCTCCCTAGGATCCCTCAAACCCTAATCCTAATTTAGGTTAAGTGCTGGGGCATTTCACTGTCATGTTCTCATACATCTCTGCCTCTTACATCTTTTAACATGCTTTCTCAGGGTGGGGCAACAGGTGTAAACTTGGAGATACAATCTTGACCGTAGTGGGCACAGTGCATTGAAACAGTGGATTTGGGTGGGAGTAAAATAAGAGCACTGGGCACTGAACTCTCTATATCATCATGTGGAGACAGAGGGATTTATTATGATAATCTCTTTCTGAAATAGCCCTGAATGGGTTTCACCACCTCCATCCATCTGGCATCTCCTAGCAAGGCCACCTTCATCCCCTGCCTACTTCAGTTACCATAATATCTTCCTGAGAGAACTTCTCTGTTCCAGTCTTGCCTTTTTGCAAAGCATCCTTCTTAACACAGTCAGGAAGACTTTTGTAAAAATGTAAATTTTGCTTTGTCTTTACTCTGGTTTAAGTTGTGTCTTGGGCTCAAATTGTACTTTAAATAAAATGTGAGGACTTGGCATCAATGAGGATGTGAAGGGCCTTATCCTTGTCTTAAGAACTTTGAAGGTTCACTTTTCTTTTTATTTATGTCCCCTCCTTACCAAGCTTCCTCATTGCAGTGTCATCTCCCAATCCCAAGCAAAATCTCAGTAACCTTGCCCCTTATTCTTACCAGAAATGGGGTCTTGAGGTGAGCTCAGAGCTATCAAGGCCACTGAGAGTAGGATCAGCAGAATCTTGGAGGAAGCTCTGGAATATTCTCAGCCCTGTGCTGGAAGAAACCAGGCAACTTCCTTCATAAAGGGGAGCAGAACAATGTTAACTCTGGGTTCTATACTGAACAGTCCTAGTCACCAGGTTTTGTTGTTGTTCAGTTGCTCAGTTGTGTCCAACTCTTTGCCCACCCCATGGACTGCAGTATGCCAGGCTTCCCTGTCCTTCACCATTTCCCAGAGCTTGCTCAAACTCTTGCATTGAATCAGCGATGCTATCCAACTATCTTGTCCTCTGTCATCCCCTTCTCCTCCTGCCTTCAATCTTTCCCAGCATCAGGCTCTTTTCTAATGAATCAGCTCTTCGCATCAGGTGGCCAAAGTGACCAGGTAGACACAGTTATAGTTGGGACTTATCCCAGCAGGATGGAGTGGGTAGGCTGTGCCTACTGTCTCATTTCCAAAAGATGCAGCATTCAACTTTGAGGGAACTATGTCTAAGCAGTCAGCACTGATAATAGGATTGTTCTGTGATATTTGATTTTCACTGGGTTCCCTGGGACTTTGTCTTATCATGTATTTTTCATGTGTTTATGTGTCTGTATGGGGGTTGACAGTGATCCTATAGCCCAAAGTGAAGTTGGTCAACGTCTCTGGCCATTATTATGGCCAAAGTCCATAATTCATGTATTTTGGGAACCTGATATATCATATGGTACATAAGATGTATAGCAAAATAGTTTGATGATATAGAGATCATCTCTGTTTATCTTTGAAATGTACACATGGAAAGTAGAAGGTTGACCCTGTGTCTGCTCAGACTCTGAGGTTGTCTAAGATTCGTTGGTTCTAATAGAGAAGCTTAGTGTTGTTGAACAAATATGACCTAAGACTTTGTATTCTTATCAGTATTCTTGGGATTTATAGTATTTAGGGAAACAAAGGTAGACACAAAATCCACCATAGGTTATTAGGACAGAACATGATGAATACCTAGTCCCTTATACAATTCGTGTTATTTTACGTTTTTTGAGACTTCTTCCATGCTCTTTCCCTTTTCTGAAATCTTCTATAAGAGTTTGTTTGGCTTCACCTCTGCTGCAAAATATTTTTAACCACCCTTTGACTCTGGCCACCACTGACAGTAGTGGCAACAATTATGCTCTCTAACACGACAGTCTACTACTCCCTTCAAATCCTCAGTTGCATTGCCTTGATCCTCTATTTTCCTGTCAGTGTGCATGTGAAAAAATGGTTTGTTTTTTTTTTCAGATTGTTATATAACACGGGGAATTTTCTGTAGAATATTTTGACACTCATTTGTCCCCATTTTCTGTCTGAAATTATTTGGTGATATTTTCTCTGCTTAATCAATGCTCCTTGTGTTTCTTTTAGCTTTTATATGTGGTGGTTTTGCTGTGCATTTGTGGGGAATATTTATTAGACCACTAAATTAGGAACTATTCTAGCTTCTCTGGTTTGGTTCATTTTAATTTAAAAAATTTGGTGACAAAAATTTATTTGCAAAATTTTTTTGATTATGTGCATTCTGCTTTTCAGTTGCTTGCTAATCTGTTATATTTAGCAGTCATCCCTCCCTCCTTTTATTTGGTGACTGGAATTATTAATACTATCAGTTGGAACTTATTTCAGAACTATTAGTACTATAACTTACGTTCTTATTCAGATTTTGAGCGAGTGGTAATTTTAAAATAGTGTCCTTGGAGTATCACAAGGACTGTCACATGGCTGGAAATCCTAAGAACAGTGCCCTGGACCAGTGTGGATAATCCAGTAGGTTCCTGTGCCTGCATATGAGTGTCTTGGTCTTTCTGAAAGGTTGCAGATAATATTACTGGAAGGCTTCCTAATACAATGGATTTTTCTACAGATAAAAAACCCTTGTGCCCATGCAGGGTGACTGTGCAGATTGTTTTCCTTCTCTGGCGTAATAATGGATGTATTTGGAAAAGGGACTGTATCTGCAGTGGCAATGTAAGAAAGTTATGTGGCTGTGTGGTGAGGCAAATGGTTCCAGCTAGGCTTGGTGGAAGAAAGGGAGTAGTTTTAGAGATAAGCAGAGACCCCCTTATGGTATTGGAGTGACTGTTTATGGTTTCCTCAGACAATAATTTGAAAAGGAAACTGGAGACAAACTAGTCCTCACCAGGTAGCTTTTGGTAGACATTCCACCAAAAAGGAGAAGGGTCAGAGATAAGGAGGAGAGGGAAGTGGCAGCCAACTTGAGTGGGGGCTGTGAAGGGGCAGTCCTGCTGGAAGGCAGGCTTACCTTCCACATTGTGAGAACTGGAAAAGAGCAGGTGACTCTTCAAAATGTCACTCAGTTCAGAACCTTTCAATAACCTTTTCCAGTGTCAGCCATGCAGGTAAGAGATTAGTGTGCTGTGACAGGAAAAATATCAGCCTTGAACTCACTAAACAGAACAAAAACATAGGAAACAGAAGAGCTGGAAGAGGAGGCTGTCCATCAGGAAGGGCAAGGAAGAAGCAAAGAGCATGACTTCAGCACAAGCTTAGGTAATTGAAAAGGAGCAGAAGCTCTCAAGCAATGCATTTGCCTCCTAATATGGATGCTTAACTTGACATGTGCCAAGGAGAATTCCTAATTTCCTTCCCTGAAACCTGCAAACTTCTCTCAGTTGAAAACAGATGTTTCACACCCTCAAGATACATATTAATCAAATTAATGAAGATCAAAATCAAAGAACAAATATTAAAAGCAGCAAGGGAAAAACAACAAATAACTCATGAGGATTCCCATAAGGATAACAGCTGATCTTTAAGTAGAAACTCTTCAAGCCAAAAGGGAATGGCAGGACATAATTAAAGTGATGAAAGAGAAAAACCTACAACCCAGATTATGGTACCCAGCAAAGATCTCGTTCAAATATGAAAGAGAAATCAAAAGTTTTACAGACAAGCAAAAGCTCAGAGAATTCAGCACCATTAAACCAGCTCTTCAACAAATGCTAAAGGATCTTCTCTAGACAGGAAACACAGAAAAGGTTTATAAACTCGAGCCTCCCCCCCAAAACAACAACAACAACAAACTAAATGACAATGGGATCATACCTATCAATAATTACCTTAAATGTAAATGGGCTGAATATCCCAACCAAAAGACAAAGACTGGATGAACGGACACAAAAACAAGACTCCTATATATGCTGTCTACAAGAGACCCACCTCAAACCTAGGGACACATACAGACTGAAAGTGAAGGGCTAGAAAAAGATATTTCATGCAAATGGAGACCAAAAGAAAGCAAGAGTAGCAATACTTATATCAGATAAAATAGACTTTGAAATAAAGGCCATGAAAAGGGACAAAGTAGGACATTACATAATGGTCAAAGGATCAATCCAAGAAGATATAACAATTATAAATATATATGCACCCAGCATAGGAGCACCAAAATATGTAAGGCAAATGCTAACAAGTATGAAAGGGAATATTAAGAGTAACACAATATTAGTGGGAGACTTTAATACCCCGCTCACACCTAGGGATAGATCAACTAAACAGAGAATTAGCAACAAAACACAAACTTTAAATGATACAATGAACCAGTTAGATCTAATTGATATCTATAGGACATTTCACCCTAAAACAATGAATTTCACCTTTTTTTCAAGTGCACACGGTACCTTCTCCAGGATAGATCACATCCTGGGCCATAAATCTAGTTTTGATAAATTCAAAAAATTGACAAGCATCTTTTCTGATCACAATGCAATAAGATTAGATGTCCACTACAGGAAGGATTGAAGCTGAAGCTGAAACTCCAACACTTTGGCCACCTCATGCGAAGAGCTGACTCATTGGAAAAGACTCTGATGCTGGGAAGGATTGGGGGCAGGAGGAGAAGCGGATGACAGAGGATGAGATGGCTGGATGGCATCACTGACTTGATGGATGTGAGTCTGAGTAAACTCTGGAAGTTGGTGATGGACAGGGAAGCCTGGCGTGCTGCGATTCATGGGGTCACAAAGAGTGGGACATGACTGAGCGACTGAACTGAACTGATGCCTGCCATAGTGTAAGGTACAGAGTAGGCACTCAATTCATGTTAATTTTCTCAATGTCCTCAAGTCCCCAACTACCAACTGTTGCTGTAATCAAATAAGCAGGGCCAATCCTACCATATACGAATATCTGCTAGCACTGCCTTCTACATATACCATACTGAGCGACTGAAATGAACTGAACTGAACAGGAAAAAAGCTAATAAAATACAAACATATGGAGGCTAAACAACACACTTCTGAATAACCAACAAATGACAGAAGAAATAAAAATATGCATAGAAATGAGTGAAAATGAAAACACAACAACCCAAAACCTATTGGAATCAGTAAAAGAAGTGCTAAGGGGAGGGTTCATAGCAATACAAGCCTACCTCAAGAAACAGGAGGGAAATCAAATAAATAACCTAACTGTACACATAAGCAACTAGAAAAAGAAGAAATCAAGCATGCCAGAGTTAGTAGAAGGAAAGAAATCATAAAAATTAGGGCAGAAATGAATGAAAAAGAAACAAAAGAGACCATAGCAAAAATCAACAAAGTTAAAAGCTTGGTTCTTTGAGAAGATAAATAAAATTCACAAACCATTAGCCAGACTCATCAAGGAAAAAAAGGAGAAGAATCAAATTAACAAAATTAGAAATGAAAATGGAGAAATCACAACAGACAACACAGAAACACACAGGATCATAAGAGACTACTATTAGCAATTATATGCCAATAAAATGGACAACTTAGAAGAAATGGACAAATTCTTAGAATAATATAACTTTCCAAAACTGAACCAGGGAGAAATAGAAAATCTTAATAGACACATCACAAGAACATAAATTGAAACTGTAATCAGAAATCTTCCAACAAACAAAAGACCAGGACCAGATGGCTTCACAGCTGAATTCTACCAAAAATTTAGAGAAGAGCTAACACCTATTCTACTCAAACTCTTCCAGAAAATTGCAGAGAAAGGTAAACTTCCAAACTCATTCTATGAGGCCACTATCACCCTAATACCAAAACCTGGCAAAGATGCCACAAAAAAAGAAAACTACAGGCCAATATCACTGATGAACATAGATGCAAAAATAGTTAACAAAATTCTGGCAAACAGAATCCAAAAACATATTAAAAAGATCATACATCATGACCAAGTGGGCTTTATTCCAGGGATGCAAGGATTCTTCAATATTTGCAAATCAATGTGATATACCACATTAACAAACTGAAAGATAAAAGTGGTATAATTATCTCAATAGATGCAGAGAAAGTCTTTGACAAAAGTTAACATACATTTATGATAAAAACCCTTGAGAAAGCAGGCATAGAAGGAACATACGTCAACATAATAAAAGTTATATATGACAAACTCACAGCAAACATTATCCTCAATGGTGAAATATTGAAAGCATTTCCCCTAAAGTCAGAAACAAGACAAGGGTTCCTACTCTCACCACTACTATTCAACATAGTTTTGGAAGTTTTAGCCACAGCAATCAGAGAAGAAAAAGGAAATAAAAGGAATCCAGATTGGAAAAGAAGAAGTAAAACTCTGTTTGAAGATGACATGATCCTCTACATAGAAAACCGTAAAGACACCACCAGAAAATTACTAGAGCTAATCAATGAATATAGTAAAGCTGCAGGATATACAATCAACACACAGAAATCCCTTGCAATCCTATACACTATCAATGAGAAAACAGAACAAGAAACTAAGGAAACAATTCTATTCATCATTGCAATGAAAAGCATAAAATACTTAGGAATAAATCTACCTAAAGAAACTAAAGACCTATATATAGAAAACTATAAAACACTGGTGAAAGAAATCAAAGAGGACACAAATAGATGGGAAAATGTACCATGTTCATGGATCAGAAGAATCAGTATAGTGAAAATGAGTATACTACCCAAAGCAATCTATAGATTCAGTGCAATCCCTATCAAGCTACCAATGGTATTCTTCACAGAACTAGAACAAATAATTTTACAATTTTTATGGAAATACAAAAAAAAAAACTCAAATAGCCAAAGCAATCTTGAGAAAGAAGAATGGAACTGGAGGAATCAATCTCCCTGACTTCAGGCTCTACTACAAAGCCATAGTCATCAAGACAGTATGGTACTGGCACAAAGACAGAAATATAGACCAATGGAACAAAATAGAAAGCCCAGAGATAAATCCATGCACCTATGGACACCTTATCTTTGACAAAGGAGGCAAGAATATACAATGGAATAAAGACAATCTCTTTAACAAGTGGTGCTGGGAAAACTGGTCAATCACTTGTAAAAGAATGAAACTAGAACACTTTCAAACACCATACACAAAAATAAGCTCAAAATAGATTAAAGATCTAAATGTAAGACCAGAAACCATAAAACTCCTAGAGGGAAACATAGGCAAAACACTCTGATGTGAATCACAGCAAGATCCTCTATGACTCACCTCCCAGAATATTGGAAATAAAAGCAAAAATAAACAAATGGGACCTAATTAAATTTAAAAGCTTTTGCACAATGAAGGAAACCATAAGCAAGGTGAAAAGACAGCCTTTAGAATGGGAGAGAATAATAGCAAATGAAGCAACTGACAAAGAATTGATCTCAAAAATATACAAGCAACTCCTCCAGCTCAATTCCAGAAAAATAAGCAACCCAATCAAAAAATGGGCCAAAGAACTAAACAGACATTTCTCCAAAGAAGACATATAGATGGCTAACAAACACATGAGAAGATGCTCAACAACACTTATTATCAGCAAAACACAAAACAAAACCACAATGAGGTACCATCTCACTCTGGTCAGAATGGCTGCTACCCAATTAAAATAAATAAATTTATATTTTTTTAAAAAAGTCTCCAAACAATAAATGCTGGAGAGGGTGTGGAGAAAAAGGAACCCTCTTACACTGTTGTTGGGAATGCAAACTAGTATAGCCACTATGGAGAACAGTGTGGAGATTCCTTAAAAAACTGGAAATAGAACTGCCATTTGACCCAGAAATCCCACTGCTGGGCATACACTCCAAGGAAGCCAGAATTGAAAGAAATACGTGTACCCCAGTGTTCATCACAGCACTGTCTACAATAGCCAGGACATGGAAGCAACCTAGATGTCCATCAGCAGATGAATGGATAAGAAAGCTGTGGTACATATACACGATGGAATATTACTCAGCCATTACAAAGAATACATTTGAATCGGTTCTAATGAGGTGCATGAAACTAGTGCCTATTATACAGAGGGAAGTAAGCCAGAAAGAAAAACACCAATACAGTATATTAATGCATATATAAGGAATTTAGAAAGATGATAATGATGACCCTATATGTGAGACAGCAAAAGAGACACAGATGTAAAAAGCAGACTTTTGTACTCTGTGGGAGAAGGCGAGGGTGGGATGATTTGAGAGAATAGCATTGAAACATGTATATCACCATATGTGTAATAGATCACCAGTCCAGGTTCAATGCACAAGACAGGGTGCTCAAGGCTGGTGCACTGGGATGACCCTGAGGACTGGGATGGTGAGGGAGGTGGGAGGAAGGGTCAGGATAGGGAACACATGTACACCCATGGCTGATTCGAATGTATGGCAAAAACCACCACAATATTGTAGAGTAATTAGCCTCCAATTAAAAAAATTTTTAATGGCAAAAAAAAACATAGCTGTTTCATAAAATAAAAATAAAAGGAGGAGCATCATCCATTTGTCTAAAAATTAATTGGGGATTCATTCTGGACCACTCATCCCCCATACTTCCCCATTAGCAAGTTCATTTGGCTGGGCCATAAAAATATACCCCAAATATGAGTTCATCAATAATGTCTACCATCAAAATATACTCCAAATATGAGTCCATCAATAATGTCTGCCAAAGGAACCTGCTGCAGGAGATGTTTCTTTCTTTCCTAAAGGAATGCAACAACCTCCCAGCTGGTCTCAGTAACATTCTTGCCCTCTGCCACATCCTGTGTCAGTTCTCCAACCAACAACCAGAGTTACCTTGAAAAAATACAAATTAGATCATATCACTTTCTTGCTTAAGAACCCCCAAGTTTTTTACACACGTTACAGGAGTGGTCAGGTATACATTTCTCACCTTAACTTTCAACAGCCATAATGTCTGTGACAGAAAAAGAGGCTCTAAAAGGGGCACAATACGACATCTAATCCTCCAACTCTGGGAAGTCAAATTAACAGGACTTGACAGAATTACCCTTGGTTATTTCACAAAACATGTGCTGGTTTTTTTATTGAGGAAAATCCAGTACTCTTTGTTTGTGGCAGAAATCTCTCACATTTTGTGTTTAGCAGTTAGTACTCTTTTTTTCCACTGAGATTATTTTGGTTCCAAATGCGACTGAACTGAACTGAACTGAACTACATAGGAATCACAAAAAAGTACTATTTTGAATGGATTAAAGAGGTAAATGTGATTTATTGCCTCAAAACAAATGTGTGTATATATGATGTTGAGGTAGAGAAGCAGGAAGGGAATGTATGTAATAGTGGGCTGGAGAATAGGGGTGTTTATGGTCGTAAGATAGACAAAACAGTCTGAACTAGGCCATAAAACACATAGACATAAAAGAAAAAAGAGGCTTAATTACATCAAAATTTGAAGTATTTATAATTAAAAATATTAAAAGACATTCATATTAGGAACTAGGAGCAAATATTTATAGAATATATCTCCTGCACTATGTGGATATCCATAATACATGATAAACCCAACAATAATAAAACTTCAAAAAATACAAAAATGAATAAATATGATTACAAATATGGCACACTAGCTGCTAGAAGAGACTCAGCAGGATTACCAAACCAAATGGGTTCTTGATCATTTTTTCAAATTTGTAGCTCTTTGTCTAGAAATGTGTTGCACCAGGCTAGACTAAGCTGAGAAGCTAAGGGTGAAAATTGTGTTCATGTCTGGCTGTATGCTTCCTTCCTCTGAAGTCATCTTGAGAACTGTTAAACTATGAGATGGATGGTGGCCCTACTCATCCATGCACATGCAAGTTGTGCATGGCTTTAATCTACAGTGACCTCTACACTCACACAGCCATCTCAGCCTGACTTGTGTACTGCTGAAACCTGGAGGCAGCAATTCATACTCCAGAAAAATCTGACCCTCACTTATTCAGATTCATCATCCAACCAGGAACACACTGCAAAGGCTTTGGCGGGGTCTGATCATTGCACCTTCACTGTCTTAAATGATAGTGATGATTGCTCTTTAGGTATTAATACTGTCTGCACTCTGTATTCTTGGAACAGTTTAGCCTCATATACTTTATTCAAAATGTGGTTTGAACTATCTTTCTACCAGTCAGAGATAGATATGAACTCTAAGTACATACACACAAGGACACATCAAAAGGTCAATAATCATACAAAAGGAATTTAACTCTCACTAATATCATGAAGAGAAACAATTAGATTAAGTATTTTTGTGTATATTTGAGTTACAGAAAGATAAAAGTAACAGATATCAAGGAATTGAGAGGATGTGAGCAAGCCAGTACTTTTCTTTAAATTATTATAGCTACCTTTGAGAGGTTAACACTTGCTACTTGCATACATTTTGACCCAGAATTTCAGTTTTGGTATATACTGGTTATATACAGAGTATTCTCCATAAAATACACAAAAATGAAAGTTCTTTGGAGGCACAGTGGATAAGAATCTGCCTGCCAATGCAAGGGACACAGAGTCGATCTCTGGTCCAGGAAGTTCTCACATAGAGTGGAGCAACTAAATCTATGTGCCACAATTACTGAGCCCATATGTTGTAACTGCTGAAGCCTGTGGATCTATAGCCTGTGTTCTGCAACAAAAGAATACACTGCAGTGAGAAGCCCGCACACTGCAACGAAGAGTAGCCCCTGCTTGCTGCAGCTAGAGAAAGCCCACATACATCAAAGACCCAGTGCAGCCAAACACAAATAAATAAATTTTTTTAAAGATAAGCCCACCTGGAGGAAAAGTGAGTCATTCGTTAACCATTTCAACAAAATCCTTCTTTTAAGGATATCTGCTTCCTTTCTTCTTCCATGTCTTTATACAACAAGGAGGGAGATATGTGTTCCTTTAGATTCTATGTAGAAGTTATGGTTGTATTTCTCTTTGAATTCAGAGAAAGAGCCACTGAAAGTTTCAGACCCCCTTATGTTGCTGACATAGTGGTGAACAGAATCTACGGACACTTGGACACAGAGATGGCAAGAAATGCCTTCTGTGGCTCTCATCACTGGAGACCAGAACCTGGGAGACACTCTCAGGCAAAAGACTGAAAGCAGTGCAGGAGACTTACAAATACACATTTTGGTAGACAATTCCTTGACCAGGCTTTGTCTCCAGGCTTTCTAAAGTTTAGAGTTATTGTGCTTAAAGAATCAAAGTTTTGCTCAGCTAAAAGAGGCATCCACAATTTTAACCAATACTATGCCTCCCCAGAGAAATTTGTATCATTGTGCTCAAAGTAGCACACACATGATCTTCATTGTCATGGTGTTTGTACCAGCAACCAAATTTTAAAAAGAAAGAAAGAAAGAAAGAAAATTATTTTATAAAACTTCTTTTTATGAAGCCAGAAGAATAAGATACTAGAAACCTGTGTGAATGTATTGCTGATTTTAAAGGAAACTAATGTACATGGGGAAAATTTTTTTTTAACTCACCTGTTAAGATCAGAGAAAAAGTTGAGCAACTATAAAGAGGAATGCAGGTAGTCAAAAAAAAAAAAGTTTGGAAACCCAATACCTCATTATGAAATTTTTAAATAAAATCAAGAAATCTAGTGAAGAACAGGCCTTAATTAAACAATAACAACAAAAATCCTCCAAAATGCATAACAAAAGCTACAAATGAAAGTTAAATACAGTGGCTGGATTAAGGAGAGAAAATATCAAAAAATAAGTTTCATGTACATGGTGGGGAGAATGAGTGTCAGAACATTCTAGACAAAATTCCCTGTGTTTAAGAATAATCTGAGAAAACATGTTCTAACATGGAAACTCACTGAAAAATATAAGATCAAGGCAATGAAACTGAAGATTTGAAAGGAATATAAGACCGTCTTTTGGGAGTTCATAAGTGTGGCTATTAAATTATCAGTGGAAGACAGGGAGGTTAAAAATATTTCATCACAGAAATAAGCCAAAAAGAATCTCGCAAAGAATCTAGAAAAGAGAAGTTCTAGAGATATAGAATAACATGCTCCATTCAAGGAGATGTATATTCATTTTCTTTAGTCCTACAAGTCCTGTTGTAGATTTTGTGTCTACCTTTGCTTTTACTAACTATTGCAAGTCCTAAGATATTGATAAGAATAGAATGTCTTAGGTTACCTTTTTGGACAGCTCCAATACTTTCCTATCAGAGACCAGATAGACCTGGATGATATCTGGTGGCCTGAAAAGACTGAGGGTCAGCCTTCTGCTGTCCACATGTGCCCAAGGATGCTATCCACATATATTTCATAAATAACCTGAAATGATCTCTATCATCAAAATGTTTTGCAATGTATCATATACATAGGTAAACAAATACCACAGTGATGGAGTTTGGGTGATATGAAGCCCAGAGATCACAGCCAAAACACACACAAATAATACTTGGAAGGACAAAGAAATGATTTCACCAAAAAGACTGAAAATCAAAGGATGACAGAACAATTCTAACATCTGTGCTGAATGCTTGGACATTCTCCCTCAAAAGCTTTGCCCACATCACATGTTGTACCTTTTAGAAATGACACAATAATAACATTCTATCCATTCCATCCTGCTGGGATTAGTCCCAGCTATAACCCTGTCTAACTGGTGACAAGATCTGCCCAGTACAGAATTCAAAGATGCCATTGTTATGATCCCTTTTATAAAGGAACCTGCCTGGCTTCTCCCATTGCAGAGTTGAGAGCAAATCCAGAGCTTCTTCCAAGATGCTACTGATCCTGCTCTCAGTGGCCTTGCTGGCCCTGAGCTCAGTTCAAGCTTCAGTTTCTGGTAAGAATAAAGGGGGAGGGTGCTGAGACTCTGCTTGGGGCTTGGGGGATCACACTACAGTGAAGAAGCTTGTAAAGAGGAGACATAAGTGAAAGATATGGCTGCAGGGTGCTTAAGCCAAGAGGAAGGTGCTTCACCTCCTCTATGATGTGAAGGCCTCAAACTTAGTACAACTGGAAATCAGCAGAGAATTTTTAAGCAGAGGAATGATAAATTAAGACTTTTCTCTGTGCTATGAAGGATGCATTGCAAAAAGGCAAGACTGGAACAGAGAAGTTCCCTCATGTGGATATTATGATAATCAGAGAAGGCACTGGATGAAGGTGGCCTTGCTAGGGGGTACCAGATGGATGGAGGAGGTGAAGTCCATTCAGAGATATTTTGGAGATAGAGCTGAGAGTAATAAATCTCTCTGTGTCTACATAGAGATATGGAGATTCCAGGGCACAGTGGTCTCATTTTATTCCCACCAATATTTAATATTTCAGAATGTTGTGCCCAATATGGCAAGATTGTATCTACATGTTTACTCCTGGTCCTTCTACCTTGAGAAGCCATGTTAATATAAGTAAAGTATTCCATAAATTGAGGGCAGAAGGACACTAAAACATAACGCTGAAATATGCCAGCACTTAACCTAAACTAGCATTTGGGTTTAAGGGATCCTAGGAAGGATAAAAGGCCTCTTTTGAGTTCAAGGTTGATCCTCAGCACAGTAATAACCCTGCCATGCCTTCATGTCCTCTTCCTTGTACAAAGGCATCACAGATGGTAGTTGAAAATTTATAATATCTTAGAGTATATACAGAGTGTGCCCTTTTCCTGTAGAACATTGTGAACCCTGGAGGATATAGGTTCATCTTCTGCTTCTTTTCCTAGAAAGCAGCAGTGAAGAGTCTCTGAGAACTGTATTAGGTAAGTTGCAATTAATCCTCCCTCATCTTTCTTTTTTTCATTAGCAAGTTTTCAGTTCTCTGGTGTCCTGTTATCATCATTATCTTGTGAAGAGTTATAATCACTGATAGAAACAATAAAGATAAAGGCAGTCCTTTCTAACTTTGGTCTTGGGGACCATGAGCAAGGCCCTAACATAAACAACACGATGTCTAGCCTGGATGACACTGGCTATGCTGCCTGTTCCCTCAGGCCAGAAATGATTGTTGAGAGAGGACAACAAAGGGAAGAAGTCACAGTTCTGACTCCTGCAGCCTACTGAGAGCCAACCCCTCAACTGACTGTTTCCTTCTTCCTCAGTATTCTTCTCTTTAAATGTGCGGTTTAGAAAAAATGCAAAGAAGCTAGGTCTGGTTCATTTTTAGCCTAGTTTTCTGCTCAGCTGTGTCACAGTACCTAATTAAAATTGGCAAGTTATTTAGTGATCCTGTGTAGGCCATCATGTTCTCTCTCTCTCCCTCCTTCTCTCTCTCTCTCTCCTTCTCTCTCTCTCTTACTATTGCTCCACCTGGTTTTAGAGCCAGAGGGTTCCATATACACTCTCCACAGGCCAGACTTGGAGTCACAGTTGGCAGGTTATGTCAGTGACCCAAAATATATCTGGCAGCATAACTGACATGATGAATCCCTTTGCTTTTCTTCTGTCCTTGTAGATATCATCTGCCAATTCTAAGATATCCATCACCTTTTTGCCAAATTGTTTTTCTCAAGAGCAAACAACTAAGACTCAGTGTCACTAGTATGTGGGTGAACAGGAGTACTGCAAAAACAAGTGAGTAGGAAGGAAGCTGGTAGTTGAGAGATGGATTTTGGAGGAAGGGACTGTCCGAAAAGTTTATGAGAGATCAAAATGACAGGGGAGCCTTCCATCACCTAGTTCCTCTTTTTTTGTGCCATACTCTGTAGATGAAACCAGCTCAGACTCAAGCTCGGATGAGGATGTTTTCATACTATCCCGTGGAAAACGCAGAGAACGCAGAGGATCACCACCTTCTCCTAATGATGAAAATGAAGATGAGGAAGCTCCACCAGGACCACCTCCACCAGCGCCACCTCCACCGAGACCACCCCCACCAAGTGATGAACCTCAGCCAAGTCCACCCTCACCAGAGGAGCAACCTGAGCAGAGTCCAGATGAAGACTCACCATCAGAGTAATCTGAAAGTCATTGTCAGGTATAGCTCCAGCTCACTCTCCATCAAGGGCCCTAACCCTACAGGTCTCACACTTTAGTGAGTCACTGAAGCAACAGAAAATATGTAAAAATTGCATAGTCCTGGACACAAGTTTTAAAGGTTTCTATTCAGAGAGTCTAAAAAAGGTAGCAAAACCTCATATTTATTGCAAGCTACCCAAGGTGATTCCAATTTTGAGACACAAGGATCATACATTGCCTTTTCCCCCAATGACCACCTGTCCTAAAGTGGGCTGGTGATGAGGAAGTACAGCCACGTTCTCCCTTGTCCTTCTCTCTTCTACTCCTCTGGTTCAATGACCCTCTCTTCTTAAGTTGCCACCTGACGGGCCTCTCAGGTCCAGGGTCCCTACTAAATGATACTTGAATTTTATGTTGCTAAATTTATCTAGCTAAAATATTTCCTTTTAAATTAGTATATGGTCAAGGTAAAAAAAAAAAAAAAACTGAACAGAAAAGTATGAGGCTAACTCTTAAAGGCATCCACATCCTACCTTCCCACTCCCTTCCCCAAAGGCCACCACAGTTAACTCTTGAACATCTTCTTGGAAACACTTACATCCCTTAAAACATAACTATACATTTAATCCACAAATGATGTCTTACTTTATGCAGATTAATGGGTTGCTTATTTGAAATAATATAGTTGTTAAAAAATATTCCTAACAGTTCATTGAGCTATATGGGTCCACTTAATAATCCTCATTTTGTTTACTTTTTAATTTTGCTGTTCCATTGTCTGCCTGTGCCATGATTTCTTTAACCAACCGTTTATCAATGGATGTTTAGGCCAGCTTCAGCTTTTCACTAGTTAAAAATTGGTTGCAGTAACCATCTTTGTAAACACATATTTGAACACTTTAAATAGTAACCAAGAGATTAAAAAGCTACGAACAACCTTTTATCTTGAAAGCAAGATTTTAGACCACATTATCCACTTGGTACATAAAAATGACAAATCAAAAGAAATTTGTAAGGAAACAGGAGAGGGAAGAAGAAGAGAAGGGAAATGTGGGCTCTTGGCTACTTCCCTCCACTGTTATCCGCAAGGATTAGAAACCACCTGCCCACTCTGTGTCAATCTCCTCTTTTGCTTTTCAGAGCATGAGTATGAAGATACCAGTCCTTCAGAAAGCCATGACATTGGAAGACATTTGTCTTCAGTTTACCAATAAAATAATCAGCATCCAGTTCCTAAGTGTCACGTCTCGTTCCGGGTGTTTGTGAGTCTGAAATTTGAGGGCCATAAACATCCAAGACCGATGTCTCATTGAAACTTCCAGCAGCATTCCTCCCGGACTGTCTTCTTAGAAGACATTTTCCCTTTGTTCTTTGCTTGGCGACCAGAATGTGTATCTCCTTTCTACCTCCTGTTGCCTCCCCCTTCCACCTGACACCTTTATTCAGAAGCCAGGTGCCTTTCCTGTCCTTTCCTGGTTTCTATTAGTACTAATGCAATGTTTTTTATTATTTTCACACCTTTCTAATAATTTTAGGGAAATAAAGAAATATTGCAAATATGAAGAAGTGGCAAGAGCTGAGAGAATCCTTAAAATTTCCAAAAGAATTTATCCTGGTTTCTAGTAAAATAAACGTGATTCTAGGTCCTTATTCCCTCAAGCCCATTACCACATCCCCCTCTTTTAAATCATTTCTCAGTTTTCTTTCTAAATCCTCCGCCTTTCTATACCAAAATGTGAGTCATTTTCATAAAGGAGATGGCGTTTTTTCTAAAAAGCAAGGAAAATTTGGGGTTCTTCAGACATGAGTTTATCTTATCTGCTTTTATTAGCTCTGGACTTTTAGAAAGCTACTTCAACTCTCAGAGCCTTAGTTTCCCTATCCATATAGTGAGGATAATATTAATGCCTACCCTGGGGCACGAAGAGTAACAAATACCATACATACAAACCTAGCAGAGGAACTTCCCTTGTTGTCCAGTATTTAAAACTCTAACCTCCCAGTGCAGGGGACCTGGTTGGATCCGTGGTCAGAAAACTAGATCCCACCTACTGCAACTTAGATTCTCATACTGCAACTAAGACATAGCACAGCCAAATAAATAAAAATAAAGGTTTCTTTTAAACACTGGCAAAGATTGCCTTCACTACTTCCTAATAATTATAGGGAAGGTTAATACATGTGAAATTGTAAGAAATTAAGTATCTCCCAAGTTAAACTGTTCATATTGCTCTGTCAGAAGGTCAAATGACAATATTTTCTGACAATGCCTCTTCCAAATTCAAAAACAATGAAAAATGCTTTGCTTTCTGGTAGCACATTCTGGTGTCTTTTCATCTGTGTGATACTATTTCTGATACTGATTCTGTCATGGAACATTGATAACTTCCACTCACTTCCATTTCCTACAAAGTTGGAAAATATTCCTGGGTTAAAAGACACTCTTACAATGAGCATTAACAAAATAAATATTTAAAAAGAAACCTGGCATTGAGGCTGTTGACATCAACTGAAAAAACGAGTGTTTAGATTCCATCAAAGGCTCCCCTACCTTGAAATCACATAGAATGAGAATCTGTCTAGGATGGAAAGCAGCACATTCATGAACATCTTTGGCAAAGACTGACAAATCTTATGCACTAGAAAGAGGGGATCTCAGGAATATTCCTACAGAGCCAGATTCATCCTAATTCCAGGTCTACTCACTATACTTCTGTGAATGAATGCTGAGCATGATTTTATTTTTTACCTACAAGCTCAGACTATTATGCTGAACAGAAGTTAACTGAAACAAATGTTTTACTTAAACTGCTTCTTGAGTTATTCATGTTTAAATGTAATATAGAACTTCTCATGGTGGATTGTACCTTTGGACTATATTTTTGATTCTGATTTTGGCATCTATTAAAAGTAATAGAACCTTGAGCTTTCTGTCAGCAAAATGATAAGTACTTTCTTTAATTTCAAAAACTAGAATGCATTTCATTATTTCATTTAAATATGGCAAGTATTTTTTCCTATATTAAAAAAAATTGTCTAAAAAAAAATACTGCACCCATAGCCAACAAACACACACACAAGGGTGAGGTGTTCTCAGAGGCCACAGCATAGGCACCAGCAGTCACAGCAGGCTTTGGAAGTGTGGCAGCTGTGGGGTCTGGTACCCTGAGACTCCTTTCTCAACCCCTAGAGAAGGCTTAATCACTGAGAGACCCATGGTCCCCCATCCTTAGGCCCCCTTTCAGTCCCACAGATGCACTTCAAGTAATGCCAGTTTGCAGCTGGACTGGGATTCTGCAGTGTGGGTCTCAGTAGGGCCTGCATGTGCCTTTGCAGTCAAGGCCAGAAAACAACTGCACTGACTCTGAAACTATGACAGAGCCCACTTTGCATCACCCCCCCCCCCACTGTGGGTGGGTCCACTGGCAAGACAGGCACTGGGGCTGCTGGTGGAGAGTGCCAAGGTTTGAGTGGACCCAGGCCTGTGCACACTCTGAGGAAGGGGTGGGAGACTGAGGGCAGGTGAGGGTCCACAGTCCACCTTCCATGCACCACCTCCAGATGGGCAGGAGAGTCAAAGGACCTGAGGGCAGAATAAGGAGAGCCATCTGCTTCCCCAGACATCCAGCACTCCTGTGGAGTGGCCTAAGCCCAGACCTGGAGAGCATGACATCACCACATCCAGCATTTCTGCAAGTCTTAATAAGACCTTCATCAACTGCATGTGTTCTACCCAGCTCTAACTTTCATGTAGTGTTCCTACTGAAAATGGCATAAAGCATAGAAAACTCAATTAATCCAGGTTAGAAGAAAATAATGTGGAAAATCTTCTCTCCACACCCCCACAAGGCTCCAGCTGTGGACCTAACACTTGTAACACTGATCTGTGACAGAAAAAGAGGCTCCAATAGGGTTGAATATGATTTCTTATTTCAGCCAGTCTTGCAGCCTCAGGAAGACAAATTCGTAGGTTTTGACAGGACTCTCAGTTGCTTCACAAACTATGTGCTGCTTTCTTATTGAGGAAATTTCAAAACTCCACTTTTTAGAAATGTTTCAAATGTGTTTCACAATTAGCACCCTTTTTACCACCAAGATAATTTTGCTTCCAAAGCTAAGAAACCCAACTAATTGGCTCATGTGGAAAAGAAACAAACAGAATACCAAATAAAAGAGACATCAAACATGAGTGGATTCAAAGGCTCAATATTTTCAAAAGGCTTTAATCAGCCATGGGTGTACATGTGTCCCCTATCTGAACCCCCCTCCTACCTCCCTTCCCATCCCATTCCTCAGGGTTGTCCCAGTGAACCGGCCCTGAACACCCTGTCTAATGAATCAAAGCTGGACAGATGATATATTTCACTTATGGTAATATACATGTTTCAGTGATATTCTTTCAAATCATCCCACCCTCGTTTTCTCTCACAGAGTACAAAAGTCTGTTCTTTACATCTGCGTCTCTTTTGCTATCTTGCATATAGGGGCGCATGTACACCCATGGCTGATTCATGTGAAAGTATGGCAAAAACCACTACGATACTGTAAACTAATTAGCCTCCAAATAAAATAAATAAATAAATAAATAAATAAAGGCTTTAAATAATCAGTCTTCCCATGTGACTTTACTTTCTCCACCAGGTGTATTGACAGCTGAGCGTCATTCTCTCTTTGGCCCAGTCACTACATTTTTCCTGGAGCTGTTAGTAATTGCCCTCCACTCTTCCCCAGTAGCATACTGGACACCTTCCATAGTGCCTGATCTTCCATTGTCATATCTTTTTGTGTTTTCATACTGTCTGTGGGGTTCTCCAAGAATGAATACTGGAGTGGATTGCCTTTACCTTCTCCAGTGGACCACATTTTGTTAGAACTCTTCTCTATGACCCATCTGTCTTGGGTGTCCCTGCTCAGCATGGCTCAAAACTTCATTGAGTTATACAAGCCCCTTTGCCATGACAAAGCTGTGATGCATGAAGGGATCAGCTGTAGGCAAGAATCCCTTAGAAGAAATAGAGTGGCCCTCAGAGTCAAAAAAGAAGTCAGAAATGCAGTACTCCGGTGCAATGTCAAAAAGGACAGAATAGTCTTGGTTCATTTCCAAGGCAAACCATTCATCATCAAAGTAATCCAAGTATTTGCCCTAACCAAAGAAGCTGAAGTTGACTAGGTCAACAAAGACCTATAATACCTTCTAGAACTAACATCAAAAGAAACTGTATTTTTCATCATAGTGGATTGGAATGCAAAAGTAGGAAGTCAAGAGATACCTGGAATAACAGGAAAATTTCGCCTTGGAGTGCAAAATGAAGCAGGGCAAGGGCCAACAGAGTTTTGTCAATAGAAGACACTGGTCACACCAAACACCCTCTTCCAACAACACAAGAGACAACTCTACACATGGTCATCACCAAGTAGTCAATACCAAAATCAGATAGATTAGTTCTTGGCAGCTGAAGATTGAGAGCCTCTATACTGTCAGCAAAAACAAGACCAAGAGCTGACTGTGGCTCAGATCATGAACTCCTTATTGCAAAATTCAAGCTTAACTTGAAGAAAGTAGGGAAAACCACTAGACCATTCAGATATGATCTAAATCAAACCCCATATGATTATACAGTGGAAGTGGAAATTAGATTCAAGGGAGTTGGTCTGATAGATAAAGTGCCTGAAAAACTATGGACAGAGGTACATAACACTGTATAGGAGGCAATGACAAAACCATCTCAAAGAAAGGTTTTGCAATGAAAACACACCATGAACAATGTTAAAAGATATTCAATATTTAGAAGAAAAATGTTTATTAAATATATATCATACAGGACTGATACCCACAATATATAAAGAAAACAAACAATAAAACTACAAAATAACCAACATGAATATGGATAAGTATGAAGTCAGACCAGACATTCTGACTGCTATAAGGGATTGGCAGGGTGATTCCCAAAGGTGTCTGGGTTCCTGGTCATTGTGTCAAGTCTGCAGCTTTGTCTGGAAATGTATTGGATCAGCCAAAACTAGGCTGAAAGGCTAAGGATGATAATTGTGCTGGTGTCTGGATGTATGCTTCTTTACTTGCAGTCCTTTTAAAAGCTATAAAACTATGAGATGGAGGATAGCCCGCCAATAGGAGGTGTGCATATCTTTAATCCACATTGGCCTCTACATGCACACAGCCATCTCAGCCTGACTTGTGAACTGCTGAAACCTGGAGCAAGCAGTTGATCTTTCAGAGATTCTGACTCTCATAGTTCAGGCTCTTCATCCATAACCAGGAATGCACTGGAGAGGCTGTGGAGTACTCCAAACATTGAACCTCCACTGTGGAGTGCTGATCACTGCATGATATATTCTGATGGTCTTCCATCTCTATTCTTAGAAAAGATTTGTCTGACATGACTTATTCAAATTCTTTGATTTATACAATACACCTTTGTACTTCTTTTATGAGATACACACAGATTTGTTAAAGAATGGTAAGGCATCTAGGGAGGGAAAAAATTTGAGGAATAATTTTAAAAGGGAAATGGGATGTAGTGGGCTCAAAGATATGGGGACTTGGAAACATTCATTTTCTTAGTAAGAGGATCAGTTATTTTAGAGTTTCTTTTTTGTTAGTTTTTCTTTAATTTTTATTTTATATTAGCCTATAGTTGATTTCATTCTCTTCTCTTTTTTCATTCTCTTTCACTCTTTCACTAAGGAGAGTGAAAAAGCTGGCCTAAAACTCATTATTCAGAAAACTAAGATCATCATATCTGGTACCATCACTTCATGGCAAACAGATGGGGAAACAATGGAAACAGTAGGAGACTTTATTTTGGGGGCTCTAAAATCGCTTCAGATGGTGACTGCAACCATGAAATTTAAAGATGCTTCCTCCTTGGAAGAAAAGCTATGACCAAACTAGACAGCATATTAAAAAGCAGAGACATTACTTTACTAACAAATCTCTGTCTAGTCAAATCTATGGTTTTTCGAGTAGCCATGTATGGATGTGATAGTTGGACTGTACAGAAAGCTGAGCACTGAAGAAGTGATGCTTTTTAACTGTGGTATTGGAGAAGACTCTTAAGAGTCCCTTGCACTGCAAGGTAATCCAAATAGTCAATCCTAAAGGAAATCAGTCGTGAATATTCATTAGAAGGACTGATGCTAAAGCTGAAACTCCAATACTTTGGCCATCTGATGTGAAGAATGAACTCATTGGAGAAGACCCTGATGCTGGGAAAGATTGAAGACAGAAAGAGAAGGGAACGACAGAGGATGAGATGGTTGGATGGCATCATCAGTGCAATGGACAGGAGTCTGATTAGGCTCCCAGAGATGGTGATGCACAGGGAAGCCTGGTGTGCTACAGTGCATGGGGTCACAAAGAGTAGACACGACTGAACAATTGAAATGAACTGATAGTTGTTTTACAATGCTCTGTCACTTTCATGCGTACAGCAAGGTCATTCGCATGTCAGTCAGTCAGTTCACTCACCCAGTCTTGTCCGACTCATGCAACTCCGTGGACTACAGCATGCCAGGCTTCTTTAGTTCCTCTTCACTTTCTGCCATAAGGGTGGTGTCATCTGCATATCTGACGTTATTGATATTTCTCCCAGCAATCTTAATTCCATCTTGTGCTTTATCCAGCCCAGCATTGACTTCCCTGGTGGCTCAGATGGTAAAATGTCTGTCTACAATGTAGGAGACCCGGGTTCGATCCCTGGGTTTTGGGAAGATCCCCTGGAGAAGGAAATGGCAATCCACTCCAGGACTATTGCCTGGAAAATCCCATGGACAGAGGAGCCTGGTAGGCTACAGTCCATGGGGTCGCAAAGAGTCGGACATGACTGAACGACTTCACTTCACTTCATTTCACTCTGCATATAAGTTAAATAAGCAGGGTGACAATATACAGCCTTGATGTACTCTTTTTCCTGTTTAGAACCAATCTGTTGTTCCATCTCCAGTGCTAACAGTTGCCTTCTGACCCACATATAGATTTCTCAAGAGGCAGATCAGGTGGTCTGGTATTCCCATCTCTTTCAGAATATTCCACAGTTTGTTATGATCCACACAGTTAAAGGCTTTGGCACAGTCAATAAAACAGAAATAGATGTTTTTCTGGAACTTCCTTGCTTTTTTGATTATCCAACGGATGTTGGCAATTTGATCTCTGGTCCCTCTGCCTATTCTAAAACCAGCTTGAACATCTGGAAGTTCACAGTTCATGTACTGTTGAAGTCTAGCTTGGAGAATGTTGAGCATTACTTTACTAGCATGTGAGATGAGTGCAATTGTGTGTTAGTTTGAGCATTCTTTGGCATTGCCTTTCTTAGGGATTGGAATGAAAACTGACCTTTTCCAGTCCTATGGCCACTGCTGAGTTTTCTAAATTTTCTGGCTTATTGAGTACCACACTTTCACAGCATCATCCTTTAGGATTTGAAATAGCTCAACTGGAATCCCATGACCTCCACTAGCTTTGTTTGTAGTGATGCTTTGAACACATTGGATACAGGAATGACAAATCACTTCAGTATTCTTGCCTTGAGAACCCCATGAACAGTATGAAAAGTTATTTGCATATACACATACAAATGTCTATTCCTTTTCAAATTCTTTTCTCATATAGATTACTGCAGATTATTGAAACAAGTTCCCCGTAGGTCCTTATTGATTATCAATATTCAAGAATACTGAAATTGAAGAAAGTAGGGAAAACCACTAGACCATTCAGGTATGACCTAAATCAAATCCCTTATGATTATACAGTGGAAGTGAGAAATAGATTTAAGGGCCTAGATCTGATAGATAGAGTGCCTGATGAACTAAGGAATGAGGTTCATGACATTGTACAGAAGGCAGGGATCAAGACCATCCCCATGGAAAAGAAATGCAAAAAAGCAAAATGGCTGTCTGGGGAGGGCTTACAAATAGCTGTGAGAAGGAGAGAGGCAAAAAGCAAAGGAGAAAAGGAAAGATATAAGCATCTGAATGCAGAGTTCCAAAGAACAGCAAGAAGAGATAAGAAAGCCTTCTTCAGCAATCAATGCAAAGAAATCGAGGAAAACAGCAGAATGGGAAAGACTAGAGATCTCTTCAAGAAAATAAGAGATACCAAGGGAGCATTTCATGCAAAGATGGGCTCGATAAAGGACAGAAAAGGTATGGACCTAACAGAAGCAGAAGATATTAAGAAGAGGTGGCAAGAATACATGGAAGAACTGTACAAAAAAGATCTTCACTACCCAAATAATCATGATGATGTGATCATTCATCTAGAGCCAGACATCCTGGAATGTGAAGTCAAGTGGGCCTTAGAAAGCATCACTATGAACAAAGCTAGTGGAGGTGATGGCATTCCAGTTGAGCTGTTTCAAATCCTGAGAGATGATGCTGTGAAAGTGCTGCACTCAATATGCCAGCAAATTTGGAAAACTCAGCAGCGGCCACAGGACTGGAAAAGGTCAGTTTTCATTCCAATCCCTAAGAAAGGCAATGCCAAAGAATGCTCAAACTAACACACAATTGCACTCATCTCACATGCTAGTAAAGTAATGCTCAAAATTCTCCAAGCCAGGCTTCAGCAATATATGAACCGTGAACTCCCTGATGTTCAAGCTGGTTTTAGAAAAGGCAGAGGAACCAGAGATCAAATTGCCAACATCCACTGGATCATCGAAAAAGCAAGAGAGTTCCAGAAAAACATGTTTCTGCTTTATTGACTATGCGAAAGCCTTTGACTGTGTGCATCACAATAAACTGTGGAAAATTCTGAAAGAGATGGGAATACCAGACCACCTAACCTGCCTCTTGAGAAATCTGTATGCAGGTCAGGAAGCAACAGTTAGAACTGGACATGGAACAACAGACTGGTTCCAAATAGGAAAAGGGGTACGTCAAGGCTGTATATTGTCACCCTTCTTATTTAACTTATATGCAGAGTACATCATGAGAAACGCTGGACTGGAAGGAACACAAGCTGGAATCAAGATTGCCTGGAGAAATATCAATCACCTCAGATATGCAGATGACACCACCCTTATGGCAGAAAGTGAAGAAGAGCTAAAAAGCCTCTTGATGAAAGGGAAAGAGGAGAGTGAGAAAGTTGGCTTAAAACTCAATATTCAGAAAACGAAGATCATGGCGTTCGGTCCCATCACTTCATGGGAAGTAGATGGGGGAACAGTAGAAACAGTGGCTGACTTTATTTTTTGGGGCTCCAAAATCACTGCAGATGGTAACTGCAGCCATGAAATTAAAAGACGCTTACTCCTTGGAAGAAAAGTTATGACCAACCTAGATAGCATATTCAAAAGCAGAGACATTACTTTGCCAACTAAGATCCGTCTAGTTAAGGCTGTGGTTTTTCCTGTGGTCATGTATGGATGTGAGAGTTGGACTGTGAAGAAGGCTGAGTGCCAAAGAATTGTTGCTTTTGAACTGTGATGTTGGAGAAGACTCTTGAGAATCCCTCCAAGGACTGCAAGGAGATCCAACCAGTCCATTCTGAAGGAGATCAACCCTGGGATTTCTTTGGAGGGAATGATGCTGAAGCTGAAACTCCAATACTTTGGCCACCTCATGAGAAGAGTTGACTCATTGGAAAAGACTCTGATGCTGGGAGGGATTGGGGGCAGGAGGAGAAGGGGATGACCCAGGATGAGATGGCTGGGTGGCATCACGGACTTGATGGACATGAGTCTGAGTGAACTCCGGGAGATGGTAATGAACAGGGAGGCCTGGCGTGCTGCAATTCATGGGGTCGCAAAGAGTCAGACACGACTGAGTGAGTGAACTGAACTGAACTGAACTGATATAGTATATATAGTAGTGGGAATATGTTAATCCCAAGTTAGGCCCTGCTCATAGGCCTACGATCCAGGTTGGGTAAAGGATTAACTTTATTTTTAGGAGCTCTAACATGCATCAGTTCATGACAAGACAGTGATGTTAATAAGATGCCAGAGAAATGAAAAGTTGTTACTGGAAATAAAAGAGGTTGATTTGATTAAGGATTAATTGTTGTACAATTGTGCAGTTGAAAAACTTTCATTATTGTCTTCTAGGAAAAGAAATGGTAGTTTAAGAACAGAGCACTTTCTAAATCCTTCAGGGCTCACAGCCATTCTACAGGGAAAGAGACATTTCCAGCCACAACCTGTATGTTAATAGATCACGGTATTTTATGTGTCTAAGGCTTCCTCCATGCCCTTTCCTTTTCCTGAAATCTCCCATAAAATTCTATTTAATTTCTGCTAGGAAATATTTTTACCACCCCCCTGACCCTGCCTGCCACTGGGAATTTAGTGACCACAATTATGCACTCCAATTATGACAGTGTGATACTCTATTCATACATACAGTGGGCTATTCCTCAGCCATTACACATTATAAAATAATGCCATTGACAGTAACATGTTTGGATCTAGAGAGTGTCATAAGTGAAGTAAGTCAGAGAAGGAGAAATACTATATAACATCCCTTATTGTATAATCTAAAAAGAAATGAAACAAATAACTTGCAAAACAGAGAGAATCACAGGCTGAGTCCCCTGGTAGTTCACCTGAAACTACCACAACACTTTTAAGCAGCTATACCCTAGGACAAAATAGAAAGTTTAAAATCTGGGGGAAAAGCCTCAATTTCATTGCCTTGATCTTCTGATTACAATCAGTTTAGAACATGCTACAAAATGTTTTCTTAGATTGTTATTTAACACAGGAAATTTTCTGTAGAATATTTTGATGCCTATTTCTCCCCAATCTATGTCTGAAATTTATTTGCTGATATTTTCTTGGCTTAAGTAATCCTCCCTGTGTTTTTTAACTTTTACATGTGGTAGTTTTTCTATGCAATTTCAGGGAATATTTCTCTGACCACTTAATTAGGGCCTATGTTAGAATTCACTGGTCTTGTTGACTTTAATTTTTAAGATTTAGCCTCAAGGCACTGTATTTCCAAATTTTTTATATTACGTACATTCTGATTTTCACGTGCTTGTTATGCTGTTATATTTAGTAGTTCTCTGCTAATCCTTTAATTTGATGATTGAAATAGTTAATATCATCATCTGGAATTTATTTCAGAACTAGTATAATGTTTAATATAATTGTTCAGTTTTTGAGCAATGCTGATGGTAATTTTTGCCAAGATCATGCCACAAGGGTCCCATCACTTCATGGCAGATAGAAGGGAGAAAGTAGAAACTGTGACAGAGTTTATTTTCTTGGGCTCCAGAATCACTGCAGTGATTGCAGCCATTAAATTAAAAGACGCTCTTCCTTGGAAGGAAAGCTATGAGAAATATAAACAGTGCATTAAAAAGTAGAAACATCACTTTGCTACAAAGTCCATATAGTCAAAGCTGTAGCTTTTCCAGTAGTCATGTACAGATGTGAGAGTTGGACCATAAAGAAGGTTGAGCACTGAAGAACTGATGCTTTTAAATTGTGGTGTTGGAAAAGACCCTTGAGAGTCCCTTGGACTACAAAGAGATAAAACAATTCAATCTGAAAGTAAATCAACCCTGAATATTCGTTGGAAGGACTGATGCTGAAGCTGAAGCTCCAATATGTTGGCCACCAGATGCAAGAGCCAATTCATTGGAAAAGACTCTGATGCTGGGAAAGATAGAAAGCAGAAGGGGCAACAAAAGATGAGATGGTTAGATAGCATCATCGACTCAATGGATATGAATTTAAACAAATTCTGAGAGACAGTGAAGGACAGAGAATCCTGGTGTGCTACAGTCCATGAAGAAGCAGAGAGTCAGACAGGACCTAGCGACTGAAAAAGAACAACAAAATAGTAATTTTAGATTGATGTCCTTGAGTTATCACAAGGAGAGTCACATAGCCGGAAGTCCTAAAGACAGTGCCCTTGACCGATGTAAATAAATGGGTCCCTTGCTCTGTATATGAGGGTCTGGGCCTTTCCAAAAGGTTGCAGATAATATTGCAGAAAGACTTCCTGATACAGTGAGTTTTTCTGTAGATAACTGTGCCTTTCAGGGTGACTGGGCAGATTGGTTTCTTTTCTTGGCATAATAATGGATGTATTCCAGAAAGGGGACTGTATCCACAGTTGAAAATGTGGGAAATTTGTATGGCTATGTGGTGAGGCAGAATGATTCCAGCTAGGCTTGGTGAGAGAGAAGGCGGTTTTAGTGATAAAAAGGTCCCCTCTTGGTACTGGGATGAATGTTTCTGGTTTCCTCAGACAATAATTTGGAAAGCAAAGTGGAGAACAGCTGTCACCAGGTGACTTTTGGAAGACCTTCCAGTGACAAAGAAGGTTCACAGGTAAGGAGGAGAGGGAAGTGGCAGCAAACTTGAGTAGGGGCTGGGGAGGGGGCAGTCCTGTGGAAGGCAGGCTTCCCTTTGGCTTGGCAAGGACTGGAAATAGCAGGTGGCTCTTCAAGATATCACTCAGTTCAGAACCTTTCAATAACCTTCTCCAGTGTCAGCCACAAAGGTAAGAGATTAGTGTGCTGTGACAGGAAAAATATCAGCCCTGGACTCACCAGTCAGAACAAAAACAGAGGAAATGGAAGAGCTGAAAGAGAAGGCTGTCCATCAGGAAGGGTGGGGAGGAAGCAAAGAGCATGACTGTAGCAGAAGCTTAGGTGACTGAAAAGGAACAGACTCTCAAGCAATGCGTGTGCCTCCTCATATGGATGCTTAATTTGACACATGCCAAGGAGAATTCCTAATCACCTTCCCTGAAAGCTGCTCTCCTGCAATATTTTCTCAGTTAAAAACAGCTGTTTCAGAAGTAATAATAATAAAAAAACAACAGGCAGCTGTTTCATCCATTTGTTTAAAAATTAACTGGGGATTCATTCTGGACCATGCATCCCCATATTCCCCCATTAGCAAATCCATTTGGCTGAACTATCAATATATACCCCAAATATGAGTCCATCCTTAATGTCTACCATAGGAATCTGGTGCAGGAGATGACTGTTTCTCTCCTGGAGGAGTGTAACAGCCTTCCAGCTGTCTTCAGTAGCATTCTTGCCCTCTGCCACATCCCATATCAGTTCTCCACTCAACAACCAGAGTGATCTTTGAAAAATACAAATTAGATCATATCATTTTCTTGCTTAAGAACCCCCAACTTTTCCCCTTACAGGTGTAATCATGTATACTTTTCACACCTTAACTTTCAACAGCCCTAATGTCTGTGACAGAAAAAGAGGCTCTAAAAGAGGCACAATATGACAGTTGTTCCATCTAATCCTCCAACTTAGGAAGTCAAATTAACAGAATTTGACAGATTTTCCCTTGGTTGTTTCACAAAATATGTGCTGCATTTTTTTTATCTTTTATTGAAGGATAAATGCTTTCTAGAATTTTGCTGTTTTCTGTCAAACCTCAACATGAATCAGCCATAGGTATACATATATCCCCTCCCTATTGAACCTCCCCCTATCTCCCTCCCCATCCCACCCTGCTAGGTTGATACAGAGCCCTTGTGTGAGTTTCTTGAACCATATAGCTAATTCCATTTTGCTATCTATTTTACATATATTAATGCAAGTTTCATTGTTACTCTTTCCACACATCTCAACCTCTCCTCCCCTCTCCTCATGTCCATAAGTATTTTCTCTATGTATGTTTCTCCATTGCTGTCCTGCAAATAAATTTTCAGTACCATTTTTCTAGATTCCATATATATATGCATTAGAATATGGTATTTATCTTTCTCTTTCTGGCTTATATCACTCTGTATAATAGGTTCTAGGTTCATCCAACTCATCAGAACTGACTCAAATACATTTCTTTTTATGGCTGGGTAATATTCCATTGTGTATAGGTACCACTACTTCTTTATCCATTCATCTGTCGATGGACATCTAGGTTGCTTCCATTTTCTAGCTATTGTAAATAGTGTTGCACTGAACGATGGAATACCTGTGTCTTTTTCAATTTTGGTTTCCTCTGGGTATTTGCCTAGGAGTGGGATTGCTAGATCATATGATGGTTTTATTCCTAATTTTTTAAGGTCTCTCCATACCATTTTCCATAGTGGCTATATCCATTTACATTCCCACCAACACTGAAAAATGGTTGCCTCTTCTCCACACCCTTTTCAGCATTTACTGTTTGTAGATTTTTGATGAGGACCATTCTGGCTGGTGAGAGGTGATACCTCACTGTAGTTTTGATTTGCATTTCTCTAATAATGAATTATGTTGAGCATCTTTTCATGTGTTTGTTAGCCCTCTGATTATCTTCCCTGGAGAAATGTCTGTTGGATCTTTTTCCCGCTTTTTGACTGGGTTGTTTGTTTTTCTGGTTTGAGTTGTATGAGCTGCTTGTATATTTTGGAAATTAACCCTTGGTCAGTTGTTTCATTTGCTATTATTTTCTCCCATTCCGAGGAGTGTCCTTTCACCTTGCTTTAGTTTCCTTTGCTGTGAAAATGCTTTTAAGATTAATTAGGTCCCACTTGTTTACATTTGTCTTTATATTTCCTTTACAGTAGGAGGTGGGTCATAGAGGATCTTGTTGTGATCTATGTCATCAAGTGTTCTATGTTTTCCACTAAAAGTTTCATAGTTTCTTGTCTTATGTTTAGGTTTTTAATCCATTTTGAATTTATCTTTGTTTATGGTGTTAGGAAGTGTTCTGATTTCATTTTTGAACATGTAGCTGTCTTGTCCAGTTTTTCCACACCATTTATTGAAGAGGCTGTCTTTGCCCCCATTGTATGTTCTTGCCTCTTTTGTCAAAAACAAGATAGCCATGGGTCATTGGTTTATTCCTGTGCTTTCTATCTTGTTCCATTGGTCTACATTTCTGTTTTTGTGCCAGTACCATACTATCTTCATGACTGTAGCACTGTAGTATAGTCTGGAGTCAGGAAGGTTGATTCCTCAAGCTCCTTTCTTCTTTCTCAAGACTGTTTTGGCTATTTGGAGTCTCTTGTGTTTCTGAATTGTGAAATGTTTGTTCTAATTCTGTGAGAAATTTCACTGGTGCTTTGTCAGGGATCACATTGAATCTGCATTTTGTAGTATAGTCATTTTCAGACTATTGCTTCTTCCTACCCAGGAACATGGAATATCTCATCTATTTATGTCTTCTTTGATCTCTTTCACTCTTGTCTTATAATTTTCTGTGTACAGTTCTTTTGTCTCTTTAGGTAAGTTTATCTCTAGATATTTAATTCTTTTGGTGCCAAGGTGAAATGGGATTGATTCCTTAATTGCTCTTTCTGATTTTTATTTTGAGTATATAGAAATGCAAGTGATTTTGGTGTATTGATTTGTATCATGCAACTTTCCTAGCTTCACTGATTAGCTCTTATAATTTTCTGATACTATCTTTAGGGTTTTCAATATACAGTAAGGTGTCATCTTCAAGCAGCGAGAGCTTTACATATACTTTTCCAATCTGGATTCCTTTTATTTTTTTTTTCTTCTCTGTCTGCTGTAGCTAGGACTTCCAGAACTATGTTGAATAATAGTCATGAAAGTAGACATGCTTTCAGTTTTTCAGCGTTAAAAATAACGTTTGCTCTAGGCATGTCATATATGGCCTTCACTACATTGAGGGAGGTTCCTTCTGTGCCCATTTTTTCAAGAGTTTTAATCATAAATGGGTATTGAACACTGTCAACAGCTTTTTCTGCATGTTTTGAGTTTAACATATGGTTTTTATCTTTCAGTTCGTTAAAATGGGTTATCACATTGATTGATTGATTTGTTTATATTAAAGAATCCTTGCATCCCTGGAATAAATCCCACTTGATCATGGTGTGTGAGCTCTCTGACGTGTTGCTGAATTCTGTTTCCTAAAATTTTGTTGAGGATATTTGCATCTATGTTTGTCAGTGATATTGGCCTGTAGTTTTTTTTATGTGTTGTCTTTTTCTGGTTTTGGTCATGTGCTGCTTTTTTATTGAGGAAAGTCCAGTACTCTTTGTTTGTGGCAGAAATATCTCACATTGTGTGTTTAGCAGTTGGCACTCTTCTTTTCCATTGAAATCATTTTGGTTTCAAATGCAAGAAGCCCAACTAAAATTACCTGTAGGAGAAAAGGAAAATGGATTATGAAAATAACAGGGACCTCAAATGAGTGGATTCAGTGGCTCAAAAATGTTATCCAAGGGCCTTAATCCATCTCTAGCTCTTCCTTTGTGGCTGCCAGTAGCTCTCTACCTCACTCTCTCATCTTAGGAACTCATTCAGATATTTTCCTGTGGATATACTTCTTTTGATCAAAGCTCTCATTCTCCCTTTCCCTTTACACTGTTTTGCTAAGTTTGCTGCTACTCATATATCCTAACTGTATTTTCTACCTATGTTAAAACTCATAAAGTGTAAGGATTTGTGAAAATCATTGATCATATTATAATCTGATTCCTTCTAATGAAAGTGAACATAATGCAAAGAAATTAAGGGGCTATTTTGAAGATCCATGAGCCAGTGAATATTTAGCGTTTGTGGCTGTGCCGAGCACAGGGACTGATTAGAAGATATTCAGCTATAAAGTTGCACATGTAAAGAAATTTGTTATGTGATGGAAATGGCAATTCACCTCCCTGACAGACAGTGCATTATTCAGCAGCATTTAAGGATAATTAGCTACCCAATTGTTTTTAAATATTTTAGTCCTCTACTATACTGGAATCACAAAAAGTACCAATTTGAATGGATAAAAGAGATAACTGTGATTTATTGCCTCAAAACAAATGTGTACATATATGATGTTGAGGTAGAGAAGTAGGAAGGGAATGTATATAATAGTGGGCTGGGGAATAGTAGTGTTTATGGTAGTAAGATACAAAAACAATCACAACTAAGACATAATAGGCATAGACATAAAAGAAACAAGAGGGTTAAAGTCTTTATAACAAAAAACCCAAAAACAAAATTAAAAGACATTCACATTAGAAACTAGGAGCAAATATTTATAGAATATATGTCATGCATAGGATTATTATTCATTATATATGATAAACCCAACAGTAATAAAACTTCAAAAATATGAAAATGAATGAATATGACTATAAATATGGCACACTAGCTGCTAGAAGAGACTGTCAGCAGGATTGCCAAAGCAAATGAGGTTTTGAACATTGTTTTGTGTTTATAGCTCCATGTCCAGAAATGTGCTGGACCAGGCTAGACTAAGCTGAGGAGCTAAGGGTGATAACTGTGTTCATGCCTCGGTGTATGCTGCCTTACTCGGTACTCATCTTGAAAACTAAAACTATGAGGTGGATGGTGGCCCTGCTCATAGGAGGTCTGCATGGCTTTAATCCACATTGGCCTCTACACTCACACAGCCATCTCAGGCTGACACATGAACTGCTGAAACCTGGAGGCAGCAGTTCATCTTCCTGAAGTTCTGACCCTCACTGATTCAGATTCTTCATCCAACCAAGAAGAAACTACACAAGCTTTGGATGGGCTCTGATCATTGGACCTTTGCTGTCCTAAATAACAGTGCTGATTGTTCCATTACGTATTAATACTGTCTGCACTCTGTATTCTTGGAAGAGTTTGGCCTCATATAATTTACCCAAAATGTGGTTTGAACTATCTTTCTACCAGTCAGAGATAGATATGAACTCTAAGTCCACATACACAAAGGACAGAGCAAAGGACAATGATCATACGAAAGGAATTTAACTCTCACTGATATTAGGAAGAGACACATTAAGATCAAGCATCTTTGTGCATAACTGAGTTACAAAATGATAAAAGTAGCAGATATCAAGGAATAGAGAGAAATAGACAGAAAACCAGTACCTGCATGAACTACTATTTCTTTACATTATTACAGCTCTTTTCGAGAGGTTAACACTTGCTACTTGCATATATTTTGACCCAGAATTTCAGTTTTTGGTATACACTGGTTATGTACACAGTATTCTCCATAAAATACCCAAAAATGGGACTTTCTTGGTGGCACAGTAGATAAGAATCTGCTGGTGCAGGGGACACAGACTTGATCCCTGGTCCACAAAGTTCCCACATGTGGCAGAGCAATGAAATCTATGAACCACAATTACTGAGCCCATATGCTGTAACTCCTGAAGCTTGTGGATCTAGAGACTGTGTTCTACAACAAGAGAATTCACTGCAGCAAGCCCATGCTCTGCAACAAAGAGTAGCCCCTACTTGGTGCAGCTAGAGAAAGCCCACATGCATCAAAGATTCATTGCAGCTAAAAATAAATAAACAATTTTGTTTTAAAGATAAGCCCACCTGGAGGAAAAGTGAGTCATTCATTAACCATTTCAACAAAATACTTCTTTTAAGGATATCTGCTTCCTTCCTTCTCCCATGTCTTAATACAACCAGGAGGGAGATAAGTGTTGCTTTAGATTCCATATAGAAGGAGTTATTGTATTTCTCTTTGAATTCAGAAGAAGAGCCATTTCTTCCTCTCAAATTTTCTGACCCCTTTATGTTGAAGACAAAGTGGTGAGCAGAATCTACAGACACTTGGACATAGAGATAGCGAGAAATGCCTTCTGTGGCTCTCAACACTGGAGGCCAGAACCTGGGAGAAACTCTCAGGCAAAAGACTGAAAGTAGTGCAGGAGGTTTACCAATATGCACTTTGGTAGACAACACTTTGACCACATTTTGTCTCTAAGCTTTCTAAAGTTTAGAGTTAATGTGACTCAAGAATCAAAATTTTGCCCAGCTAAAAGAGGCATCCACAATTTTAACCAACACGATGCTTTCCCAGACATATTTGTATCATTGTGCTAAAAGTAGCAAACACATGATCTTCATTATCGTCGTGTTTGTAACAGCAACCCAAAAATAAACAATGAATTTTCTGTACAAGTATCTTTTTATGAAGGCAGAACAATAAGATACTAGAAACCTGTGTGAATGTATTGCTGATTTTAAAACAAACTTATGTACATGGGGAAAAGAATTTTTTCCCATTCATCTGTTAAGATAAGAAAGCCTCATCAAGTGTAAAGAGGAATGCAGGTAACAAAGTTTGGAAATGTAATATCTCATTATGAAATTTCTAAATAAAAGTCATCAAAGCTAGTGAAGAATAGACCTTAATTAAACAACAACAAAAATCCTCCAAAATGCATAACAAGAGGAAGCTACTAATAAAAGTTAAATACAGCAGTGGAAAAAGGAGAGAAAATATCAACAAATAAGTTTCATGCAGACGGTGGGGAGAGTGAGTGTCAGAATATTCTAGACAAAATTCCCCGTGTTTAAGAATAATCTGAGAAAACATTTTCTAACATGGAAACTCACAGAAAAATGTAAGATCAAGGCAATGAAACTGCATATTTGACAGGAATATAAGACCATCTTTGGGAGTTCATAAGTGTGGCTATGAAATTGTCAGTGGAAGACAGGGAGGATAAAATTATTTCCTAACAGGAACAAATCAAATATTATCTTACAAAGATTCTAGAAGAGAACAGAAGAAATCTTAGAGACATAGAATAACATGACCCATTCAAGTGGTTGTGTATTCATTTTCCTCAGTCCTACAAGTCTTGTGGTAGATTCTGTGTCTACCTTTCCTCTAATTAAATATTGTAAGTCCTAAGATATTGATAAGAATAGAAAGTCTTAGGTTACCTTGCCAATACTTTCCTATTAGAGAACAGATAGACCTGGATGATATCTGCTGGTCTGAAAAGGCTGAGGGTCAGACTTCTGCCGTCATGTGTGCCCAAGGATGTTATCCATATATATTTCATAAATTAACTGAAATGATCTCTCTCATCAAAATTATTTGTAATGTATCATATACATAGGTAAACAAATACCATGAATGATGGAGTTTCGGCCATATAAAGCCCAGAGATCACAGCCAAAACACACACGAAAGACAAGTGGAAGGACAAAGAAATGCATTCACCAGAAAGACTGAAAACCAGATGATGGAGCAGTTCTAATATCTGTGCTGAATGCTTGGACATTCTCCCTCAAAAGCTTTGCCCACGTCACATGTTGTACCTTTTACAAATGACACACTAATAACATTCTATCCACTCCATCCTGCTGGGATAAGTCCCAACTATAACTGTGTCTATCCGGTGACAAGATCTGCCCAGTATAGAACTCAAAGAAACCACTGTTCTGGTCCCCTTTATAAAGGAAGCTCCCTGGTTCCTACCAGGACAGAGCTGAAAGCAAATCCAGAGCTTCCTCCAAGATGCTGCTGATCCTGCTCTCAGTGGCCTTGCTGGCCCTGAGCTCAGCTCAAGACCTGGTTTCTGATAAGAATAATGGGGGAGGGTGCTGAGACTCTGCTTGGGACTTGGGGGGTCACACTGCAGTGACGAAGCTTGCAAATAGGAGACATAAGTGAAAGATGTGGCTGGAGGCTGCTTAAGACAAGAGGAAGGCCCTTCACCTCCTCTATGGTATGAAGGCCCCAAACTTAGTACAACGGGAAACCAGCACAGAATTTTTAAACAGAAGGATGACAAATTGAGACTTCTCTCTGTGCTATGCAGGATGCATTGCAAAAAGGCAAGACTGGAACAGACAAGTTCCCTCATGAAGATGCTATGAAAATCAAAATAGGCAGTGGATGAAGGTGGCCTTGAGAGGGGATGCCTGGTGGATGGGGGTGAAGCCCATTCAGAGCTATTTCGGAGACAGAGATGAGAGTAATAGATCTCTCTGTCTACCTAGAGATATGGAGATTCCAGGACACAGTGGTCTCATTCTATAGCACCCACGGGTAATATTTCAGAATGTTTTGCCCAATATAGGCATGATTATATCCACATCATTACTCCTGGTCCTTTTACCTTGAGAAACCATGTTACTATAAGTAAAATATTTCATAAATTAAGAGGGCAAAGGACACTAGAACATCATTTAACCTAGATTTCCAGCATTTAACCTAAACTAGCATGAGAGTTTGAGGAATCCTAGGAAGGATAAGAAGGCCTCTCTTCTTTTTGAGTTTTGTGGTTGATTCTCAACACAGAAACAGGCCTGCCATGTCTTCACGTCTTCCTCCTTTTGCAACAGCATCAAGATGGCATCAAAAAGTTATAATATCTTAGAGTATGTACAGAGTATGTCCCTTTTCCTGTAGAGCATTGTGAGCCCTGAAGGATATAGTTTCATCTTCTGCTTCTTTTCCTAGAAGGCAATAGTGAAGAGTCTCTGAGCACCGTACTAGGTAAGTTGCAATTAATCCTCCCTCATCTTTCTTTTTTCCATTAGCAACTGTTTGTTCTCTGGTGTCCTATTATCATCATTATTTTGTGAATAGTTATAATCAGTGATAGAAACACTAAAGATAAAGGCAGTCCTTTCTAACCTTGGTTTGCGGGACCACGAGCAAGGTCCTAACATGAATAACACGATGTCTAGCCTGGATGACACTGGATATGCTGCCTGTTCCCTCAGGCCAGAAATGATTGTTTAGAGAGGACAACAAAGGGAAGGAGTCACAGTTCTGACTCCTGCAGCCTACTGAGAGCCAACCCCTCAACTGACTGTTTCCGTCTTCCTCAGTATTCTTCTCTTTCAATATGTCATCTAGTAAACCTGCAAAGAAGCCAGGTCCGGTTCATTCTTAGTCTGATTTTCTGCTCAGCTGTGTCACAGTACCTAATTAAAAGTTGCAAGTTACCTAGTGACCCCTGTGTGGGCCATTATGTTGCCTCTCTCTCTCTCTCTCTCTCTCTCTCTCTCTCTCTCTCTCTCTCTCTCTCTCTCCTAATATTGCTCCACCTGGTTTTAGAGCCAGAGAGGTTGACATATACTCTCAACGGGCAAGGCTTGGGGTCATAGTTGGCAGGTTATGTCAGTGACCCAAAATATATCTGGCAAGCATAACTGACACGATTAACCCCTTTGCTTTTCTTCTGTCCTTGGAGACATATTCTGGCAATTCTAAGATATCCAGCACCTTCTTTTTTTGCCAAATTGAAGACACTTTTTTTCTCAAGAGCATAGAGCTAAGACTCAGTTTCACTAGTATGTGGGTACTGCAAAAAGAAGAAATGATTAGGAAGGATGTTGTCGAGAGGAGTACAGAAGAAAGAAGAAGTGAGTAGAAAGGAAGCTAGTATTTGAGAGTCGGGTTCAGGAGGAAAGAACTTTCCAAAAGTTTATCAAAGATCAAAATGAGAGGGGAGCCTTCCATCACCTAGTTCCTCTCTCTTTGAACCAACTCAGATTCAAACTCAGACAACGATTTTCCCGAACCACCTCCTGGAGGACCTGAAGGGCCACCACCTAGACCCTCTCCTGATGATGAAAACGAAGGTGAGGAACCTCCACCAGGGCCACCTCCACAAGAGCCACCTCCACCAGAGGAGCAACCTGAGCAGAGTCCAGACGAAGACTCACTATCCGAGTAATCTGAAAGTCATTGACAGGTATGACTCCAGCTCACTCTCCATCAAGGGCCCTAACCCTGCAGGTCTCGCACTTTAGTGAGTCATTGAATCAACAGAAAATATGTGAAAATTGCATAGTCCTGGACACAGGTCCTAAAGGTGTCTATTCAGATGTCTGAAATAAGGGAGCAAAACCTTATAATCATTACCAGCTATCCAAGGTGATTTCAATTCTGACCAGCAAGGACCAGCAATAGCCTTTTCTCCAATGACCACATGTCCTAAAGTGGGTTGCTGATGAGGAAGTACACCATGTTCTCCCTTGTCCCTTTCTCTGCTCATCCTCCAGCTCAATGAGGATGAGCTGTGATGGCCTTTGGGAAAGGAAGTGGGAAGGTAGGATGTGGATGCCTTTCAGAGTTAGCCTCATTCTTTTCTGTTCAGTTATTTTTTTACCTTGACCATATACTAATTTAAAAGGAAATATTTTAGCTAGATAAATTAGCAACTTAAAATTAAAGTATAGTTTGTATAGTTTAGTCGGGACAGTGGACCTGAGACGCTGAACAGAATAATAACTGAACAGAAAAGTATGAGGCTAACTCTGAAAGGCATCCACGTCCTACCTTCCCACTTCCTTTCCCAAAGGCCATCCCTCTCTTCTTTGCACCTGACCAGGCCTCTCAGTGGGGAAGGTAATAGCAACCCACTCCAGTACTCTTGCCTGGAAAATCCCATGGACGGAGGAGCCTGGTAGGCTACAGTCCATGGGGGTCACGAAGACTCAGACACGACTGAACGAATTCACTTTCACTTTTCATTTTCATGCACTGGAGAAGGAAATGGCAACCCATTCCAGTGTTCTTGCCTGGAGAATCCCAGGGACAGGAGCCTGGTGGGCCACCATCTATGGGGTCACACAGAGTCGGACTTGAATGACATGACTTAGCAGCAGCAGCAGGCATCTCAGGTTCACTGTCCCAACTAAACTATACAAACTCTACTTTAATTTTAAGTTGCTAATTTATCTGGCTAAAATATTTCCTTTTTGCCGGGAGCCAGTGTGAGGAATCCCGCCCGTGACAAGGTCATGAGGAAGGAAGCTGACATACGCAAGGCGTGCTCAGACTTCAGGGACCCCTCTGGAAATTCCTAAGCATGTACCCCAACAAAAGTCTGCCGGCTTTTGTGCTCTGCTTTTCCACTCTTCTGACATTTTCTGGAAAAAGTCAATTCAGGGCTTTAGTCTTCTGCATTTAAAAGAGTGTTTCAATCCAAAAAACCCTCTGATGGCTTTCTAGCCTGCCTGCAGCACTCGTACAGCTGCGCATGTGATTGTTTGAGGCCTCCTGACCGCAGGAGGCACAGGAAGCTTAAAACATCCTAGGAATGTAGGAGCTTCCGAGGAGTCAAAATCTTTAGAATAGGACTGATTAAAGGTTTCATTTGTTGAATCAATATTTGCTGCCAAATTTTCACATCCTTTAGTTGTAGATATAGTTAAAATAACAAGTAGTAGACCTTGTGTTAGCAACATTAGATCTTTGAGTTAAGTACCTTCTTTGTTGTGTCCCACTGCACCTTTGTTCTATAGAGATGTAACTTTAATGCTAATGCTTTAAGGAGATGTAGATTAAAGAAAAACACTTCAGGGGAAACAAGATTAACATTCATTAAGGAAGAGAGCCAAAAAGTGTTAACAAGCCTCTTGGCCAGAAGATAATGTAAATCACCTGAGACCTTTTGTATACCAAATGATCTACAGAAAGAGCCTGAGCTGCGAACACTACATAATCTTGTGTTACCCATTGATATCTGTGTTTTATCAAAAGTATAAAAGGCCTTCTGAACAATAAAGGATGGGCCAGCTCCAGGGGCCAGGGGCCGGGGGGGGGGCCAGTTTCTGGGGCCGGGGGCCACTTCTTGGACCAGCTTCTCTAACTAGTCTCCCGGCCTGGTTTCTTGGGGCTCTGGCTCCCCCCGTGTCTCTCTCTCTCTTTCTTCTTCTCTCCCTTTCCCTCTCTCTGCTCTTTACTTTAACTTCAGGCTGAATCTCCACCTGGGGCGCGGAGGCTCGCCAAGTCTACTTACTTGCCCCGGCTGTTAAGACCCGCGAGAAAGGGAGTTTAAGGCGAGGCACCCTTAGATATTCAAGCGGGCGCCGGTGGCCCAACGTAGATGGTGCAAATTCCTCGTCTGGAATTTTATTGGCCTTCCGCGTAAACCAAGCTATTCAGCCCTCTTCCTCCACTTAATCTTCTTACTACACTATAGTTTCTTAATCTAATCTTTCATTAATAAATAAACAAGTCTTTCCACGCCGACGCCGTCCACCCTTCGAATTCCCTGGATCCACCGGGGCTGGACCCCGGCACCTTTTAAATTAGTATATGGTCAAGGTAAAAAAATAACTGAACAGAAAACTATGAGGCTAACTCTGAAAGGCATCCACGTCCTACCCTCCCACTTCCTTTCCCAAAGGCCATCACAGTTAACTCTTGAAAATTGTCTTGGAATCACTTACACCTTTTGAAACATAATTATCTTTTTTGTCAACAAATGATGTCATACTTTCAGCAATTTTATAGGTTGCTTGTTTCAAATAACATAGTTCTTAAAAATAGCCGTAACAGTTCATAAAGCTCTATGGGTCCGTTTAATCCTGATTTTGTTTACTTTTAAATTTCTGCTATTCCATTGTCTAGGCTGTGCCTAGGCTGTGTCTAGGTTGATTTCTTTAACCAACCCTGTATCAATGGACATTTAGGCCAGTTTCAGCTTTTCACTAGTTAAAAATTGGTTGCAGTAACCATCTTTGTAAACACATATTTGAACACTTTAAATAGCAACCAAGAGAGAAACAACCTAAGGACAACCTTTTATATGCAAGCAACAATTTAGAGCTTGCAATAAAATATTATTTATTAGGTGCACAAAAATGACAGATCAAAAGAAATTTGGCAGGAAACAGAAGAGGGAGGAAGAAGAGAAGGGAAATGTGGGCTCTTAGCTACTTCCCTCCACTGTTACCTGCAAGGAGTAGAAACCACCTGCCCCTTTGTGTGAACCTCCTCTTTTGCTTTTCAGAGCATGAGTATGAAGATACCAGTCCTTCAGAAAGCCATGACATTGGGAGAAGGCAGTCTGTCTTCAATTTACCAATAAAATAATCAGCATTCAGTTTCTAAGTGTCACGTCTCATTCTGGGTGTTTGTGAGTCTGAAATTTGAGGGCCAGAAACCCAACCTAAGAACATCCAAGACCAGTTCTCACTGAAGTTTCCAGCAGCTTTCCTCCTGGACTGCCTTCTTAGAAGACATTTTCCCTTTGTTCTTTGCTTGGGGACTGGGATGTGTATCTCCTTTCTACCTCCTGTTGCCTCCCCCTTCCACCTGACACCTTTATTCAGAGCCAGGTGCCTTTCCTGTCCTTTCCTGGTTTCTATAGCACTAACATGGTGTGTTTTTATTTTTTATTTTTTTTAATTTTCACACCTTTCTAGTAATTTTAGGGAAATAAAGAAAATATTGCAACTGTGAAAAAGTGGCAAGAGCTGAGGGAATCCTTAAAATTTCTGAAAGAATTGATCCAGTTTCTAGTAAAATAAATGTGATACTAGGTCCCTATACCCTCAAGCTCATTACCATGCCCCCCGCCCCATTTTAAATCATTTCTGTTTTCTTTCTAGATCCTCCACGTTTCTATAACAAAATGTGAGTCATTTTCATAAAGAAGATGGCATGTCACTTCCAAAAGGAAGGAAAATTTGGAGTTCTTCAGACACGAGTTATCTATTTTTATTAGCTGGACTTTTAAAAGCTATTTCAACTCTCAGAGCCTTAGTTTCCCTATCCACATAATATTAATACCTACCCTAGGGCACAAAGAGTATCAAATACCATACATAAAAACCTAGCAGAGGAACTTCCCTCGTGGTCCAATATTTAAAACTCTAACCTCCCAATGCAGGGACCTGGTTTGATCCGTGGCCAGAAAACTAGATCCCACATACTGCAACCGTAGATCCCTATGCTGCAACTAAAACATCAGTTCAGTCAGTCAGTCAGTTCAGTTGCTCAGTCATGTCTGACTCTTTGTGACCCCATGAATTGCAGCACACCAGTCCTCCCTGTCCATCACCAACTCCCAGAGTTCACTCAGACTCACGTCCATCGAGTCAGTGATGCCATCCAGCCATCTCATCCTCTGTCGTCCCCTTCTCCTCCTGCCCCCAATCCCTCCCAGCATCAGAGTCTTTTCCAATGAGTCAGCTCTTCACATGAGGTGGCCAAAGGACTGGAGTTTGAGCTTCAGCATCATTCCCTCCAAAGAAATCCCAGGGCTAATCTCCTTCAGAATGGACTGGTTGGATCTCCTTGCAGTCCAAGGGACTCTCAAGAGTCTTCTCCAACACCACAGCTCAAAAGCATCAATTCTTCAGTGTTCAGCTTTCTTCACAGTCCAACTCTCACATCCATACATGACTACTGGAAAAACCATAGCCTTGATTGGTAGCACAACCAAATAAACAAAAATACATATTCCTTTTAAACACTCGCATAGAATGGCTTCACCACTTCCTAATAATTATTATAGGAAAGACTAGTACATGTGAAGCTGTAAGAAATTAAATATTTCCCAAATTAAACTGTTCATATTGCTTTGTCAGAAGATCAGATTACAATATTTTCTGACAATGCTGCTTCCAAATTCAAAAACCACTGAAAATTTATTGGGTTTTTGGTAGCACTTTCTGGTGTCTTTTCATCTATGTGATACTCTTTCTGATACTGATTCTGTCATGGAACATTGATAATTTCCACTTACTTCCATTTCTTACAAAGCTGGAAAATATTCCTGGATTAAAAGATGCTCTTACACTGAGCATAACAAGATCACTATTTAAAAAGAAACCTGACATTGAGGCTGTTGACATCAAGTGAAAAACCGAATGTTTCGATTTCATCAAAGGCTCCCCTACTTTCAAATCACATAGAATGAGAATCTGTCTAGTTTAGAAAGCAGCACATTCATGAACATCTCAGGCACAGATTGACAAATCTTATGCACTAGAAAGAGGGGATGTCAGGAACATTCCTACAGAGCCAGATTCATCCTACCTCCAGGTCTACTCACTATAATACTGTTCAGTTCAGTTCAGTTCAGTCTCAGTCGTGTCCGACTCTTTGCGACCCCATGAATCACAGCACGCCAGACCTCCCTGTCCATCACCAACTCCCGGAGTTCACTCAGATTCATGTCCATCGAGTCAATGATGCCATCCAGCCATCTCATCCTCTGTCGTCCCCTTCTCCTCCTGCCCCCAATCCCTCCCAGCATCAAAGTCTTTTCCAATGAGTCAACTCTTCGCATGAGGTGGCCAAAGTATTGGAGTTTGAGCTTTAGCATCATTCCTTCCAAAGAAATCCCAGGGCTGATCTCCTTCAGAATGGACTGGTTGGATCTCCTTGCAGGCCAAGGGACTCTCAAGAGTCTTCTCCAACACCACAGTTCAAAAGCATCAATTCTTTGGCGCTCAGCCTTCTTCACAGTCCAACTTTCACATCCATATATGACTACTGGTAAAACCATAGCCTTGACTAGACACACCTTAATCGACAAAGTAATGTCTCTGCTTTTGAATATGTTGTCTAGGCTGGTCATAAATTTCCTTCCAAGGAGTAAGCCTCTTTTAATTTCATGGCTGCAATCACCATCTGCAGTGATTTTGGAGCCCCCCAAAATAAAGTCTGACACTGTTTCCACTGTCTCCCCATCTACTTCCCATGAAGTTATAGGACCGGATGCCATGATCTTCGTTTTCTGAATGTTGAGCTTTAAGCCAACTTTTTCACTCTCCTCTTTCACTTTCATCAAGAGGCTTTTTAGTTCCTCTTCAATTTCTGCCATAAGAGTGGTGTCATCTGCATATCTGAGGTTATTGATATTTCTCCTGGCAATCTTGATTCCAGCTTGTGATTCTTCCTGTCCAGTGTTTCTCATGATATATTCTGCATATAAGTTAAATAACAGGGTGACAATATACAGCCTTGAGGTACTCCTTTTCCTATTTGGAAGCAGTCTGTTGTTCCATGTCCAGTTCTAACTGTTGCTTCCTGACCTGCATACAGATTTATCAAGAGGCAGGTCAGATAGTCTGGTATTCCCATCTCTTTCAGAATTTTCTACAGTTTATTGTGATCCACACAGTCAAGGCTTTCGCATAGTCAATAAAGCATAAATAGATGTTTTTCTGGAACTCTCTTGCTTTTTCCATGATCCAGTGGATGTTGGCAATTTGGTCTTTGGTTCCTCTGCCTTTTCTAAAACCAGTTTGAATGAATGCTAGTATGATTTTATTTTCTTACCTACGAGCTCAGACTATTATGCTGAACAGAAGTTAACTGAAACAAATAGATTTTACTTAAACTCCTTCTTGAATTGTTCATGTTTAAATGTAATATGGAACTTCTCACGGTGGATTGTAGCTTTGGACTATATTTTCGATTCTAATTTTGCCATCTACTAAAAGTAATAGAACCTTAAGCTTTCTGTCAGCAAAATGATAAATAAATTCTCTATTTTCAAAAAAATAAAATGCATGTCATTTTATATATGGTGACTTATTTTCTATATTTAAAGAAAATTAAGGAGCGCAATCCCCCCTGCTTCCCAACAAACACACACACAGGGGCGAGGTATTATCAGAGGCTGCAGCATAGGCATCATTTTAACAGCAGGCTTTGGAGGTGTGGTGTCTGTGGGGCCTGGGACCCGAAGACTCCCTCCTGGACCACTAGAGGAGGCTTTCTGACCTAGGCCCCAATGGTCCCCCAGCCTTTGTCCTCCTTTCAGTCCCTCAGAGGCATCTCAAGAGATGCCAGTTTTCAGTTGGGCTGCATTTCTGCAGCGTGGGTCTCAATAGGGCCAGCGTGCGCCTTTGCAGTCAAGGCCAGGAAACAGCTGCATTGCCTCAAGCTCATCTGTCTGCAGAAGAGGTGGGGGACTCTGAAACTATGACAGAGCCCACTTATCACCCTCACCCCTACCGTGGGTGAGTCCTCTCTCCAGACAGGCACTGGGGCTGCTGGCGAAGAGTGCCAGGGTTTGAGAGGAACCAGGCCAGCCCACATTCTCAAGAAGGGATGGGAGACTGAGGGCAGGTGGAGGTCCACAGTCCACATTTCACACACCACCTCCAGGTGGGAAGAAGAGTCAAGGAACCCAAGGGCAGAAGGAGAGCCAGTTGCTTCCCCAGACATCCATCATTCCTGTGGGGCGGCCTAAGTCCAGCCCAGAAGGTGTGACATTGAAAGGTTGTTGTTGAATTACGATGCTGGGATTCTTGGCCCCCGGAGGAGAAGAATTCAATCCGGGGCCAGAGACGAGGCTTGATCGCTCAGAGCTTTTGTGTAACAAAGTTTTATTAAAGTATAAAGGAGATAGAGAAAACTTCTGACATAGGCATCAGAAGAGGGCAGCAAGAGTACCCCCCTGCTAGTCTTTAGCTGGATGTTATATAGTCACCAGCAGTCTGTTAATGAAAGAAAGGAATGTCTCAAAACTTAGAATGGCACCAGGCCCCTCACCCATAAGATGTATTTGGGGATAATCTTGGCTCCAAATGGTTCATCTTGGGCCATAAAAGGATTAGCTTGAATCTTGAAGAAGGGCAGAGCACCATACAAATAGTGTTATTTACGTAGATTAGAGGAACGATATCAGAGTATAACATACTGAGCCAAAAGGTGGAACCGACTTGAAGACAGAGTTTGGGGTAATGCATAGTACATTAGCATAGCTTAAGATAAACATTTCCTTAAGAAAAAGGCATTGGGTAACTTCAGGTGAAACCAGGTGTCATGGCAACACAGAATTTTAAGAGAAACCTCCTTTTAAATTTGTATAGAGAAGGAAAAAATATCGCTACTTTGTTTCCTCCTGCGGCTTAACAGAGATAAAAATGTCTGACACTTGCAGGCTATTTCCTCCATTTGGAGACCCCTGGCCTTCCTGCCTGTTAACCTCTCAACATCACAACATCCAGCACTTCTGCAAGTTCAATAAGACCTTGGTCAATCGTGTTTGTTCTACCCAGCCCTGACTTCCATGTAGTGTTCCTACTGAAAATGGCATAAAGCAGAGAGAACCAATTTAATCCAGGTTAGAAGAAAATAACGTGGAATGTCTCCTCTCCTCACTCCCAGACAGTCTCCAGCCACGGACCTAACACGTCTAATACTTTGATCTGTGACAGAAGAAGAGGCTCCAATGGGGGCTGAATGTGATTCTTGTTTCAGCCGGTTCTGGCCTCAGGAAGTCAAATTTAGAGGTTTTGACAGGACCCTCCATTGTTTCACAAACTACGTGCTGCTCACTTATTGAAGGAACTTCAAAACTCCACTTTTTAAGAAATGTTTCAGATGTGTTCCACTTTAAGCACCTTTTTTTCCACCAAGATTATTTTGGTTCCAAAGGCAAGAAACCCAACTAATTGACTCATGTGGAAAAGGAAAAATGAAATATGCTAGAAAAAGGAACATCAAAAATGAGTGGATACAAAGACTCATATTTTTAAAAGGCTTTAATTAATCAATCTTCCCATATGACATTACTTTTTCCACTAGACGTGTCTACACTGAGTGTCTTCTCTCTTTGGCCCAGTCACTTCATTTTTACTGGAGCTATTAGTAATTGCCCTCCACTCTACCCCAGTAGCATATTGGACACCTTCCGACCTGGGGGCCTTATCTCCGTTGTCATATATTTTTGCATTTTCATACTGTCCATGGTGTCCTCCAGGCAAGAATACTGGAGTGGGTTGCCTTTTCCTTCTCTAGTGGACCACATTTTGTCAGAACTCTTCCCTATTACCCATCTGTTTTGGGTGTCCCTGCTCCACGTGGTTCAAAACTTCATAGAGTTTTGCAAGCCCATTTGCCAGGACAAAGCTGTCATCCATGAAGGGGAACAGCTGTGGATGTGTCTGCTAGTAAAAGTAAGTCCTGATGCAGTAAAAAATAATACTAATAGAAACCTGGAAGGTGATTTCCATAAATCAAGGTAAATTGGACGTTGTCAAGAAAGAGATGGCAAGACTGAACAACGACATCTTAGGAATTGTGAACTAAACTGGACAGGAATAGTGAAATGAAGTCACTCAGTTCTGTCTAACTCTTTACGACACTATGGACTATAGCCGACCAGGATCCTCCATCCATGGAATTTTTCAGCCAAGAATATTGGAGTGGGTTATCATTTCTTTTTCCATGGGATCTTCCCAACTGAGGGGTCGAACCTGGGTCTTCCACATTGCAAGTGGATGCTTTACCATCTGAGCCACCAGGAAAACTAGACAGGAATGGGTGAACTTAATTCAGATGCCTATTATATCTGCTACTACTTTGTATCCTGGTGGCTCAGCTGGTAAAGAATCCACCTACAATGTGGGAGACCTGAGTTCGATCCCTGAGTTGGGAAGATCTCCTGGAGAAGGGCAAGGCATCTCTCTTTCATTCCAGTTCTGGCCTGGAGAATTCCATGGACTATATATAGTGCATGAGGTCGCAAAAAGTTGGACACAACTGAGCAACTTTCACTTCACATTATCTCTACTACTGTGAGCAAGAATCCCTTAGAAGAAACAGAGTGGTCCTCAGAACAAAGAACAACAAAGTCGGAAATACAGTACTTGGGTGCAATGTTAAAAAGGACAGAATAATCTTGGTTCATCTCCAAGGCAAACCATTCAACATCACAATAATACAAGTCTTTGCCCCAACCAAAGAAGCTAAAGTTGACTAGTTCAATGAAGACCTATAATGCTTTCTAGAACTAACACCAAAAGAAAATGTCTTTTTCAAAATAGGGGATTGGAATGCAAAAGTAGGAAGTCAAGAGATACCCAGAATAACAGGCAAGTTTGGCCTTGGAGTATAAAATGTTGCGGGGCAAGGGCCAACAGAGTTTTGTCAATAGAACACATTGATCAGAGCAAGCACCCTCTTCCAACAACACAAGACTCTACATACGGACATCACCAGGTATTTAATATTGAAATAAAACTGACTATGTTCTTTGCAGATAAAGACTGAGAACCTCTATACTGTCCGCAAAAACGAGGCCAGGAGTTGACTGCAGCTTAGATCATGAACTGTTTATTGCAAAATTCAGGCTTAAATTGATGAAGGAAGGGAAAACCAATAGGCCATTCAGGTATGACCTAAATCAAATCACATATGATTATACAGTGGAAATGACAATTAGATTTAAGGGATTTGGCCTGATAGATAAAGTGCCTGAAGAACTATGGACAGATGTACATAATACTATATATGAGGCAATGACAGAAACCATGTTAAAAAGAGAGGTTTTACAATGAAAAACCATCATGAACAAAGTTAAAGATACTCCATATTTGCAAGAAAAATATTTATAAAATATATATCATAAGGACTGATGCTCAAAATATATAAGGAAAACAAAAAATAAAACTACAAAATAATCAACATGAGTATGGGTAAGTATGAAATCAGACCAGGCTGCTATAAGAGACTGCCAGGGTGATTCCCAAAGGTGTTTGGGTTCCTGGTCATTGTGTCAAGTCTGCAGCTTTGTTTGGAAATATATTGGATCAGCCAAGACTAAGCTGAAAGGCTAAGGTTGATAATTCTGCTGGTGTCTGGGTATATGCTGCTTTACTTGTAGTCCTTTTGAAAACTATGAGATGGATGGTAGCCTGCTTTTAGGAGGTGTGCATGTCTTTAATCCACATTGGCCTCTACATTCACACAGCCATCTCGGCCCGACTTGTGAGCTGCTGAACCTGGAGGGAGCAATAGATCTTCCAGAAATTCTGATGCTCACAGTTCAGGCTCTTCATTCATAACCAGGAACACACTGGAGAGGCTGTGGGGACTCCAAACATTGAACCTCCACTGTGGAGTGTTGATCACTCCATGAGGTATTCTGATGGTCTTCCATCTCTATTTTTAGAAAAGATTTGTCCAATATGACTTACTCAAATTCCTTGATTTATACAGTACACCATGGTACTTCTTTTATGAGATACATGCAAGTTTGTTATAGAATGGTAAGGCATCTAGGGAGGGAAAAAATTGATCAATAATTTAAAAGGGGGAAATGGCTCAAAGAAATGGGGACGTGGAAAAACATTCATTTTCTTAGCAAGAGGATCAGTTATTTGGGAGTTACATTTTTGTTTAATTTTTGTTTTACATTGCACTATAATTGATTTCACTCTCCTCTCCTTTTTCACTCTCTTTCACTGAGGGGAGTGAAAATGTTGGCTTAAAACTCAATATTCAGAAAACTAAGATCATGGAATCTGGTACCATATCTTCTTGGCAAATAGGTGGGGAAACAATGGAAACGTTAACAGACTTTATTTTGAGAGGCTCCAAAATCACTGCAGATGGTGACTGCAACCATGAAATTAAAAGATGCTTCCTCCTTGGAAGAAAGCTATGACCAAACTAGACAGCATATTAAAAAGCAGACACATTAGTTTACCCACAAAGATTTATTTGGAAAAATCTATAGTTTTTCCAGTAGTAATGTATGAATGCAAGTGTCGGACTATAAAGAAAGCTAACACTGAAGAATTGGTGCTTTTGAACTGTGGTATTGGAGAAGACTCTTGAGAGTCCCTTGCACTGCAAGGAGATCCAAACAGTCAAACCTAAAGGAAATCAGTCCTGGATATTCATTGGAAGGACTGATGTTGAAGCTGAAACTCCAATACTTTGGCCACCTGATGCAAAGAACAAACTCATTGGAGAAGACCCTGATGCTGGGAAAGATTGAAGGTGGGAGGTGAAGAGGACGACAGAGGATGAGATGGTTGGATGGCATCACCAATGTGATGGACATGAGTTTGAGTAAACTCTAGGAGATAGGGATGAACAGGGAAGCCTGGCGTGTTGCAGTCTACGGGATTACAAAGAGTCAGACACGACTGATGGACTGAACTGAACTGATAGTTGATTACAATACTCTGACACTTTCATGTGTACAGCAATGTTATTCACATATTCATACACAAATGTCTTTTCCTTTTCAGATTCTTTTCTCATATAGGTTATTGCAGATTATTGAATCAAGTTTCCTGTAGGTCCTTATTGATTATCAATTTTCTGTATAATATGTATAGTAGTGTGTATATGTTAATCCCAATATCCAATTTATACCTCCACTCCCAGCTTTCCCTTTCAGGAACCACAAGTTTGTTTTCTAAGTCTCTACATTTATTGCTGTTTTGTAAAAAGTTCATTTACCTCATTTTTTAAATTCCACATATAAGTGATATCGTGATATTTCTCATTCTCCTTCTGACTTACTCAGAAGTTATGATAATTGCTAGGTTCATCTCTGTATCTGCAAATGACATCTACTCTTTTTTATGCCTGAGTAATATTCCACTGTTAGAGGTACCACATCTTTATCCACTCATCTCTTAATGGACACTTAGCTTGTTTCCATTTGGGGGGTATTGTAGACAGTGCTGCAGTGAACACTGGGGCACATGTATATTTTTGGATTATGATTTTCTCCAGATGTGGGACTGCTGGGTCATATGGCAGCTCTGTTTTTAGTTTTTTAAGGAAACTCTGCACTGTCGTCCATAGTGGCCTTACCAGTTTACATTTCCACCAGTGGTGTAGGAGGGTTCTCCAAACCCTCTCCAGCATTTATTATCTGTAGACATTTTAAAGATGGCTATTCAGGCTAATGTGAGGTGAACTTCACTGTTGTTTTGATTTGCATTTCTCTACTAATTAAAGGTGTTGAGAACAAACTTTAAAAGTGTCCACGCCTCCTCCGAGTGAGATACACTCTTGCTACCCTCTCCAGCATTTACTGTTGGTATTTAGGGATTTCCTCAGTCTGAAACTTCTTCACATTTGTAGTATTTTCCATGTTCACTACAATTACTGGAATCTCAGAAAAGGTGTGAAAAAAATTGCATTGTTTCTATAGAATATAGGGAAAGAGAAAAACAGTGGAGGTATGTCACCTGGCAACTGGTTTGTGAATAAAGATGTCAGAAGAATGGAGGAGACAATAGCAGGTAGAAAAATAGAAATCTAGCCCTGTCCCCAGGCAAGGAACAAAGGGAAAATATTTTCCAGGAAAGTGGCCTCAGAGAAAGCCTGTTGGAAACATCAATGAGAAGGGGTCTTGGATGGTCCTATGCTGGGTTCATGGCCCTCAAATTTCAGGTTCATCCAGAATGAGAAATGGCACTTAGAAACTGGATGCTGATATATTATTGGTAAATTCAAGATAGACTGACTTGCTACAGTGTCCTAGCTTTCTGAAGGACTGGTATCTTCTTACTAATTTTCTGAAAAACAAAAAAGGAAGATCAGACAGGATTGGCAAGGGTTTTTAATCCCTGCTATTCAGTGGAGGGAAGTAGGTGAGCTCAACATTTCTCCTCCTCTTATTCCTCATTTTCCTCTTTCATTGTTAATTTCTTTACGGTTTATATGTATCTACAGAAAACAGGTTCTAAATTCTCTCTTGTAAGATGAATAAAAAGATCCTTCTGAGATTGGCTGTTGACTATAATGTTCAAATATGTATTTACAAGGATGGTACCTGCAATATATCCTATAATAACACAAATGAAAAACCAGCTTATATATCCATTCATGGAGGTTGGTTAATCATGGCATAGCCAGACACTGGATATATACAATGGCAAAACAAATCAATACCATCACCAACAAATAAGATCAAATAGATCCACATAGATATATGAGCTAACATGGAAGTTTTCAAAGAATTATATTATTTGAAATGAACAGCAAGAGATCTACATGGATAATATGATATCATTTGTGCATTGAAAAGACTCTGTGTGTGTGTGTGTGTGTGTGTGTGCGTGCGTGTTGCTCAGGTGAATCTGACTCTTTGTGATCGCATGGACTGCAGTTTGCCAGGCTCCAATGTGCATGAGATTTTTTCCCATTAAGAATACTGGGGTGGGTTGCCATTTCCTACTCCAGATGCTCTTCCTGACCCAGGGATTGAACCCGCATCTCCTGTGTCTCCTGCATTGCTGGTGGATTCTTTACTGCTGAGCCACCTGGGAAGCCTGTTCTTGCATGTTAAGTTGCTTCACTTACGTCCAACTCATTGTGACCCTTTCTACTATAGCGTGCCAGGCTCCTCTGTCCAGAGGATTCTCTAGGCAAGAATACTGTAGTGGGTTGCAATGCCACCCTCCAGGGGATCTTCCTGAACCTAGGATCAAACTCGCATCTCCTGCAACTCCCTCATTGCAAGCAGATTCTATATCACTGAGCCACCAGGGAAGGTCTGTGTATATATATTTGACTTCCCTGGTGGCTCAGCACAAAGGTAAGTGTGGAAAGAGTAACAAGGAAACAGACATTACCATGTGTAAAATAGGTCTGTCTTCCCTGGTGGCACAGATGGTAAAAATCTGCCTGCAATGCAGGAGACCCACGTTCAATCCCTGGATCAGGAAGGTCCTTATTTATTAAAAATAAGTTAATTGAAACAACCATCCCGCAAAGCAGAAAATGTGGGTTCAATCCCTGAGTGGGAAGATTCCACAGAGACTTCCTGGTTTCTCAAATGGTAAAGAATTCACCTGCAATGCAGGAGACCTGGGTTCGATCCTTGAGTTGGGAAGATTTCCTGGAGAAGGGCATGACAACCCATCCAGTATTCTTCCTGGAGAATCCCCATGGACAGATCGCCATGGGCTGTGGTCCACAGGGTCACAAAGAGTCAGACACGACTGAGCAACTAAGCAGATGTGCATGTGGAGAAGGAAAATGCTACCCACTCCAATCTGCTTTCCCGTGAGATCCCAGGACAGGGAAGTCTGTGGGCTAAGTCCATGGGGTTGCAAAAAGTCATTTAATTTCTGTGCAGATTACATCATGAGAAAGGCTGGGCTGGATGAAGCACAAGCTGGAATCAAGATTGCTGGGAGAAAAATCAATAACCTCAGATACGCAGAAGACACCACCCTTATGTCAGAAAGTGAAGAAGAACTAAAGAGCCTCTTGATGAATGTGAAAGAGGAGAGTGAAAACAGTTGTCTTAAAGTTCAACATTCAAAAAACTAAGATCATGGCATCTGGTCCCATCACTTCATGGCAAATAGATGGGGAAACAATGTCAGACTTTATTTTGGGGGGTTCCAAAATCACTGCAGGTGGTGATTGCAGCCATGAAATTAAAAGATCCTTACTCCATGGAAGGAACGTTATGACAAACCTGGTCAGCATATTAAAAACCAGAGACATTACTTTGCCAACAAAGGTCCATCTAGTCACGGCTATGGTTTTTCCAGTGGTCATGTATGGATGTAAGAGTTGGACTATAAAGAAGGCTAAGCACAGAAGAATTGATGCTTTTGAACTGTGGTGTCGGACAAGACTCTTGAGAGTCCCTTGGACTACAAGGAGATCCAACCAGTCCATCCTAAAGGAGATCAATCCCAGGTGTTCATTGGAAGGACTGATGTTGAAGCTGAAATTCCAATATTTTGGCCACATGATGCAAAGAGTTGACTCATTTGAAAAGACCCTGATGTTGGGAAAGATTGAAGGCAGGAGGAGAAGAGGGCGACAGAGGATGAGATGGTGGATGGCATCACCAACTCAATGGACATGAGTTTGGGTAAACTCCAGGAGCTGGTGATGGACAAGGAGACCTGGTGTGCTCTGGTTCACAGGGTCGCAAGGAGTCAGACACGGTTGAGTGACTGAACTGAACCCCAGTACAAAATAGAAAGTTTAAAATTTGGAGGAAAAGAAGCCTCAATTGCATTGCCTACTGTTGCTGCTAAGTCACTTCAGTCGTATCCAACTCTGTGCTACCCCATAGACGGCAGCCCACCAGGCTCCTCTGTCCCTGGGATTCTCCAGGCAAGAGTATTGGAGTGGGTTGCCATTGCCTTCTCCAAAGGCAATATCTGCTATTTTTTTTATATCTGCTATTTTCCATCAATTTTCCATCAGTTTAGAACATGTTACAAAATGTTTTCTCAAATTGTTACTTAACACAGGGAATTTTCTGTAGAATATTTTGGATACTCATTTCTCACCATTTTCTATCTAAAACTTATTTGTTGATATTTTCTTGGCTTCTGTAATCGTCCCTGTGTATTTTTAACTTTTTTATCTTGGTAGTTTTGCTATGCAATTGCAGGGACTATTTCTCTAATCACTTAATTAGGGCCTATGCTAGCATTCACTAGTTTTGTTGACATTAACTTTAAAAATTTGACCTCAAGGTATTATATTTCCAAATTTTTTAATCTACCTGCATTGTGTTTTTCAGGTGCTTGTTATACTGTTATATTTAGTAGTTGTCTGCTCATCCTTTTATTTTTGATTGAAATAGTTAATATCGTCATCTGGAGTTTATTTCAGAACTACCATAGTGTTTATGTAATTGTTCAGTTTTGAGCAGTGCTGATGGTAATTTTTGCCAAGATCATGCCATATGGGTCTCATCACTTCATGGCAGATAGAAGGGAGAAAGTGGAAACTGACAGATTTTATTTTCTTGGGCTCCAGAATCACTGCAGCCAGTGACTGAAGCCATTAAATTAAAAGGTGCTCTTCCTTGGAAGGAAAGCTATGATAAACATACACAGTGTATTGAAAAGCAGAAACATCACTTTGCTGACAAAGTCTGAATAGTCAAAGTTGCAGCTTTTCCAGTAGTCATGTACAGATGTGAGAGTTGGACCATAAAGAAGGCTGAGCACCAAAGAACTGATGCTTTCAAATTCTGGTGCTGGGAAAGACTCTTGATAGTCCCTTGGACTCCAAGGAGATCAAACAAGTCAATCAGAAAGGAAATCATACTGTATTGCTTTTGCCATACATTGACATGAATCCACCATGGGTGTACATGCGATCCCAAACATGAACCCCCCTCCCACCAATACAGTATTGTAAAGTAAAATTAAGTAAAAATAAAAATTAAAAAAAATACATGTGGCAACAAATTATATATATTATATAAAAATTAAAAAAAGAAGAAAGGAAATCAACTCTGAATATTTATTGGAAGGACTGATGCTGAAGTTGAAGCTCTAATACTTTGGCTACCTGATGCAAAGAGCCAACCCGTTGGAAAAGACCCTATTGCTGGGAAAGATTGATTGTAGGAGGAAAAGGAATGACAAAAGATGAGGTGGTTAGACAGCATTATCGACTCAACAGACATGAAATTGAGCAAAAGCAGGGAAACAGTGAAGGACAGAGGAGCCTGGTGTGCTACAGTCCATGATGAAGGAGAGAGTCAGACAAGACCAAGAGACTGAAAAACAACAACAAAGCAGTAATTTTAGAATGATATTCTTGCGTTATCACAAGGAGAGTCACATAGCTGGAAGCCCTAAAGGCTGTGCCCTTGACCGATGTGAATGAGTGAGTCATTTGCTCTTTATATGAGTGTCTGGGCCTTTCCGAATTATTGCAGATAATATTGCAGTACGGCTTTCTGATACAGTGAGTTTTTTAAAGATAACTGTGCCTTTCAGGGTGACTGGGCAGATTTGTTTCCTTTCTTGGAATAATAATGTATGTATTCCAGAAAGGGGACTGTATCCACAGTTGGCAATGTGGGAAAGCTCCGTGGCTGTATGGTGAGGCAGAACGATTCCAGCTGGGCTTGGTGGGACAGAAGTAGTTTGAGGGATAAAAAGACATCCTTTAGGCATTGGGATGAATGTTTATGGCTTCCTCAGACAATAATTTGGAAAGCAAAGTGGAGACAAACAAGCTCTCGCCAGGTGGTTTTTGGTAGATCTTCCTGCAACTGAGGAGAAGGGTCAGAGACAAGGAGACGGAAGTGGCAGCAAACTGGAGTAGGGGCTGGGGAGGGGGCAGTCCTGCTGGAAGGCAGGCTTCCCTTGGCTTGGTGAGGACTGGAAAATAACAGGTGGTTCTTCAAAATACCACTCAGTTCAGAACCTTTCAATAACCTTCTCCAGTGTCAGCCACAAAGGTAAGAGATTAGTGTGCTGTGACAGGAAAAATGTCAGCCCTGAACTCACCAGTCAGAACAAAAACAAAGGAAATGGATGAGCTGAAAGAGAAGGCTGTCCATCAGGAAGGGTGGGGAGGAAGCAAAGAGCATGACAGCAGCAGAAGCTTAGGTACCTGAAAAGGAACAGACTCTCAAGCAATGCACTTGCCTCCTGATATGGATGCTTAACTTGACATATGCCAAGGAGAATTCCCAATTTCCTTCCCTAAAACCTGCTCTCCTGCAAACTTTCCTCAGTTAAAACCAGCTGTTTCAGAAAAATTAAAAAATAAAAGGCAACTGTTTCCTCCATTTGTTTAAAAATTAACTGGGGATTCATTCTGGACAACTCATACCCCATACTTCCCCATTAACACGTCCATTTGCCGGGACCATCAAGATATACCCCAAATATGAGTCCATCCATAATATCTACCACAGGGATCTGGTGCAAGAGATGTTTCTTCTCTCCTAGAGCAGTGTAGCAGCATTCCAGATGGTCTCAGTAACATTCTTCCCTTCCACCACATCCCATATCAGTTCTCCACTCAACAATTAGAGTGACCTTGAAAAAATACAAGTTAGATCATATCACTTTCTTGCTTAAACGCCATCAAGTTTTCCCCTTACAGGGGTAGTCAGGTATACATTTCATACCTTAACTTTCAACAGCCATATTGTCTATGACAGAAAAAGAGACTTTGAAGGGGGCACAATATGACCTTTTTTCCATCTAATCTTTCAACTCTGGGAAGTCTAAATAACAGAATTTGACAGAATTACCCTTGATTGTTTCACAAAACAACTGTGCTGCTTTTTTTTTTTTCAATTTATTTATCTTTTATTGATGGATAATTGCTTTCCAGAATTTTGCAGTTTTCTGTAAATTTCAACATGAATCAGCCATAGGTATACATATATTCCCTCTTTTTTGAACCTCTCTCCCATCTCCCTCCCCATCACACCCTTCTAGGTTGATACAGAGCCCTTGTTTAAGTTTCCTGAACCATACAGCAAATTCCCTTTGGCTATCTATTTTACATATGCTAATTTAAGTTTCCATGTTACTCTTTCCACACATCTCACCCTCTCCTCCCCTCTACATATGTCCATAAGTTTATTCTCTATGTATGTTTCTCCATTCCTGCCCTGCAAATAAATTCTTCAGGACCATTTATCTAGAGTCCATATATATGCATTAGAATATGATATTTATCTTTCTCTTTCTGGCTTACATCACTCTGTATAATAGGTTCTAGGTTCATCCAACTCTTTAGAACTGACTCAAATATGTTCCTTTTTATTGCTAGGTAATATTCCATTGTGTATATGCATCTCTACTTCTTTATCCATTCTTCTGTCGATGGACATCTAGGTTGCTTCAGTGTTCTAGTTGTTGTAAATAGTGCTGCACTGAACAATGGCATACATATGTCTTTTCCAATTTTGGTTTCCTCTGGGTATTTGCCTAGGAGTGGGATTGCTAGGTCATTTGGTGGTTTTATTCCTAGTTTTTTAAGGCTTCTCCAAACCATCTTCCATAGTGGCTATATCAGTTTACATTCCCACCAACAGTGCACGAGCGTTTCCTTTTGTCCACACCCTCTCCAGCATTTATTGTGTGTAGACATTTTGATGATGGCCATTCTGACCAATATGAGGTGATATCACATTTTGGCTTTGATTTACATTTCTCTAATAATGAGTGATGTTGAGCATCTTTACATGGGTTTGTTAGCCATCTGTATGACTTCTTTGGAGAAATATCTGTTTAGGTCTTTTCCCCACTTTTTGATTGGGTTGTTTGTTTTCCTAGTATTGAATTGTATGAGCTGCTTGTATTTTTGAAAATTAATCCTTTGTTTGTTTCAGTTGCTATTCTTTTCTTCCATTCTGAGAGTTGTCTTTTCACCTTCCTTATAGTTTCCTTTGCTGTGCAAATGCTTTTAAGTTTAATTAGGTCCCACTTGTTTACATTTGTTTCTATTTCTGTTACTCTAAGAGGTGGGTCATAGAGGATCTTGCTGTGATTTATGTAATTGAGTGTTCTATGTTTTCTGCTAAGAGTTTTACAGCTTCTGGTCTTACATTTAGGTCTTTAATCCATTTTGAACTTATCTTTGTGTATGGTGTTAGGAAGTGTTCTAATTTCATTCTTGAACCTGTAGCTGTCCAGTTTTTCCAGCACCATTTATTGAAGAGGCTATCTTTGCCCCATTGTATATTCTTGCCTCTTTTGTCAAAAAAGGTACCCATAGCTGCATGGGTTTATTTCTGCCCTTTCTATCTTGTTCCATTGGTCTACATTTCTGTTTTTCTGCCAGTACCATGCTGTCTTGATGACTGTAGCTTTGTAGTAGAATCTAAATTCAGGAAGGTTGATTCCTCCAGCTCTTTTCTTCTTTCTCAAGATTGTTTTTGGCTATTTGGGGTCTTTTGTGTTTCCATATGAATTGTGAAATTTTTTGTTCTACTTCTGTGAAAAATGTCATTGGTAATTCGATAGGGATCACATTGAATCTGTAAATTGCATTTTGTAATATAGTCATTTTAAAACATTGATTCCTCCTACCAGGAACATGGAATATATCTCCATTTGTTTATGTCTTCTTTGATTTCTTTCATTAGTGTCTTATAATGTTCTGTGTACAGTTCTTTTATGTCCTTAGGTAAGTTTATTCCTATATATTTAACTCTTTTGGTGCAATTGTGAATGGGATTTATTCCTTAATTGCTCTTTCTGATTTTGTATTGTGAGTATATAGAAATGCAAGTGATTTTGGTGTATTGATTTTGTATCTTGCAACTTTTCTAAATTCACTGATTAGCTCTATTAATTTTCTTATACTACCCTTAGGGTTTTCATTGTACAGTATCATGTCATCTTCAGTGAGAGCTTTACTTCTTTTCCAATCTGGATTCATTTTACTCCTTTTTTTTTCTCTGACTTCTGTAGTTAGGACTTCCAGAACTTTGTTGAATAATAGTGGTGAAAGTGGACATCCTTGTCTTATGCCTGATATTAGGGGGGATGCTTTCATTTCTTCACCATTGAGAATAATGTTTGCAGTAGGCTTATCATATATGGCCTTTACTATGTTGAGGTAGGTTCCTTCTGTGCCAATTTTTTTAAGAGTTTTAATCATAAACGAGTGCTGAATTTTGTCAATGGCTTTTTCTACATCTATTGAGATTATCGTATGTTTTTTTCTTTCAGTTTGTTAATATGGTGTATCACATTGATTGATTCGCATATATTGAAGAATCCTTGCATCTCTGGAATAAATCCCACTTGATCATGGTATATGAGCTTTTTGATGTGTTGCTGAATTCTATTTCCTAAAATTTTGTTGAGGATTTTTTCATCTATGTTCATCAGTGATATTGGCCTGTAGTTTTCTTTTTATGTGTTGCCTTTGTCTGCTTTCAGTCATGTGTTACTTTTTTACTGAAAGTCCAGTACTCTTTGTTTGTGGCAGAAATACCTCACATTTTGTCTTTAGCTGTTAGCACTCTTTTTATCCACTGAGGTCACTTTGGTTCCAAATACAAGAAACACAACTAAAATTTCCTGTAGGAGAAAAGGAAAATGGAATAGGAAAATAACAGGGACCTCAAATGAATGGATTCAGTGTCTCAAAAATGTTATCCAAGGGCCTTAATCCATCTCTAGCTCTTCCTATGTGGCTGCCAGTAGCTATCTCACCCCCTCATCTTAGGAACTCATTCATGTATTTTCCTGTGGATAAACTTCTTATCATTAAAACTCTCATTCTCCCTTTCCATTTCCTCTGTTTTGCTAAGTTTGCAGCTACTCATATATCCTAACTGTATTTCCTATCTATGCTAAAACTCATGAAGTGTAAGGATTTATAAAAGTCACTGATCATATTATAATCTGATTCCTTCTTATGAAAAATGAACATAATGCAAAGAAATTAAGGGGCTATTTTGAAGATTCATGAGCTAGTGAATATTTAACATTTGTGGCTATGCTAGGCTCAGAGGACTGATCAGAAGACATTCAGGTATAAAGCTGGACACGTAAGGAAATTTATTATGTGATAAAGATGGCAATTCACATCCCTGACAGAGAGTGGATTATTCAGTAGCATTTAAGGATAATTAGCTACCCAATTATTTTTAAACATTTTCGTCCTCTACTATATAGGAATCACAAAAAGTACCATTTTGAATGGATTAAAGAGGTAAATGTGATTTATTGCCTCAAAACAAATGTACATATATGATGTTGAGAGAGAGAAGCAGGAAGGGAATGTATATAACAGAGGGATAGGGAATAGTGGTGTTTCTGGTTGTAAGACAGGAAAAACAGTCAGAACTAGGACATAAATGGCATAGACATAAAAGAAAAAAGAGGGTTAATTACATTAGGAGTTAAAGTCTTGATAATAAAAAAATCCAAAAACAAAATTAAAAGACATTCATATTAGTAACTAGGAGCAAATATTTATATAATATATGTCATGCACAGGATTATTATCCATAATATATGATAAACCCAACAGTAATAAATATGAAAATGAATAAATATGACTATAAATATGGCACACTAGCTGCTGGAAGAGACTGTCAGCAGGATTGCCAAAGCAAATGGGTATTTGATCATTGTTTCATGTTTATAGCTCCATGTCCAGAAATGTGCTGGACCAGGCTAGACTAAGCTGAGGAGCTAAGGGTGTTAACTGTGTTCATGCCTGGGTGTATGCTGCCTTACTCGGTACTCATCTTGAAAACCATAAAACTGTGAGATGGATGGTGGTCCTGCTCATAGGAGGTCTGCATGGCTTTAATGCACTTTGGCCTCTACACTCACACAGCCATCTCAGGCTGACACGTGAACTGCTGAAACCTGGAGGCAGCAGTTCATCTTTCAGAAGTTCTGACCCTCACTGATTCAGATTCTTCATCCAACCAAGAAGAAACTACACAAGCTTTGGATGGGCTCTGATCATTGGACCTTCACTGTCCTAAGGATAGTGCTGATTGTCCATTACGTATTAATACTGTCTGCATTCTGTATTCCTAGAACAGTTTAGCCTCATATAATTTACCCAAAATGTGGTTTGAACTATCTTTCTATCAGTCAGGGATAGATATGAGCATGCACAAAGTCCACATACACAAAGGACAGATAAAAGGACAATGATCATACAAGAGGAATTTAACTCTCACTGATATTAGGAAGAGACATATTAAGATTAAATATCTTTATGTATAATTGAGTTACAAAAAGATAAAAGTAGCAGATATCAAGGAATAGAGAGGAATAGACAGCAAACCAGTACCTCCATGAACTATTTCTTTAAATTATTGCAGCTCTTTTTGAGAGGTTAACACTTGCTACCTGCATATATTTTGACCCAGAATTTCAGTTTTTGTTATACGCTGGTTAAATACAGAGTATTCTCCATAAAATACCCAAAAATGGAACTTTCGTGGTGGCACAGTGGATAAGAATCTGCCTGCCAGTGCAGATGATAGAGTCGATCCCTGGTCCAAGAAGTTCCCACATGTGGCAGAGCAATGAAATCTATGCGCCACAATTACTGAGCCCATATGCTGTAACTCCTGAAGCCTGTGGCTCTAGTGCCTGTGTTCTGCAACAAGAGAATCCACTGCAGCGATAAGCCCATGCTCTGCAATGAAGAGTAGCCCCTGCTTGCTGCAGCTAGAGAAAGCCCACATGCATCAAAGATTCATTGCAGCCAAAAATAAATAAGTAATTTTTTTTTTAAGGATAAGTCCATCTGGAGGAAAAGTGAGTCATTCGTTAACTATTTCAAGAAAATCTTTCTTTAACGAAATCTGCTTCTTTCCTTCTTCCTGTCTTCATACAATCAGAAGGGAGATATGTGTTGCTTTAGGTTCCAGATAGAAGAAGTTATGGTTGCAATTCTCTTTTAATTCAGAGAAATAGCCATTGAAAGTTTCAGAGCCCCTTATGTTGCTGACAAAGTGGTGAGCAGAATCTACAGACACTTGGACACAGAGATGGTGAGAAATGCCTTCTGTGGCTCTCATCAATGGAACCCAGAACCTGGGAGACACTGCCAGGCAAAAGGCTGAAAGCAGTGCAGAAGATTTACAAATTCACACTTTGATAGAAAACTCTTTGACCAGTCTTTCTTTCTGGGCTTTCTAAAGTTTAGAGTTATTGTGATTAAAGAACCAATTTTTGCCCCGCTCAAAGAGGCATCTACAATTTTAACCAACAGTATGCCTCCCCAGAGAAATTCATATCATTGTGCTCAAAGTAGCAAATACATGATCTTCATTGTCATGGTGTTTGTAACAGCAACCCCCCAAAAAGAATTTGCTGTATAAACATCTTTGTATGAAGGCAGAAGAATAATATACTAGAAACATGTGTGAATATACTGCTGATTTTAAAGCAAACTTATGTACATGGGGAAAAGAATTTTTTTTTTTAAACACCTGTTAAGATCAGAGAAAAACTTCAGGAACTGTAAGAGGAGTCAGTTCAGTTCAGTGCAGTCGCTCAGTCATGTCCAACTCTTTGCGACCCCATGAATCACAGTACGCCAGGCCTCCCTGTCCATCACCAACTCCCAGAGTTCACTCAGACTCACGTCCATCGAGTCAGTGATGCCATCCAGCCATCTCCTCCTCTGTCATCCCCTTCTCCTCCTGCCCCCAATCCTTCCCAGCATCAGAGTCTTTTCCAATGAGTCAACTCTTCACATGAGGTGGCCAAGCTTCACATGGAGCTTCAGCTTTAGCATCAGTTCTTCCAAAGAAATCCCAGGGCTGATCTCCTTCAGAATGGACTGGTTGGATCTCCTTGCAGTCCAAGGGACTCTCAAGAGTCTTCTCCAACACCAAGTTCAAAAGCATCAATTTTTCAGCGTTCAGCCTTCTTCACAGTCCAACTCTCATATCCATACATGACCACTGGAAAAACCATAGCCTTGACTAGATGGACCTTAGTCGGCAAAGTAATGTCTCTGCTTTTGTTTTGTTTTTTTTTTTTTTAGTTTTTTATTTTTTAAATTTTAAAATCTTTAATTCTTACATGCATTCCTAAACATGAACCCCCCTCCCACCTCCCTCCCCATAACATCTTTCTGGGTCATCCCCATGCACCAGCCCCAAGCATGCTGCATCCTGGGTCAGACATAGACTGGCGATTCAATTCACATGATAGTATACATGTTAGAATGTCATTCTCCCAAATCATCCCACCCTCTCCCTCTCCCTCTGAGTCTAAAAGTCCGTTATACACATCTGTGTCTCTTTCCCTGTCTTGCATACAGGGTCGTCATTGCCATCTTCCTAAATTCCATATCTGCTTTTGAATATGCTATCTAGGTTGGTCATAACTTTTCTTCCAAGGAGTAAGCGTCTTTTAATTTCATGGCTGCAGTCACCATCTGCAGTGATTTGGGAGCCCCCCAAAATAAAGTCTGACACCGTTTCCACTGTTTCCCCATCTATTTCCCATGAAGTGATGGGACCGGATGCCATGATCTTCGTTTTCTGAATGTTGAGCTTTAAGCCAACTTTTTCACTCTCCTCTTTCACTTTCATCAAGAGGCTTTTTAGTTCCTCTTCCTTTTCTGCCATAAGGGTGGTGTCATCTGCATATCTGAGGTTATTGATATTTCTCCTGGCAATCTTGATTCCAGCTTGTGTTTCTTCCAGTCCAGCGTTTCTCATGATGTACTCTGCATAGAAGTTAAATAAGCAGGGTGACAATATACAGCCTTGACGCACTCCTTTTCCTATTTGGAACCAGTCTGTTGTTCCATGTCCAGTTCTCACTGTTGCTTCCTGACCTTCATACAGATTTCTCAAGAGGCAGGTCAGGTGGTCTGGTATTCCCATCTCTCTCAGAATTTTCCACAGTTTAATGCAGGTAACCAAAAAACAAACAAACAAAAAAACAGTTTGGAAACACAATACCTCATTAAGAGATTTGTAAATAAAAGTCAACAAATATAGTGAAGAACGGGCCTTAATTAAACAACAACAACAAAAATCCTCCAAAATGCATAACAAAATATAAGCTACAAATAAAATTTACATACAGCAGATGGATTAAAGAGAGAAAATATCAACAAATAAGTTTTATATAGATGGTGGGGAGAATGAGTGTCAGAATATTCTAGACAAAATTCCCTGTTTTTAAAAATAATCAGAAGAAACATTTTCTAACATGGGAACTCACTGAAAAATGTAAGATCAAGGCAATGAAATTGAAGATTTGAAAGGAATATAAGACCATCTTTTGGGAGTTCATAAGTGTAGCCATTAAATTATCAGTTGGAAGACAGGGAGGTTAAAAATATTTAATCACAGAAATAAGCCAAAAAGATCCTCACAAAGAATCTAGAAAAGAGAAGTCCTAGAGATATAGAATAAGATATAGAATAGAGGTATAGAATAAGAATAAGATATAGAATAAGAATAAGATATAGAATATAGAATGGAATTCAAGGAGATGAATATTCATTTCCTCCAGTCCTATAAGTCCTGTTGTAGATTTTGTGTCTACCTGTGCTTTTACTAACTATTGTAGGTCTAAATAAGATATTATAAGAATAGATATCTAACTAAGATATTTATAAGAATAGAAAGTCTTAGGTTGCCTTGTTGGACAACTTCAATTTTTTCCTATCAGAGACCAGATAGACCTGGATAATATCTGGAAGCCTGAACAGATTGAGAGTGATTCTGCCATCCATGTGTGCCCAAGGACATTATTTATCCACATATATTTTATAAATAAACCAAAATTATCTTCATCATCGAAATGTTTTGCAATGTATCATATACATAGGAAAACAGATATCATGAAAGATGGAATTTGGGTCATATAAAAACCAGAGATCACAGCCAAAACACACACAAATGACACTTGGAAGGACAAAGAAATGAATCCACCGAAAAAGACTGAAAATCAAACGATGACAGAGCAGTTCTAATATCTGTGCTGAATGCTTGGACATTCTCCCTCAAAAGCTTTGCCCATATCACATGTGGTGCCTTTTAGAAAGGACACACTGATAACATTACATCCACTCCATCCTGCTGGGATACGTCCCAACTATAACTGGGTCTATCTGGTGACAAGATTTGCCCAGTATAGAACTCAAAGACACCATTGTTCTGGTCCCCTTTATAAAGGAACCTGCCTGGCTTCTCCCAGCAGACTTGAGAGCAAATCCAGAGCTTCTTCCAAGATGCTGCTGATCCTTCTCTCAGTGGCCTTGCTGGCCCTGAGCTCAGCTCAAGACCTGGTTTCTGGTAGGAATAAGGGGAAGGGTGCTGAGACTCTGCTTGGGGCTTGGGGGATCACACTGCAGTGAGGAAGTGTGCAAATAGGAGACATAAGTGAAAGATGTGGCTGGAGGCTGCTTAAGACAAGAGGAAGGCCCTTCACCTCCTCTATGATGTGAAGGCCCCAAACTTAATACAACTGGAAACCAGCACAGAATTTTTAAGCAGAGGAATGACAAATTAAGACTTATCTCTGTGCTATGAAAGATGCATTACAAAAAGGCAAGACTGGAACAGACAAGTTCCCTCGTGAAGATGCTACGATAATCAAAGTAGGCAGTGGATGAAGGTGGACTTTCGAGGGGATGCCAGATAGATGGAGGAGGTGAAGCCCATTCAGAGCTATTTCAGAGACAGAGATGAGAGTAATAAATCTCTCTGTGTCTACATAGAGATATGGAAATTCTAGGGCACAGTGGTCTCATTCTACTCCACCCACGGTTAATATTTCAGAATGCTGTGCCCAATATGGACAAGATTATATCCACATGTTTACTCCTGGTCCTTTTACCTTGAGAAACCATGTTAATATAAGTAAAGTACTTCATGAATTAACAGGGGAGAAGGACACTAAAACATAACACTGAAATATTCTAGCACTTAACCTAAATTAGCTTTAGGGTTTGAGGGATACTAGGAAAGATGAAAAGCCCTCTTCTCTTTTGAGTTTGTGGTTGATCTTCAGCACAGAAACAACCTTGCCATACCTTCATATCTTCTTTTCCAAAGGCATCACAGATAGTAGTTGAAAAGTTATAATATCTTAGAGTATATACAGAGTGTGTCCCTTTTCCTGTAGAACATTGTGAACCCTGAAGGATATAAGATCATCTTCTGCTTCTTTTCCTAGAAAGCAGCAGTGAAGAGTCTCTGAGCATCGTATTAGGTAAGTCTCAATTAGTTCTCCATCATCTTTCTTTATTTCATTAGCAACTTTTCAATTCTCTGGTGTCCTGATATCATCATTCTTTGTGAAGAGTTAAAATCAGTGTTAGAAACACTAAAGATTAAGGCAGTCCTTTATAACCTTGGTTTTTGAGACCATGAGCAAGGCCCTAACATGAATAACACGATGTCTAGCCTGGATGACACTGGCTATGCTGCCTGTTCCCTCAGGCTAGAAATGATTGTCGAGACAACAAAGGGAAGGAGTCACAATTCTGACTCTTTCCCTACTGAGAGCCAACCCCTGAAGTGTTTCCTTCTTCCTCAGTATTATTCTCTTTAAATATGTGGTTTAGAAAAAATGCAGAAAAAATAGGTCTGGTTCATTTTTAGTCAGATTTTCTTCTCAGCTTTGTCACAGTACCTAATTAAAATTTGCAAGTTATTTAGTGACCCCTGTGTGGGCCATCATGTTGTCTCTCTCTCTCTTTCCTAGTATTGATCCACCTGGTTTTAGAGCCAGAGGGTTCCATATACACTCTCCACAGGCCAGACTTGGAGTCACATTTGGCAGGTTATGTCAGCACCCAAAATATAACTGGAAGCATAACTGACATGATTAATCCCTTTGCTTTTCTTCTGTCCTTGGAGACATCTTCTAGCAATTCTAAGATATCCAGCACCTTCTTTTTTTTTGCCAAATTGAAGACGAAGACACTTTTTTTCTCAAGAGCAAAGAACTAAGACTCAGTATCACTAGTATGTGGGTAAACAAGAGTACTGCAAAAACAGTGAGTAGGAATGAAGCTGGTAGTTGAGAGGTGGCTTCTGGAGGAAGGCACTGTCCAAAAAGTTTATCAGAGATAAAAAGGAGAGGGGAGTCTTCCATCACCTGGTTCCTCTCTCTCTGTGCCATACCTTTCAGATGGAACCAACTCAGACTCAAGCTCAGACAAGGATTTTCCCCAACCACCTCCTGATGGACCCAGAGGACCACCTCCTGGAGGACCTGGAGAACCACCACCTAGTCCCCCTCCTAATGATGGAAATGGAGATGAGGTACCTCCACCAGAACCACCCCTACCAGGACCACCCCCACCACCAGGACCACCCCCACCAGAGGAGGAACCTGAGCAGAGTCCAGATGAAGAGTCACCATCCAAGTAATCTGAAAGTCATTAACAGGTATGACTCAAGCTCCGTCTCCATCAAAGGCCCCTAATTCCTACAGGTCTCACATCTTAGTGAGTCACTGAATCAACAGAAAATATGTGAAAATTGTGTAGTCCTGGACACAAGTTCTAAAGGTGTCTATTCAGATAGTTTGAAGTAAGGTAGCAAAACCTTATAATTATTACAAGCTATCCATGGAGATTGAAATTTTGAGAAAGAAGGACCATAAATCGCTTTCTCCCCGATGACCACCTGTACTAAAGTGGGCTGGTGATGAGGAAGTACACTATGTTCTCCCTTGTCCTTTTCTCTCCTCCTCCTCCAGCTCAATGACCGCTTCTCTCAAGTTTCCACCTGACAAGGCCTCTCAGATCCAGTGTCCTTACTAAATGATACTTTAATTTTAGGTTGCTAAATTTATCTAGCTAAAATATTTTCTTTTGAATTAGTATATGGTCAAGGTTAAAAAATAACTGAACAGAAAAGTATGAGGCTAACTCTTAAAGGCATCCACATCCTACCTTCCCACTTCCTTCCCCAAAGGCCACCACAATTAACTCTTGAACATCAACTGGAAACACAGCCTTTTAAAATAAATTTTTATCCACAAATGATGTCATACTTTATGCAGATTTATAGGTTGCTCATTTCAAATACCATACTTAATATTCATAACAGTTCATAGAGCTCTATGGGTCTGTTTAATCTGCATTTGGTTTACTTTTTAATTTCTGCTATTCCATTGTCTGGTTGTGCCATGATTTCTTTAACCAACCCTGTATCAATGGACATTTAGGCCAGTTTCAGTTTTCCACTAGTTAAAAATTGGTTCCAGTAACTATCTTTGTAAATATATATTTGAACACTTTAAATAGCAACCAAAGGATAAACAACGTAAGAACAACCTTTTATCTTGTAAGCAACAATTTAGAGCATATTATCTATAAGGTGCATAAAAATGACAAATCAAAAGAAATTTGGAAAGAAACAGGAGAGGGAAGAGGAAAAGGAGAAATGTGGGCTCCTAGCTACTTCCCTTCACTGTTATCTGCAAGGAGTAGAAACCACCTGCCCACCTTGTGTGAACCTCCTTTTTTGCTTTTCAGGACATGAGTATGAAGATACCAGTCCTTCAGAAGGCCATGACATTGGGAGAAGGCAGTCTGTCTTCAATTTACCAATAAAATAATCAGCATTCAGTTTCTAAGTGTCATGTCTCATTCTGGGGCTTTGTGAGTCTGAAATTTGAGAGCTATGAACGCAGCCTAGGAACATCCAAGACTGGTTCTCACTGATGCTTCCAGCATCCTTCCTCCTGGACTGCCTTCTTAGAAGATATTTTCCCTTTGGTCGTTACTTGAGGACCAGAATGTGTATTTCCTTTCTACCTCCTATTGCTTCCCCCTTCCATCTGACACCGTTTTCAGAAGCCAGGTACCTATCCTGTCCTTCCCTGGTTTCTATAGCCCTAATGTGATGTTTTTATTATTTTCACAACTTTCTAGTAATTTTAGGGAAATAAAGAAAATATTGCAAATGTGAAGAAGTGGAAGAAGCTGAGGGAATCCTTAAAATTTCCAAAAGAATTGATTCTGGTTTCTAGTAAAATAAATGTGATTCTAGGTCCCTATTCCCTCAAGCCCATTACTATGCAACCCCTCACCCCCGCCACCACCACTTTTAAATCATTTCTGTTTTCTTTCTAGATCTCACACCTTTCTATAAACAATGTGAGTCAATTTCATAAAAGAGAAGGCATGTTGTTTCTAAAAAGAAGGAAATTTTAGTGTTCTTCAGACATGAATTTAATCTGATCTCTTTGTTAGCTCTGGACTTTAAAAGCAAGCTACTTCAACTCTCAGAGCCTTAGTTTCCCTATCCATATAATGAGGATTATATTAATACCTACCCTAGGGCATGAAGAGTACCAAATATCATAATAAAAACCTAGCAGAGGGACTTTCCTGGTGGTCCAGTGGCTAAAACTCTACCCTCCCTACGCTGGGTTTGATCTCTGGTTGGAAAACTAGATCCCACATATTGCAACTATAGATCCCCATATTGCAACTAAGACATAGCACAGCCATATAAATAAAAATCAATATTCTTTTTAAAGAATTGCCTTCACCATTTCCTAATAATTATTATAGGGAAAGCTAGTACACATGAAATTGTAAGAAATTAAGTATTCCTCAAATTAAACTGTTCGGATTGCTTTGTCAGATCAAATTACAATATTTTCTGGCAATGCCTCTTCCAAATTCAAAAAAATGAAAAATTATTTGTTTTTTGGTAGCACTTTCTGGTATCTCTTCATCTAAGTGATACCATTTCTGATACTGATTCTGTCATAGTACATGGATAACTTCCACTCACTTCCATTTCTTACAAAGTTGGAAAATATTATTGGGTTAAAAGACACTCTTACCGTGAGCATAACGAAATCAATATTTTAAAAAATTATCTCAATTGATGTAGACAGAGCCTTTGACAAAATTCAACATGCATTTATGATAATAATAAAAAAAAAAACTCCAGAAAGCAGGCATGGAAAGAACATAACTCAACATAATAAAAGCTATATATGATAAACCCACATCAAACATTATCCTTACTAGTGAAAAACTGAAAGCATTTCCCCTAAAGTCAGGAACAAGACAAGGGTGCCCACTCTCACCAACTCTACTAAACATAGTCTTAGAAGTTTTAGCCACAGCAATCAGAGAAGAAAAGGAAATAAAAGGAATCCAGATTGGAAAAGAAGAAGTAAAACTCTCAATGATTGCAGATTACATGATCCTCTACATAGAAAACCCTAAAGACACCATTGGAAAATTACTAGAGCTAATCAATGAATATAGCAAAGTTGCAGGATATAAAATCAACACACAGAAATCCCATGTATTCCTATACACTAACAAGGAGAAAAGAGAAAGAGAAATTAAGGAAACAATTCCATTTACCATTGCAATGAGAAGAATAAAATACTTAGGAATAAATCTAACTAAAGAAACAAAAGACCTATATATAGAAAACTATAAAACACTGGTGAAAGAAATCAAAGAGGACACAAATACATGGAGAAATATACCATGTTCATGGATTGGAAGAATCAATAGTGAAAATGAGTATACTACCCAAAGCAATCTATAGATTCAAGGCAATCTCTATCAAGCTACAACAGTATTTTTCACAGAACTAGAGCAAATAATTTTACAATTTGCATGGAAATACAAAAAAAAAATCTTGAATAGTCAAAGCATCTTGAGAAAGAAGAATGGAACTGGAGGAATCAACCTGCCTGACTTCAGGCTCTACTACAAAGCTACAGTCACCAAGATAGTATGGTACTGGCACAAAGACAGAAACATAGATCAATGGAACAAAATAGAAAGCCCAGAAATAAATCCACATACCTATGGGCACCTTATCTTCAACAAAGAAGGCAAGAATATACAATGGATTAAAGACAATCTGTTTAACAAGTGGTGCTGGGAAAACTGGTCAACCACTTGTAAAAGAACGAAACTAGAACACTTTCTAACACCATACACAAAAATAAACTCCAAATGGATTAAAGACCTAAATGTAAAACCAGAAACTATAAATCTCCTACAGGAGAACATAGACAGAACACTCTCTGACATAAATCACAGCAGGACCCTCTATGACCCACATCCCAGAGTAATGGAAATAAAAGCAAAAATAAACAAATGGAAATTAATTAAACTTAAAAGCTTTTGCACAACGAAGAAAACTATAAGCAAGGTGAAAAGACAGCCTTCAGAATGGGAGAAAATAATAGCAAATGAAGCAACTGACAAAGAATTAATCTCAAAAATATACAAGCAGCTTATGCAGCTCAATACTAGAAAAATAAAAAACCCAATCAAAAAACGGCCTAAAGAATTAAACAGATATTTCTCCAAAGAAGATATATAGATGGCTAACAAGCATGTGGAAAGATGCTCAACATTACTCATTTTCAGAGAAGTGTAAATCAAAACCACAATGAGGTGCCATTTCACACCAGTCATAATGGCTGCTATCCAAAAGTCTACAAACAATAAATGCAGGACAGGATGCAGAGAAAAGGGAACCCTCTTACACAGTGGGTGGGGATCAAACTAGTACAGCCACTATGGAGAACAGTGTGGTGATTCCTTTAAAAACTGGAAATAGAACTGCCATATGACCCAGCAATCCCACTACTGGACATACACACCTAGGAAACCAGAATTGAAAGAGACATGTGTACCTCAATATTCATCACAGCATTGTTTAAAATAGTTAGGACATGGAAGCAACCTAGACGTCCATCAGCAGATGAATGGATAAGAAAGCTGTGGTACATATACACAATGGAATATTACTCAGCTATTAAAAAGAACACATTTGAATCAGTTCTAATGATGTGGATGAAACTGGAACCTATTATACAGAGTGAAGTAAGTCAGAATATAAAACACCAATACAGCATGTTATCACATATATGTGGAATTTAGAAAGATGGTAACAATTTACCTATATGCAAGACAGCAAAGAGACACAAGTATAAAGAACGGACTGTTGGACTCTGTGGGAGAAGGTGAGGGTGGGATGATTTGAGAAAATAGCATTGAGACATGTATATTACCATATGTGAAATAGATCACGAGTCCAGATTTGATGCATGAGAAAGGGAGCTCAGGGCCAGTGCACTGGGGTGACCCTGAGTGATGGGATGAGGAAGGAGGTGGGAGGTGGGTTCAGGGTGGGGGACAAATGTACATCCATGGCTCAATCATGTATGTATGGCAAAAACCACTACAATATTGTAAAGTAATTAGCCTCCAAATTTTAAAAATTAATTAATTAAAGAAAAAATAAAACCTGACATTGAGGTTGTTGACTTCAAGTGAAGAAAAGAATGTTTGGATTCCATCAAGGGCTCCCCTACCTTAAAATCACATAAAATGAGAATCTATTTAAGATGGAAAGAAGCCCATTCATGAACATCTCTGGTGAAGACTGACAAATCTTACTCACTAGAAAGAGGGGATCTCAGGAACATTCCTTCAGAGCCAGATTCATCCTAACTCCAGGTCTACTCACTGTAATACTGTTAATGAATGCTGAGTATGATTTTATTTTCCTACCTACAAGCTCAGACTATTATGCTGAACAGAAGTTAAGTGAAACAAACAGATTTTATTTAAACTCCTTCTTGAGTTATTCATGTTTAAATGAGATATAGAACTCACAGTGGATTGTAGCTTTGGACTGTATTTTTTATTCTGATTTTGCCATCTACTAAAAGTAATAGAGGCACTTCAAGAGATGCCAGTGTGCAACTGGGCTGGGTTTCTGCAGTGTGGGTCTCAGTAGAGCCAGCATGCATCTTTGTAGTCAAGGCCAGGAAATAGCTGCCCTGTCTGAGGCTCATCTGTCTGCAGAAGAGGTTTGGGAATTTTAAAAACTATGACAGAGCCCACTTCGCATCAACCCCACCCCCACTGGGAGTGGGTCCTCTCGGGAAACAGGCACTGGGGCTGCTAGCAGAGAGTGCCAGGGTTTGAGAGGACCCAGGCCAGCCCACACTCTGAGGAAGGGGTGGAAGACTGAGGGCAGGTGAGGGTCCACAGTCCACCTTCCACACACCACCTCCAGGTGGGCAGGAGAGTCAAGGGACCCGAGGGCAGAAGAAGGAGAGCCACCTGCTTCCCCACACATCCATCACTCCTGTGGGGCGGCCTAAACCCAGACCTGGAGAGCATGACATCACCACATCCAGCACTTCTGCAAGTCTTAATAAGACTTTCAACAATTGTGTGTGTTGTATCCAGCTCGGACTTCCATGTTGTATTCCTACTGAAAATGGCATAAAGCAGAGAGAACCTAATTAATCCAGGTTAGAAGAAAATAACATGGAATGTCTCCTCTCCTCAGCCCCAGACAGCCTCCAGCCGCGGACCTAATACCTCTAATACTTTGAGGAAGATCCCCTGGAGAAGGAAATGGCAATCCACTCCAATACTATTGCCTGGAAAATCCCATGGACAGAGGAGCCTGGTAGGCTACAGTCTATGGGAACGCAAAGAGTCACTCACGACTGAGCAACTTCACGACAATGACGATGACAGAAAAAGAGGCTCCAATAGGGGCTGAATGTGATTCTTGTTTCAGCCAGTCTTCCATTCTCAGGAAGTCAAATTAAGAGGTTTTGACAGGACCCTCGATTGTTTCACAAAATATGTGCTGCTCTCTTATTGAGGGAATTTCAAATTCCACTTTTTAGAAATGTTTTAAATGTGTTTCAAAATTAGCAACCTTTTTTCCGTCAAGATTATTTTGGTTCCAAAGGCAAGAAACCAAACTAATAAGCTCATGTATAAAAGAAAAAATGGAATATCTGAAGAAAACAGACTTCAAACATGAGTGGATTCAGGGCCTTAATATTTTTAAAAGGCTTTAGTTAATTATCATCTCACATGAGTGGATTCAAAGGCTCAATATTTTTAAAAGGTTTTAATTAATTGTCTTCCCGTGTGACCTTACTATCTCCACCAAACATATTGACAGCTGAGCATCATTCTCTCTTAGGCCCAGTCATTTCATTTTTCCTGGAGCTATTAGTTATTGCACTCCACTCTTCCCCAGTAGCATATTGGACACCTTCCAACCTGGGGGCCTTATCTCTCACTGTCATATCTTTTTGCATTTTCATACTGTCCATGGGTTTCTCCAGGCAAGAAATCTGGAGTGAGCTGTCTTTTCCTTCTCCAGTAGACCACATACTGTCAGAACTCTTCGCTATGACCTACCTGCCTTGGGTGTCCCTGCATGGCATGGCTCATAACTTTACTGAGTTATGCAAGCTGCTTTGCCATGACAAAGCTGTGATCCATGAAGGGGATCAGTTGTGGATGTATCTGGTAGTGAAAGTAAAGTCCAATCCAGTAAAGAATAATGCTGATAGAAATCTGAAATATTAGGTCTGTGAATCAAGGTAAATTGCACATTGTCAAAAAAGAGATGGTAAAGCTGAAACTCCCCCATGTCCAAGGTAAGAGAAACCCAAGTAAGATGGTAGGTGTTGCAAGAGGCCATCAGAGGGCAGACACACTGAAACCATACTCACAGAAAACTAGTCAATCTAATCACACTAGGACCACAGCCTTGTCTAACTCACTGAAACTTAGCCATGCCCTGTGGGGCCACCCAAGACAGGCGGGCATGGTGGAGAGGTCTGACAGAAAGTGGTCCGCTGAAGAAGGGAATGGAAAACCACTTCAGTATTCTTGCCTTGAGAACCCCATAAACAGTATGAAAAGGCAAAATGATAGGATACTGAAAGAGGAACTCCCCAGGTTGGTAGGTGTCCAATATGCTACTGGAGATAGAGGAGAAATAACTCCAGAAAGAATGAAGGGATGGAGCCAAAGCAAAAATAATACCCAGCTGTGGATGTGACTGGTGATATAAGCAAGGTTCAATGCTGTAAAGAACAATATTGCATAGGAACCTGGAATGTTAGCTCCATGAATCAAGGCAAATTGAAAGTGGTCAAACGAGATGGCAAGAGTGAACCTCGACATTCTAGGAATCTGCGAACTAAAATGGACTGGAATGGGTGAATTTAACTCAGATGACCATTATATCTACTACTGCGAGCAGGAATCCCTCAGAAGAAATGGAATAGCCATCATGGTCAACAAAAGAGTCCAAAATGCAGTACTTGGATGCAATCTCAAAAACAACAGAATGATCTCTGTTCGCTTCCAAGGCAACCATTCAATATCAGAGTAATCCATGTCTATGACTCAACCAGTAAGGCTGAGGAAGTTGAAGTTAAACGGTTCTATGAAGACCTACAAGACCTTTCAGAACTAACACCCAAAAATGATGTCCTTTTCATTATAGGGGACTGGAATGCAAAAGTGGGAAGTCAAGAAACACCTGGAGTAACAGGAAAATTTGGCCTTGGAATATGCAATAAAGCAGGGCAAAGGCTAATAGAGTTTTGCCAAGAGAACACACTGGTCATAGCAAACACCCTCTTCCAACAACACAAGAGAAGACTCTACACATGGACATCACCAGATGGTCAACTCTGAAATCAGATTGATTATGTTCTTTGCAGCCAAAGATGGAGAAGGTCTATACAGTCAGCAAAAACAAGACCGAGAGCTAACTGTGGTTCAGATGATGAACACTTTATTGACAAATTCAGACTTAAATTGAAGAAAGTAGGGAAAACCAGTAGACCATTCAAGTGTGATCTGAATCAAATCCTTTATGATTATACAGTGGAAGTGAGAAATAGATTTGAGGGACTAGATCTGATAGATAGAGTGCCTGATGAACTATGGACAGAGGTTCCTTACATTGTACAGGAGACAGGGATCAAGACCATTCCCATGGAAAAGAAATGCAAAAAAGCAAAATGGCTGTCTGGAGAGGCCTTACAACTAGCTGTGAAAACAAGAGAAGCGAAAAGCAAAGGAAAAAAGGAAAGATATAAGCATCTGAATGCAGAGTTCCAAAGAATAGCAAGAGATAAGAAAGCCTTCCTCAGCGATCAATGCAAAGAAATAGAGGAAAACAACAGAATAGGAAAGACTGAGACCTGTTCAAGAAAAGTAGAGATACCAAGGGAACATTTCATGCAAAGATGGGCTTGATAAAGGACAGAAATGGTCTGGACCTAACAGAAGCAGAAGATATTAAGAAGAGGTGGCAATAATACACAGAAGAACTGTACAAAAAGAGATCTTCACGACCGAGATAATCACTATGATGTGATCACTCACCTAGAGCCAGACATCCTGGAATGTGAAGTCGAATAGGCCTTAGAAAGCATCACTACGAACAAAGCTACAGGCGGTGATGGAATTCCAGTTGAGCTATTTCAAATCCTGAAAGATGATGCCGTGAAAGTGCTGCACTCAGAATGCCAGCAAATTTGGAAAACTCAGCAGTGGCCACTGGACTGGAAAAGGTCAGTTTTCATTCCAATCCCAAAGAAAGGCAATGCCAAAGAATGCTCAAACTACCGCACAATTGCACTCATCTCACACGCTTGTAAAGTAATGCTCAAAATTCTCCAAGCCAGGCTTCAGCATTACGTGAACCGTGAACTTCCAGATATTCAAGCTGGTTTTAGGAAAGGCAGAGGAACCAGAGATCAAATTGCCAACATCCACTGGATCATCAAAAAAGCAAGAGAGTTCCAGAAAAAATATCTATCTTCTTTACTGACTATGCCAAAGCCTTTGACTATGTGGATCACAATAAACTGTGGGAAATTCTGAAAGAGATAGGAATTCCAGACCACCTGACCTGCCTCTTGAGAAATCTGTATGCAGGTCAGGAAGCAACAGTTAGAACTGGACATGGAACAACAGACTGGTTCCAAATAGGAAAAGGAGTACGTCAAGGCTGTATATTGTCACCCTGCGTCTTTAACTTCTGTGCAGAATACATCATGAGAAACGCTGGGCTGGAAGAAGCACAAGCTGGAATCAAGATTGCTCGGAGAAATATCAATAACCTCAGATATGCAGATGACACCACCCTTATGGCAGAAAGTGAAGAGGAACTAAAAAGCCTCTTGATGAAAGTGAAAGAGGAGAGTAAAAAGGTTGGCTTAAAGGTCAACATTCAGAAAACTAAGATCATGGCATCTGGTCCCACCACTTCATGGGAAATAGTTGGGGAAACAGCAGAAACAGTAGCTGACTTTATTTTGGGGGGCTCCAAAATCTCTGCAGATGGTGACTGCAGCCATGAAATTAAAAGAGGCTTACTCCTTGAAAGGAAAGTTATGACCAACCTAGATAGAATATTAAAAAGCAGAGACATTATTTTGCCAACAAAGGTCCATCTAGTCAAGGCTATGGTTTTTCCAGTGGTCATGTATAGATGTGAGAGTTTGACTGTGAAGAAAGTTGAGCACCGAAGAATTGATGCTTTTGAACTGCAGTGTTGGAAAAGACTCTTGAGAGTCCCTTGGACTGGAAGGAGATCCAACCAGTCCATTCTAAAGGAGATCAACCCTGGATATTCTTTGGAAGGAATGATGCGAAAGCCAAAACTCCAGTACTTTGGCCACCTCATGCGAAGAGTTGACTCATTGGAAAAGACTCTGATGCTGGGAGGGATTGGGGGCAGGAGGAAAAGGGGACTACAGAGCATGAGATGACTGGATGGCATCACTGACTAGATGGATGTGAGTTTGAGTGAATTTGGAGAGTTGGTGATGGACAGGGAGGCCTGGAGTACTGCAACTCATGGGGTCACAGAGTCGGACATGACTGAGCGACTGAACTGAACTGAAAGCTGAAACTCCAATACTTTGGCCACCTCCTGCCAAGAGTTGACTCACTGGAAAAGACTCTAATGCTGGGAGGGATTTGGGGCAGGAGAAGAAGGGGTCGACAGAGGATGAGATATCTGGATGGCATCACCAACTCAATGGACATGAGTTTGTGTGAACTCCGGGGGTTGGTGATGGGCAGGGAGGCCTGGCGTGCTGTGATTCATGGGGTTGCAAAGAGTCGGACATGACTGAGCGACTGAACTGAACTGGACGAACTGAAGACTGAACATAGACATCTTAGGAATCAGTGAACTAAACTGGTCAGGAATGGGTGAATTTAATTCAGATGCTTATTATATCTACTACTATATCATATGCTGGTGGTTCAGCTGTTAAAGAATCCACCTGCAATGTGCCAGACCTGGATTCGATCCCTGGGTTGGAAAGATCTCCTGGAGAAAGGAAAGGCTTCTCTCCTTTACTCCAGTATTCTGGCCTGGAGATTTCCATGGGCTGTTTATAGTGCATGGGATCACAAAGAGTCAGACACCTGAGCAACTTTCACTTCACATTATATCTACTACTGTGGGCAAGAATCTCTTTGAATAAATGGTCAACAAAGAAGTCAGAAATGCAGTACTTGAGTGCAGTGTCAAAAAACAGAATAATCTGGTTCATTTTGTAGGCAAACCATTCAACACCACAATAATCCAAGTCTTTGCCCCAATCAAAGAAGCTGAAGTTGACTAGTTCAATGAAGACCTATATGACCTTCTGCAACTAACACCCAAAAAAGATGTCCTTTTCATCATAGGGGATTAGAATGCAAAATTAGGAAGTCAAGAGATACCCAGAATAACAGGCAGGTTTGGCCTTGGAGTACAAAATGAAGTAGGGCAAGGGCTCACAGAGTTTTGTCAATAGAATACACTGGTCATAGCAAGCACCCTCTTCCAACAACACAAGAGACAACTCTACACATGGACATCACCAGATAGTCAATACCCAAATCAGATTTGATTATGTTCTTTGCAGCCAAAAATTGAGATGCTCTATACATTCAGCAAAAACAAGACTAGGAGCTGACTGGCTCAGATCATGAACTCCTTATTGCAAAATTCAGGCTTAAATTGAACAAAGAAGGGAAAACAACTAGGGCATTCAGGTATGACCTAAATCAAATCCCATATGATTATACAGTGGAAGTGACAAGTAGATTCAAGGGATTAGGCCTGATAGATAGAGTTCCTGAAGATCTATGGACAGAGGAACATAACAATATACAGGAGGTCATGACAAAAATCTCTCAAAGAAAGGTTTTACAATGAAAAAACACCATTAACAAAGTTAAAAGATATTCAAGATTTAGAAGAAAAATATGTATAATGTATGTATCATACAGCACTGATACCCACAATATATAAAGAAAGCAAGCATAAAACCAAAAAATAACCAACATGAAATGGATAAGTATGAAATCAGACCAAGCACTCTGGCTGCTATAAGAAACTGCCAGGGTGATTCCCAAAGTTATCTGGGTTTCTGGTCATTGTGTCAAGTCTGCAGCTCTGTCTGGAAATGTATTAGATTAGTCAAGACTAGGCTGAAAGGCTAAGGATGATAATTGTGCTGTGTCTGGGTATATGCTTCTTTACTTGTAGTCCTTCTGAAAACTATAAAGCTATGAGTTGGATGGTACCCTGCTCATAGGAGGTCTGTGTGGCTTTCATCCACATTGGCCTCTACATTCATACAGCCATCTCAGCCTGACTTGTGAACTGCTGAAATCTGGAGGGAGCAGTTGATCTTCCAGAAATTCTGACCCTCACAGTTCAGACTCTTCATCCATAACCAGGAACACACTGGAGAGGCTCTGGGGACTCCAGACACTGAACCTCCCCTGTGGAGTGCTGATGAGTCCATGAGGTATTCTGATGGTCTTCCATCTCTATTCTTAGAAAAGATATGTCTGATATGATTTATCCAAATTCTTTGATTTATACAATATACCATGCTACTTCTTTTATGAGACACACTCGGGTTTGTTAAAGAATGGTAGGGCATCAGGGAGGGAAAAAAATCGAGCAATAATTTTAAAAAGGAAATGGGATATAGTGGGCTCAAAGAAACGGGCACCCGGAAACACTTTCATTTTCCTAGCAAGTTCAGTTCAGTTCAATCACTCAGTCGTGTCCAACTTTTTGTGACCCCATCGACTGCAGCACACCAGGCTTCCCTGTCCATCACCAACTCCTGGAGCTCTTTCCTAGCAAGAGGATCAGTTAATTTGAAGTTTTACTTCTGTTGGCTTTTCTTTCATATTTCTTTTATATCACATTATAGTTGATTTAAAATGCTCTGTTACTTTCATTTGTACAGCAATTTTACTCACATATACATATGTGACTCACATATACATATGTGACTCACATATACATATGTGACTGAGCGACCAAACACATGTGCACATGGAGAATAAAATGGCGACCCACTGCAGCATTCTTGCCCAGGAATCCCAAGGACAGAGAAGCCTGGTGGGCTACAGTCCACGGAGTTGCAAAGCGTCGAACATGACTTAGCAACTGAACAACAACAGCAAGGCACAAATCCTTTCAAGAGGATGTTCAAAAGATTAACTGTGGTGGATGTGGGATAAGGAACTGGAGAGGTAGGATATGATAGGCCATTAAGATTTAGCCTCATACTTTTTGTTTAGTTTTTTTTTTTCTAACATGAGCATATATAAGCAATATTTTAAAGCTACGTGACTCAGCAGTAGAATTTTTTGGTATCATTCATTAGGGACACTGGATCCGAGATCTAGTCAGGAGGAAACTTGACATGGGAAATCACTGAACCTGAGGAGGAAGAGAAGAAAGGACCACAAGGCAACACCATTCTATTTCCTTATTACCAAACAGCTTTAAGACAAGTAGTAATCATTAGGGAAAAGGCAGTTTATGGTCCATGTTTCTCAAAATCAGAATGACCTTGGATAGCTTGTTAAAAGTACACAGTTGTCGTTGTCATTGTTCAGTCTCTCAGTAGTGTCCAGTTATTTGGGAGCCCAGGGACTACAGTACACCAGACTTTCCTGTCCTTCACCATCTTCCAGAGCTTGTTCAAACTCATGTCCATTGAGTCACTGATGCTGTCCAACAATATCCCCTCTGTTGGCCTCTTCATCCTCCTGTCTTCAATCTTGCCTAGCATCAGGGTCTTTTCTAATGAGCCTTCTCTTCACATCAGGTGGCCAAAGTATTGGAGCTTCAACTTCAGCATCAGTCTTTCCAGTGAATATTCAGGATTGATTTCCTTTAGGATTGATAGGTTTGATCTCCTTGCAGTCCAAGGGAGTCTCAGGTCTTCTCCAATGTGACAGTTCAAATGCATCAATTCTTCGGCATTCAGCTTCTTTATGGTCCAAGTCTCACATGCATACATGACCAATGGAAAAGCCATAGCTTTGACTAGATGGACCTTTGTCAGCAAAGTAATGTCCCTGCTTTTTAATATGCTGTCTAGATTTGTCATAGCTTTTCTTCCAAAGAAAGCATCTTTTACCTTCATAACTGCAGTTACCATCTGCAGTGATTTTGAAGCCCAAGAAAATAAAGTCTGTCACTGTTTCCATTGTTCCCCCATCTATTGGCCATGAAGTGATGGGACCAGATGCCATGATCTTCATTGCATCTTGGCTGTCTGAGGAGGCCTTACAAATAGCTTAGAAAATAAGAGACGTGAAAGGCAAAGAAGAAAGGGAAAGATATACTCATCTGAATGCAGAGTTCCAAAGAGAAGCAGAGAGAGATAAGAAAGACTTCCTAAATGACCAATGCAAAGAAACAAAGGAAAAAAATAAAATGGGAAAGATGAGTGATCTCTTCAAGAAAATTAGAGATACCAAGGAAACATTTCATGCAAAGATGGGCTCGATAAAGGACAAAAACGGTATGAACCTAACAGAAGCACAAGGTACTAAGATGAGGTGGCAAGAATACACAGAAGAACTATACAAAAAGGGTCTTCATGACCCAGATAACCACAATGCTGTAATCACTCACCTAGAGCCAGACATCATGGAGTGTGAAGTCAGGTGGGCCTTAGGAAGCATCACTATGAACAAAACTAGTGGAGGTGATGGAATTCCAGCTGAGTTATTTCAAATCCTAAAAGAGGAACATGTGAAAGTGCTGCACTCAACATGCCAGCAAATTTGGAAAACTCAGCAGTGGCCACTGGACTGGAAAAAGTCAGTTTTCATTCCAATCCCAAAGGCAATGCCAAAGAATGCTCAAACTACCGCACAATTGCACTCATCTTACACACTAGCAAAGTAATGCTCAAAATTCTCCAAGCAAGGCTTCAGCGCTATGTGAACTGAGAACTTCCAGATGTTCAAGCTGATTTTAGAAAAGCAGAGGAACCAGAGATAAAATTGCCAATATCTGTTGGACTGTAGAAAACACAAGAGAATTCCTCCAGAAAAACATCTACTTTTATTTCATTGACTATGCTAAAGCCTTTGACTGTGTGGATGACAACAAACTGTGGGAAGTACTTCAAGAGATGGGAATACCAGACCACCTTACCTGTCTCCCTAGAAACCTGCACTCAGGTCAAGAAGCAACAGAACCAGACATGGAACAACAGACTTGTTCCAAATAGGGAGAGGAGTACGTCAAGGCTGTATATTGTCACCACGCTCATTTAATTTCTGTGCAGAGTACATCATGAGAAATGATGTGCTAGATGAAGCACAAGCTGGAATCAAGATTGCTGGGAGAAATATCAATAACCTCAGATATGCAGATAACACCACCCTTATGGCAGAAAGTGAATAGGAACTTAGGAGCCTCTTGATGAAGGTGAAAGAGGAGAGAGAATAAGCTGGCTTAAAAAATACATGGTATTGCTACTCTCTTCCAGATTTCTGAATAGAAATCTTTAGAACTAGATTGAGGACTATGAAATGACAACATGTTTCTGGTTGATTCAGTGATTCACTAAAATGTTTGAGACCTGTATGGATTAGTGAACTTGAATTATACCTGTTACTAAATTTCCAGATTGCTGGGTTTATGGGCCTTGTGGAGGTCTTTGTGAGCTATCCCCTGGGGATAGGGGTCACTAATCCTTCCCAGCAGGAGGTAGGGGAGAATGGCTATTATGAGGACAGCTGATCAGGGTGGTCCCTGCTGAGATTCATCATCTGGTTGTGGTCCCTGCTGAAGCTGACCTCCTCGTGGAGGTGGTCTCTGCTGAGGTTCACCATCTAGGTTTTCACCACTAGGAGGAGATCCAGGTGGTGATGCTCTAGGTCTCTCAGGAGGTTTCTAAAATTGCTCAGAGGATCCCTGGTTTAGGTTCTCTACATGGCACAAGAATAGAAGAATTTAGTGATGGAAGGCTCCCATCTCATTTTCATCTCTTACCAGAGATGATCTTATCAGATAGTCACTTTCTCCCTGGATCTGCTTCTCAACTGTCAACTTCCCTCTTACCCTCAGCTTCATTCTGTAGTGTTCCTGTTCATCCATTTACTGGTGATATTGTGTGTTAGTTCTTTGATCTTGAGACAAACATGTGTCTTCAATTTGGCCACAAAAAAAAAAGGTGCTGGATATCTTAGAATCATCAGAGGATGCCTCCAAAGACAGCAGAAAAGCAAAGGGATTATCCATGTCAGTTAGCTGTATTTGGGGTCACTGAAGTAACTTGACCTCTATGATTCCAAGTCTCTCCAGTTGAGTGCATACGTGGAACCATCCTGCTCTAAGACCAAACAATAATAAGAGATAGAGCAAGATAAAGTGGTGACTCACACAAGAGTCACTCAATAACTGTGGGCAATTTTAATTAAGTACAGAAACAAAACTGCATAGAGAAACAAAGAAAAGGAACCTAAACTCCACCTCTTTGCTTTTTCCTTAAACCATATATTCAAAAAGATGAATAGTGAGGAAGTAGAAAATAGTTGATAGTTGGTTCTTAGGAAACATTTTTGTACAAGGGAAAAAAACACTACTATGTTATCCAAGATAGACATGTCTGTTATTAAAGTTTGGCCCTGCTCGTAGCCCTGTGATTAAGGTTGGGTAAAGGATTATGTTTATCTTTAGGAGCTCTAACATGAATCAGTTTATGACAAGACAGTGATATTAGTAAGATGCCAGAAAAATGAAAAGTTGTTACTCTAAACAAAAGGGATTGATTTGATTAAGGATTAACTGTTTTTACAATTATACAGTTGAAAAACCTTCATTGCTGTCTTCTAGATAAAGAAGTGGAAATTGAAGAAAAGAGTACTTTCTAAATCCTTCAGGGCTCATAGCCATTCTACAGGAAAGGGGACGTTTCCAGCCACAGCCTGTATATTCTCTAAGTTAACTTTTGTTTTTTGTTTGTTCGTTTGTTGTTTATTTTTACTTTTATATTTTTATTGGTTTTGCCATACATCAACATGAATCTGCCACGGGTGTACATGTGTTCCCCATCCTGAACCATCCTCCCACCTCCCTCCCCATACCATCTCTCTGGGTCATCCCAGTGCACCAGCCCCAAGCATCTTACACCTTGCATCGAACCTGGACTGGCGATTCATTTCACATATGATATCATACATGTTTCAATGTCATTCTCCCAAATCATCCCACCCTCTCCCTCTCCCTCTCCTACTGAATCCAAAAGACTGTTCTATACACCTGTGTCTCTTTTGCTGTCTCACATACAGGGTAATCGTTACCATCTTTCTAAATTCCATATATATGCATTAGTATATCGTAAGTTAACTTTTGAACCCCAATCTGTGATGCTGTTGCAAAGGGAGGAAGACATGAAGGGGTGGCAGAGCTGCTTCTCTTTCGAGGATCAGTCCTTTGAGGATTCAGCCCTCTGGTCCTGCCTGGGATCCCTCAAACCCTAATGCTAATTTAGGTTAAGTGCTGGGGTATTTCAATGTCATATTGTAGTGTCCTTCTGTCCTCTTAATTCATGAAATACTTTGTATATATTAACATGGTTCTCAAGGTTGCAGGACCAAGAGTAAACATGTGGATACAATCTTGCCCATATTGGGCACAGCACATAGAAACACTAAATGTGGGTGGGAGTAAAATGAGAGCACTGGGCCCTGGAATCTCTGTATGTCCATGTAGAGAGAGAGGGAGTCTCTCTCTCTCTCTGAGAAAGCTCTGAATGGACTTCACTTCCTCCATCCATCTGGCATTCCCTAGCAAGGCCACCATCATCCACTGCCTACCTCAACTACCATAGCATCTTCATGAGGGAATTTCTCTGTTCCAATCTTGTCTTTTTGTAATTCATCCTTCATTTCACAGTCAGAGTGACTTTTCTAAAAGCACAGATTTTACTTTGCCATTCCTCTGGTTAAGGTTCTGTATTGGGCTCAAACAGCACTTGAAATAAAATGTGAAGCCTTGGCATCAGTGAGGATGTAAAGGGCCTTGTCCTTGTCTTAAGAACTTTGAAGTTCACCTTTCCTTTCATACGTCTCCTCTTTACCAGCTCCCTCACTGCAGTATGATCTTTCAAGTCCGAAGCAGTAACTCAGCACCCTCTCCCTTTATTCTTACCACAAAATGGGCCTTGAACTGAGTTCAGGGCCAGCAAGTCCACCGAGTAGCATCTTGGAGGAAGCTCTGGAATGTTGTCAACTCTGTGATGGGAGAAACCAGGCAGCTTCCTTAATAAAGACGACCAGAACAATGGTATCTTTGAGTTCTATACTCAGCAGTCCTTGTCACTGGATAGACATGGTTATAGTTGAGACTTAGTCCACAGAATAGAATGAGTTGGCTGTGCTTAGTGTCTTGTTTCCAAAAGATACAACATGCAACTTGGGGAAGTTTTTATAGAATCAGTTTCGAAGCAGTCAACAAAGATACTAGAATTCTTCTGCCATATTTTATTTTCTGTCTGTTCTTTGAGACTCTTTCTCTGTCTTGCCCATTTATTCTTTGTGTGTTTATGTGTGTGTGTTGACAGTGATCCTATAACCCAAAGTGAAGTTGGTCAATATCTCTGGCCATTATTATGATCGAACTCCATCATTCATGGAATTTGGGTACCTATATACATGACATTAGCAGAATATTTTGATGATGTAATAATTATCTCTGCTTATCTCTGAAGTTTGTGTGGAGAACCCATGCTTGTGCACACATGGAAGGCAGAAAGTTGACCCTCAGTCAGCTCAAGCCCTCAGAGGTCATCTAAGATTTTTTTTTGGTTCTAATAGGGAAGCTTGTTGAACAAAGATGACCTAAGATTTTCTATTATTATTATTATTGAGATTTATAAAATTTAGAAAAATAAAGGGATACACAGTATCCACCATAAGATATCTAGGACAGAACAGATGAATATAGTTCCTTGAATAGATCATGTTATTTCACATGTCTAAGCCTTCTTTCATACCGTTTCTCTTTTCTGAAATCCCCCATAAAATATCATTTGACTTTATTTCTGCTAGGAAATATTTTTAACCACCCCCACAGCCCTGGTTGCCACTAGGAATTTAGTGACCACAATTATGCACTCCAATTATGACAGTCTGATACTCTCTTCATATATACAGTGGAATATTACTCAGCCATTAAAAATTATGAAATAATGCCATTGAGAGTAACATGGATGGACCTAGGGAGTGTCATAAGTTAAGTCAGTCAGGAAGAGAAGAAGAAATATATATGACATCCCTTACTGTGGAATCTAAAAAGAAATTATATAAATGAACTACAAAACAGAGAGATTCACAGGCTGAGTCCCTTCACTGTAGAAGGGAGAAAGTATAAACTGGCATATTTTGTTTTCTTGGGCTCCAGAATTACTGCAGCCAGTGACTGCAGCCATTAAATTAAAAGATGTTTTTCCTTGGAAAGAAAGTTATGATAAACCTAGACAGTGTATTAAAAAACAGAAACATCACTTTGCTGATAAAGCCCATACAGTCAAAGCTGTGGCTTTTCCAGTAATCATGTACAGATGTGAGAGTTGGACCATTAAGAAGGCTGAAAACCGAAGAACTGAAGTTTTCAAATTGTAGTGCTAGAGAATACTCTTGAGAGTCCCTTGGACTACAAGGAGATCAAAGCAGTCAATCCAAAAGGAAATCAACCCTGAACGTTCATTGGAAGGGCTAATGCTGAAGCTCCAATACTTTGGCCACCTGATGCAAAGAGCCTGTAAAAGACCCTGATGCTGGGAAAGATTGATGGCAGGAGGAAAAGGGGATGACAGAAGATGAGACTGTTAGATAGCATCATCAACGCAATGGACATTAAACTGAACAAACTCTGGGAGATAGTGAAGGACAGAGGAGACTAGTGTGCTACAGTCCATGAGGAAGCAGAGAGTCATACAGGACTTATCGACTGAACAACAAGAAAGTAGTAATTTTAGAATGGTGTCCTTGAGTTATCACAGGGAGAGTCACATAGCCCTTGTATTGATAATTTTCTAAGTATTATCATAGAGAAATTCCTAAAGACAGTGCCCTTGACCGGTGTGAATGAGTGGGTCCTTTGCTCTGTATATGAGGTCTGGGCCTTTCTGAAAATTTGTAGATAATATTGCAGGATGGCTTCCTTATACAGTGGGTTTTTCTGTAGATAACTGCGCATTTGCAGGGTGATTGGGCAGTTTGGTTTCTTTTCCTGGCACAATAAAGGATGTATTCCAGAAAGGGGAATTATACTGAATTCTGGAACACAGTATTCCAGAACTGGATCCACAGTTGGCAATGTGGGAAAGCTGTGTGGCTATGTGGTGAGGCAGAATGGTTCCAGCTGAGCTTGGTGGGAGAACTGGAGTAGTTTTAGGGATAAACAGGTCCCTTTTCAGTATTGGGGTGACTCTTTCTGGTGTCCTGAGACAATAATTTGAAAAGGAATGTGGAGAACAGTCCTCACCAGGTGGCTTTTTGTAGACCTTTCAGCAACAAAGGAGAAGGCTCAGAGATAAGGAGGAAAGGGAAGCGGCAGCCAACTTGAGTGGAGGCTGGGAAGAAGTGGCCTTGCTGGAATGCAGGCTTCTCTTCAGCTTGGTGAGGGGTGGAAAAAGGTGATTCTTCAAAATATCACTCAGTTCAGGACCTTTTACCAACCTTCTCCAATGGCTACGACACAGGAAAAAGATTAGTGTCCTGTGACAAGAAAAATATCAGCCCTGAACTCACCAAACACAACAAAACAGAGAGAATAGAAGACCTGAAAGAAAAGGCTGTCCATTAGGAATGTTGGGGTGGAGGCCAAGAGCATAACTGCAGCAGCAGTTTAGGTACCTGAAAAGAAAATGAAGCTTTCAAGCTATGACCTTGCCCCCTGATAAGGATGTTTAATTTAACATGTGCCAAAGAGAATTCCTGATTTCCTTCCCTACAACCCGCTCTCCTTCAATATTTTCTAAGTTAGAAACAGTTCTTTCATCCCTTTGTTTAAAAATTGGGAGTCAATTTTTAAATAGGATTTAAAAATCCCAGCTGGTCTCAGTAACATTCTTGCCCTCTGCCACATCCTGTATAAGTTCTCCACTCAACAACCAGAGTGATCTTTGAAAAATATAAATCAGATTATATCACTTTCTTGCTTAAGATCCCCCAAGTTTTCCCCTTACAGGTATAGTCAGGTATACATTTCATACCTCAGCTTCAACACCATATTGTCTGTGACAGAAAATAGAGGCCCCAGTGACTCTTGTTACATCTAATCCTCCAGCTCTGGGAAGTCAAGTTAACAAAGTTTGACAGAATATCCCTCAGTTTATTCACAAAATATGGGCTGATTTTTTTGTTGAGGGAAGTCTAATACTCTTTGTTTCTGGCAGAAATACTTCATTTGTGTTTAGCGATTAGAAATCTTTTTTTCAACCGAGATTATTTTGGCTCCAAATGCAAGAAACCCAACCAATATTACCTTTAGGAGTAAAGGAAACTGGAATATGAAAATAACAAGTATTCTAATTCTGTGTGGATTCAGTGGCTCAAAAACGTTATCAAAATGCTTTGATCCATCACTAACTCTTCCCATGAGGCTGCCTTGCCCATAGCTCCATATCTTATCCCCCCATCTTAGGAACTCATTCATACAATTTCCTATGGATAAATTTTTTATGATAAAAGCTTTCTCTCATTCTCTCTTTCCTTTTCCACTATATTTCCAAAGTATGCTCATACTCATATTTCCTAACTATACTTCCTGTCTACACTGATACTCATGAAGTATATGGTTTTGTGAATTGTCACTGATCATATTATACCCTGATTCCTTCATATGAAAAGTGAACATAATGCAAACAAATCAAAGGGCTATTGTGAAGACTAATGAGCTAATGAATATTTAGCATTTGCAGCTACGCTGGGCATAGAGGAATGAGCAATAGATGTTTAACTATATAGCTGCTCATGTAAACAAGTTTATTATATAACAGAGATGGCAGTTCACGTCAGTGACTAATACTGAGTTTATTCAATAGAATTTAAGAATAATTAGCTATTCAGTAATTTTTCAAGATGAATTTTACAGCTCAGCCACACAGCAATCACACAAAAAGTTTTGAATGGATTAAAGAGATAAATGTGGTGTTTTTGTTTTTTGTGTTGTTTTTTTGTTTTTTTGGTTTTTTTTTTTTTTGGTCTGGAAACAAATGTGTGTGTATTTACGGTGCTGAGATGAAGAAGTAGGAAAGAAATGTCTATAATAGTAGGGTGGGGAGGTAAAGTAGGGGAACTTATGGTAGTAAGATAGGAAAAACAGTTAGAACCAAGACACAAAACACATAGACATAAAGAAAAGATCAAGCTGTTTAATTACCTCAAATTTTAAACTCATTGTAACTTAAAAAATGAACAAAATTTAAAAACATTCAAGGAATTAGAAGCAAATAGCTGTAAAATATGTGTGATGCATAGGATTGATATCCATAATATATGTGAATGCCCAAGAATAAGACGGAGAAGGCAATGGCACCCCACTCCAGCACTCTTGCTTGGAAAATCCCATGGACAGAGGAGCCTAGTGGGCTGCCTGAGTGGACATGACTGAGTGACTTTACTTTCACTTTTCACTTTCATGCACTGGAGAAGGAAATGGCAACCCACTCCAGTGTTCTTGCCTGGAAAATCCCAGGGACGGGGAAACCTGGTGGGCTGCCGTCTATGGGGTTGCACAGAGTCTGACACGACTGAAGCGACTCAGCAGCAGCAGTGGCAAGAATAAGAAAAAGTCAAGAAAAAAAATTTAAAAACAATGTAAAAGTGAATAGATGTATTTACAGACCAGGTACTCTAGATGCTGTAAGAGACTGTCAATGTGACTCCCGGAGGCATCTGGGTTCTTAATTATTGTCTCAAGTCTACAGCTCTAGGTCCAGGAATGTGCTGGACCAGGCTAAAAGTAAGCTGAGTTGCTAAGGGCGATAACTGTGTTCATGCCTGGGTATATGTCTCCTTACTCTGTAGTCATTTTGAAAACTGTAAAAGTATGAGATGGATGATGGTCCTGCTCATAGGAAGTGTACATGACTTTAATCCACATTGGCCTCTACACTCACACAGCCATCTCAGCCTGAATGAACTGCTGAACCTGGAGGCAGCAGTTTATCTTCCATAAATTCTGACCCTCACTGTTTCATACTAATTTTCCATAACCAGTAACATACTAAATAAGCTTGGGAGGCTCTGAACATTGAACTTCCACTATCTTGGATGATCTTGCGGATCCTTCTATGAGGTATTCCATCAGTCTGCCCTCTGTATTCTTGGAACAGGTTAGTATCATATGCTTTACCCAAAAGTGGCTTGAACCATCTTTCTACAGTCAGAGACAGATATGAGCACTAAGTTCACATACACAAAAGACACATAAAAGGTCAATAATAATACAAAAGGAATTTCACTCTCAGTGAAATCAGGAAGATATACATTAAGGATCTTGTGTATATTTGAGTTAGAAAAAGATAAAAGGAGCAGATATCAAGGAATAGAGAGGATGTGAACAGACTACTATCTTCATGGAATGTTTCAATCTCTTTAAATTAATTCATTTATTTTCTGAGAGAAGTTTATATTAACACTTGCTAACTGCAGACTTTTTGACCCAGAATTTCCTTTTTTGGTGTACACTGACTATATAAGGCATTCTCCATAAAATACACAAAACTGGGATTAGTGTCCTTGGACATTGTTGTTACCACCATGTAATCCATTTTCATTCTCACTGCATTTCACTGAATCTAAGGTGCTACAGATTATCAAATACACCAAGAAAGAAAATGTTTAGCCCATTAAGACACCACACATTATCAATTGTAAGACTTCTGTTCCAGTTACCATGAGTAGAACAAGCCAACACAATATTTAGTGACATAGAAGAGCCTTTTATTACACCCAACAGTTCCAAGGGTCAGAAATTCAAACAAGACACAGGAGTATTGGCTTTTCTCTGTTCCAGATGGAAGGACTTCAAATCCCAATAGCTCTAAGCCTGACAATGACACAAAAACTAGAGATAAAACCACCTAGGCCATCCTTACTTACAAACCTAGAAATAAGCACTGCACTATGAGTACGTCAAGGCTGTATATTGTCACCCTGATTATTTAACTTACATGCAGAATACATCATGAGAAACGCTGGGCTGGAAGAAGCACAAGCTGGAATCAAGAATGCCCAGAGAAATATCAGTAACCTCAGATATGCAGATGACACCACCCTTATGGCAGAAAGTGAAGAGGAACTAAAAAGCCTCTTGATGAAAATGAAAGTGGAGAGTGAAAAAGTTGGCTTAAAACTCAACATTCAGAAAATGAAGATCATGGCATCTGGTCCTATCACTTCATAGGAAATAGATGGGGAAACAGTGTCAGACTTTATTTTGGGGGGCTTCAAAACCTCTGCAGATGGTGATTGCAGCCATGAAATTAAAAAATGCTTACTCCTTGGAAGAAAAGTTATGACCAACCTAGATAGCATATTGAAAAGCAGAAACATCACTTTGTCAACAAAGGTCCGTCTAGTCAAGGCTATGGTTTTTCCTGTGGTCATGTATGGATGTGAGAGTTGGACTGTCAAGAAAGCTGAGCGCCAAAGAATTGGTGCTTTTGAACTGTGGTGTTGGAGAAGACTCTTTTTTTTTTTTCTTTTTACTTTATTTTACTTTACAACACTGTATTGGTTTTGCCATACATCAACATGAATCCACCACAGGTGTACATGTGTTCCCAATCCTGAACGCCCCTTCCACCTCCCTCCCCATACCATCTCTCTGGGTCATCCCAGTGCACCAGCCCCAAGCATCCTACACCCTGCATCGAACCTAGACTGGTGATTCATTTCTTATATGATATTATGCAAGTTTCAATGTCATTCTTCCAAATCATCCCACCCTCTCCCTCTCCTACTGAATCCAAAAGACTGTTCTATACATCTGTGTCTCTTTTGCTGTCTCGCATACAGGGTTATCATTACCATCTTTCTAAATTCCATATATATGCATTAGTATACCGTATTGGTGTTTTTCTTTCTGCCTTACTTCAGTCTGTATAATCAGCTTCAGTTTCTTCCACCTCATTAGATCTGATTCAAATGTATTGTTTTTAGTGGCTGAGTAATACTCCATTGTGTATATGTCCCACAGCTTTCTTATCCATTCATCTGCTGATGGACATCTAGGTTGCTCCCATGTCCTGGCTATTATAAACAGTGCTGTGATGAACAATGGGGTACACGTGTCTCTTTCAATTCTGGTTTCCTAGGTGTGTATGTCCAGTAGTGGGATTGCTGGGTCATAAGGCAGTTCTGCTGCTACTGCTACCAAGTCAATTCAGTCGTGTCCGACTCTGTGCAACCCCATAGAAGGCAGCCCACCAGGCTCGCCCATCCCTGGGATTCTCCAGGCAAGAATACTGGAGTGGGTTGCCATTTCCTTCTCCAATGCATGAAAATGAAAAGTGAAAGTGAAGTCGCTCAGTCGTGTCCGACTCTTAGCAACCGCATGGACTGCAGCCTCCCACACTCCTCCATCCATGGGATTTTCCAGGCAAGAGTACTGGAGTGGAGTGCCATTGCCTTCTCCGAAGGCAGTTCTATTTCCAGTTTTCTTAAGGAATCTCCACACTGTTCTCCCTAGTGGCTGCACTAGTTTGCATTCCCAACAAGAGTGTAAGAGGAGTCCCTTTTCTCCACACCCTCTCCAGCATTTATTGCTTGTAGACTTTTGGATCGCAGCCATTCTGACTGGCATGAAATGGTACCTCATTGTGATTTTGATTTGCGTTTCTCTGATAATGAGTGATGTTGAGCATCTTTTCACGTGTTTCTTAGCCATCAGATGTCTTCTTTGGAGAAATGTCTATTTAGTTCTTTGGCCCATTTTTTGATTGGGTCGTTTATTTTTCTGGAATTGAGCTGGAGGAGTTGCTTGTATATTTTTGAGATTAGTTGTTTGTCAGTTGCTTCATTTGCTGTTATTTTCTCCCATTCCGAAGGCCCTCTTTTCAACTTGCTTATAGTTTCCTTTGTTGTGCAGAAGCTTTTAATTTTAATTAGATCCCATGTGTTTATTTTTGCTTTTATTTCCAGTATTCTGGGAGGTGGGTCATAGATGACCCTGCTGTGATTTATGTCGGAGAGTGTTTTGCCTATGTTCTCCTCTAGGAGTTTTATAGTTTCTGGTCTTACGTTTAGATCTTTAATCCATTTTGAGTTTATTTTTGTGTATGGTGTTAGAAAGTATTCTAGTTTCATTCTTTTACAAGTGGTTGACCAGTTTTCCCAGCACCACTTGTTAAACAGATTGTCTTTAATCCATTGTATATTCCTGCCTCCTTTGTAGAAGGTAAGGTGTCCATAGGTGTGTGGATTTATCTCTGGGCTTTCTATTTTGTTCCATTGATCTATATTTCTGTCTTTGTGCCAGTACCATACTGTCTTGATGACTGTGGCTTTGTAGTAAAGCCTGAAGTCAGGCAGGTTGATTCCTCCAGTTCCATTCTTCTTTCTCAAGATTGCTTTGGCTATTAGAGGTTTTTTTGTATTTCCATACAAATTGTGAAATTATTTGTTCTAGCTCTGTGAAAAATACGGCTGGTAGCTTGATAGGGATTGCATTGAATCTATAGACTGCTTTGGGTAGTATCCTCATTTTCACTATATTGATTCTTCCGATCCATGACCATGGTCTCTTTCTCCATCTATCAGTGTCATCTTTGATTTCTTTCACCAGTGTTTTATAGTTTTCTATATATAGGCCTTTAGTTTCTTTAGGTAGATATATTCCTAAGTATTTTATTCTTTATGTTGCAGTGGTGAATGAAATTGTTTCTTTAATTTCTTTTTCTACTTTCTCATTATTAGTGTATAGGAATGCAAGGGATTTCTCTGTGCTGATTTTATATTCTGCAACTTTACTATATTCATCGATTAGCTCTGGTAGTTTTCTGGTGGAGTCTTTAGGGTTTTCTATGTAGAGGATCATGTCATCTGCAAACAGTGAGAGTTTTACTTCTTTTCCAATTTGGATTCCTTCTATTTCTTTTTCCACTCTGATTGCTGTGGCCAAAACTTCCAGAGCTATGTTGAATAGTAGCGGTGAAAGTGGGCACCCTTGTCTTGTTCCTGACTTTAGGGGAAATGCTTTCAATTTTTCACCATTGAGGATAATGTTTGTTGTGGGTTTGTCATATATAGCTTTTATTATGTTGAGGTATGTGCCTTCTATTCCTGCTTTCTGGAGAGTTTTTATCATAAATGGGTGTTGAATTTTGTCAAAGGTTTTCTCTGCATCTACTGAGATAATCATATGGCTTTTATTTTTCAATTTGTTAATGTGGTGAATTACATTGATTGATTTGTGGATATTGAAGAATCCTTACATCCCTAGGATAAAGCCCACTTGGTCATGGTGTATGATCTTTTTAATATGTTGTTGGACTCTTATTGCTAGAATTTTGTTAAGGATTTTTGCATCTATGTTCATCAGTGATATATGCCTGTAGTTTTCTTTTTTTTGTGGCATCTTTGTCAGGTTTTGGTATTAGGGTGATGGTGGCCTCATAGAATGAGTTTGGAAGTTTACCTTCCTCTGCAATTTTCTGGAAGAGTTTGAGGAGGATAGGTGTTAGCTCTTCTCGAAATTTTTGGTAGAATTCAGCTGTGAAGCCGTCTGGACCTGGGCTTTTGTTTGCTGGAAGATTTCTGATTACAGTTTCAATTTCCGTGCTTGTGATGGGTCTGTTGAAATTTTCTATTTCTTCCTGGTTCAGTTTTGGAAAGTTGTACTTTTCTAAGAATTTGTCCATTTCTTCCACGTTGTCCATTTTATTGGCATATAATTGCTGATAGTAATCTCTGATGGTCCTTTGTATTTCTGTGTTGTCTGTTGTGATATCTCCATTTTCATTTCTAATTTTACTGATTTGATTATGCTCCCTTTGTTTCTTGATGAGTCTGGCTAATGGTTTGTCAATTTTATTCATGTTCTCAAAGAACCAGCTTTTGGCTTTATTGATTTTTGCTATGGTCTCTTTTGTTTCTTTTGCATTTATTTCTGCCCTACTTTTTAATATTTCTTTCCTTCTACTAACCCTGGGGTTCTCCATTTCTTCCTTTTCTAGTTGCTTTAGGTGTAGAGTTAGGTTATTTATTTGGCTTTTTTTCTTGTTCCTTGAGTTATGCCTGTATTGCTATGAACTTTCCCTTTAACACTGCTTTTATAGTGTCCCACAGGTTCTGAATTGTTGTGTTTTCATTTTCATTCGTTTCTATGCATATTTTGATTTCTTCTGTGATTTGTTGGTTATTCAGCAGCGTGTTGTTCAGCCTCCATATGTTGGAATTTTTAATAGTTTTTCTCCTATAATTGAGATCGAATCTTATTGCATTGTGGTCAGAAAAGATCTTTGGAATGATTTCAATTTTTTTGAATTTACCAAGGCTAGATTTATGGCCCAGGATATGATCTATCTTGGAGAAAGTCCTGTGTGCACTTGAGAAAAAGGTGAAATTCGTTGTTTTGGGGTGAAATGTCCTATAGATATCAGTTAGGTCTAACTGGTCTATTGTATCATTTAAAGTTTGTGTTTCTTTGTTAATTTTCTGTTTAGTTGATCTATGTATAGGTGTGAGTTGGAGAAGTCTCTTGAGAGTCCCTTGGACTGCAAGGAGATCCAACCAGTCCATCTGAAGGAGATCAGCCCTGGGATTTCTTTGGAAGGAATGATGCTAAAGCTGAAACTCTGGTACTTTGGCCACCTCATGTGAAGAGTTGACTCATTGGAAAAGACTCTGATGCTGGGAGGGATTGGGGGCAGGTGGAGAAGGGGACGACAGAGGATGAGATGGCTGGATGGCATCACTGATGTGATGGACGTGAGTCTGAGTGAACTCCAGGAGTTGGTGATGGATAGGGAGGCCTGGCGTGCTGTGATTCATGGGTTCACAAAGAGTCAGACATGACTGAGCAACTGAACTGAACTGAACTGAACTGATATGGAAACCTCCACTGAGTTCTAAGTCAGAATACACACCAGTGGCCTCACTCTGTAATCTGTATGCACAAGCAGTTTTGGCTTCCTCACAGCTTGCAGCCAGGTTTCTAAGAGAAAAAGCTGGAATTGCATGACATTTTTATGATGTAAGCTGAAAAGTCTCAAAACATCACTTCTAACATACTCAATTGGTCAAGGCAATTACCAAGTTCAACCCAGTTTCAAGAGATGGACACACACCTCACCCCTTGAAAACAGAAGTCCAATTATAAGAAAACATTGCCCATCTTTAGAAAATATGATCAGCCGCATCCTGTTTTCCAAGATGAACATGGGAAAATGTGCATCTTGATATAAAGAAGCCATGATAATAGTTGAGAGTAATATGAATGTTCATAAGCAGGAGGGATAGGGTCCCTGTTCTGAAAGAAAGTCCATCTGGAGGAAAAATGAATCATTCATTAACAACTTGAACAAAATCGTTCTTTTTAGAATACGTGCTTCCTTCATTTTTGTATGTCTTCATTAAGCCGGGGGGGAGATATGTGTTGCTTTAGATCCCATATAAAAGAAATTCTGCTTGTAATTCTCTATGAACTCAAAGGAAGAGCAAGTGAATTTTCAGATCGCCTTTATTTTGCTGACTCTGTGGAGTGCTGAATCTGCACACAATTGAACACAGAGACAGTGAGAATGTATGTTGCTGCCCTGATCACTGAGAAAGTGACATCAGCTCTGGAGCCCAGAACCTGGGAAACACTCTCAGGCAAATGACTGGAAGTGGTGATAGCAATGTACAAATTACATACTTTGATAGACAACACTTTGACCAGTCTTTCCCCTTTGACTTTCTAAATTTGTAGAGCCATTGTGATTAAAGAGTCAAAGTTTAGTCCAACTAAAAGAGGCATCCACAATATGAACCAACACTAATATGCCTCTGTGCTCCCCAGGTGCCTCAGTGGTAAAGAACCTGCCTACCAAGCAGGAGAGGCGGGTTCTATCCCTGGGTCGAGAAAATTCCCTGGAAAAGGAAATGGCAATCCACTCCAGTATTCTTGCCTGGGAAATCCAATGGACAGAGGAGCCTGGTGGGTTACAGTCCGTGGGGTTGCAAGAGTCAGACACAAATTAGTAACTAAACAATAACAACAGTCAAATATGTCTCCCCAGAAATTTGATCACTGTGCTCAAGAAGCAAAAGCATGATCTTCATTGCCATTGAATTTGAAAATGCAACCAAAAAAAAAAAAAAAGAATTCTATACAAGCATCTTTGTATGACAGGGATAAGAATAAGACTATAAACTTCATGTGTTGTTGTTGTTCTTTAGTCACTATGTCGTGTTTGATTCTTTGTGACCACATGGACAGTAGCCCGCCAGGCTCCTCTATCCATGGGATTTCCCAGGCAATAATACTGGAATGGGTAGCTATTTCCTTCTCCAGGGATCTTCCCAACCCAGGGATTGAACCTGTGTCTCCTGCATTAGGAGGTGGATTTTTCACTGCTGAGCCACCAGTTTGCTAGTTTTAAAACAAACATCTCCACGTGAAAAGAATTTTTTTCTCAACTCACCTCTTAAGATTATACAAAAAGTCCAGCAACTGAAAAGAAGAATGCATGTACCTAAAAAAAGTATAGAAATAATACCTTATTGTGAAATTATTAAAATAAAAGTCAACAAATCTAGTGAAGGGTACAATTTTGTTCTTGTTGTTTAGTCACTAAGTCCTGTCCAATAGACCCTCAGTTCAGTTCAGTTCAGTTCAGTTCAGTCGCTCAGTCGTGTCTGACTCTTTTCAGTTCAATTCAGTTCAGTCACTCAGTTGTGTCCAACTCTTTGTGACACCAGGGACTGCAGCACACCAGGCTTCCCTGTCCATCACCAACTCTAAGAGCTTGCTCAAATCTGTCATCCCCTTTTCCTCCTCCCTTCAAACTTTCTCAGCATCAGGGTCTTTTCTAAGGAGTCAGTTCTTCACTATGGTCAAATAAGAATTCTCCCAAAGTACATAGCAGAAAAAAGAACACGTATCAAAGTTAAAATAAAAACAGGTTTGATTTAGCAAAGAAAATACAACAAATAAATTTCAGATAGAGAATAGAGAAAATGAGTGTCTGAAGATTCTTATCAAAATTTGCTGTGATTAATAATCTGAGAAAATGTTTTCTAACATGGAAAATGACTGAAAATGTAAAATCAAGGAATTGAAATTGTGGTTTTGAAGAAAGTGCCAGACTACCTTCCTGGATTGCATACTTGTGGCTACGAAATTATCAGTGGGGAACACAGCAGGTTAAAATATTTCCTAGCAGAAATAAGCCAAATGGAATCTCACAGAGTTCTAGAAAAGGTAAGCAGTATGGACCGAGTGTTACAGAGATAAAATAACATGATCCATTCAAGAAAATGTGTATTCATATCATTCTGTCCTAGAAACTTCATGGTGGTTTCTGTGCATACCTTTGCTTTTACTAAATATCATACTCCTAAGAATAGAAAGTCTTGACTTCCCTGGTCATCCAGTGGTTAAGAATCCACCAGCTAATGCAGGATACACAGGTGCAATCCCTGCCCTGGGAAGATCCCACATCCTCAGGGCACCTAAGCCCATGCACTGCAACTACTGAGGCCCATGGGCCCTAGAGCCTGTGTTTCACAGCAAGGAAAGCCACACAATGAGAAGTCCATGCACTGCAAGGAAGAACCCCAGCTTGCTGCAACTAGAGAAATCCCACACAGCAACAAAGACCCAGGACAGCCCAAAATAAATAAATTTAAAAAAAAAAAAAGAATAGAAAGTCTTACATCACCTTGTTGGACCACACCAAAACTTTTCTATTAGAGCCAGAGAGACTTGGATGATGTTGGGGGGCCTGAGCAGGATGAGAGTCAAACTTCTGCCATCTATGTTTGCCCAAACATGGGTTTTCCACATACATTTCAAAGATAAACAGTGATAACCTCTATCATCAAAATATTTTGCTGTGTATCATGTACACAGGTATACGAATACCATGAATGGTGAAGTTTAAACCATAATAAAGACCAGAGATATTGACAGCTTCACTTGGGACTATAAGAACATTGCCAACATACACACATACAAACACACACACACACGCACAACACATTGGAAGGACAGAGAAACAGTCTAACCAAAAAGACTGAAAGCCAAACAATGACAGGACAGTTTTAATATCTGTGCTGAATGCCAGGACATTCTCCCTCAAATGTTTTGCCTTAGTCACATGTTGAACCTTTTAGAAAGGATACACTGATAACATTCTCCCCATTCCATGAGTGAGTGAAGTCGCTCAGTAGTGTCCAACTCTTTGCAACCCCATGGACTGTAGCCTATCAGGCTCCTCCGTGCATAGGATTTTCCAGGCAAAAGTGCTGGAGTGGATTGCCATTTACTTCTCCAGGGGATCTTCCAGACCCAGGAATCGAACCCATCTCCAACACTGTAGGCAGACGCTTTACCATCTGAGCCACCAGGGAAGCCCTCTTCTGGGATAAGCCCCAACTTTAACAATATCTATCCGGTGATGAGGTCAGCACAGTACAGAACTCAAAGATACCATTGTTCTGGGCCCCTTTATAAAGGAAGCTGCCTCGTTCCTCCCAGAACAGAGCTGAGAACTCCAGAGCTTCCTCCAAGATGCTGCTGGTCCTACCCTCAGTGGCCTTGCTGGCCCTTAGCTCAGCTCAAGGCCCAGTTTCTGGTAAGAATGAAGCAGGAGGACACTGAGACTCTACTTGGGACTTGGAAGATCACACTGACCCAGAGATCGAACCCAGGTCTCCTGCATTGCAGGCAGATTCTTTACCAACTGAGCTATGAGGGAAGCCCACACTGCAGTGAAGAAGCTGGTAAACAGGAGACAAGAAGATGCGATATGATGAGGCTGCAGGGTGCTTAAGATAAGCATAAGGCCCTTCACCTCCTCTTTGGCTGAAGGCCTCACACATTACTTAAAGTACATCTGGAACCCAGTACAGAATTTTTAACATGACATAATAAGATTTGTGTTTTTACTAAAGTCTCTTTTACTGTGCCATGAAAGATGCATTGCAAAAAGGCAACACTGAAAAAAAGAAAAAAAAAAAGGCAGACTAGAACAGACAAATTCCTTCATGAAGATGTTATGATAATCTAAGTAGGCAGTGGAGGATGGTAGCCTTGCTAGGGGATGCCAGATAAGTGGAGAAAATGAAGCCCACTCAGAACTATTTCAGAGACAGAGACTAGAGTAGTAAACAATAAATAGGAAACAGAGGGTAACTAATCTCTCTCTGTATCTCTCTCTCTCTCTCTCTACATAGATATATAGAGATTCCAAGGCCCAGTATTCTCATTTTACTCCCCCCTAATCCCATTTAATAGTTCTGTGTGCTGTCCCCAATATGGATAAAGTTGTATTCACATGTTTACTCATGGTCCTGCAACCTTGAGCAACCATGTTAATATAAGTGAAGTATTTCATGAATTAAGAGGACAGAAGGACACTAAATTATGACATTGAAATACCCCATCACTAACTTAAATTAGCATTATGGTTTGAGGGATTCTAGGAAGGATAAGAAGTTGTCTTCTCTTTTGAGTTTGTGGTTGATCCTCAGCACAGGAGCAACCCTGCCACCTGTTCACGTCTTCCTCCCTTCACCATAGCATCACAGGTGGTGGTTGACAATTTAACTTAGGAAATATACAGGGTATGATTAGTAATGTTCATTTACCTGTGGAATAGTTGTGAGCGTTGAAGGATTGGGAACTTACTTTGCACTTCCATCTTCTGCTTCTTTTTCTAGACGGCAGCAATCAAGACTCTCTCAACCCCATATCCAGTAAGTCTCAATTAATCCTCCATTATCTTTCTGTTTTGCATTAGCAACTTTTCAGTTCTCTGGTATTCTATTATCGTCATTATATTGTGAAGAGTTGATTAGTGTTAGAATCCCTAAAGATATAGGCAGTCCTTTTCTAACCTTGAATTTGGGGACCATGAGTGGGGCCATAACTTGAATAACAAAGAAGTCTAGCTCAGTCTAGCTAGAACAGGAGTATGCTGCCTGTTCCCTCTGGCCAAATATGATTGCTGAGAGAGGACAGCAAAGGAATGTAGTCCTAATTCTGACTCTTCCTGCCTGCTGAGAACCAGCTCCTCAACTGTTTCTTTCTTCCTCTGTGTTCTCTTTAGATACATGGTTTTAAAAAAATGCAAAGAAGCTATGTCTGGTTCATTTTTCTCTGGGTGATTCTGCTCCACTATGTCCCTGTACCTAATTAAAATTTGCAGAAGTTATTCAGTGACTCCCTTGTGGGCCATCATGTTGTCTTTCTCTCTCTCTTATTATTGCTCCACTTGGTCTTGAGCAAGAGGGTCTAACATAATGCGCTCAACTGGCCATACTTGGAGTCACAGTTGGCAGGTTATATCAGTGACCTAAAAAATAACTGGCAACATAACTGACATGGATAATAATCCCTTTGGTTTTCTTCTGTCCTTGGAAGCATCCTCTGGGAATTCTGAGATATCCAGCATCTTTTTTTTTTTTTTTTACCAAATTTAATGCACGTACTTGTCTCAAGAGTAAATAATTAAGATTCAATATCACTAGTATGTGAGTGAACAGGAGTACTACAGAGAGAATGAGTGAGTAGAAAGGAAGTTGGTAGCTGAGAGGCAGATTCTGGAGGAACAATCTAATAAGTCTATGAGAGATCAAAGTAAGAGGGGAGCCTTCCATCACCTAGTTTCTGTCTCCTGTGCCATACCTTACAGGTGGAAAACAATCAAACTCGAATGAGGACTTTCCCAGACCACCTCATGGAGGACCACCACCTAGACCCCCTCCTAATGGTGAGAATCAAGGTGATAAACCTCAGGAGAGACACTTCTATCCTTAGAGGCATCCTCGGGATTCTAAGATATCCAGCACCTTTTTTTTTTTTTCCAAATTTAATGTACATACTTGTTTCAAGAACAAAGAATTAAGATTCAATATCACTAGTATGTGGGTGAATAGGAGTATTATAGAAATAAGGAGTGAGTAGAAAGGAAGTTGGTAGTTGAGAGGCAGATTTTGGAGGAAGGAACAGTCTGATAAGGTCATGAGAGATCCAAATGAGAGGGAAGCCTTCCATCACCTAGTTTCTCTCTGCTTGTACCATACCTTACAGGTAGAAACAACTCAAACTCGAGTGAGGACTTTCCCATACCACCTCCTGGAGGACCACCACCTAAATCCCCTCATAATGGTGAGAATAAAGGTGATAAACCTCAGGAGAGACCACCCCTACAAGGTGATGAACCTCAAAAGAGACCACCTGCACAAAGTGATAAACCTCAACAGGGACCACAGTCACAAGAACGTCAGCCTCAGTGGGGAACACCTTCACAAGATGGTGAACCTCAACAGGGACCACCTCCACCAAGAGGTCCTCATAATCGTGTTCTCCTCTTCCCCTTCCTGGGAGGAATCAGGAGCCACCTCCAAAAGGTGGTCAGCCTCAACAGGGACAGCCTCCACAAGAAGGTCAGTCTCAACAGAGACAACCCTCACAAGCAGGCCAATCTCAACAGGGACCAGCCTCTCAAGATGGTGAACCTCAGCAGGGATCACCCCTGCCAAGAGGTCCTCATGATCATCATTCTCCTCCACCTCTTCCTGGGAAGAATCAGGGACCACCCCCACAAGATGGTCAACCTCAACAGGGATCCCCCTCACAAGATGGTGAACAACAGCAGGGACCACCCTCACAAGGGGGTCCACCTAATGGTCATTCTCTTCTACCTTCTCCTCGGAAGAATCAGAGACCTCTACCCCCAGGGTGAGGACCACAAAGACCTCCCTAAGACCCACCACCCCAGCAATATGGAATTCAATGACAGGTATGACTCAAGCTCATTCTCCATCAAAAATGAACTCTATACATCTCAAAATTTTGTGAGTCATTGAATCAACTGGAAACATGTTGAAATTTCATAGTCCTGCTTCCTAGTTCTAAGATCTAGGAATATCTAATATCTTCTATTCAGAGATATGTCCCATCACTTCATGGCAAATAGATGGGGAAACAGTGGAAACAGTGGCTGACTTTATTTTTCAGCGCTCCAAAATCACTGCAGATGGTGAAATTAAAAGATGCTTACTCCTTGGAAGGAACCAACCTAGACAGCATATTAAAAAGCAGAGACATTACTTTGTCAACAAAGGTCTGTCTAGTCAAGGCTATGGTTTTTCCAGTGGTCATGTATGGATGTGACAGTTGGACTATAAAGAAAGCTGAGCACCGAAGAATTGATGCTTTTGAACTGTGGTGTTAGAGAAGACTCTTGAGAGTCCCTTGGACTGCAAAGAGATCCAACCAGTCCATCCTAAAGGAGATCAGTCCTGAGTGTTCATTGGAAGGACTGATTTTGAAGCTGAAACTCCAATACTTTGGCCACCTGATGCGAACAGCTGACTTATTTAAAAAGGCCCTGATGCTGAGAAAAATTGAGGGCAGGAAGAGAAAGGGATGACAGAGGATGAGATGGTTGAATGGCATCATCGACTCGATGGACATGGGTTTGGATGGACTCCAGGAGTTGGTAATGGACATGGAGGCCTGGTGTTCTGTGGTTCATGGGTTCGCAAAGAGTCGGACACTACTGAGAGACTGAACTTAACTGATATGGAAGAAGGCAGAAAGATTCTTTATTCTTAATGAGCTCTCCAAGATGATTCTGATTTTGAGAAACATGGACCATAAACTGCCTTTTCCCCAATGACTACCTGTCATGTAGTGGGCTGATACTGAGGAAGTAAAGCCATGTTCTCCCTTGTTCTCTTCTCTCCTCCTCTTTAGACTTAGTGATTTTTCCACCTCAAGTTTCCACCTGAACCGGCCTCTCAGGTCTAGTGTCCCTGCTAAATGTACTTTAATTTTATGTCACTCAATTTATCTAACTTTTAAAATATTTCCTTTTGAATGGTAAAATTTCCTTTTAATTTATGCTTAAGGTAAAAAACAACTGAACAGCAAAGTATGAGGCTAACTTTTAAAGGCAGCCACATTCTACCTCTCCATTTCCTTCCCCCTAAACCACCACAATTAACTCTTTTTAGGTTGATGTATGGCAAAACCAATACAATATTGTAAATAATTAACCTCCATTAAAATATATATATATTTTTAAAAAAGAAAAAAAACATGCTCTTGGAAACATTCATGCCTATATAAACATATAAGGGTTTCCCTTATATATGGCTCAGTTGTAAAGAATCTGCCTGCGATGCAGGGAACATGGGTTTGATCCCCAGGTGTCAGAAAGATCACCTGGTGAAGGAAATGGAAACCCACTCCATTATTCTTGCCTGAGAAATACAATGGACAGAGCAGACTGGTGTGCTACAGTCCACAGTATTGCAAAGAGTCAAACATGACTTAGTGCCTAAACAACAAGCATATACAATGTTTCTTCATCTACAAACGATATATTTATGCAGATCTATAGGTTGCTCTTTTCTAATAAAATATTTCTTAGAAAACATTTGCATCAGTTCATAGAGCTATTTGGATCTGTTTGATCCTTTTTCTTTTAATTGTATACTATTCTACTGCTTGGCTATGCCATGATTTCTTCACCCAACTCTGTATCAGTGAACATTTAGGCTGGCTTCAGTTTTTCCCTAGTAAAAAATTGGCTGCAACAACCATCTTTGTAAATATACATTTGAACATTTAAATAGCAGCCAAGAGATAAACAACCTAAGGAGAATCTTTTTTTTTTATCTTGCAAGCAACATTTTAAAGCCCATTATTTGTTAGGTGCATAAAATAGTAAACCAGATCTAATTTAAAAGGAAACAGAAGGAAGAAGAGAGGGAGAAATACGGGCTCTTAGCTACTTTCCTTCACTGTTAGCTTCAGGGATTAGAAACTACCTGCATATCTTCCATGAACCTCCTTTTTTGCTTTTTAGAGCATGAGTATAAAGATACCAATCCCTCAGAAAGACATTGGAAGAAGGCAGTCTGTCTTCAATTTACCAACAAAATAATCACCATTCAAATCTAGGTGTCATGCCTCATTCTGGGTGTTTGTGAGTCTGAAATTTGAGGACCACGAACCTAGCACAGAAACATCCTAGATCCTTTCTCATTGATGCTTCCATCAGGCTCCCTCCTGGACCCTTCCTAGAAAACATTTTTTTCATTCTTTACTTGGAGACAAGACTAATTTTCTTTTTTCCTACCTGATATTGCCTCCCCTATCCCCTCTAACATCCTTATTCATAAGCCAGGTGCCTTTTCTCTTCTCCAATTTCTATAGCACTAAACACAATGTGTTCATTATTTTCACACCTTTTACTGGTTCTAGTAATTTTAGGGAAATAAAAAAATATATTGCAAATGCGAAGATGTGGCATATACTGAGGAAATCCTTAAAATTTTCAAAATAATTGCTCCTGGTTTCTAGCAAAATAAATGTGGTTCTAGGCCCCTACTCCCTCAAGCCCACAATACCCCACTCCTCCCTTTTTTTACTGTTCAGTTTTCTTCCTCCCTAAATCTCCCACCTTTCTATAACAAAATGTGAGTCAGTAAAGGAGGTGACATGCTGAGTAGTAGAAGGCACAGAATTTGGAGTTCTTCAGACATGAGTTTAATCTTACCTCTTTTTGTTAAACCTCTGGACTTTTAGCAAACTGCTTCAACACTCAGGGCCCTAGTTTCCTCATCCATATATTGAGGATAATAATAATACTTACCCTAGAGGGCAAAGAGTAATGATTAGCACACATAAAAACCCAACAGAGATTGCCTTTGGCACTCCCTAATATCACCCTGCTTGTTTAACTTATATGCGGATACATCATGAGAAACGCTGGGCTGAAAGAAACACAAGCTGGAATCAAGGTTGCTGGGAGAAATATCAATAACCTCAGATATGCAGATGACACCACCCTTATGGCAGAAAGTGAAGAGGAACTAAAAAGCTTCTTGTTGAAAGTGAAAGAGGAGAGTAAAAATGTTGGCTTAAAGCTCAACATTCAGAAAACGAAGATCATGGCATCTGGTCCCATCACTTCAGGGCAAATAGATGGGGAAACAGTGGAAACAGTGGCTGAATTTATTTGAGAGGGGCTCCAAAATCACTGCAGATGGTGACTGCAGCCGTAAAATTAAAAGACGCTTACTCCTTGGAAGGAAAGTTATGACCAACCTAGACAGCATATTGAAAAGCAGAAACATTACTTTGCCAACAAAGGTCCATCTAGTCAAGGCTATGGTTTTTCCAGTGTTCATGTATGGATGTGAGAGTTGGACTGTGAAGAAAGCTGAGTGCCGAAGAATTGATGATTTTGAACTGTGGTGTTGGAGAAGACTCTTGAGAGTCCCTTGGACTGCAAGGAGATCCAACCAGTCCATTCTGAAGGAGATCAGTCCTGGGTGTTCTTTGGGAGGAACGATGCTAAAGCTGAAACTCCAGTACTTACTTTGGCCACCTCATGTGAAGAATTGACTCATTGGAAAAGACTGACGCTGGGAGGAATTGGGAGCAGGAGGAAAAGGGGACGACAGAGGATGAGATGGCTGGATGGCACCACCAACTCGATAGACGTGAGTCTGAGTGAACTCCGGGAGTTGGTGATGGACAGGGAGGCGTGCTGCAATTCATGGGGTCGCAAAGAGTCAGACATGACTGAGCAACTGAACTGAACTGAATAGTTACTATAGGGAAACAGTACACATGAAATTGTAAGAAATTAAGTGTTCCCCAAATTAAATTGTTCAGAATGCTTTGTCAAAAGATTGAATTACATGTTTTCTGACAATGTGCCTTCCAAATTTTAAAAAGAAAGGAAAACATTTCACTATGCCTATTTATAAGCTATTTTTGTGTTTCTAGTCTGTTTGTAAAAGTCTTTTTCAGTTTTTCTTCAAAGTGAGTACCTGATATTCTGTTAGATACTAAACACAATTAATGATCAACTTCATGAGATTTGAAATGCAGATCTTCTTAAACTTCTTCCAGATAAGAAATATGCTAGTTAATGAATCTTTGTCTACACATTTTTCCAAATTTTTCCACAAGTAAAATGTCTAGAATGAGAAAATAGGGGAAAAAATAATTAATAACAGATTCAGTTGTTGGTTCTTAGACTAAAGCAATAAACAAGGCAAACTTCTTATAATTCTGATCAAGGGGGGGAAAAAAACAGAAAACAAGGCAAACTTCAGAAATGAAACAGGTAGATAACATAAATGCTTAGATTTTTTAAAGAATAGGAGGATGAGGGAGGGGAAATTGAAGGAATGTGGTCAAAAATTTCAAACTTCCAGTTAAATACGTACTAGAGATTCTTTTTTTAAAAAAAAAAACAACTTTACAATATTGTGTTGGTTTTGCCATAGAGATTCTAAAGGAGATAGTCCTGGATGTTCTTTGGAAGGAATGATGCTGAAGCTGAAACTCCAGTACTTTGGTCACCTCATGCGAAGAGTTGACTCATTGGAAAAGACTCTGATGCTAGGAGGGATTGGGGGTAGGAGGAGAAAGGGATGACAGAGGATGAGATGGACCTGAATCTGAGTGAACTCCGGGAGTTGGTGATGGACAGGGAGGCCTGGCATGCTGCGATTCATGGGGTCGCAGAGTCGGACATGAATGAGTGACTGAACTGAACTGAACTGATTTTGGGTTGTTGTGTGTACATTTTCATTTGTTTCTGTGCATATTTTGATTTCTTTTTTGATTTCTTCTGTGATTTGTTATTCAGCAGCATGTTTTTCAGCCTCCATATGTTGAAATTTTTAATAGTTTATTTCCTGTAATTGAGATCTAATTTTACTGCATTGTGATCATAAAAGATGCTTGGAGTGATTTCAACTTTTTTTGAATTTTCCAAGGCTAGATTTATGGCCCAGGATGTGATCTATCTTCAAGAAGATTCTGTGTGTGCTTAGGAAAAAGGTGAAATTCATTGTTTTGGGGTGAAATGTCCTATAGATATCAATTAGGTCTAACTGGCCTATTGTATCATTTAAAGTTTGTGTTTCCTTGCTAATTTTCTGTTTAGTTGATCTATCCATAGGTGTGAGTGGGGTATTAAAGTCTCCCACTATTATTGTGTTATTGTTAATTTGTCCTTTCATCCTTGCTGGCATTTGTCTTACATATTGCAGTGCTCCTATGTTGGGTGCATATATATTTATAATTGTTATATCTTCTTCTTGAATGGATCCTTTGATCATTATGTAGTGTCCTTCTTTGTCTCTTTTCACAGCCTTTGTTTTAAAGTCTATTTTATCTGATATGAGTATTGCTACTCCTGCTTTCTTTTGGTCTCTATTTGTGTGGAATATCTTTTTCCAGCCCTTCACTTTCAGTCTGTATGTGTCCCTTGTTTTGAGGTGAGTCTGTTGTAGACAACATATATACGGGTCTTGATTTTGTATCCATTCAGCCAGTCCTTGTCTTTTGGTTGGGGCATTCAACCCATTTACGTTTAAGGTAATTATTGATAAGTATGATCCCGTTGCCATTGACTTTGTTGTTTTGGGTTTGAGTTTATACACCTTTTTTGTGTTTTCTGTCTAGAGAAGATCCTTTAGCATTTGTTGGAGAGCTAGTTTGGTGGTGCTGAATTCTTTCAGCTTTTGCTTGTTTGTAAAGCTTTTGATATCTCCTTCATATTTGAATGAGATCCTTGCTGGGTACAGTAATCTGGGCTGTAGGTTATTTTCTTTCATCACTTTAAGTACGTCTTGCCATTCCCTCCTGGCCTGAAGAGTTTCTATTGAAAGATCAGCTGTTATCCTTATGGGAATCCCCTTGTGTGTTATTTGTTGTTTTTCCCTTGCTGCTTTCAATATTTGTTCTTTGTGTTTGATCTTTGTTAATTTGATTAATATGTGTCTTGGGGTGTTTCACCTTGGGCTTATCCTGTTTGGGACTCTCTGGGTTTCTGAGGCTTGGGTGATAATTTCCTGCCCCATTTTAGGGAAGTTTTCAACTATTATCTCCTCAAGGATTTTCTCATGGTCTTTCTTTTTGTCTTCCTCTTCTGAGACTCCTATGATTCTAATGTTGGGGCGATTAGCATTGTCCCAGAGGTCTCTGAGTTTGTCCTCATTTCTTTTAATTCTTTTTTCTTTTTTCTTCTCTGATTCATTTATTTCCATCATTCTATCTTCCACCTCTCTAATCCTACCTTCTGCCTCCATTATTCTACTATTTGTTCCCTCCAGAGTGTTTCTGATCTCATTTATTGCATTATTCATTATATATTGACTCTTTTTTATTTCTTCTAGGTCCTTGTTAAACCTTTCTTGCATCTTCTCAATCTTTGTCTCCAGGCTATTTATGTGTGATTCCATTTTGTTTTCAAGATTTTGGATCATTTTCACTATCATTATTTGAATTGTTTATCAGGTAGATTCCCTATCTCTTCCTCTTTTGTTTGGTTTGGTGGGCATTTCTCCTGTTCCTTTACCTGCTGGGTATTTCTCTGTCTCTTCATCTTGTTTAGATTGTTGTGTTTGGGGTGGACTTTCTGTATTCTGGCAGTTTGTGGAGTTCTCTTTGTTGTGGAGTTTCCTCGCTGTGGGTGGGGTTGTATGGGTGGCTTATCAAGGTTTCCGGGTTAGGGAAGCTTGTGTCAGTGTTCTGGTGGGTGGGGCTGGACTTATTCTCTTTGGAGTGCAATGAAGTGTCTAGTAATGAGTTATGAGATGTCAATGGGTTTGGAGTGACTTTGGGCAGCCTGTAAATTGAAGCTCAGGGCTATGTTCCTGTGTTGCTGGAGAATTTGCATGGTATGTCTTGCTCTGGAGCTTGTTGGCTCTTGGGTGGTGCTCGGTTTCAGTTGTAGGTATGGAGGCATTTGATGAGTTCCTGTCAGTTAATGTTCCCTGGAGTCAGGAGTTCTCTGGTGTTCTCAGGATTTGGACTTAAGCCTCCTTCTTCTGGTTTTCAGTCTTATTTTTACAGTACCCTCCAGACTTCTCCCGGAGAAGGCAATGGCACCCTACTCCAGTACTCTTGCCTGGAAAATCCCATGGATGGAGGAGCCTGGTGGGCTACAGTCCATGGGGTCGCTAAGAGTCAGACACGACTGAGCAACTTCACTTTCACTTTTCACTCTCATGCATTGGAGAAGGAAATGGCAACCCACTCCAGTGTTCTTTCCTTGAGATTCCCAAGGATGGGGGAGCCTGGTGGGCTGCCATCTATGGGGTCGCACAGAGTCGGACATGACTGAAGTGACTTAGCAGCAGCAAAACTTCTCCACCTATACAGCACCATTCATAAAACATCTAGGTTAAAGATGAAAAGTTTCTCCACACTGAGGTACACCCAGAGAGGTTCACAGAGTTACATAGAGAAGAGAAGAGGAAGGAGGGCGGTAGAGGTGACCAGGATGAGATGAGGTGGAATCAAAAGAGGAGAGAGCAAGCTAGGCAGTAATCACTTCCTTATGTGCTCTCCACAGTCTGGACCACTCAGAGATGTTCAACAGAGTTATACAGAGAAGAGAAGAGGGAGGAAGGAGACAGAGGTGGCCAGGGGGAATCAAAAGGAGAGAGATCCAGCCAGTTATCAGTTCCCTAAGTGTTCTCCACAGTCCAAAACACACAAAGAGATTCACAGAGTTGGGTAGAGAAGAGATGGGGTAGGGAGGAGACAGAGGCGACCTGGTGGAGAAAAAGGAGAGTCTAAAGGGGGAGAGAGCAGTCAAACCAGTAATCTCACTCCAAAGTAAAAATGAGTACTGAAGATTGGGTTCTTAAAGGTACAAAATTTATAACAAATACCAAAAAGCAAAGATTACAAATCTAGAGTAGAGGTTGGATTTTCAAAAATACAATATTAAAGAAAAAGAGGGGAAAAAATTTCACAAAAATTATAAAATATATATATGTATATGAAGTTTGCTTTTAAAAATAGGGTCTCTTTTAAAAAAAAGTAATAGGTTATAAAAATGAAAATTAAAGGAGTAATAGAGGACTTAAAAATTAAAAAATTAAAGGATAGTAAAAATAGTTAAAACGTTTTCTCTGGTGTTGTTGTGGGCAGTGTGGGGTCAGTTCATTTTCAGATAGTTCCTTGATCTGGCTTATATTTCTCAAGATCTATAGGCCCCTTCCTATGTAGTTGGTACTATCTACAGGGTTTTAATCTATTGTGCCTGTCACTTCCGAAGAGGGTCCCTCTGTTTTAGCTTCTTTTGTTTGCTGGTCTATTCAGTGTCTAATTTCCACCCTCGCACAAGGGGGCAGTGATGGACACATTTTTAGGCTCACTTGTTCAGTCGTGCTGTGGGGAGGGAGGGACTCTGCAAACAAATGACACTGGCGTGTGCATGCAGTGTCTCGGCCACACTGGGTCTGCCCCTGCTCATGGCGCGTGTGCTTTCTCTGTCTGCACTGCTTAGGCTCTAGGTTGCTCTGCCAGAAACTATCTGAGGCGGGCCCTGGGTTGTATGCACTTCCCAGGTCTAAGCCGCTCAGGTTCAGGCACTCAGGTAGTCCTCAGAGGCACAGACTCAGTTGGGCCTGAGTTTTGTGCCCTTCCCAGATCCGAGCAGCTCAGGTGACCAGGTGTTTGGCGAGCGCAGTTGTTATGACTTTTCGCCTCCCCTGTCTCTGCTTGGTTTTCTGGGTGTACAACCAGCACACCTTCCCAGGCGGATGTTGACCATCCAGAATCCCAAGAAGTCTTGGTTAGCAAAGAAGCCTGCTTGCAGTTTAGTAGACGATGCCTCTCTAGGGCTGCGACTGTCCCCTTCCGGCTCTGGCTGCCCTTGCCTGCCTGTCACCGGAGGGGGATGGGCAGTCTGCAGCCGACTAACTCTGGTCAGTCCTTTGTTCTGTGAGTGGGCCTGGTGGTGTCTTTGGTTAGGGCTTTTCGTTTGGTAGTTATCCCAGAGTCTGGTTTGCTATCCCAAGCAAACTTATTTCTCTCAGATTGCTCTTGGGGCCAGGTCCTTACTCTAAGCAATGCAACCCACGCCTTCCTGCCCAGCCCCTGCTTGCTAGTGGCGGATGCAGGCATCTGCGCTGCTTCTTCGCTGGGGGAGTTACCGTTGGGCACGTAATCTGTGGGTTTTAATTATTTATTTATTTTTCCTCCTGGTTATGTGCCCTCTGTGGTTCTAAGGCTCACCACAGACTCAGCAGTGAGAGTGTTTCCTGGTGTTTGGAAACCTCTCTCTTTTAAGACTCCCTTCCCAGGACAGAGCTCTGTCCCTATCTCTTTTGTCTCTCTTTTTGTCTTTTATATTTTTTCCTACCTCCTTTCAAAGACAATGGGCTGCTTTTCTGGGTGCCTGATGTCCTCTGACAGCATTTGGAAGTTGTTTTGTGGAATTTACTCAGCGTTCAAATGTTCTTTTTTTTTTTTAATTTTAGTTTTTTATTTTTTAAATTTTAAAATCTTTAATTCTTACATGCATTCCCAAACATGAACCCCCCTCCCACCTCCCTCCCCATAACATCTTTTTGATGAATTTGTGGGGGAGAAAGTGGTCCCCCGCCCTATTCCTCTGCCGTTTTAGGACCGCCTCCTAATTGCAGTTTCTTAAAGGTTTCTTCTACCCCTCATATTGTCTGTGTCCTCTGAACTCTTTTACTCTTTCTTTACTTGAGCTTTATTTGATAGAGATATTCCTCAAATGTCTGATGATTGTTTTCTGTTCACATGTCAGAGTTAGACACTAAGAAGATCAGAAAACTCTGTACGCATGAAAAGAATTTTTGTAGAATCTTGTGCCTCACAGTAGGATGATTGAATGGCATGATAGCTTGTTGAGACTTATTTCCAGGTGCTCTCTCTCAGATAGCCCTGAATCTTCAGAAGAATCTTCCGTCTCCTGTTTAGGAAGCATAATCCTCATACTGGCACTTTGGAGCTGGCCAGAGGTTGGACATCCTCCATTTATTATAATTTTTATTTATTTGTAAAGGGTTTTTTAATATGCTTAGTCACTTAGCCATGTCTGACTCTTTGTGATCCCATGAACAGTAGCCCACCAGGCTTCTCTGTCCATGGGGTTCTCCAGGCAAGAATACTGAAGTGGGTTTCCATTTCCTTCTCCATTTTTTAATGTAGACCATTTTTAAAGTCTTTATGGAGTTTGTTACAATATTGCTTCTGTTTTCTGTTTTGACTTTTTGGCCCTGAGGACATGTGTGATCTTTTCTCCCCAGCCAGGAATCAAACCCATACCCTGTGCATTGGAAAGTCAAGTCTTAACCACTGGACCACCAGGGACATCCCATCTCCATTTATTTTATAGGCTTTCATTGACTGCCCAGTTTGTTTAATAGAATCTCACTTATATCTTTTAATGTAACAGTTGTCCCCAAGACTAGTGCCTCTCTGATTCAGTTTTCCTATAGAATAAATCTACTCTCTCCACTGCAATAAGAGAGGATATGAACCTGTTTCCTACCACGTGTCTCCCCATCATCATCACTCCTCCTCTAATCTAATCTCACCAGAGTTCCGTAAGACCATCAGCTTACTTCTATTTGGTACCACTGTCCCCACCCTCAGAAGTGCACAGCTAATAGAGTGTTACCTTTCTCCTTTCTGGTATATCACTAGCCAATCTGCCAGTTTCCCATCTGTGTGTATATATATATGGCTGTATATATTACAGTCTGTATATATTATGGCTGTATATATTACCAAGTCTGTATATAGTATGGCTTTTAATTGTACTATATATTTTGTCAAAGATGATATTGCATTTCTGTTTCTTTACCTGTTGTTTTTGTTTAGACTTTGAGGAAAAAAGGATAGAAAATGTTTTACTATTAACCTATAAGTCACTCTCAGCTATATGTTAGGAAAGCAGTTGACCAACAGGCTAAGAAAGCAGAGCAAAAGGCTGCCTGACAGAGGTTTATAAACCAAGGCTCCTGTTCCCATCCTTCCACTCAAACAGCTCACACCAGGATAACCAATGACTTCCATGTTGCTGAAGTCAATGGACATTTTTTAGTCATTATCTTAACTTGCTTCTCAGGAACAATAGGACATTTTGTCTTATTTGAACACTCTTTCCTTTGGCTCCATGATGCTGTATATACCTGTTTCATATCTAACTCTCTGATTGCTCTTCTTATTTCTTTCATTTATCAAATATTTATTTAATATTTATCAAATATTTATTTAATATTTATCAAATATTTCTTGAGTCCCTCCTATACACCAGCTATTCTACTAGGAGTTTAGGATGTAATGATGAATACAAAATCCTGATTCCCACTGTCTAGGAGTTAAAGCCTTGCATGTCCTTTGCAGATGCATCTGTTTACATTTAGCCATGAAATTATGGAATTCCTCTAGTTTTGTTTTAGATTCTTTTCTCGTTATATACTATCATCTTAGAAATTTTCATCCTTAAAAAAAAAAAAAAACAGTGACAGATATGTTAATCAACTTCATTATGGTAATCCTTTCACTATGCATGGGTATATCAAATCATTGTACCATACAGTTTAATTCTATACAATACTTTTTATGGAACATTTTACAAACTTTTGTGTCATTCTTGTCCAATGAATATGTTAAATTACACAGTAAAGGGAGGAATAAAGGTCATTAATCAATTGAACTTGAAATAGAGATTTTCCTAGATTATCAAGGTGGGGGCTCAGATGTGGAAGCAAGGGGCAGCATGGTAGGTGTTGGTGACTCTGTGATATATTGTGAGAATCAGTCAACTTTTGCTGGCTTCAAAGACATAAGAGGGCTATGGAAAGTGGGAAAGGAAATTGATTCTTCCAATAAGTCTCCAGTAAGGAATTCAGCCCTGCCAACACATTGTCTTAAACTCAGTGAGATACCTTTCAGAATTGTGAGCTACAAAACTATAAAATAAGAGGTTTATATATATTATTTTAATCTACTATGTTTGTGGTAGTTTGTTATACTAGGAATGGAAACACCAATATATTTTCCATAGGCTCATTTCATACTTTGCTGTGGCTGGAAAGAGTTAGTGTCTGATTACAGAGTCCTTTGGATGGCAAAAAGATCAAACCAGTCAATCCTAAAGGAAATCAACTCTGAATATTCACTGGAAGGACTGATGCTGACGTTGAAGCTCCAATACTTTGGCCACCTGTTGTGAAGAGCTGACTCATTGGAAAAGACTCTAATGCTGGGAAAGATTGAGGATAGGCAGAGAAGGGGACAACAGGGAATGAGATGGTTGGATGACATCATCAACTCAATGGACGTGAGTTTGAGCAAACTGGGAGATAGTGAAGGACAGAAAATTCTGACATGCTGCAGTCCATGGGGTTGCAAAGAGTTGGACAGGACTCAGCAACTAAACAACATAAAGTATGTATCAGAGAGGAATAAAATGGTTACTGGCATTAAAACAAGGCAACTAAGCAGTATGTTGCCTTGTGAAATAACCTCCTTCCTCAAAATTCAGTCAGTGCAGATAAATATTTATTGAGCCTGTTTTAAATGTGACATGTTTGAGAGATGCCTTTCTTCTGTTTGTGTATTGTCAATCTCTGCCACTCTGTTTATCCTCAAGTGGGTATATTCCGTGTCTCACTAGTCTTTTAGAATGATCCAAGCTCCAATGATGGAATGGAAGTCTTGTTCAAAGGCTCACAACCTTCTTGGAAAATTGTGGTTAATAGAGCAACAGTCACAGGTATGAGAATCTGCTTCATTTTCTAAACTGAAAAACAAAAAAAAAAAAACATGAGTTCCCAAGAGACAAGAACCTAGTGTTCAAAAGATCAGGCTCATCTTTCCAATTTCCCACTGTGACCATGGGCATGTGACTTAATTTCTTAAAGGTATAAATTCCTTATTCTCCCTCCTCTTCTCTAAGCCTTAAGCAATATACGTGCACACCGTCCAGGTTTACATTTTACTACATGAAGAAATCACTTTAGAAATTTCCCAAAAAGCCAGAAGTGAGGCAGAGTATTAAAACGGGGACCTCTTAATTGAGAGCTTCTGGGTTGTATGACTTTTAATTGAATTATATATATTTATAAATCAGAAAATCTGATGCCTTTTCCTCAGGCTGTCCCTTAAAAACATTCCAGGGACTGGACTAGAATCCTCATATTAGAGAGACAGGAAATCTTGGAAAACTCAGAGGAGAGAACTTGTTTATCCTATGCCTATTCGATGATTGAAAATCCAGACAGTTAGACTTGGAAGGTAAACCTCAGAGAGGAAAGAAGCTGACTTTCATCTCCATATTAAAATTATAGCTGATCTTAGCATCTTGAAAGTTTTAAATTGGAATCCTTTCCAAGTGGATTAATACCAGCATTGAAAATGGTATGAAATTCCTAATAAGGTATCGGAGACAAGAGAGAAGAAACTTACCAAAAAAAACTGCATTGGACTTGTTCTTTCCTGTGGAGATACTGGGTCATCTGTAATGAAGAAATGGCTTTTATTCACTTTCAGTAAATATCATTCAGAGTGTAATTGTCATTCATCTCACAGCCTCAAGTAGCCTCCTAGGAATGGCAGCAAAACCTCCCTCCTCTTAACTGCCGAGTCACTCTGCCATGCCTGAAGTCCTACCAGTGGAAATGAAGCACAACAGCACTTCACAAGAAAGATTTGGTTAAAGGGCTGGTCTCCACTGACACTTAGAAGTCCCTGAGAGTTGCACATGACTGGTCATACCTTCATGTGAAGAAACATACTCTCTCTTCTCCCCCAAAAGTGGATTCAGCTAGTGAACATGGTGCCTGGCTGAGAAGGGTATAGACATGGTAAGAGTACCTAGCCCAGGCCCACTTCTTGAGTCTGTCCTGGAGTGCCTCCCAAGAAAAAAATCCCTCAAAGGCCAAGAAGAGCAAAAAAGAGAGGTCTTTGAACTTGCCTCATGCTTCTGTCAAAGGCTCTTCAGAATAACCAACCAGCAGTGACACCTTCTAGAAATAAAGGAGTAAATTTCCTGATTTAAAAGGTTAAAATCTCCATAGATTTACTCTTCCTATTAAAAACCAAAGCTTCTCAATATATACATGTATCAAATAATTGTTACACACCATAAACTTATAAAATATTTTATGGCAATTATGTCAATAAAACTGGGGGGAAATTATTAAAAAAAATAAATGTATTATAGGAAAAACAAAACCGCAAAGCTTATTGGTAATTGGCACAGTTTAAAGGATCTCTAGATAAACAAGTTACAGGGTCCAATACATTAGCAGAAATGACCGAATGGATCTGGGCCATAAGACTGCTTCATACTCCTATAGTCAAACACGAGTGTTTTCCTAATATCCCATGGGATGGAGGTGGTGGTGGGGATGGAGGAGGGACAAAGAACTAACTTACATTAACTTTTCAATCAATTACCACAGACTGGGTAGTTAGAGCATAGTACTCAGGTGGAGCTCCATTTTGCAAATGAGGTATACTCTACAAGGAAGATAATTAGTGGAAGAGGAAGAATTTAAAGCCAGAAAACCAATCTTTTTTAATTGGCCCTCTGGCCTCCTTCAATACAATTTCTAGATTCCTTCAACTAATATCTAAAGTACCCCCCGTATGCTTAGAGCTGTGCTGCAATACAGTAGATCTCAATAGATATTGGCTATTATTTAAGACATAAGAATCAGACTGTTTAGAAATTTGCATTTGCAAGTAAGAACCAAGGGTCTTTCTTAGCAAAAATTGCAGGCATTCCCTCAGACTATTGGGGTTTGTTTGTAGGGGTAGAAAGCATTGAAATCTTATGACCTCCTGACTCATTGGCAGGCAGAAAATTGAAAAATAATGGCAGCTTAGGAGAGGGATGGACAGAGGTAGGAACACTGCTTAATTCCTAAAGCTTTTAAATCAAAAAGCTTCTGTTCAGTCTATAGTCAAATAATATTTACATTTAGTATAATATTTCCTTCAAAATTCTGTTTGAAATGAATTGTAATCAATTGGAAAGGAAAAGGAAATTGTTAACCCCTTTACTGACACCACTTCCATTGACCCTACAGAGACATGAAGTAGCTTGTCCTTTCTAGCGAATCCCAGAAAGTGGGTCCCAGAGTTCAGATCAGGACAGAACTTACAGCTGGAGCTAGATTGATATTCAACTGGTTTCAATTCCTGGCATTCTGTGAAATACATCAGTTTTCCTCAAGTTTCAGTGAATTTTTGACAAAATTTACTCTACCTCAGAGAACAAAGCCTCAAAAATACCCCCAAATGTATAAATCACGATAGCACATTCCTTTGCAAAGAGCTATGAACAAGGAAAGGGAGAGCAGGGAGACATTTCTACATTTTTGAAGACAGGAATCCTCACTTGTGACCTGAGTGGCTTCTCCCTTAGAGCTGAGGGTGTTTAATTCCACATTAGCAGGCAATTCTAGGAAAACAGAATGGAGGATGGGTGTGGTCACAGGCTTATGCTGGGAATCAAGTACACTGGAAAAAAGCAGGATTTCCCTCAACAATACAAAAGAGGGAGCCCACCAATCTCCACCCAGGCTTCCTGTGCCAGAACCCTCACTTACCAAAAGTCTGTGTGTTCTCCAAATACACTTCAGTGGTTGTTTCTGCATCTTCAGTGAAGTCATGGTGAGTAGTCAATTCTGATAGGCCAGTGGTTGACTCTGAGCCAATGGTTGACTGTAGGTGAGTGGTCGACTCCAGGTCAGTGGGGCTAATAGTTGACTGTAGGCCAGTGGTTGACTGTAGGCCAGTGGTCGACTCCAGGTCAGTGGGGCCAGCAGTCAACTCTAGGCCAGAGGTTGACTCTAGGTCTGTGATTGACTCCAGGTCAGTGGGGCCAGCAGTCAACTCTAGGCCAGTGGCTGACTCTAGGCCAGTGGTTGACTCCAGGTCAGTGGGGCTAATGTTCGACTCTAGTCCAGTGGTTGACTCCAGGTCAGTGAGGCCAATAGTCAACTCTAGGCCAGAGATTGACTCAAGGTCTGTGATTGACTCCAGGTTAGTGTGGCCAGTGGCTGACTCTGGGCCAGTGGTTAACTCCAAGTCAGTGGGGCCAGGGGTTAACTCTAGGCCAACTGTCAGCTCCAGGTCAGTGGGGCCAGCTGTCGACTCTAGGCCAGTTGTCGACTCTAAGCCAGTTGTTGACTCTAGGCCTGTGGTTGACTTTAGGACAGTTGTTGATTCCAGGTCAGCGGGGACAGTGGTTGACTCCAGGTAAGTGGGGCCAGTGGTTGACTCTAGGCCAGTGGTCAGTTCCAGGTCAGTGTTTAACTCTAAGCTGCTGGCTGACTCGAGGCCAGTGTACTCTATGTCAATGGCTGGCTCTAAGTCAGCGATGAATTCTTGAGGAGATAAGAAGAAAAAACAGCTCAAGTACTTTCTAGTGAGAATATTTCCACCATCTCCACACCCTTTCATTCATAGCTAGGTCTTTTTCCAGGAAAAACATAGAACAGAAAAGGGTATATTGAATCATACTAGTCTCCCCACAAGTTTCCCTTTTCCCAAGTGCTGGAATGTCCAGAAGACTAACTACCAAGAATATGCTCATAGGCTACTACTCCTCCCTCTTTGAGGGGCTGGTTTTGGAAGGAGCATTTTATACTATGCCTCTAAATATTAATCAGTCAGACTGCAATGGAATAAAATTTCAAAAACTCTCCTACATAAGTCTTTCAATTCCTAAAACAAAATTCTCAGAGAAGGCAAGGAGCAAGGACAACAACTATTTCCAAGATGCAAAAGCAAGGATGGATTTGACTCTAAAATAGGGCCTCCTACCATTTTCATTTAGCAGGCTATATTTAGTACTTCATTTTCCAGTCTGCCCCAGAGAATGCATAATCCAGTCATTCTGGAACTTGTGAACCATAAAAGCATCATAACCTGATGAACTTACAACCTGGGCCTGCTTGGGCTGGAATAAAAGACTGCAGTCCTCATGGCTGCCTAGTCCAGCAGGTTGTGGGCAGTCTGCCAATGAGGCCAAAATCATGAGCTCTAATTTAGTCATTTGCTTTATCATTCATTCATATGCAATAAAAAATCCAGACCCAGCAGTGGATAAATTGGGAGCTACAGGAGAAGAACTGGGAGAAAGTAGAGGGGAAAATCAGCACTTATATTAAAATGAATGAACACCCCTCCTCTTTTCTGTGTTTTTAAAAAATTAATTTTAATTGAAGGATAATTGCTTTACAATGTTGTTTTGGCTTCTACCATATAACAACAGGAATCTGTCATAAGTGTACATGTCCCCTCCCTTTTGGAGCTCTTTCCCACCCACCACCACCCCTCCAATCCTATCTCATCCCTATAGGTTGTCACAGAGCACCACATTGAGCTCCCTGTGTTATATAGCAATTTCCCACTAGCTATCTATGTTGCATATGGTAATATATATGTTTCAATGCTATTCTCGCAATTCATCCTACCCTCTCCTTCCCTCACTGTGTCCACAAATCTGTTCTCTATGTCTGCATCTCTATTCCTGCCCTACAGATAGGTTCATCAGCATCATTTTTCTAGATTTCATATATATGCATTAATATGCATCATTTGTTTTTCTCTTTCTGACTTACTTCATTCTGTATAACAGGCTCTAGGTTCATCCACCTTACTGGAACTGACTCAAATGTGTTCCCTTTCATGGCTGTGTAATGTTCCATTGTATATATAGACCACAACTTCTTTATTCATTCATCTGTTGATGGACATCTAGGTTGTTTTCATATCCAAGCTATCGTTAATAGTGTTGTGGTGAACACTGGGGTCATTATAAGTATAATGTCCCAGTCATTCTGGGACATGTGTTTTTTCAATTATGGTTTTCTCAAGTTTTATGCCCAGTAGTGGGATTGCTGGGTCATATGGTAGTTTTGTTCCTAGGTTTTTTTTTAAGGAATCTCCATACTGTTCTCCATAGTGTCTGTGTCAATTTACATTCCCACCAATGGTGCAAGATGGCTCTTTTAAATTTAAAAGCTTTTACACAGCAAAGGAAAGTATAAGCAAAAGGAAAAGATAGCCTGCACAATGGGAGAAAATAATTGCAAATAAAATGACTGACAAAGATTCACCTCAAAAATATACAAGCAGCCCAGGTAGTTCAAGATCAGAGAAACAAACAACCTAAACAAAAAATGTCCAGAAGACCTAAATAGACATTTCCCTAAAGAAGACATACAGATGGCCAATAAACACATAAAAAAATGCTCAATACTGCTCATTATTAGAGAAATGCAAATCAAATCTCTAATGAGGTATCACCTCACACTGGTTAGAAAGGCCATCACAAAAAAGAAAAATCTACAGACAAAAAATTGTGAAGAGGATGATGAAAAAAGGGAACTCACCTCTTGAGAAATTGAGTCCAGGAAGAAATGGAGTGCCCCAGATAGTCAACAAAAGAGACCAAAATGCAGTACATAGGTGCAATCTCAAAAACAACAGAATGATCTCAGTTCCTTTTCAAGGCAAACCATTCAGCATCACAGTAATCCAAATCTATGTCCCAACTACTAATACCAAAGAAGATGAAGTGGACCAGTTCTATGAAGACCTACAAGACCTTCTAGAACTAACACCAGAAAAAACAGATACCCTTTTCATCATGGGGGATTGGAATGCAAAAGTAGGAAGACGAGAGATACCTGGAGTAACAGAGAAGTTTGGCCTTGGAGTACAGGGCCAGGGCTAACAGAGTTTTTCAATAGAACACACTAGTTATAGCAAGCACCCTCTTCCAACAACACAAGAAAAGACTCTGTACATGAGCATCACCAGATAATCAATACTGAAATCAAATTGATTATATTCTTTACAGCCAAAGATGGAGAACCTTTATACAGTCAGCAAAAACAAGACCTGGAGCTGACTGTGGCTCAGATCATGAGCTCCTTATTGCAAAATTCAGACCTAAATTGAAGAAAGGAGGGAAAACCATTATGCCATTCAGTGAAAATGAAAGCTGTTCAATAGTGTCTGACTGTTTGTGACCCCATGGACTATACAGTCCATGGAATTCTCCAGACCAGAATACTGGAGTGGGTAGCCTTTCCCTTCTCCAGGGTATCTTCCCAACCCACGTATCAAACCCACATCTCCCGCATTACAGGCAGATTCTTTACCAGCTGAGCCTCAAGGGAAGCCCATGTCATTCAGGTATGACCTAAATCAAATCCCTTATTATTATAGTGGAAGTGATGAATAGATTCAAGGGACTAGATCTGATAGACAGATAGATCTGAAGAACTGTGGAAAGAGGTTTGTAACACTGCACAAGAAGCAGTGACCAAAACCATCCTGAAGAAAAGGAAATGAAAGAAGGCATAGTAGTTGTCTGAGGAGGCTTTACAAATAGTTGGGAGGGAAAGTAAAATGAAAAGCAAGAGACAAAGGGAAAGATATATCCAACTAAACGCAGAGTTCCAGAGAATAGTAAGGTGAGATAAGAGAGCCTTCTTAAATGAACAATGCAAGGAAATAGAGGAAAACAATAGAATGGGAAAGACTAGAGATGTCTCCAAGAAAATTGGAACATTTCATGCAGGATGGGCACAATAAAGGACAGAAATGGTACAGACCTAACAGAAGCAGAAAATATTAAGAAGTGGCAAGAAAACACAGAAGAACTGTACAAAATAAGTCTTAATGACCCAGATAACCATGATGGTGTGGTCACTCACCTACAGCTGGACATCCTACAGTGTGAAGTCAAGTGGACTTTAGGAAGCATTACTACAAACAAAGGTAGTAGAGGTAATGGAATTCCAGTTGAGCTATTTCAAATCTTAAAAGATGATGCTGTTAAAGTACTGCATTTAATATGCCAGCAAATTTGGAAAACTCAGCAGTGACCACAGGCCTGGAAAAGGTCAGCTTTCATTCAAATTCCAAAGAAGGGCAATGCCAAAGAATGTTCAAACTATTGTACAATTGCACTCATTTCACATGCTAGCAAGAATATGCTCAAAATTCTCAAGCTAGGCTTTAGCAGTATGTGAATCAAAAATTTCCAGATGGAAATCTGGGTTTAGAAAAGTCAGGAACAAGAGATCAAATTGCCACCACTCACTGGATCTTGAAGAAAGCAAGGGAATTCCAGAAAAAAATCTATGTCTGCTTCACTGACTATGCTAAAGCCTTTGATTGTGCGGATCACAACAAACTGTGGGAAATTCTTAAAGAGATGGGACTATCAGACCACCTTACTTGTCTCCTGAGAAGCCTGTATTTGGATCAAGAAACAATAGTTAGAACCAGACATGGAACAATGGACTTGGTTCAAAATTGAGAAAAGAATATGTCAAGGCTGTATACTGTCACCCTGCTTATTTAACTTCTATGCAGAGTACATCATGGGAAATGCCAAGCTGGCTGAAGCACAAACTGGAATCAAGATTGTCAGGAGACATAGCCACAATTTCAGATATGCAGATGATACCACTGTAATGGCAGAAAGTGAAGAGAAACTAAAGAGCCTCTTGATGAGAGTGAAAGAGGAGAGTGAAAATGCTGGCTTGAAACTCACTATCAAATACTAAGATCATGGCACCTGGTCACATCACTTCATGGCAAATAGAAAGGGAATAGGTGGAAACAGTGACAGATTTTATTTTCTTGGGCTCCAACATCAATGTGGACAATGATGGCAGCCATGAAATTAGGACACTTGCCCCTTGAAAGGAAAGCTATGACAAACCTAGACAGTGTATTAAAAAACAGAGACATCACTTTGCCAACAAAAGTCCATACAGTTAAGACTATGGTTTTTTCAGTAGTCATTACAGATGTGAGAGTTGAACCATAAAGAAGGCTGAGAACCTAAGAACTGATGCTTTCAAATTGTGGTGCTGGAGAAGATTCTTGAGAATCTCCTTGTACTGCAAGGAAATCAAACCAGTCAATCCTAAAGGAAATCAACCCTGAATATTCATTGAAAGGACTAATGTTGAAGCTGAAGCCCAAATACTTTGGCTACCTGATACAAAGAACTGACTCACTGGAAAAGACCTGATACTGGGAAGGATTGAAGGCAAAAGGAGAAGGGGGCAAGAAAGGATGAGATGGTTAAATAGCATCACCAACTCAATGGATAGGAATTTTAGTGAACTCCCAGAGATAGTGAAGGACCCAGGGGAGCCTGGTGTGCTGCAGTCCATTGGGTCGCAAAGAGATTGGACATGACTGAGCAACTGAACAGCAACAACAGGAAAGACTAGAAGAGAAAGAGCCTTGTGGGAAAAGCAGCCTACTACTGGTTCTGGGGACACTGATTCTTTCCTCCCTCAAGCGGCACAAATTTCTGCTCCAGACCCACTGATTCCCACGGCATGTGTCCCAACCAGTGGCTAGAGCACTTTGAATCTTACTCTCCTGTAAAGTGAGAATACACCCAAGGACTTTTTAACCTGACCCAAATAGAGTAAAGCCTCTTTTAGCACCTGATAGTGAAGGGGACCATAAGGAAACCCCAACAGCCCTCTTATCATCAATGCTAATTTCATCTAACGCTAATTCCATATAGTCAGGTAGCCTGACTATATAAGGCAGGTTCAAAACACAGCCTTAATCTTAGCCAAGCCACTCAAATTCCCCAAGGAATCAGAGCTCAGCCAGCCATCCCCACCACGCTTTACAAGGCCTCTGTCTCTGTCTCACACATACACACACAAATACACTCACACACACAGTGAATGGATTTTAGCCCTCTTCTCCAAAAGACTCCTGATGTCCACTCACCCTGAAGCAGTGCAGGGTAAGTCATAACCAGAGAGAAGCAGGTGGAGAGGAGAAGGGCTTGCCGGAGCATGATGCTGGTGGTGCTGGGCAGAGAGCCCAGGAGGCTGGCAGAGGTAGGGAGGCCAAGAGTGCTCGACTGCAACTCCACAGGGCATTTATACAACCTCTGGCCCAGATCTCTGAAGTCAGCATTCCCAGGGGGCTGGGGGAAGGGGAAAAAAAAAAAAAACTTCACTCACAAAGGATGAGATTGCCCTGGAGCAAAGGAGGGAAAAGGTAAGTGGAGGGGTGAGGGGCAGAAGGAGGAAGCAAGGAGGTTGGAGGAAATCATCAATGAGATCCTTGTTGATGACATTAGAGTTCTTTGCCCCATTTATCACCAGGGGCAGGGCTTCTTCTTCCACCAGATGGCAGACAATCCCCTCCTGACCCAGGACTGCAGGTGTATCCTATAGCATGCCTCAGCATGTGCCTTGTGCCCAGTCATGTCTGATTCTTTGTGACCCCATGGACTGTAACCTGCCAGGCTCTTCTGTCCATGAGGATTCTCCAGGCAAGAAAACTGGAGTGGGTTGCCATTTCCTTCTCCAAGGGATCTTCCCCACCCTGGGATCAAACCCGCATCTCCTGTGTCTCCCGCATTGCAGGCAAATTCCTCACACGATGAGCCATAGGGGAAAGCTGTAGTTGGGAGCCTAATACTGCTTTACTGAGCCTCTGAAATGCCACCATTTGTCAGGCTATGAGACTAAGAACAGTGGTGAGAGCCTGCTGGCTACTTTGGTGCTAATTGTCCAAGCCAGGCTTCAGCAATAAGTGAACAGTGAACTTCCAGATGTTCAAGCTGCTTTTAGAAAAGGCAGAGGAACCAGAGATGAAATTGCCAACATCTGCTGGATCATGGAAAAAGCAAGAGAGTTCCAGAAAAACAACTATTTCTGCTTTATTGACTATGCCAAAGCCTTTGACTGTGTGGATCACAATAAACTGTGGAAAATTCAGAAAGAGATGGGAATACCAGACCACCTGACCTGCCTTTTGAGAAATTTGTATGCAGGTCAGGAAGCAACAGTCAGAACTGGACATGGAACAACAGACTGGTTCCAAATAGGAAAAGGAGTACACCAAGGCTGTATATTGTCACCCTGCCTATTTAACTTATATGCAGAATACATCATGAGAAACACTGGGCTGGAAGAAGCACAAGCTGGAATCAAGATTGCTTGGAAAAATATCAATAACCTCAGATACACAGATGATACCACCCTTATGGCAGAAAGTGAAGAGGAACAAAAAAGCCTCTTGATGAAAGGCAAAGAGGAGAGTGAAAAAGTTGGTTTAAAGCTCAACATTCAGAAAAGGAAGATCATGGCATCTGGTCCCATCACTTCATGGCAAATAGATGAGGAAACAGTGGAAACAGTGGCTGATTTTATTTTGGGGGGCTCCAAAATCACTGCAGATGGTGATTGCAGGCATGAAATTAAAAGACACATACTCCTTGGAAGGAAAGCTATAACCAACCTAGATAGCATATTCAAAAGCAGAGATATTACTTTGCCAACAAAGGTCCATCTCATCAAGGCTATGGTTTTTCCAGTGGTCATATATGGATGTGAGAGTTGAACTGTGAAGAAAGCTGAGTGCGGAAGAATTGATGCTTTTGAACTGTGGTGTTGGAGAAGACTCTTGAGAGTCCCTTGGACTGCAAGGAGATCCAACCAGTCCATTCTGAAGTTCAGTCCTGGGTGTTCATTGGAAGGACTGATGCTGAGGCCGAAACTCCAATACTTTGGCCACCTCATGCGAACAGTTGATTCACTGGAAAAGACCCTGATGCTGGGAGGGATTGGGGGCAGGAGGAGAAGGGAACAACAGAGGATTAATTAGATGGCTGGATGGCATCACCGACTCGATGCACATGAGTTTGGGTGAACTCTGGGAGTTGATGATGGACAGGGAGGCCTGGAGTGCTGTGATTCATGGGGTCGCAAAGAGTTGGACAAGACTGAGCGACTGAACTGAACTGAGAGCCCTGTGCGAACAGGCTTCTAACTCCAGCAGATCCCTGCAAGAGAACCGTGATCAGAATGATAACTAGTGCAACTGTTATAATCACAGAAATACCTAAAATGGTAAGATTTCACATGTGCCACTGTCTCACTGGATATTCACCATGATTCTGTGCGAGAGTCACTCTTATTCTAATTTTTTTTTTCTGGTGAGGAACCTAGAGGCTGAGGGACTACATGACTCCAGATTTCACCTGAAGATACTCAGGCCCTTCCTCCATTCCTTGAACATGGAGCTCTTAGCTGTGAGGACTGGCTCCTGCTGACGACCATCCCAGTCCTCTAGGGGGCAGTATGAAGCTGGGAGGCATCCTTGGCTGAGCACTGAACCCTCCTCAATTCAGTTGCTAGGTCGTGTCTGACTCTTTGCGACCCCATGGACTGCAGCGCACCAGGCCTCCCTGTCCATCACCAATTCCCAGAATTTGTTCAAACTCATGTCCATTGAGTCAGTGATGCCATCCAACCATCTCATCCTCTGTTGTCCCCTTATCCTGCCTTCAATCTTTCCCACCATCAGGGTCTTTTCTAATGAGTCAGTTCTTCGCATCAGGTGGTCAAAGTATTAGAGTTTCAGCTTCAACATCAGTCCTTCCAATGAATACTCAGGACTGATTTCCTTCAGGATGGACTGGTTGGATCTCCCTGCAGTCCAAGGGACTGTCAAGAGTCTTATCCAACACCACAGTTCAAAAGCATCAATTTCTCAGCACTCAGCTTTCTTCATAGTCCAACTCTCACATCCATACGTAACTACTGGAAAAACCATAGCCTTGACTAAGGACCTTTGTTGGCAAAGTAATGTCTCGGCATTTTAATATGCTGTCTAGGTTGGTCATAACTTTCCTTCCAAGGAGTAAGCGTCTTTTAATTTCATGGCTGCAGTCACTGTCTGCAGTGATTTTGGAGCCCAAAAAAATAAAGTCAGCCATTGTTTCCACTGTTTCCCCATCTATTTGCCATATTTGCTAACCCTCCTGTTAGATACCAAACAGGCTGAGAAAACAGAAGTTTGTGTGGCAGGCTCACCTAAGTTGGCCTCCACCCACTGAAGTCAGGACTGTTACCTGGAGAGGAGGTCTGCACAATTCCAGTCACAGGGTCAAATCCTGTGAGATCTTTCAATCATTTTCTTTACTTAAAAGGCATATGTTTCTTTATCCTAATGCCAAACCTAAGGTAATCTTATTATTCTCCTTTTCCAGATGAAGAAACCATGGCACAGAGAGGTTAAGGAACATTTGAAAGTAAATGTTATAAAATCAATCAGAAAGCAAACCTTTGGGCAGCCTGATACTGGGGCCTCTGCTCTCAACCAGCTCTTCCATTTGTGCCCCAGCCCGATTGTCTGGCTGGGCTCAATGGAAGTTTTGTCCTGGGAAATGTGGTACTGCACAGGCTTTACCTTCAAGGCAGAAGGAAAACAACACATTCTGCTTTTCTGGAAACTACATTTCCTTGGCAAGGCCTGTACTATGAAGTGTAACCAAACCCAATAGTCAGGAGCCTAAGAAGCAAGAAGCTCATGAAAAACTTGCAGGCTAATGACACTAGAAAACAATAGACTCAAATCGGACAATCATACAGCAAGTCACCGGCTGGTGGAAACGGGAGGATTTCATCTGGGTCAGCACAATGTGAGAGTGTTTCCTACCCCGGAAAAGTGGAAGCATCAGCTTCCAAATGTGCAAAGTAGAATCTCTGGTCTCATTAAGGAGCGCAGGACTTAGACCAGAGTCATCAGAAATGACCAACTTCTTCTAGAAGCTTCCTCTAGAAGCTTTTTTCAAAACTTGACTACCAAAAAATACAGATACTGCTTTAGATGTTCTTCCAAAGCTCAGATGGTAAAGCATCTGCCTGCAATGCTGGAGACCCAGGTTCAATCTCTGGGTTGGGAAGATCTCCTGGAGAAGAAAACGGCAACCCACTCCAGTATTCTTGCCTCCAAAATCTCATGGACGGAAGAGCCTAGTAGGCTACAGCCCAACTCAACGACTTCACTTTCCTTTCTTCTTTTTCCAAAGATCATGGTACAATTTTTATGTGCCTCAGTTTCCACCGCAGTTAGTGCAAGTACAGCTTCCAGGTGACCATTGTATTGAAATATGGGAGCAAGTTGGTCTCCTTTCATGAAAATGTTTTATTCTTTCTCGTCACTTGAATATAGTTAGGTCATTAACACAGTGGGTCCCAGAGACATCTCTGCTAAGGTGAGATATACTAACATTGTCAGGTTACAATTATAGGGTCTTTTTATTGATATGGCATTGTAGGTCTGTTTTATAGTATTAAAATAACTTGGCTTTCTTAACTTTTTACATTGCTATCAACTGTTATAGAATCATATCATCTCAAAGCTTGAAGGTATATTAAACTGTACCCAGCTCAATCAAATAGTCAATTCATTTTTTAAAAGAATAACTTTTTCTTTAACATCCCTAGTAATGGAGAACTCACTGCACTGAGAATAGTTCGTCTTTGGACAATTATTCCTTGCAGTGGGAAAAATGTGTCTTCTTATAATTTCAACCTATTTGCCCCAGTTTTATTCTTGAGGTGCATATATATAATTAGGTCCTTTTTTCCCTCTCTTCAGATATCAAAAATGGCTATCATTTTACTTTCAAATTTCTTCACCATCCTAAAATATAATGGAAGTTTCCTACTATCTTATTCCCTCAAATTTCTCCAAAACCTAATAAAGTGTCTGGCACATCAGAGGTGATAAAAATATTTATTAACAATTTAATGGTAGATGACTCTTGGTCTTTAGTCTCTGGTTGCATTAATCTGTGGTCTTCTGAAAAGGAAACACTATAATTGAAACAAGTTAGCACAAATTTGATTTAATTAAAGAGAAGAAAAAACTTTCACTATCCTTCTTTCTAGAAAATTTGCACATTAAATGCCAAATTAAATGCTAAAATGTAAGCCTGGCAGGAAGCGTGGAAAGTTTCCTGAAAGCACAAAAGAAATGCTTTTGCATCTACTTTCTCACGAATGATATCAGTTTCTGGCAAGTGGGCTGAGCTGAGAATCGACATCCTTCAGACATGTCTCTATCCGTGCGTGCTTCTAAGTTGTTTCAGGCATGTCTGACTCTGTGCGACCCTATAGACTACAGCCCGTCAGGCTCCTCTGTCGGTGGGATTCTCCAGGGAAGAGCGGGTTGCCACGCCCTCCACTAGCGCCATCTCACCCTCGACAGATAGAAGCCCTGAAGCACCTAGGAGCTGTGGAGCCAGCAGTTTGGCCCAGGGCAAAGTGCTCCTTTCTTTCTCCATTCCAAACTCCAACAGTCATTCTCCCCTTAAGGGCAATTTCCAGAGAGCAAGACAAGTTTTTCCCTTGAGGATCTAGGTACCCAGAATAACTACCTGACCTCACAGATTATATACCGATAAAGGTTAGCCTAGTCTTTTTAGGGCCAGTCAAGCATTTTTCCAGCATATGATCAGTGACCTAGCAATTACACTAAGTATCTTGAACAATTCAAAAGAAACCTCAAAATCAATTGTTTCTCAGAGATTATAACCATGGAGTAAATTTATTTTTATATTTACATTACAAAGGTAGTTTATAACGAGATACTGAGACTCCTAATCCAGCGCTAGAGATACAAAAAAAAAAAAAGTTATTTACTTAAAAAAAATTTAGAGAGTCCCTGAAATACCATGACTAAAGCAGAACAGGCACTAGACAAAAGGTCAAAACCACAGACTCTGGCGTCCAGCAGCCTGGACTCTATCCAGTGTATCCTGGCTCTGCCAGTAATAATTAAGCAACCACGGACAATTTACTTAACTCATAGGAGTGCAGTTTTTTCTTTATATGATGAAGATAAAAATAGTTTTACTTTATTGGGTTGCCGTAAGGGTTCAATTAATGTGTTCATGTAAAATGCCTAGAATAAGGAAAACCATAATGAAAATGCACTATTATTAGGCGCTAAAAATTAGCTATTATTAGGTGCTAAAAAAAAAAAAAGGCTCAGGTCTCCAAAGAGTTGATAATATTGTTTTAAGGTGGAAATACAAAGGAGCATCATCCTGAAAATTTCCATGGGGAAGGTGGAACAAGTTAAAGAGTTAAGATTCACTTGAGTTTTCATTCATTTATTATGTACATATATATGTGTGTGTGTATATATATATATATATATATATATATATTTTTTTTTTTTTTTTTTTTTTTTTGCTGTCCTGAGTCTGGGTCTCCATTGCTGCCTGTGACCTTTCTCTAATTGCAGATGTGAACAGGTGCCACTCTGTACTTGCGCTACACGGGTTTCTCACTGTGGTGGCCTCTCTTGTTGTGGAGCTCAAAGGCACACAGGCTCAGGAATTGTGGCACATGGGCCTGGTTTCTCCATGGCATGTGGTATCTTCCCAGATGAGGGATCAAACCTATATCCTTTCATTGGCAGGTGGATTCTTAACCACTGGACCACCAGGGAAGTCCCACTTGAATTTAAGATATTTCTGGGCTAATAGAAAGAAAGAAGGTAAACAGAAGGGACTCTAGGCAAAAGAAGTAATGTTGTAATGGAAAAGACAAAAAAGTGCATGAATAGTAATGTTCAAAGTGTCATGTCCTGAGAACGATAATCAATTTGGGAACATAGAGGAAATATATACTAATTGCTAGATTCTAAACCACTGAAAGGGGGTGCTGTCTTCATCAACTTTGCATTGCCCACTGCTACAGAGTCTATGATAGTCACATAATGATTGCCAAATAAATTATTAGTTATCTGTATTGAACTATAACATGGGATAGGTGAGAAGGCATCATTATTCAAGCAACAAAATAGTAGCCAGAAACTTGAGTTCTGGACTGTGAATCCAGGTCTTTGTGAGAACTCAGTCTTGTGCAAGTTACTTGAACCTTCAAAATGCAGGGGACAATAGTAATCATTTCACAGGGTCATTGTGAATGTTAAATGTAATTTAATCCATTTATTCCATGGATTAAATGTAATTACTGTATAGTAAATGATCAATGGTTGGCAGCTATCATTATTATGACTTGAAATGGGCCTTGAAGAATGAATTAAAAGTGCAAGAGTGGCTATTCTCATTCAAAAGGAGTCCCTGACTGGAGAACAGAGTGTGAGCATGAGGGGAAAGAGGGTAGAAGGAGAGAAGGTTATTAAAAAAAAAAAAGTCTGAAATAGCATTTGGGACCAGATCAAGAAATGGGTTGAGTCATTATTCTGCCAGCAGAATGGAGTCCTTAAGGACTCCATGCTTTAGACAGGCTAACCAAACCTGCACAGAGAGAAAACAGGTCAGCTATGATGCAGCAGCACAAACAAGAACTTCTGTGGGTTAAGCAGTGTGGTGGCACTAGGCATGAAAGGAAATACACAGATACCAAAGACATTACACAGAAAACTAGCCAATCTGATCACATGGACCACAGCCTTGTCCAACTCAATGGAACTAAGCCATGCCGTGTGGGGCCACCCAAGACGGACTGGTCATGGTGAAGAGGTCTGACAGAATGTGGTCCACTGGAGAAGGGAATGGCAAACCACTTCAGTATTCTTGCCTTGAGAGCCCCATGAACAGTATGAAAAGGCAAAATGATAGGATACTGAAAGTTTTCTCAAACTCATGTCCATTGAGTTGGTGATGCCATCCAACCATCTCATCTTCTCTCATCCCCTTCTCCTCCCACCTTCAGTCTTTCCCAGCATCAGGGTCTTTTCAAATGAGTCAGTTCTTTGCATCAGGTGGCCAAAGTATTGGAGTTTCAGTTTCAACATCAGTCCTGTGAGAGGTTGGACAAGGTAAATGAAAGAACTTCAGTTTCCCCTATCACATTTCAAGTTACATAAGGAAAAAGAAAGAAAAGGTTTAAGTGTGTTTTGCTGACCTCTCCAAGAGATGTAATACAAATTCACCATGGAATTTTATTCACCATTATTTTCCTTACAAATGAGCCTCCTCTTAACCACCACAAAACTCATTTAGGTAAAGTTGAATAGAGCTTAAAGGATCGATAAAGAATGCAAGAGCCCATATTTCATTATAAGATTTTATATAAGATGATGGATGTTCACTGAACTTACTGCGGTAATCATTTCATAATGCATGTTAAGTCAAATCATTGTGCTGTACACCTTAAACTTATACAGTGCTATATATCAATTACATCTCAATAAAACTGTAGAAAAAACATATTTATTTTATTCAAATCAAATGAATATATTACCTGATAAAAATTTCAAACAAGGCTTAAAAGTATAAAATTGAAATGGAAAATACCCCTGCTTCCTAACCCTGAAACCATGATTAACAGTTTCTTCTAGTTCTTTAAAAAAAAAAAAATGCATTTTTCTTACTGCTCAGTACTCATGGAGGATTATAGTCCCATTCACTTTATGAGATATTCTAAATTTTATTCTTAGATTCATACATTTAACAAGTATTTGATTCTTACTTTATCCAGGCACTGCTTCACTGCTTAGTTGGTTTTTTTTTTTTTTGATAAAGTGGAAGATTCTTTAAATTCTATAATGCCTTACAGTTTTCATAAGTTTAACACATGTAATTTCATATAACCCCATAGTAACCCTTTTTCCCACTCTAGCCCTTTATTTTCCCTCTCCCCTTCCCTCTCCCCACTGGTAACCACTAGTTTGTTCTCTATATCTGGGAGTCTGCTTCTTTTTTGTTATATTCACTAGTTTGTTGTATTTTTTTAGATACCATGTATAAGTGATATCATACAGTATATGTCTTTTATAACTTATTTCACTTAGCATGATGCCCTCCAAGTCCATCCATGTTGCTGTAAATGGCAGAATTTCATGCTTTTGTATGGCTGAGTAGTATTCCATGATGTGTGTGTGTGTGTGTGTGTGTTTACCACATCTTCTTTACCCATTTCTCTGTTGCTTACATATTTTGGCAATTGTAAATAATGCTACTCTGAACATTGGAGTGCATGCATCTTTTTGAACTAGTGCTTTTGTTTCTTTCAGATATACATCCAGGAGTGGAATTGCTATATCATATGGTAGTTCTATTTTCAGTTTTTTGAGAAATCTCTATGCTGGTTTCCATAGCGGCTGCACCAAATTACATTCTCACCAACAGTGTAGGAGTGTTCCCTTTTCTCCTTAGCACCAGTTTTAACCATCTGAGCAAACTTTCTGATTAATAACCCAGCATACTCCCTATGCCTCCTAGAGTTCATTCATTTAACATATACTGATGAATCACCTTTATTTTTTTTTTCAGAATTTTTCTTGCAAGGGCTCAAAGCTATGTATACACATGAAGTAAAAGATATAATATGACAAGAGCCTTAAGGAAACATCCTGGTGATCCAGAAGAGATAGAGATTACACTCACTAATGATGGTTAAATCAACAGTTGTTCAAAAACTCAGTGAGTCAGGAAGTATGCTAGATTCTAGTGACATAAAGACTGTCTCTCACTCTAAAGATATTCTTGGCTAGTTGTTCAGGAAGCTTTCATAAAGGAGGTTGCATTTTAATTGGATCTTAGAAGGTGGAAAGATTTTATCAGAGGAAATGATGGGTAAAACAGGGAGGATTATCAGGAAGAAAAAACTAATCCAACTAAATACACATAGAGGCAAAGATAGGAGAGCAGAGGAATATTCGGGGAATAGCAATTAGGCTCATTTCTCTTACAGGGTTGTTGCAGAAAACATAAGGAATTTGAGACCATAGAATGGAATACCTACCCTAGACCAAAGAGATTTGACTCATTGGTAGATAATAGCCTGTTACTGAAGGGCATCCCTGGTGGCTCAGTGGTAAAGAATCCACCTGCAATGCAGGAAATGCAAGAGATGCAGGTTCAATCTCTGGGGTCTGGAAGATTCCCTGGAGAAGGAAATGGCAACCCACTCCAGTATTCTTGCCTGGGAAATAGCATGGACAGAAGAATCTGGCAGTCTATAATCCATGGAGTTGCAAAGAGTCAGATGCAACCAAGCACGCATGCATGAAGGCTTGTTGGTAGATTAAGCTGATCCAACTCATACTGTATGAAGACAATCAGAGAGAATTTTAAAGAAGAGAAGAGGGTGTTACAGTAGCACAGTCAAGACATTAAGTAGCAAGAATAGCATAAGTAAGTAAGTAAAGTCACTCAGTCGTGTCCGACTCTTTGTGACCCCGTGGACTGCAGCCCATCAGGCTCCTCTGTCCATGGGATTCTCCAGGCAAGAATACTGGAGTGGGTTGCCATTTCCTTCTCCAGGGGATCTTCCCGACCCAGGGATCGAACCCGTGTCTCCCGCATTGGAGGCAGACGCTTTAACCTCTGAGCCACCAGGGAAGCCAAGAATGGCATACAATCAGCAAATTAAATTTGTGTGGATGGCATGGGAAGTGAGGGTCCAGGGAGTGGGAAAACAACACCAAGTTTTAAAGAGTAAATTATTCCAGTGACATACACAGGCATTCAAGCCAGGAACCAGTTTCTGAATGGTGTTAGGAAGAGAAGAGCTTGGGTGAAGAGAGAATTTTCAGCAGGGGGCAAGATCAGTTTGGCTAGTGGAAGTTATGTTGCTTTAAGAGAATCTTCATGGGAATATTCCATAAGCAGCGGAAACCATGAGGATGAAGTCCATGAGATTTTGCTTTATGTGTAGATATGTGTGATTCATTTGCTCTGAAGTGATGACTGTGATCAAAGAGTAGATACAATTCCAAGACAGATGGGGAAAGACAGGAAGACTAGGAAAATGATTGGTCTAGGAAGTTCTTTCATTTAGGACAACCGAGGAAAAGCTAGCAAAGGAGACAGAGAAGTAGAAAACCATAATGTTACATAGACAAGGAAAATGAGGAAGGAGAATACTTCAAGGAGATAGTAAACAGCATCAGATGCAGCCAAGACAGGTCAAGAATAAAGAAAATTAAGGAAGTAAGCGAATGTGAAGTCAAGTGGGCCTTAGAAAGCATCACTACGAACAAAGCTAGTGGAGGTGATGGTATTCCAGTTGAGCTATTTCAAATCCTGAAAGATGATGCTGTGAAAGTGCTGCACTCAATATGCCAGCAAATTTGGAAAACTCAGCATTGGCCACAGGACTGGAAAAGGTCAGTTTTCATTCCAATCCCAAAGAAAGGCAATGCCACAGATGACACCACCCTTATGGCAGAAAGTGAAGAGGAGCTAAAAAGCCTCTTGATGAAAGTGAAAGAGGAGAGTGAAAAAGTTGGCTTAAAGCTCAACATTCAGAAAATGAAGATCATGGCATCCGGTCCCATCACTTCATGGGAAATAGATGGGGAAACAGTGGAAACAGTGTCAGACTTTATTTTGGGGGGCTCCAAAATCACTGCAGATGGTGACTGCAGCCATGAAATTAAAAGACGCTTACTCCTTGGAAGGAAAGTTATGACCAACCTAGATAGTATATTCAAAAGCAGAGACATTATTTTGCCAACTAAGGTCCGTCTAGTCAAGGCTATGGTTTTTCCTGTGGTCGTGTATGGATGTGAGAGTTGGGCTGTGATGAAGGCTGAATGCCGAAGAATTGATGCTTTTGAATTGTGGTGTTGGAGAAGACTCTGGAGAGTCCCTTGGACTGCAAGGAGATCCAACCAGTCCATTCTGAAGGAGATCAACCCTGGGATTTCTTTGGAAGGAATGATGCTAAAGCTGTAACTCCAGTACTTTGGCCACCTCATGCAAAGAGCTAACTCATTGGAAAAGACTCTGATGCTGGGAGGGATTGGGGGCAGGGGGAGAAGGGGATGACAGAGGATGAGATGGCTGGATGGCATCACAGACTCGATGGACGTGAGTCTGAGTGAACTCCAGGAGATGGTGATGGACAGGGAGGCCTGGCGTGCTGCAATTCATGGGGTCACAAAGAGTCGGACACGACTGAGTGACTGAAATGAACTGAACTGAAGCAGAGGAGAAAGACCAATCAAGAGACAATGAGCAGGGGGTGGTTCTAAGATGGCGGAGGAATAAGACTGGGAGACCACTTTCTCCCCCACAAATTCATGGAAAGAACATTTGAACACTGAGCAAATTCCACAAAACAACTTCTGAATGCTGGCAGAGGACATCAGGCACCCAGAAACGCAGCCCATTGTCTTTGAAAGGAAGTAGGACAAAAAATAAAAAGAGAGACAAAAGAGGTAGGGACGGAGATCCATCCCTGGAAGGGAGTCTTAAAAGAGAAGTTTCCAAACACCAGGAAACACTCTCACCAGCAGGTCTGTGGGGAATCTTGAAATCTCAGAGGCATAACCAGGAGGATAAATAAATAAATAAATAAATAAATAAATAAAACCCACAGATTACATGCCTAATGGCAACTCCCAGTGCTCACAGCTGCCACCAGCAATAGGGGCTGAACAGGGAAATGCTGAGGGCTGAACAGGGAGGCGTGGGCTGCATTGCTTAGGGCACACCTGGCCAGAGTGCCCTGAGGGCAATCTGAGGGAACTAACATAAGATAGCAATCCAAACTCTGGGAAAACCAGAGAGAGAGAGAGACAAAAAATAAATATATATATATATATAGAGAGAGAGAGAGAGAGAGAACTGTCCTGCAAAACGCCCGAAACTGAGGCAATGCCAGGCCCGCTCACAGAACAAAGGACTGAGTGAATACCAGAGGAGAGCTACTAGGCTGCTGGCTGGTCCATCCCCCGCTGGATACAAGCAGGCAGGGGGCAGCCATAGCTGAAAATGGGCAATTGCAGCCCCAAAGAGACATCCTCTACCACACTGCAAACAGGCTCCATTGCTAACCAAGAGTTCTTGGGATTCTGGACAGCTGACATCCACTAGGAGGGTTGCAGCCAGAGATCAGATCCCCAGAAGAGACACATGGCACACCCGAGAAGGCACGCCCGTGGTACACCCAGAAAACTGAGCAGCTGGGACGGGGGATGCGATAAGACACACCACCCACCTGGGGGCAACTGTGCACACCAAGCACCTGGTCACCTGAGCTGCTCAGAGCTGGGAAGGGCACAAAACGCAGGCCCAACCAAATCTGCACATTTGGGGAGTACTCAAGAACCTGAACCTGAGCGGCTTAGACCTGGGAAGTGCATGCAACCCAGGGCCCACCTCAGACAGTTCCTGGCAGAGCAACCTGGAGTCTGAGCAGTGCAGACCAGGAAAGCACTCACACCACGAGTGGGGGCAAACCCAGTGCGGCTGAAACACTGCAAGCACTCCCCACACATGCCAGTGATATTTGTTTGCAGGGTTCCCCCATCCCCACAGCACGACTGAAAAAGTGAGCCTAAAAGTGACTACCTTCGCCCCCACCCCTTTTGTCAGGGCAGAAATTAAACAGTGAAGAGACCAGCAAACAGAAGAAGCTAAAATAAATAGAGGGAACCTCTTTGCAAGTGACAGGTGCAACAGATTACAACCCTGTAGTTAGCACCGACTACATCAGAAGGGGCCTATAAATCTTGAGATGTTTAAGCTGGTTCAAGGAACTATCTGAAACTGAACTAACCCCACACTGTCCACAACAGCTCCAGAGAAATTCCTAGATATATTTTTACTATTATCACTTTTATAATTTTAAAATTTTTTTATTTTTAAGTCTTCTATTACCCCTTTCATTTTCATTTTTATAATCTATTATCTTAAAAAAACGCCCATGTTTTTAAAAGCAAACTTCATTTATATATATTTTATAAAATTTGTGACTTATTTTTTAATATTGTATTTTTGAGAATCTAACCTCTACCCTAGATTTTTAATCTTGCTTTTTGGTATTTGTTATCAATTTTGTACCTTTAAGAACCCAATCTTCAATACCCATTTTTACTTCGGCTTGACTGCTCTCTCCTCCTTTGGACTCTCCTTTTTCTCTACCAGGTCGCCTCTATCTCCTCCCTCCCCCTTCTCTTCTCTACCAAAATCTGTGATTCTCTTTGTGTGTTCTGGGCTATGCAGAACCCTTAAGGAACTGATAACTGGCTGGATCTTTCTCTCTTCTTTTGATTCCCCCTTTTCTCCTCCTGGTCACCTCTGTCTCCTTCCTCCTTCTTCTCTTCTCTGTGTAACTCCGTGAACATCTGTGAGGGGTCCAGACTGTGGAGAGCACATAGGGAAGTGATTACTGTCTAGCTTGCTCTCTCCCCTTTTGATTCCTCCTCATCTCCTCCTGGTCACTTCTATCTCCCTCCTCCCTCTTCTCTTCTCAATGTAACTCTGTGAACCTCTACAGGTGTCCCTCACTATGGAGAAACTTCTCATCATTAACATTAATATTTTATCATCGGTGCTGTGTACATGGAGAAGTCTTGAGGCTACTGTAAGAATAGGACTGAAATCCAGAGTCAGAAGGCTCAAGTTCAAAACCTTAGAACACCAGAGGACTCCTGACTCCAGGGAGCATTAATCGATAAGAGCTCATCCAAAAACCTCCATACCTACACAGAAACCAAGCACCACCCAAAAGGCAAAAAGTTCCAGAGCAAGGTATACCCTGAAAATTCTCGAGCAACATAGGAACATAGCCCTGAGTTTCAATATACAGGCTGCCCAAAGTCACACCAAACCTACTGACACCTGAAAACTCACTAGTGGACACGTCATTGCACTCCAGAGAGAAGAAATCAAGTTCCACCCACCAGAACACTGACACAAGCTTCCCTAACAAGGAAATCTTGGCAAGCCACTCTTCCAACCCCATCCACAGTGAGGAACCTCCACAATAAAGAGAACTCCACAAACTGCCAGAATACGGAAAGGCCACTCCAAACACAGCAATCTAAACAAGATGAAAAGGCAGAGAAATATTCAGCAGGTAAAGGAACAGGATAAATGCCCACCAAACCAAATAAAAGAGGAAGAGATAGGAAATCTACCTGAAAAAAAATTCAGAATAATGATAGTGAAAGTGATCCAAAATATTGAAAACAAAATGGAGTTAGAGATAAATAGCCTGGAGACAAGGATTGAGAAGATACAAGAAATGTTTAACAAGGATCTAGAAGAAATAAAAAAGAGTCAATATATAATGAATAATGAAATAAAAGAGATCAAAAACATTCTGGAGGGAACCAACAGAGAACAATGGAAGCAGAAGATAGAATAACTGAGGTAGAAGAGAGAATAGTAGAAATAAATGAAGCAGAGAGGAAAAACGAAAAAAAGAATTAAAAGAAATGAGGACAACCTTAGAAACATCTGGGACAATGTTAAATGCCACAACATTCGAATCATAGGAGTCCCAGAAGAAGAAGACAAAAAGAAAGACCATGAGAAAATACTTGAGGAGACAATAGCTGAAAACTTCCCTAAAATGGGGCAGGAAATAGTCACCCAAGTCCAAGAAACACAGAGTCCCAAACAGGATAAACCCAAGGCGAAACACCCCAAGACACATATTAATCAAATCAACAAAGATCAAACACAAAGAACAATATTAAAAGCAGCAAGGGAAAAACAACAAATAACACACAAGGGGATTCCCATAAGGATAACAGCTGATCTTTCAATAGAAACTCTTCAGGCCAGGAGGGAATGGCAGGACATACTTAAAGTGATGAAAGAAAATAACCTACAGCCCAGATTACTGTACCCAGCAAGGATCTCCTTCAAAGATGAAGGAGATATCAAAAGCTTTACAGACAAGCAAAAGCTGAGAGAATTCAGCACCACCAAACCAGCTCTCCAACAAATGCTAGAGGATCTTCTCTAGACAGGAAACACAGAAAGGGTATATAAACTCGAGCCCAAAACAACAAAGTAAATGGCAATGGGATCATACTTATCAATAATTACCTTAAATGTAAATAGGTTGAATGCCCCAACCAAAAGACAAAGACTGACTGAATGGATACAAAATCAAGACCCCTATATTTGTTGTCTACAAGAGACTCACTTCAAGACAAGGGACACATGCAGACTGAAAGTGAAGGGATGGAAAAAGATATTCCATGCAAATAGAGACCAAAAGAAACCAGGAAGAGCAATACTCATATCAGATAAAATAGACTTTAAAACAAAGGCTGTGAAAAGAGACAAAGAAGGACACTAAATAATGATCAAAGGATCCATCCAAGAAGAAGATATAACAATTATAAATATATATGCACCCAACATAGGAGCACCACAATATGTAAGGCAAACGCTAACAAGCATGAAAGGGGAAATTAACAATAACACAATAATAGTGGGAGACTTTAATACCCCACTCACAACCTATGGATAGATCAAATAAATAGAAAATTAGCAAGGAAACACAAACTTTAAATGATACAGTAGGCCAGTTAGACCTAATTGATATCTATAGGACATTTCACCCAAAAACAATGAATTTCACCTTTTTCTCAAGCACACATGGAACCTTCTCGAAGATAGATCACATCCTGGGCCATAAATCTAGCCTTGGTAAATTCAAAAAAATTGAAATCATCCCAAGCATCTTTTCTGCTCACAATGCAGTAAGATTAGATCTCAATTACAGGAGAAAAACTAATAAAATTTCCAATATATGGAATCTGAACAACACGCCGCTGAGTGAACAACAAATCACAGAAGAAATCAAAATATGCATAGAAATGAAAGAAAATGAAAACATAACAACCCAAAACCTGTGGGACACTGTAAAAACAGTGCTAAGGGGAAGGTTCATAGCAATACAGGCATACCTCAAAACAAGAAAAAAGTCACACAAATAAACTAACTCTACACCTAAAGCAACTAGAAAAGGAAGAAATTAAGAACACCAGGGTTAGTAAAACGAAAAAAATCTTAAAAATTAGGGCAGAAACAAATGCAAAAGAAACAAAAGAGACCATAGCAAAAATCAACAAAGCCAAAAGCTGGTTCTTTGAGAACATGAATAAAATTGACAAACCATTAGCCAGACTCATCAAGAAACAAAGGGAGAAGAATCAAATCAATAAAATTAAAAATTAAAATGGAGAAATCACAAGAGACAACACAGAAATACAAAGGATCATAAGAGACTACTATCAGCAATTATATGCCAATAAAACGGACAACTTGGAGGAAATGGACAAATTCTTAGAAAAGTACAACTTTCCAAAACTGAACCAGGAAGAAATGGAAAATCTCAACAGACCCATCACAAGCACAGAAATTGAAACTGTAATCAGAAATCTTCCAGCAAACAAAAGCCCAGGACCAGACTGCTTCACAGCTGAATTCTACCAAAAATTTCGAGAAGAGCTAACACCTATCCTACTCAAACTCTTCCAGAAAATTGCAGAGGAAGGTAAACTTCCAAACACATTCTATGAGGCCACTATCATCCTAATACCAAAGCCAAATAAATATGTCACACACACAAAAAAGAACACTACAGGCCAATATCACCGATGAACATAGATGCAAAAATCCTTAACAAAATTCTAGCAAGCAGAAACCAGCAACACATTAAAAAGATCATACATCATGACCAAGCGGGCTTTATCCCAGAGATGCAAAGATTCTTCAATATCTGCAAATCAATCAATGTAATACACCACATTAACAAACTAAAAGATAAAATCCATATGATTATCTCGGTAGATGAAGACTTTGACAAAATTCAACATCCGTTTATGATAATTAAAAAAAAAAAACCCTCCAGAAAGCAGGAATAGAAGGAACATACCTCAACATAATAAAAGCTATGTATGACAAACTCACAGCAAACATTATCCTCAGTGGTGAAATATTGAAAACATTTCCCCTAAAGTCAGGAACAAGACAAGGGTGCCCACTCTCACCACTACTATTCAACATAGTTTTGGAAGTTTTGGTCACAGTAATCAGAGCAGAAAAAGAAATAAAAGGAAAAGAATAAGTAAAACTCACTGTTTGCAGATGACATGATCCTCTACATAGAAAACCCTAAAGACTCCACCAGGAAATTACTAGAGCTAATCAATAAATATAGTAAAGTTACAGGATATAAAATTAACACACAGAAATCAAATCCTTTGCATTTCTATACACTAACAATGAGAAAACAGAAAGAGAAATTAAGGAAACAATTCCATTCACCATTGCAATGAAAAGAATAAAACATTTGGGAATATATCTACCTAAAGAAACTAAAGACCTATATATAGAAAACTATAAAACATTGGTGAAAGAAATCAAAGAGGGCACTAACAGATGGAAAAATATACTGTGTTCATGGATCAGAAGAATCAATGTAGTGAAAATGAGTATACTACCTAAAGCAATCTATAGATTCAATGCAATCCCTATCAAGCTACAATGGTATTTTTCATAGAGCTAGAACAAATAATTTCACAATATGTATGGAAATACGAAAATCCTCAAATAACCAAAGCAATCTTAAGAAAGAAGAATGGAACTGGAGGAATCAACCCGCCTGACTTCCAGCTATACTACAAAGCCACAGTCATCAAGACAGTATGGCATTGGCACAAAGACAGAAATATAGATCAATGGAACAAAATAGAAAGCCTAGAGAAAAACCCACGCACCTATGGACACCTTATCTTTGACAAGGGAGGCAAGAATATACAATGGAGAAAAGACAATCTCTTTAACAAGTGGTGCTGGGAAAACTGGTCAACCACTTGTAAAAGAATGAAACTAGAACACTTTCTAACACCATACACAAAAATAAATTCAAAATGTATTCAAGATCTAAATGGAAGACCAGAAACTATAAAACTCCTAGAGGAGAACATAGGCAAAACACTCTCCACCATAAATCATAGCAGGATCCTCTATGACCCACCTCCCACAATAATGGAAATAAAAGCAAAATTGAACAAATGGGAAAGTATTAAACTTAAAAGCTTCTGCACAACAAAGGAAACTATAACCAAGGTGAAGAGACAGCCTTCAGGATGGGAGAAAATAATAGCAAATGAAGTAACTGACAAAGAATTAATCTCAAAAAGATACAGGCAATGCCTCCAGCTCAATTCCAGAAAAATAAACGACCCAATCAAAAAATGGGCCAAAGAACTAAATAGACATTTCTCCAAAGAAGACATACAGATGGCTAAGAAACACATGAAAAGATGCTCAACATCACTCATTATCAGAGAAATGCAAATCAAAACCACAATGAGGTACCATTTCACACCAATCAAAATGGCTGCTATCCAAATGTCTACAAACAATAAATGCAGAGAGGGTGTGGAGAAAAGGGAACCCTGTTACACTGTTGGTGGGAATGCAAACTAGCACAGCCACTATGGAGAACAGTGTGGAGATTCCTTAAAAAACTGGAAATAGAACTGCCATATGTCCCCGCAATCCCACTGCTGGGCATACACACCGAGGAAACCAGAATTGAAAGAGACACATGTACCCCAATGTTCATCGCAGAACTGTTTATAATAGCCAGGACATGGAAGCAACCTAGATGTCCATCAGCAGGCAAATGGATAAGAAAGCTGTGGTACATATACACAATGGAATATTACTCAGCCATTAAAAGGAATACATTTGAATCAGTTCTAATGAGGTGGATGAAACTGGAGCCTATTATCCAAGTGAAGTAAGGCAGTAAGAAAAACACCAATACAGTATACTAACACATATATATGTGCTAGTCAAGTAAAGCTCAAAATTCTCCAAGCCAGGCTTCAGCAATACATGAACTGTGAACTTCCTGATGTTCAAGCTGGTTTTAGAAAAGGCAGAGGAACCAGAGATCAAATCGCCAACATCCGGTGGATCATCAAAAAAGCAAGAGAGTTCCAGAAAAAACATCTATTTATGCTTTATTGACTATGCCAAAGCCTTTGACTGTGTGGATCACAATAAACTGTGGAAAATTCTGAAAGAGATGGGAATACCAGACCACCTAATCTGCCTCTTGAGAAACCTGTATGCAGGTCAGGAAGCAACAGTTAGAACTGGACTTGGAACAACAGACTGCTTCCAAATAGGAAAAGGAGTACGTCAAGGCTGTATATTGTCACCCTGCTTATTTAACTTATATGCAGAGTACATCATGAGAAACGCTGGACTGGAAGAGACACAAGCTGAATTCAAGATTGCCATGAGAAATATCAATAACCTTAGATATGCAGATGACACCACCCTTATGGCAGAAAGTGAAGAAGAACTAAAAAGCCTCTTGATGAAAGTGAAAAAGGAGAGTGAAAAAGTTGGCTTAAAGCTCAACATTCAGAAAATGAAGATCATGGCATCTGGTCCCATCACTTCATGGGAAATAGATGGGGAAACAGTGGAAAAAGTGTCAGACTTTATTTTTGAGAGCTCCAAAATCACTGCAGATGGAGATTGCAGCCATGAAAGTAAAAGACGCTTACTCCTTGGAAGAAAAGTTATGACCAACCTAGATAGTATATTATTTTGCCAACTAAGGTCCGTCTAGTCAAGGCTATGGTTTTTCCTGTGGTCGTGTATGGATGTGAGAGTTGGACTGTGAAGAAGGCTGAGCGCCAAAGAATTGATGCTTTTGAACTGTGGTGTTGGAGAAGACTCTTGAGAGTCCCTTGGACTGCAAGAAGATCCAAACAGTCCCATTCTGAAGGAGACAGCCCTGGGATTTCTTTGGAAGGAATGATGCTAAAGCTGAAACTCCAGTATTTGGCCACCTCATGCGAAGAGTTGACTCATTGGAAAAGACTCTGATACTGGGAGGGATCGGAGGCAGGAGGAGAAGGGGACGACAGAGGATGAGATGGCTGGATGGCATCACTGACTCAATGGATGTGAGTCTGAGTGAACTCTGGGAGTTGGTGATGGACAGGGAGGCCTTGCATGCTGCGATTCATGGGGTCGCAAAGAGTTGGACATGACTGAGCAACTGAACTGAACTGAACTGAACGCATATATACGGAATTTAGAAAGATGGTAATGATAACCCTGTATGCGAGACAGCAAAAGAGACACAGATGTACAGAACAGTCTTTTGGACTCTGTGAGAGAGGCAGAGGGTGGGATGATTTGAGGGAATGTCATGGAAACATGTATAATATCATATAAGAAATGAATCTCCAGTCCAAGTTCGATACAGGATGCTTGGGGCTGGTGCACTGGGGTGACCTGGAGGGATGGTACGGGGAGGGAAGAGGGAGGGGTGTTCAGGACAGGGAACACGTGTATGCCCATGGTGGATTCATGCTTATGTGTGGCAGAACCAATACAATATTATAAAGTAATTAGCCTCCAATTAAAATAAATAAATTTAAATTTAAAAAAAAGAAAGCCGTGGTACATATACACGATGGAATATTACTCAGCCATTAAAAAGAATACATTTGAATCAGTTCTAATGAGGTGGATGAAACTGGAGCCTATTATGCAAAGTGTAGTAAGCCAGAAAGAAAAACATCAATACACTATAATAATACATATATATGGAATTTAGGAAGATAGTAATGATAACCCTCTATGTGAGACCTCAAAAGAGACACAGATGTATAGAACAGTCTTTTGGGCTCTGTGGGAGAGGGCGAGGGTGGGATGATTTGGGAGAATCGCATTGAAACATGTATATTATCATATACATGAATTGTGAAATGGATCGCCAATCCAGGTTTGATGCATGGGACAGGGTGCTCGGCGCTGGTGTGCTGGAATGACCAAGAGTCATGGGATGGGGAGGGAGGTGAGAGAGGGGTTCAGGATGGGGAACATATGTACTCCCATGTCTGATTCATGGCAATGTATGGCAAAACCACTACAACATTATAAAGTAATTAGCCTCCAATGAAAATGAATAAATTTATATTTAAAAAGAGACAATGAGCAGTTGTTTGTGGGGGAGCAATTATTTTAGGGTTTAGGTAAAAAGTATTGAAATCAAGGCAACAAGCCCCAAAAGAAAGTGTTAATGCTAATCCCCATGTCACCAAACTGAGACTTAATTACAGTTTCAGTTCTTCTAGAAATGGAATCTTAAAGCAGTCAATCAGGAATCTTAAAGAGCAATCAGCAGTGCTCTTGATGAGCACTATTGAAGTAATGTGCCTCTTAAACTCTTTGCCAACCCCTGAAGGAAAGCAACTTTGCCGTAACCAACCTAGTTTGTTTGTTTGCTTGTTTGTTGCCTCGTATATCTTTCTTGTTCCTTCTTGCTTCTGTGTTTGAGTTTTTCATTTAGTACATCTCCTGGGAATTCCTTTCTATCTGCTAGGTTAGATGCAGCCTGATTCACAAACTGTTGAATGAAGTCAATAAGATCTTTGAATTCACTCAGTTGAATTTTGTTTTTTAACAATTGACAAGAGCATAGACAGAGGTAAGGGAGAGAAAAGAATAAGAGAATCAAGGTATTAGATGGTGAAAGTGTTGGGATAAATGACCACAGAGTTGCAAAAAATATCTGTAATTTCCTATTTACACTTCTGTTTTCTCCCATTGAAGTAAGCAGCTTTCAGGAAAGGACCAAGAGCTGTTCATGTCTGCACCCCAATTAGAGACTGCTTCTTATCACTGATATCCATTCTTCTATTTTCTCACAGAATCACAGAAGCTCTGGTGCTTCACTGGGCATTTATGACAGCCCAACCGAAGACTGCACTTCCCAGAGGATATGAGCAGAAGTAATGTGTGAAACTTCTAGGTTTTGTTTTTAAAGGGAAGAGACATATCCTCATTTCCACTTCCCCCTTTTCTGCTGCATGAGATATAGGTATGGTGATGGCTCATCTTGAACCATCTGGATGAGGGCAACACCATAGGGATGGCAGAGAAGATACAAAGAAAAGATTCTGCATTCTTCTTAAAGTTGTAGAACATGGCCATCATACCAGCTCCGAGAAATAAGCTCCTGTCCTGTTCAAGGCCCTGATGGTGTAGTGTGAGGGTGGATACACTGTCATTGTACCCCAAGTAGCCCAGAATAATCCACATCCCAACACTCTGCGTAGCTTCTATTGGTTGCTGCATAAAGATGCAAGGGAAGGAGGGAAAAGATGTCTAAGGAGACATTTTAGATGTTGGCAGGACTTTAGCAGGAAAAGGAAATGCTGCTTTGAGTTATGAACACACAGTTTTGTTCCTTGTGTCTCCATTTCTTTGTACCAAATCAAGTTATGAAAAAATTCTACAATTTGATCTTGCTTCAATTTGCTATCAATTTAGTGAAAAGTTTTCTTATTACAAGTCTAGTCTTAAAAGAGGCAAGGATTTGTTTTGATTTCAAGCCTTCTGTTCTGAGATGCATGAGGTTTACAAACGTTTCAAAGGGCTTACAAATCTAAATTCACTCTAATACCAATTCTGAGAGATTGGCAAAGTGCATATTAATATTTTTCTACAAGTGAGCCACCAGCATATTGTTGCCTCCATAAATAGTTAAATATTGAGTGCTAACCAAAGAGATAGAAATCCAAGATGGTTAATGACCTGCTCAAGGTCACAGCTCTTTAGCACAATGCCAAGTGGTAGAACCAAAACTTCTAGAAAATCTTCATGGAAACAACCTAGATGTCCATCAGCAGATGAATGGATAAGAAAGCTGTGGTACATATACACAATGGAGTATTACTCAGCCGTAAAAAAGAATTCATTTGAATCAGTTCTGATGTGATGGATGAAACTGGAGCCGATTATACAGATTGAAGTAAGCCAGAAAGAAAAACACCAATACAGTATACTAACACATATATATGGAATTTAGGAAGATGGCAATGACGACCCTGTATGCAAGACAGGGAAAGAGACACAGATGTGTATAACGGACTTTTGGACTCAGAGGGAGAGGGAGAGGGTGGGATGATTTGGGAGAATGACATTCTAACATGTATACTATCATGTAAGAATTGAATCGCCAGTCTATGTCTGACGCAGGATGCAGCATGCTTGGGGCTGGTGCATGGGGATGACCCAGAGAGATGTTATGGGGAGGGAGGTGGGAGGGGGGTTCATGTTTGGGAACGCATGTAAGAATTAAAGATTTTAAAATTTAAAAAATAAAAAACTAAAAGAAGTAAAATAAAATAAATAAAAAATCTTCTTCTTTTTTTAACAACTGCTTATCAATTTATTAAATAAAAGTCTTCTTCTAAAACTCTTTTCACCTCTAATCATAACAGACTTAGTGGACAATAACCTCTGAGGGCATAAACAATCTCACCCAGAATAAGGTTTCTCTTGAAGCACTTGGAAGCATCGAATTCCTCATTCTTTCTGTTTGAAACCCAAAACATCTCATGATTGGCACTTTGTTCCACCATTACTTCTGGGGAAGTACATACAAACACATTTTCCTAATTTATTTCATACCTCAAATGGGAAATCGTGAGAAGCAAGGAAAATTCTAATTCATTTCCAAGAAACTAAGATCAATACTTTCTCAACTTATCCCACTCTTTGCCTCTATGAAAAGCAGCTCTTCCCATAAGAACAAACACCCTGTTCATCTTCATTCTCCATCTTTAGCTGGAAGCCCTACCATGAGCATGTGAGCTTGCAAGTTCTCTTGCTTAAAGCACAAAAACATATTTGATAGTTTAACTGATAATTTTTCTAAGAACTACAGGGAAAATCCATGGAATTTTAATCCTGGGAACATTTCTAGAAGGAGAGCCAGATAGATATTTTGCCTTCCAGGCCTTTGTGGTTTATGATAACGGTACCTCATTTGGATGGCCTCTTGCAGGGAGTTACTCAATATCAATGATAAGGAAACATTGCTGTCTTCTTTCCATCCTCCGTGCCCAGCAAGAAGCCCCAGTATGACCAGCAAGATCAATTCCTTTTCTTTCTATCCTCAACCACGTTCTTCAGATGGTGGGAGATCAATAAAATAAATACTCGTTGAGTCTATGAGTGAATAAATGAAGAAACTGACCTTTTCAAACCAACTTTGTTTACAGTCTCTGTCCTCAATTCAGGGGACCATCCTACGACAACCATTCTGTGTGATCCAGCAATGGGTACTCCCAAACAAGAAAAGTACGTGTAACACAAGCCCAGAGATCCAGGAAGCCAGGAAAAAAGAACCCAGGAAATACTACATGTATCCTGCTTTTCCATGCCAAAAAAAAAATACAGGTGGGCGATATGGATGGGGTGAGCAGCCTGAGATCAAGCAGAATGCTAAATTCACGACTCAAGCTGCGTTTTAGATGAAACCTGCAGGAATTGTGCCCTGCTTGTACTTCTGTTTTTAACTAGTTAGGGAAATTTAGTGGAAAATGGAGCAGCATGGTGCCCATAGGTCTCTGGCTAATGACTAAACATACTAGAGGTCTGTTTATGGAGGTTAGTGTCCTGACCCTAGAAAAGCAAAAACAAGGCTGGAGTATTTTACCCTTTAATCAGCACAGATATTAATCCTAGAAGGCAGAATGTATGTTTGTTTAGGCTTCCTAAATGCACCATTCATAAAAATCAAAAAGGAAAACTACGCAAATTTCTGGCCTGTGAATCAGTATGACATGGCAATACCAATAGTTCCTGCCTTTATGTAGAATATGACAAGTTACAAAACAGTTCCTAAATATTATCTTATTTGAGTCTAACAAGATCCTTGTGTTAGTTATTATTTAAATTTTACTGAGTATCTTCAGGACTTGATTCTGGTTCTTTAGAGGTAGAAAAAATGGGTCGATCCACACTTCCTTTTAAAGAACAGTTATCGGTTCCTTTGTCTCAGGTGATGCCAACTTCACACCCTAAAAAGCAGCAACCTTAATCAAAATAACAGGGAGTGAAAAGGGAAAGTTCTTGAAGTCCTAATAAAGGCAGCTATACAGGCCATTACTACATGAAATCAAACCATCCTGCAATTGTTTTGGTGGGGGTAGGGGTCCCTGTCTGTAAAACCTCACAGACCAGAGAATTTTGAATAGAAATGAACTCAGCAATCATCTTGCCCAATACCTTCATTTTAGTGAGGAGAAAATGGAGATTCAGAAAGATTAGGTAAGATTATTTGGCTTCCAATGACGACACTGCCTTTTGGCAAATTCCTTAACATATCTCTGCCTCAGTTTTCCCATAAGGAATACAGGAATAATAATACCTACCTCCTGGGGGTGTGTTGAGAATTAGGATACTTAGTAATACTGAATATTTAGTAAGTACTAAAAAACACCATACTGTAACCATCATCATATACCAAGTGCACATAGAAAAATGGGGACTAAAATATGACTCTAAAGCCAGTATTCTTTCCACCACAAGTCACCATTTAATTCCTCAGGATGAGCTCTTCCACCCCGCACTGTGAGGTGCCAACCACATTAAAAGTAAATTCTTATTTTCCACATCTAAATGCATGGTAGAAATTGGATACAGAGAAGGGATTCAGAGGCAATGGGCGTGTAAGAAATTTGGTATTAGATAGACATCTAATCAAATAAATTTAAAAATAAATAAATATAGATAGATAAATAAATAAATAGATAAATAAATATAGATAGACATCCACCATCAAAATCAGGTATCTGAAATCTGTTACAGATTTCTTACAGAATTTCTTACAAATTCTTACAAATTTCTTACAGAAAAAGAAAAAACAAAAAAACATGGTAACCTCAGTAGTAACAGGGTAAAAGAATATATAATTCTCCCTCCTCATTTCTAGTGGCTGTTTTCCCATTGTTCTGTATGTGAAGAGGAGGTGGGAGGGAGTATTGTTTTGTTTTGTTTTGTTTTGTTTTGAAAATTATTGCAGACAGAAAATAAAATAAACTTACCCAGGGGATAGAGGGAAGAAAAGGAGGAACAGGAAGAGAAGGGTGGCTGTGATTTAGTCGCTAAGTCATGTCTGACTGACTCTTTGCAACCCCATGGACTGTAGCCCACGAAGCTCCTCTGTCCATGGGTCTTCGCAGGCAAGAATACTGGAATGGATTTGCCATTTCCTTCTCCATGGGATTTTCCCGACCCTGGGATTGAACCTGCATCTCCTACATTGCAGGTGGATTCTCTACTGAGAATCCGAGAATTCTCTACTGAGCCACCAAGAGAGCTTCAAAGGCAATGAAACCACTCTCTGATACTGTAGTCGTGGACATGTGTCATAAATTCGTCCAAAATCATAGAATGTACACCAAGGGTGAAACCTAATATAGACTACGGACTTTGGATGATGATGTGTCAGTGTGTGAAAACTGTAAAGCATTTAAGGAATATTTCATTCAATTTTTTTTTTTAATTTTAAGCAAACTTAGATGTCTGAGTGCATGCTAAGTCACTTCAGTCATGTCCAACTCCTTTTGACTCTATGGACTGTAGCCCACCAGACGCCTCTGTCCACAGAATTCTCCAAGCAAGAATACTGGGGTGGGTTGCCATGCCCTCCTCCCAGGGATATTCCCAACCCAGGAATCGAACCTACATCTCTTATATATCCTCATTGGCAGGTAGATTCTTTACCACTACACCACCTGGGAAGCCCATGTCTGAGTATCAGTTCCATAAAGTCGCTCAGTCGTGTCCAACTCTTTGCAACCCCATGAATCACAGCACGCAAGGCCTCCATGTCCATCATCAACTCCCGGAGTTCACTCAGACTCACGTCCATCAAGTCAGTGATGCCATCCAGCAATCTCATCCTCTGTCGTCCCCTTCTCCTCCTACCCCCAATCCCTCCCAGCATCAGAGTCTTTTCCAATGAGTTAACTCTTCGCATATGGTGGCCAAAGTACTGGAGTTTCAGTTTTAGCATCATTCTTCCAAATAACACCCAGGGCTGATCTCCATCACAATGGACTGGTTGGATCTCCTTGCAGTACAAGAGTATACTCCAACACCGCAGTTCAAAAGCATCAATTCTTTGGCGCTCAGCCTTCTTCACAGTCCAACTCTCACATCCATACATGACCACAGGAAAAACCATAGCCTTGACCAGACAGACCTTTGTGGGCAAAGTAATGTCTCTGCTTTTCAACATGCTATATAGGTTGGTCATAACTTTTTTTGCAAGGAGTAAGCGTCTTTTAATTTCATGGCTGCAGTCACCATCTACAGTGCTTTTCAAACCCCAAAAACCTAAAGTCAGCCACTGTTTCCACTGTTTCCACTCTTTCCCCATCTGTTTCCCAGGAAGTGGTGGGACCAGATGCCATGATCTTCATTTTCTGAATGTTGAGCTTTAAGTCAAATTTTTCATTCTCCTCTTTCACTTTCATCAAGAGGCTTTTTAGTTCCTCTTCACTTTCTGCCATAAGGGTGGTGTCATCTGCATATCTGAGGTTACTGATATTTCTCCCGGCAGTCTTGATTCCAGCTTGTGCTTCTTCCAGACCAGCATTTCTCATGATGTACTCTGCATGTAAGTTAAATAAGCAGGGTAACAATATACAGCCTTGACATACTCCTTTTCCTATTTGGAAGCAGTCTGTTGTTCCATGTCCAGTTCTAATTGTTGCTTCCTGACCTGCATACAGGTTTCTCAAGAGGCAGGTCAGGTGGTCTGGTATTCCCATCTCTTTCAGAATTTTCCACAGTTTGGTGTGATCCACACAGTCAAGGCTTTGGCATAGTCAATAAAGCAGAAGTAGATGTTTTTCTGGAACTCTCTTGCTTTTTTGATGATCCAGTGTATGTTGGCAATTTGATCTCTGGTTCCTCTGACTTTTCTAAAACCAGCTTGAACATCTGGAATTTCACGAGTCACATATTGCTGAAGTCTGGCTTGGAGAATGTTGAGCATTACTTTACTAGCGTGTGAGATGAGCGCAATTGTGTGGTAGTCTGAGCATTCTTTGGCATTGCCTTTCTTTGGGATTGGAATGAAAACTGACCTTTTCTAGTCCTGTGGCCACTGCTGAGTTTTCCAAATTTGCTGGCATAGTGAGTGCAGCACTTTCACAGCATCATCTTTCAGGATTTGAAATAGCTCAACTGGAATGCCATCACCTCCACTAGCTTTGTTCGTAGTGATGCTTTCTAAGGCCCACTTGATTTCACATTCCAGGATGTCTGGCTCTAGGCGAGTGATCACACCATTGTGATTATATGGGTCATGAAGATCTTTTTTGTACAGTTCTTCTGTGTATCTTGCCACCTCTTCTTAATATCTTCTGCTTCTGTTAGATCCATTCCATTTTTGTCCTTGATCAAGCCCATTTTGCATCAATGTTCCCTTGGTATCTCTAATTTTCTTGAAGAGATCTCTAGTCTTTCCTATTCTGTTGTTTTCCTCTATTTCTTTGCATTGATCGCTGAGGAAGGCTTTCTTATCTCTTCTTGCTATTCTTTGGAACTCTGCATTCAGATGCTTATATCTTTCCTTTTCTCCTTTGCTTTTCACTTCTCTTCTTTTCACAGCTATTTGTAAGACCGCCACAGACAGCCATTTTGCTTTTTTTGCATTACTTTTCCATAGGGGTGGTCTTGATACCTGTCTCCTGTACAAGGTTATGAACCTCCATCCATAGTTCATCACGCACTCTATCTATTAGATCTAGGCCCTTAAATCTATTTCTCACTTCCACTGTATAATCATAAGGGATTTGACTTAAGTCATACCTGAATGGTCTAGTGGTTTTCCCTACTTTCTTCAATTTAAGTCTGAATTTGGTAATAAGGAGTTCATGATCTGAGCCACAGTCAGCTCCTGGTCTTGTTTTTGTTGACTGTATAGAGCTTCCCATCTTTGGCTGCAAAGAATATAATCAATCTGATTTTGGTGTTGACCATCTGGTGATGTCCCTGTGTAGAGTCTTCTCTTGTGTTGTTGAAAGAGGGTGTTTGCTATGACCAGTGCATTTTCTTGGCAAAATTCTATTAGTCTTTACCCTGCTTCATTCCATATTCCAAGGCCAAATTTGCCTGTTACTCCACGTGTTTCTTGACTTCCTACTTTTGCATTCCAGTCCCCTATAATGAAAAGGACATCTTTTTTGGGTGTTAGTTCTAAAAGGTCTTGTAGGTCTTCATAGAACCGTTCAACTTCAGTTTCTTCAGCATTACTGGTTGGGGCATAGACTTGGACTACTGTGATATTGAATGGTTTGCCTTGGAAATTAACAGAGATCATCCTGTAGTTTTTGAGATTGCATCCGAGTACTGCATTTCAGACTCTTTTGTTGATCTTGATGGCTACTCCATTTCTTCTAAGGGATTCCTGCCCGCAGTAGTAGATATAATGGTCATCTGAGTTAAATTCACCCATTCCAGTCCATTTTAGTTTGCTTAGTCCTAGAATGTCAATGTTCACTCTTGCCATCTCTTGTTTGACCACTTCCAATTTGCCTTGATTCATGGACCTGACATTCCAGGTTCCTATGCTATATTGCTCTTTACAGCATTAGACCTTGCTTCTATCACCAGTCACATCCACTACTGGGTATTGTTTTTGCTTTGGCTCCATCCCTTCATTCTTTCTGGAGTTATTTCTCCACTGATCTCTAGTAGTATATTGGGCACCTACTGACCTGGGGAGTTCCTCTTTCAGTATCCTACCATTTTGCCTTTTCATACTGTTCACAGGTTTCTCAAGGCAAGAATAATGAAGTGGTTTTCCATTCCCTTCTCCAGTGGACCACATTCTTCAGACCTCTCCACCATGACCCGCCCATCTTGGGTTGCCCTGCAGGCATAGCTTGGTTTCATTGAGTTAGAAAAGGCTGTGGTCCTAGTGTGATTAGATTGACTAGTTTTCTGTGATTATGGTTTCAGTGTGTCTGCCCTCTGATGCCCTCTTGCAACACCTACCATCTTACTTGGGTTTCTCTTACCTTGGACATGGGGTATCTCTTCACAGCTGCTCCAGCAAAGCACAGCTGCTGCTCCTTACCTAGGTTGAGGGGTATCTCCTCACCGCCACCCCTCCTGACCTTGAACGTGGAATAGCTCCCCTAGGCCCTCCTGCCACCACTCCTTGGACATGGGGTTGCTCCTCCCGGCCACTGTCCCTGGCCTCGGACATGGGGTAGCTCCTCTCGGCTACTCCTGTCTGAGTATAGCACTGACTGATTCCATCCCAAGGCTAAATGTCCATGAAATAATATGGGTAACAAAACACAGTTGTTTCACTCAAAATGAGCCAATTAGATCCCTTACTAGAAAGAGTCTCACTAGAGGGGAAACCAGTCACAGCATTCCAGAAATACTCTGCTATAGATGCATACAGAATAGAGTCACAGAATGTTAGACTGTAAGAACCTCGAGAAGAAGGTCCATCTAAATCCTCCTTCTGTTCTCCAGAACTTAGCTGTATGCCTGGAACATAGTAAGTTTTAAACCTTGGTAAAGAACAGGGAGAAACTCTCTGAGATAGAATATCCGTGAGATTACTACTGGTGTGATCATAAGACCCCAAAGCCCAGAGATAAATCCGCACACCTATGGACACCTTATCTTTGACAAAGGAGGCAAGAATATACAATGGATTAAAGACAATCTCTTTAACAAGTGGTGCTGGGAAAACTGGTCAACCACTTGTAAAAGAATGAAACTAGAACACTTTCTAACACCATACACAAAAATAAACTCAAAATGGATTCAAGATCTAAATGTAAGACCAGAAACTATAAAACTCCTAGAGGAGGACATAGGCAAAACACTCTCCGACATAAATCACAGCAGGATCCTCTATGACCCACCTCCCAAAATAATGGAAATAAAAGCAAAAATAAACACATGGGACCTAATTAAAATTGAAAGCTTCTGTACAACAAAGGAAACTATAAGCAAGGTGAAAAAACAGCATTCAGAATGGGAGAAAATAATAGCAAATGAAGCAACTGACAAACAACTAATCTCAAAAATATACAAGCAACTCCTCCAGCTCAATTCCAGAAAAATAAACGACCCAATCAAAAAATGGGCCAAAGAACTAAATAGACATTTCTCCAAATAAGACATACAGATGGCTAAGAAACATGTGAAAAGATGCTCAACATCACTCATTATCAGAGAAATGCAAATCAAAACCACAATGAGGTACCATTTCATGCCAGTCAGAATGGCTGCGATCCAAAAGTCTATAAGCAATAAATGCTAGAGAGGGTGTGGAGAAAAGGGAACCCTCTTACACTGATGGTGGGAATGCAAACTAATACAGCCACTATGGGGAATGGTGTGGAGATTCCTTAAAAAACTGGAAATAGAACTGCCTTATGACCCAGCAATCCCACTGCTGGACATACACACTGAGGAAACTAAAATTGAAAGAGACACGTGTACTCCAATGTTCATCGCAGCACTGTTTATAATAGCCAGGACATGGAAGCAACCTAGATGTCCATCAGCAGATGAATGGATAAGAAAGCTGTGGTACATATACACAATGGAGTATTACTCAGCCACTAAAAACAATACATTTGAATCAGGTCTAATGAGGTGGATGAAACTAGAGCCTATTATACAGAGTGAAGTAAGGCAGAAAGAAAAACACCAATACAGTATACTAACGCATATATATGGAATTTAGAAAGATGGTAATGATAACCCTGTGTGCGAAACAGCAAAAGAGACACTGCCGGGAGCCACTACAGGAGATACCACCCATGACAAGGTCATGTGGAAGAGAACTGTTAAGCAAGGCTTCAGAACTCAACGGGCTCCCTAGGCTTTCTCGAGCATCTACCCCAAAACCAAAATCTGTCTGTTTTACTATTTTACGACTTTCACCAACTCCTCTGACATTAACAGGGGGCTATTTCTGACCACCTTTCTCTGGAGAAAATCAACTTAGGGCTATAGCTAATAAGTCTCCTGGACATGAGAAGAATATTTCCAATCAAGACCCCTCTGTTAGCATTTTAGCTTGCTTGGCAGATATATCCAGACTCTTGCAGCTACACATGTGATTATTTACAGCCTCCCAACTGTGAGAGGCATGGAAAGCCTAAAACATAGAGCCTTTCAAAGAGTTAAAAGTTATTAGAGTAGTGCTGGTGTAGGATTTCATTATTGGGCCAATGCTTGTTGCTAAGTCCCCATATCTCTTATCCACTGTGCACCTGGGAGTGCATTAGTTAACATAGTTGGAAAGTAAGAAAAACAAGTGTAGCCTTGAAATTAACCACATCAGACTTTTGAGCTAATTGGTTCTTTCTTGTAACTCACTGCACCTTTGCTTCATGAGAATGTAACTCTGTTTAATACTTTTGAGGCTGACATAGATTAGAAATATAAGAAAAAACATTTCAAGGGAAAATAAGTTTTCTGGTTGAGAAGCCTTTATCAAAAGAGGGTCATAAAATGTTCACAGACCTCCAAGGCCAGAAGATAATGTACACAATATTGTTTATGGGAAAGGTTTGCAGAAAAATCCTGGTTTTGATAAAGACAGATATAATGTTTGGGCTGACTCTGTATGACTTTGCATCTTTCATTTCCCTCTATGTACAAGTAAAGGTATAAAAGACCCTTTTAAAAATAAAAACAATGGGCCTGGCTTGAAGAAGCTTGGTCATCCTGTGCTTTTATTTTTTCTCTTTTTTTTCTCTCTTACTTTCTTTTTTCAGGCTGATCCCTTGGAGCATAGAGGCTCAATGTGTTCACTTATCTGCCTGGGTTTCTAAGACCTGAACGGGAAGACACTCTGCGTCTTCACTCCCTTGGGAGACTAGGAAGGCACCTGTGGCCTCCGTGAACAGGGCAAACTTCTTGTCTCGAAGTTTTATTGGCTTTCTATGTAAACCAAGGAATATCAGCCTCTTTCTCCCCTCTATTTTCTTATCTACAATATTCTTTCCTTATCTCTCTCTAAATCAATCACCGACGCCGTTTTTCCTTCAGGTTCCCCTGGACCCTGCAGGGGCTGGACCCCGGCAAGACACAGATGTATAGAACAGTCTTTTGGACTCTGTGAGAGAGGGAGAGGGTGGGATGATTTGAGGGAATGTCATGGAAACATGTATAATATCATATAAGAAACGAATCTCCAGTCCAAGTTCGATACAGGATGCTTGGGGCTGGTGCACTGGGGTGACCTGGAGGGATGGTATGGGGAGGGAGGAGGGAGGGGTGTACAGGACAGGGAACACGTGTACGCCCATGGTGGGTTCATGTTAATGTGTGGCAGAACCAATACAATATTGTAAAGTTATTAGCCTCCAATTAAAATAAATAAATTTAAATTAAAAAAAAGAAAGCTGTGGTGTATATACACGATGGAATATTACTCAGCCATTAAAAAGAATACATTTGAATCAGCTCTAATGAGGTGGATGAAACTGGAGCCTATTATACAGAGTGTAGTAAGCCAGAAAAAAACATCAATACACTATAATAACACATATATATGGAATTTAGGAAGATAGTAATGATAACCCTCTATGTGAGACAGCAAAAGAGACACAGATGTATAGAACAGTCTTTTGGGTTCTGTGGGAGAGGGCAAGGGTGGGATGATTTGGGAGATGGCATTGAAATATGTATAATATCACAGAAGAAATGAATTGCCAGTCTAGGTTCTATGCAGGGTGCAGGATGCTTGAGGCTGGTGCACTGGGATGACCTGGAGGGATATTGTGGGGAGGGATGGAGGTGGGAGGGAGGTTCGGGATTGGGAACACGTGTATACCCATGACGGATTAATACTGATGTGTGGCAAAAGCAATACAATATTGTAAAGTAAAAATAATAATAATAATAAAGACAAAAAAAAAAAGACCCCATTTGTCCACTGTGGCATTGGGATCTCCTTTGATGAGATAGTCCACGAGAATGAAATCAGATTCTGGAGCCTGTTGATCTAGGTCCCAGGCACCCCCAGCTGCCCCACAAAGCACAGGGCCTTAGTTTCCACAGTGCAGCCAAGCAGCCTTTCCCCATGAGACAGCAGGATGAAGGTCTGATTTTTCAGCTGTCCTCTGACTGGAAGGAGTAGTGTATCACCAGGGCCCAAGCCCCAAGGGCACAATGCTATGGCTGTAATCCCACTAAAGCCCATAAAGAGAGATTTAAAATCTTACTGGAAGTAGAGCAAGAGTCCCAGACTCCTGAAAACAGTTTTCAAAAGAGAAATTTACTTATTAATTTTCTTATTTTTTTTTTCTCTTCCTCGTCCATTGAATTCCCAAGCAGTCTACTGCTTATCCTCCCACTGATAATCAATCAGGATTGCCTTTCCAACTGTATTCCTCACTGGAGTTAATTTACAGCTATTCTGACTTTTCTTTGGATTTCTCAATAGGTTCTTTTCTGGACTCTTCACTCAACAGTTCAAATGACTCTTCGGTGAACTCCCAACTGAAATCCTGTTTCCAAATATCACTGAATTCTCCACCTATGTGTCTCAATCTGTGGGCGCTGTCTCATGCAGAAGACATGAAATAAAAGGCAATCAAGCAAATACAAGCCAGAGACTGAGCATTTCAGCAAAATCTAGGGTAAGCCTTTCTCCCATTGCCCTCACTCTGAGACAGGAGCAGAGGGCACATCCATGGCTTTCCACCATCTGGAAATTCCTCTATCTGTGCTGTAAGTCATTGGTCACAGGTAGACACTGAGTATTTGCATTTTTCATTTTCTTTAATTTTAATTAATTTATACAGTTAACTACTGCTCATGGCTATGGTACTAGACAGTTTATAGCCTTTGCTACAATACTTGTGTGACAGAGAGAATTAATTCTTTCTCATTTAAGGAACAAATGCCCTTTTCCTGCTACTTGTCCAGTCAAATTTCTCTTGTCAGGAATGAAAATTTCCTGGGGGGATGGGGTAGGGCAGACTGAAATAACTGAGAGGTTAAGATTTCACTAGCACAAACAACTGGACCACTTTCATAAGAGAAATGAGAATTTTCACCATGAGAATGGTCCAGCTCTATCCACTGACCAAACTGATTGTCATTTTTATTGGCATATTTATTGTCCAAATTTATTCTTATTCAATGTGTGCATACTCAGTTGTGTCCAACTCTTTGTGACCCCATGGACTGTAGCCTTCCTGGTTCCTCTGCACTAAGGTAAGGTAAAACTTGGGCCTTACTTTCTCCACTTTCCAGTGGAGAAGGAGAACTGATAGATGAGCCACTAAAATTCACTGGAACAGTCACCAGAGGCTGAATGAGTAGGAATCATTAAGGGACCAAATCAAAGATTTCAAAGCACGTCAAGAATAACAAAAACTGTTGATCAAAAGAAAAACACACAACCTAAAAGTTGCAAGTTGAGATTTTTTTTTCAACTTTTTAATTTTATATTGGAGTATAGTTGATTGGCTTCCCAGTGGTAAAGAATTCGCCTACCACTGCAGAAGACACAAGAGACACAAGTTCAGTCTCTGGGTCAGGAAGATGCCCTGGAGTAGGAAATGGCATAACTGAGCACCCACAGTAATAGTCAATTAATATTGTATTAGTTTCATGTGTACAACAAAGTGATTCAGTTATACATATACACGTATCTATTCTTTTTTCAAATTCTTTTCCCAATTAAATTGTTACAGAATATTAAGCAGGGTTCTCAGTGCTATACAGTAAGCCTTTGTTGGTTATCTATTTTAAATATTTAGGGACCTTATTGAAGACTCTTGAGCCCAGGAGACAGCCTCTCAGATAACCCTGAGGAACTGCTCCAAAGAGGAAAGGGAGGAGTCAGGATATATATATTAATATTTCACTGGGGGAAAAAACTTGTAGTTGAACATCAAAAGAGTACTGCTAATCAAAAGAACAGACATCTCAAGTTAATGGTTTTAGTTCTTTTCAACGTATGAGAAATGGCAAGAATCTGGGGTCATCCAAATTTTTCCTCAGATGTGCATCATAACTGTCTAGGCCAATATCCAGAGCACAGAGTTCTTCCTGTTTTCCTCCATTTTGGAGGGTGCATTGTCCTGGGTGACTACAGTGGCTGATGGCTTGATCCTGGTAAAACTGGAATGGTAGGCAATTTTCCTTTCTTTACAGAAGGCAAAGGGGTAAAGATTATTAGAATCATTAAATACAGCTGTCACTTTCCAATAATGATTGCTAAGTACCTATTTACAAGTATTAAAAGTATTAAAAGAAATATTAAGTACATACTAGGAATTGAGCAGAGATAACCAGTTTAGTAATTCAGTGGAAGGATTTGTAAGAAAGGCTAGTACAAAGCATCAGAGATTAATCCAAATCATTAAGACCATGTCCTCTTACTTGAAATAATCAGAAGTAAATAAAGCCAAAAGGACTCAGAAAGAAAATACCCACATATAATGAAAAACATGAAATATATTCTGTAGCTCATAAAGCACACTCTAGAAACATATGAGTATTAGCAAATCCAGCTAGCTGTTAGTTATGTTTTGGCTTTAAAATTAGTTTTCCTCCATTGAGGACATAAATTGAGGGATGGGGAAGGTGAAGATGAGAGGAAGACTGGAATTCAATAAAATCTATTAGAAGGTAAGGAAGAGGTAAAAGGGAAAATCAGAGCTAAACTAGATCTCAGGGGCAAGGTGAGAGGATGAGAAACTCAGAGAACTAACAGGATGAAGGAAATCTTCACATATCCTGTGCAAACCAGGCCGGATGAGGAAGCTGAGGCAGGCACAAGAGAAGTAACTTATCCAAAAACACAGAGCTATTTAATGTCAATTTCAAGGGCTAATGAAACATCCATAACAACCTTGCTGTGTATTATTTTGATACAATTTCAATCCTCTTGTTTATAACTTCTGTGGTTTCAATCCACTTGTTTGCCGCAAAGACCAAATCAAGGAGTTGGTTTTAGGAGTAAAGCTGTTTTTCTATAAGAATGAAGTAAGAGAGACTAAAAAGCCTCTTGATGAAAGTGAAAAAGGAGAGTGAAAAAGTTGGCTTAAAGCTCAACATTCAGAAAACAAAGATCATGGCATCTGGTCACATCACCTTATGGGAAATAGAAGGGGAAACAGTGTCAGACTTTATTTTTTGGGCTCCAAAATCACTGCAGATGGTGACTGCAGCCATGAAATTAAAAGACGCTTACTCCTTGGAAGAAAAGTTATGACCAACCTAGACAGCGTATTGAAAAGCAGAGACATTACTTTGCAAACAAAGGTCCATTTAGTCAAGGCTATGGTTTTTCCAGTGGTCATGTATGGATGTGAGAGTTGGACTGTGAAGAAAGCTGAGCGTCGAAGAATTGATGATTTTGAACTGTGATGTTGGAGAAGACTCTTGAGAGTCCCTTGGACTGCAAGGAGATCCAACCAATCCATTGTGATGGAGATCAGCCCTGGGTGTTCTTTGGAGGGAATGATGCTGAAGCTGAGACTCCAGTACTTTGGCCCCCTCATGCGAAGAGTTGATTCATTGGAAAAGACTCTGATGCTGGGAGAGATTGGGGGCAGGAGGAAAAGGGGACAACAGAGGATGAGATGGCTGGATGGCATCACCGACTCGATGGATGTGAGTTTGAGTGAACTCCGGGAGTTGGTGATGGACAGGGAAGCCTGGCATGCTGCGATTCATGGGGTCGCAAAGAGTCGGACACAACTGAGTGACTGATCTGAACTGAACTGAAGCTGTGTTAGGATGTCACCATCTCATCTGTTCTTGATAAGCACTCAGTGCTCAGCTGCTGAGGGGCTGCCCTGGAGGCTTATCAATAAAAACATCTGTTGCTCATAACTAAGTCATGTCCAAGTCTCTGTGACACCATGGACTGCAGCGCACCAGGCTTCCCTGTCCTTCACTGTCTCCAGAGTTTTCTCAAACTCATGTCCATTGAGTCAGTGATGTCATCCAACCATCTCATCTTTGGTTTCCCCTTCTCTTCCTGCCTTCAATCTTTGCCAGCATCAGGGTCTTTTTCAATGAGTCAGCTCTTTGAATCAATTGGCCAAAGTATTGGAACTTCAGCTTCAGCATCAGTCTTTCCAATGAACATTCAGGGTTGATTTCCTTTAGGATTGACTGGTTTGATCTCCTTGCAGTCCAGGGACTCTCAAGAGTCTCCTCCAGCACCACAGTTGGAAAGCATCATTCTATGATGATCAGCCTTCTTTATGGTCCAACTCTTACATCTGTGCATGACTACTAGAAAAATAGTAGTCATAGTCATTGTTTGCTTTGACTATAACAGACATTTGTTGGCAAAGTGCTGTCACTGCTTTTTCATACACTGCCTAGGTTGGTCGTATAGCTTTTCTTCCAAGGGTCTTTTAATTTCAAGGCTATAGTCACCGTCCACAGTGATTTTGGAGCCCAAGAAAATAAAGTCTGTTATTATTTCCATTTTTTCCTCATCTATTTGCCGTAAAGTGATGGCACCAGATTTCGCAATCTTAGTTTTTTGAATGTTGAGTTTTAAGCCAGCTTTTTCACTGTCCTCAACATATGAGGCAATTAAATGGAGGAAACATTTACGCTATAAATACCCAGAGTTTGTAAGGACTACATGAGAGCTTCCTCTTGGCAAAGCCACCCTTTGCTGATCTAGTCTCTAAAGACCTAGTGCTTTAGCTCCTGTCTTAGTAAAGTCTGCCCTTTCATTGGCAGTGTCCAAAGCCATGCAGCATTCTGAGAAGAAGCCTACCTTGGCCCCCAACACCAACACACCCTTGTTCATGAGCAACCACTCTAACAACGTGGGAATTTTCATTCGAGTTTCACCACTGCTGGACAAACCTGATTGTGGTCGGTTAAGCCAACTCTCATAAAACATGTACGCCTCATATGAATTTGAACTTTATTTCTATCACCTCCCTTTTCCTAGAAACAACAGTGTAATTAATCTGTCATTTGTTTGGGGTATGTGATTTCTTTATTGGCTTATTGAGATGTTACCAAAACCACGTAACCTATAGTCACACACCTGGTCTCTGGACTTGAAGCTCAGTTTCTTCTCCTTTTTAAAATATTTATTTATTTTGGCTGCGCTAGGCCTTAGTTGTAGCACATGGGATCCTCCTTGCTGCATATGAGACCTTCTACTTGTGGGACTCGGACTTCTTAGTTGTGGTGTGAATGTGGGATCTAGTTCCCCAACCAGGGACTGAACTCCCTACATTGGGAGCACCGAGCCTTATCCACTGGACCACGAGGAGAGTCCCAAGGTTCAGGTTCTTGATGTCTTCTCTCAGAAGGAATTCAGTGAGAGACAGAGTGATAGGTAAGAAGTGGATTTATTTGGACAGAAACACACCCCTCACACAGAGTGTGGATCTATCTCAGAAAGCAGGAGGCCCAGTAACATGGGATGGTTAGTTTTTATGGGCTGGGAAATTCCACAGTTTAATGAGTGGGAAGATTATTCCAACTATTTTGGGGAAGGAGTGGGGATTTCCCGGAATTGAGCCACTGTCCACTTTTTGACCTTTTATGGTTGGCCCAGAACCGTGAAGGTGGTGTCACTTAGCTTATGCTAATGTATTACAATGAGCATACCATGAAGCCCAAGATCCACTGAAAATCAGATCTTCTGCCATCTTGGACCTAGTTGGTTCTTACCAATTTTTGTCATATCCTATGGGCTGTTATTCTTTTAAAGTTTGTGCCCTGCCCCTTCCCTCCTGTTTCATTACCCTATGTGCTGTTGGCTTGTGAAATTATTGTAATTCCTGCAGTGAACCTGTGTTCAATTAACTTTTGGCAGAGACCATTTCAGTCTGAGCATAATTTACTGTTCCCTGAAGCAAAACGAGTATCAACAGATAGAGTTAGCAAAAACTGATTCACAGCTTATAAACAAGACCTGAGCTTAGCTCGCAACCTTCCAGCAATTTTTCTTTACGCAAAATTCTTCCACCCAAGTACTAAGGGAACGTAATAATGAACTTTCAAGAAAAAGAAGGGAGACAGAGAGAAAAAAACTCACATAAACAAGCACATAACCATGGTGATAAGAAGCAAGCCAAGGTCTTTGATCATTCTCCATTCTGTTTCCACAGATACACCAAAGATTAGGAGCGAGGAAAAGGAAAAGGAATAGAAGAACAGCCAGGACTGCGGGCTTGCTTAGTCCAGGGTCCTGGGCCAAGAAGGATGTCATCTTCCTAACTGGCCCCAGCCCACAAGGCCCAGGCTACACGCTGCAATGTTCATATTCACTGAAAGTGAAACAAGCAAGCTTCTGTGGAATAAGAAGCGGAAGAAGAAAAAAAGATGAGAGAGACTCCAGGAGAAGAGAACATCAGAGTGAGGACTGGATGATTCCCTGAAAAAGCAACCAAGATTTAAAATGCATGTGGCCTGAAACAGGAAATTACATTTAAATAGGCAAAGCCTCTGAATGTTGTCAGCCACATGCACTGCTCCTGAGTCACTAGGAAACAAACCTGGAACAGACAGTGGAGAGCAGAGAAGACCATCCCCTGCTCCCACAGATTATACCGTTCACTGCTCGTGCTGCAAGCCACTGGGGAAAAATTGGTACCTCATTGTGATTTTCACTTCTCAGGCCTCACCTGCCAGGTTCTTTGCCCCTGAACCTTGGCTCAGAGGTTCAGAAACCTCCACAAGTACTCCAAGAGAGATTCGCAATTCTTCCTTTAGATTTTGTACAGTGACAGAGTACACCCACCTGTTCAGGGAATCTGGGCAGTCAGAGTGGCCCTGGCCTCCTTTTCCAACTATCTAACCAATCCACTCATTTCATCTCTCCCCTTGTTCCTTCAGCTGTTCCATTATTTTAATAATAAATTCATTGAATGAGCATGATTCACCTTTATAATAAGGGGTAAATTATTTTCTAAAGAAAATATAAACACTGCCATCCTTGTTCTGACATGCATATTAACTCGTTCAACAAATATATATTGAGTGTCAGACATTGTTCTAAGTATAATAGTAGTAGAACATGAAATAGGCTTACTTCCTGGCATCATGGTGAAGAAAGACAGCAATAAATAAATAAGTAAATATAAGTAAGCTAGATAGAATTAGTGGTATGGAAAAAATCATCAAGGAAGGTTTATGGATAGTGCAGGTGTGGCAGGTCTGGGTAAGTTAGTCAGTGGATATGCTATTTTGCATAAAGGTTCTGAGAAGAGCTGTCTGAGAAAGGCTTCAACAAAGTGTGGGAGGGAGACATGTGCTCTCTGGAGAGGTTTACAGGCTGCAGGAAGAGTAAATGCCAAGGCCCTGAGGTGATATAATAACTAAACCATTAATATTGGCAACCCTCTATAGTTTGGTTCAATAACAAGTCCAACTTCACAAAATAATAGTCATTCCCAAGTCTGGAAGCAGGGTGACATAACATGGAACAGACTGATTCAAAGTTGGGAAAGTAGGACATCAAGGTTGAATGTTGTCACCCTGCTTATGTAACTTACATGCAAGGTACATCATGAGAAATGCTGGGCTGGATGAAGCAAAAACTGGAATCAAGATTGCTGGGAGAAATCAATAACCTCAGATACGCAGATGACATCACCCTTATGGAAGAAAGAGAAGAAGAACTAAAGAGCCTCTTGATAAAGGTGAAAGAGGAGAGTGAAAAAGCTGGCTTAAAAGTCAAAATTCAAAAAACGAAGATTGTGGCATCTGGTCCCATCATTTCATGGCAAATAGATGGGGAAATGATGGAAACAGTGAGAGACTTTATTTTGGGGGGCTCCAAAATCACTGCAATTGGTGACTGCAGCCATAAAATTAAAAGACACTTGCACCTTGGAAAAAAAGCTATGACAAACCTAGACAGTGTATTAAAAAGAAAAGACATTACTTTGCCAGCAAAGGTCAATCTGGTCAAACCTATGGTTTTTCCAGCAGTCATGTATGGATGTGAGCTGGACCATAAAGAAGGCTGAGTGTTAAAGAATTGATGCTTTTGAACTGTGGTGTTGGAGAAGACTTTTAAGAGTCCCTTGGACTGCAAGATCAAAGCAGTCAATCCTAAAGGAAATCAATCCTGAATATTCATTAGAAGGACTGATACTGAAGCTGAAAGTCCAATACTTTGGCCACCTGATGTGAAGAACTGACTCATTAGAAAAGACCCTGATGGTGGGAAAGATTGAAGGCAGGAGGAGAAGGGGATGAGAGAGGATGAGATGGTTGGATGGCATCAGCAACTCAATGGACATGAGTTTGAGCAAACTCCAGGAGATGGTGAAGGACGGGGAAGCCTAGCGTGCTGCAGTCCATGGGATCACAAAGAGTCAGACAAGACTGTATGACTGAACAACAACAACCATTCATCATTTTTTTCTCCAATAAATATTTATCAGGCACTTATGTGCAAACTTGAGAAGAAAAAGTAATCCCTCCTCTTACCCTCTCCCATCCCCACTGGTGAGGAAAAAAGGGAAGGGAAGAGCATAGGACCCTAGGCCTTGATTTTGCAATCTAGTTTAGGAGGCAGATTCGTATCAAAGCAAGATAAGGAAAGAACAATGCTGAGAGTTCAGAAGGCAAGTGATTAGAATCAGGGTTTGAGAAATTTGTATTACTGACAGTAGCATTTGGTATGCATGTTGACAACTGGGAAATTAGAGGAGGTAAATAGCACTCTGAGCTTGAGGTTCATCCTGTGTTCATGTCAAACCACTAAGAAAAGACAAACAAGTAGCCTCTGGGTGGGAGGTGGCTGGCTGGCCAGAGACACTTTATCTGAAGGGATATACTGGAAGGATAAGTCCTAACTTTTCCTTGAGGCCATCGGACAGGAATTCTTTATGTAATTGCTCCCATTTATACAGAAAGGAAAGATTTGGTTCTGGTTCTTCTGTCCGTAATAATGAAATGAGATTTCTATTATCACCACTGTCAGATCCACCCTCTCCCCACAGATTCTTGCTCATCAGTCTTTTACTGAGTACCTAGTAATGCCTCACAGGCTGCTGAACAATGCTCAGAAAAAGAAGAAAATTGCTTAAGTTCTTCCTGTCAAGATTTCAGAGGCTTATAAAAGAGAGGCCTAACAAAGAAATAATGGCACCTAGATACAGCTAGTGAGAATGCAGGTCTAAATAAAATCCAAGGAGATGGAGTGTAAAAGTTCAGTAACTGTGGCATTGGGGGAAGGAAGATCTTGAGAAGAACCTGGTCTGAGACCCTTCAGAGACAGGGGATTTGCCAGTAAGGGGTAGAATAAACGTTGGAGACTGATGGAAGGAACACATGAAACAGATTAAAGGCCAAGTGGGTTTAAAACAAAATGGTTCTCCGCCTATGTTTTCCTCAAGAGTTTAATGGTGTCCAGTCTTCCATTCAGGTCTTTAATCCATTTTGAGTTTATTTTTGTGTATGGTGTTAGAGAATGTTCTAATTTCATTCTTTTACAGGTAGGTGTCCAGTTTTCCCAGCACCATTTATTGAAGACACTGTCTTTTCTCCATTATATAGGTTATAGATTAGGTGCCATAGCTGTGTGGGTTTATATCTGGGTTTTGTATCCTGTTTCATTGATCTGTATTTCTGTTGTTGTGCCAGTACCATACTGTCTTGATTACTGTAGCTTCGTAGTATAAAACCAGAAAGGCTGAATCCTCCAGCTCCATTTTTCTTTCTCAAGATTGCTTTGGCTATTCAAGGTCTTTTGTGTTTCCATACAAACAGTAAAATTATTTTCTTCTAGTTTTGTAAAAAATGACATTTGTTTGACCTGCCTCCTAGAGTCATGAAAATAAAAACAAAAATAAGCAAATAGGATCTAGTGAAGTGAAGTAAAAGTTGCTCAGTCATGTCCAACTCTTTGCAAGTCCATGGAATTCTCCAGGCCAGAATACTGGAGTGGGTAGCCTTTCCCTTCTCCAGGAGATCTTTCCAACCCAGGGATTGAACCCAGGTCTCCCACATTGCAGGCAGATTCTTTACCAGCTGAGCCACAAGGGAAGCCCAAATAGGACCTAACTAAATTTAAAAGCTTTTGCACAGCAAAGTAAACCATAAATAAGAAGAAAAGACAACCTCAAAATGGGGGAAATATTGGTAAAATGAAGCAACTGACAATGGATTAATTCCTAAAACGTACAAGTTACTCATGCAGCTCAATTAAAAGAAAAAAAGAAAAAAAAAGAACAACCCCGTGAACAGCAAGGAGATCAAACCTTTCAATCTTAAAGAAATCAACCCTGAATATTCATTGGAAGGACTGATGCTGAAACTGAGGCCCAAATGTTTGGCCACCTGATGCAAAGAGCCAACTCATTGGAAAAGACCCTGATGCTGGAAAAGATTGAGGGCAGGAGGAGAAGGGGACGACAGAGGATGAGATGGTTGGATGGCATCACTGACTCAATGGACATGAGTTTGAGCATGCTCTGGGAGATGGTGAAGCATAGGGAAGCCTGGTGTGCTGCATTCCATGGGGTCGCAAGCAGACACAACTGAGCAACTGAACTGAACTGAATCAAAAAAATAGGCAGAAGACCTAATAGACATTTCTCCAAAAAAGACATATGGATGACCAAGAAACACATGAAAAGATATTCAGCAACACTAAATGTTAGAGAAATGCAAATCAAACCTACAATGAGGTATCACCTCACATGGTCAGAATGGCCATCATCCAAAAAAAAAAAAAATCTATCAACAATAAATGCTGGAGAGGGGGTAGAGGAAAGGAAACCTTCATGCCCTGCTGCTGCTGCTGCTGCTGATGCATCACTTCAGTCATGTCCAACTCTGTGCCCACCAGGAACAGGCATAGACAGCAGCCCACCAGGCTCCCCCATCCCTGGGATTCTCCAGGCAAGAACATTGGAGTGGGTTCCCATTTCCTTCTCCAATGCATGAAAGTGAAAATGAAAGTGAAGTCACTCAGTCATGTCCGACTCGTAGTGACCCATGGACTGCAGCCCACTAGGCTCCTCCATCCATGGGATTTTCCAGGCAAGAGTACTGGAGTGGGTTGCCGTTGCCTTCTCTGAACATGCCCTGTTGATGGGAGTGTAAATTGAGAAAACTATGGATAACAGTATGGAAGTTCCTTAAAAACTAAAAATAGAACTACCATATGACCCAGCAATCCCACTAATGGGCACATACCCAGAGAAAACCATAATTCAAAAAGATACATGTGCTGCAATGGTCATGTAGCACTATTTACAATAGCCAGGACATGAATGTCCATCAACAGAGAAATGGGTAAAGAAAATGTAGTACATATGTACAATGGAATATTATTCTGCCATAAAAAGGGACAAAATGTCATTTGTAGAAACACAGATGGACCTAGAGACTGTCATACAGAGTGAAGAAAGTCAGAAAGAGAAAAACAAATATCATATATTAGTGTATGCATGTGGAAACTAGAAAATGATATAGGTGATCCTATTTACAAAGCAGAAATATAGACACAGACATAGAGAACAAATATATGTATACCAAAGGCAGATAGGGTGATGGGAGGAAATGGGAGTTTGGATTTGACATATATACACTATTGACATGTGTTCAGTTCATTTCAGTCTCTCAGTCATGTCCGACTCTTTGTGACCCCATGAACCACAGCACACCAGGCCTCCCTCTCCCAACTCCCGGAGTGAACCCTATTTCATGTCCATTGGGTCAGTGATGCCTTCCAACCGTCTCATCCTCTGTTGTTCCCTTATCCTCCTGCCCTCAACCTTTCCCCAAATCAGGGTCTTTTCAAATGAGTCAGCTCTTCGCATCAGGTAGCCAAGGTATTAGAGCTTCAGCTTCCACATCAGTCCTTCCAAAGAACACCCAGGACTGATCTCCTAAAGGATGGACTGGTTGGATCTCCTTGCAGTCCAAGGGACTCTCAAGAGTCTTCTCCAACACCACAGTTCCAACGCATCAATTCTTCAGCACTCAGCCTTCTTCATACTCCAATTCTGACATCCACTCATGACCACTGGAAAAATCATAAGCCTTGACTAGACAGACGTTTGTTGGCAAAGTAATGTCTCTGCTTTTCAATATGCTGTCTAGGTTGGTAATAACTTTCCTTCCAAGAAGTAAGCGTCTTTTAATTTCATGGCTGCAGTCACCATCTGCAGTGATTTTGGAGCCCAAAAAACTAAAGTCAGCCACTGTTTCCACTGTTTCCCCATCTATTTGCCATGAAGTGATGGGACCAGATGCCACAATCTTAGTTTTCTGAATGTTGAGCTTTAAGCCAACTTTTTCACTCTCCTCTTTCACTTTCATCAAGAGGCTCTTTAGTTCTTCTTCACTTTTTGCCATAAGGATGGTGTCATCTGCATATCTGAGGTTATTGATATTTCTCCCGGCAATCTTGATTCCAGCTTGTGCTTCCTTCCTCCAGCCAAGCATTTCTCATGATGTACTCTGCACATAAGTTAAATAGGCAGGGTGACAATATACAACCTTGATGTACTCCTTTTCGTATTTGGAACCAGTCATTGTTCCATGCCTGGTTCTAACTGTTGCTTCCTGACCTGCATACAGATTTCTCAAGAGGCAGGTCAAGTGGTCTGGTATTCCCATCTCTTTAAGAATTTTTCACAGTTTGGTGTGATCCACACAGTCAAAGGCTTTGGCATAATTAATAAAGCAGAAGTAGATGTTTTTCTGGAACTCTCTTGCTTTTTCGATGATCCAGCGGATGTTGGCAATTTGATCTCTGGTTCCTCTGCCTTTTCTAAAACCAGCTTGAACATCTGGAAGTTCATGGTTCACATATTGCTGAAGCCTGGCTTGGAGAATTTTAAGCATTACTTACTAGCGTGTGAGATGAGTGCAATTGTGTAGTAGTTTGAACTTTCTTTGGAATTGGAATGAAAACTGACCTTTTCTAGTCCTGTGGCCACTGCTGAGTTTTCCAAATTTGCTGGCATTCTGAGTGCAGCACTTTCACAGCATCATCTTTTAGGATTCAAATTAGCTCAATTGGAATTCCATCACCTCCACTAGCTTTGTTCGTAGTGATGCCTCCTAAAGCCCACTTGACTTCACATTCCAGGATGTCTGGTTCTAGGTGAGTGATCACACCATCATGATTATCTGGATCATGAAGATCTTTTTTGTACAGTTCTTCTGTGCATTCTTTCCACTTAATATCTTTTGCTTCTGTCAGGTCCATACCATTTCTGTCCTTTATTGAGTGAGCCCATCTTTGCATGAAATGTTCCCTTGGTATCTCTAATTTTTCTTGATTACACATATTGATATATGTGTAAAAATAGGTAACTAAAGAGAACCTGCTGTATAGTACAGGAAACTCTGCTTAATGCACTGTGGTGACGTGAATGGGAAGGAAAAACAAAAGGGAATGGATATGTGTATATGTATGGCTGATTCATTTTGCTTTTAGAAACTAACACAGCATTGTACAGCAATTATACTCAAATAAAAATTAATTTTTTTAAGAAAAGTAATGTGTTTGGTGAGTCAAGATCACACATTTTAAGACTGGAGATTTACTGGGAAGCCAGAGAGAGATTAAGGGCCCTGAGAGTCCTATTAGGAAGCCTGGGTTCCACCCTGTAACTCAGTCGGCAAATACTCCTTGTTTCAAATCCACAGGGTGACCTGCTGAAAATAGGAATTTCTGAGCCCTACTTCAGAGTGTCGAACCAAGAAATCTACAGGCTGTTTCTAACAGCCTCCTCAAGTGATTCTTTTCTATACAAATTTTTCTAATATAACTGTGTTGATTTACTTATTTATTTTTCCTGTGCTGGGTCCTCACTCCTGCACAGGCTTTTCTCTAGTGGTGGTATGCAAGCTTCTCATTGTGATGGCTTCTCTTGTTGTGCAGCATAGGCTCTAGGGTGCACAGACTTCAGTAGTTGCAGCTGCACTTGAGTTCAGTAGTTGCAGCTCCCAGGCTCTGGAGCACAGGCTCAGTAGTTGTGTCTCATGGACTCAACTTCATGTGGGGTCCTCCTGGACCAGGGATTGAACCCGTGTCTCTTGCATTAGCAGGCAGATTCGTTATCACTGAGCCACTAGGGAAGCCCCTCCACAGATGATTCTTTAGTAAAGTCTGATAACAAAGGCAAGAGCAAGGGGATCTTTGAAAAAATTTAACCATGGGAGAAAAGTAAAAAAATTGACATGTATAAACATTGTATATGTACATACTATACATGGGTGTGTGTGTGTGTATTATAACTAACCTTTGTACTAGTTTAAAACTATTTTCCATGGGTGGGCATCTCATTTTCCCCATTAGCAGAGAAAGACCATACTTACCCCAACATGCACTATCAACTATTACTCCTTCTCTGACCACAGCCAACAGAGCTTCATAGAGGCAGGAGTCCCCAAGCAGGGGAAAGGCCGCACCTAAGACCCAGGCTCATCCCGAGATCCACGCTGGCTGCAGCATCTTCAGCACTGCATCCAGTGTTCCAGTGTTGAAAGGCTACTACCTGATCTGCTATGAGTCTGATAAATCTAATCATGCACTCCCCCTCCTTAATGGCTTTCTACTGTCCACAGGAATAGGGCCAAATGCCAGGGTAACACATAAAAACCCGTCTCAGTCTATTCCTATCCACTTTTCCTAATTTATTTCTTACCAAAATCACGGGTTCACTTGAGGGACCAACCACATGGAACCACTTATCATTCCCAAGTATGTGATGTATATTTCCATCTCTTTATCTTTGCACATGGGGCTCCCCTGATGGCTCAGTGGTGAAGAATCTGCCGGCCAAGCAGGAGAAGTGCAAGTTTGATCCCTGGGTTGGGAAGATCACCTGGAGAAGGAAATGTATTCCAGTCCAGTATTTTTGCCTGGGAAATCCCATGGACACAGGAGCCTGGTGGGCTATAGTCCATGGGATCAGACATGACTTAGTGACTAAACAACAATCTTTTCACATGCTATATTTTCTGTGAAATACTGACTATCCTGACTCCACACTTGTCTCTGCCTAGGAAACTCTTACTCATGTTTCAAGATACAGCTTAGATGTTATATTCTCAGTGAAGTCTTCCTTGATTCCCTCTGAGAGAAATACTTAAGAACTGTGGTTTTTAAAAGCCCATAATGCAGAGTTTACCATCTTAGGCTGATTTACCATCCAGTGGCTAAGAATCTGCACTCCCAATGCAGGGGGCCCAGGATCGATCCCTGATCCGGAAACTAGATCCTGCATGCCGCAACTAAGACTTGGCTCAGCCAAGTAAATTTAAAAAAAAAAAAATTTAGTTTTTTTTATTTACCATCTTATCCATTTTCTTTGTTTTTCAAGGAGTGCTTAATTACAAAGTAGATAACATATGTTTATCTAGCGTGTGTTTTTACTGTGATCTTATTTGCATTTTCCAAAGATAATTCTTGTGGCAGTGCAAAGGATGGTTTGGAAAAGGAACCAGAGGAGCAGACTCTCTCATCTAGACATTAAAACAAGGACATTCACTGAGAAACACAGGATGCACAGGGTCGGGGCTGGCGTTGGTGGACACACTGTGTGCTGATGGTGTCACTCTAAGATCCGGGTCTTTTCTACCACCATCAGCTGCTTTCCCAGGTCACTTGGCCTGAAAATGGCTGCCCTGGAATGGCCCACAGAGCAATCATCTCTTTCCAGGGGGAATCACTGAGTGATTAGGACAGTTCTGGACTATGCCAGTTCCAGAGAAAGCAGAGGACTGTATTGCTAAAAGGCATCTTAGAATGCATCTAATCCAGTGCTTACTTGAGGAAATTTAGGTCCAGAGAAGTAGTAAATCACCCAAGGCCAAGACAGCTAATCACTGAAGTCAGGACTCAAACCTACCCCAGGACTCTGGGGTTCCTAGTCTGTCACACCGCAGAATAAAGACAGAACCAAAACTCCAAGTCCCTGTTTCCCACTTCTGCTGGCTTTCTCTGACTGAGTCACACCAAAATTCATTAACAGTGATGTGTGTAAGATCCCCTGTGGATCCTGTTGGGTATGTTGCTGTCACAGTGGTTGAGATGCCGCACCAAGCTGTGACATGCACAAACGAAATACAGTTCTTCCCTGTGGGCATCCACTCATTTGCAGTTCTGGCAGGACTCCACTTGGTTCTTTTCTGCAGAACATGAAAGTGAAAGTGAAGTCTCTCAGTCGTGTCCGACTCTTTGCGACCCCATGGACTGTAGCCCACCAGGCTCCTCTGTCCATGGGACTTTCCAGGCAATAGTACTGGAGTGGATTGCCATTTCCTTCTCCAGTGGATCTTCCCGACCCAGGGATGGAACCCCCATTGTAGACAGACGCTGTACCGTCTGAGCCACCAGGAAAGAGGAGGCCCAAAACTGTGTGGACAAGCCTTGGTGAATGCACAGCACCAATCATGGTGGGAGAAAACGAGGTAGCAAGAGGAAAAAAAAATGAGTGTGTGATTTTCAGAGCAGCTGACTTGGAGAAAGGAAATTCAGTAGCAGACAAGTGTGATGGTGATTTAAACCCTAAAACAAATGGGATGTGGCCTTTCTGACACAGAATTAGGTAGACAGCTAATGTGGAGTTTGAGATGCGATAGTCCTGACCAAAATCACATTCTTATCACAACTCCAAAGTTGCCAAAATTTACAAACATGATAGTTTTTTGTATGATAAACCATTATCCCTAGAATCTCTGACCTTTCCTTGCCATCCCTATTGAATTGATGTGCTATGTTAGTTAATTCATTAATATTAATTATTGTTTTGCTTGGTAATAAGTGGATGCTGTGTGTTTAAGATGAATGATCATAAGTACAAAGATTGTTTTAAGCATTTTAGCACAAACTTTATCTCCCTTGATTCGCAAATCAGCCCTTATACATAGAATACATCTTCATTTTAGGATGAGAAGACAAGGCTCAGAGAGGTTAGGGGGAAAACCGCAAGTCACACAGTCAGGAAATGGCAAAACTGTGAGCTTAATCTATGTCTTCTGATCTTTTTCTTTTAACTAAGTTTATTTTAATTTTTAACTGAAGGATAATTGCTTTACAGAATTGTGTTTTGTTTCTGCCAAATATCTACATGAATCAACCATAGGTATACCTATGTCCCCTCCCTCTTGAACATCCTCTTCTGGCCTCAAATACCATATTCTTTCCCCTACGTCTGCTCTGTGTACCAGTAGAACTCTCTAAAACAAACAGAGCTCACATCTCAAAAAAAGAGACTAATACAAGACATAATAGAGTAGGAGATAAATAACAAATCCAGATTTAAAATACTTCTCAGAAAATAACTTGCATCAGTAACTGCCTTAATGTGCCTGTGGATTAAGCACTATATCTAGGAAATCCAAACCCATGGCTCTATTTTCTAAAAAAAATGTTTTTTTTTTAATGAATTAGTTTCAGGTGTACGACAGAGTGAATTATTTTTATTCATTGAGAAATGACCACCACTATGAGTCTATTTACCTCCTATCACCACACCACCCAAAGTTATTACCGTATTATTGACTATTCCCTATGCCATTCTTTGCGTCCCTGTGATAGTTATCTTATAACTGGAAATGTGTACCTCTTAATCCTTTCATCTGTTTCATTCATTCCTCTCCCCTCTTTCCCCATGGTGACCATCTGTTTGTTTTCTGTACCTTTGAGTCTCTTTCTGTTTTATTGCATTTGTTTATTTGTTTTGTTTTGTAGATTCCACATATAAGTGAAATCATATTTCTCTGACTTGTTTCACTTAACATATATCCTCTAGGTTGATCCATATTGTTACAAATGGCAAGAATTTTTTTTATGGCTGAGTAATAGTTATCTATCTATATGTATTAATATAATAAGGCTTCCTGGGTGGCTCAGTAGTAAAGAATTTACCTGCCAATGCAGAAGACACGAGAGACGAGAGTTTGATCCCTGGGCGGGGAAGATCCCCTGGAGGAAGAAATGATAACCCACTCCAGTATTCTTGCCTGGAAAATTCCATAGACAGAGAGGACTGGCAGGCCACAGTTCATGGGATTGCAAAGAGTCGGACACAATGGAGTGACTGAGTGCACACACACACACATATATATGTGTGTGTATATATTATATCTTTATCAATCTGTCAATGGGCACTTAGACCGCTTCCATATCTTGACTATTATGGATGACGCTGCAATGAACATTGGACTGCATATATGTTTCTGAATTAGTCTTTTTGTTTCTTCCCGATAAATACCCAAAACTGGAACTGCTGAATCATATGTAATTCTATTTTTAGTTTCTTTAGGAACCTCCATATTGTTTTCCATAGTTGCTGCTGTGTTCACATTCCCACTAACAGTGCACAAGGATTCCCTTTTCTCTATATCCTCACCAACACTTGTTGTTTTTTGTGTTTCCAATGATGGCCATTCTGACAGGTTTGAAGTCATGTTGCAGTTGTGACTTGCATTTTCGTGATGATTAGTGATGTTGAACATATTTTCATGTGCTTGTTGACTGTGAGTGAAGTGAAAGTCGCTCAGTCATGTCCGACTCTTTGTGACCCCATGGACTATGCAGTCCACGGAATTCAGAATACTGGGATGGGTAGCCTTTCCCTTCTTCAGGGGATCTTCCCAACCCAGGGATCAAAGTCAGATCTCCTGCATTGCAGGTGGATTCTTTACCTGCTGAGCCACAAAGGAAGCCCCTGTTGACTGTGGCTCCATACATTACGATATACCACTCATCATCCATTGTTTCATAGGTATCTCCCAGGAAACATTGGCAGAGGTGTTTTTTTTTTTTTCCTAATATTTAAATGACTTCAGCAGGTATGTTTCTCTAAATACTCAAAAAATTCCATCCATCCTTTGCATCTTTTTTCTATTCTGTTGGTTTTCATACTAACTAGATAAACTCCAACTAAAAATAAAAGAAACGAAAAGCTTGGTTTGCACTCATTCTTTAGAAAAGAATGAGATAACTCTCTGAGAATGACACACTTCGGACTTCATTGCCCGAAGGAAGCACAGCATCGACAGGACACTGTGTTAAAGTGCAGAGTCTGCTTCTATGGGGTTGGGGTGGGGCCCGAGGCTCTGCATTTTAACAGACCTTACATTTGGAGCAGCAAAACCCTGGAAAACACCTGAGTGTTCAGGGTTACATATATTGACAAATGCCGGCTTTTCTCAGTTACCAATAAAATAAATTTTTAATCACGCAGGGCTTCTCTGTTGGCTCAGTGACAAAGAATCTGCCTCCATTGTGAGAGACCCCGGCTCGATCCCTGGGTCAGGAAGATCCCCTGGAGAAGGGACTGGCAACCCTGTCCAGTATTCTTGCCCAGAAAAATCCTATGAGAGAGGAGCCTGGTGGGCTAAGCAAAGAGTCAGAAAAGACTGAGTGACTAACACACAACACAACAGTTAATCAGGTAAAGTCCAGTTGCTTGCCCACCACCATAAAAGACATACATAACTACCTAGATTAAGTCCTAGTAGCAGCTCAAAGCCAGGGGCAAAGTTCAGATACTTATGACGTTTTAAGGGTTTTGTTTAAGGTGAGTCTTTCAATATGAAGACTTGATAACAATTTGCAAAGATTATGAAATAGTAATAATTAAAGATTGGTGGGCGGCAAAGTTTTCCAGAGGGTCCTGGGGAGTAAACAGCTGTTTGATGCCACCTACTGGGAAGAAGTCTGATTTTGCAGGAGTTTCCTAGAACAGCAAAGACTTGGTGAAAACAATAATAAATAATACATAGTAAATAATACAAGGAGAAGGGGATGACAGAGGATGAGATGGTTGGATGACATCACCAACACGATGGACATGAGTTTGAGTAAGCTCCGGGAGTTGGTGATGGACAGGGAAGCCTGGCGTGCTGCAGTCCATGGGGTCGCAAAGAGTTGGATACGACTGAGCGACTGAACTGAACTGAACTGAATGATAAACTGTGTGGGTATAAGTGGTTTTGGTTTCTAATAGAGATGTGCACTTGGTATATTATGATACACAGTATCCACAGTTTCCTGCAAGCAGTCAGGCGGGGCCTAAAGGAGGAACTCCACGTATCAGAGAGAGCCACCTTCTGGCTCTTACAGGCTTATAAAAACAATCTACGACAGCAATGATTGATTTTAACAGAATGACTAGGCTGCCACCTATTGATATATTTTTAAACTTTTCAAATGTTTTACAGAAAGCTTGCTTTCAGGTAAGACACATATGTGTGTGTGCTCAGTCGTGTCCGACTCTTTGTGACTCCATGGACTGTAGCCCACCAGGCTCCTCTGTCCAGGGGATCTTCCAGGAAAGAATACCGGAGTGGGTTGCCATTTCCTGCTCCAATCGTTGCCACTGCTGACCTGAATCAGCCCCAGTCACCCCAGTGGAGGCAGAGTATGGTCAGCCCTCCACAGTCTGCCCATGCCTTGGTGACTCTCACTGTGAAGGGCAACTGGCCCCTTTGACTTCAACAACAGAGTTGTTTGTTTGTTTGTTTGTTTGGAGTACCTTTGTTTTATAATGTTTGTGTTAGTTTCTGTTGTTCAGCAAAGTGAATCAGTTATACAAATACATATAAACAACAAAGTGCTAATTAGGGGATCTGTTTGGCTAGAGTAACAAAGACTAAATTTAATGATGTCTTAAACAAGGCTGATATTTCTTTCTCCCTCATAAAAGTCCATGTTGTTCCCTTTATGAAGTCAACCAGCCCTGGCCCAGGGCTCCCTCTGTATTTTCACTTTGTAATCTCCCACAAATAGTTTCCATTTCATGGTCCAAAATGCTGCTCCAGTTCCCATCGCTTTTCCATTCCAGTTGAAGGAGAAAGGCAGGGCTTCCTTTTGTGTGAATAAAATAAACTGTTCTCATTTTTAAATCCCAAATATCCAGGCTGGAAGTATTTCTCATCTTTCCCTACTTCTTTTTCCTCACCATATAAAATATAGCTGTGGTCTCCATGAAACACTATAGGCATACATGAATAGATTTTAGCCATATGAAGAGCAATTAGCATATAATCTGTCCCAGTAATGTTTTGAGGAGAATAGGAGAATATAAAATTTCTGCGCTCTGATCAATTTTATTCATCAATTTTTAAAATAAATTTAATTTATTTTTGGCTACACTGGGTCTTCATTGCCTTGCATGGGCTTTCTCTAGTTGCAATGCTTTGTGTGGGCTTTCTCTAGTTGCAGTGAGCAAGGGCTACTCTGTTGCAGTGTGTGGGCTTCTCACTATGGGGGCTTCTCTTGGTGAGGAGCACAGGCTATGGTGCATGAGCTTCAGTAGTTGCAACACAAGGACTCAGTAGTACTGGTGCATGGGCTTAGTTCTCCAAGGCATGTGGAATCTTCCTGGACCAGGAATCCAGCCCATGTCCCCTGCATTGGCAGTGAATTCTCATCTACTGTGCCACCAGGGAAGCCTGTATTCATCAATTTTTAAAGTCAAGTTTATTGAGTTCTAATATCTATATGGTAATATTTATCTTTTTAAAGTGTAGAGCTTGATGAGTTTTGACACTTGAATACAGTTGTTTCATCACCATCACAATGAAGATATAGAAAAACTGGGTCACTCCAAAGAGTTTTCTTATCTTCAAAGTCAATCCCCCCCCCAACTACCCACTCCTAACTGCTTCTCCCTTTAATCTGATTTCTTTTTTTATGGTTTTTCCTTTTCCAGAATGTCATACGAATTGAAACACATCATACTTGGTCTCTGTGTCTGACTGTTTTCACTTAACGAAATGCTCTCAAGGTTTATTGGCATTGTTGCAGTGATCTGTAGTTGTTGCTTTTTATTACTGAGTAGTGAGCCACTGTATGGATGCACTACAATTTGTTTATCCTTTGATCAGTGGACAGACATTTAGATTGTTCTGGATTTGAGGTTATTATGAAAGAATCTGCTATAAACATTTTCATGGGGGCCTTGATGTACACCTATCTTTTATTTCCCCTGGCAGTGGGGTTGACATGAACAGTTTTATACTTAACTTCCTTTTTCTTTTTATTTATTTTTTTTTTAATTTTTGGCTGCACTGGGTCTTTATTGCAATGTGTGGGCTTCTCATTGTGGTGCCTCTTTTTGCGGAGCGCAGGCTTCAGTATTTGCAAACTCAGTCTCGGTAGTTGAAGCGCACAGGCTTAGTTGCCCCACAGTGTGTGGAATCTTCCCAGATCAGGGATCAAACCCATGTCTCCTGCACTGGCAGGTGAATTCTCATCCACTGGCAACAGGAAACTTTTAAAGTAATAACAAAGCTGTTTTCCAGAGCAGCTCTCCCATTTCATATTCTGCCCAGAAACTCAGAACAGCTCCAGTTTTCTCCACTTCCTCAACAGTGCTTGGTATTGTCCACTTAGTATTAATCATTGTAGTGAGTGTCTCATTTAGTGAGTATGTAATGGATATCTCCTTGTGGCTTTAACTTTTACTTCCTTGATGACTAATAATGTTGAGTGTCTTTTCATGTACCTATTTATCACAGTTATTCAAGTGTCTGCTCACAATTTTTGCCCATTTTTTAACTGGATTGTCTGTCTTAGTATTGAGTTGTAACAGTTCTTCATATATCGTGGTTAAGTTCAGTTCAGTTCAGTTCAGTTGCTCAGTCATGTTCAACTCTTTGCGACCCCTGAATCGCAGCACTCCAGGCCTCCCTGTCCGTCACCAACTCCCAGAGTTCACTCAGACTCGCGTCCATCGATTCAGTGATGCCATCCAGCTATCTCATCCTCTGTCATCCCCTTCTTCTCATGCCCCCAATCCCTCCCAGCATCAGAGTCTTTTCCAATGAGTCAACTCTTCCCATGAGGTGGCCAAAGTACTGGAGTTTCAGCTTTAGCATCATTCCTTCCAAAGAAAAACCAGGGCTGATCTCCTTCAGAATGGACTGGTTGGATCTCCTTCCAGTCCAAGGGACTCTCAAGAGTCTTCTCCAACACCACACTTCAAAAGCATCAATTCTTCGGTGCTCAGCTTTCTTCACAGTCCAACTCTCACATCCATACATGACCACTGGAAAAACCATAGCCTTGACTAGACAGACCTTCGTGGGCAAAGTAATGTCTCTGCTTTTCAATATGCTATCTAGGTTGGTCATAACTTTTCTTCCAAACAGTAAGCGTCTTTTAATTTCATGGCTGCAATCACCATCTGCAGTGATTTTGGAGCCAAAAAAAAAAAAAGTCTGACACTGTGTCCACTGTTTCCCCATCTATTTTCCATGAAGTGATGAGACCAGATGCCATGATCTTTGTTTTCTGAATGTTGAGCTTTAAGCCAATTTTTTTCACTCTCCTCTTTCACTTTCATCAAGAGGCTCTTTAGTTCCTCTTCACTTTCTGCCATAAGAGTGGTGTCATCTGCATATCTGAGTATCCCTTTTTTTCATTTATGCTTTACAAATATATTCTCTCAGTCTCTAACTTATCTTTTAATTGTCTCAACAATGAAAGATGTTTATATTGATGAAGTTTAATTTATCTTTTTGTTTCTTTTGTAGTTTTTTTTATCATTTTTATCTTTTTTTCTTTTGTAGTTCGTGTTTTTTGTATCCTATTCAAGAAATCAAAGAAGGACTTATATTCCTTCCTCTTGTTGTTAAATAAAACAAAGCTATATTAACCAATATAGTATAATATTGACATAAATGTAAAAATATAGATCAAAGAAACAGAATAAAGTCCATTTGATGCTTGGTGTTATCACACCTAATATATTCATAATTGCTTAGATCTCATTAAGTAGTCAGTATTCACATTTCTCCCATTCTCTCAAAATATTTTTTCCACTGGTTTGTTTGAATTGCAATCAAAATAAAACCCTAAATTTGTAGCGAACTGATATATCTCCTAAGAATTTTTATCTATGCCCTCCCTTTTCATTGGTTTTTTTCCTTACTTCTTTATATCAGTAGAAGAAACTGATTATTTGTCATATAGAATTCCCCCAAAGTATAGCTTTTGCTAAGTTGCATCCCTGCAGTGCCATTTGATGCATTCTTCTGTTCCATTTGCTGTGAACTGGTACTTATATCAAGGGCCTTGATTAGATTCCAGGTCAATTTTGCTGTTGTTTTTCCACAAGACTATATCATAAGCAGCAGTGTGTTCTCACTTCAGGAGGCACTTAATATCTGTTCTCTGTTTCAATACTACCAGTCATTGAGAATCATAACACAGACCCTTATTCTCTTGCCAGTCCCTTCATTGTGCCCACTCACCAGACTAGCACGCAGTAATGAGCACCAGGCATATAGAAGGGAGCTGGAGACATGAAAATAGGTGACACATGGATTGGCCCAAGAAGTTTGCAATCAGCTAGGGAGAAAACCAGGGTGGGAGACATAGGAGAGCTATTATAGTGCCACATAAGTATTAAAATTGAAGAATCTCAATATAACTAGAAACCATAGAGGGAGGGCAGTCTTTACCTTGCAACTTATTAGCACAAGAAAGCCTTTGAATGATTTCACATTCATGATGTTTTCCAATAAATTAATAGGGCAAAAGAGCGCCAAGTGTGAGTGATAGTCACTCAGGCATCCCTGACTCTTTGCAACCCCATGTAAAGAATAACACAGTCTGAGGAGAGAAACCTTTGAAGGAAAGCTATGGCAAACCTATATAACATATTAAGAAACAGAGACATTATTTTACCAACAAAGGCCCCTCTAGTCAAAGCTATGTTTTTTCTAGTAGTCATGTATGGATGTGAGAGTTGGACCGTAAAGAACACTGAGCACTGAAGAATTGATGCTTTTGAACTGTGGTGTTGGAGAAGACTCTTGAGAGTCCCTTGGACTGCAAGGAGATCCAACCAGTCAATCTTAAATCAGTTCTGAATATTCATTGGAAGGACTGATGCTGAAGCTGAAACCCCAATACTTTGGCCACCTGATGAGAAAACTGACTCTTTGGAAAAGACCCTGATAGTGGGAAAAACTGAAGGCAGGAGGAGAAGGGGATGACAGAAGATGAGATGGTTGAGTGGGATCATCTACTGGATGGACATGATTTTGAGCAAGCTCTGGGAGTTGGTGATGGACAAGGAGGCCTGGAGGGCTACAGTCCATGGGGTCACAGAGTCAGACACGACTGAGCGACTAAACTGAACTGAACTGGTACACCCAGGATTTACTTCTTTTATAACTAGAATTTTGCACCTTTTGACCTGTTTTAACAATTTTACCCACCTACTACCACCATCACCTGGCAACCACCAATGTGTTCCCTGTTTCTATGAGTTTTGTTCTTAGATTCCACGTGTAAGTGAGACCATACAGTATTTGTTTCTGCCTGACTTACCTCACTTAGCATAGTGCCCTCAAGGTCCATCCAGCTATCAAAAATGGCAGCACTTCCATCCCTACCTTCTTTCTTGACCACATGCACCCTTCCACTTCCCAGATCCCTAGAAGTCCTTCCTTTCCATCTCAAAACTTCCCCCAATGTTTGCCCATATTTTCCTTCCCTTTTATCTTTTTAAGAACATCTTCAACTGCTTCCCTGGTGGTGCAGAGGGTAAAGCGTCTGCCTGAAATGTGGGAGACCTGGGTTCAATCCCTGGGTCAGGAAGATCTCCTGGAGAAGGAAATGGCAACCCACTCCAGTATTCTTGCCTGGAGAATCCCATGGACGGAGGAGCTTGGTGGGCTAGAGTCCATGGGTCGCAAAGAGTTGGACATGACTGAGCGACTTCACTTTCACTTTCAACTGCTTCTGGCTCTTTCCTCTCTTCAGCCCTCCATAATCTGAGCTTTTCACATATTCTTATTCTATCAAAAATATTCTTCAGAAAGCTCACTCTTGACCTTCCTAATCATTAGGAAGTAATTCAGCCAAAGTAGAATCTCTGTGCCCCTAGCAGCACAGGAAAAGGAAGAGATGAAACCTGAGATGAAAGAAGGAAAAGACTGACAGAGGCTTGGTCCATGGTTTCCCAAGTGAAGTCCATGGGCCACTTGCATCAGAAACACCTAGGAGCTGAGAAAAATGTATGGTCTTAGGGCCCACTCCAGACCAATGTATCTAGAATTTGGGATTCTTCCCAACCCAGGGATCGAAACCATGTCTCCAACATTGCAGGAAATTCTTTAGCAGCTAAGCTACCAGGGAAGCCCATAGAATTTGGGAACATTAATAAAATTTATTTTATTAAGTTTAATAAATTTTATTTTACTAAATTTAGTAAATTCTATTTTATTAAATTTAATAAATGTTACTTTATTAAATTTAACAAATTTTATTAAACTTATTTATTAAAACTAATAAATTTTATTTATTAAGTAAAATCAGTATTTTAATCATGTATTTTTGTTGATATTTACATAGAAAATCTGGGAAGCACTGGGCTACCTCATGAAGATTTGGTCAGAGGGTGAACACTCAAGCTGGCTTCACATCCATTTTATCATAGTTTGTTGTTGTTACTGTCTTTTGTTTTGAATACTTCCTTGTTAGGGGCATGAGAAGGTGTTCTAGGTTCATCTTGTACTTTCTCTACCTAGCCCAATTTGGCTAATACTTCAAGGAGTTCTGGTGTCTTTACTAGAAAATGGCTGTTAGAAGTGAATATCTGGACAGGAGATGAACTCTTTGCTATTGGGCTGTCACTGCTCTCAAGGCTTTTAAGTGTACAGAGCTAAGAAACACATATATTGTTATACACATATACACAAAATCATACACTTGATTGCATTCATATCTATATCTATACCTACCTAAACCAGTCAGTCCTACAGGAAATCAACTCTGAATATTCATTGGAAGGACTGATGCTGAAGCTGAGGTTCTAATACTTAGACTTCCCTCGTGGCTCAGACTATAAAGCGTCTGTCTACAATAGTAGACAGACTTAGGCCACCTAATGCGAAGAGCTGATTCACTGGAAAAGACCCTGATGCTGGGACAGATTCAAGACAAAACTAGAAGGGGACAGCAGAGGATGAGGTGGTTGGATGGCATCACTGACTCAAAGGACATCAGTTTGAGCAAGCTCTGGGAGATAATGAAGAAGAGGGAAGCCTGGAGTGCTACACTCCATGGGGTCGCAAAGAGTAAAATACGACTTAGAGACAGAACAACAATCTATTACTATCATCCATCAATATGTCTCATCTATCTATCTATCATCTATCAATCTCTATCATCTAACAGTCTCTATAATTCATCTATCTATTTATGTATCTACATGCTGAAAACTACGATTGACTGATAGGAAGATAAGAGAAAAGTTACAAGCACAATGGAAATTACAAGCACACAGAGAGAGGAAATTAGAATGATCCCAATTTCTTCTCTCTGTGTACTTGTAATTTCCATCTGAGACACTGAAAAAACTGGCTTCTAGTATATTTACCTGTTCTACCAGTCCCAGTATATGTAATTTTTCTCCCATTTTCCCTGCCAATCCCTCCTGTTCCAGCCCTGAACCCCCATTCCAGGCCATCCTCCCTTGGGGTGCCTTTAACTTCTCTGGGCCCAGACACCTCACATCAGGCCATACTCTTGCCCCTGCATGCACAGTCTTCACCGGGTTTAGGCTCGAAAACACAACTAGGCCACTGAATTTCCCCGTCCTCGACCATACTGCACATGGTTTAGGACTGAATTTTTTAGGAAGGGATGAGAAAGGAAGGTGAAGAGAAGTGAGAAGGACAAAAGAGAGAAAGGAGGAGGGGGAAGAAATAGGAAGGAGATGCAATACACTTAACAGGGAAGCAAAGTAGATAAGGGTGGGTTAGAGACAGCACTTAGGAATCATATTCCAAGTCAGGGATGATGACAGTTTTACAGGAGTATGGCAGCAAGGGAGAAGAGTCAATATGAGAGATATTTAGGAGGTAAAATGGACGGAATTGGACAACAGATTAAATACAAGGCCCAAGGGAAGGGAGATGTTCATATTAAGGATTATTCTGAGGTCTCTAACTTCATAATTATACGGATAATGATGCCCTTGCTAGGAAAAATGCTGGAAGAGGACCAAATTCTGCATATCAACACAATTTGTACTTCTCTTTTACAGCATTGATTCTATATAATAGAAGTAATATACAATGTAAGCAAATAATATATAATATAAGCATTGTACTTCCATTATATATACATGTAAAATTTTGAAATCAAGGCTTTTTAAAAATAATTTCTTTATTTTTGGCTGTGCTAGGCCTTCATTGCTACATGGGCTCTTCTCTTCATTGCAATGCATGGGTTTCTTGCAGTGGCTTCTCTTATTGCAGAGCACAGGCTCTTTGGCATTTGGGCTTCAGTAGTTGCAACTGATGGGCTTCAATAGTTGCAGCACATGGGCTTCAGTAGTTGGAATGCATGGGCTCAGTAGTTGAGGTTCCTGGGCTCTAGAGGACAGGCTTAATAATTGTGGCATACAGGCTTAATTGCTCCACAGCATGTGGGATCTTCCTGGCTCACGGATCGAACCCATCTCTCCTGCATTGGCAGGCATATTCTTTAACATTGAGCCACCAGGGAAGCACTGAAATCAAGGCATTCCAAAGTTTCACAAACTAAGGCCCACAGGTCAAATGAATCATGGCCCACAAGCTAACAAAAACGGACATACAACAAAGACTATATGAGATTTGCCAGTCTAAAATATTTACTCTGTGGAACTCCTAATTCCAGGGAACATTAACGGACAGGAGCTTATTAAACGCCTCCACACCTACACTGAAACCATGCACCACCCAAGGGCCAATAAGTTCCAGAGCAAGACATACTATGCAAATTCTCCAGCAACACAGGAACATAGCCCTGAGCTTCAATATACAGGCTGCCCAAAGTCACTCCAAACTCACTGACATCTCATAACTCATTACCGGACACTTCATTGCACTCCAGAGAGAAGAAATACAGCTCCACCCACCAGAACACTGACACAAGCTTCCCTAACCAGGAAACCTTGACAAACCACCCGTACAACCTCACCCACAGTGAGGAAACTCCACAATAAAGAGAACTCCACAAACTTCCAGAATACAGAAAGACCACCCCAAATGCAGCAATATAAACAAGATGAAGAGGCAGAGAAATACCCAGCAGGTAAAGGAACAGGAGAAATGCTCACCAAACCAAACCAAAGAGGAAGAGATAGGGAATATACCTGATAAAGAATTCCAAATAATGACAGTGAAAATGATCCAAAATCTTGAAAACAAAATGGAATCACACATAAATAGCCTGGAGACAAGGATTGAGAAGATGCAAGAAAGGTTTAACAAAGACCTAGAAGAAATAAAAGAGTCAATATATAATGAATAATGCAATAAATGATATCAAAAACACTCTGGAGGGAACAAATAGTAGAATAACAGAGGCAGAAGATAGGATAAGTGAAGTAGAAGATAGAATGGTAGAAATAAATGAATCAGAGAGGGAAAAAGAAAAACTAATTAAAAGAAATGAGGACAATCTCAGAGACCTCTGGGACAATGTTAAATGCCCCAACATTCGAATCATAGGAGTCCCAGAAGAAGAAGAAAAAAAGAAAGACCATGAGAAAATACTTGAGGAGATAATAGTTGAAAACTTCCCTAAAATGGGGAAGGAAATTATCACCTAAGTCCAAGAAACCCAGAGAGTCCCAAACAGGATAAACCCAAGGCAAAACACCCCAGTTCAGTTCAGTTCAGTTCAGTCACTCATATTAATCAAATCAACAAAGATCAAACACAAAGAACAAATATTAAAAACAGCAAGGGGAAAATAACAAATAACACATAAGGGGATTCCCATAAGAATAACAGCTGATCTTTCTATAGAAACTCTTCAGGCCAAGAGGAAATGGCAGGACATACTTAAAGGGATGAAACAAAATAACCTACAGCCCAGATTACTGTACCCAGCAAGGATCTCATTCAAATATGAAGGAGATATCAAAAGCTGAGAAAATTCAGCACCACCAAACCAGCTCTCCAACAAATGCTAAAGGATCTTCTCTAGACAGGAAACACAAAAAGAGTGTATATAAACTTGAATCCAAAACAATAAAGTAAATGGCAATGGGATCATACTTATCAATAATTACCTTAAATGTAAATGGGTTGAATGCCCCAACCAAAAGACAAAGACTGGCTGAATGGATACAAAAACAAGACCCCTATATATGTTGTCTACAAGAAACCCACTTCAAGACAAGGGACACATACAAACTGAAAGTGAAGGGATGGAAAAAGATATTCCATGCAAATAGAGACCAAAAGAAAACAGGAGTAGCAATACTCATATCAGATAAAATAGACTTTAAAACAAAGGCTGTGAAAAGAGACAAAGAAGGACACTACATTATGATCAAAGGATCAATCCAAGAAGATATAATAATTATAAATAGATATGCACCCAACATAGGAGCACCACAATATGTAAGACAAATGCTAAGTATGAGAGGGGAAATTAACAAAAACACAATAATACTGGGAGATTTTACTATCCCACTGACACCTATGAATAGATCAACTAAACAGAAAATTAGCAAGGAAACACAAACTTTAAATGATACAATAGGCCAGTTAGACCTAATTGATATCTAAAGGACATTTCACCCCAAAACAATGAATTTCACCTTCTTCTCAAGTGCACACAGAACCTTCTCCAGGATAGATCACATCCTGGGCCATAAATCTAGCCTTGGTAAATTCAAAAAACTTGAAATCATTCCAAATATCTTTTCTGACCACAATGCAGTAAGATTAGATATCAATTACAGAAGAAAAACTATTAAAAATTCCAACATATGGAGGCTGAACAACACACTGCAGAATAACCAACAAATCACAGCAAAAAAAAAAAAAATCAAAATATGCTTAGAAAGGAATGAAAATGAAAACATAACAACCCAAAACCTGTGGGACACTGTAAAAGCAGTTCTCAGTTCAGTTCAGTCACTCAGTCGTGTTCGACTATTTGTGACCCCATGAACCACAGCACGCCAGGCCTCCCTGTCCATCACCAACTCCCAGAGTTCACTCAGACTCACGTCCATCGAGTCCGTGATGCCATCCAGCCGTCTCATCCTCTGTCATGCCCTTCTCCTCCTGACTCCAATCCGTCCCAGCATCAGAGTCTTTTCCAATGAGTTAACTCTTTGCATGACGTAGCCAAAGTACTGGAGTTTCAGCTTCAGCATCATTCCTGCCAAAGAAATGCCAGGGCTGATCTCCTTCAGAATGGACTGGTTGGATTTCCTTGCAGTCCAAGGGACTCTCAAGAGTCTTCTCCAACACTACAGTTCAAAAGCATCAGTTCTTCGGCACTCAGCTTTCTTCACAGTCCAACTCTCACATCCATACATGACCACTGGAAAAACCATAGCCTTGACTAGACAGACCTTTGTTGGCAAAGTAATGTCTCTGCTTTTCAATATGCTATCTAAGGGGAAGGTTCATAGCAATACAGGCATACCTCAAGAAACAAGAAAAAAGTCAAGTTAATAACCTAACTCTACATCTAAAGCAACTAGAAAAGGGAGAAATGAAAAACCCCAGGGTTAGTAGAATGAAAGGAATCTTTAAAAGTAGGGCAGAAATAAATGCAAAAGAAACAAAAGAGACCATAGCAAAAATCAACAAAGCCAAAAGCTGGTTCTTTGAGAGGATAAATAAAATTGACAAACCATTATCCAGACTCATCAAGAAACAAAGGGAGAAAAATCAAATCAATAAAATTAGAAATGAAAATGGAGAGATCACAACAGACAACACAGAAATACAAAGGATCATAACAGACTACTATCAGCAATTATATGCCAATAAAATGGACAACGTGGAAGAAATGGAAAAATTCTTAGAAAAGTACAACTTACCAAAACTGAACCAGGAAGAAATAGAAAATCTTAACAGATCCATCACAAGCAGGGAAATTGAAACTGTAATCAAAAATCTTCCAGCAAACAAAAGCCCAGGACCAGACAGCTTCACAGCTGAATTCTACCAAAAATTTAGAGAAGCACTAACAACTATCCTCCTCAAACTCTTCCAGAAAATTGCAGAGGAAGGTAAACTTCCAAACTCATTCTATGAGGCCACCATCACCCTAATACCAAAACCTGACAAAGATGCCACAAAAAAAGAAAACTACAGGCATATATCACTGATTAACATAGATGCAAAAATCCTCAACAAAATTCTAGCAAGCAGAATCCAACAATACATTAAAAAGATCATACGTCATGACCAAATGGGCTTATTCCCAAGGATGCAAGGATTCTTCAATATCTGCAAATCAATCAACATAACACACCACATTAACAAACTGAAAAATAAAAGCCATATGATTATCTCAATAGATGCAGAGAAAGCTTTTGACAAAATTCAACATCCATTTATGATAAAAAAAAATAACTCTCCAGAAAGCAGGAATAGAAGGAACATACCTCAACATAATAAAAGCTATATACAACAAATCCACAGCAAACATTATACTCAATGGTGGAATATTGAAAGCTGCTGCTGCTGCTGCTGCTAAGTCGCATCAGTCGTGCCCAACTCTGTACAACCCCATAGACAGAAGCCCACCAGGCTTCTCTGTCCCTGGGATTCTCCAGGCAAGAACACTGGAGTGGGTTGCCATTTCCTTCTCCAATGCATGAAAGCAAAAAGTGAAAGTGAAGTCACTCAGTCGTGTCCGACTCCCAGCGACCTCATGGACTGTAGCCTACGAGGCTCCTCCATCCATGGGATTTCCTAGGCAAGAGTACTGGAGTGGGGTGCCATTGCCTTCTCCGAATATTGAAAGCATTTCCCCTAAAGTCAGGAAGAAGACAAGGGTACCCACTCTCACCAGTACTATTCAACATAGTTTTGGAAGTTTTGGCCACAGCAATCAGAGCAGAAAAAGAAATAAAAGGAATCCAAATTGGAAAAGAAGAAGTAAAACTCTCACTGTTTGCAGATGACATGATCCTCTACATAGAAAACCCTAAAGACTCCACCAGAAAACTACTAGAGCTAATCAATGAATATAGTAAAGTTGCAGGATATAAAATCAACACAGAAAAATCCCTTACATTCCTATACACTAATAATGAGAAAATAGAAAAAGAAATTAAGGAAACAATTCCATTCACCATTGCAAAGAAAAGAATAAAATACTTAGGAATATATCTACCTAAAGAAAATAAAGACCTATATATAGAAAACTATAAAACACTGATGAACGAAATCAAAGAGGACACTAATAGATGGAGAAATATACCATGTTCAGGGATTGAAAGAATCAATATAGTGAAAATGAGTATACTACCCAAAGCAATCTAAAGATTCAATGCAATCCTTATCAAGCAACCAATGGTATTTTTCACAGAGCTAGAACAAATAATTTCACAAATTGTATGGAAATATGAAAAACCTCAAATAGCCAAAGCAATCTTGAGAAAGAAGAATGGAACTGGAGGAATCAACCTGCCTGACTTCAGGCTATACTACAAAGCCACAGTCATCAAGACAGTATGGTACTGACACAAAGAAAGAAATATAGATCAATGGAACAAAATAGAAAGCCTAGAGAAAACCCCAGACACCTATGGACACCTTATCTTTGACAAAGGAGGCAAGAATATACGATGGAGAAAAGACAATCTCTGTAACAAGCGGTGCTGGGAAAACTGGTCAACCACTTGTAAAAGAATGAAACTAGAACACTTTCTAACACCATACACAAAAATAAACTCAAAATGGATTAAAAATCTAAATGAAAGACCAGAAAATATAGATCTCCTAGAGGAGAATATAGGCAAAACCCTCTCCAACATAAATTACAGCCAGATCCTCTATGACCCACCTCCCAGAATATTGGAAATAAAAGCAAAAATAAACAAATGGGACCTAATCAAAATTGAAAGATTCTGCACAACAAAGGAAACTATAAACAAGGTGAAGAGATAGCATTCAGAATGGGAGAAAATAATAGCAAATGAAGCAACTGACAAACAACTAATCTCAAAAATATACAAGCAACTCCTGCAGCTCAATTCCAGAAAAATTAACGACCCAATCAAAACTGGGCCAAAGAACTAAACAGACATTTCTCCAAAGAAGACATACAGATGGCTAAGAAACACATGAAAATATGCTCAACATCACTCATTGTCTGAGAACTGCAAATCAAAACCACAGTGAGGTACCATTTCACGCCAGTAAGAATGGCTGTGATCCAAAAGTCTACAAGCAATAAATGCTGGAGAGGGTGTGGAGAAAAGGGAACCCTCTTAGACTGTTGTTGGGAATGCAAACTAGTACAGCCACTATGGGGAACAGTGTGGAGATTCCTTTAAAAACTGGTAATAGAACTGCCATACGACCCAGCAATCCCACTACTGGGCATATACTCTGAGGAAACCAGAACTGAAAGAGACACATGTACCCCAATGTTCATTGCAGCACAGTTTATAATAAATAGCCAGGACATGGAAGAAACCTAGATGTCCATCGGCAGATGAATGGATAAGAAAGCTGTGGTACATATACACAATGGAGTATTAGTCAGCCATTAAAAAGAATACATTTGAATCAGTTCTAATGAGGTGGATGAAACTGGAGTCTATTATACAGAGTGAAGTAAGGTAGAAAGAAAAACATCAATACAGTATACTAACACATATAAATGGAATTTAGAAAATGATAATGATAACCCTGTATACAAGACAGCAAAGGAGACACAGATGTATAGAACAGTCTTTTGGACTCTATGGGAGAGGGCAAGGGTGGGATGTTTTGGGAGAATGGCATTGAAACATGTATCATATCATATGTGAAACGAATTGCCAGTCCAGGTTTGATGCATGATACAGGATGCTCAGGGCTGGTGCACTGGGATGACCCAGAGGGATGGTATGGAGAGGGAGATGGGAAGGGGGTTCAGGATGGGGAACACGTGTACACTGGTGGCAGATTCATGTTGATGTATGGCAAAACCAGTACAATATTGTAAAGTAATTAGACTCCAATTAAAATAAATAAATTTATATTTAAAAATACAAGAATGAACAGTAAGGTCCTACTGTATAGCACAGGAAACTATATTCAATATCCTATGATAAACCATAATGGAAAAGAATATGAAAAATATATATGTATAACTGAGTCAATTTTCTGTACAGCAGAAATTAACACAACATTGTAAATTGACTATACTTCAATAAAAATAAATAAATAAATAAAATATTTACTCTGTGGCCCTTTATAAAAAGTGTGTGGACCTTTGTTTTCATAGTTCATCTTGCTTCATGAGATAATGAATACATGTTTATAAAATTAGATTTTAATACTTAAAACATTCTCTAAGGAATTTAAATTGTAAAGGAAAAATAATATTTAAGGAAGCATAAATTTCATGTATAGAAAAAGAGAGAAAAAATGCGTATTTTTAAAACCGGATAAAATGGAGAACTTCCTGTCGATTTATTCAGTCAATGAAAATTCATGGGGAAGAAGAATTTGTAAGAATTTGAAAGTTCTCCTTGGGTGGTCTAACTGAAAGAATTTAAGCAATCTTGAATTTTTGTGGCAGAATGAACATATTTTTTACTCTTGCAAAATTATACACTGTGAATAAGAAATCATATTCTCCTAAACATCGTTTTACTGCTCATGAACTTCTCAGTTTCACGTTTACTTCTCTTTAACTAGCAAAAAATACTCTTTAAACTAAATGTTAGCCCAATAATGGCTCAACAATTTAGTAAATGTGAAGCCATATTCCATTATCATGCTAACAATTACAGTTGCATTTATACAGAACCCAGTAATTTCTCCATGTAGAAACAATTGCTTCACCTCCTCTACAGACCCCCATCAGAGTTTACATTGTTTTAGAAATTACATGTTCTATAATCTCTGCTTAGAATTAAGGCTTGGATATTTTTGCAGTTGATTTCCTTCAATAATTAAGTTCATTTTGTCTCATTTTCTTAGGCAGGGTTACAGGAATTGCCATGTAAATGAATATGCAAGTTGGTAACTAAGGATACTATGTTTTTACTAGGACAGCAGCCAAGTCCATCTGTTTACATACAGGTGGTTATAAGCAAAACATATCAGTCATGGAGAAGGAAGTAAGAAGGAAAGAAAAGAGGTAGAAACCCCACCCTGTCCCCTCCATTAAAAGAATTTGACTTTAAGCACTCAGTTTAATGAAGGCTTCTTTATAAGGCATTTTCTTACCCCTCTGCTGTCTGACTTAGAAGTTAGAATCAATTACTTCTTTTCTTATACCCCATTACACCTAGTTCAAGTATCTGTTCTATAACAATTACAGACAATTGATTTACATGTCCACTTCCATCCGCCAGGCTGTAGGCTCCTTAGGGGAAGGACCGTACCTCAGTCTTGCCAAATTCAGTGCCAGCCACAAAGCATTTTCAACAAACCTTTGTAAATGAGTAAATGCACCCCAGTATCTTTGCCTGGAGAATTCCTCGGACAGAGGAGCCTGGTGGGCTACAGTCCATGGGGTTGCAAAGAGTCGAACATAACTGGCGTGACTTAGCACAGCCCAGAACAGCACAACTTGCTCAATGCGGGCTTATCTGCTTTCTCATTTGCAGCCAAACTAAACCAGCCTGACCCCTGAGATCCTTGACTTCCCATGTGTCTTTTCTTGGGGTACCAGGGAATGCTCATAATCTCCCAGCATGCCTCTCTGCTCCCAAAATAGTCCCTTTGCCTGGAGCATCCTGGCCTATCCTACTCACACCCACACAAATCAGCAAGAAAGAGTTTTAATGGATTTAGAAATCATGTGCTCCCACCCCTCCTATCTATCCGTAAAAGTCCACCTCAAGCACCACTTCCTCCATGAAGACTTTGTGGTCACTCTGTCTCACAATACAGAAAGACACTTGGCATTTTGGAACTCCCCTATGGCAATCATTGCATGTGTTAGACTTATTCCTGGGCATGTTTTCACATCCGCTACAGTGCCAGGTTGAAAACTATAATTTTTAAAATATTTTGGTGTCCTAAAAATTAAACAGTAACATCTGTAATTTCTACAATTAAACCTTTTACGCTTTGGGAGGAAAGCATATCATTCTTTCAATCAAAACAAAAGTTTGTTTCTCTGCTCAAGTTTCCCAAGTGTCAGCTTCGTGTGTGTAATGGGTATTTACTCAGTCAACCTTGATTCTCAAGCACACGGTGGCCTGTGAGCATTTTCAGGAAAGACAGCCCTACTCCTCTCAGTGAGCCTTCAAAGGGTAAGCAGGGGACCAACCGCACAGTAAATGTATGATGAGATGACTAGAACTAGCATTTACTCAATGATGAGTGAGAAATAAGTTTAAACAGTCCCATCCAAATCTTGTTAGTGCCCCACGGAGAGCACACTGCTCCCATAACACAGGAAACAGCGCAAATCTTGAGAAGCCAGCAGTACAAAGTGCATAGCTTCCTATCTTTCCTCTCCCCACCTCTCAGTGCCCTTGGCGAGGAGCCACCTGCTTCCAGCTTTGTTTGGAAAAGGATTCATGGGACAGAGGCATTAACATTGTGCAGACTAATGCATCTTTGGATTTTTCTGGAGGCCACTGCTGTTTCTTCTGCTGGAGTCCACTTAGCAAATATCTTGGGAATGCAGTTTCTCTAATGTCTTAGAAGCTTCTCTACTTTTGATTCCTAAAGTATCACTGTCCACATCCTCAATCAGAAATCAGAAGGTACCTAGCCTGTTTCCTGTGTTCAAGGCAGCACTAAGCACCAAGAGCTGTAGGCTCCTGGGCCGCTGCCAGGTTGGGGGGCGGGCAGAGAGGATGCAGAGCAGCAGCAGCACTGACTCTACCTAGTCTTTTAGATCAGTATTACCAGGACCAGACCGAAACACAGGCCTGTGTCTTCTCGAGCATCTTCTAGTTAATCCAGTCAACAGTTTTCAAAACACAATCTGTGGGGCTTCCCTGGTGGCTCAGTGGTAAAGAATCTGCCTGCCAATGCAGGAGACACAGGTTCCATCCCTGATCCGGGAAGGTCCCATGTGCTGCCGAGCAACTAAGCCTGTGCACCACAACTATTGAGCCTGTGTGCCGGAGCCCGTGCTCCACAAGAGAAGCCACTGCAGTGAGAAATCCACGCAGCACAGCTAGGGAGTAGCCCCTTCTCAGCACAGCTAGAGAACAACCTGCACAGCAAGGAAGACCCAGCTCAGCCAAATATAAATAAATAAGCAAATACAATTTTATATACATATTAAAAAAAAAAAAAGACCCATGGCTGCCCTGAATTCCTGGAAGTTTTCTGAGGAATGGAGGTCTCTGAGAGATGCCTACGGAAAGGGTAGCGCCAGACAGGAGTGAGAGGGAATGGGGTGGGCAGAACATCAAACCACTGACTCACAGCAATGCCTCTCTTGTGTGTCTTACTTTATAAAATAGCTTTTAAATTTTATCTTTTATTATTAAAATTGCCCAAAATACATGAAAATAGGGAGAACCCAAAACACTACAGCTTTCAACAAAATAATCCTGAGTGCTTTGCCTTACTTGTTTCTATTTTTCTTATAAGAATTTATGTGAAATAAGACTTCTGCTACTATTTTTTTTAAAAAAATACTGGGTTAGATAACTTCCAGTATAGATTATAGTTTGCTGGCTCCAATCGCTGCATCATGAGTTTAATCTATTGAAAGGAAAGTGTCAGGTCTAGGTACCAGTCTTCATATTTGCAGAGCTTCCATTGTTTTTAATATTTATTTATTTGGCTGTATCAGGTCTTAGTTGTGGCACACAGGATCTTCATTGCATCATGTGGGATCGCTCTTGTGCGCTGACTCTCTAGTTGCGGCACAGGCTTAGTTGCTTCACAGCTTGTGGGATCTTCCCAGATCAGGGATTGAACCTGTGTCCCCTGCATTATAAGATGGATTCTTAACCATTGGATCACCAGGGAAGTCCCATGATTCCATTGTTTTTGACCTGAGGTAATTCTCTCTTCAAGATATTGCATTGAAAAAAAAAAAAAGATATTGCATTGAGTTCCCACTACAGTATTTTTTCACATTTAAAATCCTCCTCCTCGTGGGATTTCCCTGGCAGTGTAGTGGTTAGGACTCTACTCTTTTCCTGCTGGGGGGCCTGGGTTTGATCCCTGGTTAGGGAACTAAGATCCCAAAAGCTGCACAAGAAAACAAACAAACAAAAAAATGCCTCTCCTTCGAAATTCAGTGCCTTTTATTATGATACTCAAGAGGATCTAACATCTCCCCCTTACAGGCTTACTTAGAGTGAGTCACCCTCTGTGATGCCCTCATGTGGTCCCCTCTCAAGTTGACATGGCAAGCCAAATACAATGGAGCCTTGATAAGCTTGCGTGTGGGACTTGTCCCTTTGGAACGCTCTTTGTTGAATCCAAGCCCTCATGCTGGGAGGAAGCCCAAGCGACCATACGAAGAGGCTGCTGGTGAAGAAGACTGAGACGCCTGACTGACAACATCAGCTGAGCAGAGCAACCAGCCAGCAACAAGCACTGACCCCCAGCCACACAAGCGAGGCCAGTAGAACCTTCCAGCCACCCCAGGGCCCCAGTCAATGCTCACAGGAAGCAATCCCTAGTCAACCTCTAGAATCATGTGAAGTAGTCAACTCCACGTGATTTGAAGTCATTGTGTTAAGCCAATACATTTTAAGATGTCTTATCTTGCAGTGGTAGATAACGAAAGCACATGGCTCCACTCTTCCTAGACCAAAAAAGCCCACAAAAATTATCTTTCAGTTCAGTGTGTGTGGGTTTTGGTCATGTCCAACTCTGTGACCCCATGGACTGTAGCCCGCCAGACTCCTCTGTCCATGGAATTCTCCGGGCAAGAATACTGGAGTGGGCTGCCATTTACCACTCCAGTGGATCATCTCTACCCAGTGATCCAACCTGCATCTCCTGCTTCTCTTGCATCGGCAGATGGATTCTTTACTACTGAGACATAGCAAATACCAGTTTTTTTAATTTCTTAGCATCAGTTTATTTATTTGGCTGCTCTGGGTCTTAGTTGGGGCATGCAGGATCTTTGATCTTTGCTGTCACATGCAGTATCTTTAGTTGTGCGTATGGAATCTAGTTTCCTGACCAGGGCTCAAATCCAGGTCCCCTTCATGGAAAGGAGCATGGAGTCATAGCCACTGGACCAACAGGGAAGTCTCTCAATAAGCATATATTAAGTGTATGCACATAGCAGAAGCTAGCTAGATACTGGAACCACGATGGCAAAGAAGTCCATTCCTGTCCCAGAGATTCATTACCTGGAAGGAGAGACAAACATCTAAACAAATAAATACAGTGGAGAGTCACACATGCAATAATAAATGTGTGTATAAGAAATAGGACTAATAAGAAGGAGTAAGTAAGTATTGAGAAAGACTGCCAAGAAAAGTTTCCTAGAGGCAAAAATATCTCAGCAGGGTTTATAAGGGTGAACTGGGAAAAAGCAGTTGGGGAATCATGAGAGCATGATGCAGAAAAGGTAGTAATAGAACATGATGTGTGCAGACACCTGCAAGACCCATCTCTACTAAAAGGATGAGGGAGGGGAAGGTGAACAGGAGAACGCATACAGAGGTGCCAGGTCACAGTAACCTAGGAGGGCTGCTCCATTTAACTGCAAGGGCAATGAGGAGAGTTAGGAGAGGAATTCCAGGCAGAGTCAGGCTGTGCTTTTTTTTTGGCGGGGGGGGGGGGGGGGGTGGGGGGCGGGCAGGGGGCTGCAGTTGGTCTTCGTTGCTGTGCACAGGCTTTCCCTAGTTGTGGCAAGGGCCTACTGTCTAGTTTCTGGCTTCTCATTGAGGTGGTCTCTCTCTCTCATTGTGGAACAAGGTTCTAGGGTTGTGGGTGTCAGTAGTTCTGGTGCACAGGCTTAGTTGCTCCACACCACGTGGAATCTTCCTGGACCAGGGACGAACCAGTGTCCCCTGCATTGGCCAGTAGATTCTTAACCACTAGACCACCAGGGAAGTCCCTTAGCTCAGGTATTGAAAGACCATATGGGCTGCTATCCGCAGGATAGATCTTCAGAAGCAAAACCAGAAACAACAGCACTTGTTAGAGGCTTGAAGTCGGGCAGTGAAAGTAGAACTGAGAGGAGAGAATGGATTTGAGGAATACTGAAAAGGGAAAAATTGGGGTGAAAAGAACAGTGAAAATAATTTTGTGTTTCATCATCCTCTTTTTCAGAGCTGGTGCACTAGGGCTCCAGACAAATCTGGCATAGCTGGGAGAATGGCTTCTCACAAGAGGATTAAGCAAGTAAGTAAACATTTGGGAAGTGGCAGAGCAGTTTCTCACTGTTGCAGAAAGGCGTTGCAAACGTGGAGAGAAGAAACTGTAGTATTGGACTGGAATTTGAAGATATCAGTTTGAAGTTGTGGCTGTTTAAGATAGATTACATGATAGACGATGGGCTTCCCAGGTGGTGCTGTGGTAAGGAACCTGCCTGCCAGTGCAGAAGACTTAAGAGACAAGAGTTCAATCCCTGGGATGGGAAGATCCACTGGAGATGGAAATGGCAACCCATTTCAGTCTTCTTACCTGGAGAATCCTGTGGACAGAGGAGCCTGGCCAGCTATGACTGAAGTGACTTAGCACACACACATGTACATGATAGATGACAGATGGATAGATCCATAGATATGGAAATAGGTATGAACAAAAAAAGTGTGTTACATTTCCTAGTTGTGAGCACCAAAAGGGCTCAGAAGCAATGACAGCTGATTGCAGTAAAATCTCAGCATCAAAATCTCAGTTTCTGGTTTCTTGGAAAAATGTCTGATTCCAGGGCTAGGGCAGGAAAAAACAAGATAAGTCTGGAAATACAAAGGACACAGGAGCCCACTATACGGGGCTTCCATTAGCCAGAGCTGGGATGATTTGAGCACCAAAATAAATAATGACACTGAATATAATCTATTGGGGGGAAAAAATCAAAATTCATGAGTTCATAATTATATAACTACATAAATAAATAAATATTAGGGAAAAGAGAAAGCCTCTACCTTATAGCAGAATGCCAACCAATAAATATAGACGGAATGATGGAATTAGAAAATCATGACTTGGCAGCCATCCAAGTTATTAGTTATTAGTAATAACTAATAGTAACAATATTATTAGTTATTCAGTTCAGTTCAGTCGCTCAGTCGTGTCCAACTCTTTGTGACCCCATGAATTGCAGCACGCCAGGCCTCCCTGTCCATCACCAACTCCTGGAGTTCACTCAGACTCACGTCCATCAAGTCGGTGATGCCATCAGCCATCTCATCCTCTGTCGTCCCCTTCTCCTCCTGCCCCCAATCCCTCCCAGCATCAGAGTCTTTTCCAATGAGTCAACTCTTCGCATGAGGTGGCCAAAGTACTGGAGTTTCAGCTTTAGCATCATTCCTTCCAAAGAACACCCAGGGCTGATCTCCTTTAGAATGGACTGGTTGGATTTCCTTGCAATCCAAGGGACTCTCAAGAGTCTTCTCCAACACCACAGTTCAAAAGCATCAATTCTTCAGTGCTCAACTTTCTTCACAGTCCAACTCTCACACCCATACATGACTACTGGAAAAACCATAGCGTTGACTAGACAGACCTTAGTTGGCAAAGTAATGTCTCTGCTTTTGAATATGCTATCTAAGTTGGTCGTAACTTTCCTTCCAAAGAGTAAGCATCTTTTAATTTCATGGCTGCAGTCACCATCTGCAGTGATTTTGGAGCCCCCCAAAATAAAGTCTGACACTGTTTCCACTGTTTCCCCATCTATTTCCCATGAAGTGATGGGACCAGATGCCATGATCTTCGTTCTGAATGTAATTTATGTAGAATCATCATTGGATGCTAAAACTTGCAGGGAACATTTGATAAGGATATGGACATAGTCTCAAGGCAGATCCCCAAATATTTATCTGATTATTTAAAAGTACAAAATACTTACTATTTAAGTTGAAAATGAACAAAGTTAGCCAGCTCCATCTTAAGTGATAAAATACAACATTACCAGGAACAGGATAAATTGACATTATCCTTAAAACACAGCATTACTTCCAGGAAATTCCTGCCAAAACTGCACGACCCAAATCTAGTAATGAGAAATATCAGATCAACACATGGTAAGGGATGTTCTACAAAGCAATTATCCTGCTCTTTAAAAATTGTCAAAGTTGTGAAAAACAAGGAAAGAATGAGGAAATGTTCCAGACTGAGGGAAACTGAAAACACTTGCTAAATACAACACATGATCCTGGGTTGGCTTCTGAAATTATAAATCATATTATTGAGATGATGTTGAAATTAGAATGAGGCCTATAGGTCAGATGGCAGTATTACAGCAAAATTCATTTCCTGATCTCGATGGTTTCATTCTGGTTAAATAAGTGTCCCTGTTTTGAGGAAATACACACTGAAGTAATAAACAGTGATGGGACATCATGTCTGCAACTGCTCTCAACTGGTTCAGGAACAAAACAACAGTACTATGCATAAGCATACAGATGGAACAATAAGACAAATGGGGTAAGGTGTAAACAATTGAAGAGTCTGGGATAAAAGGACATAGGAAAGTTCTTGTGTTACTGTTGCAGTTGTTCTATAGACATGAACTTACTTTTAAACAAAAAAAAAGCTTAATGTGTTAATATTCTAGAAAATGCAAACTGCTCTAAAGTGACAGAAAGCAGATCACTGGTTGTTTGAGTGGGGAGGGACCAAGGAAGGAACTAGGATTACACAGGGACACAAGGAAATTTTGGGGGGTAATGGATATGTTCATTATCTTGACTGTGGTAATGACTTCCCTGGTGTATGTCAGAACTTACACTACACCGTTAAAAATCTACTAATAAGTAAAATAGAAGAAATTATTTTTTTAATTCCTGATCCCTGTCTAGGGAATCCAACCAACTTTTTTCTGGTCATGTGCATCCATATTCCTGGAACACCCTATCCCAGGAAACTCCTCTATCTTTTCCACTGTTCTGTAAGCAAGAAGACAGTGGACTTCCATCTCCTCCATTGACTCTTCCTTTACCAAAATCTGCTGTCTTTCATTGATTCAGCAAATCTTATTGTTGAATATTTTGAAGTTGTGACTTTTTTTTGAAGTATAGCTGGATTGCAATGTTATGTTAATTTCTGCCGTATAGTAAAGTGATTCAGTTATACATATATATTATATATATGTATATATACATTCCTTTTCATATTTTTCCCTTATGGGCTTTTTTTCCTACTTCACACACTCCCTAATCATTACATTTTATTTTTTTTATATTCATTTATTTATTTACTTGGCTGCATCGGGTATTAGTTGCTCTGCAGCATGCGGGATCTTAGATCCCCTAAGTAAGTAAATAAAGTCACTCAGTCGTGTCCGACTCTTTGTGACCCCATGGACTGCAGCCCACCAGGCTCCTCAGTCCATGGCATTCTCCAGGCAAGAATACTGGAGTGGGTTGCCATTTCCTTCTCCAGGGGATCTTCCCAACCCAGGGATCAAACCCGGGTCTCCCGCATTGGAGGCAGACGCTTTAACTTCTGAGCCACCAGGGAGCAAAGATCAAACCCTTGTGCCCTGCATTGAAAGGTGGATTCTTAACCACTGGACCACCAGGGAAGTCCCCTTATCACTGAATTTTAAAGTGTACTAACTTTTACCATTCATACAATGGAAGTATACAATCTTTTCTATTGCCATATTTATAATAATTTAAAATATTCATTTTTATGTTTCTGGCTTATTTTTACATCAGAATTGAAGGTCAGATGTTTAAGTTTTCAGAGAATATATACTGTTAAGCAGAACTGTGTGATGTCTACCTCGGTGCAGTCAAGGGAGGAGAGGCAGGCAGGAGGGCAGCCCAGGGAACGTGGTTGGATCCCAGGGTGGGGTTCCAGCCCTGGTGCCATCACTAACCAGCTGTCAGCTCTGTGCCAAGAATGCTTTGCCTCCACCTGAAAGTAACACAACATTACTTTCAATTAAATTACTTCAATTTAATTGTAATTTCAATTACTTCAATTAAAATTTTTCAACATATAGCAAGATTCCTCTTACCATTGATGACATCTTACAATTATAAAGGGGCTTCCCATGTGGCACTAGTGGTAAAGAACCTGCCTATGCAGGAGACATTAGAGACACAGATTTGATCCCTGAATTGGGAAGATTCCCTGGAGGAGGGCATGGTAGCCCACTCCAGCATTATTGCCTAGAGAATCTCCAGACAGAGGAGTCTGGCAGGCTACAGTTCATAGGGTCACACAGAGTTGGACACGACTGAAGCAATTTAGCACACACACATAAAATTATAAATGGCAACACTTTTATTTCTTAGTGGTGTTTAAACTGAAGGTATATCTTGAGTGATTTTAAAAAAAGCAAGGGGAACTAATCTGGATTAAAGGAAGTAAAAGAGAAATGACAACCTGAAAAAAGAGAATGTTTTGCCTCATCTGTTTAGGTCTATATGTCAAAACAAGAGGTGGATTAAATGTCATATAATCCACCAGTAAAATGTTCTCCAACTTTAGATTATTTGAGGTGTGACCGCTAGATGGAACCCCTGAGCCCATGTCCATGCTGATGCTTTATAAGGAGAGGTGGTGAGGCAGCAGGAAGCCCAAAAAAGCATGGATGCAACATGCAGAAAGAATGCAAAGTTGTCCCCTGCAGACAACCATATTCCTGTGTCTTTAACATCTGGGCTGGGAAATTAGAGATCAGAGGCAGTCAGGCCAAAGAGAAAGTCACAAATGTTTTTTTAGTCTCCTCTTTACCAAACTCCAAGGCCCTTTGACATGAAGTATGCAAATCCTGTGTGATTTTCTGTTATTCGAAGTGAAACTTATTTTGAGTTTCACATGTTTTTAGCCAAATGTATTCAAATGAATATTATTTTTTAAAGAAGGGGGATGTATGTCACTTATGTCAAAGGCATTCAAGGATGCTAAAGAGAAATGGTTTTTTAAAATTTGAAAATAAAATTTCTATGAAATCAATCAAAATGGATGAGAATTTTTTAAAAAACATACCAAACTTTAAGCAGATAGAATAGATTTTATTTTTTGTGGCATTTGTGTATGCTAATACAAAATGTTCTGTTGTATGTTCTGTTAACACTCGAACATAGAAGCAACAAGCTCTACAGTATAACTGATTCCTTATTCAGTGTTTACAAGCTACACCTGTAAGAAGTGACATACTCTGTGCCCCTCAAATAATCCTTTTCTCTTATTGCTGACCTTTTCTGATGAATATTTTTCAAAACTCTTTCTAAACTGACTTCACTGTCTCTATTGGGAGATATTTCCTTCCACTGTGCATATTTAGCAGTCAGAAAGATACTCTGCCTTTGGGAAGAAGCTATCCAGACACTTAAGAATGATAAATGATAATGGTGAGATTCATGCAGCATCATTCAGATTCAGCAAGAACTTAATGAGAAAATGGTACATGGCAGAAATTTTAATTCCTTTATTTATTTCTCATAATACCTTTGTTCATGGCAAATAGATGGGGAAACAATGGAAACAGTGAGAGACTCTATTTTAGGGGACTCCAAAATCACTGCAGTTGGTGACTGTAGCCATGAAATTAAAAGATGCTTGCTCCTTGGAAGAAAAGTTATTCTTCCAACCTAGACAGCATATTAAAAAGCAGAGACATTACTTTGCCAAAAAAGGTCCATCTAGTCAAAGCTATGGTTTTTCTAGTAGTCATGTATGGATGTGAGAGTTGGACTATAAAGAAAGCTGAGCGCCGAAGAATTGATGCTTTTGCACTGTGATATTGGAGAAGACTGCTGAGAGTACATTGGACTGCAAGGAGATGAAATCGATCAATCCTAAAGGAAATCAGTCCTGACTATTCATTGGAAGGACTGATGCTAAAGCTGAAACTCCAATACTTTGGCCACCTGATGCAAAGAGCTAACTCATTGGAAAAGACCCTGATGCTGGGAAACATTGAAGGCAGGAGGAGAAGGAAATGACAGAGGATGAGATGGTTGGATGACATCACCGACTCGATGGATATGAGTTTGCGCAAGCTTCGGGAGTTGGTGATAGACAGGGAAGCCTGACTTCCTGCTGCAGTCCATGGGGCTGGAAAGAGTCATCTGACACGACTGAGCGACTGAACTGAACTGAATACCTTTGTTGATTGCCATTTTTAATGACATTTTATAGACTGTGAGACAGACACTTAGAGATGGTAGGTAATTTGCACTAATAACAAAAGTGGGAAAGCCAGAATTCATACCAATGTCTCTTGATGTCAAACCCAGTCTTCCCAATTCTCCAAGGTACAGCTTATTACCTGAGTCTTAACAAGGAAGGCAGAACCCTCGCAGGTGAGTAAGCATGAAGGTATGGAAAGGTTTGGGCTTCCCAAGTGGCTCAGTGGAAAAAATCCACCTGCCAATGCAGGAGATGTAGGTTCAATCCCTGGGTCAGGAGGATCCCCAGGAGAAGGAAATGGCAGCCCACTCCAATAATCTTGCCTGGGAAGTCCCACTGACAGAGAAGACTGGCAGGCTACACTCCATAGGGTTGCAGAGAGTCAGACATGACTTAGCAACAGAGCATGGAAGGGGTGTCTTCCCTCCTTGTTAGAGATATTCTTCCTTTTCATAATTATCATTCTTCTTTCTCCAGCAAAGAGGAATATTTAAGGGACAGACCACATATAGGCACTTGTCATCAACAGTGCAAAGTTATATAACGTCAACAGTCAGCAGCAGATGAGAAATCGTGTAAAAGCACTGACTGACAAATAGGAACACAAGGAAGGCACTACAGCTGCTGACAGGTCACCTCCATCGTCCCCAAACCAAGGAAAACGTGTCTGTGGGACTTGGGCTGAAGCTCAACACAGTACCAGAGACCTGGTTTTCTTGTCACTGTTGCTGACAATGACGATGTTGTAAAGGGATGGTGCAGACAGTGAATTCTCTGAGCAGCATGGAGAAGGATTTTCTCTGTTATTCCTTCTCGCCCACAAACTAGTACAGGATGTCCCACTCAGCCTATACTTACAAAGGCAGCTAGACCTGACGTTTAGGAAGCTCTGCCTTCCCTGAGAGGGGGCGAAGGAGGGGAACCCGAATGCAGAGAGTATCTACCATTTTCCCTAAGGCCTCATAAAGCGGCCGTCTTCCTTAGTTCCTGCAGTTCCTGGAACAAGACTGAAGGAATTGTGAGCTGTACTCATCAGCCCTCTAACTTTCATATCAAACTGGGTACATTGTCCTTTAAGAAGAAATCTCTCACAAGGAGAATGTAGGTCCCTGTGAGTAGCCGGAAATGTTGGTCTATACATCTAACCCAGAGGTAGAAGAGAGAACTGGGCTGTTCCAATCCACTCCCCTAATGATTTCCCAGCCCCATTCAGTTCCATGGGCAGCAGATAAGACAGAGGCTGTTAACCCAGCCTGCTGACCAAGTCTCAGCAGGTCCTTTTATCATGGCAAGTCTGAACTGAAAGAGAAATTTTGTTGCAGTGTTTCCTTTCTTTCCCTTAAGCTATCTGCTCAGAGCTATGGGTGCAGCCTACTGCTGCAGATGGCAGACCGCCCCCTCCCACAGTGTTTCTGGTCGGCTGGCTTTTGTGCTGGCTCCGTGGGAGGAAATTCCTTCTTGACCTCAGCATTCCTTCCTGACAATTACCATATGCCTGTAGAGACCTGGGAAGCTTCACCCTAGTTTGCACTGTCCCTGTGGAGGCCATTCTTATCCAGAGCAGGCCTGTAAGCTTGCTTTTTTCATTATAAGCTACCTTGTTTCTATGAGATTCTGTAAAAGTGAAGGACTAATGCTAAAGCCCCAATTCTTTGGCCACCTGAATGGAAGAGTCAACTCATTGAAAAAGACCCTGATGCTGGAAAAGATTGTGGTCAGAAGAAAAAGGGGCCGAGAGAGGATGAGATTATTGGATGGCATCACTGACTCAATAGACACGAGTTTAAGCAAACCCCAGGAGACACTGAAGGACAGGGAAGACTGGCGTGCTGCAGCTCATGGGGTCACAAAGACAAGGATATGACTGAGCAACTGAACAACAACAAAACAGTGAATTGCACAAATTAATTATTCCATCCATTAAAAAATATATATTTCATCTAAATCATTTAAAGCATGTTGCCTTGTTGCTAGGGCTTCCCAGATGACTCAGTGGCAAAGAATCTGCCTGCAGTGCAGGAGACTCAAGAGACACGGGTTCGAGCCCTGGCTTGAAAAGATGCCCTGGAGGGGGGAATGGCAACCCACTTCTGCATTTTTGTGTGGGAAATCCCATATACAGAGGAGCCTGGTGGGCTACAGTCTGTGGGGTGGCAAAAAAGTCGGACATAACCGAGCAAAAACACACACACGCATGCCTAGTTGCTGGCCTGTGATGGCTGGCACAGGTAGCCAGGCTGAGTTTAACTAAAGGATTTTCCTGTGTCAACAACTGAGAGTAGCATTCTCATCTCTAACTCAGGAGGAGACCTTGATTAAAGTAGGAGATGGCCATTACCTCAGGGAGCAGGCCCTCCTCCTGTCTCTACGCCTAGATTCTCTGCATGTCATCCTTACCCTACATCCCCCTGGGAAGAAGAGGGGACTGGAAGGAAATGCTGTGTTGCCCAGGACCATCACCTGCGCAGGGGTAGAGAAGACGTGCTCGCAAAACATTTACACAAGTCTTAAGTGGTTTTTCTAAAAAGCAGTAAAATCTTTAAAAGTTAGTAAGGCAGTCTTTTTTTTTCCAATTTTACTTATTTACTAAGTTACCTGCAAGGTTTTGCTTGTTTCATTTGTGTTGAATCATTTATTTTGAGAATACCAAAGGCATGCATATAGTAAAAGGCTACATAGCAAAAGTAATCTTCCTCCCACAGGCCTGCCAGACTCCTGCCCCAGTTTCCTTGTCTGCCGTCTGCTTAGTCGCTCAGTCATATCCATCTCTTTTGCAACCCCATGGACATTAACCCACCAGTCTCCTTTTGTCTGTGAAATTTTCCAGGCAGGAATACTAGAAGGGGTAGCCATTTCCTTCTCCAGGGGATCTTCCCAACCCAGGGATTCAACCTGCATCTCCTCCATTGTAGAGGAGATCCCTCCTGTGTTGCAGGTAGATTCTTTACCATTGAGCCACCAGGGAAGCCCAGTTTCCACGTACATCCTTCCAAAGATATTTGTCTCAGTTATAGGCTGTATGTGTGTGCACTCATTGTTTATCCAAAATTCAAATTTAATTGAACATCTTGTATTTTATCTGGCAATCTCACACTGGCCCTCTCTGCTTCTAGACCTTCTCTGGAACAGAACTAGAAAATATATAATTTAAAAATTATAATATAATGCAGAAATATAACATGTAATATATTAATAGCATAATATATAACAAGTAAATAATACATATATAGTATATTAACTCATGTTTATACACATATCTATTATTTCTTTATTTTATCTATAATATATAGATAGAAATACATCTATTCTTTCTATATTTATTAGATTAAATATCACATATAAATAATATGTAGTTATTTATATAACTATGATAATATATTAATTATATTAATTAATATATATTATATAGTTATTATATTATAATAACTATAATATATATTAACCCATTTGTATAAATATCTATTATTATTTCTATATCTGTGTGAATATATATCTCATATATATCATACATCAGTTCAGTCACTCAGTCGTGTCCAGCTCTTTGTGACTCCATGGATAGCAGCATGCCAGGCCTCCCTGTCCATCACCAACTCCTGGATTTTACTCAAACTCATCTCACATGGTAATAAACTAATGCTCAAAATTCTCCAAGCCAGGCTTCAGCAGTATGTGAACCGTGAACTTCCAGATGTTCAAGCTGCTTTTAGAAAAGGCAGAGGAACCAGAGATCAAATTGCCAACATCCACTGGATCATCAAAAAAACAACAGAGTTCCAGAAAAACATTTATTTCTGCCTTATTGACTATGCCAAAGCCTTTGACTGTTTGGATAAAAATGAACTGTGGAAAATTCTGAAGGAGATGGGAATATCAGACCACCTGACCTGCCTCTTGACAAACCTATATGCAGGTCAGGAAGCAACAGTTAGAACTGGACACGGAATAACAGACTGCTTCCAAATAGTAAAAGGAGTACGACAAGGCTGTATATTGTCACCCTGCTTATTTAACTTCTATGCAGAGTACATCATGAGAAACGCTGGGCTGGAAGAAACACAAGCTGGAATCAAGATTGCGGGAGAAATATCAATAACCTCAGATATGCAGATGACACCACCCTTATGGCAGAAAGTGAAGAAGAACTAAAAAGCCTCTTAATGAAAGTGAAAGAGGAGAGTGAAAAAGTTGACTTAAAGCTCAACATTCAGAATACGAAGATCATGGCATCTGGTCCCATCACTTCATGGCAAATAGATGGGGAAACAGTGGAAACAGTGGGAGACTTTATTTTTTTGGACTCCAAAATCACTGCAGATGACGATTGCAGCCATGAACTTAGAAGACACTTACTCCTTGGAAGGAAAGGCATGACCAACCTAGATAGCATATTCAAAAGCAGAGATATTACTTTGCCAATAAAAGTCTGTCTAGTCAAGGCTATGGTTTTTCCTGTGGTGATGTATGGATGTTAGAGTTGGACTGTGAAAAAGCTGAGCGCCGAAGAACTGATGCTTTTGAACTGTGGTGTTGGAGAAGACTCTTGCAACTTCCCTTGGACTGCAAGGAAGTCCAACCAGTCCAGCCTAAAGGAGACCAGTCCTGAGTGTTCCTTGAAAGGACTGATGCTGAGGCTGAAACTCCAATACTTTGGCTTCTTCATGTGAACAGTTGAAAAGACCCCCCTCATTGAAAAAGACCCTGATGCTGGGAGGGATTGGGGGCAAGAGGAGAAGGGGACAACAGAGGATGAGATAGCTGGTTGGCATCACCAACTTGATGGACATGAGCTTGAGTAGACTCCAGGAGTTGGTGATGAACAGGGAGGTCTGGTGTGCTGTGGTCCATGGGATCACAAAGAGTCAGACACAACTGAAATGAACATGTCCATTGAGTCGGTGATGCCATCCAACCATCTCATCCTCTGTCATCCCCTTCTCTTCCTGCCTTCAAACTTTCCCAGCATCAGGGTCTTTTCAGATGAGTCAGTTCTTCACATCAGGTGGCCAAAGTATCAGAGTTTCAGCTTCAACATCAGTCCTTCCAATGAACACTCAGGACTGATCTTCTTTAGGATGGACTGGTTGGATCTCCTTGCTGTCCAAGGGACTCTCAAGAGTCTTCTCCTACACCACAATTCAAAAGCATCAATTCTTTGGCACTCAGCTTCCTTTATAGTCCAGCTCTCACATCCATACCTGACTACTGGAAAAACCATAGCTTTGACTAGATGGACCTCTGTTGGCAAAGTAATGTCTCTGCTTTTTAATATGCTGTCTAGGTTGGTCATAACTTTTCTTCCAAGGAGCAAGCATCTTTTAACTTCATAATACTAGATTAGAGTCAAGGGTATCATTTATATATGTGCTATGTATATTTATAACAAATATAAATGTACATATCAAATATATAAGTTAAATATGAGTTCATAATGGTATCCCTGCCTCTAATCTAGTATCATAGAGGTCCTTTTAGTGTCCCCCTTGCTTATCTGTAACTTCCTTATCAGACAGTGAAAAACCCAGCCCCACTATCTGCCATCCATTTACTCATGTGTCCATTATTATTACTTTTGCATGTAAAGCAATTTCAGAGGCAACCCACTCCAGCACCCTTGCCTGAAAAATCCCATGGACGAAGGAGCCTGGTGGGCTGCAGTCCATGAGGTCCCTAGGAGTCGGATATGACTGAGCGACTTCACTTTCACTCTCATGCACTGGAGAAGGAAATGGCAACCCACTCCAGTATTCTTGCCTGGAGAATCCCAGGGATGGAGGAGCCTGGTGGACTGCCATCTATGGGGTCGCACATAGTCAGACACGACTGAAGTGACTTAGCAGCAGCAGCAGCAGCAGCAGCCCCCATGAGAAACAGATTTACCCGTTGGAGCACACTGCTTACACACAGCTCCTTCCCAGTCCAGACACCAGTTTCTGAAGCCACTTAGGTGACTCCTCCCCCACTCCCTTCACAGTTGTTACGTTACCCACTCGTAATACAGTTGGATTCATACATCAATAGAAGTCTGCTTTCCATCCTGGGGTCTGCAACATCCTGGAGGACTTTTTTTATAATTGTATACATAAAGGTCACTATTTGTTTTTGGAACTTTTTAATATTTTTTAGATTTATTACTTGTTTGGCTGCACTGGATCTTAGTTGCAGCATGTGGCATCTTTAGTTGCAGCATGCAAACTCCCAGCTGCAACCTGTGGGATTTGGTTCTCTGACCAGCCATTAAACCCAAGCCCCCTGCACTGGGGGAGTCTTAGCTACTGGACCACCAGGGAAGCCCCACGGTCACTCTTTGTGACATATAGTTCTATGGATATTAACAAATGCAAAGTCGTTTATCCACCATCTTAGAATCGTAGAGCATGGTTCCATCACCCTAAAAGTTCCTCCATGAATTTTCTGTGTGGTCAACCCATGTTTTCTACCCTTGTGGTGTTTTCTACCCTTATAGTGTTGCCTTTTCTAGAGTATTATGTAAATGGAATCATAAAACATGTAGCCTTTGGGATCTGGCTTTATTCACTTAGCAAAATGCATTAAAAATCTATCCATGTCAGTGTGTAAATGAATAAATAGCTCATTCTTCTTCATAGCTGAATAGTATTCCAATATATAAAGATACCACAACTTGATTATCCTTTCACCTTTTGAAGGTCATTTTGGTTGCTCTCTGGTTTGGGAGATTATAAATAAAACTGCCATAAATATTTTCATACAGGTTTTTGTGTGAACATAAATTTTCAGTCCCCTTGGGTAAATCTCTAGGAATGTGATTGCTGGGAAGTTGTGTGTGTTTGTCCCTGTTACAGTCACAAATGTGGCAGGACAGTCTGCACAGGTAATGGTGAGAGTGTAGCTCACCACTGAGGTGCAGGAGAGAGCAGGTCTAGTAAGTTTGGAAAGTCCAGGCCTCAAAAGGCTCCCTTAAACAGAGGTGGGCAATGAGCAAGCATTTTTCTTTAAGGGTCAAAAAGAGAATGTCCCAGTTGAGCATCAGCCTGTTGGAGACAATCCATAAACAGAGTCATGCATTGTGAATCACAGTACCACTCTAGAAGAAATATAATGATTTAATTAGGTATTTTTAAAATATTATTTATTTTTTGTTTATTTCAACTGCTGTTCTGGGTCTAGGTGAAACACACAGGATCTTCGCTGATCTTCACAGCAGCATGCAGGATATTTAGTTACAGCATGCAAACTCTTAGTTGCAGCATATGGGATCTAGTTCTAAGACCAGAGATGGAACCCAGGTTCCCTGCATTGGGAGCTTGGTGTCTAATTTGATGTTATCTGTTCCTATTTCCTTCACAAACCCCTGCCTCCTGATCAGTAGGGATGGGGGAGGAAGGTTCTGATTTACAGTTCAGCTTGCTCTGGTAACTTACACAATCTCTTTAGAAAAATTCTCAGTTATAAATAAGTCTGGGGAGAGACATGAGGGGCCCTGGTCTCATGACATTCCTTAACATGTGCTGGCTGACATCAGCTCCTCTCCAGAGCATTGACCCTTCTCCGTCTGGTCACTGAGTTCCCTGCAGGGATCCGATGCTGAGCTCTATAGCTGGAGGACTTGTGACTCTTGTTCTTTGAGCTTGCTTGATTCTCTCGCACTGTGAGGGGACTTAGGGGAGTGCAGGGAAGTGAAACCTCAGGATCTCTGTCTGATCATGCTGGAGCAACAGATCTGCTTGGACTAAAGATCTCTTCAAAAAAGTTGGAGATACCAAGGGAACATTTCATGCAAAGGTGGGCACAATAAAAGACAGAAATGGTATGGACCTAAACAGAAGCAGAAGCTATTAAGAAGAGGTGGCAAGAATACACAGAACTATACAAAAAAGATCTTCACAACCCAGAAAACCATGATGGTGTGATCGCTCACCTAGAGACAGACATCTTGGAGTGTGAAGTCAAGTGGACCTTAGGAAGCAGCACTTTGAACAAAGCTAGTGGAGGTGATGTAATTCCAGCTGAGCTATTTCAAATCCTGAAAGATGATGCTGTGAAAGTGCTACACTCAATATGCCAGCAAATTTGGAAAACTCAGCAGTGGCCACAGGACTAGAAAATGTCTATTTTCATTCTAATCCCAAAGAAAGGCAATGCCGAAGAATGCTCAAACTACTGCACAATTGCACTCATCTCACATCCTAGTAAAGTAATGCTCAAAATTCTCCAAGCCTGGCTTCAACAGTACGTGAACCGTGAACTTCCAGATGTTCAAGCTGGTTTTAGAAAAGGCAGAGGAACCAGAGATCAAGTTGCCAACATCTGTTGGATCATCAAAAAAGCAACAGAGTTCCAGAAAAGCATCTACTTGTGTTTTATTGACTCTGCCAAAGCCTTTGACTGTGTGGATCACAACAAACTATGGAAAATTCTGAAATAGATGGGAATACCAGACCACCTGACCTGTCTCCTGAGAAATCTGTATGCAAGTCAGGAAGCAACAATTAGAACTGGACATGGAACAACAGACTAGTTCCAAATTGGGAAAGAAGTACGTCAAAGCTGTATATTGTCACCCTGCTTATTTAACTTATATGAAGGATACATCATGTGAAATGCCAGGCTGGATGAAGCACAAGCTGGAATCAAGATTGCTGGGAGAAATATCAATAACCTCAGATATGCAGATGACACCACCCTTATGGCAGAAAGTGAAGAACTAAAAAGCTCTTGATGAAAGTAAAAGAGAAGAGTAAAATGTTGGCTTAAAGCTCAACATTCAGAAAACTAAGATCATGGCATCTGGTCCCATCAGTTCATGGCAAATAGATGGGGGGAAAATGGAAACAGTGAGAGACGTTACTTTTTGTGGCTCCCAAATCACTGCAGATGGTGACTGCAGCCATGAAATTAAAAGATGCTTGCTCCTTGGAAGAAAAGCTATGACAAACCTAGATGGCATATTGAAAAGCAGAGACATTACTTTGCCAACAAAGGTTTGCCTAGTCAAAGCTATGGTTTTTCCAGTGGTCATGTATGGATGTGAGAGTTGGACCACAGAGAACACTGAGCACAGAAGAATTGATGCTTTTGATCTGCGGTGTTGGAGAAGACTCTTGATAGTCCCATGGACTGCAAGGAGATCAAAGCAGTCAATCCTAAAGGAAATCAGTCCTGACTATTCATTGAAAGGACTGATGCTGAAGATGAAACCCCAATACTTTGGCCACCTGATGCAAAGAACTGACTCATTGGAAAAGACCCTGATGCTGGGAAACATTGAAGGCAGGAGGAGAAGGGGACGACAGAGGATGAGATGGTTGGATGGCATCACCGACTCAATGGACATGAGTTTGAGTAAGCTCCAGGAGTTGGTGATGGACAGGAAGCCTGGCAGGCTGTAGTCCATGGGGTAGCAAAAAGTCAGACATTACAGAGCAACTGAACTGAACTGAACTGATTCTCTCTGCAATGTGTGGGGACTTAGGGGAGCGCAGGGAAGTGAAACATCAGGATCTCTGTCTGAGCATGCTGGATCAATAAATCTGCTTTGCATGGCTGCCCCTCAGTCCAGCACAAGGCAGCTTGGAAGGCAGTGTCCTCAAACAGGGGAGGAGGTGAGGATGGATGAGGTGAAATTGGCAAGAGGCTAGAGATGGGAGGCTGGAGCCCACCCTACCCTTGGTGACATCATCCTAAGCTATTGCATCTCAGGTCTGTGGACCAAACTGAGGAGACAGCAAATCAAATCACAAGTGCTATACTCTCAGGCACCTCCCTCCATCCTCTATGGGTCTTAGCATAATCCTTCGGGGCAAGAAAAGACTTGGCTTTCTCCCTTCCCATTCTTGCCAGACCACCCGTAGGTAAAGCTCAGTGGTCTTTTCCAGGATGGGCTGTTACAGCTTCAAATGTCACACTTGGAAGGCACAGTGGAGTAGGATTTTTTTGCTCTTGTGTTTATGAGGACTTCACAGCTGTACTAAAAGCATATACACAAACATGATCAGACTACTAAACTCTCATCTCAGTATTTCCAACTCACAGGAGAACAGTGGTCAGGGAAAAAATTAAACATTTTAAAGGGAATTTCTCATCTGGCAGAATTCTATCACACAAAAAGTCCCTGAAGATGGGGACTGCAATCAGAGTAAGATTCTGAGGAACACATTTATTAACCAATCAAGGAAAGCTGTTCACTGACAGCAAATTAATTAACTCCTGTTTGTTTGTGGCAGCCAAAGAAATGGGTCCAGAGAAAATAAACTTCTTCAAGACTATTAGCCTTTTGGTGACAACAGTTGCTGGCAGAGTTGAGGGCATTGGGAGCAACATCAATTATCAATTTTAAAAAACAAGACAGATGATTGGAGTGGTTTTCCTTGGCTCTGGATGAGTCAACAGATGTTTCAAATGCTCCTCAGTTGTTTATTCGAGGAGTTGGTGCAGAGATGACTGAGAGTCAGGCTGTGGGAGTAGTCTGAGAGGAAAAAGGCCCTTCATCGTGCATAGAAATCAACCAGAGGGACTTGTGAAAAATGTAGATTCTGATTCTGTAGATTTCAGATTCTGCTTTTCTAACAAGTTCCCCAGGATGTCAGTAGCATTCTTCTCCTGGACCACGTTTTAATGAGCAAAGCTGGCATGTATTTAGCAAGGGACAAGCTTTGCAGCTTAAAGCTGTCACCTGTGGGTCGAGCTAAGAAATGCATGCTGCTAAGTCACTTCAGTCGTGTCCGACTCTGTGCGACCCCACAGACAGCAGCCCACCAGGCTCCCCCGTCCCTGGGATTCTCCAGGCAAGAACACTGGAGTGGGCTGCCATTTCCTTCTCCAATGCATGAAAGTGAAAAGTGAAAGGGAAGTCACTCAGTCATGTCTGACCCTTAGCATGGACTGCAGCCTACCAGGCTCCTCCATCCATAGGGTAGTGAAAATTAAACCTAATGCCTAAAGGCATTTTGTGTAAAGTTCTAATTCTATTTTCTTTTTTTAAGAAGTAATCTGATTTATTTATCTATTTTTGGCTGTGCTCGGTCTTCATGACTGAGAGGGCTCTTCTCTAATTGTGGCAAGCGGGGCTAGGCTTTAGTTACAGTGCATAGGCCTCTCATTGCCGTGGCTTCTCTTGTTGCAGAGCATGGGCTCTAGGGTACGCTGTCTTCAGCAGTTGCAGCCCACGGGCTCAGGAGTTGCAGACCCCAGGCTCTAGAGCACAGGCTCAATAGCTGTGGCACAGGGGCTCGGTTGCTCTGCAGCATGTGGGATCTTGCCAGATCAGGGATCGAACCCACGTCTCCTGCATCTGCAGGCAGATTCTTTATCACTGAGCCACCAGGGAAGCCTGTTTTCTCTTTTTTTCCTAATAGCAACTATGGATTTATTTATTGGCTGCACTGGGTCTTCATTGCTGCACGGGCTTTCTCCTGTATGGCAAGTGGGGACATGAGTTTGAGTAAGCTCCAGGAGTTGGTGATGGACAGGGAAGCCTGGTGTGCTGCAGCCCATGGGGCTGCGAAGAGTCAGACACGACTGAGCGGCTGAACAGACTCTCTAGTTGCAGTGCGAAGGGCTTCACTGCAGTGACTTCTCCTGTCACAGAGCACAGGCTTTAGGGTGACCGGGCTTCAGCAGTTGTGAGTGCATGGGCTTAGCTGCTCCATGGCATATGGGAATCTTTCAGGACCAGGGATTGAACCCATTGCCCCTGCACTGGCAGGCAGATTGTTAACCACTAGACCACCAGGGAAGCCCTCTAACTTAATTTTTTAATTGAAATATTGTTGACCACAGTATCACGTTACTTTCAGGTATCAACATATTGATTTGACATTTAAACACATTATGAAATGACCACAATAATTCTAATAGTCATTTGTCACCTTACACAGCTATTACAATATTATTGACTGTATTCCTTATCCTGTATATTACCTCCCTTGGACTCACTTATTTTATAACTGGAAGTTTCTGCCTCTTAATCCCCTCCACTTATCTCCCTACTCCCCTCCCCTCTGGCGACCACCAGCTTGTTCTCTGTATCTACAAATGTTTCTGTTTTGTCTGTGTTATTTTTTTATATTTTTAGTTTCCACATATAAATGAAATCATACAATATTTGTCTTTCTCTGTCCAACTTTCTTCACTTAGCATAATACCCTCTAGATCTATCCATGTTGTCACAAATGGCAAGATTTCATTCTTTTTAAGGCAGAATAATATTATATATATCACATCGGCTTTAGGTACTCATCCATCGATGATGCTTAGGTTGTTTGCCTTTCTTGGCCATTGTAAGCAATGCTGGGTTCTAACTTTAAATGATTGGAGATGATACATTGTGTTGAGGCTTTAGCGGGATGGTACATAACACAACTTTTCCCTGTCTGAATTCAAAACTAATTGAGATATAAGGCATATAAAGATCAAAATATTCCATTTAATACTGATAAAGTTACTTAGAGAGGTTGTCCTAAACATGGGCTTGCTACTGCTCCTCTGAATGAGTGAAACGAGTTAACTTTCTGAAATAACGAGCCAGACCCAAAGAGACAAAGCCTGGAACACAGACTCACTTCAGGAGCCAAGAACTGGTGTGAACACACACTCTCTGCTGACAGCATATCCCCAAAAGAGAAGGAGGTGGGCTGAGTTCACACCCTCAGCCCCTGGGGGAGGAGCCGGTGGGGGGAGGTTCAGGGAGAGATTGGATGTGTTATTTTAGAAAGTTCCTCCACCTGGAGTGAGGAGAACCTGTGACCTGCTCAGTCCTTAGATGGCTTAAGGAGAACCTGGAAAGGGGGTAAGGAATTATAACATATTTGCAAGCACTAGATAACTCCTACATCTGTTTCTACTCTCAGCCCAAGGTTTTGCTAACATACCTGTTACAGAGAGATAAAGAACACACACACACACACACACACACACACACACAAAATAGAGCATGCATCCACATCCTGACACAAGACTGGGAAAGCAAGTTAATCAGACTTTCCAGCTTCTGGAGACCAAGCCTAGAAACAGCCAAATGGAAGAAGAGTTTCCAAATACTAGAGAATCCAAAAAATTAAATTACATTAAAACTGACCAATGTCATTTACTCATGGCCCCACTTGATCGTTGATTCTCCATCTATGTATTCACTGTCCACCTGCACCTGTGATAACTCCATGCTCCTCCACGCTCTTGACTTTATAGTACAGCTGAAGACCCCTTGCCCAGTCCATCTTTATGATCAGACCCAGGAGCCCCTCACTCTTTTTCACATCTTCCAGTGCCTCATCTGAGAGTGTTTTCCACTGTCACTTTACCTGGAGAGAGCTATGTACACCCCCATCAGATTACCACGCATTTTGTTCCTCCAGGACAATTTGACTCACTTTATTCTAGAGGGTCTCCTATCTCTCCTTCAGCAAATTCACTTCTTTGACTGATAAGGTAGTTCACCGCATTTAAATAAGTCACTAAAGTAGTCTGGAGTTGAAGCAGAAGTGACGCTAAATTAACAAAGAAGTGACAGTAAATTGTTCTCTCTTTTTAGATATTTCTTTATTTGGCTGCCCCGGATCTTCATTGCAGCATGCAGGATCTTTAGTTGTAGCATGCAAACTTTTAATTGCAGCACATGGGGTCTAGTTCCCTGACCAGGGATCAAACCCAGGCCCCATGCATTGGAAACATGAAGTCTCAGAAGCTGAACCACCAGAGAAGTCCCAGTAAATTGTTCTTATATGTTCCCTTCAACGCTAGAATCCTGTGATTTGGTGATGGTGATTTTGAATTCTTAAGAAAAAGCAGAGCTATTATTTTCATGATCTTAGCAACCTTTTTAATTATTTTAATCAAAATGATAGATTATTTAATCTAAATCAAAACATCTTGCAAAGTCTAGACACAGAAATCAGTGGAATAATAAATCAACTATTTAAAACTGAAAATTTGATGGGTGGTTTCATTGTTTTGAGCTACAAGTGGCTTTGCTAAATGTGACAGCATTTACATCTACTTAATTTAGAGCTCTAGTGGTGGTTTACAAAAAGAGAACTTAAAGCAAGTCAACCATATAATTTTTTTGTTAATTTGCATGCTGAATAGCCATTTCTGTTCTAGTATCATGCAGATGGGGGTTTTATAGGACAAAATGCTTTTATAGGACAAAAACAATATATGCTTACTGACATAATTTATCTGCAGTCATTCCTCAATTACTGTACTTTATTTAAATTTGGATAGTGTCCCCAACAGAGAAGGCAACGGTACCCCACTCCAGTACTCTGGCCTGGAAAATCCCATGGGTGGAGGAGCCTGGTAGGCTGCAGTCCATGAGGTCGCTAAGAGTCGGACGCGACTGAGTGACTTCCCTTTCACTTTTCACTTTCATGCATTAGAGAAGGAAATGGCAACCCACTCCAGTGTTCTTGCCTTGAGAATCCCAGGGACGGGGGAGCCTGGTGGGCTGCCGTCTATGGGGTCGCACAGAGTTGGACACGACTTAGCAGCAGCAGCAGCAGTGTCTCCGAGGATGTGATTTTTCATAAGACACTGGGGGACAGAGTCTTAGAATTAGCTGGAGTCCTAATGTCTAGCTTTGTGTTTGCTGCTTTTTTGCCATCCTCTGAGGGTTTCTTGGATTGCATGCCAATTGTATGCCTTTCCTTTCCAGTTTTATTCATCTATTTAATTTGGTGGAACACAGTTAGAGGTTTGGGTCATCCCTGGTGGCTCAGCAGGAAAGAATCTCCCTGCCCATACAGAAGACTCAGGTCCTGACCCTGGATCGGGAAGATCCTCTGGAAAAGGAAATGGCAACCCACTCCATTATTCTCTATCCTAGGAAATCTCATGGACAGAGGAGCCTGACAAGCTAAAGTCCATGAGGTCACAGGGTCAGACACAGAAACCAAACAAGTTAGAGGTTTAACTCCAGAGATTAAGTTGATGCAGCTAAATGTATGAGTTCAGAAATAGGAAGTTGAAATCTTATTGCCAGATAACGTCTCCTTTCTTGGGGAAGTAAGAACGAAGTTTACTTGCTGAAATTGTCAGCGCAGTGAGAAACCTGAAGATGATCTACCATTCCAGTATTTTTACAGATGATACTACAGGGCAAAAGAGTGATTTGGTTAACATTTCTCTGAGAAAGTTTCATAGGCAACAGAGCCAGAGAACTCCGGGGTTTTTCTTGAGAAAAATAGTAGTTGAGCTTGGAAGTAGACAAGAATAATACTTCCACAAGATAAGTAAGAAGAGCAAAGATGAATTAAAGAAGAATGATTTAGAAGATTTTCACGACCCAGATAATCACAATGGTGTAATAACTCACCTAGAGCCAGACATCCTGGAATGTGAAGTCAAGTGGGCCTTAGAAAGCATCACTACGAACAAAGCTAGCGGAGGTGATGGAATTCCAGCTGAGCTATTTCAAACCCTGAAAGATGATGCTGTGAAAGTGCTACACTCAATATGCCAGCAAATTTGGAAAACTCAGCAGTGGCCACAGGACTGGAAAAGGTCAGTTTTCATTCCAATCCCAAAGAAAGGCAATGCCAAAGAATGCTCAAACTACCACACAATTGCACTCATCTCACACGCTAGTAAAGTAATGCTCAAAATTCTCCAAGCCAGGCTTCAGCAGTACATGAACCGTGAACTTCCAGATGTTCAAGCTGGTTTTAGAGAAGGCAGAGGAACCAGAGATCAAACTGCCAACATCTGCTGGATCATCAAAAAAGCAAGAGAGTTCCAGGAAAACATCTATTTCTGCTTTATTGACTATGCCAAAGCCTTTGACTGTGTGGATCACTATAAACTGTGGAAAATTCTGAAAGAGATGGGAATACCAGACCACCTGACCTGCCTCTTGAGAAATCTGTATGCAGGTCAGGAAGCAACAGTTAGAACTGGGCATGGAACAACAGACTGGTTCCAAATAGGTATTGTCACCCTGCTTATTTAACTTATATGCAGAGCACATCATGAGAAACGCTGGGCTGGAAGAAGCACAAGCTGGAATCAAGATTGCTGGAGAAATATCAATAACCTCAGATATGCAGATGACACCACCCTTATGGCAGAAAGTGAAGAGGAACTAAAAAGCCTCTTGATGAAAGTGAAAGAGGAGAGTGAAACAGTTGGCTTAAAGCTCAACATTCAGAAAACTAAGATCATGGCAACTGGTCCCATCATTTCATGGGAAATAGATGGGGAAACAGTGGAAACAGTGTCAGACTTTATTTTGGGGGGCTCCGAAATCTCTGCAGATGGTGATTGCAGCCATGAAATTAAAAGACATTTACTTTTTGGAAGAAAAGTTATGAACAACCTAGATAGCATATTCAAAAGCAGAGATATTACTTTCCCAACAAAGGTCTGTCTAGTTAAGGCTATGGTTTTCCTGTGGTCATGTATGGATGTGAGAGTTGGACTGTGAAGAAAGCTGAGCACCAAAGAAGCTTTTGAACTGTGGTGTTGGAGAAGACTCTTGCGACTTCCCTTGGACTGCAAGGATATCCAACCAGTCCATCCTAAAGGAGACCAGACCTGGGTGTTCATTGGAAGGACTGATGCTGAGGCTGAAACTCCAATACTTTGGCCACCTCATGCAAACAGTTGACTCATTGGAAAAGACTCTGATGCTGGGAGGGATTGGGGGCAGGAGGAGAAGGGGGCGACCGAGGATGAGATGGCTGGATGGCATCACTGACTCGATGGACGTGAGTCTGAGTGAACTCTGGGAGTTGGTGATGGACAGGGAGGCCTGGCATGCTGCGATTCATGGGGTCGAAAAGAGTCCGACACAATGAGCAACTGAATTGAACTAAACTGACTGATCTAGAAGAAATGATAAGTGTCAATTCAAATACTTTAACAGATTAAGAAATGAGGTCAGAGGGGTTAAGCGCTTTACCCCAGGGTCACACAGAGAGTCAATGTCAATAAAGTTCTTAGAACCCAAGGTCTCTCTCTCATAGCACCTCATTTTATTCATTTTCACTATGAAATTATCTCAAATAATCTGCTTTTTATCTAAAAAGCAAGGAAGTAAGTATCTCTAGAATCTCAGAAAGCATTAGAACATGAAGCAGATAGAGGATAAATTTTCTCTCTGATATAGCGATTTCCTGAAAATAATTGAGATAATTTTTTGGTTCAATTAAATTACCATGCTCCTTTATGAGAAATGTATTAAGATGGGAGATAAAAGTGGTACCATATAAATAAGAAAATGGCTCTGACCCCTCAAGTGTTTATTCATTTACCCTTTACTGACTGATAATTGTGAAAAGTGACAAATAAGAAGTTTCAAATGTATTGAGAATTTAATGGGAAAAAGAAATCAGATCCTGATGTTAAAATGATATTGTTAAAAACTTATACTCTTAATATAGACTTTATCACTTGGAAAGAATGAAAAAGATTGAAAAAATATTCTAATTAAAAATAAGTCTGTCTTACAGAATCTTTTAAGGTAGATTAGCATAATTGTGGCCAAATGAATTTATCTCTATGCAAAAATGTTGATAGAATGTGGTTTCATTTCGTGCCTGTACACAGTCTTTAGGTTGCAGAGCTTATCCATACACACACAGATCTTCCCCTATGGTTTTTCTTGAGAACTGTTTCAGCTTCCTGACAAGGCACTTTTCATGTCTTGCTTCATCCAACATTGCGACTTTAGATGATCATTAGTTAAATCATCACCTCACCAAAGCAGAACAGCAGGCCCTAAGAAATGTGAGAATGAGAGACTGGGGTCTTAAAATTTACAAATCTAAAACAAACCTACTGCATCCATTTAACAGTGTATCTTGCATTCACTCAACAAATCAACATTCACTGAGAAAACATTGGAGGTGAAAACATGGTAATAATAGAGCTAGTATCTACTAAGAAAGACAGAGAAACCAAAATCATAGGTTGTGATGTATCATGAGAAATATGGTCAAGGAACGTAAGTCTTTGCTGGAAGTCAGAGAATGCTTCTTATAGGAGCCAACAAAAGAATTAAACCTTCAGAACTTCCCTGCTGGTTCAGTGGTTAAGAATTCGCCTTGTAATGCTGAGATTCACTCAGATTCTTGGTCAGAGACTTAAGTTCCCACATGCCCTGAAGCAACCGAGCTGCCCGCCACAAATAGACAATCCGTGCGCCCCAAGAAAAAGATCCCGAGTGTCGCAACCAGGTCCCAATGCAACCAAATAAATATTAAATATTTAAAATACTAAAAAGTAATTAAACCTTTAATTACGTTCTCCATCCACATGACTTCCACAATCCAACAGCTTCTTTTCACTAAACAAATATTTACTTAGTAACTGCAGACACTATTGGGACCATTAAGAAAAGTTCTAATGAGGTGGATGAAACTGGAGTCTATTATGCAGAGTGAAGTAAGCCAGAAAGAAAAACACCAATACAGTATACTAACGCATATATATGGAATTTAGAAAGATGGTAATGATAACCCTGTATGAGAGCAAAAGAGACACAGATGTATAGAACAGTCTTTTGGACTCTGTGGGAGAGGGAGAGGGTGGGATGATTTGGGAGAATGGCATTGAAACATGTAAAATACCATACAAGAAACAAATTGCCAGTCTAGGTTCAATGCAGGGTGCAGGATGCTTGGGGCTGGTGCACTGGGATGACCTGGAGGGATGGTGTGGTGGGGGTGGTGGAAGGGGGGTTCGGGATTGGGAACACATGTACACCCATGGTGGATTCATGTTGATGTGTGGCAAAACCAATACAATATTGTAAAGTAAAAAATAATAATAATAAATTTAAAAAAATAATTAATAAATAAAACAAAATAATGGAGTATACAGCATAACCCAGAGCATTAAGATTCTATTTTGGTTTCATCTTATGTAATTCTGTTAACTAATAAGGTGCATGCCAAATTTCTTTGATAAAATATTAGAATAAACATTGAAAAAAAAAAGAAAAGGGAAGAAAATAGGTAGCACGCTTTGATTTTAGATTAAGAAGCATGTCTCAGAATGTAAACCTCTTTTCCTCATTCACTATTTATTGTTTTACTTCACAGAGTTTAATGAGCAGATACGAGTCATTGAATACTAGTAATTAAAAAGTATATAAACACTTGAGAATGCTGTTAAAGTGTTTAAAAGTCCTGAAGAGCCCTTACTAGGTCACACATGTCCTGAGTCATCTTATTTACCTTATGAATTCGCCTGGCAAACTTTGTTTTCATATGTAATGCAAAGGTGGGGTTGAGGTGAGCCTATGTGAAAACAATTACAAATGGATGGCCCTGAATGCCTGAGGTTGTTTTGTTTGTTTGTTTGTTTTTTAATTAAGTTTAGTATCTTTTTTTCTTTTTGCTTCACTGGGTCCTTGTTGCAGCATGCAAGTTTTCTCTAGTTGTTGCTCTTGGGTCCTCTAGTTTCTGTGTGCCGGCTTAGTTATTCTGCAGCATGTGGGATCTTAGTTCCCCAGCCAGCGATCAAACTCTCTTTCCCTGCATTAGAAAGTGGATTCTTAACCACTGGACCACTGGAGAAGTCCCCAAGGTTGTTTTATATATATATATAATTTTATTTGTTTATTTTTATTTTGGCTGTGCTAGGTTGTTGTGGCTGTCGGGCTTTACTCTAGTTGTGGCCAATGGGGGCTACTCTTCAGTTGCAGTGGAGAAGGCAATGGCACCCCACTCCAGAACTCTTGCCTGGAAAATCTCATGGATGGAGGAGCCTGGTGCGCTGCAGTCCACGGGGTTGCTAAGAGTTGGACACAACTGAGTGACTTCACTTTCACTTTTCACTTTCATGTACTGGAGAAGGAAATGGCAACCCACTCCAGTATTCTTGTCTGGAAAATCCCATGGATGGAGGAGCCTGGTGGGCTACAGTCCATGGGTTTGCAAAGAGTTGGACACAACTGAGAAACTTTCACTCACTCAAATGCTCTATAATCAGCATAACGTGTGTAGAATCCAACTAAAATGGAGTCACTTATATCAGGAGCAAAATGAAGATAGTCAGTGCAGGCACGTAAAAGAAATTTAACCTAACCTTACAGGAATTTACAGCGCTTCTCAGAAATCATCAGAGGACAGCAGCCAAGCCCCAAATGCTATCTTAGGACTTCCCTCTTCCCCTGACCCAAATAAAAACAGAGACCTCTAGGCAACCAACAAGCTGAAAAAGCCAAATAAGTTCCGTATTTATCCCATAAAAATCCTGGTTTGTGAGCAACTCAGAATTGCTCCCATAGCCTTAAGTTTCCTAACTTGCAAGTCAAAAACATTACAATAAACTCATCTTTGTGCTTTGGTTTCTTCAGTATGCAGAGATTGGTTTTTGATCTTTGCTTCTTTAAAAACTTGAAACTAAAATTATTAAAAGATCCTAAGACAGAAGCCTAAACTCTGAGCAGTACCTTCAAAAGCATTAATACTTCTGTAAGAACAAACTCTTTTGTAAGCAGTTTGCTGTGGTCTGTATTTAATTTCGATCTCTCTGTTTTGCTGGCTGCAGTTAGCCCTGAATCAGAGGGCCCAAGGACCAGAAACCTGTCAGCAGACCAAGCAGCAAGAGTAAGCAGACACCAGTGAGGCGGACAGGGTTGCAGAGAACTAACAGTGGGTCTAGAAACTCTGAGTTAAACAGCAGTGGAAAGAGAAGTGGAAGCAGAGAGAAGCTGAATCATCGTGATGTCAGGGCATTGCATGCAGAGCTACAGACAAGAAGACAGGATGGATAGAGCTGCTTCTTATCAGAAGAGCTTTTTTAGTGCTCATCAAGACCTCTGTGTCTTGTTCCTCAGCCCTGTGGCTGACGAGATCTTGTTCTTCTTTCTCTGCTTTTTGTGTGTTCTTATACTACAAACTATCAACTAAGACAACCTGAAAATGTAGCTGCTCCTTGCAACCTACAAGAAGCTAACTGGCATAGACAAATATTTAGGTTGTATCCACTAAACCAACAGACAGACAGAGCTCTGTGGTAAACCGCCTAGAAGATAAAACCTTTCTGTTTAAAGTTATTTCCTTAGGGTTGAGTCCTAGAATAAAAACTGACAGGTCAGAGGGTAAAGAACTTTGTCAATACTGCCAAACAGCTTTTCATAAATTGCTTTAATTATTATGAGGTTTTTTTTAATATCTTTTAATTTCTCACGTATGCATTTTATGTTTCCTGTGTCTGGATGGCTGACACTCTGTTTTGGTTGACCCGACTTTCATTTGCATCATGCTTCTTCCCTTACTTGACTCTACTATGTTTGGGGCAGAAGCTAAATTTTTATTTCCACTTTCCCTTGTTGATGTGAGAAATAAGTCTAGTTCTTTCTCCAAATTCTGCCTTCTTCCTCCTTGAACTGCTGTGAGATGCGGTAGTCGTTGTGAAAAACAGAAAGCTAAAAGCCACATGCAAGACGCATGAGCCAAAGGCCCATGCCTTAGACGGTGGCGATGTTTGGAGCCAATGTATCAGCCCTGGACTGATTCCCACGGGACATCTTTTTTACCTGAATGAAACAGTTCTTTCACTTGTTAAGCCATTGTAGTAGGTTTTTCTGTTTCTTGTTGCTAAATGCAATTTTGACTAATATACACACTTTTCATGACTTCTATGTTGCAGATGCCCATGGTTTGCTGAAGATATTTTCCCAGTTTGTTGTTTGTCCTTTAATTTGTTTCAGATTTTCTAATATACATATGGTTTTATGTTTGTGCTTAAAAATGCCCATTTTTCTGTTATTTATTCAGTCAAAAAATTGAAAAATGTTAACAATTTTGAAAGTTATTGAAGAAATAAACAACACATAGTCTATCAACTGTGAAACAGAAGACAATGGAGAATAAAGAAAGAACGTATATATATATATATAACTTAGTATCACAACATATATATTAATAATAATGAAAACAGGTTCAATTTCTTAAACTTCCTTATTAAAAAATCCTTTGTTCTCAAACTGGCTAAACACATGCACCTATGAACACACCCGTGCACATGCAATCATGCTGTTTATAAAATGTACCCAAACCAAAATGACTAAAAAATTTGAAAGCAAAAAGGTATACAAGGTTATACCAAGAAATTAAAATTAAAACAAGGATTAATCTTGGGCAAAATACAACCTAAGGTGACAAACAATAAGTAAGTTCAAAACAACCATTTTGATAAAAGTGCACCATGATATGTCATGTAATTTTATTCATAAACACTAGATAGTTACATACAGAGCAAAACACAATAGAAACACAAGTGGAAAATTACAGAAACACAAATGCACTGGGACATTTCAGGTAAAATAAGCAATACATAAATATTAAGAGAGCTGAGTAATATAATTAGCATGTTTGAGTTAATCAGTGCTTACAAAATTATGTTTGCTCCAAAATAGTATGCCTTCTTTTTTAGTGTGCCTGAAGTATTTATAATCATTTAATATTTTGCCAGAAGATAGTTTGGAGAAATTACACGTTGAACAGATCATAACATGTTCTCTCAGCATAAAGCAAGAGAAATTGACTTTAAAATTTAAGTCAGTTCCATAAAGTATCTTTTGAGTGAAAGAGGAAATTCACTGCATACATACGTCACATTTTGCTTATCCATTTATCAGTTGATGAATTTTAGGGTTGTTTCCACTTTGGGGCTTGAAAAAAAATCATGTGTAACGCTGCTATGAACATTTGCATCAAGTTTTTGTGTGAACATGTGTTTTCAACTCTCTTGGGTACATACCCGGGATTGGAATTGCTGGTCATATGATAACTATATATTTAATTTTTCAAGGTACAGCCAAACAGTTTTCTAAAGCAACTACACCATTTTACATTCCAACCAGCAATGTATGAGGGTTCCAACTTCTCTACATCCTCCCCAGCACTTGTTATTAAACATCTTTTGATAATACAGTTATCCTAGGGGTGTGTGAGTAGTACCTCACTATGTTTTTTATTTTCATTTCCTTGATGATACTGAGCTCTTTTCCTGTACTTATTGCTGTTTTGTATATCTTTGAAGAAATATCTATTCAAATACTTTGCTCATTTTTACTTGGATTATTTGCCTTTTATTACTGAGTTTTGAGGTTTTTATATACTTTGGTTACAACTTTCTTATTAGATTTGTAAGTATGTTCTCTCATTATGTGGAGTTTTTTCACTTCTTGCTAGTGTCGTCTGAAACAGAAAAGTTTTTTTAAAATTTATTTTATTGAACTATAGTTGATTTACAATGCTGTGTTATTTTCTAAGGTACAGCAAAATGATTCAGTTATACATACATAAACATTCTTTTCCCTATTCTTTTCCATTATGGTTTACCATAGGATATCAAAGATAGTTCCCTGAGCTGTACAGTAGGACCTTGATGTTTATCTGTCCTATATATAACAGTTTATATCTGCTAATCCTGGACTCCCAATCCATTCCTCCTCCACTGCCTTGACAATCACAAGTCTGTGCTCTATGTCTGTGAGTCTGCTTCAGTTTCATCGATAAGTTCCTTTGTGTATTATGCATCCTACTGCATTTATCAAATACACATGTGCATGTATGTGTGTGTATGAGAGTATCAGGCATAAGGTTAAGTCAAACACATATACAACCTCTCATTGCTTGCTGAGGCCAGTAGTGAAAAAAAAAAAAAGACTCTTGGAGGTATATTAACAGGGTTTGATTTGGTTTTGTTTTTGAGCGATCCCAGAATCAGGTTTATGGATGTGTATGGCTCTCTGAAGCTCATTTGATGCCAAGGAATAAAGGCAGATCTCTTCCATGAAGTTATGAAAACATGGCACCTCCATAGGCAAAGAAAGGTGAGACTGGAGAGGGAAGATATTTAATACTAAACAACAGGGAAGGGCCAGTCAGTTACTGACTTAACAGTGAGGGCTATGGGTGGACCAGGCTTTACTGGTGCCAGTAACTGGACACCATCTGTTTGTATGGGTTTTGTTTCCCCTGCACCACCCTGGGTGATGCAGAGTTCAGCTGCTCACTGTGTCCACTTAGACTAAATATTTTTCTTACAACTTAGTGGAATTAAACTGGAGACTTAGAGATATGTCACATTCTGTCATCTTGCCATCTTTCTTGCCTGCTGTCTCCTTCGATCTCCTCTTCTCATTAACTTCCCTGCTCCTTCACTCGTATAAATCCTTCCCTTTGTCTTATATGTACTAGTTTGGACACCAATATTTTTTATAACATGGCCAGTTTAGGAGCCCAGTCCTCCCTTCCAGGACAACTTAAGCATTTTCTTCCAATCAAATGCCTCTCCCAAAATGCAATTTTTGTGAATCCAAGTTGTCATATCAGGGGCTTTCTAGGTGGTAAAGAACCTGCCTGCCAATGCAGGAGATGTAAGAGACACAGGTTCAAACCCTGGGTTGGGAAGATACCCTGAAGGAGGGCCTGGCAACCCCCTCCAATATTCTTGACTGGAGAATCCCATGGACAGAGGTGTCTGGTGGGCTACAGTCCCTAGGATTGCACAGAGTAGGACACCACTGAAGCCACTTAGCATGCAAAATTGTTTCATCACCTCACATAATTAACTGTGCATTGAATATATTTGTTCTTGTAGTAAGTTAATATTTTGATACTTAACTATGTGGGGTTTTTTTAAATTCCTTTTACTTATCTCTTTTTCCCTCACCATTCAAGGAGTGTTAGGATTTTTAAAGATACAGATACAGAGATAATACAGAGAGAACAATTAAATCCTAAAGAGTTAAGCTCCTGAAAGTAATTTGTAAACTCTATAGCAGACAAAAAGTTCTTAAAAGCCATGTTCTAAATTACAGGAATGGTAATTGACAGAAAAAATGGAGGTTTTTTTAAATTCCCAAAGTCTGGCTTTAAACATCCAGAGCCAATGCCTGGAGGATCAAGAACATATCTACAGCATAACCACAGAGAGGAGGCTGCAATGTCAGAAGAGCCTGAAGGAGATAAGAGCTTGATCAGCAGACAGGAAAGTGAGGATTGTGGGGGATGTGCTGAGGGCTCATTTGTGGGGCCTCAGGCTGCTCGAATCTTTCCTCCAAGGTCAATCTTTGCAGAAAACCAAAATAAGCTTAGATCAGTTTGAGGCATTCCAGAGCAAACAGAACCACTGCACGGCTTCACAGACAACCTGAACGACTGCAGACCTCAGAGAGCAGTCTGAGCTTTCCTGAGCAGCAGAAGGACCAGTAGTGGTCAGGAGAGGGGCATCAGGGCCCTTGCAGTTCTCCCAGATTCTCCTACACCCACTGGGCATGATGCAGGGGCAGGAGCTGCAATCACCAGGCTCCCTGAGAGGGCGGGGGTTAAACTGAGGATGCCTGATTAGGAAGAGGAAGACAGAATTTAGATGGGACAACTGGGGGCCATGGCACCGCTCAGCAGGAGCAGAAAGTAACACTCAAGGCTGGAAGGCGTGAGTTACAGATGTCAGCACAGACAGAGACACCCGTCGTGCAGACCCGCCCCGATGCTACAAACATCCCCCAAATAGAGGCCTGCCAGGAGTGAAAGAACTAGAGCAGTAGGCTTGGAGGGTGAATTTGAATTACCCATAGGATATTGAGTTTTAAACTGATAGTAAATTAAGTAGTCAGGATACAAATAGAGAAACCATTAAATTTTTAATAAAGCCATCTTCTGATAGTACAAACTTTGTACTCCCGAATTACTCAGGAAAGTTACTTGGCAGTAGCCACTAAAATTAAAAATGCACAGACCCTTTGACCCAGCAACCCCAATTTTAAGAATCTATCCTTTAGGGACTTCTCTGGTGACCCAGTGGTCAAGAATCCACCTGTCAATGCAGGGGACATGGGTACATTCAATCCCTAGTCCAGGAACTAGGATCCCACATGCCATGGGGCCACTAAGTCCGTGTGCCACAAGTACTGAGCCCACACTCTCAAGACTGCGAGCTGCAACTCTTGAACCCATGTGCCACAACTAGAGAACCCCTGCGTGTAGCATCACACAGCCTGTGCACCGCAGCAAAGACCCAGCGCAGCCATAAAGAAAGAAAGAATCCATCCTTTAGAAGTAAAAGAGCCAGGATTCAAAGGCATGTGTGAAAAGTCTTTATTCTGACAATATTTGAGGTGCCAAAACCCTGGAAATAGCATGAATATGTATCAGTAGAAGATGGGTGGATAAAGAACTGTGTATCTACTTCCTAAAATATTATATTGAAATATTAATATGTTATGAAATGAAAAAAGTTGCAGTGTGAGTATATTATCTCACTTTTGTTAGCGAAAGAGGGAGAGGTCCTTATATATGCTATTATAAAAATGTAAAGGAGACCCCAAAGTGTAGCCATTGGCTCCTTTATGGGTGGTGTTGTAAGGAGGAAAGAGCACTCATCTTTTATGCACTTCAGTATTGTTTGACTTGAAACAGAGAGAAGGCTCTGATTTTGTAATATGTTTCAAGTAATAAAATAGAAATGTGGGGAAAATGGATATGAGAAGGAAAAAAAAATCCTTCAGCTTAGCAGTTTCAAATGATCCCCTCAAAAGCTTCTGTTTAAGAAATGAATATGATTTTGAAAAATTAGATTTTCACTTCTCTCTTGTCTGTCTTCTCTTAACTCTGCAATAAACTATGGTAAAACGGTGGGGGGGGGGATTCTTAAAATAAATCATTCACGTTGCAGAATATACTGAAGAATGAAGGCTTGATGTTAACTGCTTATGAGTCCTACATTCAAGGGCTGCTTTGCATTTGGGGAGTTGATGCCCCCCTTGCCCAGCTAACACCCCCTCACCTGCGAGCTTCTTTCCTCCCCCATTCTCTCCGCACCCTTTATCCCATGTCTTCCTGCTCCCACATTAACCACTGTCCATCTCCAGCCCTCCTTTCCTCTGACTTAATTTCTTTTATCTTTTTAAAAACTTTTTATTGATGCATAGTTGATTTACAATGTTGTGTTATTTTCAGATATACAGTAAAGTAAATCAGTTATATATATCCATATATCCATGCTTTTTTTAGATTCTTTTCCCATATAGGCCATAACAGAGTACTGAGTAGAGTTTCCTGTGCTATACACTAAGTAGGTCCTTATTAGTTATCTGTTTTATATATAGTAGTGTGTATATGGAACTTCCCTGGTAGCTCAGTGGGTAAAGAATCTGCCTGCAATGCAGGAGACCCCAGTTCGATTCCTGGGTCAGGAAGATCCCCTGGAGAAGGGATAGTCTGCCCACTCCAGTATTCTTGGGCTTCTCTGGTGGCTCAGACAGTAAAGTATCCACCTGCAAAGCAGGAGACATGGGTTTGATCCCTGGGTTAGGGTTTGATCCCCTGGAGGAGGGCATGGCAACCCACTCCAGTATTCTTGTCTGGAGAATCCCAAGGACAGAGGAGCCTGGCAGGCTACAGTCCATGGGGTCACAAAGTGCTGGACATGACTGAGCAGAGCACAGTGTGTATACGTCACTCCCAATCTCCCAATTTATCCCTCCTCCCCTCACCCCCTGTAACCATAATTTTGTTTTCTACATCTGTAACTTTACTTCTGCTTTGTAAGCAACTTCATTTGTACACTTTTTTTAGATTCCATATATAAGCAATATGATGTTCATCTGTTGTGTCTGACTTACTTCTCTCAGTATGACAATCTCTGGGTCCATCCATGTTGCTGCAAATGGCATTATTTTGTTCTTTTTTGTGGCTGAGTACTATTTCATTGTATATACATACCACATCTTCTTTGGAGGTTCCCAGGTGGCACAGTGGTTTAAAAAAAAAAAAAAACTCTGCCTGACAATGCAGGAGATGCAAAAGATGTGGGTTTGATCCCTGGATTGGGAACATCCCCTGGAATAGGAAATGGCAACCCACTCCAGTATTCTTGCCCGGAAAATTCCATGGACAGAGGAGCCTGGCAGGCCACAGTCCATGGGATTGCAAAGAGCAGGACACAGCTTAGCAGATGAACACACATACACCACATCTTCTTCATCTGATATTCTGTTGATGGGCATTTGGGTTGATTCTGCTGTCCTGGCTATTGTAAATAGCGCTGCAATAAGCATTGGGGTGCATATATCTTTTTGAATTATGGTTTTCTCTGGGTATATGCTCAGGAGTGGGATTGCTGGATTACATAAAAGGTCTATTTTTTAGCTTTTTAAGGAGCCTTCATACTGTTCTCCTTAGTGGCTATACTGATTTATATCCCCACCAACAGTGTAGGAAGTTTCCTTTTTCTCCACACCCTCTTCAGCATTCATTGCAGTTTCTTTCTTTTTTTTTTTTTTTATGGTGGCCACTTAACTGGTGTGAGGTGATAGCTCATTGTAGTTTTGATTTGCATTTCTGTGATAATGAGCCAAGTTGACCTAACTTCTTATTTCCTCCCCATTCATGGTGGGGTACCTGCAACCCATGCCAAGTAGCACATAAGCTTTATTTAAGAAAATCACTTCATCTTCAGAAATGAGATGAAGGATGGGAGCAGAGTTGGATAGGCCACATCTAAGAACAGTTCAGGGGTGGAGGGTTCCAGGCTGTGTTAAAGATGGCCTGTTCAGTTCAGTTCAGTCGCTCAATTGTATCAAACTCTTTGCCACCCCATTAACCACAGCACGCCAGGCTTTCCTGTCCATCACCAACTCCTGGAGTTCACCCAAACCCATGTCCATTGAGTCGGTGATGCCATCTAACCATCTCATCCTCTGTCGTGCCCTTCTCCTCCTACCCTCAATCTTTCCCAGCATCAGGGTCTTTTCCAATGAGTCAGCTCTTCGCATCAGGTGACCAAAGTATTGCGCTTTCAACTTCAACATTAGTCCTTCCAATGAGCACCCAGGACTGATCTCCTTTAGAATGGACTGGTTGGATCTTCTTGCAGTCCAAGGGAATCTCAAGAGTCTTTCTCCAACACCACAGTTCAAAAGCATCAATTCTTCAGTGCTCAGCTTTCTTTATAATCCAACTCTCACATCCATACATGACTACTGGAAAAACCATAGCCTTGACTAGACAGACCTTTGTTGGCAAAGTAATGTCTCTGCTTTTCAATATGCTGTCTAGGTTGGTCATAACTATCCTTCCAAGGAGTAAGTGTCTTTTAATTTCATGGCTGCAATCACCATCTGCAGTGATTTTGGAGCCCAAAAAAATAAAGTCAGCCATTGTTTCCACTGTTTCCCCACCTGTTTCCCATGAAGTGATGGGAACAGTTGCCATGATCTTAGTTTTCTGAATGTTGAGCTTTAAGCCAACTTTTTCACTCTCCTCTTTCACTTCCAAAAGAGACTCTTTAGTTCTTCCTTGCTTTCTGCCATAAGGGTGGTGTCATCTGCATATCTGAGGTTATTGATATTTCTCCCAGCAATCTTGATTCCAGCTTGTGCTTCTTCCAGCCCAGCGTTTTTCATGATGTACTCTGCAGATAAGTTAAATAAGCAGGGTGACAATATACAGCCTTGACATACTCCTTTTCCTATTTGGAACCAGTCTGTTGTTTCATGTCCAGTTCTAACTGTTGCTTCCTGACCTACATACAGGTTTCTTAAGAGGCAGGTCAGGCGGTCTGGTATTCCCATCTCTCTCAGAATTTTCCACAGTTTATTGTGATCTACACAGTCAAAGGCTTTGGGATAGTTAACGAAGATCATGACATCTGGTCCCATCACTTCATGGCAAATAGATGGGGAAACAGTGGAACAGTGTCAAACTTTATTTTTTGAGGCTCCAAAATCACTGCAGATGGTGACTGCAGCCATGAAATTAAAAGATACTTACTCCTTGGAAGAAAAGTTATGACCAACCTAGATAGCATATTGAAAAGCAGAGACATTACTTTGCCAACAAAGGTCCATCTAGCCAAGGCTATGGTCTTTCCAGTAGTCATGTATGGATGTTAGAGTTGGACTGTGAAGAAAGCTGAGCACCGAAGAATCGATGCTTTTGAACTGTGGTGTTGGAGAAGACTCTTGAGATTCCCTTGGACTGCAAGAAGATCCAACCAGTCCATTCTAAAGGAGATCAGCCCTGGGTGTTCTTTGGAAGGAATGATGCTAAAGCTGAAACTCCAGTACTTTGGCCACCTCATGCGAAGAGTTGACTCATTGGAAAAGACTCTGATGCTGGGAGGGATTGGGGGCAGGAGGAGAAGGGGACAACAGAGGATGAGATGGTTGGATGGCATCACTGACTCGATAGACGTGAGTTTGAGTGAACTCTGGGAGATGGTGATGGACAGGGAGGCCTGGCGTGCTGTGATTCATGGTGTCTCAAAGAGTCAGACATGACTGAGCAACTGAACTGAACTGAATAAAACAGAAATAGATGTTTTTCTGGAACTCTCTTGCTTTTTTGATGATCCAGGGGATGTTGGCAGTTTGATCTCTGGTTCCCTGCCTTTTCTAAAAGCAGCTTGAACATCTGGAAGGTCATAGTTCACGTATTGCTGAAGTCTGGCTTGGAGAATTTTAAGCATTACTTTACTAGTGTGTGAGATGAGTGCAATTGTGTGGTAGTTTGAGCATTCTTTGGCATTGCCTTTCTTTGGGATTGGAATGAAAACATCTTTTCCAGTCCTGTGGCCACTGCTGAGGTTTCCAAAGTTGCTGGCATATTGAGTGCAGCACTTTCACAGCATCGTCTTTCAGGATCTGAAATAGCTCAGCTGGAATTCCATCACCTCCACTAGCTTTGTTTGTAGTGATGCTTCCTAAGGCCCACTTGACTTCACGTTCCAGGATGTTTGGATCTAGGTGAGTGATCACACCATAATGATTATCTAGGTCGTGAAGATCTTTTTTGTACAGTTCTGTGTATTCTTGCCACCTCTTCTTAATATCTTCTGCTTCTGTTAGGTCCACACCATTTCTGTCCTTTATTGAGCACATCTTTGCATGAAATGTTCCCTTTGTATTTCTAATTTTCTTGAAGAGATATCTAATCTTTCCCATTCTATTGTTTTCCCTATTTCTTTGTATTGATCGCTGACGAAGGCTTTCTTATCTCTCCTTGCTATTCTTTGGAACTCTGCATTCAGATGCTTATATCTTTCCTTTTCTCCTTTGCGTTTTGCTTCTCTTCTTTTCACAGCTATTTGTAAGACCTCCTCAGACAGCCATTTTGCTTTTTTTGCATTTATTTTTTGGGGGATGGTCTTGATTCCTGTCTCCTGTACAATGTCATGAACCTCCATCCATAGTTCATCAGGCACTCTGTCTATCAGATCCAGTCCCTTAAATCTATTTCTCACTTCCCCTGTATAGTCATAAGGGATTTTGGAAGAGGGCCCGTAACTGCCAGTAATTTTAGCAAGGAAGGAGAGAAAAGGAAAACATGGATTAAAGCCTGAGAAAGGATCAGGATTGGGAGAAGAGGTGATAGAATGGTCTGTCAAGCTAAAGGGCAAGAGAAAAAAAGAACCAATAAACAGTGTATCAGGAAAGAGATTTGATGATTAATTTGTTCAACATGGTGTCTGCCTCTGGCCCTCCTCCACATAGTGCACACCACTGAGATCAGAATGTGTTCCTGAGTCTCAGAGTCATCAAGAGTAAACCCAGCTTCCTATATTGGAGGTTTTGGGGGTGGGGGTCTACCACCTAGAAATAAGTATATTTTCCACTTCATGATTTAATTTAGGATTAAAGGCATAAAGTAAGAATGCATTCCTTAGACAAACATGTTTCCATATTCCAACAGTCATTCTTACCTACTTACTCAGAATATTTTTGGTGTGATGACAAGAGATGGAAGAAGGGGGTCTCCCCTACACATGATTTTGTGCAACTAAATAGTCTAATAACCAGTGCATTTGTGCTCTGTCACGTCTGACTCTGCGATCCCATGAACTGTATCCCACCAGGTTCTGTCCATGGAATTGCCCAGGCAAGAATACTGGAGTGGGTTGCTATCTCCTCCTCCAGGGGATCTTGCCCAACCAGGGATCAAACCTGAATCTCCTGTGTTGGCAGATGGATTCTTTACCGCTGAGCCACTGGGGAAGCCCCTAATAACCAAGTAAGTAAATGTTTTCTGGGCAAAATACTAGCAGTTCTTAGGAAACCCTTGGCTTGAAGCGGGGCCAGATGAGAAGAGGCCTTGCAATCACTGGTGGACTCAGTACTAGGCTCCTCTTCCATGATGAAACCATCCCTGAAGGTGTTCAACTCCCTCCAAGAACAGATAACACAAAACAAATGATATATTTAATGCCTCAGCCTCTGAACCCTATCTTCTGCTCAGCATTCTGAAGCAGCCCAGAGGACCTGAACCAGATGACTCAGGAGGAAGTAAGTAAACGAGCCGGCACAGGACACTGCCCTCCTCATACAGAAGTGAGAGTAAGTTCAAAATTGGGTGGAACTGTTTGTTGCAAAGGCCTTTGCTGCCCATGTTAAGCAACTCAGGCTCACACTCCCAGTGTCCTGGCAAGAAGCTCTCTCATAAGAGCGGGAAAAAGGCCAAAGACGGACAAAACCTCCAAAACAGAAGCTCAGCAGCAAAACTGTGGGAGGGAGAGAAATGAGACAATTGCCCTGGGCATATGGGCAGGTGACTCAGCACGCCTGCAAGAGAGGAGTCGGAGGTTCCAGGGAAGTTAGGGCTCCTGTTCACATGGGGCTGGGGGGGCGGAAAAAGGAGGGTTTCGTCCTCAAGGAAAACGCCGAGGTCCCAGGGTGCGAAGCTGAATAGGGGGACGGAGGGACCTTCACCAAGGAATTTCTGGTTTCTCCGTCCATACCTAGGGTTAAACTCTGTGAAAAACCAAATGTCCAGCAGGTGGCAGCACCAGATAACTGGAGTAAACAGGCTGCAAAGCGAGGCCAACAGCTTCCCTGGCACACTCTGCAGTGTATGTTAACTCCGCTCTGTGACTTTCCTGGTGGGATTTCATTCAGTCAGCAGCCCGTCGCTCCCTAAAAGGAAGAGCACTGAGTTCATTTTTGTGTTCCCAGCACCCATCACCGTGCCTGGCACATGCTTGACTATATCTGTCGATTGAATGAATCAATTAATCAATTATTTCTTTTCCCATATATACAATTTTAAAATTCCCCTAAACTCAGTGGTAAAGAATCCGCCTGCCAAGCAGGAGACACAAGTTCGATCCTTGGGTCAGGAAGATCCCCTGGAGAAGGAAATGTATTCTTGCTTGGGAAATCCCATGGACAGAGGAGCCTGGTGGGCTACAGTCCACAGGGTTGCAAAAGATTTGGACACGGCTGAGTGACTAAACAACAAAAACAAAAACAAAAAAACTAGAGAAAGGTCATCATTGGAAGTGATCCTATTCCCTTCTTATCCCATCACTACTACTGTTGTGTCAATTACAAATTTAATTAGTTTTAGCAATAGTAATAATAAAGCACCAGACTAGATTCATTCTCTATCCACCCTTGTGCCTACCTGCATTCTTAAGTGATAGTCATTCAGTCGTGTCAGACTCTTTGCAACCCCATGGACAATAGCCTGACAGCCTCCTCTCTCCATGGAATTCTTCAGGCAAGCATACAGGAGTGGGTTGCCATTCTCTACTTAACTAGTATATCCCTATCTTTCAGAGACTTAAAAAGAAAATCATGGGGTTAAAAAAAAACCAAACCCTGAGATTTATAAGGAAGGCAGTAGACAATCATTCTCTGATTAGTGTTTTGTTGTTGTTTTTAACCGAGGACTCACTCATTTGCCAGCTATGCTTACTTTAAGTTTTACTCTTAAAAAACTTTTCTTCCATTGGCCCTCTCCAAAATACATTACTGTGATGTGTGTCTTGTGCTTTTTTAGAATAGTTACTTACTAGTAATTTGAAGTAATAAAGATAAGGATTAAATAAAGTAATATGCAGGGTTTCCCTGGTAGCTCAGCCGGTAAAGAATCTGCCTGCTGTGCGGAAGACCAGTTCAGTTCCTGGGTCGGGATGATCCCCTGGAGAAGGGATAGGCTACCCACTCCAGTATTCTTGGGCTTCTCTGGTGGCTCAGACAATGGTTAAGCATCCACCTGCAATGCAGGAGACCTGGGTTTGATTCCTGGGTTGGGAAGATCCCCTGGAGGAGGGCATGGCAACCCACTCCAGTATTCTTTCCTGGAGAATCCCCATGGTCAGAGGAGCCTGGCAGGCTACAGTCCACAGGGTCACAAAGAGTCAGACATGATGAGCTACTTAGCACAGCACCGCACAAACTAGTGTATAGTAAGAACCCACTGTGCACCAGGCCTTGTGCTGTACTGGTTTAGGGTGAAGACTGTCTGTCACTTCTGAGATAGAGTAAAAAAAACCCTCACCCTTTGCCTAACCAGCTACCCAAAACAGCCATGCTGGACACCAGAATAAGACCTTCCATATCTACCTATCTTTCCCTAAAAACTAATGACAGGATCTTTGCTAATCAAACAGTGTCAGTCAACAACAGTGAGTTGGAGTGTGAGGGATGGTTTATGAATACCTGTGAGTTCTTTGAGGGCAAGAACGTCATGTTATATATTTTCATATCCCCAACACCTCACCCAGAGCATGGAACACATTAAGGCCTCAATAAATATTTGCTGAATGTGTGAAGAATGTCAGGGTATTTCTCATTGAACAATGGTACTTGAATCAGAGTCATGTTCTCAGCAGGAGGAAAAAAATACTAGAGCACATCATGGGAGCCATCACTCAGTAGACTCATAAAAATGGGCCTAGAACCAGAAAAGTCTGATAGCATCATGGGGAGACAATGACACCCTTGATTATCTCTCCCATCTCAGGAACTCCTATCCTCACCCTGTTCAACTTTGTTACACTTAATCATGTTGCTGTTGCTTTCACACCTTCATTATTTATTAAATGCAACTTTCCTGAACTCAAGGAGTCCATATAAGTCCTTTCTATTCATAGGGGAAAGTTCTAAGTTAACATTACTCTCCCTAAAGCTAAAAGAATATTATATCCTGAAAACAGTTATCTTAAATAGTGATGGTTCCCAGCATCAGGCTTAATTCCTGTTCTCTTTCAATTCTGCACACTCTCCGAAGGCATTCTCATCCACACCCATCATTTCTATACCAGTAACTCCTGATCTTCACCTGTAATTTAGGTTTGTTTCCTGAATTCCAAGTTCATACACACAGCTAATCATCTACTATAAACCTCGACCTCGATGTACCATAGCTACCTTAGATACATCGTGTGTGTGTGTGTGTGTGTGTGTGTGTGTGTGTGGCTTAGTGGTGTCTGACTCTTTGTGACCCCATGGACTATAGCCCACCAGGCTTCTCTGTCCCTGGGATTCTCCAGGCAAGAGTACTGGAGTGGGTTGCCATTCTCTTCTCCAGGGAATCTTCCCAACCCAGGGATCAAATCCAGGTCTTCTGTATTGCAGGTGGATTCTTTACCATCTGAGCCACCAGGGAAGCTCTGCTGCTGCTGCTAAGTGGCTTCAGTCATGTCCGACTCTGTGCGACCCCATAGATGGCAGCCCACCAGGCTCCACCATCCCTAGGATTCTCCAGGCAAGAACACTGGAGTGGGTTGCCATTTCCTTCTCCAGGGAAGCCCTAAGTACATCATATCAAAGATCAATTTCAAGAACTTCTGGTTTAAGATGTAGACTGAGCATATCCATTTATTCTTTTTTCCAAACACTATATTAAGATCACAGTAAAGAAATAAAAATGTGTGGACACCCTCCACCAACCCCATTCAACAAAGAGAACGGGAGAGAAACATAGGAGTAGAGAGTCCAACACAGTTCTGAAAGTCAGGAGGTGAATGAAGAGGGGTGAGCGATACTCAGAGTTAGCTGCAGCCAAGAACACTGACAGCAAGACCACAGTCAATGGAGGAGTCCATCTGCCTGGAATAAAAACTCTCAGCTCACAGACTGCAAACTCTGCAGAAGGCAAGAAAATGAGACACAAGTGGAAAACAAACAAAAGTACTTCAGGATCTTCAGAAATATTAGGAGTGATGTTGCATCTATAAAGCAAAAGCAGGATAAAAGATATGAGTGCCACAACTTCACATGTCTCCACCAACCTCCTACCTCAGTAAACACCACCATCATCCACCTAATTTCCCAAAGCCAGCAAGTTGAAAGTGACCCTTTATTCTTCTCTTCTCCTTATGCCTCATCCAGTAAGCTAAGAGTTCATTCTGACCTCTCTTTCCCCACAGCCACTGTCTTTAATAGACTTTTATTATGTCTTCCCTGGATTGTCTCCATAGCTTTATTACTGTCCCTTCTGACTCTAGCTTGAAGCCTTTTCAAATAATTCCCTCAGATCTTCTAACTCCTAAACAACCAGCATCTAGCATACTGCCCTTCCATCACTGAGTGCTCAATGGTTATCTTGAATAATATCTGACCATTTGTCTAGTCCCAGATTTTCACTACTTCATATCTTGTTCGCTGTATCCCACTCATATGAACTTACTTTCAGTTCTTCCTCAAGACACGTCTCCTTTTTAAAATATGCACTGTTCTCCCTCTCTGGAACCCCTGTTCTCTTTGCTGGCGTGGGAACTCCCTTGAGGCTCAACTTGAGTGTTACTTCCCCTAAGGAAGTTCCCTAACTTCCCTGGACTGGTGTGGGAATCCTGGCCCTTCTATGTCCTCTGTGTATCTCATCTGCCTCCACTACAGCATTTTTGTGTTAAATCATAATTGTAGGTTTCCTGTCTCCCCGAGACCAGATGGTAGGCTCTTTGGGTCCCATGAATGAATGACAGCATCCATTCTGTAATAATGATCATAATCACAGCAGAAGGAAACTCAAGAAACCCTCCATATAGTCCCCGCCCTTGGGGTCATTGAGATATTATCATTTTCATTTAATTAGAGATTAAGTGAAGAAAGATGATAACGCTAACCCTATATGCGAGACAGCAAAAGAGACACAGATGTATAGAACAGTCTCTGTGGGAGAGGGTGAGGGTGGGATGATTTGAGAGAATGGTATTGAAACATGTATAATATCATATGTGAAGCGAATCGCCAGTCCAGGTTTGATGCATGATACAGGATGCTCAGGGCTGGTGTGCTGGGATGACCCAGAGGGATGAGATGGGGAGGGAGGTGGGAGCGGGGTTCAGGATGGGGAATACATTACACCCATGGCGGAGTCATGTCAACGTATGGCAAAACCACTACAATATTGTGAAGTAGTTAGCCTCCAATTAAAATAAACAAATTTATATTTTAAAGAAGAGATTAAGTGATTTATTTATGGTTACAAAACTGGAGCATAGGGTTTGTATGTGTGATGGAAAAGAGGCAGGATGGGGAGAGCACGGTGGTTATAACTAAAATCCTGGTTTCCCATCTTTTTTAAAAAAGTTTCATTGGCATAGAGTTGTCTTGCATGTTGCGTTTAATTTCTGCTGTACAGCAAAGGGACTTAGTAACATATGGTGGTGGTTTAGTCATTAAGTCGTGTCTGACTCTTGTGACCCCATGGATTGTAGCCTGCCAGGCTCGTCCGTCCATGGGATTCTCCAAGCAAGAATACTCAGTTATTTATATATATTTATATAAATGCAATATATATAAATGCTCCCACAGGTTATCTCATTTATTTCTTCCCCTAATTCTCTCCCTTTTAAAAAAATTCTTATTGTTGGCTGTTCTAGGTCTTAGTTATGATGTGCGGAACATTTGATCTTTCTTACAGCATGTATGATCTTTAGTCACAGCGTGTGAACTCTCAGTTGCAGGACCTTTTAGCTGAGCTTGTGGGATCTAGTTCCCTGACCAGGCATCAAATCCAGGCCCCCATGCATCAGGAGCTGAGAGTCTTAGCCACGGGACCACCAGGTAAGTTCCCCCTTTTTATCTTTTTAGATGAACCAAGTTGGGCTTTTGTCATTTACAAAATCCCAATTTAAATCTTTTCTTTTCACCACAGGCTTCTCCTTCCCCTGAACACATAGGAAAGCATTTCACCAGTTCCAAACCATGTGGGTTTTACCTCTTCACCACCTCATTTTCTTCACCGAATTCAGGTCCTAGTTTTCCTTAACTATATTCCCAGACTCCAGTCTCACCTCCTCTAAACATCCTCCAATTTCTGTCAAGGAACTTTCTAGAAAAAAAGTTCTTCTTTTCCATACCTTCAGTGGCTTCCTAGGACTCCGAATAAAAACAAAGCTGCTCAAACAGACTCAACAAGCTACGGTTCTGCATTTGCTTTCTCTTTCGCTTCATCTCTCCTAACATACCCTTCAACCAAAGATGACCACTCACCCACCAGCTAAATATTTTCTCAACTTTCCTGCTTCTATTCTTGTCATTTTCTCTCCACTTAGCAGAGATACAAATCCTACCCATTCTTCAAATGTCACCTTCTTCAGAAAGCCTAAAGCCTCTCAGACAGCAAAAAAACTGCATTTCCTTGGCTTTTACAGTGCTTTAAACCTCTAGCAAAGCACATTTGCTATGTGCTATAGTACATTCATACATATTATTTTCCCTGTCCTCAGGGAACTTTATAGCTTAAAAAGGAAAATAATATGGTTAGCCATTTGGACTAAAGAATGTGCCATTCCAAATGTGCCTCTTTGGCATATGGATTATTTTCAGCTAAATGCAATTGAAAACCAGCAGATGCAGGAGACTCTTGAGAATCCCTTGGACAGCAAGGGGATCAAACCAGTCAGTCCTAAGGGAAATCAACCCTGAATATTCATTTCAAAGACTGATGCTGAAGCTGAAGCTCCAGTACTTTGGCCACCTGGTGTGGAGAGCTGACTCATTGGAAAAGATCCTTATGTTGGGAAAGATTGAGGGCAAGAGGAGAAGGGGACAAGAGAATGAGATGGTTGGATGGCATCATAGATTCAACAGACATGAGTTTGAGCAAGCTCCGTGAGCTAGTGACGGACAGGGAAGCCTGGTGTGCTGCAACACATGGGGTCGCAAAGAGTTGAACATGACAGAACGACCAAAAAACAAGATGCAGGGAAAGCTCTTTACTTCCCCTAACTGCTCAGAAATAGAGTAAAATTTTCCCCTTTTGTAATGGAAATTTACATTTCTAAAAGAACTTTCCACTTAGAAAGGGGTCATACCAGCAAGAGAACTACTCCCTGAGACAATTCACCACCTGAGAGCCTCTTATCTGCTTCACAGGATAACCTCATAACCCATGTTTACCAGACTTTCCTCCCCTCCCCTTTCTACAACTTGCCTCCTCCATCCAGAAGCTCAAAATCCTTTTTGCTTTGTTTATCCTAAGATGGTATATAAGCCTCAATCAGCCGCCACTTCCCTGAGCTTTCATTTCTTTGGAAACTCATGTCTCTACATAATGAAGTCTGGGTTTCGTTGTTGTTCTCTTATTAATCTATTTCTTATCAGTTTGATTGGAGAAGCGGGCAGCCAGTGAACCTAGGGAGGGTAGAGAAAAAAGTTTTTCCTCTCTTGTATTACTCAACATAGTCTTTCTGTACTACCTACAAACAAACACCTGTGATGCTCTCGATATGACTTGGAGGTTTGGCCAGAGGGATTGTTTCTCCTCTCATTATTTAAAATCTTAGTTCAGTGTTGGAATCAATGCCTCTTATAGAATCTGTGAAACAATTATTATGAAATTCCAGATAATTACAGCATTTTCTATTGTACTGTTCTCATGAATGTTTTCTGCACAAGAAGTCCCAATTTAAAATAAAGTCTAGAAGGAAACTGAATGTCTGAGCCTATCCTATTAAGAAAAAAAAATTTTGTCTGCTTGTCTCCTTCCTCCTTCCTTGTTTTTTTTTTTTTGTTTGTTTGTTTTTTTATTGTTTGTTTCTTCTTTCTAAGAGACAATCTACATGCAAGCTATGGCTCAGGTATAATTATAGGTGCCAAACCGAAGTCAGCTCTTATTTACAAGTCCTTTGCCAAGTCAGCAGGCCATCTCCTCCTGTCTGATGTATGCAGACTGCACCCAAACCAGTCTGAGTCGTGTTATTTGTTCGCCATTAAAATGGAGCATCTGATAGCATCTACTGCCTTTCTCTGGTTCAGATCATGAATGTGGTTCCTCTCACCTCTCCAAGTCACCAGCTTTTGAGTATTTACAATCTGTGACAGTACAAAGAAATGGATTTTGAACTCTAAGCAGCCCATAGCAGAAGCAGGGAAGCTGCAAAGGAAGCAAAACCAGAGTGGATCCTGATAACAGTGAATTTTCTGTGAGTGGGAAGGAGTTATGAAAGGTGGCAGAGAAGAGTGACAATAGATGACTAAAAGCAAAGGAAGTTTATAAAGAAAGCTGGACATTTGCTTATGGATGGACAGGAAGGAGAGAAAGCATCGTGCTCAACAGCCACTTAGAGAAGCATCTGCACAGGGATTAAAAAAGGGCTTTCTTTCAAGTTGAGAAGAAATAAGAAAACTATGCTCTTGAAAAGGTCATGGTAATTTTAAGGCTGTGTGTATGTGTATGCTCAGTTGTGTCTGACTCTTTTGTGACCCCCATGGACTGTAGCCCATCCAGCTCCTCAGTTCATGGAATCTTCCAGGCAAGAACACTGAAGCGAGTTGCCATTTCTTTCTCCATTTAAGGCTATGGGATGACATATTTAAATGGTTTGACTGGAATTTGGCCAAGTCCCTATCTGCATGCAATTCTATATAAACTGAGTTTTACAGAGTCTTTGTTTCTGTGTGTTTACAGCCTGAATCTTGATCTCCATTTTTGCAGATGAGCTGTATTGAGAACATTGGTTTTCAGACTGTCTAATCCTGGTTTTTCAACCGGGCAGAGCCAATCAGCCAGCCCCGTTTTTGCTGGGTTAGCACAGTTAGTAAGAACCGAAGCAAACCTGATTAACTGGACGGGGACTCCTGCGCCTAGCTTGCTGAGGAGAGTAGGCAGATGTTGCTGATACAGAGGCAAAGCATCTGTGGGTAACTGATCCAACACAAAATCTAAGAGTCAGGATATTGGAGTCAAAGTTGCATCTGGTTTGTGGTCAAAACAGCAGGAATCTGAAACTCTGTAGTGTGGACTTTGAGCAAATCATTCAATTTCTTTATGATTCAGTTTCCTGTGACCTTGAACAAAACACTCTATTTCTCTCAGATTTGGCTTCCTGTGCAAAATCAGAATATGAAGTTGTTGTGAGGCTTAAATGAGATCAAGTATGTGAAAGTGTTTTATGGTCTGCAAAGTGTTATATAAACATAAGGCATTATGAATTTTGGGTTACGGTCTTGAAAACATTATGATTAAGCAATGGTTTCTATGAGTTTCTGAAAGCAGGTGAGTCATGTGCATTGTGTGTGGAGAGGATGAGCCATTTACTAGCTCAACATTAATTCAAATGTTTATTAATGGCATACTAGGTGCCAAGAGTGTTTTAAGTGCTGGAGATATGCTGTGAAAAGAACAGGTAAAAATTCCTGTCCTCATGGGCAGGATGAATGATAAGCAGACTAGTAAAAACAAAGGAGGGCTAGAAAAATTCCCTAGTGTAAAATCTGGGGTTCCATTATTGTGAAGTTAATGTAGAATATTTTTCAGTTGATAATATAAAAATAATGAGACAGGGAATTCCCTGGTAGTCCAGTGGCTAAGACTTCGGGATCCCAATGCAGGGGAGCGTGGGGGAGGGTGGGAGCAGAGTAGGTGGGCAGGGTACAATCCCTGTCAGATCTGGACCCCACAAGTTGTAACTAAGAGTTTGCATGCCATGACTAAAGATTCCACATGCTGCAACTAGCCCCAGCACAGTCAAATAAATAAAAATAAATATTAGAAAAAGATAATTAAATATAGTATCAATAGACAAAGAACTGAGGAAATCCCAATTGTCAGGAGGAGGTCACATCCAAACTCCTTTCACCTCCCTGCCCACAAGAACTTTAGCTGGTTAAGAACTGAGAACAAAGGCTGAGCAGAGGCTGGGAGTCAAGTGCTTTATAGATGGCATCCATGTAAATAGTTTAAGGGGATATGTCTTAGAGAAAAGTAACACAGGGAAGGGAAATAGGGAGGGCCGTGGCTGGTGAGAAGGGAGGATGATCAGGATGGCTCACTGAGAAGGTAGCATCTGAGCAGAGGCCTGAAGGAGGGGAGAGAACCATCCACACAGACATCTGGGGCATCCCATGCTCATCGGAAGGACAATGAATGAAAGACCCTGAAAGGGGAGCAGGCCCGGTGTGCATGAGAGACAGCAAGGTACCAGTGAGCTTGGAGTGAAGTGAATGAGGGAGGGGAAGAGCAAGTAAAAGGCAGCATCGGAGGGAATGGGGCCACATATTGGGGGCTTGGAAAGACGCTGGATTTTACTTTGGTTGAGATGGTAATCCACTGAAAGATGTTGAGTGGAAGAGAAACATGATCTGAAGGTTCTGACAGGATCACCCAGGCCACCATGTAGAATATTGATTACAGAGAACAAACGCAGAAGCAGAGAGACCAGAGGGAAACTATTGAAATAACCCCGAGGAGAGATACAGTGACTTGGACCAGGGTAGAACCAGTGGTGGTCAGAAGCGGATGAACTTGGAATACACTTTGAAGGTAAGACCAACAGGAATTGCTGACAGATTGGATGTGGATATAAGAGAAAGGCAAACATGCAGAACGACTCTAAAGGTTTTAGCCTGAACACCCGGAAGGTCCAGTTGACTTTTTACTGCCATGAGGTTGAGTAGGGGGGAGTGGGGTTGGTTTGAGAAGTCAAGGATCATTTTTCTATTTCTCTTCTGATTCTGTTAAGTGTGGGATTTCAAATTTAATGAGCAAAGTGAAAATCACTCAGTCATGTCCAACTCTTTGTGGCCCCATGGACTGTAGCCTGCCAGGCTCCTCTCCCCATGGAATTCTCCAGGCAAGAATACTGGAGTGGTAGCCGTTCTCTTCTCCAGGGGATCTTCCCAACCCAGGGATCAACCCAGCTCTCTGGCATTGCAGGCAGATCTTTTACTGTCTGAGCCACTAGGGAATCCCAAGAATACTGGAGTGGGTGGCCTATCCCTTCTCCAGGGGATCTTCCTGACTCAGGAATCAAACCAGGGTCTCCTGTATTGTAGGTGGGTTCTTTACCAGCTGAGCTACCATGGGAAGCCCTGGTAAATGAGTAAAGTTGGAGAAAGAAAATAGCCAGTTAAATAGAAATGGCATTCCAAGAGTAGGTTGAAGCTATAGGTGCAAAAATAGAAGGGTAGGGGATAGGTCTACCTAGCCAGCTTTCTAGAAGCAGGCAAAGGGAGATAATAGGGTTGAAGAGTTGGGAGGAGCCAGGGAGTTGGGATAACACAACAAAGACTTGCATCTTGCTGTTGTAAGTGTCCATTACTGGGGCACAGGAGGGAGTGTCAGGTAAAACCTGGATGGTGGACCATAACATCTCATTAAGTCATAGGATGTGTGAGTGAAGAGCAAGCAAGAATTTCAGCAAAGACAACCCAGTGGTCTTGGGATGGGGGAGGAATTGATGGCATATCTTGAGGAAGGGTTCAGTTGAGAGCATGTCATCCATGTGGCATGAAAACCAATATATTTTTTAGGTGCTCTTCCTTTTGGCTCACTGCCCCATCCAACCTATTTTTTGAGTTCTGTAGGTTCTACTTCCAAAGTGTTTCTTGGATCTGTCCATTTCTACTGGTTTCCACTGCTAATACTCTAGTCTAGGTGACTAAAATCTCTTCCCATTAATATCGAAACTGCCTCCTAAATGTTTCTCCATGTTTATCCTTATCTCTTTGTAATCTATTTCCCACATAGATGTAGGAGGGAGCTTTTTAAAATGTCAATCAGCTCTTGATAGTTTCCTTAAAATTCCTGACTCCCCATTGCCCTTAGAATAAATAATAGTGATAAAGATAGCACATCTATGATACATACTGGCCCTCTGCTAAGAGCATTGCATGTAGAAAATTGCTTAATATTCAACCCTATGAGGCAGGTACTATTATCATAATTTATATATCAAATGAGGAAGCTGAGGCACTGAAAGGTAATTTTTTCAAAAGGCCTGCCCTAACCTGTTTTCCCAGAAAGCAGTGGCTGAAGTAAATGCGTATGTCCCACAGCTTAACTAGAGAGTGCACCTTCAGGAAGCAGGAGTAAAGTCGGGTCAGGAGAAAGTGATGGGGCCACTGCGTGGTACCCAGTCCTACTGATGGCTTGATCGTGCCTGAACAACAATGAGAAGCCATGTGAGGGCATCCCTGTCGGTCCAGTGGTTAAGGATGCCTGTAGGGATGCAGGGAACATGGGTTCAATCGCTGGTCCAGGAAGATTCCACAAGCCAAGGAGCAACTAAGCCTGTGTGCCACAGCTACTGTGAGCTGTAACGACTGAAGTCCATGCTCTCTGGAACCAGAGCTCCGCAACAAAGTGTAGCCCCCGCTTGCCCCAACTAGAGAAAGCCCGAGCACAGCAAAGAAGACCCAGTGTAGCCAAAATAAATAAAATAAAATAAAAGACATAGTTATTTGGCATAAGTTAAAGCAAAGTGGTTATCACAATACATTTAGTTAAAATCCATTACCACACATAGTTAGAATTTTTTTTCCTGTGATAAGAACTTTTAAGATTATTCTTTTAGGAAGCTTCAAATGTGCAACACAGTGTTGTTAACTATAGTCCCCCCCGTGCATTACATCTCCGGGATTTATTTATTTTATAGCTCTAAGTTTTTACCTTTTAACTGAAACCATGTAACTCAGATTGGGACGTGAACTCAAGCACTGGAACTTGAAACCAGCCGAAACCCACACTGGGACTTTAACCCAAGGTCTTTTAACTGAGATCACACTTGGTCTCAGGACTTAGTGAAGCTCAGGTTGTTGATATCTCATGGCAGAAAGAATTCAGTGAGAAAGTGACAGATAAGAAGTGGAGAAACACATTCCACAGAGAGAGTACGGGCCATCTCAGAAGCTGAGAGTGGCTCTAGGGTATGGGGTTGTCAGTTTTTATAGGGATGGGTAATTTCATAGGCTAATGAATGGGGGGTGTATTTCAGCTATTTGGGGGAAGGGGTGGGGATTTTCAGGTTTGGGGCCATCACCCACTTTTTGGTGGTCAGCCTTGGGCCTGTCATGGCACCTATTGGGTGTGTTACTTAGCTTGCTGATGTGTTACAGTGAGCACATACGTCTAGTGGAAGTTGACTTGTCTGCAATCTTGAACCTAGTTGGTTCTTACCAGTTTATGTCATGTTATGTCATTCTTTTAAATGTTGTGCTTGTCCCCTTCCCTCCTCTTTCATAACCACCTGCCCCCATTTTACCAACCCTTCTCACTTCTGACCTCTGCCAACCACCAAAGCCTTCTGTCGATTTATGAGATCTTTTAAATATTTTTTTTTAATTTGTAAGCTTTCATTTAAGTAAAATCATATAATATTTTAGTTGGCTAAAAGCTAAAAAGTCTTTTTTCTGTAGGTACCCTAACTTGTTCTACCTATCAGAAACACAATTTGGATCCAAATATTTTAGATAAACCAGTATGTTCTATATTATTTGTATCTAACTCACATATAAAATTTTTAAATGAATGCTATAAGATTCATTCGTGCTATAAGATTCCTTTGTGCTATAAGATTCATTCAGTCATCATATTATTCACTATAATGCTATTTGTGTCTGTCTGAATGTCTATGTCTACATATGTATATTTCGTGTATGTGATATTTTTCTACTTATGGACGGTATTGCCAAAATTCATAAAAGAACTCTGCTTTAATTGGTTTAAAAAGGAACACTTAAATAAGTTAAATATTCCTAAAACTGTCAGAAAAAGAGGAATTAACCCAAATTGGTTGAATTTTTTTTTCAAGTCCATTTGATCTCAGATAATGTATGGTAATTAGTTTAATATTGCTGGTTAAAGAAAAAAATAGTTGTGTCTTGAAAGTTGTTGTTATTAAATATCATGCAGACATACAATTTTATTATACTTGGGTTTTTTAGTCCAATGAGAGTATGTTATCTCTACTAGCTGTTTAAAATTATAAATTTATTCTAAGGCATATGTTTAATCCTTAGTTTCTTTACTCTCATGACTTTTAATATTTTCCTAACACACATGGTATAAAATTTGTTAACAAGAAAACAACCTTAGATGAAATTTTCATGAACAATTCAAACATAACTGTTAGCAATATGTGTGTTAAATGGAAGTGAATAGCAAGTTTTTATGTGAGCCTTTCTGCTTAAGAATATTTTCCAAAATCTTTTGGGTATCTTAAAACTTTGAAGTTATACTCAGTTAAGTTAAATGATGTTTTTTGATTATCTAAAATAATTTCCAAATAAGATAAAATACCAAACCTTAATTTGCTAAACATTTAATTTACTTTTATTTACTTTGGCCTCGTTATAGACCAACTTAAGATATTTGGGACTGTCAAAAAATGTATTACTTTATCATATTGAAAAACTTTACTATGAAGAAACAGATGCCTCTAAAAATTATAAAATTGCTATATTCATAAATTTTCTAATTTAACACAGAATGCTAGTATATACATACATATACAAAACATGTGTGTGTTCACAATTGCTTACTTCCTTGCTTTCCCTGGAAATTAAGGTTACCAAGGGTTAAGAATTCTAATCAACATATGTAAATTAGCTTTAAGAATAATAAAAATGAAGGGAACTTTCTGACCTCATGAACTGTAGCCTGAGAGGCTGCTCTGTCTACGGAATTCTCCAGGCAAGACTACTGGAGTGGGTTGCCATTCCCTTCTCCAGGGGATCTTCCTGACCTTAGAACTGAACCTGGATCTCCGTATTGCAGGCAGATCCTTTACCGTTTATAGGAGGTTTAAAAGGAAAGAGAAAGAAGGTCTTTTCTCATGTGGTCAAGCTGGCCAAAAGTATTCATCATAAGGTTTTAAAATGAATTTTAATATCAATAGTGTACTGATACAGAACTGGAGTTTGATTACTGGTCTGTTCTTAACATGATACTGTAACAAATTTTTCTTTACCTGTTGAGTGGTTCAGTGGTAAAAAAAAAAAAAAATCCGCCTACCAATGCAGGAGACCAAGCAAAAGCCATGAAGCTTTCATGCTGCATCACTCACCTCACTTGGCAGCTCCCAACCCCGCTGACGGTTTGCTGTCATCTGCAGAGCCGTTGTTCAGCCTGGGTGCCTTCCACACTAGCGAGGAAAGTGAGTGGCATGGACATGCAAGAGGTGGCTGTAGACTGTGGCCAGAAACCCAGGGCAAGGAACGACACGGGAACCTTCAACTCACCTTCAGTAGCTGTTTCTTTACAGTTTTGTTTCATCCGGGCTTCCCTGGTGGCTCAGTGGTTAAGAATCTACCTGCCAATGCAGGAGAAGTGAGTTCAATCCCTGGGTCAGGAAGATCCCCTGGAAAGGAAAATGGCAGCCCACTCTGAATTTCCCAAGCTTGCCTGGGAGAAATCCCATGGAAGAGGAGCCTGGAGGGCTCCAGTACATGGGATCGCATAAGAGTCAGAACACCTCTTAGCCTCTTTTGGAAGTGAAAGAGGAGAGTGAAAAAGTTGGCTTAAAGCTCAACATTCAGAAAACGAAGATCATGGCAAATGATGGGGAAACCAAGATCTGGTCCCATCACTTGATGGCAAATAGATGGGGAAATAGTGGAAACAGTGACAATTTTTCTGGGCTCAAAAATCACTGCAGATGGTGACTGCAGCCATGAAATTAAAAGACACTTGCTCCTTGGAAGAAAGGATGATCAACCTAGACAGCATATTAAAAAGCAGAGACATTACTTTGCCAACAAAGGTCTGTCTAGTCAAAGCTATGGTTTTTCCAGTAGTCATGTATGGATATGAGATTTGGACTATAAGGAAAGCTGAGCACAGAATAATTGATGCTTTTGAATTGTGTTGTTAGAGGAGACTAGAGAATGCCTTGGACTGCAAGGAGATCTAACCAGTCCATCCTAAAGGAAATCAGTCCTGAATATTCATCAGAAGGACTGATGTTGAAGCTGAAACTCCAATACTTTGGAAATCTGATGTGGAGAACTGACTCATTGGGAAAGACTCTGATGCTGGGAAAGATTGAAGGCGGGAGGAGAAGGGGGATGACAGAGGATGAGGTGGTTGGATGGCATCACCGACTGGATGGAGGTGAGTTTGAGTAAACTCCGGGAGTTGGTGATGGACAGGGAGTCCTGGCGTGCTGCAGTCCATGGGGTCGCAAAGTTCAAACAAGGCTGAGTGACTGAACTGAACTGAACTGAAAGGCAATTGAGAGCCAAAAGCTGCAGAAAAAGCTCTTACTTCCCCATAACTGCCTAAAAATACAGTAAAAAATTCCCTTTTTATGCTGGAAATTTATAGTTAAAAAGGAAATTTCCACTTGTAAAGGTCTCTCACCAGAGAAATGGCTGCACCCAGAGACAAGTCTTATCACCTGAGAGACTTATTTGCATAAGGAATCAACCCTTACTTATCTATGGTTCCTCCCTTCTCCTTTCCACAACCTGCCTCCTCCACCCAGAAGCCGAAGCTCTTTTGTTTAACTTGAAAGTGTTAGTCACATAGTGGTGACTTTGTAACCCCATGGACTGTAGCCCGCCAGGCTCCTCTGTCCATGAAATTCTCCAGGCAAGAATACTAGAGTGGGTAGCCACTTCATTCTCCAGGGGATCTTCCTGACCCAGGGATTGAACCAGGGTCTCCTGAACTGCAGGCAGATTCTTTACTGTCTGAGACACCAGGGAAGCCCTAAGATGATATATAGGCCTCAATCTGACTGCCTCCTTGAGTTTTAGTTTCCTTGTAAATCTCTGTGTCTGTGTGCGCGTGTGCATGCTAAGTCACTTCAGGTATGTCGGACTCTGTGCAACCCTCTGGACTGCAGCCTGTCAGGGTTCTTGGTCCATGGGATTCTCCAGGCAAGAATACTGGAGAGGGTAGCCACTCCCTTCTTCAGGGGATCTTCCTGACCCAGAGATCAAACCTGCATTGGCAGCTGGGTTCTTTACCACTAGAGCCCCCTGGGAAGTCACTATATGTATGTATAGAAGCAAATCTGTTTTGTTTTGTTTTGTTTTTCTCTCTCTCTTTCTACTTGTTCTCATTAGTTTAATGGGATGCCCCAGCCAGTGAACCTAGGAAGGTAGAGGAAAAAAACGGGTTTTCCTTCCCTTTGTAGGCAAAGCCCCAAGGTAGCTCACAAGAGCTGGCTGATGCATATAGATAGTAAGTAATAAACCTGGGATTGAGGCTCTGGCTGCCTGGCCTCAATGTCCATCCACTCTGTTGAACTTGAAATAATTTATTAAATTCTTTGGAGAACTTCTCTGGCAGTCCAGGGTTAAAACTCTGTGCTTCCATTGAAAGGGGACTGGTGTGATCCCTGGTCAGGGAACTAAGATCCCACATGCCAAGTGGTGCGGCCAAAACAAACTCTTTGGTAACTTGTTTTTTGTCAGTCTCTTCAGGAAGCCTGGGCTTCCCTGGTGGCTCAGATGGTAAAGAATCTGCCTGCAATATAGGAGACCCAGGTTCAATCCCTGGGTTGGGTGGATTCCCCCGAAGAAGGAAATGGCAACCCACTCAAGTATCCTTGCCTGGAAAACTCTGTGGACAGAGGAGCCTGGCAGGCTGCAGTCCATGGGGTATTAGTAGCAAAGAGTCCAACACAACTGAGCAACTAACACTTTCAAATGTAACTTAGTACAAGTCAGCTATTGGAACCAATATTGCCTGAGAGCCTGCTATGTATCAGGCTTTACGCTATACACTGTGCCTATTAGTCCTTGCAACAATGCCGCTGAGAAATCAGGAAGCCTCTTGGGCCTCCCAGATGGCACTAGTGGTAAAGAACCCGCCTGCCAATGCTGGAGACCAAGAGGCGTGGTTTCAATCCCCAAATTGGGAAGATCCCCTGAAGGAACAAATGGCAACCCACTCCAGTATTCTTGCCGGGAAAATCCAAGGACAGAGGAGCCTGTGGGCTGCAGTCCACAGGGTCACAGAGAGTCGGACATGACTGAGCGACTGTGCACACATGCAGTCAATACTCCAAAAAGCCTCTTGAGGAAAAGACAGTGTCTATCTTATCTGCCATCATATCCTCAACAAGGAGCTCAGTGCCTGACCCAAGGAGATGCCCAATAGATATTGTAGAATGAATGAATTAAAAAGGGTCCCTACATGAGAAATGGATTTTAATGGGCTATTGTCCATGTCATTATTCAAAATAAAAACACTATCAAGTTACTAAACAGACAAATGACAAGTACTTGCAAGTGAAGGTAATAGACAGGAAGGCATAAAGCTTGCTCAAACTGTCTTCCAACTCTAGGAGACTTGAACTATGGAGGACATCATTCAGGAAACAGGAAGGAAGCAAAATCAGGAATTCCTTAGGAAGTTCCAGAAAGGAAATATAAAGAATCTGGCACATTGTACAACATACAGGAAGTTAGATAAAGATGGTTTTTGAAACTGTGAACCTACAAATGGGTTACAGAAGTCCAAAAGTTCCGTACAGTATTACACAAAAATGTGCTTCTTTACATCCACATGCAAATTTCTAGACAATGATTTGTCTCACATTTAGGAAGAAATCCATAACTTCCACATGGTTAGGAAACACTGATTACAGCAACTATAGATTATCTAGGTGACATTCTCAGTTTGCAAATAAAGAAATCAACTCCCCCAAATGTTGTGGGACCTGCTGAACAGGCAAACAATAAACTAGGTGACAAGAAGAACCAGAAGTTGGGTCTCTCAATTCCCAAGCCTGTATTCTTTGCTGTGCCTCAACGCCTCCCTGAAATTAAGTCAAATAACATGCAAAGGAAAAAAAAAAAAAAAGCCTAATTTCTTGGAAAAATGAAGAAGAAATCCAAAAAGATTAATTACAAAGACAATAGAACCATTAGGCTGAAGGAACCCCAAGGTGCACCTAGTATTTCCCCAATTTCAGGAGAAACACTTCTAAATATTCTGGAATGTTTGTTTTTCAAGGTGGTTAAGGACTGTGAAAAAAAGAAAAGTGAAGTTGCTCAGTCGTGTCCGACTCTTTGTGACCCCAGGGACTGTAGCCTACCAGGCTCCTTCATCCATGGGATTTTCCAGGCAAGAAGTGGGTTGCCATTTCCTTCTCCAAGGATTGTGAAAGAAAGGACCCCAAAAAATCATTCATTCTTTCATCTGGGAAACAAAAAGAATTAAGTTATCTTTATTCAAAACAGAAGTATGAACGATTATATATCAAAGTTATCCACACAAAAAAAATGTCAAGACTAATAAAGGCATAAGGTGACCATCTGTCAAAGTCTAAGGCTTATCTATGGCAGGAAGTATAAGAGCAACACAGTGTGCTCATAAATGCTAAGATAGCAAAGCATTATAGACATTTGATCATCTTTCACAATGCGATCTCAAGGATAAAGTAAGTAAATGAAATCCAGTCCTCATGTTCAGCAATTAATCAACTTTTGCTCGGAAAATATCAGGCTATTTGAAGACCTAAATTCAAATATTGCATTTGCCACTAATTCTCGGACTTGGACAAGTCAACTTCTCTGGTTCTCAATTTTTTTGATCTTCAGAGTGGAAAATTTTTCAAACTTTTTTTTTTTAAACGTAAAAAGGGTTATATTCGCAGGAGAGCCGAACTCAGATCAAACAAGCCGAACCCCATGTGGTCATGTGACTCCTCCTCCTCTTCCTCTGAGGCAGCGGGGCGGAGACTGCCAGGGCTCTGCCCGCGGACACACTGGCCAGCTTGAGGATACCCTAGACAATGACGTCCTCAGTGTTCTTTCTGTTCAGCTCACTGATGACCTTGTTGAGCCGGTCGTCATCGGCCTGGATGCACACGCTGTCCAGGATCTTTTCCATGTCCTTGGAGCCGGGGGAGGAATTGCCCCCACAGGCGGCAAGCAGGTAGGAGGCCAGGTAGCGCAGAGAAACCTTGCATGTGCAACCTCTGCAGAGTCAGGGGCGGAAAGCTAAAGCTATTTTCGATTTTCTTTAATTTAATGTTTTTGGTTACCACTCATAGTAAGACATGTTTCATATTATCTGCATGAATAAACGTATATGATTATAACTGAAACAAACTTTCCTGAAAGAATATGGACCCTATTCAACGCATCCTCGTATTTTCTATTCTATTAGACTAGGTCCTGTTTCTTTTTTAAAAAATGCAAGTTATGACCCATAAAATTGATTTCATGACCTACACGTGGGTCACAGCCTACAGTTTAAAAAACATTATGAAAAACATGAAAGTCACTAGAAGCTTTTTTATTCTACTAATAAACTCTCTGCGAGAACCACAGGACAACATTAAAATCAGTTTACTTGAACTTCTGTTTTCCCTCCCCACCCCCATGTTGAAGGTGATGATAGGTTGTGATGAAGAATTACTGGTGGGAAAAGGGAAGGAGAACATCTGAGCATCCATGAAAGGAAATTCTGCCAATAAATAACACTAACCCTAGAAAAAAAGACAGAAGACATTTGCAACTAAATCAGAAAAGTTTTCACTGATATTTGTAAAGACTTCCCATGATCTGTTTTCAGAGCTTCTTAAGAGAATGTTTAAGAGATGGAAGAGGCTGAGGGGATAGGAAGGACAGAGAAGAAGAAAAGGATTAAAATGGGTAAATGCTCTGTGTTGGTGGATGTCCTAACCCCTCTGATCTTCCTGGCGGGCTAGGCTCAGCTCTCATGAGAAACACCCTCTGAATGTGTGAACGAGGATCTTCTGAGTCGTGTCAGTGGCCCCCACTGCAAGAGCACTCCTTTTAAATCATTAATACAAATCTAATCATTATATTTCTGCTTAACGTTCTTCAGAATATAACCTGCACCCTTCAGCATGGCACACAAGTCATTCGTAATCTGATCACATCTGATCACACATCCCCCCTACCCGCTTCCCATCATCCCCGCCTGCCCTCTCCCAACATCAGCAGTTCCATCAAGTCCCTGGAGTTCCTCAAGGTCCGTTATCATGCCTCTAATTGTTTCTTTCAACTCTTTCCTCTTTCTGAAATGCTTCTGAGAGCTTACCTCTCCAGGTCCTTCAAGTCTCAGTGCAAATGTCCTCTCTCCGTCATTGCCCACCTGGTCTGTTCTCTAACACTGTGCTTACCCCAATCACAGATGCTAAGGCCATGTATTACAATATGTTTATCTTCCCCCTAGACCATGATGTCCTTGAGAGCAGGGATCGTGTTCATCCTATTCAGGGGTGAACAGCTCCCAGCACATAGTAGAAATTCCACAGATATTTGTTAACTTAATGAATGTGAATAATGAAGGACTTTCTTGTGTTCTACCTGTTTCAAATGCTGAGAGTGAGTGAAAGTTCTGAAATTCAGTGATGATGTCTGCCAGTCAAGTGTAATCAGATTAAGTAGATAATCCTCCAGGCTTCCAACAAAGCCTTAGCTAAATTTTTACATAACAAGTGAAGTGTGAGTGATCTCTGGTTTAAAAAGATAATGATTAATCAGAATGGGTACATGAAAATTGAGAGAATGATGTCTTAAAATAGTCCCTCCAAAAAAGGTGGAAATTAAAAGTGAAAAGAAGTCAGAAAATTGCAGTGGAGAGTTATCAGATTTTAGAAAATTTAGTATTTCAGCTATATCCCCTTTTTTAATGGTAAACAGATAAATTTTGCTAATGGTAAAAATCATATGTGTGAAAGAAAGCAAAACACCTCTAAAACTTTAGCTGTAATCCTGCTTGATTGTTAAAAGAGTACAGTTTTACTAAGATGATAGATCCTTTGTGTGAGGAATAAGTAACATGGGATAAGGATAATTAATTTTTAAATATGGTAAATAAAATAAGAGAGGATAAGTTAAAACTAACCAGGAAAAAATAAGAACAAAGATAATGAATGTTAGCCCAAGGAAGGAAAAGAATAAAATATCTAAATATTAGAAGATGAACAGGACTTCGCTGGTGGTCCAGTGGTTGGGAATCTGCCTGCCAATCCTGGGGACATGGATTCAATCCCTGGTCCGGGAGGATCCCATATGCCACTCAGCAACTAAGCCTGTGCGCCACAACTTGCCAGATCTGTGCCCTAGAGGCTGTGTTCACAACAAGGGAAGCCACCACATTGAGAAGCCCGTGCACTTCACCAAAGAGTAGCCCTCTTCTCACCAAAACTAGAAAAAAGCCTGAGCACAGCAATGAAGACCCAGCTCAGCCAATACGGAAATAAATGAAAAGCAGCCTTTTAGAAAAAGAAAAGAAAATGAACAGAAGTGAGCCCAACGAAAGCCCAAAATAAGGAATGAAAACAGATCATGATTCTAGAGCAGCCAGGCAGACCCTTCTGGACTTGAAGTCATCTTAGATCTGGTGTTTTAACAGGAAACACAAGAAGACAGCTAGGAAGTAAAAAAGCAGGCTTCCACTAAATTGCTGATAAAATGCAAGTAAGGGACTATAAAAGCCCAGGGACGTGGTTTAAATCTCCTTGCCTCTGTGACACACAGGATATCTCAATTAGATGATGGTTTCTTTTCATTTCCTAAAGAAAAAGGAACTGAATAAAGTAAATGCATTTACTGTTTATCAGAGAAAATAAATAAGTCAGATGCCAGAAGTATTTCTCAGTGATTCAAATTCAAATTCTGATCCTTGGGGAACTCTTTGAAAAAAATCTATGAGCACATGAAAAAATACCAGTAAAATTACATGAATTCTGAGGATAATTCAAGATACTGATATGCTTGCACTTTCATTTTTGTTGGGGTTTCATCCTAAAAATTACAGATGGCTATCTGTTAATGACTGATTTTGGAAATTTTTTGACCTATATACCTTATCAAAAGCTTCTACGATGAAAATGTACTGCTTCATTACAATAGTAAGGAAGAAAAATCCCCTGACTTTCAAAAATTCTGAGTCAAATAACATCTAAAAATTTGGTTTATTTGATCTTTTGTGATAAAAATATGAAAAATTTGATCCCATCAACTCAAATGATTACTCAGATAATCTCCAGGAAATCAGAAGAGCATCAGATCCAAACTCTTGAACTAGAGCTCGGAGGACACCATGCCAACAGCAGCAATGGCTTTCATTATGCTTCCTTCTGGGCGGATGTGAACTTAAATGTTGTTACTTGGCAATAAGTAACCAAGTATGGTTAGGAGATTTTTAACTAATTTAGTTATTGACTGTATTATTACCAATTGCCTTGGCTCAAAAAACAGAAACCAACTCAGCTTAGACTTTTTTTTTCTTTTAAGTGGGTTTATTTTTAAGCACAGAGAGAACTCATATAAACACTACTCAATCCAGCTTATGGGAGCTGAGAATAAGAACTGGTAAGCTGTCAGCCTGGAAGTCATGCACTATAAGTCCTGGAACCCCATAGCCACTCTTCTTTGCTTTTTTTTTCTGAATATCTGCCCCCATGCTCATCTTTGCAGACCAGATCCCTTTACTTATTCAGTATTTCTGCTTTTCTATGATTTTGGCTGGCACATGGGTTTTTGTAGCCCATAGAACCGACCCCGAGGATGGTGCTACATAACAGGTCCCTCAATTAACACAGACTCTGAGAGACCCAGTTCCTCTTTGGTTACAAGAGAAGCTAGTGACTGTCTCAGCTTGGGTGAGGTATTATACATACATCCATCCCTCTTCCAGTCGGCTGTGGAAGAGAAACCAGCATTGTATCTATGTGGCCACCTAGGTTCACCTCTTCCCCAGAGGCTTTTCTGAGGCTCATTTCCAAAGAAAGGGACTTTGTGCTAAAATGCACCCAAAATGTACATATTGTGTTTTACTGTGCAACTTTGGATGAATCATTATGTTTAGTAATGCAATGAACATGTTACTGTGTAGTTTTTCCTTGCCTCTCCCAGCCTGGGCACCACATATCCCATTATTCCTTGCTTTGACTGCCAAGAGCTCCAGTCCCAAACTTTTCCTCACAACTACAAAGCTATCTCCAAAAGCATCTGCTCTCTTTCTCCCCATCCAGTCTTATTCCTATTTCAGCCTGCTCTTTCTTTGCTGAAAGACAGCTGATTCATACTAAAGTAGTTACAATGAAGTAACTTTATAACAAGCCATTCATCTTCTCACTGACTTCATTTACTTAATCTCTAAAAGTGACAGGGCTTGGATTGACTCTTAAGTAATTTTCTAGTATAATACAACTTTTCAACTTCCAAAGATTCCCCCCTACAAGGCTATTTGCCTTTTTAAAAAGCATTCTAAATGGTAATAATAAACATCCATTTAGTATTTATTATATGACAGACACTTTTCTAAGAGCTTTACACATAGTAATTACCTTAATCCCTGATAACTCAGCTGGTAAAGAATCTTCCTGCAATGCAGGAAACCTGGGTTCAATGGGAAGATCCCCTGGAGAAGGGAACAGCTACCCACTCCAGTGTTCTGGCCTGGAGAAGTCCATGGACTGTATAGTCCATGGGATCGCAAAGGGTCAGACATGACTGACTGACTTTCTCTTCACTTCACTTTACAATAACCCAGGTAGTTTGTTGTTGTTCAGTTACTAATTCATGCCTGATTCTTTGTGACCCCATGGACTGTAGCCTGCCAGGCCCCTCTGTCCATGGGATTTCCCAGGCAAGAATGCTGGAGGAGTTTGCCATTTCCTTTTACAGGTGATCTTCCCAGACCAGGGATCAAACCTACGTCTCCTGCATTGGCAGGCAGATTCTTTACCACTGAGCCACCAGGGAAGCCCACTCAAGTAAAAGACTGTGTTAATTAAGAATATTTTAACGATGGTAAGGGTAACAAATGAAAATTATATACCTTAAACAAAATTCTAGCTTATTTTCCTCTCACAAGCCCAGTATGGGTCCTGATCTGTGGGTGGTTTTCTCCCGTTTGGTTCAGGAAACCAAGCTTCCCTCTCCCCTTTCTCAGCTTTGCCATCTCCCAGATCTCAGTTTTAGCTGCTTTCAGATGTAGAAGGAAAAAGTATGGACAAGCTACCCACATCTTAAAGTCTGACCCAGAAGTGACATGCCTCACTCCCACTCTTACTTTGTTGGTGAGAATTAGCCTCAAGGCAACAGCAGTATGCAAAGATTAAGAAATATGGTGACAGTCATTTCTCAAAAACTCTTTTTCATCACTTCTAATCTACACTTTTTTTAACATATCTTTGATATGAACACATGTTCAATAGCTCAGCTGGTAAAGAATCCACCTGCAATGCAGGAGACCCCAGTTCAATTCCTTGGTTGGGAAGATCCACTAGAGAAGGGATAGATTACCTACTCCAGTATTCTTGGGCTTCCCTGGTGGCTCAGCTGGTAAAGAATTCACCTGCAATGCGAGACCTGGGTTTGATCCCTGGGTTGGGAAGATCCCTTGGAGAAGAGAATGACCGCCCACTCCAGTATTCTGGCCTGGAGAATTCCATGGACTGTTATAATCCATGGGATCGTGAAGAGTTGGACATGACTGAGTGACTTTCACTATGTTTAATTGGGAGCATTTTTTTCTATCTTAGTAATACGTAAAATTGTGTATTTGACAACCAGTAAAATCTTAAGTTAGATGAAATTCACTGTATAATGCGGAAGAGGGGGCTGATATTTTGGCTCTTCCTCAGTCTGCCATTCTTTTCACCAAATATTCATGTGCACCCATCTTGTTGAGTTTTAACAACTCAACGTTTAAAAAACTAAGATCATGGCATCTCGTCCCATCACTTTATGACAAGTAGAAGGAAAAAGTGGAAGCAGTGACAGATTTTAATTTCTTGGGCTCCAAAATCACTGTGGACGGTGACTGCAGCCATGAAATTAAAAGATGCTTGCTCCATAACAAGACTATGCATAAACCTCTGCATATTAAAAAGCAGAGACTACTTTGCTGGCAAAGGTCCTTATCGTCAAAGCTATGGTTTTTCCAGTAGTCATGTATGGATGTGAGAGTTGGACCGTAAAAAGGCTGAGCACCAAAGAATTCATGCTTGCAAATTGTAGTGCTAGAGAAGACTCTTGAGAGTCCCTTGGACTGCAAGGAAATCAAACCAGTCACTCCTAAAGGAAATCAACCTTGAATATTCATTGTAAGGACTGTTGCTGAAGTTAAAACTAATACTTTGGCCACTTGGCTTGAAGAGCCGACTCATTGGAAAAGACCCTGATACTGGGAAAGACTGAAGGCAAAAGGAGAAGGGGGCTGCAGAGGATAATATGAATAGATAGTATCACTGACTCAATGGACATGATTTTTGAGCAAACTCCGGGAGATAGTGAAGGACAGAGGAGCCAGGTGTACTGCAGTCAATGGGGTTGCAAAAAACTGGACACAACTTAGCAACTGAATGACATTTTTCTTGCTGCCACAGCTACTAATGGTCTGGGTCACTGGGCCAAACACTTCAGTTGTCTAAGGCTCAGTTTCCCCTGCTGTGAAGTGAGGGCTTTGGGCTGATTCTCAAAGTGCTGTCTCTAGATCAGCAGCAGCAGCAGCAGAACGG